>NC_134355.1:585600154-588157085 GCF_048569485.1 Anomaloglossus baeobatrachus
CTCTTTTTCAAGGGACCAAAAGTAATTGGACAAGGGACTCTAAGGGCTGCAATTAACTCTGAAGGCGTCTCCCTCGTTAACCTGTAATCAATGTAGTAGTTAAAAGGTCTGGGGTTGATTACAGGTGTGTGGTTTTGCATTTGGAAGTTGTTGCTGTGACCAGACAACATGCGGTCTAAGGAACTCTCAATTGAGGTGAAGCAGAACATCCTGAGGCTGAAAAAAAAGAAAAAATCCATCAGAGAGATAGCAGACATGCTTTGAGTAGCAAAATCAACAGTCGGGTACATTCTGAGAAAAAAGGAATTGACTGGTGAGCTTGGGAACTCAAAAAGGCCTGGGCGTCCACGGATGACAACAGTGGTGGATGATCGCCGCATACTTTCTTTGGTGAAGAAGAACCCGTTCACAACATCAACTGAAGTCCAGAACACTCTCAGTGAAGTAGGTGTATCTGTCTCTAAGTCAACAGTAAAGAGAAGACTACATGAAAGTAAATACAAAGGGTTCACATCTAGATGCAAACCATTCATCAATTCCAAAAATAGACAGGCCAGAGTTAAATTTGCTGAAAAACACCTCATGAAGCCAGCTCAGTTCTGGAAAAGTATTCTATGGACAGATGAGACAAAGATCAACCTGTACCAGAATGATGGGAAGAAAAAAGTTTGAAGAAGAAAGGGAACGGCACATGATCCAAGGCACACCACATCCTCTGTAAAACATGGTGGAGGCAACGTGATGGCATGGGCATGCATGGCTTTCAATGGCACTGGGTCACTTGTGTTTATTGATGACATAACAGCAAACAAGAGTAGCCGGATGAATTTTGAAGTGTACCGGGATATACTTTCAGCCCAGATTCAGCCAAATGCCGCAAAGTTGATCGGACGGCGCTTCATAGTACAGATGGACAATAACCCAAGCATGCAGCCAAAGCTACCCAGGAGTTCATGAGTGCAAAAAAGTGGAACATTCTGCAATGGCCAAGTCAATCACCAGATCTTAACCCAATTGAGCATGCATTTCACTTGCTCAAATCCAGACTTAAGACGGAAAGACCCACAAACAAGCAAGACCTGAAGGCTGCGTCTGTAAAGGCCTGGCAAAGCATTAAGAAGGAGGAAACCCAGCGTTTGGTGATGTCCATGGGTTCCAGACTTAAGGCAGTGATTGCCTCCAAAGGATTCGCAACAAAATATTGAAAATAAAAATATTTTGTTTGGGTTTGGTTTATTTGTCCAATTACTTTTGACCTCCTAAAATGTGGAGTGTTTGTAAAGAAATGTGTACAATTCCTACAATTTCTATCAGATATTTTTGTTCAAACCTTCAAATTAAACGTTACAATCTGCACTTGAATTCTGTTGTAGAGATTTCATTTCAAATCCAATGTGGTGGCATGCAGAGCCCAACTCGCGAAAATTGTGTCATTGTTCAAATATTTCTGGACCTAACTGTATATCTAGTCCATTTCCACCTATTTTAATGTTGTAGAGTGTTAATTGTAGTCAGGTAGAAAATTTGGCGAGAGCTTTGGCAGGGGTTATGAGGTTAAGTGACAGCAGTAGTTTGGTTGGGGATGGGATTAGAGATTACTGAAAAAACTTGGCACACCAAAATGAATATAAGGACTTTATTATACAGGCAATCCAAAAAAATTCAAAAAAGATGTTAGCTAATTTTGACCCTACCTGAGAGTGGGTGGCGAAGCCCCGCACATTTACCTGCTTGGATTGCACCAGGCATTGGTATGCCGAGTGAGGGGCTAAGTAGTTTTGTGGGATGTTGCAGGTTGTGGCCCCAGTGTTCAGATGGAAAAGGAGGATAGAAGTTGTGGAGACACGGGGCTCAGTGGGTGCTCTCGTCCACTAAAATCCGCCGCCTTTAGAAAGACAGCGTGGCTTAGGGCTCATCCCAACTGAACTCCGGCCTCCTTAACCGTGGGCGTAACACTACTCAGACAACACAGGGTGAGGGAACCACAATAATTAGACTTTATTGGATCCCCAAACAATTAACGGCACATAACACATAACCAGCAAAACACAAATGTAACAGGCAACAGAGTCTCACCCTTCCACTGGCTCACCAGGGATTTAGAATGTCCATGCCTCAGAGGTTCCAGGGCTATTTACTCCAATCCAGCAGCACCCCGCTTTTGGCGGGCACCCACCGAGAAAGGAATAATGCCAGATTCAGGAAGCTGTGTGAGGTCTGCAAAGTCTGTAACAGGTGACTGAACTGTCCCAACCTGAGTGTCCTCCTTAGGTAGTCCTGGTATGATGTTACAATACTGGCAGCCGGAGTCGAAATCCCTAGGCTGTGGATATGGTCTCCAACCGGAACTGGAGTCCCTAGATTGAAGCCATAAGATATCCTGATCCTCTAGTCAGCTCCAAAGAGCTTAGACTGGATCCATCAGCATCCATCAACAACCACTGGTGGCTTAAAGAAATCCCTTTTATAGCCACAGCCTTCCACTTGGATACACTGCGTCCTCATCGATTGGTTGGACAAGATCGCCTCTCCCATTGGATGAATCTCAAGCTGCATGGACAATGTTCATTTAAATTATGTGCATAGAAAGACTGAAGATATCTACATGAAGTCTGCAAGTCACAGACTCGACAATGGCTACTAAGGTAATCACATTAGCAATACACAACTACGTTACAATGGTTACTGAAATAGTCTGGAGAAACAATGCGTCTGGCTTTCAGTGGCCAACCTAATTACATGAGTCAACAAGAGTCTTGTAGAAACAATGAGGGACTTATCCCCGTCTATAAACAATCTATCATCCTGTCTGGCTGAATTTTAAGAAACTTTAACCCATGAGAGTCCATGTCGTCACATTCCTCCCCCTTCTTAATATTAGCCAGACATGATAGGCTTCCGATCATCCTTCTCCTCTTGTCGGGAAAGCCCATCCGCATTTCCATCGTTCTTGCCCTGTTTATGGGAGATGGAAAAATTGTAAGATTGTAATGCCAGACTCCACCTGAGCAAGCGTCCGTTGTCCCCGACAGTGCGATTTAGCCAACTCAATGGATTGTGGTCAGTGAGGACTGTGAACTCATTGCCATAGAGGTAGGGCTGCAATTTTTTCAGGGCCCAGACTATGGCCAGGCATTCTTTTTCTATGGTGGCGTAAGCCCTCTCTCGGTCAAACAGCTTCCGGGAGAGGTACGCTATTGGATGTTCCTCACCGTTGTCCCCCACTTGGCTAAGTACAGCTCCTAGTCCTGTGTCCGATGCGTCTGTTTGGACAATGAATCTGCGACGGAAGTCAGGAGCAGTCAAGACTGGGCTTTGGGCTAGCCGGTCTTTCAATTGGAGGAACGCAGTTTCACATTCTGGGGTCCAGATAAGGTTACGGGCATATCTTTTGGTTGTGAGGTCAGTGAGCAGTTTTGCTATGGTACTGTAATTGGGGATAAACTTTCGATAGTAGTTTGCGGTTCCTAGAAACACACGGACCTGTTTTTGATTGACCGGGCGTGGCCACTGGATAATGGCTTCTACTTTTGCAGGTTCGGGACGAATGCACCCACTTCCCACCCGATGTCCCAGGTATAGCACTTCGGCCATCCAAATTTGGCATTTGTCAGGTCGGATGGTGAGCTGGGCTTTGGCTACCCTCTGCAGCACCTGGGACACATGCTGAAGATGCTCTTCCCAAGTGTCGCTGAAGATAGCGATGTCATCCAAATAGGCCTGGGCATACCCCTGACATCCCTCTAGTAAATGGTCTACCATCCTCTGGAAGGTGGCTGGGGCATGTTTTATCCCAAAAGGCATGCTGGTAAACTCAAAGAGGCCAAAAGGGGTTATGAAGGCCGATTTCTCTTGAGCATCTTTTGTGAGTGGGATCTGCCAGTATCCCTTGCTCAAATCGAGGGTAGATATAAACCGAGACCCCCCTAACCTATCTAGTAGTTCATCCACCCGGGGCATGGGATAAGCATCTGTAATCGTGACCTCATTGAGCCGTCTATAGTCCACACAGAAACGAGTACTCTTGTCCTTTTTTGGCACCAACACCACACTGGCAGCCCATGGGCTATGGGAGGGAACTATGACTCCCATATTTAACATGTCATCCACCTCGGCCTTCATCATTGCCAACACAGGAGTGGTCACCCGGTAGGCGGGTTGTCTTAGTGGGGTGGCTGCCCCTGTATTGACATGATGCTGGACCAGGGGGGTTCTACCAGGCTGACTGGTGAACAGGGTTTCATATGTTCCGAGTATGTCTGATATCTGTCGCTTCTGTGATGGACAAAGCTGCTCCCCTAGTGATACATCTTTTACCCCCATTTCCCTTTTGGAGTCCACTAATAGGTCTTGGATCTGGTCCAACTCTGGATCATCTAACTCTGGACAGCAAACTGCTAAATTGGTGACTTCTCGTTCCTCATAAGCTTTTAGCCTGTTGATGTGGTAGGTACACTCACAAACACCTGCTCGACCCAGGGCCACGGTGTAGTCAGTATTGCCACATTTCTTGGTAATGGTGAATGGACCCGCCCACATAGCTTGCAGCTTGTTTTTCTGCACCGGTACTAGTACTAGGACCTTCTGTCCACAGGCAAATTCTCGGGGCCGGCCAGTGCGGTCGTAACATCGATTTTGCCTTTCCTGAGCCACTTCTAAATTCCCATGGGCTAACGCCATGAGGTGCCTCATCCTTTCCCTAAACTTTTGAACATAGTCCAGTATGGGAACCTCTTCTGTGGGGAAGGTGCCCTCCCAACTCTCTCGTACCAGCTCTAGGGGCCCTCGTATTTTCCGGCCGTACAATTCAAAGGGAGAGAACCCAGTGGAGTCCTGCGGCACCTCCCGGTAAGCAAAAAGGAGCTGCTGCAAGTTTTTCTCCCAGTCCCCCCCTCTGACTCCACATATCGGCTAATGAGCTGTTTGAGTGTTTTGTTGAAGCGCTCACACAATCCATTTGTTTCAGGATGGTAGGGGGTTGTGCACATGGGGCGGACTCCATGTTTTTCCCACAGGGTGTGAGTCAGTTCACTTTGGAACTGTGCTCCCTGGTCAGTCAATACTTCCTGTGGAAACCCTACCCGGCTAAAGATGTCCAGTAGAGCTTGAGCCACGTGCTCTGCATCTATGGAGGTTAAGGCAACGGCTTCTGGGTAACGGGTGGCAAAGTCTACCAGGGTGAGGATGAATCTTTTTCCACTGCGGCTGGGGATGGCTAAGGGGCCTACTATATCAATGGCAACTCTCTGGAACGGTTCTCCTATCAAGGGCATGGGTTGAAGTGGGGCACGGCATGGGGCTCCCCCCCATACGCTGACACACTGGGCAAGAGGCTCTGTATTTTTGCACTTCTTGAGTGACCCTTGGCCAGAAAAAACTACGCAGCAGGCGGGCCTGAGTCTTTTTGGTCCCCATGTGCCCAGCCGCAGGAACATCATGAGCTAAACTCAATAGTTGGGGTCGGTATTGCTGGGGTACCACAAGCTGATGTACACGGGTACAGGGTTTTTCTGGGCAGGATGCGGGCTTCTCCCGATATAAGAGGCCTTTTTCCCATCTATATACCTCCCCCTGATTTCCTCCCCCAGGTTGGGCGGCCGCACTACGGATAAGCTCTAGGGTGGGGTCTGACAGTTGAGCTTCCCTGAACTCCTTACGATCTATCTCCCCCCAATCAATGGCCACAGTTGGGTCTGATGTACTCACATTTGTTGGCTCTGATGAGGAGGCTGAAGATTGAGGAATGTTCTCCTCTGATGGGCTGGAAGAAAGACCTGCACCAGGATGGTGTTTGGCTTGGCTGCGGGTGATGGCGGTGACAAACTGGCTGAATAGTCCTTGTCCTAGGTCATTTCCCAAAATTACAGGGGTGGGGAGGCCGTCCATGAGCCCCACTTCAACCTCTCCTTGGTCAGTTCCCCAGTCCAACTGCACTCGTGCCAGAGGGATGTTCGAGCGCTGGCTCCCAGCAAGGGTGATGGTCACTTGGCGGCCAGGTAAATGATGTTCTGTGTGAACAATATCTGGGCTGACCAGGGTGATGGAAGATCCCGAGTCTCGAAGTCTCTGAGCCTGTATATCACCGACCTTGACCGTCTGGATGTGGGGATGGAGGTTGGCTGGTGTACAGTGTCCGGCCTACCGTAGGGTGTGGACTGGATAAACCACTTCCTCAGCTATTGGCGCTTCTCAGGCGAAGCATTCCTCAGGTCTCTTTGATTCATCTCGGCATATGTTGACTGGTAGACGGGCTCCAGGCATGGGGCCCCGGTTTTGTAGACACTCTTTGGCCATGTGTCCAAGGCGCCCACACGTATAACAGCGCCGTGGGTTAGACAAGTCACCCACCCTGTTGGTAAACCTTTGTCTTGTTGGGGCTTCTGTGGGGTAATGAGTTAGTACAGCACGTGAGTCTGGGGGGTTGCTTGGATCCATGGTTGAGGGACCTCCTCAGATCGGTGGGCCTATTGGGCCTCCAGCTGGGTTGGTTGGCTATAAATTCGTCAGCCAATCGCGCTGCTTGCTCTGGGGTGTCGGGCTTCCTGTCAGCTACCCATTCTCGGATTTCCGGGTCCATCTGCTCTAGCAGCTGTTCAAGCACTATCACATCCCGGAGGGCAGCAGCGGAGTGGGCAGCCCGACCATCGAGCCAGCGATTACAGTGTCGTCGGAGTTGACTGCCAAATTCGACGTACGAGACACCCTGGCGAGACATAGTCCGGAACGTAGTGCGATGTCTCTCGGGTGTTATGGTAAAAAAGGCCAACAAAGTGTCCATAATAATTCTGTAGTCCAAGCAGTCCTGAGGCCCAAGTGATCGGACAGCCTCCTGGGCCCGGACCGGCAAGCTTGTCCACAGGTATTTGGACCACTCATCTGTAGGCACCTGGTGCATACGCATTAGCATCTCAAAGTTTTGCAAGTATTCATCTATCTCAGTGCTGGAATCATTAAACACTGGCACATTCCTGTAGCGAAGATGACTTCTGTTACGGGGGGACCGGCAGATTAGGACCAGGGGGTATATATCCTAATCGCCAGTCGGAGCCCACCGTGCTCCAGATGACAAAGGAGCTGCTGGCACCTGAGGGTTAGGCGGAGACTATAGAGCTGGACTGCTCTGAGATAACCCAGGAACTCTGGGAACCGGTCACATGTGTTGGGACACGTCAGACCGGACGACAACCCGATTAGCGTTTTGGTGCACCTAGCGCTACACCAACTACGTGTGCAGGAAACACGTCAGGCCGGGTGGTAACCAGGTAGCGTTCACCGGAAGACCGCCACGAAAGCGCCCTGTCGGCCACGTGTGTAGGACACGTCAGGCCGAGCGGTCCTCCGATTAGCGTTTCTGGCCACCTCTCGACTGGCCACGTGTGTGTAGGACACATCAGGCCAGATGGGTACACCAGTAGCGTTGACCGGGAAGCCGAGGAAAATAAGGAACACCCTGTTAACTCCACAGGGGTCCTGGAGTACGCTGTCCGTGCGCGTAGGGGGCACAACCGGACAGGTGGCGCAGTAGGTGCGTTGTCCGTGTGCGTAGGGGGCACAATCGGACAGGTAGCGCAGCAGGTGCGTTGTCCGTGTGCGTAGGGGCACAATCAGACAGGTGGCGCAGCAGGTGCGTTGTCCGTGTGCATAAGGGGCACAATCGGACAGGAAGCACAGCAGCCGCAGCCCAGTTAACGCCACTGGGCTGCTATAGCAAGACTGGAACGGCAGGAGGGAAGCACGGCGCCTGACCCTGATGTGCCGAGCCACGAATCTTGGCGTGACAGGCACCGTTCGCCTAACCCTACCTACCGCTTCCCAACATAGGCTTATGCCGCAATGAGGCTCTAACATGGAGGTGTGCTCTGACTGAGCAAAAGTGAAGACTGCGCACCTCCATGTTGTCTCCAGCCCCTTTTATAACCTGGGTCCGCCCCAAACCCAGGGTGGAACCACCAAGGTCCAATAGCAGAGTGCCATGTCATCAGTGACGTCACATGCGACCTATCCGGAACCGCCACGTCATTGATGACCTCATGGCAGCCACGCCCCAAACACTTCACCAGTCATCGTCTGACGACCAATACTGAGGTGCCAGATCATAGGGGCGGGCCTCTGCGAGCCAGTCCGGAGTTGCCACGTCATCAGGACACCTGACACCCTCTGCCCTATCAGGGCCTGCCACCTCACGGACATGCTCAGTGAGGTCCTTTCCAGACCTAGCCTCTGATGCACTAAGTGCCTGAGCATGCTCAGTAGCCTGAGCCACAGGTTTAGAAAGCAGACTATCAGTTTGAGCATGCTCAGTAGCCTGAACTGAGGACTTAGTCTCAGACATAACACAAACAGGCTGAGCATGCTCACTAGGTAAAACACCGGGCTTAAACTCTGGCTGGGGTAAATCGGCGCACGTATGCGCACTAGCCGCCTCTCCACACTTAGACGTGGTGGAAGGAACAGCCAACTGGACGACCCGAGGCACGGCCAAGAACGGCAGCCGGCGCCTGGGTGCAACAGGAACCGCAGCAGGCTGCTTGCGGCTATGGCGGCGCCAGTTCGTAACAGTACCCCCCCTCTAGCGGCCCTCCCACTCGAATGGTCTATAGTCGCCACAGATACCACTGAGCGACGGGCGGAAGATGGAGACATGCAATGGGAGCTACAAGACTTGCTCCACCGCGTAATCACCCCAGACGACCAGTCAATATGTGGGGAATGCCGCTTCAACCAAGGAATACCCAGCAGAATATCATCTGCACCCTTAGGGAGAACCAGAAATGAAATGGTCTCCCTATGCCCAGATGACATGGCAAGGGTAATGGGCACTGTCCGCTTGTGAATTACCTTGGGCAACAAGGACCCATTCACCACACGGACTCTCACTGGCCTTGGCATTTTCACCAGTGGGATGGCATGCCACCGGGCAAAAGAGGAGGAGATGAAACTATCCCCAGCACCTGTGTCCACACTTGCCCTTGTGGACCATGTTGACCCCTTAAAGGAAATGGACGCGGGAAACGTCACCCTAATGGATGACGCAGAGTCCAGTCTACTTCCAGCTATGGTCACCAATCGTGGTCGCTTATCCTGACGCTTTGGGCAACGGTTGGCATAATGACCATACTGCCCACAAGCGAAACAGGAAATCCCCTTGCGACTCGAAGACCTAGCAACACCAACCCTAGAGATGTCCATAGGAACAGAGATGTCCTCTAAGGGAGGTGCAGTAGGAGAGACCACTACAGTGGCTGAACGACCCTCTGACCTGCGCTCTAGCTGACGTTCGGAGGTCCGCAGGTCAATGCGGGTAGCCAGAGTCATGAGGCCCTCAAGGGTAGTTGGTACCTCTCGCGACGCTAATGCGTCCTTCACGTGCGAGGCTAATCCCCTCCAGAACAGTGGAATGAGAGTCCTCTCTGACCACCCCAGTTCTGCAGCAAGTGTCCGGAAACTCACAGCATATTGACTTGAGGAGGTACGCCCCTGCTCCAAAGTCAGTAGCTGTAGGGCCGAGTCGTGAGTGACCTGAGGCCCCAGGAACACTTGTCGGAAGGACTCCAAAAACTCCTTAGAGTCCTGTACTACAGAGTCATTCCTCTCCCACAATGGTGTAGCCCACTCCAGTGCTCTATCGGAGAGCAAGGAGATGATAAACCCCACCTTCGACCTCTCTGTAGGAAACCGTGCAGCCAACAGCTCTAGATGGACCGAGCACTGGTTCACGAATCCCCTACATACCTTGCTGTTCCCCGTAAACTTGTTGGGCAGCGAGAGGTGAGGGAGGGTTGGAGTAGGCTTGGTGACTGACACCATTGCAGCCGCTTGAGCCACCACATCATCCATATCAGCAGCAAGAGCAGACTTCTCCAGAGACCTCACTCTGGCATCAAGCTGCAGCATGAACTGACGTAGCTGCTCAATCTCCGCCATGCCAGCCAGACCCTGGCGCAGTCTTACTGTTACGGGGGGACCGGCAGATTAGGACCAGGGGGTATATATCCTAATCGCCAGTTGGAGCCCACCGTGCTCCAGATGACAAAGGAGCTGCTGGCACCTGAGGGTTAGGCGGAGACTATAGAGCTGGACTGCTCTGAGATAACCCAGGAACTCTGGGAACCGGTCACGTGTGTTGGGACACGTCAGACCGGACGACAACCCGATTAGCATTTTGGTGCACCTAGCGCTACACCAACCACGTGTGCAGGAAACACGTCAGGCCGGGTGGTAACCAGGTAGCGTTGACCGGAAGACCGCCACGAAAGCACCCTGTCGGCCACGTGTGTAGGACACGTCAGGCCGAGCGGTCCTCCGATTAGCGTTTCTGGCCACCTCTCGACTGGCCACGTGTGTGTAGGACACGTCAGGCCAGATGGGTACACCAGTAGCGTTGACCGGGAAGCCGAGGAAAATTAGGAACACCCTGTTAACTGCACAGGGGTCCTGGAGTACGCTGTCCGTGCGCGTAGGGGGCACAACCGGACAGGTGGCGCAGTAGGTGCGTTGTCCGTGTGCGTAGGGGGCACAATCGGACAGGTGGCGCAGCAGGTGCGTTGTCCGTGTGCGTAGGGGCACAATCAGACAGGTGGCGCAGCAGGTGCGTTGTCCGTGTGCATAAGGGGCACAATCGGACAGGAAGCACAGCAGCCGCAGCCCAGTTAACGCCACTGGGCTGCTATAGCAAGACTGGAACGGCAGGAGGGAAGCACGGCGCCTGACCCTGATGTGCCGAGCCACGAATCTTGGCGTAACAGGCACCGTTCGCCTAACCCTACCTACCGCTTCCCAACATAGGCTTATGCCGCAATGAGGCTCTAACATGGAGGTGTGCTCTGACTGAGCAAAAGTGAAGACTGCGCACCTCCATGTTGTCTCCAGCCCCTTTTATAACCTGTGTCCGCCCCAAACCCAGGGTGGAACCAACAAGGTCCAATAGCAGAGTGCCATGTCATCAGTGACGTCATATGCGACCTATCCGGAACCGCCACGTCATTAATGACCTCATGGCAGCCACGCCCCAAACACTTCACCAGTCATCGTCTGACGACCAATACTGAGGTGCCAGATCATAGGGGCGGGCCTCTGCGAGCCAGTCCGGAGTTGCCACGTCATCAGGACACCTGACACCCTCTGCCCTATCAGGGCCTGCCACCTCCCGGACATGCTCAGTGAGGTCCTTTCCAGACCTAGCCTCTGATGCACTAAGTGCCTGAGCATGCTCAGTAGCCTGAGCCACAGGTTTAGAAAGCAGACTATCAGTTTGAGCATGCTCAGTAGCCTGAACTGAGGACTTAGTCTCAGACATAACACAAACAGGCTGAGCATGCTAACTAGGTAAAACACCGGGCTTAAACTCTGGCTGGGGTAAATCGGCGCACGTATGCGCACTAGCCGCCTCTCCACACTTAGACGTGGTGGAAGGAACAGCCAACTGGACGACCCGAGGCACGGCCAAGAACGGCAGCCGGCGCCTGGGCGCAACAGGAATCGCAGCAGGCTGCTTGCGGCTATGGCGGCGCCAGTTCGTAACAACTTCCTTGGTGGTGGTCTATCCTGGAGGTAGGTGCTGATAGTAAGGAAATTGGAAATCCAAACACAAATTGCAGAACACCAGCCCTCTCTTCCCTTGTAGCTTCAGGCCCCAATGCAGTAAACAATTCCTTGACTCGGTCTGCTTGGGTTTGGTTTGTTTCCAGACTGTCACTGGATCTAGGATGAGATACAGGGTTTACCTCCTCTGATACCACAACGGCAGTGTCCTCATCATCCTCTGCATCATTCTGGGCATCCCAACAGACTAATTTCCGGATCAAGTCTGACCGAGTGTCAGTGTTCCTGTAGTCAATCTTTCGCATCTGGCACAGATCCTGTAGCATCCATTTACTGCTGCGGTCGTAACTCCTCTCTGGTACTTGTCCCATGGCTGAGCTGGTGGGGTTGGAAATGGCAGCGTCCAAAACCTGAATGCCTCCCCTATGGCCTGCTGGGTATGCTTATGTGCCTCCCTGGTTGTTGAGCCCTGAACGGTGTCCGAAAACACCAGTCCGCTGCAGCTCCCCTGGGTAAACCAGGCTGAGTAGTATCCCACTGCTGCCACCAATTGTGGAGACACGGGGCTCAGTGGGTGCTCTCGTCCACTAAAACCCGCCGCCTTTAGAAAGACAGCGTGGCTCAGGGCTCATCCCAACTGAACGCCGGCCTCCTTAACCGTGGGCGTAACACTACTCATACAACACAGGGTGAGGGAACCACAATAATTAGACTTTATTGGATCCTCAAACAATTAACGGCACATAACACATAACCAGCAAAACACAAATGTAACAGGCAACAGAGTCTCACCCTTCCACTGGCTTACCAGGGGTTTAGAATGTCCATGCCTCAGAGGTTCCAGGGCTATTTACTCCAATCCAGCAGCACCCCGCTTTTGGCGGGCACCCACCGAGAAAGGAATAATGCCAGATTCAGGAAGCTGTGTGAGGTCTGCAAAGTCTGTAACAGGTGACTGAACTGTCCCAACCTGAGTATCCTCCTTAGGTAGTCCTGGTATGATGTTACAATCCTGGCAGCCGGAGTTGAAATCCCTAGGCTGTGGATATGGTCTCCAACCGGAACCGGAGTCCCTAGATTGAAGCCATAAGATATCCTGATCCTCTAGTCAGTTCCAAAGAGCTTAGACTGGATCCATCAGCATCCATCAACAACCACTGGTGGCTTAAAGAAATCCCTTTTATAGCCACAGCCTTC
The DNA here is from genome assembly GCF_048569485.1 of Anomaloglossus baeobatrachus. Lineage (NCBI taxonomy): Eukaryota > Metazoa > Chordata > Amphibia > Anura > Aromobatidae > Anomaloglossus > Anomaloglossus baeobatrachus. The sequence continues at coordinate 585,612,893 of NC_134355.1, forward strand.
CACTTGGATACACTGCGTCCTCATCGATTGGTTGGACAAGATCGCCTCTCCCATTGGATGAATCTCAAGCTGCATGGACAATGTTCATTTAAATGATGTGCATAGAAAGACTGAAGATATTTATATGAAGTCTGCAAGTCACAGACTCGACAATGGCTACTAAGGTAATCACATTAGCAATACACAACTACATTACAATGGTTACTGAGTCTGGAGAAACAATGCGTCTGGCTTTCAGTGGCCAACACAATTACATGAGTCAACAAGAGTCTTGTAGAAACAATGAGGGACTTATCCCCCGTCTATAAACAATCTACCATCCTGTCTGGCTGAATTTTAAGAAACTTTAACCCATGAGAGTCCATGTCATCACAGAAGTAATTTGGATGATAAAGCGCATGGTTAAGTTTACATTTTGCTTTGAAGGTCCCTTAGGTTAGCACTTTCAGAAAGAGATGAGTACTTCAAATTTTTTTTGTCTTTTGCAAGAAAAAAATTAAAATTGGACATAGAGAAGAAGGATGATAGCACAAAAGAGGAGGAGGAGAAACGGAGATAGCGCCGGATCCCGCAGATGTTTACTAACTGGTTGCAAGCATTTGTGATTCTAAGTTGTATTATCGGTGAAAGTTTGCAGCACAATTTTGTTTCCATTTTTTGTTATATGGATTGCATGGGTGAGGAACACAGGGTATATAGGGGTTCATTCTTGGTACCATGGAATGGGTCACTAAGCATAGAAATGGGAGTTTTGGCTTCCTGAAGAGAAAGTGGAATTGATGAGGTCTGAGGTTTCCAAGGCATGGCATTTGAGGAAACTCATCTTGAGGGAGATTTAATACCTCTTGGGCAAGCTTAACTTTGCTTCTAGGGTAATGCCCATGGGGTGATTTTTTTCTCTCAGGTTAGCTGTTTCAATGGCTATAGTTAGGGCTGCTCATTATGTGTGGTTGACAAGTGAGCAAAAGATGGATTTATCAGTTTGGGGTAATTTTATGGAATACTATAATAGTCTGTCATTGTCAATGGATGAGGTTGTTTATAAGTTTGAGCTTGATTTGCTTGCGGATGCAGCCGGCGGTTTGGGTTTTGGTTAGATGGCCTTAAGATTGGTGATCGACTGGTATAGTTAACAATGTAGCTCTTTTGGAGATTTTTTCAATTTTTATAGAGATGACATTGTGGAAAGAGCGTTTTTGTAATAAAAAGATTCAATTTAATTGCAATAACGTGAGCAGTGTTGGCAATTAGCATTACTGCTGGTGGTCAAACTTCTTTGGCAATTGGCTTCACATTTCCCTGGAGCACTGTCCAAAGACAATTAGGTAGGGGTATTGTTGTTTTGGGTGAGTTAGTGTCTGATAGGTGGTGTTTGTCAAAGGTGAATCATTTGATTTCTGGTTTGGATTTCGGTTGTGGAGTTGAAGGGACTTAACAAAAATGTTTCAGAGGAAACATGCCCTCAAGGGTTTTTGCAGGAGCGGGTTGCAGAGGGACGGGACATGCCACATTTCTTTTCATTTGCTGGAGAAGAATTTTTGTCAGTGTGTAGATCCAATTCTGAGTTGTGTCTCTTTCAGTTGGCTTTTTTGTTAGCTTTTTTGGGGGCTTTAAGGGTCGAAGAGTTGGTTGTTCCCACTAAGACGCAGGCAGGAGGTCTTTTAGCTAGGGATGCTTTGATCATGGATAGAGGGCTGGAATTTTGGGTCCGGAAGTCAAGTACGGCTTAGGTTGTAAGTGGCAATTCGTTTTTGTTGGGTACGGATTAGCAAACCCGAACGGTAAAGTTTTGGGTTCACACTAACATCAAGTGTCTGGGGCTCAAACTTAAGCATGGACTTTTAAAATAAAGTCCCTGTCCAAGTTTGGAGTTCGGGTGCCACAAGCTTTGTTCCAAAGAAGATTAAACCAAAAAAGAGGATACAGATCCATATCATAACTTTATAGTACTTATTACAGCAGGTCTCACTGAATAATGCATATACCCCAACAAGAGGAGAACGCTGTTCCCAATAAGGTCACAATAATGTATCAGACACATATATAAATATATAGTTTTTTATTGTATCTAAATATCATATTTTATATTTCAAGACAATAACAATACATAAAGTGCTGGTGCTCACAGAGAAATAAAAGCCCCTACCCCATAAAAACATCCAGAACCAAACTGGTGCGTTGTGGAACCAATGTAATCAATATAAATATATAAAGCTGGGTATCAAAAACTCATGGAGAACCCCCAATTACCTCTCACAGCATGCGTAAAGTGCTAGTGCATTCACATCATAATATGGACCGCCAATCAAAGCCCAAAGCCAATGGTTTGAATAGCAACAGATTTAAACATTGGATATTATATACCATAAATATGTCTCCATATAATTGCAATTCAAAACACTCATAAAGTAAAGAACTTTTAGCCAAATGTCTGGGTAACCATTACAGTTACCGTTATAGCTGGAGGGTAAAACGGAGGAGGGAAATAGTTATACTCCAGAGTGGTGAACCACAACGCCCAGCACCTCGACGCACGTTTCGCCTCTTGCTTCGTCAGGAGGTGCTGGGGTAGCTGCGGGGTCACCCATTTATATTGTGAAGCCCACCTGAAGTCCATTATGGCGCACACCGCGTGGAGGAGTCCGCGTCATCCATCTCAGTCGGCGTCCCAGAGGAGATCCTGCGCATGCGCAAGGAACACTCCCTCTATTGGGCGCCGGCCGGGAAGGGGAGGCAGACTCCGACGCGCAGAGCGCACTCTGACATCAGTGCAGCCCTATGGGGAGATAAGGTATGCACACCAGTGACTATGTAAGGGGAATACATGGAATAGCAGAAAATGTGAAAAATGGAATCTGCATTACTGCCATGAACATATGAATCAAGAGAAATTTAGCTACTGAATTGATCAATGCAATAGAGCCCCAACACCATTCTAAGTCTGAACTGGGTGCAAAAACCTATTTTTATGTTCATGGCAGTAATGCAGATTCCATTTTTCACATTTTCACTCTTCTATATAGCTATTGGATTTTTCAAGTCAGTATTCACACAGCAGTTTCTGCTATTCCATGTATTCCCCTTACATAGTCACTGGTGTGCATACCTTATCTCCCCATAGTGATGTTTTTTTTAGGTTTTTGCACCCAGTTCAGACTTAGAATGGTGTTCCAAACGTTATTCCTTATTTGTTAGTTGTTTTTTGTTTGTGAACCCTCCCCAACCACACCTATTGCCAATCCATATCATACGCATAAATAGCCTGGGTCTCAGCTTCTCATACACGGTAAGTTTTTTAACTGCATGAGAGGACACACACAAGCTAGGGACCCCAGCGTAGAGAAATACTTTGGCGTAGTGTTGGGGCTCTATTGCATTGATCAATTCAGTAGCTAAATTTCTCTTGATTCATATGTTCATGGCAGTAATGCAGATTCCATTTTTCACATTTTCACTCTTATATATAGCTATTGGATTTTTCAAGTCAGTATTCACACAGCAGTTTCTGCTATTCCATGTATTCCCCTTACATAGTCACTGGTGTGCATACCTTATCTCCCCATAGTGATGTTTTTTTAGGTTTTTGCACCCAGTTCAGACTTAGAATGGTGTTCCAAACGTTATTCCTTATTTGTTAGTTGTTTTTCGTTTGTGAACCCTCCCCAACCACACCTATTGCCAATCCATATGATACGCATAAATAGCCTGGGTCTCAGCTTCCCATACACGGTAAGTTTTTTAACTGCATGAGAGGACACACACAAGCTAGGGACCCCAACGTAGAGAAATACTTTGGCGTAGTGTTGGGGCTCTATTGCATTGATCAATTCAGTAGCTAAATTTCTCTTGATTCATATGTTCATGGCAGTAATGCAGATTCCATTTTTCACATTTTCACTCTTATATATAGCTATTGGATTTTTCAAGTCAGTATTCACACAGCAGTTTCTGCTATTTCATGTATTCCCCTTACATAGTCACTGGTGTGCATACCTTATCTCCCCATAGTGATGTTTTTTAGGTTTTTGCACCCAGTTCAGACTTAGAATGGTGTTCCAAACGTTATTCCTTATTTGTCAGTAGTTTTTCGTTTGTGAACCCTCCCCAACCACACCTATTGCCAATCCATATCATACGCATAAATAGCCTGGGTCTCAGCTTCCCATACACGGTAAGTTTTTTAACTGCATGAGAGGACACACACAAGCTAGGGACCCCAACGTAGAGAAATACTTTGGCGTAGTGTTGGGGCTCTATTGCATTGATCAATTCAGTAGCTAAATTTCTCTTGATTCATATGTTCATGGCAGTAATGCAGATTCCATTTTTCACTCTTACATATAGCTATTGGATTTTTCAAGTCAGTATTCACACAGCAGTTTCTGCTATTTCATGTATTCCCCTTACATAGTCACTGGTGTGCATACCTTATCTCCCCATAGTGATGTTTTTTAGGTTTTTGCACCCAGTTCAGACTTAGAATGGTGTTCCAAACGTTATTCCTTATTTATCCGACAGGACAGACTTCAGATCCCTGTCTGACAATAATATAGGCCAATATCTCTCAATCACCTGTTTCATTTCTGACCATTTGGAATGGTACGGTGTTATCAGTCTCACCTGATTATCTGTTTTTCTTACGGCTGGTCGTAACAGGTCATCCCTTGATGTTGTTCTAGCCCTATCATAGCCACGTTGGATGGCTCGATAATTATAAGATCTATTTCTAAACCGTTTTTTTAATTCCAGGGCTTGGCCCTCGAACAAGTCAGAATCTGAACATATGCGACGGGCTCTAAGGAACTGACCTGTTGTGACTGAATTAATCACTTGTGGAGGGTAAAACGATCTGGCATTCAAGAGAGAGTTGACAGCTGTACTTTTCCTATGGATGTCAGTCCTAATGGGCTGCCCTCACTCTTCACAACTTTCACATCCAAGAAGTCAATGGAATACATGCTGTAATGATATGTCAAATTAATATTTAAGGCATTGTCATTCAACGTCAGCATGAACATATCCAGTTTCTCCCGCTCACCCTGCCAGATGGCAAAAACGTCATCGATATATCTCACCCACATCAGTACTGTACCGCAATCCTCCCCAGGGAATTGTATCAGGCGCTCCCAATACCCCAGAAAGAGGCACGCATACGAGGGCGCACAAGACGCCCCCATAGCAGTGCCCCTCTCCTGGAGATAGTAGCGCCCCCTGAAGAGGAAGTAGTTGTGGGTGAGAATAAATCGAAGCAGGGTGAGCAGGAGATCAATCAAATATCTGTCCAATGTTGTGGTGTTCAAAAAGAATTCCACTGCCCTCAATCCATCATCATGTGCAATAGATGTGTACAGAGACTCCACGTCTGCAGTTAGCATTATGGAGTCTCCATCCAAATGTAAACCTTGCAGACGAACCAAAAAATCCATGGAGTCTCTTATGTACGAGAGAAGATCGAACATAAGGGGCTTCAAGTAGTGATCCAGGAAATTGCAAACTGGTTCACAAAGACCATTGATCCCTGACACAATTGGTCTGCCCGGGGGATTCTCTATGTCTTTGTGGACTTTTGGCAGAAAATATATTGTAGGTGTCATAGGGAGTCTATTAATTAGACCATCAAATATTGACTGTGGTATAATGTTATCATCCAGAGCTTTCTTCAAGATAATTTCAAGTTCACACAGGAATGACACAGTCGGGTTATTCTGTAGTCTACGGTAACATGTGTGATCATTCAACTGTTTGGTGGTTCGGTTGATGTAGGATTAGAATAGAGGACTAGTTATGAGGGTTAGGTTTTTGACATTTTTGCTTGCTGCCGATTATCTCATCTTTTAATCTGATTGGTCACTCACTAATACCATTACATATATATGTCTTTTTTTACATAGAATTTGTCATGCATCCATATCGAGCATCTGATGGGATGAAGTATATATATGGACTATATGGACTAAATATCGCAGAGCATGAAAAACGACTATGTGAAAATCATCACTTTTAATAAGGATGGAGACTGAGGATTGGGATCTGGTTGAAATTGTTCTTATGTGATAGATCTTGTAATCTAATATGATATATACATATGTGTATGTTCTTTATACTATGTAGATCTTACTTTACCTTACATGTAAATATCAGGATCTCCTATATTGACTAAATTATATCTCTATCCTTGCATATGGGGATTTCCTTATATATATGATCATACTATCGTTACTGAATGTGGCTCTGCTGTCTTTACCTTCCGTTATATTTGCTCGATATGTTTGCCATTACCTTTGCCCTTCTTTAATATGGCCACAGGGCTGCACTGATGTCAGAGCGCGCTCTGCGCGTCGGAGCCTGCCTCCCCTTCCCGGCCGGCGCCCAATAGAGGGAGTTTTCCTTGCGCATGCGCAGGATCTCCTCTGGGACACCGACTGAGATGGATGACGCGGACTCCTCCGCGCGGCGTGCGCCATAATGGACTTCAGGTGGGCTTCACAATATAAATGGGTGACCCCGCAGCTACCCCAGCACCTCCTGACGAAGCGAGAGGCGAAACGCGCGTCGAGGTGCTGGGCGTTGTGGTTCACCACTCTGGAGTTTAACTATTTCTCTCCTCCGTTTTACCCTCCAGCTATAACGGTAACTGTAATGGTTACCCAGACATTTGGCTAAAAGTTCTTTACTTTATGAGTGTTTTGAATTGCAATTATATGGAGACATATTTATGTTATATAATATCCAATGTTTAAATCTGTTGCTATTCAAACCATTGGCTTTGGGCTTTGATTGGCGGTCCATAATATGATGTGAATGCACTAGCACTTTACGCATACTGTGAGAGGTAATTGGGGGTTCTCCATGAATTTTTGATACCCAGCTTTATATATTTATATTGATTACATTGGTTCCACAACGCACCAGTTTGGTTCTGGATGTTTTTATGGGGTAGGGGCTTTTATTTCTCTGTGAGCCCCAGCACTTTATGTATTGTTATTCTCTTGAAATATAAAATATGATATTTAGATGCAATAAAAAACTATATATTTATATATGTGTCTCATTTGTTCCAAAGAAGCCCTGCTATGACAAACAAGGAGGTCTTCAGAAGACCCCCTACTGTCATAGCAACCCATCAGCGACCCGTGATCACTTCATGGCTGCGCAGATGGAAGCCAAAAATGATGTACCCCTATACTGGATGGAGTTAAATCCTGCTTGAGAGAGCTTGACAGCGGGATTTAACAGGTTAAAAATTGCTGACAGAGCTCCACTCCACCTGTGATTGTTAGCTGCAGGTCCTGGCTGTAACATACAGCCATTACCACCTAATGAGCCCACCCCATGCACCCACTTCCTGCCATGCGCCATGCAACTAGAAAGTGGGTTACTTTCATATCTTTCATTGGCAACTGATAAGAGACAAATGTTGCATACTGAAACTTTTTGAAGAGATGACGAAATGTATCAATAGGGACAAGTGTGGAATCAACAATATCATCCCTCTCATATTTATCCTGAAAAAAGTAATATAAGAAATATAATATGGCTTTTGAGAGGGAATCCGAATTGTCATATTATCAGAATAAGCTGTAGTACCTGCTCTAGGAAGCTTTTGCAGAGCAGACACCGTCTATACGCTGATCAGCCTATGCCACTACAATAAGTAGTTGAGGCAGCACTAGCAACAGCTGTAGTATATTTGACATGATGGACCAGATGTTTTTCTGCATTTGTGAAAATCTGACAAACCTCAGCAAAAAAGCTTTTGCTGTACAGCCAGGTTCAGTCATACCTAGACTGTGTTCTTTAAGATACCCTGAGTCCTAATCCAATTGACTTCTGCGTCAACAGATTGGACCAGTGGCAAGACCTGTCCCAGTTTGTCCTAGACTAGACGTACAGTCATGTCTAGCCTCTAGTGTAATGTCAAAGAGGTTGTTGGGCATGGTTGTTGGCTTTGTCATACCCAAGCAGACCAGATTATCTGCCACATGAGAGGAAAACTTTACATTTGTTAAAATATCAGATATGGATCAGTGCCAACATTCATTCACGTACGTCTGATGCCAACGATTAGATCACCCTTGTCATGTGTCTGCCTGACTGTTCGTCTTTTGTCTTCTACAGAAAATTTTTGGGGAAAATTTGTTGAAGCTATTGAGTTCAAATTTCAAATGATCCTCTCATCTCTCATTATAAACATATGAAAAAATATATGAAAAAAGTGAGAATTCATCCATCAGGATGACAGCAGAAAGTGGAAAATATATGCAGGTGATATACTTATTTTACAATGAGTCTTAGAGACTTTACCATTAAGGATTAAGGTTCATGAGATGTATAATAATAACCAACAAGACATCTCCAATTCTTAAGACAGCACTGTGGTCTGAGTGTTTATCCCATCAACCTGAGGGGCACTGCAGCCAAAATTTGGGATGCTGCCACCTGACTGCAGGCCCCCTATGCTAATGCTAGGTGGTTTCTCCCCCTGGAAAGACTTACCAGCTACCCCCGGCTCCTGTGGTATGACCTGATCGGTTATAGGTCACTGCGTTGCCCAGCTTCCGGTCTCTTTGTTCCTGGACCCGGACCTGTTTGGGAGGCCGGTGGCGTGTACCCGCTTCGGAGGGCGGTAAGAGAGCTATCAGCAGGGAGGGAGAGTTTTGCCCACGGTGCTTTAGCTGTGAGCGGCTCCCTCCCTGCTGAGGGAAAAGTGACATGTGCCGGCGAGCGGTGTTTTCAGGGAAATACCCGCCCGCCGGTCCGCCTGTGCTCGCCGTCCATCCCAAATCCCCCATCAGCAGGGAGGAAGCGTCCTACTCACAGCGCTGTTAGTTGTGAGTGGCTTCCTCCCTGCTGAGCCTCCAGCTAGGTGTGCCGGCGAGCGGCGTTCTGAGTGAACTACCCGCCCGCCGGTCAGCTGGAGCCCGCGAAAGCGCTCTTTGGTTATGGTGCCGGCCACCCGCCGTCCTGCCTCTGCCAGAGGTGGGGGCGAGTGCAGGCTGTGAGCCGGGCGGTCCCTGATGCAGCGCAGGTGGAAGCGCTGCAGCGGAGGAACCGCCGGCTTTTGTGTGAATAAAAAACCCCGTGCCCCTGCTCCCTCCACTGCCCTGTCAACGCTGCCCTGTCACAGCCAGTACAGGGGAGCGGAGAGAATGCGGGGGCAGGCTGCCGATGGGCACAGCCTCTGATGCAGCTCGGATTGGAGGTGCTGCATTGGTGGCTGTGCTGTCTGCAGAAGTCAGCAGGATCCACCCATCCCCCCCAAGACAAGTTAAAATAAATAAATAAATAAATTATAAAAAATAAATAAATAAATTAAAAATAATAAAAAAAAATAAATAAATATATTAAGTAATTAAATTATAAATAAAATAAATAAATAAATAAATTGAATAAATAAATTACAAATAAAAAAAAAAAAAAAACAAAAGCTGTTAGTGATGAAGGAGCTAGGGGTCATCTGGGTATCCCGGCCAGTGGGGTGAATTACGGGGTGTGGTCAGGCCTCACTCCAACTGTGCAGGGTGGGGGGGGAGGTAAGCTATGACATGTGTATTGTTCAACCCTCACTCACTGGTATAATCCCCTACCTCCCCTTCTGTGGGTAGCGGCTTGGATCGGACTCTGTCCCCCTCCCCCCACCTGGGGATATGCACGGGCGTTGGGGCCCCGGACGCATGAGTCACATGTAGATTTAGACCCCCCCCTTTTTTCTTCAGACTAACCCCTGGTGGGGTCCCGCGGCGGGATGATGAGCATCAGGGTGTACATTGGTCTGGACAGCGGAGTGCTGTTGGAATTGGGCAGGAACATCCGGAGTCCGGCCGCCCCCCCTTTTTATTCTGCACATTATGGCAAGTACCGTTACGTGGGATTGCGGGGTGGAATAAGCGCCCGGGGGGGGGGTCACGTGATGTCACCAGGCAACAGGTTTTCCTCCCTATTCAACATTATTTAAGTAAGTTATGTTTGACCGACACTATAGGTGTACTGAGGAAATCATACACCCGCCTTAATAGGCGCTATAGTAGCTGCCATTACTACCTCTTGTGGTCGGCATTCCGCAGTCTGATTGCTTTTGCTGTAAAGAACCCTTCACATTTAGCTGCGGTAGGAGGAAGTAATGTTCCAGTCTTTTATAGTGACCACACACGATTTATGCAAAAAAAAAAAAAAAAATGGAATCTCCTCCTCCATTCCTCGCAATAATCTAGTTGTCTTCTTGAACCGACTAATCTCAGAATGTCCCCCACCGCCTTTTTGATAAATAAAAAAAAAAAAAAAAAATTTGAGAAAAACTGGGTCCCAGATTTTAGATGTGGCCTGTCAAGTGAGTTATAGGAGGGTTACATTATGTGGGCTCACAGGAGATCACCTCTCCCTGGTATACACTCTAATTTAGTGCTGTAGTTAACAAGGCGTAAGCTATGTTCGTCACTGATAACTTTATGGTAATAGCAAAGTGTATTTTTGTGCATTTTCGTGTTGGAGTTTCAGTTCAACAGACGAAAATGAACAGGTGAGATGCAAAAATGGTCATTTTATGTAAGTGCATAATTATGCCCGCTAATATTTCCTGAGCAATTAGGTCCACATAAATAGCCTCAAAAAAAAAAAAAAAATTACACAATTTTAGTTTAGGTCTCAGGTGTGCACAACTGACAAGTGCTTTCCCATGTGTTAGTAGACAACAATCATTCTAATACTAGACTATAGAGGGTGTAAAGTAGCTTTATTATTTGAAGCACCTATTATGAATTATAAAAAAACTTGAACTTCAACTTTGCGGTTAAGGTCATTTCTATTGCTGTCATTGTTTCCAAGGCGCCTTTCCTAGGCTTCCGGTGTAGGACTAAGCGGCAGGATCACGTTACCCGGTATCGGTACATTGGTCCAACCCTAGGTGCGGTAAGATTAAACTTTATTTTCCGCTACATGGAATCAGGCACCTGAAAAGGAGGAACTGATTGGGTAGCTGAATTTTTCTTTAAGCTTCAACGGCTACATTCGCTTCAAGAGCAGTAACGGCTGAACCGATAGGGGGTGTATTTAACAGCAGCAGGTTTGGCTGTTTGGGTTTGCTTTCAACATAACGTTTTTTAAAAGAAAAAACAAAAAAAAAACAAAAAAAAAACCAAGTGGTATTATCAGTTGGTTACCAAGCCCGGGGAAAAAACCCGCCTAACCACCTGTTTACGACTTTCCTTATCAGTAGTGGGCTGTTTAGGCTTTTCGGTTTTTAGAATGTGCATAAGTTAACGAAAGGTTAAAGTCATACCAGGTATCCAGTCGCCGTGATAGGATTGTTTACTCCCTATTGATTTTCCAATTCCAGGTATTCTCCTTAACTCCGTCCGCTGGCAGGTCCAAAGGGTTTTGATTCCTTAAATTCGTAATGGTACTCCCATCGAAAGGAGGCCGATGACCCGGCCTCTCGTTAAAACACAGACATGATGGGCCTATAGTAAGGTATGCAGCGAGGGGGGTTTACCAGGCGGGTGAAAAGCATGATGATTTTCAAGCGATCCCTTGCTAATGTATAACCGGCAGTATTTAGTGATTCTACTTCACCAACGGGTACCACTTTTTCCTGTTGTGAGCAAACTGGTACGGGATTTTTGCCCTGCAATTCTTTAGTTGCGAAACTGGACCTGCGCGACCAAGGCCTAGTGGGACCCACGGTATGGAATGGGTAGTGGTTTAGCGGCAGGTGGGTGGATGTCAGGAGGCCTAATACTCCTGGCTGTTTGTCGATCTTATAAGGTGCCGGGTCGGGTGGTTACGCCCATTGTGGTTTTGATCTTAAAGCTTAGTCACACAGGCTGAAGAAAGGCCTAGGTCTATCTATCCAAGCCTGTCTTTCCTCACATTTTGAGATCTTTTTCCCCACCTCTGGTTGGTATGCCTAAGGTGTTAGTGATAGCCCTCAGACGAACAGGGATGACGGTGAGCATCTTTTAACCAGGAAGAATTTTTCCCATATTTGGCGGACAATTTAATGGCGGTAAATTGGTGATGGTTGTTATTGTTGGTGCGCTAGTCACAGTACCTGGGATGTAAACACCCCTCCCTTCCCCCCCCAGAACTGGAGTGCTGCTGAAGCTTTGGGGCAAGTGTGTATGAGCGTGGTTTCAATGGGATGTGTTTGGCAAAGCAAATGCATTTTGAGGAACGTCCGTACCGAGTTTGTTTTATAAACCGTCACTAGTAGAAGGGCAAGAGGCTACTGACTGTCATATAGGCTAGCGTAACATTACATACAGTTAGGTCCAGAAATATTTGGACAGTGACACAATTTTCACGAGTTGGGCTCTGCATGCCACCACATTGGATTTGAAATGAAACCTCTACAACAGAATTCAAGTGCAGATTGTAACGTTTAATTTGAAGGTTTGAACAAAAATATCTGAAAGAAATTGTAGGAATTGTACACATTTCTTTACAAACACTCCACATTTTAGGAGGTCAAAAGTAATTGGACAAATAAACCAAACCCAAACAAAATATTTTTATTTTCAATATTTTGTTGCGAATCCTTTGGAGGCAATCACTGCCTTAAGTCTGGAACCCATGGACATCACCAAACGCTGGGTTTCCTCCTTCTTAATGCTTTGCCAGGCCTTTACATCCGCAGCCTTCAGGTCTTGCTTGTTTGTGGGTCTTTCCGTCTTAAGTCTGGATTTGAGCAAGTGAAATGCATGCTCAATTGGGTTAAGATCTGGTGATTGACTTGGCCATTGCAGAATGTTCCACTTTTTTGCACTCATGAACTCCTGGGTAGCTTTGGCTGTATGCTTGGGGTCATTGTCCATCTGTACTATGAAGCGCCATCCGATCAACTTTGCGGCATTTGGCTGAATCTGGGCTGAAAGTATATCCCGGTACACTTCAGAATTCATCCGGCTACTCTTGTCTGCTGTTATGTCATCAATAAACACAAGTGATCCAGTGCCATTGAAAGCCATGCATGCCCATGCCATCACGTTGCCTCCACCATGTTTTACAGAGGATGTGGTGTGCCTTGGATCATGTGCCGTTCCCTTTCTTCTCCAAACTTTTTTCTTCCCATCATTCTGGTACAGGTTGATCTTTGTCTCATCTGTCCATAGAATACTTTTCCAGAACTGAGCTGGCTTCATGAGGTGTTTTTCAGCAAATTTAACTCTGGCCTGTCTATTTTTGGAATTGATGAATGGTTTGCATCTAGATGTGAACCCTTTGTATTTACTTTCATGGAATCTTCTCTTTACTGTTGACTTAGAGACAGATACACCTACTTCACTGAGAGTGTTCTGGACTTCAGTTGATGTTGTGAACGGGTTCTTCTTCACCAAAGAAAGTATGCGGCGATCATCCACCACTGTTGTCATCTGTGGACGCCCAGGCCTTTTTGAGTTCCCAAGCTCACCAGTCAATTCCTTTTTTCTCAGAATGTACCCGACTGTTGATTTTGCTACTCCAAGCATGTCTGCTATCTCTCTGATGGATTTTTGCTTTTTCTTCAGCCTCAGGATGTTCTGCTTCACCTCAATTGAGAGTTCCTTAGACCGCATGTTGTCTGGTCACAGCAACAGCTTCCAAATGCAAAACCACACACCTGTAATCAACCCCAGACCTTTTAACTACTTCATTGATTACAGGTTAACGAGGGAGACGCCTTCAGAGTTAATTGCAGCCCTTAGAATCCCTTGTCCAATTACTTTTGGTCCCTTGAAAAAGAGGAGGCTATGCATTACAGAGCTATGATTCCTAAACCCTTTCTCCGATTTGGATGTGAAAACTCTCATATTGTAGCTGGGAGTGTGCACTTTCAGCCCATATTATATATATAATTGTATTTCTGAACATGTTTTTGTAAACAGCTAAAATAACTAAACTTGTGTCACTGTCCAAATATTTCTGGACCTAACTGTACGTTCCAGATTTGTGTATTGATATAAAAAAAAAAAAAAAAAACGCGAGTTTTTGACAAATCACTGCAAGGGAAAGGGGGTCTGCTGGTTAAGAGAATTTTGATGGTTTCGAGAGTTTTTCCTTTCTGACAATATTTTCCTTTTCAGATGTAAGTCGGCCTAGGTTTCAAGCTTAGGTCATGTCCATACTTTTCGGGCAGCGGGAAAAGGTGATCCTCGCCCTGGCGGTTGGTCCGTGGTTTCCATTGGCCTGGATGTGATTGGAGAAGTTGCCGGGAGCTGGTTGAGCTGAGTGTGCTACCTGAGGTGTTCGGGATTGGTGAGCCGCCCTCCACAGTTGACTTGGCGACACAAGTAGATGTCACAGATTTGGTCTCCTGCAACCTAGCTGCGCTTTGCCTTGTACCCTCATCCGGTCAGAGATGGTTAAATGTTTCCTGTTATTTTCCTAATTTAAAATGGGCAAGGCAGAGGTGATTTTCAGCTCATATTGGAACGTATCCAAGGAAGGATGTATTAACGGGCTGTCCTTGGTGCACAGGCAACCAGTGCCTACCTAAGTTGATTGTGTAAAATATATATATGTATAATTAAAAAAAAAAAAAATGGTGTGGTACCGCCAGCTGGAAGGTATTAACTTTGTTGTCCTTATAAGGGAGCGGGTGCATCTTCAATGATGCGGTTTCGGATGGGTTGATAATGGGAATGTGCGAGGAGATGGCTCAGGTACTGTGGTTTTTGGGGGGGGTCGCAGCTTGCTAGCGCTGTGCTGCTCCTTGGCGGAAGGGGTAGGAAAAGTGGTGGTGAAATACCCGCACCGGACGGCCGGTGGCGGAAAATTTCCCAAAACCCCATGGTGTTGGCTGGTAATGCCTAATTTGAAAGCCGCGACCATAATTTACGCCAAAGTAAAAGATGAGAGTGTTTTTTCCCTATGCCTCTCCATAAGTGAAAATAAAAGTAATTTAACTTATAATGAAATGTGTGGTGTCTTTCTAGGGGGGAAAAGGTGGTGTTTGGGTCCTGGGAGTCTTCCTCCTTTCGCACCTGGGCCTTAGGCAACATATAATGAAGTGACAGAAACTCTACAGTATTATCATAGCGTGCAATAAGAATAGTCTTGTCAAAGCCAGCAGTCAACTGCAAATGTGTCTAGTGGAAATATTTTGCACACTGTTTGGACAGAAGAAATCTATATTGTAATTTTTACCTACATAGTATGACATTTTCCATTTATTTCTATGTGGCTTTATAAAGCAAACAATCTGAAGTCTGACTTTAAAGGTAAGGATTGCATGTTAGACTTCTGTTAGGGTGTTTTGCTCATTTAATGGTATCCTTAAGGTCCAGTCACACTAAGCAACTTACCAGCAATCCCAACAACGATAGGGATCGCTGGTAAGTTGCTAGGAGGTTGCTGGTGAGATGTCACACTGCGACGCTCCAGCGATCCCACCAGCAACCTGACCTGGCAGGGATCGCTGGAGCCAGCAACCAGTGACCAGCCCCCAGCGCCGCGTGGAAGATGCTGCGCTTGGTAACTAAGGTAAATATCGGGTAACCAACCCGATATTTACCTTGGTTACCAGCGCACGGAGCTACACGTGCAGAGAGCAGGGAGCAGCGCACACTGAGCGCTGGCTCCCTGCTCTCCTAGTTACAGCACACATCGGGTTAATTACCCGATGTGTACTGCAGCTAAATGTGCACAGAGCAGGGAGCAGCGCACAATGCTTAGCGCTGGCTCCCTGCTCTCCTAGCTACGGCACACATCGGGTTAATTAACCCGATGTGTCCTGCAGCTACATGTGCACAGAGCAGGAGCCGGCACTGACAGTGAGAGCGGCGGAGGCTGGTAACAAAGGTAAATATTGGGTAACCAAGGACAGGGCTTCTTGGTTACCCGATGTTTACTGTGGTTACCAGTGTCCGCAGAAGCCGGCTCCTGCTGCCTGCACATTTAGTTGTTGCTGTCTCGCTGTCACACACAGCGATCTGTGCTTCACAGCGGGAGAGCAACAACTAAAAACTGGCCCAGGACATTCAGCAACAACCAACGACCTCACAGCAGGGGCCAGGTTGTTGCTGGATGTCACACACAGCGACATCACTAGCAACATCGCTGCTACGTCACAAAAGTTGTTAGTTAGCAGCGATGTTGCTAGCGATGTTGCTTAGTGTGACGGGGCCTTTAGACACTTTGAATTAGAAGAAAAGTTCCACTCCAACAACTGGCCACATTGATAACAAAGGCATCAATTCTACTGTATCAAATTCTTCTCTATGGGGAAAAATGATGTACAGAGGCTGGCTATTACCTTTTCTCTTGGTTCAGATAGACATATAACTATTGGAGCAAATCACTGCCCACAGTGTAAGAGGGTGGCTTAGGTAGTCGTGTGTTCCTGCCCCTGAAGAGATCAAACATGTTAATATGTCATACATGAATTGTGTCATGGTTCTTTTTATAAAATGTATTGTGTAAACTGTATGTAATGATAACTTGTTGTAATAGGTGTTACCCTTCCCACCCCACTTGCTCGCTGCCTGGGGATAACCCTTTACTCTGCTCTCTCTTTCAAGCCACACATTCAAGCCCTTTTCACCTCCTGTCAAATCAAAATCAAAAATATTTCCCGGATCCGTGCATTCCTTGAGCAAAAATCTGCAAAAACACTAGTGCATGTCCTTATTATCTCCTGGCTCGACTACTGCAACCTTCTGCTTTATGGCCTCACTTCTAACACTCTTGCACCCCTCCAATTTTTCCTACACTCTGCTGCCCAAATAATCCACCTGTGCCCCCACTATTCCCCAGCCTTCGCCTCTCTGCCAATCTCTTCACTGGCTTCCTATTGCCAAAAGACTCCAGTTTAAAACACTAACCATGACATACAAAGCCATCCACAACCTGTTTCCTCTATACATCTGTGAAATAGTTTCCAGGTACCTACTTGCACGCAACCTCCGATCCTTACAAGATCTCCTTCTTTACTGTTCCCTTATCACCTCTAAAATCACATACAAGATTTCTCCGTTCCTCTCCCATACTCTGGAATGCTCTGCCACAGCATATCAGACTCTTGTCTACCGTGGAAACCTTCAAAAGAAACCTGAAGACCCATCTCTTCCAACAAGTCTACAACCTGCAGTAAACCTCAGTACACTATAGCACTGCATGACGAGCTCTACCCTCACCTACTGTATCCTCACCCACCCCTGGTAGATTGTGAGCCCTCGTGGGCAGGTTCCTCTATCCTCCTGCACCAGTCTGTTTATGTCATGTTCATGATTATAGTATTTGTCTATGTATGCCCCCACTTTTTCACATGTAAAGCGCCATGGAATAAATAGTACTATAATAACAACAACCCTGACATAGTGTAACTATCCACTTGGAGCTACTATAGTAAAAGGGAAGGAGAAGGGAACCTGCAATATGGAAAGGTGACCATCAAAGACTTTGTTAATGTGTACCGAAAGCTAGATCAAGAAAACATGTTTGAGCTTTGTGCCTATATTCTCACATGCAAAATTGCGTTTGTTGAACTAAAAAAACTGTTTGAAATGGACTGTTTGTCTTCGTCTCGGTCTTGACGTTGGACCTGGTTTTCCAACGGCAGTGATGACATGCAGGATGCTAAAGGTCCACAACAGCAACAACCAGAGAAAAGGGTGCACCGCCAAGAATAATTACGATGTCTAATAAAGCAAGTGCTCACCCGTGCGGCAAAGGGGCTATAGAACCAGGAACAAAAAGGTACCGCACATGAACGGGGAGCACAACAATGGTATCATTCACCATTGTTGTGCTTCCAGTTCATGTGCGGTACCTTTTTTTTCCTGTTTCAAAGGTCCACAACAGCAACATTTTCCCCCTTGTGGGGTGCTGGGGCGAACAAGAAATGTGACTCACCTGCAACTGCCTTCCAAAAACTTCATAACAACAGTAAAACATTGGTCACTACTATGGCCAGTGACTGATTGCAGTGGCTACATCCCAGTCCAGTCCAGATGGGAAATATAGAGATCTGGGCAGTATTGGAACAGAACTCTGCATCGTTGTTCCCTGTTATTCCTCTTAGGAGTTGATAAACGGCTTTGGGTACTTACCTACACAGTCTGACATCTAATGTCAAGAAGAATGGTGACATCCAGATGTCAATCCACTTATAAATTTAGGAGACGTAACAGAAGAAAATAATCCAATACAACAGAGAGTCACGAGAACAGATGATCCAGAATTAGTGTTTGAAAGGTCATGACACGCAGGTACTACTGGGGCAAGCGTCGCAACACACAAGGTACACAGGGAACATGATACAATGGTGAGCCCTGGTGCTAGGAAGTGAGGAGCAGGGTCAACTCCTGCCATTCATCTGAGACTGATCCGTGCACTTCCTAAGTCCCTTTACGGTTCTTTTCTCCCGTTGCCATCACGTGCCTAGGCCCTCATTTGCACTGAACTCACCCTGGCTAGTGAGAAGGCTGGGGAGAGCACTAGTCTTACCACTGCAGTAATACAACACATGGGAAGGGAGACAAAGAGGGTGAAAAAAGACATAAAAGTAAAACATTCCAAGCTTCTCCAGTGCAGCTAAATACCACAGCTCCAACTGTCACAGTTCCTCAGCGTCTTCCAGAGACTAGCCCCTTCCAAAGTTGACATCATAAGAATGAAGAGTCTATAACCAGTGTAACCCACATGGTAAGACATGTGAGTTTTTATAGCGAAGGGAAGTGGTCACAAAATAGCTGCACCTGGGATTAAGGCTACAAAGGACAGGCAGATAATAAAAGTTCTTAATCCCTACAGCACTAAAAGCAAGTAGATTTCACTCAAATACAAGTATTAAAAATGCAAACAATAAGGCATTGTGAGTGACCTGATCCCAGACTCACCAGAGGCCTCCCTGGAGCTGGAGACCTCTGGTGAGGTGGAACTTGGATATTTAAGAATATAAAAGTGGGGTTTTGGCTTTCTTAGAAGAATATTTGTGTCTGCAGAATTATTGGGCAACTATTATTAATGTCTAGAATTATTATGCTCAGGGAATATACTAAAGCCACTAATATAGTTACATAGTTACTAAGGTTGAAAAAAGACCTAGGTCCATCTAGTTCAACCTTCCTCCACCAGTTCTACATTTGGTCACAAAGTCATTTATAACCAACAATGTTGTTTGTACTGAGTAAATCATCCAGCCCTTTTTTGAAAGCTGTTATAGTGTCTGACATTACTACCTCTTGTGGTAGGGCATTCCACAGTCTGACTGCTCTAACTGTAAAGAACCCTTTCCTATTTAGCTGTCGGAATCGCTTTTATTCTACTCGCAGTGAGTGCCCCTGGTCCTTAGTATTGTCTTTGGAAGAAATAAGTCATGTGCCAGTCCTTTATATTGACCACACATGTATTTATACATATAAATGAGATCTCCTCTGAGACGTCTTTTTTCTAAGCTAAACATATCTAACTTTTTCAACCCGTCATCATATGGGAGGCCTTCCATTCCTTGTAGTAGTCTAGTTGCCTGCCTTTGAACTGACTCTAACTTCTGAATGTCCTTTTTAAAATGTGGAGCCCAAAACTGAATCCCATATTCCAGATGTGGCCTTACAAGTGATTTATAGAGGGGTAACAATACGTTGGGATCACGGGATCTAATCTCTCTTTTTATACACCCTAGAATCTTGTTTGCTTTTGCAGCTGCTGCTTGACATTGAGTGCTGCTGCTCAGCTTATTTGTAATGAGAATACCCAAGTCTTTCTCATGTTCTGTAGTCCCGAGTTTACTTCCATTTAATGTATACGCAGTTATAGGATTACTCCGTCCTAGGTGCATTACTTTACATTTATCAACATTAAATCTCATTTGCCAAGTATCTGCCCATTCTGACATCTTATCCAGATCTTTTTGTAATATTATACTATCAAGGTCAGTTTTTAATATCCTACATAGTTTGGTGTCATCAGCAAAGACTGACACTTTACTATCAATCCCATCCACAAGGTCATTAATAAAGAGATTAAAAAGAATTGGTCCTAGCACAGATCCCTGCGGCACCCCACTGCTGACTATGGCCCATTTAGAGAATGTTCCATTTATGACTACTCTTTGTTTCCTATCTTTTAGCCAATTCCTTACCCAGTTGCATATAGTTTCCCCTAGTCCTTGCTTCTGGAGCTTTAGTATAAGGCTATTATGTGGTACAGTATCAAATGCCTTTGCAAAGTCCAAATAAATCACATCAGCTGCATTACCAATATCCAGGTTTGCACTTACCCCCTCATAGAACCCCAACAGGTTGGTTAGACACGATTTATCTTTCCTGAATCCATGCTGTCTGTCAGTTATTATATTATTTTCTGCAACATATTTTTGCATGTCATCCCTTAAAATGCCCTCAAAAACTTTGCATACTACTGATGTCAGGCTTACTGGACGGTAGTTGCCTGGATCTACCCTCTTACCTTTCTTAAATATCGGTACCACATCAGCAATCCTCCAATCCTGAGGCACCAACCCTGTTACAAGTGAGTCTAAAAAGATAAGATACAGCGGTCTGTCAATTACGGAGCTCAATTCCCTCAATATTCGTGGATGAATGCCATCTGGCCCTGGAGATTTGTCAATGTTTAATTTACTCAGACGTAGGCGTACTTGTTCTTGTGTTAAATTAATTATCTCGGGTGGTGAACTTTGATTTTTCACTTGTTGAATGATGCCTGGTACAGTCAGTTCCTTGGTGAACACAGAAGTGAAATACCTATTTAATTTCTCAGTCTTTTGTTTGTCCTCTATAACTAACTTGTTATTATATTTTAAGGGGCCAATACTATCCTTTGTTTTCCTTTTGGCATTAATGCATTTATAAAAGATTTTGGGATTTATTTTAATGTCATTGGCGATTTTTGTTTCAGTAGCTAGTTTTGCTTGTTTGATTTCTTTTTTGCATTGCCTATTGATATCTTTATACTCCTGCAATGCTATTTCTGTATTCTCAGCCTTTAAGATTTTAAACGCCCTTTGTTTTTGTTTTATTATACTTTGTACAGTCTTATTTATCCATAGTGGTTTCTTTTTATTCCGGGACATTTTATTACCAGAGGGTATAAGTTTATTACAGGATTCTAGTAGTATATCCTTAAACTTACCCCATTTATGTTCAGTATCCCCAGTTACCATGACTTTGTCCCAATCTACACATTTAAGCTCTTCCCTTAATTTGTTGAAATCAGCTTTCCTAAAATTCCACGTTTTAGCATTTCCCCTTTGAAATGTTCTATTGCATATTATGTTGAAGCTTACCATATTATGATCGCTGGTGCCCAAGTGCTCCCGGACCTGTAGATCTGAAATTGTATACGGTCTATTTGACAGGACCAAATCTAGCAAATTATCTCCCCTCGTCGGTTCATCTACCATCTGAGAGAGGTAATTGTCTTGAATGGTAGATAAGAATTTACAGCTTTTAGCACAACCAGAAGATTCTATGTCCCACTGTATGTCTGGATAGTTGAAATCCCCATAATAAGAACCCGATTATTATTATTAGCTGCCTTTTCAATTTGTTCCAGCATTTCACCCTCTATTTGTTCAGGTATGTTAGGAGGCTTATAGCAAACTCCAATTAGCATTTTTCCATTATTCCCCTCCCCATGTACATTTACCCATACTGACTCTACATTGTTGCAGTTCCCACCAATGTCATCATTCAACACAGGTTTTAGGTTAGATTTGATAAATATACACACCCCACCACCTTTTTTGTCTTTCCTGTCCCTCCTAAATGTACTATAACCCTGTATGTTTGTCACCCAGTCATGGCTTTCATCCAGCCAGGTTTCCGTAATGCCCACCACATCATAATCCATGGTTGACATAAGAGTCTCCAATTCATTCATTTTGTTTGTAAGACTTCTTGCATTTGCCAGTAGACATTTAATCCTATTAACACCTTTATTACTCCTAGCCTCCCTACGTTCCTTGCATGTCCCATCCCCCCTAATCCTTCATTGACCCCTACCATCATTGATAATGATCAAATTACTCCATAAAACTGGAGAAACAACAATAATGAATCAGGCCTTTCTTTTTTGTGTATATGTTTTGGTGTTATTCATTAAGCTTCAAAAATGAAGCTTAGATTCAATCTATAACAGGTCAAACCTGCTACATGCTGATATAATGTACAGTAGTGTCTGAATAGGGCCTTTATATAGATGTGAGCCTGATTAAAGACATGATATATTATGGGATGTGATTATGGAGTGTGGGTCACAACATGATTATACATAACATCTTCTGCCATCAGACCATTTTTTTAGCCACTGGATCATTGCCTTCTGCTTGTCGTCTCTTTCCACAGAACTTGACCTCTTTACATGACATTTCTGTTCAGTAAATCCCCCTCCGCTGTAGTTCATTCTCTGACTTGATATCTTGTTTCTTTGTAAGTCCTGTGAGGGCAGTCTTTCCCAGCAAACATTAATTTATCAGACAATGCAATTAACCAATTATTGTCAATAGGTTCTTGAGCACATCCGAATAAACAGCACTGGCACTGAGGATCACTCATTAAATAGCAAGATCTCAGAAGGGGATTACACAGCAAGAGCCATATGGAAGAAGAATGGTTTTATTTACTTTCCAAACATTTACTAATGTCATAATGAGGGGTTTATCCATAGCCGTATATTCATAAATATATTAGTACCTATTAGACTAGATTCATTTTATGTTTGGGGACTGTTCAAAATGGTCCATTGATTAGATGTTAGATGTGTCTATGTGAAGCCCCACAGGTGTTGTGTCGGTGCATTACCTTCAGGGACTCCACTCGGCTGGATCTTGTCACCGGTAGGAGAATCTTCTATTCGTCGTGACGCCACTCTCAGTATTGCGGTCAGTGGGGACCGCCACTGCAGGTTAAGGGACGCCTGGGGCTGATGGTGGGTGCAGTTAGTTGGAATAGCCTCCTGAGAGTGAGGCAAGCCCCAGGGCCCTGTGTAGGTGCGTAGTACCACAAGGCGCAGAATAACTCCACACACGCAGAATGTCTTTCAGGGGTTTTACTCACTTCAGATGGCAGGGTGAGTAACCCGGGCGTAGCTGGGATGAACCAGGCTGGAACCAGGTATCCTTCAGGCTGACTTCTGATGGTGACTACCAACTCGCCTTCCTTAGCCCTTGGTGGTTTGGGGTAACCCCGACTTTTAGTCCCTATGGGGGTCACCCAGGGAAGTTGCTGAAGCCTCTCTCCCCTTCGATTGCCGTTTGCTTGTTGCCTGGGCCAGATCACTCCAGCTGCTTGCCTCCTGTGAACTGTGGGCCCTAACTGTGGCTACGTGGCTGCGGCTTTTAGGTGTTGTGGTGTGGGCTTTGAGGGCCCCACACCGGCAGGTTTAGCAGGGAAAGGTGGATCTATCCCCACTCCGGGATCTGCCGCCCGTTTGGGCCTGGTTCTCCCTAGCAGTCTCCTTACTTCCCACTCTGTGCTCTCTCTCTAGCTGGAGATGGGTTTCGGGTAGCACTCCTAGGTGACCGTTCTCCCCCGTCGGTAGCCACTGCGCGGACGCTGTCAGACTGCAACAGCCCTAGGGGTCTGCTCCTCTCTGAGCTCCCTGGACTCTGCACTGAACCGGCTCACTGCTCCTCCTCTCCTGTTCTTGCCTACGCCACCTAGCAACCAGGCTCTCTTACCACACCCCTTGAGAGGAGATGGAGGCTTTTGGCCCCCTCCACTATTCCAGTGAAGGTGAAGGCTTTTCCCCCTCCTGGGATCCCCAGGGGTCCTCTCATAGGTACATGTGTGAGACCTGATCACTATGCGCCTGTATAGTCACACCTCGGTCAGCCTTCTGAATTACCTGTATTGTACTGTCCCCAGCATGGGTGCAGTACTCAGTGGTGCCTGACCAGGTCAGGGGCGCCACATCTACATGGAGACGTCTCCTACAGCTGAGGCAAAGGTACAGTAACACATACCATACCTGCCAAGAGTATGCCTAAAAGATAAAAATGCCGAAGGAATACATATGGCTTATGATTGCCTCTGTGTAATTTACACATACTCTGGAGAGTTACTCAACATTAGTGTTGAGCGAGTATGCTTGTCACTACTCGGTACTCGCACGAGTATCACTGTACTCGGGCTACTCGGCGGGGACCGAGTAATCTCACGAAACTCGTGCTGTACTCGTGGTCTTCATCCCTGCATGTTGGCGCTCTTTTGAGAGCCAGCCCTCATGCAGGGATTGGCTGGCAGGCCACTGCAATACCACAGCCCTGTTAGTTGTGGAATTGCAGTGATTGGCCGGCCCGCACAGCGTGACCGAGCCTTTATACCGGCGGGCGCGCTGTGCTCTGCACACAGCCATCCAGACAGTCAGTGCAGGGAGAGTGTTGCTGCTTCAGGGAAAGGTTTGCGGCCCTTTATAGTTATTTCCGTAGCAGGGCTGCAAACAGTGTGACCAGAAGTCCTTCTCAGGACTATTGTAGTTGTATACAGGCAGGCAGGGTATAGCCAGGTCGGAGTACAGGAGCAGAGTCCTTCTCAGGACTATTGTTGCTGTATACAGGCAGGGCAGGCTGGGTATAGCCAGGTCGGAATACAGGCTAGTGACCAGAAGAGTCCTTCTCAGGACTATTGTAGCTGTATACAGGCAGGCAGGCAGGGGACATAGCCATTCCTAGTGGTGACCGTATACCAGCCTTAATCATATCTGGGGCTGGTGTACACAGTCTAAAACAGTCCTGATAGTGTCAGACTTCTCAGTAATTGTCGCTCCTAAAAAGCTGTTAGGTTCTTAGTGCGTCCGTGCGTGCATTTAAAAACCGCACATGTGTGCCTGTTGGTGGCAGCGAACAGGTGCACTTGTGTGCGTTTTGCACAAACTAGTATATAACGCACAAGTCTAGTGAATAATACACATCAGTCAGCAGTGTCTAATAGTGTAAAACTTCTCAGTAATTGTCGCTCCTAAAAACCTGTTAGGTTCTTAGTGCGTCCGTGCTTGCATTTAAAAACCGCACGTGTGTGCCTGTCGGTGGCAGCGTACAGGTGCACGTTTTGCATAAACTAGTATATAACGCACAAGTCTAGTGAATAATACACGTCAGTCAGCAGTGTCTGATAGTGTCAAACTTCTCAGTAATTGTCGCTCCTAAAAACCTGTTAGGTTCTTAGTGCGTCCGTGCTTGCATTTAAAAACTGCACAAGTGTGCCTGTCGGTGGCAGCGTACAGGTGCACGTTTTGCACAAACTAGTATATAACGCACAAGTCTAGTGAATAATACACGTCAGCAGTGTCTGATAGTGTCAAACTTCTCAGTAATTGTCGCTCCTAAAAACCTGTTAGGTTCTTATTGCGTCCGTGCTTGCATTTAAAAACCGCACGTGTGTGCCTGTCGGTGGCAGCGTCAGGCTCCACATTGTCCCTGGATAGAGACGTGCATGATGGCCTGTAAACCTGAAGTGCCCATTGTAAGGAAGTGGGTCTATTGTAGTATAGCCCTTTGGCAGGGCAGCCAAAAATTGGGAGGCTCCACATTGTCCCTGGATAGAGATGTGCATGAGGGCCTCAAAACATTGTTCCCATTGCAAAGGAGCGGGTCTGCTGTCATTGTAATGCCCATTCTGAAAGAATTTACCACTGGGGGTATACCTGAAACAATGGCCTAACTATTGTAACAGTCATCATGGTGGCGCATGAGGAGAAGGAGGAGCAGTCCAGCGATTAGCCAAAGTCCAGAAGTGTGTACCCATGGGTGAGTGGAGGTACATGGCAAATTCCCGTTACAAACTTTAAATTCCGCTCTCATTTGCTGGTGGTGTGGTGAAGTCTGGCCCAATCCAACCCTTGTTCATCTTGATCAGAGTCAGCCTGTCAGCATTTTCAGTTGACAGGCGGGTGCATTTATCTGTAATGATTTCACCTGCGGCACTAAAAACACGCTCTGACAAAATGCTAGCGGCAGGGCAGGCCAGGACTTCTAAGGCGTAGAGAGCCAATTCATGCCACGTGTCAAGCTTGGATACCCAATAATTGTAAGGCACAGAGGAATGTCGGAGTACAGTTGTTCGATCTGAAAGGTACTCCTTGAGCATCTGGGCAAACTTAGGATTTCTTGTGGCACTACCCCGCACCTCAGGGGCTGTGGTATGTGAGGGGCTGAGAAAACTGTCCCACATCTTAAAGACTGTTCCCCTACCTCTGGCGGATTGGACTTGTGCCCCTCTCGGCTGTACGCCTTGGTTGTCCACTGATTCCTGACCTATGCCGCTAGCGTTTTGTGAGGGGAATGCTTTGCCTACTTCCGTGACTATGGCCTTCTGGAACTGCTGCATTTTGCCTGACCTCTCCGCCTCGGGAATAAGAGACATAAAGGTCTCCTTTTAGCGTCGGTCTAACAGTGTTACCAACCAGTAATGATTGTCGGCCAAGATGTTCTTAACGCGAGGGTCACGAGACAGGCAGCTTACCATAAAGTCAGCCATGTGCGCCAGACTCTTAACAGCCATCACTTCAGAATCCTGACCAACACGATGACTGAACATGCTGTCCTCCTACTCCTCCTCCTCCTCATCATCTACCCTGTCCTCTGGCCAGCCACGCTGAACCGAGGATATGACTGCATGTCATATCCTCAATTTGGCCGGAGAGTTGCTCCATGTCTTCATCCTCCTCCTCGTCATAGTCCTCCACTGCACGTTGTGATGAGACGAGGCTGGGCTGGGTGTTATCACCCACACCCACTACTGTTTCTTGCTCCAACTCATCGCGCTCCGCCTGCAACGCATCATGTTTGTTTTTGAAAAGAGACCATTTTAGAAGGCAGAGAAGCGGTATGGTGACGCTAATAATGTCGTCATCGCCGCTCACCATCTTGGTGGAGTCCTCAAAGTTTTGGCGGATGGTACATAGGTCGGACATCCATCTCCACTCCTCAGGTGTTATGTGTGGAGTTTGACCCATTTCCCGACGGCTTAGGTGATGCAGGTACTCAACAACTGCCCTCTTCTGCTCACATATCCTGACCAACATGTGCAGAGTTGAATTCCAACGCGTGGGGACATCACACACCAGTCTGTGAGCCGGAAGATGCAAATGGCGCTGAAAGCCGGCAAGGCCGGCTGAAGCAGTAGGTGACTTTCGAAAATGTGCAGACAGGTGGCGAACTTTTACCAGCAGATCAGACAGCTCTGGGTATGACTTTAGAAACCGCTGAACCACGAGGTTGAGCACATGGGCCACGCATGGAACATGTGCCAGCTGGCCTTGCCTCAAAGCCGCCACCAGGTTCCGGCCATTGTCACACATGACCTTTCCTGGCTTTAGGTTCAGAGGTGTGAGCCAGTGATCTGCCTGCTGTTTCAGAGCTGTCCACACCTCTTCTGCATTGTGGGGTTTGTCACCTATGCAGATTAGCTTCAGCACAGCCTGTTGCCGCTTCGCCGAGGCAGTGCTGCAGTGCTTCCAGCTTGGGACTGGTGTGGAGGGTAAAGCTGATGAAGATGCGCAGGAGGAGGAGGAGGCTGAGGAGCATGACATTCCGGAGCTGTAGTGTGGGTGAAACCCTGACTGAGGTAGGGCCTGCAAACCTTGGTGTGGGAAGGACGTGTTCTGTCCC
This sequence comes from Anomaloglossus baeobatrachus, assembly GCF_048569485.1. NCBI lineage: Eukaryota > Metazoa > Chordata > Amphibia > Anura > Aromobatidae > Anomaloglossus > Anomaloglossus baeobatrachus. Next base: position 585,640,437 of record NC_134355.1, read on the forward strand.
TCGCTCAGACTGGGTCCCAGCTTCCACAATATTAACCCAGTGTGCCGTCAACGAGATGTAGCGGCCTTGCCCACAAGCACTTGTCCACGTGTCTGTGGTTAGGTGGACTTTGGCTGAAACAGCATTGTTCAGGGCACGTGTGATGTTTTGTGACACGTGGTTATGCAATGCGGGGACGGCACACCGGGAGAAATAGTGGCGGCTGGGGACCGAGTAACGTGGGACAGCTGCTGCCATCAGGTCGCAGAATGCTTCTGTCTCCACCAGCCTAAAAGGCAACATTTCCAGCGCAAGCAGTCGCGAAATGTTAACATTTAGAAGTGTGGCATGTGGGGCATTGGCAGTGTATTTGCGCCTGCGTTCAAAGGTTTGCTGAATGTATAACTGAACGCTGCGCTGGGACAAGGATGTGCTTGATGATGGTGTTATTTCTGCGTGGGCAACTGCAGGTGCAGGGCCGGAGGAGGCTTGTTCGCGGGCAGCATGGACAGGGGATTGGCTCGCATGCACAACAAGCGAAGACGTAGCAGTGACATCAGCAAGCACTGCTCCTCGACACTGTTGTACATCCCACAAAGTCGGGTGCTTGGCTGACATGTGCCTGATCATGCTGGTGGTGGTCAGGCTGCTAGTTTTGGTACCCCTGCTGATGCTGGCATGGCAGGTGTTGCAAATGGCCTTTTTAGAATCATCTGGAGCCAACTTAAAAAACTGCCAGACTCGGGAAGACCTAACATTTGTACAGGCACCTTGTGTCGTGTTGTTGTTCCGGGGAACGGTTGCCTGACTTCTGCCTGGGGCCACCACCCTGCTTCTTACTGCCTGTTGGGATGCTACGCCTCCCTCCCCCTGTGCACTGCTGTCCTTGCTCTGCATATCCTCCTGCCAGGTTGGGTCAGTTACTGGATCATCCACCACATCGTCTTCCTCTTCCGCACCCAGCTCCTCCTCCTGACTTCCTGACAATTGTGTCTCATCATCGTCCACCCCTTGTTGAGACACGTTGCCAACTTCGTGAGAACGTGGCTGCTCAAATATTTGGGCATCTGTACATACAATCTCGTCATGACCCACTTCAACAGGAGCTGGCGAGAGGCAGGAGTGTGTGAATGGAAATGTGAACAGCTCTTACAAGTGTCCAAGTGTGGGATCAGTAATGTCCGTGGACGTGTATTTGGCCTGGTGGTAGGAAGGAGGATCAGGTTCTGAAATGTGCGGTGCAGTATCACGGCTACTGACACTTGACCGTGTGGAAGACAGTGTGTTTGTGGTGGTGCCAATCTGACTGGAAGCATTATCCGCTATCCAACTAACAACCTGTTGACTGTCTTGGTTCAAGAGCGGTGTACTGCTGCGGTCCCCAAGAATTTGGAACAGGATGTGCGAGCGAGTAGATGTGGCCTTTTGTTGTGGCGAAATTAGAGCTTGCACATGACCTCGGTCTCTGCCTGCACCACCATCACGTCCACTTCCTTGTTCGTTGCCAACGCCCTTGCGTATTTTGCTATGCTGTGCTGATGTGTATTCACTAGACTTGTGCGTTATATCCAAGTTTGTGCAAAACGCACACAAGTGCACCTGAACGCTGCCACCAACAGGCACACACGTGCAGTTTTTAAATGCAAGCACGGATGCACTAAGAACCTAATAGGTCTCTATCCAGGGTCATGTGGAGCCTCCCAATTTTTGGCTGCCCTGCCAAAGGGCTATACTACAATAGACCTACTTTCTTACAATGGGCACTTCTGGTTTACAGGCCATCATGCACGTCTCTATCCAGGGACAACGTGGAGCCTCCCAATTTTTGGCTGCCCTGCCTAAGGGTTATACTACAATAGACCCACTTCCTTACAATGGGCACTTCAGGTTTACAGGCCCTCATGCACGTCTCTATCCAGGGACAATGTGGAGCCTCCCAATTTTTGGCTGCCCTGCCTAAGGGCTATACTACAATAGACCCACTTCCTCACAATGGGCACTTCAGGTTTACAGGCCATCATGCACGTCTCTATCCAGGGACAATGTGGAGCCTCCCAATTTTTGGCTGCCCTGCCAAAGGGCTATACTACAATAGACCCACTTCCTTACAATGGGAACTTCAGGTTTACAGGCCCTCATGCACGTCTGTATGCAGGGGCATTGGTGAACCTCACAATTTTGGACTGCCCTGGCAAAGGAAAATACTACAAAGACTCACTTCCTCAAAATGGGCACATTAGACTCAAGAGGCCTTCATGTACGTCTCTTCTCAGGGACATCGGAGTGCCACACAATGTTTTCACGTAAAATCTTTCATCTAATCTCCAAAAGTAACATACACCAGCTTTATCTCACTATTGGGTATGTGCCCTTAACATTTCCGCCATGAAAATTCATTTTGGTGTCATTTTTGAAGGTTTTCTGGTGAGTCCGTAAAAATGGCGTAAAACGCAGACAAAATTGTTCACAGCTGTGACTTTTGAGTGATAAATGCTTCAAGGGGTCTTCCCCATGCTGTTGCCATGTCATTTGAGCACTCTTCTGAGACTTTTGTGACATTTTTAGGGTTTCTACATGCTGCCGGGGGGGTCATTTCATAAAAATACTCAGGTCTCCCATAGGATAACATTGGGCTCGGTGCTCGGGCCGAGTACATGAGTATCTTGGGATGCTCGGCTCGAGCCTCGAGCACCCGAGCTTTTTAGTACTCGCTCATTACTACTCAACATGTTTACACCCAAAACAGAAGGCTACAGTCGTAATAAATGAGAAGTTGCACCCACAGGGTTGCTGATTATTTTAGCTTGAGGTTTTACTCAAAAAGCTAAATATTTTGGCATTACAAATCTCTTAGTTCCTCTGTATGGAGGATTTGCCACAATGGATCAGTGTATTGAAGAAAAAAACAAAAGAAGAATAGCGAACTTACCGATAATGAAAAATAGGTGGTATCGTAGCTGTTGTTCACAGGTACGTAACTGCCAGGAGGAGGGTGGGGATTTGCCACACAATATAATAGAATAAAAGTACATAACATAATTCTGCTTGCTGAAGTGCAATGTCTGCTACCTTCTCCTCTTGCTGAATCTATTTTCTGGTACATAACTCTGCTTGTTGTGACTAGAGTGGAGTCGAAGGGTTCGCCAATTTCAAATTCGAGTGATTTTGGGCGACGTTCGAGTCGTTTGACGAACTCGAATGATTTGCTTGAAGTTCAGCTGTTCGAGTTACGTTCGATAACGGTTTGGTCACCCAAAAACGTAGCTAGTTACTAGCTGGCTTTTCACTGTAATACTGTGAGTCACTGTGAATCATGATATTATCAAAATTCAGCGTATAGTGTGCAGGGGGGACAGGGTTTAGATAAGTGCTGCTACAGAGTGCTGAAAGAATGGCGAATGCTATTTTTTTTTTCCTAACCGCGCGTACAGTGGGACGGGCCAGGCTTTCAGCCAATCACAGACACACACACAGCAAAGTGGATTTTTGCCAAACAAGCAAGGGCATGTGTCATTGGCTGTGCATTCACATGTCTTTGCCCTATAAGACCCGGCCATTTTCCCCGTCACCGCCATTGTCTCTCTGCTACGGGTGGGTGACTGTCACCGCTCCTGCTCCCGCTGCTGCTGTGTGCGCTATAGACATACAGTGCAAGCTACACATCGCTTTAGGGATGGGGGTCAACTTGTAATTTCAGCCCTTTTCAGGGCTACATTACAGCCGTTCATAGCCATTTCTGCTAGGCAGGTCTGTGCCAGCGCTGTGCAGGGGTTTATATCACAGCGTCTGGCTAAATCAGCTCATGCAATTCCTTGGGGCATTGTTTCATTGGCAGGGATAGAAAGTGAGGCTTCCTCTGCTGACAAGCTAGCTACAGCACCTGTGCATTCTACACACCTCTCCATTTTTGCTACGCAATTTTAATTGCAAAAAGTGCTGCCACTTTTAGGGGCATACTAAAAGTGTCTGGGATACTAACTTAGGGTTCCTCTCCTGTCAAGCAAGGTACATCAAGTGTGCATTTCTACACACCTCTCCATTTTTGCTATGCAATTTTAATTTCCAAAAGTGCTACCACTTTTAGGGGCATACTAAAATTTTCTGGGATACTAACTTAGGGTTCCTCTGCTGTCAAGCAAGGTACACCAACTGTGCATTCTACACACCTCTCCATTTTTGCTACGCAATTTTAATTTCCAAAAGTGCTGCCACTTTTAGGGGCATACTAAAATTGTATGGGATACTAACTTAGGGTTCCTCTGCTGTCAAGCAAGGTACACCAAGTGTGCATTCTACATACCTCTCCATTTTTGCTACGCAATTTTAATTGCAAAAAGTGCTGCCACTTTTAGGGGCATACTAAAATTGTCTGGGATACTAACTTAGGGTTGATCTCCTGTCAAGCAAGGTACACCAAGTGTGGATTCTATACACCTCTCCATTTTTGTTACGCAATTTTAATTTCCAAAAGTGCTGCCACTTTTGGGGGCATATTAAAATTGTCTGGGATACTAACTTAAGGTTCCTCTGCTGTCAAGCAAGGTACACCAAGTGTGTATTCTACATACCTGTCCATTTTTGCTATGCAATTTCAATTGCAAAAAGTGCTGCCACTTTTAGGGGCATACTAAAATTGTCTGGGATAGTCAGTGTTGGTTCTTCAGCTGTCAATAAAGCTAGACCACCTCTGCAATCTACACCACCTCTCCAATTTGGTCACAAACAAAATGAGTGGCAAAAGGACAGATGCTGGTGGAAAGGGGAACAGGCATGTTGGAAAGGGAAAAAAAGTTTGTGTCCGTGGGTAGGTGGTAAAGCTACAGTAACAGCTGCTGAAGAAAGGCCATCTTCCAGCAAAATTAAGATGTCTACTACTTTCCGTGGACAATCTGATGTGATCCCTTTTTTACCGAACCGAACAGCTCTAACAAAGGTAGATGATGCACAAAAAAGCACATGCTTGAATGTATCTCAAGTGCTCCATCAAGTGGCCTCTCCTCCACCTCAACTTCAACATCCAAAAAACTCCAGTCCTCTGAGTTGTCACCCCAATCGCACTTGCTTTCTCACAGCTCTCAAGTCTCCACCCGCCAAGCAGAGTATGGTGTAACAGAGATGGGTGAGTCTGCAGAGCTGTTCAGTCACACTATAGGCTGGGAATCAGAGGTCTGCTCCAAAGCTACAGCGAGTCCAGACCAGGAAATGATCTGCAGTGATGCCCAGAAGCTTTGTGAGTCAGATTCAGGCTCTGATGAAGAAGTTTTTGACCATAATGTAGACCCTCATTCCCAAACTGTAACTCCTCTTGGTGGAGACAATGAGGAACATACTGATGACGATGAGACTCAGATACCTGATTGGAATGACAACTTAACTATTCAGTCAGGGCTGGATGAGGTTAGGTCTGAAGACGAGGGGCGTGCAAACACACAGGTTGATGATGAGGTTGTAGATCCCCCTTACTGTCAACCCACAGTCAGGTGTTATGATCCGGAACCATGGATGACCACCATAAATCATAGGTAAAAGGTGACAAGGTGACAAGAGCATTGGCCGCCATCCCCTTACTAACCATCAACACTAGAAGTAGCCGAGGGGTGAACTAACATCCTGTGCACCACGAACCCAGCCAGAGAACTAGCTATCCTAAAGGAAGGAAAGATGAATAGCTCTCTGCCTCAGAAAATAGATAAAGAATAGCAAGCCCCCCACATTCAAAGATTGCAGTGATATAGGAAAACACAATACACAGATAGATGATAGGATTAGCAAAAGGTGAGCCCTTACTGACTAAATAGGACAGGATAGGAAAAGGGCTGATGGTGGCCAGAGAAAAAACCTGCAAAAGTCCAAATACCTGATAGTACAAAAAAAAAGCCCTCAGATCACTAGATCTGAACTCCGTCCTATACCAGGTGCTCTTGTCATACCAATGAACAGAAAGCAGGAATCATTACAATTTCAAGAAGCAACAAGTACATGGACTTATAGGAGCAATACTCCAAACATAGCTGTAGGGAGCTACCCAGCTAAGCAACTGAAGGAAAAGATCCCGGCATGCAAATAAACTGAAAACAACCACAGCAAATGACAAACTCAGATAAGAGCAAAAAGAACCAAACAACAAATAAAGAGCAAAGCACCTATCTGAGGTAGATGTGGTCTGGAGCAGGATGAAGCAGGCTGGTGAACAAAGAACAACTGACATCCGGCATAGCCTGCTGTTGTGATCCGGAACCATGGAAGATCACCACAAATCATTGGCAAAAGGTGATACGAGCATTGGTAACTAATCTGGCCGCCATCCCCTTACTAACCATCACAACTAGAAGTAGCCGAGGGGTGAACTAACATCCTGTGCACCGCGAACCCAGCCGGAGAACTAACTATCCTAAAGGTAGGAAAGATGAATAACTCTCTGCCTCAGAAAATAGACAAGAATAGCAAGCCCCCGACATTCAAAGACTGCGGTGATATAGGAAAAACACAATATACAGGTAGATGACAGGATTAGCAAAAGGTGAGGCCCCCGCTGACTAAAATAGGAAAGGACAGGAAAGGGACTGATGGTGGCCAGAGAAAAACCCTGCAAAATACCAACTTCCTGATAGTACAAAAAGGCCCTCAGATCGCTCGATCTGAACTCCGTCCTATACCAGGTGCCCTTGTCATACCAATGAACAGAAAACAAGAATTATAACAAATTCAACAAGCCACAAACACATGGACTCAAAGGAGCTATACTCCACACAGAACTGCAGGGAGTTCCTCAACAATCCACTGAGGGGGAAAATCCCTGGAAGGAAAAAACTGAAACCAACCACAACAAATGACAAACCCAGATAAGCAAAAGAACCAGACAATAAATAAAGAGCAAGCACTTATCTGGAGTAGATGTGGTGTAAAGCAGGATTAAGCAGGCTGGAGATACAAAGAACAACTGACATCCGGCAACAGCCTGCAATCAGACCAGGACTTAAATAAGCAGAGAGTTAGCAAAGGAAACACTCACTGCACAACACACCTGGTCCAAGTCCAAACCATTCCTGGCCACCAGAGGGAGCCTCCCAGCAGCCAAAACATAACTAACATTCACAACAGTACCCCCCCTTGAGGAGGGGTCACCGAACCCTCACCCACGCCACCGGGTCGCTCGGGATGAGCATGATGGAAGGCGCGAACCAACCTGTCTGCATGAATGTCAGAAGCCACAACCCAAGAGTTATCCTCCTGCCCATAACCTTTCCATTTCACAAGGTATTGAAGCTGTCGCCTACTGCGACGGGAATCCAGAATTTTTTCAACCTCATACTCCAGATCCCCTTGTACCAAAACAGGGTCAGGAGGCGCTGCTGCAGGAACTGTTGGCTCCACATGTCTCTTCAACAAGGACTTATGGAAGACATTGTGAATCTTAAATGACACAGGTAGAGTCAAACGGAAAGATACAGGGTTGATAATCTCAGAAATCTTAAAGGTCCAATAAATCTGGGCTTAAATTTAGGAGATGGAACTCTCATAGGAAAACACAATACACAGATATATAATAGGATTAGCAAAAGGTGAGGCTCTACTGACTAAATAGGACAGGATAGGAAAGGGGCTGATGGTGGCCAGAGAAAAACCCTGCAAAAGTCCAAATACCTGATAGTACAAAAAAAGCCCTCAGATCACTAGATCTGAACTCCGTCCTATACCAGGTGCTCTTGTCATATCAATGAACAGAAAGCAGGAATCATTACAATTTCAAGAAGCAACAAACACATGGACTTATAGGAGCAATACTCCAAACATAGCTGCAGGGAGCTACGCAGCCAAGCAACTGAGAGGGAAGATCCCTGCATGCATATAAACTGAAAACAACCACAGCAAATGACAAACTCAGATAAGAGCAAAAAGAACCAAGCAACAAATAAAGAGCAAAGCACCTATCTGAGGTAGATGTGGTTTGGAGCAGGATGAAGCAGGCTGGTGAACAAAGAACAACTGACATCCGGCATAGCCTGCTATCAGACCAGGGTTTAAATAGGCAGAGAGTTAGCAATGGAAATGCCCATAGCTCAATACACCTGGTCTCTGACCAAACCAATCCTGGCCACAAGATGAGCCTCACAGCAGCCAAAGCATAACTGACATTCACAACAGTCAGGCACTCGAGGAGGTCAGCAGAGGGGGTGGAGGAAGATGCGACTGACGACGAGGTTAGCTTGCGCCTTCCTGGATAGAAACGGAGTATTGGAAGCACATCAACAACTGCATCCTCAGCCACAACTCTGCCTCTGAGCACAAGTCGTGGTGGCTCTGCAGGTCGCATGGGCTCTAAGCCTTCCCTAGCCTGGTCCTTTTTTGACATTGCAAAGGATCTCCCAACTCATGTCATCTGTAAGATTTGTCTCTAAATAGAGGCCAAAAACTTACTAGTTTGACTACTTCATCCATGAACCGTCACATGAATATTAAGCATAAGTCCCAGTGGGAAGCTCACTGTGCTACAATGCGGCTTAGCGGAGCGGGCCAACCACCGTCTGCCCCTTCAAGTGCATCCACGCGCTATTCAACCTCTATGACTGTGGGGACAGCAGTCACACATGGTTTGCAATGCTGACCTTCAACCTCTTTAACCGCAACAGGCAGTGTGATTTTCAGGTCGTCAGTTGTTTTTGAAGGGGAAACAGCTGCTGGTGTAGAGCTCTCTCAGACATCGAGAGCACCACCTTTGGATGAAGGCAACATTATGTCTCCGCCTGCACTTTCCTCACAGACCAGCAGTTTTCATGGGACACCCTACTCAACGCCATCTCAGCACAGCAGCCAGCCCTTGGTCCCTCAGATGTGGACAAGTAAAAGGCCATTTCATCCTAGCCATGACAAAGCTAAGACGTTGACTTTCACCCTCTGCAAGCTGTTCGCTACAGAAATGCTGCCTTTCTACCTGGTGGATACAGATGATTTTCGAGACCTTATGTCCGGCGCAGTGCCCCAGTGCCAGATGCTCAGTCGCCACTACTTCTCCAAGAAAGGTGTGCCTGCGCTACACCAGCATGTCGCACACAACATCACCGCTTCCTTGAGAAACTCTGTGTGTGACAGAGTGCATTTCACCACCGATACTTGGACCAGTAAGCATAGACAGGGGCGTTACATGTCGCTGACTGGGCGCTGGGTAACTATGGTGAGAGATGGAGAAGGGTCTGCTGTACAAGTCTTGCCGTCCCCACGAGTTGTGCGTCAATCCTCTGTATGTAGAAGTTCCTCCACTGTTTCTGCCTCCTCAACCTCGTCTGGGACCTCCACCTCCACCCAAAGCCTGTCTGGTCAGGCCACCCATGTTGTAACTTCGCACAAGGAATCCTGCACACATCCTTACTATGCTGGCAGCAGAGCTCAACGGCATCAGGCGGTATTTACGTTGAAATGTCTGGGAAATAAGAGTCAAACTGTCTGGGTGTTATACTTGACACTGATCTCTCCTTCACCTCACACATACAATCTCATGCCCGCTCCTGTCTCTTACACCTCAAGAACATCTCTAGAATCTGCCCCTTTCTCACAATGGAAACAACAAAAACCCTCACAGTGGCCCTGATCCACTCCCGCCTTGACTACTGTAACTCTCTACTAGTTGGTCTCCCCCAAACTAGACTCTCTCCTCTACAGTCCATCCTTAATGCAGCAGCCAGGGTCACCTATCTAGCTAACCGCTACTTGGATGCTTCTGCTCTGTGCCAGTCATTGGACTGTCTGCCCATATATCACATAATCGATTCAAATTGCTTGTCCTCACCCACAAAGCTCTCCACAGTGCTGCACCCCCCTACATCTCCGCCCTCATCTCTGTTTATCACTCTATCTGTTCTTTACGCTCTGCAAATGACTTTCGACTAACATCCACACTAACTTGAACCTCCCACTCCCAGATCCAAGACTTCTTCCTAGCTGAACCAATCCTTTAGAATGCTCTTCCTCAAGAAGCTAGGATGAATCACAACTTACTCAGCTTCAGACGCACCCTAAAAATGCATCTTTTTAGGGCGGCCTATCACACTACCTAGCAGAACTAAATTCACATAGTCCCTCCAAGCCTTCTCAGAACATAACCCCAGGTCAAACTCCATGGCACCCAAATGCATCTCAAGGTTCTGGCTGACTGGTCCAGGCTGCCATTATCTATCCCCCATTTCCTTGAGATGGCTGGATTGTCATTGTAAATAAGCACCTGCACCTTGTCCCCCCCATTGTAGATTGTAAGCTCTCACGAGAAGGGTTGTCTTTTTTTCCTCAAATTATTGTATTTTCTATAACTGTTACTTGTTTATATATGATCCTCCTGAATTGTAAAGCACTGTGGAATATGTTGGCGCTATAGAAATAAAGATTATTATTATTATTATAGGTGCAGGATCAAGCAGAAACCATGGTTGAATCAGTTTAATACGTTTACGGTATAAAAATAATATTTCTTTATTTTCAATCGATTATTAAAAAATTGGAAGAAAAAGCTACACCATACTAAAGGCCACTTTACACACAGAATATAAATCTTTGGCAGATCTGTGGTTGCAGTGAAATCATGGACATATTGTTCCATTTGTACACAGCCACAAACCTGGCACTGATTGTCCACAATTTCACTGCAACCACAGATCAACCACAGATCAACCACAGATTTATCTGTGTGTGTAAGTGGCCTTAAGGCAGTTGAGCAGATATGTTGAAAATAATGGAACTATGCATTTTGATGTATCACGCCTTCATCATGATCCATTCACTAGTGATACTAAAGTGATCTGTTTAAAAAGGAAAAAACATAGTGTTTGCAACAGAGGCGGTGTATAGTCAAATTAAAAAGGAGTGGACCTCCCTATAGAGATGTAGTTAAAGAGGTGGTTCACCTCTTTTCATTACTGGCCACATCAATGTTACTGTATATTGAGAAATATGTTGCCAAAAGTACCTGTGAGCGGCGCTATTGCGGACCGCTCTTCTCCTGGGCTCCATGACCTCTGATGTCCGAAGATGTCACATCAACTTCCTGTTGACCTGACATCACCGCAACTGGCCCCAGTGTCTGTGAGTGACTGGGCTGTGGGAGGTGTTTCACCGTTCATCACAGCCCAGCAGCACTCTTGCTTGCACGCTGTGCAGTGAAGGAGGAGGGATCAGGGAGATGCTGGACTGTGACGCTGGGCTGTGATGAATATATTTAAATCATGGTGAGATCTGCTTTGCTCAATGTATAGCTAGATATGGATCTCTATTTCCTTTTTTGGTTGAAAACAAACAGTCACTCAAGAAGACTGCGGCCCGCCTCAGTGGACATGACATCACTTATCCCAGAGGTCATGGAGCCCAGGTGTCACGTGAAGGGGGTGAGCGAACCGCAATAGCGCTGCTCACAGGCACTATTGGCAACACAAGGTATATGAGAGAAACCTTGTTTCTCAACATAATATCGATGTGGCCAGTAATGAAAATGAGAGAATCATCCTTTTAAAATACCAGCAATTTAACCTGATAATCAAACATTAGTGATTTTACATGCATGAAACAAAAACAGAGGTTAAAGAAAAAAGGGAGGAGAAAAAGCATAGATATACAGTACATAATATACTTCACAATAAATGTATATCTATAATCTCCAGGTCCATATAATATTTTCTAAACCTAAAATGAAATGATTCATATTAATTCTGATTCCGAAAAATTCCCTAGTAGTGAATGCACAATGATGGCGTGATAAAATATCGAAACGCGTAATCCCATTATATTCAATTTTTCTGCTCAACTGCCTTAGTATTGTGTAGCTTTTTCTATCAATTTTTAGTAATCTATGGGAAATACAGAAATATTTTTATACTCTGGATGTATCGAAATGATTCAACTATGGTTTCCGCTCGATCCTGCCACCTGACTTCTTTTCTTCTAATTGTTCAGTGTAATTCAACATGTATTAATCTTAGTTTTGCTTACACATAGAACTTATTTTTTGTGTCTGAATGGGGGTTTTCTCTTTATCTGTCATGAGTGTGTCCCACTCTGGAAAAACGTCTGGCGATTCTGGGATCAGACGAACACAACACCTTATTATGCGCAGGTCTGCAGCTTCTGTTTGAATAAATCTATTTTCTCTTGGTGCTTTAGTGGCTAAATACTCTTTCCTATATGGCTATCCTTTGTAGCCTTAATCTCAGGTGCAGCTCTTTGTGACCACTCAACCTTTGCTATAAAAAGTCACTTGTCTTACCATCTGATGACGGTTATAGAATCGCATTGTTATGCTGACCAATTTGGAAGGGGCCAGTCTCTGGAAGAAGCTGAGGTGTCATGACTATTGCATCAGTGGTGTTTTGCTGCATTGATGCAACTTGGAATGTTTTCCTTGTTGTGTCTATTTCCGTCTATCTGTCTTCCTTACCTTATTATGGTAGGGGTGAGACTAGAACTCTCGCCAGCCTTCTCACTAGTCAGGCTGAGTTCAGGGCAAGTGAGTGTTTAGGAATGTGATGGCGATGATGGGAAGGACCCAAATAGGGACGTTAGGAAGCTTAAGGTACAGACTCAGGTGAGTAGCACCCTATCGCCAGGGCCTTCCTTGTATACCATCCCCGTTGTTTCTCCTGTATTGTACAGCATGTTGAGCGTTTGTATGCTGTAGTGTAACACTTTCAGCATGCTGCCAGCACCACAGGTGCTGGAACTTTGTTGCTTTACCTCAGAACTTAATCTGCAAAAGGTGGACTGCACTTCATAACAGGAAGTGAAAAAACAATACGAGCCACTATTTGTCTAATATCTTATTAGTGTGGGTCTTCTGAGATCCTCACCAAATCTCAGAGTGAGGCCTGTATGTTTTTTATTTGTCTTTGTTGTCCCTGACATCAGATAAATGTAAAAGTTGGAGCAACATCCCATCAGAGTGTTTTTCATATGCAGATTAGCTTTTCCTCCAGGAGGCAGAAAGATGGCTCTCTGTATGGGTGTCTTTTCCTTTTGGTGAAAACTCCATCGTGGCTAAATATCCTGTCATGTGGCACAGCGCATTACCGGTCTCACATAGATGTGTGGCGCCGTGGACTAGCCAGGTCATCACAGGTAACACACACACCCACCCCTACTAGACAGTAACATTAGCCAAACACAAAATCCTTGTTGCCTCCCTCCAGGGTCTGATGTCCACACCAGGTAGGGCGGAGCAAAGCGGTTGGCCCCACCCACCGAGGAGTTCACAGGCACGGAGGCAGGAAAAAGAGACAGATTTGTCCTGGAAGTTGAAGTGAGAGGAGTAAAGAGGAGAGTGTCTGGGTTTGTGGCCCAGGCACTGACAACAAGGTTGGCAGACGGTGGTGGCCGTCTGCAGGAGTGGTGAATCAATGCGGAACCGTAGGACTGGGGTCGGGCGGTGGCCCGCCGGTACCGACCGGGGAGCGAAGTGAAGCCAGCACACAGAGGCAGGGCCATCGGACCCCGACTAGGCTTGGAGTCGCCGTCAACAGTCAAATCCGAATGTGACAGGAACCCTAGGGGTTTCCTAACAGCCAAAGACCCGTTAGAAGGCAACCGTCCGCACTGTGAGGGTATACAGCTACCGCCTAAGGCTAGAGACCCAAGGGCCAGCGCCTGCGGGCAAACGGCATCCATACACCGGGGAGCAGACTACCGTTGGGGACCCATCGTAGTTAAACAGTACACAAAGGTGCAGGGTAAGACAGCCGCCATCACCTGTCCGGGGAGAGACACTGCAGCCGGCTGCGGGACCCGTCCATCCAGCCGTTTGGTTTACCGAGGACTTTGTACATCTCTTACTGAGTGAGTACACCCGTGCCATCCGGCACCGTGCCGCGCTGGGCCTGCAACCCTGCACCTCACCAACCCTGCCTCCCCGTCACACCACCGGGCCCCGGGACCACCGACCCCTACCCACGGAGGGGGAAAACAACATCCCAGCTGCTCCCTACCATCGCTCCCGGGATCCCCGTCACCAGCAGCGGTGGTGCCCATCTTCACCACAACTCGTGGGTGGCGTCACGGACTAAATCCCCCAAACCAACCACCCTTTTCACTCACGGGCGAGGAGCGCCGCTCGAGTCCCCGGATCCGGCCCACCGCTCGAGCCACCGAGCAGCAGCCGCAGCAGCGCCGGACCCGAGCGTTAGCGAGCGCAGCAGCAGCGTCCTCCCCGCCCGCGACAGATGTAAGGGGCTCAAATCTTAGGTTAGCTTTAGGTAGCCTAAATCGTACACCATGTGAAAGCTCAGCTTAAGCCAGTGTTTATTTGGTCTCTATGGGGGAAAGCAACATAACTCTCTGGCAATAACTTTTCAACCTGTAAATCCACAGTAACCTTATGTCCCTCAACATCATCTGCCAACATACATTAGGAGGTTTGGCACATCCTACTGAAATCAGGAGGTTTTGATCCCTGCATCATATATGACCTTTTAAGTTCCAGAAATACAGAGACTTAAGGGGGTGTTACACGCAGCGATATCACTAGCAATATCGCTGGTAAAAGCACCCACCTCTGTCGTTGGTGCGTCACGGGCAAATCGCTGCCCGTGTCGCACAAAATTGTTTGGAGCCATCACATGTACTTACCTGCCTAGTGACGTCGCTGTTGCCGGCGAACCGCCTCCTTTCTAAGGAGACGGTTCGTGCGGCGTCACAGCGGTGTCACTAAGCGGCCGTCCAATAGAAGCGGAGGGGCGGAGATGAGAGGAATGTAACATCCCGCCCACATCCTTCCTTCTGCATTGCTGGTGGCTGCAGGTAAGCTGCAGTTCGTCGTTACCGAAGTGTCACACGTAGCGATGTGTGCTGCCTCGGGAACGACGAAAAACCTGTGTACTCAACAATCAACGATGTTTTAAAAAGGAACAACGTATCAATGATGGACTATAAGGTGAGTATTTTCCATCACTAACGGTCATTCCTTGCTAACACATGCAACGATGACGCTAACGATGCCGGATGTGTAATGGGGCGTGTAACCGGGCCTTTAGAGTCTTGCATATGAGATGAGATAATGTTTTAAACAAAAATAAAACCTTGAATATGAGACCATCAGGCTAGTATGTACTACCCTGTTTTTCCAAAATAAAGCCCTAGCTTGATTTTAAGGGATTTTTAGAGTAGGCTTTAAATATAAGCCCTACTCCAAAAATAAGCCCTAGTTACTCAGCACCTCCAGAGATAGGTTAGTGCTGGCTATCACCATCGGCCCTCATAACTCTCTCTTATTTGCCTCCCCTAGGCTTGTATATCTTTAGCTACTGCCTTACACCCAACTTTCTATACTTTGGGGGATCTTTATATTTCCTTCATTTTCTCCCAGGTATACTTGTATGGATACTTATTGGAATAACACCATACACTTCTATGAGTTGGACAGTGTTACGAATCGGCGCCGCCATAGCCGCAAGCAGCCCGCTGTGGTTCCTGTTGCGCCCAGGCACTGGCTGCCATTTTTGGCCATGCCTCGGGTCATCCAGCTGGCTGCTTCTTCCTCCACGTCTAAGTGTGGAGAGGCCGCTAGTGCGCATGCGCGCCCCGATTTACCCCAGCCAGAGTCTAGGTCCAGTGTTTCGCCTAGTGAGCATGCTCAGCCTGATAGTGCCATTTCTGAGGCTAAGTCTTTGGTTCAGGCTACTGAGCATTCTCCTACACTTAGTGTGAAAAGCCTCTTTGCACAGGTACTTGGACATCGTGCCGTGTCTAAGTCCTGTGTTGTGCCTACTGAGCATGCTCAGGCAGATAGTCTGATTTCCGAGACTGTTGTTCAGGCTACTGAGCATGCTCAGGCACTTGGTGCATTAGAGGTTAGGTCCGGTAAGGACCTCACTGAGCATATCCGTGAGGTGGCAAGTCCTGATAGGGCAGAGGGTGTCAGATGTCCTGATGACATAGCCACTCCGGACTGGCTCGCAGAGGCCCGCCCCTATGATCTCGCACCTCACCATTGGTCGTCAGACGATGACTGGTAAAGTGTTTGGGGCGTGGCTGCCATGAGGACATCAATGACATGGCGGTTCCGGATAGGCCGCTGGTGACGTCACTGATGACATGGCACTCTGCTATTGGACCTTGGTGGTTCCACCCTGGGTTTGGGGAGGACCCAGGTTATAAAAGGGGCTGGAGACAACATGGTGGCGCGCAGTCTTCACTTAGACCTCATGGTGGCATAAGCCTTTTTGGAAGCGGTAAGTAGGGCTAGGCGAACGGTGCCTGTCACGCCAAGATTCGTGCCTCAGCACATCAGGGTCAGGCGCCGTGCTTCCTTGCTGCCATTCCAGTAGTGCTATAGCAGTCCAGTGACATTAACTGGACTGCGGCTGCTGCGTTACTTGTCCGTTTGTGCCTCCTACGCACACGGACAGCATGCCTGCTGCGTCATCTGTCCAAGACTGCCCTCTACGCACATGGACAGCATACCTGCTGCGCCACCGGTCCGGTTGTGCCCTCTACGTGCACGGACAGCGTATTCCAGAACCCCTGTGGAGTTAACAGGGTGTTCTTGGATTGGGTGTGTGAACCCTATTTCACTCCTCGGCTTCCCAGTCAAATGCTACTGATGTGACTACCTGGTCAGACATGTCCTTCACACACGTGGCCAGTAGAGTGGTGATCAGAAATGCTAATCAGAGGATCGCTCGGCCTGACGTGTCTTACATACATGGCCGACAGGGCGCTGTTGCAGAGGTCTTCTCGGTCAACGCTACCTGGTCACCACCCGGCCTGACGTGCTCCCTTCACACGTGGTTGGAGTAGTGCCCGTTCCACCGAAACGCTAACTGGGTTGTCGTCCGGTCTGACGTGTCCTTACACACGTGACCGGTTCCCAGGTCTCCTGGGTTATCTCTGAGTCATCAGCTCTTTAGTCTCCGTCTAACCCACAGGGTGCCAGCAGCTCCATTACCATCTGGAGCACGGTGGGCCCCGACTGGCGATTGGGATATATACCTCCTGGTCCTAATCTGGCGGTCCCCCCGTAAAAGGACAGTAATGTTTTTCAGACTGCGTACGTTATATTGTAATTTATCAACAAATTTATAATACTTTCTCAGGCTTCTCTTCTGCCTGTTTGAGCTGCAATATACAATATACTTTATATACACTACAGTTCAAAAGTTTGGGGTCACGCAGACAATTTTGTCTTTTCCATGAAAAATCATGTTTTTATTTATCAAATGAGTTGCATAATGAATAGATAATATAGTCCAGACATTGACAAGGTTAGAAAAAATATTTTTACTTGAAATAATAATTTTCTCCTTCAAACTTTGCTTTTGTCACAGAATGCTCCTTTACAGCAATTCCAGCTTTGCAGACCTTTGGCATTCTAGCTGTTAATTTGCGGAGGTAATTTGGAGATATTTCACCCCATGCTTCCAGAAGCCTCTCCCACAAGTTGGAATGGCTTGATGGGCACTTTTTGCGTACCATACGGTCAAGCTGCTCCCACAACAGCTCAATAGGGTTGAGATCTGGTGACTGGGCTGGCCACTCCATTACAGATAGAATACCAGCTGCCTGCTTTTTCCCTATATAGTTCATGCATAATTTGGAGGTGTGGTCATTGTCCTGTTGTAGGATGAAATTGGTTCCAATCACGCACTGTCCACAGGGTATGGCATGGCGTAGCAATATGGAGTGATAGCCTTCCTTATTCAAAATCCCTTTTACATTGTACAAAACTCCCACTTTACCAGCACCAAAGCAACCCGAGACCATCACATTACCTCCACCATGCGTGACAGATGGCATCAGGAACGCTTCCAACATCTTTTCAGTAGTTCTGCATCTCACAAATATTCTTCTGTTTGATCCAAACACCTCAATCTTCAGTTTCTTGGCAATTTCTCGCATGCAATATCCTTAATTTCTAAGAACAAGAATAGACTGTCGAGTTTCACATGAAAGTTCTCTTTTTCTGGCCATTTTGAGAGTTTAATGGAACCAACTAATGTAATTCTCCAAATTCTCAACTAACTCAAAGGAAAGTCAGTTTTATAGCTTCTCTAATCAGTAAAACTGTTTTCAGCTGTGCTAACATTTTTGCACAAGAGTTTTCAAGGAACGTCTAAACATCCATTAGCCTTCTAACACAGTTACCAAACACAATGTACCATTAGAACACAGAAGTGGTGGTTGTTGGAAATGGGCCTCTATACACCTATGTTGATATTCAATTCAAACCAAGACATTTGCAGCTAGAATAGTCATTTACCTGCCAATAGCTGAAGTGTAACTTTTAATTGCAAAACTCAATGATCATTGTGCTTTAACTTGTCATAGATGAAAGAATATAAACTAATCTAATCTAGACTACAGTCGATGTTCTCATCAGTATAACATATTTTCAGTGGATAGCTACTGATATATAATTAAAGACTTGAAATATGCAGGTTTGTATATGTATTGTATGGCCATATAACATTCATCGCTGTAGTAATGAATGCATTAAAATACAAACAATGTAGTAACAATCATAATGTGAGATGAAACAAACAGTATTAAAAATGTATACTGCTGAATGCTGACATTGTAGTCTTTGGCTGCATAATGTATAAAGCAGGAGAGCTACATAATTATCCCTAGGAAGGTCTATCATTATATTTTCAGGGTTATAATTAGACATTTGTGTTTCTATATGCCTCCTCAGATGCATTGTACTCTTATACCTTTAAGATAGAGGTTAAATGTCTACATTAGCTGTAAAATAACAAATTACAAACAGCTTTAAAGAAATAAAAGAACTATTTTTTTTCTGGATAGAAGTAAGAGGGGGCCGGGGAAATTGCTTCTACATTTTTGTCTTCTCTCTTCTTAGTATCCTGGGGGCTCAGTCATTATTTATGAAGCTGACGTGTGATTCCATTTTAATGATAGGGTGTAGATAATTCATTTCCGCCAAATGTGGACAGCCGGAGTGAGCCCAATGAATCTGCGCTGAAAATGAGCTTCATTAATTTGCTTTCCATTTCCCAGCTTTCATATGTTCTCGTTGAGGGATGTCTTAGAGTAGTTGAAATATTTCTAGATTTCTTGTGATAAAGCATCCAGATCATATGAGCCTCCAATAGTTGGAAATCAAGACATGTATATTAGGCTACCATACCACAGGCTTTACTTTAGATCCTAAACTTGTAGAAACGTTTTAAGCATGTGTAAAACAATGCTGCAAAGCCAGAATTCTTTAAAAAATGATAATATATTTTTATTATTTAACAAAATGTAAAGTGAAAAGTCAAAAGAGAAATCGCCCTTGATGATCGCCCTTTTCCTTCAAAACAGCATCAAAGCATCAGTTATTCTAGGTACAGTTCTACAAAGTTTTGAAAAGAGGTTGTTCCAAACATCTTGGAGAACTAACCACAGAGCTTCTGTAGATGTAGGCTTAAGAAAACCATTTTGTCTTTTGATGGAATCCCAGACAGACTCAAACATATTGATATCAGAGCTCTGTGATGGCCATATCATCACAGCCAGGACTCTTTATTCTTCCTATTAGAGATAATTCTTAAAGGGAACCTGACAGGTGCAATATGAACCCAGAACCATGAGCAGTTCTGGGCGCATATTGCTAATCCCTACCTAACTGTCAATATGTCTAGTAGCATAGATAAAGAGATCTTTAGAAAAAGTATTTCCAAAGATCTTTTATCATATGCTAATGAGGCCAGGGACTAGTCGCAAGGGCATTAGTTCCCCTGTCTAGTCGGCTCCCTTAGCATGTAAGTACACCCCTGTGTGTGTGCTAACATGCTAATGAATGATCAGCGCCAGCGGCATGGTAGCTCTCACTTCTCGGTTGCCACTGCTGGTTTTCAGCTCAGTGCACAAGATCAGAAGATCCCGGACTTCCGGTCATGTGCACTATACCAGTTTGAAGCTGGGACACATACACCCGGCTTCATAGTCTGCATGACTAGAAGTCCAGGACTTCTGATTATGCGCACTTAGCTGAAAACCAGCAGTGGCAGCCTAGAGATGAGCTCAACCATGCCTCTTACACTGCGCATTTGTTAGCATGTTAGTACACCCACAGGGGAATGCTAACATGCTAAGGGGGCCAATTAGCTAGGGGAAGTAACGCCGTTGTGACTAGTCCCTGTGCTCATTAGCATATAAAAAAAGATCTTTAGAAATACTTATTCTAAAGATATGTTTACCTATACTACTAGATACAAGGACGGGTTAGGGAGGGATTAGCAAAATGCACCCAGAACTGTTTGTAGTTCTGGGTTCATATTGTATCTGACAGGTTCCCTTTAAGGAGGCCATTTCATTAAGTTTTTATTCCACTAAATATGTGTGTATGTGTATTGTAGTATGTGTGCTAATCTACTCATCTAACCGCTGGCTTCTCCGCTATCAAGCAACCACCTGTCTCCGCTCTTCTGATTGATGTCACCACCCTTCAGACTCTCAGGATCACTTTATGATCTATGTGTGAAGTGGAAGTCTCTTTTACAATGTAAGTCTATAGGGCCTCATTTAGACAATCTGTAGGTTTACATTATAAAATCCTCTTTCAGGTCACACACTGTGCTCTGCTTGAAGGGCTAAAGAGCACCACAGTAGGGAGTGTTTGCAGGCAACCATAAAGGATGGTAGAGGTTCTTTTCAAGTTTGGGGCTGAATTTCAGCAAATGGAGTTCAAGGTTTGGTTTACATGAATGGTGTCCTCAATTCCAAGATATACAGGCTGATATAATTATTCATAATTACCATCAAGTAGGTACTGAATTTCTTCAAAACTGTGTATAAATATAGTTATAAGAATTTCTGCTTTGATGCTCTTTTGAAGGCAAAAGGTGGTCACCAGAAATGAGCAGATCTGTAGAAATTTGAATTTGCTGACTTCACCAATTCTTTTCTGAAAATTAATTTTGCGGTGAATTAATTTGTGCAAATTTCAATATTGGAAAGCTTCTTGGAAAATACACATGGGGGAGATGAGAGAAAGAGAGAGTGAGAACCTCGCTGACCATAAAGGATTACACTCTAAGGGTGGTGTCACACACAGCGACGACGACAATGACGTCGCTGTTACGTCACCATTTTCTGTGACGTTGCAGTGACGTCCCGTCGCTGTCGCTGTGTGTGACATCCAGCAACGAGCTGGCCCCTGCTGTGAGGTCGTTGCTCGTTGCTGAATGTCCTGCTTCATTTTTTCATCGTCGCTCTCCCGATGTGAAGCAAACATCGCTGTGTGTGACAGCGAGAGAGCGACGAAATGAAGCGAGCAGGGAACAGGAGCCGGCGTCTGGCAGCTGCGGAAAGCTGTAACCACTGTAAACATCTAGACAAACAACAAGACCTTTCCCTGGTTACCCGATATTTACCTTCGTTACCAGCCTCCGCTGCTCTCGCTGCTAGTGCCGCCTCCTGCTCTGTGCACATGTAGCTGCAGTACGCATCGGGTAATTAACCCTATGTGTACTGTAGCTAGGAGAGCAAGGAGCCAGCGCTAAGCAGTGTGCGCGGCTCCCTGCTCTCTGCACTGTGACATGTAGCTGCAGTACACATCGGGTTAATTAACCCGATGTGTACTGTAGCTAGGAGAGCAAGGAGCCAGCACTAAGCCGTGTGCGCGGCTCCCTGCTCTCTGCTCATGTAGCGACGTTATGATCGCTGCTGCGTCGCTGTGTTTGACAGCTAAGCAGCGATCATAACAGCGACTTACAAGGTCGCTGTTACGTCACAGAAAATGGTGACGTAACAGCGATGTCACTGTCGCTATGTGTGAACCCAGCTTAAGGAAGAGAGAGGTGAATTATATGTGCGAAGGTGGCAGAGCTCCCTGCAATGTAATTGTGTTAACAATGTGTTGTGAAGTGTATCATTTAGATAACAGAGTATGGAATGTTAAGTAGGATGTAGTGTGAGATAAAGGTTTAGGATATTATTTGTAGGAAGTAATGTAAAGTGTAGTTGTGATGCCCCTGGACTAGTCAGGTCGTCACAGGGTACTGCACGCTCTTTATCTCCAAGTGCAGGACTAAACCTCCCATGGTTCTGGGTTCCCAACTTGCAGTACTGCCTCCACCAGCATCCAAAATCCCAATCACACTTCGCACCACACCCTGTCAGGCACACCAGTGGGTTGCTAAGCTGGAATAGGGCCGCCCATCTAGGGGTCAGGCAGGGAGGTGGGAGGTGACAAGTCAGTTCAGTTGGAGCCCTCGAACAGTGAGGAGCTAGCAGGAAGCTGGGAGTTGGAGCTCCCAGGGGAGAAGCAGAATGGGTTGCAGACGGTGGTCTACACCTGAAGGAGTCGGAGACCCGGTCGTGGGATATTGGGACTGGGTGCCTGGCTAGTCGAGGAGGACAGTCAGCAGCTGCAATCCAAAAGCCGGTCTTGGGCCAAAAACACGTCGGGGTTCTGGACCCTAGGTCAGGGAGAGGCTTAAAGCAACCCGGCAATTAACCTTGCGGATGACAGGGCCTTTATGGACTGTTCTCACAAAGCTCAGAGATTGGAGGCACTAGTGCCATGAGGGGGATAGGGCTTTCCAAACAAAGCAGCCCACTGAAATCTCAAGCGTGAGCTCCTGAGAGCAAGCTCCTCTACTACCTATAGTAGGGTGCGTGCCCGGACAGCTTCAAGCTTACGGGCCACTTGGACACTTCTAACTTCTGTGCATGGAGGCAGGACCAGACCATCAGGCAGTGCTGCAGGGGACGGAACCCGGACGAGCTCCCCAAGAGGGTAGCGGCACCCAGAGACTTTGTTTACCATGTTATCAGCGTCTACTTTCCTTCTGAGTGAGTACCTGCTTAACCCCTGCCACCAGCGAGTCTGCGCTCTCCCTGCAATCCATCCCACCATTAAGGGTCCCGGGGCCTTTCCCTACCTGTGGAGGGTAAGGTCATCTGGTTGCCCCACTCCATCACCCCAGGTACTCCCAACTGCAGCGGCGGTACTCCCTATTACTGCACACCACGGGTGGCATCACGAACTACCTAACCCCTGTAAATAACCCCCCATCACATTTCGGAGTGACCCCAATCCCCCGGGTCCAGAGACCCTCGAGCCACGAGTAGCAACACCCGGATCCGAGCAGTTCGACCACTGCTGGGGCGGTACACGTCCGGGACATAGTAATGTCATTTAGATAGGCTTTGTTTGTATTAGAGACAGTTAAGGTCAGGTTCAGCTCACTGGGGGGGTGAGACTAGTGTTGATCAGAGTAAAGGCCCTGTCACATACAGAGATAAATCTGCGGCAGATCTGTGGTTGCAGTGAAATTGTGGACAATCAGTGCCAGGTTTGTGGCTGTGTACAAATGGAACAATATGTCCATGATATCACTGCAACCACAGATTTGCCAAAGATTTATCTCTGTGTGTGCCGGGGCCTTAAGATTCTTCTTGGCTACAAGAGGAGAGGAGTTCAGCAGGAGAATGGCCTCTGTGCCGGGGTTGGTCCGGAAAACCTGATGACAATTCTGAGAGGTCTGGAACATAAGGCTCATGCCAGCGAGTTTGATAAAGACGCTGGGCATGACATGTAGGGGTGTTGGATCAAGGAAGGCGGGATGATCCTTGGGTCCCATAGATCCATTTGAAACATTCTGAATTGTTTTGATAGAGAAAGTAGAGGTCGTCCATGCTTATATGGTGGTCTGGGAATGGCGAAGCTGCCAATGTACCCATAGTGGGAACTTTTATACTGAAAGAGGGCTGCCCTGCATTTATATAGTAGTCCTAAAGGGAAGAGATAAGTCAGTCAGAGAGGAAGAACAATTAACAACTTGTCTGCTATGCAACCAATAACTGAAAGTAAAGACTGTTGTGTTAAAGAAATAAGAAATAACGTTTGGAACTCCATTCTATGTCTGAACTGGGTGCAAAAACCTAAAAAAAAAAAAAAACAAAAAAAAAAAAACATCACTATGGGGAGATAATAGACATAGAATGGAGTTCCAGACATAGAATGGAGTTCCAAACGTTATTTCTTATTTGTTAGTAGTTTTTTGTTAGTAGTTTTTCGTTTGTGAACCCTCCCCATACACACCTATTGCCAATCCACATCGTATATATAGCCTGGGTCTCAGCTTCCCATACACGGTAAGTTTTTTAACTGCATGAGATGACACACACAAGCTAGGGACCCCAACGTAGAGAAATACTTTGGCGTAGTGTTGGGGCTCTATTGCATTGATCAATTCAGTAGCTAAATTTCTCTTTATTCATATATTCATGGCAGTAATGCAGGTTCCATTTTTCACATTTCATTCTTACATATAGCTATTGAATTTTTCATGTCAGTATTCACACAGCAGTTTCTGCTATTACATGTATTCCCCTTACATAGTCACTGGTGTGCATACCTTATCTCCCCATAGTGTTGTGTTAAAGAGACACTAGTGTGGTGTGAACTGTTTGCGGCAGCCCCTGCAGGTGTGGACGGAGATATGGACGGTGTACTCGAGGAACAAATAAGACCTAGGCACCCTACACAGAGAAGCACACACAGCTGGAGGGCCATTACAGAAGGAGAGCAGCACCTGAGCAGCCCGGCGCTCCCTCCATTCACATATCTCCAAATATTCGAATTCTCATGAACGCGAATATCATGAAATATGACTTATACTTGATCCTGCTCAGATCGATCCACTCATTTCTATCAGTCACATCAAGTATTGATAAGATTTCTCTTTTCTTTCATCACTTTGCATTTTATTAATTGATAAAAATATATTATTCAAACTTACTTTCCAACATTTTTCTACTCCTGTCTATAACTTTTGAATGGTACTATCTATTGCAAAGGAATTACTAGAAATAAATGTAAAAGAAGAAGTGAAAGTCTGGGCACTAGAGTTGAGCGCGGTTCGAGGTTCTCCAGTTCGCGGCTCGAGTGATTTTGGGGGCTGTTCTAGATCGAACTAGAACTCGAGCTTTTTGCTAAAGCTCGATAGTTCTAGATACGTTCGAGAACGTTTCTAGCAGCAAAAAGACCAGCTAATTACTAGCTGGCTTTCCGCTGTAATAGTGTAAGTCACTCTGTGACTCACACTATTATGAAATTTAAGTGTATAGTGTGCGGGAACAGCGCCTTCAGATCACTGCTGTATGGATAATGGCGATCGCCATTTTTTTTTTTTTTTTTTCCTTGTCTTCCTTCCCTAAGCGTGCGCGTGTAGTGGGGCGGACCAGCATGTCAGCCAATCCCAGACACACACACAGCTAAGTGGACTTTTAGCCAGAGAAGCAACGGCATGTGTGATAGGAAGTCCATGCCACATGTCCCTGCATTATAAAAACGAGTATCTGCCCGTCCGGACGCCATTATCTCTTCTGTGTCTGGGTGTCAGTCACCGCCGGCGTAGCTCCTGTCTCCGATACTGCTGTGTACGCTCTATACACAGCGCTATACAGAATAGGGATAAAAGTTTCTTTCAGCCCTTCTAAGGGCTAATAACAGCAGGGTCAGAGCCATAGGTGACAGTCAGGGCAGTGAAAACAGATTTTAACAGCTACACAAGATGACAGCGTCTGTGTAGCTAAGGTCAGGGATTTCCTCGCTGCATTTCCCCATTAGGAGGGATAGAAAGGCAGGCTTCCATTCCTCTACCCAGACCCACAACCCTGCCACTGTACCCTCCTGCCCTTTGAACACTCAAACTCATTGTTACTAAGCCATTATACTAGCAAACACTGAGTGAACTTAGTGGCATCCTAAACGTGGCTGTTGGACTTCTGTATTGTCCCACTAGTGCAAAGATATTTGCAGCACGTCTGCCTGCATTGCACACTCAAACTCATTTTTACAAACCCATTATACTAGCAAACACTGAGTGAACTTAGTGGCATCCTAAACGTGGCTGTTGGACTTCTGTATTGTCACACTAGTGCAAAGATATTTGCAGCACGTCTGCCTGCATTGCACACTCAAACTCATTGTTACTAAGCCATTATACTAGCAAACACTGAGTGAACTTAGTGGCATCCTAAACGTGGCTGTTGGACTTCTGTATTGTCCCACTAGTGCAAAGATATTTGCAGCACGTCTGCCTGCATTGCACACTCAAACTCATTCTTCCTAAGCCATTATACATTCTTACTAAGCCATTATACTAGCAAACACTGAGTGAACTTAGTGGCATCCTACACGTGGCTGTTGGACTTCTGTATTGTCCCACTAGTGCAAAGATATTTGCAGCACGTCTGCCTGCATTGCACACTCAAACTCATTCTTACTAAGCCATTATACTAGCAAACACTGAGTAAACTTAGTGGCACCCTAAACGTGGCTGTTGGACTTCTGTATTGTCCCACTAGTGCAAAGATTTTTGCAGCACGTCTGCCTGCATTGCACACTCAAACTCATTGTTACTAAGCCATTATACTAGCAAACACTGAGTGAACTTAGTGGCATCCTAAACGTGGCTGTTGGACTTCTGTATTGTCCCACTAGTGCAAAGATATTTGCAGCACGTCTGCCTGCATTGCACACTCAAACTCATTTTTACAAACCCATTATACTAGCAAACACTGAGTGAACTTAGTGGCATCCTAAACGTGGCTGTTGGACTTCTGTATTGTCACACTAGTGCAAAGATATTTGCAGCACGTCTGCCTGCATTGCACACTCAAACTCATTGTTACTAAGCCATTATACTAGCAAACACTGAGTGAACTTAGTGGCATCCTAAACGTGGCTGTTGGACTTCTGTATTGTCCCACTAGTGCAAAGATATTTGCAGCACGTCTGCCTGCATTGCACACTCAAACTCATTCTTCCTAAGCCATTATACATTCTTACTAAGCCATTATACTAGCAAACACTGAGTGAACTTAGTGGCATCCTACACGTGGCTGTTGGACTTCTGTATTGTCCCACTAGTGCAAAGATATTTGCAGCACGTCTGCCTGCATTGCACACTCAAACTCATTCTTACTAAGCCATTATACTAGCAAACACTGAGTAAACTTAGTGGCACCCTAAACGTGGCTGTTGGACTTCTGTATTGTCCCACTAGTGCAAAGATTTTTGCAGCACGTCTGCCTGCATTGCACACTCAAGCTCATTGTTACTAAGCTATTATACTAGCAATTTATGCTGCCAATTTAAGGGCCGTAGTTGCATTGTCAGGGATAATTATTGTTGTTTATTCTGCTGTTAATAAAGCTAGACCACCGCTGAAATCTACACCACCTCTCAATTTTTACTACCACATTTTAAGTGCACAATCTTGTCGCAATGAAAATGAGTGGCAAAATGACAGATGCTGGTGGAAAGGGGAAGAGGCGTGTTGGAAAAGGAAAAAAAGGGTTTGTCCGTGGGGAAGGTGGCAAAGCTCCATTAACATCTGCTGAAGATAGACCATCTACCAGCAAAAGTAAGATGTCTACTACTTACCGTGGACAATCCGATGTGCTCCCTTTTTTACGGACACGAACAACTGGAACAAAGGTAGATGATGGCTAAAAAAGGAAAATGCTTGAATGTATCTCAAGTGGTCCAACAAGTGCTCTCTCCGCCACCTCAACTACCGCATCCAAAAAACACCAGTCCTCTGAGTTGTCATCCCAATCAAACTTGCTTTCTCCCAGCTCTGAAGTCTCCATCTGCCCTGCACAGTATGGTGGAACTGAGATGGGTGAGTCTGCAGAGCTGTTCAGTCACACTATAGGCTGGGAATCAGAGGTCTGCTCCCAAGCTACAGTGAGTACAGACCAGGAAATGGTCTGCAGCAGTGGCGTAACTAGAGTTGGATGGGCCCCGGTGCAAAGTTTAGACCTGGGCCCCCCCTCCACATACACAGACACTTGGGGTAAGGCATACCTCCCAACTTTTAAAGAAGGAAAAGAAGGACAAAGTTTGCGGCGCGCCAAGCGCGCCGCGGCAAATTTTTAGGCCACGCCCCCTAACCACACCCATTTCACAGTCACGCCCATATCCACTCCCCATCCACACCCATTCAGCATGGACACGCAGGCAGCCGGCGGGCCTCCAGCATGGACACGCAGGCAGCCGGCGGGCCTCCAGCATGGACACGCAGGCAGCCGGCGGGCCTCCAGCATGGACACGCAGGCAGCCGGCGGGCCTCCAGCATGGACACGCAGGCAGCCGGCGGGCCTCCAGCATGGACACGCAGGCAGCCGGCGGGCCTCCAGCATGGACACGCAGGCAGCCGGCGGGCCTCCAGCATGGACACGCAGGCAGCCGGCGGGCCTCCAGCATGGACACGCAGGCAGCCGGCGGGCCTCCAGCATGGACACGCAGGCAGCCGGCGGGCCTCCAGCATGGACACGCAGGCAGCCGGCGGGCCTCCAGCATGGACACGCAGGCAGCCGGCGGGCCTCCAGCATGGAAACGCAAGGAGCCACAGTGAGGCGGCCGGTCGCCCACACAGTGAGGTGGCCGGTCGCCTTCACAGACAGGTGGCAGGGGGGCGCCCGCACAGACAGGCGGCAGGGGGGCGCCCGCACAGACAGGCGGCAGGGGGGCGCCCGCACAGACAGGCGGCCGGGGGGCGCCCGCACAGACAGGCGGCCGGGGGGCGCCCGCACAGACAGGCGGCCGGGGGGCGCCCGCACAGACAGGCGGCCGGCCGACCGCACAGACAGGCGGCCGGCCGACCGCACAGAGAGGCTCCGGCCGGGGGTGAGGGGGGGGAGGGAGGGAAATCAGCGCTGGGGAGATTTTACTGTACCAGCAGCAGCACAGGCAGCGCTCCTCTCTGTTATGCCACGTCTACTGGGATGGTAGGAGGGAAAATCAGGGAGGCGGAGAGAGAGTGGGTGGGCGGAGCCCGGGAGCCGGCCGTCCCGATCGTGGCAACGGGACAAACAACGTAAAGCGTGAAAGTCCCGCTGTATCCGGGACGGTTGGGAGGTATGGGGTAAGGGATAATGACACTGACACTCGGGGTACAGGATAATGACGCTGACACTTGGCTCTCACCCACAGCACCCTGAAATCCCTCTATCAGCACCCAGCTTTCCTATGTTCTGATATTTATCTTGTCCTCAGCACCCAGCTTTCCCATATCAGAGCATGAGAAAGCTGGGTGCTGAGAGATGTATATCAGAACATGGGAAAGCTGGGTGCTGAGAGATGTATATCAGAACATGGGAAAGCTGGGTGCTGAGAGATGTATAGCAGAGCATGGGAAAGTTGGCTGCTGAGGGAAAGAGCCTTTTTCCCTCAGCACAAAACATTTCCATCCCATACTTGTATCTTTGTCCCCCCTGTATAAAGTTCTCAAAATACTATAACAGCCCCCACATAGCCTTCCAAATAATTGTATAAAGGGTCTCACATAACCCTTCATATATTAGAATGCAGATACATAGCCCTCCATATATTATAATGCACCCCCATAATCCTCCATGTATAAAGTAGCCCTTCAATTATAATGCATTTCCCATAGTTCTCCATGTATTAAAATTCACCCCATAGTTCTCCATATATTATACTGCACCACATAGTCCTCCATGTTTTATAATGCACTTCCATAGTCCATGTATAAGGTAGCCTCCATAGTCCTCCATATATTATAATGCAGCCCCCATAGTCCTATATGTATTATAACACAACCCCATAAAACTTCAGATGGTATTATGCAGCCCCCATACTCCTCCATGTATAATTCACCCCTATATTCCATGTATAAGGTGTCCCTTCATTTTGTATTATACAGCCCCCCCCCCGACCTCCATTTTAATGCAGCCCTATAGACCTCCAGTATAATGCAGCCTCATAGACCTCTATGTATATTACACCTCTATATTCAATGTATAAGGTGTCCTTCATGTTTATTATGCAGCCTCACCAGGCCTCCATATATAATAATGCAGCCAACCTCTCCAGGCCTCCATATATAATAATGCAGCCAACCTCTCCAGGCCTCCATGTATAATATAGCAGCCAGCCTCCCAGGCCTCCATGTATAATATAGCAGCCAGCCTCCCCAGGCCTCCATGTATAATAATGCAGCCAGCCTCCCCAGGCCTCCATGTATAATAATGCAGCCAGCCTCCCCAGGCCTCCATGTATAATAATGCAGCCAGCCTCCCCAGGCCTCCATGTATAATAATGCAGCCAGCCTCCCCAGACCTCCATGTATAATAATGCAGCCAGCCTCCCCAGGCCTCATGTATAATAATGCAGCCAGCCTCCCCAGGCCTCCATGTATAATAATGCAGCCAGCCTCCCCAGGCCTCCATGTATAATAATGCAGCCAGCCTCCCCAGGCCTCCATGTATAATAATGCAGCCAGCCTCCCCAGACCTCCATGTATAATAATGCAGCCAGCCTCCCCAGACCTCCATGTATAATAATGCAGCCAGCCTCCCCAGGCCTCCATGTATAATAATGCAGCCAGCCTCCCCAGGCCTCCATGTATAATAATGCAGCCAGCCTCCCCAGGCCTCCATGTATAATAATGCAGCCAGCCTCCCCAGGCCTCCATGTATAATAATGCAGCCAGCCTCCCCAGGCCTCCATGTATAATAATGCAGCCAGCCTCCCCAGGCCTCCATGTATAATAATGCAGCCAGCCTCCCCAGGCCTCCATGTATAATAATGCAGCCAGCCTCCCCAGGCCTCATGTATAATAATGCAGCCAGCCTCCCCAGGCCTCATGTATAATAATGCTGCCAGCCTCCCCAGGGCTCATGTATAATAATGCTGCCAGCCTCCCCAGGCCTCCATCTATAATAATGCTGCCAGCCTCCCCAGGCCTCCATGTACAGTATAATGCAGTCTCCCCAGGCCTCCATGTACAGTATCATGCAGCCTCCCCACACCAGGCCTCCATGTACAGTATCATGCAGCCTCCACACCCCAGGCCTCCATGTACAGTATCATGCAGCCTCCCCACCCCAGGCCTCCATGTACAGTATCATGCAGCCTCCCCTCCCCAGGCCTCCATGTACAGTATCATACAGCCTCCCCACCCCAGGCCTCCATGTACAGTATCATGCAGCCTCCCCACCCCAGGCCTCCATGTACAGTATCATGCAGCCTCCCCACCCCAGGCCTCCATGTACAGTATCATACAGCCTCTCCACCCCAGGCCTCCATGTACAGTATCATGCAACCTCCCCACCCCAGTTCTCCATGTACAGTATCATGCAGCCTCCCCACCCCAGGCCTCCATGTACAGTATCATGCAGCCTCCCCACCCCAGTTCTCCATGTACAGTATCATGCAGCCTCCCCACCCCAGGCCTCCATGTACAGTATCATGCAGCCTCCCCACCCCAGTTCTCCATGTACAGTATCATGCAGCCTCCCCACCCCAGGCCTCCATGTACAGTATCATGCAGCCTCCCCAACCCAGGCCTCCATCATGGAGGCCTGGGTTGGGGAGGCTGCATGATACTGTACATGGAGGCCTGGGGTCGGGAGGCTGCATGATACTGTACATGGAGGCCTGGGGTGGGGAGGCTGCATGATACTGTACATGGAGGCCTGGGGTGGGGAGGCTGCATGATACTGTACATGGAGGCCTGGGGTGGGGAGGCTGCATGATACTGTACATGGAGGCTCCATGTACAGTATCATGCAGCCTCCCTACCCCAGGCCTCCATGTACAGTATCATACAGCCTCCCCACCCCAGGCCTCCATGTACAGTATCATGCAGCCTCCCCACCCCAGGCCTCTGACCACCGTGTACTCACTTTATATATATAAAAAAAAAAAACAAGTACTCACCGATCTTCTCCTTCCACTGCTGCTCTGTCCTGACGTCTCCTTGTTCCACTGCTGCTGTACTCCCTGCTCTCCTCCTTCCACTGCTGCTCGTCCTCCTCTCTCTCCCGGTGCTCCGGTCGGCGTCCTCCCTCCCTGCGCTCTGTGCACTCAGCACAGCAGTCGCACAGGAGTGACGTCACCGCGCAGGCACAGGGGGAGTATGATGATGCAGAGCGGCGCTGGCCGCTCTATGCTTCATTATTACTGTGCGCGGTGACGGGGGAGGGGGGCCCGGTGCCGCCGCTGACATCGGGCAGGAGGGCCCGGTGTCGGGGGCGGCAGCGGGTCATATAGTGGGCGCGTGCACTGTGACAGATCAGCGCAGCTTCTCTCTCACTGAGAGGAGCTGGCTGCTGATCTGTCGGGTCCCCGCGGGCCCCAAACTGCCCGGGCCCGGTCGCGATGGCGACCGCTGCGACCGCGGTCGTTACGCCCCTGGTCTGCAGTGATGCCCAGAACCTTTGTGAATCAGGCCGTGAGGACCAAGTTTCTGAGCATAATGTTGACCCTTTTTCACAAACTGTAACACCTGTTGTTATAGACAATGAGGAACATACTGATGACGATGAGACGCAGATACCAGATTGGGATGACAACTTAAATATTCAGTCAGGGCAAGAAGAGACTCAGTCTGAGGGTGAGGGGAGTGCAAACACAACAATTGATGAGGAAGTTCTAGATCCCACCTACTGTCAACCCACAGTCAGGCCATCGAGGAGGTCAACAGAAGCGGTGGAGGAGGATGCAACTGACGACAAAGTTACCTTGCGCCTTCCTGGACAGAGTCGGAGCACTGGTAGCACGTCTACAACTGCATCCTCAGCCACCACTCTGCCTCTGAGCACTAGTCGGGGTGGATCAGCAGGTCGCATGCCCTCTAAGCCTTGCCTAGCCTGGTCATTTTTTGACATAGCAAAAGATCGCCCAAATTATGTGATCTGTAAAATTTGTCGTGATTCTGTTAGTAGAGGGCAAAACCTCAGCAGTTTGACAACTTCTTCCATGAATCGTCACATGAATATATATCATATGTCCCAGTGGGAAGCTCACCATGCTGCAATGCGGCCTAGCGGAGCGAACCATCCACCGCCTGCCCCTTCCAGTGCATCCGCGCACTCTTCATCTTCTAGGACTGTGGGGACAGCTGTCACACCTGTTTTTCCACCCACAACTTCCACCACTGTAACTGCAACAGGCAGTTTGCTTGGTAGGTCGTCAGTTGGTTTGGAAGGGGAAACAAGTGCGTGTGTACAGCTCTCTCAGACATCGATAGCACCAACGTTGGATGAAGGCGACATCATGTCTCCACCCGCACTTTCCTCACAAACCTGCATTTTTCCAGGGACACCCTACTCAACACCGTCTACACACAGAAGCCAGATCTCTGTCCCTCAGATGTGGACAAATAAAAGGCCATTTCCTGCGACCCATGACAAAGCTAAGAGGTTGACTTTATCCCTCTGTAAGCTCTTGGCTACAGAAATGCTGTCTTTCCGCCTGGTGGACACACAGGATTTTAGAGACCTTATGTCTGTCGCTGTGCCCCAGTACCAGATGCCCAGTCGCCACTACTTCTCTAAGAAAGGTGTGCCCACGCTACACCAGCATGTCGCACACAACATCACCGCTTCCTTGAGAAACTCTGTGTGTCAACGGGTGCATTTCACCACTGATACTTGGACCAGTAAGCATGGACAGGGACGTTACATGTTGCTGACTGGGCACTGGGTAACTATGGTGATAGATGGTGAAGGGTCTGCTGCACAAGTCTTGCCGTCCCCACGACTTGTGTGTCAATCCTCTGTCTGTCCAAGTTCCGCCACTGCTTCTGCCTCCTCCACCTCATCTGGGTCCTCCACCTCCGCCCCAAGCCTGCCTGGTCAGGCCACCAGCGTTCTCACAGCGCAGAAGGAATCACGCACCCTTCATTACTATGCTGGCAGCAGAGCGCAACGGCATCAGGCGGTCTTTAGCTTGACATTTCTTGGGAATAGTAGTCACACAGCTGAGGAGTTGTGGTCAGCTCTGCGGTCTGAGTTTAATAAATGGTTGTCTCCACTCAACCTGCAGCCTGGTAAGGCCGTGTGCGACAATGCTGCATACCTGGGTGCGGCCCTTCGCCTGGGCAAGGTGACACACGTGCCTTGCATGGCTCACGTGTTGAACCTTGTTGTCCAGCAATTCTTAACACACTATCCCGGCCTAGATTGCCTTCTGACCAGGGCACAAAAACTGTCTGCTCACTTCCGCCGTTCAACGCCGCAGCTGAGCGACTTGCATCGCTCCAGAAGTCTTTCGGCCTGCCGGTTCATCGCCTGAAATGCGATGTGGCGACACGCTGGAATTCGACTCTCCACATGTTACAACGACTGTGGCAGCACCGCTGAGCCCTGGTGCAATACGTCATGACGTATAGCCTGGGCCAACAAGATGCAGAGGTGGGGCAGATCACCCTGATGGAGTGGTCTCAGATCAAGGAACTATGCACCCTTCTGCACAGTTTCGACATGGCGACGAATATGTTTAGCGCTGACAATGCCATTAACAGCATGACAATTCCAGTCATTTACATGCTGGAGCACATGCTAAACACTATTCGGAGTCAGGGGGTGGGACAACAGGAAGGGGAGGAACTACAGGAGGATTCATATGCGCAAGGGACAACAACATCACCAAGGTCCAGACGTTCATCATCACCAACGCGGCAGGCATGGGACCATGGGGGACAGGGATCAACAAGGGAGCATAGTAGCAGGCGAAATGTTGAGGAAGGTGCAAGAGAACATGAAGAAATGGAGGACGAACTGTCCATGGACATGGAAGACTCAGCGGATGAGGGAGACCTTGGTCAAATTTCAGTTGAAAGAGGTTGGGGGGAGATGTCAGAGGAAGAAAGAACGGTTAGCACCTCTATGCCAAAAACACAGCGTGGACTTGGTCCGCATGGCCGCGCAAGACACATGAGCGCCTTCTTGCTGCACTACCTCCAACATGACCCTCGTATTGTCAAAATAAGAAGAGATGATGACTACTGGCTTGCCACACTATTAGATCCCTGGTACAAGTCCAAATTTTGTGACATAATTCCAGCCATAGAAAGGGACGCACGTATGCAGGAGTATCAGCAGAAGCTGTTACTCGATCTTAGCTCGGCTTTTCCACCAAACAACCGTGCAGGTACAGGGAGTGAATCTCCCAGTTGTAACTTGACAAACATGGGACGGTCTCGTCATCTTCAACAGTCTACCCATACCAGTAGCACCGTATCTGGTGCTGGTAACAGCAATTTTATGGAATCTTTTCATAATTTTTTTAGACCGTCCTTTGCAAGGCCACCAGAGACAACAAGTCTGACACATAGTCAACGGCTGGAGAGGTTGATACAGGAGTATCTCCAAATGAACATCGATGCCATGACTTTGCAAATGGAGCCTTGCTCATTTGGGGTTCAAATCTTTAAAAATGGCCAGAGCTCTCCACTTACGCCTTGGAGATTTTGTTGTGTCCAGCTGCCAGCGTTGTCTCTGAACGTGTCTTCAGTGCTGCTGGGTGTGTGCTGACAGATAAGCGCACGCGTCTGTCCAGTGACAATGTGGACAGACTAACGTTCATCAAAATGAACAAGTCATGGATCCACAAGGAATTTACTACCCCTGTGTCATCCTGGGGAGAGTAAATGCTTGTGGATTTGGAATGTGCTTGATGCAAATCAAAACATCCTGTTTGCAAATAGGGCACAAGTGCTGCCACTGATGGGGTGTCTGTGTGGCCCACTTTTTGGAAAAAAGGGAGACTCCGCTTGGAGTAACCCTTGCTTGCTGTGTTTTTAAAAGAAGCCAAGATGAACAAGTCATGGTTCAGCAAATACTTTATCTACCTACCCCGGTGTCATGCTGAGGACGGTTAATTATGGCGTATTTTTGAATGTGCTTGATGCAAATCTAGCTGTGAAGTGTACAACTGGGGCACAAGTGCTGCCACTGATGGGGTGTCTGTGTGGCCCAATTTTTGGAAAAAAGGGAGACTCCGCTTGAAATAACCCTTGCTTACATTGTTTTTAAAAATGATCCAAGATGAACAGAGCTGGGATCAGGAAAGACTTTGCTACCTACCCCGGTGTCATCCTGGGGACGGATAAGAATGGCGTATTTTTGAATGTGCTTGATGCAAATCTAGCTGTGAAGTGTACAACTGGGGCACAAGTGCTGCCACTGAAGGGGTGGGTGTGTGTGTGGCCCAATTTTTGGAAAAAAGGGAGACTCCGCTTGGAGTAACCCTTGCTTGCTGTGTTTTTTAAAAGGAGCCAAGATGAACAGAGCTGGGATCAGGAAAGACTTGGCTACCTACCCCGGTGTCATCCTGGGGACGGTTAAGTATGGCGTATTTTTGAATGTGCTTAATGCAAATCTAGCTGTGAAGTGTACAACTGGGGCACAAGTGCTGCCACTGATGGGGTGTCTGTGTGGCCCAATTTTTGGAAAAAAGGGAGACTCCGCTTGAAATAACCCTTGCTTACATTGTTTTTAAAAATGATCCAAGATGCACAGAGCTGGGATCAGGAAAGACTTTGCTACCTACCCCGGTGTCATGCTGGGGACGGTTAATTATGGCGTATTTTTGAATGTGCTTGATGCAAATCTAGCTGTGAAGTGTACAACTGGGGCACAAGTGCTGCCACTGAATGGGTGGGTGTGTGTGGGGCCCAATTTTTGGAAAAAAAGGAGACTCCGCTTGGAGTAACCCTTGCTTACATTGTTTTTAAAAATGATCCAAGATGCACAGAGCTGGGATCAGGAAAGACTTTGTTACCTACCCCGGTGTCATACTGGGGATGGTTAATTATGGCGTATTTTTGAATGTGCTTGATGCAAATCTAGCTGTGAAGTGTACAACTGGGGCACAAGTGCTGCCACTGAAGGGGTGGGTGTGTGTGTGGCCCAATTTTTGGAAAAAAGGGAGACTCCGCTTGGAGTAACCCTTGCTTGCTGTGTTTTTTAAAAGGAGCCAAGATGAACAGAGCTGGGATCAGGAAAGACTTGGCTACCTACCCCGGTGTCATCCTGGGGACGGTTAAGTATGGCGTATTTTTGAATGTGCTTAATGCAAATCTAGCTGTGAAGTGTACAACTGGGGCACAAGTGCTGCCACTGAATGGGTGGGTGTGTGTGGGGCCCAATTTTTGGAAAAAAAGGAGACTCCGCTTGGAGTAACCCTTGCTTGCTGTGTTTTTTAAAAGGAGCCAA
The DNA here is from genome assembly GCF_048569485.1 of Anomaloglossus baeobatrachus. Lineage (NCBI taxonomy): Eukaryota > Metazoa > Chordata > Amphibia > Anura > Aromobatidae > Anomaloglossus > Anomaloglossus baeobatrachus. The sequence goes on from NC_134355.1 coordinate 585,677,373, forward strand.
GATGAACAGAGCTGGGATCAGGAAAGACTTAGCTACCTACCCCGGTGTCCTCCTGGGGACGGTTAAGTATGGGGTATTTCTGAATGTGCTTGATGCAAATCTACCTGTGAAATGTATAACTGAGGCACAAGTGCTGCCACTGATGGGGTGTCTGTGTGGCCCAATTTTTGGAAAAAAGGGAGACTCCGCTTAGAGTAACCCTTGCTTACATTGTTTTTAAAAAGTGATCCAAGATGCACAGAGCTGGGATCAGGAAAGACTTTGCTACCTACCCCGGTGTCATCCTGGGGACGGTTAATTATGGCGTATTTTTGAATGTGCTTGATGCAAATCTAGCTGTGAAGTGTACAACTGGGGCACAAGTGCTGCCACTGAAGGGGTGGGTGTGTGTGTGGCTCAATTTTTGGAAAAAAGGGAGAACTCCGCTTGGAGTCACCTTGCGGTGTTTTACATGATTTTAGAAGGGCGTGCCATGCCTATATCTGTGTCTCCTCCTCTTTTTCCTTGTCCAGCTCTTTTGTTTTCGCATGAGTATATGTCCTTGTCACTTTCCCATGTGTTTGTGTTGTGTTGTGAGTTGTTTGTCACCTTTTGGACACCTTTGAGGGTGTTTTCTAGGTGTTTTTATGTGTTTGTGATTGCCTGCCATTGTTTCCTATGCGGTTCGAGTTCGGTTCGTCGAACGTTCGACGAACCGAACTCGAACGAGACCTCCGTTCGACGAACCGACCTCGAGCCGAACCTGGACCGGTTCGCTCATCTCTACTGGGCACAACCACTGAAAAAATGTTAAAGAAGTGAAAAACTTTAATTGTAACATGCTAAAAGCATATTGGTCCTTACGCGTTTCAGGTGTACACAGATGTCCTTAGTCATAGGAAAAAATAGGGCAACTATATAAGGCTGAAACGCTGAGACTTTAACTTAGTCTTTCATGTTTTGGTCTTGCATACCAGCATTGATGGCACCCACTTCTTAGTTGAAGACTTGACTCTAGCATGCGGAGCGTGATCGCCTCCTTTTGTTTTCTCTACTGCTTTGAAATAGAAATAAACATTAGACTCGATTTACACTAGCATCATGGCTTGTATTTGAAATGAAGATACGACCAATGTGACTGAACCAGTTTCTGATGACTTTCATTGGTTCATTGAGGTCACAATTTTTGGGGATCTTGAACAGCACTGTAGTGTGCTCTCTTCCTCTCATCAGAAACACTAAAAACCTTTACAGTACCAGTGTGACTAAACAGGCTTATATAAAGCCGCATACAATCAGCCACACTATAGATCCAATTGAAGAAATCTGTAAGGTCCAGGGTTTCCATGGAACTTGTTGTGTTTTCTTGCCCTTGTCCAAGATGGAGGCTGTTGCCTCGCCAGGCCCTTGAACTTTCTGTCTGCTCTGCTTATAAGGCCTGGTTTGGGATTTAGTTCTTGCCTGAGTATTTTGTGCTGCTGGCTACTGAGTTATTTCTGCTTGTTTCTGCTGCATGTTAGCTCTGTGCTCTGCCTCATGACGGTTCAGCTGCCTGCAGTCGACAGTGCATTTCCCTGATCCTGGCTGTATTTACCTCCCTTCAAGACTCCCAGGAGAAGAGTTAGGGTACCTTCACACTTTAGCGATGCAGCAGCGATCCGACCAGCGATCTGACCTGGTCAGGATCGCTGCTGCATTGCTACATGGTCGCTGGTGAGCTGTCAAACAGGCAGATCTCACCAGTGACCAGCCCCCAGCCAGCAGCAACGTGCAAGCGACGCTGCGCTTGCACGGAGCCGGCGTCTGGAAGCTGCAGACACTGGTAACTAAGGTAAACATCGGGTATGGTTACCCGATGTTTACATTAGTTACCAGCGCACACCGCTTAGCTGTGTGTGCAGGGAGCAGGGAGCCGCGCACACTGAGCGCTGGCTCCTTGCTCTCCTAGCTACAGTACACATCGGGTTAATTAACCTGATGTGTAATGCAGCTACATGTGCAGAGAGCAGGGAGCCGCGCACACTGCTTAGCGCTGGCTCCTTGCTCTCCTAGCTACAGTACACATCGGGTTAATTAACCCGATGTGTACAGCAGCTACATGTGCAGAGAGCCGGAGCCGGCAGCACAGGCAGCGTGAGAGCTGCGGAGGCTGGTAACTAAGGTAAATATCGGGTAACCACCTTGGTTACCCGATGTTTATCTTAGTTACCAGCCTCCGCAGCTGCCAGACACCGGCTCCTGCTCCCTGCTCGCTTCATTTGTCGCTCTCTCGCTGTCACACACAGCGATCTGTGTGTCACAGCGGGAGAGCGCCTTTGAAGAAAACGAACCAGGGCTGTGTGTAACGAGCAGCGATCTCGCAGCAGGGGCCAGATCGCTGCTCAGTGTCACACACAGCGAGATCGCTAATGAGGTCACTGCTACGTCACAAAAAGCGTGACTCAGCAGCGATCTCGGCAGCGAGCTCGCTGTGTGTGAAGCACCCCTTAATGCTAGCTGACTTCCTTTGTCTGTAAGAACTAGTTTCTTTGTTAGTTCTGTGTGTACTTCATTGAGGACTATATCTGTATGGCTGTGTGCTGGACTTGAGCCAGACTTTGTTCAGCCCTTGGAAGTACACTGAGAACTGTTGTTTGCTGTGTGCACCTGCATTTAACTTCTGGACTCTCATGCATTAGTGCTGTGCGCACACCTGCATATTATTCTGGACTCTTATGCATTAGTGCTGTGTGCACACGTGCATATTATTCTGGACATTTCACCACTTGTTTGCTGTGCTTACTATTGCATATTATTCTGGACATTTCACCATTTGTTTGCTGTGCAATCCTGCATATTATTCTGGACTTTCACGTATTTTTTTGCTGTGCACAATCATGCATATTACGTTTGGACATTCACATATTAGTGCGATGTGCACTTGCATTTAATTTGTAGTTGCTTCTGTTATTTACACTGTTTATTATTTGTTAATACAGAGTGTTTACCCAACCCTTGTCTTGGTTTCATTATATTCCATGTGATCAGATTCCAGGGTATGTATATAAGTGTTACAAAATCTGTAATATAGCCTCCATAGAAATATATGGGCACATGATATTCCTATTGCTTTGTTTTGTTTTGATGGGGTTCTTTCCTGCAGCTCTATAAAGGCATCACATGACAGCACACAGCGTGGTTTTGGCATTGGAATAGTACATATGATATTAAATGATGAGCATAAAACCTTACATGCTTCATCTGCTTTAGACAGCCTGATCTAAGTTATTAGATAATGTAGTAAACAGAGAATCTGCAAATTACTTTAATTAAAAAGTTCCATGAAAAACTACTATATAATACTGGTCAATAGTTGTTTCCCTTCTATTATCTCCTGCCTGTTGTCAAGTGTAATCCATCTCTAGCAGCAGAGAAATAGAATACATAAAGTGGAGCTGGTCTTTCTCTATCTGTTCCTGCTCTGCTATCTGTCAAACTACACACAGATGTAAGGGTGTCAGGAGCGGCAGTCAGGGGTGAGGGGCTCTGCATCCTCACCCCAGCACTCTACAGACAAGGGAATACGAGTGTGGGTGTTAGTGTCATCTTATGGGCACAAAAACACAGTTGCACTAAACCATGAATGTAAGAATATAGACATGCATTATTGCTTACGGAAAGAGAAGAAAAAAATGGAGACATTTAGCATACAAAAATGGCCATATCTATATGTGCCAAGTAGCCACATCACGGTATATCTCATTACTACTACACTAAGATAAAGCCTCCCTCTCGGTTTAAAAATGTCCATGTGTATGGGGGGATAGGAAGCATCTAACAGAGAATATAATCACCTAAGGATAGTGGTGAGGGGTGCACAGTCATAAGGTATGACCCCATAAATTAGACAAAAATATTGACGGCACTCCCTAACATGCAGTGAGAACAGGTGATAAACTGAACATGACATATAATGACAAAAAGAGACAGTTGCACTCTGAAAGGCTAAAGCATCCAAACCACGAATGTAAGAATATAGACATGCCTTACTGCTAAAGGAAAGAGAAGAAAAAAATGAAGATATTCAGCATACAAAAATGGCCATTTTTTATCTACCCAGTAGCCACGTCACAAGATATGTTATTACTGGGTCCTACACTCAGGGCTCCGACACACATCCGTGCCGCCGGTACGTGTTTGGTACGTTTTTGCACGTACCGGCGGCATGGAGACATGTACACCAATGCTACCCTATGGTAGGAGGCACACACACGTAAAACCACACGGAACGTGTGTCCATGTCCGTTTGTACGTGTGTGCGTTTTCCAACATGCTGACATGCCCACTTTTCTCCGGCAGCACGGGTGTCACACGGCCCGCAGCCTTACCACACGGATGTAGTGTGGATGTGGTCCCGTGTGAAAGGTGTCGGAGAAAACTCATGTGTCAGAGAAAAAAATAACAAATCTTTACTCACCTTCTCCAGCCCTCCTGTCTCTGCCGCTGCTGTTACTTGCTGCCGACCGCCGCTTATTATGCTCATTTAATATTCACTTCACTGCGGCTGGCAGCAGCGGGGAATCGGCAGGGCTGGAGACTGAAGATCAGCACCACGGACAGCAGCGCGGACCACGTGAGTATGCAAATTTCCGGTTCTCCGTTTGTTATCGCTGATATCACACTGAGAACACACGTGGCTCGCACGTACCAGAGACATGTACTTACCTACACACAACACGCAGGGAAAATACGTGTCTCGCTGCACGTGCGTGATTTTCACGTGAGTGTGGCAGAGGCCTAAGATAAAGTCTCTCTCTAAGCTTAAAAACTTCCATGTGTATGGTCGGATAGAAACCTGCTAATAGAGAATAAAATCACCTAAAGCTAATGGGTGAGGGGTGCACAGTCATAATACATAACCCCATAAGCTAGACAAAAAGACTGACGGCACTCACTAACATGTAGTCTGAACAGGTGCATAACTCAACATGACATAATGACAACAAAGACAGTTTCACTTTAGTTGAAATGCTAAAGCTTTCAAACCATGAATGTAAGAATATAGACATCCATTACTATTACTGGTAGCGTCATCTTGTTGCAGCGACACCTCTCAACCACAGGCCTATTCTTCATCATCATCCGGTGCACACTATGCGGTACTGCGTTCAAATAGAATCAATGTTTCTATCAAAGAATAGTACTTTAACATGAAATCAAATGGCGTGTGGCATGCACACCATGCTTCGAAGGAAATCTGAGGCATACATGGGTAAAACAGTGCCCTATATCATTCTATCTGTGCCACATTATAGCTATCGATACTGTGATTTTTCTAAGTTTGTGACTTTTCCTTCTTCTTTTTGCAATTTCAATGCTGAGGAGTGTAGTTTGACCGGTGAACTGCTCCTGCTCCAGTATGTATGATAGGATACGAGGCCAGAACATAATTGCACCAATGTTATAGCACTTCATGCCACATACAAAGTTTTATTTTTCATTTTCATGTATACAAAGCCAAAGATAACTCCGGCCAGCGGTCTATCACATTACTTCTGACCACTGCAGCTGTGAGCAACAGAAATCCAGCTGGTGAGTTTCAATAATTAACCAGCTCATGTACGGCATAGCGGCTTCATAAAGATGATTATTAGAGAGCGCATGATGTCATGATGAAAGATTATCTTGCAGCCAATAAAAAATTCAGTGTTCCCTGCCTGGAAAGAGCAAACTGCAGACAGTCCTAATTTTCACATGATGAAGATTTTACCATTGCATGATGCATAATATGTTTGTTTTTAACAAGGAACAGAACATTTGTTTCAACGACAACTGTAACAATACACTAAGATGGATTTTTTTTCATGTCGTAAAAAAAAAGCAATAACAAGACATAATGTTGCTGGCTCCTTCAACAGGAGGCCAGGATTCTGCCTGACATATTTTCTCCAGTGTATCTCGGGGGCAGCACAGGGATGTCTCTATGTCTTCGGGCTGTGCTCATTGGATCATCACCTGTGACCTGTTTGATTGTAATCAGTGTGTGTGCATAAAAACTGATTGAGTTTCCGGGATCCAGACAGACTCTTACATCTTTCATTCAGCCACTGAAGTTTCTGGATTGTGAATCATGGGGAAAACAAAAGAATTGTCAATGGATCTACGGGAAAAGATAGTTGAACTATATAAAACAGGAAGGGGATACAAAAAGTGGAAAAAAGTTTTTGTGTTATCATTCATATTCTCTGAGAAAAGGCCAAGAAAGCAAAAATCTGCTGGAATATGTAAACTTTTAAACACAACTGTACATCTATGCCTTTACATTAGTGGTAAATTAAAAGTCAAGATTTATTACAGTATAAAATTATTATAAATTAATTGTAAAATTATTAAAAAATAAAGAAAAAAATTACATTAATCACATTTCTTAATAAATTCGTAAAAATAAACATCACAATAATAATATGGGTTGGTTTTGCATTCCTCTAATCATAACAAAATTGATTTCACAGTAGAGTTAATTTCTTATTTATGGTGAATGGTAAATAGTGAAAAAAAAATTTGATTTTGTGATTTTTTTTGTACAAATTTCTGTGTTTTTATGGAGATTTTTGATTGCCACCAATGTATATTACATATTTAAAGAGCAATAAATGTGACGTTTTATTTCTTCCATGTGGTCAAGTACTTCCTCAGCTGGATCGATATTTCTTTATTTCCAACTAGTGTAAAAAAATTATGTCATTACTTTTTTCTTTCCATTGAGAGCGTTAACATTTTTTTACAAAATTGTAGCACTTACACATTAGGCAAAATGGCAGTTTAAAAAAAAATACATCTCATCAAGCAGAAACGCAAGACCTGAGGTCCAACTATCCAGATTTCTCTAGGACAGTCCAGATTTGGGACTCTATCTCGATGTCTAGAGTGATATGCTGAATGTCCCACGCTGAAACCCCCCCCCCCCAGAAAATAGCCATGTCGAGAAGGGTTTAAACTCACATACAGCATGTTACATCTCATTTGTAGAACAAAGATTGTGTCATATAAGCAAGTTTTTAGTTTTAACTGCAAAATATCTCGCATGGAATGGAATTGACTTATCACTGGAGGTGGGCAAATAGATTTGGGTAGAATTGAATTCTGCTTTGATGTTACAATATTTTACATTCACAAAAATGCAGTTTTTTTGTAATTTGCTTCGGTTCCAAAGGCCATCAAATTTGGAAAAAAAAAAAAATAAAAAAAACCCCTTGTACTCACCTCTTTGGCCCCCTTGCTACTCCCCGACAACTGTCCAGCCCTTGTTGCATTTTTGAATCGGCAAAGAGGAAATCCCTTGGGCCTTTGTTACTAGACTTAGGCTTCCGAGTTCATTTTTGCTAGGCACAGTAGGGTCCTGTGCCTGCGCCCAGAAAGGTTGCCGCCAATAACATCATGCCATAATTATTGGGGTCCTGTGGATTTCATCGCTGCCAACATCAGTCCAAAAATGCGACAGGGACCAGACGTTTGGTGTTGAGTAGTAAAGGGGTCGGAAAGCTGAGCGGTGAGATGAGTAAAAGGATTTTTTAATTCTTTCATATTGCGTCTATTTTTCTCTGGGGTCTGAAAAGACCTCAAAGCATAAAAATGACATTAAATTTGTGGGGAATAAGTTCTTGGCTCATCCAATTTCTAGGGAAAAAACGTGCGAATAGGCAAATTTGAATTTTCCCTGATCTCTCTACTAACCACATAATATTAAATATTGCAAAAAAAATTCCAATTAGAAAATAACATTCCAATATTACTGTGTAATTACATGTACAGAATGATAAGTAGGGTTGTTGGTTTCATGGGAATTATATATGCCACAGCACAATGTGAGTGATGCAGAGTTTTGTTTCAAATCTGCTCCGAGTAAAGAACAATTTATAATTATATGCAAAGCAAGAAGGAGAATGCTAGATACAAAGCAAAGATTAGTGGCTTACTGAAAATGACAGGGTTGTAATGCAGCAAAAAATGAGGGCTATATAATAAAGAGTTTAAGGTGAACAAAAGTGTAACTACAAGGCTAAGATACTAGAAGATACTGCAAGATAGGTACTAATGGTCTGGTTAGAATTCTGGGGTCTTACGGTAACAGTAGAGTGTTTAGGCACCAAGGCCTGGGTTTCCTTGCTACCTCTACTCCATCCATAATTACCTATCTTCTTAAAAGGTACAGTACAGACCAAAGGTTTGGACACACCTTCTCATTCAAAGAGTTTTCTTTATTATTTTATTTTATTTCTTTATTTAATGACTCTGAAAATTGTAGATTCACATTGAAGGCATCAAAACTATGAATTAACACATGTAGAATGAAATATTCAACAAATAAGTGTGAAACAACTGAAAATATGTCTTATATTCTATGTTCTTCAAAGTAGCCACCTTTTGCTTTTATTACTGCTTTTCACACTCTTGGCATTCTCTTCATTAGCTTCAAGATGTAGTCACCGGAAATGGTTTTCACTTCAAAGGTGTGCCCTGTCACGTTTAATAAGTGGGATTTCTTGCCTTATAAAAGGGATTGGGACCATCAGTTGTGTTCTGCAGAAGTCTGGTGATTTTACCCCTGATGAAGCCACACATGGTGGCGTAACGCGTGGGGCAGGCGCACCCACACTTCCTCTCTCATTATTTACTCATCTGGTATTGTATTGGCTCTCTCTGATCTGTACCATATTTATGTTAGTCCTACATTTGGTGACTATGTATTGCTGTATACTGTTGTCTGGTACTGTTATTTTTGAGCCTATGTGATTTATTCCATCTGTAGTATTCCATGAGGTTTCAGTGGTGATGTGCTAAACTGTTCATGGGTGGATCACCCCTTTGATCTTCCCCAGTTTTAAGTGTTCTTAATAATATTTCTCTGTGTTATTAATAAACTTTTTCACACTTTTTGCATGCAACAAGGGACTCCTCTTGCTTCATTCCATTATTCTGGATTTTCCAGTACATGTTTGGTGTAGTTGTGCCCACTCTTTCCCATGTGTTGTGTTCTATGAAGTCTGGTGTATACACAGCTGATAGTCCTACTGAATAGACTGCTATTTGTATTATGGCAAGAAAAAAACAGCTAAGTAAACAAAAACGAGTGGCCATCATTACTTTAAGAAATTAAGGTCAGTCAGTCCGAAAAATTGGGAAAACTTTGAAAGTGTCCCCAAGTGCAGTGGCAAAAACCATCAAACACTACAAAGAAAATGTCTCACATGAGGACCACCCCATGAAAGGAAGACCAAGAGTCACCTCTGCTGCAGAGGATAAGTTTATCCGAGTCACCAGCCTCAGAAATCGCAGGTTAACAGCAGCTCAAATTAGAGACCAGGTCAATGCCGCACAGAGTTCTAGCAGCAGACACATCTCTAGAACAACTGTTAAGAGGAGACTTTGTGCAGCACGCCTTCATGGTAAAATAGCTGCTAGGAATGCACTGCTAAGGACAGGCAACAAGCAGAAGAGACTTGTTTTGGCTAAAGAACACAAGGAATGGACATTAGACCAGTGGAAATGTGTGCTTTGATCTGATGAGTCCATATTTGAGATCTTTGGATCCAACCACCGAGTCTTTGTGTGACGCAGAAAAGGTGAACGGATGGACTCCACGTGCCTGGTTCCCACCGTGAAGCACGGAGGAGGAGGTGTGATGGTGTGGGAGTGCTTTGCTGGTGACACTGTTGGGGATTTATTTAAAACTGAAGGCATACTGAATCAGCATTGCTACCACAGCATCTTGCAGCAGCATGCTATTCCATCCGGTTTGAGTTTAGTTGGACCATCATTTATTTTTCAACAGGACAGTGACCCCAAACATTCCTCCAGGCTGTGTAAGGGCTATTTGACTAAGAAGGAGAGTGATGGGGTGCTACGCCAGATGAACTGGCCTCAACAGTCACCAGACCTGAACCCAATCGAGATGGTTTGGGGTGAGCTGCACTGCAGAGTGAAGGCAAAAGGGCGAACAAGTGCTAAGCATTCTGTAATATTGACTGTTGCAACTAGATGATATCTGGATGCGACAATCCTGGGCAGATGCAGGCTGCTATTTATAGGCTTGGGGAGGCCTAATAAGCATGGTCCTTTTCAATCTGAGAAGTCCAGTCTCCAGCTGTCGGCTTTATTATGGCTGGGTATCAAAGTTGTGGGGGAGCACACAACGTTTTAAAAAAATTATATATTTAAATAATTATAAAAAAAGGCTGCATGCGGTCGCTCTTATTTTGATACATAGCCAAGATAAGCACATGGCTGGGGGATGCAGCCTGTAGCCATATGCTTTATCTGTGCTGGAAATCATAATATGGGGGAAATCCTATGCCAATTTTTACATTTTTTATACCAATATATGACACAGTCGCATGAGATTCGGTAAGTATAAAGCGCCTGCTTTCCCTTTTTTTTCTTTATTTTTCCTTTATTTCTTTAAATTATCCAAGTTTTTTTTGTTATAATATTAACTAATGTAACATTTAGACCAAGAAAATTTAAAAGGAGTAACACATTTAATTAGATGTAGAATAGGAGTAATAGAAGATTATTTATATGCCTTTAATCTTTTTGCCAACAAAATGAAACATAAATGACTTGAACTGTAAAGTCTCCCTTTTGCTCCATATCTTATCTCTGGGGATGGGTAGGGTGAGCCGTCCTGGAGCAGGGGCACCACTATCTTTGTTATTAGGGTGCTCACCCACACTGGCAGGCAGTGGATAGATTAAATGTGATCAGGAGGAGTAAATTGCCATTTTTTTTTATCTTTTCCCATGTTGGGCTTGTTTGGCCACTGTTTTTCTTGGGAGTAAATATTTGTATTAAATTGATTTGTCCTGTTGGAGGTGTATCATATTGTGTTTATATTATTTTTTAAGTGGTTTATCACTTTTTTTGTGGTATTTTTTTTTATTATACAGGGACAAGCAAAAGAGTAACAATGTTCTGAACTTTTGACTTTCAGGCTACATATCTCCCCAGCCAAACAACTTTGACTATGAGACAACCATACCATCATTTTATAGACAATCATCTTGGCTATCCCCTACAAATATTTGCCTTGCAACTACTTAGTAAATGATTAGTTATGCAGATGCTTTTCATGTCACTGCATTCTTACTGTTTTATTACTGGTGTTTGAAAAATCGTTTTCTTTCTATATACTACAAATTACAACCTGTTCTCACATTCCCTAATAGCTCAGTGTGTTATTAGGTTGATTTCCAAGCAAAAGTAACAGATTCAAATTAAGGAACAGCCATAAAGACGTTTTTACAAGAAAAGAGAAACAGCATCATCCAGCTCATCGATGGCTGTCTCTCGGTCAAGACATTTGCCAAATAGTATCATGTGAGTTCCCAATACAGTTGGAAGAATATGAAATAAATTCCGTCTATGGCACCCCTGCGGCTTCAGGCGCCACAGGGTACTGCACCTCACCCGAGGTGCAGTGTTCTTCTTGGATATGGAGGAGGTCGTCACCGGTAACCACAACCAATACACTCATCCAACACATAAACATGGGAGCACTTCCACTGGGACTGGGCTAGGGTAGCTGCTGGAGTGGCCCTCATGAGGTATGGGACTTCTTACCCACTAGCTCAGAAACCCGGGAGGCGGGGCATCCACAGGGGAAGTTAGGAGCCATCTCATACACACAGAAGCAGTTAGTACAGGACAGCGTCCGAGTGAGGATGCACTTAGGAACAAGCAAGCACAGACACGACCAGTTCGGGGCCCGTGGTCTGGAGCTGAAGGCTCAACCCGGGTTATTAGGAAAGAAGGGGAATCCCAGGGTTCATGGGGAGTGTAGAAGGCACCTGTGACTCGTTCCACTGTCCAGGAGCTGGGGTGGAGGGAAACCATTGAAAGGTGATGCTCAGAAGAAAAACACCAGCCTCGACCTCCGAAGTATCCGGGATCGGCCGAAGCCCATCACAGCGTAGCCCGGCACTCCAACGGCAGTGTGTTTCCACTGAGTAAAAGAACTTGAACTGCACCCTCTGTGTCGTCCCATCACTGCAGGTGCCCACGACCTCGCGCCCATCTGCCATAGGCGACCACCACCACCACCATCATCCTCCCTGGGGCATGAGCTCTGCCTGTGGAAAGCTGTACCATCTGAGCTGCATAGTCATCCGCCCCAGAGAAGAAGTCCCACACCGGGAGGTAAAAACTGGCTGCACAACACAGATAGCGTCACAAACAACTACTCCCATCATCCCCATCCCCGTCTTTATTGACACCGCCGGGGTCACGAAAGCAGGCAAGGCCACCACAGCGACACAGGAGAAGAACTGTGGCCCAGTAACGAGTAGCCCCCAACCCCATGGGTGCGTCACGTCCACCAATTCAAAAGCCTAGAAGTAAAAGATAAAATATTGTAGTCAAGTCAGCTCATCACAAGGTCTATCAGTTCTGGTGGGACAAACACAGCAGAGGAGGAGGCTAGTATGCTTCATAATAGTGAGATCACAGACATCCATGCAACCCCCATGCAATACACATTGCACAAGTCAGGAATGGTGGCCTGAAAATAGGTGATGAAGCCTCGAATTCAGTGCCATCTTTAAAAGTGTTAGCTCGAGTTTGCTATAAAGCAAGAAAAGTGGACTGTAGAAGATTGGAAACAGGTGATTTGGAACAATGAGACAAAAGTCAATGGACTAGGCTAGGATGTCTGGAAGAAACAAGGGAAAAAGAGGGTAAAGGATTGAGAAACTGAACAAACTGTCAAGTTCAGTGGAGGAAGCCTGATCATATGGGGTTGTTTCACAGCCAAAGACTAAAGGGGGCTTTACACGCTGCGATATCGTTAATGTTTTATCGTCGGGGTCACGTCATTAGTGACGCACATCTAACGTCATTAACGGTATCGCAGCGTGTAGCACTTACCAGCGACCTTAAACATCCTCCAAAGTTGTGAAAATTGTTCACCATGAAGAGATCGTCCTAAACCAAAAATTGTTAAAGGTTGTTTATATATGTTGTTCCTCGTTCCTGTGGCAGCACACATCGCTGTGTGTGACACCGCAGGAGCGAGGAACCTCACCTTACCTGTGTTCCACCCGCAATGAGGAAGGAAGGAGGTGGGCGGGATGTTACGTCCTGCTCATCTCCGCCCCTCCGCTTTGATTGTCCGGCCGCTTAGTGACGTTGCGGTGACATTGCCGTGATGCCGAACGCACCTCACCTTGAGGGAGGGATTGTTCGGCAGTCACAGCGATGCTGACGACCAGGTAAGTGCGTGTGACGCTGCCGTAGTGATAATGTTCGCTGCGGCAGCGATCACACGATATCGCATGCACGACGAGGGTGGGTGCTTTTGCGTACAATATCGCTAGCAATTGCTAGAAATATCGTAGCGTGTAAAGCCCCCTTTAGGCCGGCATCACACGGGACGATATATCGTGCGATCGCATGAACGATCACACCCGGCTCCGTCGTTTGTACGTCACGGGCAATTAGTTGCCCATGGCGCACAAAGTTGTTAACCCCTTGTCACACGCACTTATCTCCCGGACGACGTCGCTGTGGGAGGTGAACATCCTCTTCCTGAAGGGGGAGGGATGTTCGGCGTCACAGCAACGTCACAAAGCAGCCGGCCAATAGAAGGAGAGGGGCGGAGATTAGCGGGACGTAACATCCCGCCCACCTCCTTCCTTCCGCATTGCCAGCGGGACGCAAGTAAGCTGTGTTCGTCGTTCCCGGGGTGTCACACGGAGCAATTTGTGCTGCCTCGGGAACGATGAACAACCAGTGCACAGAAGGAGGACCGACATTTTGAAAATGAACGACGTGTCAACGAGCAACGATAAGGTGAGTATTTTTACTCGATCACAGTCGTTTGTAGCTGTCACACGCTATGATATGTCTAACAATGCCGGATGTGCGTCACGGAATCCGTGACCCCGACGACATATCGCCCGATATATCGTAGCGTGTGACGCCGCCCTTAGGATACTTGATGAGGATTGATAGTGGTCTCAATGCTGAGGTATATGTGAGTATCCTACAAGACAAGTTACTTCATACACTCGAGCATTATGGGTATGAAGAGGATGACAGTATTCCAGCAGGACACATCATCCGAAGCATACATTAAGATTGGCAAATAATTGGTTCAATGACAATAAAATAGAGGTGCTGGATCAGCCCCCACAGTCCCCAGACTTCTATCCAATCGAACACTTGTGGGTAGAGGTGAAGAAAAAGCTGTATACATACCCAAGTGAGTCAACCAGTATGCACCAACATTGAAAATGCTTAGAAGAAATAAGATTTCAGTCAATACAAGCTTAAATCTGATTGAGAGTATGCCCAGAAGGATTTGGTGGTTTTACAAAATACTAACAAAATATTAAACAATTATATTTAGATTTTATGAAGCAAAACAGTAACAATGCAGTGGCATGACAAGAATCTGCATAACTAATCATATGCTAAATAGTTGCAAGTCAAATTTATGTCTGAGATAGCCAATATACTTGTCTATAAAATTAAGGTCATCTCACCCTCCTCAAAGCTGTAATGGATGATGAGAGATGGTGCCTAAAAGTCAAAAGTTCAAAATGGTGTTACCCTTTTGCTTGTCACTGTATATATCCATATATCCTTTTAAGTGTTAGATTAAAAGTTATATCTTATATTATCTGGGGGCACTTTTTGTGATATAGACTTTATGACCCTGGACGTTAATTATATAGAGCTAGACAGGAACAAGCTGTGGATATAAGGAGCGCAATAAGGTCTTATCGATATATAATACCCTGAATTTTTAAAGGAAAACCACTCACCTGGATTGGTTGTGTGTCTCACAACCAATATAGAAATGTATAAAAGCTGCAGCTGATCCCACGTGCCAAAGGAAGAAGCAAAACAAAAACAGGATGATTGTGTACTCTGCGCTGCAAAACAAAGTGTCACGCCAAGTAATAAACCAATGTGGGTGGTTTATGCTACACGTTTCGAAGAGATATCCCCTCTTCTTTCTCAGGAAAATCCACCAATCAGTGAATCGAAACGCGTAGAATAAACCACCCACATTGCTTTATTATTTGGAGTGATTCTTTTACAGCAGCACGGAGTACACCACAATTATCCTGTTTTTAATTATATAGCGCTGTTATACTATGCATAGGGCCTTCATGACACTATTGATAGGCGGTTGTGCCAGCAGAGAAATTGGTGTAGCTTAAATGTAGGGAAATTTGCTTTAAAGAGATTGTCCACTACTATTACATTAATGGCCTATTCTTAGGATAGGTCATCAATGTCTGATCGGCCAGGGTCAACCTACCATTCTAATTAAATAGTAAGTGGAAGTGCAGTACCCAGCTGAAGCCACTATCTGAAGACAGAGCAGCTCTGGAACTGAGCGTTTCCAGCTGCCTACTGTCGCTGCCAGGGCCAAAAACAGCTGATCTGTGGAGGTGCAGAGTGTTGGACCCCGGCCAATCACCATTGTTGACCTATCCTAAAGACAGACCATCAATGTAAAATTGGGGACAACCATTTTAATGAAAGCAACACCATGCATCCATATTGTTCCAAAGTTTAAGCATATAATATTGGAGCATATTAAGCTAACCAAGAAGTAGTGTAAATTTAGATTTATCCAATTTATCATCCAAAATAAACCACTTTAATAAATTTGGCAGTTCTTCAGATAATCTAGTCTAAATATATGCTGATGTGTACTGTATATTTTACACCAGATTAGTACATCTGCTCCAATGTGTGTATTCTCTATATTAATGTTAAAACAATCATTGGAGATGCTCTCTTCTTTCTTAAATTCTCCATACACAGTACTGTAGGGTATGTCCACTTTATAGCAACTGCAGTAAAGGTGAGTTAGTGGCAATAGACTGTTACAGCCCCCATCCCCCAGACATCAGGGAGCGACAGTGATACATACAGAGACCTATGTGTTTATTGTGTTGTAATCTCTTCGACCACAATAACGAAAGCCATTAAGTTGACTGTGAGTGAAATAATACATTTTAAGATACCTTACTGTTTCTTAGGTAAATCCTTTAAAATCAATGTGATAACATGCAACATTTGCATTTCATAATTAGTTTCTGAACAATAAACCTAAATACATTGCACAATAAAATAGAAAAAGAGACATAGCATGAAAGGTCAAGTGGGCTAAACCAGGTTTTTATTACTCCATTACACTTGAAGTTTCTAGTGTAGTGGTTCAGTTCAATCAAACTTTATGACTTGCCTCCCGTGGGATGAGCCATCCTGTGGCCATTCCATTGCTGATGTTTCTAGTAAGGGAGGGCTACCGGGTGACCCTGGGGGATTCCACTGTAAATGATTTTTTAGATTATCAGCAATCTATCACACCCTCCTGTGTGTCTTCACGAGCGCTGATAGCACCTATAATTGAGTCATCACTCATCAAAATGTTACAGCCTGCAAAGCAAACACTCCATTCGAGCCACGGTAGGTATTGGCACATGTCGTCCTGCGACGTATGTAGGTGTATTGATGGATGGGTCTTATCGGTTGTGTGGTTGGAAATGTTGACTTTGCACATAAACAAGTTGGGTCTCAGATTCCACTGGGTCCTTTGATTCTCTTGGTCTTTACTGAACTATCTCTTAGCTTGAGGGTACAATCCATCCTACTCACATCCGAGGCAATGACAAGTCACAAATCCAATGACCAAAAAGGAGTGCTTCCTTGAAATCATATCCAACTCACAATAGGAAGCATAAAAATAAAATTGTTATATAATTATACATTGTAACAATTACATTATATAATACATTACGCATTGCATTACATAATACCTAATTAGCAAATTGAATGAAAAGATTATTAATACAGTATTGTACAAATCATTCTAAGCTTTATAGGTTTCCAACTTTGCTACACACTGTTGTCTAAATTATCCACATTCCGAATATAATACTTTACATATACTGTATATATGTATTTATATATATATATATATATATATATATATATATATATATACATTACACATATAATGGAAAAGATATATATATATATATATATATATATATATATATATATATATATATATATAATTAATGGGTGGTCGTACCTATTTGTTTTAAAATTAATTTTACTTTCCTATATAGCACATTAATTTCCCCAACACATTATAGAGAATGCGAGATACCCTTTGACTGTACTATTCTGGGCCATGAACTAGATCATTCCAAACAACAACAATAGGACTAAAAGTATACGGCTTAAAATACTCAATTTTATTAACATATATTTACATAAAAACAAATGGTTACAAAGGTTATGGTAATACAGGTATGGGGGCCAGGCGAAAGACCATTAAATAGCGCACAATAATTGATAATTTACAATGTACTGAAAATATTTTTATAAAAAAGGGAAACATTCCTTTAAGAAAGTGCCAAGTGCATACGGTACACGTAAAAGATGATTATAGCTATTATATACAATCTATAAAAACTATTATTACAGAAAAAGTGTCTATTTGCCAAAATTAATTGATTAAATTGAGATTAGCCTATTGCACACCGTAAGGTTTTAAAATTAACCTATTATTCACAATAAATTATCAATATAATCCATACTATGGGGATATAGTGCAAGTATATTACATACTAGGAGGTATAAAAATGTCCTATTGTAACCTGTAACTAGAAAACATAAACCCAGCTTGAAAGTGCATAGAGGAAATAGTAGTATAGGCTCAGTAACCTCTAAGGGGTACTTTGCACACTACGACATTGCAGCTGTGATGTCGGTGGGGTCAAATCTAAACTGACGCACATCGGGCGTCGCTGTCGATATCGTAGTGTGTAAATCCTTTTTGATATGATTACCGAGCGCAAAATCGTCGTAATCGTATCATCGGTGTAGTGTCCGAGATTTTCATAATTTCGCTGCAGCGACGGTACGATGTTGTTCCTCGTTCCCCTGCGGCAGTACACATCGCTGTGTATGAAGCCGCAGAAGTGAGGAACATCAGCTTACCTGTGTCACCGAGACTCACGCCGGCTATGCGGAAGGACGGAGGTGGGCGGGAAGTTTACGTCCCACTCATCTCCGCCCCTCCGCTTCTATTGGCCGCCTGCCGTGTGACGTCGCTGTGACGCCGCACGATCCGCCCTGTTAGGAAGGAGGCGGGTCGCCGGCCAGAGCGACGTCGCAGGGCAGGTAAGTGCATGTGAAGCTGCCATAGCGATAATGTTCGCCACGGCAGCTATCACAAGATATCGCTGCTGCGACGGGGGCGGGGATGATCGTGCTCGGCATCGCAAGCATCGGCTTGCGATGTCGTAGTGTGCAAAGTACCCCTAAAGGTAAAGTGCATAAGTAAGGATAGCTAGCTAAAGTACCGTATTTTTTGGATTATAACACGCACTTTTCCTCCCAAAAATTTGGGAGGAAAATGAGGGGTGCGTCTTAAAATCCAAATATAGCTTTACCTGGGGGTCCTGTCTGTGCGGCGATAAGGCAGCCGGGTGCCTGTGGCTGCGTGCAATCGGCCGGGTACCTGTGCTTGCGTGCTGGCGGCAGTCAGGTGCCTGTGTGCGGGCAGCAGTCGGGTGCCTGGGCCTGCGTGCGGGCGGCAGTCGGGTGCCTGTGCCTGCGTGCGGGCGGCAGCCAGGTACCTGTGGCTGCGTGCGGGCGGCAGCCAGGTACCTGTGGCTGCGTGCGGGCGGCAGCCGAGTGCCTGTGCGTGCGTGCGTGCGGCAGCCGGGTGCCTGTGTGCAGGAGGCAGCCAGCACCGACAGGCACCTGGCTGCCGCCCTCACACAGGCACCCGACTGCCGCCCGCACGCAGCCACAGGTATCCGGCTGCCACCTGCACGCAAGCACAGGTACCCGGCCGCTTGCACGCAGGCACAGGCACCCGACTGCCGCCCGCACTCAGGCACAGGCACCCGACTGACGTCCGCACGCAAGCACAGGTACCCAGACGCTTGCATGCAGCCACAGGCACCCGGCTGCACGATCGCCCCACAGACAGGACCTTCAGGTAAAGCTATATTCGGATTTTAAGACGCATCTTTCATTTTCCTCCCAAATTTTTGGGAGGAAAAGTGCGTCTTATAATCCGAAAAATATGGTACTTTAGCTAGCTATGCTTACTTATGCACTTTACCTTTAGAGGTTACTGAGCCTATACTACTATTTCCTCTATGCACTGTGCGTGCTTCGGGCCGCTGTGCAGCAGGTTACCCAGTTTGTCCGCGGTCCCAGTTTCAAATGATGGCGCCGGGAGCGGGCGCGTGTGCAGATGGAGCTCTTGGGTGAGAGCTCTATCTGCGCACGCGCCGCTCTGGGAGTCAGCGCGTGCACAGATGGAGCCCTTGGATGAGAGCTCCATTTGCGCATGCGCCGCTCCATCATTTGAACCGGGACCGCGAACACTGGGACACTCACCGCACCGGCCTGCTGCACAACTCACCTGCCGCCGCTGATGCCGCCACCACGGACGCTGCGGCTGCCGCCAGCATGGACGCCGCTGCTGCCGCCACCACGGACGCCGCTGCTGCCGCCACCACGGACGCCGCTGCTGCCGCCACCACGGACGCTGTGGCTCCTGCCACCACTGACTCCGCAGCTCCTGCCACCATGGACCCCATGGCTCCTGCCACCACGGACCCTGCGGCTCCTGCCACCATGGACACTGTGACACCTGCCACCACGGACGCCGTGGCACCTGCCACTACGGACGTCGCGGCACCTGCCACCACGGACGCCGCGGCACCTGCTATCACAGACCCGCCGCGCCTGCCAGCACAACCTCTGCCTTTTGTGACCCCGCTTCACCACCACTGCTGCCCCCCTCCGGTAAGAGAACACTGGAGTATAAGACGGACCCAATTTTTATTTTTTTTCCTTTTTTATGTCTAAATTTGGGGTGCGTCTTATAATCCGGTGCGTCTTATAAAGCGAAAAATACGGTATATAGGCAACATGGGTTCAGTAATCCCAGAGTATACAGCATAAATAGATACGCAAAGAAGAGGGGAGACAGCACTGCTCATGAATGGCATGCAACAAGGAAAAAATAAAAAGTGTAAAATTCACAAATTCATTCCTACTGTAACAATTCAATGAGATTTTTTGCAAATTATTGATCAATGATTTGAGCCCCCCTGCCCCGTCACGGCAAATCTCTATAGGGGGGTCCCTACACTATGTTATAAATTAATATCGTACCATAAGGTCTCATATAATGATTTGAACAGGACCATATAAGAACACCACTTACCGGGGGAATGTAATATAGCGTTAGGGACCCCCCTATAGAGATTTGCCGTGACAGGGCAGGGGGGGCTCAAATCATTGATCAATCATTTGCAAAAAATCTCATTGAATTGTTACAGTAGGAATGAATTTGTGAATATTACACTTTTTATTTCTTCATTGTTGCATGCCTTTCATAAGCAGTGCTGGCTCCCCTCCTTTTTTCGTTTACTGGTCAGGTGGTTGACCGCCACCATGCCGTGCACGCCCAGTGTGGTTTGCAAATTCCTTCTGTCGCCATCAAAATTCAGTTTGGTGCTTGTTCACACAAAGCCACCGCCTCCTGCTCCAAGGCATCATTATTTAAACACCACCTGCCTGAACCTTGTTCCGCCCTCATCCATGTTTGCTGGTCTGGCACTGTGAGGGCCAGTCCTGACATTGTGCTGGTGTGTGTGGTTCTGTCACACACACTGGCACCTGGGCTGCCTTTATTCGTGGTTGTCAGTCCTGGCAGCATGGGAGCGGTTCAGACATGTCTCGGGTAAGTGGTGTTTTCATATGGTCCTGCTCATTATATGAGACCTTATGGTACATAATAATTTATAATATAGCATTAGGGACCCCCCTATAGAGATTTGCCGTGACAAGGCAGGGGGGCTCAAATCATTGATCAATCATTTGCAAAAAATCTCATTGAATTGTTACAGTAGGAATGAATTTGTGAATATTACACTTTTTATTTCTTCATTGTTGCATGCCATTCATAAGCAGTGCTGGCTCCCCTCCTTTTTTAGCATAAATAGATAGTATGAGCACCACAGGTTATAGTGTATAGGCAAATAAGAGGCACATGAAAAGGCTGTTATTTAATGAACTTACTAAAAAATTATGCATATCAGTCCAGTCTAGAGATGAGCGATGTTCGGATCGAACCATTTGCCAATTTCAAATAATTCGAGTGATTTTGGGCGGTGTTCGAGTTGTTCGATGAACTCGAACGATTTGCTTCATTTTCGACCGTTCGAGTTACCATTCGATAACGGTTCGATCACAAAAAGCGTAGCTAGTTACTAGCTGGCTTTTCACTGTAAGGCTATGTGCCCACGGGGACATTGTCCTGCGAATATATCCGCAAGACATTCCGCAGGTGCTCCCAGAAATCCGCAACAGAACTTTTTCTGTTTCAATGCTGCGGATATACAGCGGAATGTCGTGCGGATATGGTGCGGACATTCTGCATTGAGGATACAGTACCATGGCTTCGGCACTGCATCCTCAATGCAGAACAAGTGCTGCAGTGATCGGGGTGCTCATACTTACCTCCATCATGCAGCACCTCGCTTTCCGGCGGCCGGGTCACTGTCAGCGTCTGGTCTGGTGCACTGTGCTGGAAGTGGGCGGGCCTGAACTAGCTCCGGCTGTCACATGACCAGAGCTCGTGCAGGCCCCGCCCACCTCTTCCGTCCTGTACCTGGCTGGATCCACCGCGCTGCTGCCGCTACACCGGACGGAGAAAGTGACTCGGGTCTCTATCAAGGCAGGTAAGTATATGGGACCCTGCGGAGAAATCCGCAACAATAATTGACATGCTGCAGATTTTTCTGCATGAAAATCCGCACGATTTCCGCTGCGGAAAAATCCGCAGCGTGGGCACAGCATTTCCCAAATGCCATAGAAATGGCTGGGGAGTAGCTGTGCTGCAGATTTCTGGAAAATCCGCAGCTTTTCCGTGAGAAATCCACGACAAAATCCGTGCATTTTCCGCAGCATGGGCACATAGCCTAATACTGTCAGTCACTGTTACTAATGATATTATAAAAAGTAAGCGTATAGTGTGCGGGAGGACAGGGTTTAGATCAGTGCTGCTGAGTGCTGAAAGAATGGCGATCACCATTTTTTTTTCCTAACCATGCGTACAGTGGGGAGGACCAGGCTGTCAACCAATCACAGACACACACAAAGCAAAGTGGATTTTTGCCAAACAAGCAAGGGCATGTGTCATTGGCTGTGCATGTCAAATGTCCTTGCCCTATAAGACCCGGCCATTTTCCCCCATCGCCGCCATTATCTCTCTGCTGCGGGTGTGTGACAGTCATGGCTCCCGCTGCTGCTGTGTTGGCAATAGACTTATACAGTGCAATCTACACATCGGTTTAGGGATTAGGGACTACTTGTAATTTCAGCCCTTTTCAGGGCTACATTAGAGCAGTTCATAGCCATTTTTGCTAGGGAGGTCTGTGCCAGCGGTGTACAAGGGTTTATCACAGCGTCTGTCTAAATCAGCTCAGACAGATCCTCGGGGCATAGTTCCATTGTCTGGGATAGTCAGTGAGATTCCTCTGCTGACAAGAAAGCTAAACCACCTCTGCATTCTACACCACCTCTCCATTTTTGCTACGCAATTTTAAGTGCAAAAAGTGCAGGCAGTTTTATGGCATAGTTTCATTGTCTGGGATAGTCAGTGAGGGTTCCTCTGTTGACAAGAAAGCTACACCACCTCTGCATTCTACACCACCTCTCCATTTTTGCTACGCAGTTTTAAACTGCAGGTAATCCAGCCAATCTGTGAGAAAGGTGCAGGCATAGATATAATGTTGCCTTTGTGACGCCCTGGGCAAGCCAGGGGTCACAGGTCACAACACCACCACACCCTACACCCCAGTTAGGAACACCAAGGCTAACCTAAAATCCTTGTTTCCTTCCTCCAGGGGCTGATGTCCACACCAGGGGGTGGGCCAGGCGGTTGGCTCTGTCCACTGAGGAGTTCACAGCCCTGGAGGCGGGAAAACCAGGCAGATAGAGTTTGGACAGGAAGAAGAACAGTTAGGGAAGTGAAAGAAGAAGGAAGTGAAGTGGTAGAGGAGCTAAGGAGAAAAGCTGAAGTGACAGAGAAGTGAGAGTAGTAAAGCCTGAAGTTGGTCCGGGTGTGTGCCCCAGACTGAGAGACAGCAAGGTCAGCAGATGGCGGTGATAGTCCGCAGGGGTGACTGCTTGGAGGTTGCTGGAAGGACCGCGGACGGTTGGTGACCCGGCGGTCTGGAGCAGTATACGAAGAACAGTCAGCACCAGGGCAGGGGCCTTTCGGATCCCGGCAAGGCTAGGAGTCGCCATAATTTGCCAAATCCGTCAGTGAAGGGGACGTCTGTCTCCTAACAACCAAGTCCCGATTGAAGGCAACAGTCCAACCGTAACGGAGAGACACCGCCACCACCAGGGCACCAGTTTCTCAGGGCCAGCGCCTGCGGGCAAAGTAGGGCTCCTCCGGCCCATATCCAAGCCGGGGAGCGGGTTACCGGTGGGAACCCATCGCAACCATCATCATCTTAGGTGCAGGGAAAAGGGACCGTCACCGTCACCTACTGGGGAAAGCAAGTGCAGCCGTCCGTGGGAACCGTCTTTCCAGCCGTGTGTTTTACCGAGAACTGTGTCATCGTCTCAGGCTGAGTGAGTACCACAGTGCCGCAAGGCATAGCGCTGCCCCCGCGTCCCTGCACCCCACCAAGCCCTGCATCACCCACTTCATCACTGGGCCCCGGGACAACCAACCCCCTACCCACGGAGGGGAGGACTAACATCTAGCTGCTCCATACCATCACTCCTGGGATCCCCATACCGAGCAGCGGTGGTGTCAACAAATCACCACAATCGTGGGTGGCGTCACGGACAATAAACTATCCCAAAACACCAATTCCCCTTTCACTCACGGGCGAGGAACGCCGCTCGAGCCCCCAGGATCCGGCCCATCGCTCGTGCCACCGAGCAGCGGCAGCAGCGGGCAGCAGCAGCCGGACCCGAGCAGTAGGGAGGGCGCGGTGTCCCCTCCTCCGCCCGCGACAACTTGGCGTCACGAACAGGATCTTACCGCTCTGCCGTTGGGTAGAGGTGCGCTTTGTGACCGCCGGAGGTATCCGGCCGGAAAATTTCAGAAGTCGTCATCTTTGGCACGAAAAGTTCCCGCTCGAGCGTCTTCTCAAGTAGTAGAGGCGCGAAGGCCAAAAGCCCGCCCCGATAGAGGAGGGGCCGGAAAGAGGCTGAGGGGGACGAAATGGCGACTGGTCGCATGTAGCCACGGCTATAAAAGCAGGGACGCCAGGACTCTGCAGCAATACTGGGTTCCTGGAAGGCACGATTGCCAAAGATGTACAACCCAACTTTCAACGAGGAAGCCCCCACACCCGGCACGGCGACGTGGTTGAGGGACCGGACCGTCCCGCTGAGTAACCATCTGCAGGCCCACATGCAACTCCTCCTGGAGGAGTGGGAGACCGACATGGCGGACGTGGTGGCTGCTATGCGGAGACGCGAGGTGGAAGAGGATTTGGAGGAGCGGGTAAGAGACCCACGCCCCTGTATTCCCGAGGGATCGGCCATTGAAGCTGAGGGGCCCGGCCTGCCTCCGCTCACCCTGCCTCTCGCCCCGCTACCCGCGTTAGCTGCTGCCGCCCCACCACTAGGCCCGCTACCTGCCCAACCGGTATCGATACCCTGCCAATCCGCCCCGGCGGACCAACCGGCTGCAGACACTCAGGACATTCCCGAATCGTTCCCGGGGGAACCACTGGAACCGCGGCCCTGTAATGAAAATGTGCCAGAAGCTCCGGCAGTGATTGTGCCAGACCCCGAGCCTGGGACCGTGGCATGGATGAAAGCCCGGGTGATTCAATTCCACCAACGTCAGCAGGATCAGATCTTCAGGATGATGGAGCAGTGGACCAACGAGGTGGAGATGCTGATTGCAACTGCCCCAATGTATGGGGGGGGAATAGATGTAACAGAGTCGACTGGTGACCCACGTCCCTATGTCCTACCAGGACCGGCCGCTGCGGCTGAGGGGCCCGGCCTAGTCTCGGCCTATGCATCACCCTTGCCGTTACTTATGGGGCGCCTCAGTGTGAACTCGCCTGATCTGTTGCTCCGTGCTGCCGCAGAAGGGTCTGAAGTGCTAGATGCTGGAGGCCAGGAGGCTGCGGCAGCTGGCGGTAACCCGCCTGGCGCAGGAACAAGAGATGATGACTCCGGCCCCAGCCCCGGGTCCGCTGCTGAGTTTGAAGAGGCAGGTGAGCGATCCCGCTATGTAGGAGACCCCGTGGTTTTCCATTCCCCGTGTACCGGTGGAAATGGGTACCGGGTACCCCTGTCACAGCAGGCATGTCAGTGCATGTTTGATATGCTGGTGGCGGAGGATGGGTCCGCCTCAGCAGAAGAATCTGAGTAAGGCAGCGGAGCACCGTTGCACCGTCCCCGTTGGGACCAGAAAACATGTGTGTTAAAGTGTGTTTGAAAAAGTTGTGAAAATGAAGAATTGATTACCGAACAGTTACCTGATTCTACCGTGATTTGGAAACCGGCCGTTGCCGGCACCGTTGTCCCCGTGGGGACCGTTTGAAAAATTTGCATAGGAACTCCTATGGACAAGCCCGTGAACTTGCAGGGCAACCACAAACGTTAAGTGGGTTGTAAATAAAAATCTGTTGTGCAGCTACCGTACCCGCCTCCGGAGAGGCAGGTTGGAGGGGGGGCCCGCAGTAGAGCAGGCTGGGGCCCAGCCACCACAGGAACCGGTGGCTACCCTCTGGAGGGGAAGGACAGATCCCGCTCGGGTAACTTGGTGCAGGACTGGGGTCAAGGGGTGCTGCCTGTGTTTTAGGGGCAGCATCAGGGCCAGGTTACTTGGGTGGGAGAGAGCGGCAGCCACAACCGTTTAAAATGTTTGCAACGTTTAAGAACCGAACCTCCCGATGTGGGATGATGTCATAACTTGTATTATGTTTTTACCTTTTTATATATTTACAGAAAATAAAACCGGTGTTGGACGGGCAGCCCGCGGACGGTTTGCATTTTGCTAAGGGGGAATGTGACGCCCTGGGCAAGCCAGGGGTCACAGGTCACAACACCACCACACCCTACACCCCAGTTAGGGACACAAGGCTAACCTAAAATCCTTGTTGCCTTCCTCCAGGGGCTGATGTCCACACCAGGGGGTGGGCCAGGCGGTTGGCTCCGCCCACCGAGGAGTTCACAGCCCTGGAGGCGGGAGAACCAGGCAGATAGAGTTTGGACAGGAAGAAGAACAGTTAGGGAAGTGAAAGAAGTAGGAAGTGAAGTGGTAGAGGAGCTAAGGAGAAAAGCTGAAGTGACAGAGAAGTGAGAGTAGTAAAGCCTGAAGTTGGTCCGGGTGTGTGCCCCGGACTGAGAGACAGGAAGGTCAGCAGACGGCGGTGATAGTCCGCAGGGGTGACTGCTTGGAGGTTGCTGGAAGGACCGCGGACGGGTGGTGACCCGGCGGTCTGGAGCAGTATACGAAGAACAGTCAGCACCAGGGCAGGGGCCTTTCAGATCCCGGCAAGGCTAGAAGTCGCCATAATTTGCCAAATCCGTCAGTGAAGGGGACGTCTGTCTCCTAACAACCAAGTCCCGATTGAAGGCAACAGTCCAACCGTAACGGAGAGACACCGCCACCGCCAGGGCACCAGTTTCTCAGGGCCAGCGCCTGCTGGCAAAGTAGGGCTCCTCCGGCCCATATCCAAGCCGGGGAGCGGGTTACCGGTGGGAACCCATTGCAACCATCATCATCTTAGGTGCAGGGAAAAGGGACCGTCACCGTCACCTACTGGGGAAAGCAAGTGCAGCCGTCCGTGGGAACCGTCTTTCCAGCCGTGTGTTTTACCGAGAACTGTGTCATCGTCTCAGGCTGAGTGAGTACCACAGTGCCGCAAGGCATAGCGCTGCCCCCGCGTCCCTGCACCCCACCAAGCCCTGCATCACCCACTTCATCACTGGGCCCCGGGACAACCAACCCCCTACCCACGGAGGGGAGGACTAACATCTAGCTGCTCCATACCATCACTCCCGGGATCCCCATACCGAGCAGCGGTGGTGTCAACAAATCACCACAACCGTGGGTGGCGTCACGGACAATAAACTATCCCAAAACACCAATTCCCCTTTCACTCACGGGCGAGGAACACCGCTCGAGCCCCCGGGATCTGGCCCATCGCTCGAGCCACCGAGCAGTGGCAGCAGCGGGCCGCAGCAGCTGAACCCGAGCAGTAGGGAGGGCGCGGCGTCCCCTCCTCCGCCCGTGACAACTTCATCCAAAGGTGGTGCTCTCGATGTCAGAGAGAGCTCAACACCAGTAGCTGTTTCCACTTCCAAAACAACTGACAACCTGCCAATCACACTGCCTGTTGCTGGTAAAAGGGTGGAAGGTCTGCGTCCAAAAGTATGGGTGACTGCTGTTCCCACAGAGGATGAAAAGCACGCAGCTGCACTTGATGGAGCAGACGGTGGTTGCCCCGCCCCTCTAGGCCGCATTGTAGCACAGTGACCTTCCCACTGCGACTAATGCTTCATTTAAAGTCGTGTACAGGGTGGGCTCCCTAGTATACAGCAAAACCACGCACCAGGAAAAGGACTGTAGGCAGTTGGGTTGATAAATGATTGTTTAACTTTACCAAAACAAACAATAACAACCATGCATAAACTGAAAGAATAGAACAATCTATTCACAAGTCCAAAAGCCTATACCCCTATGTTGTGACACTCGTAATGGCGATTTATACCCCCTTCTCACCAACCTGTGCCTAACCAAGGGACTGTTTAAACAGTTGCCTACTACCTGGTAATCCCTCTGCGTAGCAGGAGTAATTGTGTGTGTGTGTGTGTGTGTGTGTGTGTGTGTGTATGTGTGTGTGTGTGCGAACACGACCTACCAGTAGCGCAGCACAACAGCTTACAACTTATCTACCTAAACATAGACAAAACCCATTAACCCTCCTGAATACCCTTGTTTGCTTAAGCCTCACAGATAAGGCAGTTGATAAAAGTGGTAAGGCAAACCACACAGCTCAGCAACACAGTCCTGGAAATCTTGTAAAGCAACAGTCAATGCAAACATGTGTTGTTGTCCCTCTAGGATTTTAACTGTAACTGACAAACTGACAGAGCAAAGGCAGCAAGTCTTATTGTCTATATAGTCGGCCTAAGCAGAACATATGTGTTTTGTTACCAAAACAAAGTGTTACGTGCATGCAGTCCTGGCTAGGCCCAGCCTACCGTACCCGGGTACTGTGGTGTCCAGTTGCCATAAATACAGACTTGACGATCCTCTCACGATAAACAGTATAGCCAGCAACTGAAAAATGGTGGTCTCTGGCACAGGATGCTGCTCACAGGCATTACGGTCCTCCTCACCAAACTCCAACACGAGTCTCCTCACAATCCACCTAAGTGTTTCCGCGGCGGCTCCTTTCGGTTACGCACACCTTTTGCTTTTCCTTCAGTTCACATACAGCACCTCCTCCGATCTCCAAGTCTACAGCCAAAGACTGTTTTGCTATTGCTATAGTGACCAAACAGTCAAAGGCAGATGCAAAACAGCAGCCCCTTGTGGGTGGTCAGCAACAATGCATACAATGAACGGCAAATAAGCATCTTGCATTCACAGTGGATAAAGGTCATCAATACACCCTCACCCTATCACTTCATATCCATGGGATGGTTCATGGATGAAGTACTCAAAGTAGTGAGTTTTTGGCGTCTACTTACAGATTGTTGACAAATCTTATAGATGACATGAGTTGGGTGATCCTTTGTGATGTCAAAAAAGGCCCAGGCTAGGCAAGGCTTACAGCCCATGCGACCTGCAGAGCCACCACGACTTCTGCTCAGAGGCAGAGTTGTGGCTGAGGATTCAGTTGTTGACGTGCTTCCATTACTTCGTCTCTGTCCAGGAAGACGCAACCTAACCTCGTCGTCAGTAGCATACTCCTCCACCTCCTCTGCTCACCTCATTGACTGTCTGACTGTGGGTTGACAGTAAGTGGGGTTTCCAACCTCATCATCACCCTGTGTGTTTTCACTCCCCTCGTCATGACTCATCAGAGCCAACCTCTTCCTGCCCTGACCGAATAGTAAAGTTGTCGTTCCAATCAGGTATCTGAGTCTCATCAGCATGTTCCCCATTGTCTCCACCAGGAGGAGTTACAGTTTGGGAATGAGGGTCTACATTATGCTCTGAACCTTCTTCATCTGGGCCTGGATCCGACTCACAAAGCTTCTGGGCATCAGTGCAAATCATTTCCTTGTCTGACTCACAGCAGCTTTGGAGCAGGCCTCTGATTCCCAGGCTATAGTGTGACTAAACAGCTCTGTTACCCCATACTCAGCAGGGCGGGTGGAGACTTCAGAGCTGGTAGGAAGCAAGTGCAATTAGGGTGACACCACAGAGGAATGGAATATTTGGGATATTGAAGTTAAGGTGGAGGAGAGGCCACTTGATGGAGCACTTGAGATCCATTCAAGCACCTGCTGTTTTGATGCCTTATCTACATTTGGTAGCGATGGTCGTATCCGTAACAAAGGGATCATATCAGATTATCCACAGGAAGAAGTAGACATTTTATTTTGGCTGGAAGTTGGTGTTACAAATCGGTGCCGCCGTAGCCGCAAGCAACCTGCTGCGGTTCCAGTTGCGCATAGGCGTCGGCTGCCATTTTTTGCCATGCCTCGGGTTGTCCAGCTTGCTGCTTCTTCCTTCAAGTCAAAGTGTGTAGAGGCGGCTAGTGCGCATGCATGTGCCGATTTACCCCAGCCACAGCTTAAGTCCAGTGTTTCGCCTAGTGAGCATGCTCAGCCTGACTGTGCCATTCCTGAGACGAAGTCCTCACTTCGGGCTACTGAGCATGCTCCCACACTTAGTGCGAAAAGCCTCTTTGCTCAGGTACTTGGACTTCGGTCTGTGTCTAAGTTCTGTGTTGTGCCTACTGAGCATGCTCAGGCTGAGTCTGATTTCTGAGGCTAAGTCGGTTGTTCAGGCTACTGAGCATGCTCAGGCACTAAGTGCATCAGAGGCTTGGTACGGTAAGGACCTCACTGGCCATGTCCGTGAGGTGGCAGGTCCAGATAGGCCACAGGGCATCAGGTGTCCTGATGATGGTGCCACTCCAGACTGGCTCGCAGAGGCTCGCCCCTTGGCACCTCATCATTGTTCGTCAGACGATGACTGGTGAGGTGTTTGGGGCGTGGCTGCGATGAGGTCATCAGTGAAGTGGCAGTTCAGGATAGACCGTTGGTTATGTAAATGATGACGTGGCACTCTGGTATTGGCTCCTGGAGGTGCATTGTGGTCCACCCTGGGTTAGGGCGGACCCAGGTTATAAAAGGGGCTGGAGACAACATGGATGTGCACAGTCTTCTATTATGCTCAGACAGAGCACAAACCCCATATGTTGAACCCATTGCTGCTTTAGGACAGAGGTAGGCAGGAATAGGGCATCGGTGCTGGATGCCACCACACTTGGTAACGCGGCATGGTTACGGCCAGCTCCTGTCCTACCGGTCCTGCTAGTGCAGCCCAGTGGCATTAACTGGGCTGCTGCTGTGCCTGCTGTCCACAGGTGTGCCCCCTACGCACACGGACAGAGTACCCCAGGGCTCCTGTGTTGTTAACAGGGAGTTCCTGGGCTGGGTGTGTGGACCTTGTGACGCTAACAGGGTTCACAGTCTCCTGATCCGAGTGTCGTCTAACTCGGGTCAGGCTCCTATTAGTTTCAGAGCCACCCAGTTCTGTATCCTCCGCCTAACCCTTGGGTTGCCAGCATCTCCTTTTCCATCTGGGAGCACGGTGGACCCCGACTGGCGATTGGGATATATACTAACTTATCCTAATCTGCCAGTCCCCCCGTAACAGATGGTGTTTCTTCAGCAGATGTTACTGTTGCTTTACCACCAAGCTCACGGACACAAACTTTTTTTTCCCTTTCCAACATGCCTGTTCCCCTTTCCACCAGCATCTTGCCTTTTTCCACTCATTTTGTATATGACCAAATTTGCAACTCTGCAGGGACACCCTATTCAACGCCGTCTCAGCACAACAGCCAGCCCTTGGTCCCTCAGATGTGGACAAGTAAGAGACTATCTCCTCCTAGCCATGACAAAGCCATGAGATTCATTCTGTGCACCACTGGTGTTTAGTGGAAAAACTGATCTAAGATTGTGTAATAGCTTCTGCTGAAATTATTTTGCCAAATTTGGCCACAGACACCACTTAAGTTGCATTAATTTTCCCACAGCTACAAACTTAAAATGGTTATTTTCATGAAGCACATTCAAAACTCCACAAGCCTTTAGTCTCCCCAGGATGACACTGGGGTAGAAAAGTTCTTGCGGATCAATGACTTGTTCATCTTGATGAACGTTAGTCTGTCCTCGTTTGTCCTCGGGGATCTAAGAGTGTGGCAACCCAGTAGTCAGCATTACTTCTAATTCTGACAATCCGAGGGTCATGTTGTAGGTAGTGCAGCAAGAAGGCGCTCATGTGTCTTCTGCATCCAGGAGGAACAAGTCTTGATATGTTGTTGGCGGCAAGGTGAGAATCAGGCTTCCTTCCTCTGTGCCCTTTCACCCCAACCTCTCACAACAGAAATGTGATCAAGGTCTCCCTCATCTGCTGAGTCTTCCATGCCCATTGCCAGTTTGTCATCCATTGCTTCCTGGGCTCCTGCACCTTCCTCAACAGTTTGGCTGCTTCAATGCGCCCTTGAAAATCCCTCTCCCCCACCGTCACATGCCTGCTGCCTTGGTGCTACTGACCGTCTGGATCTTGGAGATCTTGTTATCCCTTCCGCATATGACTCCTCCTGTACTTCCTCCCCTTCCTCTTGTCCCACCACCTCACTCCGAATAATGTTTAGAGTGTGCTCCAGCATGTAGATGACCGGAATTGTCATGCTGATAATGGCATAGTCAGCGCTAAACATCTTCGTCACCATTTCGAAACTGTGAAGAAGGGTGCATAGGTCCTTGATCTGAGACCACTCCAGCAGCGTGATCTACCCCACCTCTGGATCTCGTTAGCCCAGGGTATACATCATAACATATTGCACCAGTGTTCGGCGGTGCTGCCATAGTCGCTGCAACATGAGCAGAATCAAATTCTTGCGTATCGGCACATCACATTTCAGGCGGTGAACCGGCAGGCCGAAAGACTTCTGCAGCGATGCAAGTTGTTCAGCTGCGGGGTGTGAACGGCGGAAGTGAGCTCATAGCGAGCATGATCTCTGCAGAAGCCCATGTAGGCCGGGATAGTGATTTAAAAATTGCTAGACAACCAGGTTCAACACGTGAGCCATACAAGGCACGTGAGTCACTTTGCCCTGGCGAAGGGCTGCATCCAGGTTTGCATCATTATCGCACATGGCCTTCCCTGGCTGCAGGTTGAGTGGCGACAACCATTGATGAAAATCGGTCTCCAGAGCTAACCGTCCACAACTCCTCAGCGGTGTGACTCACATTTCCCATACATATCAAAGTAAAGAGTCGACCACCTGATGCTGTTGAGCTCTGCTGCCAGCATAGTAAGGAGGTGTGCGGGATTCCTTGTGCACATTGTTACAATGCGGGTGGCCTTACCAGACAGGATTTGGGCGGAGGTGGAGGACCAAGACAACGTTGAGGAGGCAGAAGCAGTGGAAGAACTTCTACATACAGAGGACTGACGCAAAACTCGTGGGGATGGCAAGACTTGTACAGCAGACCCTTCTTCATCTCTCACCATAGTTACCCAGTGCCCAGTCAGTGACATGTAATGCCCCTGTCCATGCTTACTGTTCCAAGTATCTGTGGTGAAATGCACCCTGTCACACACAGAGTTTCTCAAGGAAGCGGTGATTTTGTGTGCACAATGCGGGTGTAGCGCAGGAACACCTTTCTTGGAGAAGTAGTGGCAACTGGGCATCTGCTCTTGGGGCACTGCGATGGACATAAGGTCTCAAAAATCCTCTGTGTTGATCGGGCGGAAAGGCACCTAACTTCTTAGGCATGTCATGCCCTTCAAAAATCATGTAAAACACAGCAAGGGGACTCCAACAAGAGTCTCCATGTTTTCTAAAAATTTGGCCACAGACACCACTAAAGTGACATCAATTGTCCCACAGTTGCAAACTTAAAATATTGATTTGCATGAAGCACAATCAAAAATACACAAGCCTTTACTCTCCCCAGGATGACACAGAGGTAGAAAAGTCCTTGCGGATCCATGATTTGTTCATCTTGATGAACGTTAGTTTGTCCACATTGTCACTGGACAGACGCGTGTGCTTATCTGTCAGCACACACCCAGCAGCACTGAAGACACGTTCCGAGAGAACGTGGGCGGCGGGACATGACAAGATCCCCAAGGCGTTGGAGATGGGAGCAAGGCTCAAGTTGCACAGTAATGGCATTGTTGTTCACTTGCAGATACTCCTATATCTGTGTCTCCTCCTTCTTTTACTCGTCCAGCTCGTTTCTTTCAGTATAAGTATATGTACTTGTCACTTTTCCACGTGTTTGAGGTGTCTTGTGAGTTGTTTGTCACCTTTTGGACACCTTAGAAGGTGTTTTCTATGTGTTTGTCTGCCATTGTTTTCAATGGGGTTCGAAGATGTTCGTTGAACATTCGCTGAACACACCCGCCGTTTCAAGAACCAAACCGAACTCGAACACTAGGGGGGTGGCTCATCTCTAGTCCAGTCCCACCGCTCCAACGCACATTTCCTATCCTACTTTATCAGTCACTTTATAGACATTGTAATCACAGTACCCATCGGAGCTCACAATATGATATATACAATATATTGATGTACGCACTGTGACGGGGGTGTACAAGAGAGCAAAGGATGGACGAGGCCGAGGGACGATCCAACAGGTTTATTCACAAGAACACTGGAACAGCACACGATAAGTCCACGTAAAACAGATTCGGGGGCCCTTCCCGACAATCCTCGGACCGGATAACAAAGCAATCATCCTTACAGTAGTCCAAAGAGTTCCACACAATCCCACGGGCCGCCACACAGGCCTAGCTCCGTCCGTGTCCACAGCCACCCAGGCTGGGGCTCCTGCTCTCTTCAAGTTTCAGCTCACTCTGAAGTTACAAAAAGGGAAATGCATTGTCTGTGCTGCTTGACCAGCCCACCATGTTTGTTCAGGGGGTAGGGGTCACACATCCTATCATCAATGGTTTGGTCCATCACAGGGCTCCAATATGTCTGCCAGCCACAGTAGATGAAGGGATCCCCTGCTGTAAAGAACAATGACTATTCCTTCACTGGCCAATGCAATTACAGATTAGATACACAACTCTGGAAAGAAGAGGACAGGCTATTTACATAATCACATTAGATGCCAAGACTACAATTGTATGAGAGAGACACATTGGGACCAGTAGCTCCCCCAAGAAAATACATGAATTACAACTAATACAACCAGGGAAATATACATATCATGACATAGTATCACAGCATATACAGTGAGAGGGTAAATTACATCTTCACAATCCCTCCCCCTCCCAACTTGTGTACGTACTAGGGACCTCTACAGGTCACTGGTTAAGTACACACAGGCAGAGCGTTACTTACATGTGGCTTCATGCAGCCACGAATTGGTATCGTAGCTCTCCCACATCATTGCCCAGGAGAACAGCTGCAGGCAGACCACCCATCACCCCAACCACACATCGCCTGACCCCAAAACCAAAGTTCAGATCCACAGTGGCTGTGGGAATAGTCCTCCATTGTCCACCAGCCAGTTCAATAACAATCCCAGGTCCTCTATGGATTGCCTCAGGCCGAACCACTCGGGGATCAGCCAGTGTGAGGAAAGCACCCGAGTCACAAAATCCAACAAGTCTCTGTCCATCCAGCACAACCTCCTGCAAGTGCTTACCTCGATGAGCAGAAGTCGTCATAACTGCGGGTCGCACCCCGTAAACTCCTGGTGGTGCAACATGGGGGGCTGAGTCACTAGGCCAGTCCTCACATAACGGTGCCACATCTTCCTCCATGGCACTGGGCTGTAAATAATTAACAATCCGATTGGGTGCAGGATCAGTCCTCATTTGAACAGCTGGGCAGGAGACTTGCCGATGCCCTGGCTGTCCACATTGATAGCATCTGAGCTGGGTCTCCCTCCATCCAAGGCGTCCTCTTGGGTAAGGGGTAGGGGAACTTGGAGGCCGGCTCCCACCTGAAGGTGCTGTAGGGGTTTGAGGATGATTCCTCCATGGCCTGGCTGGGCATGAGGCCTGCAAATGCCCGGGATGCCTACAAACATAACACCTGCGCTCTGTTACTTCCTCTCCCCGGCGTATTCCAGAAAGTGCAGTAGAAGCAACTGGAGGCACATTAACACGGGTATCAACATGTGGTGGCTTAGAGGAACGGGGAACAATGGGGACAGAATAACTGGGGGCATCCGGTGTTGTGGAGTTGTTAGGCGTCTCTCCATCCTCCAACAGAACCCTCCACTGAGGCTTGATGGTGAGAGCCTCATCAGCGAGAGCAGCAGCTTCCTCCACTGTCGCTGGTTTTCTCTCACGCACCCATTCCCGGATCTCAGCGGGGCACTGGGCAAAGAATTGTTCTTTTAGGATGACCTGCAGGAAGGTCTCCCAAGATAAGGCCTCCTCTGCCTCCAGCCAGCGATTACATATTTGTTTGAGTCTATGAGCATATATCTTAAAAGACACTTCCCCATCACAGGCTAAAGCACGGAACTGAGTCCTGTAAGTGTCTGGGGTCACAGCATAATGTTCTAGAATAGTCTGTTTAATATCCGCATACTCACAGTTCCACCGAGGGTCCATAGCTCTATAGGCTTCAGCAGCTCCCCCCTCTAGGAGCCCAACCAGATGCCGGACACGCTCCCTGTCCGGGACTTCCATTAATCGACACTGATGCTCAAAGTCCTGGAAGAAGCCCTCAATGTCGCCTGCAGCCTCATTAAACGGCTTAAAGTCTTTGCGGGACACCCTGGGAAGTTCCCTCATGATGGGTGCTGGGGTTACAGTCTGTCTGGAACCTCTCGCGGCTTCCACAGCGAGCTCCTTATCCAGCAGTGCCATCTCCTCCATCCTGCGCTCCTTCTCTTTAGCTCCACGCATGGCCTCCCTCTTATCTTCTATGGTGGCCTCATCTCCAAGCAGTGCCATCTCCTCCTTGTACCACACAACCCATTGACTTTTTTGGGTATTCACCTCCGGCTGCCGTCTTTCTTCCGTTTGCTGTGAGGATCCTTCCTCCACGTCATTTTGCGAGCAGACTCCTTCTAGCGCCTCAATCAGCTGCTCCTTGGAGAGTCCTTTGAAACGAACTCCTACTTCACGGGCCTTTGATTGCAGGCTCCCCAAAGTCCAGGTCTTGTACTCTGCAGTGCTGGTTCCTGATGTTGAGCCATTGTCCTCCATTCCTTCTGCTCTGATCCCAGCGCTGCCAACCAGTTTGTGACGGGGGTGTACAAGAGAGCAAAGGATGGACGAGGCCGAGGGACGATCCAACAGGTTTATTCACAAGAACACTGGAACAGCACACGATAAGTCCACGTAAAACAGATTCGGGGGCCCTTCCCGACAATCCTCGGACCGGATAACAAAGCAATCGTCCTTACAGTAGTCCAAAGAGTTCCACACAATCCCACGGGCCGCCACACAGGCCTAGCTCCGTCCGTGTCCACAGCCACCCAGGCTGGGGCTCCTGCTCTCTTCAAGTTTCAGCTCACTCTGAAGTTACAAAAAGGGAAATGCATTGTCTGTGCTGCTTGACCAGCCCACCATGTTTGTTCAGGGGGTAGGGGTCACACATCCTATCATCAATGGTTTGGTCCATCACAGGGCTCCAATATGTCTGCCAGCCACAGTAGATGAAGGGATCCCCTGCTGTAAAGAACAATGACTATTCCTTCACTGGCCAATGCAATTACAGATTAGATACACAACTCTGGAAAGAAGAGGACAGGATATTTACATAATCACATTAGATGCCAAGACTACAATTGTATGAGAGAGACACATTGAGACCAGTAGCTCCCCCAAGAAAATACATGAATTACAACTAATACAACCAGGGAAATATACATATCATGACATAGTATCACAGCATATACAGTGAGAGGGTAAATTACATCTTCACACACACTCACTTCATAGTGAAGTAAATAGGACTGCAGCTAAAATAGGAGTATTACCTGAGAAAGGTCAATACACAGTGTTTGGAGTTCTGCTATTCATCTAGCTACACTGAGAAATAACAGTAACTGTATTTCTACAGCACCAGCATATTCTGTAGAACTTTTCGTTTCAGGTTGGACGTGTAGAAAGACATTGCAGTGTTAGAAATTAGTGATGAGCGAGTATGCTTGTCACTACTCGGTACTCGCACGAGTATCACTGTACTCGGGCTACTCGGCGGGTACCGAGTAATTTCGCGATACTCGTGCTGTACTCGGGGTCTTCATCCCTGCATGTTGGCGCTCTTTTGAGAGCCAGCCCTCATGCAGGGATTGGCTGGCAGACCACTGCAATGCCACAGCCCTGTTAGTTGTGGAATTGCAGTGATTGGCCGGCCCGCACAGCGTGACCGAGCCTTTATACCGGCGGGCGCGCTGTGCTCTGCACACAGCCATCTCATATTCCCTGCTTTCCCCGCCCACAGGCGCCTATGATTGGTTGCAGTGAGACACGCCCCCACGCTGAGTGACAGGTGTCTCACTGCACCCAATCACAGCAGCCGGTGGGCGTGTCTATACTGTGCAGTAAAATAAATAAATAAATAATTTTAAAAAACCGGCGTGCGGTCCCCCCAATTTTAATACCAGCCAGATAAAGCCATACAGCTGAAGGCTGGCATTCTCAGGATGGGGAGCCCCACGTTATGGGGAGCCCCCCAGCCTAACAATATCAGTCGACAGCCGCCCAGAATTGCCGCATACATTATATGCGACAGTTCTGGGACTGTACCCAGCTCTTCCCGACTTACCCTAGTGCGTTGGCAAATCGGGGTAATAAGGAGTTAATGGCAACCCATA
The DNA here is from genome assembly GCF_048569485.1 of Anomaloglossus baeobatrachus. NCBI lineage: Eukaryota > Metazoa > Chordata > Amphibia > Anura > Aromobatidae > Anomaloglossus > Anomaloglossus baeobatrachus. Next base: position 585,715,428 of record NC_134355.1, read on the forward strand.
GCTGCCACTAAATCCTAGATTAATCATGTCAGGCGTCTCCCCAAGAAACCTTCCATGATTAATCTGTAAATTACAGTAAATAAACACACACACCCGAAAAATCCTTTATTAGAAATAAAAAACAATAACAAAGTCCCTCATTACCAATTTATTAACCCCGACAAAGCCCTCCATGTCCGGCATAATCCACGGACCTCCAGCATCGCGTCCAGCTCTGCTGCATGCAGGTGACAGGAGCTGCAGAATAAATTGCCGCTCCTGTCAGCTTCACACAGCAACTGAGGTGAGTAGCGCGATCAGCTGCTGTCAGTCAGGTAACTCACGGCCACCGCTGGATCCAGCGGTGGCCGCGATTAACCTCAGTGACAGCTCAGCTGATCGCTATACTCACCTCAGTTGCTGCGTGGAGCTGACCGGAGCGGCGGTGAGTAGCACGATCAGCTGAGCTGTCCCTGAGGTTACCCGCGGCCACCGCTGCATCCATTGCTGGATCCAGGTAACCTCAGTGACAGCTCAGCTGATCGCGATACTCACCTCAGTTGCTGCGTGGAGCTGACCGGTGCGGCGGTGAGTAGCGCGATCAGGTGAGCTGTCACTGAGGTTACCCGCGGCCACCGCTGCATCCACCGCTGGATCCAGGTAACCTCAGTGACAGCAGCTGATCGCGCGGCTGTCTTCAGTTGCTGTGTAAAGCTGACAGGAGCGGCGGTGTATTCTGCAGCTCCTGTCACCTTCATGCAGCACAGCTGGATGCGACGCCGGAGGACTGTGGATTACGCCGGACATGGAGGGTTTGTCGGGGTTAATAAATTGGTGATGAGGGACTTTGTTAGTGTTTTTTATTTCTAATAAAGGATTTTTTGAGTGTGTGTGTTTTTTAACTGTAATTTACAGATTAATCATGGAAGGAATCTCGGGGAGACGCCTGACATGATTAATCTAGGACTTATTGGCAGCTATGGGCTGCCATTAACTCCTTATTACCCCGATTTGCCAACGCACTAGGGTAAATCGGGAAGAGCCGGGTACTGTCCCAGAACTGTCGCATCTAATGTATGCGGCAATTCTGGGCGGCTGCTGACTGATATTGTTAGGCTGGGGGGCTCCCCATAACGTGGAGCTCCCCATCCTGAGAATACCAGCCTTCAGCCGTATGGCTTTATCTGGCTGGTATTAAAATTGGGGGGACTGCACGCCGTTTTTTTTAATTATTTATTTCACTGCACAGTATAGACATGCCCACCGGCTGCTGTGATTGGGTGCAGTGAGACACCTGTCACTCAGCGTGGGTGCGTGTCTCACTGCAACCAATCATAGGCACTGAAAAGCAGGAAAGCAGGGAATACGAGATTGTTTAAAGAGCGGCCGGCTTTTTCAAAAGAGGAAAAGCCGCCGGAGTTTAGTGAACAGCTGTGCAGCGCCGCGGCAGTGATCGGGGAACGGTAAGTAAGAGAGAGGGGGGAGAATGACCGACAGACTGTGAGAGGGGGACAGAGAAGACAGAGAGAGACCGACAGAGCAAGACCGACCGACGGGAGATAGAATGAAAAAAAAAATGACCGACATCGCTAGTAAAAAGCACAAAACGTGCGTTTTGGACATCGGAGTGCCACACAATGTTTTTACGTAAAATCTTTCATGTATTAATCTCAAAAAGTAACATACACCAGCTCTATCTCACTATTGGGTATGTGCCCTTAACATTTCCGCCATGAAAATTCATTTTGGTGTCATTTTGGAAGGTTTTCTGGTGAGTCCGTAAAAATGGCGTAAAACTCGGACAAAATTGTTCACAGCTGTGACTTTTGAGTGATAAATGCTTCAAGGGGTCTTCCCCATGCTGTTGCCATGTCATTTGAGCACTCTTCTGAGACTTTTGTGACATTTTTAGGGTTTCTACATGCTGCCGGGGGTCATTTCAGAAAAATACTCGGGTCTCCCATAGGATAACATTGGGCTCGGTGCGCGGGCCGAGTACACGAGTATCTTGGGATGCTCGGCCCGAGCCTCGAGCAGCCGAGCTTTTTGGTACTCGCTCATCACTATTAGAAATCACTCAGCAATTAACAAGATGAGTAAGGGCCCTGCTCACAAGCTCACAATGTATAAGAAAATAAGTGAGACAGAAAAATTAAAAAGTACTTGACTTGTATGGTCCAGTCATCATTATAATAAATATGAGCATTTAAACAAAGCTGCATAAACCTGTCTTCAATGAGTACCTATACATATACAGATTCAAAGTGTTTCTGAGTTCATGGAGGGTGGGGAAACAGATATTGGAAAAGACCAGATTCTGAGGAAGGGGAAAGAAAGAAATTAGTGAGGTAAAATGATTGGCTTCTCTAAAGAGACAATTTTTTAGAGCATGCTTAAAACTATAAATACTGAGAATTAACCAGATTGTCTGGGGTAATGTATTCCTGAGAATAGGAGCAGCAAGAGCAAAGTCTTGGAATGGGAATAGGAGATTCAGGTTATAGAGAGTGTTGATCTTAGATCATGGAATGGAAATCATGGGCAGGGTGGTAGCCAGAGATGAGGGAGGAGATTTAGGGTGGTATGGAACTTTGTAGAGCTTTGTGAATGACAGTGATACATTTATAGTGTACTCTGTAGTTGGTGGGCAACCAGTCCAATGACTGCCACAGGATGTAGGGAACAGTGCAGTGGCTGGACACAAATTTGACCCAGGCTGTTGCATTTGACGCTCGAGTCCGGGGCTTCTGCTGCTGCTGCTCGTTGGCTCGAGCGGTGGGCCGGACCCGGGGACTCGAGCAGCGCTCCTCACCCGTGAGTGAAAAGGGATGGTTTGTTTTTGGAGATAGTTTGTGACGCCACCTACGGGTCGTGGTGATTACTGGCACCACCGCTGCTGGTGACGAGGATCCCGGGAGCGATGGTAGGGAGCAGCTAGGATGTTGTCCCCTCCGTGGGTAGGGGTTGGTGATCCCGGGGCCCGGATGGTGATACGGGAAGGCTGGATGGCTGGGGTGCAGGGTTGCAGGGGCAGCGTGGCGCGGTGCCGGATAGCACTGGTGTACTCACTCAGGCAGTCAATGACAGAGTCTCTGGTAAACCAAACGGCCGGATGGACGGGTCCCGCAGTCGGCTGCAGTGTCTTTGCTCTCCCTGGACAGGTGATGGTGGCTGTCTTTCCCTGCACCTGTGTAGAATGTGTCGACTCCGATGGTTTCCCAACGGTAGTCTGCTCCCCGGCGTATATGTGGCACCCTGGACAAGCCAGGGGCCACAGGTAACAACACACACACACCCCCACCCCCAGCAGTTCACACAGACATCCCCTGTGAGACCTGATTTCTTCCTCGGGTTCAGACAGACACACCAGGTGGGCGGAGTCAGGCAGATGGGCACGCCCACCGAGAAGTTTAGCTGGCCTGAGGCAGGAAACAAGTGAAGACAAGTCAAGGCAGAGGAAGAGAGAGGAGGTCTGCAGAGAGGCAGACGCAGACTGGGGCCTAGGTTGGAGCCTAGGGCCCTCGGGTAGCAGTCAGGCAGATGGTAGTGGCCGTCTGCGAGAGCCGGGAAGAGAGTCTGGTGGAACCGTAAGTAGCCGGGGCTGGGCGGAGGCCCACCGGTACCGAACCGGGGAGCCAGCTGGAAACCGGAGCGCAGGAGGAGTGTACGGAAGGTGCAGGAAAGGACTTACATTACCAACCTAGGGTCAGGGGAAATCACTGCAGCCGTCTGTGGGACCCGTCCATCCAGCTGTTTGTTTCATCAGAGACTCCGTGTTTGTTACTGGCTGAGTGAGTACCACTGTGCCGTGCGGCACAGCGCTGCCCCCGCGACCCTGCACCCCACCAGGCCCCGTAACCCGCCTGCCAACCATCCCAACCCCATCACCGGGCCCCGGGACAACCAACCCCCTACCCAAGGAGGGGAGAACCAACATCCAGGCTGCTCCCAGTCATCGCTCCCGGGATTCCCGTCCAGAGCAGCGGTGGTGTCACAACCTCACCACAACCGTGGGTGGCATCACGGACAATATCAAATCCCCACAATCAATCCCCACCCTTTTCACTCACGGGCGAGGAGCGCCGCTCGAGTCCCCGGGATCCGGCCCACCGCTCGAGCCACCACCGAGCAGCAGCAGCCACAGCAGCAGCGGCCGGACCCGAGCAGTGGGAGAGCGCAGCGTCCCCTCCTCCGCCCGCGACATATAGGTACCGTAGGAGCCCTCTTGCCCGCAGGTGCTGGCCCTTGGATCTCTAGCCTGTGGCGGTGGCTGTGTATCCTCATGGTGTGGACTGTTGCCTTCTAGTGGGACTTGGGTTTTAGGAAACCCCTGGGGTTCCGGTCACTCTCGGATTTGACCGTTGTCGGCGGCTCCAAGCCTAGTCGGGGTCCGATGACCCTGCCTGTGTGCTTAACTTCACTCCGCTCCCCGGTTCGGTAGCGGTGGGCCACCGCCCAACCCTGGTCCTACAGTTTCGCAGAGATCCGCTAACTCCTGCAGACGGCCACCACCGTCTGCCGACCTTGCTGTCAGTGCCTGGGCTCCTACCCAGCACACGCAGACGTTTTACTCCTCTCACTTCCACCTCCAAAACTCATCTGACTCCTTTTCCTGCCTCCAGGCCTGTGAACTCCTCGGTGGGCGGGGCCAACCGCCTGGCTCCACCACACCTGGTGTGGACATCAGCCCCTGGAGGGAGGCAACAAGGGTTTTTGGTTGACTGGTGCAACTATCCAGGGGAGGGGGTGTGTGTGGTGTTATGTCTATGACTACCTGGCTAGTCCAGGGCGTCACACATTCATGATACGTTGAAGAGGGGGGAGTTTAGTAAGAGGTAGATAAATTAATAGAGAGAGTTGCACTAGGCAAGACAACTATGAATCAGAGGAACAGTTAGAGTTTTTTCATTGTCAAAGATAACAAAAGCTGGAATTCTGGAATGTCTTAGAGGTGTAGGTGACATAAGCAAACAAATGATTAGTTTTATAGAGTGAAGGTAACATCTGGGTCAAGTATAATTCCAGGACAATGGTAATATCAGGTAAAAGTAGTGTTGGAGACACCCGAAAAATGGTCATTGATATTTTATAGATGGTACTGAAAACCAAATCTATTGATAGTTTGTCCAATGGGGTGGTGTACAGAGAATAAAGGAGGGTATGTAGGATTGAACCAACAGTAAGGGTAAGAACCAAGAGAGAGCACGTACATGCTGTAGAGAGATCCAGGAGACCCAGAAGAAATTTTAATAAAGGCAGTTTCTGTAGAGTGCAGTGTGTACACCAGATTGTAAAGAGTTAATAAAAAAGTTTTATGAAAGATGGTGGATCAGATGTTTGAAGGAGAAGGGAAAGATAATAGAAGAAAACGAGCTTACATTTTTTAGTTAGGTGGAAAGGCACTGAACAACATTTAAGTGAATATGGTCACAGATGCAAGCTGTTTGGCTAGTAGCAATAAGAAGCCTAATGCCTGCTTTACATGCTTCAATAAATCTTTCAATCCGTCGTCGGGGTCAAGTTGTAAGTGACGCACATCCTGCATCGTTCTTGACGTATTTGCGTGTGACACCTACGTGCGATCAAGATTGAACGAAAATACGGTGATCGCATACACGTCGTTTATTCCTCATACATTGGACGTTTTGTTGTATGAACCTAGTCAATTGTAACGTGTGACATCCCTCATACGATTTTGGTGTCTGAGGCTATGTGCGCAGGTGTGCGCTCTGCACCGCAGCTTAAAAAAGGTCCGCTTCACAGCGCAGCTGAAAAGCTGCGTTCTGAAGCGCCTCACAATGTCTATCATTCACTAATCTCTGTCAGTCGGTCACTATCTCTGTCCCTCTCTCTCTGTCCATGTCAGGCTATCCCTCTTACCCCCTCTCTCATACTCACCGATCCCCGATCTCCGGCCCGGCTCTGCACGGCATTCACAATGCTCCGGCGGCTTTTACTGTTTTGAAAAAGCCGGCCGCCTATTAAACAATCTCGTATTCCCTGCTTTCCCCGCCCACCGGCGCCTATGATTAGTTACAGTGAGACACGCCCCCACGCTGAGTGACAGGTGTCACACTGCACCCAATCACAGCAGCCGGTGGGCGTGTCTATACTGTGCAGTGAAATAAATAATTAAATAATTAAAAAAAACGGCGTGCGGTCCCCCCCAATTTTAATACCAGCCAGATAAAGCCATACGGCTGAAGGCTGGTATTCTCAGGATGGGGAGCTCCACGTTATGGGGAGCCCCCCAGCCTAACAATATCAGCCAACAGCCGCCCAGAATTGCCGCATACATTAGATGCGACAGTTCTGGGACTGTACCCGGATCTTCCCGATTTGCCCTGGTGCGTTGGCAAATCGGGGTAATAAGGAGTTATTGGCAGCCCATAGCTGCCACTAAATCCTAGATTAATCATGTCAGGCGTCTATGAGACACCCTCCATGATTAATCTGTAAATTACAGTAAATAAACACACACACCCGAATCCTTTATTATAAATAAAAAACACAAACATATACCCTGGTTAACCACTTTAATCAGCCCCAAAAAGCCCTCCATGTCCGGCGTACTCCAGGATGGTCCAGCGTCGCATCCAGCGCTGATGCATGTAGGTGACCGGAGCTGCAGCAGACACAGCCGCTCCTGTCACCTCCACACAGCAACTGAAGACAGCCGCGCGATCAGCTGAGCTGTCACTGAGGTTACCCGCTGTCAGCCTTTAACCAATCATAGGCGCCGGTGGGCGGGGAAAGCAGGGAATACGAGATTGTTTAATGGGCGGCCGGCTTTTTCAAAACAGTAAAAGCCGCCGGAGCAGTGTGAATGCCGTGCAGCGCCGGAGATTGGGGATCGGTGAGTATATGGGAGAGGGCTTCTCACTTCAGTCACTCAGGAGGTTAGCGGTCACCGGTGAGTCCTTCACTGGTGACCGCTAATCAGGACGCGACACAGACAGAGCCGCAGCATGACAATGAAGTCGGGTGAGGTTCACCCGAGTTCATTCTGACAGTGCGGCTCTGTCTGTGTCTGCTGTCAGCGGCCATGTAGCAGAGCTGAATGGCAGATGACATAGTAAAAACGGATCCCCTACGCATTACACACGCTTGGCAAGTCAATAAATAAAAAAAAAAAAAAAAAGGGTGCCCAATGCATACGTCACAGAACACATGATCTAAAGGATCGCACACAAAATTGATCAATTTAACATAGACTACTAACGCTCGTGTGACAGCAAATGAACGACCTACGTGCAATCTCATTCAATCGCATATGCGATCTGGGCGTGTCACATCGCATACGAGATCGCACACCTAATTGTAAGGTGTAAAGCTGGCTTAAAAGGCTCAACACTGGCCTGGGGGTGGTCCCAACTCCTACCCAATCCCTTTCTTTGTTGGATCCATTTTTTTCTTTGTTTTGTGTAATCTTGATGTTCTAATAAAATTTTTAGTTTTTATACATTTTTTTTGCATTCTATACTCCTTTGTTCTGCGGTCTTTATATATAATAAAACCTTCACCCACTCTAATATCTATCTGGCTGACATTCCTCTTAACACTCTTATACTTTACAAAATACTGTTATTACATTAATCACACATTTTACTTTACATTACTATGAAACACACATTAAGGCTATGTGCGCACAGTGCGTTTTTCGCGGCGTTTTTGCGCGTTTTTCGAGTGCGTTTTTGGCCTCAAAACTGCAGGACTTTGCTTCCCCAGCAAAGTCTATGAGTTTTCATTTTTGCTGTCCGCACACATCTGTTTTTTTTACCTGCGTTTTTGAGTTAAGAAAAAAAAATGGACCTGTCAGTTCTTTCCTGCGTTTTTCTGCGTTTTCCGCCCATGCAATGCATTTGAAAAACGCAGCAAAACGCAGAGATCAAAAACGCAGCAAAACGCAGCCAAAAACGCACCAAATCGCGGCAAAAACGCATGCGTTTTTTGATGCGTTTATCTACGCAGGTGCGTTTTTGTGCGTTTTTAGTGGACAAAAACGCACAAAAACGCAGCGTCAAAAAGACGCAGTGTGCACACATAGCCTTATAATGAAGCACAATCTTCAGTAAAACACTTTAAACTCTCGGCCACTAGATGGCGCCCACCGCTGCACTGCTCCAGCTCTGCTACATTGCCAGCCCGTATTCTCCAGCAGAAGCAACACATAAACAGACATTCTATAAAACATAACTATCAAGATGCATTCAATATAAAACACACACTGTAGGAGTGGGGTAATCTGGCCACCTTCTGCAATCACATATGCATGGATGCATGGATGAGTCCGGATAGAAGATTTAGCTGTTAGATTACATTTTCACAATGAGTTTATAGTGAGTTTTTGAAGCTGCACATTTTTTGTGTATTGCAGTTCCAGCAAAGTGGATGCAATTTATAAAAATCTCCTGCCCACGGAGCTTATTTTTGAATCAGAATAAACTCACCTGTGGCACGTGTCTCCAATCCGTAGCATGTCAGTTTCACCAATTCATCAATTTCTGTGCAGATTTTCACCATAGACTTGCATTAGATGTGAAAAATCCACAGATAAAAGACAAGTTTTTAGTGCATTTTGGCAATGGAAACACATTAACTATATCAGTTTTTATTGTGGGTATACTGAGTGTGTGTGTGCAGAAAATCATTAAAACTTAATTGTGGCAACATCACCTAAGGCCATGTGCTTAATTTGAGTATTTGGTAAGTTTTTTAACTCAGTATATATTGGTTTTGGCTTACAAATATTGAAGTAAAAAAACTCACCAAACATTCAATGTGTACACATGGCTTTAGACTCCCGACAAGACCATTCTACGTACCGACCTTCCACGCGACTGTAACACTATTTCCAGGTCCGCTCCTTAACCCTCACACAGTGCCTTGCAAAAGTATTTAGCCCCCTTGAATTTTTCAATTTTTTCACACATTTCAGGCTTCAAACATAAAGATATATTTTTTTTAATGTTATGATGAAGAATCAACAAGTGGACACAATTGTGAAGTTGAACAAAATGTATTGCTTCTTTTTAACTTTTCTAAAAAATAATAAACTGAAAATTGTGGCGTGCAATATTATTCGTCCCATTTAAGTTAATACTTTGTAGCGCCACCTTTAGCTGCGATTACAGCTGTAAGTCGCTTGGGGTATGTGTCTATCAGTTTTGCATATCTAGAGACTGAAATTCTTGCCCATTCTTCCTTTGCAAAAAGCTGGAGCTGAGTGAGGTTGGATGGAGAGCGTTTGTGAACAGCAGTTTTCAGCTCTTTCCACAGATTCTCGATTGGGTTCAGGTCTGGACTATGACTTGGCCATTCTAACACCTGGATACATTTATTTGTGAACCATTCCATTGTAGATTTTGCTTTATGTTTGGGATCATTGTCTTGTTTGAAGACAAATCTCCGTCCCAGTCTCAGGTCTTTTGCAGACTCCAACAGGTTTTCTTCAAGAATGGTCCTGTATTTGGCTCCATCCATCTTCCCATCAATTTTAACCATCTTCCCTGTCCCTGTTGAAGAAAAGCAGGCCCAAACCATGATGCTGCCACCACCATGTTTGACAGTGGGGATGGTGTATTCAGAGTGATGAGCTGTGTTGCTTTTACGCCAAAAATATCGATTGGCATTGTGCTCAAAAAGTTTGATTTTGGTTTCATCTGACCAGAGCACCTTATTTCACATGTTTGGTGTTTCTCCCAGGTGGCTTGTGGCAAACTTTAAACAACACTTTTTATGGATATCTTTGAGAAATGGCTTTCTTCTTGCCACTCTTTCATAAAGGCCAGATTTGCGCCATGTACTACTAATTGTTGTACTATGGACAGACTCTCCCACCTCAGCTGTAGATCTCTGCAGTTCATCGAGAGTGATCATTTGCCTCTTGGCTGCATCTCTGATCAGTCTTCTCCTTGTTTGAGATGAAATTTTTGAGGGATGGCTGGGTCTTGGTAGATTTGCAGTGGTATATTACTCCTTCCATTTCAATATGATCGCTTGCACAGTGCTCCTTGGGATGTTTAAAGTTGTGGAAATTTTTTGTAACCAAATCTGGCTTTAAACTTGTCCACAACAGGATCACGGACCTGCCTGTTGTGTTCCTTGGTGTTCATGATGCTCTCTGTGTTTTAAACAGAACACTGAGACTATCATAGAGCAGGTGCATTTATACCGAGACTAGAATATACACAGGTGGACAATATTTATCATCATCAGTCATTTAGGATAACATTGGATCATTCAGAGATCGTCAATGAACTTCTGGAGTGAGTTTGGCGCACTGAAAGTAAAGGGGCCGAATAATATTGCACACCCCAATTTTCAGTTGATTATCTTTTACAAAAGTTTAAAATAAGCAATAAATTTCGTTCAACTTCACAATTGTGTCCCACTTGTTGTTGATTCTTCACCATAACATTCATTTTTTTTATCTTTATGTTTCAAGCCTGAAATGTGGGAAAAGGTTGAAAAATTCAAGGGGGCCGAATACTTTCGCAAGGCACTGTACATATTCCCTGCTACCTCTGCCCTAAATCAGTTCTAGTGTCCGTAATTGGTTGCAGTCAAAGCACGCCCCCACCTTGTGTGAACTGGTATATAAATTTCAGCATCAAATCTCCATCACTTGGCAAAAAAAACGCTTTATGCCAGGGGATGCAGGTCTCAGTGAACAAAATGAGTTCACCTGAAGTGAGGTAACTGAGTTCAATGAGGTCGCCTGAGGTGAGCTTACCTGTGGTCACAGGTGGGGTACTTAAGCATGGTGGTGGTAGCAACATGCTGTGAGGAGGCTTTTCTTCAGCAGATGCAGCAAAGCTGATCATAAGTAGTGAAGAGATGGAGTCGTCTAAATACAGTGCAATCCTGGAGGAAAGCCTGTTAAATGATGGAAATTACTAGAGACTGGGGCATAGGTTCACCTTCTAATGGATGGTTTAGATCAAAACATATTCATGTGTGTATGAATGAGCCAGTCACAGTCCAGAACTAAACTGATAATCTGTGACAAGACTTGATCATTACTGTTCACAGTTGTATCCATTCAATCTCACAGATCTACAGCTATTTTGAAAAGAAAAATAGTCAAAAATTTCAGCCTGTAGATCAGGGGTGAGGAACCTATGGTTCACGAACCAGATGTGGCTCTTTTGAGTGCCGCATCTTGCTCGAATACAAATCTTTAATAAAAAAAACCCGTATTTTCCGGTTTGTAAGATGCACCATTTTTTCCCCAAAATTGTGGGAAAATTGGGAGTGCATCTGACAAATCGCATATGGCTTACCGGGGCGGCAGTGGTGGCGCAGGGTCGGTGATACTGCGGGCTTGTGGGATGTCATGGCAGCAGGCGCTTTTTATCTGCAGGCTGCTTTGAATCTCCCGCAGTTGATGAGATCAACTTCAAGAAAATGGCCGCAGTCGACACGTGTGCAGATAAGACTCCGCTGCCATTTTGTTGAAATCCATCGCGTTGACCTGCGCATGCACCGCGGCCATTTTCTTGAAGTTGATCTCGTCAACTGTGGGAGATTCAAAGCAGCTTGCCAGCAGATCAATGGCGCCCGCCGCCGTTACACCCCACGAGCCCGCAGCAGTATCGCCGACCCTCCGCACACTGATCCACTTGAGCCATGACACCCCCTCCTCTGTGCCCACAGCATCGCCTACCCTGCCTCCTGGGAACTTCTGAGCCGCTCTTCCACACTTTTAAATATATGGCGTTTATGGCTTTCTCAGCCAAAAAGGTTCCCGACCCCTGCTCTAGATGTTCAAAGAGTTGTAAAGACATCCCCCAAAAGACTTGCAGCAATAATTGCAGAGAATGGTGGTCCCACATAATAGTATTGACACAGGGGTGCTGAATACAAATGCACGTCACAATTTTCAGATATATATTTTTTAAATATTTAAAAAACTTTGTATCATTTACTTTACACTTCACAAATATTTGCTAATTTGTGTTTTGATGTCATATAAAATCCTAATAAAATATATTTGTTTGTAGGTGTAATGTGGAAGAAAATGGGAAAAATACTTCTTCAAGGCACTCGACGTAGGACAAAGAAATACTGTAAGTGTTCAAAGTGAAGCTGCCATTCATTTATAACCGAAGCTATAATGCGAATGTCAACAGAAGATCAATCACAATTTTATATACGGAAACCTGCAATTCCTCATCCTTATATATGAATGTTTCACATGGTTCTCAGAAGAGGCTGCTACATCCAGCCTAAGATGTTATCCTACATGAAACATCAAATGCGCACATCTAAGAGCAGCTCACAGTCTAATCAGAAGTTGTATGGTCCTGTGGTATTAGGGGGGATTTAAAAAACAAAGGAAATTAATACACTAAATAAGCAGAAATGTTTTGTCTCTAATTTCACTCTTTGCCCATCTCCCGTCAGCACAAACTCCAATTTAATTAGGATGCAAAGATGAGAGAGAGAAAGAAAGAGTGCAAATCAAATCTCTAGCCTTTGAGATTTCTGGGAAATAAATAGCCATACAGATTAAAAAGTGACTAGTGGAACTAACGCAATAATGCATGAAAAAGTAATTTCCCCTGCTGCTGTTTCTTAGGGAAGGAGGATAATAGTGCCCAATCCCTGATTCTGGACCCCTTCACTCTCTCTTCCCCTAGTTTGGGGGCAGCGACTAGAGAAATTGGATAACAAGATCAGAAATTTAATTACAGTCTCCCGAGCTGCCGTCCGGTAAATTGGATGTCACAGTTTTCTTGTTCGCTCTCTTATTTTTTGTAAGCCTAGTACAGATGTACGCAGCAGCTTGTGGGAAGATCTACATGAAATCGTGACCTTCTTCAGAGCTCTCTCAATTACATTCATCTGACCTTCTCGGAGTGGAGAGAAAAAAGGCAACTGTGGGTCAAACTTGGTTAGTATCACATTGTAAAGAATAAACCCCATTTTTATTTTCCTCAAGAGACATGGAAGTTAATGGCAGCAACTAGTCCTTTCTCACACCTCCTGAGAGCCTGCCAGCGGCTATGACTTCATTGCTCAACCTATTGTATTCTCCATCTGAGACCAGCTCCTGCCTTCTTATGTGTAAATATGTACAATCTCTTTCCAATGTTTCTAATTAAACAGACACTCAGTAAGTCTAAAGAATCAGTCACAATCTCATTATGAAGAAAGAATACAGATGTTGAATATTTATGGGGTTCAATATAAAGGCTACTTTACACACTGCGATATCGGTCCCGATATCGCTAGTGTGGGTACCCACCCCCATCTGTTGCGCGACACGGGCATATCGCTGCCCGTGCCGCACAACATCGCCCACAGCCGTCACACATACTTACCTGTCCGGTGACGTCGCTGTGACGGGCGAACCGCCTCCTTTCTAAGGGGGCGGTCCATGCGGCGTCACAGCGACGTCACTGAAACGTCACTGAACCGCCGCCCAATCGCAGCGGAGGGGCGGAGATGAGCGGGACGTAACATCCCGCCCACCTCCTTCCTTCCTCATAGCGGCCGGGAGGCAGGTAGGGAGAGCTTCCTCGCTCCTGCGGCGTCACACGCAGCGATGTGTGCTGCCGCAGGAACGAGGAACAACCTCGTTACTGCTGAAGTAACGATAATTGGGAATGGACCCCCGTGTCGCCGATTAGCGATTTTGTACTGTTTTGCAACGATGCAAAATCGCTAATCGATGTCACACGCAACGGCATCGCTAATGCGGCCGGATGTGCGTCACGAATTCCGTGACCCCAACGACTCCGCATTAGCGATGTCGTAGCGTGTAAAGCCCGCTTAAGTCAATTGATTCCTTAAAGGGATCCTGTCAGCAGATTTGGGGCCTATAAGCTGCAGCCGCCACCAATGGGCTCATATACAGCATTCTAACATGTTGAATACAAAGAGCCCAGGCCGCTGTGTACAGTCATGGCCAAAAGTTTTGAGAATGCTACAAATATTAATTTTTCCAAAGTCTACTGCTTATGTTTTTCTAATGGCAATTTGCATATACTCCAGAATGTCATAAAGAGTGATCAGCTTAACAGCAATTACTTGCAAAGTCAATATTGGCAAAGAAAATGAACTTTAACCCCCAAAACACATTTCAACATCATTGCATTCCTGCCTTAAAAGGAGTAGCTAACATTGTTTTAGTTATTGTTCCATAAACCCAGGTGTGGGTGTTGATGAGGACAGGGCTGGTGATCAATCAGTCATGATTAAGTAGGAATGACACCACTGGACACTTTAAAAGGAGGCTGGTGCTTGGTATCATTGTTTCTCTTCAGTTAACCATGGTTATCTTTAAAGAAACACGTGCAGCCATCATTGCTCTGCACAAAAATGGCCTAATAGGGAAGAGTATCGCAGCTACAAAGATTGCACCTCAGTCAACAATCTATCGCATCATCAAGAACTTCAAGGAGAGAGCTTCAATTGTTTCCAAAAAGGCTCTAGGGCGCCCAAAAAGGACCAGCAAACGCCAGGACCGTATCTTAAAACTGTTTCAGCTGCGGGATCGGACTACCAGCAGTGCCGAGCTAGCTCAGCAATGGCAGCAGGCTGGTGTGAGTGCTTCTGCACGCACTGTGAGGCGGAGACTCTTTGAGCAAGGCCTGGTTTCAAAGAGGGCAGCAAAGAAGCCACTTCTCTCCAGAAAAAACATCAGGGACCGACTGATATTCTGCAAAAGGTACAGGGAGTGGACTGCTGAGGACTGGGGTAAAGTCATTTTCTCAGATTAATCCCCTTTTCGATTGTTTGGGACATCTGGAAAACAGCTTATTAGGAGAAGAAGAGGTGAGCGCTACCACCAGTCTTGTCTCATGCCAACTGTTAAGCATCCTGAAACGATTCATGTGTGGGGTTGCTTCTCAGCCAAGGGAATTGGCTCACTCACAGTCTTGCCTAAAAACACAGCGATGAATAAAGAATGGTACCAGAATGTCCTCCAAGAGCAACTTCTCCCAACGGTCCAAGAGCAGTTTGGCGCCCAACAATGCCTTTTCCAGCATGATGGAGCACCTTGCCATAAAGCAAAGGTGATCACTAAATGGCTCATGGAACAAAACATAGAGATTTTGGGTCCATGGCCTGGAAACTCCCCAGATCTTAATCCCATTGAGAACTTGTGGGCAATCATCAAGAGACGGGTGGACAAACAAAAAACAACAAATTCTGGCAAAATGCAAGCATTGCTTATGCAAGAATGGACAGCTATCAGTCAGGATTTGGTCCAGAAGTTGATTGAGAGCATGCCAGGGAGAATTGCAGAGGTCCTGAAGAAGAAGGGTCAACACTGCAAATATTGACTTGCTGCATTAACTCATTCTAACTGTCAATATTACCTTTTGGTACTCATAATATGAATGCAATTATATTTCTGTATGTGATGTAAACATCAGACAAACACAATTAAAAACCAGAGGGCAACAGATCATGTGAAAATATAATTTTGGTGTCATTCTCAAAACTTTTGGCCATGACTGTAGAACATAAAAATGACTTTATAATACTCACCTAAATGGTTGGTTTGGTGCAGAATGGTTAGATGGGGGACTTCGTTCTCCGGGTGCAGCACCTCCTCTTTCGGCCATCTATGTCCTCCTTCTTTTAAAGCCTGGGTGCATGACGCGTCCTATGTCATTCACACAAGCCAGCATTGAGGTCCTGCGCAGGTGCACTTTGATCTGCTTTGAGCAGGCCAGATCAAACTATTGTAGTGCGCTTGCGCAGGACCTCAATGCCGGCCCGGGTGCATGATACAGGACGCGTCATGCACCCAGGCTTCAGAAGAAGAAGGACAAAGTTGGCCAAAAGAGGAGGCACCGCACCCGGAGAATGGAGGCAGCCATCTGACCATTCTGCACCAAACCAACAATTTGGGTGAGTATTATAAAGTCATTTTTATGTTCTACACAGTGGCTTGGGCTCTTATATACAGCATGTTGAAATGCTGTATATAAGAGCCCACTGGTGGTGGCTGCAGCTTATAGGCCCCAAATCTGCTGACAGGTTCCCTTTAAAGTAAACCAATCATCAGGATTTTCCTATATAAACTAAAGTCAGTGCTATACTGACTATCAGGCTGATTCTATACATTCTTTTAGTTGTCAGTTTTGATGTATAGTTTTTTAAATATAAGCAAGTAAAGTTACAGAAATGTACAGCTTTTTGATTGGCAGCAGCTGCCGAATAGCTAATATGTGGGTGGGGTTTTGCTATCTATTCCCGACCCTGTCTGCTGCCTGACCTCTGTAGATGTTAGAATGTATGAGCTTCATTTCTAACACGACCCTATCACATGACAGAAATAACTTATACCTGGAAGAAGCCCATACAGTCTAGCATCTACAGTGGCCAAGCAGGCAGACAGGGGCGGGAATAGGTAGTTAAACCCCACCCACATATTAGCTATTCGACAGCTGCTGCTAATCAAAAAGCTGTACATTTCTGTAATTTTACTGCCTGTTTTTCAAAAACTATACATCCAATCTGACCACTAAAGGTATGTATAGAATCAGCACGATAGTGTCAGTATAGCAAGGGGTTTAGGTTATAACGGAAAATCCTGGTGATTGGTGCGCTTTAATTAGATTATAATATAAAGAGCTGTCATAAAGATTAGTGACCACATACAACACATTAGTGCACACGGACTAGTAAGAAGGTTTTCCGCTACGCTGTTACTTGTTTTGCCATAAATGCCTTTGGATAAAGCCCTTTAGTAACCGAACAAACCTGAAGTTCGGTGAGTGATGTTCCGTACGAGCTCAGACTTTTCCAAGAAAACAGATTTCCGGTTCGGAGTTCGGGTGCATTTTCGGATGCAAACCACTCGAGCGAGTATTGCTGTGCTCAGGTACGCTCGATGCTCAGCCCAGTGAGAGCTGAATGCAGTGTTTGAATGGCTTGCACTGGGAGTAACAACAGCGTGGTCAGATGTAGTGTTCACCAAACAAAAAAAAAAAGGAAAATTCCCCCCCACTCTCCCTCAGAAGGGATCTGGCTGCTTGTGTGCGGAGACCTGAACTGCCAATCAGTGACTTCAAATGAAGTTCAAGTCAAGTCCGGGTCCAAAACTTTAATAAAATTCAGAACCCGAACTTTCACGAGTTCGCTCATGTGCACCGCCCCGGGGCTTGGCCGCAGCCAAGCTGCTCGGATCCGGGCTCGTCGGTGGGTGGTTCGAGCACCTCCGGACCCGGGGGTCACGTCGCTCTGAAGGGAGGCTGGCACTACGTGAGGGGTTTCGGTGGGGAGGTTAATGGCCGGAGCCGCGGTTTTGGTTTTAAGTTCGTGACGCCACCCACGGGTCGTGGTGAGTGTGGGCACCACTGCTGCCATTGACTAGGCTCCCGGGGACGGTGTTGCACAGCCAGGTGTTAGCCCCTCTGTGGGTAGGGGGTTGATGCTCCCGGGGCCCAGTTGTTGAGGTTGGGATGTGGGGGTGCGGTCGTGTTGGTGCGATGCGGGTCGATGCGCGGCCCGAGGGAACTGTTGTATTCACTATGACAGATACACCGGAGTCTTTGGTAAACCAAAAAAGATGGTGGTCGGTGCCTGCAGCCGGCTGCGTCTGGTCCCCCACCCGGTTTGGTGGTTCCCGCCTTTCTCCTGCACCTCGTTTTGTAGATTTTGACTGCCTGCGTTTCCGCGACGGGAGTCCGCTCCCCAGCTTTGTGTGTGTGTCGGGAGATCTCTTTTGCCCACAGATGCTGGCCAGTGGGATCTCTCTGCCTGAGCGGTGGCTTTCTATCCCCCTCGTAGGGCTGTTGTCTTCAGTTGGGCCTTGGGTGGGAAAGGACCTAAGGTCCAGACCGCAATCAGTGAATTTGACTCGGGCCAGTGGTTTCTGGGCCTCGTTCCGGGTCTGAGTACCCCTCCTGGTGCTCCGGTTTCCAGTTGGTTCCCCGGTTCGGTACCGGCGGGCCACTCCCCTGTCCCGGTCCCGTACGGTTCCACCAGCTGTCTTCCCGACTCCTGCAGGCGGCAACCACCATCTGCCTCCTGGCCA
This sequence comes from Anomaloglossus baeobatrachus, assembly GCF_048569485.1. Taxonomy (NCBI): domain Eukaryota; kingdom Metazoa; phylum Chordata; class Amphibia; order Anura; family Aromobatidae; genus Anomaloglossus; species Anomaloglossus baeobatrachus. Next base: position 585,733,408 of record NC_134355.1, read on the forward strand.
CAGGGTATCCGGGCTACAACCCAGATCCCAAACAGACGTTTCTCCTACTCAACTCCTGTATTTCATCTCCAAAACTCATCTGCCTGGTTTTTCCCGCCTAAGGCTATCCAAACTCCTTGGTGGGCGTGGCTAACCACCTGGCTCCGCCCCCGGGTGTGAACGTCAAAGCCTGAGAGGGGAGACTCAGGGTTTTTAGGTTGGCTGCTGTTACCTTTTTAGGGGACTGGTGTTTGTGCAAGGGCCTGTCTGTGACTACCTGGCTAGTCCAGGGCGTCACACATGTCTACCCATTAACCCTTTATGCAAACTTGTACAGTATGCTGTGTACTACATTTCTGCGTCACTTCCTGTGTCCTGCTCCCCAGCTCTGTGTTAACAGCCATCACTTCCTCTTCAGAATCCTCTGCTCTCTCCTGACTACATTTCCCATCATCCTTTGTGTTGTGCTGTAGGCTAGCAGTGAACACACCCCTGTAAGTCTGACTAAACCCCCCCCCCACTCCATCCGCAGCATTACAATCAGTATCAGCATGATATCCTGCCCAGGCTACTGCTGTAAACAACTCACTGCATACCTCCCAACCGTCCCGGATACAGCGGGACAGCCCCGATTTTATAGTCCAGTCCCGTTCTCACGCCCGGGAGCTCTGTAATCCCGCAGTGTAGTGAGAGGCAGCTGCCACGCCCCCACCCTCTGCCGACCACGCCCCCTCCGGATGCAGGCCACAATCTCTGGATGCCTTCCATGGCATCTATGCTGCTGGGCATGCCGCTTTGCTGTCGTCCACGCCTTCTCTGAATGCTAGACACATACACTACTCGGGATGCCTTCCTTGTCCCCTCCTGCTGCTCGCTCTATGCTGGCCACGCCCCCTTTGCCTGCCTCTTCTGCCCAGGATTCTCACATGTGACCGGCTCTCCACAGCGGCTGCTTCGTTTGTTCTGCAACTGAGGTAAGAGCAGCAGCAGGGAGAGAGCAGAGTGAGTGCAGGAGGGGAGAGCAGAGTGAGTGCAGGAGGATAGTGCAGAGTGAGTGCAGGAGGATAGTGCAGAGTGAGTGCAGGAGGATAGTGCAGAGTGAGTGTAGGAGGACAGTGCAGAGTGAGTGCAGGAGGATAGTGCAGAGTGAGTGCAGGAGGATAGAGCAGAGTGAGTGCAGGAGGATAGAGCAGAGTGAGTGCAGGAGGATAGTGCAGAGTGAGTGCAGGAGGACAGTGCAGAGTGAGTGTAGGAGGACAGTGCAGAGTGAGTGCAGAAGGACAGTGCAGAGTGAGTGCAGGAGGACAGTGCAGAGTGAGTGTAGGAGGACAGTGCAGAGTGAGTGCAGAAGGACAGTGCAGAGTGAGTGCAGAAGGACAGTGCAGAGTGAGTGCAGGAGGACAGTGCAGAGTGAGTGCAGGAGGATAGTGCAGAGTGAGTGCAGGAGGATAGTGCAGAGTGAGTGCAGGAGGACAGTGCATTGTGAGTGCAGGAGGGCAGTGCAGAGTGAGTGCAGGAGGACAGTGCAGCAGGATAGTGCAGAGTGAGTGCAGGAGGACAGTGCAGAGTGAGTGCAGGAGGACAGTGCAGAGTGAGTGCAGGACAGTGCAGAGTGAGTGCAGGAGGATAGTGCAGAGTGAGTGTAGGAGGACAGTGCAGAGTGAGGGCAGGAGGACAGTGCAGAGTGAGTGCAGCAGGATAGTGCAGAGTGAGTGCAGGAGGATAGTGCAGAGTGAGTGCAGGAGGACAGTGCAGAGTGAGTGCAGGAGGACAGTGCAGAGTGAGGGCAGGAGGACAGTGCAGAGTGAGTGCAGGAGGATAGTGCAGAGTGAGTGCAGGAGGACAGTGGAGAGTGAGTGCAGGAGGACAGTGCAGAGTGAGTGCAGGAGGACAGTGCAGAGTGAGTGCAGGAGGACAGTGCAGAGTGAGTGCAGGAGGATAGTGCAGAGTGAGTGCAGGAGGATAGTGCAGAGTGAGTGCAGGAGGATAGTGCAGAGTGAGTGCAGGAGGATAGTGCAGAGTGAGTACGGGAGGATAGTGCAGAGTGAGTGCGAGAGGATAGTGCAGAGTGAGTGCGGGAGGATAGTGAGGAGTGAGTGCGGGAGGATAGTGCAGAGTGAGTGCAGAGTGAGTGCAGGAGGACAGTGCAGAGTTGAGTGCAGGAGGACAGTGCAGAGTGAGTGCAGGAGGACAGTGCAGAGTGAGTGCAGGAGGACAGTGCAGAGTGAGTGCAGGAGGACAGTGCAGAGTGAGTGCAGGAGGACAGTGCAGATTGAGTGCACGAGGACAGTGCAGAGTGAGTGCAGGAGGACAGTGCAGAGTGAGTGCAGGAGGACAGTGCAGAGTGAGTGCAGGAGCATAGTGCAGAGTGAGTGCAGGAGGATAGTGCAGAGTGAGTGCAGGAGGATAGTGCAGAGTGAGTGCAGGGGGGGGGGATCAGTGTGCCTGCAGGAGGACAGTGCAGAGTGAGTGCAGGAGGGGAAGCAGTGTGCCTGCAGGAGGACAGTGCAGAGTGAGTGCAGGAGGAGGGAGCAGTGTGCCTGCAGGAGGACAGTGCAGAGTGAGTGCAGAAGGGGGGAGCAGGGGAGAGTACAGCACTTGTCTTCTCAGGTCCCCCTGCACCTGCAATAGAAAAAGCAGAAACTGAGGGGACTCAGAGAAAGCAGCCAGAGGAGCCCTCAGTGCCCCGCCAGTGCTGCCATCCTGTGCCCCACCGCAGTGCTGCCAGCCTGTGCCCTCAGCGCCCTCCCCGCAGTGCTGCCAGCTTATGCCCTCAGCACCCTCCAGTGCTGCCAGCTTGGGCCCTGAGCGTCTTCCAGCCTGTGCCCTAAGCATCCCTAGAGCCAGTATGTATTCCCCACAGGCCACCACTGTCAGTATGTAGGCTCCACAGGCCCTAGTAATGTGTATGCCCCCCCACTGACCCCAGTAATGTTTATGCCCCTAGTAATGTGTATGCCCCCCCCACGGACCCCACTAATGTGTATGCCCCCCCACTGACCCCAGTAATGTTTATGCCCCTAGTAATGTGTATGCCCCCCCACGGACCCCAGTAATGTGTATGCCCCCTCCACTGACCCCAGTAATGTTTATGCCCCTAGTAATGTGTATGCCCCCCCACGGACCCAAGAAATGTGTATGACCCCCCCACTGACACCCCAGTAATGTGTATGCCACCCGAGTAACATGGATGCCCCCAGTGATGTCTATGCACCCCCAGTAATATGTATACCCCCTGGTGACCCCAGTAACATATATGTCCACCCAGTGCTGTCTATGCCCCCTGTGCTGTATTTGCCCCCAGCCATCACACAGTGCGGCCTGCACAGCCACATACCCTGGAGGAGCTGGACAAGGACAAGAGGGGGAGGTGAGTAAGGCTGCTGCCGACTTCCCCATATTAATACCTCTAATGTGTCTGTGTGTATGATGTGTGTATGACTGTGTGTAGATTTACGTGTTTATGTGAATTTTGTGAATTTTTTTTCAAATATATGTGTGTACTAGCTGTACTATCGTCGGTCGGTCGGTCGGTCTCTCTCTCTCTGTCGGTCGGTCTCCCCCCCTCTCTCATACTCACAGCTCACAGGCGTCTCGCTGCACAGCGTTCACACTAGAGATGAGCGAACCGGTCCCGGTTCGGCTCGAGGTCGGTTCGTCGAACGGAGGTCTCGTTCGAGTTCGGTTCGTCGAACGTTCGACGAACCGAACTCGAACCGCATAGAAAACAATGGCAGGCATTCACAAACACATAAAAACACCTAGAAAACACCCTCAAAGGTGTCCAAAAGGTGACAAACAACTCACAACACAACACAAACACATGGGAAAGTGACAAGGACATATACTCATGCGAAAACAAAAGAGCTGGACAAGGAAAAAGAGGAGACACAGATATATGAGTATATGCAAGGAAACGTCGATGCCATTATTGTGCAACTTGAGCCCTGCTCATTTTAGGGTTCCACTCTGGATAAATTGCCTGAGCTTGCCACGTACGCCTTGGGGATCTTGTCGTGTCCTGCAGCCAGCGTTCTCTCGGAACCTGTCTTCAGTGCTGCTGGGGGTCTGCTGGCAGATAAGCACACGTGTCTGTCCACTGACAATGTGGACATGGCTCTCAGAGGACTTTTCTTCCCCTGGGTCAGTCAGTGGAGGCGAAAGGCACGCGTATTTTTGAGAGTGCTTCATGCAAAGCATCTGTTTCATTTTGAAAAGGGGGATCAAGTGATGCCAGTCAAGTGGGGTGTGTGTGGCCCAATTAGTGGAAACGAGGGAGACTGTGGTTGGAGTCCCCTCGCTTGTGAAAAAAGAACCAAGATGAACAAGTCATGGCTCTCAAAGGACTTTTCTTCCCCTGGCTGAGCCAGGGGAGGCGAAAGGCACGCGTATTTTTGAGAGTGCTTCATGCAAAGCATCTGTTTCATTTTGAAAAGGGGGATCAAGTGATGACAGTCAAGTGGGGTGTGTGTGGCCCAATTAGTGGAAACGAGGGAGACTGTGGTTGGAGTCCCCTCGCTTTTGAAAAAAGAACCAAGATGAACAAGTCATGGCTCTCAGAGGACTTTTCTTCCCCTGGCTCAGCCAGGGGAGGCGAAAGGCACGCGTATTTTTGAGAGTGCTTCATGCAAAGCATCTGTTTCATTTTGAAAAGGGGGATCAAGTGATGCTAGTCAAGTGGGGTGTGTGTGGCCCAATTAGTGGAAACGAGGGAGACTGTGGTTGGAGTCCCCTCGCTGTGTTTTACATGATTTTTGAAGGGCATGACATGCCTAAGAGGTTGAGTTTCATCATCTGCAACTTGTTGGCAACAGAAAGGCTGCCTTTACACCCTTTTGAGACCGAGGATTTTCGAGACCTTATGCCCATTGCAGTGCCCCAAGAGCCGATGGCCAGTCGTCACTCCTTCTCCAAGCCAAGAAAGGCATGCCCGTGCTACCACAGCAGGTCGCACACAACCTCACCGATTCCTTGAGAAACTCTGTGTGTGACAGGGTGCATTTCACCACCGATACTTGGACCAGTAAGCATGGAAAGGGGAGTTACATGTTGCTGACTGGGCACTGGGTAACTATGGTGAGAGATGGAGAAGGGTTTGCTGTACAAGTCTTGCCGTCCCCACGACTTGTGTGTCAATCCTTCCTCTGTATGTACAAGTTCCTCCACTGCTTCTGCCTCCTCAACCTCGTGTGGGTCCTCCACCTCGGCCCAAACCCTGTGTGGTCAGTCCACCCTTCCTTGTAACTGCGCCCAACGAATCCCACACACCTCCTTACTATGCTGGCAGCAGAGCTCAAGGCCATCAGGTGGTCAAATGTTTACTTTGAAATGTAGGGGAAATGTGAGACACCGCTGAGGAATTGTGGACGGTTAGCTCTGGAGAGTGAGACCGAGTTTCATCAATGGTTGTCTCCACTCAACCAGCAGCCAGGGAAGGTCGGGTGCGACAATGATGCAAACCAGTCTGCGACCGTTCTTCAGGGCAATGTGACACACGTGCCTTGTATTGCTCACGTGTTGAACCTGGTTGTCCAGCAATTTTTAAAACACTATCCCGGCTTACATGGCCATCTGTCGAGGGCACGGTGTAACGCCTGCCTGGATCGACACACTCAGATGGGCTGTAAAGGATAGGCTAGAGGGAAGCCACTCACCAAGCTGGACACCCAGAACCCTGAAACCCTTTAACCCCTATACAGTGATTTGGAATTACACAGGGCCCAAGTTGATCAATACCTGTGGAAGGCTGCAGTTCCAGAGAATAGTAGTCAGGCAGGGTCAAAACATTAATTGAGGAAGAGGAACAGAATGGGATGGCCAGGACTTAATCAGAAAACAAGTGTCGCGGGCGGAGGAGGGGACGCCACGCTCTCCCTACTGCTCGGGTCCGGCTGCCGCTGCGGCTGCTGCGGCCTGCTGCTGCCGCTGCTCGGTGGGATGAGCGATGGGCCGGATCCCGGGGACTCGAGCGGCGCTCCTCGCCCGTGAGTGAAAGGGGGTTTGGGTGTGGGGATAGTTTAATGTCCGTGACGCCACCCACGGTTGTGGTGATTAGGTGTACACCCCCGCTGCTCTGGCTGGGGATCCCGGGAGTGATGGTATGGAGCAGCCAGTTGTTGTGTTGCCCCTCCGTGGGTAGGGGTTGGTGATCCCGGGGCCCAGTGATGGGGTTGGATGGTGGACAGGCGGGTATGGGGCCTGTGGAGGTGCAGGGGCGCAGGGGCAGCGCTGTGCCGCACGGCAAGGAGGTACTCACTCAGCCAGTAAACACGACACAGTTCTCGGTAAACAAACGGCTGGTTGGACGGGTCCCTCAGACGGTTGCGCTGCTGATATCCCCTGCAGTTGACGGTGACGGTCTCTTCCCTGCACCTATGTGTTGTTGTTTGGTAGCGATGGGTTCTCACCGGTAACCCGCTCCCCAGCTTAGATATGAGCCGGAGGAGCTCCACTCTTGCCCGCAGGCGCTGGCCCTGGGAAACTGGTGCCTTGGCGGTGGCAGTGTCTCCCCTTAACGGTCGGACTGTTGCCTTCAAACGGGACTTGGTTGTTGGGAGACAGACGTCCCCTTCACTGATGGATTTGGCAAATTCGGCGACTCCTAGCCTTGCCGGGATCCGAAAAGCCCCTGCCCTGGTGCTGACTAATCTTCGTATACCGCTCCGGTACCGCCGGGTCACCACCCGTCCACGGTCCTTTCGGCAACCTCCAATCAGTCTCGCCTGCAGACGGTCACCGCCGTCTGCCAACCTTGCTGTCTCAGTCCGGGGCACACACCCGGACTAACTTCAGGCTTCTTTCTGTCACTTTCTCTGTTGCTTTTCCTTTAGCTCCTCTACGACTTCCTCTCACTTTGAACTTTACTCTACTCTAGCCCTCAGCTAGACTTCAACTCCTACTCCTTCCACTTCCTCCTCCTTTCTCTATCTGCCTGGTTTCTCCCGCCTCCAAGGCTGTGAACTCCTTGGTGGGTGGAGCCAACCGACTGCGGTTCTGCATCTGTCAAGGTAACGCAACCCAGTGGGTGAGCATAACCTGCGTCCACCTGCGCCGCTGGCATCGACTCCTTTCCCATCATCAGCACTAAGCACGAAAGGAACACGTTGTCACCTGGCGACCGGAGTACAAATTGATTGAGTGGACTACGTTGGTGACTTAACAGCCGTGTGCGGCAATGATGCAAACCTGTCTGCGGGGGGACACACGTGCCTTGTATGGCTCACGTGTTAAATCTGATTCTCCAGCAATTTTTAAAATACCATCCCGGCCTACATGGCCTTGTGCAGCGGGCACGCTGCTATGTGCTCACTTTCATCCTTCGCACCCAGCAGCTCAACAACTTTCATCGCTCCTGAAGTCTTAAGGTCTGGCAGTTAAACGCCTGAAATGCGATGTTCCGACACGCAGGAATTGGAATCTGCACATGTTTCAGCGTCTGTGGCAGCACCGCAGAGCCCTGCTGAAATACGGTATGACGTATACCCTGGGCTAACTTGATCCAGAGGTGGTGCAGATCACGCTGCTGTAGTGGTGTCAGATCAAGGACCTATGCACCCTTCTACACAGTTTACAAATATCGACGAAGATCTTTAGCACTGGCGATGCCATTCTCAGCGTGACAATTCTGGTCATCTACAAGATGGAGCACACTGTATGCATTATTCGGAGTCAGGTGTTGGTCCAAGAGGAAGGGGAGGAAGTACAGGAGGAGTCATATGCAGAAGGGATAATAGGATCTACAAGGTCCAGACGGTGAGCGGCACCTAGGCGGAAGTCAAGGGACGGTGGGGGAGAGGGATTAACAAGGGCGCATAGTATCTGCAAAAATTGTTGAGGAAGGTGCAGGAGCCCATGAAGAAGTGGAGGACGAACTGGCGATGGGCATGGAAGACTCAGCAGATGAGTGAGAGCTTGCTCACATTTAGGTTGTGCGAGGTTGGGGTGAGAGGGCAGAGGAAGGAGGCACGATTCTCACCTCTCTGCCACCAACACACCAAGCACTTGGTCCTCCTGGATGCACAAGACACATGAGCGCCTTCTTGCTGCACTACCTACAACATGACCCTCGGATTGTACGAATTCGAAGTAATGCTAACTACTGGGTTGCCACACTGTTAGATCCCCGGTACAAGACAAAATTTGGCGAAATAATTCCTGCCATAGAAAGGGACGCACGTATACAGGAGTATCTGCAGAAGGTGGTACGCAATCTTAGATCTGCTTTTCCAGTAAACACCAGTGCTGCACAGAGTGAATCTCAACGCTTTGTCATGGATAGGAGGAAATGGTCTTTTACTTGTCCACATCTGAGGGACCGAGGGCTGGCTGCTGTGCTGACATGGCATTGAGTACGGTGTCCCTGCAGAGTTGCACTTTTGGTCATATACCAAATGAGTTCAAAAAGGACAGATGCTGGTGGAAAGGGGAACAGGTGTGTTGGAAAGGGGAAAAAAGTTTTTGTCCGTGGGTTTGTTGGTTAAGCAAAAGTAACATTTGATGAAGAAACACCACCGCTATATAACGAAAATTAATAAGAAAAGAAAGATAAAGGTATATATCCCCATCAGCAGTCAGTGTCCACCGTGCTCCCAGATGGAAAAGGAGAGGTTGGCAACTGGAAGGTTAGGTGGAGGATACAGATCTGTGTGGCTATGAAACTAATAGTTGCCTGAACCGAGTTAGACGCCACTTGGATCTGGAGACTGGGAGCCCTGTTAGCGTCACAGGGTCCACACGCCCACCCAGCCCAGGAACTCCCTGTTAACATCACAGGGGCCATTCAGTACGCTGACTGTGTGCATTGGGGCCACACCTGTGGACAGCAGGCGAATCAGCAGCAGCAGACCTGTTAATGCCACTGGGCTGCACAAGCAGGACTTGTAGGACAGGAGCTGGTCTTAACCATTCTGCGTTACCAACTGTGGTGGCGGCCTGCATCGACGCCCTATCCCTCCCTACCTCTGGCCTAAAGCCGCAATGGGCTCAACACATGGAGGTGTGCTTCTTCGGAGCATAATAGAAGACTGCGCACCTCCTTGTTGGCTCCAGCCCGTTTTATAACCTTGGTCCGCCCCAAACCAGGGTGGACCACAATGCACCTCTTGGAGACAAAAGCAGAGTGACACGTCATGAGTGGCATAACTAGCGTCCTATTTGGAACCGAAACTTCAATAATGACCTCATGGCTGCCACGACACAAACACCTCACCAGTTATCGTCTGACCATCAATAATGAGGTGACAAGTCATAGGGGCGGGCCTCTGCAAGCCATTTGGGAGTGGCCTAGCTACATCGTCAAGACACCTGATGCCCTGTGGTCTATATGGGCCCCCCACATCAGGGGCAGGGCCAAAGAGTTCATTACCGGACCTAGTCTCTGATGCAGTAAGTGCCTGAGCATGCTCATTTGCATGAAATACAGTCTCTGAAAAAAGACTATCAGCTTTAGCATGGTATCTAGGCACAAAACAGGACTTAGACCCGGCACGGAATGCAAGTACCTGTGCAAAGAGGCTTTTCACACTAAGTGTGGGAGCATGCGCTGTATCCCGAAATGAAGACTTAGCCTCAGGAATGGCACAGTCAGGCTGAGCATACTCACTAGGCGAAACACTGTAGTTAGGCTGCAGCTGGGGTAAATCGGCACACGCATGCGCACTAGCTGCCTCTCCACACTTAGACGTGGAGGAGAAATTGCTCTTCGGGTGTGCACTTGGAGATGCTGTCTATGAACAGAAGGAACATCAAAGGAAAAACTGGAGAAAACAGGTTTTTTGCCGCGCTTGAAGACCACAGACACTGATGTCAGAACAGATGATTCTTTTATTATTTCATTCCTACGCGTTTCGGAGACCCCAACTGTCTCCTTCTTCAGGGAAAAAACTTCCCTGAAAGTTCTTTTCCCTGAAGAAGGAGACAGTTGGGGTCTCCGAAACGCGTAGGAATGAAATAATAAAAGAATCATCTGTTCTGACATCAGTGTCTGTGGTCTTCAAGCGCGGCAAAAAACCTGTTTTCTCCAGTTTTTCCTTTGATGTTCCACTTGTATAACAGGGCTGCTGCTGGGCCGCTTGGGCGCTCACTTTTGCTGTTAAAAGAGTTGTGACTGGTACAACCCGATCAGGTGAGTGCATCACTTCTTTATGTTTTTTGCCCAATATATCGGGTAAGACCCTATTGCGCCTTTTCTCTCCCATATAGTATGAACAGAAGGAAAAGCTAAAGGAAGCCTCACTTTCTATCCCTCCGAATTATCAAATGCAGCAATGAATTCCCTGAGTTTGCTATAAAATTAGCGTAGCAAAATGTGCATGAGGGTGTCATGCAGAGGTGCTGCAAATAGATTTGCACCAGTGGGGCACTAATTGAAGTCCAACAGGCAGTTCTATGATGCCACTAAATGGCAGTATTTTTTGCTATCATTATAGCTTATTAAAAACAGAGCAGGAGGGTGTCCTGCACAGGTGCTAGAAATAGCTTGGCACCAGTGGGACAATAATGAAATACAACAGCCAGTTCTATGATGCCATTAAATGGCAGTATTTTTTGCTATCATTATAGCTTATTAAAAACAGGGCAGGTGGGTATCATGCAGAGGTGCTGCACATAGATTTGCACCAGTGGGGCAATAATGAAATACAACAGCCAGTTCTATGATGCCACTAAATGGCAGTATTTTTTGCTATCATTATAGCTTATTAAAAACAGAGCAGGAGGGTGTCCTGCACAGGTGCCAGAAATAGCTTGGCACCAGTGGGACAATAATGAAATACAACAGCCAGTTCTATGATGCCACTAAATGGCAGTATTTTTTGCTATCATTATAGCTTATTAAAAACAGAGCAGGAGGGTGTCCTGCACAGGTGCTAGAAATAGCTTGGCACCAGTGGGACAATAATGAAATACAACAGCCAGTTCTATGATGCCACTAAATGGCAGTATTTTTTGCTATCATTATAGCTTATTAAACAGAGCAGGAGGGTGTCCTGCACAGGTGCTAGAAATAGCTTGGCACCAGTGGGACAATAATGAAATACAACAGCCAGTACTATGATGCCACTAAATGGCAGTATTTTTTGCTATCATTATAGCTTATTAAAAACAGGGCAGGTGGGTGTCATGCAGAGGTGCTGCACATAGCTTGGCACCAGTGGGGCACTAATGGAGTACAACAGCCACTTCTTGTATGCCACTAAGTTTACTCAATTTTTGGTATTATAATGTCTTAGTAAATAACAATGAGTTTGAGTGTGCAATGCAGGCAGAGGTGCTGCTGTGGCGCCCCTGACCTGGTCAGGCACCACTGAGTACTGCACCCATGCTGGGGACAGTACAATACAGGTAATCCAGAAGGCTGACAGGGGTGTGGAACACAGGCGCATAGTGATCAGGTCTCACACATGTACCCATGAGAGGACCCCTGGGGATCCCAGGAGGGGGCAAGCCTTCACCTTCACTGGAATAGTGGAGGGGGTAGAGCCTCCATCTCCTCTCAAGGGGTGTGGTGGAGAGTCTGGTTGCTAGGTGGCGTAGGCAAGAAGAGGAGAGGAGGAGCAGTGAGCCAGTTCAGTGTAGAGTCCAGGGAGCTCAAGTGAGGAGCAGATCCCTGGAGCTGTGCAATCTGACAGCGTCCGCGCAGTGGCTACAGACGGGGGAGAACGGTCAACTAGGAGTGCTGCCTGAAAGCCAGCTTCAGCTAGGGAGTGCAACGGAGTGGGAAGTAAGGAGACTGCTAGAGAGCACCAGGCCCAACCGGGCGGCAGATCCCGAAGCGAGGATAGATTCACCTTTCCCTGCTAAACCTGCCGGTGTGGGGCTCTTAAAGCCCACACCACAACACCACAAAAGCCGCAGCCACGTAACCGCAGTGAGGGCCCATAGGTCACAGGAGGCAAGCAGCTGGAGTGGCCTGGTCCGGGGAACAAGCACACGGCAAACAACAAGGGGAGAGAGGCTGCAGCATCTTCCCTGGGTGGCCCCCATAGGGACTCAAAGTCGGGGTCACCCCAAACCACCGAGGGCTAAGGAAGGCGAGTCAGTAGTCACCCTCATAAAGTCAGCCTGAAGGATACCTGGTTCCCACCTGGTTCATCCCAGCTACGCCCGGGCTACTCACCCTGCCATCAAATGTGAGTAAAGCCCTTGAAAGACATTCCTGCCTGTGTGGTTATTCTGCGACTTGTGGTACTACAAACCTACACAGGGCCCTGGGGCTTGCCTCACTCTCAGGAGGCTACTACATCCGACTGCACCCACCATCAGCCCCAGGCGTCCCCTAACCTGCAGTGGCGGTCCCCACTGACCGCAATACTGAGAGTGGCGTCACGATCAAACAAGAAGATTTCCTACCAGTGACGGAGATCCAGCAACGTGGAGTCCCTGAAGGTAATGCACCGACACTGACACTACACCTGTGGGGCTTCACACTGCAAATATCTTTCCACTAGTGGGACAATACAGAAGTCCAACAGTCACGTTTAGGATGCCACTAAGTTGCAGCAGTTTTTGCTATTATTATAGCTTTTAAAAACAGAGCAGGAGGGTGTCATGCAGAGGTGCTGTAAATAGCTTGGCACCTGTGGGGCACAAATGGAGTCCAACAGCCACTTTTTGTATGCCACTAAGTTGCAGCAGTTTTTGCTAGTATAATGGCTTAGTTACAATGAGTTTGAGTGTGCAATGCAGGCAGAGGTACTGCAAATATCTTTCAACTAGTGGGGCAATACAGAAGTCCAACAGCCACGTTTAGGATGCCACTAAGTTCACTCAGTGTTTGATAGTATAATGGCTTAGTAACAATGAGTTTGAGTGTGCAATGCAGGCAGACGTGCTGCAAATATCTTTCAACTAGTGGGACAATACAGAAGTCCAACAGCCACGTTTAGGATGCCCCTAAGTTCACTCAGTGTTTGATAGTATAATGGCTTAGTAACAATGAGTTTGAGTGTGCAATGCAGGCAGACGTGCTGCAAATATCTTTGCACTAGTGGGACAATACAGAAGTCCAACAGCCACGTTTAGGATGCCACTAAGTTCACTCAGTGTTTGCTAGTATAATGGCTTAGTAACAATGAGTTTGAGTGTGCAAAGGGCAGGAGGGTACAGTGGCAGGGTTGTGGGTCTCTGGGTAGAGGAAAGGAAGCCTGCCTTTTTATCCCTCCTAATGGGGAAATGCAGCGAGGAAATCCCTGACCTTAGCTACACAGACGCTGTCATCTTGTGTAGCTGTTAAACTCTGTTTTCACGGACCTGTCACCTATGGCTCTGACCCTGCCGGTATGAGCCCTTAAAAGGACTGATAGAAAGTGCTATCCCTATGCTGTACAGCGCTGTGTATGGAGCGTACACAGCAATATCGGAGATAGGAGCTGCGCTAGTGATGACTGACACCAAGGACGCAGAAGGCAGATAATGGCGTCCTGGAGGAAAATGTCCGGTTTTATAATGCAGGGACATGTGACATGGACATCCTATCACACATGCCGTTGCTTCTCTGGCTAAAAGTCCACTTAGCTGTGTGTGTGTCTGGGATTGGCTGACATGCTGGCCCGCCCCACTACACGCGCGCGCTTAGGGAAGGAAGACAAGGAAAAAAAAAAAATGTCGATCGCCATTATCCATACAGCAGTGATCTGAATGCGCTGTTCCCGCACACTATACACTGAAATTTCATAATAGTGTGAGTCACAGAGTGACTTACACTATTACAGTGGAAAGCCAGCTAGTAATTAGCTGGTCTTTTTGCTGCTAGAACCGTTCTCGAACGTATCTAGAACTATCGAGCTTTAGCAAAAAGCTCGAGTTCTAGTTCTATCTAGAACAGCCCCCAAAATCACTCGAGCCTCGAACTGGAGAACCTCGAACCACGAACCGCGCTCAACTCTAGTTCACACTGCTCCGGCGGCTTTTCCTCTTATGAAAATGCCGGCCGCTCATTATTCCATCTCATATTCCCTGCTTTGCCCGCCCACCAGCACCTATGATTGGTTACAGTAAGACACGCCCCCACGCTGAGTGACAGCTGTCTCACTGCAACCAATTACAGCCGCCGGTGGGCAGGTCTATATTGTGGAGTAAAATAAATAATTAAAAAATACAATGTGCGGTTCCCCCCCCCCAATTTTGATACCAGCCAGGGTAAAGCCACACGGCTGAAGGCTGGAATCCTCAGGATGGGGAGCTCCACGTTATGGGGAGCCCCCCAGCCTAACTATCAGCCAGCAGCTGCGCGGAATTGCCGAATCCATTAGATGTGCCAGTCCCGGGACTCTACCCGGCTCATCCTGAATTGACCTGGTGCGATGGCAATCGGGGTAATAAGGAGTTAATGGCAGCCCATAGCTTCCACTAAGTCCTTGGTTAATCATGGCAGGCGTCTCCCTGAGATACCTTCCATGATTAACCTGTAAGTTAAAGAAAATAAACACACACATCCAAAAAATCCTTTATTTGGAATAAAAGACAAAAAACCCACCCTCTTTCACCACTTTATTAATCCCCAAATACCCCTCCAGGTCTGACGTAATCCACATGAGGTTCCGCGACGCATCCAGCTCTGCTACATGAAGCTGACAGGAGCGGTCACAGACCAGACCGTTCTCTATCAGCTCCACGCAGCAACTCTAGTGAGCCGCACAATCAGCGATGACATCACTCAGGTTACTCGCGGCCACCGCTGGATCCTCCAACTGTTACAGCAAGTTGCCTGAGTGACTGAAGTGAGCAGCGCGATCAGCTATGACATCACAGGTGAGTTGCGGTCTCAGATGGAGGACTCCAGCTGGCCGCGGGTAACTTGAGTGATGGCACTGCTGATCGCACTGCTCACTTCAGTCACTCAGGGGATTTGCGGTCACCGGTGAGTCCTTCACCGGTTGACCGCTAACCAGGACGCAACAGACAGAGCCGCGGGGTGACAATGAAGTCGGGTGAAGTTCATCCGAGTTCATTCTCATCGCGTGACTCTGTCTGTGTCTGCTGTCCGCGGACATGTAGCAGAGCTGAATTGACGGGGGAACGCACTGCCAAAAATGCATGCAAAACACATGCGTTTTGGATGTTTTTTTTTTTCATTTCTCCAGTCTGCCAGAGGGTGTGTTCTTTTCCGCACTGTGCACATACCAAGCTGAGGTAACACTGGCATATCACATGTGATGCGATATGCTAATGACCCTCGGCTCCTGCTGTGCTATGAGCGTGAGCCATTACACTGTGATCTGATCCTGGATCGGATCACAGCTGAGGAGGAGAGGGAGGGATTAAGGATGTCAGGCGTTCAGTTGGGATGAGCCCTGGGCCTTGCTGTCTTTTTAAAGGCGACTGGATCAGCGGACGAGAGCACCCACTGACCCCTGTGTCTCTACAATTGGAACAATCAGAACAGTAAGTCGCCCGTATTCAATAATTCCTCCCATTAACCAAAAGCACAGTATTACAGATATTTTATCTAATAGAGCGGATCTGTCATGAAGTCTGCAGTTTTGTACATGGGGCAGATTTAGGGGAAAGATCTGCTTTAAAACAGAATTTTGTGGTCTAAAATACTCTAGTTTAAATGTAACACGGCCAAGTTTGCATTTATATTTTAATTTACTACTTAGAAATAAATCTCTGTATATTTTTTTAATTATTGTTTCTAAAACAATGATTGTCATTGCTGACTGGGCGTGGTTAGAGGCAAGGCCATGGGCGTGGCCTAAAAGTTTGCCGCGGCGCGCCGCATACTTTGTCCCTCTTTCCGTTCTTTCAAAGTTGGGAGGCATGTCACTGATACTGTACATAGAAGTAACACAAAGCAAAAACAGACCAAAAGCAAAAAAAAAACACTTCAGCAAATCAAAATAATTACAAGAGAGCTTATATATGTCAGTTAGTTCACATGAAAAGGACTTATACCGCAGTGACCAATGGAGATGAGCAAACTTGCTTGAAAGGTTCACTAATCTGAAATTCAACATGAGTCTTACCCATTCAGATTTGTGTTGGGATGACCGAGCACTTTTCTCAAAAATCAGCAAAGATCAGCTTTGTTCGGTAATTGTTCGCAGTTGCACTAGTGCCTTTCCTCTCCATTATTATCATTTTGGTGAGGATAGTGGTGCTGTATGATGAACACAAGGATGTGTTTGATGAGGGGAAGTGATGGGCAGAGGTCAGAGAAGAGGTGGACTGTGTCTCTTTTTTTAACTTTATCTGTGGTTGTTCCGGAAGCCAATCAGGGTGCAGAAAACATCAATAACGTTCAGGCAAAAGGGCTGGTGTCATTGTCTGCCTAAGTAACATGTCTCTCTGCATATAAAATGCAGTATTGCGGCATCAACGCCATTTTGTGATTGCTACATCTTATGGACAGTGTTGCCCCAGCTGCTGGTAGACAGTTAAATTAGCAAGGGATTTAATTATAGGCAGTTTAGATAGTTAGGACAGAGTGTAGAATAGGGAAGTGCAGTGTAGGGAATGACTCACCCACCCCAGGGCTATGGGACACCCGGTGCCGGGCCGGACTAGTCCGGGGGTCGTCAGTGGTGGCGGGGCCCGACTCCGTGACCCTGGTGGGTGTCAATTAAATATGGCTGCAGTGTTGGAGGTGAATAAAGTTTGTGTTCGTGACGCCACCTGTGGTATGCGGCTATAAAGCCGCCGCTGCTGTATGAGGCCTCCGGGATGATGGAATGGCAGCTGGTATGGTACTGCTCTCCACAGGTGGAGCGGTGCCCCGGGGCACAGTTGGTGCTTGTAAATGTCTATGCAGAGAAATAACTCAGGCAACACCAGGGGTGCAGTTTCAATGACTTTACTCACAGTTCTTGTCAAGGCTTGCAGGAGCCTTTGGACTGCTGGGACCACCGTCAGGGACTTCCGCCGATCTCGGGTAGATCTGGGGGTAAATGCCAGTGCACCCCTCTAGTTGTGTCCCTTTCTCAGCTGTCTCCTTAAGCCTAGCTCTTTTAGGATGAACCTGCTCGGCCTCCACTACAGCCTCCAGGCTGGGAGCTCGCCTGTCGGTTGATTGCCCCCTTTCTAGAGGTTCTGCTGTGGGCTGTGGCCCGGGGAGTTTGCAACTTTCCCTGGGCCTCGGTTTTTACTGTTAGAGATGATTTTTCACTCCTTCTGTTTCTAGGGACCGTCCCCTGTTGCAGCTTGATCCCTCCACCGATGTTCCTGGGGAACAGGCCACCACAGCTCCAAAGCTATCCGTGGCCCTGGAATCCCTTCTCTTCCTCTGCTTGGTGTCACCTGGACCCTCTGAGTCCCAGGTTCTTCACCAGGAAGCGTCACTTTCTTCTTTTTAGCTCCTGACTGACTAGAGCTTCCTTACTCTCTCCTTTTCCTCTGCCTCCCGCAGACCTCCTCCTCCTTCTCCCCTCTCTCTCAGACTCCTCAAACTTGACCTTCCTTTCTCTGTCTGCTCTCTGGTGGCTCCTCCCACCTCCCCGGTTGCTAGGCTGTACCCTATAGGAGCAGGCATGGGTCTTACGGCCCCTCCCAGCATGCAGCATGGGAGGGTTGCTGCCACTCTCCCTGGTTCCAGTGTGTACCTAACAATGGGTGTAGTGTAGATTTGCCTGGGGACCTGGCATGTACCCCTTTTCTTACCCAGAATGGGACATCACACTGTCATGATGTATTTTACCTTCTCACTGTATTTGCTGTAATACTATGTCAGGATGTGATGTCACTTTCCTTTGGTTGTACTTACTGAACACTTTGAAATGTCTTGGGATGTAAGTAACCATACCTTCCCCCCATCTCCTGTGTCTCTGGGCCCATAATGCAATTATCTCTTGTCCACACAGCCAGGGGAACTTCTCATTGTTTCGTAAGCAGTGGATAACGCCAACTACACAAACCTGTAGACATCTCGGAGCCAACCTTCTAGAATCTTCTAGTGGGCCCAACCATTGCATAGACCCCTACCCTTGAGGGGCGGGCCCACGAGCTCAAACAATTCACTCCTGTTTCTAAATGCAGTTGGGAGTTGAGTTTTTGAAGAGGAAGGGAGCGAGATCTGAATCTGCGGACAGACCTCGCCGTCCAGTGGATTGTGTGGGATTTCTGGGACTCTGAAAAGGACTATTACGTTGTGATCTGGCACTTTGGATTATCGGGAGGTGCCCCCGAATCTGTTTTATTTGGACTTGTCGTGTGCTGTTCCTGTATTCCTGTTAGTAAACCTGTTGGATCATCCTCGGCCTGTTGTCTCTCTTTGCTCTGATGTACACCCCGTCACAAACTGGTGGCAGCAGCGGGATCAGAGCAGAAGAAATGGAGGACAACAGCCAATCGACGTCTGAAACCAGAACCTCAGGATACAGGAACTGGACTGTGGCGAGTCTACAAACAAAGGCCCGTGAATTAGGTGTCGGCTACAAAGGACTCTCTAAGGAGCAACTAATTGAGGCATTGGAACACGCTTGCCTGCAAGATGGCACCGAGGAACAATTTCCACAGCAAGGGGAGCAAAGACGGGAGCCGGAGGTGAATACCCAAAAAAAGTCAATGGGTTGTGTGGTACAAGGAAAAGATGGCACTGCTTGGAGATGAGGCCACCATAGAAGATAAGAGGGAGGCCATGCGTGGAGCTGAAGAGAAGAAGCGCAGGATGGAGGAGATGGCATTGCTGGATAAGCAGCTCGCTGTGGAAGCCGCGAGAGGTTCCAGACAGACTGTAACCCCAGCACCCATCATGAGGGAACTTCCCAGAGTGTCCCGCAAAGACTTCAAGCAGTTTAATGAGGCTGCTGGTGACATTGAGGGCTTCTTCCAGGACTTTGAGCATCAGTGTCGATTAATGGAAGTCCCAGAAAGGGAGCGCGTCCGGCATCTGGTTGGGCTCTTAGAGGGTGGAGCTGCTGCAGCCTATAGAGCTATGGACCCTCGGTGGAACTGTGAGTATGCGGATATTAAACAGACTATTCTAGAACATTATGCTGTAACGCCAGACACTTACAGGACTCAGTTCCGTACTCTAGCATGTGATGAGGAAGTGTCCTTCAAGATGTATGCCCACAAACTCAAACATCTGTGGCATCGTTGGTTGGAGGCAGAGGAGGCCTTAACCTTGGAGACCGTCTTCCAGGTCCTCCTAAAAGAGCAGTTTTACTTCAAGTGCCCCGCTGAGATCCGGGAATGGGTGCGTGAAAGGAGACCAGCCACTGTGGAGGAAGCTGCAGCTCTAGCTGATGAGGCTCTCACCATCAAGCCTCAGTGGAAAAAACTACTACCCAGTGAGAAAAAAAACACCAACCCCCCAACGCTGGTGGCCCCTGGTCCTTCTGGCCCCAATGTTCACCATCACCCTAGACCGTCAACTCATGGGGACCTTCGTGTGACTGTGCCTCGCATTACTCATGCTCCACCTTTGGGAATACGACGCGGAGGAAGAATCCCAGAGCGCAGATGTTATGGATGTGGGCAGCCTGGGCACATGCAATTCCAATGTCCAGGTGTTCGTAGACAGAACAGCTACAGACCGCCTTTGCCTGTTCATTACCTACAGACACCTTCACCAGGAGAAGAGCTGGATTCTGTGCCTGATGACTTGCCAAGTGACTCAGATATCCTGGCTCCCCTACCCGGAGTCTATGGGGTGCGAGCTCCAGCCACCTGTTCTTCTGATCTTCAGGACAAACATCTACAGGAGGTCGTGCTGGATGGCCAAAAAGTTGTTGGCTTCCTTGACACTGGGGCTTTCCTCACCATAGCCGATCCCCGAGTAATTCAACCACAAGCAATTCAAAAGGGACCAGGAATTGCCATTGAACTGGCAGGAGGTACCCAGAGATATATTCCAAGAGCGAGTGTGACCCTGGATTATGGCTTTGGGGCAAAACAATGTGTGGTCGGTGTGATGAGCGTCCTCCCTGCAGACGTTCTTCTAGGAAATGATGTGGGGAATCTTTATTGCCACTTTGTCGGTGCGGTAACCAGAAGTCAAGCCAAGAGAGCAGCCCGTGTGGACGTGTACAACCCATCCATGGAACTGAGGCCACCAGAACTGCCATTACAGCCGGTGAGTGATTCTTCTTGTGGGGATAATATGAATGTTACTTGGGATAAAGTTCAGTTTAGACAAGAAGTAGAGACTGACCCCACCCTTGCTAGTTTTAGAACTCGGGCTGAAATAGGGCAGCTAGGGGAAAACGGAGAAAGAATTATCAGAGAAAATGGACTTCTGTATCGGGTTGCCAATGCCGACTCCCTAGATAAGCCCTGGACTTATAGCAAACAGCTGATTGTTCCTCAGAAGTACAGAATTCCCCTATTACACCTGGCTCATGACATTCCTACGGCTGGCCATCAAGGCAAAACCCGCACCGAGAGACGATTGACTCAAACTTTTTATTGGCCGGGGATTTCCCAAGCAGTGGCGCATTTCTGCCGAACTTGTGACATATGTCAGCGTAGAGGGCGACCCGGAGATCACCCAAAGGCACCCCTGCAACCGCTACCTATAATAGAAGAACCCTTTCAAAGAGTAGCTGTTGATATCATTGGACCTCTGGCTAAACCAAGTAAATCTGGAAAGCAGTACATTCTCACTGTTGTGGACTACGCCACCCGATATCCAGAAGCCGTGGCCTTGTCAAGTATCTCTGCAGCGAAGGTGGCCGAGGCCTTGGTTATTATTTTTACCAGAGTAGGATTCCCCAGTGAGATCTTGTCGGACCAAGGCTCCCAGTTTATGTCAGAGTTGGTCCAGTGTCTGTGGCGCACCTGTGGAGTACGAGCGATCCGAACGACCCCGTATCATCCCCAAACAAATGGACTTTGTGAACGATTCAACGGCACTCTGAAGAATATGCTGAGGGCCTTCACGGACCGAGATTCAGACTGGGAGAAGTACCTACCCCATCTCTTGTTTGCCTATCGGGAAGTTCCCCAGGAGTCCACTGGGTTCTCCCCCTTTGAACTACTCTATGGAAGAAAGGTCCGAGGACCCTTAACCCTGCTCAAGGAATACTGGGAGGGGCAAGTTGAAGATACAGGAACCCCTGTTGTCCCTTATGTCCTAAAGCTGCGAGAAACCTTGGCCCAACTTGCTAGTTTTGCACAGAGTCATTTGCGTATGGCTCAAACCAGACAGAAGACATGGTATGACCGTAACGCACGCTATCGGGAGTTTGTAGAAGGACAACAAGTCTTAATGATTGTTCCCCATCGGCAGAATAAACTGCAGACCACATGGGAGGGTCCCTTCCGGGTTCTCAGAAAACTGAATGATACCAATTACCTTCTTGCTTTAGATGATCAGGGGCTAAGGCAAAAGACTGTCCATGTGAATATGATTAACCCCTTCAGCCCCCAGCCTGTTTTCACCTTAAAGACCCGGCCATTTTTTGCAATTTTGACCAGTGTCACTTTGACAGGTTATAACTCTGGAACACTTCAACGGATCCTGGCGATTCTGAGATTGTTTTTTCGTGACATATTGTACTTCATGTCAGTGGTAAATTTAGGCCGATATGTTTTGCGTTTATTTGTGAAAATTTCGGAAATTTGGCAAAAATTTTGAAAATTTTGCAATTTTCAAAATTTGAAATTTTCTGCCCATAAATCTGAGAGATATGTCACACAAAAAAGTTACTAAATAACATTTCCCACATGTCTACTTTACACCAGCGCAATTTTTGAAAAAAAAAAAAATTCCGTTAGGAAGTTAGAAGGGTTCAAAGTTCATCACCAATTTCTCATTTTTCCAACAAAATTTACAAAAAAAAATTTTTTAGGTACCACATCACATTTGGAGTGATTTGAGAAACCTAGGCGACAGAAAATACCCAAAAGTGACCCAATTCTAAAATCTGCACCCCTCACTCTGCTCAAAACCACATCCAAGAAGTTTATTAACCCTTTAGGAGCTTCACAGCAACCAAAGCAATGTAGACGAAAAAATGAAAATTTTACTTTTTTAACACAAAAATGTTACTTTAGCCATAAAAATTAGTATTTTCACAAGGGTATCAGGAAAAATGCATCATAAAATGTATCGTGCATTTTCTCCTGAGTACGCAGATACCCCATATGTGGTGGAAATCAAATGTTTGGGCACACAGCAGCACTCGGAAGGCAAGGAGCGCCATTTGAATTTTTGAGTGCAAAATTAGCTGCACTCATTAGCAGACGCCATGTCGGGTTTGAAGACTCCCCGAGGTGCCTAAACAATGGAGCTCCCCCATAAGTGACCCCATTTTGGAAACTAGAGCCCTCAAATATTTTTTCTAGATGTTTGATGTGCAGCGGATGGAGGAGCGGCAGAGGATGGGGGGGGGGGTGAGATGGGGATACCTACCTTACAGGATGGATCTAGGCAGCAGGATCACAGCAGACAGAAGAGGCAGCAGATGAAGGAGGCAACAGATCGAGGAGGGTGAGAGGGGGCAGTAGATGGAAAATGGGAGAGAGCAGGCAGCAGATCGGGGAGGGGGGCAGAGTCTGATGGGAGAGAGAGATGGCACATGTAGGGGAAGGGAGGGGGGCTTGCAGCACATGTAGGGGGAGGGAGGGGGGCTTGCAGCACATGTAGGGGGAGGGAGGGGGGCTTGCAGCACATGTAGGGGGAGGGAGGGGGGCTTGCAGCACATGTAGAGGGAGGGAGGGGGGCTTGCAGCACATGTAGAGGGAGGGGGGCTTGCAGCACATGTAGGGGGAGGGAGGGGGGCTTGCAGCACATGTAGGGGGAGGGAGGGGGGCTTGCAGCACATGTAGGGGGAGGGAGGGGGGCTTGCAGCACATGTAGAGGGAGGGAGGGGGGCTTGCAGCACATGTAGGGGGAGGGAGGGGGGCTTGCAGCACATGTAGGGGGAGGGAGGGGGGCTTGCAGCACATGTAGGGGGAGGGAGGGGGGCTTGCAGCACATGTAGGGGGAGGGAGGGGGGCTTGCAGCACATGTAGAGGGAGGGAGGGGGGCTTGCAGCACATGTAGAGGGAGGGAGGGGGGCTTGCAGCACATGTAGGGGGAGGGAGGGTGGCTTGCAGCACATGTAGGGGGAGGGAGGGGGGCTTGCAGCACATGTAGGGGGAGGGAGGGAGGGGGGCTTGCAGCACATGTAGGGGGAGGGAGGGGGGCTTGCAGCACATGTAGGGGGAGGGTGGCTGGCTTGCAGCACATGTGCTGCAAGCCAGCCACCCTCCCCCCACATGTGCTGCAAGCCAGCCACCCTCCCCCCACATGTGCTGCAAGCCAGCCACCCTCCCCCCACATGGGGGGAGGGTGGCTTGCAGCACATGGAGGGATAGATGGTGTGGCGATGGAGAAGGGGCAGCAGATGAAGGAGGCGGCGGCCGCCGCCGATCGGGGGCAGCAGCGGCTGAAAAAGGTGGGTGCGACGGCGGCGGGGACATTGGCGAGCATGGCGGCGGGGACGGCGGTGGATCGGGAGCGGCGGCGGGGACGGCGGTGGATCGGGAGCGGCGGCGGGGACGGCGGTGGATCGGGAGCGGCGGCGGGGACGGCGGTGGATCGGGAGCGGCGGCGGGGATGGCGGTGGATCGGGAGCATGGCGGCGGGGACGGCGGTGGATCGGGAGCGGCGGCGGAGACGGCGGTGCAGCGGGAGCATGGCGGCGGGGACGGCGGTGGAGCGGGAGCATGGCGGCGGGGATGGCGGTGGATCGGGAGCGGCGGCGGAGACAGCGGTGCAGCGGGAGCATGGCGGCGGGGACGGCGGTGCATCGGGAGCGGCGGCGGAGACAGCGGTGCAGCGGGAGCATGGCGGCGGGGACGGCGGTGGATCGGGAGCGGCGGCGGGGACGGCGGTGGATCGGGAGCGGCGGCGGGGATGGCGGTGGATCGGGAGCATGGCGGCGGGGACGGCGGTGGATCGGGAGCGGCGGCGGAGACAGCGGTGCAGCGGGAGCATGGCGGCGGGGACGGCGGTGGAGCGGGAGCATGGCGGCGGGGATGGCGGTGGATCGGGAGCGGCGGCGGAGACAGCGGTGCAGCGGGAGCATGGCGGCGGGGACGGCGGTGGAGCGGGAGCATGGCGGCGGGGATGGCGGTGGATCGGGAGCGGCGGCGGAGACGGCGGTGCAGCGGGAGCATGGCGGCGGGGACGGCGGTGAAGCGGGAGCAGCGGCGGGGCGATCGGAGACAGCGGCGGTGAAGCGGGAGCAGCGGCGGGGCGATCGGAGACAGCGGCGGTGAAGCGGGAGCAGCGGCGGGGCGATCGGAGACAGCGGCGGTGAAGCGGGGACAGCGGTGAAGCGGGAGCAGCGGCGGGGCGATCGGGGACAGGGGCGGGCGGCGGGGCGATCGGGGACAGGGGCGGGCGGCGGGGACAACAACTTACCGCTCTCCTCGGCTTCCAGGGACGGTCACAGGCCGCAGATCCACATTGATTGGAGAGAGCGGTCACAAGACCGGTCTCTCCAATCAGAGCTGGGGGCGGGTGAAGCATCGATCACCCAGCTCCAGCCAATGGCCAGTGCTACAGCAGCACTGATCAGGGCTGGATTTCAATGTTCCAGCCATTTTCAATGGCTGGAACATTACAGTGGCTGTAATTGGCTGAGCGGCGTTCGTCAGCCAATCACAGCCTCTGTAGGTTCGGGGAGGAGGCACCACCCCTCCTGACGTCAGGCAGAGGTCCCCTCCTTCCCGAATCCACCATTTAAGTAAATAAATTTCACTCCCCGGGGCTCCGGGACCGCGATTTCGCCAGGACGTACTGAGTACGTCATGGGTCCTTTAGCACCATGTCACCATGACGTACTCAGTACGTCCAAGGTCGTTAAGGGGTTAAGGAGTACCATGACCGGAACATTCCAATGATAGCAAGCTGTCGGTTGGCTTCAGAAGATGGTCAAGAGGATGAGGACTCTCTACCTGATCTCGTGGAAGCAGCGAGAGCCCCATCCACTGTGGAACAGGTTCCCCTGGGAGATTACCTGGACTCCTTACAGAAAATCCAGATGCTGGAAGTGCTTCAACAGAGACGGGCTGCTTTCTCATCCCAACCAGGTCGAACCACCGTCACCCAACATCATGTGGACACTCAGGGCATCCGTCCCATACAACTGGCTCCTTACCGGGTACCTGAATCAGTTCGAAACACCATGCAGCACGAACTGGAGGAGATGTTACAGCTTGGGGTAATCCAGGCCTCCCATAGCCCTTGGGTCTCCCCTGTGGTGTTAGTACCCAAGAAGGATGGGAGTACTCGATTTTGTGTGGACTATCGGCGACTAAACGACCATACCGTCAGCGATCCTTACCCAATGCCTCGTATTGACGAACTTCTAGACCGACTGGCTGGGTCCCGATATGTCACTACCTTGGATCTCAGTAAGGGATACTGGCAGATCCCTCTAACGGATGAAGGGAGAGAACGGTCCGCTTTTATAACCCCCTTTGGTCTGTATGAATTTTTAAGCATGCCTTTTGGAATGAAAAATGCCCCGGCCACCTTCCAGAGAATGGTGGATCAGATCCTCCGGGGATGTGATGACTTTGCTTGTGCCTACTTGGATGATATCGCCGTCTTCAGCCACACATGGGAGGAACATCTGAATCAAGTAGCCATTATTTTGGACCTGATTCTTGCAGCCGGCCTAACTATTCGACCCGATAAATGCCAATTGGGGATGGGGGAAGTCCAGTACCTAGGACATAGAGTGGGAGGAGGGAAGCTCCGACCTGAGCCTGCCAAAATCCAGGCTATTAGAGACTGGCCTGTACCCCAAACTAAGAAACAAGTTATGGCTTTTCTGGGCACTGCCAGTTATTACCGAAAATTTGTTTCTCATTTCAGTACTGTGGCCAAGCCTCTTACCGACCTGACCAAGAAAACAATGCCCCGGCTGGTGATCTGGACTCCAGCCTGTGATGAGGCTTTTAACCGGCTGAAGGATGCTTTGATCTGCGATCCTGTCCTGGCTGCTCCAGACTACAAGAGGAGATTCATTGTGCAAACGGATGCCTCTGCTTATGGACTGGGAGCTGTCCTCAGCCAGGTAAATGCAGCTGGGGACGAGCACCCCATCGCCTATCTCAGCCGGAAACTGCTGGACCGAGAAGTGGCCTATGCAACTGTTGAGAAGGAATGTCTGGCTGTAGTGTGGGCCCTTAAGAAACTACGGCCGTATCTGTATGGACGGGACTTCACTGTGGTTACTGATCACAATCCCCTCACCTGGCTGAACAGAGTCTCTGGGGACAATGGACGCTTACTGCGATGGAGCCTGGCTCTGCAGCCCTATAACTTTACCATACAATATAGAAGGGGCAGCCAACACCAAAATGCAGATGGACTGTCCAGGCAAGAGGAGCCTTGAGTCCTGTCAGCCATGCCTGCGTGTACTTAACCAGCAACCTGTAGAGGTCCCTAGTACGTACACAAGTTGGGAGGGGAAGGAATTGTCATGATGTATTTTACCTTCTCACTGTATTTGCTGTAATACTATGTCAGGATGTGATGTCACTTTCCTTTGGTTGTACTTACTGAACACTTTGAAATGTCTTGGGATGTAAGTAACCATACCTTCCCCCCATCTCCTGTGTCTCTGGGCCCATAATGCAATTATCTCTTGTCCACACAGCCAGGGGAACTTCTCATTGTAAGCAGTGGATAACGCCAACTACACAAACCTGTAGACATCTCGGAGCCAACCTTCTAGAATCTTCTAGTGGGCCCAACCATTGCATAGACCCCTACCCTTGAGGGGCGGGCCCACGAGCTCAAACAATTCACTCCTGTTTCTAAATGCAGTTGGGAGTTGAGTTTTTGAAGAGGAAGGGAGCGAGATCTGAATCTGCGGACAGACCT
This sequence comes from Anomaloglossus baeobatrachus, assembly GCF_048569485.1. Taxonomy (NCBI): domain Eukaryota; kingdom Metazoa; phylum Chordata; class Amphibia; order Anura; family Aromobatidae; genus Anomaloglossus; species Anomaloglossus baeobatrachus. The sequence goes on from NC_134355.1 coordinate 585,760,151, forward strand.
CGCCGTCCAGTGGATTGTGTGGGATTTCTGGGACTCTGAAAAGGACTATTACGTTGTGATCTGGCACTTTGGATTATCGGGAGGTGCCCCCGAATCTGTTTTATTTGGACTTGTCGTGTGCTGTTCCTGTATTCCTGTTAGTAAACCTGTTGGATCATCCTCGGCCTGTTGTCTCTCTTTGCTCTGATGTACACCCCGTCACACACACCTCTGCATGGGGTGCAATGTCTCTGTGGCGACGGAAGCCTCAGGGGCGCCACACTCCCCCACAGCGAATCCCAGCACGTCCTCGGGCTGAAACAACCAAAACAGTGGTAGAAACTGTAACATTTTTGTTATACATGCATAAACAGTAAAACTTTTCTTCCCTTTATGGGAGGCACATATTCTTGAACGTTGCAGGAAATTAAAATAACTTTAGAGTCTTTTTAAACTAGGGCAGACCAGCCACATTACGTCCAGTGGCCTGGTTACACATCAACATACTTCACATATAAACACATGTAACGGCGGACCACTTTCAAGTCCAGTGGCCCGGTAACACATTAACAGTGGGGGGGTGACATCTTCGAAAAGCACAAAGGGGCAGAAAGGCAGGAAAGGGTGTCATCTTCAAAAAGAACATAGGGCAGTACAAAAGGGGCATCTTCACAAAGGATGAGGGGCAGACAGGGTCTATTTACAGTTCAGTTTTTCCTTTTTCTTTCCTTTACTTCAATGGCTGGGGTCCTGCTTCGGCAGGGCCCTGGGTAGCAGGTAGGCCATGGAGATCCGGGTCTGCGTCTCCTGCGTGGCTGTAGCAGGCCTGCTGCAAGATGCTGCAGCCTGGGCCTGCTCTGAGGTAGTGCTGCTGGCTTGCATAGGGTTACTGGCTGGCGTGGGGCTGCTGGCTTGCAGGGGGTTACCAGCCGTACGGCGCCACTCTGGATCTTCTGGGGCTGCCTCTTCCCGGAGCTCCCGCTCTTGCTAGAACTGCTCCAGCTGACGTGCACAGGCGACCTCGGTTGCAAGCAGGGTCTCAACAGGGCACAGGGGACAAGCCAGTCCCAGGTCGTGGACCGGAGCGGCATCCCAATTCACCCCCGGTGAGGACGCGGCCAGCAGGTCGATAGGAGGGCTCGGCACGGGGCCTACCAGGTCATCGGGGCCCGCGGGGATCAGGGGGCCTTCTGCACTGCCGGGGACTGCTGGGGCTGCTGGGGCCGCTGGGGCCTTGGCGTGGTTAGCGGACACCTCCTGCAAGCCTGCAGGAGGGCTGGGCGGTGGCGCTCCATGGTGCCCTGGGTCTGGACGGACAGGGGCGGTGTACAGCTTACCCGGGTGTGCTACGACGGCCTGCTCTCGATGGCCCATCACCTCGGGTGCCGCCCGTTCCTCCTCGGCACGCTCGATCTGCTTCTCCACCTCCGCTCTGACTCCGCTCAGCCTCCGGGTAAGCAGCTCCACTTCCTCACGGAGCAGCTCCAGCAGGGGATCCGCCTGTCGGCTCCCTGGGACGCTTGGCTGCAGGTGCTCGGCCTTGCTCCCTGCCGGGTTCTTGCTTGCTGCTGCTCTGCTCGGGTGCTCAACCACGCCATTCGGCTGCACCCTTTTCTCCGCTGGAGACGGTGCCGGGGGCTGTACCAGTGCCTGGCGCCAGACTGGCACCCAGCCCATCACAGCCGGCACCGCTCCGCTTACGATCAGGTACATTCTTGCACTTGCCTGGTCTGGCATTTAAGGTTGCTTTGCCAGCCAGTTTCTCTAGGCGCCATGCCTTCTTCTTCCGCTCTCCATAGCGGGCACCTCTTCGCGCTTCTTTTTCTAGACAAGGGGCGGGGCTTCTTTTCGCGCTCTTTCTGCAGGCACGCCCCCCTTCTTCCTGCGCTCAGTGGCTTCAATGGCGGCAGTTTCTCATTATAACACAGTCTTTTAAGCACAATTCTTCAGGCGCACAGTACCCGGTGGGAACGGGCACGAAATCCTGTTCGTGACACCAAAGTTGACTAGCCCACCCCAGGGCTATGGGACACCCGGTGCCGGGCCGGACTAGTCCGGGGGTCGTCAGTGGTGGCGGGGCCCGACTCCGTGACCCTGGTGGGTGTCAATTAAATATGGCTGCAGTCTTGGAGGTGAATAAAGTTTGTGTTCGTGACGCCACCTGTGGTATGCAGCTATAAAGCCGCCGCTGCTGTATGAGGCCTCCGGGGTGATGGAATGGCAGCTGGTATGGTACTGCTCCCCACAGGTGGAGCGGTGCCCCGGGGCACAGTTGGTGCTTGTAAATGTCTATGCAGAGAAATAACTCAGGCAACACCAGGGGTGCAGTTTCAAGGTCTTTACTCACAGTTCTTGTCAAGGCCTGCAGGAGCCTTTGGACTGCTGGGACCACCGTCAGGGACCTCCGCTGATCCCGGGTAGATCTGGGGGTAAATGCCAGTGCACCCCTCTAGTTGTGTCCCTTTCTCAGCTGTCTCCTTAAGCCTAGCTCTTTTAGGATGAACCTGCTCGGCCTCCACTACAGCCTCCAGGCTGGGAGCTCGCCTGTCGGTTGATTGCCCCCTTTCTAGAGGTTCTGCTGTGGGCTGTGGCCCGGGGAGTTTGCAACTTTCCCTGGGCCTCGGTTTTTACTGTTAGAGATTATTTTTCACTCCTTCTGTTTCTAGGGACCGTCCCCTGTTGCAGCTTGATCCCTCCACCGATGTTCCTGTTTAACAGGCCACCACAGCTCCAAAGCTATCCGTGGCCCTGGAATCCCTTCTCTTCCTCTGCTTGGTGTCACCTGGACCCTCTGAGTCCCAGGTTCTTCACCAGGAAACGTCACTTTCTTCTTTTTAGCTCCTGACTGACTAGAGCTTCCTTACTCTCTCCTTTTCCTCTGCCTCCCGCAGACCTCCTCCTCCTTCTCCCCTCTCTCTCAGACTCCTCAAACTTGACCTTCCTTTCTCTGTCTGCTCTCTGGTGGCTCCTCCCACCTCCCCGGTTGCTAGGCTGTACCCTATAGGAGCAGGGATGGGTCTTACGGCCCCTCCCAGCATGCAGCATGGGAGGGTTGCTGCCACTCTCACTGGTTCCAGTATGTACCTAACAATGGGTGTAGTGTAGATTTGCCTGGAGACCTGGCATGTACCCCTTTTCTTACCCAGTATGGGACATCACACCTCTGGATGGTGTGCAATGTCTCTGTGGCGACGGAAGCCTCAGGGGCGCCACACTCCCCCACAGCGAATCCCAGCACGTCCTCGGGCTGAAACAACCAAAACAGTGGTAGAAACTGTAAAATTTTTGTTATACATGCATAAACAGTAAAACTTTTCTTCCCTTTATGGGAGGCACATATTCTTGAACGTTGCAGGAAATTAAAATAACTTTAGAGTCTTTTTAAACTAGGGCAGACCAGCCACATTACGTCCAGTGGCCTGGTTACACATCAACATACTTCACATATAAACACATGTAACGGCGGACCACTTTCAATTCCAGTGGCCCGGTAACACATTAACAGTGGGGGGGTGACATCTTCGAAAAGCACAAAGGGGCAGAAAGGCAGGAAAGGGTGTCATCTTCAAAAAGAACATAGGGCAGTACAAAAGGGGCATCTTCACAAAGGATGAGGGGCAGACAGGGTCTATTTACAGTTCAGTTTTTCCTTTTTCTTTCCTTTACTTCAATGGCTGGGGTCCTGCTTCGGCAGGGCCCTGGGTAGCAGGTAGGCCATGGAGATCCGGGTCTGCGTCTCCTGCGTGGCTGTAGCAGGCCTGCTGCAAGATGCTGCAGCCTGGGCTTGCTCTGAGGTAGTGCTGCTGGCTTGCATAGGGTTACTGGCTGGCGTGGGGCTGCTGGCTTGCAGGGGGTTACCAGCCGTACGGCGCCACTCTGGCTCTTCTGGGGCTGCCTCTTCCCGGAGCTCCCGCTCTTGCTGGAACTGCTCCAGCTGACGTGCACAGGCGACCTCGGTTGAAAGCAGGGTCTCAACAGGGCACAGGGGACGAGCCAGTCCCAGGTCGCGGACCGGAGCGGCATCCCAATTCACCCCCGGTGAGGACGCGGCCAGCAGGTCGATAGGAGGGCTCGGCACGGGGCCTACCAGGTCATCGGGGCCCGCGGGGATCAGGGGGCCTTCTGCACTGCCGGGGACTGCTGGGGCTGCTGGGGCCGCTGGGGCCTTGGCGTGGTTAGCGGACACCTCCTGCAAGCCTGCAGGAGGGCTGGGCGGTGGCGCTCCATGGTGCCCAGGGTCTGGACGGACAGGGGCGGCGTACAGCTTACCCGGGTGTGCTACGACGGCCTGCTCTCGATGGCTCACCACCTCGGGTGCCGCCCGTTCCTCCTCGGCACGCTCGATCTGCTTCTCCACCTATGCTCTGACTCCGCTCAGCCTCCGGGTAAGCAGCTCCACTTCCTCACGGAGCAGCTCCAGCAGGGGATCCGCCTGTCGGCTCCCTGGGACGCTTGGCTGCAGGTGCTCGGCCTTGCTCCCTGCCGGGTTCTTGCTTGCTGCTGCTCTGCTCGGGTGCTCAACCACGCCACTCGGCTGCACCCTTTTCTCCGCTGGAGACGGGGCAGGGGGCTGTACCAGTGCCTGGCGCCAGACTGGCACCCAGCCCATCACAGCCGGCACCGCTCCGCTTACGATCAGGTACATTCTTGCACTTGCCTGGTCTGGCATTTAAGGTTGCTTTGCCAGCCAGTTTCTCTAGGCGCCATGCCTTCTTCTTCCGCTCTCCATAGCAGGCACTGCTTCGCGCTTCTTTTTCTAGACAAGGGACGGGGCTTCTTTTCGCGCTCTTTCTGCAGGCACACCCCCCTTCTTCCTGCGCTCAGTGGCTTCAATGGCGGCAGTTTCTCACTATAACACAGTCTTTTAAGCACAATTCTTCAGGCGCACAGTACCCGGTGGGACCGGGCACGAAATCCTGTTCATGACGCCAAAGTTGACTCGCCCACCCCAGGGCTATGGGACACCCGGTGCCGGGCCGGACTAGTCCGGGGGTCGTCAGTGGTGGCGGGGTCCGACTCCGTTACCCTGGTGGGTGTCAATTAAATATGGCTGCAGTGTTGGAGGTGAATAAAGTTTGTGTTCGTGACGCCACCTGTGGTATGCGGCTATAAAGCCGCCGCTGCTGTATGAGGCCTCCGGGGTGATGGAATGGCAGCTGTATGGTACTGCTCCCCACAGGGGGAGCGGTGCCCCGGGGCACAGTTGGTGCTTGTAAATGTCTATGCAGAGAAATAACTCAGGCAACACCAGGGGTGCAGTTTCAAGGTCTTTACTCACAGTTCTTGTCAAGGCCTGCAGGAGCCTTTGGACTGCTGGGACCACCGTCAGGGACCTCCACTGATCCCGGGTAGATCTGGGGGTAAATGCCAGTGCACCCCTCTAGTTGTGTCCCTTTCTCAGCTGTCTCCTTAAGCCTAGTTCTTTTAGGATGAACCTGCTCGGCCTCCACTACAGCCTCCAGGCTGGGAGCTCGCCTGTCGGTTGATTGCCCCCTTTCTAGAGGTTCTGCTGTGGGCTGTGGCCCGGGGAGTTTGCAACTTTCCCTGGGCCTCGGTTTTTACTGTTAGAGATGATTTTTCACTCCTTCTGTTTCTAGGGACCGTCCCCTGTTGCAGCTTGATCCCTCCACCGATGTTCCTGTTTAACAGGCCACCACAGCTCCAAAGCTATCCGTGGCCCTGGAATCCCTTCTCTTCCTCTGCTTGGTGTCACCTGGACCCTCTGAGTCCCAGGTTCTTCATCAGGAAGCGTCACTTTCTTCTTTTTAGCTCCTGACTGACTAGAGCTTCCTTATTCTCTCCTTTTCCTCTGCCTCCTGCAGACCTCCTCCTCCTTCTCCCCTCTCTTTCAGACTCCTCAAACTTGACCTTCCTTTCTCTTTCTGCTCTCTGGTGGCTCATCCCACCTCCCCGGTTGCTAGGCTGTACCCTATAGGAGCAGGGATGGATCTTACGGCCCCTCCCAGCATGCAGCATGGGAGGGTTGCTGCCACTCTCCCTGGTCCCAGTGTGTACCTAACAATGGGTGTAGTGTAGATTTGCCTGGGGACCTGGCATGTACCCCTTTTCTTACCCAGGATGGGACATCACACCTCTGGATGAGGTGCAATGTCTCTGTGGCGATGGAAGCCTCAGGGGCGCCACAGGAACGTTTTGTGCTACAAATCAGCATTTCATCATCTAGCGATTGCTAATTGTGTGGCCTTTCTAAAAAATTCTATTTCAGCATCTACATAGTGCAATATTTGTTCTCCAGTTCCAGATTGCTATTTCAGCATCTAAATATTGCAAAATCTTTTCTCCAGCTCCAAATTGTTATTTCAGCATCTAAATAGTGCAAAATCCGTTGTCCAAATCAAAATTGCTATTTCAGCATCTAAAAAGTGCCAAATCTGTTGTTTAGCTCAAAATTACTATTTCAGCTTCTAAATAGTGCTGTCACAGGGATGGGATGACTGGACAGTGATGCCTAGGCTGACCCTCAGACTGAGGACCCTGTGCTGTCCCTTAGCTCAGAGGTACACTTGATGGTTGGTAGAAAGATTTGAATCGCCAGCCTGGAAAGGTACACACACATTCTGGGGCAGTGGTGTAACTAGAGTACAATGGGCCCCAGTGCGAAATTTGGACCTGAGCCCTCCTCCGGACGTTGATCGGATGTATGATCACCTGTAGAGTTCTAAATCATATATATATAAAAACGTATGAATTGCCCCCTCATTATGTAGTAATGTCCTCAATCCTGGTACATATGTCCCCTATCCTGATATCCAGGTATCCAGTCCTCAGCACATACAAGTACAGTTATAGATGGTGACTTACAGCTGTTGTTCTTGTGGATGAAATCGTTCACTTTTCCCGTCTTTCACATTTGACCCAGACCGACATCACAACTTCTTCCAGACACAGTTCGTCTGCAGAGATTACAAAATAGACACATCTGACTTCTCACATTTCCAACACAGTCCCATCTATTCCCAACCTGCACAAACTCCTCATCCTGCCGTCACCCCAATAATAAGCTGCTGCTGCCGTATGTGTCCCTATTACTGCACATGCTGTGTGGTAGAAAAACGGTGCTACTCTTACTGCCCCACATAGTAATGTCACCATTGTGCTCCCACATGGTAATAATGCCTCCTTTGTGCCCTCTAGTTCAGACCTGGGCAAGAGGCGGCCCGCGGGCCACATCCGGCCTGCCTACTCTCTGTGACCTGCCCGCCCGGTTCAGGGCGTCCTTGCTGGCCGGTCAGTGATGAGGGCAATCTGACCTGTTGTCCGGAGCTCCAGGCTCCAGGGGGCCCTGGTCAGATTGCCCTCACCACACACTGCGTGCCGGGCAGGGAGTGATTCTGCAGCTCCACACAGTCAGTGCAGGCAGTGGAATGCAGGATTCTCTCCTCTGTTCCCTGCCCGACACCTTTCTCTGTGACACACGCGCGCCCTGATGTCGTCAGTACGGCACGCGTGTGTCATTTGAAAAGTTCCCGCCCGGCAGGAGAAGAAGCTGCAGCAGCCAGGGCCCGTACGGAGAGAAGCAGCGACAGGGGCCCCTCAGAGAGAAGCAGTGGCGGGGGCTCCTAAGAAAACAGCATCGGCGCAGCCTGGGCATGTGAAAGAGAAGCAGTTCCGCGGGTGGCTCGTACGGAGGTGCCTGAGGAGGGGACAATAAGAAGAGAGAGGTGAGTGGTTACTAATAACCTGCGGGGACAATGGAGGGCGGGCGGGGGGGGGAGGGGGTCAACTGTTGACAAATATTTGGGGTGTAGTGGTGTAGTATATGGGAATGTAGTTTTACAGGTGTTGTATATCGGGGGTGTAGTGGTATAGTATATAGTGGTGTAGTTTTATAGGGGTGTAGTATAATACAGGTGTATATAGGGATGTAGTATAATATATATACACCTGTATTATACTACACCCCTATATACACCTGTATTATATTACACCCCTATATACACCTGTATTATACTATACCACTCCACCCCTATATTCACCTGTATTATACTACACCCCTATATACACCTGTATTATACTACACCCCTATATACACCTGTATTATACTACACCCCTATATACACCTGTATTATACTACACCCCTATATACACCTGTATTATACTACACCCCTATATACACCTGTATTATACTACACCCCTATATACACCTGTATTATACTACACCCCTGTATACACCTGTATTATACTACACCCCTAGATACACCTGTATAATACAGGTGTATATAGGGGTGTAGTGGTGTAGTATAATACAGGTGTATATAGGGGTGTAGTATAATACAGGTGTATATAGGGGTGTAGTGGTGTAGTATAATACAGGTGTATATAGGGGTGTAGTGGTGTAGTATAATACAGGTGTAGTATATAGGGGTGTAGTATAATACAGGTGTATATAGGGGTGTAGTGCTGTAGTATAATACAGGTGTAGTATATTGGGGTGTAGTATATTACAGGTGTATATTAGGGTGTAGTATAATACAGGTGTATATAGGGGTGTAGTGCTGTAGTATAATACAGGTGTAGTATATAGGAGTGTAGTGATATAGGTTATCACAGGTGTAGTATATACTGATGTAGTGGTGCAGTTTATTACAGGTGTAGTATATAGTGATGTACTATATTACAGGTGTATATAGGAGTGTAGTGATGTAGTGTAAAGTGGTATAGTATATAGAGGTGTAGTTTATTGCAGGTGTAGTGTATAGGGATGTATATTACAGGTGTAGTATGTGGCGGGTGTAGTGATGTAGTATATGGGGATTGTGTGTATATGTATGTATACAGTGTGTGTATGTGTATATATATTATATACACAGACAGTATATATATATATGTGTGTGTGTGTGTGTGTGTGTGTATATACACTGTATATATATATATATATATATATATATATATATATATATACATATATGTAGAACAAGATGAAGAAGGATCCAACAAGGCAGAATGACTCCAAGGGCAACAAAAGTTTTTTTTTGTTTTTTTTTTCCTCTGACTTTATTATCTAAGAATAAAAAATTCCAGAGCTCTTGACAAGTTGTTAAGTGCAAGGTATATGCAGTATGGACTACGCGTTTCGGCGGACGCGGGAAGGCGGCTGCGTCCGCCGAAACGCGTAGTCCATACTGCATATACCTTGCACTTAACAACTTGTCAAGAGCTCTGGAATTTCTTATTTTTAGATAATAAAGTCAGAGGAAAAAAAACCAAAAAACTTTTGTTGCCCTTGGAGTCATTTTGCCTTGCTGGATCCTTCTTCATCTTGTTCTACATATCTTGGAAGTCTCCCACTTCAGGTCCGTGCAATAAGGAGAACAAGGACGCCGGGGCTTGAGCTCTGACAGGTGAGCTGGTCTACAACCTTTATTTCAAAATATATATATATATATATATATATATATATATATATATATATATATATATATAAAATGTAGAATGTAGAACCGAGTTAATTATATTAGTCCGGCCCTCTAAAACCATCCCAATTTCTCATGCGGCCCCATGGGAAAATTAATTGCCCACCCCTGCTCTAGATGGTAAAAAATATTAATGGTAGAAAATAATAATGTCCTGTCTAGGTGCCCTAGAAAAGTGTCCCCATTTGCTCCTAAAAAGTAATAATAATGCCCCATGTGCTCCTCTGACAGTCACACTTCCCTGAGTGCCCCATAACAATAACGGTTCTTAAGTGCCTTCTTAACATTTACTAATGTCTCTTAAGTCTCCTCTTGTACACCTCCCCTATACACAGTATGATTGTGGCGACCCCGTGCCAGCAGCCGCGGTGCTGCTCGGATCCGGATCTATGGTATGGTTCAAGGGGCTCTACGGACCCGGAGGTCGCGCGGACACTTTGAATAAATAGGGGGACATAATTGTACGGGATTTGTTAGAAACTGTCTGTGACGCCACCCATGGTGTGTGGTGAGATATAGCACCACAGCTGCTGTTATGGGGTGCTCGGGAAGATGTGATGGCAGCTGGATGTTAACACCTCTGTGGGTAGGGATGGATGCCCCGGGGCCCAGTGTTGTGCAGGGTTGCAGGGATCAGCACACTAAGGGGTACTTTGCACCTTGCGACATCGCTAGCATCGGCTAGCGATGCCGAGCGCGATAGTTCCCGCCCCCGTCGCACATGCGATTTCTTGTGATAGCTGCCGTATCGAACATTATCGCTTCGGCAGCTTCACACGCACTTACCTGCCCTGCGACGTCGCTCTGGCCGGCGACCCGCTTAATTCTTAAGGGGGCAGATCGTGCGGCGTCACAGCGACGCCACATGGCAGGCGGCCAATATAAGCGGAGGGGCGGAGATGAGCGGGACGTAAACATCCCGCCCACCTCCTTCCTTCCGCATAGCCGGTGGAGATAGGTAAGGAGATGTTCCTTGCTCCTGCAGCTTCACACACAGCGATGTGTGCTGCCGCAGGAACGAGGAACAACATCGTATCTCCTATTGGTGCGACATTATGAAAATGACCGACGCTACACAGATCACTGATTTTTGACGCTTTTGCGATTGTTTATCGGCGCATCTAGGCTTTACACGTTGCGACGCCGTTACCGGCCCTGGATGTGCATCACTTTCGATTTGACCCCGACGATATCGCAGTAGCGGTGTCGCAGCGTGCAAAGTACCCCTTACAGCTCGATTGTCCTGGTGCTGGATGAGGTTGCACTGATGTGTGGAGTCAATAAACACAATGTTCTTTTGGTAAACCAAGGTGATGGTGGCTGGCCTCCACAGACGGGTGTATTAGGTCCCACACCCGGGCTAGTGGTCAATGTCCTTTTTCTCTGCACGTCTGTAGTTTTCAGTGATGGACTTCCCGGTGTGTAACACGGGAGTCAGCTCCCGGTCCTTTGGTTGGGAGCCGTGCCCGTCAGACGCTGACCCATGGGATCTAACGGGCCTTGGCGGATGCCCTATCCCTCTCTGTGGGTGGTTGTCTACTTTTCAGGACTTAAGTTGGCACAGGACCTAAAATCCTGCCCTCAATTGGTTAATTAGCTAGGCCGTTGGTGCCGGTCCTGGCTTCAGGGTCCAAGTACCCCCTTTGTGCACGGTTTCTGGGTCGGTTCTCCAGTGTCGGTACCGGCGGGATACAACCCTGCCCCAGTCCACCTCGGATCTCCGGCAGCCGTCTTCCCGTCTCCTACTGGCACTGACCACTGTCTGCCACCTAGCCAGAACATCAGGGCTCCAACCCTGACGCCTGTCAACTTGAACTCCAGACCTTGACAGGTCTGAACTCCACTTGAGCTACAGACTTCACTCTCTCTAGACTCAACTCAACTCGACTCCTGCTTTCCCGCCTCGGGTTCTCCAGACCCCTAGGTGGTTGTTCTCCTTCCGCCTGGTCCCGCCCACTGGTGTGTCTGTCCTTCCCTGAGGGGGTGACTAGGGTTTCTGGTCGGCTGGTTTAACCCTTTGTGGGAGCGGTGTTGTGTGGGGGCTAAACTGTGTGACTACCTGGTTCAGCCAGGGCATCACATGATGTTCGCATAACTCACCTATACACAGTATGATGTTCCCATAGCTCCCCTATACACAGTATGATACCTCTAAACCTCCTCTCTGCACAGTATAATGGGCCCACAGCTTCCCCAAAACAATAGTCCACAAACTGTATAATGGCCACCACAGTAGCCGCCACACTGATTAATTGTCCCCACAGTAGTCCCCACATTGTATAATGGCTTCCATAGTAACCCCCCACACTGTATGAGAACCCCCAAAGCAGTCCCCACAGTATATGACACTCACCCACATTAGCTCCTATACTTTATAAAGGCTCCCCATTAGCTCCCACACTGTATACAGTTAGGTCCAGAAATATTTGGACAGTGACACAAGTTTTGTTATTTTAGCTGTTTACAAAAACATGTTCAGAAATACAATTATATATATAATATGGGCTGAAAGTGCACACTCCCAGCTGCAATATGAGAGTTTTCAAATCCAAATCGGAGAAAGGGTTTAGGAATCATAGCTCTGTAATGCATAGCCTCCTCTTTTTAAAGGGACCAAAAACAATTGGACAAGGGACTCTAAGGGCTGCAATTAACTCTGAAGGTGTCTCCCTCGTTAACCTGTAATCAATGAAGTAGTTAAAAGGTCTGGGGTTGATTACAGGTGTGTGGTTTTGCATTTGGAAGCTGTTGCTGTGACCAGACAACTTGCGGTCTAAGGAACTCTCAATTGAGGTGAAGCAGAACATCCTGAGGCTGAAAAAAAAGAAAACATCCATCAGAGAGATAGCAGACATGCTTGGAGTAGCAAAATCAACAGTCGGGTACATTCTGAGAAAAAAGGAATTGACTGTTGAGCTTGGGAACTCAAAAAGGCCTGGGCGTCCACGGATGACAACAGTGGTGGATGATCGCCGCATACTTTCTTTGGTGAAGAAGAACCCGTTCACAACATCAACTGAAGTCCAGAACACTCTCAGTGAAGTAGGTGTATCTGTCTCTAAGTCAACAGTAAAGAGAAGACTCCATGAAAGTAAATACAAAGGGTTCACATCTAGATGCAAACCATTCATCAATTCCAAAAATAGACAGGCCAGAGTTAAATTTGCTGAAAAACACCTCATGAAGCCAGCTCAGTTCTGGAAAAGTATTCTATGGACAGATGAGACCAAGATCAACCTGTACCAGAATGATGGGAAGAAAAAAGTTTGGAGAAGAAAGGGAACGGCACATGATCCAAGGCACACCACATCCTCTGTAAAACATGGTGGAGGCAACGTGATGGCATGGGCATGCATGGCTTTCAATGGCACTTGGTCACTTGTGTTTATTGATGACATAACAGCAGACAAGAGTAGCCTTATGAATTCTGAAGTGTACCGGGATATACTTTCAGCCCAGATTCAGCCAAATGCCGCAAAGTTGATCGGACGGCGCTTCATAGTACAGATGGACAATGACCCCAAGCATACAGCCAAAGCTACCCAGGAGTTCATGAGTGCAAAAAAGTGGAACATTCTGCAATGGCCAAGTCAATCACCAGATCTTAACCCAATTGAGCATGCATTTCACTTGCTCAAATCCAGACTTAAGACGGAAAGACCCACAAACAAGCAAGACCTGAAGGCTGCGGCTGTAAAGGCCTGTCAAAGCATTAAGAAGGAGGAAACCCAGCGTTTGCTGATGTCCATGGGTTCCATACTTAAGGCAGTGATTGCCTCCAAAGGATTCGCAACAAAATATTGAAAATAAAAATATTTTGTTTGGGTTTGGTTTATTTGTCCAATTACTTTTGACCTCCTAAAATGTGGAGTGTTTGTAAAGAAATGTGTACAATTCCTACAATTTCTATCAGATATTTTTGTTCAAACCTTCAAATTAAACGTTACAATCTGCACTTGAATTCTGTTATAGAGGTTTCATTTCAAATCCAATGTGGTGGCATGCAGAGCCCAACTCGCGAAAATTGTGTCACTGTCCAAATATTTCTGGACCTAACTGTAAGTGCTCCCCACACCAATTTCCAGATTCTTCGGTGGATCTCTTCTATTTTTTGTATGTATATATATATATATATATATATATATATAATTATTTATATATATGTATATATATATATATATATATGTATACGGTATATATATATATATATATATATATATATATATATATATATACAGTCATGGCCAAAGGTTTTGAGAATGCTACAAATATTAATTTTTACAAAGTGTACTACTTAAGTTTTTCTAATGGCAATTTGCATATACTTCAGAATGTCATAAAGAGTGATCAGCTTAACAGCAATTACTTGCAAAGACAATATTGGCTAAGAAAATGAACTTTAACCCCCAAAACACATTTCAACATCATTGCATTCCTGCCTTAAAAGGAGCAGCTAACATTGTTTTAGTACACACTATGAAGAGAAAGAGACATGGATCGCACATCCCAAAAATACAATGATCTAAAGCCGCTAGGCAAAAAATTAAATAGAACATGATGTTCTTTTGTTACCATTCTGATCAGATTGTATTAAGCCCACTGCCACGTCACGGCAAACCTCTTGAGTGGGTCCCTAACCTGACCTTTTTGTGCGGCACTGTGCACTGACCACCGCCGCAGCGACAAAGCGCGAGCAGGGCGGGCGACCTGGTGCCTCACAGCACCCATGCTGCAAGGCGAAGCCCCCAAGGCTCCAGGCCGCGCCGCCCCACTGACACGACACCACCACAACAGCAGCCACCACACAGCACCAGCACACAGTGAGAGGAGCTGTGCACCCACCTCCCACTGGCTCCCATATGTGGACTGGGAGCAAAAAGAAGGCTGACCCCTCTTGCAGTCTCCTGCTGTCTTTTTTTGCTTGGCTCTGCACTCTCCCCATTTGGCACAGGTGATTTTAATCAGCAGGAGACCTGAAAGACCTGAAAGACCTGAAAGACCTGGCTAGTTTCCTGCCAGCGTTGAGAAACATGTGATGGTGTCTCCGCAGGCCTTCTTGCTTTGAATATTTCCCAGGGTGCATTGCTGTAGAATCACTGCGTTGAGAAACACGTGATGGTGTCTCCGCAGTGGTGGATGTTGATCTCCCTAAGGTCAACCATCCTTGCTCACATAGTCTTTTTACTAGGCAATGCTCCCACTAGCCAGATACCTACTCCACACTGATGAGGGGCAAATACCCCGAAACGGCTGTCTGTGGATGGATACCATGTTTGGCATAGGTGGTCTCCGTGACTGGAGACTGCCCTTCCCGTGGTTGTTCCTTCCCGGTGAAAGACCTGGCTAGTTTCCTGCCAGCATTGAGAAACATGTGATGGTGTCTCCGCAGGCCTTCTTGCTTTGTTTCTATATCTCTGTCTGTATTTGCATCAGTCTGTCTCAATCTCTGTATCTGTCTGTCTCTCTCTATGTCTTATTGCCCAGCTGTCTTTTTGCCCGGCTGTCCTTTTGCCCAGCTGTCTTTTTGCTTGGCTATCTCTTTTCCCGGCTGTCTCTTTCCTGGGCTGTCTCTTTCCTGGGCTGTCTCTTACCAGGGCTGTTTCTTTCCAGAGCTGTCTCTTTGCCTGTCTGTCTCTTTCTCCGGTCTGTCTCTTTGCCCGTCTGTCTCTTTCTCCGGTCTGTCTCATTGCTCGGTCTGTCTCTTTGCCCGGTCTGTCTCTTTCCAGGTCTGTCTCTTTCCAGGTCTGTCTCTTTGGGCATTTGTCTCTTTGTGCGTCTGTCTCTTTGCCCGGTCTGTCTCTTTGCCCCGTCTGTCTCTTTGCCCGTCGGTCTTTTTGCTAATCTGTCTCTTTGCCAGTCTGTCTCTTTGCCCAGTCTGTCTCTTTGCCCAGTCTGTCTTTTTCCAGGTCTGTCTCTTTCCAGGTCTGTCTCTTTGCCGTCTGTTTCTTTCCAGGGCTGTCTCTTTCCCTTGTCTGTCTCTTTCCCGGTATGTCTCTTTCCAGGTTTGTCTCTTTCCAGGTCTGTCTCTTTGCCCGGCTGTCTCTGTCTGTGTCTCTGTCTTTCTTTATCCGTCTCACCACCGACATCATATAACCTCACACATAAGCTTCGTATACTAACAGTTTATTTTGTTCCTATAGCAACCACTGACAGTTGCTATTTATAGCCTGCAGCTCCCAGCTCCATTCAGTTTAATGGCTGCAGGATTTTTGTAGAGTAACTGGAAAGCACAGGGTTAAATTTTCCTGCCCAAACATAGTCTATGATGTTCCCTGAGTCACATGGGGCATCTGTGCAAAATTTCGTGATTGTAAATGCGACGGTGCAAATTCCTTTAGCGGACATACATACATACATACATACATACATACACACATACATACATACATACATACAGTTAGGTCCAGAAATATTTGGACAGTGACACAAGTTTTGTTATTTTAGCTGTTTACAAAAACATGTTCAGAAATACAATTATATATATAATATGGGCTGAAAGTGCACACTCCCAGCTGCAATATGAGAGTTTTCACATCCAAATCGGAGAAAGGGTTTAGGAATCATATCTCTGAAATGCATAGCCTCCTCTTTTTCAAGGGACCAAAAGTAATTGGACAAGGGACTCTAAGGGCTGCAATTAACTCTGAAGGTGTCTCCCTCGTTAACCTGTAATCAATGAAGTAGTTAAAAGGTCTGGGGTTGATTACAGGTGTGTGGTTTTGCATTTGGAAGCTGTTGCTGTGACCAGACAACATGCGGTCTAAGGAACTCTCAATTGAGGTGAAGCAGAACATCCTGAGGCTGAAAGAAAAGAAAAAATCCATCAGAGAGATAGCAGACATGCTCGGAGTAGCAAAATCAACAGTCGGGTACATTCTGAGAAAAAAGGAATTGACTGGTGAGCTTGGGAACTCAAAAAGGCCTGGGCGTCCACGGATGACAACAGTGGTGGATGATCGCCGCATACTTTCTTTGGTGAAGAAGAACCCGTTCACAACATCAACTGAAGTCCAGAACACTCTCAGTGAAGTAGGTGTATCTGTCTCTAAGTCAACAGTAAAGAGAAGACTCCATGAAAGTAAATACAAAGGGTTCACATTTAGATGCAAACCATTCATCAGTTCCAAAAATAGACAGGCCAGAGTTAAATTTGCTGAAAAACACCTCATGAAGCCAGCTCAGTTCTGGAAAAGTATTCTATGGACAGATGAGACAAAGATCAACCTGTACCAGAATGATGGGAAGAAAAAAGTTTGGAGAAGAAAGGGAACGGCACATGAACCAAGGCACACCACATCCTCTGTAAAACATGGTGGAGGCAACGTGATGGCATGGGCATGCATGGCTTTCAATGGCACTGGGTCACTTGTGTTTATTGATGACATAACAGCAGACAAGAGTAGCCGGATGAATTCTGAAGTGTACCGGGATATACTTTCAGCCCAGATTCAGCCAAATGCCGCAAAGTTGATTGGACGGCACTTCATAGTACAGATGGACAATGACCCCAAGCATACAGCCAAAGCTACCCAGGAGTTCATGAGTGCAAAAAAGTGGAACATTCCGCAATGGCCAAGTCAATCACCAGATCTTAACTCAATTGAGCATGCATTTCACTTGCTCAAATCCAGACTTAAGATGGAAAGACCCACAAACAAGCAAGACCTGAAGGCTGCGGCTGTAAAGGCCTGGCAAAGCATTAAGAAGGAGGAAACCCAGCGTTTGGTGATGTCCATGGGTTCCAGACTTAAGGCAGTGATTCTGTTGTAGAGGTTTCATTTCAAATCCAATGTGGTGGCATGCAGAGCCCAACTCGCGAAAATTGTGTCACTGTCCAAATATTTCTGGACCTAACTGTACACTGAGCTTTATATATATATATATATATATATATATATACATATATATATATATATATATATATATATATATATATATATATACAGTGCCTACAAGTAGTATTCAACCCCCTGCAGATTTAGCAGGTTTACACATTCGGAATTAACTTGGCATTGTGACATTTGGACTGTAGATCAGCCTGGAAGTGTGAAATGCACTGCAGCAAAAAAAAATGTTATTTCTTTTTTTTTTTTTTTTTTTTTTTAAATTGTGAAAAGTTTATTCAGAGGGTCATTAATTATTCAACCCCTCAAACCACCAGAATTCTGTTTGGTTCCCCTAAAGTATTAAGAAGTATTTCAGGCACAAATAACAATGAGCTTCACATGTTTGGATTAATTATCTCATTTTCCAGCCTTTTCTGACTAATTAAGACCCTCCCCAAACTTGTGAACAGCACTCATACTTGGTCAACATGGGAAAGACAAAGGAGCATTCCAAGGCCATCAGAGACTCGATCGTGGAGGGTCACAAGGCTGGCAAGGGGTACAAAACCCTTTCTAAGGAGTTGGGCCTACCTGTCTCCACTTTTGGGAGCATCATCCGGAAGTGGAAGGCTTATGGAACTACTGTTAGCCTTCCACGGCCTGGACAGCCTTTGAAAGTTTCCACCCATGCCGAGGCCAGGCTTGTCCGAAGAGTCAAGGCTAACCCAAGGACAACAAGAAAGGAGCTCCGTGAAGATCTCATGGCAGTGGGGACATTGGTTTTAGTCAATACCATAAGTAACGTACTCCACCGCAATGGTCTCCGTTCCAGACGAGCCCGTAAGGTACCTTTACTTTCAAAGCGTCATGTCAAGGCTCGTCTACAGTTTGCGCATGATCACTTGGAGGACTCTAAGACAGACTGGTTCAAGGTTCTTTGGTCTGATGAGACAAAGATCGAGATCTTTGGTGCCAACCACACACGTGACTTTTGGAGACTGGATCAAAGGCGGGGGAAAGCTCATGCATAATGGACGCGCAACCAATCGTGATAGTGGCAATGACTAAGGTCCATAAGTTCACATAAATACAATTTTTATTGGGTCCAAAAAGGCAAACACAAACCATATACATTAAAAACAATTAAAATGTGCAAGGAACGCACAGATGCAAAACACATTCCCCTTGTGTACAACTTCAAAAATGTGTTACCACACATGAAAAACAGAATAATTGTGCAATATACAAAAGTAATGGATATCTGTACCTCCAAAATCTCCCAATGAAGTAGAGATAGCCCACAAGGTAAGTTGTATAATGGTAAAGACACACACATACCCCAGAAGTCACATGTAAAGAATATTAGACCACAAGCGCATGAGTATACCTCCCTGGAAATCACATGTCATAGTCAAGGAAAATATCCACTCCCAAATGGCAATAGTCAAGGGTGTAAAGAGTCAGTGGAGACTGTCAATAGGCCCCTGTAGGGATTAAGACAGTAATAAATGCCCAGCAATACCATAAGGGAGTCTCACCACCTGCTCAGTGGGGAAGGGGGAGGAAGGGGGGGGTGTGTTTGGCTATGCCAAAGTATTATACCCAGCTGTGGAGCATGAGTTGGAGGTCATGGTGTTATCAGGGGAAAGTGGCAGGCCCCACGCGTATCGCTGCGGACAGCTTCATCAGGGGAGGTCGTGGCCTGGACCAGGTGAAGAGATATATATACAGACCTGAATGAAATAATTAGAAACATATGATTAAACAATTCACATACCATTGGTGATCAGACTCCACTCAGAGAGTGGGCGCCGCCATGACCGGATGTGATGTCATGTGCAGAGCTCCGGAAACCGGAAGTGGCGTTTACAGTGTGGAATAATCATTTATTAGGGATAATAATGGCCAGGGGAGCACGGTTTTGAGCTGTATGGACTGAACGGATACTAGATGCCCGTCTGTGGAGAAATAAACCAAAATTACAAGGGCATAGTTATCGCCGCGACCGGAAGTGAGGTCACGCTAGGGGCTAAAGATAGCTGAGAGCACTGCGCATGCTCACTACAATTACCTAAAGGGGTGCATTAGAAGGCTATATCTACAGGAACCTAAGTGCCTGAAGATTACATAGACCATGGTCAGATTGGCCAGGGTCCGTTTTAGCACAGACAATGTCCTGTAAGATTTCAGGGCCTCACAATTAGCACTGGGTCCGGCTAGTGTGATGACAATTTTCACACCCAAAAGAATATATACGCAATCATGGTGATGGTCCCATAATGATATACTTAATACCACAAAGCAGTGGATTTATCCTCTGGTTACGATGCCATAAGAGAAGTTTTCATGACAGTAGTGCTATAATGGATACATAGTACCACATAATCGTGGATTTATCCACTAGATAATTAATCTCATCAGGTATGGAGGGTCCCGACCTCCCAAACATGTATTATTGTCAATGAAAAAGTACGTTTAGAGAAAACAGTGTCACTACATATATTAGTACCACAACTGCGGATTTATCCGGGATCTTCAGATAGGGGATAATTGAAGCGTAGAAAATTCACGGTCTCTAATAAATGTTCATCTCATACAGAAACATATGATTTTGGTGGTCTAGGGTATACAAGACCAATCCCTGCAGTGGTTGGAACAGTAAAGAGTGGAAGGTAATTCACCAAGATATCCATAGATACCATGATTCACGGGTTTGAACAAGGACCATAATAGACAGGACAACCGCTACACCACCCCATCAATGGTTCCAATGCCATCTTAGCGGTGGAACTATGCTACAAGAGGCTAGAATATGTGTGAGCCCAATGGGGGATCTAGATTTAATGCTCATGACTTCATTCACCGTTACAGGTATGGGGTCACAGTCATATCAACCCTCAAACAACGGAGGGATAAAGAAGGAAGAGCATTCAGAATCCAACATTATAAAATATGACACCAACGTGTCTAATGCATAAAACATCACAGAGTGTCCATCACTGAGGAGAAGAGGAGAAAGGGGTCCATCCAGATTATGTCTTGATAGGATGGGAAAGGGGAGTAGAGTGGAGCAATCACGTCCCAAGTCTGAAGATTTTGAGGGACAAAGTTTCTAGATATAATGAGCTTCTTGTTATGTGTATAACTTCCTTCTTTCAGTCCATTTCTCTCTCCCATTAGTCCCCACGTGGGGAGGGTTCTTCAACAATGGGTACTAGGGTACACAGCCAGCAGCGATCTGGACACAGGACCAGATGAGGCAAGAGGGGCAGAAGATCCCACAAAGCGTGTAACCAGACCCAAAACCCGAGTAAATTATCAGAACAAACGATACAGACGGCTGTAGGAGTGTCCTCCGAGCCAGTCAATGCGATGGAAGGTGAACCTGATTGTCATCAACACCCATGCGCCTCGAGGGGATCAGGTATGAATGATGATTTGCAAATTATAAATCTCTCTGAACACATTTTAACATCTGGGGAAATATCGGTCCTACAAAAGGGGCTTACATTCGTCCCTACCCATGGTTTGGATAAATTTATACTAATAAAGGACCTATATCTCTTCTGTAGGAGTTTGGTCCTCAGGGCTATCCATAGGAAACCGGATATGCTCAATGGCCTGCCCGATGCTGATAGGCAAACCTTTCAAGATCTTTTGGACCTCCTACAGGAGAATGACCGTCCCACAGGTAGGAGAGTTTTTCCACATAAGAACAAATCTATGGTCACACCACCCCTCTCATTGGCCCCGGCGGTCAAAGTTTTCTTTGACCTGGTAAAAACTGATATCATGAAACTACCGACTACAGTTACTCTTGAACATAATCTAAGCCCTGTTGAGAAGACGGCCCTTGTCCAGCTTAAAAATAACAACACCTTTGTCATCAAGGAAGCAGACAAGGGCGGGAATGTAGTTTTATGGCCCACCACTATGTATATTGAAGAGGCCAACAGGCAGCTAACCAATGCGAGGTGTTATACAAAAAATCCATCAGATCCGACCGGTGTATTCCTCAAAAAATTGAAATCCCTATTGGATCGTGCATGTAGTCTGGGTGTCATCAACAGTAAGGAGAAGAAGTACATGTGGGTGGAGCAACCAACAATACCTACTTTTTATATGCTACCTAAAGTTCATAAGAGTGCCTCCAAACCACCAGGTCGTCCCATTGTCTCCAGCATTGGGAGCCTGTGTGAGAAGGTGTGCACATACCTGGACTTTTTTCTGCAACCCATTGTACTTCAACTTCCATCTTATCTGCGGGATTCATCGGATTTTATCCGATTTTGCCTTGGCATTGACATACCCCCCAGACTTTGATTGTGACATGTGACGTAGAATCCTTATACTTGAACATCAAACATGAGGATGGCATCAGGGCGTTAGGTCACTTTCTGAATAAAGAATCTAATTCAGACAGAATGCACGACTCCCTCCTGATTGACCTGTGCAGTTTTGTGCTTGAACACAACTATTTTCTATTCGGTAACACCTTCTTCAGGCAAATCTCAGGAGTTGCAATGGGGGCTCGATGCGCACCAGCGTACGCAAATTTGTTTTTGGGGTGGTGGGAGGAAACTATCGTTTACCCCTCCCACCAATACAGGGACAATGTCCTACATTGGTATATTGACGACCTGTTCTTCTTATGGTCTGGCACTGAGGAAACCTGTCATGAGTTCTTGAATTTCTTGAACACAAATCCATATAACATCTTTTTGACTTCTAGCCTGTCGTTTTCCACAGCTGTTTTTCTGGATTTGAGCATAACGGTGAAGGAGGGCCACTTGTCTACTAATCTCTACAGAAAACCGACGGCAACCAACAGCCTCCTCCGATTTGATAGCTTCCATCCATTCCACACAAGGAAAGGTATACCGATGGGACAATTTCTAAGAGCACGTCGTAATTGCACATCTAATGATGAATTTTATATTCAAGCCCATGATTTGACTGCACGCTTCAGGAACAGAGGATATCCCAGAGGGGTCATTTCTACAGCTTTCCAGCGAGCGAAACAGGACACACAACGTGATCTATTGATTCACAAGAAGCCACATGGAGACCAGCCACTTCGACTCATTACAGATTTCAACAGCCATTGGAACCAGGTGAGACACATCTTGCAAGATCATTGGAGGGTGCTCAAAACGGATGTCCAAGTGGCATCTCTTGTGAGTGATGCTCCTCTCCTTACTGCCAGGAGGGCCCCCCGACTGCGAGATGTGTTAACCAGAAGCCACTTCAAGAGACCAACAGCAAAACTGAACAGAGGACAGATACTAAAAGGGTCGTACCCATGTGGTGAGTGCAATATTTGCCAATTCATGCACCCGACAAGGGATGTGTTTATCAATCCTGCTGATTCCAGTCCACACGCTCTGTTGACATATATTAACTGCAAAACCACTAATGTTATATATGCCATTATATGTCCATGCCAGAGAATCTACGTGGGACAGACCACCCAGGAATTGCGGAGAAGAATACAGAAGCACATTTCCACCATCAACCTGGCAAAGTCGGACCAAAAATAAGGGAAAACTTACTTCCGTGGCCTCATATTTTCTCACACATCATAGAGGTTCGTGCCATAATTTACGGTTGGTGGGACTTCAGAGAATCATGAGTAATGACAGGGGTGGATCACTGCTGAAACCTCTCCTGAGGGCTGAGGCAAGATGGATTTTTTCACTTAAGTCCCTTACACCATCAGGACTTAATGAAGAATTGTTGTACACTGGCTTCCTAGGCTAATCTCTGGCTCTTCTGACAACTGAGTCAACTATCATCATTGTTTCTTCTTATCATAGTACCCATTGTTGAAGAACCCTCCCCACGTGGGGACTAATGGGAGAGAGAAATGGACTGAAAGAAGGAAGTTATACACATAACAAGAAGCTCATTATATCTAGAAACTTTGTCCCTCAAAATCTTCAGACTTGGGACGTGAATGCTCCGCTCTACTCCCCTTTCCCATCCTATCAAGACATAATCTGGATGGACCCCTTTCTCCTCTTCTCCTCAGTGATGGACACTCTGTGATGTTTTATGCATTAGACACGTTGTTTGAGGGTTGATATGACTGTGACCCCATACCTGTAACGGTGAACGAAGTCATGAGCATTAAATCTAGATCCCCCATTGGGCTCACACATATTCTAGCCTCTTGTAGCATAGTTCCACCGCTAAGATGGCATTGGAACCATTGATGGGGTGGTGTAGCGGTTGTCCTGTCTATTATGGTCCTTGTTCAAACCCGTGAATCATGGTATCTATGGATATCTTGGTGAATTACCTTCCACTCTTTACTGTTCCAACCACTGCAGGGATTGGTCTTGTATACCCTAGACCACCAAAATCATATGTTTCTGTATGAGATGAACATTTATTAGAGACCGTGAATTTTCTACGCTTCAATTATCCCCTATCTGAAGATCCCGGATAAATCCGCAGTTGTGGTACTAATATGTGTAGGGATTGGTCCTGTATACCCTAGACCACCAAAATCATGTGTTCCTGTATGAGATGAACATTTATTAGAGACCGTGAACTTTTTACGCTCCAATTATCTCCCATCTGAAGTTCCCGGATAAATCCGCAGTTGTGGTACTAATATATGTAGTGACACTGTTTTCTCTAAACGTACTTTTTCATTTACAATAATACATGTTTGGGAGGTCGGGACCCTCCATACCTGATGAGATTAATTATCTAGTGGATAAATCCACGATTATGTGGTACTATGTATCCATTATAGCACTACTGTCATGAAAACGTCTCTTATGGCATCGTAACCAGAGGATAAATCCACTGCTTTGTGGTATTAAGTATATCATTATGGGACCATCACCATGATTGCGTATATATTCTTTTGGGTGTGAAAATTGTCATCACACTAGCCGGACCCAGTGCTAATTGTGAGGTCCTGAAATCTTACAGGACATTGTCTGTGCTAAAACGGACCCTGGCCAATCTGACCATGGTCTATGTAATCTTCAGGCACTTAAGTTCCTGTAGATATAGCCTTCTAATGCACCCCTTTAGGTAATTGTGGTGAGCATGCGCAGTGCTCTCAGCTATCTTTAGCCCCTAGCGTGACCTCACTTCCGATCGCGGCGATAACTATGCCCTTGTAATTTTGGATTATTTCTCCACAGACGGGCATCTAGTATCTGTTCAGTCCATACAGCTCAAAACCGTGCTCCCCTGGCCATTATTATGCCTAATAAATGATTATTCCACACTGTAAACGCCACTTCCGGTTTCCGGAGCTCTGCACATGACATCACATCCGGTCATGGCGGCGCCCACTCTCCGAGTGGAGTCTGATCACCAATGGTATGTGAATTGTTTAATCATATGTTTCTAATTATTTCATTCAGGTCTGTATATATATCTCTTCACCTGGTCCAGGCCACGACCTCCCCTGATGAAGCTGTCCGCAGCGATACGCGTGGGGCCTGCCACTTTCCCCTGATAACACCATGACCTCCAACTCATGCTCCACAGCTGGGTATAATACTTTGGCATAGCCAAACACACCCCCCCCTTCCTCCCCCTTCCCCACTGAGCAGGTGGTGAGACTCCCTTATGGTATTGCTGGGTATTTATTACTGTCTTAATCCCTACAGGGGCCTATTGACAGTCTCCACTGACTCTTTACACCCTTGACTATTGCCATTTGGGAGTGGATATTTTCCTTGACTATGACATGTGATTTCCAGGGAGGTATACTCATGCGCTTGTGGTCTAATACTCTTTACATGTGACTTCTGGGGTATGTGTGTGTCTTTACCATTATACAACTTACCTTGTGGGCTATCTCTACTTCATTGGGAGATTTTGGAGGTACAGATATCCATTACTTTTGTATATTGCACAATTATTCTGTTTTTCATGTGTGGTAACACATTTTTGAAGTTGTACACAAGGGGATTGTGTTTTGCATCTGTGCGTTCCTTGCACATTTTAATTGTTTTTAATGTATATGGTGTGTGTTTGCCTTTTTGGACCCAATAAAAATTGTATTTATGTGAACTTATGGACCTTAGTCATTGCCACTATCACGATTGGTTGCGCGTTCATTATGCATGAGCTTTCCCCCGCCTTTGAAACATAATTTTCATGCAGGACGCAGCACCATTGTCTTATTCATCCAATCTGAGCTGTGCATCCGTTGTTTGTTGTAGTTTGGAGACTGGATGGCACTGCATATGACCCCAAGAATACCATCCCTACAGTCAAGCATGGTGGTGGCAGCATCATGCTGTGGGGCTGTTTCTCAGCCAAGGGGCCTGGCCATCTGGTCCGCATCCATGGGAAGATGGATAGCACGGCCTACCTGGAGATTTTGGCCAAGAACCTCCGCTCCTCCATCAAGGATCTTAAGATGGGTCGTCATTTCATCTTCCATCAAGACAATGACCCAAAGCACACAGCCAAGAAAACCAAGGCCTGGTTCAAGAGGGAAAAAATCAAGGTGTTGCAGTGGCCTAGTCAGTCTCCTGACCTTAACCCAATTGAAAACTTGTGGAAGGAGCTCAAGATTAAAGTCCACATGAGACACCCAAAGAACCTAGATAACTTGGAGAAGATCTGCATGGAGGAGTGGGCCAAGATCACTCCAGAGACCTGTGCCGGCCTGATCAGGTCTTATAAAAGACGATTATTAGCTGTAATTGCAAACAAGGGTTATTCCACAAAATATTAAACCTAGGGGTTGAATAATAACTGACCCACACTTTTATGTTGAAAATTTATTAAAATTTAACTGAGCAACATAACTTGTTGGTTTGTAAGATTTATGCATCTGTTAATAAATCCTGCTCTTGTTTGAAGTTTGCAGGCTCTAACTTATTTGCATCTTATCAAACCTGCTAAATCTGCAGGGGGTTGAATACTACTTGTAGGCACTCTATATATAAGTCCCCAATACTGCATTGGAAAAATGAACCCATCATGCTCACCTACTCCAGGGTCCTTGTGGCCCCAGCGCCAGTGGATCGCAGCACTCTCATCGCGCGCACTAGACATCAAAGTTTTGGTGCTTTGCAGTGACGTCAGCACGCTGGGACTCTGATGTTCTGAGTGTGCGCTCATCGTTGTCATCAGCAGCAGTGCAGGGAAATCATATTTCTCTGCACTACCGCAGAGGTTAACTACATCTGCGCGCTGTATGTGGCGATATAGTTTACAGTAGCGCAGCTTCAGGTGAGCGCCCT
Source organism: Anomaloglossus baeobatrachus (assembly GCF_048569485.1). Taxonomy (NCBI): domain Eukaryota; kingdom Metazoa; phylum Chordata; class Amphibia; order Anura; family Aromobatidae; genus Anomaloglossus; species Anomaloglossus baeobatrachus. The sequence continues at coordinate 585,786,617 of NC_134355.1, forward strand.
CTGAGCAGGGTTTACCCCCTCTCCCAGTAGCTGCGCTACTGTGTCAAGGTAAATGAACAGCGCAGCTCCTCACTCACTGAGAGGAGCCAGCTGTTTCTCTGAACGGCGGGCACCGGCCGCGGGCCCCTCACCTGTCGGGCCCGGTCGCAGTGGTGTCCGCTGCAACCGTGGTCGTTATGCCCCAGTTCTGGAGTATCAAAACCAACTAGTACACAATCTTAAGAATGGTTTTCTCCAACACAGCAATGAGGTACACAGTGTACAAAATCCCAGAAACATTGAGTCGTCATCACAGAAAGATTAGCAGGAGCAGTTTAAGTGGCAGAAGCAATTTCTGTGAGTTGTGGCACACATTTTTAGACCTTTCCGTGCTCCATCAGAACCGAGCACAAGTCTGACACATAGTGAACGGTTGGTGCTGGAATATCAAAAACTCAATTTCGGTGCCATGAGGGATGGATTAGACCCTTTTGTATTTTGGTTTTCAAAAATAGAAGAGTGGCCTGAGCTTGCCAGATGCACTTTGGAGGTTTTGTCATGCCCGGCAGCCAGTGTTCTCTCAGAACGTGTCTTCATCGCTGCTGGTGGTGTCCTGATGGAAAAACGCATCCAACTGTCCCATGAAAGTGTTGACCACCTAACGTTCATCAAGATGTACAAGTCATTGATCTCCAATTACATTTTCACCCCAGTTGAGGACTGTGAAGACTAGGCTATAGTGTAGTTTTCAGTGTGCTGCATTGAGCTCACATTATTGCAGTCTGTGACATCTTTCTCTGGGCTTCTGTAGCTGCTACTGCTGCTGATGTTACTAACAAGTGCTTTGGTGGCGCAACAATCAGTGTGTCCACCACTGTTAAGTTTACAATTTAGCTTTTTTATATGTATGAAGCACTTAATATTCCTCCTATTCATCCTCGTTTTGCTTCTTCATGAGTCATGACGAGCCCTGTCTTCTGCATGGCCCATGCCTCACTGTTGTGAAAAGACACTATGGGTACTTTTGGGCAATTGATGCCACTGTCCTGGTGTCTGCCCCTAATTTTTTTAAATGTGGAGAAATCAAATTGGGTGTCCAAGTTAATTAATCTGATTGGTAAATGGCATAACGAGAAAAAAATCAAAAGGCCAGGAACAGGGGGAGGAAGTGGAAGGACGACCTCCCCTTTCCACCAGATAGAACACGTGACTCGCTCTCCAGCGCCCCTCTAATAGTCAGGCCAATTGTGGAATTGCCGGATGATAAGCAAGGAGGCCGCTATTCTACTATGCCGATGAATGAAGGGTGCCCGGTGAGAGTAAGGTATATATTCCCCTGACTTCGGCGAGCGGAATATATCTAAACCTCCCCTGATCTCACTGAATGCACCACAATGATCCTTGGCATAAACTTGCTGCCACCAATCGATTACGATTGGGCGGCATGGTGGCTCAGTGGTTAGCACTGCAGTCTTGCAGTGCTGGGGTCCTGGGTTCAAATCCCACCAAGGACAACATCTGCAAGGAGTTTGTATGTTCTCCCCGTGTTTGCGTGGGTTTCCTCCGGGTTCTCCGGTTTCCTCCCACACTCGAAAGACATACAGATAGGGACTCTAGATTGTGAGCCCCAATGGGGACAGTGTTGCCAATGTATGTAAAGCGCTGTGGAATTAATAGCACTATATAAATGAATAAAATGAATGAATGAATGAATTAATTAACTACAGTTTGTCATCCAGTGCAACAGCAATGAAAAATGTAATAGCACACGATCAAAACTTCGTACCTACCCCAAAACGGTATCAATAAAAACATTGACTCAGGGCACATAAAATAAAGGCCGCTTTACACGCAACGACATCGCTAACGAGATGTCGTTGGGGTCACGGAATTCGTGACGAACATCCGGCCTCGTTATTAACGTCATTGCGTGTGAAACGCACGAACGACCGTTAACAGTCAAATTTACTTACGTTATCGTTGATCGTTAACACGCCGTCCATTTGCCAAATATCGTTGTTGGTGCTGGACACAGGTTGTTCATCGTTCCTGTGGAAGCACACATCGTTATGTGTGACACCCGAGGATCTACATCGTACCTGCGTCCGCCCGCAATGAGGAAGGAAGGAGGTGGGCGGGATATTCCTCCAGCTCATCTCCGCCCCTCCACTTCTATTGGACGGCTGCCGTTTGAGGTCGCTGTGACGCCGCACGAACCGCCCCCTTAGAAAGGAGGCGGTTCGCTGGCCACAGCGACGTTGCAGGGAAGGTAAGTCCGTGTGACGGGTGTAAGCAATGTTGTGCGCCACGGACAGCGATTTGCCCGTGACACACAACCGACGGAGGCGGGTACGCTCGCTAGCGCTAGCGATAGCGATATCGCAGCGTGTAAAGTGCCCTAAAGCCCTGAAAATTGGGTCTTTGAAAATTGCGATGCAAGCAAATTTTAATTTTTACAAATATCAAAATATTTTTTCACCTCTTAAATAAAATAAAATTAAACTCACTCTATAAATAAAACACAAAAAAACCCAATTCAGGAGTTACAATTTTTTTCGCTATTTCGCCATACATAAAATGGATAATGTCATTCAAAAGTACAACTTGTCCTGCAGAAAAAAGAAGCCCTTACACAGCTATGTCAACAAAGTAAAAAAGCTCTTGAAGTAAGGGGAGGAAAGCGACGAAAGGGACGAAAACGCAAAAACGGAAAATCACCCGGTCGAGAAGAGTTTAAAGTGAGGGTTGCCAAACATTCAGAAATTGCAGGAGAGTCCGTAAATGTAGGGCACCTATTTTCTTTGTCCAGAAAAATAATTTAAGGCATCTGAGATTTTTTTTGAAGTTGAGAAAAGTTATACAGATTATTTTGATTGTAGTTTTCATTATTTTACAGTTCACAGTGAATGCTACCAATGTGTTCATATCAGAATTATGGGCTGGAGACATTTATAACTCATATTCAAAATGATTCATTAAGGTTTTCCAATGTTATAGTAAAATATTTTGACGTTGACTTTTTGATAAGCTGTTCAGAAAAAAATAAAAAGTAAAGTTGGCAACCCTGGATGAGATATGTAGACATTTAAGTGGCGCCCTCCAATCAGAACGCCATACTTGGATGTTCATTCAATTTTCATTAAAGTGAATCTGTCAGCAGGTTTTGTGCACCTCATCTGAGAGCAGTATAATGTAGGGAAAAGGACTCTGATACCAGCGATATATAACTTAGATTACTAGATAGATCACTACTGACCCAGTCAGAATTCTTAGATGTTGGATGTAGTAGAGCTCAAATAGCAGACCCCGCCCACACCACAGCTTTCTGTGTACATTGTATATTGAGCTGTTAATCAGTGCAGGGGCTGTGGTTGGTCTAGCAGGCACATGAGACCCAGTCCTGTAGTGATAATCTCCTGCTAACAAAACATTCATTGTAGCACCCACAAAGCAAGGGGTCACTGGGCCTGGTGATGTCGGGTCTGTGGATGTCATAGGTGGCCCTACCCGGCTTTGTGGCCCCGAGGTGTACAATAAAGAAGGGGGGATGATAATGAAGGTTGGTTTCGTGATGCCACCTGCGGTACGAGGCCAGGGAATAGCCGCCGCTGCTGTCGCTGTCCTCTAGGGCGGATGGTTATAGCAGCTAAGATGTTTCTGCTCCCCACAGGGAGGATGATGAGTGTTGTAGTGATGGCAGGCACTGAAGTGCGGGGCGCCGGCAAGGACAGGCAGAAACAGTCTCTGTGGGTTCAAGGTCTCTTTACTCACAGTCCTGGTTTACCCGAGAGATGCTGCTCACCGCCGTGATGGACCCCAGACAATCCTGAGTAGTTTGAGGTCACCGCTGGTGGTTCCCACTTTGAATCCTTTCTGGTCAGGGTACCTCCAATCCCGGTGTAGGTGGAATATGGAATGGGTTGCGAGTGTTTGCTGCACTCTCCGCAGACCCTGGAATTCCAAGTAGCTGTGAGGACCCGAGCCGAGCTACCTGCTCCAAGCCACGGGTCTTGCAGTGGTCCCAGAAGTGAAAAGGTAGAGAGAATGTGACTGGACCGAAGTCCCAACTGTGCTCCTCACCCCAAGCTGTGCCCGGGGCTAACTAACTATGTGTGGAGATGCTCCTTCCTTTTCCCAAAGTAGTGCCACCCCCCAAGTGGTTGTCCTAATGACCGGGAAAGTTCTTTGCTTCGTGATAGCCACACCCCTCTCTTCCCCAGGCCATTTCTCGGTGGGAAAGCACTTAACTGTTTGTGGTTTGGGAATATGAGAAACACGAGCGATTAACCTCTCCTTACCCAGGATGAGTACTACATCTTAAAGGAGATGCAGTACCCTGTGGCGACTGAAGCCTCAGGGGCGCCACAACAGCATATAGCCTGATAAGTGATACAGCCCATGAAATCAGTGTCTCAACCCCTACCTTAAATTACACAACAAAAACCTGCTGACAGATTCCATTTAAATAAATTTTCTGCAAAACGAATTTCTTGGCCAAATTTGAGTATACTGCTAACCTTGAATTTTAGTGGATTTGCTCATCTGATTATTTCTATTCTTACCTGCCTAGCATAATGAATTTAAAATGGCAAACTAGTTCAATAAGCCAATAAGCCAATGTCACATACTTAGCATGGTAAGAAGCAGATCTGTGCTTTGATTTTCAAATGCTTAATCTTGATGTATTTGTACCTCGGCATTAATTTCCTTAGTGACACTGTTAACCATGGCAACCTCAGTGTAAGAGTATGTGAATAGTAGCCGCCATTCTCTCCAGGAATGTAATTGTATCAACTGATATTCAGCGATTGAAAAGGAGGGATTTTCAGACGCAGCAGCCTGGTAACGGTCGATCTGTACGGGAAATGGAGTATTAGCTGTGAAATGGGCCTTGCTGCATGTGTGTTTAATGTACGCTGCTATTTTGTTTATTGTCATTTCAATGCACTTTGGAGTTGTAGCTTACGATTATTTTGCAGCGTAACTACTTTCCTGCCTGGAACGTTTCAGACTCATTCATATGGCATGAAAGAAGCCAGTGGGGAATAAATAGTAATCTCAGTTGGCAGAAAAACATGCAGGTGGACTCTTTCTATCATGATGAATTGTGACTATTTCTCATCTGAAAACCTATTTTCCTCTTTTATTGCATTGCCATGTCAGAGAGACCGGTGTGGTGCGCAGGATACCCGGTACACCTGTTACATGGTTGCTGGTGGCTGTTTCTGCTCTTCTTGGTCTGATTTGCAAAACTCACTGCAGTAACTTTTGTACAAAAAAAGTCGCCCTCCACAAATCACTCTCCAAGCAACTAGATCAGTGCATTTTAACCCTTAATGTACCTGAGTGTGCTACATACATCATATAGTGCCTTGCGAAAGTATTCACCCACTTGTTTTTTTACCTATTTTGTTACTTTACAACCTGTGTTTAAATATTTTTGTAATCCGATTTGTGTGTGGTGCATCAGCACTAAATTATCACGAGTGTCACGGCCTGATTTGATTTTGGGAGGATCTGGGATCAGAATGTCACAGCGTCTTGCAGATCGAAGATCCGCTTTAGTGTTTGCTCGTCACTTACACTGAGTTGGAGCATATTTAATTTCATCTGGTACTGAAGGGGTTAAGGTTAATTTCTATCCCGCAGTGATCTTACAGGTAGTTATGAACTCAGCTGCAGCCGCTTCCTTCTGCTATAAATAGCCGCCCCTCCCTATGCTGCTTATAGCACATTCCTATGCCGACTATGTTGATGGAACTCGTTGCTGCATAACAGTGGTGCGGTTTCTATTGCAGCTGCAATGTTTCCTACTGAAAAATCTGATGAGTGCTTTTTGTTGTGTCTTTCTCCACCCATTTGTCTTACTTTTCTCATATTCCCTTATTATTGGTAAGACTAGCACCTTGCTCTCCTTCACTAAACAGAGTCAGTCAGAGTCAGAGTTCAGGGCCACAAGGGCCTAGGAACATGATCGGTGTATTGGGGCAAGGACCCAACTAGGGATGTTAGGGAGTGCAGGGATCAGCCTCGGGTGAATGTTAAGAGGTGGCCCTGCTCCCCTCACGTTAACACCAGGGCCTATTTTTGTGTTGTCTCCATAGTGTACCCTTTGTGTTGTGTCAGTAGCTAAGGGCCCTCACGTCCCCCAGCGTGACGTTATCCTGGTGTTCCCGCTGTGTTGCGCTGCTCTCTGGGAGTCCCCTTGTTCCTGGATTGACACCTGCAGTGACATTGTGTCATAAATAGTCCAAGTTGTGGAAGTAAAGTGAGTAAAATAGCAACAAAAATAAAATGTATCTGATAAAATAAGTAAAAATTGCCATGTGCATACGTTTTCACCAGTTTTGCTAATAAGCTGCTAGAAATGTCTGGTGCAATCAATTACCTTCATAAGTAACCAAACAGCACCATGAAGATCAAGGAAATCTCTAAACAAGTCAGAGACAGAGGTATTGAGAAATACATGTTAGGGTTGGTTCCCCCCAAAAATCCCCAATCCATGATGATACCTGGAGCACCATCAAATCCAGTATCATCTAATGGAAAGAAAATAGTATTACAACAAACTGCCAAGAGAGGGCCTCCCACCTAAACTCTCACAGACAAAGGGTAATCCTGAAGAAGATGAAAAGTTTCCAAGCATAGATATTGGGTTGATAATGACTTTTAGGATTGCTACAGGTGCTATAGTGCTATACACCTATAGTACTATAGGTGGCACTAGAATTCAAGCTCATAAGCCTCCTCACCCAGGGATGCTAGACATGTCACTATCCACAAGGAGGAATCCTTGAATCCTTTGCATCTCAGGTTATGTCTGAAAATCTCAAAGGTGGGAGACGATTGGATATTTAGGTAGGCATTCCAGAGGATAAGGGATACACAGGATAATTTTGGATGTGATTAGGTGAGGATCTTATGAGGACTGTGTGGCGCCCTGGACAAGCTAGGTCGTCACAGGTACTACACCAACACACCCTACACCCCGGATAGGCACACCTAAGCCAAACACAAATCCTTGTTGCCTTCCCCCAGGGTTGATGTCCACACCAGGGGGTGGACCAGGCGGTTGGTCCCGCCCACCGAGGAGTTCACAGTCCTGGAGGCGGGAAAAGTTGGCAGATTAGTTTTGGAGAGGAAAGTAGCAGTAGAGGAGACTGACCGTGTCTGGGTGTGTGGCCCGGGCACTCAGCAAGGTTGGCAGACGGTGGTGACCGTCTGCAGGAGAGGCTGATTGAAGTGAACCGTACGGACCGGGGACAGGCGGTGGCCCGCCGGTACCAGATCGGGGAGTGAAGAGAAGCCAGCACCATTCGTCAGGGCCTACGGACCCCGACCAGGCTAGGAGTCGCCGTAAAACCGACCCGATTGAAGGCTACAGCTCACACTGTAGAGGGAAACACAGTCACCGCCAAGGCTACAGTTCCCAGGGCCAGAGCCTGCGGACAAAAGGGGCTCCCTCAGCATCCATCCAAGCTGGGGAGCGGGTTACCGGTGGGAAGCCATTGGAACCGTAAACACAACACAGGTGCAGGGAAAGGCAGTCATCATCAACCTACCGGGAGGAGAACAACCGCAGCCGCCTGTGGGACCCGTCCATCCAGCCGTTTGTTTGACCAGAGACTCTGTGTGAATTACTGGATGAGTGAGTACCACCGTGCCGTGCGGCACAGCGCTGCCCCCCCCGCGACCCTGCGCCTCACCAGGCCCCGTAACCCACCTGCGATCTCTAAAACCCTCATTGGGGCCCTGGGACAACCAACCCCCCCTACCCACGGAGGGGAGAACCAACATCCAAGCTGCTCCCTGTCATCGCTCCCGGGATCCTCGTCCAGAGCAGCGGTGGTGTCACAACATCACCACAACCGTGGGTGGCGTCACGGACAATATATCCCCAAACCACACACCAATCCCCCTTTTACTCACGGGCGAGGAACGCCGCTCGAGACCCCGGGATCTGGCCCACCGCTCGAGCCACCACCGAGCAGCAGCAGCAGTAGCCGGACCCGAGCAGTGGGTGAGCGCAGCTTCCCCTCCTCCGCCCGCGATAACTGCAGATTGTGTGTTAGGATATTGGGAGGTTAGTTTGGAGATATATGAAGAGGACAGATTATAGATGACTTTATAGGTCATTGTTAGTAATTTAAACTGGAACCATTAGGGAATTGTAAGCGAGTGAAGGGATTGCCAGAGGGGAGAAGCAGAGGAGTAGCCAGGATAGAGGTAAATTAATTAGGCAGCGAATTAAGAACAGACCGAAGTGATACAAGACTGTTAGTTAGAACGATATTGCAGTAGTTGAGGTGGAAGATGGAAGATGAGGGCATGCAGTACTGTGACGCCCTGGCAAAACCAGGTTGTAACAGAGACTGCACAAACCTACCAGGTGCAGGCCTCCATTCTCCTTGGCATACCAACACAACACCACACACAGTTAACACCAGTCACAAAAGCCTAGTCACACCCCCCGGAACAATAGGGACACACCAGTGGACAGGACCAGGCAGATGGGAGCACCCACCTAGGGGTCCTGAGGTGTCAGGGGAGCGAACAAGACAGTTTAGTTCTGACAGTTGAAGTGATAGAAGTGTGGAGTGACAGCGAAGTCAGGGGTAGGAGCCCCTGGACTACTGGACTACTGACTAGGTGGCAGATGGCAGAGCAGGGCCACAGGCGACGGAGATCCGGTTGCGGGAGACCTTAAGTGGACCAGGACAGGGTTGTAGCCCGCCGGTGCCAACAGTGGGAATCCGGTCCAGAGGCCGTGCACAGTCAGGGTACGTGGGACAGTACCTTACCGATTAGCCAATGTGGCGCCCCTGATCTGGTTAGGCACCACTGAGTACTGCACCCATGCTGGGTCAGTACAACACAGGTAATCCCAGAGGCTGATTAGGGTGTGGACACACAGACACTTAGAACCAGGAACACACACAGCTTAGAGGGGACCCCTGGGTGGACCCAGGGAGGGGGTGTGGCCCTCGCATCCCAGCTGGTGCTGGGTGTGGGACTGGAGACGAGAAGTTGTGCAGAGGCAGCCGAAGGAGCAGGAGGTGTAGAGCCGCGTCTGGTGGGCAGAGAAGAGGAGCAGGGCCCTGTCAGACACTGCACCAGTCAGTGGCTGCTGGCTGGGCAGAAAGGCTACTCAGCAGTGCCGCCTGAAAACCACCTAGGGCAGTATCAAGAGGTGGCTGAGTAAGGGGACTGCCAGTAGACCCAGCCCGCACGGGGAAACAGGTCCCCAGAGCAGGGGCCCATTCAGTTGGCCTGCCAAACCTGCTGGTGAGGGCCCTTTATGTGCCTCACCAACCACACAGAGTCCACAGCTACAGCAGCAATGAGGGGGCCCATAAGTGACAGAAGGCAAGCAGCCAGAAATACTTGGTCCACGCTGCCCGCAAACGGGCCAGAAAGGGGAGAATGGCAGATGCAACTTCCCTGGGTGATTCCAGCAATACTACAAGTAGGAGTCACCTCAAAGCAAGAAGGGCAAGAAAGGTGAGTCAGCAGTCACCCCTACATCAGCCGAAGGGATACCTTGTTCCTCCTGGTTCATCATAGCATCGACTGGGTTAACTCACCCCTGCCATCTGAAAGTGAGTAAAAACCCTGAAAGACTTTGCTGCGTGTGTGTGAGTTCTTCTGTGACCTGTGGTACTACACACTTACACTGGGCCCTGGGGCCAGCCTCACTCTCGGGAGGCCACAACAACTTACTGCATCTAACATCAGCCCCAGGCGTTCCCCAAACTGAAGCGGCGGTCACCCCCCTGACCGTAAATACCGATCCCCATAGAAGTTAACCTGACTAACCCGTGACCAGAAGATTCCTTGCACTGTGGCGTCCCCGAACAGGACCAGCACTCCTGGGGCGGCACACCAGCAGGGGACAAGGTTCCAGATTTTATCCCACGAGCAGCTCAGAGAACGAAACAGAAGCCCAATGTGGGGGTTAGGGTGTCTGCCAGAACCCGCAGAGATCCCACGGGTCAGATTTTTCGGGCAACGGCTCCCACAGTACATGACACAGGGAGCGGACTTCTCCCGTTTTATGCTGATTAAGTCACCACACAAGAAACTACAAGTGCAGGAGGAAGTGCCCCTGCCCTGTCAGCCCGTGTGCGGGACCAAGCATACCCCTCCAGAGGCTCCCGGCATCCAGCCTTGGTTTACAATACGGATTTTGTGTGTTTTATTACTGTGATGCCCTGGCAAAACCAGGTAGTCACACAATAGGCCCCTGCATAACACCTCCCCTCACCTAGGTTACACACAGCCGACCTGAAACCCTAGTCACCCCCCTCAGGGCAAGACAGGCACACCAGTGGGCGGGACCAGGCGGTTAGGGAATGCCCACCTAGGGGTTTAGACAGCCCGGGGCGGGAAAGCAAGCAGTGAAGTTTTGTAGATCAAGTTGAGAGGAGTGTGAGCTGGAGCTAGGTGTAGCTCCAGAAGAGGAGAAGTTCAAGTTGAACAGTGCCAGGGTCAGAGCCCTGGTACCTTGCCTACGTGGCAGACGGTGGTCTCCGTCAGCAGGAGACGGGAAGACGGCCCGGCAGATCCGAGGAGGACCGGAGCAGGGTTGGAGCCCGCTGGTACCGAAACCGGAGACCTGACCAGAAACCGTGCACAGAGGGGGTACTTGGAAACTGAAGCCAGGACCGGAACCACCAGCCTAGCTAATCAACCGATTGAGGGCAGGATTACAGATCCTGTCCCAACCAAAGTCCCAAAAGCAGACAACCACCCACAGATAGGGATAGGGCAACCGCCAAGGCCCATAGATCCCACAGGTCAGCGTCAGCGGCCATGGCTCCTCAGGCACACAGACAGCTGGGAGCGGACTCCCGTGTTCCACATCGGGAAGTCCAAACACACAACCACAACCAGTGCAGAGGAAGAAAGAGACGGCGATCACCAGCCCGGGTGGGGGACCTGAGTACAACTGGCCGCGGCGGCCGGCCACCAGCACCTTGATTTACTAAAAGACTCGTGTGATTCATTTACTTGTGAGTAACCAAACATCCCCTACTACGTCCAGGCACGCAAGTCAATGCCACCGCCATACCCTGCACAGAGACACTGGGCCCCGGGGCAACCATTCCTATCCATGGAGGGGTTAACATCCGGCTGCCATTATATCTTCCCCGGGCATCCCACAACAGCAGCGGTGGTGTCCCACTTCACCACACACCGTGGGTGGCGTCACAAACCAAATACGGTCGAGGCCATACAACTACGTCCCCCCTTTTTCATTCGGCGTGTCCGCGTGACCCGCGGGTCCGGAGGATCCCTTGAGCCACGCAGCGGGTCCGGATCCGAGCAGCGCCAGCTGCTGGTACGGGGGCAGCACATTACTACAATGAGTACACCGGTACCATCCGGTTTCTTCCTAAAGACTGCTCCCTGCTCCGTCACCATCCTCCGGGCCCCAGGACTACACCTCCCCTACCCGTGGAGGGGATTCCACCTTGCTGCCCCGCTCCATCAGCCCCGGGCACCCCAATACCAAGGCAGCGGTGGTGTCACCAACCATCACCGCAACCCACGGGTGGCGTCACTGACAAACTCTTCCCCTGTAAATACTCCCCTTTTTATTGTTGTGGGTCGCTGCACGAGACCCAGATGAGGCTGCTACTCGAGCCCCAACCAATATCCCGGATCCGAGCACCTCGAGTAGCTTCCCACTGGCCGTGGCCTGCGCCCTGCCCACGACAGTAGCATTTTAAAAGATTCGAGTCAAGGAAATAACAAAGTATGGTCAATTATTAGAGTTGGAGGTGACAGGAAGTGGTAAGTGTGTAAGGAGGTGGCCATGTTGTCACATTCACCCCTAAAGTTACCAATACTGTGGAAATGATATGTGATGCATAATGTCAAGTGTAATGTGAATTATGTTCTACTTTATTGTGTATTGTGAATTGTGATGTGATGTTTACATGTATACTGTGTTGCATTGTACTGTGAGGAAGCTGGGTTCTTCCAAGCAACAGACAGTAAGGGTAGGAAACAGTTAACAGCTGGAACTAGCCAATAGTGAGATAGTTTAAGGTCTAGGGATAACTATGAATACCCCCTCAGCTATCAGCTGCTACAGCTGCTGTCACTCAACAAGCTGCTGATTTTATAAACTTTACTTGCTTGCTTTTCAAAACCTATACATCCGAGCTGACAACTAAATGTATGTATGGAATCAGCCTGATAGAGCCAGTATAGCACTGGATTTAGGTTATATAGGAAAATTCTGGTGATTGGTGCGCTTTAAGAAATTTAGCTGGGAAAACAATTTGCTACCACGATCCTCATAGTCTTCCACTCTTTTAATGAATTGTATACTGTATATATCCAAAGTTAGCTATAGTACAGACCAGATTGCCAGACTTCATTATAGCTAATACTACATCTCATTTCAGACGAAGACAGGATATTTCTAAAGCTCCCCAAAGTATCAATAGTATCCATGGTGAACAATAATTCAAGGGGTTTCAATGGAATCCTGTTGGTCTCATACAAAAACATGGGGTAATCTTATTGCCAATGCTGCTTACTATAGCTGTGGAGCTGCTCACTTACTTGCAGGGTCAATGCAGGTGGCTATCATAGTTGTCATATTAAAATTTGGAGAGGATCACCTTTCTTTTGACTCGTTAGAGTGAATTAACAAGATTTAGATTGAGGTTAATTTAACACTTAATTGATAGTTAAATTTGAAGATGTCAAAGTGAATCTCCTTATCATTAGTGCTTTATGGTCTGTTGAAGAACAATAATGCCTACTACGATAATACCTAATTGAAGACGTAGAGCTAATGCTCTCAGCTGGGATTACAGTGTGAAAACCTCCATGCAAAATGTACTGTAATACCATGTAGGGCTTGGTACAGTCAAATTATTGTACAGATGTGATAAGTATTAATTTTCTTTTGAGATATAAATATGATGCAGTAGTTTTGGACTTTGGATATAGGATGCATGAAAAGAGAGTATTGTTATATAAGATGAAAAATCTTCAATAAAAGTATGCAATTAAAAAAAATTGATATGTCAAAGAGGTTGAAAAATGTTTTCAAAAGTTACAGGACAGATAATAGTGCCATTCCCCTATTATCTCAGCACCGTCTTTTCACTCGCCTTGAATACAGCCAAGCTTTTGATTCATTGACGACAATGAAAAATTGGATGTTCAATAAACATGGTTCATTAAGAAAATGGATGTCAAGTGCCCAAATCACGTATGTCACAATTGTGCAGGAATCTTTCTTCATCCATCGGTTGATCCTTTAAGTCCACCAGTTACCTTCACACAAGCTGAGACATGCATTTTGTGGAATGAGCATTATAGGCACAAATCCGGCACTTAAGAATAGTAACATTGCTGAGAACCAAGACACAAAGGTGTTATTGGAGCTCAATTACACGGCCGGATTTTTTTTTTTTTAGGCAAATAAGAATCTTTCCCTTTCTTTTTACCAAAACTACAAGAATTCAAGGAAGGCCATGAAAATCCTATTACTCCCTAAGGCCCCCTTAACACGTCAGTCATTCTGGTACGTACCAGAATCGTGGACATAGGCAGACCCATTAAAATTAATGGGTCTGCGAACACAAAAGTGATTTCTCACTGACGTGTTTCCATGCGGTATACACGTGTGTCTGTGTGTTCCGCACGGACAAATGTCCGCTTTTCTCTGGCATCACTGATGTCCCACAGAACACATATGGGTGTTATCCATGAAACACGTACCAGAAAAAAGCACGTACAGTACATTTCACTGAACATGATATATTGTAAAGTCCGAATGGTCATCTAAGATCATATCCAGTAGTCAAATGCCAAATGACGCCCTCTGTTTATCTCTCCTCTTTAATTTTTGCACAACTGATGTGGCACCCTGGACAAGCCAGGACGTCACAGGTACTGCAACAACACACCCCACACCCCGGTTAGGAACATCTAAGTCAGACACAAATCCTTGTTGCCTCCCTCCAGGGACTGATGTCCACACCAGGTGGGGCGCATCCAGACGGTTGGCTCCTCCCACCGAGGAGTTCACAGTCCTGGAGGCGGGAAAAGGAAGGCAGTGAAGTTTAGAGTTGAGTTTGGAGTGTAGAGGAGAGTGAGGGAAGTAGTAGTGGAGGAACTGACTGGCCGTGTCCGGGTACGTGGCCCGGGCACAGAAACAGCAAGACTGGCAGACGGTGGTGACCGTCTGCAGGAGAGGCCGATTGACGCACAACGGTAAGGACCGGGGACGGGCGGTGGCCCGCCAGTACCGGATCGGGTAGCGAAGAGAAGCCAGCACCATCCGGCAGGGCCTACGGACCCCGACCAGGCTAGGAGTCGCCGTAAAACCGGTCAAATCCGTCAGCGACGGGAACCTCCGGGGTTCACCAGCAATAAAGACCCGACTGAAGGTAACCGTCCAAACCGTGAGGGAGATAAAGCTACCGCCAGAGCTAGAGCTCCCAGGGCCAGAGCCTGCGGGCAAAGAGGGGCTCCCTTAGCCAACATACCGCGGGGGAGCGGGTTACCGGTGGGAAGCCATCAGGGCCGAGAACATAACACCGGTGCAGGGAGAGACAGTTACCGCCAGCCTACCGGGAGTGACCGTCGCAGCCGTCTGTGGGACTCGTCCTGTGGGACTCGTTCATCCAGCCGTTTGTTTTACCAGAGACTCCGTGTGCGTTACTGGCTGAGTAAGTACCACCATCCCGTCTGGAACTGCGCTGCCCCGCGACCCTGTACTTGGCCAAGCCCTGCAATCCACCAAACAGACAACAACTCTGGGCCCCGGGACTGCCAAAATCCCCCTACCCACGGAGGGGAGAGAAACATCCCAGCCGCTCCCTGTCATCGCTCCCGGGATCCCCGTACAGAGCAGCGGTGGTACCCCAACCTCACCACACACCGTGGGTGGCATCACAAACCGACATCCCAAGCACCAACAAAACTCCCCTTTCACTCACGGGCGAGGAGCGCCGCTCGAGTCCCCGGATCCGGCCCACCGCTCAAGCCACCGAGCAGCAGCAGCGCCGGACCCAAGCGTGGTGAGCGCAGCGCCCCGCCGCCCGCCACACTGACACTTGGGTATGGCTGTAGGTAAAGGGATTTCAGTACACACTGATATGTTGTTCTGTGGGCGTGAACCTGTTGGTGTAAGGGGTTGTAAGGCTCGGCTGCTCCTGCCCTGCAATCCACTGTTAAAGTAAATGTGTTATTGTATATCAGTGTGTAATGTTTCTGTACCGCCCCGGTGTTAGTCGGGCTGCTCGGATCTGGGATCGTGGCTCGAGGGGGTCCGGACCTGGCTTGGTGAACACTTTGATCCGCATAAAGGGGGTATTTACAGGGGATAAGTTCATGACGCCACCTGCGGGTTGCGATAATGGGAGTACCGCCACTGCTGGAAGGAGTACTGGGGCAGATAGGGTTAAGCAGCCAGATGCCAGTCCGTAGGGACGGCCCCGGGCTCAGGGCGTTGGTAGTTATTTTAGAGAGCAGGGTGCAGGGGCCAGGGTACTCACTGTGGGTAGTCGTGGTGCTGGATGAGGTTTATAAAGGAGACACACACACTGTAGGTAAACCAAAGTCTCTGTGTACTGCTGCCGCTGCCGGGAGCCCGTCCACTTAACCGGTCCCACCAATGTCACATAGTGAGTCGGAGCCTGCCTTCGTGCACAATTTATTGTCTTTTAGTAGTCCCCGTGGCTTGAAACTGTTAGGGGCCCTGCTCACTATGTGTAGTATAGCCGTGCTCTTGAGGGCTGGCACGTGGGACTTTAGTGGGTTCCTGTGTCTGATGCCCTCAACCTCTGAGCTTGTAGGGAAGTCCTTGGAGATCCCTTCCCTGTCAGGTGAATTGCCAAGACGTTGAATCGGCTCCTGACCTAGGGCCCTGTACCCCGTTGTGCTCTGTACCGGTCAGTTCTTTTGGGCCCTCGGGTGCCGACAGTCCTCCAAGACTATGTCCATCACACCCTTGTCCAATGTCACCGCCACCGGTCCCCGACTCCTCTGGACCCGGATGACCGCTTACGACCCAACCAGTGTCCCTAGCTCCCCAGGATCTCACTCTCCCAGCTCCTCTCTCTTTGGAGCCTACTTCCCTCTCTGTCTCCCTCTTACAGTCTGCCCAGTCCCCAAGTGGCTTGCCCATTTTCTAGCTAGTTTAACCCCCCTAGTGTGTCTGGCAGTGACTGATGTGAGGTGATTGGGTTTTGTAGTGCAGATGGGAGTAACATCAGTTTCTTGAATACCTGGAACCATGGGGGGTGGGCCCTCCACCCTGGGTAAGGATACAGTACCCTGTGGCACCCTGATGTATTCAGGGGTGCCACATTTCCATCTAGTGGCCAGGTTTTGAATGATTGCTCCCTGGTTCCTTTTAGGCAGGAAATGGTTAAGGTTTGATAGACATCGCTCTATAGGGGGGAGCCTAGTAAGTAAAAGGCAGCAGCCATGTTTCAGTTAGTCATGTAGGAGAATCAAAGTAATAAAAGCTGCACCTGTGGGAGGTGTGGCGAGAGTAGTGGACCATGTGTATTTGGCCTGACCCTCTCGGCCAACCATGGGCCCTGGATACAAAGAAAAGAAGCGGGCAAAGTGGTCTGTCGCCCACGTGTTTCTGTGATGCCCTGGCAAAACCAGGTTGTCACAGGAGACTGCATCCATCTTCCAGATGCAGGATCCCCTGCTCCTTGTCCTACCAACACAACCCACACACAGGTACAAACATCAGCCACAAAGCCTGGTCACCCCCCCAGTACAATAGGGACACCAGTGGATGGGGCCATGCAGATGGTGACGCCCACCTAGGGGTCCTGAGGTGTCAGGGGAGGGAACACAACAGTCTAGTTTGAGCAGTGGAAGTGAGAGGAGTTAAGTGGTAGTCGGGGGTTGTAGCTCTTGGACTACCGGACTACCTGAGCTGACTAGTTGGCAGACGGCAGAGCAGGGCCACAGGCGATGGAGATCCGGTCATGGGAGACCTTAAGTGGACCGGGGCAGGGTTATAGCTCGCCAGTGCTGACAGCAGGAATCCGGTCCGGAGACCGTGCACAGTCGGGGTGCCTGGACCCTAGGGCGAGGACAGCTTCAAGCTCCTTGTCAACTAGCCAGCAGGGGACAAGATTCCACGTCTTGTCCCACCAGTGAGCCCAGATAGAGAGAGACGGAAGCCCAACGCGGGGGATAGGGTGTCTGCAAGTGCCTGCAAAAATCCCAAGGGTCAGATCTCGCA
This sequence comes from Anomaloglossus baeobatrachus, assembly GCF_048569485.1. Taxonomy (NCBI): domain Eukaryota; kingdom Metazoa; phylum Chordata; class Amphibia; order Anura; family Aromobatidae; genus Anomaloglossus; species Anomaloglossus baeobatrachus. The sequence goes on from NC_134355.1 coordinate 585,803,838, forward strand.
GGCAACAGCTCCCACACCAAAGACACTGGGAGTGGACTTTTCCCATTTCATGCGGACTAGTCAACACACAAGACAAAACACTGAAGTGCAGGAGGAAGGGCCCCTGTCCTGTCAACTGGTGTGCGGGACCCGAGCACAACCCTCCGGAGGCTACCGGTATCCGACACTTGGTATACTACTTGGACTTTGTGTGGTTTATTCAACAACAGTGAGTACACCGGTGTCATCCGGTCCAGCCTGCAGATGGCACTCCAGCACTGCACACCACCTACACCTTGGCCCCGGGACAACACCTCCCTTACCCGTGGAGGGGATACCATCCTGCTGCCCTGCTCCATCAGCCCCGGGACTCCCATACAAAGTCAGCGGCAGTGTCACCAACAACTCACCGCAACCCACGGGTGGCTTCACTGACAAACTCGCTCCCCTGTAAATACCCCCTTTATTACGTTGTGGCCCATGCCCCTATGTTCCCCAGGAACCGGCCTGCCCGGCTGAGGGGTCTGGTCTACTCCCGTCCACCACGCCGCCTTCCTTGTCACCCGTGTCCGCAGCCAACGCCCCGACTGACCCGTTGCCTCAGTCCGTGGCAGCGGAGCCCGTACTGTTACATCTTGTGGCTCTCCTGAGGCAAGGACTGAGGCAGTCTCCCATTCCTTGCCTGCCACGAGCACTCCTGCTCAGCAGCGCCGAAGGTCTGCCAGACTGCGCAGTGTGCAGGAGATACCTTCTCAGAGAGGCAGCAGAAGGGTGACACCTAGTGGTTCTCCTGTTACAAGGAGTGAAGCGGTCTCCCATTCCTGGCCTGCCGCAGACTCTCCTGCTCAGCGGCCCCGAAGGTCTGCGAGGCTGCGCAATGTGCAGAGGTTTACTGCTCAGGGAAGCAGTGAGATTCCCGTTATCTCTGCACATTGTGAGACCGAGGATCCCGCCTCTATTTCCCAGAGGCAGGAGGGTGAGTATGTGCAATGCGTGGTGGGTCCTGATTCGCTCACTGACGTCACACGGCTTGATGACAAGGCTGGTGACGTGGTCAATCCTGACTGGCCAGGCTGGGACGTCGTGGACCCTGATTGGGTCAAGTCCGTCATCTCCGCCTCGCGCCCGCCCTCGGGTGGAGCTGCACCTCCTTAAAAGCTCCCCCTGCCATCATGGCGGCGTGCGACCGTCCTTCTATGTTTGGATGTCTGGCAGCGTGCTGCCACGCCACTGCTCAGGCATTACTGTCTCTTGTGGGCTTGGCCCTTGCTGCTCCGGCAGTACCTCGTTTGCAGGCCGTGTTCCTGCCTTGCTGCTCCGGCAGTACCCCCGTCAACAGGCCGTGTTCCTGTCCCAGGTGAGCTCCTCAAGTCTCCATTGGACTCACCTGCTTATTGAAAGCACACGTGCGTGGGCACCTCTGTGCTACCCTCGTGCCATATTCTCGTGACTTCCACTGGCACACGTGCGTGGGCACCTCTGTGCTTCCCCGTGCAACAGGTACACCGAGACGTGAGATCTGTGCCATACAACCCTCACGGGTTAGGGCAGATCGGTGTACATAGATCGTCTGTGACATTCCAGACGATCGCTAGCAGCAACCCGCTCACTCTTCACCCACCATAGCGGCGGTCCCTTACACCGCACAGTGGACCTTGACCGGCGGAAGCAGTCCATTTCCCATCTTGGCACGCTTCCCCGGGTCCCCCTCGTAACATTACGGTCGCGCCAAAGGTCTGGCTATGGCTGAAGAGCAGCAGCAGTTGCTGCGTTATGTGCAGCAGTTGGAGTCACGATTGGCAGCAGTGGAGCAGTCTTCCTCCGATAAGACTACTCCGACGACAGTCGCCACCCAGGCGGCTACCCAGGCTGTGCTATTGGGCGGAAGGTCTCCTCGCCTTGCGCTTCCAGAGCGCTTTAGCGGCAACAGCTCTGAGTGCCGTGGTTTTATAAACCAGGTTACCACCTACTTAGAGCTGTCCGCGACTCTTTACGCTACCGAGAAGGCGAAGGTAGCCTTCATCCAGTCCCTGCTCACAGGGACAGCGCTGAAGTGGTCCACGCCGTTGTGGGAGCGCGGAGATCGTGTGGTGAATAACTTAGCAGCTTATCTTGGGGCCATGAGAATGGTGTTCCTCGGGCCTCAAGTCACCCACGATTCCGCGCTGCGCCTCCTACGACTTCGGCAAGGGTCTGCTTCAGTCGGGGACTTTGCTGTACACTTTAGGACACTGGCCGCAGAGCTGGACTGGCCGGATAAGGTCCTTGTCCCTGTGTTTTGGGAGGGCCTGGCAGGGTTTGTCAAAGACGCACTGGCCACACGTGAGGTGCCTGCCACTTTAGAGTCCTTGATTCAGGTTGCCTCTCGCATAGACATCCGCCAGGCGGAGCGAAGGCTCGAGGTCTCTTCAGCACCCACGTCTTCTCGGCCTAAAAAGCATCTGACTCCCGTCTTCCATCAGACAGGTCCCCCAGCCAGTCCTGTAGGCGACTCCGTGGAGTCAATGGAGGTGTCCAAGGTGGTCTCCTCTGCCCCAGGTTCTCGGTCTTGTCATCTGCTTTTCCTGTGGGCAGAGGGGACACATAGCTACCCGATGTCCCAAACCGTCGGGAAAATACAGCGTCTAGTTTCTATCAGAGGGGGGACTCTAGACGCTACTTCTCCCTCTAGGTTGACTATCAGCGCCCAGTTGCAGTTCGGCACTACTCTCTTCTCTGCCCTGGCTTGCTTGGACTCAGGCGCTGAAGGCAATTTCATCTCGACCTCCCTGGCAACCCGATACTCAGTTCCCCTGGTTCTGTTGCCCAAGCCACTCAGGGTCCGGGTAGTCGACGGGTCCATACTACTCGATCCTATCACCCAGATCACCATCCCTCTCAGGATGGATGTACCACCGAAACACCATGAGCAGGTGTCCTTCCTGGTGCTTCCAGGGGGGACGGATGAGATCCTACTGGGCCTTCCCTGGTTGAGACAGCATGCTCCTATACTCAACTGGGCAACAGGGGAGATCTCATCCTGGGCAGGATCCTGTAGAGAGCACCTCGTGACTACCGAACCACCCGCTACCATTAGGTCGGTTGGGTCCTCAGGGAATACTGAGGGGCCGGGTTTACCGACACCTTATGAGGCCTACAGGGATGTCTTTTCCAAAAGGGCCGCAGATACTCTTCCTCCCCACCGGCCATATGATTGCCGAATAGACCTGAAGCCAGGCTCCGAGCCCCCTAGGGGCAGAGTGTATCCACTCTCTGCTCCAGAGACGGAGGCTATGTCCAAATATATTCAGGATAGCCTGGCGAAGGGGTTCATTCGCAAGTCTATTTCACCAGCTGGTGCAGGGTTCTTTTTTGTGCAGAAGAAGGAAGGGGATCTGCGCCCCTGTATCGATTACAGGGGATTAAATGCAATCACAATCAAGAACAAATACCCTTTGCCCCTCATTACTGAGCTATTTGATCGATTCCGCGGGGCAAAGGTCTTCACAAAGCTGGATCTACGCGGGGCGTATAATCTAGTGCGAGTCCGAAAGGGCGATGAGTGGAAGACCGCCTTTAACACCAGGGACGGTCACTACGAGTATCTAGTAATGCCCTTCGGACTCTGCAATGCCCCCGCCGTATTTCAAGACTTTGTGAATGACATTTTCCGGGATTTGTATCTTTCCGTGGTTGCATACCTGGATGACATTCTTATCTTCTCCCCCGATCTTACCACCCATCGGAGGGATGTCATCCGAGTACTTAAGAGGCTCCGCACCCATTCGTTATATGCTAAGCTGGAAAAGTGCGTTTTTGAACAGGAATCCTTGCCGTTCCTGGGGTACATAGTGTCCAGTCAGGGGTTAGCAATGGATCCGGGGAAGTTGGAGACAGTGATGAACTGGCCTGAGCCCCGCTCGCTGAAAGCGATCCAGCGATTCTTGGGGTTTATCAATTATTATCGCCAGTTCATTCCCAACTTCTCGACGGTGGCAGCACCCATCATTGCCCTTACCCGCAAGGGCGCTAATCCCAAAGCATGGACACGGGAAACGGTAGAGGCATTTCACACTCTCAAAACTCACTTCTCCAGAGCTCCCATCCTTCATCGTCCAGACATCTCCAAACCCTTCCTACTGGAGGTAGACGCCTCTTCGGTCGGTGCAGGTGCAGTCCTGTACCAGAAAAACGAACGAGGAAGGAAACATCCGTGTTTCTTTTTCTCCAAGACCTTTTCTCCGGCCGAGAGGAACTACTCCATAGGGGATAGGGAGTTACTGGCGATGAAACTAGCATTCCAGGAATGGCGGCATCTCCTGGAGGGTGCGAAGCATCCATTTGAGGTTTTTTCTGACCACAAAAACCTCACATACCTCCAGACAGCACAACGCCTGAACCCAAGGCAGGCCCGTTGGTCTTTATTCTTCTCCCGGTTCCGCTTTATTATCCGCCACCTGGCCGGTGAGAAGAACGTACGGGCCGATGCCTTGTCACGTTGTATGGTTGTGTTGGAGGAGGACGAGGAGGAGCCTCGTCTTATACTACCCCCGGACAGCTTGAGGATGGTCACTCCCACTTCTTTGGACCAGGTGCCACCTGGCAAAACCCTCGTTCCCCCTGAACTACGGAACGAGGTGCTATCGTGGGCCCATGCCTCCAAGGTCGGGGGTCACTTCGGGGTCAAAAGGACCAGAGACCTGGTGACCAGGCATTATTGGTGGCCGAGACTACCCCAGGACATACAGGAATATGTGGGAGCCTGTATGTCGTGTGCTCGGAATAAGCCGTCCCGGCAGAGACCGGCAGGTCTTCTTCACCCACTGCCAGTGCCGGATCGTCCCTGGGAAGTGGTAGGGATGGACTTCCTGGGAGATCTGCCCAAATCAGCAGGGCACAGGGTCGTATGGGTCATCACGGACCACTTCTCTAAAATGGTCCACTTGGTGCCTCTCCCACGACTCCCGACGTCACGTGCTCTCGCCACCTTGTTCATTCGGCATGTATTTAGGTTGCATGGCATGCCTGACAAGGTGGTGAGCGACCGGGGTCCCCAGTTCGCGTCTCGCTTCTGGAGAGAGCTCTGTAAGCTCCTGCAGATAGAGCTGAACATCTCCTCCGCATACCATCCCGAGACCAATGGACTAGTGGAGAGGACTAATCAGACCTTGGTAACTTACCTCCGCCATTTTATATCCGCGCACCACGACAACTGGGCTAACCTCCTTCTTTGGGCCGAATTTGCCATTAACAATTCGGTCCATGAATCCTCTGGCCAGACTCCGTTCCTACTCAATAACGGACAACATCCCAGAATCCCGGTTCCGATGCCCATTACGTCACCCGATACTAGAGTGGAGGATTGGGCTACCAAGGCCCGGGAGATCTGGGATGACACCCAAGAGGCTCTTAAAAGGGCTAAAGACCGGATGGTGACAACGGCTGATGTTCGCCGCCGCCCTGCACCATCCTTCGCCCCTGGTGACCTAGTATGGCTGTCCTCTAAGAATGTTAACCTACGGGTACAGGCAGCCAAATTCGCCCCTAGGTATCTGGGTCCGTTTAAAGTACTACAGCAGGTAAACCCAGTGGCATACCGACTCCAGCTCCCTCCACGCTGGGCTATAGCCAACACCTTTCACGTGTCCCTCCTGAAACCCGTACGACTTAATAAATTCTCGGGGTCCCTGCCGGCTCAAACCGACTCCCCGTCCGACGATCCTGAGGTGGCAAAACTTGTGGAGACAAAAGTCATACAGGGCAAGAGGTACTACCTCGTGGAGTGGGCCGGCCGTGGTCCGGAGCATAGATCCTGGGAGTTGGAGGATCATATCCGCGCCCCGGGTTTGATAGCGGCCTTCGAGCACGGACAGGGGGGGGGGCCTAGACGGGGGGGTAATGTTACATCTCGTGGCTCTCCTGAGGCAAGGACTGAGGCAGTCTCCCATTCCTTGCCTGCCACGAGCACTCCTGCTCAGCAGCGCCGAAGGTCTGCCAGACTGCGCAGTGTGCAGGAGATACCTTCTCAGAGAGGCAGCAGAAGGGTGACACCTAGTGGTTCTCCTGTTACAAGGAGTGAAGCGGTCTCCCATTCCTGGCCTGCCGCAGACTCTCCTGCTCAGCGGCCCCGAAGGTCTGCGAGGCTGCGCAATGTGCAGAGGTTTACTGCTCAGGGAAGCAGTGAGATTCCCGTTATCTCTGCACATTGTGAGACCGAGGATCCCGCCTCTATTTCCCAGAGGCAGGAGGGTGAGCATGTGCAATGCGTGGTGGGTCCTGATTCGCTCACTGACGTCACACGGCTTGATGACAAGGCTGGTGACGTGGTCAATCCTGAATGGCCAGGCTGGGACGTCGTGGACCCTGATTGGGTCAAGTCCGTCATCTCCGCCTCGCGCCCGCCCTCGGGTGGAGCTGCACCTCCTTAAAAGCTCCCCCTGCCATCATGGCGGCGCGCGACTGTCCTTCTATGTTTGGATGTCTGGCAGCGTGCTGCCACGCCACTGCTCAGGCATTACTGTCTCTTGTGGGCTTGGCCCTTGCTGCTCCGGCAGTACCTCGTTTGCAGGCCGTGTTCCTGCCTTGCTGCTCCGGCAGTACCCCCGTCAACAGGCCGTGTTCCTGTCCCAGGTGAGCTCCTCAAGTCTCCATTGGACTCACCTGCTTATTGAAAGCACACGTGCGTGGGCACCTCTGTGCTACCCTCGTGCCATATTCTCGTGACTTCCACTGGCACACGTGCGTGGGCACCTCTGTGCTTCCCCGTGCAACAGGTACACCGAGACGTGAGATCTGTGCCATACAACCCTCACGGGTTAGGGCAGATCGGTGTACATAGATCGTCTGTGACATTCCAGACGATCGCTAGCAGCAACCCGCTCACTCTTCACCCACCATAGCGGCGGTCCCTTACACCGCACAGTGGACATTGACCGGCGGAAGCAGTCCATTTCCCATCTTGGCACGCTTCCCCGGGTCCCCCTCGTAACACCGTACCATCTGTGTGGGAGGACCCATCTGCTGGATATTCAGGCCTTACTGTCACCATCGCTCCGGCACCGCTGACGACATCTCATCTGGCCCGAGCCAGGCCTCAGCACCAGTGACGTCAGACTCTGCCCCGAGCCAGGCCGCACCACCAGTGACGTCCATCCCGACCCCGAACATGGACGCATCGTTGATGACGTCGACCCCAGCCATCCACTCGGCCGCTACGGAGGTGGCACCCGTCTTCATGTGTACCCCAGCTACAACACCAACCGCTCCCAAGCACCCCGCCCCGGCTGAGGAGCAGCCGGAGTGTTCCTGCGGTGAAGCGGAGCAGGCCACCGATCGGTGGGGCCCACGGCAGTATGAGAGGCTGGTCGTAGCCAGCGCTGTGGGCATCTGAGTAGTCCTGGGAACCCGTGCACCGTATTGGGAGTGGCAGCAGCGGCAGCTCCACAAGGAAATCGCCGCTCGGGAGAAGAGAGCGCAAGTGATTGTCTGGACCTACCGGGAGAAGGATTGTCTCCCGCAGGCTACTTTCCGGGTCAGGGGCCCAACGTACCAGGGACAGGTCTGCCATTTTGACCCCCAGAAAGGGTGGGGGTTCATCTACGAGCCGGGACTGGAAGCCGAGATATTTGTGTTCCGTAGGGATGTGGCCCCTCATCTACTGACCGGCCATCCAGATAGGAATCTGGAACCAAGGGACATGGTCAGCTACACCAGGCACTGTGTAGAGTGGGGATGGTTTGCCCTTGATGTGAAGAAGTGGGCAAAGGTCAATGAGGAGCCATGCCTTGCCTCCCATCGTCACCTTTATGAGAAGGAGTAAAAGGTAGCGGAACCCAGCTACCCCCTTTCACTATTTTAAACCCAGCTTTTCTCCTGTTCATGGACCATGGCCTCAGGACTGGCAGAGGCCACCCAAAAACTTTCTTGGGTCATTGTATATATTCCCTATTTACCTATTTGTTACCCCAACACCAGGACTGCAACACCACTGGAGAGGACTGGTTGGAGGAAGGGCGTGTGGTAGAGTCGGCCGAGGCCAAGTCACTAAGGAAACTGGTGGCTAACCTCCAGGCCAGAGGGTTCCGGAACTTTGGGACTCTTTGGTGACTGGATTGAAGTCCATTTCCCACCAGTCCACCGCAAAGACACTGTAAGGAACTCGGGGTTTTGTGACATCAGAGCTAGCGGTGGCACCAGGGGTTCAGGTGTTTTGGGTGGCGGGTTGAAGAGAGAAGATAAGTTTTCAACGTTTAAGAAATGTGCCTCCCTGTAAGGGAAGAAATGTTGAAATGTTTACATGTTATGTTACGCTTTTACCCTTTTCTACCTTTTTTACAGTTGCAGAAAAAAAATAAATAAAAACCGGTGCCAGACAGCCCGAGGACGGGCTGTGTTTTACCAAAGGGGAGTGGGACGCCCTGGCAAAACTAGGTTGTTACAGGAGACTGCATCCGTCTTCCAGATGCAGGATCCCCTATTCCTTGTCCTACCAACGCAACCCACACACAGGTACAAACATCAGCCACAAAGCCTAGTCACCCCCCCCAAGGACAATAGGGACACACCAGTGGATGGGGCCAGGCAGATGGTGACGCCCACCTAGGGGTTCTGAGGTGTCAGGGGAGGGAGCACGACAGTTTAGTGCTGACAGAGGAAGTGAGAAGAGTGAGGTGGTAGTCGGGGGTTGTAGCTCCCAGACTACCAGACTACCTGAGCTGAGTAGGTGGCAGACAGCAGAGCTGGGCCACAGGCGACAGAGACCCGGGCACACCCCTCCGGAGGCTACCGGTATCTGGCACTTGGTATACTACTTGGACTTTGTGGGGTTTATTCAACAACAGTGAGTACACCGGTTTCATCTGGTCCAGCCTGCAGACGGCGCCCCAGCACTGTACACCACCTACACCTTGTCTCCGGGACAACCCCTCTCTTAACCATGGAGAGGATACCAACCAACTGCCCCGCTCCATCAGCCCCGGGCATCCCATAAAAAGGCAGCGGCCATGTCACCAACAACTCACCGCATCCCACGGGTGGCGTCACTGACAAACTCACTCCCCTGTAAATAACCCCTATATTACGTTGTGGGCGACAGGCTGCTACACAAGCCCTTGATCCGACTGCCACTTAAGCCACAGCTACGATCCCGGATCAGAGTTTCTCGAGTAGCTCCCGCATTGGCCGTGGCGGCCTGCGCCCCCACCCGCGACATTACCAGGTCAGGTCTCTGGGGAATGTCCCCGGGTTAGCAACTGCCACTCGTTGGCATCCTCTTGCAAGAGCCCAATAACTGAGGCTCAGGTGAAGGGACCCAAAATGCAAAAGTGAACAAGCTCTATCCTTCAGCTGTCCCAATGGTTTCTAGAAGCTAAATCCCTGTGGATGGGATGGGACAGTACTGTAAGGACTATTTGACTTTACGGTGCTGATTTATGAAGTTAAATGGGAGGATGAGAAACACTGGAGAAACAGAGGAAACACTGAAGCCAGGGAAGCAGTCTGGGTTTAAATTTAAAAATATTGCAAACAAAGCTAACATTGAAGAAAAATGCCCGTGATATAGCTGCTCTGCAAATGTTACATGATATTACAAGTAAAGAACTGTTTGTTTAGAAAATTGGACTCCATGTGTGCTGGGGAAAATATGACCAGCACTCAATCCTTTGCACTGTGGAGGTGGTCGGGGTGAGGACTGACCATGCAGCACTGCTCAGCATCCGAGATTCACCCTTGCCCATGACTACAACAGCCCGTGCCACCCCTACGACATTGGTATAATTTTTTAATCAATTTTCTCTGGCTTCTCATAATCTTTTCCTGGATGTCTACAACAATGATAGGTGCCCAAACAATAGATTGTTAATTTTGGGGGGCATGGCACTTGTATACCAATACAGGTAAGGGTACTTTACACGCTGCGACATCGCTACCAATATATCGTCGGGGTCACGTCGTTAGTGATGCACATCTGGCGCCGGTAGCGACATCGCAGCGTGGGACACCAATGAGCAACGATCAACGATCGCAAAATCGTTCAAAAACGGTGATCGTTGACACGTCGCTCATTTCCTTAATATCGCTGCTGCCACAGGTACAATGTCATTCGTCGTTCCTGCGGCATCACACATCGCTATGTGTGACACCGCAGGAAAGATGAACATCTCCTTACCTGCGTCCACCAGCAATGCAGAAGGAAGGAGGTGGGTGGGATGTTACGTCCCGCTCACCTCCACCCCTCCGCTTCCATTGGCTGTCCGCTTAGTGACGCTACAGTGACGTCGCTATGACGCCGAATGCACCTCCCCCTTGAGGGAGGGATTGTTCGGTGGTCACAGCAACGTCGCTGACAAGGTATGTGCGTGTGATGCTGCCGTAGTGATAATGTTCGCTACGGCAGCGAGCACCAAATGTCGCACAAACGACGGGGTGGGTGCTAACGCGCACCACATCGCAGCGTGTAAAGCACCCTTTATACTGCTTTTTGCGGGAAAAATAAGATATGAAAATTTGGAAAACAAAGGAGTTGTGTGTTTCTTTCAAAAATCCTGTGTAGTGATCAGCAAGCCTGGCTACTTGGTCAACCATCGGGGTGCTCGGGCAAGCTCATTTCTCGGCCGCTGCTAAGCATGTTTTGTGGCCGTTAGTCAGCCAATCAGTATATAAGGATTGCCTGTCATACACAGTAATGCCATAGCCATGTTGACTACTGGCATTACTGTAATTGGCAGACCACATTGCATCTTATTTGAGACCCGGAGGTGTGATGCTCTTTACACTATCCTCTGGAAGCAGTTCAGGGAGAGTTGATTAATGTGGAGAGCCTAAATTAGAGCAGGGTTTGTTCACTTGCACCCTTTAATGCCTTTTATGTGGCACTAAATGGTGATTTTAGCCTTGTTTACCCTAATAATTAAATAATTTAATAAAAAAGGGTGTGGGGTCTCCCTTATTTTTGCTAAAAAAAAAAGTAAAGGTAAAGCAGACAAATGGGGGCTGATGATATCAGACTGGGAAGATCCATGGATATTGGTCCCTTTGCAGCCTAAAAATAGCAGCATGCAGCTGCCCTGGAATTGGTGCATAACATTAGATGCTCCAGTTCTGGCACTTTGTCCGGCTCTTCCCGATTTGCCCTGGTGCAGTGGCAATCGGGGTAATATTTTAGGAGGTTGAAGTCAGCTGTGTAATGTCAGCTGTCATCAAGCCCCAGTATTAGTAATGGATGGGCATCTATCAGACACCTCCATTACCTCTTCTAATATGGCATCAGCATATCTTTCTATAGAGTGTGCCTGCGTGGCTTCTTTGATGGGGTTGCCATTTTTTTGCACATGAACACTTCTTTTTTCCTTTACTGACATGGCATGGACACTTCTCTTGTGCTTAGTGCGGCTCCTTTAGATTGATGCTGCATTCTTATTTCTTTTGTGACTTCACAGACATGCTCAGTACAGCACTGGGAATGCCGAGTTAGACGCTCTCTTAACAGGACACTTGTTTTATCATATCATATATATATATATATATATATATATATATATATAGTATAATTTGAATTACCATCTCTCTCATTATTGTATTCTCATGTTCTTATTTAAATTTCACTTATGCACTTAGTTTTGTACTTTGCTCAGTTGGGCATAATTTGTGAATGTCGTGTAGTTATATGTATATAAATAACAAGCCACTAACACTTTATGCACAATTTATTATGCACTTTATATGATTTGTAGTATGATCTATTACATATGTATTTTTTTTTAATTCTAATCAATCATATATTTATTGTTAGACCTTTTATATATTCACTTGGAACACTCATATCTTGCTTGAGAAGGGTTCTGTTATGGGACCGAAATGTCAGTTACTTACCTGGCTAATGAACCTGAGTTCTATAAATCAATTCTCTCATATGTAGTAATGTCTGTCTGTCTGTCTGTCTGTCTGTTTGTCTGTCCAGGATTCTATCTATCTATCTATCTGTCTTTCTATCTATTCTATTCCAAGCTAAAAGTTGTATGTTGTCAAGAAGTAAAAGAACTCCGCAGTCTTCTTTTTGTGGTGTCGGTAATTTCCATGGATTTCTCTTATTTTCCAGCTCCAGTTCCTCCACACATAATAATATGAACGCTGGATTTTCTCTAAGCCTGAAGATTTCCTTCTGGGAATCTCTCTATATACTCAAAGGGCTTCTTGAACAGAAGACTGAACAGCTAAACTATTCAAATAGCATTTTGGTGAAGGAAATGTATACAGTGTGGTAACATTTTGTGAAAGTTCTCTTAAATAACTGGAAAGTTTATTCCACAGCTGAGTTTTTCCAACATGAATTTGTTTTTGTAGGTTTTAGACCTCTTCCGACTGCAGGCAGGAGCAGTGCTTCCAGATTATAAGTTTGCTTTCAGTTGTGTATTCTGGCATTAATATATCCTAGCAGCACATCATTATTCTAGAAGGGCAAATCTGAATAAACAAACAACTTACCAAGAAAACAATGCACATTAAAAATCACATTGGAGGAAACTAGCTCCTCCGATAAATAACATGTTGAGGAAAATGCATGGATTCTATTGAGAATTACGCCCTTGCGGTTGACTGTATGGTGCACCAACCCAACCTTAATGTTAATTAAGCCTGTGCAACCATTTCAAACAAAAACCCAAGCCCTGAATATTTTAGGTTTCGGTTCACTAATAACATTATTAATTTTTATTTTTTTTTTTTATTCTTAATATTACTGCCGGGAGTGTCACGGGGTCCTTCTTCCATATCACACAATCAACAGAGCGAGAGATGGCTGTACAATCTAAAGAGCATTTATTGCAAGCAAATCAAATGGTCCATAACATAATCCCCAAAACAGAGGGTAAAATTATTCCAGTAACACAAATGTGGCGCCCTAGACTAGCCAGGTCGTCACAGGTAACACACAAACACCCCCATCCCTAGGACAGCAACATTAGTCAAGCACAAAACCCTTGTTGCCTCCTCCAGTGTCTGATGTCCACACCAGGTGGGGGCGGGGCCAAAGCGGTTGGCCTCACCCACCGAAGAGTTCACAGGCCTGGAGTCGGAAAAGTGGGGAGTTGAGGTTTGGAGGTTGAGGAGTGAGGAGTAAACACTTGGGTGTCTGGGTTCGTGGCCCAGGCACTGACAGCAAGGTTGGCAGACGGTGGTGGCCATCTGCAGGAGTGGTGGAGTAACGCAGAACCATAGGACCGGGGTCAGGCGTTGGCCCGCCGGTACCGACCGGGGAGTGAAGTGAAGCCAGCACACACAGGCAGGGCCATCGGACCCCGACCAGGCTTGGAGCCGCCGACAACAGTCAAATCCAAATGTGACTGGAACCCCAGGGGTTTCCTAACAGCAAAAGTCCCGATTGAAGGCAACCGTCTGCACCGTGAGGGTGTACAGCCACCGCCAACGGCTAGAGACCCAAGGGCCAGCGCCTGCGGGCACAACAGGCTCCTCCGGCACCCATACACCGGGGAGCGGACTACCGCTGGGAATCCACAGTAGTCAACACATACCACTAAGGTGCAGGGAGAGACAGCCACCATCACCTGTCCAGGGAGAGATACAGCGACCGGCTGCGGGACCCGTCCATCCAGCCGTTTGGTTTACCGGAGACTTTGTGCCTCATTTGCTGAGTGAGTACACCTGCGCCATCCGGCACTGCGCCGCGCTGTCCCTGCGACCCTGCACCTCACCGGCCCTGCAGCCCCATCACATCACTGGGCCCCGGGACCACCAACCCCTACCCATGGAGGGGGAAAACAACATCCCAGCTGCTCCCTACCATTGCTCCCAGGATCCCCGTCACCAGCAGTGGTGGTGCCCATCTTCACCACAACCCGTGGGTGGCGTCACGGACTAAATCCCCCCAAACCAACCACCCCTTTCACTCACGGGCGAGGAGCGCCGCTCGGGTCCCCGGATCTGGCCCACCGCTCGAGCCACCGAGCAGCAGCAGCCGCAGCAGCGCCGGACCCGGGTGTTAGCGAGTGCAGCGCCCCGCCGCCCGCGACACAAATATAGTCCGGTAACCGATAAATATCCAGGTCTTTCTGAGAAGCCAGTTTCTCCCAGAGGTTCAATCTTCCTGCTTCACTCTTGTTGTTCTCAAACAGACTGCCTGAATCTCCCTTGTAAGCAAAAAGGTTACAGTAGGTGGACTGTAGGCCCACCTTCCTCCACACCCAGGGATGGAAGCGCCTCAAGAGGCTATAACCTTGCACTATAGTGGGTGATTATCTACGGACAATAGAATGTACACATAAGCAGTACAAATAATGGACAGTGAACCACGCCTAAACATAAACCCAAACAAAATGGTACACAATATCCCACCATCACAGTCAGCAAGGGACTAAGTTTTATTATTAGAAATAAGAATAGTGTATAATGCTCAACAGTAGTTCCATAGCAGACAAACCTCACCAGCTCACAAGCAACATCACGTCTTATAAATATATAATAAAAATAAAAATAGTTGAGGGTTGCATTAATTACTTAGGCAGGTTAACAATTCAATTATATGTATTGTTCCGTCCACTGTCTGTCTTACAACAACTCTGGGTAGATGGCCAAAAACGAGATGCGCCCAGTCCACGAGTTCCCAAACGACGGCTACCACGACCTTAGCGCTTGTATCCAGCTGCAGCTGGCAACAACCCCCCATCTCCTCATCAGTGTCCTAAGTACTCAAAGCCGCCCCATGGGAAACACCAACCACAATGCTAACAGTGGATTGGTGAAGGTATTCACCTGGATATTAGACCCCCTGTAGTGATGGCTCCACTTGGTTTGCTATCACCATCCATATAATGGGACTAGTGACTTGGAGAACAATGGCATCATTGAGGCCCCTGTGACACTAACTAAAGTAAGAAAATGATATCTCTAACTAATTACCAATGTCATGCCTGACCTGCTGTGTACCTTAAATAAAAATGCAAGGAAATATCTAATAAAACACAAGAATGAGAGCAACAATGAGCTCTATGCAACCACCGCTCCATGTTGGGAAAAGTCCACATAACTTAGAGCCATGGATTGCACTCTATATGCATTAGTTCAATAGTTTTTAGTCCAAAGCCAGTTCCTCACACTCCTCCTCCAGTTTTTCAGCATGGCAAGCGCTGGGCTTCAGTTTATGAAGTTGACTGATTCTTCAGTTTGTCTCTATAGGCAATCAGCGTTACCATGGTCTCTCAATTTTTGTGAGAAATGGTAAAGTTGAATGGGTGCAATGCCAGCCTTCATCGTAACAATCACCCATTCTCCCCACCACCCTGTGTAGTTAGGTCAATGGACTGTGGTCCATTACTATGGTGAATTCTCCGCCATACACATAGGGGAACAGTTTCTTTACTTCCCAGTAATAGTCTGCCATTACTTTACTATGGTGGCATACAGTTTCTCCTGCTCTACCAGTTTTCTTGAAAGATACACTACCGGGTGCTCCTTCCCTGTGTCCTCCATCTGACTAAGGGCAAAGCTAAATCCACTGTCTGATGCATCAGTCTGGACCAGAAATCTCTTGGTATAATAGGCCGAATCTAGCAGAGGGGCCTCCACCAGGGCTTGTTTGAGCTGCACAAAAAGCCTGTTCACAGAAGTCTGTCCATTCTATCTGTCTTCGAAATTTCTTTGTCATCAGAGTTTTTGCTTTTGTACTGTACCCCGGGATGAATTTTCAGTAATACCTTGTGGCACCCAAGAATGATTGTATTTGCTTTTGGTAGCAGGGCCAGGGCCACTGAGTTTTGCTTCCACTTTGGCCTGGTCAGGCTTTATCCTACAACCCTCCACTTGGTATCCTTGGTAATGGACCTCAGCCATCCCCTTTTGGCACTTGTCCACCTGAATGGTTAACCCAGCCTGCTAAATGCACTGGTGTATCTCCCCAACATGCTGCAGATGTTCCACCCAGGTTTTACTGAATATGGCAATATCATCCAGATAAGCCTGGGAGACTTCCTGACAGCCTGCAAGTATAACATCCACCATTTGCTGAAAGGTAGCTGGCACATTCTTCAATCTGATGGCATGACCAAAATTGGAACAGACTAAAGGGGTTTAGGAAGGCTGAACGGTCCTCAGTGGCCTATGTGAAAGGGATCTGCCAGATTGCCCTGCGCCATGACAATTGGGGTGATATATAAGGTTGAAAATAGCTGTGATTTGTCAATCTAGGGCTTGATGGCAAATGTGATTTTTTTTTTTTACAAATTGCAGCTGATATTAACTCCATATATTACTCCAATTGTCATTGCACCAGAGTAATTGGGATGAGCAGGGTAAAGCAGCAGAATTGGCACATCTAATGGATGTGCCAATTCTTTGATACCTACGGGCTGCTATTTTTAGAGGATAATAACCATGGCTCTTCCCACCCTGATAATACCAGCCCCCAGCTGTCTGCTTTATCTTAGCTGGTTATCAAAAATGAGGGAGGACCCCCCCCCATTATTTTTTTAAATTATTTAAATAATTAAAAAAAATGTTGTGGGATCCCCTCTATTTTTGATAACCAACCAAGATAAAGCAGACAGCTGGGGGTTGCAGCTCATAGTTGTCTTGTTGTTTTACCCTTACTAGTTATCAAAAATAGGTCGGGAGCCCAGGTGATTTTAGTTTATTATTTTTTTCAATTGGTGCACCGGCCAATCACATGGCTTGCAGCATTTCAACAAGCTTTATTTGGATGGCAAGCCCAAACAATAATCGGACGTACAGGTAAAACTGTGTTCAGGTTCAGTTTACAGTTTGGGCTCGCTTATTCACTATTATCTACATGATTACTGTAGCCAGTTGTACATAAAGGCATCACTATTGTGTGCAGTGACTGTTGGTCTGATCTTCTCCTGGTGCAATGTGGGGTTTGCGGCATGACAGATATTGCTTATGGAACCCATGTCTAGCACAAAGTTTGAAGTTTGGTTTATTGACCAAAGAATATGATTTCAAATGTCTTGGGTGTTATTTAGCTGTTTTTAGCAAATGCAAGTCAAACCTTTCTGTTTTTTTGGTCAGGAGAAGAGATGATCTAACCTGAGGTTCGATGTTCAGAGTTCGGGTTCAGAAACGGATTTCCAAAAAAACAAAGTTTGGGTTTGAAGTTTGACTGCATTACGAGTGCAATCCACTCAAGTGAGCAGCACTGTGCTTGGGTATGAGTGATACTCAGCCCTGCGTGAGCCACTTGAAGTGTTTGAATGACTCGCACTTAGGATAAAACCAGTGTAGTGTGCATACACAAAAAAAACCCATTAAAGCCCTGCCCACCATCCATCAGAAGTGTTCTGCTTATGAATGGCAGCATGTGGGTGGAGCCACAAACTGCTCAATTACAGACTTCTATTGAGGTTCAGATCAAGTCGGGGTCATAAACCAAACTTTTCTAAGGTTCTACTGCACCTGCCGCACTGAACTTCTAAAGGTTTGCTTATCTCTAGTCAGCAGTAGATTGCCATGTTTGCCCATTGTCTTTCCAATGAAATCATGTACATTGTCCATATCTGAGGTAAGAAAAGGCTCAGTCACACACAACGACTTACCAGCGATCCCGAAAACAATGCGACCTGATAGGGATCGCTGGTAAGTCGCTGGTAGGTCGCTGGTGAGATTTCACACAGTCAGACCTTACCAACGATGCAGTAGCGACCTGTATAATGATCTCAGCAGTCACTGTTACGCTGTCACACAGTGTCAAACACAGCGATGTGTCCTGCCCAGCAGGACATCGCCTTTGAACAAAATGGCCTGGAACATTCAGCAATGACTAGAGATCTTACAGCAGGGGCCTGATCGCTGGTAGGTGTCACACATAATGGAATCGCTATTGCGTCACAGAAACCGTGACTCAGCAGCGATCTCGCTAGCGATCTCGTTATGTGTGACAGTACCTTAAGGCTTGCAGTTCATCTGAATTCTTTTGTGACCTGCTGGATAAGTTGTTGGCACATTCTTGAAAAAATAATGGTTGGCTGTCCACTCCTGGAAGATTCACTACCATACCAAGTTTCCGGCATTCATGGATAATGGATCATTGTTGCTCACTGGAGTTTATAAATTGCAGCTGTGGATTTTTACCCCTTTTAAGACTGGTGTTTTTTAATGGCTTTTGGACCTTTTTAAATAAGTCTTTAAAGCAAAGCAGGGTATTGTGAAGATTTTTTTTATGTGAACTCCTTGCGGCTTTATTTTGAGAGACCGGTTCTGTTTAAGTGACTTGTAGTGAGTTGTGGAGCTCAAAAACATTTTACCTTCAATATATCATATTTAATTGTATTTAGATGGCTTATCTTTATGTAGTGATAAAAGTAGTTTGGTAATCCCAAACACTTATTTATTACAAATATGCAAAAAATAGAGATTTTTTTTTCACAGCATTGTATTTTCCTCCATACCCAGACTTTCTCTGTCCACAGACACTGTAATATTGTCACATAAATAAGGAAACAATTTGTCATCTTCAAAGCCCTACAAGATATGGGATGATGTAGGAATAAAGATTAGAGATGAGATGTCCTATGGAAGTTCGGTTCAGCTGGTTCAGTCAGATTTTAGATAGTTCGGTTTGGGACCCGGACTAGACCTGAACCCCAATGGAATTGAATTGGGCAGTTCAGCTTTCCGCCCACATGCAGACAGCCATAAATAGAACACTTCCGCGGGAAGGGTGAGCAGGGTTTTTCCATTTTTTTTTTTTTTTTTTTTGGTGCACACTACAGTTGATCATACTATTGTTACTCCCAGTGCGAGCCATTCAAACACTACAAGCATCTCGCACTGGGTTGAGCATTGAACATACCTGAGTGCAGCGATGCTCGAGAGAGTGGTTTCCATACGTACAGCATCCGAACTCAAGCTCTGATTTTTTTTTGTAAAGTTTGTGTCTGGTATGAACACCAAACCTCAGGTTCACACATCTTTAATAAAGACAAGTCTGGGCATAAGTATAGAACTTTAGGAAAACTTTTTTTTTTGTTTGCTGTGACTCCTTTGCTCCCATCTGAAAAAGTTTCATTAAATTATGTGTTAGTTAGTTTTGAGAAAACTACTCTTGTTTTCTAAATAAATAAATTTTTATTTTGTACCCTGTTAATCTTTAGAAGTTGAAGTCCAGATGATATTGGTTTGATTTAGAATTACCAAAGGTACATTATGTTCCACATAACAAAGAAAATAATTGAAACCAATAAGAGAAAATGAGCACACTTCACCCCCTGAAATGTGAGCAGACGACAGAGACGTGGGTCACAATGTTTTTTAGTAGCAACCTGCCAAGATATTTGGAAGACTAATCCATCATATGCTGTGATATTATGAACTCTTAGAATTGCTGAACAAACCTTTTCACAAAATATATTTTCTTTTAAAAAGTTTATAAAGCCTATTCTTATTTCTACTTCCAAAAGTCAAAGTCATGATTTGTAGGCTGGATAAAACACAATAACCTTATATATATACCTAATTCATTTCCTTCATATATACACAACTCTCTAACAGCTTCAACTACACCCGTGCTGCTCGCAGAGCTTGTAGATCTGCTCTTATAATATCTTTTGGTTGTATGACGGCTCAGTTCTTTCTGGCTGATGCTATCACCCTCCTCCTTTTTCCCAAGTTTTTCCCCACATACTTATCATCGTCATCATTATTGTTGACTCAGCTGACAGTCGCCTCAGGGTAGGAAATGTCCTAAGCTCCTTGCCCTTTCTCCAACCCTCTATATGCCTCACATTTCTTGATTCATCTTGACTAAGAATGCCACTACCATGGTCAGTGCACCTACCACTCAACTGACACTTCCAGTGTAGAATGGCGTGGGGAGGTAGTCGTGGGCGAGAGATTGACTTCAAGTACCCGAGCACACTACATGAAAGACATGGTCTTTGCTGGTTGTGTGGATTTGTAAGGTATAGGCACTGCACCCATGCAGTCCTCATTTTGCCACTCACATTGGCTGGCCAGGACCGGATAATGTCTCATTTCCACAAGCAGATGACCAGTACATTTTATCCAACAGTATTTTACTCAATTGAGACAAATTCTCATTTCCCTCTAGGTTGTTTTTGTTCATACTGGTCATGTTACTCGCAGCACAACCCAGCCTAACACTACAGACCAAATCGTGATGGTCACTTTCCCTTCCTGTGGATCCTTGTCCAATCTCCTCACAGACTAGGGGGTCTGGGATATTGCCACTATGGCAAGAGTAGAACCTTGTGCTCCTAGACAGTTCCGTATGCACATCTCCACCCAGGAAAGCCATCTACGTTTGCACACTGGTCTGTATCCACCCACTACTGTTGAGGCAAATCATATATATGATTTGTCCTGAGGAAGAAACCATAAGTCTTTGAAACACATTGAGAAATACAATCATTTCTACTACATGGATCTCCTTTACTGTGGCAGTATGGGCTTTTAACCCTTTTCTCTCCAACTTTGTTCTGAATTTCCACGTGGGATCTGCTGCAGCCGTACTTACGCCATTAGAGTGGTTGTGACTCTCACAATTGCGCCAGGTGAGTCTACCCTTACAGCGAATTGCTGACAGTTGTTTTAGGATAAGACCCTATTTGTGCCTACTGTCTCTTACAGCAATTAACCCCAATTACCATCATAATGACACAGGATATGCTACGTGTGACACCCTGGGAACGACGAACAACAGCGTTCCTGCGTCCTTCGGCAATGAGGTGGGAGTGACGTTAATGCGGCTGCTCTCTGCCCCTCTGCTTCTATTGGTTGCCCACTGTGTGACGTCGCTGTGATGCCGCACGAACCTCCCCCTTAAAAAAAGAGTTTATTCAGCGGACACAGCGACGTCGTTAGGAAGGTATGTGCGTGTGACGCATGCCAACGACATTGTTCGCCATGGGCAGCGATTTGCCCGTGATGCACGAATTATTGGGGCGGGTGCAATCGCTGCGTGTAAAGCGGTTTTAAGAGCATGGACTTCACAAATCAGTTGGATGAATCACAATGATTGTTGCCCACAAGTGAATACAAGGTTATTTGTGGGGAGAATCAGTTTCTAGCATGTAGAAGAAGCAGAAGAGTTATGTATTCTGAAAAGGCAGAACACACATGCACAAATTAAGAATAGTTTTAGTCATCATGTAGAATATACATAGTTGTTCATCACAAAATTGTTTATACTATATCATTTTTCTTGTCTCCATACTAAGATGTGTCTTCTCTTTGCACTTGTTTACTCGAGTTCCACTTACAAGAAAATAGCATGACTTTTCTAACTTGTTTTTAGCATTCCTCATACACTTGTCTCATGACATGAAAAACTTGAAATCCAATAAATTATTAGACTCATTCTGAACAGTATACAAGCGTCAAGATTCCTTGGACATCTTGATCATTGCGGAACAATTTATTAAAATACTGAATGACTCATCCTATATCTGTTTTTGAATTCCATTGTTTTAATCTTGACTGGGCTAGGTATTTAAATCAATGAGAGAGATTTCCTAAAACCATGTACACATCTGTGCAAAAAAAGCATGCTTTGCATGGTCCATTTTGGCCATCTGTGTGTCCGTGGGCATCATTCGTATGACATCCGTGTGCTGTCCATATGTCCTTGTGACACATCCGTCTGCCATCTGTGTGACCGGTACTGGAAAAAAATGATTGATACTGAAATAAATAGTTTTTTTATATGTAAAGATGTGCAAAGCCAGATAGCTGATAGATAAATGTCAGATAGATAGATAATAGTTACAGTAGATAGATACGGTAGGTGCAGCAGCTGCTGCAGACTGCAACACTCAGCTGTCAGCTGTACCTTGGCTGGTTTGGAAAAATGGAGGGGATCCCATGCTGTTTTTTTTTTTTTTTTTTTTAATTATTTGAACAAATAATTTTATAAAATAGCATAGGATTCCCTCCATTTTTTCAAAACCAGCCAAGGGACAGCAGACAACTGGGGGCTGATATTCTAAGGGTGTGAAGAGCCATGGTTATTTGGCCATTCCAAGCCTTAATATAGCAGCCCGCTGTTGCCCCAGAAGTGGCACATGTATTAGATGCTTCAAGTTTGGAGCTGTACTCAGATCTTCCATTGCCCTCATGTGGTAACAAACTGGTTAATGTATGGGGTCAATGATAACTATGAATTGCCAGCTGGCATCAAGCTCTGGTATTAATAATGGGTGGGCATCTATCAGACATCCCCATTACTAAGTAGATATATATATATATATATATATATATATATATATATATATAAATATTTGAACAAACACCCCCCGACAACAGCATTTGTTTGCCTATTTATTAAACATTTATTAAAGAATTATTTAAAAATATGCCCTCTGTAATCCATAACAACATTCCTCAAAAACGAATCTGAAAGATATAAAAAGTGAAAATTATTAAATAAGTAAAGACAAAAGACACCCTCATTCACCAATGTATTTCCCTGCAGGAAATCTGTTCCCTGAAGAACAGATCATTCCTCATTGGCTGCCGCAGCAGTCACTGCAAGCTTGCACACTGTTCTGTGTTAAAATTACTGCAGTGAACTGAGATGATCTCAAGAAGTCAGCCCAGTTCCCTGCAGTGGGTCACACAGTAGTATGTGAGCCACAGCGGGCAGTGACGAGTGGTGACAGCATAATTTAACCACAGGTCAGTGCCTGCGACTCTCGCGCCAAGTATCATGAGAGACTGTGGCAATGAACTTTGGCAAACTCATGACATCAACTCAGTTTACTGTCCGCGGTTTTCACGCCATTTATCACAAGAGGGCTCTCGTGATACTTGGCATGAGAACAGCTGTGTTCATTGAACTGCGGTGAACTCATGCTGTCACCACTCATCCTTGCCCGCGGTGGCTCACACACTGAAATGACATCATGAGGTTATCTCAGTTCACGGCTATGGTTCTTGTAACGACTGAATGCCGGTTGTTATGACTATCAAGATAAGATGGCACTATGTAAAAACCAGGGACACAAAAGATGGTGAATAACAGTTTTCTTTATAAGTCTCAAGAAAATTTTTTTTTATGTAAAAAAAAAAAAGTTCTCTTACAACTTATGGGCCACAACATAAACAATAACAATTTATGCAACTTGGAGAACTTAAAGTGTTGGTCTGTAGCAATGAATTGGATATATTCCCCACCCCAACTATACTGCTCCCTCCAGTATCTATTGATTGGGCATACCCTAATGCAGTACTACAGATAACTGCACGTGATCTGTTGTGAATGTCAGTTATGCTTTTGCTGCTGTGAGGCTCCCTCATGTGGCCAGGAATGGTTTGGACAGAGACCAGGTGTGTTGTGCAATGGGCATTTCCATTGCTAACTCTCTGCCTATTTAAACCCTTATCTGCTAGTAGGCTATCCCGGATGTCAGTTGTTTTTTGTTCACCAGCCTGCTTCATCCTGCTCCAGATCACATCTACCCCAGATAAGTGCTTGGTTCTTTCTTAGGTTGTTTTGTTGTTTTTGCTCTTATCTGGGTTTCTCATTTGTTGTGATTGTTTTCAGTTTATTTGCATGCAGGGATCTTCCCTCTCAGTTGCTTAGCTGGGAAGCTCCCTGCAGCTTTGTTTGGAGTATTGCTCCTATAAGTCCATGTGTTTGTTGCTTCTTGAATTTGTAATGAATCCTGCTTTCTGTTCATTGGTATGATAAGAGCGCCTGGTATAGGACGGAGTTCAGATCTAGTGATCTGAGGGCCTTTTGTACTATCAGGTTTTTGGATTTTTGCAGGGTTTTTC
Source organism: Anomaloglossus baeobatrachus (assembly GCF_048569485.1). Taxonomy (NCBI): domain Eukaryota; kingdom Metazoa; phylum Chordata; class Amphibia; order Anura; family Aromobatidae; genus Anomaloglossus; species Anomaloglossus baeobatrachus. The sequence goes on from NC_134355.1 coordinate 585,827,556, forward strand.
TCTGGCCACCATCAGTCCCTCTCCTATCCTGTCCTATTTAATCAGTAGGGCCTCACCTTTTGCTAATCCTATCATCTATCTGTGTATTGTGTTTTCCTATATCCCCGCAGTCTTTGAATATGGGGGTCTTGCTATTCTTTATCTATTTTCTGAGGCAGAGAGTTATTCATCTTTCCTTCCTTTAGGATAGCTAGTTCTCTGGCTGGGTTTGCGGTGCACAGGATGGTAATTCACCCCTCGGCTACTTCTAGTGTTGATGGTTAGTAAAGAGATGGTGGCCAGATTAGTTGCCAATGCTCTTGTCACCTTTTACCAATGATTTATGGTGGTCTTCCATGGTTCTGGATCATAATAGTATATCCGGCCATCAAATTTAAAGGGTACTCTTAAGAAGGAAAAAAAAAGAAAAAAAGAAAAAAAGAAAAAAGTCTGCTGAAATTTTTTTTTTTTGGTGTTTTTCCTCTTTTTCTTTGGGTTCCGTGGAAGACTTCTTTTTTCTGTCATGGATGAATTGGGTGAGCGTGTTGCTCATCTTGATGATGAGGTTTGTTGTATAGAGTCTTATCTTGCAAAGACTCCCCTTGCAGAGCCTAAGATTCCCGTTCCTGAATTTTTTTCGGGAGATAGGTCGAGATTTTTGAGCTTCAAAAATAATTGTAAATTATTTTTTGTCCTGCGCCCCAAGTCCTCAGGGAATCCCGTACAGCAGGTCAAGATTGTCATCTCCCTGCTGCGCGGTGACCCTCAGGACTGGGCCTTCTCTTTGGCATCTGATGATCCGATTCTCAGTGATGTGGACTCCTTTTTTGAGGCCTTGGGTTTATTATATGACGAACCCAATATTGTGGACCAAGCAGAAAAGGCCTTGTTGTCCTTAACTCAGGGTCTGGATTCTGCAGAAACTTTTTGTCAGAAATTTCGAAAGTGGGCGGTCCTTACCAAATGGAATGATGACGCGCTTGCGGCTCTTTTTCGGAAGGGTATTGCTGATAATGTGAAGGATGTAATGGTGGGATTCCCCATCCCTTCTGGTCTTGATGCCTCTATGACATTAGCCATTCAGATTCATAGGTGGTTACGTGAGTGCAGGAAGATACCTGCTTGTTTTGTGCCCATGGAACAGCCTTTGGAGTCTATGGAGTGTGATAGTGTCCTTTCTAATGCTAGTCGGCAGGGGTTCAGACGGAAGAATAGACTGTGCTTCTATTGTGGAGACGCTTCTCATAATATCTCTGTCTGCCCTAAACGTGAAAGGAGATTGGTTGCAAAGAACCCACGGTAACAGAAGTAGCCAAAGTTTCATTTGTCTGTCACATTGATTTGCTCATTGTCTTCCTTTTCTGCATTGGCCTTTGTAGACTCAGGGGCAGCGCTCAATTTGATGGATTTTGGGTTTGCTAGGGATTGTGGTTTCCCCATGGTTCCTTTGCAAACTCCTATTCCTTTTAAGGGGCATTGATGCTACCCCTTTGGCAGAAAATAAACCCCAATTTTGGACCCAGGTGCCTATGAATTGCACCAGCTCATCAGGAAACTTGTACATTTTTAGAATTGCATAATCTACAGGATACCTTGGTAGTGGGATGTCCGTGGTTGCAGACCCATAATCCAGTTCTTGACTGGAGATCCTTGTCGGTAGTTAGTTGGGGTGTTCAAGGTGTGCATCAGGACCTTTCCGTGTTGTCCACGTCTGCTCAGGCAGTTGATGTTCCGGCCTTATTGTCTGATTTCCGTGATGTATTTAATGACCAGGAATCTGATTCTCTGCCCCCACACCGGGACTGTGACTGTGCCATTGAGCTGGTGCCGGGTTGTAAATTTCCCAAGGGGTTGATTTTCAACTTGTCTGTGCCCGAACATGATGCCATGCGGTCATACGTTAGGGAATCATTTGAGAAGGGGCACATTCGGCCCTCTTCTTCTCCTTTTGGGTGCTGGCTTTTTCATTATTGCTAAGAAAGATGGGTCATTGAGACCTTGTATTGATTACCGTCTTCTTAATAAAATTACGATCAAATATCAGTACCCTTTGCCTCTGATGTCTGATCTTTTCTCTAGAGTGAAGAGTGCTAAATGGTTTACGAAACTGGATCTCAAGGGTGCGTATAATCTCATCCGTATTAAGGAGGGTGATGAATGGAAGACGGCTTTAATACTCCTGAGGGGAATTTTGAGTACCTAGTGATGCCTTTTGGGCTCACTAATGCCCCTCCGTCTTCCAGGCCTTCATGAATGATATTTTTCGGGACCTTATTGGTAAATTTTTGATTGTCTATTTGGATGACATCTTGATTTTTTTCTGATGATTGGGACTCTCATGTTGGGCAAGTACGGGCTGTTTTTCAGATATTTAAGGATAATGCACTGTACTTAAAGGGGTCAAAGTGCCTCTTTGGGTTGCAAAGGATTTCCTTTTTGGGCTTCATCTTGTCTCCCTCCGCTATCGAAATGGACCCGGTTAAGGTTCAGACAATTTACGACTGGGTGCAACCGACTTCTCTAAAATCCATGCAGCAGTTTTTGGGGTTTGCTAATTTTTACCGTAAATTTATAGCCAATTTTTTTGCCATTGTCAAACCTCTGACAGATTTGACCAAGAACGGAGCTGATGCTGAGCATTGGACCACAGAGGCGATTGTGGCCTTCCAGGAGCTTAAAAGGCAATTCACTTCTGCCCCAGTCCTGCAGCAACCTGATGTGTCTCGCCCATTTCAGGTTGAGATCGATGCCTCAGAGATCAGAGCAGGAGCTGTTCTGTCTCAAAGATACGCTACTTCGGGTAAACTTAAGCCCTCTGCCTTTTTCTCTCGGAAGTTTGCTCCTTCTGAACGGAATTATGATGTGAGGAACCGGGAATTATTGGCTATGAAGTGGGCATTTGAAGAGTGGAGACATTGGTTGGTTGGAGGGGGCTAGACATCAAGTTGTGGTGCTTACGGACCACAAGAATCTTACCTATCTGGAATCTGCCAAGAGGTTGAATCCTCGGCAGGCCAGGTGGGCTTTGTTTTTTACCCGGTTTAATTTTGTGGTCTCTTTTTTGGCAGGCACCAAGAATGTTAAGGCCGATGCCCTTTCCAGGAGTTTCTGTGCTGACTCTTTGGAGGTTGTCGAGCCGTCTACTATCCTGAATGATGGTGTAGTTCTCTCAGCCATTTCGCCTGATCTGCTGTTGGCACTGGCGGAATTTCAGGGGGATAAACCTGAGAGATGTCCTACGGGGAAACTGTTTGTCCCAGACCAATGGAGAGAACGAGTTGTCTCTGAGGTTCATTGCTCTGTTTTGGCGGGTCATCCTGGCATTTTTGGTACTCGGGATCTTGTGAGCCGCTCTTTTTGGTGGCCTTCCCTGTCCCGGGATGTCCATATTTTTGTGCAGTCGTGTGGAGTTTGTTCTAGGTCCAAGCCCTGTTGTTCATGTTCTAGTGGGCTATTATTGCCTTTGCCGGTACATAAGAAACCTTGGACGCACATCTCTAGGGATTTTATTTCAGAGCTTCCCGTCTCTCAGAAAATGACTGTGATTTGGGTGATATGTGATAATTTCACCAAGATGGTCCACTTGGTTACCCTATCTAAGTTGCCGTCTTTATCAGAGTTGGTGCCTTTGTTTTTCCAACATGTTGTTCGTTTGCATGGTATTCCCGAAAACATTGTTTCAGAGGGGTGCAGTTTGTATCCAGATTTGGAGGATTTTTTGTTCCAAATTGGGTGTTCAGCTGTCTTTCTCCTCGACATTTCATCCTCAGACCAACGGTCAGACTGAAAGGGCTAACCAGACCCTGGAGACCTATTTACGGTGTTTTGTTTCTGCGGATCAGGATGACTGGTTTTCGTTTTTGCCTTTTGGCTGAATTTGCTCTTAACAATAGAGCTAGCTCTACCACATTGGTGTCCCCATTTTTCTGCAATTTTGGGTATCACCCCAGGTTCCTCTCAGGGCAGCTTGAGGCGTCTGACTGTCCAGGGGTTGATTCGGTGCTAAACAGGATGCAGCAGATTTGGGGGCAGGTAGTGGATAAATTGTTTCAATCCCAACAATCTGCCCAGAAATTTGCCAACCGGCGTCGGACTGTTGGTCCCCGGTTTAAAGTGGGGGACATGGTGTGGTTGTCCTCTAAAAATATTCCTATGAGAGTTTCATCTCCTAAATTTAAGCAAAGATTTATTGGACCTTATAAGATTTCGGAGATTATCAACCCAGTATCTTTTCGTTTGACTCTGCCTGTGTCATTTAAGATTCACAATGTCTTCCATAAGTCCTTGTTGAAGAGACATGTGGAGTCAACAGTTCCTGCAGCAGCGCCTTCTGACCCTATTTTGGTACAAGGGGATCTGGAGTATGAGGTTGAAAAAATTCTGGATTCCTGTCGCAGTAGGCGACAGCTTCAGTACCTTGTGAAATGGAAGGGTTATGGGCAGGAGGATAACTCTTGGGTTGTGGCTTCTGACATTCATGCGGACAGGTTGGTTCGCGCCTTCCATCATGCTCCATCATGCTCATCCTGAGCGAGCCGGTGGCGTTGGTGAGGGTTTGGTGACCCGTCCTCAAGGGGGATGGTACTGTTGTGAATGTCAGTTATGCTTTTGCTGCTGTGAGGCTCCCTCTTGTGGCCAGGAATGGTTTGGACAGAGACCAGGTGTGTTGAGCAATGGGCGTTTCCATTGCTAACTCTCTGCCTATTTAAACCCTTATCTGCTAGTAGGCTATGCTGGATGTCAGTTGTTCTTTGTTCACCAGCCTGCTTCATCCTGCTCCAGACCACATCTACCCCAGATAAGTGCTTGGTTCTTTCTTATGTTGTTTTGTTGTTTTTGCTCTTATCTGGGTTTCTCATTTGCTGTGGTTGTTTTCAGTTTATTTGCATGCAGGGATCTTCCCTCTCAGTTGCTTAGCTGGGAAGCTCCTTGCAGCTTTGTTTGGAGTATTGCTCCTATAAGTCCATGTGTTTGTTGCTTCTTGAATTTGTAATGGTTCCTGCTTTCTGTTCATTGGTATGACAAGAGCGCCTGGTATAGGACTGAGTTCAGATCTAGTGATCTGAGGGCCTTTTGTACTATCAGGTTTTTGGATTTTTGCACGGTTTTTCTCTGGCCACCATCAGTCCCTCTCCTATCCTGTCCTATTTAGTCAGTAGGGCCTCTCCTTTTGCTAATCCTATCATCTATCTGTGTATTGTGTTTTCCTATATCCCCGCAGTCTTTGAATATGGGGGGCTTGCTATTCTTTATCTATTTTCTGAGGCAGAGAGTTATTCATCTTTCCTTGCTTTAGGATAGCTAGTTCTCCGGGTGGGTTTGCGGTGCACAGGATGTTAGTTCACCCCTCGGCTACTTCTAGTGTTGATGGTTTGTAAGGGGATGGCGGCCAGATTAGTTGCCAATGCTCTTGTCACCTTTTACCAATGATTTATGGTGGTCTTCCATGGTTCCGGATCATAACAGTGATCCCTGCAAGTATATAATCTTACAGCCACCTCCCCTTATGTTTACAATTCAATCAGCGTTCACGTCCAACTTACCATATACAGTAAGAAACAATTAAATTTATGTACATGTACCTGTATTCAATACTCTGTACCTTACTGCATCCAGACAGTGTGATGATGAAGCAAAGGTAAAATTGTCAGGTAGTTTTAATCTGTTATCAGCACAACACAGCTTAACTTCTAATAAATTTCGGTTCAGTGCAAATGCCTCAGGATAAACAAGCAAACACAGCTCCTTCTCAGAGAATAATCTTTTGAAGAATAGTCTTCCTTCAATGTGTTCCTATCTATCTGTCCCTAACTGACTATTAGTATACCGATCGGTCTCAGGTCAATTGTTACTCACAGAAGTCTTTTACCCAAGATGGCGTCGATCTCCCTCAGACTGCTTCTGATTCACTCTTAGATGATCTTGTTCAAGCACTTTCTGGAGAAAAGTTCACTCCGATGAATTCCCCTCGTCAGGGGCAGTAGGAGCTCCAAAGAGAAAAACAAATAAGCAGTCCACAAAAGAAAAAAACAAACAAGCAATCCTATTAGTCCAAAACACAGGAGAACAACAACCTTCTCCTTCTCGCGCAGTCTCCAGATCTCAACTGAACTTTTTAACTGTCTCTATCTGTTTTACGTTACCAGGAAAACCTAATGTAACCCCTTACTGTCTAACAGTGTGTCTGCCCTCTAGTGACACCTAGTGGCCATTTAAGTTACAGTGCATATATATATATATATATATATATATATATATATATATATATATATATATATACATATATATATACATCATTAACAAACATACAAGTTTATCTTATGTACATTTTCCCCCTGTTATATTCTCACACAGAACAGTGTGTAAGGCTGCAGTGACAGCCAATGATCTCTTCTTCAATGGCTCGGACAAATAACAGAGAAGACCTGGTTGATCTATCTAGGCTTGCACAAGATCAATCTTCCTACAGAGCATACATCCATCAAGTCACCATAATAGTGTAAAAATCCCTGAGATCTCCAGATTCTACCTCCTTTTCCAATTTTTCTCTGTCTTTCCTCTGCAAAGTTATTCACATTTATTATTATTATTATTATTATTATTATTATTAATAAGTAGAATGTGCAAAATGTAGTCTTGCCTTATAATTGGGGTTGTTACAGAGTTTTCTGCAAAAAAGGTTTCACCAATCCCTTCTAAATGCTGCCAATCATAGCTCGGCAGTGTCTAAGACTGCTAAACTGTGAGGGACAGATGAAAATACAAGGGTCCAGAGGGAAACAGAAAAAATTGAACTGCAAATAGAGATTTCACATTTTGCATTCCAAAATAAAAAAAATGTGAATACCTTTGCTATGGAGTACCACAGAGCAAAACAAAAAAAACATGGTAGAATCAGGGGAGCTCAGAGATTTTCACAAGGTATTTCACTACTGTTTTTAGCAAATAACAGTTCTTTTAGGAGTAGGGTTTAGAAATTACAGGTTTTGATATGCAGCTGCCTCCTTTTCAAGGGACCAAAAGTAATTTGACAATTATCTCAAAAGGTCTTTAAAGCCTGCTTTACACGTTGCAATTTCGCATACGATATCCTATGCGATTTGCAACGCCCCCATCGTATGTGCAGCACGTTCAATTTGTTGAACGTGCCGCACAAACGATTAACCCCCGTCACACATACTTTCCTTCCATACGACCTCGATGTGGGCGGCGAACGTCCACTTCCTGGAGAGGGAGGGACGTTTGGCGTCACATCGACGTCACGCGGCAGCCGGCCAATAGAAGCGGAGGGGCGGAGCTGAGCAGGACGTAAACATCCCGCCCACCTCCTTCCTTCCGCATTGTGGGCCGGGAGCCGCAGGAGGCAGGTGAGATCTGTTCATCGTTCCTGGGGTGTCACAGACTGCGATGTGCGCTACCCTGGGTACGATTAACAATCTGACGTTTAATTTATCAGGAATGAACGACGTGCATGTGATGAACTGTTTTTCGTTCAATCGCAATTGTACGTCGCTGTCACATGCTACAACATACCTTACGATGCCGGATGTGCGTCACTTACAACGTGACCCCGCCGACACATCGTAAGATATCTTGTAGCGTGTAAAGCAGGCTTCTTAGGCTGCATGAGTTAGTCCCTCATTAATCCATCATCAATTAATGAGGTAAAAGGTCTGGAGCTGAATCCTTGTGGGGTATTTGCATTTGGAAGCTGTTGCTGTGAACACACAACATGAGGCCACATGAGCTCTCAATGGAATAGAAAGAGACCATCATTAGGCAGAAAGTAAAGATGAAATCTATCAGAGAGATAGAAGAAATATTAAGAGTGGCCAAATTAACAGTTCGTTTCTGCCAAAAAAGAGTGCGCTGATGAGCTTGAGAACGCAAAAAGACCTGGATGTCCACAGAAGACTGCAATGGTGGATGATTGCGGAATGCTTTCTATGGTGAAGAAAAATCCCTTCACATGATCAGGTGTTTCAGTATTTAAGACTACCATAAAGAGAAGTCTTCTTGAGTGCAAATACAGAGTTCTCACCACAATGTCCAAACTATTGAAGGGGTTATCCGGCTTATTTTGCTTATTTTTGTTTTGCGCTATTGAGCTACATAGGGGCAGGTAAGTAGGTAGCAACTACCTACCTGCACTGCTGTCAGCCCCTCTACCTAGGCTCCGAGTGGTCATGTGACCACTCCTGCCGGGATTTTGCTGCTTCCTGTGATGTCACGTCAAAGGAGCAGAAGCTTATGCTCGTCTTGTAGACAGACATCACAGCCGACGTCATGTAGCCGCCCTGCTGGGCATATACAGTGCACCGTATTCCCCACCCTCTTCCCCCGCACCCTCCCACACATTCCGTATCTGTATCTGGTCAGATAAGACTAAAATTGAACTGTTAGGTTTCCAAAGAGTTCCACCTCCAAAACATCATACCGACAGTGATGTAATGGTGTTAGATTGTTTTTCTGTATATAGCACTGGCAAAGTTCATATAGTTGAAGGAAGGATAAATGGAAAATTATACCCAGACATGCTTGTTAAAAATCTGCTGAAAGCTACCAGAATGAGGAAGAAATTTTTGAATTACACAGAGTTTGAAGAATGTTTGTGTGGATTAATGGGTCAAAATCACTCCTGAGCAAAACATGAGACTAGTTTTTCCATATAGGAGGTGTCATGAAGCTGTCATCACCAACAAAGGCTTTTCTACAAAGTATTATATGAATTTCAGTAAGTGTGTTCAATATTTTTTTCCTGTGTCATTTTTCATTGTAACACATCAATTAAGCTTATGGACATACTGTATATGTTTTTATTGATTTCTTTACATGTGTAGATTAGATGGGTTGAAACCAACATCTGGTGAAAAACCCATGTCAATTGCACCTTTAGAATTATACTTACTTAGAAAATTGGTGACATGTTCAAAAGTGCTGAGCGAACTCGTGGATATTTGGCTTCATCGAACCACCACGGACTAAAAAATAAAATCGTATTCAGCAGCTAAACTGGACCCCAGACACCGAACCTCATAAAAATAGAAGGGACCCAAACTTATGTGTTATAAAAGGGTGTTAGTAAGGGCTAGGGGGGCTGCAAAAGAAAGAAAATAAGGAATAAATCAGGACAATTATTCTTACGACCTTCCCTGCAGCTGTAACACAGCTTTCAGGTCGAATCATTAGCTGTCATACATATTCACTGCCTCCCCCTCCCACCATCAGTCCCGGTGTGCTGTTCCCGCTCCAGTGACGTCCCCGTCAAGTGCTGCACATGTCACATCCGTGCAGCTGACTGCATTCTTCCAGACTCACTGGGCTGGGGGTGGTGTTTCACCGCTGTCACAGCCCATCTGCTCCCTGCTCCCCCTCACTCCTCCCTCCTCCCCCTCCCTCCTCCCTCCTCCCTCACAGCAGAATGCTCCAAGCAAGAGACGCTACGCGCTGTATTGTGAGGGAGGAGGGAGGAGGATCAGGGAGCAGATGGGCTCAGAATGCATCCGGCTGCACAGATGTGACGTGTGCGGCACTTGACAGGGACGTCACTGGACGGGGAACAGCGGTCTGCAATAGCGCCTCTCACAGGCACTATTGCCAACACAAGGTATTTGAGAGAAACATTGTTTCTCAATATAATATCGATCTAGTGAATTAGCTACTGGGTATAAATTCACAAAATTGGTCAAAGGATAGCTCAGTGAATAATAGAGAACCTAAAATATAACCTTTAATATAATTATAATTAAAAATCCAACTAGGACTTAAAAAATATAAAACCGCCAATACACTCAACACCTGCAGAGGTAAAGATTGGCTAGTTAGAGAATGTGGACTTTATTGTTCATGTAACCAGTTACTGTATATAACCGGAAAAGTAGATCCGCAGCATATTAATGAAGTATGTGCTGTATATTATACCGCCATATAGTCACCTGACTCAGATAAATGGCAGTAACACAATTGGTAGAGAAAATCAGGAACGGTCTTACCCAATCTGCCGTATACACCTTTCCCTACTTATAAGGCACTGGATGCTGGATAGTCTTGGTAACCACCATAACGGAGAAAACACCTGGTCCTTTATCTGAATGACTCAGGATCCCCACTGGTTCCCAAAATGCGTCCAGCCGTTGTGCATGAAACTCCCAACGCGTTTCTTATATCATCAGGGGAGCATAAACATCCCAAATTCCGGTCAAAAATGACCAACACAATATGGCATAAGTTACTGTTGAAAAATATATAAACCACGTTAATCAAACGATCCGAGTATGATAACCAAGGTAAACGGTACATGCAACAAAGCGAGTATAACTTACATCCATCACCTCCAGGAATAACCTGGGCAGATCGCGTCTATCATGCATCGCCGCCTGGTTTAAATAAACCGCTCATTCGGAATAGCGTGTGACGTCACATCCGCTTGTAGCGGTGAGCTCACTTCCGGGTCACCTGATCGCAACCGCGGTCTGCACGTCACAGAAGGGGCGTATAGTTTAGTCATGTGCTCCTATGCTTCAAGGCAGTATGACTACAACAAAATGGCCGCGATTAGTCTCGCAAATACGCGGTAGTGATACGGCCAATCTATTAACAATGGCCCATCAAAAATGGCAGATGGGCCATACGAGTAACTGTAACATCTGCTACAGGCACCCAGATGGGTAGATGACTCTACAAACATTGCAAACGGGCAGAAAGTAAAAATTTAGAAAAAAGCAAAAAGAATCAGGACGACTCCCAGGAGGAAATATCAAAAAGGCAGAGCCAATGGAAAAAATATATAATTGTTAAAAATAGACCACACGACAATGGATCAGAGAAGGCCAGAATAGACCAGGAGTATTAGATCACAACCAACATCAGATCACTTAAAAGATTTTTGACCAAAGAACCTCAATATGGGCATGAGGGAAGAAAACCACCACCAATCTAACCACAACTAAGGGCCCTAAGATAAAAACTGACCCTACCTGTTTGTGGAGGTCGGCACCCTAAAAAGTACGGTGATTGGTGCCCCCACTCGGGCGGCGACTGTCCCTCCTACATTATCTCTAATCTAGTCTACCACAAAGGGTGCAAAGGAGAGAGCTTCATTGAGGCCCAATGGTTTACTAGTTTTAAGCCAAAAAATCCACTTGGTTTCTTGTTTAAGAATTTTATTGTCCCAATTCCCACCTCTAAGAGGGGGGGGCACTACATCAATGCCCTGGAAGCTAATTGCTTTAGCATCCCCTGCATGATGTTCCATGATGTGACGGGCCACTGGAGTATCATTGCCCAGGCGAATGTCCCGGATATGCTCCCCTATTCTCCTCCTAAATTCCCTCTTGGTCTTGCCCACATACTCTTTGTGACAACTACAGGTGGCTTTGTATATAACGCCCTTAGTTCTGCAATTAATGAAAGAGCGGATGTCATATCGTTTTTCCAGAACATGGGAAAAGAAAAATTTTCCCGGCTTAAGGTAACTACATGCAATGCACCCGCTGCACTTGTAGCAGCCTTTGACTGGATTAGTCAGCCATGTCCCAGTATGACATGAGAAATGGCTGTGCACCAGTCTCTCTTTTATAGAGCGGGCCTTCCTGTAGGTCACTGCAGGGGCGTTGGGAATACATTTACCGATGTCATCATCCATTTTGAGAATGGACCAATGTCTCTCAAGAATCCTTCTAACCTCCTCTGATCCATTATTAAAGGTGGTAATAAAACGAATGAATTCCTCATCTGATGTTGGTCTCCCTGATCCATGTAGAAGATCATTCCTGGTTTTCTGCTGTGTCTCAAAAAAGGCTTTCTTAATCACGTGGTTCGGATATCCTCTATGATGAAATCTGGAACTCAAATCAAGGGCCTGTTGGTGGAATCTCTGCTCATCCGAGCAGTTTCGTTTTAGTCTGTAAAATTGACCCTTCGGAATCCCTCTTTTCAGACCATTAGGATGGCTGCTCTCCCAACGTAGGAGCGAATTGGTAGCCGTCGGTTTCCTATATGTACTGGTATGAATGTTCCCATTAGAGTCTCTTTCAATCAGCACATCAAGAAAAGGCAAACTCCATCTATCAAACTCACAAGTGAAGAACAAGCCCAAAGAATTATTGTTCAGAGCCGCAACCGTTCCGATTATTTCATCTTCAGTACCCCTCCATAGAACAAACACGTCGTCTATGAAGCGACACCATAGCAAAATGCTATCCTGGGAGACAGGGGATGAATCCCCAAAGACACAGGTCTCCTCCCACCAACCGAGGAGGAGATTAGCATACGATGGGGCCACTGGACTCCCCATCGCGGTCCCCCTCAGCTGGTGGTACACCTGTCCATTAAACAAGAAGGAATTATTCTTGAGACAAAACTCCACAAGACTCAAGAGAAAAGCATTATGGTCATCAAATTGCTGTCCCCTACTCTTCAAGAAAAAGTTTACCGCCTGCAGGCCTAGATCGTGTCTAATAGAAGAATAGAGGGATTCGACATCAATACTAACCAAAAAGACATCATCTTCAATCGTAATACCCTCCAATTTTTTAAGTAGATCAGTGGTGTCTTTGAGATAGGACCCCAAAGATGTAACAAAAGGTCTTAGTATTCTATCCGCATAGATGCCTATGTTTTGCGAAACACTGCCGATGCCCGACACTATTGGCCTACCCCGTAATGGAGATAGGCCCTTGTGTACTTTCGGCAAGCAATAAAAGGTGGGGGTCACCGGAAAAGGAGGGTATAGAAAATCGAATTCAGTATTGCTGATCAAGTCTCTGTCACGTGCACTCAACAATAGCCCTCTCAATGTCAACAGGTAGTCTGATGTAGGATTACCATTCAATTTCTCATAATTAGATTTGTCCCCAAGGATGTCCATACACATTTTTTTGTAGTCAGAGACATTCATGAGTACGATATTGCCCCCTTTATCAGATTCCTTCACAACGATGTTAGTGTCCCTCTCCAAATTACCCAAACATTCCATCTCCTGCCTGGTAAGATTAAATTTCCTGTTATGCTTGTCAGTGATCATACCTAAGTCACGTGTAACCAGATTACAAAATACATCAATGGCCGATACTTCACTATTGGTCGGGGGCATCTTATTGCTTTTTAGTTTGAGATCAGTAAAGGGACCCCTACCCTCCAAATTTGGATTGATGTCACTCAAGTTGTAAAGAAATCTGACATCCTCCAAAAGATCATTGGCAATACCCATCTCTCTGCAAACTTTCTTATTCTCCATGGCAAAGTGTTTTTTCCATTTAAGTTTTCGTGTAAACAGATTGAGATCTTTTACTGCATCAAAATGATTGAAATCAGATGTGGGGACGAAGGAGAGACCCTTACTCAGTACCGTCATCTCTAAATCAGAGAGGAGCCTGTCCGATAGATTAATTATTTGGGTTGAACCCCCTGTGGGTTGTACCCCCCCGGACCCTGTTTGCTCCTCAGAAAGTGGTTGGACTCTAAAAAAGGTCCCTTGTTATAACCACCCCTATCAGAATTCCTACCTCTTCCCCTTTGTTTGGTCCTCCGCTGATTACTCCTCCCCTCTGTATCCGAATACTCTGTGTCAGTTGAGGTACCCTCCGTATCACTAGGTTTATTATACCTAATAACTGGAAGATTATAAGCCTTATTGTCTCTGAATTCCTGTACGTCTCTGATGTAAAACCTGTGTTTTTTCTCCTTGAGATGGTACTGATGTTTCTCAATGACACCCTGTAGGGTAGTTTCCTTCGTCCCAAACTCCGCCTCACTAGAAAATTTCTTAGTGATCTCAATCTGCTCCTTGAGTAGGCCGTCAAGTTTGGCCAGATTCTTTTTTTCCTCTTCCAAGAGGAGGATCATTAATTTCAATGAGCAGTTTGTGATCTCTTTACGCCATGCAGAAATTAGCTCTGGACTTTTATATCTGTAATTGGGAGTAAGAGAAATACGTATATTACGTGGTACAATTTGATCTTTAAGATAGCATTCGAGAGATTGTATCTCCCACCAGGAAGTGACCCGATTCTTATAAGTCTTAGTTAGATCCCTAAACGCACCATTTAGTGAGGGTGTATATTTTTTCTGTGTGAACTCCCTCTCTGAGAAAACCTCCCTCGCCTCTGTGGTCCATGTACTGGTATCAATGCCCGTTGCAAGAAAGCCAGCCATACCCTTACAGAAATAATGAATTAGCTACTGGGTATAAATTCACAAAATTGGTCAAAGGATAGCTCAGTGAATAATAGAGAACCTAAAATATAACCTTTAATATAATTATAATTAAAAATCCAACTAGGACTTAAAAAATATAAAACCGCCAATACACTCAACACCTGCAGAGGTAAAGATTGGCTAGTTAGAGAATGTGGACTTTATTGTTCATGTAACCAGTTACTGTATATAACCGGAAAAGTAGATCCGCAGCATATTAATGAAGTATGTGCTGTATATTATACCGCCATATAGTCACCTGACTCAGATAAATGGCAGTAACACAATTGGTAGAGAAAATCAGGAACGGTCTTACCCAATCTGCCGTATACACCTTTCCCTACTTATAAGGCACTGGATGCTGGATAGTCTTGGTAACCACCATAACGGAGAAAACACCTGGTCCTTTATCTGAATGACTCAGGATCCCCACTGGTTCCCAAAATGCGTCCAGCCGTTGTGCATGAAACTCCCAACGCGTTTCTTATATCATCAGGGGAGCATAAACATCCCAAATTCCGGTCAAAAATGACCAACACAATATGGCATAAGTTACTGTTGAAAAATATATAAACCACGTTAATCAAACGATCCGAGTATGATAACCAAGGTAAACGGTACATGCAACAAAGCGAGTATAACTTACATCCATCACCTCCAGGAATAACCTGGGCAGATCGCGTCTATCATGCATCGCCGCCTGGTTTAAATAAACCGCTCATTCGGAATAGCGTGTGACGTCACATCCGCTTGTAGCGGTGAGCTCACTTCCGGGTCACCTGATCGCAACCGCGGTCTGCACGTCACAGAAGGGGCGTATAGTTTAGTCATGTGCTCCTATGCTTCAAGGCAGTATGACTACAACAAAATGGCCGCGATTAGTCTCGCAAATACGCGGTAGTGATACGGCCAATCTATTAACAATGGCCCATCAAAAATGGCAGATGGGCCATACGAGTAACTGTAACATCTGCTACAGGCACCCAGATGGGTAGATGACTCTACAAACATTGCAAACGGGCAGAAAGTAAAAATTTAGAAAAAAGCAAAAAGAATCAGGACGACTCCCAGGAGGAAATATCAAAAAGGCAGAGCCAATGGAAAAAATATATAATTGTTAAAAATAGACCACACGACAATGGATCAGAGAAGGCCAGAATAGACCAGGAGTCTCCTGGTCTATTCTGGCCTTCTCTGATCCATTGTCGTGTGGTCTATTTTTAACAATTATATATTTTTT
The DNA here is from genome assembly GCF_048569485.1 of Anomaloglossus baeobatrachus. Taxonomy (NCBI): domain Eukaryota; kingdom Metazoa; phylum Chordata; class Amphibia; order Anura; family Aromobatidae; genus Anomaloglossus; species Anomaloglossus baeobatrachus. The sequence continues at coordinate 585,842,971 of NC_134355.1, forward strand.
CCATTGGCTCTGCCTTTTTGATATTTCCTCCTGGGAGTCGTCCTGATTCTTTTTGCTTTTTTCTAAATTTTTACTTTCTGCCCGTTTGCAATGTTTGTAGAGTCATCTACCCATCTGGGTGCCTGTAGCAGATGTTACAGTTACTCGTATGGCCCATCTGCCATTTTTGATGGGCCATTGTTAATAGATTGGCCGTATCACTACCGCGTATTTGCGAGACTAATCGCGGCCATTTTGTTGTAGTCATACTGCCTTGAAGCATAGGAGCACATGACTAAACTATACGCCCCTTCTGTGACGTGCAGACCGCGGTTGCGATCAGGTGACCCGGAAGTGAGCTCACCGCTACAAGCGGATGTGACGTCACACGCTATTCCGAATGAGCGGTTTATTTAAACCAGGCGGCGATGCATGATAGACGCGATCTGCCCAGGTTATTCCTGGAGGTGATGGATGTAAGTTATACTCGCTTTGTTGCATGTACCGTTTACCTTGGTTATCATACTCGGATCGTTTGATTAACGTGGTTTATATATTTTTCAACAGTAACTTATGCCATATTGTGTTGGTCATTTTTGACCGGAATTTGGGATGTTTATGCTCCCCTGATGATATAAGAAACGCGTTGGGAGTTTCATGCACAACGGCTGGACGCATTTTGGGAACCAGTGGGGATCCTGAGTCATTCAGATAAAGGACCAGGTGTTTTCTCCGTTATGGTGGTTACCAAGACTATCCAGCATCCAGTGCCTTATAAGTAGGGAAAGGTGTATACGGCAGATTGGGTAAGACCGTTCCTGATTTTCTCTACCAATTGTGTTACTGCCATTTATCTGAGTCAGGTGACTATATGGCGGTATAATATACAGCACATACTTCATTAATATGCTGCGGATCTACTTTTCCGGTTATATACAGTAACTGGTTACATGAACAATAAAGTCCACATTCTCTAACTAGCCAATCTTTACCTCTGCAGGTGTTGAGTGTATTGGCGGTTTTATATTTTTTAAGTCCTAGTTGGATTTTTAATTATAATTATATTAAAGGTTATATTTTAGGTTCTCTATTATTCACTGAGCTATCCTTTGACCAATTTTGTGAATTTATACCCAGTAGCTAATTCATTATTTCTGTAAGGGTATGGCTGGCTTTCTTGCAACGGGCATTGATACCAGTACATGGACCACAGAGGCGAGGGAGGTTTTCTCAGAGAGGGAGTTCACACAGAAAAAATATACACCCTCACTAAATGGTGCGTTTAGGGATCTAACTAAGACTTATAAGAATCGGGTCACTTCCTGGTGGGAGATACAATCTCTCGAATGCTATCTTAAAGATCAAATTGTACCACGTAATATACGTATTTCTCTTACTCCCAATTACAGATATAAAAGTCCAGAGCTAATTTCTGCATGGCGTAAAGAGATCACAAACTGCTCATTGAAATTAATGATCCTCCTCTTGGAAGAGGAAAAAAAGAATCTGGCCAAACTTGACGGCCTACTCAAGGAGCAGATTGAGATCACTAAGAAATTTTCTAGTGAGGCGGAGTTTGGGACGAAGGAAACTACCCTACAGGGTGTCATTGAGAAACATCAGTACCATCTCAAGGAGAAAAAACACAGGTTTTACATCAGAGACGTACAGGAATTCAGAGACAATAAGGCTTATAATCTTCCAGTTATTAGGTATAATAAACCTAGTGATACGGAGGGTACCTCAACTGACACAGAGTATTCGGATACAGAGGGGAGGAGTAATCAGCGGAGGACCAAACAAAGGGGAAGAGGTAGGAATTCTGATAGGGGTGGTTATAACAAGGGACCTTTTTTAGAGTCCAACCACTTTCTGAGGAGCAAACAGGGTCCGGGGGGGTACAACCCACAGGGGGTTCAACCCAAATAATTAATCTATCGGACAGGCTCCTCTCTGATTTAGAGATGACGGTACTGAGTAAGGGTCTCTCCTTCGTCCCCACATCTGATTTCAATCATTTTGATGCAGTAAAAGATCTCAATCTGTTTACACGAAAACTTAAATGGAAAAAACACTTTGCCATGGAGAATAAGAAAGTTTGCAGAGAGATGGGTATTGCCAATGATCTTTTGGAGGATGTCAGATTTCTTTACAACTTGAGTGACATCAATCCAAATTTGGAGGGTAGGGGTCCCTTTACTGATCTCAAACTAAAAAGCAATAAGATGCCCCCGACCAATAGTGAAGTATCGGCCATTGATGTATTTTGTAATCTGGTTACACGTGACTTAGGTATGATCACTGACAAGCATAACAGGAAATTTAATCTTACCAGGCAGGAGATGGAATGTTTGGGTAATTTGGAGAGGGACACTAACATCGTTGTGAAGGAATCTGATAAAGGGGGCAATATCGTACTCATGAATGTCTCTGACTACAAAAAAATGTGTATGGACATCCTTGGGGACAAATCTAATTATGAGAAATTGAATGGTAATCCTACATCAGACTACCTGTTGACATTGAGAGGGCTATTGTTGAGTGCACGTGACAGAGACTTGATCAGCAATACTGAATTCGATTTTCTATACCCTCCTTTTCCGGTGACCCCCACCTTTTATTGCTTGCCGAAAGTACACAAGGGCCTATCTCCATTACGGGGTAGGCCAATAGTGTCGGGCATCGGCAGTGTTTCGCAAAACATAGGCATCTATGCGGATAGAATACTAAGACCTTTTGTTACATCTTTGGGGTCCTATCTCAAAGACACCACTGATCTACTTAAAAAATTGGAGGGTATTACGATTGAAGATGATGTCTTTTTGGTTAGTATTGATGTCGAATCCCTCTATTCTTCTATTAGACACGATCTAGGCCTGCAGGCGGTAAACTTTTTCTTGAAGAGTAGGGGACAGCAATTTGATGACCATAATGCTTTTCTCTTGAGTCTTGTGGAGTTTTGTCTCAAGAATAATTCCTTCTTGTTTAATGGACAGGTGTACCACCAGCTGAGGGGGACCGCGATGGGGAGTCCAGTGGCCCCATCGTATGCTAATCTCCTCCTCGGTTGGTGGGAGGAGACCTGTGTCTTTGGGGATTCATCCCCTGTCTCCCAGGATAGCATTTTGCTATGGTGTCGCTTCATAGACGACGTGTTTGTTCTATGGAGGGGTACTGAAGATGAAATAATCGGAACGGTTGCGGCTCTGAACAATAATTCTTTGGGCTTGTTCTTCACTTGTGAGTTTGATAGATGGAGTTTGCCTTTTCTTGATGTGCTGATTGAAAGAGACTCTAATGGGAACATTCATACCAGTACATATAGGAAACCGACGGCTACCAATTCGCTCCTACGTTGGGAGAGCAGCCATCCTAATGGTCTGAAAAGAGGGATTCCGAAGGGTCAATTTTACAGACTAAAACGAAACTGCTCGGATGAGCAGAGATTCCACCAACAGGCCCTTGATTTGAGTTCCAGATTTCATCATAGAGGATATCCGAACCACGTGATTAAGAAAGCCTTTTTTGAGACACAGCAGAAAACCAGGAATGATCTTCTACATGGATCAGGGAGACCAACATCAGATGAGGAATTCATTCGTTTTATTACCACCTTTAATAATGGATCAGAGGAGGTTAGAAGGATTCTTGAGAGACATTGGTCCATTCTCAAAATGGATGATGACATCGGTAAATGTATTCCCAACGCCCCTGCAGTGACCTACAGGAAGGCCCGCTCTATAAAAGAGAGACTGGTGCACAGCCATTTCTCATGTCATACTGGGACATGGCTGACTAATCCAGTCAAAGGCTGCTACAAGTGCAGCGGGTGCATTGCATGTAGTTACCTTAAGCCGGGAAAATTTTTCTTTTCCCATGTTCTGGAAAAACGATATGACATCCGCTCTTTCATTAATTGCAGAACTAAGGGCGTTATATACAAAGCCACCTGTAGTTGTCACAAAGAGTATGTGGGCAAGACCAAGAGGGAATTTAGGAGGAGAATAGGGGAGCATATCCGGGACATTCGCCTGGGCAATGATACTCCAGTGGCCCGTCACATCATGGAACATCATGCAGGGGATGCTAAAGCAATTAGCTTCCAGGGCATTGATGTAGTGCCCCCCCCTCTTAGAGGTGGGAATTGGGACAATAAAATTCTTAAACAAGAAACCAAGTGGATTTTTTGGCTTAAAACTAGTAAACCATTGGGCCTCAATGAAGCTCTCTCCTTTGCACCCTTTGTGGTAGACTAGATTAGAGATAATGTAGGAGGGACAGTCGCCGCCCGAGTGGGGGCACCAATCACCGTACTTTTTAGGGTGCCGACCTCCACAAACAGGTAGGGTCAGTTTTTATCTTAGGGCCCTTAGTTGTGGTTAGATTGGTGGTGGTTTTCTTCCCTCATGCCCATATTGAGGTTCTTTGGTCAAAAATCTTTTAAGTGATCTGATGTTGGTTGTGATCTAATACTCCTGGTCTATTCTGGCCTTCTCTGATCCATTGTCGTGTGGTCTATTTTTAACAATTATATATTTTTTCCATTGGCTCTGCCTTTTTGATATTTCCTCCTGGGAGTCGTCCTGATTCTTTTTGCTTTTTTCTAAATTTTTACTTTCTGCCCGTTTGCAATGTTTGTAGAGTCATCTACCCATCTGGGTGCCTGTAGCAGATGTTACAGTTACTCGTATGGCCCATCTGCCATTTTTGATGGGCCATTGTTAATAGATTGGCCGTATCACTACCGCGTATTTGCGAGACTAATCGCGGCCATTTTGTTGTAGTCATACTGCCTTGAAGCATAGGAGCACATGACTAAACTATACGCCCCTTCTGTGACGTGCAGACCGCGGTTGCGATCAGGTGACCCGGAAGTGAGCTCACCGCTACAAGCGGATGTGACGTCACACGCTATTCCGAATGAGCGGTTTATTTAAACCAGGCGGCGATGCATGATAGACGCGATCTGCCCAGGTTATTCCTGGAGGTGATGGATGTAAGTTATACTCGCTTTGTTGCATGTACCGTTTACCTTGGTTATCATACTCGGATCGTTTGATTAACGTGGTTTATATATTTTTCAACAGTAACTTATGCCATATTGTGTTGGTCATTTTTGACCGGAATTTGGGATGTTTATGCTCCCCTGATGATATAAGAAACGCGTTGGGAGTTTCATGCACAACGGCTGGACGCATTTTGGGAACCAGTGGGGATCCTGAGTCATTCAGATAAAGGACCAGGTGTTTTCTCCGTTATGGTGGTTACCAAGACTATCCAGCATCCAGTGCCTTATAAGTAGGGAAAGGTGTATACGGCAGATTGGGTAAGACCGTTCCTGATTTTCTCTACCAATTGTGTTACTGCCATTTATCTGAGTCAGGTGACTATATGGCGGTATAATATACAGCACATACTTCATTAATATGCTGCGGATCTACTTTTCCGGTTATATACAGTAACTGGTTACATGAACAATAAAGTCCACATTCTCTAACTAGCCAATCTTTACCTCTGCAGGTGTTGAGTGTATTGGCGGTTTTATATTTTTTAAGTCCTAGTTGGATTTTTAATTATAATTATATTAAAGGTTATATTTTAGGTTCTCTATTATTCACTGAGCTATCCTTTAATATCGATCTAGACAATAAAAAATATGGGTGAACCACCCTTTTTATGAGTTCACCTGAGGTGAGGTCACTGAATTCATTGAGTTCACCTGAAGTGAGTTTACCTGCAGTCACAGGTGAGGTACCGTGGGAACCACCAGCTGTCATTGCAGGTAAATTCAGTGACGTCACCGCTCACAGCTGTGGCTCAATCAATGTTCGCCTGAAGCCGCAGTGGGCGGTCATGTTCTCTAGTTTGCCATGGCGCTGCAAATTCAGTATGTACCAGAGCCATGTGTGATGTTGTGGTGTGGATTACTTTAGACCTGGGTGTTTTAAAAGTAAATTAATTAAAGAAAGATGGTGTTTTTTCTTTTTTAAAATTTAAGGATTTTTCTGTGGTTTTATGTTTATTTTTGTTTACTTACAAGGTTAGTAATGAGGGGGTCTCATAGACCGCCTACCCATTACTAACCCAGGGTTCAGTGGCAATTGAGGTTTTTGACAAATCATAGTTGTTCTAAACCCTTTATATTACCCCGATTTCCACCATAGCAGGGCAATCAGGATGAGCTGGGTAAAGTGCTGGAATTGGGGGGAACCACATGTTGTTTTTTAAAATGATTTAAATAAGCCTGTAGCCGTGTGCTTATTTTGCGCTGGCTATCAATATACGGGATTACCCTACGTCATTTTATTTATTTGTACACTCCATAAGGGGACCAAGACAGCCTTTGTGGGGGCAACCAATCAGAGACACCGCGCACAAAACACATGTGTGTGTGTGTGTGTGTGCGTGTGTGTGTGCGTGCTGTTCCTAATTGTTTTAGTTAAAACTGTTATTGAATGTTTTTCATGCTTGTCTCTGCTGCCATCTACTGGTCAGACTTTTCGGCTCCTCTGTTTCTTTTGTCCAGCCCATGGAAGTGTCTGCTCATCCTCTTGCATCACTTCCTGGCATATTCAGTTCCAGCCAGAGATTGTGAGAATTAACATGCCTTATTGGAGCTGCTAGAATTAAAGTCTTCTGACCTTAGTGACTCCAGAAACAAGCATCACAAGAGAACCACAATGCCAGGTACTTGGACTACTGTACTCTGCATGTCCTAACCTTTGGAGAAAATAAACCACCATTGTTTCATCTCAGCATGTGCATGTTTAACTTTGGAGCGCTCTGGTTCTGTCTCCCTCACCTATAGGAAAAACGAAGGTAAGATTCTCACACCATTCCATAACTACGCACCTTCAATCACCTTTAAGTGGGGACAGAACAGTGTGTGTGTGTATGTGTATATGTATGTGTGTGTATATATATGTGTATGTGTGTGTGTGTATATATATGTGTATGTGTGTGTGTGTGTGTGTGTTTGTATGTGTGTATATATATATATATATATATATATATATATATATATATGTATGTATGTATGTGTGTATATATATATATGTGTATATATGTAAATAAATATATGTATATGTGTGTGTGTATATATGTATATATATATATATATACTGTATATATACAGTACATACACAAACAGATCACACATTTTATTTTCTGTTGATACTAGATATGTCATCTACAATTTTTACATAAGACAATGTACAGTAGTCGGATATGGGAAAAAGTAACAGAGATGCTATATGAATAAAGACTGGTTATGCCTGCAGCTCAGAAATAGTACAAGATACTGTATGTGAAGTTGATAGAAAAATATCAAAACTTGGTTATAGGTTGGTAAATTATTTGACTAATACATAGTAGAGAATAGCTGTAAATTCCCTTACATATCAATTTTGTTAAACTTTTGCTGCAGGATAAAGTTTTATATTCATATTCTCTACACCTACATGTAGATATATTAGACATAACTGTAATAACTTCTTATTAGATTTTTTTAAGAAAGTAATTTAAAAACAAAAAAGTTGAAAGAAAGGAATAAATATATAAAGACGATAAAGGTAGAAGAGTAATTGAATCTAATAAAGCTCTTGTCCCTAGGATACCATCAATTGAAATATACAAGAGGAGAAAAAAATGCTCAAACTCATTTATTACTCATGTTTGTAGGCAACATTTTATTATAGCCGCAGAAGATGGATGTTCAGTATATGGTTGACGTGTAATGGTGACTAGTACAATAAGTAAAAAGGTTATTCGCATCGTATAAAGTGATGGCAGTTTGCTAGGACATGACACCACTAATGATTGAAAGAGGTTTGACCTCTGCTCCCTTGCCAAGGTAAAAAATTAAGGGATCATCACTTTGTTTTATAACTGCCCAATCGTAAAGTAATGCTGCTCCCCTTCATTTTAAGAATTGGTGGAGGTTCCACTGATCTCATAGTGTAATAATAATGTATAAATATATGGTCAGCAGCATGTTCCTAAACTCATGTTGGTTTGTCCATAGGTCTAGCTTTAGAACCTACTAGTAATAAGTTGATCATAGTCATTTTTGAAAGTTAAACCTTTGGTAATAAATAGCGAGGAGCGAGTGTGCTCGGTAATGCTTGTTACTCGATCAAGCATCGGGATGCTTGGGAGTTTGTGGAGCTCAGCCAATTATCGTGGGTGCTCGGATATTTCGCCAGTGAAACAGCAACCCAAATGCGCAGGCTTGCTTCACTCTATGATGTGTGCAGGCACCCCAAGGAGAGCCATTAGCAGTCTCTAAATGGCGCTCCTGGTGGATAAAAGAGCGTTCTCAGATGTAGTGTATATAAAGCCAACAAAAAAATGCCCTCCCACTGGAAATACTCTGTTTATGGCTGCCTGTATGTGGGCAGAGACCTGAACATTGACTTTACATAAAGCTTGTTACTCGCGTTGAGCTTGTCCACGTGTCTGACCAGCTTGAATTGAGTAACGAGCATTCGAGAATTTTAGTGCTCGTCCATCACTAGTAATAAACTGATGGCGGTGGTGGTTTCAATCTGAAAAGTCTACAAAAAAAGCTGCTGTTGGCAATGCACTTTTGATGACTTAACCAGACGTGCAGCATATGAATAAGTTAACATTTCCAGAGTGAGAAACTCATTGATCGTGTTCATTCAGTGACTCTTTGAAGGCAAATAGGTGATTACATTTTTTGATGTTGGATGATGCTCTGTTCAGTACCATCTATAAATGTCCCAGCTCCCATAGGATGCACTATATACTGCCTAAATATTAAATTTATACAATATCGAAATAACACTGACAGACAGTTGCCCAAATTATACTGCCTAGTATAACTGAGAATTTGCTGAAATTCAAATTCAATAACAGTAGTTAGGAAAGGGCGAAGAAGGGATTAAGCGTGTGGATAAAATGTAACTTTTAATAGTTACATTTTTAAATAAAATTTTTATTTATAAAATAGTCCCAATATTTGATTTTGAAATTCAAATTCAGCAGAGTCAGTTTAATGTGCCTGAGATCTTCAATACAGTTCAGATTTGGAGAGAAAAGGGTTAATAGACTGCGCTGCCGTAGAAAAGAGGATCCATGCAGAAGGAATGATTTTGTCTACGCATTTCAAAGTATAAGGAAGAAGCCATAAGGCTTTGAAACACGTTCACATATAAAGGATTCCTTCTACAGGGATCCTCTTTTCTTCGGCAGTGTGGTCTATTAACCCTTTTCTCTTCATATTTGAACTCGTTCTCCACGTGGGTTCTGCTGCAGCCGTACATATGCCATTACAGTGGTTGTGCCTCTCATAACGACGCCAGGTGAATCTACCCTTACAGCACCTTTGCTGACAAATATCTGTTCAATTTGAATCTGCCAGGAAGGGTTTGAAAAAAAAATCTTTTACTTACCTCTCTTACAGCCACCAGGCTTTTAATTAACTTCCCCATCGTCTCTCTTGTGTCTTCTTCTTTCCATCTACTCTTCTATCCCCACTTTCGTTCCTGCCATTTTTTATGCACCCCCATCATTATGAGGGTATAATGTACATCAATTATGGTAATGATGTGTACCGGGCGCACGAAGTCATTAAGGGCATGACAAATGTCATTGGACAAGAAGGCCAAAGAGAAGTCATGGAGGATCAGGTGGCAGCGAAACAGGTATGCGGAGAGTCAAAGAGAGGTGAGATAATAGATCATTTTTTTTTACCTGTTCCCAGCCCTTAGAATTTAGAGTGAAGGCCCCATTACACGCAACAACATAGCTAACGAGATGTCGTCGGGGTCACGGAATTCGTGACGCACATCCGGCATCGTTGCATGTGACACGTATGAGCAACCGCTAATGATCAGAAATACTCACCTAATCGCTGATCATTGACATGTTGTTAATTTTCAAAATGTCATTGCTGTTTCAGGACACAGGTTGACGGTCCTTCCTGAGGCGGCATACATCGCTACGTGTGACACCCCAGGAACGACGAACAACACCATACCTGTGTCCTCCGGAAATGAGGTGGGCGTGTCTTTCATGCGTCTCCTCTCTGCCCCTCCGCTTCCATTGGATGCCTGCCGTGTGACATTGCTATGAAAAGAAAAGAGGCTGTTCGCTGGCCACAGCGATGTTGCTAGGAAGGTAAGTCCGTGTTACGGGTGTAAGTGATATTGTGTGCCACGGGCAGCGATTTGCCCATGATGCACAAACGACGGGGGCAAGTGCTTTCACGAGCGACATCGCTAATGTCACTGCATGTAAAGCCCCCTTTAGTCAAATGCTAAAAAAATTGGATTCATTAGATTCTGTATTTTGTGGAAAATTAGGACTGAATTTAATTAATTTTGAATTGTATCGCTCATCTCTATCGACTAATCAATAAATTGTAGGATGTAGCTAGATCCAATACAGCTGTGTTCTCATAGTATATGCTGAAGGTTCAGGGTGCTCAGGTCATCAGAGCCACCCAGTGTCACCTTTTTCCAGCAGTAATAATGACTTCACAGGTTGCACATCGCCAGTCATGATAATGACTTTACAGGTTGCACATCGCCAGTCATGATAATGACTTTACAGGTTGCATATTGCCAACCATGATAATGACTTTACAGGTTGCATATTGCCAACCATGATAATGACTTTACAGGTTGCACATCGCCAGTCATGATAATGACTTTACAGGTTGCATATTGCCAATCATGATAATGACTTTACAGGTTGCATATTGCCAACCATGATAATGACTTTACAGGTTGCATATCACCAGACATGAGTGACTTTACCCTAAATTGTTAGAAGAAATATCCTTCTGCCAGGCACATAGGGTTAATCTAAAAACATCTGCTTCCCTCTAATATAAGGCAAAAAATAATTACATTCAGGAAAATCTAATTGTTTCCCACATTTATAATTAAAACACTGCAAGCAGTAGAATAAATAGTCACGGTTTGTATGGCAAGTTACGGGTATATTGCAATTAATCGAGCATCTATCATGGAAAACATATGTGCTGTACCGCCACATACATAGTATTTCTACTGTACGAGGCTGCCAGCTCTGCTCCTTGGATTACACATGGCAGATCAATGATTATTAAGGTAGAAATATACACAATAACCCTGCACAGTAAATACCATGGTTATAAGATAACACAACCAGGAGCATCTTATTACAGATTTGTCATTCTTACAGGGTATATGTGTGGGGTTACTGCCTAGTCCATACGACTACAGTTTCCAGGGTGTTATTAAATATCCCCGGACAGGTTTTATGCATTTTCTTTATTGTTCCATTTGGATTTGTTTCTTATGAGTTATAAAACCGCACTTCAATCTTTTTTTTCTCTGAGGGATTTACTTGTTCCATTCAATTATTTACTTGACGCCAGCCCTCAACCGCAGTTCAGTAGTTTACTGCCGTATTTACTGTAATACCGAAGACAGTGGAGCATTATTCTGAATAACCACAAATGTGGAAGATGGAGCCTTCTTCAGGCAGAGATCTTTCTGTTTTATATGGATCTTGTATTCGCTCATGCTCATCTCATATATCCTTTAAATATCCACTCTTAATGACCATCATGTTATATTATGGTGGTAAAAATGCTTATTGGCTTATTCATTTGCTTTATACCAAATACTGATATGGTTATCATAGCTTTTCTGACTGGAGCACTTATTTATGACACAAGGAATGATCGTTAAATTAGTTCATATTAGGCTGGGGCCACACGGGGACTACTGCGATCCCCTTGCATGAGACTCGGCTCGTGCTGGCAGTACAGCAGAGCCGAGTCTCATGCTTGTGTCCTTGCAACTGAGGTCCGTTCGTGCGAGCAGACCTCAGCTGCGGGGGGCGGGCCGGCACTCAGGAGGGGAGGGAGGGATTTCTCTCCCTCTCGCCTGTGTAGCCGGCTATAGACATTCTCGCTCTGCACGCACGGTACACCGGTGTACCGCGAGTGCAGTGCGATTTTTCTCTCGCCCCATTCACTTGAATGGGTGCGAGAGAAAGAGTCTCGGATTACAATCGCAGCATGCTGCGATTGTTTTCTCGGTCCGATTAGGGCTGAGAAAATAATCGCTCATGTGTGCTGTCACACACAGGCTAGAATTGGTCCGAGGGGAATGCGATGTTTTATCGCACTCCACTCGCACCGATTTTCTCGCCGTGTGGCTTAGGCCTTACTTTCCTAATTGCAGTGGTACAACTTTTCAGCAGATACAGAGATTTGGCACATTTCTACCGCAACCTACTCTTGCAACGTCTGTCACCAGGAGCTGCTCTTTTAATTTTGTTGACAGCGTTGATGATGAAGACATTTGGACCAGATGCTCTGGTTGGTGCAGGCTCTCTCCAGCCATTGTTGTACTGGACAATCTGGCAGTATGAGTGTATGTGCTGTCCAGCTGGAGTAATCAGCTCCCTGTTTCAGCCAATTGCATAGTACCACACTCCACTGAACCTCCCATCTTACTGCTGGTAGCTGCCAGATATAGTTTGTTCTACCCTGGTTCAGTCCCTTTGGTATCTCCTCCCGCTTACTTGCTTATTTTTCTCTTTTCTGACTACAGGTTATTCCTTTACCATTATTTTGCATTCCTATTTTATATCTTGACTGTCCTCTTAGCTTTGACCCTGATACTCCTGCCAGCCTGCACTATCATCCAGCTCCTGACTTTATAACCCCATTTCTGAGGCCTCTATGTAAGTCCTTGTAAAGATGGTAAAGGTTGAAGAACAGGGCAACTCCTAGGATCTGGTAAAAAGGAGTGGCTAGAACTGAGCCTGTCTGTTAACCATCTTAGAGCTTTCAGGTGACCACTGATAAAGCCACATTATAAGATAACCCTTACACTTTCCATCTCAAATTTGAACAGGGTTAACCATTTCACTTTATGTCATAAACATTTAAAAGGATAGAAGCACCATACTAGTCATCCACATTTTATCAATCAGTCACATTATAACTTAGGCTGCTTTCACATTTTGTTTTTACCTACATTCAGTGATCCCATTGGAGCTTCTATCCAAATGTCGCGGGTGGAGGGGTCGGGAATGCCGCTCGCCTAGGAATCGCTGGCGCTCGGGTCCGGTGCTTCTGCTCCTCGGTGGCTCAAGCACAGGGCCGGACACGGGGGCTCGAGCAGCGCCTCCTTGCCCACGAGTGAAAGGGGAGGGAAGGTTGGTTGGTGATGGGATGTTGGTTGTGACTCCACCCACAGGTTGTGTTGATGGTGGGCACCACCGCTGCTGGAGACGGGGGATCCCGGGAGCGATGGCGGAGAGCAGCAAAGGTGTTGACCCCTCCGTGGGTAGGGGCTGTTGGTCCTGGGGCTCCGGTTGGGGAGTAGGGAGGAGGGGATAGGTGCAGGTGCCAATGTGGGGAGGCAGTGTTACGGTGCAGCGCTATTGCGGATGGCACTGGTGTACTCACTCAGGTAGTCAAGAACAGAGTCTCTGGTAAACCAAACGGCTGGATGAACGGGGCCCGCAGTCGACTGCGGTATCTTCACTCTCCCCGGACGGGTTGATGGTGGCTGTCGTTCCCTGCACCTATGTGTAAGTGTTTGACCCCTATGGATTCCCACAGGTGGTCCGCTCCCCGGCTTGTACGTGTCGGGAGAGCCCGTTTTGCCCGCAGGCGCTGGCCCTTGGATCTCTGGCCGTTGGCGGTGGCTCTTATCTGGATGGGTTGGGCTGTTGCCTTCTGACGGGACTTGGTTGGGAATGAACCCCTGAGGTCCAGACTGCAATCAGAGAATTTGACCGTTACGGCGGCTTCCGAGCCTAGTCGGGGTCTGAGTACCCTGCCTTGGTGCTTGGCTTCAATCCGCTCCCCGGTTCGGTACCGGTTGGCCAACGCCCGACCCCAGTCCTACGGTTCCGCAGACCTCCACCTACTCCTGCCGACGGCCACCACCGTCTGCCGACCTTGCTGATTGTGCCTGGGCTCTGACCCAGACACAGTGTCTCTCTCCTTCTCTCTCTACTACATCTCCACTTCAACTCCAAAACTCAACTCCCCTACTTTTCCCGCCTCCGGGCCTGTGAACTCCTCGGTGGGTGGGGCCAACCGCCTGGCTCCGCCCCACCTGGTGTGGACATCAGACCCTGGAGGGAGGCAACAAGGGTTTTGTTTGACAGGTGTTCCTGACCAGGGGAGGGGGTGTGTGTGTATGTGATGTTATTCTGTGACCCCTGGGGTCCAGGGCGTCACACAAACAACTACACAAAACGCACATGCTGACTCCGTCTGCTCCATTATAGTCAGTGGCCCCGTCGGAGCATGCGTCCGAATCCCATTTTGCGTGGGTGTTCGGATGGAAACTCTGATGGGACCACTAAAAGTAGGTAAAAGCAAAATATGAAGGGGCCCTTACAGATTTATTATTCAGGAGTCTGGGAAAGTTTTTCTGTGCATAACGTACTTTGTTATTGCACAATGTTTATTGTATGCGCCATGGAAATGTACCAATGCATACACCAAGAATATCAAAGTGATCTATCAACTTAGTAGGCAAAATAAGAGTGTCTTTTTGTATTATTTTGAGACATTTTCAATGTTATTAATAACAGCGTATGAGTAGAGTTCTGTACAAAGCCTAAACAGGAGAACCATGCAGCATATTTTTTTTTTTACTTTAGTATTAGGGATGATCGAATACCTCAAATATTCGGCTTCACGAATATTTGCCGAATACATCGCCACTATTTGACTATTTGCGAATATTCGATGCCCAATGTAAGTCTATTGGAAACCCGAATAACAACTATTTGGAACTATTGGGGCTTCCCATAGACTTACATTGCGCATCAAATATTCGCATAACGGCGACCTATTTGTCGGATATTCACGAAGCCGAATATTTGAGGTATTCAATCATCCCTATTTAGGATCCTTTGAAATCCTACGAATGTGTTGTTCAGTTTTAAGGAAGTAGCTGAACCAGGTCACCCACATGAAAGCTATAAAAGAGGATTTAATGGTGTCTTGCTTAACCAAGAAAAGAGTTACCAAATTGATTTATGATTACTTAAAGGGAATCTGTTGCAGGTTTGTGCTACCTCATTTGAGAACAGCATAATGTAGGAAAGAGACTCTGAGTCCAACAATGTATCACTTAGATTACTGGCTGCAGCTGTTCTGACAAAATCATAATTGTTAGCTTTAGTTATGTAGCAGAGTCCAGAGAGCTGTCCCGCTCACACCAGGCTCTCAATACAGATTGTACATTGACAGTGAGGTGTCAATCACTGTAGGGGGGGTACAGACTGTAGTGGCCTTGACATTACAGTCCTGCAATGATATGGGTCCTGCTGCATAAACAAACATAGCAAATAAACAAGAGATCAACTGTGACAAGACAGACATCCCTGAATTTTATGTTTTAACCCTTGCAGCCTGCTGGATTCAGCTTACAGAGCAAAAACCTGCTGACAGATTCCATTAACACTGCTGTTCTGTTCAGTCAGAAATGATCGAATTAGAAATTTGATTTTTTTTTTTTAAATATTTATTATGTGGTTCTGAAACTTGTGGTTTAATTAACTTTTCCTTATTTGAGGGTTTTTTTTCTATGGGTTGGTAGTTTTTTTGTTTACTTTTTTCAAAAATAACCGTAACATTATTACTATAAAGTAAATCCGAACAGAACAGCAGGGTTAAATAAAAGACAATAACTAAAAGGTAGAGGAAGGCCATATGCACAGTCACATGTTGAGTATTTGGTGTGTTTTTACCTCCGTATTTGTAGCCAAAACCAGGAGTGGAACAATCAGAAAAAAAGTATAATAGAAACGTGCCACCACTTCTGGATTTTTTTACCCATTCCTGTTTTTGGCTACAGATTCTGTAAAATACTTACTGAAAAGTGGAGTCTCAATTGTATATGAAATATGTTTTGTCTACCTTTAAAAAAAATAAGTGGCTGCAAACTTTCTTTATCAGTTTTAATGGCTACAGATTTCTCCAGATAAGAAAACTTTGTAAAATCTTTATTAAAGGGGTTGTCTAATCAATCTTCCTCCCAGCTTCCCACATGCCTCATGGCAGTGCACTCTTAATGACTGACAGCTGTGCCGGTGCCATGATAGCGCTGCTGGCCTGAACTGTGCACCTTCTCAAGTTTCTAGCAAAGGCAGCTTTACCACTGCATCATGGGAAAACTGCAGGGTAAGGCTATGTGCGCACTGAGCGTTTTTTGTGGCGTTTTTGCGCATATATCGGGTGCGTTATTGTGAGTTTTTGGGCTCAGAACTGCATGATTTTGCTTCCTCAGCAAAGTCTATGAGTTTTCATTTTTGCAGTCCGCACACGTTTTATTTTAGCTGCGTTTTTGAGCTAAAAATAAAAAATGGACATGTCAATTCTTTTCTGTGTTTTACTGAGTTTTCCACCCATGCAATGCATTGGAAAAACGCAGCAAAACATTGTGATCAAAAACGCCGCAAAATGCAGCCAAAAATGCACCAAAACGCATGCGGTTCTTACCGGTGCGTTTTTGTGCATTTTTGTGCGTTTTTTGCACCCAATAATGCACAAAAACGCAGCGTCAAAAAAACGCTGTGTGCGCATATAGCCTATTTGATGCTAGATGGATCCAGTGATTTGGCAGCTTCACACAGGAGCTTGCAGACTCTAAATCATAGAGACTGGAAGCGGCACATGCTCTTAGCCCAAGTAACAGATCACTCTGAGACTGCAGAAGTAGATGATAACCTAGGCAAGGAGCAGTAGGCAATTGAATTAAAAATACCTCAATTTTTTTGAAGACTGAATCAAATTTTAGAAGTTGTTAGTTGCTTTTGTAATCACTAAACCCCAAAAAGAGGAATTACATTTTCCCCCAAAAATTCAGAAAAATTCCCAGCAAGAAAGGGCAACAACCTTTACCTGCCCAGGCCACAGAATCAAATGCACTCACAGAATGCAGCAAAATGCCTTAATAAAGATGGAGGCAACAGATGCAAAACACTAATGGAGTAACCACTCACACACTGCCACTTCATGGAAGGGGTGATTGCTTAGTATCTATATGGCGAACAAATGGCTTGTATAGGGCACTATTCACACATGTAGGTGCACAGTGTCTGGCTTACAGCCATTAACGAGACTTATGTATTAGATTAGGAAGGCGGCCCAGCAATATATAAGTACACCACCCAGAAATGGAGACTTTGGTTTAAAAGGCCAACATTAATGGGCCTGGCTGCATCCTGTATAAAGATATAAGTGCAAAAAAAACAAAAATATATATATATATATATATATATATATATACACAGGGTGGGCCATAAGTATGGACTTTCTCAAGAGTGGGAGAAGAGAATCGCATTGACAATTCAACACAATGGGCAGCACTTTGAGCACATGCTTTAGTGGGTTACTGACGTTTCATGTCACACACAAACGTGTCAATAACTCAATAATGAATAAAGCTACATTAAAAATGAGCACACCATTGTTTTTCTTGTGCAATTCTCTGTGTTTGATGTGTCAAATGCCCCCCTTCCCATTGAAAAAAAATAGCATTGAATTTAAAATGTCGGCTTAGCAGTTGGCCATCATGGGCGTCACCCGGCCTCAAATGTTTGGACCCTACCATGCTACCATGTACCAATATGCCCTCTAACGGTAAGGTGAAATCAGCAACCACTTCCATTTTATCAGGGTACATCCATATATATATATATATATATATATATATAATATGTGTATATGTATGTGTATATATATATATATATATATATACATACATATATATACATATATATATATATATATATATATATATTACAGCCAACATATGGATGCTTGCAACCCACGTCAAGGATGCTCACGCTTGCAAGTTCCCACACTAAATTTAAAAGCTAAACCACAAAAGAGAAATTAAATTTTCCCCCAAAAGTTCAGAAAAATTCACAGAACTATAGGTCAACCATTTTTATTTGCCCAGGCCACAGGAACAAAGGAACAAATACACTAACAGGATGCAGCAAAACCCCTTAATAAAAATGGAGGCAACAGGTGCAAAATACTAATGCAGCAACCATTCACACACTGCCACTCCATGGAGGGGGTGATTGCTTAGTATTAAAATTGCACAGAAATGGCCTTCATCTTTATTAAGGGGTTTTGCTGCATCCTGTGAGTACATCTGTTTGTGTCCTGGGCATGTAAACATTGTTGCCCTTTTCTTGCTGCAATTTTTTCCGAATTTTCCTTTTGTAATCATTTTGCAAGTTAAAATAGACATTAGATTAAGAACAAGGTTGATTCTTCTTGAAAATAGTAGTATTCATTTAGACTTTAAATTTTACCAAATTTTTGTGGAAATGAAATGGGATGTGAGAAGTATGGAATAAGACTTCTGAGGCCACTGATCGGCTGCTGCCGTCACTCGCCAGTATGACACATCATCATCAACAGTCTGTACACAAAGATTGGGGGGACATCTACACCATCGGCTCTGAATTAGGTGACTACTGTTTTTCTTCATGACTTTATGTTATTTGTTGCTCCCTTTTTTCACAAACACTAATTCCTCAGAGGAACATGCAATGATGGAGCCAACACAAAGGGCTGCTATTTTATCAAATGTTCCAATTATCGTCATGTATTTGTTAGTAACACTTGACAAGCTGACAAAACAGTGATGGTGAATATCTGCATATTAATAGACACAAAAGAGCAAATAAATGAGATTCCCATCTTATTTTATACCAGTTGGTCTTTACCCCCTGATCCAAGGCGCTCACATTTTTTAAGCTTTCTGCTAATACACAATATCAAGAGAGCTTCTTATAATAAATTGCAATTATGTAATTACCCCATTGTAATCAAATCATTAAGATGCACATTAAATACACAGCACAGAGGAGTGAGGAGACGAGCGAGACTCAGGGAAGGATGCAGCGACTTAATTGCATCTTAAAGAAAATGTAATAAGTAAAAAATTAGCTGGATGATACTTACGCTTGACACCCCAGCACATTTTTTTTTAATTTTACAGATATGTTCTGGAGGCGCAGCCTATGGGGACCCAGGGTAAATTTGTATAATGCAGGAAGAGCTGCATAAAAAGAAAACAATATTAGTAATTTACTTAATGAATTGTTTATTTATCTCACACACACAGACTTTAATTATAAATGCATGCACAAGATTCTGTAAATTCTCATATGGAATGTAATAGATTTATGCATGAGGTTTAGAGCAACCCTCTGGGCTCCCCTCTTGCTCCTCTGTATATGTGCGGCAACTACTTGCTAATTGTCTTTTTCTCACTGGTGCCTTAGTAATCTGTACTTTATAATCATTCTTCCATTGCTTTACTGGAAATCAGCAATACATGTACTAAATTGCTAATTGAGCCTGTCATAAACTTCTGTTTATATAGAACAATTGATCTGAGCCAACCGAAGCTGTAGAGGACGGACGGGGCTGCCTGAACCAATGATGAGATGGGGTGCGTCTCTAACCAGTACACTCTCCCTGTAGGCACATTGTGGTCACAGATAATAATAGCTCTGCCCAACATCCATCTCCTCTGTATAAGTGTCATTGTCGTCTCCCTGTTTTTTAGAGACCACTGACAGCTTTAGGACTGGAGCCTCTCCTCTCTATCTGGGACTCTACATTTAAATGTTGTTTGGTTTCTCTTGGTGCTCTAACAGTTAATTTCAGTTTTGCTGCTAACATCTACCCAGCAGTGCAGGTCAGCTATAGCTGCTCTGTAGCCACACCCCTTTGTGTTCAAGTAGCAAGGTTTCCAAGTAATCTTTTCTGATTATACAAACCATTAGTAATCTGGCCGCTTTGGTGGAATGAGCTGCTGTGAATTCGTCCTGAAGTTCTATCTTCTCCATTTTGGTTGTTTTTCCCCTGTATTCTCACCTACCCTCGTGTTTTATTACTGCAGCAGTGGGTCTAGCAAGCCTTACCTTCCCACTCACTAGCTAGGACTATAGTAGGGTCTTTTCAGGGCTTCAGGTACCTACCCAGTAATGGGTGAGGAACTTGTATAAGGTTTGGCTAGAAGTTCAGGGTACAGCGACAGCTAAGGCCAGGAGATGTCCCATCTACTCTCTCACTACTGACTGGGCCCACCATTGTTATGGTATTCCGAGTGTCCCCCTTGCTTGTGGTGTGTTTTTTTTGTGCGTCAGACATCTGTTAGTCTTAACAAGCACGCCATGTCTAAAAGCGTGACACTAAGGGTATGTTCACATGTTGTGTTTTTGCAGCAATTTATTTTCAGTATCAAAAACCAGAGTACCAGCTGAAAAAAACGCTTCTTCAATATGCGCTTTTTTGTTGCATTTTAATGTGCTTTGTTTTGCAGTGTTTTTACTTATGTTTTTCATTCACTTATTTGAATGAGTAAAAAGTGCTGCAAAAATGCTGAAAGAATTGACATACTGCATCTTGGCAAAAATGGAGTGGGGCTCAAAACGTGTGGAAACACCCCCCTCCCAGAAAATGAATGAGATTTCAAAAATCTTCATTATTATGGTGCTTTGGACAATGCTTCAAATTTTAAGAGTGGTGGATATTGCTGTCACATTCGTGCCCCTGACAACACTAATCACTTTTTGTAGTATAATATGAATAATGTTTGGCATCTGTTGTGTATAATATGTTATGTGAACCACGATGATAATGTACAGTGCCTACAAGTAGTATTCAACCCCCTGCAGATTTAGCAGGTTTACACATTCGGAATTAACTTGGCATTGTGACATTTGGACTGTAGATCAGCCTGGAAGTGTGAAATGCACTGCAGCAAAAAAGAATGTTATTTCTTTTCTTTTTTTTTTTTTTTTTTTAAATTGTGAAAAGTTTATTCAGAGAGTCATTTATTATTCAACCCCTCAAACCACAAGAATTCTGTTTGGTTCCCCTAAAGTATTAAGAAGTATTTCAGGCACAAAGAACAATGAGCTTCACATGTTTGGATTAATTATCTCTTTTTCCAGCCTTTTTTGACTAATTAAGACCATCCCCAAACTTGTGAACCGCACTCATACTTGGTCAACATGGGAAAGACAAAGGAGCATTCCAAGGCCATCAGAGACAAGATCGTGGAGGGTCACAAGGCTGGCAAGGGGTACAAAACCCTTTTCAAGGAGTTGGGCCTACCTGCCTCCACTGTTGGGAGCATCATCCAGAAGTGGAAGGCTTATGGAACTACTGTTAGCCTTCCACGGCCTGGACAGCCTTTGAAAGTTCCACCCGTGCCGAGGCCAGGCTTGTCTGAAGAGTCAAGGCTAACCCAAGGACAACAAGGAAGGAGCTCCGGGAAGATCTCATGGCAGTGGGGACATTGGTTTCAGTCAATACCATGAGTAACGTACTCCACCGCAATGGTCTCCGTTCCAGACGACCCCGTAAGGTACCTTTACTTTCAAAGTGTCATGTCAAGGCTCGTTTATAGTTTGCTCATGATCACTTGGAGGACTCTGAGACAGACTGGTTCAAGGTTCTCTGGTCTGATGAGACCAAGATCGAGATCTTTGGTGCCAACCACACATGTGACGTTTGGAGACTGGATGGCACTGCATACGACCCCAAGAATACCATCCCTACAGTCAAGCATGGTGGTGGCAGCATCATGCTGTGGGGCTGTTTCTCAGCCAAGGTGCCTGGCCATCTGGTCCGCATCCATGGGAAGATGGATAGCACGGCCTACCTGGAGATTTTGGCCAAGAACCTCCGCTCCTCCATCAAGGATCTTAAGATGGGTCGTCATTTCATCTTCCAACAAGACAACGACCCAAAGCACACAGCCAAGAAATCCAAGGCCTGGTTCAAGAGGGAAAAAAATCAAGGTGTTGCAGTGGCCTAGTCAGTCTCCTGACCTTAACCCAATTGAAAACTTGTGGAAGGAGCTCAAGATTAAAGTCCACATGAGACACCCAACGAACTTAGATAACTTGGAAAAGATCTGCATGGAGGAGTGGGCCAAGATAACTCCAGAGACCTGAGGCGGCCTGATCAGGTCTTATAAAAGACGATTATTAGCTGTAATTACAAACAAGGGTTATTCCACAAAATATTAAACCTAGGGGTTGAATAATAATTGACCCACACTTTTATGTTGAAAATTTATTAAAATTTAACTGAGCAACATAACTTGTTGGTTTGTAAGATTTATGCATCTGTTAATAAATCCTGCTCTTGTTTGAAGTTTGCAGGCTCTAACTTATTTGCATCTTATCAAACCTGCTAAATCTGCAGGGGGTTGAATACTACTTGTAGGCACTGTATGTATTGTCATCTGTTCCTGTGTAATGTATAGTGTACCCTGTGATATTGAGTTTTGATAATGTGCAAAGTGAAGTATGGCATATTTCTTATATAGGAAGTTACCAGACCATAGGTTAAGCATAAGCAACAGTTAAGTGTTGGAGCTAGCCCACAATGAGAGGGGTTAGGTGATAGAGTAAGAGGCTGTTTATTGTAGAAGAGTCAGTTAAGTTTAGAGAGTAAAGATCTAGTGAGCAACAGTTACAGACAAATAGCCTATAGGTCATGAGGTTGCATAGAGTGGGTGGCTTGTGGCAGTAACGGAAAGAAAGGAGACTAGAGAGGAGACAATGTGAACCTTGAGAGTGGACGAGACACAGAGTGGGAACAGCACTGAAACGAGACACTGATCCTCGATCGGAATGGCCCTAGACAATAGGAGCCAAAGGACAGGACTCTAGGGGCCAGGCTCATTAGTCTTAGAGATAACAGGTATATCCTAAATGACATGTGACTGAAGTCAGCTTATCAGAGCATCTCAGAGCTCAAGGCTTTACTCTGACCATGATGATAGCACTCCTGATCCTCACCCCTGTAAGGAGACTAGACATGGATCTGGTTTAAGGAAAATTGACCATCACAAGTTGTTCTGTAATGCCAAGTTGGGATGTGCTGGAACTCACAGGACCAGTAATATCTGAAGCAATCCAGTGAGAACTAAGTCTGTGTCTGAATATGTCTTATAGAATTGCAACATGCTGGAAGATGTGTGTTCTCTATGTGAACTGTAAAGTTGTTGCAGAGAATAAACCATTGAGTAAAGAGATGTTTGAAGCAAACTATTGGTCTCATTGTGAGTACGAATCCTATTAGTTTGATGGCCAGCTGATGTCGGAGGTAATATACTGTCTGCACAGATTCACAGTCCACACAACACAAGTCCACACACACAGCAAGGACCATGTATTCTATGTAGCGTGTCAGGGCATCTGGAGTCAATTCCTCACCCACAACTACCACCCCACACAACCCTACATATGCATCAAATATATTGCAAGATATAAAAACAGGGTCATGTGAACATAGCCTTAGATATATTTTTTAGGCCCAGCAGTTATTTTAATGAAGGTAGGGTTATATGATTTTTTGTGAACCTCGATTTGCAATAAAATCACTGATAGACATTTATTTAATACACAAGTCTTAATTCGGAGTCCGCCTGAGTATCAGCATTAGAAAATTCCTGTGCATCGGTGTTAGTTTTTCTGCTATTATTTCTGGCAATTTTAGTTAAAATTTAAAGTATCGTATTCTTCGCTTTATAAGATGCACCTGATTATAAGACGCACCCCCAAATTTGGTGAAGGAAAAAAGATTTTTTTTTTAATGTTAAATGGGGTCCATCTTATAATGCCAGTGTCCGTCTACAAATCATATAGGGTATATGTCCCTCATAGCCCCCCATCCTAAAATTAGCCCTCCTCAATCTGGATATGGCCCCCTTATATTGAATATAGCCCCCTTGTGCTAGGACCCATCCCCCTGTGCTGCCCATGGCCCCTATAGATGGCACACCTCCCCTGTGTTTGATATGGTCCCCATGTGTGCTGCCCAGGGCCCCTATAGATGGCACACCTCCCCTGTGTTTGATATGGCCCCTTTACTGCTGCCCATGGTCCCTATAGATGGCACACCTCCCCTGTGTTAAATATGGCCCCCATGTGTGCTGCCCATGGCCACTATAGATGGTACATCTCTCCTGTGTTAGATATGCCCCCCATGCTGCTGCCCATAATAAATAAAACACTTTCCTTACCTTCTCAGCGCTGTAATCCCTGTGTCTCCCTCCTCGCAGTTGAGCTCCGAGTCCTCCCTCCTCCACTTCCTGATTCTCAGTGCCGGTCATGTGATCGGCATGGCAGAGTGATATCATCTCTGAGTGCCTTATCACAGACAGCAGCAGCAGGAGACCGGGAGATCAGCGCTGGAGGTAAGTAAAGCTTCTTTTATTTTACTATGGGCAGCAGCACGGGGGCCATATCTAACACAGGGGGGATCATGTGCAATCAAAGGGAGCACAGGCAGATATAATATGCCCCGCTGCCCCAGCCCCTCAGCATGATGCGGTTTCAGCACCACGCTGAAGGACAGCGGCTGTGCATATTATATGAGCGGGAGCAGGAGATCTAACGCTGCCGCCCGCAGCTGTCACCTGCCCCCAGCACCGCTCCAGAGCGGACCCTGAAGTATATATATATATATGTATGTACACCCCCCGTATATTCGGTTTATAAGACGCACCCCCTACTTTCCCCCAAAATTTGGGGGAACAAAAGTGCGTCTTATAAAGCGAAAAATACGGTAACTCTTCTGGGTACAAGGTCATGTCTTTCAAGCTAAGCCCAACTCAACTTTCAAAAGGTTTTTGGAATTTTAGTAATAATGCTAAAAGTCTCAAAATGTTACAAGAATTTGTAACTTGAATTTAGAAAAAGTGTTGAAATCATTTAGTGTCACTTTGATTATATTTTTTACATTGATTTCAATGGTGATACAACTTTTCTTAGTAATGGAGATACCAAGGTAATAAATAGGTTTATCTTCCCTGTTAAACAAAGATTTTTTTTTTATATTATTAACTGTATTAACGTCTATATTAAAATGTGAAATTTTAAATTTTAACTTTAAAATATTAAACTACTGCAAATTTATCTAGGACTACACGGATTTCTTTAATTTAGTTTAAAGAGTTTGTAAGAGATAAGATGTCTTTTGCAAAATGGCTAATTTTAAGTTGCATTTGTTTGTAGACATACCTTTTATTTTAAGACTATTTCTAAAATATGCTGCTAATGGTTTTATAGTCATAGCATATAATAAAAAGTATAAGGTAAAACCCTGGTGCTTCCCATTGGAAACTGAAAAAGATTTACAGTTAGAGCAAAAAGGTAACAATGTTTTGAACTTTTAGTTTCAGGTTCCATATCTAACCATCCACTACAGCTTCAAACATGAGACTACAAAAATTTTATAGACAATCATCTTGGCTATTTCATACATAAATGTGACTTGCAACTGTTTAGCATATGATTAGTTATGTAGATTCTTGTCATGGCACTACATTGTTACTGATTTGCTCCTGCTGGTGGAAAAAAAAATTCTTCCTGTATACTAAAAATTACAACCTATTCTCACATTCCCAATAGCTGGTGTGTTATTAGGATGATTCCCATACAAAAGGTCAGTGGTTAGAATCAAGGAGCACATGAAGAAAATTTCCCAAGAAAAAAAACAGCATTATCCAACTCATCGATAGCGGTCTCTTAGCCAAGAAAATTGCTAAACTGCATCATGTGAGTGCTTTGACAGTTGGAAAAAATATGAAATGAAGTCCGTCCATCCATTCAAAAGCCAAGAGATGTACGTCCAGGCAAAATATTGGAATCTACAAGTCGGCTCATCACAAGGTCTATCAGTTCTGGCAAGACAAACATGGCAGTGGAGTGGGCTCATATGCTTGGAAATAGTTAATTCACAGACATCTATGCTAGTGTAGCACCCCAAGGGGCCTAAGGGGTTTACTCGTCACCGGGCCAGTGGTATATAGGGTTGCTGCTGTGACTGGCCTGACCTGGCTCCATAGCTTCGTCGGCTACATGAAAAGACAAATAGGCGGTTGCAAGGTTGTCCGGTGTAGAGAGCCTGGAAGGAGGGTGAAGGGTCCCTGGAAAGCATCACCGGTGGCAGTAGTAACTGCGGGTCTTAGCCGCTGACCCCTCCTGTGACTTCTCCTCTCCCAGGAGCATTGTTGGATGGGGATGGGGGATGCTTTATAGCGCCACCCTGGTGCGCGGCCAGGGATCAGCTACGGCTGCGAGATGTTACCTTCCTCCAGGGCTGATCTTAACGAAGCCCAGATTGTCCAGTTCCCCACAGGTGGAGGATGGTGGCGACTAGGGGAGTGGGCCATTGGCGCCGAAGTGTAGGGCGACGGTAATAACAGGCCGAGGCAACGGCTGCAGGTCCATGTCTTTTACTCACAGTTCTTAAGAAGGCTGCCCTTGGGTTAGCGATTACCTGCCGTGCTGGGCCCCAGCCGATCCTGGGTAAGCAAGGAGCAATCAGCCATAGGCATTGGATACTTGACTACGATATATGATGGTCTCAATGCTGAGCTATATGTGAGTATTCTACAAGATGAGTTACTTTGTACACTTGAAAGCTATGGGTATAAATAGGATGACATAGTGTTCCAGCAGAACAAACACCCAAGAATACGTTGAACTTGGCTAAGAAATAGTTCAATGACAATGAAGTAGAGGTGCCGGATTGTCCTCCACAGTCCCAGACCTCAACCCAATCGAATGCTTCGGAGTAGAGTTGAAAAGAAGCTGTATACATACCCAAGTGAGTCGACCAGTATGCACCAGTATTGGAAACATGTATAAGAGACCTGGGATCAGATTTTGGTCAACACATGCCTGAATCTGATCGAGAGCATGCCCAGAAGGATTCAGGCAGTGTTGAAAGCCAAAGGTGGATTTACAAAATACTAATAAAATAATAAAAAATTAAATTTAGATTTTTAGGAGAAAAACAGTAACACTGCAGTGACGTAACAAAAATCTGCAAAACTAATCATGTGCTAAATAGTTACAAGTCAAATTTGTGCATGAGATAGCCAAGATGATTCTCTATAAAATGAAGGTCGTCTCAAGTTCGAAGCTGTATTGGATGATGAGATATGGAGCATAAAAGCCAAAAGTTCAAAACATTGCTATCCTTCTGCTTTTCTACACTGACAAGTGGATATTGGCGTAAATTTTAGCAGAGGGATTTATGTAAAGTACCAATTCAAAAGTATAACTAAGCAAGCCCTCATATGGCTATATTGACAGAAAAATAAAGTTATGGCTCTTGGAAGAAGGGGAAGAAAAAATGAAAACAGAAAAAAGGAAAACTGTTAATGTCAAGTAGGGGTTAATACTGATGTTTCCCGGCTTATCTTCTCTCTTGGCTTGAGGTATTTGGAGGAAAAAAAATAAGCATCTGTGTTACTCGCATCAGTAATGGAAATTTTTTTTTCTCTAAAAGTTGGTCCTCTCGCATCACTAATCTCAGAATCTTAAAATGTTCAAATTTGCATGAAGCTGTGAATTTCCGGAAATTTGATTCAAGCTCGATCGGCTCATCTCTACTCTTGGATCTCCAATGACTCACTAGTGTTTTGCTTTTCCTAAAGATAAGCTCTCAGTTTTTAGGGTCTGGATAACTTTTTACAAGTAGTTTCTCCCTATGTTAGCACATACTCAATTAGTCTGAAAACATGCAGCAACAATGTAGGCATTTAACTACAAAATACCCTGTTTTGTGCCTTGAAGAATACACTACTGACCTGAGAGAATACACTTTCTGTTTAACCAACCAATTAGCCAAATTTAATTGCTAATCAGGTGGAGTTAGACTAGACACCGGGGCCTGACAATATAGCTTCATTTACCTGCGATTTTTAAGATAACTGATTAATTTATAGAACTGTCTTCTCATATGCTGCACATAAACTATAGTGAGAATTATGTATAATTATTAATAGCAAAACAGTCCCCGTTTCCCGATTAACATTCTTTGCAAAACGTTCATAAATCTTTAGTTATGCACGGCTTAATATTTCTTTATATCAAAAGAATGCCGTACGTTATAATATAAAACCTCTAATTGAGGCTCATTATTGCTATATGCTGATTTAGCTTCTAAAATGTGCTGAAGTTATTTGTAGGTTCTCAAGATAATTAGGTATATTTAGCTACATTTTCGAGAGAAAGGTATTGAAAAGAAAGCTGTTCAAAATATGCTCACAAATTGTCTCACGGTAAAGAATATTGAGGTAGAGTACCCTGGGATTTTCATTAAGCTCTTTATAAATTCAATTTGTTTTTAAGCAATTCTCAATGTGCTTAGTTAATGACATACAGTTGCTCAAATCAAGGCTTCACCTTTGATGAACCTTTTGCTTGAGTCAGACCCCCACAGAGTCGTGGCTAAGGAAAGACAGGATACGGGAAACAAGGAGCATGGCGGCTGTGACTGGAGAACTGTGGGGTCCATAAAATATGAGGTTGTTGTCTGACATAAGGTTAAAATTATGATATGTCAGACGCAGGGTATGTTCAGCCTAGAAAGGGCCTGATTCACCAAACCTTTAAAGCTGATTATTTACACACCTGTTTCTAGCAGCTCTGCAAAATGATAGGTGCAGATCAAAGAAAGGGTTAAACACCACGCTACCGTTGAAGAAAATCCAAGATCAAATGGATTGGAATCGTGATCTTTATTTGTCTACGCATTTCAGATATTATTCTTTCTTCAGTAGCAAAATGAATGTGAAGGTGATTTTTTGGTCCTGAAGAAGGAGAATAAGCTCTGAAACACGTTGACAAATAAAGATCATGATTCCTATCGATTTGGTGTTGTATTTTCTTTAATGGCAGAGCGTCGCTTAACCCTTTCTCTGATCTGAACCTATCATCTTCCACAGGGTAGCTGCAGAAGCCGTTGTTACACATTTTAACAGTTGTTGTGACTTTCAGGTGAGCCTTCCTGATCCCTTCAAATCCACTAGACCCTAGCTGTGCTTTTTGTCTCCTTTAAATTTATTTTTAGCTTTCAAAATGAGCAGAGTGTATGTGGGACAATGAAATGGGGGGATGACATCACAGCTAATCTAATTTATGGCAAGCTTTGGAGTTCCCTACAAGAAATCTTACTCCCCCATTTCTGCACATAATAGTTCTTGACAGAATCCCTTTAGGGGAGACAGTCTCTCTGCCTGCTTTGGACTAACACAGGAATCCATTGCTCAGGTTGGATTATTGCTCTCAAGATTACATTGAAATATTATGCAGTCTCTCACACCTACAATACAATTAAGGCCAAGTTCACATCATATTTTAGTTAAATGTCAATGGCTCCATTGGGGCTTCCTTCTGAAACCCTGAAAAATTGGATTGAGGCATACCTGCCAAACTGGGAAATTGATTTTACTGAAATAAAAAAAATGCATGTCTACCAAAGGCACGGAGTTATGGTAGTATTTACTATTTTAATGTAGAGCAGTAAATCTGTGAATTCATAATATCATGAATGAAATGTTGTTCCGCAACACCAGCAGCACTCATACAGTCCCACATAAATAAACTGTTACCACCATGTTTTACTTTAGGTGCCATGTATTTTTCTAAACTAATATGTCTAATTGCATGGTGCCTACATTGAAACATAGTGGAGGCAGTGCCCTTATGTGGGGCTGCATGACGTCTGCTGCTTTCGGAGAGCTACATTTCATTGATGATATCATGAATTAACAGATGTATTCCTCTATATTGAAAGAGTAGGTGCTGCCATCACTCCATGCCCTTGGTAGACGTCCACTTTGCCAACATCACAATGATCACATTGACATCAACACGAACACAGCATCACCCTTCACCCAGCCTCTAGGCTCTAAAAAAGGTCGTTTTTGAAGAATGGAAAATGATACATGCTGCAATATGAAGCCAACTTGTTGATTCCATGTCAAGCAGGCTTAGTGCTATCCATAATAATCATGGAGACCGTACAAAATACAAATTGTAGTAGTTTTCTGTGTTGGGTGTAGTCAAGTTTGCATCAACTTATTTGAATTAAACTGAAGATTGTGTTATGAAAGTGATATTATTAACCTTACTTTCAATTATGAGTTAAAAATGATCTTTGAAACTTAGTCTTGTCAAAACTTTAGAAAATGTTGTGTCCAGTGAGATATTGCTTGAATTACATTTCAAGGGGGTGTACTCATTTATGCATGTGGTGGCATGCAGAGCCCAACTCGCGAAAATTGTGTCACTGTCCAAATATTTCTGGACCTAACTGTATGGTGCTGGCTCCTTCTTAGGCATTACATGAAAATTCACTATATGTGGAGCTGGCCAAAGGCTCTATGCAGATGGAGGGCCTGTGGAGGAGCATCAGGAGGTGGAGCCAGCACCATATGTCCTTTGTGGATTCACCTCAAGGCTGATTTGAGTCTCATTTACATGACAATTAACTCTCATACTATGCCCACTAGGGAGCCAGTACCATATGATTCTTGTGGATTCTCCTTTTGGCTGGCTTGAATCTCATTTGCATGCATAATTGAACACGGACCTATACAGGTAGCTTCACATGTTATTCATCTAGACCTTGTAGTCCTTCCAATTTTGCCATTTAAGACGGTCTTGGACCTCATCTCCACTACATTTCATAATAGATAAGGTGGGATACCGAACATTTGGCATTAGATCAAACACCGCCACAGTGATATGTGGACGCTAGAATTACTGTACTTACCTGATCTGATTTGGGTGCTAATTTGAAAGTCATTCTTGTTATACATAGTCCTTGAAGAAAACCCCCACAGGGTTGAAATGTTGGACAGCACATGAACACACACACAAAAAAAAAAAAAAATTTGACCATACTGGACTCTTTCATGTTTTCACTAGTGTGCCGGAGTACATTTATATAGCATCTCATGATAGTCTTTCTACCATCACTTAGGCCTCATTCACACATCAGTATATTTCCATTAGTCTTTGTATGCCAAAGCCAGATTGAGGCCTGTTCTGTGTTTTGGAGATACTCTTGATTTGGCATGAAATACTGATCAAAAATACTGACGTGTTAATGAGGCCTTAGGAAGTATAGATAGCACCTGTTGAAGACACTGTGAAGTTGAATTTCTCATTGCTGGTATCCTTTGAGTGACCAACCCCTCTTGAATTATTAAATAAAAAAAACATGGACTACCTACTCCAATTGGCCAATATCCTTGCTATCATTTCTGATTTGTAGTGCAATATGATTGCATCGTGTCACGGCGATGACATAAAACGTGGACAACTAATCAGTAGACGTGTCGGGGATGCGGACATGGTAGATGATGTTCTTAGGGCTCCATCCTGGTGATCACAGACTGCAGACGCTTCAGCTAAATCAAGGTCCCACCAATCTTTTTACTTAACTTTAGTTACATGCTGGAAAAAACTTCCCTGCCTGACCTTACAGGAAGTTCACTCCAAGTTACAAAATATTTTAATAATGAAAAAAAATCTAAAAATTGCATTTGGAATGTGGGAGAAACCTGAAACTGAATGGAAAACTTTCTAAAAAGAAACTGATAATTTATCTAGTGTGAATTATGACATATTAATTTCCAATTTAACTCAATTTTTCTTACTTTCTCAACATTAAAAGGGATCTGTCATGTGAAAAAATGCTATGAACCTGCAGATATGAGGTTAATCTGAAGTTTAGTAGCTTTTGGGAACCTGCCTAGTGCCTGCACATTAAACCTCGCTGCCATGAGGAAAAGAACTTTATTCCTCCTTGCAGTTTTCGGGTTTCAGTCATGATGAGTTGCTGTCAGTCAGTGCAGGGGACGATCACAGCCGCTGCTCTCAATACACAGAGCGGTGACTGATCCAGCGCCTCCCCCATGATTGTAAAACTGCCAGGAGGAATAAAATTAATTTCCTCCCAGGAGTGAGGTTTAATGTGCAGGCACTGGGCAGGTCCCAAACGCGATTAACCTGCAGATAAACCCAATATCTGCAGGTTAATGACATTTTTTCACGTAATTCAAATATGACAGTCCTTGTAATTTCTGCCAGATCTGCTAATCATTATCTGCTTACATAAAGCTGAATTTGCCACATCACTTTTAGTTTTGAGGGTTAAGATAATTCGGCAAATAACATATATAGAATTCATTATGAGTTACAAAAATTTCAGCTCCCGAGGACCAACTCAAGTCTCCTCTGGGTAATGATCTGGGATAATATTTATGTCACACGTCCATCTTTATTTTTTTTCATGACTGAGCATGACATTAAGGGTAAGATGTGAGATAGCATTCTTATGAAAAAAACATGATTTTGTGATACTCTGTTGGGAGGTACTTATGTGGTATGTGTCTACTGGATGTGGTAACCAAAAAGTTGTAAGTAGCATTGTAGTCTATGAAGGTTTTTGCTAGAATGTCAGGATATTGAGTAAGTTTCCATCTATACAGTATGAATCGGAGCTGTCCATGGTACTAATAGTTTAGTTAAAGGCAGGCTAATATTTTGGGGAGTTTATTTCTACAGCTTTCATTGTATGGCAAAAATAACATAACATGATTATCCAACTATTACTAATTAATATTACTATTTAAAAGATGTTATTTTTTACTTAGGTGTTAAAAACCCCATTTTTTTGAGACCTGTAATATTTTCATTTTTCGGTTGATGTAACCATATGATGACAAATTATAATACACCATCACATGGATATATCAACCAAAAAATGAATAAATGCCCCGAGCTAATGTGTCTATAGATAACATTTTTTGGTGGATAGAACATTTTCATTACTTCGTATAGTACTTTTTTTTTTGCACTGTAGCATCAAAAAACCGAACATTGAGAGATCAGACTTTTAGGATGGCAAAGATTACAAATACATTTATATTTTTACTTTTAATGAATAAAAGGTTTATTTATTTTTTTTTTTTAAACGTTCTTTTTAGTTTTATAGTCTTTTTAGGTTACCTGAATCTGCCTTTGTCCGATCAGTTATACTTTATATTGCAGTAACCAGGACAGCCAGTTTCCGGGAAATGAACTAAATATGTTCTGTAGCTTTCATCATAATATGGATATGTACAGTGCCTTGGGAAAGTATTCATACTTCATGAAGTTTTCTATTTTTCTTCGCATTACACCAACAAACTTATACTGTATGTAATTGGGATTTTATGTGATATACAGACACTAAGTAGCAAGTATTTCTGAAGTGTAAAGGAAATGATAGAAGGTTTTCTAAACATTTTAAAAATATAAAGCAGTAAATTGGGACTTGCATTTGTATTCAGCCCTCTTTGTAGGGCCACCTTTGGCTGCAATCACTGCTGCAAGTCTTTTGGGCTATATCTCTACCAGCTGTACACGTTTAGAGGCTAAAATTTTTGCCGATTATTCGTTGCAATGTAGCTCTATCTCAGTGAGATTGCTGTTCACAGATGCCTTCATACAATTTTCAAGTCTTGCTACAGATTAAGGATATACATTTTGATTAGCCACAGTGCACCTGCGCTTGTAAACCCAGTACCTTATCCTCAAGGCATTCTCTTCTATGCACCAACGCCACCATGCATTCCATTTTCACATTCCAGACACCTATTCTCAAGCGACTTTTGACTAAGACCCAGGTGGGTCGAAATGTCAAATGACTTCAGAGTCGCTTTTTCTATATAAATAAACTGTTCACCTTTTGCATTACAACCACTGAGTGCAGTGAATTTGTTTGATACATTGCTTCAGTGTCATTGACCTATTTTTTAACTTGCACCATCATTTTTTCGTCAAAATGCAAACCATTAGTCTGACTATATTGTTTCAGATTCTCCACAGGATTTAGGTCTGGACTGTGACTGGGCCATTAACACACATGAATATGCTTTGATCTAAACCATCCATTGCAGCTCTGGCAGCATGTTTAGGGTCGTTTTCCTGCTGAAAGCTTAACTTACACCTTAGTCTCAAGTCTTTTGCGGCCTCTAACAGTTTTTCCTCCCGGATTGTCCTGTATTTAGCTCCATCATTCTTCACATCAACTCCTACCAGCTTACCTGCAGAAGAAAAGCATCACCACAGCATTATGCTGCCACCACCATGTTTGATGGTGGGGATGGCGTTTTAAGGATGATGTGTAGTGTTAGTTTTCCACCACAAATAAATCAGGGGAATCACCGGCTGAGCTCCCAGAAGTCATCCCCATGCAACACAGGCAAGTAGTAAACATATACCTGCCTGTTAGATCGTACCGTGTGAAGCCCGCATTAGAACTATCGTGCGATTGCATGAGGGATCGTACCCGCCCCCGTCGTTTATGCGTCATGGGCAATTAGTTGCCCGTGGCGCACAAAGTCGTTAAACCCTCGTCAAACGTACTTACCTGCTGAGCGACCTCGCTGTGGGTGGCAAACATCCACTTCCTGAAGGGGGAGGGACGTTGGGCGTCACAGCGACGTCACATAGCGGCCAGCCAATAGAAGCGGAGGGGCGGAGATGAGCGGGACGTAAACATTCCGCCCACCTCCTTCCTTCCACATTGCCGGCAGGAGCCGCAGGATGCAGATAAGCTATGTTCATCGTTCCTGGGGTGTCACACAAAGCGATGTGTGCTGCCCCGGGTACGATGAACAACCGGCGCCATTAAAAATTAAACAATTTTTTAAAAATAAGCGACGAATACACGACTCACGATTTGTGAGCGATTCTGTGTCGCTCGGAGGTGTCACACGAAATGACGTTGCAAGCAATGCCGGATGTGCGTCACAAAAACCATGACCCCGACGATGCATCGCGCGATAGCTCGTCTCGTGTGACGCCCGCATTAGCCCCATACACAAAATTATAAAACTTCTTCCTGTGTTATGGCCCCATCCTTGCACACTTTACAGACTTTTTAAATAAACTACAACAAAGGAATGCAAAGAAGTGAAAAGCAAGATTTGGGTTGATCAGAGACACACTGCAGCTATAGAATTGGTCAATGCTCCATTGTTTAATTCAGTATGTTTCATGATTACAGACACAAAGCATCAGAAGTATTTTATTAAATGGTCACGAAGAAAGAATAGTTCATTGATTTTTTTTTTTTTATTATTTTTTTTTTTTTTTTAGGATTCTTAGTATAGTACATCGTGCTCCTTGAACTAGATAAGTGGGTCATTTGTGTGTACTACAAGGCCTAAAGGCCATATAGTATCCTTTGATTGTATTTGGGAAATTATACAGTTCTGAAGTATAATATTCCAGAATTGTATACAGTATATATAAAAAATGAATACAATGAAAATGTTTGCAAATAGATGGGTTAAGATTCCATACATTTCACACTAATTATCATAATTAATTAATGGTTAAGTGTTTACAGATGTGAGAGTGTCTTGTTTTATGTAAATGAATAATAATAATAATGGCAAATGTTTAGATGTGTTATTCTTTAGACGTTCTTTATAAGATTCATGCTCTACTGTATGGTGCACGCACGTTATTTGAAGGCAAAAAAATTGCTTGAAGTCTTCCGATATTTTTAATGATGAACAAAAGGAATTAATGTATTGCACCAAAATAAATCCAACTGTCAAATAATTTTTGTTTTTTCTTTTTTCGCGACACATAGGACTTACTTATTTCCTATGACATTTTAATATTGCTTTTCTCTTTTTTTTGCTGATATCTAGGAAAAACGTGAAGAGAAAATATGTCTATTTTTCAAAATATTTTAAATTGAATTCTTCGTTCCCAAGAAATTGTTTTCATGAAATGGACATACTTTTTTTCACGTGCATGAGCTAAAAACAGTGATTCAGACTGGCAATATCTTTTTTTTTCCCTGAGTTTTGTACTTTTTTTTTTTTTCTTCCTTTTTTATTTGATGCCTATCTGCAGCATTGCAACCTTTAAATACTTTTTTTTATTTTATTTCCCCTGTAACTGTGGCTGGAATATTTGCCCCAGTTACAGTGATAATGCTTAGCAAAGCTGACAAGGTCTTTTAGGACCAGCAGCTTCTGCTCTCTTCTTAGGGGTACTTTGCACACTACAACATCGCAAGCCGATTGTAGCGATGCCGAGCGCGATAGTCCCCGCCCCCTTCACAGCTGCGATATCTTGTGATAGCTGCCGTAGCGAACATTATCGCTACGGCAGCTTCACATTCACTTACCTGCCCTGCGACGTCCCTCTGGCCGGCGAACCGCCTCCTTCCTAAGGGGGCGGGTCGTGCGGCGTCACACGGCAGGCGGCCAATAGAAGCAGAGGGGCGGAGATGAGCGGGACATAAACATCCCGCCCACCTCTGTCCTTCCGCATAGCCGGCGTGAGCCGCAGGACGCAGGTAAGGAGATGTTCCTCGCTCCTGCGGCTTCTCACATAGCGATGTGTGCTGCCGCAGGAACGAGGAACAACATCGTATTTGTCACTGCCGCGACATTATGGAAATGACCGACACTACACCGATGATACGATTTCAACGATTTTGCGCTTGTTAATCATATCAAAAACGATTTACACACTCCGATGTCGACCACGACGCCAGATGTGCGTCACTTTCGATTTGACCCCACCGACATCACAGCTGCGATGTCGTAGTGTGCAAAGTACCCCTTACACCCAGTGATCACAAGATGGAGCAGGAAACAATGTCACTGTCACCTAATCTTTATACACATGCACTGGATTAGCCATAAAGGTAAACATGGTAATAAATCATGTTTTCCTTCTTTGTTGGACTCTGGCTGTGCCTGAGAGACTGTTTCCCACCTAGTTGTTGCACAATCTCGTGCAAGTGGCGTATGTATTAATGTCTTACTATGTGTTGACATCAATACAGAATAAAGTATTAACTGCCCGGATGTTTATAGACTATTGATGATCCAAAAGTAGTTAACCAAGTGTCTTTGCATTATTGTAAGACAGTATCCACATTGAATAGTTGTGCAAGCATGACAGGTCATTTATTTTAATTGCCTTGGCTGTTTCATTTTGAGAATAGCAATTTGAGTGACTGTTAGAAATGAGCAAATCAATTTAAAGCAGCTCAAAATTTAGTGCATCCATTAAAATGGCGGCCCACCATTGTCACAATGTCAGGACTAGAGATGAGCGAATCAGTCGTGGTTCGGCTCGAGTTCGGTTCGCCGAACCGAGGTCTGGTTCACGT
Organism: Anomaloglossus baeobatrachus; assembly: GCF_048569485.1. NCBI lineage: Eukaryota > Metazoa > Chordata > Amphibia > Anura > Aromobatidae > Anomaloglossus > Anomaloglossus baeobatrachus. The sequence continues at coordinate 585,879,992 of NC_134355.1, forward strand.
TCGGTTCGGCGAACCACTCGAACCGCATAGGAAACAATGGGAGGCAATCACAAACACATAAAAACACCTAGAAAACACCCTCAAAGGTGTCCAAAAGGTGACAAAAAACTCACAACACAACACAAACACATGGGAAAGTGACAAGGACATATACTCAAGCGAAAACAAAAGAGCTGGACAATGAAAAAGAGGAGGAGACACAGATATAGGCATGGCATGCCCTTCTAAAATGATGTAAAACACCGCAAGGTGATTCAAAGTGGAGTCTCCCTTTTTTCCTAAAATTGGGCCACACAGACACCCCTTCCGTGGCAGCACTTGTGCCCCAGTCGTACACTTATCAGATAGATTTGCATCAAGCACATTCAAAAATACGCCATCCTTAACCGTGCCCAGGATAGCACTGGGGTAGGTAGCAAAGTCTTTGCTGAACCATGACTAGTTCATCTTGGCTCCTTTTTAAAAACACAGGAAGCAAGGGTTACTCCAAGCAGAGTCTCCCTTTTTTCCAAAAATTGGGCCACACAGTCACCCACCCCTTCAGTGGCAGCAGTTGTGCCCCAGTTGTACACTTCACAGGTAGATTTGCATCAAGCACATTCAAAAATACGCCATCCTTAACCGTCCCCAGGATGGCACCGGGGTAGGTAGCAAAGTCTTTGCTGAACCATGACTTGTTCATCTTGGCTCCTTTTTAAAAATACAGCAAGCAAGGGTTACTCCAAGCGGAGTCTCCCTTTTTTCCAAAAATTGGGCCACACAGACACCCACCCCTTCAGTGGAAGCATTTGTGCCCCAGTTGTACACTTCACACGTAGATTTGCATCAAGCACATTCAAAATCCACAAGCATTTACTCTCCCCAGGATGACACAGGGGTAGTAAATTCCTTGTGGATCCATGACTTGTTCATTTTGATGAACGTTAATCTGTCCACATTGTCACTGGACAGACGCGTGCGCTTATCTGTCAGCACACACCCAGCAGCACTGAAGACACGTTCAGAGACAACGCTGGCAGCTGGACACGACAAGATCTCCAAGGCGTAAGTGGAGAGCTCTGGCCATTTTTCAAGATTTGAAGCCCAAAATGAGCAAGGCTCCAGTTGCAAAATCATGGCATCGATGTTCATTTGGAGATACTCTTGTATCATCCTCTCCAGCCGTTGACTATGTGTCAGACTTGTTGTCTCTGGTGGCCTTGCAAAGGATAGTCTAAAAAAATTATGAAAAGATTCAATAAAATTGCTGTTACCAGCACCAGATACGGTGCTGCTGGTACGGTTAGACTGTTGAAGATGATGAGACCGTCCCATGTTTGTCGAGTTACAACTGGGAGATTCACTCCGTGCACGACGGGTGTTTGGTGGAAAAGCCGAGGTAAGATCGAGTAACAGCTTTTGCTGATACTCCTGCATACGTGCGTCCCTTTCTATGGCTGGAATTATGTCACAAAATTTGGACTTGTACTGGGGATCTAATAGTGTGGCAAGCCAGTACTCATCATCACTTCTAATTTTGACAATACGAGGGTCATGTTGGAGGTAGTGCAGCAAGAAGGCGCTCATGCGTCTTGCGCAGCCATGCGGACCAAGTCCACGCTGTGTTTGTGGCATAGAGGTGCTAACCTTTATTTCTTCCTCTGACATCTCCCCCCAACCTCTTTCAACTGAAATTTGACCAAAGTCTCCCTCATCCGCTGAGTCTTCCATGTCCATGGACAGTTCGTCCTCCATTTCTTCATGTTCTCCTGCACCTTCCTCAACATTTCGCCTGCTACCATGCGCCCTTGTTGATCCCTGTCCCCCATGGTCCCATGCCTGCCGCCTTGGTGATGATGAACGTCTGAAACTTTGTGATATTGTTGTCTCTTGCGCATATGAATCCTCCTGTAGTTCCTCACCTTCCTGTTGTCCCACCCCCTGAGTCCGAATAGTGTTTAGCGTGTGCTCCAGCATGTAAATGACTGGAATTGTCATGCTGATAATGGCATTGTCAGCACTAAACATATTCGTAGTCATGTCGAAACTGTGCAGAAGGATGCATAGGTCCTTGATCTGAGACCACTCCATCAGGGTGATCTTCCCCACCTCTGCATCTCGTTGGCCCAGGCTATACGTCATGACGTATTGCACCAGGGCTCGGCGGTGCTGCCACAGTCGCTGTAACATGTGGAGAGTCGAATTCCAGCGTGCTGGCACATCGCATTTCAGGCGATGAACCGGCAGGCCGAAAGACTTCTGGAGCGATGCAAGTCGCTCAGCTGTGGCGGTTGAACGGCGGAAGTGAGCAGACAGTTTTCGTGCCCTGTTCAGAAAGCCATCTAGGCCGGGATAGTGTGTTAAAAATTGCTGGACAACAAGGTTCAGCACGTGAGCCATACAAGGCACGTGTGTCACCTTGCCCAGGTGAAGGGCCGCACCCAGGTTTGCAGCATTGTCGCACACGGCCTTACCCGGCTGCAGGTTGAGTGGAGACAACCATTTACCAAACTCAGTCTCCAGAGCTGCCCACAACTCAGCCGCTGTGTGACTCTTAGTTCCAAGGCATTTCAAGACAATGACCGCCTGATGCCGTTGCGCTCTGCTGCCAGCATAGTAATGAGGGGTGCGTGATTCTTTCTGCGCAGTTACAACGCTGGCGGCCTGACCAGGCAGGCTTGGGGCGGAGGTGGAGGACCCAGACGAGGTTGAGGAGGCAGAAGCAGTGGAGGAACTTGGACAGACAGAGGATTGACACACAAGTCGTGGGGATGGCAAGACTTGTGCAGCAGACCCTTCACCATCTATCACCATAGTTACCCAGTGCCCAGTCAGTGACATGTAACATCCCTGTCCATGCTTACTGGTCCAAGTATCGGTGGTGAAAAGCACCCATTCTCACACAGAATTTCTCAAGGAAGTGGTGATGATGTGAGTGACATGCTGGTGTAGCGCAGGCACACCTTTCTTAGAGAAGTAGTGGCAACTGGGCATCTGGTACTGGGGCACAGCGACAGACATAAGGTCTCTACAATTCTGTGTGTCCACCAGGTGGAAAGGCAGCATTTCGGTAGCCAAGAGCATACCAAGGGATAAAGTCAACCTCTTAGCTTTGTCATGGGTCGCAGGAAATGGCCTTTTATTTGTCCACATCTGAGGGACAGAGATCTGGCTGCTGTGTATAGACGGTGTTGAGTAGGGTGTCCCTGGAAAAATGCAGATTTATGAGGAAAGTGCAGTCGTAGACATGATGTTGCCTTCATCCAACGTTGGTGCTATCGATGTCTGAGAGAGCTGTACACACGCAGTTGTTTCCCCTTCCAAACCATCTGACGACCTACCAAGCAAACTGCCTGTTGCGGTTACAGTGGTGGAAGTTGTGCGTGGAAAACCAGGTGTGACAGCTGTCCCCACAGTCCTAGAAGATGAAGAGCGCGCGGATGCACTGGAAGGTGCAGGCGGTGGATGGTCCACTCCGCTAGGCCGCATTGCTGCATGGTGAGCTTCCCACTGGGACATATGATATTTATTCATGTGAAGATTCATGGAAGAAGTTGTCAAACTGCTGAGGTTTTGCCCTCTACTAACAGAATCACGACAAATTTTACATATCACATGATTTGGGCGATCTTTTGCTATGCCAAAAAAGGACCAGGCTAGGCAAGGCTTAGAGGGCATGTGACCTGCTGAGCCACCCCGACTAGTGCTCAGAGGCAGAGTGGTGGCTGAGGATGCAGTTGTAGACGTGCTACCAGTACTCTTCCTCTGTCCAGGAAGGCGCAAGGTAACTTCAGTTGCATCCTCCTCCACCGCCTCTGTTGACCTCCTCGAGTGCCTGACTGTGGGTTGACAGTAGGTGGGATCTAGAAGTTCCTCATCAAGCGTTGTGTTTGCACTCCCCTCCACCTCAGACCGAGCCTCTTCCTGCCCTGACCGAATATTTAGGTTGTCATCCCAATCTGGTATCTGCGTCTCATCGTCATCAGTATGTTCCTCATTGTCTATTACAACAGGTGTTACAGTTTGTGAAAAAGGGTCAACATTATGCTCAGAAACTTGGTCATCACGGCCTGAATCTGAGTCACAAAGGATCTGGGCATCACTGCAGACCATTTCCTGGTCTGTACTCCCTGTAGCTTGGGAGCAGACCTCTGATTCCCAGGCTATAGTGTGACTGAACAGCTCTGCAGACTCAGCCATCTCTGTTACACCATACTGTGCAAGGCGGATGGAGACTTGAGAGCTGGGAGAAAGCAAGTGTGATTGGGATGACAACTCAGAGGACTGGTGTTTTTTGGATGCGGTAGTTGAGTTGGAGGAGAGGGCACTTGTTGGACCACTTGAGATCCATTTAAGCTTTTTCTTTTTTTGGGCAACATCTACCTTTGTTCCAGTTGTTCGTGTTCGTAAAAAAGGGAGCACATCCGATTGTCCACGGTAAGTAGTAGACATCTTACTTTTGCTGGAAGATGGTCTATCTTCAGCAGATGTTAATGGAGCTTTGCCACCTTCCCCACGGACACAAACTTTTTTTCCTTTTCCAACACGCCTGTTCCCCTTTCCACCAGCATCTGTCATTTTGCCACTCATTTTGCTAGCGACAAGATTGTCCACGTAAAATGTGGTAGTAAAAATTGAGAGGTGGTGTAGATTGCAGCGGTGGTCTATCTTTATTGACAGCAGAATAAACAACAATAACTATCCCGGACAATGAAACTATGTCCCTTAAAATGGCAGCACAGTTTGCTAGTATAATAGCTTAATAAAAATGAGTTTGAGTGTGCAATGCAGAGGTGCTGCAAATATCTTTGCACTAGTGGGACACTAATGAAGTACAATAGCCACTTTTAGGATGCCACTAAGTTTCCTCAGTGTTTGGTATTATAATGGCTTAGTAACAATGAGCTTGAGTATGCAAAGGGCAGGAGGGTACAGTGGCAGGGTTGTGGGTCAGTGTACAGGAAAGGAAGCCTCACTTTCTATCTCTCCTAATGGTGAAATGCAGCAAGGAACTCTCTGACCTTAGCTAAACAGACACTCTTATCTGTAGCTGTTAAACAACGGTTTCCACGGACCTGACTGTCACCTATGGCTCTGAGCCTGCAGTAATTAGCCCTTACAAGGGCTGAAATAAACTTCTATCCCTATTCTGTAAAGCGCTGTGTGTAGAGCGTACACAGCAGTATCGGAGACAGGAGCTGCGCCAGCGGTGTCTGACACCCAGACGCAGAAGGCAGATAATGCCGTGCTGGAACAAAATGTCCGGTTTTATAATGCAGGAACATATGACATGGACATCCTATCACACATGCCGTTGCTTATCTGGCTAAAAGTCCACTTAGCTGTGTATGTGTCTGGGATTGGCTGACATGCTGGCCCGCCCCACTACACGCGCGCTTAGGGAGGGAAGGAAGAACAGAAAAAAAAAAAATGGCGATCGCCATGATCCCAGCAGCAGTGATCTGAACGCGCTGTTCCCGCACACTATACGCTGAAATTTGATAATAGTGTGAGTCACAGAGTGACTTACACTATTACAGCGGAAAGCCAGCTAGTAATTAGCTTGGCTTTTTGCTGCTAGAACCGTTCTCGAACGTAACTAGAACTATTGAGCTTTTAGCAAAAAGCTCGAGTTCTAGTTCGATCTAGAACAGCCCCCAAAATCACTCAAACCGCGAACTGGAAAACCACGAACCACGAACCGCGCTCAACTCCAGTCAGGACATCACAACAAATCACTGGGGCCTTATATTTACAGTAGACAAATCCTGTTCACCACTCTATTGTCTGTTTCCACTTAGTGCAGCCCTCCACAAGGTTGTAGCAATACAGAGAAAACCAGGAAGCAGGGCACCAGGCGTCCCCTTTTTGGAAACTTTATTAATGCAGAAAACTAATGTTTCAGCTGTGCAGAGCCTTTATCAAGCCATAGAAAAAGAGATATACATATAAAGTTACCAAAAGAAGGACATTTTGTGCCCTGGTTTCTGGATTTCTCTGTGTCACTAAGGCGGGCTTTGCACACTACGACATCGCAGGTGCGATGTCGGTGGAGTCAAATTGAAAGTGACGCACATCCTGCATCGCATGCGACATCGTAGTGTGTAAAGCCTAGATGATATGATTAACGAGCGCAAAATCGTCGTAATCGTATCATCGGTGCAGCGTCGGCGTTATCCATAATTACGCTGACGCGACGGTCCGATGTTGTTCCTTGCTCCTGCGGCAGCACACATCGCTGTGTGTGAAGTCGCAGGAGCGAGGAACATCTCCTACCGGTGTCACCGCGGCTTCCGTAGGATATGCGGAAGGAAGGAGGTGGGCGGGATGTTTACATTTTGCTCATCTCCGCCCCTCCGCCGCTATTGGCCGCCTGCCGTCTGACGTCGCTATGATGCCGCACGACCCGCCCCCTTAGGAAGGAGGCGGGTCGCCGGCCAGAGCGATGGTCGCAGGGCAGGTGAGTGCATGTGAAGCTGGCGTAGCGATAATTTTCGGTACGCCAGCTATCACACGATATCGTACCTGCGACGGGGGCGGGGACTATGGCGTGCGACATCGCAGCATCGGCTTGCGATGTCGCAACGTGCAAAGCCCGCCTAAGGCCTAGTCTACAATGGAAGCGATAACTGAAGATCTAGATGAGGATGTCTGTCACCACACTTGTAGAAGAGAAGACACCAGAACTGAGGGAGACATCGATTGACTGTGCTGGGATTGGGTCAGGAAAATGGCAAGGTGAGTGTAATTTTTTTTTCTAAATTCTTAATTTATTATGTTCTGGGGGAGTCTATAGAGACCCCAGATCATATTAAGGCACATTTGAACTGCATTGATTAAGTTTGATGCAAATTAAATTTGAATTTCTTTAGAATCCTCATCTCTAGTAGAGATGAACGAACCCGTGGAAGTTCAGTGCAGTGGGTGCAGCTGAACAAAACCTCTACGGGTTCGAACTTTACCTGAATCCCAATGGAAGTCACTGGTTGGCACTTCGGGTCTCTGCCCACATATAGCCAGCCATAAACAGATCACTTCCGTGAACACTACTTCTAATCACGCTGTTGTTACCCTCAGTGCAAGCCAATCAAACACTGTAAACGGCTCGCACTGGGCTGAGCACCAAGCATACCTTAGCATAGTGATGCTCCCGCTAGTGGTCAGCATACATTAAGCATCCAAACTCTGAACTTTGTTAATTTTCTTTTTGTAAAGTCAGTGTTCAGCACGAAATCTGGCCACCAAACATTGGGTTTGCTTATCTCTAATCTCTAGTAATTGTGAATATAGTCTAACAATATAGCCTAAAATATGTTTGTATACAGATATAACTTTTAAGACCTTAATTAACCCCTTAACGACTGCGGGCATTAATATTATGTCCTAGCGGTCATACTGTTACTGCCCGCGATCTGCTGCCGGCAGCTTGCCATGATTGGCGCACATCTCAGCTGATTTTCACAGCTGAGATGCCTGCCTGCTAGGCATGAGCAGAATCGTTATCTGCTCGGGCCAAACCCCTTAAATTACGCTGTCAATATGTGACAGCGCCATTATAACGGCATCGTCGGTAAACATTTACTTACCGTCCGATACCGGAAATCATGTGACATGATCACGTGACTTCCAGTGGTTGTCATGGTAGCACAGGGTCATGTGATGACTCCTGTAGCTCACATTAATTAATTTCGGTTTCACTCGGCCCGGAGCTAAGTGAGGCAGAAAATTAGCATATCTGCTGTTTACAGCTGCATAGCTCTGATCAGCAGATATGGCAGAGCGATCGGATTGTTGATCCATATAGCCCCCTAGGGGGACTAGTTTAAATAAAAAAAAAATAAGTAAAAAAAAGTTTTTAAAAAATTAAAAAAAAAAACAAAAAACAAACAAACCTAAAAGTTCAAATCACCCCCCTTTCGCCACATTGAAAATTAAAGGTTTAAAAAAATAAAAAAATATACACAGATTTGTTATCGCCATGTTCAGAAACGCCCGATCTATCAAAATATAAAATCAATTAATCTGATCAGTAAACGGCGTAGCGGCAAAAAAATTATAAACGTCAAAACTACGTTTTTTGGTCGCCACAAATTTTGTGCAAAACACAATAAGAGGCGATCAAAACGTAGCATCTGTGCAAAAATGGTAGATTTAAAAATGGCAGCCTGAGACGCAAAAAATTAGTCATCCCTGAGCCATAGATCCCGATAAATGAGAACGCTATGGGTCACGGAATATGGCGTAAAACGTGCACCACTTTTTTCGGACAAACTTCTGATTTATTTTTAACCCCTTATATAAAAGTAAACCTATACATGTTTGGTGTCTACGAACTCGCACTGACCTGAGGCATCACACCTACACATCAGTTTTACCATATAGTGAATACAGTGAATGAAATATCTCAAAAGAAATAGTGCTATCGCACTTTTTTTGCAAATTTTCCCGCATTTGGAATTTTTGTGCCATTTTCCAGTACACTATATGGTAAAACTTATAGTTTAATTTAAAAGTACAGCTCATTCAGCAAAAAATGAGCCCTCACATGACCATATTGACTGAAAAATAAAAAAGTTACATCGCTCGGAAGAAGAATGGCGAAAAAAAAACGGACAGCGAAAAATCGGCTGGTCGTGAAGGGGTTAAGGATTGAAGCTGATTCTCCTGTCTTCAGAATACCCAGAAGTTGCTACACCACATTATAACAATTGATTTTCATGTACAACTGTTGAGACGATGGCTGAAGTGTATCTGAATGCCTCAAAATCTTCCAGTGTAAAATAAAATCATTAACCACAATAGCAATGCTTAATATTTAATGTACAATATGAAAATAAATCTACATATGGTTTTGACAATCAAAGTCTCAATTTAATATTCCACTGAGATACCTCTAGGTCAATGAAAAAAAACCCTGAAAAAAATACGCACAAAACTGACTGCGAAATAAAGCTTCAGCAATTGTGTTCTTTTAATATTCTAAACGGTTTGGAGTTTCCCTCTCCACAAAGAAGGACGAAGATGATACGAATAAACAGAGGCTCTCAAAACCATCAGATCTTATGACAGGCCGCCCAAGGGGGTTATCACTGGCTTTTATTAGCTGCAGATGGTGGTGACAAATGCCTATTTTATATACAGGAGTCTGTTCTACCGTCGTCTTGTACAGGAGGAGGGAGGGAAGTCGAGCACTCGGCATTGTTGAAGTCAACGTATGAGCTGTTGCGCTGATGAAAGAGAACAAGATACAGGCAATCTCCAAGGGTTTAAATGGGCTGCAAATGAGAGAGGAGAGAAGTGTCTTCATGTTGGTAAGAGCAGCTATATAGACTGTGAAAGGTTGCCCAGACCTTGGGCTGCTGTTCAGATCTGAGCCACCAGAGGGTTGAAAAATGTAATTTAGGATGAAAAATTTAGGATACTTGAAATAATCGTAGCTTGAATATGCAATGGAAATGTTTTCTTGAAAATAGATCTTCTTGTGATCTTGAATGATACCCACTAGAAGGATTTTACATGTATTATTTTTTTCATTTTTTATGCTTAATTTATATTCCATACAGTAGTAGCGACAATGGAACAAGAGTATCATGGGACATGTGGCTCAAAATGGGCCATTTTTGGCAATATATTGTTTTGGACCTTTCTTCATAATATTTTGTATTAAAAGGGTATTTCCATTTGCAATACTGTAACATTTTTTTTATTAAATTTCTTACCATCTTCATAATGTTGTACATGTAGAACAGACTAGAATTGCATATTAGAATTTTTAGGATCATATGGCAAGCAAATGTGTGCATGTCATCGCTGGCGAGCCTCTCTGCAGGCAGTGTACTCTAAAACCTTCTCATCACCACTGCGCCCCCATGCAGAGCTGCAGAAGTGGGAGGACTTGCAGAAGGGCTGGAGGTGGAAGATTGGGTTTAGGGTGTCAGAGCTCGCTATCTGCCATATAGAGATGAGCCGACCCTTTGAAGTTTGGTGGATTCAGCTGGACTTTAGATACTTGAACCCCATTGGATGTCACTAATTGGGCAGTTCGTCTCTCTGCCTACATACAGCCATCCATAAATAGATGACTTCCGGGGAGGAAGCGTGGGGTTTTCTTTTTTTGTACACAAAACATCCGATAACACTGATTTTTACCCCTAGAGCGAACCATTCAAACACTGCAAGCGGCTCTCACTGGGCCGAGCATATTCGAGCACATCGATGCTCGCTCGAGTGGTCTACATACCTGGACTCCGAACTCAGACACTGATTTTTTTGTAAAGACTGTGTTCAGTACCAACCCCGAACTTTACTGTTTGGGTTCGCTCATCTCTACTGCCGAAGGGGTCAATAGTGAACAGTTTATTTTGGGAACCTTTCTTGCTGCTTCCCGTGATCTCAATGATAAAAATATACACAAATATCTCAATCATTGTATCTTGGTTCACAAGACAAAGTTTTCAGACTGTGCTCCTTCTTTTATTCCTAAAGTTTAGCATGATTTCTGATGTGCAAACAATGATTCATTTAATTGTCCTCTGTACCCCCTTCTTCTCCTCTAATCATCTGTGTGCCTATTTACTATACATAGCCTACCACTTATCTGTTCTGGAATCTTCCCACTACTGCAAATCTTTCCTGGCAATAAATGCTGGGTCTTTTGAGTTATTTGCTGATTGATTTCAGTGACATATGCCACACACTAAAAGTCTATGGCTCTGTGACAAGCGACATTGCATTAACAATGCAGTAGAAGTAGCACTCATTATTTTGCTGTCTCTTAAGGGCACCTACTGCTTGCTCTGCCTTGCCCGATATACCATATTTAAATTGCAGCTTCAGTTCCAGCTGTGGATCATAACAACATATTGTTTTAACAGAGCACAAAATATATTGCTGTGTCGTATCAGTTTCGTATCATAATGCAATTGTAGTGGAGGAACCAAGAACTCGTGGACTGCATGGTCCGCAATGAATCAGTATGGAAGCAATAAAGTAGATATGTTTCCTTAATTATCTTTTCTCTTCGCTATTCATCCCAAGGGGTCAGATGAGTCACTCTCCTCAGGTGACAGTGCGAGGTGTCTTTCTGCAAATGCATTTTACCACTTTTTTTACTCAAGAGTCTGTTTCCAACTGCCAGAAGCTGATATTGATAATTTGTGTCACCCACTACATTCAGCATATCAGAACGTGATGCCCCAGGGATGTAGGGTACTCGGTCCCGGGCGTGTGTGACACTTAGGGGAGTTGTGGTTGCGGCCGATGCCCGGTTCTGTGACCCCGGGGGTCAGTCCGAAATAAAAAGAGGTTTAAATAAAAGAAAATAAAATTAGTTTTTGTCGACTACGCCACTTTCGGTTATTTGGAGCCGCCGCTACAGGGTTCTGCTGGGGCTGAAGGAGTTGTGCAGCTTAGGTGTTTTTGGACCCTCCGCAAGCCTGGACCCCAGCAGTGGATGATAGGGATTGTAGTCAGAAACAGTTAAGTGTGCGTGCATGGGGTGATCAAGAACACAGTCCACACCAGTATTGCAGTTTCCACTTGCCTTTACTTTGCTGTGGTGGTACCTAAACCCGCGGGTGCCGATCCCAGGTGTGCCCGCACCCCTTGTTCTCCGTGCCAGCTGTGACCTGGGTTGGCTGTCCTCCATGCACACTTGTTGTTGATGGGCTCCCGTGGCCTAGAGCTACTTGGGAACCCCTCCGTTTCTGTCTTGATCCTATTGCAGGCAGCCTGGACTATTTAAGGAGTTTAGTCCCCGGTCCCCTCTTTGCTGCTTGTGCTTCAGACTTTTTGGTTCGTGATGGACTCTGGAGATCTTCTCGCCCGGCAGAGATAACAGCTGACCATAAAGTGTCCCAATGTCCTAGGGTCTGCACCCCGCCTTGTGCTGAGTACTGTGAGCCTTGGTTCCAGACTTCCACACGCCTCTCGTGGTACCTGGAGTCTGACGCTTCCACAGGTAACCCATAGTGCCTGGAGTCCTGGTTCCGTACTCCACATCCCCTCACTCTTTTTACAGCACTCTGGTTGTTCTTCAGGTCAGTTTCAGTACTTTTACTCTCTACTTTCTTCTCCTCACACTGCTGCTCCTCACACAGCTCCCTTCACTTTCTCCTCCTGAAGAATTCTGTCTGCTCTTCCCTCCAATTTCCAACTAACCACTGGCCCCTCGCCCTCGCTGGGTCTCTCCCTCCAGGTTGGGTGGCTACTATCCAATCAATGCCCTCCCCTTTCATCTGTTACTAGGAAGTCTCCCAGTCTGGTTTTGGGGCTGTGTATGTGGCCTTAAGGTGCTGGTGTACTTGCCGGCATGGATATTCCGGAGTTTGGGTTTTCCATGGGTTACATTTGTGGCACCTGGTACCGCAGGGGTGCTACAAGAACATGCCGCAGAAAACCATTATTAATTTCATGGATAGCAGCTAAGGTGTGTAAGTATGTGTTCTTCTTCCTGTGATACTCATACTCAATACTGAATTGATCGAGATGTTTTGAGAATTTGGATTCTATTTTCTCATATATATTGATCTTGTAGTTTCAGAATTTTTCAAATATCCCCTATTGGTGCTGTAATTTCAATATTGAGGATTGTTCCCTGTGTTCAATTACATATTGTAATGATAGTTCTTTAGTATCCCTATATAAAGTAGTGTTGGTCATTAAGTGCCCTCATATATAGTAATAAAGGCCACAGAGTCCCACCTACAAACAGTAATAATGGCCCCTTAGTCCCCTCACAAACAGTAGTAATGGTCCCTGTGTCCTCTCATGTAAAGTAATAAAGGCTACTGAGGTCTAGCTACAACCAGTAGTAATAGTCCCTGAGTCCTTTCATATACAGTAATAAAGGATACTGAGGTTCGCCTACAAACAGTAGTAATAGTCCGTGAGTCCTCTCATATACAGTAATAAAGACTACTGCAGTAATAAAGGATACTGAAGTCCACCTACAAATAGTAATAATGGTCCCTGAGTCCTCTAATATACAGTAATAAAGGCTACTGAGGTCCACCTACAAACAGTAATAATGGTCCCTGAGTCCTCTCATATACAGTAATAAAGACTACTGAGGTCCACCTACAAACAGTAGTAATGGTCCCTGAGTCCTCTCATGTAAAGAAATAAAGGCTACTGAGGTCTAGCTACAACCAGTAGTAATAGTCCCTGAGTCCTTTCATATACAGTAATAAAGGATACTGAGGTTCGCCTACAAACAGTAGTAATGGTTCCTGAATCCTCTCATATACAGTAATAAAGACTACTGAGGTCCACCTACAAACAGTAGTAATGGTCCCTGAGTCCTCTCATATACAGTAATAAAGACTACTGAGGTCCACCTACAAACAGTAGTAATAGTCCGTGAGTCCTCTCATATACAGTAATAAAGGCTACTGAGGTCCACCTACAAACAGTAGTAATGGTCCCGGAGTTCTCTTATATACAATAATACAATAATAAAGGATACTGAGGTCCACCTACAAGCAGTAATAATTGCCTCTAAGTCCCATCAGATATATTTCCAACATTGCCTTAGCTAACCCACAAAAAGTAAATGCATCCAAAAATATTTTTTAAAATATATACATTCAATATATACTCAACTGACTTCTGGATACTTCTGAGCCTGCTGGCACAATCATCTTTCCTGCCACAAGACTCCAACATCCTGTGCATTAGTGATGGGCAGTTTGGCTCTTGTTAGTGTGCCAGCTCCCTTAGCTCCGTTCACCAAAAAAAAGCTGACTCTTTTGGATCCTAAATGGATCCCTATTAAATGTGTGTCCACCCAAGGTAAACACATTTAAATTACATTAATGCCGCCGAAACCGAAAAATGGGGTATCCACTGGTAAACCCTGCCCACTCACAACAGGCCAATTAAAAAGTTGAGTGGGCAGGATTTAATTTAGGTGGGCAGGATTTTGTCCACTAAACACTGGATTTTTACACACAGTGAGAGCCATAAGAGAATTTAGTGGCTTTTACTGGAGTGCCAGCTCCTGTCAGTCACAGCAGGGAGCCGGATCTTTGTGTCAGATTGTTCACAACCGACACATCACTACTGTGCATGTCCATGCAGTTCTGTAGGCCGCATTCCCAAAGTGACTTGCAGACTACAGAACATAGAGTTTAACTGTATACTTCAGTTAAGACTGGAGGTTGACTGCGTGGTCCCCACATTGTAAGAGGGCTCAGAGTGACCATCCCTTCTGTTTTTCAATAGATAAATGTGGCGCCTCTGAGGTGTCAGGTGCCACAGGGTATTGAACTCAGTAACAGGTGCAGTGCTAACCCCGGGTTCTTGGAAGACCAGTGACGGTAAATATCATTCAAACACACACATATATGCCCTTTTTCCCAGACTGGGTAACAGGCTAGAGACTGGTCTGATGGATGGCCACCTATTGGTCGGGACTTATCCAATCCGCTAGTTAGAAACCCAGGAGGGGGAGGGGCAGTTGACAGGAGACGGACATCTTGACAGTCAGTCAGTGAGTCAGAAGTCGACAGTCAGATAAAAAGTGTAAAGTGGCTTGTGGGGCTAAAGGCGTACGGTCGCCAGGGAGAGTACGGCGTGAGTACTCACGGGACCGAGCACCGGCGGGGTGCAGAGCCCTAGTTTAGGAAGATGCTTCAAGCTCACCTGATAAATCTGCCAGGTGAGGGAATCATTAAGGTTCCTCACCAACGTTAGTGTCCGGGGCACATTAGCAAAGAGGGAACCTGGGAATTGGGACAGAAGTCCAACCCAAAAGAGGTTCAAGCCGCCTGCCATACGTGCCAGGACTGTGACAACAGGAGGGGAACCCAGAACGCTTCAGGCAACAGGGACCCACCAACTGCAGACGGGTGCATGGAAGTAAAGCTCACCAGGTCACCACACTGACACTGGGAACAAGGAAATACTGGATTACCTGAAGCCCAGATTGGTAGAGACCAGCACCAGATGGGTTGCAGCTTCATAGAACCAGTGAGTAAAGAACAAGTTAAAGTGCAGCCCCTGTGTTGTCTGAATTCTTCCTACACCTCTGCATCACCAACTTTCACCATACTACAACCACCATCTTTCTCCCTTGGGGCTTAGCTTTACTTGCGGAGGGCCATAATATCCAAGCTGCTCAATACCACCAACCCCAGCAGTGAGAGACTTTGCAGCAGCGGCTTTCCCCACATAGCCGCATATCTCATGTGGCGTCATGAAAAACATTGTTTTTTATTTTTATACCCCTTTTTTAAGCGATCCCCAGGGTCACGGATCCAGGCACCAGCTATCCCAGGGACACGTGCCCATGATTGAATGCCCGGGACTGAGTACCCCACTAGCCCTGGGTGCGTCATAAGCTACTGAGTTGAATAATTCTGAGTCTACTGTAGTCATTAATGTCACGTTTTGTGTAGAAGTTTTAGAAACCACTACATATATATGCACATTTTCTTATTTGATTGATTTATTGCAAACAATAGAACGTTTGTAAATTTTGCTAAAAACATAATTTGTAATGAGGAACTTGACATTGGTAGGAGATAAAACACTTTATATTATCTCTGCCTATCCCCCACTCTCCTCCTCATCCCAATTCCCTTTTCAAAGACATCAAAAGGCAGCTGTAATCTGATCCCCTTAGGCTATGTGCCCACGGGGAAAGTGTCCTGCGGTTATATCCGCAGGACATTCCGCAGGAGCTCCCAGAAAACCGCAGCACAACTTTGTCTGTTTCCATGCTGCAGTATTATTGCGGAATGTCCTGCGGATATGCTGCGGGCATTCTGCATTGAGGATATAGTACCATGGCTTCGGCACTGCATCCTCAATGCAGCACTTCACTTTCCGGCGTCTGTCAGCATCTGCACTGTGCAGGAAAAGGTGGGTGGGCCTGAACTAGCTCTGGCTGTCACATGACTGGAGCTCGTGCAGGCCCTACTTCACCTCCTCCTTCCTGTTCCCAGCTTTACCGTGTTCCTGTGTACCGGAAGAAAGTTACGGGTGTCTGCTATCAAGGCAGGTAAGTATGGGACCAAGGCAGATTTCCGCAGGTAAATCCGCAGGAATAATTGACATGCAGTTATATGCAGCTGCAGGACATCTGCAGCATATTCCGCAGCTGCACATTCTGCAGCGTGGACACAGACACCCCCCATGTCCCATAGGGTAACATGGGAAGTGTCTGTACTTGCTGAAATCTGCGGATTTATCTGGAAAATCCAGATAAATCCGCAGGTTTTCCGCGGTAAAATCCACAGAAGCAAGCTCCCGTGGGCATATAGCCTTAAGGTGGCTTTACACGCTACGAGATCGCTAAAGCGATCTCGTTGGGGTCACAGCATTTGTGATCCACAGCCGCTGTAGCAATCTTGTTGTGTGTGACTCCTATGAGCGATTTTGAATCGTCGCAAAAACGTTCAAAATTGCTCATTGGTGACTTGCCCCCCTCTTCCCAATTATCGTTGCTGCTGCAGTAACGATGTTGTTTGTCATTCCTGCGGCAGCACACATCGCTATGTGTGATGCCACTAGAACGACAAACATCACCTTACCTCTGTCCACCGGAAAAGGAGGAAGGAAGGAGGTGGGCGGCATGTTCTGGCTGCTAATCTCCTCTCCTCCTTTTCTATTGGCCGGCGGTTCAATGACACTGCTGTGACATCGCTGTGACGTTGTACGAATCACCACCTCAGAAAGGAGGCAGTTTGCCGGTCACAGCAACGTCGCTGCACAGGTATGTGCGTGTGACGCTGCCATATCGATAATGTTTGCTACGGCAGCTATCACCACATATCGGCCGTACGATGGGGGTGGGTGCTATCACGCTCGACATCGCTAGCATCGGCTAGCGATGTCGCAGTGTGTAAAGCCTGCTTAAGTCTTAATCTTGCCTTAAAATAGGTTATTCCATGTATTATTTTTTTTTACTATGTGCCTTAAAACTAACAGGCACATGCTAACAGGGGAAACTACATACCTGTTTTACTGGGTTCCAGCTCAGAGCGGTCTCTTTTGGGCAATTCCTTGTCAGCAGAACAGAAAAAGTACAGAATATGTACTGTATTCACTCCTTGTTGCTGCTGAAATCTTTTCAAGGGAAGATCCAGGACACCAGAGGATAAATGGTTTTTATTCAATGCATATGAAAGCCATTACAAGCTTCTTCTTCAGAAAAATAACTTCTACCCATTACTAATCTAGGGCTTAGTGGCAGCTGTGAGGTGTCATTACCCTGATTGTCACCACACCAGGGCAATCAGGATGAGCCTAGTAAAGTTCTGGGATTGTTGCATCTAATGAATGCGACAATTCTGGGAGGGTACAGGCAGCTATTTATAGGTTGGGGGTCAATAACGATGGGCCTTTTCAGGCTGAGAATACCAGCCCCCAGCTGTGGGCTTTATCTTGGCTGAGTATCAAAATGGAGGGGAGGCACAAGCTTTTTTAAATTATAAATTGTAATAATTTTCAAAAAGCCACATGGGGTTGCTCTTGTTTTGATACACAGCCAAAATAATGCGCACAGCTGGGGGCTACAGCCTGTAGCCGTATGCTTTATCTAAGCTGGGTATCAATATATGGGGGACTCTGCACCATTTTTTATTTACTTATTTTTACACTCCATTATGGGACCCACACAGCCTCTGTGAGGGCAACTAAATAGAGATGTTGGCACGCCGGCAGTCTGACTGCATCCAATGACAGATGCAAAGGGGAAGCAGTGAATATGCATGAGATGCAATGAGATGACCCGGAAGCAGTGTGACAGTTGTGTGCGTGGAGACTGGTAAGTACAGTATGTCCTGCTTTAACTATTTTACTTCCTTTTTTTTATTATCCTGACCGAAACCGAACAGGAGCCGGACATACAGGTAAATGTCTGTGTTCGGGTCCGGGACCTTTTCATCTAGTGTTCGGTACAAACCCCAAAATTTACAGTTTGGGTTTCCTCATCCCTATCCAGGACAATTCCTTTAATGGTTTTCCACTGAGGATGAAGAGTTCAGGAGGCAGAGAAAGGACAAGCAGTTGCTCACAAGTGGTGAAATATTTTTCTGATAGGATATATTACACATTTTGATATATTTGCTTGTACTATTGAGTTACGCAAGGTTTATTTAAAAACATCATGATTAAGGACTATTGAAATTTTACAGGTGCCAGTTTTGTCAGAATTTGGATTTTGATACTAAATACTGATTGTTTTTTAAATAGCTTCTTGTTTTTTCTTCAAATTCACCATGTAGGTCAATTAAGATTGTGCTGCTAATTTAATGCTGTACAATAACGTCAATCTGAACATTACCGTAATGGAAGAGCAAAGGAAGACAGTATCACCTTCCCGCTGAATGTGACTCTTGACTAAAGATAGATAGGCTAGAAATAAAGTTTTAATGAACATCAGGTAAATAGACTATAAAGTGGGAATGTTATTCTTTACTAAGACATAAGAAGATTCAATTATCAGAATAAACCTACACCCATAAATATTCATAGGCCAGCTGTCCGGGAGTAGTACAGCGGGAGCCGTGAATCTGACCTGAAAAAAAGGACAGTATTCAAGGACATCATGGAAAATGCAATGTTTAACACAATGGTGCTGACAGTAGATCTCAAATGTTCCCTGAGGGCTTCACCATTAGGGAGGTCAAGCCAACTTGGCATTGTTTGGAGAAATCCTGAACAGGCGATTAACGTTATAAATATGCATATCTAAATTAGCATCTTGTAAAGCTTTTCTTGCTCATTTACTATATCTCTGGTTTTTCATTGACCGATTCATCCCCTCCTTTTTAGTTGATTATTCATAGTGCTCGTATTTTTCTTTCTCTATGTATTATAGTACAACACACTAAGATAATTACTTTGGCAGCGTTCAAGTTGGAGGTCATTAAAGTGACACAATAACTTTCAGTAATTTAGCTAAACAAAACCTGGATGATATAAGAGTTGAGCAATTTTTTTGAGAGTCAAAGCTTCATCAAATTTTCCTCAAAATTCAAATTGCGGCAAATAAATTCACCAAAAATCTCAAAACTGCAAAGCCTTTACTTGGTCAGAAAAGATGTGTTTAACAAAATGAGGTCTCCCAGGTCTGTATTGAACCCCTTATTTTAGTTCTTTAATGAAAACACAGCCTTAGCAATGGCCTTGTAACTTGAACCTATCTGGAGAGGGAAAAATGGATGGAAAGTGGTTGAAATCAACAGATGTTGAATGTATGGGTATAATGAAGGACTATTACAACAAGGAAGTGTGCAAAAAAATATCTGTTCATGACACATACACCATGTGAGGTTGAAAGTTATGTAAGGAGATGGACATATTGCCCACGTTCCCCCTTGAAGACACCATTGTTATTGGTATTGTAATGTAAACATGCATTAAGGCTATGTGCGCACGTTGCGTAATTGCATGCAGTTACGCTCGCGATCTGCACTGCATGCGTTCTGCGTCCCCTGCATAATCTATGAAGATTATGCAGGACCCGTGCGCACGTGGCGTCTTAGAGCGCAGCGCTTCGGCTGCTGCCCGAGGCGCGCGTTCTAAGAAGTGACATGTCATTTCTTTCCTGCGCTCTGCATGCATCCCCCGCCCTGTCTATGGGAGGGGCTGCAGTCAGAGCGCATGAAATCGGCTTTTTTTTTTTCATTACGGACTGTTTCTGCAGCGATTTGATGCGCATATGTGCTGTTCAAATCGCTGCAGAATTTTTTGCAGGGACAGTACGCAACGTGCGCACATAGCCTAATAGTGCTAAAATGTGTATTGTCTGACAACAGGAAAAGTAAGAGTTAATATTTGGGACTAGCCTATAATGGAATCGGCTAGTATGCAGGGAAAGTGACAGTTTCATTGTAGGAGGTCAGGTACGACCCAGCGTGCCGTTGTGATGGATCTATGGTCCGGCTAGTCAAAGAGCCGCATGACATGGGTGTTTCTGATGTGAGAGGAGACTGAGACATAGGATAGTGAGATCCTGAAGACAGAACAAGAGAGAGGTGACTGAGACACAGAGTGCACAGCTGGACAGAGTTGACTGAGATACAGAGTGCTCTCCTGGATACAAGTCCAGGGAAAGGACACCTAGCAGTACTACCAATTATTTTAGAACTCATAAAGGTAATACTTCAGGATCGTGCAAAAGCGTGAAAAAAGCAGAGTGGCCTGAAACCAGAGTTTCCTAAGCTTCTAAAAGCTGCAACCTAAATGTTGGCCATATTGGCAAATAATGCTCTCTTAAAGAGTGGTAGGAAGTGGAAACGCGGGTAGAAGATATGAATTTCATGAACTGGAGTGTGGCACTGATCTAGGTGGTGTTGAAGGAAGTGAGGCAGGAACAAGGGAAGCTGAAGCAGTAAAAAGACTGTCTGTACAGATGCTCTTTGTCAGAGAAAGAACTTACGAGAAGTTGTGTCCCTGCTATCTACTGTACATAGTTAACATCAAAATGGCTGTTTAATAAAAGAACTGGTGGTCTCTTTCCTTGAGTTGTGCAACTGGTCCTACAAGCCAGAGTAACAGGTAACATTCAGCCTGCATAGGCCTATCACCTCTCTAGCTCAAATACACACGCACCCAGCGATCACCCCAACCTTCATGTAACGTGTTGGGCACAGCAGATTATGACCTCATGCAAGGCTATCTTCCCGCTAAACATTAGTTACATTGCAATTTATGAAATATGTAGATTTTTCTTTTGTCTTTAAGACAAATACAAAAAGGAAAAGAAAAAGGAAATGAAAAAATAAATATAGGTTATGGCTTGTCCATATCACAAAACGGGAAGCACACATTCTCTGACACGTAAGGCTTGGTTTCAGTATTTTTCTCAAGAAAGAAAATTAGCACAGAGGGGTTTAAAACTGCCTATTTTATTTGCATTATGTGAAGAATTAAAAAAAATGTCATGAAGGTGATGTTATTGTAGTATATCACATATCAATCAATTCACAGTTACACGGACTCTGCAGGTTCAACACTTTCCCATATCACTGAATCTTTATTTTAATATTTATAAACTGAGACAACCACTACCATTTTTAAGGTTTTCAATATTTTCCAGCGCTGCAATAGTGCACCACAATAAAATGTATGCCTTTTCATCTATCTGTAATAGTGAGCATTGTGCTCTGATCTTCTATCCCTAGACTTTTAAATGGCAGCTGCCATCCTGGTCATTATCTTTTATACTGGCTGTGATTGTGCCCCTTGATTGACTGTGCTATACCATGCAATGTGATGGGGAACCTTCTGCTTTGTGGCATTAGATGTCCTTTTTAATGAATTATTTTTCATTTTGATGCACAGACTTGCAGACAATGAAAACTCTTGACCTGGTTGGTGAGCGTATGTATTTTGGCTAAAATATCAACTAATACCTTATGTGTTTTTTCATCTTTGTAGGATGCAGATAGGCCCTGTAGTGTTTGTGGGTAACATTGGGGTATCTGTCCTAGTAGAGTGCACTTATAGACTGCTGGGCAGTCTCGCTCATCTAATAGTATGGGTGTGACCAATTGGCTGTAAGCTGGCATGGTGCACCACACGTATTTGAGTGAGTGGTGCCTTATACAAACCTTATCTGTGTGCATGTATCACACCGGTCTAAAAAATGCTTCTTTCTTCTGGTGCCAAGGTTTTCCACAAGTTTTCTAGTTTTGATGGGGTAAAAGAGTAATACCAAAAAAGCTTGTTTAAAAGAGAAATACAGATAATAAAGCTGTGGCCGGCCCAATCCATCAAACTATACAGTTGTCGTGTTTTCTGTTTATTGCAACAAAGTGGGTTAGACCAGGCTTGTGGTATTGAGGCTTCGGCTCACCAGTCTTTTGATGCGTTAACAGTATCTTAGGTAATTAATAGTGATGGGCGGGACTCACAGATAACCGTGTTATCTGGTTTTTAAAATCGTAGGGACCATAATCTGGCAATTAAAAATGTTTTTAGAAGGGAAAAGGGGGATAGGAGCAGGCATGCTTCACTTACCGAGGCCCAGGTTCGGCTGTACACTGCTTCCAGGCTGAGCATTCACTTCCAGGGCTGATAATTTACCTTCATTTCATATGCACTGCTTTCTCCACCCACTGGCGTCTGTGATTGGTTGCAGTCAGACGCATTCCCAGCCTGTGTAAGCAGTCAGATGCTGTCACACAGGCTGGTGGCATATCTAACTGCAACCAATTACAGATGCCAGGACAGCCAGAGGGTGGGGAAAGCAGTGCATATGGATGAGTAATGATAAGGAGCCCAGGAAGTGATGGAAAGGCTGTGGGAGCAGTGTACAGCCACGCCGGAGGCTCCGTAAGTACAGCACGCTTGCTCAATTCTTACTTTCTTTTTTCCTTTACTTTTTATTAATTTCCTGAGTGCCGGGTCTGGATCAATACCTGGGTCCAGCACTCGGGTACAATTGAAACCATGTGGGTCCAGACATTTACATTTACATTCTGGGTACCCATCAATAGTAATTAAATATCCCACAAAATTATTTTGTACTTCAATTTGTAGCCTTACAATACTATAAAACGACTTTTTGAAGCCAGCATTTGTTTGAGAATTTGTTGAGGAAAGAAGTCGGCTACAGTAAAAGTTTCTCAACTCACTCTTAATATAAGTATATACAGTAAATATATGTAAACATTCTGGCTACATCAAGAACCTGCATCAACAATTTTGATGTATTCTGCTAAATCTGTGTCAAATACAAGAATAAAAAACTAAGAAGAAATATCTCAGACTTGTGCATCGAGTATACCTGGCTTATATTGGAGTACAGCTTGGAGACCAGGATGCCTCAGACTCCAAATATGGTTTGCTAAACAAGTGTGGAGAACCTATGACAGTGGAAAAATAGTGAAAGGAAAAGATTAAACCTTGGTGTATCAATGGTATGGAGAGAACCAAAAAACCACCACGACGATTGTTATTTTTGTGTTGATTAAAAGCTTTAATTGATACAAGAAAGCTCAGTGGGATAATCTTGATTAGGAATCATCAAAATGATCTTTTCCACTTAGCAATGATGCTCTCATACGAGTGTTTACCAGACTACTCGATAGTAATAAACGAATATACTCGGCACTATTCGTTATGTGGAGCCCAGGTGTAGCGGTGCATTACCTTCAGGGACTCCACGGGACGGTCTGGTCACAGGTAGGTTGCTTGTTTAGGAGTTTTGTGACTCCACTCTCGGTATTGCGGTCAGGAGACCACCGCTGCAGGTTAGGGGACGCCTGGGGCTGGTGTTGTGTGCAGCTGGGTGGTGTGGCCTCCCGAGAGTGAGGCTGACCCCACGGGCTCGAATGTCTATACGTGGGACCACCGGTCGCAGAATGACTCAAACACAGTCCAGATAGCCTTTTAACGTGTTTACTCACTTTTTAATTGTTTCGGTGAGATGCCCAGGCGACACTGTGATAACCAGGTGGAACCAGGAATTCCAGAAGACCGTTCTGAGGGCAGCTGTCCACTCGCCCTCCTTGCACTCTTGTTTTGTTTGGGAGGACCCCTCACTTGAAGTATAGTGGGGTTCCTCCAGGGAAGCGGTTTCTGACCCCGCTCCCCTCTCTGGCCCATCTGCCAGCAGCGTAGACCTTAGTGAGATGGCTTCTGGCCCCATCCCCTTGTGGGTCCCCTTGTTGCTGCTTGGGCTCGGACTCTGTGTTATGGTGGTGAGGGTATGAATTGCCCCCACCTTCAGGTTAAGCAGCTCCAGACAATCAGATTGGGTTTCTGCTCTGGGCACCTGTATCTCCGTGTGTGCCGGAATACCAGCGGTCCCTGTACTCGGCCACCTCTCTGTAGGTGTCTTTCAGGCTGACCCACAGGTACCTGTTCTTCCCCGTTTCCAGCTACCACATTCTGCAGGGTCTGGCTAGCAGAGGTGTACGTCTGCTCCCTTCCACACTCCTGAACACTCTGCTCAAGACTCCTCCTCCTATTCCTGTCTCTCCTGCATCTAGCTTCCAGCCCCTCCTCTACACCCCTTGCAGGGAATTGAAAGTTAACCTCCTACAGGGCTACCCAAGGGTACCTCCTAATGGTGTGGGAGACCTGATTGCTAAGTGTTTGTATGTGCAAACTTCATCCTGGCCTTTGGAGATTACCTGGAAGCACTGCCCCGGAATGGGTGCAATACTCTGTGGTGCCTGACCAGGTCAGGGGCGCCACAGTTGCTCATACGAAAATTAAGATATTCGCAATATAAGTATTTACCTCATGAGTTTCGCGTTTCTCACCAGCATGCTTGCGCCTGATTTTCAGCCACTAAACATATGGGGATTTCCTGCCAATCACAGTAATGCCATAGCCATCTTTGCTACTGGCATTACTGTGATTTGTAAGATGCAATGAAAAAACAAAAAGGACTTCAGATCATTAAACCAAGAGAATTATACTTACGAATTTCCCTGTCGCAGTACTTTTTGGTCCGCTCATTAACCCTTATGAATATGCACTGCTTTCCCCGCCTACACTTTGTGCCGGCACCTGTGATTATTTGCCCTCACACTAGCTGTCTGGATCCAGGAAGCGGAGTGTATAAATAAATAAATAATTGGCAAAAATGACATAGTGTCCCCCGCATTATGATACCCAGTGCAGATAAAGGAGACAGCTAAAGCTGCAGACCTCAGCTGTGTGCGTTATCTTGGCTGTGTATCAAAATACAAGGAACCAATGCGGCTTTTTTCAAATTATTTTTTAAATAAATAAGTAATTTAAAAAAACAGCGTGCGTTCCTCCCCTATTTTGATACCCAGCCAAGATAATGCAGATAAATGGCTGGTATTCTCAGGCTGGGGATGCCCATGGTTATTGGGCCCTCTCCAGAATAAAAATAGCAACCCACAGCCACCCAGGAATTGTTGAGCATCAGGGTGCTTGGTGCTCAATTGAGTACCTTGGGTAATCCAGCTAAATGCTCGACTCCCCATTTGGTTACCTGCCTTGATACAGTACCTGTTTCACAAGTGTGTCACACCCTGCTGTAAACTCTGAGATATCTGGGAGAAGGTCACGGGAATTAGCTAAACGCAGGTACTCTTTTGAGCCCGTTTTGTGATTGTCATGAATTTAGCAAAATAATTTCCAGTCTGTGCTGAAGGGGTTAAGAGTGGCTTCCTTTCCCTGTTGAGATTCATTGTAACTATCAATATCAGCTGCTACACTTTATGACCAGTCCCTTCCTCTATTTAAACTCACTCATAGCTCTCTCCTATAGATTTTATATGCTGACCACTCTGGTGAAGTTGTTCCAGTTGAAGCTGTGGAGCTCTTCCCAGTAGAAGATGTGAAACCCTCTCTGGAGAAGCTTTGGAGTTCCTTTTTGTGTTTTTCCCTGCTTGTTTGCCTCTCTCCTAGTATGATCTTATTGCAGTACTAAGACTTGTGTCTTTCTGCCCTACACAGTAGCTAGGTTTATTATAGGGTTAGCCCGGACCTATGCACATCATCGCTTAAACTTTCTCTCCCTATCACCATGCCTCCTTTTAATATTTTTCCTGGCGTTCCCCTCCTGCATGCACCGCATGTAGATCTTGACATTATATATGGCACTAAAAAAAAAAAAGTTATATATACTATCATGTATCCTATCGCAGCTCTTGCAAAATAGATGCAGAATCTGACTCTAGAGATGTCAGATCTGTGTTCAATAATTTTTCAACAGCAAAAGCAGACCTCAGGTCTAGCAGTCTTGGCAGCCAGCCAGCCTGAATCAGAGCCTAAAGTTACCCTCCCGGACAGGTTTTCCGGTAGGCGGGATAAGTTCGTGGTATTTCGTGAAGCTTGCAAACCCTATTTCAAGCACTGCCCTCACTCCTATGCGAGTGAGGAACAACGGGTGGGGATTGTTTTAATACAAACATTTCCATAGTTCCTACTAAAGGATGTCAAAAGACATTATAGACTACTCCAAAAGGACTACATGAACAGCAAAGAAAAATGGAGTTTCCAAGTCAATAAAAATTGTACATTTTATTTTATCACATAATAAATTGAATAAATTGCTTACAAAAGATCATATACAAAAATACATTACAGAAAAAAAGTGAGGCAAAAAAAGGGGAGGAAAATACCCCCAGGCAAGGTGATATGGCTCCAATTACATGTGGGGGTTAAATATTAACCTTTTCCAAGAAGGGTACAATCCAATTACAACTGCATTCCTATCAGCAGTGGATTAGTCACAATGGATGTTAGTAAACTGCAGTTATTTGCTTACTCATTTAAATTCACAGTTGTCTCCACAGGAGGTTAATGTGCCCACCAGAATATAATAGAACCCTCCAAACGTGCGTTTTCGCGTCAGCGTACTTCACCACTTCATCAGGGAAGGCATAAACCCCCCATCTGTGAAGGACCTTTTAAACACTGGTCATGTGACCACATTGGTCATCGCTCCAGGGCTTGTCTACACTGATCAACCAATAGTGGCTGCCATATCAGCACATGCACACTGCACGGCCACCTCCCCATGCAGCCATCAAAGGGCAGTGGGTCATCCACCCCCGTGGGTAAACACGGGAACCAGACGCTCAGCAAACCCCATTTAGATGCTGAATGAGATGCACAGGGAGGGGGCCGGGCAAAGCACAGGCGCACAGCAGGACACCAGGCTGATCAGAAAGCCTGCATATCACAATGATATTCAGTTCATAGGATGCATCCATAAATAGAGAACAAGTGAGAATAAAGGGATGTTTTATACATCATCTAGGGGAAAAGCTAGTGTGCTCAGTATAACACATGTTACATGGGTGGGGATTGTTGTTATTCTCTTGTAGGGGTATCCAAAGTCCTGGGCCTTTTCTCTTCCTTCCGACTCACAGTCTCTCTAGTCAGTAGATGTTCTTTTACAGCTCTGGGTCTCATCTATGATGATCCTAACCATGTCTCCCTTGTGTCCAACTCCAAGTATCATAAGCTTCAGCAGGGAGATTGGCCTGCAGAAGACTTTTGTTTGAAGTTCCACTGGATGGGCCACTGACACTAGGTGGAACAATCCTTCCCTTACAAGACATTTTCTTCAGGGTCTGTCAGAGATATACTTGTGATGATCACTCCTCCAGTTGTACTCCTTAAGGGGGAAATCCCTCTCATATGCTCTGCTGAAACCATGGAGGTTGGGGAGAGGAGTGCTCCTTAGTCTGAGCCTCCTGTGGTTTGCCTTAAGCTGGAGGTTTGTTTCTATTATGACCGAAGGGGTCATTTTATTGGGGCCTGTCCATCTGTACCTAAAAAGAAAAAAAACATAGTAAAACGTCTGATCCCAGGTTGTGTGGAGGATTACAATTTGGGCGTATATATCTCCTCCACATGTGCATGTCACTTTGTCCTATAAACAGAAGTTTTCTTGGGTATGAAAACTGAGTTCATTCCAATCCTCTTGGATAGTGGGGTGAGGGCTAATATGGTGGATTCCCAGTTTGCTCAATCCTATGGTCTTACCTGTAACATTTTGGCAAAACCCATCCCCATTTTCACTATCGACTCTACGCCTCTTGGCCAGGGGTATTTTTTGCAAATTGTGCATAATGTAAACCTTCGCATAGGGGGCCTTGACAATGAGCTTATATCTTGCTATGTCCTTGATGTCCTTCCTAATCCTATTGTGTTAGGCCTCCCTGGTTGGTTATACATAATCCTGTTGTTGATTTGAAATCTAAAGAGATAATTAGGTTGACTGATTTCTGCAAGACTTAGGGGTACTTTGCACACTGCGACATCGCTAGCCGATGCCAGCGATGCCGAGCGCAATAGCACTCGCCCCCCATTGCATATGCGATATCTTGTATTACCCCGCTATTTGCGGATCTCACTAACACCGGGCTATAGGTACAGAAGTACGGAGTTGGCGTCTAGGTGGGAGAAGGAGGTTACTGATTGTTCCCTAAAACTTATGACTTTATTATTGGATGAGGAGCGTAAGCGGTTGGCCGGTCTTGAGATTACTCTCAAAGAACAAATTGATATTACAAAAAAATTTCTGCAGACGGTGAGTTTGCTGCTAAGAAAACCGTTCTGCAGAATACCATTGAGAAATTTCAATACCATCTCAAGGAGAAAAAACACCGTTTTTACGTAAGAGACCTCCAGGAGTTTAGGGACAACAAAGCCTATAGCTTCTTCCTTTCTAGACCTCCTAGACCCAACGAGCCTGACAGTACATCCACGGACACTGAAGCTTCCGATTTTGAGGGACATGGTGGAGCCTCTAGAGGCAGGGGAAAGAATAAAGGTAAGAATAGGGGTAACAATCATTTTTTAGAGCAGACAAGTTACTCTCTACGAAACAGACAGAAGTCTGGAAGCACCCCCCTCCCTCTAGCCCAACCCAGGTAATTAACCTTTCTAAACCTGAGCTGTCAGCCCGTGAGTTGTCTGTTCTGAACAAGGGCCTTACCTTTGTACCTACTTCAGACTTTAACACCTTTGAAGGGATTAAAGACCTCCAATCTTTTTATTCGTAAATTGAGGTGGGAAAAGCATTTTGTCAGGGAGGATAAAAAGCAGAGTTTGGAGCTGGGTATTCCAGGGGACATTTTGGAGGATGTGAGGTTACTGTTTAGCATTGGTGAGCCTGATCCCAACCTGAGTGGTTTGGGACCCTTCACTGACCTTAGGTTAAAGAATGAGAGGATGCCCTTGGTGGGTAGTGACATAGGCTCTATTGATATTTTCTTTAACCTAGTAACTAGGGACCTTGAACACCTGAATGTGGCACATTCATGTAAGTTTAATCTCACTAAACAGGAGATGGCTGGTTTGTTATCCCTAGAAAAATCTCCTGATCTGGTCCTTAAAAAAATCAGATAAAGGTGGGAATGTGGTCGTGATGGATACTGGGGGTTACAAGAAAATTTGTCTTGATATCCTTAATGATGGGAATAGTTATGGTAAACTTATGCTTAACCCCATGGAGTCCTTTATCCGTGAGCTCAAGTACATCCTGGTGATCGCTAAGGACAATGGCCTTATTGATAAAAAGGATGCGACTTTCTTTTCCCCAGCTTCCCGGTCACCCCCAACTTTTATTGCCTACCGAAGGTACACAAGGGTATTGACCCCTTAAAGGGTAGACCAATTGTGTCAGGTGTGGGTAGTCTGACCCAGAATCTGGGGATTTATGTGGATAAGCTCATTAGAAATTGTAAGCTATGTGGATAAGCTCCTTAGGCCATTCGTGGTCTCCTTGACCTCTTACCTTAGAGATACCACCGATTTACTCAAAAAACTTGAGGGGGTCTCGGTGGATGATGACGTCTTACTTGCGAGCATTGATGTTGAGTCTTTATATTCCTCCATTAAGCATGAAATTGGTCTGAAGGCTGTGCGGTACTTTCTCAATAGTAGAGGCACACAATATGAGGAACACAATTCCTTTCTACTACAGATTCTTGAGTTTTGTCTGACACGTAACATCTTCCTTTTTGGGGACCAGCTGTACCACCAACTCAGGGGCACTGCGATGGGCAGCCCCTGTGCGCCATTGTATGCTAATTTGCTCCTGGGTTGGTGGGAGCAGATGGTCGTTTTTGGAGATGAGTCAACTCTGCCCACAGATAAGATTCTCATGTAGTGCAGGTATATTGACGATGTGTTTCTCTTGTGCTTTTGTTGATGGGCTTAACAACATTAGTCCCGGTCTGCGTTTTACATATGAGTGCAATCCTTCTAGTCTCCCCTTTTTGGATGTTCTTGTGGAAAAAACTACAGGGGGTGGTATTGCCACGAGTACCTATCATAAGCCTACAGCAACTAATTCGCTGTTAAGATGGGAAAGTGGACACCCTCTGGCTTTGAAGAGAGGCATCCCCCGGGGGCAGTTTTCCTGGATTAGAAGGAATTGCTCCAGTGAGGAGAACTGTGCCGCACAGTCCAATGACCTTGAAAATCGGTTTCACGAGAGAGGATACCCGCGTAAAGTAATTAGGGAGGCTCGCAGGCTGACTGATCAGGTTGAGAGGGCCACCTTGCTATACCCACCACTGAAGGCTGGTGTTGAGGCAAATGAGATCATTTGGTTTATCACTACCTTTAACAATGGGGCAGGGGCGGTGAGGAGGGTGCTGGAGAAACACTGGCCAATTCTGAAAATGGATGATGATATCGGAGCTTTTATTCCAGATAAACCAAGCATCACCTTTAGGAAGGCTAAATCCCTGCAAGACCGACTTGTACACAGTCACTTTACGGATAACAGGGAGACCAACAGCGGGTGGCTTAGGAGTAACATCAAAGGATGCTTCCGCTGTAGTGGCTGTGTTGCCTGTAAGGCAATAAAAACAGGTAAATTCTCCAGCAATGTCACAGGAAGAGAATACGACATCCGATGTTTTATCAATTGTCATACTAAGGAGGTTGTGTACAAAGTGACTTGCCGGTGTGGTCTTGAATACATAGGGAAGACCAAGAGAGAATTGAGGAGGAGGGTGGGTGAGCACCTGATGGATCTCAGGCTTAAAAATGACACCCTATTGGCAAGACACGTTAATGCCATGCATAGTGGTGATTCAGACTGGGTCTCTTTTCAGGGCATTGACGTGATTCCCCCTCTTAGGCGGGGTGGTGACTGGAACAAGAAGATCCTTCAGTGGGAGGCTGAATGGATCTTTAGGCTGAGAACCGTCACTCTTCTTGGTTTTAACGAAACCCTTTCTTTTGCACCCTTTTTGTGATCTTAGGACAGTGCTAGTTAGAAGGGTTAGTCGTCGCATGAGCGGGGGCGCCACTCACAGTCTGTATTAGGGTGCCAACCTCCGCGGGTAGGTAGGGTCCAGTATTCATATAGCTAGTGCTAGTGGTGGAGGTGTAGGTAGTTTCTTTTTTCCTTAACTTCCCCCTTCCCATACTCTGGCCGATTCATGTTCTATGGTCCTGTTTCTCCAGTGGCCCCTCCTCTTCTAATCCCCAGTTTATGCCCAGTTCTCATATTGTCCCCCTCTTTTGCTGAAGTTGATGTCCTCCTATTGAGTCTCTGAGCATAGTTTGCCTGTCATATATCTGGTATTTGGTGTGAGTGGTGGTCCCTTCTACCACCCACACTTCTTGGCTCAAAGGCTTTTTGAGCCGTTGCAGCCCTGTACGCAGTGTTTACTGTATGAGGCGGGCGCTGCTCTAAGCCCGACGTTGAATAATTAAAGTCCTTCTGCATTATATGAGGGGGCGTGACGTTTTTGCATCACTCGCTGACTTTTTTCGTTTCAGCGAGTTTCTGCGCATGCGCCGGCTACGTCACAACTTGTGACATGTGTGCTCCAAGCATGCGTTCCATGTTGCGACCCGGAAGTGTGGGAGGGTCAGCACTGATGCGGCATCACACGTGGGCAGCTCAGCAAGGATTTAAAAGATGGCGGGCGCGGTGTAGTGGTGCGCAGTGTTTTGAAGCCCCGCTGCTGCCGTCCGGTGAGTCCTTGCTGGCATGTTTCCTGGCAGTTTGCTTGGTAAGCTGAGCTTTTATTATAAGTACCTTATGTTGTTTGTTTATATTTACAGCATGTCCTGTCCAGTGCTTATGTGTAAGGACCGACACCTGATATAGACTCCCCTGACGATTACCTATGTAAGAAACGCAGGGAGAACAGGGACACCAGGACCTCAATCCTAGTTAAGGGGACCATATGATAAGTCCAATAAAAGACCATTGGGATGCCCAGGAGGTTATGAGGATCCTATAGATTGGAAGTGGATGGATCGCTATCTTATTGGGTGAGACCATTCCATTTTTTCCTACTTGCAATACAGGAATTTTGGACTCTGTGTTACTGTGTTTGTCCAAACCCTGCTGGTGAGCTGTCGTGGTCTGTGGAATGAACAGGTCAGCACACTAGTATTGTTATCTATACAGGCGCAGTCCTGGCCTTTGTTTGGAACCCCTCACACATGCGAAAGGGGATTTGTTGTGTTTTTGGTGTTTTTAAGATAACTTCTGTGAAGTAAGGATCTCCTGCTTCCTTTTAAGGAAATTTATTAAAAGTTATATTTTATCATTATTTTGTACCCCAGTTTGCTATTCTGTTGTCTACGATACTCTGAGTGTGGTACAGTACCAGTGGCTATTTTGTATATTACATGCGATATCTTGTGTTAGCTGCCGTAGCGAACATTATCACTACAGCAGCTTCACACGCACTTATCTGCCCTGCGACGTTGCTCTGGCCGGCGACCCGCCTTCTTCTTAAGGGGGCGGGTCATGAGACGTCACACGGCAGGCGGCCAATAGAAGTGGAGGGGCGGAGATGAGCGGGACGTAAACATCCCACCCACCTCCTTCCTTCCGCATAGCCGGTGGAGGCAGGTATGGAGATGTTCCTCGCTCCTGCGACTTCACACACAGCGATGTATGCTGCTGCAGGAACGAAGAACAACATCGTATCTCCTATTGGTGCGACATTATGAAAATGACCAACGCTACACAGATCACCAATTTACGAAGCTTTTGCGATCGTTTATCGGCGCATCTAGGCTTTACACGTTGCGATGTCGTTACCGGCGCCGGATGTGCGTCACTTTCGTTTTGACCCCGACGATATCGCAGTAGCGATGTCGCAAAGTGCAAAGTACCCCTTACTGCCTGAATAGGATTCTCTTTACTATCTTCACTAAAATATTAACCTTTTTTCTGTCCAACCTTGAGGATGTTTTTCAGAAAAGGGGTTGTAAAGAACTGCACCCCCCCCATCGTGCATTTAATTGCCCCATTAACTTGCTCCCTGGAGTAAAATTACCCAAATCCAGGTTATATAATCTTTCTGCTACTGAAAGACAGGCTATGAAAGACTACGTCTCCGAAAGTTTTGCTAAGGGACATATTAGACTCTTCTCATCTTTCATGATAGCAAGGTTTTTCTTTGTGAAGAAAAAAAGATGAGGGTCTGCATCCTTGTTTAGATTTTTTGAGGACTAAATCTTATCCCCTTTGCTCATTCTTGATTTATGTAATTAGATTGTTGGAGCTAAATGGCTGTCCAAGTTGGAAATTAGGGGGGGTATAATCTGATTGGAACCAGAGAGGGGGATGAGGGGCCAATGGCCTTTAATATTCCTGAAGTGCAGTGATAAGCGAATCCTTGGATATTTCGGTTTGTCAAACCAACATGGACTTAAAAAAACCAATCGGGTTTGGCAGCCAAACTTAACACTGAACTTGACCCCGGACAACAAACCTCATAAAAGTTAATGGGGTCCGCTAATTAAGGTTCATCAATATTTACTGCTACACACATACCTTCCCACCTATGGCTGCGTCTGTGATTGGTTGCAGTCAGTTTGCTGTATAGTAGTGTAAAAATAAATAAATAAATAATTTTAAAAAATAACTCTGGCAACAGCCATATTTTGATAGCCAACACAGGTAAAACAACAGCTACAGACTGCAGCTTCCACCTGTGATCTTTATTGTGACTGGATGTCGAAATGTAGGGGGAAAAAGCACAGGCCCCCCAGATTTTTGATAATCAGCCAGACAGATAAAGCAGACAGATAGGGGCTATTACTGTCATGTTAGGAGAAGCCATGGATATTGGCCTCCCAGCCTAAAAATACCAGCTTCCTGGTGCCCAAAATTGGCACATCACATGGCTTAACTCACTTGCCTCGGAGCAGAGGCAATGAAAGTAATATGAGGGTTTAAGAACACCTGTGATTTGTCAAAAAATGGCAGCTGTCATCAAGCCTTCGATTAGTAATGGGAGGCACCTATGAGACATCCCCGTTACTAATCTTGTAAGTGAAAAGCAATAAAACACAAACACCAAAAATTCTTTATTTGAAATAAACTACACACACCCTCTTTCCTCTCTTTATTAACCCTCAAAACACCCTTGCAGAGCCGATGTAATCCAAACGAAGTCCCATGGCGATCCTCAGATGTGCTACATCCAGAGGTTGCAGAGAGTGAAAACATTCCCATTCTCTGCAGGCTCTGCAGGCTGACAAATGAGGTTGACCTAGCTCACAGGTGACATCCCTCAGTTCTGCAGAGGTTGCACCCGAGTTCCAATGGTGTGATCTGAGGCGACCTGACTGTCGGACTATCCACACTGTTCCAAGGAAGTCTGCAGCTCTCCATCTTCCGAACCCTTGATAGAAAGAGAAAATACCCCCCCAGCCACCCATGAGCCTTGGCCCTGATTGACAGCATTTCCAAAATGCTTGTGGGTGAACTTAGTTGCCCTGGATGTGTGTTTTGAGTCACTGTCATGCTGGAAGACACAGCCATGACTCATCTTCATTACACTAACTGAGAAAAAGAGGTTGTTGGCCAAAATCTCACTATGCATGATCCAATTCATCTTCCCTTCAATACAGTGCAGTCTTTTGTCCCCTTTGCAGAAAAGTACCCCCAAGGTAAGATGTTTCTACACTCATAATTCATGGTTGGGACAGTGTTCATGGGGTTTTACGCATCCTTCTTCTTTCTTTAAACATGGCAAGTGGAGTTGATGCCAAAAAGTTCTATGTTGATTCCATCTAACTACATGACTTTCTCCCATTCCTCTTCTGGATCCTCCAGATGGTCACTGGAGAACTTCAAAAGGACCTTGATATATCATGGCATGAGCAGGGGGGACCTTACATGCCCTGCAAGATTTTAATCCATGACGGCGTAGTGTGTTTCTAATGGATATTTTCAAGATTGTGGTCCCAGCTTTCTTCAGGTCACTGACTGGGTCCTTCCATGTAGTTCTGGGCTCACTCCTGACCCTTCTAAGAATCATTCTTAACCCATGAGGCAAGTTTTTGCATGGAGCCCCGGACCGAGTAAGATTGATAGAAATTTCTATGTTCCTTCCTTCTTCTAATAATTGTGCCAACAGTTGATGCCTTCTCACCAGCTGCTTGCCTATTGTCCTTTAGCCCATCCCAGCCTTGTGCAAATCTACAACTTTGTCTCTAATGTCTGTAGACAGGTGTCTTTTACACAGATAATGAGTTCAAACAGGTGCAAATAATACAGGTAATGAGTTCACGGTGGGAGGGCTTCTTAAA
The DNA here is from genome assembly GCF_048569485.1 of Anomaloglossus baeobatrachus. Classification (NCBI taxonomy): domain Eukaryota; kingdom Metazoa; phylum Chordata; class Amphibia; order Anura; family Aromobatidae; genus Anomaloglossus; species Anomaloglossus baeobatrachus. The sequence continues at coordinate 585,914,948 of NC_134355.1, forward strand.
GAAAAAATAACAGGTCTGTGAGAGCCAAAATTCTTGCTGGTTGGCAGGTGATCAAATACCTATTTCATGCAATAAAATGCAAATTAATTATTTAAAAATCATACAGTGTGTTTTTCTGGAATGGTTTTTTTTTGCATTCTGTTTGTCACAGTTGAAGTGTACCTACGATAAAAATTATACAACTCTCCATTCTTTGTAGGTTGGAAAACTTGCAAAAATTGGCAGAGTATCAAATACTTATTTTCCCCACAGTATCATATATATGCATAATCTATATTTATGTGAAAGATTTTCACGATAAAACGGGAATCTAATTTTGGTTTTAAGCTTGACTTTCCCTTTATACCTTTGAAATGTGTGTAAATATTCTTTTATCAGCTCTTTGAGAAAACCAATGATAATGACCCTTGTCCTCTAACTCCTCTCTTCTTAGCAGATATATCTATTTTAATTGATTAGAGTCCTCCAGATTTGCCTCTCTAATAAGTATGATTTGTCCATCTCTTCTCATGACTCTATCAGATCATTTACGCTTCGTAAGACCCATTGAGGGATCCATATCTGTAAGGAATCCTCTGAGACAATCGGAGGCAGATAAACATTAATGGAATTCCTTATCTAGTTGCTGACTGAAAGAAGGTCAATGTGAAAGCTTTAGGAAAGGCTTAGCAGGAATACGGGATTGCTATGGTAACTTATTAACCTATGATGCTGATGTCAAGGTCCTAAAATGTGAATAAATGTATTTCAAGATTATGTCTGAAATGGACTTTTTCCTTAATTTCATGCTTGCTGCGCTGTTTCTATTGCAATGCATTCAGTAGATGGCAACCTTCATCTCATTAAAGGGGTTTTGCTATGAACAAAGTTGATTTTAAAGTAAAGTTCAATCAATAGATCTTGGAATAATTATAATTTTTACAACTTGATGTGTTTACACATTTTTTTACTGTGCTGAGATAATCTTATATATGTGCCCCTGCTATGTACTGTGTAATAGCCATGTCTGACCATACAGGGACATGGTCTGATCATACGATGTCTTCACAGGGATCACAGCTGATTATTTTTGTGAGGTAAAACATTTCCCTGCCTGTTTTTAAAAAATGTGTGCTAATTCACTTACTTCACGTGATGGTGGGTGTGATGGTGGGATATGGGGGGACGTGTATCATGTTGTACAGATTCCTATTTTAAGCTTGGTTTATTGTTCACTATTTGTACTGCTTGTGTGTACATTGTATTGTCTGTAGGTAACCAGCCCCGGTAGTGCAAGGTTATAGCTTCTTGAAGCACTTCTGTCCCTAAGTGTGGAGGAGGGGGGATGGAATTCACCTACTGTAAACTCTCTGCTTACCTGGGGGGAAGTGGCAGTCTGTTTGAGAACTTCAAGAGTGAAGCAGGAAGATTGAAGCTCTGAAGCACAAGCTGAGACTTCCCAGAGAGACCTGGACATTTATCGCTTATTGGATTATATTCATATTTCTGGACTAATTTTAACCCACTATTTTGTGGATTATGTTATGGACCATTTGATTTGCTTGGAATAAATTCTCTTTGAATTGTACAGCCATCTCTCGCTCTGTTGATTGTGTGACATGGGAGAAGGACCCCGTCACAGTGGGTCACTCACTTGGCTGCGTCTAAGAGGTAGCACACAGGAACGCACTTATTAAAAGTTCAGTCGGTTTATTTAGACAGATATAATGCACACCCCTACGATATATATAACACATAGATTTACAGTAAGTTATTTTTGTGGATACACAAAGGTTCGGATACACGTCTTCACTGTAGTATCCTAGTGGAGCTATCAGCCGTCACTTATTGACCCTGGCCACCTTTCTTACCCGGATTTCAAGTCTGTTTAACTTCACAGCATCGCAGACCTTCCATACACTGACCCCGGTCAGCACAAAGCGAGCCCTATCTTCTCCCAGAAAAGCTTCAATACCTCTATTCTCGGTCCCAGTCATTACAAACGAATCTCCAACATAGGTTATAGAAAGTCACAAAACATTTTGGTCGGAGTCTTCAGCAGGGTTTTTCACACACTGATCACCCCCTTACAGTGGCAGAATGGCAACAGGTGCAAATGGAAGGCACAGAACAAGGTGAAGCAGAGTAGACTCAGCGATGAGTAACTGATATGACATATCTGAGTATCACAATAACAAGTTAGAATTGACTTAGCAATATAGCAGAGTAGAGTTTGTCAAAGAGTCCAATGGAGAACTGAATAGCACAGCAGAGTTATCACACAATGAAGAAAAGCTTTGTTTCTTACTACGTCCATTATAAGAACTGACCCTTGATATAGCAGATTTACCCAGCAATGTAGCAAAATTGGATTTGTTACAAAATGCATTTTCGTACCGGGCAGCAGTTTATGGTAGCAGCGTGGATGTCATCTACATGAATACTCAGGTGGCACCCCACTGTCTGAGCGAGCCTATAAACATGGCAACTAGAAAAGCAGAGGGAGCTGGCCGAGGCAGTAGAAGGATGTGGCACCTAAGGCTTTGTGCGCACTGGGAAATAACTTTTTCTTAAGAAAAATCTGCACTCTCTGGCAGAATACCACACCCGCGGCAAAAACCATGGTAATAACGCACCTGTGGTTTTGCCACGGTACTACCACGTTTTTTCTGCGGATTGGTACCTGCGTTTTTTTACCATTTCTATGGCAAAAACCGCAGGTACCTGCAGAAAAGAAGTGACATGCACATTCTTTTTGCTGCAGAAATTCTGCACCAAGTCCTAGAGGTAAAAAAAAAAACGCAGTGTGCGCACAGCATTTTTTTCCCATAGGTTTTGCTGGGGAAGGACTGCAGCAAGGTTAGGAACAAAAAACGCACCTTTTCTGCCGCGAAAACCACGGCAAATCCACGGCAAAAAACGCTGTGTGCGCACAGGGCCTAGACAGCAAGGATAGGAGATTGCCAACTGTCCTAACCTTTGAGCCATCATGCTGCTTTTAGGGTAAATATAAGATTGAGAATTGGGTTATCAAGAGCTCTAACTTTAGGTTTTATTAAATGTGAAAAAAGCATTTTTCTAGACCTGCTTGGGGTGATGTAGTAGTCCATATAGTAGTCATACAGTATATTACTTTTTCACCTTACACATTGATGCTACACAGCTTTCAGTATAAAATGGATTGTACCATAAGAGAAGTAAGAACACATCTCAGATTTCTTATTTTACATGCATTTTTAATAGTACTTCCAAAGACGTATTAGACATATTCTTCAAGAATGGTGATTAGGATCTCAATAGAAATGAAAGGAAAGCTAAAAAGGAAATTAAATTTTGGGTACATGTTGTAATAAAATGTTCTAACAAAAAGGGTAATGTTCCCATCTGACCTAAAGATGTATACTGTGTACTGCAACTGGGAGAGGTAATTGCGGGACAATTGCTTCTATGATTTAACCCTTTCCAAATCTAATCTCGGCAATCATTACATCAGAAAATAACTGAATATTGTGACTAAGAGAGATGACATGTTTGTAACTCAACAACTGTGCTAGCCCCAGTCACAGGATCCAGTGGAAATTCAACCAGGGACATTGACTACAGTTAGATACAATTATTAATTTTCTGCATGTTCTATACCTATAGATCAACAAACATTACAAAGAATTTTGCCCCCATGCACATCATACTAATGTAGACTGAAATATGGGTTTTGCCTACAGTCTAATGTGCAGTCTAATATCTGAGCATGTACAGTCTTTGAATCTAAGCTGCCATATCTGAAAAAGGTTCTGTTATAGAGAACATAAGAGTTCTTCTGAACAATGTCTACACAGTATGGGAAAGCTAGCCAAGACGGCTTCCGAACAAATGCTCAGCCAGACTATTGTTCGGCCAACAATTATCTAATGTATATGGTGGCTTTTAGCTTGTTTTTGTCATGCAGTACTAACAAATAGACCTTTCTTGTTCAAATGTGGAGAGAAAATATGGGCAGTACGGACAAGCAACAATAAGCTTCGCACTGGTCTACGGAACCAGACCGCTATTGCAGACATGGGACACCTGTCCCGGAGGTGCATGGGACAGCAGTGCAAAAATTCAGATCCAACACAGGAAAAAAGAGAAAGAGCAGCAACTGCTGAATGAGATCAAGTCTTCTTTATTGTGCAAACATGGGTGACATTTAGTGCAGGGAAGGGGAGCCGAAGTCTCGGACAACGGTGACCGTTTTGTGCTAGTGCGGCACTAAGTCCCGTAGAAGCGCCACACTAGCGCAAAAATGTTCACCATTGTCCAAGGCTTTGGCTCCCCCTGCCTGCACTACTTGTCACCCGTGTTTGCACAATAAAGAAGACTTGATCTCATCCCCTGGTGAGTTGCTGCTTTTTTCTATTTTCCTGTGTTAGACCTTTCTTGTGCTTGCAACAGTGTCCTGGTCCCCTTAACATTAGCAGAGAAGACTTTTTGGGCCCCATCAGGCTCTATCAGGGGGTGTCAGCCATTTCACTTCTAAATCTATAACCCTGACACGACCCATATCAGTGATCTGGTTGTAAAGGACAGCACAAATTGTAGGCAACATCAATTCTGTACATTGATCATGTACAGGAATATCTATCTCTATCTAGTCTCTCAACTTGGCAGGGCAGGCTGAGGCCACCACTGATCCAAAAATCAGGGCTCTAAAGTGCCTCTGGTCACTAATGCGGGCCAGTGCTCTATTACTTGACATTGGTACTGCCATGGATAGCCGAGCGGTCTTCGTTCCCTTCAAATTCATAGACCCATTCTTGGAATTAATGCTGTCCCAATGGTAGGTTCCCCATAGATCAGTAAGGACTACTGCTCGGATTCCACAACAGCAAATGATCTATCTCTCTTCATCACCACCACAGTTGTAATGAAAACTGACACCGTTTCCATTAAAATTGCTATAGGCTCTGGCTAATATATAGTGATTATGAATGAGAGACCCTACTATTACTTTAAAGGCTGTACTCACAAATGTAAAAGTGGATGATCTAAACCAAACAAACAATTGTCAAAATACATTGTATATGTAATGTGCTGTCTCCATGTACATGTTTATGGTTCAGTTCACTACATTTGCAGTAGATATCAGCTGCATATTACAGCTATTACTCTATTTCAAAGGCCAGGATTGGAGATAACTCTAATTCCAGCCATCTGTCATAGATGTCAGCTGTATTGTACAGCTATCAGCCTGCAGCAAAGACCAAGATTGGAGAGAACCTTGTCCCAGCCATCTGTAGTAGGTGTCAGCTGTATTTTGTAACTATCAACCTGCTACAAACACCAGGATTGGAGGAAACGCTGATCCCAGCCATTTGTAATAGGTGTGTCATGACATGGATTTAGGGAAGGTCCTATGTGAGGTAAAACACACAACAGACAGGGATTTTATCAACACAAACAAGGAGTACACCAGGGGCACAATAACAATGGTGGGCCCTGATGCTAGTGAGAAGAGCGATGGACACCTCCTCCACTTAACTGACACTGTACCCTGCACTCCTAGCCAATCTCTATACAGATTCCTCACCTGTCACCGAGCAGAAACCTGAAACCCTGAGAGATCCTGAAGTAAGCCCTGGCTACTGAGTGGGAAGGTAAGGTTCACAAGTCCCACTACAGCATTAAAACAACACACCAAGGGAAGGGAAGACAGACAAGGGCAAAATAACAACATAGTAACTACAAAAACTAGACTACAGTCAGGCACCAATACTGCAGCCTACCCCACAACCAACACCAAGGGCTCCAAGCAGCTCCTTCCACCTCCAGGTCAAGCTTCCAAATGGATCAGAGAAAAACTGGCACCCTCTGATAGGAGCAGAAGGTATATAATGGGACTGGGAGTGGTCCCAAACTGGAAACACCTGACCAGGAGTCAGAAGCTGCAGGCACGGAAAACTGACATTAACCCTTGCCACACCCAAAGAATGAAAGCTTGTTAAATATGTAAAGTCTCAGATGACAAATAGAGACTGGTCTTTATCCTGTTACAAGTCTCAAAACACAGAGAGACGGCCGTGACAAGGTGTCAGTTTAGCGGAGGTGAAGGTACCACCGCTAGGCAGAGTTCAATTACGGTACAAGAGGAAAGGGGGCAGAAACAAGGGAACGGATTTATGAACTGAAAGGAAATATCTATATATATAAAAACCAATGTGATTACTCGTGGTTACTCTCAAATCTCTCCCCTCCATGTGACATCATCACAGGCCCTGTAAGCACAGAAACAAATCCTGTTGTGTACATTGCACTCTCACACATCTCCAGCTGAACTGATTCAGCCAATGATAGACAAAGGCCACGTAATGCTAAATTGCAACTCCCAGCATTTTTCACGGCACATTTTCATTGCCAGGCGACAATTATGAACTTCCTTTACACGTAATTCAACCACTTCAACGCTAATGAATGTCGTCATTATTAACTTTAGTTTAATTAATCACAAGCAGTGTTAATTAGATAGGAATGGATGTGCCGAGCGTTAGCTGGCTGGGAACAGCTAGTGTATACATAAGTTAACAGTGAAGTATAGTTTGGTCTCACCAGTGCGCACTTTTCTTCCAGAGAACTTCCACAGACCCGGGGTTCCTTGACTTTTCCAGATGTAGTCTATTCTCGTCTCCGGAATTGCAAACTCAGGAGATTCCTAGTTCGGTACTGGCTTGACGGCTACTAAAGCTCTGCCATGGTCTGGCTCACAGTTTCTCTCTGGAAGCCCCACATTGTGCTTCTGTCTCAATCAACTTTCTTGAACACTTCTCAGGCGATATCCCCTCTTTCATTCTCTCAGGCGACCCGACTTCGCCTGTTTTCGCCTTCATCGCCTTTAGCTCTTCTCTTGCTTTTTCTCATCTTCTCACACTGTTAGGGCAGGGTTTGTCCAACAACACAGTTCAGAAGGGGTCACAGACTCTGCAGGCTATTCCACAAAATGGGAAATTAGCAATTTTGAAGTACCGAATTCTCCAATTAAAATTTAACCTTTATTATTAAATTCATTAAAAGGTCCTCAACCAATAAAACCAGACAAACAATACATATAGAGTTTGGCCCCTCCAAACAAGGAGACACGTGTAGGCCAATAATTCAGCTATTACCGCTATAGTGATTGAAAATTATCTCACCAGATGACTAGATGCTATCAACATCAAGGTCCAAGAAAATAATTGGATTAATCTCACCAATTGATTTATGATTCAAATTCTGATTGGTTCAGACCATCTCATGGCGGAACCTTATAAATAAAGGATATACCTCCCGACGCGTTTCATTCTGAAAGAACTCTTCAGGGGAGCTTAAGAATCCATTCCGGGTCTCATAAAATCAAGAGCCCGTTATATCCAATAGGCATGCAGTGGACCCAGACTCATCAGAGAGTCATATAAACGGTGAATCCAAATCAGGTACCATACAACATGGACCCAGCACCTGATCATGCATGTGGCAGGAGCGGTCGTGCTTCTTGCTCTCTTGTGACAGAGCAAGAAGCACGACCGCTCCTGCCACATGCATGATCAGGTGCTGGGTCCATGTTGTATGGGACCTGATTTGGATTCACCGTTTATATGACTCTGTGATGAGTCTGGGTCCACTGCATGCCTATTGGATATAACAGGCTCTTGATTTTATGAGACCCGGAATGGATTCTTAAGCTCCCCTGAAGAGTTCTTTCAGAATGAAACGCGTCGGGAGGTATATCCTTTATTTATAAGGTTCCGCCATGAGATGGTCTGAACCAATCAGAATTTGAATCATAAATCAATTGGTGAGATTAATCCAATTATTTTCTTGGACCTTGATGTTGATAGCATCTAGTCATCTGGTGAGATAATTTTCAATCACTATAGCGGTAATAGCTGAATTATTGGCCTACACGTGTCTCCTTGTTTGGAGGGGCCAAACTCTATATGTATTGTTTGTCTGGTTTTATTGGTTGAGGACCTTTTAATGAATTTAATAATAAAGGTTACATTTTAATTGGAGAATTCGGTACTTCAAAATTGCTAATTTCCCTTTGATATTTGATTAAACAACCCATTGGCTAGAGATCTATTTCACAAAACACAGAACACCCTTACATCAGCTGTATTTTATAGCTACCACCCTGCTGCAAAGACCAGGAATCACCCTCATCCCAGCCGTAGCCCCTCAAATGTATTAATAATTAATAATTAATTAATTATAATAGCGATCATTGCAACTAACACATTAGAAGTGGCTCCTTCTATCAACTCATTTCTCCCCTTTATCCAGTGAATCAGTTTATACTGGTTGACAGGGCTGCCTGGTCATCCGTGGTACAGTCAATAATTCTAGTTTTCTGGATACAGTAGCCACAAAGTAAAACTGCAGTTCCCAATATTGGTAAAGTTGTAAGTAATCTCATTTTAGATTAGATTTCCTATTTTTGGGGGCATTATAAAAAATCAGCTTCACTGCTAATGCCAAATTTAGATAGAGTTTGCATTTGACCCTAATTTGATCACTTTCACCAATCGCGCAATGACGAACATTTAGAAATGTAGGTGTGTAAATAAAACAGGTAATTAGAAGGAAAACTGTTCCCAATTGTTTGTAATGAATTAAGAAAAGTTATTGAGACTGAGGGACATAAGACACTGCCTATAAAAAGAAGCAATAACTCTGACCTGTACTGAGTATTTATCTCTGACATAAAACTCCTAATCACCGCTAATCACAAACCATTACAGCCAGGTTGCATTTGCTTCTATATTTAAATGTGAGAACTTTAACATGAGTGATAATTCCTAACCTCATTTGTGAAATACCACTGAATATTCTTCTAATTGGCTTCAAAACTGCTAATACCAATGTAGTCTTGAAATAATTTGGGTAGGGTCTGACACTTGAGATCCCCATTGATACTGTGACCCAGCAGCTCTACTTTTGCTCCAACATTGTTCACCTGCTATACAAGGAGCGGCAGCATATCTCCATGCCAGTGAATGCTAGCTACAATTCCCTGTACCACCAGATAGCTGGGGCACCTCTCCAGGGAAAACTTAAAATTGCGATAAACCCATGTGCTGATGTCAAGTCATTCACAGTATTGATGGGATTTACACTGGTCAGGCTCTTATAAAGAATTAGCATATTGCTTGAATTCTAAGATGGGAATAAAGCCCCCTATACAAAGTAATATTGAAGCGTTAATGTGAGTTGGTGTGCCAGCCAACTGCTTGTTGGGGAAGATGTCCATCAGGCATGTCTTACTTCAGACTGCCGATCGCTTTGTTCTCCAAGAGATAAGCTGCCAGTGGAGATGTCTGTCGATAGTATTCTCATAGAGAACAAAGAAGCAGTTGGTTGAACAAGAGCTTTTTTGCACGGGAGATATGGTATAGAGGGATGTCAGCTGAACGATTGGCCCAAAGCATTGTTTGGCTTACAGCAATCGAATGTGTATGTGGGCTTCACCTTTTAGAGGGATTGTCCACTATTCAGACAACCTCTTCTCAATCACCATGTTTGCCTCTGTTAAAATAACAACGTTTATACTCACCTCTGGTGCTGACACTATTCCAGCAGTATCTGGATATATTATGCCTGTTAGATCACTAGTTGTATGTAGCCTTAATAAGGCATCTATAAAAGTCTACTGCCTACACCCTCCCTTCAGCTGTACTTATAAATGGACTTTCTAAGGGTGTGTGCTAGGCATAAATGCCAAGCTTTATTTGATGCCATGTACTCTCGCTATGTGCTTCCATCTTCTGGCCAATGTATTTATCCAATGGCCTTCCATCCAAATTGAGGTAATCTTCTGGCCAATGTTGCGCTGGGTTGTTGTATTTATTTGTCGGCCTTCCATCTGTATCGAGGTCATCTTCTGGCCAATGTGGTGCTGGGTTGTATTTATCGTCGGCCTTCCATCCATTTTGAGGTCATCTTCTGACCAATATGGCACGGAATTATTATATTTCTCTGTCAGCCTTCCATCTGTATTGAGGTCATATTCTGGTATCCGTATTGAGGTCATCTTCTGACCAATGTGGCGCTGAGTTATTGTATTTATCTGTCGGTATTCCATCCATATTGAGGGCATTTTCTGGTCAATGTCATGCTGGATTATTTTATTTATCCGTTGACCTAACCTTTCATCCATATTGAGGTCATCTTCTGACCAATATGGCACCGAATTATTGTATTTATCCATCGGCCTTCCATCTGTATTGAAGTCATCTTCTGGCCAATGTTGTGCTGAGTTATAGTATTTGCCAGTTGACCTTCCATCCGTATTGAGGTCATCTTCTGGCCAATGTGGCGCTGGGTTATTGTATTTATCCATTGGCCTTCCATCTGTAATGAGGTCATCTTCTGGTATCCATATTGAGGTAATCCTCTGGCCAATGTGGCGCTGAGTTATTGTATTTATCTGTCGGTCTTCCATCCGTATTGAGGTCATCTTCCGGCCAATGTCGTGCTGGGTTATTGTATTTATCCATTGGCCTTCCATCTATATTGAGGTCATCTTCTGGCCAATATGGCACGGAATTATTGTATTTATCCATCGGCCTTCCATCTGTATTGAGGTCATCTTATGGCCAATGTGGCATGAAATTGTATTTATCCATCGGCCTTCCATCTGTATTGAAGGCATCTTCTGGCCAATGTCGTGCTGGGTTATTGTATTTATCCGTTGACCTTTCATCCATATTGAGGTCATCTTATGACCAATATGGCACGGAATTATTGTATTTATCCATCAGCCTTACAACAGTATTGAAAGCATCTTCTGGCCAATGTGGTGCTGAGTTATTGTATTTACCAGTTGACCTTCCATCTGTATTGACGTTATCTTCTGGTATCTGTATTGAGGTCATCTTCTGGCCAATGTGGCGCCGAGTTATTGTATTTATCTGTCGGTCTTCCATCCATATTGAGGGCATCTTCTGGGCAATGTCATGCTGGGTTATTGTATTTATCCGTTGACCTTTCCTCCATATTGAGATAATCTTCTGACCAATATGGCACGGAATTATTGTATTTATCCATCGGCCTTACATCTGTATTGAAGGCATCTTCTGGCCAATGTGGCGCTGGGTCATTGTATTTATCCATTGGCCTCACATCTGTATTGAGGTCATCTTCTGGCCAATATGGCAAGAATTATTGTATTTATCAATCGGTATTCCATCCATATTGAGGGCATTTTCTGGTCAATGTCGTGCTGGATTATTTTATTTATCCGTTGACCTAACCTTTCATCCATATTGAGGTCATCTTCTGACCAATATGGCACCGAATTATAGTATTTATCCATTGGCCTTCCATCTGTATTGAAGTCATCTTCTGGCCAATGTTGTGCTGAGTTATAGTATTTGCCAGTTGACCTTCCATCCGTATTGAGGTCATCTTCTGGCCAATGTGGCGCTGGGATATTGTATTTATCCATTGGCCTTCCATCTGTAATGAGGTCATCTTCTGGTATCTGTATTGAGGTAATCCTCTGGCCAATGTGGCGCTGAGTTATTGTATTTATCTGTCGGTCTTCCATCCGTATTGAGGTCATCTTCTGGCCAATGTCGTGCTGGGTTATTGTATTTATCCATTGGCCTTCCATCTATATTGAGGTCATCTTCTGGCCAATATGGCAAGAATTATTGTATTTATCCATCGGCCTTCCATCCGTATTGAAGGCATCTTCTTGCCAATGGGGTGCAGGGTTATTGTATTTATCCATTGACCTTTCATCCATATTGAGGTCATCTTCTGACCAATATGGCACGGAATTATTGTATTTATCTGTCGGCCTTCCATCTGTATTGAGGTCATCTTCTGGCATCCGTATTGAGGTCATCTTCTGGCCAATGTGACACGGAATTATTGCATTTATCCATTGGCCTTCCATCTGTATAGATGGCATCTTCTGGCCAATGGGGTGCTGGGTTATTATATTTATTCGTTGCCCTTTCATCCATATTGAGGTCATCTTCTGACCAATATGGCATGGAATTATTGTATTTATCTATCGGCCTTCCATCTGTATTGAAGGCATCTTCTGGCCAATGTGGCGCTGAGTTATTGTATTTATCCGTTAACCTTCCATCTATGTTGAGGTCATCTTCTGCCATCCGTATTGAGGTCATCTTCTGGCCAATGTGGTGCTGGGTTATTGTATTTATCGGTTGGCCTTCCATTCGTATTGAGGTCATCTTCTGGCCATATATGTCCAATTGCCTGTGATATTGTAGCATGTATGCCAGTTTTACAATTGTACATTTCCAATTTCCTTATACAAATGATAACCTGAATCCCATAAATGTCTTGTTAAAGCAACAGAGCAAATAATTGGATTGCCGATGAAACCGGCACCTACTGCTTTCAGACAAGTAGGATTTTCATCTGTCTGAAAGAAAAAGTTTATCTTATTCGCTATGAAAGAAAATAAATGTCCCTATAAATGCTGTCTGGAAAGTGCTCTTGCCTTGTCTGCAGATTATCTGGGGTTAAAATGACATTGAAAATGCACTTGATATTTCTATATATTTCAGAGATGAATGGATCCTGTGAACATTAGCAAGATACACAGGATAATACACAGGATATGTGGATGTGTTTGTTTTACTGTAAGACCTTACTTTACCCCGTCATTTGATTATATGTTTAGAAAGCCATTGTCCAGAGATAATGATTGCTTCAGCCTCATCTTGTTTTCCTCTGAAACAAAAATATTTCCAGCAAGATGAAAGCCGCATTCTCCTACATAGCGAGATCCCTATTTGTCCTGTTTACCTTAATGCTCTATTACCAATGTGATTTCTCTCCGGCTTCCTCTCCCTTTTAAAATGTCATTACAATGCTTTGCCCTCTATCTGTTTGTTCTTTGCCGGTGGCACGGTCTGGGTTGCTGTGCTCTCCACATATCGTGATCTGTATTCTGCTTGGTAATATACTGTACAGTCCAAGTGTACACATCCAGTGCATGTGTATGCTTTACATTGAGTGGTTATTGATTATACGTTCTATAGTTTACATTACATTAGCTATACAAACACAAGAAAGTGGATGGACAACATTCCCAGAGCTGGTAATCTCTTCTGGGCTTCATTTTTATCAAGGATAACAGATATTGGCTTCCAGAAAAGGAGAAAAGGGATAAAGCTGCATTTACACTGAAAGATAATCATGAACAGCTTCCTTGAGAATGCTTTTTTCCCATTAATCTTTCAGTGTAAGAAGGCTGCTGATCACCTGATAAATGAGCAAAACACTTGTTCGTCTGGAGAAACTATATTTTGTTCAGTGCAAAAGATCGTCGTTCTCGGCGGTGCATCTTCTGGCGTAAACAGGACTCACACTGTTAAGACCAATAACAGCCTATACACGCTATTACAGATCATGTACCTTGGTTGTCCTTGTGTATACAGTTTATTAAATGACCACCAATCAATAAATGCTTTTTAATCAGTGGTCATACACACTTCCAAGACCATTGCCTTGCTAAAGAAACTGAGGGTAAAGGTGCTGGACTGGCCAAGCATCTCCAGACCTAAACCCTATTGAGCATCTGTGGGGAATCCTCAAATTGAAGAGGGAGGAGCGCAAGGTCTCTAACATCCACCACCACCTCCATGATAACCACTACCTTACTAAAGAAACTGAGGGTAAAAGTGCAAGACCTAAACCCTATTGAGCATCTGTGGGGCATCTTCAAAAGGAAGGAGGAGGAGCAAAGATCTCTAACATCCATCCATGATGTCGTCATGGAGGAGGAAAGAGGATCCAGCAGCTTTTGGGAAGCTATAGTGAACTCCATGCCCATGAGAGTTAAGGCAGTGCTTGAAAATAATGTTGGCCACACAAAATATTGACACTGTGGGCACAATATTCTCTTGCTCCAAAGCTGCACTGAACATCCTGATTTGCAAATCGGATAAAATGCTTTTGTGAAATCTGGGCCAGACACCAGGAATCATGATGAAAGCAAGAAAGTCTTACCAGCATCCACGTAGAGAGTATATTGAAAAACAAAACTTTATTCCAAATCCATAAAACAGAAAAAACATTAAAACAGCAGTGTAGACAGAGGCCTCCGCATTTTGAGCGGAAAACTGCACTTAATCATGACAAATTATGACTTAATCATGATTAAGAGCAGTTGTCTGCTTGAAACACGTAGACCTCTGTTTACACTGCTTTTTTAACGTTTTTTTTTTATGGATTTGGAATAAAGTTTTGCTTTTCAGTGTACTCTTTATGTGGATAATGGTAAGACTTTCTTCATGGTGTGTGTGTGTGTGTGTGTGTGTGTGTGTGTGTGTGCGATCTGATGTGTGTGTGTACGATCTGATGTGTGTGTGTACGATCTGATGTGTGTGTACGATCTGATGTGTACCTGTATGATCTAATGTGTGTGTACGATCTGATATGTGTGTGTGTGTGTGTGTGCTCTCTGATGTGTGTGTGCGATCTGATGCATGTTGGAGTGCAATCTGATGTGTGTGGGCGTGTGCGCTTTGGTGTGTGTGTGTAATCTGATGGGGGAGTTTGTGTGATCTGACGTGTGCACAATCTGATGTGTGTGCATGTGCGATTTGATATGTGTGTGTGATCTGATGTGTGTGTACGATCTGATGTGTGTATGCGATCTGATGTGTGTGCGTGTGATCTGATGTGTGTGTGTACGATCTGATGTGTGTGTGCGATCTGATGTGTGTGTGCGATCTGATGTGTGTGTGCGATCTAATGTGTGTGTGTGATCTGATGTGTGTGTACGATCTGATGTGTGTATGCGATCTGATGTGTGTGCGTGTGTGATCTGATGTGTGTGTGTGTACGATCTGATGTGTGTGTGCAATCTGATGTGTGTGCGATCTGATGTGTGTGTGCGATCTGATGTGTGTGTGCGATCTGATGTGTGTGTGCGATCTGATGTGTGTGTGCGATCTGATGTGTGTGTGCGATCTGATGTGTGTGCGTGTGTGATCTGATGTGTGTGCGTGTGTGATCTGATGTGTGTGTGTACGATCTGATGTGTGTACGATCTGATGTGTGTGTGCGAACTGGTGTGTGTGCGAACTGGTGTGTGTACGTGTGTGATCTGATGTGTGTGTGAGATCTGATGTCTGATGTGTGGGTGTGTAATCTGATGTGTGTGCGTGTGCGGTCCACTGCAGATCCTCTCGTTCGGGATCTGGTGAGTATGATTGCGTGGTCTTCTGTCTTCATTCTTCTCTTTTTTTGGGGGTGTCCGCTGTCTATAATGAAGTATCCTGCAGTATTCTTTAACTCTTTTAGCTACATGGACACTTCATTATTGAACCACAACTAGGGCTTATTTTTAGTTTAGGGGCTATATTTAAGCCTTACTCCAAAAAGGCAGAAAGCTCCTGCTAGGGCTTATTTTCCGTGAAACACGGTAATATGAATTCATTTGCTAAGTACCTCATTTTTTAACATAGTTTCTATAGCAGTAATGCAATTACAATTTTAAATATTCACTTCTTATATATTTGTAGTACACTCTTTTCTGAATGAGTACTCCAATAATCAGCTTAAGATGTTTTTATAAAGAGCTTAAGCTTGCCTATCCTTTAAATTGTAGAATTTCAGCCCGGGTAGAGGCATATAAGCTTAGGGTCCTAATAAAGGGGTGCACCTTGTTGCTGGCTGTTGGGCTTTCATGAGTTGACCAATTTGTGTGCTGTCCCAACAAAGGGGTGTACCTTGTTGCTGGCTGTTGGGCTTTCATGAGTTGGCCAATTTTGTGTGCTGTTCCAACAAAGGGGTGCACCTTGTTGCTGGCTGTTGGGCTTTCATGTGCTGGCCAATTTGTGCCCTGTCCCAGCAAAGGGGTGCGCCTTGATGCTGGTTGTTGGGCTTTCATAAATTGGCCCTTTTGTGTGTTGTCCTAACAAAGGGGTGCCCCTTGATGTTGGTTGTTGGGCTTTCATGAATTGGCCATTTTTTGCTGTCCTAACAAAGGGGTGCGCCTTGATGCTGGTTGTTGGTCTTTCATAAATTGCCCACTTTGTGTGCTGTCCCAACAAAGGGGTGCACCTTGATGCTGGGTGTTGGGCTTCCATAAATTAGCCAATTTGTGTGCTAAGTACCACATTTTTAAGGTAGTTTCTATAGCAGTGATTCAGTTCCAATTTCATATTAATAGAAGTGTGGCATGCGCTGAAATCAGCCAGCAGGGCCTCAATACTTGACACACTTTTGGATGCCTCCTCTTGTTTTGGACATGCACACGGGGAAAATTGCAACATGCTTTATTCTGTTGTTTGTGCCCTATGAACATCCACACATATAGAACAAAATAAAGCCCAATTAAGATTATCATGCTCATCAGATGCTCGTGGTCCTAAGTGGCACCGTACCTTTGTAATGCAAACAGCAGTCATTGTAAAGCAAAACAAGTCAGAGAGAAACAATCAGTGAGATTTTAACATGAAGGAACAGATGGAAACAGATAATACAAATGGAAAGTGTACACACAAAGATTAGAGCCTGAGCAGAACACAGAAAGGTCAGCCCCAATCTGTGGGAACTGGATCAAAATGTAAACATGCAAATAATATGCAAACAAAGCTCGCAATCTGCCGTAATGCCGTAATTATCTTTGTCTTGCTCACAACGAATCGCATCTTGTTAGAATAATCTTTGCTAATGTGAAGCCCATATTTTGTTCCGGAGACTGGTAAGATTAATCAGCATGGGAGCTGGTAAAGCAGCAAAGTGGAGGCGGATTTTAACCTCTTCATCTCTGCCAAGGGTGTGAGAACTTGTTCTAACATTCCATTTCCATATGAAATATTTCATATGACGGCGATAATGAGATATCTTACTACACAGCAATGGAAACACAGGTGGATAGGTAGAACCTGTCATCTCCAATATAGTTCATAGGAGAGAAGACACTTCAACAACCTTAGATGTGCTTATTCCACGTGAGTGAAATATTTAAAGAGACTCCGTTGTTTCTTCTTTGTTCCATTTTTGAAGGCAGCAGCGGTTAGAAAAGGGGAGGCTGAGTTCAGGAATATATAGCTTTAGAAGTTTTTAATTAATATTTATAGGGGTCTTCCCATTTCCAAGATCTGATCCCAATATGTAGTATGTGTCATAATAATAAAATTAGCAAATGCCGCCAAATAGAAACATATTCTAATTTTCCTGATTAGTTATGTCACTTAACTCATGTGCAGGACATTGCAGCTTAGATATCCATGTTATAACCATTTACCGGATTATAAGATGCACTTGTTCTCTCCCAAAATTGATGGGAAAATGGGAGTGCATCTTATATTCTGAATATGGCTTACTGGGACAGAGGTATCAGAGGCGGTTGGCAATACTGAGCACTCAGCGGCGGGAGTGTCACTGCAGTAGAGCGGCTCAAGAGGGTCACAGGACAGAGGGTTGGCGATACTGCGGGCTCAGGGGTGTCGTAGCGGTGGTGAATGCCATTTATCTGCCGGCGGGCTATTGGCTTCATTGAACATGGTACGTGATGAACTTCAAGAAAATGGTGTCGCACCACCTCCGCGGCCATGTTTTTGAAGTCCATCGCATCATCCACCGGTAGTTTAATGAAGTCGGCAGTTCAATGGAACTCGTAGAACTCCTGCAGATCAACGGAGCCCGCAGCATGCCTCCAGATCAGTGGTGCCTGCCGTCACGATACCCCTGAGCCCACAGTACCACTGATGCTCATTTTAACATTAAAACATATTTTTTCCTATTTTCCTCCTCTAAATTTGAGGTATGTCTTATAAAACAAAAAATACGTTATATAGTGACACACAGATAGTTACTAGTAATCGTAATTATGCATACTTAAGCTGCACATGAGGTAAGTGACATAGCTTATCAGGAGAATTATACTACATTTCTAATTGGAGGTATTTACTGATATTATTATTATTATTACACCTGCTATATACTGGAATAGGTTCTTGAAAATGGTAATACCCTTTTAAGTGTAAAAAGCTGTTACAACTGTTTCCAGGATTCACATTGAATGGTTGGGCTATCTGTCACGCTACGTACGGGGAAGTACCCAGTGAACGTCAAAAGGAAAGAGAAGGGAGACCATGTATCTAGGTAAGGGAGAGATTATTACCCCTGACCAAGCCTACCACTGGGCCCGGGTCCTGGCTTCCCTCACCACCCTAGATAGCTTCCACACTTATGTGCCGAGCGGAATACCTGGCCCTAAGCTGACCATGATCTAGGCCCTAGGTAGGAAATAGATGGGATGAGGGTTTTTTTCAACCCCAATAAGAGCTAAAGGACAACAAGGGAAAATAACAAACAACTCATCTCCAAGAAGATCAAGGTCAAAGGACTGCAACATGCAACAAAGTAACTCCAGATTAATGCAAGCCGACTGCTTGCACTCAGGATCTGTAGAATAATAAAGCTATCATCAGCACAGACCAGAAGGAAATGAGAATATTTAAGGACACGAAGGAAGTGCTGATCGAAACACTTGAATAGGGTGAGGAAGTCCGAAGGGTCCTAAAGGGAAAGGGGTAAACTCCAAGCAGAGGAGATACTGTCACGCTCCCCGGGTCCTCTGCTCCCCTCCCCGGGTCCTCTGCTCCGCTCCCCGGGTCCTCTGCTCCGCTCCCCGGCTCACCTGCCACGCTTCCCGCTCCCCAGCCTCCGGTGTCCGCGCTCCCCAGGCCTCCTGGTCCCCGCTCCCGGCGCCCGTCGGCTTCCCAGTCCCTGGCCGACTCTCCTGCGTCCTCCTCTCAGCTTCCTGCCATGGCTTCTGGCACCCGGGCCGCGCGCATGCGCATTAGGGCGCGCGCGCGGTCACTGACCCTTTCTTAAAGGGCCAGTGTCCACTGACAGGAAATGAGGCATACAGGTACAGGGTATAAAGGGGGTTAATGTCCAAGGGAGCGGGGCCTGTTCTTCGTGTTTTCCCAAGCTAGGAGTCAGGTCTCCTTGTGTTCTGTGAGATACTTACCTCTCTGTCTTCTAGAGCCGATCCTGCATCGCCATCCGGTCCTGCTGTGTCTCGAACCCCGAACGCTGCCCATCTGCCATCCTGACAGTCCGTACCATCTCGGTTCCCTGCGGTGACCCGTCATCTTGCTCCAACGGTTCCGGACCCCGCCTGACATCATCTCGGCTTCCGAACCTGAGCTCTGTCACCCGGACCACCATCAGTAACCTCGTGGTCCCAGGGACTTCTCCATTGTGTTCCAGTGCACGGATTGTTCTGCTACCTAAAGTGCTCCGGCTACCGGACTCCTTTCCCTCATCGGGGAGTTCGGCCCAGTGGATCCACCTCCCGGGTCTGCCCGTCCATCTGGCCCTAACAGTAAGAACAGGCCATGGATCCCGCCGAAGCACTAGCAGCCGTACAGGAGGAACTCCAACGCCAGCGTGAGACTCAGACCCGCATGCTGCAATTCATGTCTTCTGTGGACGCCCGCCTGAACACGCTACAAGCGGCAGTGACGTCTTCAGCATCCCGGGCTTCCACTAGCCAATCCACGGCTCCAGCTCCCGTGGCGACATTTTCAGATACTTCCAGACTTCGTTTGGCCTCACCACCCAGGTACGCCGGAGACCCCAAGACCTGCAGGGGATTCATAAACCAATGCTCCCTCCATTTCACGCAGCTGCCACATTTGTTTGCCTCCGACCAAGCCAAGGTCGCCTTCATCATGTCTCACCTAGAGGGCGAGGCACTGGCGTGGATGAACCCCTTGTGGGAGAAGAAGGACCCTATGACCAAGAACCTCCAGGAGTTTCTGCAGGCCTTTCGCAGCACCTTTGACGAACCCGGACGCGCCTCCGCGTCTGCTTCATCTCTTCTCCGGTTACGTCAGGGACCTCTGACGGTGGGTCAATACGCCATCCGTTTCCGCACCTTGGCTTCAGAACTCGGGTGGAATAACGAGGCCCTAACCGCCGCCTTCTGGGAAGGTCTCTCAGGTCGAATCAAAGATGAGCTGGCTGGACGTGACGTACCGTCCACCCTGGACGCCCTGATTACCCTAGCGACTCGAGTGGACATACGCTTTCAGGAACGGTCCAAAGAGGTGTCCCGTGAGAGACGTCCGGTAAGACATTCCTCTCCTCCACAGAAGCCCGCCGTACTCCAGTCAACGGCCTCTGGTGTCTCCGTCCATGAGCCCATGCAGATCGACCGTGTACGACAGTCTGAACAACGTCGAGCAGAGCGGCTCGCCAAGGGTCTCTGCTTCTACTGCGGAGAGGGCACACACCTGCTACGCGCCTGCCCAGAGAGACCGGGAAACTCCAAAGCCTAGGGTTGGTAGGAGAGGCCACCCTAGGTGCTGGGACTCTCTCAGACCCAGTTACATGGACTGTGCAAGTGACAACGGGAGAGACGCGGTTTACGGCTGAGGCGTACCTCGATTCTGGGGCAGCAGGCAATTTCATCCAGCAGGCCACTGTGGACAAGTACCAGGTGCCTGTTACTCCACTCGCCAAACCTCTGGTGATTGCCTCTGTGGATGGGAGACCCCTCTCTGACACCATCTCCTGGATCACCCAGCCGCTGGAACTGCGTATCGGTGCCCTGCACACCGAGACCATCGCTCTCTACGTTCTCCCACATATGTCACATCAAATCCTGCTGGGCCTTCCTTGGTTGCGGACACACGAGCCTTCCGTCAGCTGGGGCACTGGCGATATCACTCGATGGGGGTCTTCTTGCCATGAGACCTGTCTGAAGACCATACAACCTATCCGGCAACCTCCGGTTCCCGACTCCCTACCGGGACTGCCCTCAGCCTATTGGTCCTTCGTGGACGTCTTTGATAAGAAGGAGTCCGAAGTACTTCCGCCACATCGTCCATACGATTGTGCCATTGACCTGCTCCCGGGAACTACACTACCTCGAGGACGGATATATCCACTGTCTCCAGCCGAAACAAGGGCCATGTCTACGTACATCACAGAGAGCCTGGCTAAGGGATTCATTCGGAGATCCTCCTCTCCTGCTGGAGCAGGCTTCTTCTTCGTAAAGAAGAAAGAGGGCGACCTACGCCCATGTATAGACTACCGGGGATTGAACCTAATCACCGTAAAAAACAAGTACCCCCTGCCGCTCATCCCCGAATTGTTTGATCGGCTCAGAGGAGCTCGTGTGTTCACCAAGTTGGATCTTCGGGGTGCCTACAACCTGGTCCGTATCCGCTCAGGGGATGAATGGAAGACCGCGTTCAACACGCGCGATGGACACTATGAATACTGTGTGATGCCCTTTGGCCTGTGTAACGCACCAGCAGTCTTCCAAGAATTAGTGAACGATGTGTTCCGGGACCTTCTCTACGTCTGTGTGGTGGTATATCTGGATGACATCCTTGTCTTCTCTCCGGACCTCCAGACCCATCGAGAGAACGTGCAACAGGTTCTACAAAGACTGAGAGAGAATCGTCTGTACGCCAAGTACGAGAAGTGCGTCTTCGAACAGTCTTCTCTCCCCTTCCTGGGTTACCTCATCACCGATACCGGACTGCAGATGGATCCAAAGAAGGTCTCTTCCGTTCTCAACTGGCCTCCTCCTTCTGGACTGAAGGCAATCCAACGCTTTCTGGGATTCGCCAACTATTACCGCCAGTTTATTCCTCACTTCTCGGCTCTGACTGCTCCTCTTTCCGCCCTGACCAAGAAGGGGGCTAATCCCAAGGACTGGTCACCTGCGGCCGACGCCGCGTTTGGCTCTCTAAAGCGAGCCTTTGCCTCCTCTCCTGTACTCCACCGTCCAGAGTTAAACCGCCAGTTCACCTTAGAGGTGGATGCCTCCTCCTCGGGAGCCTGAGCAGTGCTCATGCAGAAGTCCTCCTCCGGGAAGATGGTGACTTGCGGTTTCTTCTCCAAGAGCTTCTCTGCGCCTGAACGCAACTACACCATCGGTGACCGAGAGCTATTAGCAGTCAAACTGGCTCTGGAGGAATGGCGCTATCTTCTGGAAGGAGCAGTGTACCCCGTCATTATTTACACGGACCACAAAAACCTGGAATACCTGCAGACTGCTCAGCGACTGAACCCACGGCAAGCCAGGTGGTCCTTGTTCTTTGCCCGGTTCGACTTCCAGCTCCATTTCCGACCCGCGAACAAGAATGTACGCGCTGATGCCTTGTCTAGGTCTTTCATGCCCATGGAGCAGGAGGAGGAGACATCCCAACCCATCATCTGTCCTAGTAAGATCATTCCGGTGGCTCCTGTCACCCTGGCCCAGATACCGCCTGGGAAGACCTATGTCTCTGAGACCGACAGGAAAAAAGTGTTACACTGGGGCCATGCCTCGAAAACAGCCGGTCATGCAGGTCAGAAGAGGACATGGAGTGCCATTGTACGTCATTACTGGTGGCCATCCCTTCGCACGGACGTCGCTGCTTTTGTCTCTGCCTGCTCCTCCTGTGCCAGGAACAAGACTCCCAAACACCTGCCATATGGCCGTCTTTTGCCTCTGCCCATACCGTCAGTTCCCTGGCAACACATAGCGATGGACTTTATTACGGACTTGCCATTGTCCTCCGGACACACAGTCATATGGGTCGTGGTGGATCGGTTCTCTAAAATGGCCCATTTCGTTCCTATGGCTGGACTGCCCTCTGCCCAGGAACTCGCGGACGCCTATATACATCACATCTTCCGCTTGCATGGCTTTCCATCACACATAGTGCCCGACAGAGGAACTCAGTTCACCTCCCGCTTCTGGAGGGCTCTCTGTAAACATCTGGGAGTGACTCTGGACTTTTCTTCGGCCTATCATCCTCAGTCGAACGGCCAAGTGGAACGGGTCAATCAGATATTGACCTCTTTCTTACGTCACTACGTCAACGCCCATCATGACGATTGGTCCACGCTTCTTCCTTGGGCTGAATTCTCCCATAATCACCACGTCAGTGAGTCCTCCTCCAGTTCTCCCTTCCATGTCGTCTACGGACTTCAGCCGTCTGTCCCATTGCCTGTATCCTCTTCCTCGGACATCCCTGCTGCTGATGCAGTACTCCGTGACTTTACATCCATTTGGGACTCAGTTAAGGCCTCTCTTGCACGTGCATCCCTGCGGATGAAGAGACACGCGGACAAGAGACGTCTGGATCCTCCGTGTTTCTCTCCGGGAGATCTCGTCTGGCTTGCTTCCAAATACATCCGATTGAAGATACCATCCTACAAGCTGGGACCTCGCTACATCGGTCCGTTTAAAGTCCTCGGCAAGATCAATGAGGTCTCCTACAAACTACAGCTCCCGGCCACGATGAGGATACCCAACTCCTTCCACGTGTCTCTGCTCAAGCCGGTTGTCCTTGGTCCCTTCTCCGCTGCCGCCAGTCCGGCCCCTCCGCCTATTGCTGAGGACGACATCTATGCGGTAAGGGATATCGTGGCCATGAAGACCGTACGAGGTCGACAGTTCTTCCTGGTGGACTGGGAAGGGTATGGTCCTGAGGATAGGTCCTGGGAGCCCAGGGAGAACGTGGGCACTCCTCTGATCCGTGCCTTCCTGTCCCGGTTGCGGGGAGGGGGGCGTGGGGGGGGGTACTGTCACGCTCCCCGGGTCCTCTGCTCCCCTCCCCGGGTCCTCTGCTCCGCTCCCCGGGTCCTCTGCTCCGCTCCCCGGCTCACCTGCCACGCTTCCCGCTCCCCAGCCTCCGGTGTCCGCGCTCCCCAGGCCTCCTGGTCCCCGCTCCCGGCGCCCGTCGGCTTCCCAGTCCCTGGCCGGCTCTCCTGCGTCCTCCTCTCAGCTTCCTGCCATGGCTTCTGGCACCCGGGCCGCGCGCATTAGGGCGCGCGCGCGGTCACTGACCCTTTCTTAAAGGGCCAGTGTCCACTGACAGGAAATGAGGCATACAGGTACAGGGTATAAAGGGGGTTAATGTCCAAGGGAGCGGGGCCTGTTCTTCGTGTTTTCCCAAGCTAGGAGTCAGGTCTCCTTGTGTTCTGTGAGATACTTACCTCTCTGTCTTCTAGAGCCGATCCTGCATCGCCATCCGGTCCTGCTGTGTCTCGAACCCCGAACGCTGCCCATCTGCCATCCTGACAGTCCGTACCATCTCGGTTCCCTGCGGTGACCCGACATCTTGCTCCAACGGTTCCGGACCCCGCCTGACATCATCTCGGCTTCCGAACCTGAGCTCCGTCACCCGGACCACCATCAGTAACCTCGTGGTCCCAGGGACTTCTCCATTGTGTTCCAGTGCACGGACTGTTCTGCTACCTAAAGTGCTCCGGCTACCGGACTCCTTTCCCTCATCGGGGAGTTCGGCCCAGTGGATCCACCTCCCGGGTCTGCCCGTCCATCTGGCCCTAACAGATACATAAGGTACCATATAGACCAAGCAGAAATAATAGAAGGTCAGTAAGCAGTCTGCATAGCCAAACATTGTGTCCTTCTATACCCGGACACCACAGGGCTGTCTGTCACCCATGACACTATCCCTGCCCACACACAGTAATTAACAGCTGTACACATGTACATATGTCATACTTCAGTTAAATTACTGTGTATGGGCAGGAAAAGTGGAACTCATAGGCAATAAGAGTACTGTAAACATTTAATAGGTTACTACATGTAAATACATAATAGAAACCAATACTGTATAGTCTGTGTTCAATATTTTATTTTACTTGCTTTAATAAATTTATATAGTGACATTTGAAATTTTCACAGTGCTTTACAGACATCATTATTAGTGATGAGAGAACCCGAACGTAAAGTTCAGTATTTGCACTGAACTCCTAGTGTCTGTGTTTTGAACTCGAACAGGGACTTCTCGGGGAAGTCCCGAGATTTTTGCCTAGCTGCTTTAAATCAGTGGGATTTTGGGATGTGCGATTCATGTCTTTTTCTACAGTTGTTGCATCCCCCTGTGATACCAATGTGATGTGACTGAAGAATGAGTGTGATTAGATAGGAATCCTAATCAAAAGATAGTGATCACAGGTCTTATTGAGCCATCCAAACTCCGTATCAGAGAGGTGTCTTGATTTCACCATGATGACGAGTACGTGTTAGTAGGTCTTGAACAAACCACTATTATGAGGAAGGAACGCTTACAATTTAACAAATGCAGGAAACCATTGGTTAGTAAGCAACATGTGTAAGAAACTAGCGATGTAAAATTCACGGCTCATTGCAACATATGTAGGAAACCAGTGGTTAGCTAACAACATGTGTAGGAAGCTACTGGTGTCCACAGCAGCGTGTGGTCAGCTTACATGACTATGATTGAGCAATCACATGCTGGTCACCAATTGCAATACTTAGTGCACACGACGACCACAATGTACTAAGTTTGGTATAAAAATACAGGGCTCACTCAGTGAGATAGGGACATTTCCAAGACGCTCAAGTGGATGCACTGCGCCTGTGATGCAGAGGCCGGGTTGTCTTCCTTCTCACTACTTGAGTCCCTCCGATGAGGAAGGAGTGCTACAACATACGGTAATGTTGATGCATATTTCTGTTATTGTATGAGATTCTATGACTATAAAGTAGTGCCAATGCCTATGTACCATTGATTATTTATGTGCTATTAAAATAAATAATATTTTGCTATAAAGAATCTTAGTATTCGTGCCTGATTAGGATATCAGTGAGTACGGGCTTTCAGCCTCTTTTTAGGAAAATTTAGCAAGACACCCCTCTGTTTTTTACTTGAATCAGCACTCCTCCCATTTGGCACAGGTGTTTTTAATTAGCAGGAGACTGCAAGGAGGGGTTCTGCTAACAGGCCGGTTAGGTTGTTAGTGTAGTGTAGTCGTAAGAAAATTCTTCTTGTAAAGTTTACCGTTGTATTGATACTTGTAATAGTATGGATAAGACAGTGTTGGTGTGGCCCAGCTAGAATCTGCAGTATTTGTTAATCATACTGTTGCCAAACTATACTTAACTGTTAACTTATATACTGTAACTGTATATGTATATACAGCTCTGGCAAAAATTAAGAGACTACTGCATAATTTTCAGTTTTTCTGATTTTTCTCTTTTTGGGTATATTTTTGAGTAAAATGTAAATTGTTCTTTTATTCTATAAACTACTGACAAATGTCTCCGAATTTCCATGTTTGTATTTATTTTCTGAAAATGAGAAGTTGTCAAAATAAAAAAAAATGCATTGCTTTCAGACCTCAAATAATGCAAAGAAAATAAGTTCATAATCATTTAGAAACAACAATACTAATAATGTCTTAACTCAAAAAGAGTTCAGAAATCAATATTTTGTGGAATAACCATGATTTTTAATCCCAGCTTTCATCTGTCTTGGCATGCTTTCCACCAGTCTTTCACCCTGCTTTTGGGTTACCTTACGCTGCTCCTGGGGCAAACATTTAAGCAGTTGTTCTTTGCTTTATGGCTTGTGACTATCCGTCTTCCTCTTGATTACATGCCAAAGGTTTTCAATGGAGTTCAGGTCTGGAGATTGGTCTGGCCATGACAGGGTTTGATGTGGTGGTCCTTCACCCACACATTGATTATCCTAGTTGTGTTACATGACGCACTGTCCTGCTGGAAAAAAAACTGTCCTCAGAGTTGGAGAACATTGCCTGAGCAGAAGAAAGCAACTGTTTTTCCTTGTATGCGGCTTGATTCATACATCCTTCGCAAAGTTTAATCTGCCCAACTCCAGCCTTGCTGAAGCATTCCAAGATTATGACTGATCTTCCACCAAATTTCACAGTTGGTGCAAGACACTGTGACTTGTACGCCTCTCCAGGTCTCTATCTAACTATTAGACAACCAGGTGTTGGGAAAAGCTGAAAAGGACAGTGTTCCATGCCACACAGCTAGGTCAATCAATGTATTGATGAAGTACCACTACATCAAACCCTGGCCATCCCAATTGAGAGTAAAATCAGGGCTCGGACAGGAGTCAGGGTCATGCTGTGGGCTCAGACTTGACTACCTTCAAGCCTACCTCTGAGATAAGGGACAGCCCAGGGACCCTCCTTCTGAGGGCCAGTATAGGTGTCCCTATTTAGTCATATTATACCCTGGGATACAAAGACTGATAAAACTGGAGCTTCAACATTAGATTTCCAGGAGTGAAAAACGATAAATATAATGTACTTTACCATTGTAGAATATTTTTAAAGTTACACTTTTTTAATTTACATGGGATTTAGAGTTGAATATCAGAAAAGTGAATCTATAAAAGTTCTAAAAATACATTTGTAAAAAAACAAAATACCATCCAGGAGTGGTCATTTTATGATAAACCACAGGTTTTATTTAAATTAGATTCATAAGCGACCCCTATGCCCATTAAGGGCAGTGAAATGCAAATGTGACGGATGGACTCTGCATTGCCAGTCACAAAATCAGAAGAGATGTCTGGCTCGTTTACTATAAAGCAGAGAATGATGCACAAGTCATCTCATACATCGCACGAGTGATTGGAATAAAATTATATATACAGTAATTGGATTTCACTAGAACAGTTCTGATATGGCCATGACTCATATGTCAGAGAGGATTGAAAATCTGGTAAATATTAGGATAGAAAAAAAAACAAATAAATGATAAAAGTACAAGGCGATTGTGCATGGTACTTCATAAAACTACCGGGCTCCCAAACCGCAATGTTCCCTGATTATTGGTATTGATCCAATATCTTGCAGTCAGCTTCCATTAACCTGATGAGAAAACACTGATTTATCTGATAAGTCCTTATTTGCTCACATTGTAATGAGTTATTTTCTAGACTAAAGGCCCAGTCACACTAAACAACTTACCAGCGATCCCAACAATGATACAACCTGATAGGGATCGCTGGTAAGTTGCTAGGAGGTCGCTGGTGAGATGTCACACTAAGCGACGCTCCAGCAATCCCACCAGCAACCTGACCTGGCAGGGATCGCTGGAGCGTCGCTACACGTGGAAGCATGCTGCGCTTGGTAACTAAGGTAAATATCGGGTAACCAACCCGATATTTACCTTGGTTACCAGCGCACACCGCTTAGCGCTGGCTTCCTGCACACCAAGCCACAGTACACATCGGGTTAATTACCCGATGTGTACTCTGCTACGTGTGCAGGCAGCAGGGAGCCGGCTTCTGCTGATGCTGGTAACCATGGTAACTATTGGGTAACCAAGAAGCCCTTCCCTTGGTTACCCGATATTTACCTTTGTTACCAGTGTCCGCCGCTCTCACGCTGCCAGTGCCGGCTCCCTGTTCCCTGCACACATAGCCACAGTACACATCGGGTTAATTACCCGATGTGTACTCCAGCTACGTGTGCAGAGAGCAGGGAGCCGGCACTGACAGCTGAGAGCAGCGGACGCTGGTAACGAAGGTAAATATCGGGTAACCAAGGGAAGGGCTTCTTGGTTACCCGATGTTTACCATGGTTACCAGCGTCCGCTGAAGCCGGCTCCTGCTGCCTGCACATTCAGATGTTGCTCTGTCGCTGTCACACACAGCGATGTGTGCTTCACAGCGGGAGAGCGACAACTAAAAAATGGTCCAGGACATTCAGCAACAACCAACGACCTCACAGCAGGGGCCAGGTTGTTGCTGGATGTCACACAAAGCAACATCGCTAGCAAGTTGTGCCTCAGCAGCGATGTTGCTAGCGATGTTGTTTAGTGTGATGGTACCTTAAGCCAATAATTGATAGAGAATACAGTACAGTAAAAAATACCCAAAAACTGTATTCAGATTAGGAAAGAAAAATAGTGTAAAAAATATTGCGGAATTAAAATGTACTTTAACCACTTAGAGACCAGGCACATTTGATTAATAGCTAAGTTAATGAACCAGTAGACTTGCTATTGACATTGATGGCAATAGCTGTGGCTATTGTGGCTGCTGTGGCTAAAACCTTGCTCTATATCAGTGCTCCCCAACATATTTTACCATGAGAGCCACTTTCGGCACTGAAAGGTGGTCGTGAGTCCTATCCAGTCTCCTTTTCCCAGTAGTGACACCCAAAGTCCCTCAGTACTAATGTTTTCCCATAAAATTGACATCAAATCATTGTGCCCTCCTCCCTTATAGGAATCATACTTACATCTAGGGATTCCCACTTTACCCCACATTTGGTGTTCTCTCGTCAAGCACACGCACAACACTGTTGCATCCATCTTCAAGCACCCAACTATGTGGCAGTATTATCCTTTCTGTACAGGACCACTCAAAAAACTTCATTATCTAAAGACCTTTCTCTCATAGCCGTTTGTGAGGACTGGTGTTAATGCACCACACTTGGAGACTGCAGAAAGCCTCAAATCATGGGCCACCATGCCACATGTTGCTCCCAAGTGACAAGTTCGGGAACCCTAATGTTACGGGGGGCTGTCTGATAATAAAACCCAAACGAATATCAGACAGTCAGGGTCCACTGTGCAAAGACTCTGCTGCAGACTATGGCAGGGGATAAGGGGTATATAAGTGTGCCACTGTAAATAGTAATAGCACAAGTGCAGAGTGCAATACCTCTGTTAAACTCACAGAGGAATATAATTAGAAAATAAAGCAATTCCTCCCTTACTTGGAAGGTGTGTGGTATGGTCTCTGTTAATGGTCACAGAGACAAAAGCAGTGAGTGAGAAATGGCACCTACCTAGGTCCGTTCCTCTAGCGGTGCCAGGAGACGGACAGCAGCGTAAGCCGCACAAAGCTCCTACTTGCGTTCGCTCCACTAGTGTGCAAGGATACGAACCACTAGATATGGCACCTGCCTAGGTCCGCTCCACTAGTGGTCCAAAAGAGATGGACAGCAGCATAAGCCGCACAAAGCTCCTACCTATGTTTGCTCCCCTAGTGTGCAAGGATACGAACAACTGCCGGACGCAGTATAAGGAACGTTACCCTAGCGGCAACGTCCACCTACGGGTAGAATCACAAGGCCCAGCCGGACCATGTGCCTCAGGCACCTGCCTATGTCCGCTCCACTAAGAGTTAAGGATACGGACCGCAGCCGAAGCTGTAAGGTATAAGAACACTACCCTGCCGGTAGCGCTCACCTAACATAGACAGAGAGATGCCTAGAGGGACGTGCACAGAGCGTCTACTCTCATGCATGAACCAAGAGGACTGACCGCCGGTCGGCGTGCGTCAGGGTCTTATATAGACTCTGTGCCTCATCCAAGATGGAGGACACCAGAGCCAATCCACTGCCAGAATGACAGCAATGACGTCACGCTGGCCTATCACCGAGCAAAGCGTCACAAGCACATGACCAGCGACCAATTGGCATAGAACGTATCAGAGACATGTGACCACGTGTCACAAGCACATGACCAGCGGCCAATCAGCTTAGAAGGTGTCAGAGACATGTGACCTCGTGTCAGCGATGATGTCACCCGCACATGTGCAATGGCTCCAAGATAGGACTTAGTCTCCAGCGCTTGCACATGTGCAGTAGCAAGAAATCTAAACATAGTCTCCAGTGTTCGCACATGTGCAGTAGCAAGAAATCCGAACATAGTCTCCAGTGCCACAGCAACCGTAACAGTACCACCCCCTCAAGGGCCCCCCTCCGGGTGACGCAGGTAATCGGCAACTAAGTCGTGAGCATGGACAGCCTCCTCAGGCTCCCAAGAGCGATGTTCCAGGCCGTAGCCCTCCCAATCTATCAAGAAGAACGTGCGCCCTCTAACAATCTTAGAACCAACTATGGCTCGTACCTCATAGCTAGAGCGAGAGGAATCAGAGGCATGAGAGTGCACTTCACGAGCGTGAGGTAAAATAGCCGGCTTTAGCAGTGAAATGGAATTTGTCATGGATCCTAAGATGGACGGGTAACTTCAATTGGTAGACTACAGGATTTACCTGTCGAAGAACCTCATAAGGACCCAGGAAGTGAGGAGCAAATTTGACAGAGCTCACTCTAAGTTTCACGTGTTTTGCAGAGAGCCACACAAAGTCCCCTGGAGAAAAGACAGGAGCCGGTCGACGAAATCGATCGGACACCGTCTTCACACGGTCCTTAGCTGCTTGGATCAACTCTTGAGTCCGATCCCAAACCTCTCTGGCATTAGTTGCCCAATCGGCCACAAGAGGAGGAACTGCAGCAGCGGGAAACAGTACCGGTACCCTAGGGTGTTGCCCATTATTTAGTACGAACGGTGTCTGCCCAGTGGCCTCAGCCAGCGAATTGTTAAGGGCAAATTCTGCCCAGGGTAGGAGGGAGGACCAGTTATCGTGGTTCTCAGCAACAAAGTGTCGAAGGTATATAATCATGGATTGATTGGTACGCTCAACCAAACCATTGGTCTCCGGATGGTATGCCGAAGAGAGATTCAACTCAATTTGCAGAAGGCTACAAAGATCTCGCCAGAAATGGGAAGCAAATTGCAGGCCTCTATCACAAATGATACGATCTGGCCTCCCGTGAAGCCTAAAGACATGCTTGAGGAATAGTTTGGCTAGTACCCTGGAAGATGGGATTCGATAATGGTACGAGATGAACCATCCGGGAGAAATGGTCCGTAATGACTCACACAAATCTATGTCCCTGTGAACACGGAAGATCACCCACAGAGTCCATGCCTACCACCTCCCATGGTCTATCTGGCACTGGTAAAGGATGCAAGAGCCCAACCGGTCTCTGCCGTAACGGACGGTTGCGAGCACACGAGTAGCAGGAACCGACATATCTCTTGACGTGGCTGGCTAAGTGTGGCCACCAATACCACCTCTCCAGTAACTCTCGTGTCCGTCTAATACCAAAATGCCCATCCACCACAGTATATCATTCTGTCGATCCGGCGGAACAAAGGTCTTGCCCGGTGGGATTTGGTCTAACGTCACAGGGGAGAGCGAATGAAAAACCCTGGAGGGAAGGATAAGACAAGGTTCGTCAATCTCTTCCTGGGTAGAAACCATAGAGCGAGACAGGGCGTCTGTCTTGTTATTCTTACTCCCAGACAGATAGTTGATGGAGAAGTGAAAGCGGGAGAAAAATAAGGACGAGCGGGCTTGGCGAGGATTCAGACGCTGAGCGGTTTGTAAGTATGTCAGATTCTTATGGACCTGGAAAGGATGTTTCGCTCCTTCTAGCAAGTGACGCCACTCCTCCAAGGCTAATCTCAGGGCGAGCAGTTCCCTATCTCCAATGGTATAGTTTCTCTCTGCCAGTGAAAAGGTTTTAGCAAAGAAGAAACACGGCCTTTTTCTACCTACACCGTTCTTTTGATACAAGACCGCACCAGCACCCACTGAAGAGGCATCAACCTCCAAGAGGAAGGGCTTATTCTCATTGGGTCTTTGAAGAACGGGAGCAGTTGAAAAGTGTCTTTTTACTGCCTCAAAAGCCTGGGATGTCTCAGTAGACCAGACTTTTGGATTAGCACCTTTCTTAGTCAAGGCCATCAAAGGGGCCACCAAAGTGGAGAAATGGGGTATGAACTGCCGGTAATAATTTATGAATCCTAAGAAGCATTGCACCACCTTCAAGGAATGAGGTTCGGACCATTCCAGGACAGCAGAGAGCTTCGCAGGATCCATAGCCAGACCCTCTTGTGAGATAATGTAACCCAAAAAAGGTAATGAGGACTGCTTGAATACACACTTTTCGAGTTTAGCAAACAATGAGTGCTCCCTTAAATGGGAAAGGACACGAACGACATCCTGACGATGAGTCTCCAGATCAGGAGAAAAAATCAGGATGTCGTCCAGATACACCACGACAGAAGATAACAGTATATCCCTGAACACATTGTTTACAAAGTCCTGAAATACTGCGGGTGCATTACATAAACCAAAAGGCATGATGAGGTATTCATAGTGACCGTCTCGGGTGTTAAAAGCGGTCTTCCATTCGTCACCCTCTCGAATTCGTACCAAGTTATATGCACCCCGCAGATCCAACCTCGTAAAAACCTGAGCTCCTCTCAGTCTGTCAAAGAGCTCCGAAATTAAAGGTAAGGGGTATTTGTTCTTTATTGTGATTGCGTTGAGACCCCTGTAATCTATGCAGGGACGCAAATCACCCTCTTTCTTCCAAACAAAGAAAAACCCAGCTCCCGCGGGACTTACGAATGCTGAAGGTAGGCACCACCGCTGCAGTTACGGGGCACCTGGTCTAGATGGTATGCAGCAGGTTGTTAACCCCTCCGTGGACGGGGATGGTGGCCCCGGGACCCGTTGGGAGAGCTTTGGCGGTGCAGGGAGATGGGCGGACGGAGAGCACTGGTGTACTCACTATTGGAATAAAACACTCGAGTCTCTGGTAAACCAAGATGATGGTGGTCGGTGTCGGAAGCCGGCCGCAGTCTGGTAACCCACCTGGTTGGTGGTCTCTGCCTTTTTCGTGCACAGTGTTGTGTATCTGTGGACTGTCTGCGCTTCAGCGACGGGAGTCCGTTCCCCGGCTTCGTGGATGTCGGGAGAGCCTTGTTGCCTGCAGATGCTGGCCCATGGGATTTATCTGCCTGTGCGGTGGCTTTCTATCCCCCTCCTTGGGCTGTTGTCTTCAGTCGGGACTTTGGGTGGGAAAGGACCTATAGTCTAGACCGCAATCAGTTAATTAACTTGGTCCAGTGGTTTCTGGACCTCGTTTCAGGGTCTGAGTACCCCCTTTGTGCTCTAGTTTCCGAGTCAGTTTCCTGGGTCGGCACCGGTGGGCCACTACCCTGTCCCGGTCCTTCACGGTTCCACCGAGCCATCTGCCCGGCTCCTGCAGGTTGAGGCTACCGCTTGCCTCCTAGCCAAAGGTGCCCGGACTCCAACCCCGGCACCTATCAGACTGCTGCAGACCTGGGCACAGGCCTGCTTCCACTCTTCACTCCTGTGAACTCATCTACTCTCAACTGACACTAAACTATTTCCTGCCTCAGGCTCTCTGAACTCCTTGGTGGGTGTGGCCAAATGCCTTGCTCCACCCCCTGGTGTGTCCATCAGGCACTGAGAGAGGTGACTAGAGTTTAATGGTTGGTTGATGACACCTTTTTAGGGGACTGGTGTTGTGCGGGGCGCTATCTGTGACTACCTGGCTAGTCCAGGGCATCACACTCCCCCTTGGTTAACTACAGACCGTCCGTGGGCTGTCCGACCACCACTGTTTATTTTTCTGAACTGCAAAAGATAAAAGAGAACATGTATACAAGTATACTGACATATTTACAATTACGAAAGCTTTTGTTTCATCCCTTGCGGAAGGCATTATACTTGAACGTTGCATATAAAACATTTTTAATAACCGGGAACAGGACGGGACCGGGTCCTTTCATTTGCCCATCCAGGCAAACCTAGCCCTGGTGCCACTGCTAAGCACTGGTGCGCACCCCTTTTCCCCAGTTCAGGAAACGGGTTCAGGTCTGGGTTTTGCCTACAGGGGCCGGGTAAGAAGTTCCTTACCCAGCAGTCTCTCAGAGGCCCCCCTGACCCGGAGGGTTGTCACTGGTCTGCATGGTGACGGGACCTCGGCCTCCTCTGCCGCAGGCCCTTCCTCCAACCAGCCTCTCCGGACACTGTAGGACCAGAAAGGGTGGTCCGGGATTATTTACAAGCCCAATAGTTTTTGAGTGGCCTGCCAGTTCTCGGCCATGTCTATTTTAAAATGGGCTATAACGGGGCCAAAGCAAAGTCCCAACGGGGACGAGAAGTATGGTAGCCGTGAACTGCTACCTTTCCCAACAGTCTTTAGAATCAGGTGAGTGTCTTGGGTGATTGGCATTCATTCACACACCTATTTACATAATCAACCTGCTGCACCCCTAGAGGGCAGTTTCCCGGTATCTAAGTGGGGGCTGACCTAGATTAGGGCGCGTGGACCTCCTGGGCCCAACATTCTCAGGTGGAGGCAATGGGGGAGAGGGGACGACTGGTCCATCTTCCCGGGTGTCGGGTATAGCAGGTAGAGACCTACGGGGGTGTGGTGTAGGTGCATCCCTGGGCGCTTGCTCAGATGGCTCGCTGGCGGGCATCTCCGGCTCCATTTCTTCCACGGGTTGTGATAACATTATCACAGGAACAATCACCGTGCCGTTTTGCATAGGCCAATCAGCTGGAAAGTCGCTCATTACTGTATGGATCACTCCTTTCTTTTCCTCCACGCTCTGTGTGGGCACGGGGGCCTCGTCTATCAGCCTCAGGGGACCCGGGCATCTCTTTAGGTGGTCCCTGGAAACAGTGGCTGTAGTTTTCCCCTGGTTGTGGCTAATCAAGTAGGTCTTCTCATTCTCCCATCCAGTAGGCTGTATGACGTAGGGGGTCCTTTCCCACTGATCGTCGAGCTTGTGCATTCTCCTTTTACGCTTCAGCACCACATCCCCAGGCCCAAAAAGGGCAGCCTGAGCCCGCTTGTTGAAGCGCTGCTCTTGCTTTCCTCGATTTCGACACAGATTCCTTTCCACATACTCTTGGATCCGTCGGTACTGCGTCTGTCGCTTGGCATCCCAGTTGGCAGTGGAGGGAAGAGCTTCGGGCATCTCTATGTCCATTTCTAGGTCCACTGGCAGCTGACCTGGCCAGGCTCTCATCAGGTACGCAGGCGTGCACTTGGTGGAGCTGCAGGGGATGATATTGCACATGTCCACCAAGTCAGGCAACTTCTCCGGCCACAGGTTCCGTTCTTCCAGGGGTAGTGTCTTGAGGAGGTTAAAGACCAGATGGTTAATTTTCTCGCACATCCCATTAGTTTGGGCATGGTAGGGCGTGGTCCGCTTCTTCCTGCACCTGTACAAGTGACAGAACTCCTGGAACACCTCTGCTTCAAAGGCCGGGCCCTGATCCGTAAGCACCCTCTCAGGGTAGCCATGCGGCCGGCAAAAGTAGGCCTGGAAGGCTCTGGCCGCAGTACGGCTTGTCAAATCTTTAACGGGAACAACCACCATGAATCTTAAGTAGTGGTCTACAATGGTCAGGGCATAGGTATACCCACTGCTGCTGGGTGCGAGTGTAACATGGTCCAAGGCGACCAACTCCAGCGGCTGGTGAGTGACAATCGGCTGTAACGGGGCCTTCTGACTGGTTTCATCTCGTCTTCTCAGTGTGCAGGGACCACACTCTCGGCACCAGGCTTTCACGGACTCTCGCATCCCACTCTAGTAAAACCGCTCCCTCAGCAGCATCTCCAGCTTCTTCCAGCCGAAGTGACCTGCGCCATCATGGTAGGCCTGCAGGAACTTGGGCACACATGCCTGGGGCACCACCAGCTGGCGAACTTTCTCATGGGTATTTGGGTTGATCAACCCCCTATACAGCTTCCCTTGATGCAGGTACAGACGGTCCTTCTCTTTCCACAACCGCTGGGCCTCAGAGGGGGCTGTGGGGTCCATCCTGGAAGAGCCCTGGGCAATCATTGTTTTGACCAGCTGAACTGCAGGCTCCTGATCCTGGGCTTCTTGCCACCCTTGGCTGGGCAGCGGGTCAAGGTTCGCCTGCTGTTGGCTAACACAGGGCTTCTCATGCCTTGGCCGATGGAATGCGGGTAGCTCGATCTCCTCCAGGCTGTCTTCATCCATTCCTTCATTGGGCAAGTGTGGCATCCGAGACAGCGCATCCGCATTGGTGTTCTTGCGGCCAGCCCTGTACTTGATGGTGAAGTCGTAATTGGACAGTCGAGCCATCCACCGCTGCTCCAGGGCGGTAAACCTTGGCCATATCCGGATGTGTCAATGGGTTGTTGTCCATGTAGGCAGTGAACTTCGACTACGAGGAAATGCTTAAACCTTTCTGTTATCGCCCACACGAGGGCCAAGAACTCGAGCTTGAAGAGCTGTAATTCTCGGGGTTTCTCTCTGTTGGCCAGAGCTTCCTGCTGGCGTAGGCGGTCGCCTTCTCCTTCCCATCTTGTACCTGGGACAGGACCACACCCAGGCCCACATTGCTGGCGTCGGTGTAAAGGATGAACGGGAGGCTGTAATCAGGATAAGCCAAGACTTCTTCCCCTATCAGGGCCGACTTCAGCTGCTGGAAGGACTCCTCGTGCTTTTCACCCCAGACAAACGGGGGTCCAGGAGATATACCATTCTTGGGCTGTCCCACGAGGAGGTCTTGCATGGGCACGGCCATCTTCGTGTACCCCTTGATAAAACGGCGGTAATAGCCCATTAGGCCCAGGAACTGCCTCGCCTCCTTCACCGTGGTTGGTTGCGGCCAGCTCTGGATCGCGGTAATCTTCTCAGGGTCCGGGGCTACGCCTTCTGCGCTCACCACATGCCCGAGGTACTGCACTTTGGGTTTCAACAGATGGCACTTAGAGGGTTTCAACTTCATTCCGTACTTGGAAAGGGCAGCAAACACTTCTGCCAGGTGCTCCAGGTGGGCTTCATACGTCTTGGAATACACAATCACGTCGTCCAAATACAATAGAACAGTCTCGAAGTTGAGATGCCCCAAACAGCACTCCATGAGCCTCTGGAAGGTCCCCGGGACATTGCGCAGCCCGAACGGCATACTGTTGAACTCGCAGAGTCCCATGAGGGTAGCGAACGCAGTCTTCTCACGGTCTTCCCGTGCAACCGCCACCTGCCAGTAGCCACTAGTAAGGTCAAGGGTAGAGAAATAATTAGCAGTCTTCAGCGCAGCCAGTGACTCTTCAATGTGAGGGAGAGGGTAGGCATCTTTATGCGTTATCTGATTGATCTTCCGGTAATCCACACACATTCTCATGGTACCATCCTTCTTCTTCACCAGCACGAAAGGAGCTGCCCAGGGACTACAACTATCCCGGATGACCCCTGCCTCCTTCATGTTCCTCAACATGTCTTTGGCAAACTGGTAGTGTGCAGGTGGGATTGGCCTGTACCTTTCTTTAATGGGTGGATGTGTACCCTTGGGGATATGGTGTTGAACCCCCTTAATTCTCCCAAAATCTAGAGGGTGCTGGCTGAAACCCTGCCTGTACTCCTGCACTACCCGGTATACCGCTTCTTTGTGGTGCATGGGGGTGGATTTGGTGCCGACATGCAACTCCTGGCACCACTCCACTAACTGTTTGGGTAGAGGGTCACTACCCAAGTGTGGTGTAGTGGTTGTGGGGATTGTTTCGTGGATGGCGTGTGAGTCTACGGTGAACAACTTGGCTATGGTGGCGTAGCGGGGAAGCCTGACCTCTTCCCCTCTCCACAATTCAGCACTCTCATGGGCACTCTCCCCTTTTTGACATCAATCACACCTCTGGCCGCCATTACTGTGGGCCAGTGCTCTGAAGGCAAAGGCTTTACCATTGCCGGGTAATCCTGTCCTTGGGATCCTACTGCTGCCCTACACCAAATCATCATCTCACTCCGCGGCGGCATCACCAAAGGCGCAGCGTCCATCACCCGCACACCACCAATCTTGCCACCTGTCATGTTCACCTGCTGCCACTGCAGGAGGGCCCGGATCTCACGCTGCAGTGCCCTCTGCCGACCCCCTCCCGCAGTGGCAGACAATTGCTGCAACAGGCTCAACACTTCCCCCATGCAGCGCTCAATCACGTTGGTCCTGAGGACCACCTTTGGGTTACGATCACTGGAATCATTCAGCACCACAATCATCCCTTGACGTCTCATCTCTGTTCGTCCCACAGTCAGGGTCACTTCCTTGAACCCCACCTGGATCATAGGGAGCCCATTGGCTGCAATGATAGTTAGCCCATCATCCGGAGGGGCAAGTTCACTATCAGCCCAATATCACTGGTACAAAGTGTAAGGCATAGTCGTTACCTGCGATCCGGTGTTGAGCAGGGCCATGGTCGGGACGCCATTCACCACCAGGGAGATGATGGGGCAACCTCCAATGTACCGATCCCGCCAATCAGTTGGGCCTTGAGGATCTACTTCTGAGGATTGGCTCTTGGCCTCAGGGGTTGCTCGTTTAACGGACACCGTCTGAAGTAGTGGCCGGTCTTGTTACACCTGTAGCAGACAGGCGGTCCATACTGTGGGTCGTTGTTCCTCCTCCGCTGCTTCCAAGGGACGTCTTCCGGACTGTCGGTGAGCTGGATCTTCTCCGCGGGCTTGACTCTCGTCGGTAGCTGGAGAGCGGGGAGGATCCTGGTGACGTCCTCATTCAGGCGCCGGACTTGCGATGTCAGATCTTCTGGAGCTCCGGTAGCTGCAGCAGGGGCCGGCAAAAGGGGGCGCTACCGAAACGGGAGCGGTATCAAACGACCAAGATGGCGGATCGGGGGCGCCGGCTTCTGATATTTGTAGGGACTTGATGGCCCGCTCTTTCAGCACTGCAAAGTCGGCGTGTTCCAAAGACCAGAGCCGCAGTTGTTTGCGATCTTCGGCGGACCACAGTCCCTGCAAGAACTGTTCCACTAGCATTTTGTTACTATCAGTCTCATTGATGGGGTCCACCTGCTTTAGTGTACCCAAGGCTCTTTTCAGCTGCAAGGCATAGTCTCTTATACTGTCCTTTGGTCACTACCGACAATGGTAAAACTGCATCCGTAACTCAGCTTGCGTGCGGGTGTCGAAGGCGACATGAAGTTTATAATAAATGGCGGTTACCGAGGCCCGGTCCGCGTCTGCCCAAGTCTCCACCTCCTGCTCAGCCGCGCTGGCCAGCTGCCCTAGCACTACCACTGCACGCTGCTTGTCAGTCATGGCATACAAATCGAGAATCGTGCATATCTTTTTCTGGAACACCTGCAAGGCGTCGGGCTTTCCATCATACTGGGGTAGCCAGGCAGCTCTGGGCATGTAGGGCAAGGAGATTGGCATTACCTGGGTGACCGTCAGAGCCACGGCCTCCCCCACTCCTGCGACCGGAGCGAGCGCCTCCACGTTCCCATTATCGGGCACACCTGCGGGCGCCGCCGCTCCAGCAGCCGGCGCCACTCCACCATCGGGGTTAGGCACGGACATCTTCCCGCTTCTCCCCCTTGGTCTTTTGCTGGCACTTCTTTCTTTTCTTTTTGCTGGAAGTCTTGTTTTGGGACCTCCGGCTCACTTTATGGCCATGTTCCCAGAGGGCGGGGCTTCAGCTTTCGCACCCTTTCTGCGGGGAAGAAGACTCTGGTGGGAATCTTCACGCCAAAAGATGGCGGAAAAATGGCAGATTTTCCGAAATTTCACAACGGATCACCGCTGACTTCACTTCAAGGCGCACTTCACTAGGTAAGTGAATGGGTAAGTATCCTGTTTGTGATGCCAGAAGAGTCGATGTGTACCGCCCCGGACTTGGCTGCAACCGAGCCGCTCGGATCCGGGCTCGCTGCTGGCTGGCTCAAGCATCTCCGGACCCGAAGGCCCCATGGTCGACTTCGATCTGAAAGGGGGGTCTGGCGCTTTTAGGGGGACGTAGGTGTACGGCAGGAGTTGTGTTTGAGTTCGTGACGCCACCCACGGGATGTGGTGAAGGTAGGCACCACCGCTGCAGTTACAGGGCACCCGGGGGGAGATGGTATGCAGCAAGTTTTTAACCCCTCCGTGGGCAGGGATGGTGGCCCTGGGACCCGTGGGGGAGCTTTGGCGGTGCAGGGAGATGGGCGGCCGGAGGGCACTGGGTACTCACTATTCGAATGAAACACTCGAGTCTCTGGTAAACCAAGATGATGGTGGTCGGTGCCCGCAGCCGGCCGCAGTTTGGTCCCCCACCTGGTTGGTGGTCTCTGCCTTTTTCCTGCACAGTGTTGTGTATCTGTGGACTGCCTGTGCTTCAGCGACGGGAGTCCGCTCCCCGGCTTCGTGGATCTCGGGAGAGCCTTGTTGCCCACAGACGCTGGCCCGTTGGATCTCTCTGTCTGTGCGGTGGCTTTCTATCCCCCTCGTTGGGCTATTGTCTTCAGTTGGGACTTTGGGTGGGAAAGGACCTACAGTCCAGACTGCAATCAGTTAATTAACTCGGTTCAGTGGTTTCTGGACCTCGTTTCAGGGTCTGAGTACCCCCCTTTGTGCTCTGGTTTCCGAGTCGGTTTCCCGAGACGGCACCGGCGGGCCACTACCCTGTCCCGGTCCACCACGGTTCCACCGAGCCATCTTCACTCTCCTTCACTCCTGTCAACTCATCTACTCTCAACTGACACTGAACTGTTTCCTGCCTCAAGCTCGCTGAACTCCTCGGTGGGCATGGCCAACCACCTGGCTCCCCCCCCTGGTGTGTCCATCAGGCACTGAGAGAGGTGACTAGGGTTTAATGGTTGGCTGATGACACCTTTTTTAGGGGACTGGTGTTGTGCGGGGTGCTATCTGTGACTACCTGGCTAGTCCAGGGCGTCACACTTGCACACCCTTTGTAATAAATAACTGCAATTAATCATTTCTTACAACCATCAGGAAGCTTCATACACCTCTCAGCTGGAATTTTGGACCACTTTTCTCTTGCAAACTGCTCCAGGTCTCTCCTATTTGAAGCGTGATTTCTCCTAAGGCCGTCTTCTCACTTGCGAGCTTCTCGCAGTAGTGCAATGCAAGAAATTCTCGCATTGCACTCGGACACATATTATTCAATGAATCAGCTCTCATCTGCGATTTTTTTCCTCACTCCAAATCGGACTGAGAAAAAAATCGCAGCAAGCTGCTTTTTGGCGAGTTTCACGCACGAGTCTCTCCAATGCAACTCTATGGGAGCGTGAAAAAAAGCATGTCACACGGACCGGCACTCACACCATCCTAGTGACATTCGTTTTTCTAAATACATTAATCGCATGTTTCTCAAAACACTGGAAATGAGTGAGTTCTCACAATGTTGGTCAATTATAGAGATTGACCGACATTGTAAGACCTCACACGTTTCCCGTGTTTTGAGAAACATGCGATTAATGTCAGTCGGTCTCTCCCTCTCTGTCTCTATTCTCTCTCTATCGGTCGATCTCTCCCTCTGTCCATGTTGGTCTATCCCTTTCCCCCCCTCTCTCATACTCACCGATCACCGGCACGGCGCTGCACAGTGTTCACACTGCTCCGGCGGCTTCTCCTCTTTTGAAAAAGCCGGCCGCTCATTATTCAATCTCGTATTCCCTGCTTTCCCTGCCCACCGGCGCCTATGATTGGTTGCAGTCATAAACGCCCCCACGATGAGTGACAGCTGTCTCACTGCAACCAATCACAGCTGCCAGTGGCGGGTCTATATCATGCAGTTAAAAAAATAAATAAATAATTAAAAAAAAACGGCGTGCGGTTCCCCCCAATTTTAATACCAGCCAGGGTAAAGCCACACGGCTGCTGGCTGGTATTCTCAGGATGGGGAGCCCCACATTATGGGGAGTCCCCCACCCTAACAATATCAGCCAGCAGCTGCCCGGAATAGCCGCATCCATTAGATGCGACTGTCCCGGGACTGTACCCGGCCATCCCAAATTTCCCTGGTGCAGTGGCAATCGAGGTAATAAGGAGTTAATGGCAGCAGCCCATAGCTGCCACTAAGTCCTAGATTAATCACGGCAGTCGTCTCCCCAAGATACCTGTTACGAACCGGCGCCGCCATAGCCGCAAGCAGCCTGCTGCGG
Organism: Anomaloglossus baeobatrachus; assembly: GCF_048569485.1. Taxonomy (NCBI): domain Eukaryota; kingdom Metazoa; phylum Chordata; class Amphibia; order Anura; family Aromobatidae; genus Anomaloglossus; species Anomaloglossus baeobatrachus. Next base: position 585,957,263 of record NC_134355.1, read on the forward strand.
TTCCTGTTGCGCCCAGGCGCCGGCTGCCGTTTTTGGCCGTGCCTCGGGTTGTCCAGTTGGCTGTTCCTTCCACCACGTCTAAGTGTGGAGAGGCGGCTAGTGCGCATGCGTGTGCCGATTTACCCCAGCCAGAGTTTAAGCCCGGTGTTTTGCCTTGTGAGCATGCTCAGCCTGATTGTGTTATGTCTGAGACTAAGTCCTCAGTTCAGGCTACTGAGCATGCTCCCACAATTAACCTTAACAGCCTCTTTGCACAGGTACTTGGACTTCGTGCTGTGTCTAAGTTCTGGGATGTGCCTACTGAGCATGCTCAAACTGATAGTCTGCTTTCTGAGCCTGTTGCTCAGGCTACTGGGCATGCTCAGGCACTTAGTGCACCAGAGGCTAGGTCCGGTAAGGACCTCACTGAGCATGTCCGTGAGGTGGCAGGCCCTGATAGGGCAGAGGGTGTCAGGTGTCCTGATGACGTGGCAACTCCGGACTGGCTCGCAGAGTCCCGCCCCTATGATCTGGCACCTCAGTATTGGTCGTCAGACGATGACTGGTGAAGTGTTTGGGGCGTGGCTGCCATGAGGTCATCAATGACGTGGCGGTTCTGGATAGGTTGCATGTGACGTCACTGATGACATGGCACTCTGCTATTGGACCTTGGTGGTTCCACCCTGGGTTTGGGGCGGACCCAGGTTATAAAAGGGGCTGGAGACAACATGGAGGTGCGCAGTCTTCACTTTTGCTCAGTCAGAGCACACCTCCATGTTAGAGCCTCATTGCGGCATAAGCCTATGTTGGGAAGCGGTAGGTAGGGTTAGGCGAACGGTGCCTGTTACGCCAAGATTCGTGTCTCGGCACATCAGGGTCAGGCGCCGTGCTTCCCTCCTGCCGTTCCAGTCTTGCTATATCAGCCCAGTGGCATTAACTGGGCTGCAGCTGCTGTGCTTCCTGTCCGATTGTGCCCCCTACGCACACGGACAACGCACCTGCTGCGCCACCTGTCCGATTGTGCCTCCTACGCACACGGACAACGCACCTGCTGCGCCACCTGTCCGATTGTGCCCCCTACGCACACGGACAACGCACCTGCTGCGCCACCTGTCCAGTTGTGCCCCCTACGCGCACGGACAGCGTACCCCAGGACCCCTGTGGAGTTAACAGGGTGTTCCTTATCCTCCTCGGCTTCCCGGTCAACGCTACTGGTGTACCCATCTGGCCTGAAGTGTCCTACACACACGTGGCCAGTCGAGAGGTGGCCAGAAACGCTAATCGGAGGACCGCTCGGCCTGACGTGTCCTACACACGTGGCCGACAGGGCGCTTTCGTGGCGGTCTTCCGGTCAACGCTACCTGGTTACCACCCGGCCTGACGTGTTTCCTGCACACGTGGTTGGTGTAGCGCTAGGTGCACCAAAACGCTAATCGGGTTGTCGTCCGGTCTGACGTGTCCCAACACACGTGACCGGTTCCCAGAGTTCCTGGGTTATCTCAGAGCCATCCAGCTCTATAGTCTCCGCCTAACCCTCAGGTGCCAGCAGCTCCTTTGTCATCTGGAGCACGGTGGGCCCCGACTGGCGATTAGGATATATACCCCCTGGTCCTAATCTGCCGGTCCCCCCGTAACAATACCTTCCATGATTAATCTGTAAGATAAAGAAAATAAAGACATACACCAAAAAATCCTTTATTTGAAATAAATAACAAAAAAATAACCTCTTTCACCACTTTATTAAACACCCAAATACCCCTCCAGGTCCGACGTAATCCACAGAGGTCTCTCGACGCTGTCAGCTCTGCTACATCGGAAGCTGACAGAGAGCAGTCACAGACCATGTGGGGTTGGAATAATGGGATGTTGCACAATTAAATAATCTTTTTGTTTTTTTGTGATGAAATCCAAATGAAAACCCTCCTCAATTAATTGGGTGACCAAAAGAGAAATTTTTTAGTAGGGTCAAAAGACAATTTCTTATATACGGTGGGGTCGTTGAGCATGGAATCAAGCTGGGTACAATAGGCCAGTGAGTCCATTACTACAACGACACCACCTTTTTCCAACATCCTAATCACTAGATCAGTCATTTTTTTGAGATCTTGTAATGCTCATTCCGTTTTCCGTAAACCGCACAAAGATGGGCTTTACCCAAACAAATCTATCTTGGTATGCGTTCGAAGAAGGATTTTGGCTTACGTACATTTTGGCAAACTGCAGTCTAGCTTTTTATGTTTGTGTCAGCAGCGAGGTCATTCTGGGTCTCCTACCATAGCGTTTCATTTCATTCAAATATCACCAGGTAGTTTGTGCTGAAGTAACAAGGCAAAGAGGAAGAACAGCAACCCAATGGCTTGATACTATCAAGATAACAGCAGAGAAGACCCTAGTGGAGCTATCTAGGCTTGCACAAGATCGATTTTCCTAGGGAGCGTTTATCTATCAAATTGCCATGGCTCGAGATCGAGCTTAAAGCAATGAAAAAAGGAAAGGTTTTACACAGGAGTGCTTCAGACCATTTGAATTAATATTTTAGCTAAAGAAAATGTTTAATCAGAAAATGAGCTATTATTTTCATCAAAGTTTTATGTCAAAATAGGTTTTTTGATAACATTTCTTTAAAATTTTTATATCTCAATATATATTAAAATAGAACTCTGAAATCTTGTAATTTGTATTCATTCCACTAAACTTAATATCATGGTATTAATTCCTGCTCTGTACAGGATACTTTTCAGCAGGCATCTCTTTCACAGAAAAAGCAGGATTATAATAGAAGAAATTGCATGTACTGTGGATATAAAAAGTCTACACACATATGTTAAAGTGTCAGGTTTTGTGATATAAAAAATCATACCAAGAAAAATAATTTCTGAACTTTTTCCACCTTAATGTCACCCATAAACTGTACAATTCAATTGAAATAAAAAATGAAATCTTTTCAGGTGTAAAATAAAAATAAAAAACTAAAATAATTTATTTACAATAATTATCCACACACTTACATGGTACATTGTTGAAGTACCCTTTCAATTTATGTATGACAGTATTCAGTCTTTTTTGTGTAGGAGTCTATAAGAATGACACATCTAGGATGTGCAATCATGGACAACTCTTTCTTGCAGAATCCCAAATTTAACTGATTGCAAGGGTGACTCCCGTGTACATCGCCCTCTTTCAGCCAACCAACAGGTTTTCAATTAGATTCAGGCCTGGGTTCTGGCTGGGCCTTTCAAAAACTTTGATCTGCTTCTCATGAAGCCCTTCTTTTGTTGATTTGATATCTGCTTAGGGTCGTTGAACTGATACTGGATCTCAGCTTTTAGCAGAGGCTTTAAAGTTTTTTTGCAAAATTGACTGATATTTAGAACTGTTCATAATTCCCTCCATCTTGACTTAGGCCCAATTACAGTTGCCGAAAAACATCCCCAAAGCATAATGCTACCTCTACCATACTTTACTGTGGGTATAGTGTTTGTTTGGTAATGCACAGTATTGTCTTTATGCTAAACATAGTTATTTTTCCACATGCTTTTTGAAGATGTGATGTAGTTTTTGTAAAACATAGCCAATTTGGATGTATTTCTTTGTAACAAAAAGGCTTTCATCTTACTACCCAACCCTACAGGCCAGACATACACTGCAGTTCAAAAGTTTGGGGTCACCAAGACAATTTTGTCTTTTCCATGAAAAATCATACTTTTATTTATCAAATGAATTTCATTATGAATAGAAAATATAGTACAGACATTGACTAGGTTAGAAATAATGATTTTTACTTGAAATATTAATTTTCTCCTTCAAACTTTGCTTTCGTCAAAGAAAGCTCACTTTGCAGCAATGACAGCAGACTTTTGGCATTCTAGTTGTTAATTTGATGAGGTAATCTGGAGATATTTCACCCCATGCTTCCAGAAGCCCCTCCCACAAGTTGGATTGGCTTGATGGGCACTTTTTGAGTACCACACGGTCAAGCTGCTCCCTCAACAGCTCAATAGGGTTGAGATCTGGTGACTGGGCTGGCCACTCCATTACAGATAGAATACCAGCTGCCTGCTTCCTCCCTAAATAGTTCATGCATAATTTGGAGGTGGGCTTTGGGTCATTGTCCTGTTGTAGGATGAAATTGGTTCCAATCAAGCGCTGTCCACAGGTTATGGCATGGCATTGCAAAATGGAGTGATAGCCTTCCTTATTCAAAATCCCTTTTACCTTGTACAAATCTCCCACTTTACCAGCTCCAAAGCAACCCCAGACTATCACATTACCTCCATCATGCTTGACAGATGGCATCAGGCACTCTTCCAGCATTTTTTCAGTTCTGCGTCTCACAAATGTTCTTCTGTGTGATCCAAACACCTCAAACTTCAATTTGTCTGCCCATAACACTTTTTTCCAATCTAACTCTGTACAATGTCAGTGTTCTTTTACCCGTATTAATCTTTTCCTTTTATTAGCCAGTCTCAGATATGGCTTTTTCTTTGCAACTCTGCTCTGAAGGCCAGCATCCCGGAGTCGCCTCTTCACTGTAGACGTTGACACTGGCGTTTTGAGGGTACTATTTAATGAAGCTGACAGTTGAGGACCTGTGAGGCGTCGATTTGTCAAACTACAGACTCTAATGTACTTCTATTGTTGCTCAGTTGTGCAGCGGGGCCTCCCACTTCTCTTTCTACTCTGGTTAGAGCCTGTTTGTGTTCTCCTCTGAAGGTAGTAGCACACACTGTTGTAGGAAATATTCAGTTTCTTGCAATTTCTCGCATGGAATATCCTTCATTTCTAAGAACAAGAGTAGACTGTCGACTTTTTCTGGCCATTTTGAGAATTTAATGGAACCAACAAATGTAATGCTCCAGAATCCCAACAAGCTCACAGGAAGGTCAGTTTTATAGTTTCTCTAATAAGCAAAACTGTTTTCAGCTGTGCTAACATACATGCACAAGGGTTTTCAAGGGATTTCTAAACATCCATTAACTTTCTAAGACAGTTAGCAAACACAATGTACCATTAGAACACTGGAGTGGTGGTTGTGGAAATGGGCCTCTATGTAGATATTGCATTAAAAAACAGACATTTGCAGCTAGAATAGTCATTTACCACATTAACAATGTATAGAGTGTATTTCTGTTTAATTTAATGTTAGTAATGCGCCCATGTGGTCTCTGAGGGGAGGGTTACCCATCACCGGGCCGGTTTGGGGCTGTCACAGCAGTCTGTCCCGGTTCCGTCACCCCATCGGTGTCAATAAAAGATGGGGATGATGTGAGTAGGTATTCATGACGCCACATGTGGTATGCTGCCAGTTATTAGCCGCTGCTGCGAGAAGTCTCTCTTCTGGAGCAGATGGTGACGCAGCTTGAGTGTTGCAGCTCTCTACAGGTAGAGCTAGGCCCCAGGGAGGATGTGGGGAATAGTAGTAAACTCTAATGAAGGAGCACGGGCTTCAGGAAGGATCAGATGGCGCAGCGGTTGCACTTAAAGTTCTTTATTCACTGAGATGTCACCGCCTTTGGCCTGACGCACTACGCCGTCATGGGCCTCAGCCAATCCTGGATAGTTCGGAGGTCAGAACCGGTGTTTCTTTCAATGAGTCCTTCCTCCCTGCGCCATGTTGTGTGACTCCCTGTGGCTTGAATCTACACTGGGACCCGAGTCCTGGGGGGTAGTTGTGTTCCCTGTCCCATATAGCAGGCAGCGCAAGTTCGTAGATGGAGCCGTCCTATGGTCACGTCTCCTGGCTCTATATGCTGCTTTGCCTCGAATGTTGTGTGTGGGCCAGAAGACTTGAAATCCTCTGCCCGGTGGATTCTGCTGGCGGAACTTGCAGTGCCCACCAGGCTAGGGCTCCGCACCCTGGAGTAAGCGCCGGCCCTGAGAAAGTTATCAGTTCTCCCCTCAGCGACCGTGTCCTCCTGCGTCTTACTTGTTTCCTCTCCTGGACTAGACTGCTTGTAAGTGTGTGTGTGTGTCGCCTTGCACCCCAGTGTCTAGCTCCTCCCCCCAGGTTCCTGAACTAGGGAGCAGAGGGTCCACTACATTAGTGATGGCCACCCTCCAATATCTCTACCCTAGCCCAATCCCAGTGAGAGGGAATCTAACTGTGGGTTTTGGTGGATTGTGGTGGTTTTACTGGTGATGACCTCCTCTGCATCCGAGATGAATACTGTAACTCTGGTGATGTGCAGTACCATGTTGCGACTGAAGCCTCAGGGGTGCCACATTGGCTTCATTGAAAAAAAAATATGCTTTTCTTTCAAAAATAAGGAAATATCTAAGTGACCCTAAACTTTTGAACGCAGTGTATGAAGATAATTTGAGATTGCTCTCACATGCAGTACACAACCAGTAGTTACCAGAAATTAGTGCTGCTCTTTTAACATTGCTGTAAGCCTCTTGGCAGCCTCATAGACCAATGTTCTTCTTGTCTTTTCATCATTGTTTGAGAGACATCCAGTTCTAGATAATGTTTCTGTTGTGCTAAACTTAAAACACTTCTTTATGACTGTCATCATAGTGTTCCATGGTACGTTTTTTTTACCCTTCCCCTGACTGATAACTTTCAACAGTGAGATCCCTTTGCTGTGTTTTAAGCTAATTACGCACCATGGATTTTGCTGTAAAATAAACAAAGAAAATGTCACCATAAAAGGGCTTAATGTTTTGTGGGATGAGTTGTAATTTTTAGTTACATCATTGACTACCATTTTATGTACAAAAAAAATAACTTCGCAAAATTAAGGTAAAATGGTGGAAAACAATTCTGCCTTTGTTGCTTGGGTTTCATTTTTATGACTTATTGATTGTGCAGTAATAAGGACCAGGTAACATGATTTATTAGGTCAGTATGTTTACAACGATGCCAAACGTGTACTGAATTTTTTTATTATTTTAATTCTATAAAAAAACAAAATCTATTTTTTTTTTTAAATAATACGTTTAAGTCACCATTTCTCAAGACTAATGTATTTTTGTTTTTAATTTTTCGGTGATAAAGGTGTGTGAAGACTTCATTTTGCTTGTTCTCATTGGTCCCATTTTAGGGTAAATTCCATTTTTCATCAGTAGTTACTGCTGCTTTTTGTGGAAGTGTGGTGACCACAAAATGGGAATTCTGGCATTTTGATAAATAGTTTAAAGTTTTAGTTATAATAGACTTACTTTTGATTTGACAATACCAAATATGATTGTTTTATTAAAATTAATTCTTGAATTGGAAAAAGGGGGGTGATTTCATTCTTTTTATTTATTTTTTAAAAACTTTTCAGTCTATTTTTTACTTTCTACACAACACTTTATTATGCTATTGTTTTTTCTTGTACTATCTACCCCTATTTTCTTTTATTATCCTCTATTTTCTTGTACTATTTACCCCTATTTTCTTGTACTATCTCCTCTATTTAGAATACTTTAGTATTGTAATAGATAATACAATCCATTCTCTTCCATGAAGCCATATCTGTGGCAATCCTTTGGCCTCCCAAGATCAAATTGTATCACTATCCGATGTTAATTATTTACTATACTATAGGAGGTACTTGACCCAGATTGCACAATGAGTGGAGTGGCTTATGCCCTTTCCTGGCCTTTAAAATTAGTGGTACTGTGCAGGCGGCAAGAAATGTCACAGGGATTGATAGAAATGGCTTTGAGGCTAAAAACTGACATCTGCTTTACTAAACAAGCCCTATAATGTCACAAAATGTGATTTGCTCTCATACTAATCAGTAAGGTCTATAGATTTTCACTTTCATGACGAGGATGGTAAAAATGTTCTGTGAAACCCATAGAGATCTGGCAAGATTAAATATGTGTTCCCTTAATAGACTCCTCAATTATAAAAGTTCTAATGTCCTCTAATGTCCAAAGACATTGAGTAACAGTGCTGCAGAACAAATCAAGAGAAACTTAAAGACTTAAATATTTAGCTGTGTCGAAAACTCATGGACAAAAATCCAATGGGATCTGATAAAAAGAAGCCTAGTGAAGTTGAGTGACCTACATGCTACACAAATTAGGAGAACAACGAAAACTGAGAAAATAGGGCATTGAGTTCAGTAGCTAGGGTGAAGGGAGAATTGAAAAAGGTATCTTTCGAGGAAATAGAAAATGAAAGAAGAAAAAGCCTCAATTTGAGGCCTTGAAATCAAATAAACATTTTCAGGGGTTTAATATTGAATAGTTCTCACAATAACGGCTTTCTGATTTTTATGCAATACTCATATCGCAGATCAGAGATTATGGGGAATAACATATGTGAGAACCATATCATCCATGTGACAATGTAACAGTCCCCTTTATTTTAACCAATTTTTTTTTATTAGAAACACAATAAATAAGTTAGTATCAGTCTTCTGTTTCACCGTTCAGTCACACAACATTGTTTCTTGATCCCAGAACGGATTGTGATACATGGACCGGCATCATTGCCCAAATTTGACAACCTCATAGGTAGGGATAAACAAAGCCGAACTGTAAAGTTTGGGATCCCTACTGAACATCTTGTGTTCGGTGCTGAATCTCGAACACAGACTTTAGATTGTATGACTGGTTCCTATTCGAGTTTGTCATCCAAATAAAGCTTGTTGAAAGGTTGGAGAGCAGCCAATCAGACAGTTTTTTAAGAAGTGGGAGCTTGTGGAGCTATCACAGCCATGCCAAGTATTAGCATGGCTGTGATAGGAAACCACTGTGAATAAATAAATCAATAAATGATGAGAGCTAGGAATGGAAGTTAAATGATAATAAGAGCAGGATAGTTTTACATACCATGTTTCCTGGAGGATCACACTGCAGTCAGACTGTCTTCCAGGCCCACTAATTAAGGTTCATTAATATTCACTGCCTCCCACTCTCTATGTCAGTGTTTGTGATTGGTTGCAGATTGCTATACACACACCCCCACCCTGTGTCCGTGTCTGTGATTAGTTGCAGTCAGTTTGCCGTATAGTAGGGCAAAAACAAATAATCAATAAAAAAATGACTTAGACTCCCACCATATTTTGATATCCAGTGCGGATAACACCACAGCTACAGGCTGCAGCCCTCACCTGTGAGCTTTACTCTGGCTGGATATCAAAATAGAGTGGAAAAACATCTACAAGGGTGTTTTGAGAATTAATAAAGGGGTGAAAGAGGGTGTGTGTATTTTATTTGAAATAAATTATTTTTTTAGGTGTTTGTGTTATATTTCTTTTCACTGACAGGATTAGTAATGGGGGAGTCTCATAGATGCCTCCCATTACTAACCTATTGCTTGATGGCAGCTGTCACTTGTTCACAAATCACAGCTGTCATTAAACCCTTATATTACCCTGATTGCCACCACACCAGGCTAATCAGCGTTAGTCGGAAGTGGTTAGAGTCATGCCGGAGACTCAGTAAGTATAACGGGCTTGCTCCAATCCCCCTATCCCTTCTACCACCATTTTTAAGCACCATATTCTGGCCTCCATAGACTTATCTGGGGATTGGCGTCTGGCCAGATATTCGGGATCAATTCACTGGTCAACGCAATTTTTCTGGCAAAAGGTTTTAAAAACATATTTTAAGTCAATTTTGCCTGCTGATTATGAATATGAACTCCGTTTTTGGCTATCACATCAGGATTTCAAGATATTTTCAACTTTTGATGAAAATTACTCATATTGAATGTTTTATGATAAAAAGACATGCTGTTAGGTACTAAATTTTGTATATTTTTAATCAAGGAATAACAAACATTACCATGTCTATGTACAGCAAATCAAATATACTTAAAGAATTAAACAACAAAATCTAAAAACACATACATATATATATATATATATATATATATATATATATATATATATATGGCACACAGATGAATGGCAATTGGCAGTTATTTGAACTTTCTTTTCTTGGCTGATCTGTGATGTAAAAAAAAACAAATCAGAATTGTATAGGCCAGGGTACCTTAGTATACAGACCAGAATGTTATACCCATAAAAATAATAACTTTATTAATAATCAATTAAAAGATTTTCAATCAACCAAAACATCAAACATACAGAAGTGCATATAGTATGAAGGTGCACACTGAGTGGCCAGGTGTAGGAAAGCTTATAGAGGGGTCTGAGGGTGGTATAGATGAAGTATTGATAATATGGACCAGGAAGAGTTATATCTATCCCTGATCTGTGTCCTACTTACCAATGGGGCTTTAAGAACCCTAGATTTGTGGTGCTCCCATTCCACGGTGGCTCGCCCTCACTGTTCCTTACTACCTGATTGAATAGCCACCATTAAACAACAAAATATAAAAACACATATATATGGCACAGAGATGAATGGCAAATGGCAGTTATTTGAACTTTCTTTTCTTGGCTGATCTGTGATGTACAGCTTCTGGGTTGTCTCTCATCAAGCGCCAGCAATAGTCAGCCATCATATGTGAGTCCCTCCGGCCTTGACACCATTCTTCCATTGTTTTAATGTCCTGATAAACACTCCCATTGTTCCTCGCTCCCATCCCCAAGGTTCTCTGGAAAAAAGTCCCAATGTCTGTGTAAATAGTGAATCTTGATACTCATTCTACATCCAAGATTTTGCAGACTCATTAGAAGTTCTTTCACAATCTCTTCATAGTTGTCTGCTTTCTTATTCCCTAGAAAATTCTGCACCACGTTACAAAATGCGTTCCAAGCTCTTTCTTCTGTCTCATTCATTGATGTGATAAAATTTGGGTCTCTCATAAGTGTTCTTATTTGAGTTCCATCAAATATTCCAGCCTTTTTCTTCTCTTCACTAAGACCAGAAAAAGTTGAACATAGATAGTTAAAGCATTCTCCACTGTCATTGACAGCTTTGATGAACTCCTTCATCAATCCAAGTTTTATGTGCAAGGAAGGAAAGACAATGTTCTTCCTATCCACTAGAGGATCATGATGATGACATTCTTATTTCCAGATGCCAAACTGTGTTGCTGAGGCCATTCAGTTTTCACCCAATGCTCTGCTGTAGCTCTACTGTCCCAGTAGCACAGAAAACAAGGGTGTTTTGTGTACCCTCCTTGCAGACCCAAAATAAAGTTAACCATTTTCAAATTAACACAAATGAACCACCCATGAACATTATATTGTAATCTCTCTAGAACAATCTTGATGTTTTTATATTCTTCTTTAAGTTTTACAGAATGACCTATTGGTACAGAGCCATACTTATTTCCATTGTGTAACAGAGCACATTTTAAACTTCTTTTGGAACTATCAATAAAAAGCCTCCAATCCCTTGAATCATATGCTGGAAGTCCCATAAAGAGAAGTAGCCCTTCAACATCCATACAATAGACAAGCTGGCCATCTGAATGGAAGTACTTACGCAGTTCTGCTTCCCTGTTACCATAAAATGAGACACTTGTTCCGGGTTTCAACATTTGATTCTCTTGTAGTCTTGAAGCCAATAGTTCAGCAGACTCTTTTGGTAGATAAAGATCTCTAACCAGATCATTCAAAGCAGACTGAGTAATCAGAATTGGTTTGTCACAATCTTCATTACATGGCTGAAAAATATCTGGACTGTCTTCTTCATCAGTATAACAATGTGAGGAGAGATCTGTGTCAATGTCTTCTGGAAGCGCAGTATATTTTGGTACAGGTATGTCTTCCTATGGGCAACTGGTCGAATAGCTGAAGGGATACTCTGGTATTGCATATATTGCTTGTTTTTCTTATAGAAACCTTTTACATCGACAAGGCAGAAATAGCAGTCTTCTAAATGATTGCTTGGTTCTCTCCAAACCATAGGAACTCCAAACTGAAGTTTAGCATTCTTTCCTTGAGACCATGATCTCAAGCTCTCAATACAGGTTTTGCACACTTGCTAGTCTTGTTCTCCAAGTTTTACTTTGAAGTACGCAAAATACGCCCTCAAAACAAAGTCAGTAATGTTGCGCCTCTGAGTCTTCACAATAAAGTTTCCACAGATGTAACAAAAGATATTTGGATCACTTGAGCACTGTCTTCTGCGAGATGTAGAGGCCATTGTTAGATCAGCAAAACATCCTGCAGAGAAATTCAAGATAAAAGTTGTTAGCTACCTGAGTGGTTCATTGAATTTCTGCCCCTCCCCCACACCTTAGGTATTGATTCACAAACAAAAAACAGAAAAACAGCAGGATAAAAACAATATCAAAATTCATTGAAAATTTCAATAAATAAAACAGTACCTGCACACGACTGTTGTGTACGTTGAAAACTGTTTGTTTACTTTCTTATCATAACAATTGGGAATTATGCATGTTGAAAGAAAACAAGGATATTCTCAAATTTATTGGGAGACTAAATGAAAACTAAATTTACCTTAGTGAATCGTATAAACCGCCACTTTTGATACACTACTTATATTTTTCATGGAATTCATGAAAATGGGATATATACCTATAGCGAAAAAACGTGATGTGATAGAGAAATTATAAGATCAGATTTGAATTCCGCACCCTCAAATTAATCTGAAACTGTTCTTAAAGTCCATACCAGAAACATTTTTTTTTTTTTGTGGACTTGTGTTATGGGCCAGCACCGTTTTTTTTTTTAACCCGGGTAGACCAGCTGATCCTAGTTATCTGCGAGTCCACCCATCACTAGTCTCATTACATTTTCCCATATAGTGTATATTGATTATTAGTGATGAGCGAGTACTAAAAAGCTTGGGTGCTCGAAGCTCGGGCCGAGCCTCCCAAGATACTCGTGTACTCGGCCCGAGCAACGAGCCCAATGTTATCCTATGGGAGACCCGAGTATTTTTGTGAAATGACCCCCCGGCAGCATGGAGAAACCCTAAAAATGGCACAAAAGTCTCAGAAGAGTGCTCAAATGACATGGCAACAGCATGGGGAAGACCCCTTGAAGCATTTATCACTCAAAAGTCACAGCTGTGAACAATTTTGTCCGCGTTTTACGCCATTTTTACGGACTCACCAGAAAACCTTCCAAAATGACCCCAAAATGATTTTTCATGGCGGAAATGTTAAGGGCACATACCCAATAGTGAGATAGAGCTGGTGTATGTTACTTTTTGAGATTAATACATGAAATATTTTACGTGAAAACATTGTGTGGCACTCCGATGTCCCTGAGAAGAGACGTACATGAAGGCCTCTTGAGTCTAATGTGCCCATTTTGAGGAAGTGAGTCTTTGTAGTATTTTCCTTTGCCAGGGCAGCCAAAAATTGGGAGGCTCCACGTTGTCCCTGGATAGAGACGTGCATGAGGGCCTGTAAACCTGAAGTGCCCATTGTAAGGAAGTGGGTCTATTTCAGTATAGCCCTTAGGCAGGGCAGCCAAAAATTGGGAGGCTCCACATTGTCCCTGGATAGAGACGTGCATGATGGCCTGTAAACCTGAAGTGCCCATTGTAAGGAAGTGGGTCTATTTCAGTATAGCCCTTTGCCAGGGCAGCCAAAAATTGGGAGGCTCCACGTAGTCCCTGGATAGAGACGTGCATGAGGGCCTGTAAACCTGAAGTGCCCATTGTAAGGAAGTGGGTCTATTTCAGTATAGCCCTTAGGCAGGGCAGCCAAAAATTGGGAGGCTCCACATTGTCCCTGGATAGAGACGTGCATGATGGCCAGTAAACCTGAAGTGCCCATTGTAAGGAAGTGGGTCTATTTCAGTATAGCCCTTTGCCAGGGCAGCCAAAAATTGGGAGGCTCCACGTTGTCCCTGGATAGAGACGTGCATGAGGGCCTGTAAACCTGAAGTGCCTATTGTAAGGAAGTGGGTCTATTTCAGTATAGCCCTTAGGCAGGGCAGCCAAAAATTGGGAGGCTCCACATTGTCCCTGGATAGAGACGTGCATGATGGCCTGTAAACCTGAAGTGCCCATTGTAAGGAAGTGGGTCTATTTCAGTATAGCCCTTTGCCAGGGCAGCCAAAAATTGGGAGGCTCCACGTTGTCCCTGGATAGAGACGTGCATGAGGGCCTGTAAACCTGAAGTGCCCATTGTAAGGAAGTGGGTCTATTTCAGTATAGCCCTTAGGCAGGGCAGCCAAAAATTGGGAGGCTCCACATTGTCCCTGGATAGAGACGTGCATGATGGCCTGTAAACCTGAAGTGCCCATTGTAAGGAAGTGGGTCTATTTCAGTATAGCCCTTAGGCAGGGCAGCCAAAAATTGGGAGGCTCCACATTGTCCCTGGATAGATACGTGCATGATGGCCTGTAAACCTGAAGTACCCATTGTAAGGAAGTGGGTCTATTTCAGTATAGCCCTTTGCCAGGGCAGCCAAAAATTGGGAGGCTCCACGTTGTCCCTGGATAGAGACGTGCATGAGGGCCTGTAAACCTGAAGTGCCCATTGTAAGGAAGTGGGTCTATTTCAGTATAGCCCTTAGGCAGGGCAGCCAAAAATTGGGAGGCTCCACATTGTCCCTGGATAGAGACGTGCATGATGGCCTGTAAACCTGAAGTGCCCATTGTAAGGAAGTGGGTCTATTTCAGTATAGCCCTTAGGCAGGGCAGCCAAAAATTGGGAGGCTCCACATTGTCCCTGGATAGATACGTGCATGATGGCCTGTAAACCTGAAGTACCCATTGTAAGGAAGTGGGTCTATTTCAGTATAGCCCTTTGCCAGGGCAGCCAAAAATTGGGAGGCTCCACGTTGTCCCTGGATAGAGACGTGCATGAGGGCCTGTAAACCTGAAGTGCCCATTGTAAGGAAGTGGGTCTATTTCAGTATAGCCCTTAGGCAGGGCAGCCAAAAATTGGGAGGCTCCACATTGTCCCTGGATAGAGACGTGCATGATGGCCTGCAAACCTGAAGTACCCATTGTAAGGAAGTGGGTCTATTTCAGTATAGCCCTTTGCCAGGGCAGCCAAAAATTGGGAGGCTCCACGTTGTCCCTGGGTAGAGACGTGCATGAGGGCCTCAAAACATTAAGTGTCCATTTTAAGGAAGTGGGTGTATTTCAGTATAGCCCTTTGCCAGGGCAGCCAAAAATTGGGAGGCTCCATGTTGTCCCTGGGTAGAGACGTGCATGAGGGCCTCAAAACATTAAGTGTCCATTTTAAGGAAGTGGGTGTATTTCAGTATAGCCCTTTGCCAGGGCAGCCAAAAATTGGGAGGCTCCACGTTGTCCCTGGGTAGAGACGTGCATGAGGGCCTCAAAACATTGTTCCCATTGCAAAGGAGCGGGTCTCCTGTCGTTGTAATGTCCATTCTGCAAAGAATGGGCGAAAAAATTTACCACTGGGGGTATACCTGAAACAAAGGCCTAAGTATTGCAATTTGTAACGGTCATCATCATGGTGGCGCATGAGGAGAAGGAGGAGCAGTCCAGCGATTATCCAAAGTCGAGAAGTGTGTACCCATGGGTGAGTGGAGGTACATGGCAAACTTTAAATTCCGCTCTCATTTGCTGGTGGTGTGGTGAAGTCTGGCCCAATCCAACCCTTGTTCATCTTTATCAGAGTCAGCCTGTCAGCATTTTCAGTTGACAGGCGGGTGCGTTTATCTGTAATGATTCCACCTGCGGCACTAAAAACACGCTCTGACAAAACGCTAGCAGCAGGGCAGGCAAGGACTTCCAAGGCGTAGAGAGCCAATTCATGCCACGTGTCCAGCTTGGATACCCAATAATTGTAAGGCACAGAGGAATGTCGGAGTACAGTTGTTCGATCTGCAAGGTACTCCTTCAGCATCTGGGCAAACTTAGGATTTCTTGTGGCACTACCCCGCACCTCAGGGGCTGTGGTACGTGAGGGGCTGAGAAAACTGTCCCACATCTTAAAGACTGTTCCCCTACCTCTGGCGGATTGGACTTGTGCCTCTCTCTGCTGTACGCCTCGGTTGTCCACTGATTCCTGACCTATGCCGCTAGCGTTTTGTGAGGGGAATGCTTTGCCTACTTCCGTGAGTATGGCCTTCCGAAACTGCTGCATTTTGGTTGACCTCTCCTCCACGGGAATAAGAGACAAAAAGTTCTCCTTGTAGCGTGGGTCTAACAGTGTTACCAACCAGTAATGATTGTCGGCCAAGATGTTCTTAACGCGAGGGTCACGAGACAGGCAGCTTACCATAAAGTCAGCCATGTGCGCCAGACTCTTAACAGCCAGGACTTCAGTAGCCTGACCAACAAGATGACTGAACATGCTGTCCTCCTCCTCCTCCTCCTCCTCCTCCTCCTCCTCATGTACCCTGTCCTCTGGCCAGCCACGCTGAACCGAGGATATGACTGGTGTGCATGTCATATCCTCAATTTGGCCGGAGAGTTGCTCCATGTCTTCATCCTCCTCCTCGTCATAGTCCTCCACTGCACGTTGTGATGAGACGAGGCTGGGCTGTGTGTTATCACCCACACCCACTACTGTTTCTTGCTGCAACTCATCGCGCTCCGCCTGCAATGCATCATGTTTGTTTTTCAGCAGAGACCGTTTTAGAAGGCAGAGTAGCGGTATGGTGACGCTAATAATGGCGTCATCACCACTCACCATCTTGGTGGAGTCCTCAAAGTTTTGGAGGATGGTACATAGGTCTGACATCCATCTCCACTCCTCAGGTGTTATGTGTGGAGTTTGACCCATTTCCCGACGGCTTAGGTGATGCAGGTACTCAACAACTGCCCTCTTCTGCTCACATATCCTGACCAACATGTGCAGAGTTGAATTCCAACGCGTGGGGACATCACACACCAGTCTGTGAGCCGGAAGATGCAAACGGCGCTGAAAGCCGGCAAGGCCGGCTGAAGCAGTAGGTGACTTTCGAAAATGTGCAGACAGGCGGCGAACTTTTACCAGCAGATCAGACAGCTCTGGGTATGACTTTATAAACCGCTGAACCACGAGGTTGAGCACATGGGCCACGCATGGAACATGTGTCAGCTGGCCTCGCCTCAAAGCCGCCACCAGGTTCCGGCCATTGTCACACACGACCTTTCCTGGCTTTAGGTTCAGAGGTGTGAGCCAGTGATCTGCCTGCTGTTTCAGAGCTGTCCACAGCTCTTCTGCATTGTGGGGTTTGTCACCTATGCAGATTAGCTTCAGCACAGCCTGTTGCCGCTTCGCCGAGGCAGTGCTGCAGTGCTTCCAGCTTGTGACTGGTGTGGAGGGCACAGTGGATGAGGATGCGCAGGAGGAGGAGGAGGCTGAAGAGCATGACATTCCGGAGCTGTAGAGTGTGGGTGAAACACTGACTGAGGTAGGGCCTGCAAACCTTGGTGTGGGAAGGACGTGTTCCGTCCCTCGCTCAGACTGGGTCCCAGCTTCCACAATATTAACCCAGTGTGCCGTCAACGAGATGTAGCGGCCTTGCCCACAAGCACTTGTCCACGTGTCTGTGGTTAGGTGGACCTTGGGTGAAACAGCGTTGTTCAGGGCACGTGTGATGTTTTGTGACACGTGGTTATGCAACGCGGGGACGGCACACCGGGAGAAATAGTGGCGGCTGGGGACCGAGTAACGTGGGACAGCTGCCGCCATCAGGTCACGGAATGCTTCTGTCTCCACCAGCCTAAAAGGCAACATTTCCAGCGCAAGCAGTCGCGAAATGTTAGCATTTAGAACTGTGGCATGTGGGGTGTTGGCAGTGTATTTGCGCCTGCGTTCAAAGGTTTGCTGAATGGATAACTGAACGCTGCGCTGGGACAAGGACGTGCTTGATGATGGTGTTCTTTCTGCGTAGGCAACTGCAGGTGCAGGAGTGGAGGAGGCTCGTTCGCAGGCAGCATGGACAGAGGATTGGCTCGCATGCACAACCAGCGAAGACGTAGCAGTGACATCAGCAAGCACTGCTCCTCGACTCTGTTGTACTTCCCACAAAGTCGGGTGCTTGGCTGACATGTGCCTGATCATGCTGGTGGTGGTCAGGCTGCTAGTTTTGGTACCCCTGCTGATGCTGGCACGGCAGGTGTTGCAAATGGCCTTTTTTGAATCATCTGGATCCAACTTAAAAAACTGCCAGACTCGGGAAGACCTAACATTTGTACAGGCACCTTGTGTCGTCGTGTTGTTCCGGGGAACGGTTGCCTGACTTCTGCCTGGGGCCACCACCCTGCTTCTTACTGCCTGTTGTGATGCTACGCCTCCCTCCCCCTGTGCACTGCTGTCCTCGCTCTGCATATCCTCCTGCCAGGTTGGGTCAGTTACTGGATCATCCACCACGTCGTCTTCCTCTTCCGCACCCTGCTCCTCCTCCTGACTTGCTGACAATTGTGTCTCATCATCGTCCACCACTTGTTGAGACACGTTGCCAACTTCGTGAGAACGTGGCTGCTCAAATATTTGGCCATCTGTACAGACGATCTCCTCATGACCCACTTCAATATGAGCTGGCGAGAGGCCAGAATGTGTGAATGGAAACGTGAACAGCTCTTCCGAGTGTCCAAGTGTGGGATCATTAATGTCCGAGGAGGACGTGTACTCAGCCTGGTGGTAGGAAGGAGGATCAGGTTCAGAAATGTGCGGTGCAGTATCACGGCTACTGACACTTGACCGTGTGGAAGACAGAGTGTTTGTGGTGGTGCCAATCTGACTGGAAGCATTATCCGCTATCCAACTAACAACCTGTTGACACTGGTCTTGGTTCAAGAGCGGTGTACTGCTGCGGTCCCCAAGAATTTGGGACAGGACGTGCGAGCGACTAGATGTGGCCCTTTCTTGTGGCGAAATTAGAGCTTGCCCACGACCTCGGCCTCTGCCTGCACCACCATCACGTCCACTTCCTTGTTCCTTGCCAATGCCCTTGCGCATTTTGCAATGCTGTGCACTGCTGACGTGTATATTCACTACTTGTGCGTTATATCAAAGTGTGTGGAAATTGCACACAAGTGCACCTGTACGCTGCCACCAACAGGCACACACGTGCGGTTTTAAAAACCAAGCACGGACGCAATAATAACCTAACAGGTTTTTTTGGGGAGCGACAATTACAGACAAGTCAGACACTATCTGGACTGTTTTACACTGTGTACACCAGCCCCAGATATGATGAAGGCTGGTATACGGTCACCACTACCCTGCCTGCCTGCCTGCCTGTATACTGGTACAATAGTCCTGACAAGGACTCTTTTGGTCACTAGCCTGTATTCAGACCTGGCTATACCCTGCCTGTATATAGCAACAATAGTCCTGAGAAGGACTCTGCTACTGTACTCCGACCTGGCTATACCCTGCCTGCCTGTATACAACTAGAATAGTCCTGAGAAGGACTTTTGGTCACACTGTTTGCAGCCCTGCAACTGAAAAAGCTATAAAGGGCCGCAAAGCTTTCCCTGAATCAGCGACACTCTCCCTACTCTGACTGTCTGAATAGCTGTGAGCAGAGCACAGCGCGCCGGCCGATATAAAGGCTCGGTCACGCTGTGCAGGCCGGCCAATCACTGCAATTCCACAACTAACAGGGCTGTGGCATTGCAGTGGTCTGCCAGCCAATCCCTGCATGAGGGCTGGCTCTCAAAAGAGCGCCAACATGCAGAAATGAAGACCACGAGTAAAGCACGAGTATCGCGAGATTACTCGGTCCCCGCCGAGCAGCCCGAGTACAGCGATACTCGTGCGAGTACCGAGTAGTGACAAGCATGCTCGCTCATCACTATTGATTATGTGTGGATGTGTATCTGCAGCTGTAAAATATTCCAGTCTATCTCCTCTTCTTTCTATAACCTACTATTGGCTTATCAAGCAAGTATTTTGCTAATGCTCCTCAGTACTGCAGAAATTTCTCAAAGCCTGTAAGAGGAACCACGAGCAATAAAAAAAAACTTCAGTTCATGGTGATCATTATAAATAGGTCCAATAATGCAGTCAGCTCCATGCAGCTGGAGTATACTGTTCTGCACTGGCGTAAAATCAACTGTACATCCAAGTGCTCATCACATAAGGTAACAAGCTCCAGGATCATATCCTGATGTTTGGCAAAATCAATGAACAGCAGCAATAATTTGTTTTTTTCTTCTTTCCTGACTTGTGTAATCTTTATAGAAAGTAATTTTAGAAAAGGAATCCCCTGTAACATCAAGCAGCATGTAAAAGAAAAACAGAAACATATTCTTTGAGGAAGCGGTACGTACTGTGAGCGGATATTTTTATATTTTGCTTATGTTATGACTATTCCTCAATGCAATTGTGGAACATTTTCAAATTGAAATGCAAAGAAACACCTTTTTCTATAGTAAAATATTTTGAAACTGTTTCTTGGTGTGACCTGAGAATAAGATTAATTTAAATAACTCAGATGTAATGAAATTTACTGTAGATAAACAGGAAACAATGTTGTAAAAACTTGGAAATGAAGACATTTGTTAAATTGCTGCATCTGACTGATGTTTAGGTTGTCACTCTCATTCAGAAGTAGCTGGTTAGGTAAGTATAGTTTTATTCTTCAACCATACTTGTTCCAATTTCAATCTCCAATATTATTTTCTTTTAATATTCAATGATGGGAACTCTCCTGCACTTCTTCAGACATATACTTCTTGGTAATGCTGGTATCACTTTTATGTTATGTATAAAAGCTGGCATGCTTTTAGTGACCCTTTTTCTCTCATCCAGAGAATTGGTGAACCAGTCTTTATTCAACTGGTGGAACATTCCACGTTCACTTGTGGAGTTCCCCGACAGCTCGTTTGATAGCATGTTGTAGGTTCACAGCAACAGCTTCCAAATGCAAATACCAGATCTGGAATCAGTTCCAGACCTTTTACATGCTTAATTAATGATGGAATAACATGGAAATAGCCCATGCAGCCCATTAAAAAGTTTTATAGATAATGCTCCAATTTGATCTTTTGAAAAGAGGCAGCTACATATTAAAGAGAAACTAAAAAAAATCAGCGAGAGCGTGAGTTGGTACACATACACATTATAACCGCATGTTCACACTGTGCATTAGACAAAGAAAACCCAAAATGAAAATAATATGGACATATACCCTGCTGTAACTAAATAAAGGCATAGTCCATATAAATTCACATAAGGTACTTAGTAAACACTATATTTGATTAAAAAAAGCATAAAGCCATTCCACAGCGACAAGGTGTACCCAAAATGGGACGGTACATTATACTCTCTAGTATTAAAACCTTACCATGTGTCAGAACAGACCTCAATCTTAATAAAGGCACAAAGTGACTGGGTTCAGACTACACCGTGTGCAGAATTATTAGGCAAGTTCTATTTTAGAGGATTTTTTTTATTATTGATCAACAACTATGTTCTCAATCAACCCAAAAGACTCATAAATATCAAAGCTTAATATTTTGGAAGTTGGAGTAGGTTTTTTTTAGATTTGGCTATCTTAGGAGGATATCTGTTTGTGCAGGTAACTATTACTGTGCATAATTATTAGGCAACTTATTAAAAACCAAATATATTCCTATCTCACTTGTTTATTTTCACCGGTAAACCAATATAACTGCACAAAATTTAGAAATAAACATTTCTGACATGTAAAAGCAAAACCCCAAAAAATTAGTAACCAATATAGTCACCTTTCTTTATGATGATACTCAACAGCCTACCATCCATAGATTCTGTCAGTTGCTTGATCTGTTTACGATCAACATTGCGTGCAGCAGCCACCACAGCCTCCCAGACACTGTTCCGAGAGGTGTACTGTTTTCCCTCCCTGTAGATCTTACATTTTATGAGGGACCACATTATTTTTTCATATTTTAGACCTTTACTGGCCAGCCATGCTGTGGAGTAGTTGGATGCATGTGATGGAGCATTGCCCTGCATGAAAATCATGTTTTTCTTGAACGATAACGACTTTTTCTTGTACCACTGCTTCAAGAAGTTGTCTTCCAGAAACTGGCAGTAGGTCTGGGAATTGAGTTTCACTCCATGCTCAACCCGAAAAGGTCCCACAAGTTCATCTTTGATGATACCAGCCCATACCAGTACCCCACCACCACCTTGCTGGCGTCTAAGTCGGAGTGGAGCTCTCTGCCCTTTACTGATCCAGCCTCTGGTCCATCCATCTGGCCCATCAAGAGTCACTCTCATTTCATCAGTCCATAAAACCTTTGAAATATCAGTCTTAAGATATTTCTTGGCCCAGTCTTGACGTTTTATCTTGTTTCTTGTTCAAAGGTGATCGTTTTTCAGCCTTCCTTACTTTGGCCATGTCCCTGATTATGGCACACCTTGTGGTTTTTGATACTCCAGTAACGTTGCAGCTCTGAAATATGGCCAAACTAGTGGCAAATGGCATCTTGGCAGCTTCACGCTTGATTTTCCTCAATTCATGGGCAGTTATTTTGCACTTTTTTGCCCAACACGCTTCTTGCAACCCTGTTGGCTATTTGCTATGAAACACTTGATTGTTCAGTGATCACACTTCAAAAGTTTGGCAATTTCAAGACTGCTGCATCCCTCTGCAAGACATCTCACAATTTTGGACTTTTCAGAGCCCATCAAATCTCTCTTCTGACCCATTTTGCCAAAGGAAAGGAAGTTGCCTTATAATTAAGCACACCTTATAAAGGGTGTTGATGTCATTACACCACACCCCTCCTCATTACAGAGGTGCCCATCACCTGATTTACTTAATTGGTAGTTGGCTCTTAAGCCTGCTTGGAGCATGTATAAAAATTATAATGTGATTAAAATACTCATTTGCCTAATAATTCTGCACACGGTGTATGAACAGGGCCGCCATAAAGCCATTACTCCTGGGACTCCTGTACTGGGCCTGGTGAGCAGCAGGCAGGAGAGGGGGGCCCGGACACGCTGACAGGCCCCTCCCCTTTAATTCCACTACTTACTGGGCCCCAGGGGCGGGGGCCGTTGACAGTACATTTCGCAGGGCTGGCCATGCAGTGGGCAGGAGGCAGGAGGTGGGGCCCGGACACATTGACAGCCCGGACCCCTCCCCTTTCATTCCTCTGCTCACCTGGCCCCATAGGGCAGGGGACAGAGATGTTGCACTGACAGCACCTGCAGTCACACAGGGGCCCCAAGTGGGAGCGTGCGCTTAGAGCCTGAAAACGCGTTCATGTCGGGGGCGGGGGCCAGCTTCCCCATCGCGGGGGCTGCTCGGGGAGATGGTGCTCGAATCCGGTGCCTTCTCCTCGGTGGTTCGAGCGGGCCAGACCCGGGGCTCGAGCAGCGCTCCTCGCCCACTAGTGAAAAGGGGAGGAATTGGACTTTTGGGATATATAGAGTTCGTAACGCCACCCACGGGTTGTGGTGATGGTGGGCACCACCGCTGCTAGTGACGGGATTCACGGGAGCGATGGTGGGAAACAGCTAGGTGTTGACCCCTCCATGGGTAGGGGCGGTTGGTCCCGGGGTCCAGTAGGAGGTTGGGTTCCCGTAGGATGGGGTTCGCAGGGTGCAGGGTTGCGGTGCAGCGTAGTGTGATGCCGGATGGCACTGGTGTACTCACTCAGACACAGATGGACAGAGTCTCTGGTAAACGGCTGGATGGACGGAGGCCCGCAGACGACTGCGGTGTTCTCCCTGGATGGGTTGATGGTGGCTGTCGTTTACCTGCACCTGTGTTTTGTGTCTTGACTCCAATGCCTGGGCACCGGGAGTCTGCTCCCCGATGTATATGTGCCGGAGGAGCCCTTTTGCCTGCAGACACTGGCCCTTTGGATCTCTGGCCCTTGGCGGTGGCACTTACCCGGAACAGTTGGAATGTTGCCTTCAATCGGGACTTGGGTGGGAATGAACCCCTGAGGTCCAGATCGCAATCAGAAAATTTGACTAGAGGTTGGCTTTAAGCCTAGTCGGGGTCTGAGTACCCTGCCTGGTGCTTGGCTCCAATCGGCCCCCCGGTTCGGTACCGGCGGGCCACCGCTCGATCCCGGTCCTATGGTTCCGCTGACCTTCGCCAACTCCTGCAGATGGCCACCACTGTCTGCCGACCTTGCTGGATGTACCTGGGCTCCAACCCAGACACCCACAGTTTTCACTCCTCACTCAATCTACTGCCCAGAATGGGACTCTCTTACTGACTGTCTGACTGACTACTGTGTTTTCCCGCCTCTAGGTCTGTGAACTCCTCGGTGGGCGGGGCCAACCACCTGGCTCCGCCCAACCTGGTGTGGACATCAACCCTGGAGGGTGTCAACAAGGGTTTCATGTGTGACTGGTGTGACCTGTCCAGGGAAGGGGGTGTATGATATGTAGTGATCTGTGACCCCTGGAGTCCAGGCCATCACATTTACCCCTTAGCGACCTATGACGTACTGGGTACGTCATAGCTCCCTGGTACTTAAGGACCCATGACGTACCCAGTAGGTCATGGCGAGATTGCGGCCCTGGTAGCTATGATCGCTTTGCAAATATCTTAGATCCGGGGAGGAGGGGCCCTCTGCCTAACCTCAGGAGGGGTGGTGTCTCCTCCCCGGACCGAAGGCGGCTGTGATTGACTGAGCGACGTTCGTCAGCCAATCACAGCCACTGTAATGTTTTAGCCATTGAAAATGGTTGAAACATTAAAATCCAGCCATGTTCAGTGCAGCTATAGCACCGATCATTGGCAGGAGCTGGGTGACCTCAGTTTCACCCGCCCCCAGCTCTGATTGGAGAGACCGGCCTTGTGACCGCTCTCTCCGATCACTGTGGATCTGGGGCTGGAGACCGCCCCCTCAGCTTCACTCCGGTGTCTGTGGAAGGTGATGGGAGCGATCGGTAAGTTACAGACACTGTCTCCTTTCAGCCGCCGCCATTGCCCTAGCAGTCACTGCCCCTGATCCAACGTCACTAAACCCATCTGCTGCGACCCCTCCATCTGCCACCGCCTCCCCCATAAGCCGCTGCCCCCCTCCCTCATCTGCTGCCCCCTCCCTCATCTGCTGGCCCCTCTCCCACCTCTCACTTTCCTCAATCTGCTGTGATCTCCCCACCTGCTGTGACTCCCCACCTGCTGTGACCCCCCACCTGCTGTGACCCCCCCACCTGCTGTGATCCACCCACCTGCTGTGACGCTCCACCTGCTGTGACTCCCACCCCCACCTGCTGTGACTCCCCCACACCTGCTGTGATCCCTCCACCTGCTGTGATCCCCCCCACCTACTGTGACCCACCACCTGCTGTGATCCCCCCACCTGCTGTGATTCACCCCCACCATCTATCCGTCTCTCTGTCTATCCGTCTCTCTGTCGATCCGTCCCTCTGTCGATTCGTCCCTCTATACATCCATCCCTCTGGCTATTCATCTCTCATCTATATGTAACACCCACGGGGCAGGGATTAAATGTTACTCGTCGTCGGGCCGGTGATGTTGTGTCAGGGGGATGTCACAGGTGGCCCTGCCCTGCTTCTTGGCCCCGAGGTGTACAATAAAAGGGGATTTGGATGATGGTGGGGAATGATGAGGATGATAGTCTTGTGACGCCACCTGTGGTACGTGGCCAGGAATTAGCCGCCGCTGCTGTCGCTGTCCTTCGGGCGAATGGTGTTGCAGCAAGGATGGTTCTGCTCCCCACAGGTGAAGCGAGGCCCCGGGGAGGATGATGAGGAGAGTAGTGGCTGTTGGCGCTGAAGCGAGGGGCGACTGCAATCAAAAGGCTGAATCAGATGCTGTGGTTCCAACTGTGATGGGTCCCAGCCGATCCCAGATCCGTTGGAGGTTAGAACCGGTACGGTGGTCGATGGGCCTTTCCTTATTGCGCCTTTATAGATGGATCCCCGTGGCCTGAAACTGCTTGGGGACCCCGGTTTGTGTAGTGTTAGCTCCTGTCCCGTGTGTAGGTGACGTGAGGCCGCTGTGGGGCTTGACTGTAATCACGACTCCGGACCCTATGTGAAACTGTGCTCCGGGATCTCGTAGTGGCCAGAGGGACATGCAAGCCCCCTGTCCTGCAGATTCTGGTGATACAAGGTGAAGTCTGTTCCACCCTAAGGCTCTGCACCATGAAACCTCACCGGTCCCGCTCCTGTTCTTTCCTGCTGGAGAACACTTTAACTGTTGTGTAAGCTCCTAAGCTCCTAACTCCCCTTGGTGGCTGCTCCTCCCCCGGTTCCCTGTCACTAGTGGGTGGCTGCCCCCTATGTTTGGTGACTACCTTAAGACCCGTCCCTAGCCTGGTCCCCAATGGGGAGGGAAACCTGGTTGTGTATATGAATTTGTGTTGTGGAACTGGTACCGACCTCCTCTGGATCCAGGATGAGTACTGCACCTTAAGTGAGGTGCAGTAACCTGTGGTGACTGAAGCCTCAGGGGCGCCACATATCCATCTATCTATGATTCTATCTATCTAGCCATCTATCTATGATTCTATCTATCTGTTGAAAGAGCCTTAAATTGAATCTGTCAGCAGGTTTTTGCTCCCTCATCTGAGAGCAGCACAATGTAGGGACAGATACCCTGATTCCAGCGATGTGTCACTTACTGGGCTGTTTGCTTTCATTGTGATAAAATCAATGTTTTCTCTGCTGCAGATCTAGCAATTATACAGAGCTCATGAATATGCTGGACTACCTGCAGCATTGACCAGTAGCCCTATAATGATAATCTCCTGCTGATTAACTAGTGATGTTATCAAAACTATACTAAGCAGCCCAATAAGTGACAATTGCTGGAATCAGGATCTCTTCCCCTATGTTATACTGCACTCAGATTAGGTGTTAAAAACCTGGTGACAGATTCCCTTTAAAGGGGTTGTCAGGTCTAAATCCACAAGTTTGCATTATCACAATTTGGTTTCAATTACTTTAAAAACTGTATATGACACATTCCCTTAAAGAAATAAAATAGATATACCAAAAAAAATAAATATATACCAAAGAAGTTAAATTTAAAAAGAAAAAAAAAGTTAGAGTAAAGTAGGGCCCTGCCAAAAGAGTCTACCTTGTTGTGGTGGCAGGCTTAAAAAAAAATCTTTTGGCTAAAACAAAATCTGATGGCTGCGTGTGTGATACGGTGTTCAATGTGAAGGGTTAATGTGTGATTGGTGAGGTTGTAGTGCAGAAGTGAAGTTTTTCCAAGAGTGGCGGTGAAACTATGGAAGATTCGTGGGGCTGAGGCGGAGTTGGGGCGGAGGCGGAGCTGGGGCGGAGGCGGAGCTGGGTTGGAGCCTCAAGGGAACCCCGAACTTTTGCCAGTATGGGGTCCTGAAATTCCTAGTGGCAGCCCTGTGTATGAACACACAGCTATGTGAAGCAATTAATGTAATGTCCAGCTCAGAGAAAAGGAGGCCACACCTTATTTGTACCGAGTACAAGAAACTAAAGAAAAACCAAAAAAAATGAGCTGGAGCGTGAGTTGCTAAACAATGATTGATTGCTTTCAGTGAGAGAAACAAAATTAAAATTTTGTAGTTGTGATACCTTTTAATGGCTAACTAAAAATAAAATATGATGTTATAAAGCAAGCTTTCGAGACATCTCAGGTAGAAAGCTTGCTTTATAACATCATTTTATTTTTAGTTTTAGTTAGCCATTAAAAGGTATCACAACTACAAAATTTTAATTTTGTTTCTCTCACTGAGAGCAATCAATAATTTTTCAACTGGCTAACACGGTACCAAAACCTTTTTTCTTTTAGTTGCTAAACATGCACATTATAAGCACATGTTCACACTGGCCATGAGACAAAAAAAGACAAAAAAAAAGATAAACCCAAAGAAAAAATAGTCACTCTCTGCCCTTATTCAGATTGAGGTCTGTTCGGACACATGGTAATGTGGCGCCCTGGACTAGCCAGGTAGCCACAGACAAAACACCCCCCCCAACCCCCCAGACAGTTACATTAGTCAGACAAAAACCCTTGTTGCCTCCCTCCAGGGTCTGATGTCCACACCAGGTGGGGCGGAGCCAGGCAGTTGGCACCACCCACCGAGGAGTTCACAGACCTGGAGGCGGGAAAAGTGGCAATTGAGTCTAGGAGGTGAAAGTGAGAGGTCACGTACTGTGAGTGTCTATGTTGGAGCCAAGGCACTGACAGCAAGGTTGGCAGATGGTGGTGGCCATCTGCAGGAGTTGGTGGAACTCCGCAGAGCCGTAAGGACCGGGGTCGGGCGTCGGCCCGCCGGTACCGGACCGGGGAACGGAGTGAAGCTAAGCACACAGGCAGGGCCATCGGACCCCGACCAGGCTTGGAGCTGCCGACAATAGCCAAATCCGAATGTGACAGGAACCACAGGGGTTTCCTAACAACCAAGTCCCGATTGCAGGCAACCGTCCGCACCATGAGGATATACAGCCACCGCCACCAGCTAGAGATCCAAGGGCCAGCGCCTGCGGGCAAAACGGGCTCCTCCGGCACCTATACGCCGGGGAGCGGACTACCGTTTGGAAGCCAGCGGAGTCAACACAGTACACAAAGGTGCAGGGAAAGACAGCCACCATCACCTGTCCGGGGAGAGACACTGCAGCTAGCTGCGGGACCCGTCCATCCAGCCGTTTGGTTTACCGGAGACTTTGTGCATTTGTTGCTGAGTGAGTACACCAGTGCCATCCGGCACCACGCCGCGCTGTCCCCGCAACCCTGCACCTCACCAACCCTGCCTCCCCGTCACACCACCGGGCCTCGGGACCACCCACCCCTACCCACGGAGGGGGAGAACAACATCCCAGCTGCTCCCTACCATCGCTCCCGGGATCCCCATCACCAGCAGCGGTGGTGCCCATCTTCACCACAACACGTGGGTGGCGTCACGGACTAAATCCCCAAACAAACCACCCCCTTTTCACTCACGGGAGAGGAGCGCTGCTCGAGTCCCCGGATCCGGCCCACCCCTCGAGCCACCGAGCAGCAGCCGCAGCGTCAGACCCGAGCGTTAGCGAGCGCAGCGCCCCGACACCCACGACAACGTGGCGTCACAGACTAAATCCCCAAACAAACCACCCCCTTTTCACTCACGGGCGAGGAGCGCTGCTCGAGTCCCCGGATCCAGCCCACCGCTCGAGCCACCGAGCAGCAACCGCAGCACCGGACCTGAACATTAGCAAGCACAGCGCCCCGCCGCCTGCGACAATAACATTTTATTACTAAAGTGTAGGTACTGTCCTGATTTCGGTTTGCCTTGCCGTGGTGGGATGGATTTATGCTTTTTTTTTTTTTAATCAAAAATAGTGTTTTCTAAGTACCCTATGTTTATTTATATGCATTATGCTTTTATTTAGTTACAGCAGGGTATACGTCCATATAATTTTCATTTTGGGTTTTCTTTACATATTAAAGAGCTGTAATTCCTAAACCCTTACTTCAATTAGGGTCTTAGCTGAGAGTCTGCACTTTGAACCCATATTTATTATAAACCTGTATCTAGAACATGTTTTGGTAAACAGTTAAAATACCAAAGCTTGTGTCACTGTCCAAATATTTCTGGACCTAACAATACTTTCAAGGGTTCCCAATGGATCAATCTTTTGCAATATGCAGGCTGTAATTTTGGAAAATAAACAAGGCACATCATTACATAAATCAACTATGTAATTCGGTCAGCTTGTAAAAGTATTGAAAGCCCATGAATTTTTCCACATTTTTTCACATTACACTCAGAAACTTAAATGTATTTTACTGGGATTTTATGTGATACAGTTGAAACCATAAGATTACATACACTATCTATAAAGACACATCTGCATGTTTTTCTCACTATCTGACATAAAATCAGAAAAAAACTTTCCCGTTTTAGGTCGAATAGGAACCAAAATTATTTATATTTGCCAAATTCCAGAATAATGAGAGAGAATGTTTAAGGCATTTTTATTACTTTCTGTAAAGTCAAAAGTTTACATACATTTCATTAGTATTTGGTACCATTGCCATTAAACTGTATGACTTGGGTCAAATATTTTGGATATCCTTCCACAAACTTCTTACAATAGTTGGTAGGAATTTGGACCTATTCCTCCTGACAGAACTGGTGTAACTGAGCCATGTTTGTAGGTCGCCTTGCTTGTACTGGCCTTTTCAGCTTTGCCCATAAATTTTCAATAGGATTGAGATCAGGGTTTTGTGATGGCCACTCCAAAACACTGACTTTGTTATCCTTAAGCCACTTGTAACCAGTTTGGCAATATGTTTTGGGTCACTGTCCATTTGGAAGACCCATTTCCGCCCAAGCTTTAAGTTCCTGGCTGATATCTTGAGTTGTTGCTTCACTATTGCCACATTATCTTCTTTCCTCATGATGACATATATTTTGTTAAGTGCACCAGTCCCTCCTGCAGCAAAACAACCCCAGAACATGATACTGCCACCCCCATGTTTCACAGTTGGGATGGTGTTCTTTGACTTTAAAACTTCTACATTTTCCTCGAAACGTAACAATGGTCATTATGGCTAAACAGTTACAGTTTACTAATGTCAGACCAAACGACATGTCTCCAAAAATAAAGGTCTTTGTTCCTGTGTGCATTTGCAAACATTAATCTGTCTTTTTTATGTTTCTTTTAGAGTAATTACTTCTTCCTTGCAGAGTGGACTTTCAGCCCATGTTGATACAGTACTCGTTTCACTGTGAATAATGACACAATCTTACAAGCTTCCGCCAGCATCTTCACAAGGTATTTTTCTTTTTGTTTTTGGGTTGATATGCACATGTATGACCAAAGCATGTTCATCTCTGGTACACAGAACCTGTCTCCTTCCTAAGCAGTATGATAGCTGGACATTCCCATTTTGTTTGTACTTGCGTATAATTGTTTTTACAGATGAACAATGCACCTTCAGGTATCTTAAAATTGCACCCAAGGATGAATCAGACTTGTGCAAGTCCATTATTCTCGTATTGAGATCTTGGCTGATTTCTTCTGACTTACCATAATGCTACACAAAGAAGCAGTGTGTTTCAGGTGTGCATTAAAATACATTCATGGGTGTGTCTCTAATTAACTCAGATGTTGCCAACAAATCAGAAGCTTCCAAAGACATGACATCATCATATGGGCTGTCCCATATTATTTAAAGGCACAGTACTCTTAGTGGTACTTTACACACTGCGACATCGCATCCGGAATATCGTCGGGGTCACGTCATTAGTGATGCATATCCGGCGCCAATTACGACATCGCAATGTGTATATCCTTGATGCGCCGATAAATGATCGCAAAAGCGTCGAAAATCGGTGATCTGTGTAGCGTAGGTCATTTTCATAATGTCGGGTCGACCGCAGGTACGATGTTGTTTGTCGTTCCTGCAGCACCACACATCGCTGTGTCTAAACCCGCAGGAGCGACAAACATCTCCTTACCTGTGTCCCGACGAAAATGCGCAAGGAAAGAGGTGGACGGGATGTTATGTCCTGCTCATCTCCGCCCCTCTGTTTCTATTGGCCGGCCGATTAGTGACATCGTGGTGACGCCGAACGCACCTCCCCCTTGAAGGAGGGATATTTCGGCAGTCACAGCGACGTCGCCGAGCAGGTATGTGCGTGTGAAGCTGCCGTAGCGATAATGTTCGCTACGGCAGCAATCACCACATATCGCATGTGTGATGAGGGCGGGTACTATTGCGCTCGGCATTGCTAGCCGATGCTAGCGATGTCGCAACCTACAAAGTACCCCTTAATGTATGTAAACTTTAGACTTTGCAGAAAGTAATAAAAATGCCTTGAAACATTCTTTCTTATTATTCTGGCATTTGGCAAATATCAATAATTTTGCTTCCTAATTGACCTAAAACGGGAAAGGTTTATACTGATTTCATGTCAGATAGTGAGAAAAACATGCAGATGTGTCTTTTTAGATAGCATATGAAAACTTCTGGTTTCAACTGTATACCAAAACTAAGAAGTCAGTATTAGTTAAGTGGAAAGGAAATGATACACAGTTTTAAAAATATAAATCTGAAAATTGTGATGCACATTTGTTTTCAGCTCTCTTGATTCAATAACTTGTAGGACAACCTTTACATGGGGTTTAGAGCCGTGACTCCAGTGCTGTGAAGTTATTCTGACCACTTGTTTGTGACTGTTGTGACCACATCACTAGTCTCAGTGTTGTTGATGGTGTCATGGTCGGCATATAATTGCAGAAGTCAGTTATTGGCTAAAATGGCATATCAAGTATACACTGAGTTCTTGCAATGAGTAATAGGAATAAGCCTAACTGTGCTGAAAAGTAACAAAACAGGGATTACTTACCCACCAAAGTCCCCGCAACTCCACTCCAGCACCAACTTTCTGCTGTTTGTCTTGCTTGTGGATTCGCAGGAGTGATGTCATGTCAACAATACACGATACCAGGGCTCAACAGTCTCAGCATCAATCCTGAGCGCAATGATTGACTGCAGTGGAAACATGTTGTAGACGTCACATTTCACTGATAATGATGGATAATGCATTGAAAACATCAAGTCAATTGCAGACATTTGTGTCACTATATGCTCTATATAAAGGAAGACAACTTGCCATGATCCTGTGTTCTTTTTTATTGCGATAATCACGCTGCCTCTTCTCCCTCCACAAGTCCAGAGAGACATCTGTCTGTATGTCAAGGCTGTGATGGAGAGGCCATGTCTCCTTCTCCCATGCTGCACACAGTTTTCTAAGCTGTACAGAAGACAGGCTGCGTTCAAAGTGGGCCGAGCTTATTCGGATCCTTAAAGGGAATCTGTCGGGTACAATATGCACCCGAACCCCGAGCAGTTCTGGGTGCTTATTGCTAATCCTTGCCTAACCGTCTCTGTATACACGAGCATAGATAAAGAGATCCTTAGAAAGAGTATTTCTAAAGATCTTTTATCACATGCTAATGAGCTCAGGGACTAGTCCCTGGGCGTTAGTTCTGCGGCCAGTCGCCCCCATTAGCATGTTAGTACATCCCTGTGGGCGTTCTAACATGCTAATAAATACGCAGCATCACAGGATGATCTCACTCACCTCTTCGCTGCCATGGCTGCCTGACGCTGGTTTTTTGCTCCATGCACATGACCTTGAGAGATGCTATACTGGAGTATCTCAAGAAAAATAACCTTATGACAGAGTATCAACATGGGTTTATGAGGGATCGATCCTGTCAAACTAATTTGATCAGCTTCTATGAAGAGGTAAGTTCAAGCCTGGACCAGGGAAATGCAGTGGATGTTGTGTATATGGACTTTTCAAAAGCTTTTGATACGGTGCCACACAAAAGGTTGGTACATAAAATGAGAATAATGGGGATAGGGGAAAATATGTGTAACTGGGTTAAAAACTGGCTCAGTGATAGGAAACAAAGGGTGGTTATTATTGGTACGTACTCGGACTGGGTCTCAGTTCATAGTGGGGTACCACAGGGGTCAGTATTGGGCCCGCTTCTTTTCAACATATTTATAAATGACCTTGTTGGGGGCATGCGGAGTAGAATTTCAATATTTGCAGATGATACTAAACTCTGCAGGGTAATCAATACAGAGGAGGATAATTTTATATTACAGGGAGATTTATGTAACTTGGAGGATTGGGCTGAGAAGTGGCAATTGAAGTTTAATGTAGATAAATGTAAGGTCATGCACTTGGGTAGAGGAAATAACATTTATGATTATGTACTTAATTGTAGAACACTGGGTAAAACAGACACAGAAAAAGACTTGGGTGTATGGGTGGATGGTAAACTTCACTTTAGTGGAC
This sequence comes from Anomaloglossus baeobatrachus, assembly GCF_048569485.1. Classification (NCBI taxonomy): domain Eukaryota; kingdom Metazoa; phylum Chordata; class Amphibia; order Anura; family Aromobatidae; genus Anomaloglossus; species Anomaloglossus baeobatrachus. The sequence goes on from NC_134355.1 coordinate 585,990,709, forward strand.
AGTGTCAGGCAGCTGCTGCCAGGGCTAATAAAATAATGGGATGTATTAAAAGAGGTATAAGTGTTCATGAAAAAAATATAGTTCTACCTCTGTACAAGTCACTAGTGCGACCGCACTTAGAATACTGTGTACAATTCTGGTCACCGATATATAAGAAGGACATAGCTGAACTGGAGAGGGTGCAGAGAAGAGCCACCAAGATTATTAGAGGAATGGGTGGGCTGCAATACCAAGACAGGTTATTAAACTTGGGGTTATTTAGTTTGGAAAAACGAAGGCTTAGGGGGGATCTAATCACAATGTATAAATATATGAGGGGACAGTACAGAGACCTTTCCAAAGATCTTTTTACACCTAGGCCTGCGACTGGAACACGGGGGCATCCGCTATGTCTGGAGGAAAGAAGGTTTAATCATAATCACAGACGAGGATTCTTTACTGTACGAGCAGTGAGACTATGGAACTCTCTGCCGCATGATGTTGTAATGAGTGATTCACTACTAACATTTAAGCAGAGACTGGATGCCTTTCTTGAAAAATTTAATATTACCAGTTATGTATATTAGATTTTATGACAGGGTATTGATCCAGGGAACTAGTCTGATTGCCGGATGTGGAGTCAGGAAGGAAATTTTTTCCCCATTGGAACTTGTTTGCCACATTGGGGTTTTTTTGCCTTCCTTTGGATCAACATGTTAGGCTACGGGTTGAACTAGATGGACTTAGAGTCTCCCTTCAACCTTAAAAACTATGATACTATGATACTATGATACTATGACCTCGGAGTTTGGGTCATGCACACTACTTCAGTTTGAAGCCAGGACGCGTAGACCCTGCTTCATAGTGCACATGACCGAAACTCTGGGGTCATGCACACTGAGCCGAAATCCCTTGTCAGACGCGATGGCAGCGGAGAGGTGAGTGAGATCATCCTCTGATGCTGAACTTTCATTAGTATGTTAACACACCCACAGGGGCGTACTAACATGCTAATGGGGGCGAGTGGCCGCAGAACTAATGTCGCGGGCGGTGAAGGACGCCGCTGCGCTGCGCTCACTAACGCTCGGGTCCGGCGCTGCTGCGATGGCTGCTGCTCGGTGGTTCGAGCGGTGGGCTGGATCTGGGGACTCGAGCGGCGCTCCTCGCCCATGAGTGAAAGGGGGTAGTTTGGTTTGGGGATTTGGTCCGTGACGCCACCCACGGGTTGTGGTGAGGTTGGGCACCACCGCTGCTGGTGACGGGGATCCCGGGAGCGTTGGCAGGGAGTAGCTGGGATGTTGTTTTCCCCCTCCGTGGGTAGAAGTTGGTGGTCCCGGGGCCCGGTGAGATGACGAGGAGGCAGGGTTGGATGGGTGCAGGGTCGCTTGGACTGCACAGCGCGGTGCCAGACGGCACGGTAGTACTCACTCAGCCACAAAGGTACGCAAAGTCTCTGGTAAACCAAATGGCTGGATGGACGGGTCCCGCAGCCGGCTGCTGTGGCTTCTCCTGGACGGTTAGTGGTGGCTGCCTTTCCCTGCACTTTTGTGTATGTTCGCTCCCGATGGATTCCCACCGGTAACCCACTCCCCCGCGTATATATGTGCCGGGGGAGCCCTTTTGCCCACAGGCTCTGGCCCTTGGAACTCTAGCTGTGGCGGTAGCTGTATTTCCTTCTGTTGGTTGGACGGTTGTCTTCAATCGGGTCTTGGCTGTTAGGAAACCCCTGGGGTTCCGGTCACTGACGGATTTGACCTCTAATGGCGACTCCAAGCCTGGTCGGGGTCCGTAGGCCCTGCCTGTGTGTGCTGGCTTCACTTCGCTCCCCGGTTCTGTACCGGCGGGCCACCGCCCATCCCCGGTCCTACGGTTCCGAGTTGATCGGCCGCTCCTGCAGACGGCCACCACCGTCTGCCAACCTTGCTCTTAGTGCCCGGGCCACACACCCGGACACCGTCAGTTTACTCCTCCACTACTACTTCACTCACTGAACTCTACTCTCAACTCACTTCCTTCTCCCGCCTCCAGGACTGTGAACTCCTCAGTGGGTGGGGCCAACCGCCTGGCTCCACCCCACCTGGTGTGGACATCAGCCCCTGGAGGGAGGCAACAAGGATTTTGTGTCTGGCTGATGTGCCTGTCTCAGGGTGGGGGTGTATGTTGTAGTACCTGTGACAACCTGGCCAGTCCAGGGCGCCACACTAACGCCCAGGGGACTAGTCCCCTCGCTAATTAACATAAGGTAAAAGATCTTTAGAAATACTTTTTCTAAATATCTCTTTATCTATACTAGTGTATGCAGGGACGGTTAGGCAGGGATTAGCAATATGTACCTAGAATTGCTCGTGGTTCTGGGTGCATATTGGACCTGGCAGGTTCCCTTTAAAGTGTGGCCGATTGGCACTTAAAGACATGAGAGTAATTTTTTGGCACAGACTTCCTTTTCCATTTCCTCTTTAGTCTATTGTGTTGCAGTCACCTGGTAGACTATACAGTGCCTACAAGTAGTATTCAACCCCCTGCAGATTTAGCAGGTTTGATAAGATGCAAATAAGTTAGAGCCTGCAAACTTCAAACAAGAGCAGGATTTATTAACAGATGCATAAATCTTACAAACCAACAAGTTATGTTGCTCAGTTAAATTTTAATAAATTTTCAACATAAAAGTGTGGGTCAATTATTATTCAACCCCTAGGTTTAATATCTTGTGGAATAACCCTTGTTTGCAATTACAGCTAATAATCGTCTTTTATAAAACCTGGTCAGGCCGGCACAGGTCTCTGGAGTTATCTTGGCCCACTCCTCCATGCAGATCTTTTCCAAGTTATCTAGGTTCTTTGGGTGTCTCATGTGGACTTTAATCTTGAGCTCCTTCCACAAGTTTTCAATTGGGTTAAGGTCAGGAGACTGACTAGGCCACTGCAACACCTTGATTTTTTCCCTCTTGAACCAGGCCTTGGTTTTCTTGGCTGTGTGCTTTGGGTCATTGTCTTGTTGGAAGATGAAATGATGACCCATCTTAAGATCCTTGATGGAGGAGCGGAGGTTCTTGGCCAAAATCTCCAGGTAGGCCGTGCTATCTATCTTCCCATGGATGCGGACCAGATGGCCAGGCCCCTTGGCTTAGAAACAGCCCTACAGCATGATGCTGCCACCACCATGCTTGACTGTAGGGATGGTATTCTTGGGGTCGTATGCAGTGCCATCCAGTCTCCAAACGTCACGTGTGTGGTTGGCACCAAAGATCTCGATCTTGGTCTCATCAGACCAGAGAACCTTGAACCAGTCTGTCTCAGAGTCCTCCAAGTGATCATGAGCAAACTGTAGACGAGCCTTGACATGACGCTTTGAAAGTAAAGGTACCTTACGGGCTCGTCTGGAACAGAGACCATTGCGGTGGAGTACGTTACTTATGGTATTGACTGAAACCAATGTCCCCACTGCCATGAGATCTTCCCGGAGCTCCTTCCTTGTTGTCCTTGGGTTAGCCTTGACTCTTCGGACAAGCCTGGCCTCGGGACGGGTGGAAACGTTCAAAGGCTGTCCAGGCCATGGAAGGCTAACAGTAGTTCCATAAGCCTTCCAATGACCCTCTGAATAAACTTTTCACAATTTAAAAAAAAAAAAATAGAAAAAGAAATAACATTCTTTTTTGCTGCAGTGCCTTTCACACTTCCAGGCTGATCTACAGTCCAAATGTCACAATGCCAAGTTAATTCCGAATGTGTAAACCTGCTAAATCTGCAGGGGGTTGAATACTACTTGTAGGCACTGTATGTGTGTGCCATGGGAAGCACTGGGTCTTCAGAGCAGCATGTGCTGGTCTGGGTGGGTTTGGCCATCTCAATCTTTTGGGCACAGTTGTGGTCACACTTTATACACCCCCAGTTGGTTTGGCACTGCAGTTTAAATATTTGCTGGAATCTACATTATAATATGAGCTATATATTTATTCTGCCATATCGCCTATTATTCACCCCAAAGTCAAATTCTCTCCTTCACTCTGTATATTATACACCAATATTGTCACTAGATACTTTGTCACAGCTTAAAAAAAACCGTAATAATTTAACCCCTTCACGTTTTTTCGCTTTCCGTTTTTTTTTCGCCATTCTCCTTCTGAGAGATGTAACTTTTTTATTTTTCAGTCAATATGGTCATGTGAGGGCTCATTTTTTGTGGAACGAGCTGTACTTTTAAATGAAACCATAAGTTTTACCATGCAGTGTACTGGAAAACGGCAAAAAAATTCCAAATGCAGAAAAATTGCAAAAAAAGTACAATAACACTATTGTTTTTGAGATATTTTATTCACTGTGTTCACTATATGGTAAAACTGATATGTGAGTCTGATGCCTCAGGTCCGTGTGAGTTCGTAGACATCAAACATGTATAGGTTTACTTTTATATAAGGGGTTAAAAAAAATCAGAAGTTTGTCCGAAATAAATGGCGCACGTTTTGCGTCATATTCCGTGAACCGTAGCGTTTTTGAGATCTATGGCTCAGTGATGGCTTATTTTTTGCATCTCGAGCTGACGTTTTTAACTGTACTATTTTTGCGCAGATGCTACGTTTTGATCGCCTGTTATTGCATTTTGCTCAAAAGTTATGGCGACAAAACACTGTAATTTTGGTGGTTGGAATTTTTTTGCCGCTACGCCGTTTACTGATCAGGTGAATTGATTTTATAATTTGATAGATCTGGCGTTTCTGAACGCGGCGATACCAAATGTGGGTATATTTTTTATTTTTTTAACCCTTTAATTTTCAATGGGGCGAAAGGGAGGTGATTTGAACTTTTAGTTTTTTGGGTTTTTTTTAATTTTTTTAAACTTTTTTAACTTTTTTTTTATTTTACTAATCCCCCTAGGGGGCTATAGCGATCAACAATCCAATCGCTCTGGCCTATCTGCTGATCAGAGCTATACAACTGTAAACAGCAGATACGCTCACTTTCTGCTTCAGTGGGCTGCGGGCCGAGTAAAACTGAAAGTAATTCATGGCAGGTACAGGAGTCATCCATACATGACCCTGTGCTACCATGACAACTACCGGAAGTCACGTGATCACGTCACGTGACTTCCGGTATCGGACGGTAAGTAAAGGTTTATCGCAATCGCGATTATAATGGCGCTGTCACATATTGACAGGGGGTTAAATGGCACAAGCAGATAATGATTCTGCTCGTGCCTAGCAGGCACACATCTCAACTGTGAAAATCAGCTGAGATGTGTGCCGATCGCGGCATGCTGCCGGCGGCAGACCGCGGGCAGTAACATTATGACCGCTATTACGTAAAATTACTGCTCGCGGTCATTAAGGGGTTAAACTATTTTCTAAATACAGTGATCCCTCACCTATCGCGGGAGTTACATCCTACAGACCCATGCGATAGGTGAAAATCTGCAAAATAGCGGCGCTATATTTACTTCATTATTTACCTGAATTTTTCTGATTATAAAACTCACTTTTCCTCCCCAAAATTTGGGAGCAAAATGAGGGATGCGTCTTATAAGCCGAATCTAGCTTACCGGAGGGTGGTGAAGAATCATGACAGGAGGCAGGGACAATGCTGCGAACTGTGCGCTGCAGAAGGTGAGGCAGGGACCATCCTGAAAATGTCGGTACGGGCTTTACATAATGGCACGTGCACAGATTGAGCTCTCAGCTCTAGATCTCATCTGCGCACACGCCACCTCCAGCCCATTGATCTCCCAGCAGTGAACTTAAGGAAATTGACGCCCGGAGGTGGCACGTGTGCAGATGAGATCTTGGTTCGTCATTGAGTCGATAGCTCAATCTGCGCATGCGAGGAATCTAGGTGCCATATCTTTGAAGCCTGCACCGCTGACAGTTTCTGAATGTTCCCTGCTTCACAGCACCCGCAGCAAGCATCAGGGACACACGCCGCACTGCCCCCAGCATTGCTCTGATCCTCCACCGCCCCTGCATCTTGTGATCCTGCCCTTCTACTGCTGCTGTCGCCCTACGTTAAAATGAAGCCCCAGTATGAACCGCGATATAGTGGGGAACTACTGTACTCTAAGTATTGTGTTGACATATTACACAGATCATTATGGTTATGCAGATACAAACAAACCAATAAAAGTCTATGTAAATACTGTTTGTCTTGTGAATATACATATAAGATATTGTATTTCACTCTATTATTCGTGGGAAAAACTGCAGCATTGTAAATGAAAATCCTTTCATAGAAAGCAGCGCAGCCTGTAACTTAGGGCGGCTTTGCACGTTGCAACATCGCACGTGCGATGTCGGTGGGGTCAAATTGAAAGTGACGCACTTCCGGCGTCACTTTCGAGATCGCATTGTGTAAATGCTAGATGATACGATTAACGAGCGCAAAAGCGTCGTTATCGTATCATCGTTGCAGGCTCCGACTTTTTCATAATTATGCTGCAGCGACAGGTACGATGTAGTTCCTTGTTCCTGCGGCAGCACACATCGCTGTGAATAACGCCGCAGGAGCGAGGAACATCAGCTTACCTGCCGCCGGCGGCTATGCGGAAGGAAGGAAGTGGGCAGGATGTTTACATCCTGCTCATCTCCGCCCCTCCGCCGCTATTGGCAGCCTGCCGAGTGACGTCGCTATGACGCCGCACGACCCGCCCCCTTAGGAAGTAAGCGGGTCGCCGGCCAGAGCGACGGTCGCAGGGCAGGTAAGTGCATGTGAAGCTGGCGTAGCGATAATTTTCGCTACGCTAGCTATCACAAGATATCGTACCTGCGACGGGGGCGGGGACTATCGCATGCGACATCGCAGCATCGGCTTGCGATGTCACAACATGCAAAGCCCACCTTAGAGTTATTCCGATGTCCAAGATCCTATCCTAATATGTAGTAGGTGTAATAATAATAATAATAATAGCAAATACCTCCAATTAGACATGTAGTATAGTTCTCCTGAAAAGCTATGTCCCTTACATCATGTGCAGGGCATTGCAGCAGATTAGGTATCCATGGTTACGGTCATGCATAAAAGGGACAGTTAGCAGCTAGTGGTCATAACCAGGCACACCTAAGCTGCAATACCCTGCACATGAGGTAAGAGACATGGCTATATCAGGAGAACTATACTACATTTCTAACTGGAGGTATTTGCTAATATTATTATTATACCTACCACATATCGGGATAGGATGTTGGAGATTGGAGTACCCCTTTAATGGTTTACCAACTATTAAGAAAAAGATTTGCACATAAATTACTCATAAACCTGCTGACAATCTAGTAAGATTAAAGCTCACGTTTAATAAAAAATTATTGAAAACAAATCTCATGAGACTAATAAGGTGCCATACATTTTCCAAAAACAATAATTAATATTAATTTTGGATCACAATCAAAATATCAATATCCTATTCACAGACAATTGCAAGAAAAATTCTAATTCATAGAACATGTCATCTAAGATAGATAATCGATATAACTTAGAACTTGTCCCTATTACATCAACAATAAATGAGTAAATGAAAAAAAAAAAAAAAGTGGAATAATTCAGAAAAGGCTTGTGTGACGGGTGTGTCACAGGTGACAGACGGTCATTTGGTTTCTGGCTATAGACGGTCACAGCATTTGGCTGCACAAAATTGTCTGACTTTCTATTGTTCCTGCTGTCAGTATTCATTGGTATAGGTAGCTTTCCTGCTGGATTCATCTCTCTCCCTTCTGGACCCAGCAGGAGCTCACCTTCCACCCAGTTTCTGATTATCAGTATTTTCTTGGTGTTTAAATACTCCCATCTTCCCTGGACTGGTGCTAGGGATATTATTCAGTTCATTCTAGCTCTGGTTGCAAGCAGGTGGCTTGCACTCATCTGTGGTATCATTGCTGAAACTTTACAGAACCTCTATCTGAGTCATCTATGATAAGTAGTTCATGCTTTTTCCCAGTGTGTCCTCTCTGTGTCTTCTCTGGTGTTTAGTGGGGTTGCAAAGAGCTCATCCCACCCATTCCCTATTAAGGGTCCTGTACCAGTGATACCTTGGGTCAGGTATCTGGCTCAGTGCATAGGTATGGAACCTATCTAGGGTGGTGAGGAACCACAGGCACCACCTGTAGGTTTGAGCAGGGGTCACCATCTCCCCCTCCCCTAGATGCAGGGGTTCAATTCCCTTACCTTTCACCACTTACTTGGTACTTCCCCGTACCTAGCATGACAAAGGTATTGTTTCGTCAAACAGCTGGCATTGTCCCATTTCCTTGTCACAGACAATCAATTCAACAAACCGTTGTCCAATCATGTGGCATACAGAAAGATACTACGGCAATTTCAGTAAGTAATCCAGTTGTAGGAACAAGAGGCAGGTGTTTCTTGTGCCCAAGAGTGAAGGACCGAACATACTACAAAGAATGTAAGAACTTAATCTGTGAGGACCACATCCCCTTAAAGCCCGCTTTACAAGCTGCAATGTATCTTACAATGTGTCGGTGGGGTGACGTCATAAGTGACGCACATCCGGCATCGTAAGGTACATTGTAGTGTGTGACAGCGACGTGCAATTGCGATTGAATGAAAATCCGTTCATCGCATGCACGTCGTCCATTCCTCATGAATTGAACGTGAGGTTGTGCAATGTTCCCGAGGCAGCACACATCGCAGTGAGTGACACACCGGGAACATTAGACAAATCTTACCTGCGTACTGCGGCTCCTGGCCTGTAATGCGGAAGGAAGGAGGTGAGCGGGATGTTTATGTCCCGCTCATCTCCGCCCCTCCGCTTCTATTGGCCGGCTGCCGCATGACGTCGATGTGACGCCGAATGTCCCTCCCACTCCAGGAAGTGGACGTTCGCCGCCCACAGCGAAGTCGTATGGACGGGTAAGTACGTGTGACGATATCGTATGCGAAATTGCAACGTGTAAAGCAGGCTTTATACGTGTGACTCATCAGTAAAGAACAAAAGTTGATGATAAAATAGTAGTTTACTGTAGATAATTCCAAATATGAAAATTATACATCTGTATTAGTCCACATATGGCCATGTTTAATGTAAATGTCAATTATTCACATATTTTTTTGAAACATCCTGACATTAAAAAAGTCAAATGATGACTGAAGGTTTGTATTTAATTATTTAAATAAATCACTCCTGATTAAATACATGTAAAGAAATACAGATGCAAAATTTGCTGGTGGGGTCATATTGACCCTGTGGTGCCATTAGTATTTTTTTTCAAGGTACCAGACAACTGTGACTAATCATAGAATGGTAGGTTTGAAGGGACCTCAAGGGCCTTCGGGTCCAACCCCGGCAAATGCAAGCTTTCCTAAATCATCCCAGCTATATGTTTATCCAGTTTCCACATGAAGATTTCCATTGATGAGAGCTCACCACCTCCCGTGGTCGCCTGTTCCGGTCCCTGACTGCCCTCACTGTCAGGAAGTGGAATGACTACATATAAGACCATGATCGCTAGTCAGAGCTGAATGCAGGGTGTATGTGACTGAACAGTACGCACCAAAAAGTTACAATTTGTGCAAACAAATTATTCAAAAAGTTTCAATTAGTACATTTTTTATCGTGTGTGTGAGACCAAAGATCCACTGTGATGAATAATTGTAAGAAATTACTTTAACTAAAGCAGGTAAAAATGGGATATTGCTTTTCTTAATAGTATCTTTGTTTTATCTTGAAAGACTAATAGTAAAAGAGAACCAGTCATCTAAGCAAATGCTGTTAAGGGAATCTGTCACCAGGTTTTTGTGCTCCATCTGACATCTGACCGCAGCATAATGTAGAGAAAGAGACCCTGATTCCAGTTACTTAAGGGCACTTTACACGCAGCAATATCGATATCGCTAGCGAGCATACCCGCCCCCGTCGGTTGTGCGTCACGGGCATATCACTGCCCGTGGCACACAACATTGCTTACACCCGTCACACAAACTTACCTTCCCTGCAACGTCGCTGTGGCCGGCGAACCGCCTCCTTTCTAAGAGGCGGTTCATGTGGCGTCATAGCGACGTCACACGGCAGCCGTCCAATAGCAGAGAAGGGGCGGAGATGAGCGGGCGGAATATCCCGCCCACCTTCTTCCTTTCTTATTGCCGGCGGCCGCAGATAAGGTGATGTTTCTCGTTCCTGGGGTGTCACACGTAGCGATGTGTGCTGCCGCAGGAAGGACGAACACCCTGCGTCCTACAACAGCAACGATATTCGGGAAAGGAACGACGCATCAACGATAAGGTGAGTAATTTTGATAGTTAACAGTCGTTCCTGTGTTTCACACGCAACAATGTCACTAACGAGGCCGGATGTGAGTCACAAATTCCGTGACCCCAACGACATCTCGTTAGCAATGTCGTTCCGTGTAAAGCGGCCTTTACTGAGCTGTTTGCTGTCATTTTGGTCAAATCAATGTTTTCTCTGCTGCAGATCTAGCAGTCATACAGAGCTCATAAATACAGAAAACACATCTGACAACCAACAGTTTACCCCAGTACCTCCCGGTGTAGATCAGGGACTAGAATCCAGTTTCAAAAGTGAATTATGAAAGGCTCCCTTACGGATATTGAACCTATACAAAAATGGAGCCATGAAATCAGCAGATAAGATAAGAAAAAAATCATAATTGATTAAACACTTACGCAGATAAAACATACAATATATAAAAATCAGCGGGTCACCGAGGAAGCCCACGTGAAATGCGCATAGGGGTTACGAGAGTACCACTTGACAACAGGGTATAACATGGGTAAGTGCCTTGATGCAATTGTGCACAATGGATGATCTATATTAGCTCTCTATTGCTGACTATATATGTGTTATATTGGGTTTCTGCACATAACATTGGAAATATGTTTTCCCCCTATGTGTTTTTGACTGGTGGTATTTCTATTAGTTTGTATTCCTGCACCATGCACTTTGATTATGTATTGTATGTCTTCTCTGCATAAGTGTTTAATAAATTATGATATTTTTTATCTTATCTTGTGATGTCATGGCTCCATCTTTGTATAGGTTCAATAAAGATCTCATGAATATGCTGGGCTACCTGCAGCATGCCAAGTAGTCCTGTAATGATAATCTACTGCTAATTAAACAGTGCTTTTATCAAAACTACACTAAGCAGCCCAGCAAGTGACACATCACTAGAATCAGGATCTCTGAACCTAGGTTATCCTACTCCCAGATAAGGCTGTAAAAACCTGGTGACAGATTCCCTTTTAACCTGCAAATATCAGCTCTATCTGCAGGTTTATAGCATTCTGACATGATGCGACTACCGCACTGAGAGCCCCACTGATGGGAGCAAATTAAATGTAGTCCTTCCAGGAGCCTCGGGCTTTCAGTCACTGCTCAGTACATAGTGATCGGCAGCTGTAACCGCACCCACAGCACTGACTGACAGCTCACTCTGTACCGACGCATTGCTGACCTGGCTGTCAGTGATTGCTGGTGTGCAGTTACAGTTACTTACTGTGTACTGAGCTGAGACTGGCTGTGACTCTGTGACTGAAAGCCAGAGGCTACCAGGAGGAATAAAGTTCATTCCCACCTTGCAGTGGGGCTCTCGCATGACATTAGAACGCTACTAACTAGAGATGAGCGAACCGGTCGCGGTTCGGCTCGAGGTCGGTTCGCCGAACGGAGGTCCCGTTCGAGTTTGGTTCGTCGAACGTTCGACGAACCGAACTCGAACTGCATAGGAAACAATGGCAGGCAATCACAAACACATAAAAACACCTAGAAAACACCCTCAAAGGTGTCCAAAAGGTGACAAACAACTCACAACACAACACAAACACATGGGAAAGTGACAAGGACAAATTCTCATGTGAAAAAAAAACAGTGTTACGAGGAAAAAGAGGATGAGACACAGATATAGGCATGGCATGCCCTTCTAAAATCATGTAAAACACTGCAAGGTGACTCCAAGCGGAGTCTCCCTTTTTTCCAAAAATTGGGCCACACAGACACCCCATCAGTGGCAGCACTTGTGCCCTAGTTGCAAACAGGATGTTTTGATTTGCATCAAGCACATTCAAAAATACGCCATACTTAACCGTCCCCAGGATGACACCGGGGTAGGTAGCAAAGTCTTTCCTGATCCCAGCTCTGTTCATCTTGGATCATTTTTAAAAAACACAGCAAGCAAGGGTTACTCCAAGCGGAGTCTCCCTTTTTTTCCAAAAATTGGGCCACACAGACACCCCATCAGTGGCAGCACTTGTGCCCTAGTTGCAAACAGGATGTTTTGATTTGCATCAAGCACATTCCAAATCCACAAGCATTTACTCTCCCCAGGATGACACAGGGGTAGTAAATTCCTTCTGGATCCATGACTTGTTCATTTTGATGAACGTCAGTCTGTCCACATTGTCACTGGACAGACGCGTGCGCTTATCTGTCAGCACACACCCAGCAGCACTGAAGACACGTTCTGAGACAACGCTGACAGCTAGACACGACAAAATCTCCAAGGCGTAACTGGAGAGCTCTGGCAATTTTTCTAGATTTGAAGCCCAAAAGGAGCAAGGCTCCATTTGCAAAGTCATGGCATCGATGTTCATTTGGAGATACTCCTATATCATCCTCTCCAGCCGTTGACTATGTGTCAGACTTGTTGTCTCTGGTGGCCTTGCAAAGGAGGGTCTAAAAAAATTATGAAAAGATTCCATAAAATTGCTGTTACCAGCACCAGATACGGTGCTACTGGTACGGGTAGACTGTTGAAGATGACGAGACCGTCCCATGTTTGTCAAGTTACAACTGGGAGAATCACTCCCTGCACCTGCACGGTTGTTTGGTGGAAAAGCCGAGCTAAGATCGAGTAACAGCTTCTGCTGATACTCCTGCATACGTGCGTCCCTTTCTATGGCTGGAATTATGTCACAAAATTTGGACTTGTACCGGGGATCTAATAGTGTGGCAATCCAGTAGTCATCATCACTTCTAATTTTGACAATACGAGGGTCATGTTGGAGGTAGTGCAACAAGAAGGCACTCATGTGTCTTGCGCAGCCATGCGGACCAAGTCCACGCTGTTTGTGGCATAGAGGTGCTACCCGTTCTTTCTTCCTCTGACATCTCCCCCTAACCTCGTTCAACTGAAATTTGACCAAGGTCTCCCTCATCTGCTGAGTCTTCCATGTCCATGGACAGTTCGTCCTCCACTTCTTCATGTTCTCCTGCACCTTTCTCAACATTTCGCCTGCTACTATGCACCCTTGTTGATCCCTGTCCCCCATGGTCCCATGCCTGCTGCGTTGGTGATGATGAACATCTGGACCTTGGTGATGTTGTTGTCCCTTGCGCATATGAATCCTCCTGTAGTTCCTCCCCTTCCTGTTGTCTCACCCCCTGACTCCGAATAGTGTTTAGCGTGTGCTCCAGCATGTAAATGACTGGAATTGTCATGCTGATAATGGCATTGTCAGCGCTAAACATATTCATCGCCATGTCGAAACTGTGCAGAAGGGTGCATAGGTCCTTGATCTGAGACCACTCCATCAGGGTGATCTTCCCCACCTCTGCATCTCGTTGGCCCAGGCTATACGTCATGACGTATTGCACCAGGGCTCGGTGGTGCTGCCACAGTCGCTGTAACATGTGGAGTCGAATTCCAGCGTGTCGCCACATCGCATTTCAGGCGATGAACCAGCAGGCCGAAAGACTTCTGGAGAGATGCAAGTCGCTCAGCTGCGGCGGTTGAACGGCGGAAGTGAACAGACAGTTTTCGTGCCCTGGTCAGAAGGCCATCTAGGCCGGGATAGTGTGTTAAGAATTGCTGGACGACAAGGTTCAACACATGAGCCATACAAGGCACGTGTGTCACCTTGCCCAGGCGAAGGGCCGCACCCAGGTTTGCAGCATTGTCGCACACGGCCTTACCAGGCTGCAGGTTGAGTGGAGACAACCATTTATTAAACTCTGACCGCAGAGCTGACCACAACTCCTCAGCTGTGTGACTCCTATTTCCAAGACATGTCAAGCTAAAGACCGCCTGATGCCGTTGCGCTCTGCTGCCAGCATAGTAATGAGGGGTGCGTGATTCCTTCTACGCAGTGAGAACGCTGGTGGACTGACCAGGCAGGCTTGGGGCGGAGGTGAAGGACCCAGATGAGGTGGAGGCGGCAGAAGCAGTGGCGGAACTTGGACAGACAGAGGATTGACACACAAGTCGTGGGGACGGCAAGACTTGTGCAGCAGACCCTTCACCATCTATCACCATAGTTACCCAGTGCCCAATCAGCGACATGTAATGTCCCTGTCCATGCTTACTGGTCCAAGTATCGGTGGTGAAATGCACCCGTTCACACACAGAGTTTCTCAAGGAAGCAGTGATGTTGTGTGCGACATGCTGGTGTAGCGCGGGCACACCTTTCTTAGAGAAGTAGTGGCGACTAGGCATCTGGTACTGGGACACAGCGACAGACATAAGGTCTCTAAAATCCTGTGTGTCCACTAGGCGGAAAGGCAGAATTTCGGTAGCCAAGAGCTTACAGTGGGATAGAGTCAACCTCTTAGCTTTGTCATGGGTCGCAGGAAATGGCCTTTTATTTGAACACATCTGAGGGACAGAGATCTGGCTGCTGTGTGTAGACAGTGTTGAGTAGGGTGACCCAAGAAAAATGCAGGTTTGTGAGGAAAGTGCAGGCGGAGACATAATGTTGCCTTCATCCAACGTTGGTGCTATCGATGTCTGAGAGAGCTGTACACACTCACTTGTTTCCCCTTCCAAACCAACTGACGACCTACCAAGCAAACTGCCTGTTGCGGTTACAGTGGTGGAAGTTGTGCGTGGAAAACCAGGTGTGACAGCTGTCCCCACAGTCCTAGAAGATGAAGAGCGCGCGTATGCACTGGAAGGGGCAGGCCGTGGATGGTTCGCTACGCTAGGCCGCATTGCAGCACGGTGAGCTTCCCACCGGGACCTATGATATTTATTCATGTGACGATTCATGGAAGAAGTTGTCAAACTGCTGAGGTTTTGACCTCTACTAACAGAATCACGACAAATTTTACACATCACATAATTTGGGCGATCTTTTTCTATGTCAAAAAATGACCAGGCTAGGCAAGGCTTAGAGGGCATGTGACCGGCTGAGCCCCCCCGACTAGTGCTTAGAGGCAGAGTGGTGGCTGAGGATGCAGTTGTAGACGTGCTACCAGTGCTCCGACTCTGTCCAGGAAGGCGCAAGGTAACTTCGTCGTCGGTTGCATCCTCCTCCACCGCCTCTGTTGACCTCCTCGAGTGCCTGACTGGGGGTTGACAGTAGGTGGGATCTAGAACTTCATCATCAATTGTTGTGTTTGCACTCCCCTCCCCCTCAGACCGAGCCTCTTCTTGCCCTGACCGAATATTTAAGTTGTCATCCCAATCAAGTATCTGCGTCTCATCTTCATCAGTATGTTCCTCATTGTCTATAACCACAGGTGTTACAGTTTGTGTCAAAGGGTCAACATTATGCTCAGAAACTTGGTCCTCACGGCCTGAATCAGAGTCACAAAGGTTCTGGGCATCACTGCAGACCATTTCCTGGTCTGTACTCACTGTAGCTTGGGAGCAGACCTCTGATTCCCAGGCTATAGTGTGACTGAACAGCTCTGAAGACTCAGCCATCTCTGTTCCACCATACTGTGCAGGGCTAATGGAGACTTCAGAGCTGGGAGAAAGCAATTTGATTGGGATGACAACTCAGAGGACTGGTGTTTTTTGGATGCGGTACTTGAAGTGGCTGAGAGGGCACTTGTTGGACCACTTGAGATCCATTCAAGCATTTTCCTTTTTTGGCCATCATCTACCTTTGTTCCTGTTGTTCGTGTCCGTAAAAAAAGGGAGCACATCGGATTGTCCACGGTAAGTAGTAGACATCTTACTTTTGCTGGTAGATGGTCTATCTTCAGCAGATGATAATGGAGCTTTGCCACCTTCCCCACGGACAAACCCTTTTTTTCCTTTTCCAGCATGCCTCTTCCCCTTTCCACCAGCATCTGTCATTTTGCCACTCATGTTGATTGCGACAAGATTGTGCACTGAAAATGTGGTAGTAAAAATTGAGAGGTGGTGTAGATTGCAGCGGTGGTCTAGCTTTATTAACAGCAGAAAAATAAAGAATAAATATCCCTGACAATGCAACTACGGCCCTTAAACTGGCAGCATCAATTGCTAGTATAATGGCTTAGTTATAATGAGTTGGAGTGTGCAATGCAGGCAGACGTGCTGCAAATATCTGTGCACTACTGGGACTATATACAGTAGAAGTCCAACAGCCACGTTTAGGATGCCACTAGGTACACTCAGTGTTTGCTAGTATAATGGCTTAGTAACTATCAGTTGGAGTGTGCAATGCAGGCAGACGTGCTGCAAATATCTGTGCACTAGTGGAACTATACAGAAGTCCAATAGCCACGTTTAGGATGCCACTAGGTACACTCAGTGTTTGCTAGTATAATGGCTTAGTAACTATCAGTTGGAGTGTGCAATGCAGTCAGACGTGCTGCAAATATCTGTGCACTAGTGGGACTATACAGAAGTCCAATAGCCACGTTTAGGATGCCACTAGGTACACTCAGTGTTTGCTAGTATAATGGCTTAGTTATAATGAGTTGGAGTGTGCAATGCAGGCAGAGGTGCTGCAGATATCTGTGCACTAGTGGGACTATACAGAAGTCCAACAGCCACGTTTAGGATGCCACTAGGTACACTCAGTGTTTGCTAGTATAATGGCTTAGTAACTATCAGTTGGAGTGTGCAATGCAGGCAGAGGTGCTGCAAATATTTGTGCACTACTGGGACTATACAGAAGTCCAATAGCCACGTTTCGAATGCCACTAGGTACATTCAGTGTTTGCTAATATAATGGCTTAGTTATAATGAGTTGGAGTGTGCAGAGGACAGGAGGGTACAGTGCCAGGGTTGTGGGGCTCTGGGTAGAGGAATGGAAGCCTGCCTTTCTATTCCCTCCTAATGGGGAAATGCAGCGAGGAAATCCCTGACCTTAGCTACACAGACGCTGTCTCTGTTTTCAGGACCTGTCACCTATGGCTCTGACCCTGCCGGTACGAGCCCTTAAAAGGACTGATGGAAAGTGCTATCCCTATGCTGTCCAGCGCTGTGTATGGAGCGCATACAGCTGTATCGGCGATAGGACTCAGGACGGAGCTGCGCCAGTGATGTCTGACACCAAGGACGCAGAAGAGATAATGGCGTCCGGACGGGCAGATACTCGTTTTATAATGCAGGGACATGTGACATGGACATCCTATCACACATGCCGTTGCTTCTCTGGCTAAAAGTCCACTTAGCTGTTTGTGTGTCTGGGATTGGCTGACATGCTGGCCCTCCCCACAAGACGCGCGCGCTTAGGGAAGGAAGACAAGGAAAAAAAAAAATGGCGATCGCCATTATCCATACAGCAGTGATCTGAAGGCGCTGTTCCCGCACACTATACACTGAAATTTCATAATAGTGTGAGTCACAGAGTGACTTACACTATTACAGCGGAAAGCCAGCTGGGAATTAGCAGTTTTTTTTGCTGCTAGAACCGTTCTCGAACGTATCTAGAACTATCGAGCTTTTGCAAAAAAGCTCGAGTTCTAGTTCAATCTAGAACAGCCCCAAAATCACTCGAGCCGCGAACTGGAGAACCTCGAACCGCGCTCAACTCTACTACTAACCTACAAACTGACCCTATATCTCCATATCTGCAGGTTAATTGCATGTTTTTTTACATGACAGGTTGCCTTTAATACTGGAGCAAATGTTCAAGAATTTAATGCCATATATTCCGTCTGTCCTGTATATGCCCTTCACACCATATAGGACATCCTTGTAAGCTATTTTGAACAAAGGCAAAAGGAGTTTTTTATATACTTGGAAAAACACATAATGGAGACTTTTCTGCAGGAGTTTTCCATGAGTCTCTAGATTGGCTGATCTGTCACAAGCTTTTGTTAGACACAGAAATCACACCCACACATGTAACAACATGAATCATTAAAGGTAATTCTTCCGAAGAGTTACAAAAGTGAATTTATTTATATATAAAAAAAAATATATAAAAAAGCTGCCGCAGTTTCCCCCTCGGTATATGCTTTAAATAAACCCTAAGACAGAAGCAGCAGTTAATCAGTGCCTGAAACGCCATGTTTTCATTGCTGCCTTCAAAACATGCGCTATGCAAGCACTAGTATCATTTCACTTCTTAAGTCTTTCCAGGGGGTTTAGTCATAAAGACCCTAAAGTTTTCGTTTTTGTTTTCCTACCTATATGATCACCTGTGTTTCATACTTTGCCCTTTTCTACCCTGTAGGAACTGATATGATGTTTCCATCTTGTTTCCAAAGTTCATCATCTTCATTAAAGGGAATCTGTCACCACTTTCACCTTTCTAAACTGTTAAAGGGAACCTGTCACCAGAATGTTCACTATTAAACTAAAAGAATCCCCTTCTGCAGCTCCTGGGCTGCATTCTATAAAGGTTCATCTTGCTACTGACCCCCCTTTAAGACCTAAATAACAACTTTATAAAATACTACCTTTTGCTATGGTAATGAGGTTTGCCGGCCCCGTGGGCGGGCTGTATTTTGTCTGTTATTTCCCCTTTTGCCGCTGTTCGCTGTCCCCCTGTGTTCATTTACATAGATGAGGCTGCCTCCCTCATGTTCCTAGGTGCTCCTGAAGTCTTGCGCATGCGCAGTGGCAATATTGCGGGACTGAGCACTGTTTTAAAATTGCGAGCGCCGGTGATGTTATTGCGCAGGCGCGAGATTATGGGTGGGTACTTGGATGACGCTGGTGATGACATTCACAGCACCGCCCATAATCTCGCGCCTGCGCAATAACATCACCAGCGCTTGCAATTTTAAAACAGTGATCAGTCCCGTGATAGTGCCACTGCGCATGCGCGAGACTTCAGGAGCACCTAGGAACATGAGGGCGGCGGCCTCATCTATGTAAATGAACACTGGGTGACGGCGAACAGCGTCAGGAGGTGGGAACACAGTCGAAATACAGCCCGCCCACGGGGCCAGCAAACCTCATTACCATAGCAAAAGGTAAGATTTTAAAAAGTTGTTATTTAGGTCTGAAAGGGGTTCCAGAAGCAAGATGAACCTTTCTAGAATGCAGCCCAGGAGCTGCAGAAGGGGATTCTTTTAGTTTAATAGCGAAAATTCTGGTGACAGGTTCCTTTTAATAAGGAGATACAGGTTATAGAAAGCTGACAATAGTCTTACCTTTATGTCTCATAGTAGAATTTTGGATAAATCATCTTTTATCACTTTATGCAAATGAGCTCTTCCAGGCTATGGGGCGGATGCTGCCTGGAAGATAACTCCGCCTCCAGAGATTATTATAAATAAACGGGGCGTTATCTGTGTGAGATAAGTAACTGACACAGAACAGGAGAAATTAAATTTGTCTTCTTTCAAACAGATTTTTTTTGCCGCTCCCTGAGCTATGCTTTATTGCAATAATATAGCAACACTGTCTGACTGTGAGATGAAAGCTGAACAAGAAAGGAACCTGCAGAAGTGTCAGATATAATAACACACAGCTCTGCAGAGAGATCAGAAAGCGGCCATCACACATCACACTGGTAACGTCCCAGTTATATAAAATACTCTCTGGAGGTGGAGAGATCTTCCTGGCAGTATCTGCCCCATAGCCTGGAAGAGCTCATTTACATAAAGTTATAAAAGATGCTATTTCAACAACAAGGCTTCTGATATGAAGCAGACAGGTAGGACATTTTTCAGCAGTCTATAACCTGTATGCCCATATTAATAGTTTACATAGGTAAATGTTATGACAGATCCCCTTAAAGACAAGTAAAAAAAATTACAGGCCCAAATACTCCTTTTGTCTTCATTTGTCAGCAGCAAGAAGATCAAATATGTTGGAGTATCCTGATGATATATTTTTTTACTTGCTTTAAGAGTCACTTTGATAAGGTGAAAGATCTTAAACCCCTTCCCAGTCTAGAGCCAAGGGGTCTGAGATGACCGTGTGTGCCTATACTACTAAATTGAATTTAGGCTTCTAGTAAGAAGAAGGCTGTGAATGGTTTATAATCAGATCCAGGATTATCAATAAGGTGACCCTTTTGACATAAGCAATTGACATGTCAGACAAGTCTCAGCAATTATTTTCAAGTAGCTCCATTTTAGAAGATTGTTATATTGCAGAACTACAGTATTTCCATTTTAGCAAATAAAACTCGTACTTAGTATAATGAAAAGTTCTACAATTGTCTTATACGCTTTCTGCATCAGTTCTTTCCAGATGTCAAGATCTTTGCTTGCAGTAATTCAATTGGAACCATCTAGTGGATGAAAAAAAAGTTCTGCTTGGGTGAGGGGTACTTACCGTATTTTCCTGACTATAAGACACAAGTTTTTCCCCCACAATTGGGGATAAAATGGGAGTGCGTATTATAATCCAGATATGGCTTACCGGGGCTGGTGCAACACG
This sequence comes from Anomaloglossus baeobatrachus, assembly GCF_048569485.1. Lineage (NCBI taxonomy): Eukaryota > Metazoa > Chordata > Amphibia > Anura > Aromobatidae > Anomaloglossus > Anomaloglossus baeobatrachus. The sequence continues at coordinate 586,011,134 of NC_134355.1, forward strand.
TTCACAGAAGGCAGGATTGGTGATTCTGAGGGCTCTGTGGAGGGGGTGTCACTGCAGTGAAGTGGCTCAGTAGGGTCACAGGACGGAAGGTCGATGGGCTTGGGGTGTCATGGTGGCAGTGGCAGGTGCCATTGATCTGCAGGCGGGCTGCGGGCTTTATTGAATCACCGGTGGTTGACTCAATGGACTTTAACCCCTTCACGACCGGCCGATTTTTCGCTTTACTTTTTTTTTTCGCCATTCTTCTTCTGAGAGACGTAACTTTTTTATTTTTCAGTCAATATGTTCATGTAAGGGCTCATTTTTTGCGGAACGAGCTGTACTTTTAAATACAATCATAAGTTTTACCATATAGTGTACTGGAAAACGGCAAACAAATTCCAAATGCAGAAAAATTGCAAAAAAAGTGCGATAGCACTATTGTTTTTGAGATATTTTATTCACTGTGTTCACTGTATGATAAAACTGATGTGTGGGTGTGATGCCTCAGGTCAGTTCGAGTTCGTAGACACCAAACATGTATAGGTTTACTTTTATATAAGGGGTTAAAAAAAATCGGAAGTTTGTCCGACAAAAGTGGCGCACGTTTTACGCCATATTCCGTGACCCGTAGCGTTCTCATTTTTCAGGATCTATGGCACAGTGATGGCTTATTTTTTGCGTCTCGTGCTGACGTTTTTACTTGTACCATTTTTGTGCAGGTACTACGTTTTGATCGCCTGTTATTGCATTTTGTGCAAAAGTCGTGGCAACAAAAAAATGTCATTTTGGCGTTTGGAATTTTTTTGCTGCTACACCATTTACTAATCATATTAATTGATTTTATATTTTGATAGATCTGGCATTTCTGAAAACGGCAATACCAAATCTGTGTATATTTTTTTAACCCTTTAATTTTCAATGGGGCAAAAGGGGGGTGATTTGAACTTTTAGGTTTTTTTCTAATTTTTTTTTAAAAAAAATTCCTTCTTTTTTTTATTTTACTAGTCCCCCTATTGGGCTATAGCGATCAGCAATCCAATCACTCTGCCCTATCTGCTGATCATAGCTACACAGCTGTAAACAGCAGATACTCTCACTTTCTGCTTCACTCGGCTGCGGGCCGAGTTAAACTGAAAGTAGTTCATGTCTAGTACAGGAGTCATCACATGACCCTGTGCTACCATGACAACTACCGGAAGTCACGTTATCACGTCACGTGACTTCCGGTATCAGGCGGTAAGTAAAAGTTTACTGCCGATGCCGCTATAATGGCGCTGTCACATATTGACAGCCCATTTAACGGGTTTAACGGCACGAGCAGATAACGATTCTGCTCCTGCCTTGCAGGCACACATCTCAGCTGTGAAAAAAAGCTATGTGCGCCGACCGCGTCATTCTGCCACCAGCAGACCGCGGGCAGTAACATTATGACCGCTAGGATGTAATATTACTGCCCGCGATCATTAAGGGGTTAAAAACATGGCCACGGAGGCGGCATGTGTGCAGATTAGCCTCCGCGTCCATTTTATTGAACTCCTTTACGTCAATCTGCATATGCGCCCCCTCAACGGGCATTTTCTTGAAGTCCATCGCGTCAACCACTGGCAATTCAAAGAAGCCCGCAGCCCGCCGATAGATCAATGCCACCCACTGCCATGACACCTGGCCCGCAGTGTTGCCAACACTTTATCTACTGACCCTCCTCCGAGCCCACAACATTGCTGACCCTGCCTCCTATGTGGAGCACCCCACGGGGTCTGGGGAATTCTTGTCACCGGGGCGGTGAGGGTCAGGTAGTTGTCATGGGTGGCCCTGCCCGGTTTCGTGACCCCAAGGTGTCCACGAAGGGATAGAGGATGATGGGATGATGGTGGGGAGATGATGATTAAGGAGTTGAGGATGTTGGGAGTAGTAATTGTCTTATGACGCCACCCGTGGTGTGTGGCCAGGGATTGGCTGCCGCTGTGGGTGATGTCCTCTGTAGCGGATGGTAATGCAGCTCGGATGGCTCAGCTCTCCACAGGTAGAGCTAGGACCCAGGGAGGGTGATGGGGGTGGTAGTGGTGGCCGTTGGCACCGGAGCACAGGGCAATTATGGGCTGACACAGTGGATGCGGTTCAAGGTCTTTTACTCACTGTTACCCGACCCGTGATGGGCACCAGCCGATCCCGGATGATTCAGAGGCCACCACCGGTGTTCTGAAGCTGTGAGACCTTCCTTCCTTGCACTTTGTAGTGTGCATCCCCCTGGCATGAAGCTACTTAAGGACCCCAGTGTCCTTGAGTTTAGTTCCCATCCTGTCCGCAGGCAGCACGAATCAAACGTGGGCCTGACCATGGTCTTCACTCCTGACTCTATGTGCTGCTATGCTCTGGGACCTTACCTTTGTGGTGGGCAATGGGACATGGAATCCCCCTTCCTGCAGATTCTGTTGGCGCAACGTGGAGTGTACGCCACCCTAGAGCTCTGCACCCTGTCTGCGCCTGTCCCGAAGGGGCTGTTAGGCTCTCCCCTCGGCAACCATATTGCTCCTTCATCTCACCAGCTCCAACGGTAGTATCCTGATCCTTCTAGTTGGGCCGGCTCCAACTGAGGAAGCTCTACAGGACTCTCCACAATGGCCGTGTTCTTCTGTGTCCCAGACTATTTTGAGGTAAAAGTCTGTGTGTTTTCTAACTTCCCTCATGCTGCCACCACGTTCCTGATGACTAACTAGTGCTGGGGAAGTCCCGTTGCTATGGTGACCACCTCTTGCCCAGTTCCAGTGGGAAAGCACCTAAGCTGTGTGTGTGTGGTGTAAGTGAACACCAGTGATTAACCTCTTCCTTACCCGGGATGAGTACTGCACATTAAGTGAGATGCAATACCCTGTGACGACTGAAACCTCAGGGGCGCCACATGTGACCTTCCTGAGATGCTCCACCACTGCCGCTTCCTCAGGTGAGCTAACATAAGATGCACTAGGATTATAAGACGGACCCCTATTTTCCTACTCTAAATTTGGGGTGCATATTTTAATCCAATGCATCTTATAACCCAAAAATACGGTATATAGATGTAGCCTAAAGGGGGCTTTACACGCAACGACATCGCTAACGAGATGTCATTGGGCTCACGGAATTCGTGACGCACATCCGGCCTCGTTAGCGACGTCGTTGCGTGTGAAACTCACGAACGACCGCTAACGATCAAAATTACTCACCATATCGTTGTTCATTGATACGTCATTCTAATCTCAAATATCGTTGCTGTTGCAGGACGCAGGTTGTTTGTCGTTCCTGCGGCAGCACACATCGCTATGTGTGACACTGCAGGAACGAGGAACAACATTGTACCTGCGGCCGCCGGCAATGAGGAAGGAAGGAGGTGGGTAGGATGTCCCGGCCACTCATCTTCGCCCCTCCACTTCTATTGGGCGGCCGCTTAGTGACGCCGCTGTGACACCGAACGAACCTCCCCCTTAGAAAGGAGGCGGTTCGCCGGCCACAGGGGACCAACGATGTTGTGCGCCTCGGGCAGCGATTTGCCCATGACACAAAACCGACGGGGGCGGATGCTTTCACCAGCGACATCGCTAGCAATGTCGCTGTGTGTAAAGTGGCTTTATGCCAAATGACTGCTAATTTTATGCAATTTGTAAAGGATCTACACTTTTTTAAAAGCTTAGCAACCCATTAATTTATAGTAGCAGCTAAATGCTGTGGCCCAAAATACACACCTGTTTGCCCCTTTTTACATCTATATCTTGAAGTGGATTTATCAGCAGATTTCTCAGTACAAACTACATACATTATTAAATAGATCTCGTAGATTTGATGCGGCTGGATTACTTACCATATCAGAATAGCTCTATAAATATTTAAGCTAAATCCTCGCCCATCTAGTCTGATTGACAGCTCCTCAGTGTCCCTCCTCCCTGGTGCTGCAATGTCACACTGTTCAGTACAAGCTGCAGCTGCCTGATAGACTGGGTGGGTGGAGATTAAAGCAACAGGACTCAGGGGTCCTCTCACTATTTAACAGTCTAATCAGATCTAAGAGATCTATTTAATAATTTAAGGACTTTCCATTGTGAAATCTCATGGCTGATCTGCTTTAAAATATCGATTAAAAATTTCAAATGTATGTTTTTTTTGGTGTATATCAAATTAATAGTAGGTTACACTCCTATCAACAATACATGTGATTAATGAATAACATTATTTTATTCCATAGTGGTCCTATAAAGAATATTAACATAATTTAATATAAGCAAAAAACATACAAGCCTAAAAAACAATATATACAATCTGATTTGAAATATTTTTATTTGAAAACATACAAAGGTATTATAAAATAGACATACTTATTATCATGTGATCCTAAAAGTAAAAAAAAAAAAAAAGAGAACCGCAGCTGCCAAGGGGAAATTAAGTTTATACCTCCTGGCAGCCTTGGGCTTTCAGTCATAGGGATGTGGCCGATGTGATTTCAGTCACCGCTCTGTGCATAGTGATCGTGGGCTCTAAGCACGCCCTTGGCAGTGACTGACAGCTAGCTCTGTACTGATGCAATGCTAAGCTGGCTGTCAGTCAGTGTTTGGGGTGCGGTTACAGCTGCCGCTCACTATGCACATGACTGAAACTACACCAGCCGCACCTCTATGACTGAAACCTTAGTTATTGGGATGAATAAAGATAACTTCATCCTTGTAACAGGACTCTCAATACAGTGGCTGCATGGTACCAAAAGGCTATTAATCTGCAGATTAACCCCATATCTGCAGTTTAATAGCATGGTTTTTTACATCTTGTCCTTAAAGGGAACCTGTCAGGTCCAATATGCACCGATAACCACGAGCAAATCTGGGTGCATATTGCTAATCCCTGCCTAACGGTCCCTGTATACACTAGCATAGATAAACAGATCTTTGGAAAAAGTATGCTAATCAGCGAGGGTACTAGCCCCCTGGGCGTTAGTTCCCCTAGCTAATCGGCTCCATTAGCATGTTAGTACGCCGCTGTGGGTGTGCTAACATGCTAATGAATGTGCAGCGTCACAGGATGATCTCACTCACCTCTCCGGCTGCCATCGCTTCCCGACACTGCATTTCGACTCAGTGCGCATGACCGCGGAGTATCGGTCATGCCCACTATGAAGCCGGGTGTACGTGCCTTGCTTCAAACTGAAGTAGTGCGCATGACTGAAAGTCCGGGGTCATGTGCACTGAGCCGAAATCCAGTGTCGGGTGCGATGGCAGCGGAGAGGTGAGTGAGATCATCCTCTGACACTGCACATTCATTGGCATGTTAGCACGCCCACAGGGGTGTACTAACATGCTAATGGAGCCGACTAGCCAGGGAAATTAACGCCCAGGGGACTAGTCCCCGCGCTCATTAGCAAACGATAAAAGATCTTTAGATATACTTTTTATAAAGATCTCTTTATCTATGCTAGTGTATACAGGGACGGTTAGGCAGGGATTAGCAATATGCACCCAGAACTGCTCATGGTTCTGGGTGGATATTGGACCTGACAGGTTCCCTTTAAACATATTTTTACCGCTTTTCCTATAATCACTATGAAGAAGTGTTCATTAAAAGGAACGAAAATTGACTCAATTTTCAAGTTCTGTTATCGTGAAAATAGAACAGCTATTCAGAGTCTTCAGCTCTGTAAGGAACATCTGAGTGATGTGCCTCGCTGAGTCTCATACCCCCGTTCTAGTTATTGGTCCCACAAGCTAGACATTTAACATCTAATTAGTTAAAGGAAAAAAAATCTCTGCTTCTCCTATAGAAGAAAAATAAATGTACCCAAAAATTAAAAAAGAAAAGGCTGTAGATTATCAGTATGTAAACTCCATATTCTGCATGCCTTCATCCATATCCCCGAGAAGGCTGCATACTTTCACACTCCATATGGTGAATATTTTCACCTGTCCACTTCGTCAACCTTCCTCATGAATAAGAGTCAGCAGGAAGCCTTGAGACGGACAGTTCTAAGAAAATATCTGTCCATTCAACTTGGGATAAAGAGGTGAAGACGTCTTTCAGAACAGACAATCGTTAAAGAAAAAAAAGATAGAAGTCAGATCAGGCGCTGAGTTGGGTAATAAAGAGTGAATGTTTTTGGAACAATTAGTGTGACTTGTTGGAAGTAGTTTACCGGATTCCTTAAATGTTAAATTTCCATAGCAGGTGTAGCTTCTAATAAGATTTTGCTATCATCCCCCTCTCCATCAGTCATTTTATTTTTCTTCCTTTGAATATCTGAAATACGACATCTTGTTTTGCCTCTTAAGACACAATTATAAAAGACAAAAACATTGTCATCGGTTTCTCGATATCCTGAAACTTTTCTTGATTTTTGTTCCTCTTTGGGTCTTTATGCGTTACTTTCTGGCGTTAGTACAAGATTAAAAGTAGAATAGTGATAGGTTCATATTCTTTATATCACAGAGGGACACTGCCCACCCTCTTCCCTTCGAGTATTTTGCCTCAGTAAGCTCTCAAGACGGATCCTAATTAGAATCAGACAAGCTGCTCTGACAGCTCCCACACAATTATCCGAGAATCAAAGGCTGGTCTACGAAACGCTCCAGGATTCTCTCTCTGTGCTAAGCTTCAACTCATCCTTCTGAACTTATTTTACTTCTTGTTAATGCAGAGTCATCAATCTTACTCACACAACCCTTTCTGCAATCCTTTCTAAGGTTCTGCTAGCGGCATACTTTACAGTCAACTTTGCTGGTCCAACAAGCCCACCAGGGCATAAAACAAAAGGCATGGACTGGTTGTCAGTTGATTGTCATGAAAAATGGGAGTTCTACATCAATTGAAGCTTATAAAACTTTCAGTGATATTTTGGAAGATCTTAACATGTATTGCTTCGAGGTAAAATTCAGATATAGAGGAATCTGACTACCAAAGTCTGGAGTCAAGAACATAAAGAGCGAAACCCAGGACTATCTTTTTTTTTTTTTTTTTAAAGGTGTGTACTTGGACGATAAAATGAATGAAGTCACTGCATAAAATGCCTGCTGCTGTGGATGTTTCCATGCTTGACCACAATAAAGCCCAAAGTCAACTGATATTTTTTAGTATTTTGATTAAAACATTTTACATAATAATAATAATAATAATATTATTTATTTACTAATATAACACTATTATTCCATCAGCAACACTGTCCCCATTGGGGCTCCCAATCTAAGATCCCTATCAGTATGTCTTTGTAGCGTGGAAGGAAACCGGAGCAACCCATACAAACATGGGGAGAACATATAAACTCCTTGAGATGTTGTCCTTGGTGGGATTTGAACCCAGGACCCTATTACTGCAAGACTGCAGTGCTAACCACTGGTCCACCGTGCCGCCTGTCAAGGAACTATGCACTAAATTCAAAAATATGTGTGAGGAGCTGGCTACAGACTAAGAACTATTTGACCAATGGATGTTGAGCAGAGTCCACAGTTTTAAGGGATATAGACGTTTTACGGCATGGAGTGCTAGTTACATTGAACTTGTTGTTCTCATTGTTGTATTTTAATAGATATTTCCTTGCTTGTTAGTTCAAGATACACAGAAGGACAGGCATGAGATTGGTAATTAGAGTAAATCCATCATTTCATTACTCTCGTTAGTGTCACAAGGGCCTCAATTAAGGCAATGTTCTATCAGCCACTAATTTCACTATATGGGTGGTGATAGTAGACCTAGTGAAGCTGTCACCACAGGATGTTTCACATGCAGTCCCAGGTGAGGGGCTCAGGAAAATACCCCCACCAATGCACAGAGGAAACAAGGAAAGTGCATACAGCGTCCAGATAAGGTAAAGTATAAAGATACTTTCTATTTAATTTCCATTAAAATGGCACAAGGTCCCAGGAGATAGCAGACATTATGTGTTTCGGACAATTGTGTCCATATTCATAGTCACCAATGCACAGTGTGTGAGTGTATCACAAAAATTTAAAAAGTTTATATGTGGTGAATACATTTGCTAGAAAACACAATAATAAAAAGCCATCAATAGTCCCAAAAAAAAGAGAGAGAGAGAAAGAGAGAGAAATACAGGAGCGAGAAAGAAGAGGAAGATATCCTATATATAGCGATAGGATAGAGAAGACAGAGAGAATAGAGATGAGAGAGAAAGAAAGAAAAAAGAAAAAGAGGTGTGAGTGAAAAAAAGATAGAGAAATGAGAGAGGAAAGAGAGAGAGACTCTAGCGAGAGAGGAGTGAGCGTTAAAAGACAGGAGAGAGAAAAGAGAGAGAGAGATCACAGGGTTGAGAGAGATTAGGGAAGGGAGACAGAAATACAGGAGAGAAAAGACAGAGAGTAGAGTGGGAAGACAGGAGGTAGAGAGAATCTTTGACGTAGGGCCGTTTCACACATCCGGCTTTTAGCCGGATTGGCGGATCGGGTGCTCTCCAGTACAGTGTGACTCAGTACAATGGCAGCACGACAAGCTCCGGTTACATGCTGCCATGTGACCAGAGCATGTGACCCAGAAGTTGTCGTGCTGCCATTGTACTGTATCACACTGTACTGAAGTGCGCCGGATCCGTCAATCTGGCAAAAAAGCCATATGTGTGACATGGCCCTTACTATTCACAGACTGACATTATTACTCCCATTTTCTTCAGCACAGCAATAGTACCTTACAATCAGAACAGGACTTTTTATTTCCCTATATGAAATGAGCTGTGCGCTCTGACCTCCTATCTCTGCAATGTGTAAGCATAGAAATTGCTCTCCTCAGAAGGCCCAAAATTTTTATACTGGCTGTAAAAGCCCTCCTCATTGGCTGCAGTAGGACGTGTGATATGATAGCTGCAGGGCATTATGGTGAAGCCCGTGTGATCACTTCTAATGGGTTTTTTTTGAGTCTTCAACAGTGTGTGAAATAGCACTAGGTATTTTGTTTTTCTTTTTCAGCAGTCCTCGTGAATCAAGTTGTAGAGTGTTCAAATTCGTTGGGACCTGAGAATTTGAGAAAATTGGATTTAAACTCCATCCTACATGATCATCACCGCTGTTCGTCACTTACAAGACTAAAGGCCACTTTACATGCTGCGATATCGTTACCGATATCGCTAGCGTGCGTACCCGCCCCCATCGGTTGTGCGACACGGGCATATCGCTGTCCGTGGCGCACAACATCGCGCGGACCCATCACACTACTTTCCTGCCTAGCGACGTCGCTCTGACCGGCGACGAACGACGAACTACATCTTTACTGCAGCAGCAACGATAATTTAGAGTAGGGGGGATGTCACCGATTAGCGATTTTGAACGTTTTTGCAACGATTCAAAATCGCTAATAGGTGTCACATGCAACGACATCGCTAACGTGGCTCGATGTGCGTCACAAAATCCGTGACCCCAACGACATCGCTTTAGCATTGTACAAAGTGAATTACAAAACTTTTACCTGATATATTTTTAAACCAATTTTATTACATTAGCAGATTGTAGTTTAAAATTTACAGTTAAAAATGAGAATTGAAAACAGAGGATGAATACAATAAACTCTTCCTTCTTTGGCTGGAGTCACACTTGTGTGTGACCGGATGGCCACTCTCCTGACAGCAGCGGATCAGCTGCATGTATTTCTATGCAGCTGACAGGAGAGAAGCCAGCCAGTCGGGATAGTGCGATGCAATCTCATGCAAGTCACACACAAGCGTGAATCCAGCCTTAAGGCCCCTTCACACATCAGTTTGAAAATATGCATGTGTGGCACGTTCTGTTTTGACCATTCATGTGGCTATCCGTGTGTATGTATGTGTAATTTGTGTGTCATGCGTGTGCCATCTATGTGTATCTGTGTGCAATCTATGTGTCATCCGTGTGACATCTATGTGTACGTGTGTGCTGTCCATTTGTCATCCATGTGATATCTGGGTACTGTCTGTGTATATGAATGTGTCATCCATGTGCTATCTGTGTGCTATCCATATAACATTCATATAACACATACTGGAAGAAAATTCATGACAATGAAATTAATGCTTTTTGTGTGTTACAAAATGTGCAAAGATCTATAGCTGATACATAGATTTTACAGCTATTAACCAAACAATTAATTGAAAAAAATAATGTAGGGTCCCCCCATTTTTGATAACCAGCAAAGGTAAAGCAGATAGGTGTGGGCTGATATTATCAGGCTGGGCAGTCTCATGGTTATTGGGCCTTTCCCAGCCTAAAAATACCAGCCGCCCCAGAAGTGGTGCATGACATTAGATGCGCCAATTCTGGCACTTCACCTCGGTTGTTCCCGATTGCTCTGGTGTGTTGGCAATTAGGATAATGGTTTATGTGAATTGGCAGCCAACATCAAGACCTGGCGTTAGTAATGGAGATGTATCTATCAGATACCCCCATTACTAACCCAATAATAAAAAAGACACACACAAAAACACATATTTCAATAAACACTCCCTGAAATTTTCTTTTGTTCACCATTTTATAAACCCCCCCTCATGCAACTCTGCTGCACTCCAGGGAATCTGCCATAGACCACCGAATCCGTCATCGTCCAAAAAAAAGATATCTGAAAAACCCACAAACGTACAAACACAGAAAAATAAAACAAAACACTTGGGGGGGCTTTACACGTTGCGACATCGCTTTCGAAATATCGTTGGGGTCACGTCGTTAGTGACGCACATCCGGCGCCGGTAATGACATCGCAACATGTAAATCCTAGATGCGCCAATAAACGATCGTAAAAGTGTCGAAAATCGGTGATCTGTGTAGCGTCGGTCACTTTCATAATGTCGGGTCGACCGCAGGTACGATGTTGTTTGTCGTTCCTGCAGGTCCACACGACGCTGTGTGTAAACCCGCAGGAGCGACAAACATCTCCTTACCTGCGTCCCAACGGCAATGCGGAAGGGAGAAGGGGGGCAGGATGTTATGTCCCGGTCATCTCCGCCCCTCCGCTTCTATTGGACGGCCGATTAGTGACGTCACGGTGATGTCGCTGTGACGCTGCACGCACCTCCCCCTTGAAGGAGGGATAGTTCGGCAGTCACAGCGACGTCGCCGAGCAGGTATGTGCGTGTGAAGCTGCCGTAGCGACAATGTACGGCAGCAATCACCACATATCGCATGTGCGACGGGGGCGGGTGCTATCGCCCCTCGGCATCGCATGCCGATACTAGGATGTCATAACGTGTAAAGTACCCCTTACCCTTATTCACCAGTTTGTTCAAAAGAAAAAAACTCCCAGCTGATCCAACATAGTCCAGGGATTCTGATAATTCTGACACTCCATAATCTTTGCTTACAGGATATTCTGGGTCACTTCTGAGGTGCCGGGTCTCATGTTAAGCAGCGTGAGCCGGAATTGCCTGTAAGCAAAGTAAGCACATGGTGTTTCAAAACGATGCTCCATAGACTTTGTCAGAATCCTTGGGACTCCTTTGGATCAGCAGGGAAAGTTTTTTCTTTTGAATGAAGTGGTCAATGAGGGTGTCTTGTTTTATTTCTTTGTGTTTGTATGTTTGTGGGCTTTTTTTCCAGAAATTCATTTTTGGACTACAATGGATTTGGTGGACTATGGTGGATTCCCTGAACTATGTCAAAGATGCATTTAATTTGGTGTTGCTTTCTTTAATAAAATGGTAAACGCGAGAAAGTTTCAGGGTGTGTTTATTGAAATAAAAATATTTTTTTTGTTTGCATGTGTCTTTGTGGGGGGAATTACTGAGTTGGTAATAGTAATGTCTGATAGACGTCTCTCCATTACTAAAACCAGGGCTTGAAATCAGCTGACACTACACAGCTGACATCAACTCTAATTGTATTACCTTGATCGCCACTGTACCAGTGCAATCAGGAAGAGCTGAGGCGAAGCGTCAGAATTGAAGTATCTAAAGACATCTTCCTGTTATAGGGCAGCTGTGGGCTGCTATTTTTAGGCTGGGAAGGGCCCAATAATCATGGATGTTCCCAACCTGATAATATCAGCTCCCAGCTATCTGCTGTACCGTTGCTGATTATCAAAAATGAGTGGGACCCAACGTCTTTGTTATTTCTTCAATTATTTTTTCATTTATTTTGCTAATTGCTGTAAAATCTATCTATCTATCTATCCCTCTATCTGTCTATCTATCTATTATCTATCTATCCATTATCTATCTATCCATGTATCTATTTATCTATCGATTTCTTATCTATCTATCTATCCAACATCTATCTATCCCTCTATCTTTCTTTCTATCTATATATCTATCCCTCTAGCTATCTATCCATTATCTATCTATCTATCTGTAAGGGGTAGTCGGACCCCCGAATAGTGGAGGAACGTTTTCCCCCCCTGAAGACGCCACATGGTGTGGTGGCAAGTGTTAATGGTAGAAATGTTACCTGTTGTTGTAGCTAGTGAACGGTTTCCCCACTAGGTGCCAGTATAAAGCAGTGGTTCCCCTGGTAACTGTGGCAGGGAAGGAAGGAGGAGCAGCCTAGGTGGGGAAGGGAGGGCTCTGAAGCAGAGCTGTGTGCAGAACAGTGTGTAGTCTGATGTGACTGAAGAGAGAAGTCCGAGGCGACGGGGCAGAGTGTGGGAGTGAAACGTGGCAGACAGCCAGAGTAAGTGCTTGGACAAAGAAGTGAAAGTACACGGGTAGTGCCCGTAGCAGCCAGAGTGAGTGCCCAGACAAAGAAGTAGAAGTACATGGGTGGTGCCCGTAGCAGCCAGAGCAGAGTGAGTGCTTGGACAAAGAAGTGAAAGTACACTGGTAGTGCCCGTAGCAGCCAGAGTGAGTGCCCAGACAAAGAAGTAGAAGTACACGGGTGGTGCCCGTAGCAGCCAGAGTAAGTGCTTGGACAAAAAAGTGAAAGTACACGGTTAGTGCCCGTAGCAGCCAGAGTGAGTGCCCAGACAAAGAAGTAGAAGTACACGGGTGGTGGCCGTAGCAGCCAGAGTGAGTGCTTGGACAAAGAAGTGAAAGTACATGGGTAATGCCCGCAGAAAGGAAGAGAAGTAGTCCCCCGGCAAGAAGTGGAGAGAGGAGAACTTATCCGGAGCCGGTAGTTTGCGCTAGATCTGCCTCAGAGTAAATCTGGGTTCAGAGTACAGCTACTAGGGGGTTAACGTATGTCCCCTGTAGGCGAGGGAAAGTTACCAGGAAAAGAGGAAACCGTCAGCAAGAAGTGTAATCTGTAACTGAAGTGTCTGTCTGCTGGAAAGTGCAAAGAAGAATCTACATTCAATAAAATGTCTCTTAGTTTACCAGCTGACTGTCTGTGGCTCTTTACTGAAAGTGGTGAAGAGGCCTGTGAGCCGAGAGGAAAAGGTGTCACTGAGAAGCAAGGTACCGACATGCATGTGTCCCTGCCACCCACACTCTGCCCCACAAACAACACCCCTGTCTTAATAGTGACGGCCGGGCCGGGAGTTAGCCTGTCGCACGAAGGGGCCACGATTACACCCCCCGAGGCGCCCCCTGCCCCCGTTACATATCCATGTATTTATCTATCCATCCATCCATCCATCCATCCATCCATCCATCTATCATCATCTTTGCACATTTTTAACACCTAAATATCTTGAATTTCTTGGATGCATTTAATTCTAGTCCATATCACATAGGCGGCACACGGATGTGAGACGGATGTCATGTGTGGGCTGTACGTGTTTTTAACGCACTGATAGACTTCTGTCTTTTCATCTATGCTGATGGTAAAAAATGGACATGTCTCAGTGTGAATCACACATGGTCCATGTGAAAAGACGTAGGTGTAAAAATCAAGACATATTTTAATGATTAGACATATGAACGTGTCTCCAGTACGTGTGCAAAAACGGACATCACATGTACTGGAGACACAGATGTGTGAAGGGGACTTATACATTTAATTTACCTATAGGTTTAGCAGTAATGGTTTGCACTGTCTCATTTTGACTCTTCCAGTCAGTTTAAATTGCTTTAGCATAGATCTAATTAAATGAATGTGACAGGATAAAAGAAAGAAATGGTTGATTATAGAACATAGCTATGGTAAAAATTCAGGTTGGGTAGGGGCTTGCGTGGCGTGTTTCCGAAAGATTATAAAAATGTTAATTTTCGAGTTATTTAAAACTTCTTCAGATTAGAGAAGTAGAATATAAAAAGCAGAGTGGAGTCAGTTCTGAATAAATGAGACATGTAATAAATGAGAATCAGACACGTACTCTTAGAGTTTGGCAGCGGAATGGAAGCGACTGCTTGTAACTCATATGAAATTGCAAGTTTCTAATTCATTGTCACAATATTGTCTTGTCAGACGTGAACTTCAGTCTTATATTTCTTTAGTGATTATGCACACGAACGTCCTCAGGTTGTAGATCAGACAAAAGTAATGCCCAATATATTTTATCAGGCCTCTGTTTTCTTATGACTCGCTTTTTAAAAGTCACATTTGTAAAACAAAATGCTGTATAAAGTTGCTGCGGTGGCATACATATGCAAAATACTATGCAGATACAATGCAAGTAAATTGTTATAGTGAAATTTCTCCCAAAAACATCCATTGCCTTAAAGAGGATTCATTGTAGTTGCCAAGAGGTATCTTCTGTAATTGTTCAATGCTTCAAGCCACCAGCCCCATAACAAATACTGTAGAGTATTATTTCTCAACTATAGTCATCAGGGGTGTCCAAAAGATCATAATCAGTAGATGAGTAGTCACATCACTATTACTATGAAATACCATCCCTTAATGATTTTCAGTGGGTCTACACAGGATAGTAACATTTTTAGGAACATTGATGACAATATTACAAATGGAGGTTCTTAAGAATTATTATTACAACCTACAAGGTGCAGCTGTGCTGGGGAATGAATGGTCAGGTGCATAGAGTAGCTTTAATCTAGGAGTAGTGATGAGTGAACCCGCAGATATACAGAAGCAACGGGTCCAAACGGATTTTTTTAAAAACTCTGTTTGGGACCAAAATTAATTTAGAATATCTGGCTGGACACCAGTCCCCATATAAGTCTAAAGGGACCTAAATATGGTGCTTAAAATGGTGGTAGAAAGGGGGATTACCGAGTCTCCCACGCAGCAGCAGCACTACTTTTTGGGCCGCTCATTACCCTCATACATATTCACTATTCACTGCTTTCCCCACCCACCAGCAGTCTCGGCTTATCTTATTAGTTGCAGTCAGACAGTGCCCCCATTTTGTGTGACAGTGTGTCAGGCTGCTTGGAATCACACACGTCATCTGTGTACTTATAGTGGTGTAAAAATAAATAATGAATAAAAAGTTGGCATAGGGTCCCCCCATATTATGATACTCATCACAGATAAAGCAAACGGCTACAGGCTGCAGCCCTCAGTCATCTGCTTATCTTGGCTGTGTATCAAAATAAGAGGAACCGCATGCAGCTTTTTTTTTTTCAATTATTTTGTTTTTAGCACTTTCTGCAAAGTCAAAAGTTTACAAACACTAAGGGTGGTTTTACACGCTGTGACACCGATAGCCGATGCTAGCGATGGCGAGCGTTATAGCATCCGCCCCTATCGTTATGCCGATATGTGAAGATTGCTGCCGTAGCGAACATTATCGCTACGGCAGCGTCACACGTACTTACTTGCTCGGCGATGTCGCTGTGACCGGCGATCCACCTCCTTTCTAAGGGGGCGGTTCGCTTGGCGTCACAGCGACGTCACTAAGTGGCTGCCAAATCAAAGCAGAGGGGCGGAGATGAGCGGGACGAACATTCCGCCCACCTTCTTCCTTCATTGCTGGCGTGTGGCAGGTAAGGAGAGTTTCCTCGTTCCTGCGGCGTCACATGTAGCGATGTGTGCTGCCGCAGGGACGAGGATAAACTTCGCCCAAGCGACAGCAGCGATAATTGGGAGAGGACCCCCATGTCAATGAGGAGCGATTTTGGACATTTTTGCAACGATACAAAATCGCTCCTAGGAGTCACACACAACGAGATCACTACAGCGGCCGGAGGTAGCGATCTCGTAGCGTGTAAAGCCCGCTTAAGAGTACTATGCGTTTAAACTATATGGGACAGTGCAGATGATGATGTCATGTCTTAGGAAGCTTCTGATAGGTTTATTGACAACATCTGAGTTAATTAGAGACACACCTTTTGATGTATTTTAATGCACACCTGAAACACACTTCTTCTTTGTGTAGCATCATGGGAAAGTCAAAAGAAATCAGCCAAGATCTGAGGAAGAGAATTGTGGACTTGCAAAAGTCTGGTTCATCCTTGGGTGAAGTTTCCAGATAGCTGAAGGTGCCTCGTTCATCTGTACAAACAATTATACGCAATTACGAGGGGCTGTTGATAAGTCTTTGGCTTTGTGATCTTATTTTGTTTCTATGGTAACAAATGTTACATCACATGAAATCCTTATGCGTCTAATACATGTTTTCAAAATGTTGTGTTTGTTGCTTATGGCAACAGTGTTCTACGCATGCGGGAAAACAAAATGGCAAAGTCTAATGCAATATTCACAGCAACTGAGAGCAGAGGAGTGGTAAAATTCTTGTTTCTGCAAGGAAAGTCCGCAAATTATATTCATTGTGATGTTTTACAGACATTGGGGGATCAATGCCCTTCATATTTCATGGTTAAGAACTGTGTTGCCAAATTTAAAATAGGTAATGTCAGCACCAATGATGAGGGATGTCCTGGAAAACCGAGAGTGCACAACCTCATACTGGAGAATTGACAAATTTCAGCTAAAGCAATAACAGACATCATGGGGAATTTCAGTTAACGTTTTTGTGTCATTATCCATGAACATTTGGACATGAGGAAGCTATCTACAAAGTGGATCCCCAAATGTTGGACAACTGATCAGAGAAGCATGTGAGTGACAACTTCCTGGTCCATTAGTCAGCGTTTCCGGACTGATAAGAACTTCCTGGATCAACTGGTCACTATGAATGAGACTTGGATTTGTTTGTATGACCCTGAAAACAAGGAGGAGTCAAAAGAGTAGAGGCACAGTGGTTCTCCTCATCCAAAGAAGTTCAGAGTACAAAAGTCAACCACTAAGGTGATGGTGGCTGTGTTCTGGGATAAGGAGGGCGTGCTGCTAGTGGACTACCTTCAAAAGGGTTCCACCATCAATGCAAGGTATAACATTGAACTTTTGAACCAATTAAACGTGGCTCTGAAGGCCAAAAGGAGCAGCAAACTGTTCAAATGAAACTTGTTCCTGCAAGACAACGCCTCTGCTCACACTGCACAAGCGACCACAGCAAAACTGGCAGAGCTGGGCTTCCAGCTGGTTGACTACCCACCTTATTCACCAGTTCTAGCGCCCTTTGACTATCATCTGTTTTCAAACCTGAAGAAACACCTCAAAGGTATCAAATTGCACACCATTTCTGATGAAATGGCTGCTACGGATGCTGGTTTGAGGCACAACCAAAATCCTTCTTTTTACTAGGCCTACAGAACTTGGAATTCCTATCCAAGTAGTATGTTGAGATCAGTGGAGAGTATGTGGAATAAATGTAAAGTTTCATCATCCTATCTCGTTTCTTTCTGGATAAAGCCAGACTTATCAGCAGCCCTCTTCCCCCGTACAAACAAGAAAAGAATGTCAATCTATCATACCACTTAGGAAGGAGATGAGTTCTGTTTACCAGAGATGAACAAGCTTTGGTTAGGGGTGCTTCACACATAGCGAAATCGCTACCGAAATCGCTGCTACGTCACGGTTTTGGTGACGCAACAGTGACCTTGTTCTGTCTCCTATTCATTAAATAGGATAAGGGTAATATCGTTTGTTGCCCACAAGAGGTCACTGTTGGCTTTCTTATGTTTTCCTCATACCTCTCTACAGTATTTCTGTGGTTTGGAGCCTGTTGCTTTAAGGAAAAGATACTTCCTTGGACTGCCCCTTTTTCCCTTCCCTTACTGAGTTGGAGACGCAGATGTCTTGATGCCTCCATAGGATTCAGAGGTGCTATGGTTGGCTCCAGTACCTTTTCTTCAATCGTTCCTCCTGACTAATGGATCCCGGTAGGAATCATTGTACTAGACTACATATTTGTGTTGGAATATGTGTACAGTTGTTATGTAGGCACTGTGAAGTGGCAGTGGATCTACTCAGATTGCATAGGCTGTGATACATGCAGAGCAGGTGTAGGGCAGCTTCAGCAGTGTAAATGTTGTGTTCAGTCATATGCATTGCTCTCTATGTTATGCAGATTCTGTAAATACCAGTACTACTATGTATGTCATTCTGTTATTTGTGATATGCCTGTACTGATATGGATTTGTATCCTTTGTTATAGTTTTTACCAATCAATCATCCATTTCTTATGATCATCCATCTATCCATCATCATTTAATAAATAAAGACTTAAAGGCAACACAGTCTGTTTATTGAAACAGTGGATGAAGGTTAGCTGTATGCCGGAGTCCACACAGCTCACACGTGGACGAAGGCAGAACAGTAAAAACGGGCTGCTGGTCGCAGGCAGCGATTGTATGAACTGTACGGGACAGCTAACACCCACGCTACACAGCACACGGGTATTACAGCAGCCACCATACAGCTACATAGAACGAGAGCGCAGTCCAGCTCCAGTAAAGATAGCCGGTCGCAGGCTGTAGTACGGGACCGCTAACATCCACGCTGTACCGCATATGGATGTCGCAGCAGCCACTATACAGCCGCAGTGACTAGACCGCAGTACGCCATAAACCACCATTCCACTCCCACCACGTGGAAGGCCGTCCGCAAATAGACTCTGTTTCCCGCTAAAATAGTCTGCAGCCAAGTGCACAATGTCTGTCAGCCGAGCGTCTTCCCTGAAGACAAGGTCACGGGCAAGCTCTACTAAGTCCTCAATTAGGGAGCTTGCTGCCGTCGCCCGCGCTGAGGCCGAAGCAGCTAAAGTGAGGTCCTCCTTCGCCTAACAGGAAATGCAACTCAAACTAAAGCAGACAGAGAGTGCACGTCTGCAAGCGGAGCAAGAAGCAGAGAATGCACGTCTGCAACTGACTTTAGAAAGACTTGCCGTAGAAAAGGAGACAGCGGCCGCAATAGCCAAGGCAGAGTTCCTGGAAGCGACAGAGCACCCCGAAGAAAGACGCAGCGATGTTCTTAGGCCGGACCTAGACCAGCAGGATCCAGCACAGCGCGTCGCAGAATACGTCTACCAATACTCCAGGATAGATGACAGCTCAGATGTGCTTCACCGAACAGACTACGCAGACTGCCAGCCATCCAACCTCGAATTACACCGCTTCAAGCAAGAGAGTGTACAGCACGAGGAGGTTCACCAAAACTACTATCCCACAGAGCTGAAGATACAACTACCATTTTACCACAAAGAGACACCTTTCTCTCCGGGGAGGTACTATGCTGACTTTCCGAAGGCGGAAACACCCTACAGGTATGGTGATACACCACACAATAGACATGACCATACACCGGCTCGCACCAGCACTGACCAAGCCACCATGGACTTTGCAAAGTTCTTTGCTCGTCGAGATCTGGTCACAAAAGGACTTGTAAAGTTCAATGATCGTGCCGAGAATTATAGGTCGTGGCGAGCCTCGTTCCAGAACACCATAAGAGGTTTGGACCTTTCTTGTAGTGAGGAGTTAGACCTCCTGGTAAAATGGCTTGGTAGTGAATCGGTAGAACACGCCAAAAGACTAAGAGACATTAACATTAAAAACCCACCCAAAGGTCTACACTTGGTGTGGAAGAGACTTGATGAATGCTATGGGTCCATAGAAGTTATTGAAAATGCTTTGTTTAAAAGAATTGATGACTTCCCTAAGATAGGACCCAAAGGCTTTCAAAGGCTAAGAGAGCTAAGTGATCTGTTAGTGGAGTTACAGGTTGCCCAAGAGGAAGGAGATTTGCCTGGATTGGCATTCTTGGATACCGCTAGGGGTGTCAATCCGATAGTGCAAAAACTTCCTTACAATCTACAAGAAAAGTGGGTCTCACACGGTTCACGGTATAAGCAAACACATAACGCGCCATTCCCTCCTTTTGCCGTATTTGTAGATTTTGTAGCTCAGCAAGCTAAAATCAGAAATGACCCTAGTTTTGATTTTACTCTGTCATGTACCACCGCCCCCGGTGTCAAACCCAGTAGGACACCCGTGGCGGTCCACAAAACTAACATTGTCTCCTCAGGTCCTGCTCACAAAGAGAGTAAGCATCCTCCAGAAGAGAACAAACCCCAGGATATCAGTAAACAGTGTCCTCTACACCGGAAACCACATCCTCTACTAAAATGCAGAACCTTCAGGGAGAAGTCTCTAGAGGATCGCAAAGGCTTCCTCAAGGAACACCACATCTGCTTCAAATGCTGTGCTGCAACATCGCACATGGCCAGGAACTGCGAAGCTAGCGTGAAATGTGCAGAATGTGACAGCACGGATCACAATACAGCCTTACACCCTGGACCACCTACACGAGCGTTGCCACAAGCAGAAGAACACGATGGAAAACAGAAGAACACTGATGAAGACACCACGGTGGTTACCTCTCAATGTACGGAGATCTGTAAAGGACTCACAGGAGGAAGGTCCTGTTCAAAAATCTGCCTTGTCAGAGTCTACCCAGCAGGCCGCAGGGACAAAGCAATTAAGATCTATGCGATCTTGGACGATCAGAGCAACAGGTCTCTTGCCAAGTCCATCTTCCTCAGCAGTTTCAACATTGCAGGCCCCGGTTCTCCCTACTCCTTGAAGACATGTTCAGGTACCGTTGAGACGGCGGGGAGGAAGGCAAGCGGGTACAAGGTGGAATCCATAGATGGCCAGACCTGCCTATCATTACCTACCATACTGGAGTGCAACCAGATTCCTGACAACAGGTCCGAGATACCTTCACCAGAGGTAGCAGCTCATCACCCCCATCTGAAGCGTATAGCTCACCTGATTCCAGAACTGGACTCAGAAGCTCCAATAGCCTTACTCCTTGGAAGAGACATGCTACGTGTGCATAAGGCTAGAGAGTCCATTAACGGCTCCCAGAACGCTCCATATGCGCAGAGACTTGACCTAGGATGGGTCGTAATAGGAGATGTCTGTCTAGGAGGAGCACACAAGCCAGCCTCAGTCAACAGTATGCTCACCAACACACTAGAAAATGGACGTCCGTCTTTCTTCCGACCATGTCACAACAGTCTGTTGGTAAAGGAATTACCAAGCAGTACTCCTCTGCCATGTCCTTTCGCAGTTCCTTCCAACGAAGACCACGCTTGTGAGGGCGAACAAGACCACATAGGCTGTACAGTCTTCCACAGGACCAAAGAGGACAACAAAACAGCAATGTCCATAGAAGACAGGATGTTCTTGGATATCATGGACCAAGAAATAACCAAAGACAAGTCGAACAGCTGGGTGGCACCCTTACCATTCCGACCACGGAGACAACGCCTACCCAACAACAGGGAACAGGTCTACAGTCGATTTGTCTCCCTCAGACACAAGCTCAAGAAGTCTCCCGAGATGAGAGAACATTTCTTTACCTTCATGGAGAAGATATTCCGAAATAACCATGCAGAGATCGCACCTACACTACGGGACTCTGAGGAACGCTGGTACTTACCCATCTTCGGAGTGTACCATCCTAAAAAGCCAGGCCAAATAAGAGTGGTGTTCGACTCAAGTGCCAAGTGCGAAGACGTCTCGTTGAATGATGTCCTACTATCTGGCCCAGACCTCAACAACAGACTCTTAGAAGTTCTACTCTGTTTCCGCAGAGATACGGTGGCATTTATGGCTGACATCCAACAGATGTTCCACTGCTTTCTCGTCAAAAAGGAACACAGAAACTACCTGAGGTTCTTCTGGTACCGTGACAACGACCCAGATAAAGACATCATAGAGTACCGGATGAGGGTACATATCTTCGGGAACAGTCCTTCCCCCGCCGTGGCTATCTACGGTCTCAGGAATTCCGCCAAAGAAGGTGAAGAGAAGTACGGGTCGGATGTTAGATCCTTTGTGGAAAAGGATTTCTACGTAGACGACTGCTTAAAATCCACACCCACAAACGAGGCAGCAATCAGTCTTCTAAAAAGAGCTCAAGAAATGCTCGCTCAGTCCAACTTAAAGTTGCATAAGATTGCATCCAATAGCCGAGAACTGATGGAAGCCTTTCCCTCTCAAGACTATTCCAGTGATCTGAAGGGCATAGACCTGAGCATCGACTCTCTTCCCATGCAACGGAGCCTAGGACTACTTTGGGACTTGAAGACAGATGCCTTCACCTTTCAGATCAACAAAGAAGAAAAGTCCTTCACACGTAGAGGTGTCCTTTCCTTTGTGAATAGTTTGTACGATCCTCTGGGATTCGTAGCTCCAGTTACCGTCCAAGGTAAAATGATGCTAAGAGACTTCACCCAAGAGACATCTGATTGGGATGATCCACTTCCGGCAGAAAAAGCAGACCTGTGGGCAGAGTGGAGGAAGTCTCTCGAGGCCTTGACCGATCTTCATGTGAACCGACCATACGCTCCTGTGCCATCCACCGAAGTCAAATCTTAAAGACTTTGTATCTTCTGCGATGCATCAGTCAAAGCAATCGCAGCAGTAGTATACCTTAAAACCACTGATGTGAATGAACAGATCCATATTGGGTTCGTCATGAGTCGGACAAAACTGGCGCCACTCCGTGAACACACGATACCTAGACTGGAACTCTGTGCTGCCGTCCTTGCAGTTGAGCTGGCTGAACTTATCTCAGATGGAATGAATCAGGAGATCAAAGATGCAGAGTTCTACACTGACAGCAAGGTGGTACTAGGATACATCTGCAACGAAACACGACGCTTCTATGTCTACGTCAGCAACCGGGTATTGAGAATAAGAAGATCAACTCGCCCTGATCAGTGGCATTACGTATCTACTCATCACAATCCCGCCGACCATGCGACTAGATCCGTTGCACCAAGTCACCTTAAGGACACTACATGGTTCACAGGCCCTGCCTTCCTGTACCGAACAACATCCTACACCAGCAGGCCCGATACATTCGAACTGGTGGATCCAGATGTCGATGAAGACCTTCGTCCTCAAGTGTCAGCTCTTCATACAGTGGTTTCAGGACGTCACCTCGGATCTCATCGGTTCAGTAGATTCTCAACCTGGAACTCACTTGTTAGAGCCATCGCTTTTTTACTACACGTGACTCAGTTTTACAAGTCCGAACTACCAACAAATCAGAGATGCAGTAAAGGTTGGCATCACTGCAAGCATGCGTTTACTGCTCCCAACCTAGAGAAAGCCAAGATTACAATACTCCATGTTGTACAAAATGAAGCCTACAACAAGGAGATAGACAATCTCGACAAAGGACTACCCATTCCTAGAGACAGTGCGTTGAGGAAACTCGACCCGTTCATTGACAAAGATGGGCTGCTGAGAATAGGTGGCCGCATTCAAGAAGCTAAGGTAGAAGTCTCAGAGAAACACCCGGTAATAATTCCCGGACGTCATCACGTCACAACCTTGCTCATTCAACATCATCACATCTTGGTGAGACATCAAGGTCGTTTGTTTACCGAAGGGAGTTTACGAGAGGCTGGACTATGGATAGTCGGAGCGAAGAGAAGCGCGAGTAAACTCATCTTCAACTGCGTTACGTGTCGCAAACTTCGTGGCATGTTTCAAAACCAGAAGATGGCTAATCTTCCACCTGACAGGCTCAGTACTGAACCCCCTTTCACCAACGTTGGACTGGATGTGTTCGGCCCCTGGTCCGTAGCTACAAGACGCACTAGGAAGGTCCATGCCGAAGCAAAGTGTTGGGCAGTTCTATTCACCTGTTTGTCTGTCAGAGCTGTGCATATCGAAGTAATAGAATCTATGGACACTTCAAGTTTCATAAATGCACTTCGACGCTTCATCGCTATCAGAGGCCCTGTGAAGCACATTCGTTCTGATAGAGGCACGAACTTTATTGGAGCAGCAAGAGAACTCCAAATCCCTTCCAATCTAGACATTACAAATGTAGAGAGGTACCTAGGTGAGCAAGGATGCACCTGGACCTTCAACCCACCACACGCTTCGCACATGGGAGGCACCTGGGAAAGAATGATAGGAATTGCACGCAAGATTCTAGATTCTATCCTCTTGCAAGCAAACACCAGACTTACCCACGAAAGCTTGACTACGTTCTTGGCCGAAGTTACAGCTATCATGAATGCTAGGCCATTGACAGCTCTTTCTGGAGATTCTGGAGACTCAACAGTTCTTACTCCTGCCATGTTACTTACACAGAAAACCTGTGTCCCAGGAGCTCCACCTGGAGAATTCACCGAGAAAGACCTCTACAGAAGACAATGGAGGCAAGTACAAAACGTGTCCAATGCCTTTTGGGACAGATGGAGGAAACAATATCTCTCCACTCTGCAAACCAGAACAAAATGGCAGAAAGACCATCCAAACATCAGACTTGGCGATGTGGTACTTGTAAAGGACAGTCAATCACACCGAAATTAGTGGCCACTCGGCCTAGTCACCAAACCCTTTCCCAGCAAGGATGGGAGAGTACGCAAGGTAGAGGTCAGAGTGAGCAAGCTCGGAGAGAACAAATTGTTCACCAGACCAGTCACTGAACTTGTGTTGTTGTTATCCCCTCAGGAGTCCAATAGTGGCATTGGTTAACGCCAAGCGGGGAGTGTTCTGTCTCCTATTCATTAAATAGGATAAGGGTAATATCGTTTGTTGCCCACAAGAGGTCACTGTTGGCTTTCTTATGTTTTCCTCATACCTCTCTACAGTATTTCTGTGGTTTGGAGCCTGTTGCTTTAAGGAAAAGATACTTCCTTGGACTGCCCCTTTTTCCCTTCCCTTACTGAGTTGGAGACGCAGATGTCTTGATGCCTCCATAGGATTCAGAGGTGCTATGGTTGGCTCCAGTACCTTTTCTTCAATCGTTCCTCCTGACTAATGGATCCCGGTAGGAATCATTGTACTAGACTACATATTTGTGTTGGAATATGTGTACAGTTGTTATGTAGGCACTGTGAAGTGGCAGTGGATCTACTCAGATTGAATAGGCTGTGATACATGCAGAGCAGGTGTAGGGCAGCTTCAGCAGTGTAAATGTTGTGTTCAGTCATATGCATTGCTCTCTATGTTATGCAGATTCTGTAAATACCAGTACTACTATGTATGTCATTCTGTTATTTGTGATATGCCTGTACTGATATGGATTTGTATCCTTTGTTATAGTTTTTACCAATCAATCATCCATTTCTTATGATCATCCATCTATCCATCATCATTTAATAAATAAAGACTTAAAGGCAACACAGTCTGTTTATTGAAACAGTGGATGAAGGTTAGCTGTATGCCGGAGTCCACACAGCTCACACGTGGACGAAGGCAGAACAGACCTCATTAGCGATTTCGCTGTGTGTGACACTGAGCAGCGATCTGGCCCCTGCTGTGAGATCGCTGCTCGTTACACACAGCCCTGGTTCGTTTTCTTCAAAGGCGCTCTCCCACTGTGACGCACACATCGCGACGAAATGAAGCGAGCAGGAGCTGGCATCTGGCAGCTGCGGTAAGCTGTAACCAAAATAAACATCGGGTAACCAAGGGAAGCCCTTTCCCTGGTTACCCGATATTTACCTTCGTTAGCAGCCTCCGCCGCTCTCGCTGCCAGTGCCGGCTCCCTGCTCTCTGCACATGTAGCTGTGAAATGCCCACGCCAGGGCTTGCAGGGCTCGCACGGTCACCGGGCCGGTGGTATTCGGGGTCAGGCTGTGAGTGGCCCGACCCGGCTTCCGTGACCCCCGGCGGGTTTTAATAAAAAGGAAAGTCCGACCGTCAGTCCGGTATTACAAGGGGGACGGAAGGAGGGTAACGGGGTCCCTGGGGGGGGGGCTTGCCATCGCTCTTCCCCAGGAAACGGTACGGGATGGGGACGGGGGTGCTTGCAGCGCCACCCGTGGTTTGCGGCCAGGTGTTAAGCCGCCGCTGCGCGGTCTCTCTCCGGGGCAGGTGTTACGGGCAGCCGGATGGAATCGCTCCCCATGGGTGGAGCGGGGGAGCCCCGGGAGGTTAATGAGACCCAGGGCAACAGTCCTCAGGGACACAGGGGGCACAGGGCGGCGGCATTACTCACAGCAGTCACGGTGTGCGGTTCCAGTTGTTCTTTATTTAAAGTCCGTTTCACATCGCACCCGGGTGCTGGTCCTCGCCGCCTGTAGCCTTTGGTCAGTCCCGGGCAGGTAGGAGGAAGAGGTGTCCGGTGAGGTGTTCTGGGGGTCTCTCCCTTTCGGTGCGTTAGTGCCGTCCCCGTGGCATAGAGCATCTTGGGAACTCGCCGCCTCTCTGTCTCTCTCCTCCCCGGTAGCGGACCTAACACAACCGCCACCGGGTATAACTTGCTCCAGGGAACCCCAGTCCTCAGCTCCATTCCCCTCCTCTAGGTGTTATCAGCCCTGGTCTCGTGGCATCTCCTCAACAGGAGCGGTTCTCTGCACGTCTGCTCTCCCTTGCAGCCCCTGACGTTCTGCCTAAACTTCTGTGTGCTCTGCACTAAACTCACTCCTTCAGGCCCCCCTCCCCTTGGTTGTCATGGGGACCTGCCTGTGTCCAGCCACCTGCTCATTAATGAGACAGGATGAGTCATGGACTCAGAACAAACTTCACGCTGCAAATGCTGTTAACTCCTTCCTGCCAGTGTGATGTTAGTGTGTGTTGTGGGGACCCTTCTTCCTCCTGCCCGGGAAAAATGGGGTAACATTTAATACCCTGTAACGACCCGTTTACAGGGGCGTTACAGCTGCAGTACACATCAGGTAATTAACCCGATGTGTACTGTAGCTAGGAGAGAAAGGAGCCAGCGCTAAGCAGTGTGCGCGGCTCCCTGCTCTCTGCACATGTAAAAAAAAAGAGAAAAAAAGATAACCAGCTTTTAACTTTATCTAGGAGGCCGCATGGCACATGAAATACAGAATGTAGAGTAGGACCCCCCTATTGAGATTTGCCGTGACGTTGGCAGGGGTGGCTCAAAAAATTGATCAATTATTTGCTAAAAATCTCATTTTTTTTATTGTAGTACAGTTGGAATAAATCTGTGAAGTTTCACTTTTTATATTATGCATGCCAATTTCAGATCGTGCTGGCTCCCCTCTCTCTCTGTTTGGTCGTAGTTATGCTACAAATTCTGGTGGCCGGTCACCACCATGCCATGCACGCCTGATTTTGGTTTGCTATGTATTCCTCCTGTTGGTAGCTGTTCAGATTCAGTTACCTCACCCCTTTCCACAGGCAATGCTAATTAAGCACCATCTTGGATCTGGTCCGCCTTTATCAATGGTTGCTGTTTGGCACTGGGAGGATCAGTTCTGATATAGTCCTGGTATGGTGCAGAGCTTGCTCCACATGCTGGGACCTGGGCTGGTCTCTATCCACAAGTGCCTTTTTTGCAACATAGAAGCGGTTATATACAGGTTACAGGTATGTGTGCTCTATTATGGTTCTGCTTTTAACTTTATCTAGGAGGCCGCATGGCACATGAAATACAGAATGTAGAGTAGGACCCCCCTATTGAGATTTGCCGTGACGTTGGCAGGGGTGGCTCAAAAAATTGATCAATTATTTGCTAAAAATCTCATTTTTTTTATTGTAGTACAGTTGGAATAAATCTGTGAATTTTCACTTTTTATATTATGCATGCCAATTTCAGATCGTGCTGGCTCCCCTCTCTCTCTGTTTGGTCGTAGTTATGCTACAAATTCTGGTGGCCGGTCACCACCATGCCATGCACGCCTGATTTTGGTTTGCTATGTATTCCTCCTGTTGGTAGCTGTTCAGATTCAGTTACCTCACCCCTTTCCACAGGCAATGCTAATTAAGCACCATCTTGGATCTGGTCCGCCTTTATCAATGGTTGCTGTTTGGCACTGGGAGGATCAGTTCTGATATAGTCCTGGTATGGTGCAGAGCTTGCTCCACATGCTGGGACCTGGGCTGGTCTCTATCCACAAGTGCCTTTTTTGCAACATAGAAGCGGTTATATACAGGTTACAGGTATGTGTGCTCTATTATGGTTCTGCTTTTAACTTTATCTAGGAGGCCGCATGGCACATGAAATACAGAATGTAGAGTAGGACCCCCCTATTGAGATTTGCCGTGACGTTGGCAGGGGTGGCTCAAAAAATTGATCAATATTTTGCTAAAAATCTCATTTTTTTTATTGTAGTACAGTTGGAATAAATCTGTGAATTTTCACTTTTTATATTATGCATGCCAATTTCAGATCGTGCTGGCTCCCCTCTCTCTCTGTTTGGTCGTAGTTATGCTACAAATTCTGGTGGCCGGTCACCACCATGCCATGCACGCCTGATTTTGGTTTGCTATGTATTCCTCCTGTTGGTAGCTGTTCAGATTCAGTTACCTCACCCCTTTCCACAGGCAATGCTAATTAAGCACCATCTTGGATCTGGTCCGCCTTTATCAATGGTTGCTGTTTGGCACTGGGAGGATCAGTTCTGATATAGTCCTGGTATGGTGCAGAGCTTGCTCCACATGCTGGGACCTGGGCTGGTCTCTATCCACAAGTGCCTTTTTTGCAACATAGAAGCGGTTATATACAGGTTACAGGTATGTGTGCTCTATTATGGTTCTGCTTTTAACTTTATCTAGGAGGCCGCATGGCACATGAAATACAGAATGTAGAGTAGGACCCCCCTATTGAGATTTGCCGTGACGTTGGCAGGGGTGGCTCAAAAAATTGATCAATTATTTGCTAAAAATCTCATTTTTTTTATTGTAGTACAGTTGGAATAAATCTGTGAATTTTCACTTTTTATATTATGCATGCCAATTTCAGATCGTGCTGGCTCCCCTCTCTCTCTGCACATGTAGCTGCAGTACACATCGGGTTAATTAACCTGATGTGTACTGTAGCTAGGAGAGCAGAGAGCCAGCACTAAGCAGTGTGTGCGGCTCCCTGCTCTCTGCACATGTAGCTGCAGTACACATCGGGTTAATTAACCCGATGTGTACTGTAGCTAGGAGAGCAGGGAGCCAGCGCTAAGCAGTGTGCGCAGCTCCCTGCTCTCTGCACATGTAGCTGCAGTACACATCGGGTTAATTAACCCGATGTGTACTGTAGCTAGGAGAGCAAGGAGCCAGCGCTAAGCAGTGTGCGCGGCTCCCTGCTCTCTGCACATGTAGCGACGTTATGATCGCTGCTGCGTCGCTGTATTTGACAGCTAAGCAGCGATCATAACAGCAACTTACAAGGTCGCTGTTACGTCACAGAAAATGGTGACGTAACAGCGATGTCGTTGTCGCTGTCGCTATGTGTGAACTTAGTCTTAGTCATGTGCATATCAACCCAAGAACAAAAGCAAAATACCTTGTTAAGATGCTGACAGAAGCTGGTAAGATTGTGTTAATATTGTACTCGTTTTACTGTGGATATTAACATGGGCTGAAAGGCCACTCTGCCAAGAAAAAGACATTACTCCAAAAGAAATATAAAAATGCCCGACTAATGTTTGCAAATGCACACAGAAAAAAAGACCTTAATTTTTGGAGACATGTCCTGTGGTCTGACAAAACCAAAATTGAACATTTTGGCCATAATCACCATTGTTTTGTTTGGAGAAAAAAAGAAGCTTTTAAGCCTAAGAACACCATAACAACTGTGAAATATGGGGGTGGCAGCATCATGTTGTGGGGTTGTTTTGCTGCAGGAAGGACTGGTGCACTTCACAAAATAGATAGCATCATCAGGAAAGAAGATTATGTGGCAATACTGAAGCAACATCTCAAGACATCAGCCAAGAACTTAATATTTGGGCACAAATGGGTCTTCTAAATGGACAATGACTCAATGCATTCTGCCAAACTGGTAACAAAGTGGCTTAAGGATAACAAAGTCAATGTCTTGAAGTGGCCATCACAAAACCCTGATCTCAATCCTATTGAAAATGTATGGGCAAAGTTGATAAGACCGGTGCGAGCAAGATGACCTACAAACATGGCTCAGTTACACCAGTTCTGTCAGGAGGAATGGGCCCAAATTCCTACCAACTATTGTGAGAAGCTTGTTAAAGGCGATCCAAAAAATTTGACTAAAGGCACTGGTATCAAATATGAAGGATATGCTTGTAAACCTTTTACTTTGCAGAAAGTAATAAAAATGCTTTAAAACATTCTCTCTCTCTCTCATTATTCTGGCATTTGGCAAATCTAAATTATTTTGGTTCCTAATTGACCTAAAACGGAAAGGTTTATTCTGATTTCATGTCAGATTGTGAGAAAAACATGCAGATATGTCTTTTTAGACAGTGTATGTAAACTTCTGGCTTCAACTGTATGTGCTAGAGCAAAAAAAGTTTCAGCTCATCTCCATAACTCATACCAGTGCTTACGTTTTCCATATTTCTTGATTAAACAGAATTTCTGTTAATGGGACAACCCTTTTGACCCACTATTATTAGTTGTAAAAATGCATCACCAAGGTTAGGAACCCACTTAGTGTGACACTCAATCTATGCTGGACCCCTAGCTATTTGTCTGTATAACATGTACCACCCCGCGGCCTCGGCTGCGACCGCCGAGCCGCTCGGGTCCGGGCTCGTGTGTCGGTGGCTCGAGCGCTTCCGGACCCGGGGGTCACGTCGCTCTGTAAGGGTGTAGTGGCGGTGCACGCAGGGGTGGTGGGGTAGTTGTGTTATGAAGTTTGTGACACCACCCACGGGTTGTGGTGATGGATGACACCACCGCTGCGGTGAAGGTATGGCGACTCCCGGGAGCGGTGTAGGGGTGCAGCTAGGTGTTGACCCCTCCGTGGGTAGAGGATGTTGGTCCCGGGGCCCGATTGCCGAGGGGCCGGGGTGCAGGGCGCAAGCTGGCAGTGCAGTGCCCGAGGGCACTGGTGTACTCACTCTGATACAAGACACTGGAGGCGCTGGTAAACCAAACGGGGTGACGAACGGGGCCCGCAGCCGGCTGCAGTTTCTCCAGATAGGTTGGTAATGTCCGCCTTTCTCCTGCACCTGTATGTGATCTTGGCTACTGTGCCTGGGCACTGGTAGCCTGCCCCTCGGCGTATATGTGTCGTAGGAGCCCGTTTGCCCACAGACGCTGGCCCCTTGTATCTCTGGTCTCTGGCGGTGGCTCCTATCCGGACGGGTTGGGCTGTTGCCTTCAATCTGGACTTAGGTGGGAATGAACCCCTGAGGTCCAGACCGCAATCAGTTGATTTGACTATGGTGGTGGCTTATAACCTAGTTCGGGGTCTGAGTACCCTGCCTGGTGCTCCGGTATCCAGTTGGCTCCCCGGTTCGTTTCCGGCAGGCCACTACCCTGTCCCGGTCCCTTACGGTTCCGCCGGTCGTATTCCCGGTCTCCTGCTGGCGGCCACTACCATCTGCCTGCCTGACTGATCTGGGAACCTGGGCTCCCACCCAGGCCCCAAGCAGAACTGAGCTCCTCTCACTTCCAAACTTAATCTCGATCTCTCTGCTTGTGTTTTCCTGCCTCAGGCCAGCAGACTCCTTGGAGGGCGTGTCTATCCGCCTGACTCCGCCCACCTGGTGTGCCTGTCTGACTCTGAGGGAGGCAATCAGGTCTTTTGGTTGACTGGTGGTACCTTACTGGGGTGGGGGTGTATGTGGTGTGTGTAATGACCTGTGAGCCCTGGGGTGTCCAGGGCGTCACATACACAATATGAATAACTCCATATTATATTGTGGTAAAAACCTATTTTTACTAAAACTCTTCTATAGATGATGGCAAGTCTAATATATAACTCTGGGTCTAATCTCAAATAGGAAATGCATTATAGTCATATCAAAACCGATGTAATAAAATCCTGATTTACCGCTGACACCAACATTGTTGAAACTGCACCCGTCTGGGAGGTTAGTGTGTGTTTTTTTATTTCAAAAGTGGCAATATTGTATTTAAGTAGGAGTTGGCCAGTAGTACAAAACACCTTATAATCAATATTAAAAGTGCATATAATTTTTAAGTCATCTAAGTCATCAAGATCCTGTCTTCATAATCATGTCACAGCTAAAGTCAAATCCTAAGATTAAAGTACTAATAGTGTCTTGTGCCGGTATGCATGTGTAGCGCCCTCGGGGCAGGTGGTTAACCCTCTCGTGGCCCGGTCATTTCGGGCCAGGTCAGGCAATGTCACAGGTGGCCTTGCCCGGTTCCGCTGCCCCGAGGCGTATAGTAAATGGTGGGGGAAGCAGGGTACTTGGGAAAGTTTGTTGTGATGCCACCTGTGGTATGCGGCCAGGGAGTAGCCGCTACTGCAGAATTCCTCGCCGGGGCAGGTGTTTTGACAGCCGGGATGGTGTCGCTCCCCACAAGCAGAGCAGGCCCCGGGTAGATGAAGAGGGAGATGGTAGTTCCCTGGGAGCGCCAGAGCGCGGGGCGACGGCCTCGCTAATCAGAGTCTGAATCAGAAACTCCGGTTCCAGGTTCTTTTATTCACTGGTTTAGAGCTGCACCCAGGTGCTGTTCTCTGCCGTCGTGGGCTCCGGTCAATCCCATGCAAGAAAGGGGGCCACCACCGGTATTTGAAGAG
Organism: Anomaloglossus baeobatrachus; assembly: GCF_048569485.1. Classification (NCBI taxonomy): domain Eukaryota; kingdom Metazoa; phylum Chordata; class Amphibia; order Anura; family Aromobatidae; genus Anomaloglossus; species Anomaloglossus baeobatrachus. Next base: position 586,043,623 of record NC_134355.1, read on the forward strand.
AAAGAGAGAGAATGTCCTTTTTCAAGGATGTCCACCTCAGCAGTTAGGTACCCGGGATGAGCTCCCACTCCAAGCCCCGGGCCTAGTAAACTCCAAGTTTTCCAGAGATGTCTTGTCAGAACTATGGTCCCGACTGGTGTGTCTGAATGTGTGTGTTACGCCTACTTCTACCCCCAAGTTGACCCCGCCCCCCAGGTGGCTGACTTCAGTGACCGGGGAAGTCCCATGCATCGTGTTGGCCACCTCCCTGCCTACTCTGAGCCATCCCACCCTGTGTGAAGGCTCCTAAGCTGTATGTGCAATGTGAATTTGTGGAACACCAGTGATTCAAGACCACTTTACACACACAGATAAATCTTTGGCAGATCTGTGGTTGCAGTGAAATCATGGACATATTGTTCCATTTGTACACAGCCACAAACCTGGCACTGATTGTCCACAATTTCACTGCAACCACAGATCTGCCAAATATTTATCTCTGTGTGTAAAGTGGCCTTAACTCCCCCCCTTACCTGAGATTAATACCGCACCTTAATTGAGGTGCAGTACTCTGGTGACCAGATTAGTGTCCAGGAAGTAGAAAGCTACGTCATACACCATCCAGTATTCCAAAGTGCTTTTCTTTTGTCATAAAGTGCAGTTAAAAGTAGCGGGGAGAGAGCTGGATGCAGGCCCCCTATGGACGACGGCTGTGTCGTACCTCCTTGTGCTTCAACGGGTGCAATGCAGTGGCCAAAACCTTACCACCTAAATAGAGGTACACCCGGGTCTCACCCACCGCTAACTAAAAACAAGCTGAGTGCATAAATTACCAACCAAATGGGCAGGCATTACAAAACAGACAGTGTAACAAACAAAATAAAACAAGTCAAATTATAATCAATCAAAGAAGAAAGATTCAATTAAATCACCTAATAATCTGATCATTTTATAGGAAGACAGATAAATCATTCCTGTTGTTCAAACCTATATTCCCTTGTGCCCGATATTTAATGATTAATCTAGCCTCTGTTTATAGCAATAGCATAGTATATTGAACCCTGTGGCGACCAGAGCCTCAGGGGCGTCACACATGTACCTTATATTAAAGGGCACATGTCAGCAGGTTTTCCTATTATAAACTAAGGCCACAACATTTACAGCCTCTTTTACAGTAGTCTAGCCAGCTGTATATAAGCCTGTAACACCCAATGCATACCCCTAAAAATATGATTTTAAATCCCTCCAAATGTTGCGGTCTGGTCTGATTGGCATCTCTGGTCTTGCATGGCACATTGTCTATCCTCACAATCTCCATCCTTCTACTCTGTTTTTTGAAGAGGACACATCTTACATCATCTACACAGTTCCACTAATCTCACTCCCGCATAGTCTGACTCTTTTCTGCCCTACAGAGGGCAGAGCAAAGTACTGTAATGCACATGTGCCCGGAGAGGACAAAGAATGATGATGACCTGAATGTAATGCCGATGCATGCGCAGTTAAGTACTTTGCTCTGCCTTCAGCAGGTCAGAACAGAGTACGCCTGCGCAGAAATGAGATTGAGGGTGCAGTACGGATGATGTAGTATGTGTCATCCATATCTAGCTAGGAAGAAAGGTGGCTATTGCGGGGAGTGAGAAGATGTAAAGCAAGAGAAACGATACCTTTGGACCAGCTTATATACAGATAACTACTGTTAAAGAAGCGATGAAGGTGGTGGCCTTAGTTTTTATGGGGAATACCTGCTGACAGTGTCCCTGTAAGACAATGACAAGTTTGTACACAACTATATTTTATATGCACTGGCAGACACAGACAGAAAAGGGAACAGTATATGGGCACTTTTCAGTCCAATAACTCATCAAAATTCACAATTCCACCTATTTTGGAAGTGGAAATGGACCCCCAACCTCTTGAGCTAAAGTGGTTGCAGCAATGATATGTCCGCGCCCGTTTACATGCATAAACTGGTATAAATAACGACCTAGTGATGAAAGCTGAAAAAGAACTGTGAGAACTACTGCACGCGGTATATTTTCACTATAACTTCCATCATGCTTTACAACACTCTTCCGTAAAACATCCCGTCACCTGTACTGAAGACACAGCTGGAGAACCAGAGGTTATGTATGTCTTCTATACAGAGACGTGAAGCCCCTGCAGTGCTGAACGCTCTGCTGTGAGGAACATCTGGTTTTGCACAGACCATTAAGTTCAAGCAGGCAGAGAAAAACTCACCTTCTCCCCATTTAGCTTCTGTGTTCAATGAAAACCTGCAATTCTGCAATGAAATGGTGAATTCACATTTGGCAATAGACTGGCCAAGAGCCATTGATTCACAGGGCAGCTCTTCCTCCCAAGATGTCTCAGTTCTACCGATAATTACTCTCACTGCAAACAAAGGCTACGGCTCGTTCCACTTGAGTGGTAATGGTCATCGCTTATCACCAGCCCATTTATTGCCTGTTCTCGGGCTGCATCAGGCCTTGGTCTCTGAGTGATGCATATTGTGTTCTCCAGCAGAACTATCATTATACCGCATTTATATTTGTCAGTAAACTTGACATGACCTACTATTGTGAGTGGCACATAAATACTGCCAATGACACCAATACTGGATAACTGGGTAACATTTGACGTGCACAAACTTGGTACGTCGATATAAGCAGACAAAAAAGTATTCAACATTTGTGATGTTTCGAGTTCCCAATAGGAAAGAAAATTTCAGTGTACAAGAAAGATAACGAATGCGTATTATTTCTACTCCTACATGGATGGAGTGCATTTGTCCAAATGTATTGGCGTTGCCGCAGATTTTCCATGTGGATGTTTTATGAAAAAATTCACAGCATTTATACACTAACAGAATAGAAAAAGGGGATTTAGAAATTCAGCCATATACTTAACGCGAGAAAAATAATCTGCGGGGAGGATTTCTTCTCATCAGCAACATATCAATTTCTGTGGTGTGTTCAATAGGAAAGCCAAAATTCACAAAAAACAACAACCTGAATTTTGGGGTGGACAAACCATAGGATCACAGCAAAATCTGCAAGTTTACAATTCTAAAAAGAAAAATATGTTTTGCATTAATTTCTCCACTCCCAGGACTGTTTTCTCTGTGTATCCCAGTTTCCTTTGTGGTGAGGCAACAACTCTCGTCGGCATCACTGGGTCTTGCCAAGCCTAGCATTGAACCGGTGGCTCTGAGGAGCATTGCATTCACTACCCGGCGCCTGTGAATAACTGTACTTTACTTCTCTTCACAGTCACCGGAGCTGCATTCAGTGAACAAGGACTATGTTGAAACTTCTTGGGAACATTTTTGATAATCAATTGGTGAATGAAGGATAATGTAAGCGGGTATTTTATTCAAATAAACTATTTTTTTCCTCTGTGTTTGTTTTTATTTGGATTACTGGGTTAGTAATGAGGGTGTCTGATAGATGCCTCTCCATTACTAACAGCAGGACTTGATGTCAACTGACATTACACAACTGACAGCAACTTCCAAAAATATTACTACAATTGCCACCCCTTCAGGACAGTCGGAAAGAGACGGACACAGAGCTAATATTGGGGCAGAATTGGCTGATACTTTTAGGCTGAGATGGGGAAAATAACTATGGGCCTTCCCATCCTGATAATATCAGCCCCCAGCTGTCTGCTTGGCTGGCAATCAAAAATACGGGTCCCCACATTATTTTTTTAAATTATTTATTTATTAAGTTGAACAACGCTAAAAATGGAAGGCACTTCACATCGAAGGCACTAAAGGGTGTAAGTATACAAACCATGCTCTAATCTAAGCTCTCCCTTTTAGATCAACTGCGTCCAAAGGACAGTGTGCACCTGGGTCTCATATAAGACCTGATGACGCGTTGCGGCTGACCAATCATAGTAATGTTAATATCCAACATGGCTACGCTACAGCATTACTGTGTAGGGGATGCAATCCTCACATGTTTATTTGCTAATGTGACGCCCTGGACTAGTCAGGTCGTCCCAGGTAGTCACATGCAACACCCCACCCCCTCCCGATTAGGTGACATCAGTCAAACTAAAAACATTGTCACCACCCTCCAGGTTTGATGTCCACACCAGGGGGGCGGAGCCAGGCGGTTGGCTCTGCCCACCGAGGACTTCACAGGCCTGGAGGCAGGAAAACACAGACACAAGTTCAAGTTGACAGTGCAGAGTACTTTTGACGGTGAAGGAGGGAGGTTGAGTCCAGGGGCAGACCTGCGCCTAGGCCTGCCATAGACTACTCCGGTGGCTGGGTTGAAGCCCAGTCACCTTTGGCAAGGAGGCAGATGGTGGTGGCCACCTGCAGGAGCTGGGATTACAGCCGGTGGAACCGTAGGGACCGGGGTCGGGCGGTGGCCCGCCGGTACCGAACCGGGGAACCGATTGGAAACCGGAGCACCAGAAGGGGTACTCAGACCCAGACGAAGTCAACTCCCTTGCAGAGTGATGTGACCCCCTCGAGCCACCACCCGCAGTACGAGTACGGATCCGAGCGGCTCGGCGGTCGCAGCCGAGCCCACGGGGCAGTACACTAACAACTGCTAAATATGCGAGGCAGGGACTCAAACATGGCTCCCAGGCACCTGCGATACTCAGCTGAGTAATGAGCATGCCCGAGCACCCTGATGCTCAATCAAGTATTGAGCAGTGCCAACCATGTTCATTCATCTCTAGCTCTAAGGTCTTTACAGATCCCAAAGCCAAATATTTAGAGAACAAGTAAGATGGGAAAAATCATTTCCTCTCCGTTCTTTTGCTCTTCTGTCAGTCGAGTCTAGTCACTGGCCTTAACACTGATAAAATGAACATCAGAATAGAGGACCTGGGAGCTGCCGTGGTAATAATGATGATTTAATCTCCTTCAAGATCTTCAAAAGAACCCAACCCACTGGACACCATATTGCTGGATTTGGGAGAAATAAAGTCCAAAATTTTGGATTCACCATAATCTGACATTTTTGAGAAATTCAGAACATATTTGATTTGATTGCTTCGCTGACTTATCTGGGCTCTTCACCACTAACCCAAACATGGTGAATTCTTCCTACATGCTTCGTCAGCAGTTTTTTTGTTTTAGTGCAATGCTTTTCTGCAACACGATGATATCTGTTTAGCGAGTTCGCTGATGTAATCACAGCTTTATATTCCCTCCTGTGTATCGCACATTGTCTGATGATTTCCGTACAAACCTTTCTTTGCTCTTGTCCATTTCCTATTGTGGATTTGTTCTGTATCGATATTGTCTGCTGACCTTACCTTTACTCCTCTGTACAGACTTTCCCGAGAATGTGCTCCTTCAGAGCATAAATTGCAGCAGGGGAGACTAGAAATTATTTATTTTAGACCACGCTTTGCCTTTTTTTACTTTAGTTGATGAACAACCCCTTTTACAGTATGCAGAAACTACAAACAAACAAAAGCCCGAGGCCTGGTTTAGATAACCAAATTGAAAAACAGTCAGCTGCATCCAGAAATTGTGGCCATTACTGGCTCTGTGTGCGGGTCTGCGGACACATGCTTGAGCTGCCTTAACACTTCATATTTTATTCCGGTGCACAAATCAAAGCAAAATAGAGGATAATGTGTTGTTTTCTATGCAGAGTAGAGTTCTGTCACTGGGGACTATGGGGATAGCGGAAAACCAGGGCCCCTAAGCTGACCCTCAGACTAGTGGGTCCTGTGCTATCCCCCATGTTCAGAGTTATTCCTAATGGTGATGATGTCTGAGTCTCCTTCCTTGCTCTGCTCCTGACCAGGCCTAATCTTATAACCCTCCCCCCTCCCCAAGGAGTGTGATTTAACCCACAGAAATAGACAAACAGGGGAAACCAAAACTGTACACAGCACACATATATAAGACAGTAAGAGATAAGCAGGAAAACAAGAGCAGGGTGGAAATAAGAAGACGACAGGAAAACTCTAGAACACCAAGCACAGGCTACTCTCTCGCCAGCAAATCTGGGACACCACAACACACAGACCAACACAGCAGAAACTATAGTCTGCGTGGGTGGAAAATTTCGCCCAGCCTAAGTATGAAAAAAGCAGATGTGATAGGCTTCCTTACAATCATGTAATTCCAGAAGACTAACAAGAAGGCTAGCAGAGGTTAACTCTTGCTTGCCAGTAAATAAATGAGCACATAGGCAAACTCGGGCATCGATCTTCTATGTAGATTAGAAACACCAGCAAACCAGCGGGCAGAGTGCCAGAATCTGCAATGTGAACAGTGTCCCATGCTGCCATGACAGTCAGTGAGTTTTGTGTAAAACTTCACGTGACAAGGTCCATGTGTAAAATCAGCCATGTGGACTGGCAAATCTTTAATGGCTCCCATCCATGGACCTGTTCTGACCATGCCTCTGTTGCATTGGGTGTTATATGATAGCGTACTCTCCTTCTTCAGTCCAGGGACTGATTGTACGCTCATCTGAACGAGCCCTAAAAGGGCTTATTCCTGTCATCAAGATCAAACAATTCTAGCAAGATTCTGAAGGTAACTGTCTTTTCGAGGAGAACGGCCACTGTCCATCACCATCTGCACATCAGCCAGCCAGCGTGTACATTATAGGAATAGGGTAATCCAGCAGTCGGCTGATGATGTGCATTAGACAAACTAATAAACCCTATTGAGCTTGCAGAGGGTCCATATGTTCTTCCTAATGGGCCCTTTATTCTGACATTATTGACATGCATTGTGAGTGTAATGGGTCTCCATGCTTCTTCCCAATAGGTGTCTGATCCTGACATTGAACACCCATTGCTTAATACTCACGTAGCTGAGTTTAAGGTCAGAAAAGTATAAAAAATGTAAGTGCCATTGTTAGCAATTCAGGCAGGAATGGATAGTGTATATACGACATGCACAAGGCATTGATTTTTTTATTCACCTGCCTATAGTTGGGCATCATTTATATCAATGATATAGAACATAGCAAATGAGAATATAAAAAGCCAAAGTGAAATATTCTGCATCTCTCCGGCTCCGAACTCAAAACAGCTTTCATTCTCCTGAATACAACGTGCAATTAGCAGCGAGCAGTAAGCAGACTGCGACTATATACCTGCCACACGAAAGACGCCTCCTTCCTGACATCAAGTCTTTAGGATATTGCTGTGTACCATTATCATATTTATTCCCCGCAACAAAAATAATGTCATTTCCTAATGCTCGCTGTATAATGAGAATATCATTTCTAATAGCCCTATCATTAACACCGGGGTGTAGATTATCCTATACATTCCCGCTACTCCCCAATTACCTATTAAAAGCCATACGGTTTTTAAAGACTAGAGTTTTCTCACATCTTCGAAACATGGATTATAGTAAGCCGCCATTTACAGTAAATCTCTAAGCTCTTATACCGTTTTTACATTATTCTGCTGCTTTTTTGTGTACCTTTTAAAGTATGATACAGTTTTGATGTTTTTTGAGCACTAAATACCTTCCTGCATAAATAAGTATAACACCTTTGGCAATTTCTTGCTATTTCTTCTGGAGAATTGTCACACAGGTGATGATTACTGTTATTATTTGTTGTCCTCTGGATATAAAATCAATATTTTTGACATTGCTTTATTGTATTATTGAATTGTATTGTTCGGGGCACATAATATAGCTTTCTTACCATGATACATTGCATTTACATTATGACTGAAACACCTACTCAAGGTCCACAAAATAGCCAAATTGGGTTGAATTTGACAATAGATTTTGATACACTACAATTTAATTTTTTTGCAATTTTATAAGTCTGCAGGCCACCATTTTGCTGGTTTCTTTTTAGGAGTTAAAAAAAATATATTTTGTTCACCTCACCCGTTACCTGTACCACCAGCGCAGCTCTCCTCCCGGACCTTTTCTGGCTCACTACCTCCACCCTTCATTGGCAACTCAGGTACTGACTAGACCTCATGTGTCATCATGCCGTGAGGTCCATATCATCATGACATGCTTCACTCAAAAGCACCATGATATCACGTGAAGCCTAGTGTTTATCGGAGGTGCCAACGAGTCAGATCTGAAGACAAAAAGCTTGAGTGAAAGGGAGAGGGCCAGCAGAAAACGGGCTGGTAGTAGGACAGGAGAAGGGATAGGTGGGTTTAACATTATTTTTTAACCCCTCTATTGATTATGCTCTGGTCTAGGGTGTAATAAACATCTTTTATTGGCACTTGTGACAAATGTAATTACATCAAATGAATTCAACGCAAATTTTTATTTTTCGGCCAAATTCAAGTGAATTTACCAAATCAGAATTTCCATAGATTTGCTCGTATCTTTTGGCTGAGATGTTTATGCTGTTAGTAGCAGAAGTTATAGTGACGCAATATCCCTTTTATTGAGACTGTATTACCAGAAAATTTCTTATTTAAGCATGAATCCCAATTGCAATAGGGTATGCTTTTCTCTGAAACAAGGAAAACATAGTTTAAAGAGCAGGTCAAGGACCATAGGGAGAGACATGACTAGTCTGGTGTTGCCCCCAACCGGCTCCTCCCGTCATTGTACATCTATGGGACAGGCCTGTCAATCAACTACAGCAGTGCAGAAAGAAGTTGTCCCGGACCAGTACCGGACTAGTCACACCTCTCCCTATAGTCTATGTTTTATCTGACATACCCTTGTGCTGCCTCCGTGCCATCAGCCGAGCTGCTCAGATTCGGATTCGCAGTGGCTCGAGGGACTCCCGACCCGGGGGTCGTGCAGCCACTCGAATGAAGGGATGTATTTACAAGGGATTTTTACAGAGTTCATGATGCCACCCGTGGTATGTGGTAATTAGGAGTACCACCACTGCAGTTGGGAGTACCCGGGGATAATGGAATGGGGCAGCCAGGTGTTGTGACCCTCCACGGGTAGAAAGGATACCCTGGGGCTCGGTGTTTGGAGGGGGGGAGTGCCGTTGGATGCAAAGGGGGTCACTGTTGTACTCACTTGGTCCATTAAGCTGACATTGACAACTGGATAAACCAAAGTTCTGGATACCGCTGCCGCTGAGGGGAGCTTAGTTCGGGTCCCGTCCCCAGTGCTGCTGCCTGGTGATCCATGACCTGCCTCCTGGCACTAAGTTTACTTATTTGGTGGTCCCGATAGTATGAAACCTCCCCACTATGGCTAAGTGTGGGAGCTTGCTCTCAGGGCTCACGCTTGGGATTTTCTGGACCGTTTCGAATTGGAAAGTCCTATCCCCCTCGTTGCGCTAATGCCCCGATTTTGGAGTGGGTGGGAATGGCTCTTGAAGACTCTGTTCTTTTTGGGTAAATTATCGGGTTGCCTGAAGCTACTCCCCGACCTAGAGTCCATGTACCCCGTCGTGCCCTGGTTCCAGCCTGGTGATGGTACAAGGCCGCCGGCTGTTCTCCTCGACAGATCCGTGCCCCTTGCCACGATCCCCTGTGATCGGGGGTCCAGCTCCTCTAGGCCCAGACCACCGTCTGCCACCTAGATTGCTTCCCAGGAGCCCTGCTCCTGACCTCCTCTCACTTTCACTTCTCAGACCCAACTCTCTCCTTCTGATACTCCTGACCTCTCCTCTCCAACCCCCCAGGTGGGCGACTCTATTCCACTCAAGCCGTTCACTGGTGTGTTTGGTTGGTGTGGTGCAGCGTGTATCTAGGATTTAATTAGCTGATATAGGCAACACCATATAGTTAGGGACCCTAAACCAAGAAGGAGGTGGATACTGCACGAGAGGGCAGATTGTGCAATACCCTGTAACAACCTGATAGTCCGGGGGCGTCACACTCTGGCAAGAGAAACATTCTTGGCGGAAATCATTCAGCCAAGCTTACATTCATGCTGCCTGTGGTTTTGACAGCATGAATCAAGTGACAGTTTCCCTTTGATATCACGGTATATGTTTTTTCTTGTGGCTCTTTTTCCAATAAAATAAGGATAGTAACACTATACACCAAGTTAAGACCTGGCATACAGCATCCTCCCCACTCCTGCTTATTGCTGATCTAGATTTTTCAGCTTTGATAAGTTGGTTGAAGAGGGGTCAACAGTGTCTCCCCCCTTGTCATTAGAGAAAAGAGTTTTTAAGGACTGCAAGATACACCAACTACCCTGATATTTGAGACTTAAGAGAGGCATATGGGTATCACTGTATATCTCCTTCCGAAGACTGCATTATTATACTGGCACACTTCTGTGTGAAGAAGGCCTTCTATTGTTGTAAATGCACTATTCGAGTTGTATCTCAGGGGATTCATCTATATAGCTTCCCATGAAACAGTAGCTAAACAGTTTGGCCCATGTCCTGATCTACCCTTACTCACATTAAAGTGAACCTGTCAGGTGCAATATGCACCCAGAACCACAAGCAGTTCTGGGTGAATATTGATATTCCCTGCCTATCTGTCCCTGTATCTAGTAGCATAGATAAAGAGATCTTTAGAAAAAATATTTCTAAAGATTCTTTATAATATGCAAATGAGCACAGGGACTAGTCACAAGGGTGTTAATTTCCTTGGCTAGTTGGCCCCCTTAACATGTAACTATTTTATTGCGCCCTGAGAGTGAACGAAAGACGTTAGAGCAGGTGGTGAAGATTCTTGAGAGAGTGTATGGCGGGAAACCAGAAGCAGGAGATTTACAGGCGCAACTGTTCTACAGGCTGCAGGGTGAAGAAGAAGGTCTGCCACAGTATGCAAATGCACTCCGGAGAATAATGAGACAAATGCTTACAGCAGAGCCAGAGCTAGCACAAACCCCCGGTTATGCTGACCGTACCCTGCGAGATCAATTCCTCCGCGGATTACATAACCCCAAGATCAAAGGTGCCCTCCGTGAACGGCTCAGGGTAGAAAAAAAACTAACTTTCCAGGAAATATTGGAAGAAGCAGTCTCCCGCACACAAACTGAAAATTGCGACCCGCAGAACGCCTTGGGTGAAGTTTGTATGCATAAGGTAGTCCCGGGTGAGAAAAACCGAGAACCGAGCCAACTTGAGGCTAAAGTGGATCAGTTACAAGAGACTGTTACTGCTCTACAAGAGTTGCTGAAGAATATGCAAGCCCCGGCGTCAGAAGTAAGAACGACAGCACCGCGGCCAAATACCCGCACGCATACCTATCAAGAAGAGAGGGGACAGATCGAGCAGAGACGACTGAGACCCGCTGAAGACTACCGGTGTTGGAACTGTGGAAATCGGAACCATTTATTCCGACACTGTCCGGAGAGGAAGACTTCTCAAGAAAGACCGCCGTTAAACTAGTGCCTCCCTCCATGGATGGGCACATGGCGGGGAGACCAACTGAGCTTAGAGAAAACCAACGCCTTGAAGATATAGCAGCCTGCACGCCGACGATCACGGCCGAATTTGAAGGGAAAGAAGTAAAATGCCTGATGGATACTGGGTCCCAAGTGACCACCATGCCAGAACAGTTCTTCTACCAACATTTTGGACAAACTGTATCCATTGACAAAGGGGCACATATCAAACTGAGGGCTGCAAACAATCTTCCCATTCCGGTTGTAGGGGTCGTGTGGATGAACATACGTGCCTGTGGCCAGAACTTAGGCAAAAAAGGGATTGTGTTAACGGAGGGCCGGTACGACAGAGAGGTGCCAGCTATCGTGGGCATGAACGTCCTGAAAGAATTAGACCAGTTGCTCTTCAACAAGGGGGGCTGTGATTACTGGAAGACGACAGTTGCTAACAGGCCTGCCCAAAAGGTCTTTCAACACCTTATCCGTGCCCGAGGACTGTGGAAGAATGGTGGGAGCCGCTACCCGGTGGGGAGGGTTCGAGTCCCAAGACAGACAACAATTACTCTACCTCCAAATCGTGAGACAGTCCTCACCTTGCCAGTCGGGGCCCACCGTACACTCGAGGGGATGGAGGTGTTGGTGGAGCCTTACCGTGGTGAAGAGAACGGAGACGAACCGTTGGTGGCTCGCACTTTAGCAACAGTAAGAAATGGAAGGGTCCCTTTCCGTTGCGTGAACACCGGTGAACAGGCCTACACCTTGACCTCGGGAGTTGTTCTGGCCCATGTCTACCTGTTGCCCGAAGAGGTAGCGGCTGCAGAATCGATTGAATTGCAGCCCATGGCAGGGGAAGCCTGGACTTGGGCTCTTTCTATGGAAAGAAAAGAGAAACCCACTGATCAATGGAACAGTCGCGTCATCTTAGGGCAGATGGGAGTGGACCTGAGCCCCTTCGATTCGGAGCAAGCCCAAGCCATAGAGGACTTTATTTGGGAGAATTAAGCCACGTTCTCCCGTCACGCAGAAGATTTCGGCTGTACTGACAAGATTCAGCACGAAATACCCACAGGAGATGCCCCACCGATCAGGGAAAGGTACAGGCAAATACCCCCAAAGTACTACCAAGAGGTAAAAGAGCTTTTGGCGCAGATGCTGAAGAGCGGGGTGGTAAGAGAAAGTCAGAGTCCATGGGCTGCCCCAATCGTGCTAGTCAAGAAAAAGGATGGGTCTACCCGCTTCTGTGTTGACTACCGCAAGCTTAATGGATGCACGGTTCGTGATTCCTACCCTCTGCCCCGGATAGAGGAGTCCCTGTCGGCGTTGGGAAAGGCACGTTACTTCTCCTCCCTCGATCTGGCCAGGGGATATTGGCAGGTCCCTGTGGCAGAGAAAGACAAGGCAAAGACCGCATTTATTGTACCCATGGGACTCTTCGAGTTCAATCGCATGCCGTTTGGACTAAATAATGCCCCAGGAACTTTTCAGCGCCTCATGGAAAGTTGCCTTGGAGACATGAACTTCGAGGCCACATTGATTTACCTGGACGACATAGTAGTGTATTCTGCAACCTTTGAGAAACATCTAGAAAACCTGGGCCAAGTGTTTCAGCGGTTACGGGCCCATGGGCTTAAACTAAAACCAAAAAAATGTCGGATCTTTCAGGAAGAGATTGAATATCTCGGACACAAGGTGTCGGAAGCCGGCGTACAGCCCTCCGATGGGAAAGTGAGAGCAGTGCTAGAATGGCCCACACCCAGCACAGTGCGGGAGGTTCGAGCTTTCCTGGGGCTAGCCGGATATTACCGTCGCTTTATCAAAGATTTCGCGAAGGAGGCAGAACCTTTGCACGAATTGCTCCGAGGCACTGCGAAAGGACCAAAAGCACAGAAAATTTGCTGGGGCCCAAGACAAGCAGAAGCCTTACACCGATTGAAAGAGGCCTTGGTTAGCGCCCCTGTGCTTGCCTATGCAGACTATAACCTCCCCTTTCGGTTGTATACAGACGCGAGCCTCTACGGCCTGGGTGCAGTACTGGCCCAGGTACAGAATGGTACTGAACGGGTAATTGCATATGGAAGTCGGACGTTGCGAGAAGCCGAGCGCAACCCCGAGAATTACAGTTCCTTTCGGTTGGAATTACTGGCACTAGTATGGGCAATAACCGAAAGGTTCTCGGAATATCTCACGGGAGCTCAAATTGAAGTCTATACGGATAATAACCCCCTGGCTCACATCTCCACCGCCAAACTGGGAGCAATGGAACAGAGGTGGCTGGCACGACTGTCCAGATACAATTATCATGTGCAGTACCGCTCTAAGCATGAAAATCAGAATGCGGATGCCCTTTCTCGTGTTTCCACCGAAGCCCCAGTGGGGGAGAGAGATGAACAGTTGGAGGAAGACGAAATTCCGGACTTTAGTAAATTCACCGCTCAAGTGGTAGAGGCTCGTATGCGGGAAATTACGTCGGGCACGACATCACGCCTGCTTGGCCAAACCAGAGAGGAATGGGTGAAAATCCAGTCATCTGACCCAGAACTGCTTCAAGTGAAAGAGTGGGTGATCCAGCAGCGCAAGCCTAGAAAGGAAATACGGGCCACGCTGTCGCACGTGGCCCTCCAGATTCTCAGCCAGTGGGATAAGCTGTCGGTGCAAGAAGGGATGCTGTATCGGAAGGTGCACCTAGCTACAGAGTTGGAAGTACGGTGGCAAGTAGTGATACCCCAGAAGATGGCAGTACCATTGGCCCGAGAGGCGCATGAGAAGGGAGCCCATTTCGGACCGGGCAAGACTTACCAGTGGTTGCAAAGAATAGTATACTGTCCTCAGATGCTTCGGGCAGTAGAGAAGGCCTGTAAACTGTGCCGTTCCTGCGAGTTAAGTAAGGCTCCTCCACAGCAAGCACCAGTACAGACTATTGTAACCAAAGAGCCGTTGGAAGTACTCATGATCGATTATCTCAAGATTGGCCACTCCCACCGGGGCTATCAGTTCTGCCTTGTGATGACAGATCACTTCTCCAAATTTGCGGTGGTGACGCCCACCAGAGATCAGACGGTTGAATCAGCTGCTCGAGCCATCAGTGATGACTTTATCCGGGTGTACGGCTGCCCCAAAAGAATACATTCTGACCAAGGAGCTTGCTTTCAGGGCAGTGTCATGAGAGAGCTGCAAAGGATTTACGGAATGCAGAAGTCAAGGACTACACCTTATCATCCGCAGGGCAACGGAGCCTGCGAGAGATTTAACCGGACCCTCCTACAAATGCTACGCACGTTGGAGGATGATCGTAAGAATCACTGGCCCGGCTATCTCGCAGAACTCGTGTGGGCGTACAATAATCGTGTCCACTCCACCACTGGGTACACCCCATACGTGCTACTGTTTGGAAGAGCCGGAAGAGGCATTGAAGAGCTGAACCTAGCTCCCCCCGAGATCAGTGAAGGTCAGAGCGTAGGTTCCTGGGTTGATTGTCACCGTCGACGGCTGGAGACTATCCATCGAATTGTCACCAAGCGGTTGCAAGAAAAGACACACCCGCAGCGGAAACCTGTGTGTGAAACCCCGTTCTTACCAGGAGACAGAGTACTAGTTGCAGAGAAACACCCGAGACACAAGTTGAGCGAGCGCTGGAAAACAGAGTCGTACATTGTGATCAGAAGAATCTCGCCCCATGGATCAGTTTACGAAGTGAGAGGCGAGCAAAGAGGCGGCACCCTCATCCTGCATCGTAATATGCTGAGGCCCTGCTATTCAGAAGACAGGACCAGACAAAGTACCCCGGAGACGGTGCCTGTGCCTGTTCCTGTTACCTTCGAAGAGGGCTCTGATGATGAAGAATGGTGGCGGGCCCCGACCAACCCAACAGACTGGGAGAGATCCACACCCCCATCCGTTCAAGACACAGGTGCCACCCCTGCAGAGCAGGAGTCACTAATCTCCAGAGATGGGGACGAGAATACTGTACTCCCTGATACGGCGCCGACGTCTGGCGAGTTAGCTGTGGTGCCACGCCGGACTGAGCGGGCTAATGCTGGTATTCCCCCTGATCGGTACTTGGCAGATGAGTTTGTGTGTTCTGTCACTGAATCCTGTTTTACGATATTGGCTCCCAAGCAACAGGTTGTGAAGCAGGGCAGGAGTTGCCACCGTGTGCCCCTTTGCAGAGTGCCTCAGGAGTGTATCGGCCGGGACGGCCGAGGTTAAAGAGGGGGGGAAATGTAAGACCTGTTAACATTTATATGTATATATATATATATATATATATATATATATATAGGTTAAAAGACTGTTTGGTGGACTTCCTTGTGTTATGCTGCCACCTGCTGCTCAAGTGACTAGATTGAGTCTGGAAAAGGAGGAGGAGGAGTCTACATGTGGCTGTGTTTTTGGCAGAGAGGAGTGTGCTGGAGTGGGCTGTAAGATAGAAGGCCTCAGTCTGCCCTGTTTTTCCGAGGTCCAAGTACCTCAGAGTGTTGTGTGGTGTCTCCCCCAAGACACAGATCCAAAGAGGCTGGATGTGGAGCGAGGAGCCAGGCAGCACGTGCAAATTACAAAATTACAGATCCAAAGAGGCTGGATGTGGAGCGAGGAGCCAGGCAGCACGTGCAAGTTACAGACCCGGGACAAAGACTGAACTTTAGAGGTGTCTGCCAGCGGAATACGGGCCCCAACGGTGACGAGGTACCCCACGCTGAAACCTGCAGTTAAGTGTGCACACTACTTTAGTTAGGGACAGATAGGAAAAGACTCTGCACTGTGTTATACAAGTAAGATAACAAGGACTCTGCGTTTTTTTGTTTAATAAGGATTTCTGTGTTTTGCTTTTGGGAGTACAATCTGAGGCTTCCTATCCTTGACAAGTGATTCAAAGTGGTTGTATGTATATTGCATTATATCTACTGCTGTGCACATTCCCGCTTTTCTTCCCCCTCCTTTCCCGCACTATTCCTCCACCTGTGTTGTGCAATACATTATTAAATTTGCATTGATTAACCCCCGTGGTTCCGTGCAGTCCTTGCGTATCCCGTTACCTGCAGTATTACATTAGGACCTTCCATGACGTAAAAAAAGCATGTGACCAGTCACATGTCTATTATCTCATTGGCTACAGAATGGTCACATGGCTAGACGTCATTGCTACCGTGTTTCCCCGAAAATAAGATGTCCCCCGAAAATAAGACATAGCAGGAGTTTTCAGGGATGCTTTAATATAAGACATCCCCTGAAAATAAGACATAGCTGCGGTCATTAATGAAGTGTCATGCAGCGGTGAAAAAGTTAAAGACACTGCAGGACACTTCATTATAGACAGCGGAGACCCACTAAAGAAAGAAGAGAGAAGACGCCCCGATCATACTCACCAGACGCCGACCGGGAGCAGTTGAGTGCATCATGGTCCTGCAGCGGAAAACACACACACACACACATCAGATTTCACACACATACACACACACACACAATCAGATCACACAGACACACACACAATCAGATCTCACACACACACACACACACAGACTACAGATCGCATACACACACTCACCCCATCCAGTGATATTGCTTGCTTCTCGGCGGCGATATTGTCGCGGGCGGGGAGGAGGGTGTCAGCACTGCGCTCACCCCTCTGCTCGGGTCCGGCCGTTGCTGCTCAGTGGTGGCTCGAGCGGTAGGCCGGATCCCGGGGGTCTCGAGCGGCGCTCCTCGCCCGTGAGTGAAAGGGGATTGGGTTTTGGGATATAGTCTATTGTCCGTGATGCCACCCACGGTTGTGGTGATTTGTTAACACCACCGCTGCTCTGTAGGGGGATCCCGGGAGTGATGGTGTAGAGCAGCAAGTTGTTGTGTTGCCCCTCCGTGGGTAGGGGTTGGTGATCCCGGGGCCCGGTGATGAGGTGGGAGATGCAGGGCCTGGTGGGCGCAGGGACGCGGGGGCAGCGCTGTGCCTTGCGGCACTGTGGTACTAACTCAGCCTGAGACGGTGACACAGTTCTCGGTAAACCACACGGCTGGAAAGACGGTTCCCACGGACGGCTGCACTTGCTTTCCCCAGTAGGTGACGGTGACGGTCCCTCTGTCCTGCACCTATGTTAATGATGGTTGCGATGGGTTCCCACCGGTAACCCGCTCCCCGGCTTCAAGCTGGACCGGAGGAGCTCTACTCTTTGCCCGCAGGCGCTGGCCCTCAGAAACTGGTGCCCTGGCAGTGGTGGTGTCTCTGCTTCAATGGTTGGGCTGTTGCCTTCAATCGGGACTTGGTTGTTTGGAGACAGACGTCCCCTTCACTGACGGATTTGGCAAATTATGGCGACTCCTAGCCTTGCCGGGGTCCGAGAGGCCACTGCCCTGGTGCTGACTGTCCTTTGTCCACTGCTCCAGACCACCGGGTCACCACCCGTCTGCGGTCCTTCCAGGAACCTCCGAGCAGTCCCCCTCCAGACAGTCACCGCCGTCTGCTGACCTTGCTGTCACGGTCCGGGCACTCAGCCGGACCAACTTCAGGCTTTTCACTCTTTCTTTCCTGTCACCACTCTTACTGTCCTCCTTTACCACTTCACTTCACTTCCTTCCACTTTCAACTCTAAAGCCTGCTTTACACGGTACGACCGATTGTGCGATTTCACAATCGATCGTACCCGCCCCCGTCCTTTTTGCGTCACGGGCAAATCGCTGCCCGTGTCGCACAAAGTTAGTAAACCCCGTCACACATACTTACCTCTCGTGCGACCTCGCTGTGGGCGGCGAACGTCCACTTCCTGGAGTGGGAGGGACGTTCGGCGTCACAGCGACGTCACACGGGCGCCGGCCAATAGCAGCGGAGGGGCGGAGATGAGCGGGACGTAAACATCCCGCCCACCTCCTTCCTTCCACATAGAGACGGCGGCGGCCGCGGGAGGCAGGTGAGCTGCTCATCGTTCCCGTGGTGTCACACGGAGCGACGTGTGCTACCACGGAAACGATGGTCAACTAAAGTAAACGATATTATGGAACCTAACGAGCAGTACCCGACTCACGATTTGTGAGCGATACTGCGTCGCTAGGAGGTGTCACACAGGCCGGCATCGCCAGCGATGCCGGATGTGCGTCACAAAAACCGTGACCCCGACGATCTATCGCACGATAGATTGCCTGGTGTAAAGCAGCCTTAACACTCATCAGCTTGTTTACTCCTTCACGTCCCTAGCTGATCTGCTTGGTTCTTCCCGCCTGCAGAGCTGTGAACTCCTCGGTGGGCGGAGCCAACCGCCTGGCCCACCCCCTGGTGTGGACACCAGCTCCTGGAGGAAGGCAACAAGGATTTTTGGGTTAGCTGTGTGTGCCTAACTGGGGTGTAGGGTGTGGTGGTGTTTTGACCTGTGACCCCTGGCTTGCCCAGGGCGTCACAATATTGTGCTGTGATCTTCCAGGACCTTGATCACATGGCCGGAAGCATGTGACATCTCCGGATGTTGTGAATGTGTGCGCGCACGATTGTAGTGGTACGTGCGATATCGTGAGTGTGTGTGTGTGAGTGAGTGTATGCGATAGGATGTGTGCGTGTATGCGATCGGATGTGTGCGTGTATGCGATCGGATGTGTGCGTGTATGCGATCGGATGTGGGCGTGTATGCGATTGGATGTGTGAGTGTCGGCAGGAGGACGGCGTGCAGCACAGCTGCTGGGAGCGCTCACAGGAGAGCACAGGGAGGAATGATTTGAAAGGGGTGTGTGTGTGTGTGTCTAAATGAGTGTATGCTATCTGATATATGTGTGTGTGTGTTTGTGTGATCTGAAGTATGTGTGTCGGCCAGACACAGGGGAGGCGTGCAGCATACCTGGTGGGAGATCACAGGAAGATCTGGGAGCCATACAGACGCCTGGGTCTGGGAAGTATGATGATCCTGGGAAGGGGGTCTGCTTATTGTGGGGGATAAACTTACCCCAACCATGTCCCCTCAAGAATAAGACACCCCCTGAAAATAAGACATAGTGCTTTTTTCAGGGCAAAAAAAAATATAAGACAGTGTCTTATTTTCGGGGAAACAGGGTAGGTCCTGTCAGTGCATCTCTCCGGTACGTGGTGCTCGTTTGTGCATCCCCGTGTACCGGCGAGATGCTCTGGCACATGGTCGGCTCCCCGTTCTGCTTCCCCGCTCCGTTATTCACCGGCTGCCACAGCCGGTCAATAACGGAGATCACCAGTGCTATAGCAACACGCCTGTCAGCGGTGACGTCACCGCTTACAGCCTGCAGCCTCTGCTACTCACTGAGTGATATAGATTGCACAGGAAGCAGCAGCGTCTTCCTCCCATGCAGCGCTGTCTGAAGTAGCAGAGCTGCATGGCTTGAAGGAGAAAGAAGACAGAAGAGCAGGATCGTGTAGGGATGCGAGTGAGTAATGAACATGGAGTCTCAAAGTGTGTCTGTGTATTTAATTCTATTAAAGTATTTTTTCTCTGTGTGGTGTCTTTTTTTTTTAACCCTTTTATTGGAGATTTTAATGGCCGGGTCAAACTTGCCTGACATTAAGAATCTCTGGCTTAATACCAGCTAATTAAACAAAGCTAGTATTAACTCATTATTACCCAGCAAGCCACCCGTCACCAGGCAGGAAACGCTGGATACTGCGCCAGATGATGCCGCTTCTATGAAAGCGCCATTTTCTGAGGCGGCTGCGGACTGCAATTCGCAGCAGAGGGGCCATGAAAAATCAGGCTAACCTGTGCTGCGGATTCCAATCCACAGCTGCCTAGTTGTACCTGGCTGGACACAAAAATGGAGCGAAGCTCATGTCGATTTTTTTTTTAATTATTTCATGAAATTCGTGAAATAATTAAAAAAAGGGCTTCCCTATTTTTTTTGTTCCCAGATGGGTACAAATAGGCAGCTGGGGGTTGGGGGCAGCCGTACCTGCCTGCTGTACCTGGCTATCATACAAAAATGTGGAGAAACCCACGTCATTTTTTAGGTGGGCAAAAAACTCCTGCATACAGTCCTGGATGGAGTATGCTGAGCCTTGTAGTTCTGCAGCTGCTGTCTGCTCTCCTGCATACACTAGGGAATGGAGCATGCTGAGCCTTGTCGTTCTGCAGCTGCTGTCTGCTCTCCTCTATACAGACAGACAGCAGCTGCAGAACTACAAGGCTCAGCATACTCCCTCCAGGACTGGATGCAGGAGTTTTTTGCCCCATGGGCTTCACCATGTTTTTGTATGCTAGCCAGGTACAGCAGGCAGCTACGGGCTGCCCCCAACCCCCAGCTGCCTATTTGTACCCGGCTGGGAACCAAAAATATAGGGAAGCCCTTTTTTTTTAATTATTTCATGAATTTCATGAAATAATTTAAAAAAAAAATGACGTGGGCTTCGCCCAATTTTTGTGTCCAGCCGGGTACAACTAGGCAGCTGGGGATTGGAATCCACAGCTCAGGGTGCCCAAGCTTTCTGGGCACCCATGCTGCGAATTGCAGTCTGCAGCCGCCCCAGAAAATGGCGCTTTCATAGAAGCGCCATCTTCTGGCGCTGTATCCACCTCTCCAGCTGCCCTGGTGACGGGTGGCTCGCTGGGTAATAATGGGGTTAGGGCTAGCTGTATATTATCTACTGGCCCTAGGCCCGAAATTCATGGTGTTACGCCAATATTAGACATGGCCACCATCAATTTCTAGTACAGATAAAAAAAACACAACACACAGAAAAATATTTTTATTAGAAATAAAACACAACACAATTAGTGACTCCATCTTTATTGAAATAAAGAACCCCCATCTGCAGTAATCCTGGGTCAAGGGTCCCGCGCCGTCCAATCCGGATCCAATAACATCTGATCGGTTTGCTGGAAGGCAAAGCGATCAGATGATGTGTCAGGTTCAAGGGCCTGAATCACATGACACTGCAGATGATTGTATAAAAGGCTTTTATACAATCAGCTGATGCATCAGTGCAAAAAAAAAAAAATACACACTTCAGTGCAGACTCCTGTCTGACAGCATCAGCTGATAGTTTAGCCGGCCGGGTGGTAAAAAGCCGGCCACACCGCTCGACTTATAGTGTCAGCTGATGCCGTCAGGTGACTGCATCAGCTGATCATCACCAGGTCTGAGAAAGAGAAAGAAGAGAGAGAGAAGATAGAGAAAAGAGAGAGAGAGGAGAGAGAAGAGGGAGGGGGAGAGAGAAGACAGAGAAAAGAGAGAGAGAGGAGAGAGAAGAGAGAGTGGGAGAGAGAGAGAGAAAAGAGAGAGAAGACAGAGAGAGACGAGAGAGAGGAGAGAGAAGAGAGAGAGAAGAGAAGAGAGAGGAGAGAGTGAGAGAGAGAGGGAAAAAGAGAAAAAGAGAGACTGCGAAAAAGAGAGAAAAAGAGAGAGAGGAGAGAGAGAGACGGGGAGAGAGAGTAAAAGAGAAAACGAGAGACTGAGAAAAAGAGAGACAGAGAAAGAGAGAGAAGAGAGAGAGAGAGAAAAAGAGAGAGAAAGGAGAGAGGATTGAGAGAGGGAGAGAGAGAGAAGGAGAAAAAGAGAGAAAGAGAGAGAGCAATGCAGCCTCATTCTGTGAACTGCTCCGATTTTAGAGGTGTGTCCCGCGGCTCACAGCTGATGTAAGGCTCCTACCCTCAGTGCATAATTAAATTATAATTATAAATATATAATAATTATAATTCAAAATTAAAAATATTTTTTTTTTAAAAGAAATAAATTAAATTCTTTACCGGGATCGGGACTAGAACTCGTGAAGCGCTCTATCCACTGAGCTACTGCCTCTAATAATAAAGATAGGCAGATTTGGTAATCTTGAAGTCTGCATTGCTGAAGTCTCTGCTGACTGCGAGATTCACTTCATTGCTACGTGGAGCTGATACAGAGCACTCGGTTCTGCAGCAGAGCTGACAGTGTCGTGTGGATTACGTAGGACCTGGAGGGGTATTTGGGGATTTTAATAAAATGGTGAAACAGGGTGTTTTTTTGTCTTTTATTCCAAATAAAGGATTTTTCGCTGTGTGTTTTTTTACTTTCCCTTTCAGTTTAATCATGGAATGTATCTTGGGGAGACGCCTGGCATGATTAAACTCATTATTACCCCGATTGCCACCGCACCAGGGCAATTCGGGATGAGCGGGGTACCCACATTTTGTTTTTTTATTATTTATTTTTTTTACTGCACGATATCATTTAAAATTAAAAATAAAAAAATTAAATTCTTTACCGGAACTAGAACTCGTAAAGTTATGCTTCTTAGAATTATGCTCTATCCACTGAACTACTGCCTCTAATGATAAAGCTAGGCGGATTTTGTAATCTTGACATCTGCATTGCAGAGTGAAGTCTCTGGTGACAGCACGATTCACTTCATTACTACGTGGAGAGGACACAGCACAATCGTGTTCTAAGATGCTGCTGCATCTTCATGTAGCAGAGCTGACAGTGTTGTGTAGATTACGTCGGACCTGGAGGTGTTTTTGGGGATTAATAAACATTTTAAAGATTGTGTTTTTTTGTATTTTTATTCCAAATAAAGGATTTTTCGCTGTGTGTGTTTTTTTACTTTCACATTTAGTTTAATTCGGGATGAGCTGGGTGGAGTCCCGGGACTGTCACATTTAATGGATGCAGCAATTCCGGGTGGCTGCTGGGTGATATTGTTAGGCTGGAGGGCTCCCCATGTGGCTTTATCCTGGCTGGTATCAAATATGGGGGGAACCGCCTTTTTTTTTTTTATTTTTTATTATTATTTATTTATTTATTTTACTACACGATATAGACCCGCCCGCCGGCGGCTGTGATTGGTTGCAGTGAGACAGCTGTCACTCA
Organism: Anomaloglossus baeobatrachus; assembly: GCF_048569485.1. Taxonomy (NCBI): domain Eukaryota; kingdom Metazoa; phylum Chordata; class Amphibia; order Anura; family Aromobatidae; genus Anomaloglossus; species Anomaloglossus baeobatrachus. The sequence continues at coordinate 586,066,628 of NC_134355.1, forward strand.
TCGTGGGGGCGTGTCTGACTGCAACCAATCATGGGCGCCGGTGGGTGGGGAAAGCACGGAATACCTCATTGAATAATGAAGCGGCAGCCATTTTCTAAAGAGGAAAAGACGCCGCAGATTTCTGAGAGCCGTGCAGCGAGACGCCCGTGATCGGTGAGTAGGAAAGGGAGAGGGATTGTGCTGGGGATGCATGCAGATAGCAACGTGTGCACATAGCCTTACTGTGAAAATCCATGTTTTTGTTGATCGAACCGTTCTCGAACCTATCTCGAACTGTCGAGCTTTTAGCAGAAAGTTCGAGTTCGAGCTCGAATACCCCCCAAAATCACTCGAACATGAAATTGGCGAACCTCGAGCCTCGAACATCGTTCATCTCTATTCGGGACACAGTAGCAACAGGAGAACTGGGAAACAGGACCAGAGACACCGACCCCACAGGGTTCAAGCTCCACTAAAATAGCCGCAACCCGCAAGTGGTGTCACGACAAAAACTTTTATTACAATTCATAACAAAAACTTTTATTACAATTCTCCTGTAAATAACCCCCTTTTTAAAGCGACCCCCAGGGTTACGGAACCGGACAATGGCCACCCAGTGAACAATCCCAACGTAACCAAGCCTTGAACCAAGTACCCCATAGCCCCTGGAGCGAGTCAAACTGTCTTGTCTCCCCCTGCACTCTCTTCTCTGCTGCCCACCTACCCCCCACTCTGCCTATAACCCGTGCACGGTCTTCTCTCCCCTTGCACTCTCTTCTCTGCGGCCCCCCTCCCCCGGCTCTGTATCTCACCCAAGCACTGTCTTCTCTCCCACTGCACTCTCTTCTCTGCTGCCCCCCCACTCTGCCTCTCACCCGTGCACGGTCTTCTCTCCCCCTGCAATATCTTCTCTGCTGCCTCCCCGCTCTGTCTCTCACCCGTGCACTGTCTTCTCTCCCCCTGCTGCCCTCCCCGCTCTGTCTCTCACCTGTGCACTGTCTCTCTCCCCCTACATTCTCTTCTCTGCCCCCCTCTCTGAACCATGCTTTATCTTCTCCGTGCTGTGATGAGTGCAGCCTGCTTATAGCTAGGTGAAGCAGAGCTCAGAGCTGTTGTTCTCCGGTGTTAGGTGACATCCCTGCTCTCTGCTCCTGGTTGTATCAAAAAGCCAGGAGCCCTGGAGGCTGCATTCATCACAGTGTGAGGATGGAGACAGCGCACGGGGGAGAGGGGGACACAGTTACCCGGGCCCCATACATCACAATGAGCTGTGACAAACAACGCTGACGGTGTCCTAGACAGAGAGAGCCCCCTGTTTGTCCAGGACCCGGGCACATACAGAGCACAGATAGCAGCGAACAGGGAGCAGGGGAGAGTACGGAATGTGGGGAGGAAAGATGAGAGTATACAAGATTAGTGATTAGCTCAGTATAGCTCCTACAACATTGTTTTTAATTGCAGCATACTCTGATATCAAGAACGGAGAGATTTTTAATTTTATTGCTCACAGCTCCATTCTAAAAGAGCTTGTAAGCGCTGCTCTGGATCCAGAATGCTGGATTTGGTTAGCTTCATTTCCTCTGCCCTGTGACTCGCCCGCTCCAGGGCCTTAAGTGACTCTGTGTCGGGCCGGACTAGTCCGGGGTAGTCAGCGGTGGAGGGGCCCGACTCCGTGACCCTGGCGGAGTCAATTAAAATGGCGGAATTGGCGGTAGATGATGATGGGAGTTGTAGTTTATTGAAATTCGTGACGCCACCTGTGGTATTGTTCGGCTATGGAGCCGCAGCTGCTGGAAGGGACCTCCGGGGCTGATGTTGTGGCAGCTGAGGTGTTTCTTGCTCGCCACAGGTGGAGCGGGTACCCCGGGGCAACTTTTGGAAAAGTCTATGGTGTTTACTGATGAGATGCGAGACAAAGCAGACAACACAGGACTTGCAGTAAAGATATTTACTCACTGTTAGGTTTCAACACTGCAGCTGACCGGTTACCCACGGTATGCCAGGATCCGCCGTCACATCATGGGCCTCTGCCGATCCCAAATAATTCAAGGGTCAGTACCGGTGCACCCCTCAATGTGTCCTTTCTGGCTGTCTCGCTGGCGCCGAACTGCACTAGGCTGTCCTGCGCCTCCGCCACAGAGCCTGTCCAAAGGGTGGTTGACGTAGGTCTTTTATTGCTTCCCCTTGCAGGTGATCTGTGGCAGGTTGTGGCCTCGGGTGCCTACAGCAATCTCCCGAGCCGTCGGTTTCGCTAAAAGTAATGTCTTCCTTCTTTCAGCCTAAGGACCGTCCCTGTGTTGCAGCCGGATCTCTCTACCTGGTATTTCTAGTGGAACAGGTCCATGGGACGTTCGTACTTCCGTGGCACCCTGGAATCCCTTCTATCGGTGTCACCTGGGTTTAGCAAGACCCCAGGATCTTCACCAGGAACCTCCTTCTACCGAAGTCTTTCTCTCCGCTGTCCCTTTCCTGACAGCCCACCTCACACACTCCTGGACGCTCTGACTGACTTTCAACTAGAACTGACTGGTTCCTCTCTCCATCCCCTGACTCCTCCCACACTCCCCCTTGCCAGGCTCCACCCCCTCAGGCCAGTGAATGTGACTTAAGGCCCTATAACCAGGTATACTGGTCGCTACTAGTGATGAGCGAGTATGCTTGTTACTACTCGGTACTCGCACGAGTATCACTGTACTCGGGCTACTCGGCGGGTACCGAGTAATTTCGCGATACTCGTGCTGTACTCGTGGTCTTCATCTTTGCATGATGGCGCTCTTTTGAGAGCCAGCCCTCATGCAGGGATTGGCTGGCAGACCACTGCAATGCCACAGCCCTGTTAGTTGTGGAATTGCAGTGATTGGCCGGTCCGCACAGCGTGACCGAGCCTTTATACCGGCGGGCGCGCTGTGCTCTGCACACAGCCATCTCATATTCCCTGCTTTCCACGCCCACAGGCGCCTATGATTGGTTGCAGTGAGATACGCCCCCACGCTGAGTGACAGGTGTCTCACTGCACCCAATCACAGCAGCCGGTGGGCGTGTCTATACTGTGCAGTAAAATAAATAAATAAATAATTAAAAAAAACGGCGTGCGGTCCCCCCAATTTTAATACCAGCCAGATAAAGCCATACAGCTGAAGGCTGGTATTCTCAGGATGGGGAGCCCTACGTTATGGGGAGCCCCCCAGCCTAACAATATCAGTCAGCAGCCGCCCAGAATTGCCGCATACATTAGATGCGACAGTTCTGGGACTGTACCCGGCTCTTCCCGATTTACCCTAGTGTGTTGGCAAATCGGGGTAATAAGGAGTTAATGGCAGCCCATAGCTGACACTAAATCCTAGATTAATCATGTCAGGCGTCTCCCCGAGATACCTTCCATGATTAACCTGTAAATTACAGTTAAAAAACACACACACCCGAAAAATCCTTTATCAGAAATAAAAAACAATAACAAAGTCCCTCATCACCAATTTATTAACCCCGACAAACCCTCCATGTCCGGCGTACTCCACAGTCCTCCAGCGTCGCGTCCAGCTCTGCTACATTCAGGTGACAGGAGCTGCAGAATATACCGCCGCTTCTGTCAGCTTCACACAGCAACTGAGGTGAGTAGCGCGATCAGCTGCTGTCAGTCAGGTAACTCACGGCCACCACTGGATCCAGCGGTGCCACGATTAACCTCAGTGACAGCAGCTGATTGCTATACACACCTCAGTTGCTGCATGGAGCTGACCGGAGCGGCGGTGAGTAGCGCGATCAGCTGAGCTGTCACTGAGGTTACCCGCGGCCACCGCTGCATCCAGGTAACCTCAGTGACAGCTCAGCTGATCGCTATACTCACCTCAGTTGCTGTGTGAAGCTGACCGGAGCGGCGGTGTATTCTGCAGCTCCTGTCACCTTCATGCAGCACAGCTGGACGTGACGCTGGTGGTCCGTGGATTACGCCGGACATGGAGGGTTTGTCAAGGTTAATAAATTGGTAATGAGGGAATTTGTTAGTGTTTTTTATTTCTAATAAAGGATTTTTCGGGTGTGTGTGTTTTTTAACTGTAATTTACAGGTTAATCATGGAAGGTATCTCGGGGAGACGCCTGACATGATTAATCTAGGATTTAGTGGCAGCTATGGGCTGCCATTAACTCCTTATTACCCCGATTTGCCAACGCACTAGGGTAAATCGGGAAGAGCCGGGTACAGTCCCAGAACTGTCGCATATAATGTATGCGGCAATTCTGGGCGGCTGCTGACTGATATTGTTAGGGTGGGGGGATCCCCATAACGTGGAGCTCCCCATCCTGAGAATACCAGCCTTTAGCCGTATGGCTTTATCTGGCTGGTATTAAAATTGGGGGGACCGCACGCCGTTTTTTTTAATTATTTAATTATTTATTTCACTGCACAGTATAGACACGCCCACCGGCTGCTGTGATTGGGTGCAGTGAGACAGCTGTCACTCAGCGTGGGGCGTGTCTCACTGCAACCAATCATAGGCGCCGAAAAGCAGGAAAGCAGGGAATACGAGATTGTTTAATGAGCGGCCGGCTTTTTCAAAAGAGGAAAAGCCGCAGGAGTTTAGTGAACAGCTGTGCAGCGCCGCGGCAGTGATCGAGGAACGGTGAGTAAGAGAGAGGGGAGAGAATGACCGACAGACTGTCAGAGGGGGACAGACAAGACAGAGAGAGACCGACAGAGCAAGACCGACCGACGGGAGATAGAATGAAAAAAAAAATGACCGACATCGCTAGTAAAAAGCATAAAACGTGCGTTTTGGACATCGGAGTGCCACACAATGTTTTACGTAAAATCTTTCATGTATTAATCTCAAAAAGTAACATACACCAGCTCTATCTCACTATTGGGTATGTGCCCTTAACATTTCCGCCATGAAAATTCATTTTGGTGTCATTTTGGAAGGTTTTCTGGTGAGTCCGTAAAAATGGCGTGAAACTCGGACAAAATTGTTCACAGCTGTGACTTTTGAGTGATAAATGCTTCAAGGGGTCTTCCCCATGCTGTTGCCATGTCATTTGAGCACTCTTCTGAGACTTTTGTGACATTTTTAGGGTTTCTACATGCTGCCGGGGGTCATTTCACAAAAATACTCGGGTCTCCCCTAGGATAACATTGGGCTCGGTGCTCGGGCCGAGTACATGAGTATCTTGTTATGCTCGGCCCGAGCCTCGAGCACCCGAGCTTTTTAGTACTCGCTCATCACTAGTCGCTACTCTCAGCATTAATGGAGTGTCTGCCTTAAACCCTGACTCGGTGTGTGACCTACCAATTGGTGTGTGCAGGTTTTGTCCGTGAACCGGTAGATGACCCCTTACCAATTCAGAATAAGATACCACGCCTCTGGATGAGGTGCAATACCTCTATGGCGACGGAAGCCTCAGGGGCGCCACACTTTCACTCCTCCGATGCTGTACAGGCAAAGCCTCTACTGCCTGCAGCATGGGAGATCGCACGGATAGGACCAGTGGTGAGAACATGTTGATGTTTCAAAATGTCAATCAAGAAGGGAGCGAGGCATGGCTGATTGAGCACTTTGGACAACCTTTTAAATGGCCATTGTTGAAAGGTCTCATAAGGGCTCTTGACCGGATTTTGCACAGGGGCCAAAAAGTTTGAAGTTTGCCTCTGAGCTCAAGTGTTTATCAATATACATGGATGTAATTGTACTGTACAATATTGCATATTACCAAGATCGCACTATTCTGCTCTGATCATCTTCTTGGACTTTTAGTGACGTTTGTAGCCATCCAGTTATAAATGTTCTTTCACTGTATTCATGCGTTCACCACTTAGCTGTAAAGTAATCTTCATATTGCGTTTTATGATATAGGTCAACAATTTTGTTTTCTCTATATTACCTTGCAGAACACAAAAAAACTGAACTGAGTTTACTCCTGTAACACAAGACCTATACGCCTGCTGCTTATGTAAGGCAATTCACATTAGATGAACTCTTTTAAGTTTCGGTAATATAGGCAACTTTACTTTACTTTGTAAAACAAAATAAAACTAATTAAGGAGAACTTAAAAATAAACTTCAATACGGATTTAGAGCCAAAAAATAGAAAGCTGTACAGTTTATGGTAACTGTACTGATAGCTATATATGGTTGATATATATGTCGCGGGCGGGGAGGAGGGTGTCAGCACACCGCGCTCACCCCTTCTGCTCGGGTCCGGCAGCTGCTCCTTGGTGGCTCGAGCAGTGGGCCGGATCCCGGGGTGTCTCGAGCGACACTCCTCGCCCGTGAGTGAAAGGGGTAATGATGTTGGGTGTGGGGATTGTTATAGTTCGTGACGCCACCCACGGTTGTGGTAATTGCACCACCGCTGCTCAGTGTGGGGGTCCCGGGGATGGTGATGCGGAGCAGCCAGGTGTTGTGTTGCCCCTCCGTGGGTAGGGGTTGGTGATCCCGGGGCCCGGTGATGAGATGTGAAGTGTAGGGCCTGGAGGGCGCAGGGACGCGGGGGCAGCGCTGTGCCTTGCGGCACTATGGTACTCACTCAGCCTGACACATGGACACAGTTTGTACGGTAAACCAACGGCTGGTAGGACGGTCCCACAGACGGCTGCACCTGCACTCCCGGTAGGTAACGGTGACGTTTCTCTTCCTTGCACCTATGTTGTCTGATGGTAGCGGTGGATTCCCTCCGGTTACCCGCTCCCCGACTGCAATCTGGGCCGGAGGAGCTCTACACTTTGCCCGCAGGCGCTGGCCCTGGGGAAACTTGTGCCTTGGCGGTGGCGGTGTCTCCCCGGTAATGGTCGGGCTGTTGCCGTCAATCGGGACTTGGTTGCTGGGGGATCTGCGTCCCCGTCACTGACGGATTTGGCAAATCTGGCGACTCCTAGCCTTGCCGGGGTTCGAGAGGCCCCTGCCCTGGTGCTGACTGTCCTTCGGAACACTGCTCCAGACCACCGGGCATACAGCCAACGGGGTCCTTCCAGGAACTTCCAAACTGTCCCCCTCCAAACAGTCACCGCCGTCGCTGACCTTGCTGTTCTGGCCCTACACAAAGCTGGGCTCTCAGGCTTTCTTTCCTTCTGTCACTTTGCTTACTCTTCTCCTTTACTACTTTCCTTCCTTCACTTTCACTTAGTTGTTTACTTTTGCTCTGTCTAGACTACTCCTCCACTCCTTCCACTTCCTCCTCCCTGACTAGACTGCCTGGTCTCTTCCTGCCTCCAGTGTTGTGAGCTCCTTGGTGGGCGGAGCCAACCGCCTGGCCCACCCCCTGGTGTGCATCAACCGACTCCTGGAGCAAGGCAACAAGGATTTCTGGTTAGCAGGTGTGCCTACCTGGAGTGTGGGGTGTGGTGGTGTTGTGACCTGTGTCCCCTGGCTTGCCCAGGGCGACACATTCCCCCTTAGCAAAATGCAGACCGTCCGCGGGCTGCCGTCCTACACCGGTTTTATTTTTCTGTAAAAGGGGATAACAAGGGTTAAACAAACATAAATACATTTTTAATAACTCTTCCCAAGACGGGAGGCACATTTACTTAAACGTTGCAACGGTATACGGTCACGGTTTCCGCTCTCTCCCACCCAAGCAACCTGGCCCTGATGCTGCCCCTAAAACCCAGGCAGCACCCCTTGACCCACAGTCCAGCACAAGTTACCCGAGCGGGATCTGTCCTTCCCCTCCAGAGGGTGGCCACCGGTTCCTTTGGTGGCTGGGCCCTGGCCTGCTCTGCTCAGGGCCCTCCCTCCAACCTGCCTCTCCGGAGGCGGTATTGCGGAAACGGTAACGGTACCCAACATATTTACAAGCCACTTAACGTTTGTGGTGCCCTGCAGAGTTCACGGGCTTGTCCATGGCTAGTTCCCATGCAAATAAACTTAAACGGTCCCCACGGGGACAACGGTGCCGGCTCCAGCCGGTTGCTAATCACACGGTGAATCAGGTGAAGTACTCGGTCATTTTCATTTTCATCATTTCAAACTTTCAAACTTAACAAACAAACAGCAAACTTTTTACATTTGCGGGTCCCTCTTACTCATAGAACGGTCTCCCTGTACCTAAGTGGGGGTCTACCTAGGTTGGAACGGGTGGACCTTCGGGGCCCGGTGTCAGTGGTGCTAGGCAGTGGGGTAGAGGGAACAATCGGTTCCTCCTCCCTGCTATAGTGTGGAGCAGGCGGAGGTGCAGGGGGACTGGGTACAGGTTCATCCCCGGGCACTGGCATTGGTTCTGGCTCACGGTTAACCGCTTCCACTACTTCTTCATCCACGGGTTGTGGGAACAGTATCACTGGAAGTATCACCGCGCCGTTCTGTGTAGGCCAGTTTGCTGGGAAGTCACCCATTACCATGTGGATTACCTCTGCTGCCTTTTCCACTGGTGGAGGAACCGGTACTTCAGCCTCTGCTTTCAACGCTGGGGGGCATTTTTTTAGATGGTCCCGGGAAACTGTGGCTAGGGTGTCCCCTTGGTCACGACTGATCTGGTAAGTCTTCCCGTCTCCCCATTCTGTGGGTTGTATAACATAGGGGACTTGCTCCCACTGATCATCCAGCTTGTGGGTTTTCCTCTTCCGTTTCAGCACCACATCCCCTGGCTGGAAAGGACCTGCGGGCGCCTTCTGGTTGAACCGGTGCTCCTGCTGCTCTCGGCTTCGACTGAGGTTCTTCTCCACATACTCCTGGATCTGCCGGTACTGTGCCCTCCTCTGACTTTCCCATTCTGCCGTTGAAGGGAGTGCTTCTGGGGCTTCCAACCCCATCTCCAGATCCACCGGCAGGCGGCCAGGCCGAGCCCTCATCAGATACGCTGGGGTGCACTTCGTCGAGCTGGACGGGATATTATTATACATGTCGACCAAGTCAGGTAGCTTTTCCGGCCACATGTTCCGTTCTTCCAGCGGTAGCGTCTTGAGGAGCCCCAGGACCAAGTGATTCATTTTCTCGCACATGCCGTTGGTTTGGGCGTGGTACGGAGTGGTCCGGATCTTCTTGCAGCCGTACAACTGGCAGAATTCGTGAAACACCTCTGCTTCAAAAGCCGGACCTTGGTCAGTTAGCACCTTCTCGGGGTACCCATGGGGTCGGCAGAAATAAGCCTGGAACGCTCGAGCAGCGGTTCGACCAGTTAGGTCCTTAACGGGGACTACCACCATAAATCTTGAGTAGTGGTCTACCATGGTCAATGCGTAGGTGTACCCACTTCGGCTAGGGGTGAGCTTGACATGGTCCAGGGCGACCAGCTCCAGCGGCTGATGGGTGACTATGGGATGTAACGGTGCCCGCTGGCTAGTCTCGTCCTTTCTCCTCAGTGCACAAGGACCACATTCTCGACACCAGGCTTCCACCGATTCACGCATCCCACTCCAATAAAACCGCTCCCTCACCACATCTCCAGCTTCTTCCACCCGAAGTGGCCAGCACCATCGTGGTATGCCCGCAGTACAGTAGCGACATCAGCCTGAGGAACGATTAACTGGCATATTTTCTCATGGGTCTTCGGGTTGATCAGCTCACGGTACAGCCTCCCTTGGTGCAGGTAAAGCCGTTTCCGTTCTTTCCACAAGCGTTGGGCTTCGGCTGGAGCGCTGGGGTCCATTCCCATGGCGCCTTGTTCCACCAGAGTCTTGACAAGGCGGACAGCCGGTGCTTGGTCCTGGGCGTCCTGCCACTCTTGACTGGGCCGCGGGTCCAGATCCACCCTTTGCTGACATACCTGTACCCTCTCAGTAGGCGGCTGGTGAAACGCAGGCAACTCAATCTCCTCGAGGTCGTCATCCTCACACCCCTCTTCTGACAAATGGGGCATCCGGGAGAGTGCATCTGCATTGATGTTGACACGACCAGCTCGGTACTTTATGGTGAAATCATAGTTGGCTAACCGGGCTACCCACCGCTGCTCCAGCGCGCCCAACTTGGCCGTGTTCAGGTGAGTTAGCGGATTGTTGTCCGTAAACGCGGTGAATTTTGCTGCCGCCAGGTAGTGGCGGAACCGCTCTGTGATAGCCCACACCAACGCCAATAGCTCGAGCTTGAAGGAGCTATAGTTCTCAGGGTTCCTTTCGGTCGGCCGGAGTTTTCGGCTGGCGTAGGCAATCACCTTCTCCTTTCCATCCTGGACCTGGGACAAGACCGCTCCTAGCCCCACGTTACTAGCGTCCGTGTGGAGGATGAACGGGCGCCCATAGTCAGGGTACGCCAAGACCTCTTCTCCGGTCAAGGCCGCCTTCAACTGGCCAAAGGACTCCTCATGCTTGTCCTCCCACAGCAGTGGGGCTCCAATGGGTCTACCACCTTTGGTCTGTCCCACGAGGAGATCTTGCATGGGGGCAGCCATCTTCGTGTACCCCTTTATAAAGCGCCGATAGTACCCCACTAGTCCCAGGAACTGCCTTACTTCCCTCACTGTGGTTGGTCTCGGCCAGCTCTGGATGGCGGTGATCTTCTCCGGGTCGGGAGCGACACCATCCGCACTCACCACATGTCCTAGATACTGCACCCTGGGTTTCAGCAGATGGCACTTCGAGGGCTTCAACTTCATCCCGAACTTGGCAAGGGACGCGAACACCTCGGCCAGGTGTTCCAGATGGGCCTCATACGTCTGGGAATAAACAATCACATCATCCAAATACAGCAGGACGGTCTCGAAGTTTAAATGTCCCAGACAGCACTCCATCAACCGTTGGAAGGTCCCGGGGGCATTGCACAGCCCAAACGGCATGCTATTGAATTCGCAGAGCCCCATCGGGGTGGTGAAGGCGGTCTTCTCCCGGTCCTTGGGGGCCACGGCCACTTGCCAGTATCCGCTGGTGAGGTCAAGGGTCGAGAAGTAGTTTGCAGTTCTCAGTGCAGCCAAAGATTCTTCAATACGAGGCAATGGATAGGCATCTTTATGGGTTATCTGGTTGATCTTCCGGTAGTCCACACACATCCGCATGGTACCATCCTTCTTCTTGACCAGTACCAACGGAGCGGCCCAGGGACTACAACTGTCCCGAATAACCCTGCCTCCTTCATATTCTTCAACATATCCTTGGCACACTGGTAATGTGCAGGGGGAATAGGTCTATACCTCTCTTTGATAGGGGGATGTTCACCCGTGGGGATGTGGTGTTGGACCCCCTTGACCTGCCCAAAGTCTAGGGGATGCTTACTGAAACCTGTTCGTACTCCTGCACTACCCTGTGTACCCCTGCCCTGTGATGTGTAGGGGTGTCGTCAGTGCCCACATGTAGCTGTTGGTGCCACTCCTTGGTGTCCCCCTGGGGTGGGGAAGGGCTGGTGGTAGGTGGGCGTGTGGATGGACGGGCTTCCTGGATAGTGTGAGGGTCCAGGGTGAGCAGCTTCTTCCTCCCCACAGTTCAACACTCTCACAGGCACTCTCCCTTTCTTCACATCTACCACCCCTCGGGCGGCCACTACAGTGGGCCAGTGCTCGGAAGGCATGGGCTCCATCATCGCAGGGTAGTCACGCCCCTGAGGCCCTACTGCTGCCCTACACCAGATCATCATCTCACTCCTAGGGGGCACAGTCAATGGAGCAACATCCATCACTCGCACTCCACCAATCTCCCCTCCGGTTGAGCTTACATGCTGGCGGTACATCAGGGCGCGGATCTCACGCTGCACAGCCCTCTGCCGGCTCCCCGCTGCCGTGGCGGCTAGCCGTTGCAAAAGGTTCAACACATCAGCCATGCAGTGTTCCATCACATTGGTTCCCAGCACTATTTTCGGGTTATGATCACTGGGTTCATTCATAATCACAATCATGCCCTGATGTTGCAGTTCAGCTTGCCCCACTGTCATAGCCACTTCTTTATACCCCACCTGGGTCAATGGAAGTCCATTAGCGGCAATCAAATTTATACTAGGGTCTGGAGGCGCCAGCTCGTCTGTGGCCCAATACTGCTGATACAACGTGTACGGTATGGTAGTTACCTGTGATCCAGTGTCCAAGAGAGCCATCACTGGTATGCCGTCCACAGCCACGGGGATGATAGGGCGGGCCCCGACATATCGGTCTCGCCAGTCCGGGGGGCCACGGTGTTCTACTCCTGAGGATTGGCCCGGGGCCCCAGGGGTTGCTCGTTTAACGGGCACTGTCGGTAATAATGGCCCGGCTTACGGCACTTGTAGCAGATTGGAGGTCTGCTCCGCGGGTTGTTAACGCTTCTCCGCTGCATCCAGGGAACATCTTCGGGACTGTCAGCGAGCTGTATCTGCGCTGGAGGCTGGGATCTGGTCAGAGGTTGCAGTGCAGCAAGGATTTTGGCAAGGTCTCCGTCCAGGCGACGGACCTGGGCGGCCAACTCTTTGACGGTGCTGCTCGGGGCTGCAGGCATTACAGAGGTTGGTTTGGCTGAGGCTGCCGTAACAGGAGCTGTCTCGACGGGCCACGGGACGGGTTCCAGAACTTCAGCGGCTAGGGGCTGTAGTGCTTTAATAGCCCGCTCCTTTAACACAGCAAAGTCCACATCAGGGTGTTCTAGGGCCCACAGCCGGAGTTGTTTACGATCCTCAGGGGACCTCATCCCCTGCGCAAATTGCTCCACTAACATCTTATTGCTATCCGCCTCATTAATAGAGTTCACCCGCTTCAACGTGCGGAGGGCGGTCTGCAGACGTAGAGCATAGTCCCGAATGCTATCCCCAGCTCGTTGCCGGCACTGGTAAAACTGCATCCTCAGCTCAGCTTCGGTCCGGGTCTCGAAGGCAGTCTGTAGCCTCTCGAAGATGGTGGCTACAGAGAGCCGGTCCCCCTCGGCCCAGGTCTCCGCTTCCTGCTCCGCCGCACCGGTTAACTGGCCTAGCACTATCGCAGCACGTTGCTTATCAGTCAGGGGGTACAGCTCTAGCAACGGGTTAAGCTTTTTCCGGAAGGCCTGTAGGGCATCCGGTTTCCCGTCATACTGCGGCAGCCAGGCAGCTCCGGGTGCATAGGGCAAGGAAAACGGCATGACCTGAGCAAGCGCGGGAGCCGCGGCACCTCCCGCCGGTGCGGCCAAGACCTGGGCAGGCCCATTCCCTTCCGCGGGTGCCGCTGCGGCTGCGACCACCGCTCCTCCAACGGCTCCGTCGGGCGCAGACATCTTGTTTCCGTCCCCCTTAGCTCTTTCCGGCCCCTCCTCTCTCGGGGCGGGGTTTTGGCCTTCGCGCCTCTACTGCTCGAGAAGACGCTCGAGTGGGAACTTTTCGCGCCAAAGATGGCGGCTTCTGAAATTTTTCTGCCGGATACCTCCGGCGGTAACAAGGCGCACCTCTACCTGACGGCAGAGCGGTAAGATCCTGTTCGTGACGCCAAGTTGTCGCGGGCGGGGAGGAGGGTGTCAGCACACCGCGCTCACCCCTTCTGCTCGGGTCCGGCAGCTGCTCCTTGGTGGCTCGAGCGGTGGGCCGGATCCCGGGGTGTCTCGAGCGACACTCCTCGCCCGTGAGTGAAAGGGGTAATGATGTTGGGTGTGGGGATTGTTATAGTTCGTGACGCCACCCACGGTTGTGGTGATTGCACCACCGCTGCTCAGTGTGGGGGTCCCGGGGATGGTGATGCGGAGCAGCCAGGTGTTGTGTTGCCCCTCCGTGGGTAGGGGTTGGTGATCCTGGGGCCCGGTGATGAGATGTGAAGTGTAGGGCCTGGAGGGCGCAGGGACGCGGGGGCAGCGCTGTGCCTTGCGGCACTATGGTACTCACTCAGCCTGACACACGGACACAGTTTGTACGGTAAACCAACGGCTGGTAGGACGGTCCCACAGACGGCTGCACCTGCACTCCCGGTAGGTAACGGTGACGTTTCTCTTCCTTGCACCTATGTTGTCTGATGGTAGCGGTGGATTCCCTCCGGTTACCCGCTCCCCGACTGCAATCTGGGCCGGAGGAGCTCTACACTTTGCCCGCAGGCGCTGGCCCTGGGGAAACTTGTGCCTTGGCGGTGTCTCCCCGGTAATGGTCGGGCTGTTGCCGTCAATCGGGACTTGGTTGCTGGGGGATCTGCGTCCCCGTCACTGACGGATTTGGCAAATCTGGCGACTCCTAGCCTTGCCGGGGTCCGAGAGGCCCCTGCCCTGGTGCTGACTGTCCTTCGGAACACTGCTCCAGACCACCGGGCACACAGCCAACGGGGTCCTTCCAGGAACTTCCAAACTGTCCCCCTCCAAACAGTCACCGCCGTCGCTGACCTTGCTGTTCTGGCCCTACACAAAGCTGGGCTCTCAGGCTTTCTTTCCTTCTGTCACTTTGCTTACTCTTCTCCTTTACTACTTTCCTTCCTTCACTTTCACTTAGTTGTTTACTTTTGCTCTGTCTAGACTACTCCTCCACTCCTTCCACTTCCTCCTCCCTGACTAGACTGCCTGGTCTCTTCCTGCCTCCAGTGTTGTGAGCTCCTTGGTGGGCGGAGCCAACCGCCTGGCCCACCCCCTGGTGTGCATCAACCGACTCCTGGAGCAAGGCAACAAGGATTTCTGGTTAGCAGGTGTGCCTACCTGGAGTGTGGGGTGTGGTGGTGTTGTGACCTGTGTCCCCTGGCTTGCCCAGGGCGACACATATAATACGTCAGAAAAATGCCTTAAAGGTTTATTTCCATCTCCAGAATCCTTTCCCGATTTGAAGTAGGCATAATGTGGGGCACTGCAGCCCGAATGTGGATGCTGCCCCCTGACTGCTGGCCCTCTCCCCCGTGGTAATTAGGTCGCCCCCTTTAAGAGATTCCTCGACATTGCCACTCCCCCGGAGGCGTCATCGGATCCCCCCCCCCCCCGCAGCTTACTGCGCAGGAGCCGCGGTTTTTTCCAGCCACTCTTACCCAGGACCCGGACCAGTTTGGATTGCCGGCACCATGGACCCGCTGATGGATGCGGTAAGAGAGCGCATCGGCAGGGAGGGCAGCGAATGGCTCACAGGGCTTTTCCCGGTGGGCAGTTTCCTCTCTGCCGAGGTTCAAACGTTCGGCGCCGGCGCGCGGAGGTCTAAGAGACATACCCGCCCGCCGGCCCGTTTGAGCCCGCCGCAAAATTCAAAAAAGAGCGCGAAGAAAAACCCTTCGCGCTCTCAGCTAATGCCCCCGCCCACCTGCTTTATCGCGGCTGCCAGCGCCATCACGGGGGACGCTCCAGGGAACAGGGGAGCAGCGCAGGTTGGAATTACTCCAGCTCAGGCTGCAAGCAGCTGCGCTGTGAGAAAGGGATCCTTTTTTCCTCAGCAGCCAGCTTTTAGCACTGCCCCGTCTGGCCTGCCCTTAGTATCTATGGGGGCCAATAATACAAGCCAGAGTTCTTCTGGCTCTAGTAGTGCCTCAGCAGATATAAGAGCACTGCCTGATCCTGCCCCTGTAGTTCAAAAGGGGGGAGGAGAGGGGTCCCAGAATGTTGCAACGGTGGAGGGCCAGTTGGTTCTGTGGCCCCCATCTGATCAGACACCGCCACCATCACAGCCGAGCCAGCCTTTATTTATTGCCCCACCAGGTCCAGGCATAGCTTCTCAGCTGAATCCCCTTAGTGTACACGTACCTACTCAGTTGGCAGCTTATGTAAGGGGGGATGGTGCTAGTTCGCCACTTGTCCTGCAGAATAGCCACCTACAGATGAGGGCGGGGGTGGTTAGTGGAGCCTACCAGAGCATATCACGGTCACGTGCTGGGACCCCGGCCACGGCTATTGCGGATGGTGCGGGCAGCCATCGTGGTCGGGATTCATCATCATCATCCGATGAGAAGCGAGCGAGTCGGCGCAGCAGGCGACGTCACAGCAGCCGTCGCCGCGGCAGATCCAGGTCTAGGCGGCGTAGTCGGCGTTCTAGGTCCTCGCGCTGGCGTTCCCCCTCTTCCTCAGACGTATCCCCGGAGGCTTCGCACAGGGGACGAAGATCATCAACTGCTACAGCTGTCCATCGAGTGGATGTGGGTCCGACGTCCGGTGAGCATCTCCAGGAGCTGGGGAATACAGTTTCTACGACACACGGTGAGTACCCTTATGTGGGTGTCTGGAACGGGGTTGGGTCCACCGGGGCCGAGTCCAGGGATCTGGCTCAAGGACATAAGATCTTTTTGAACCCAAAATTGTTACAGCCCCCCGAGCCTAAATCGACACTCCCCTGTCCGGATCTTTACAAAGATGGGCTTTTTTGTGGGGTCCCTCCCCTTGGTTCCCACCTTGAAGCACAAGTAAAAGAGCTAATTTGGGCCAACAGTTACGTCGATATTTGGTCTTTAATATCGACTGACCAGCATTCGATTGATCGGGAGCGGCGGCTGGGCGAGAAAATTTACGATCGCAAGCCTAAGGTCGCTAAGACCATAAATAATTGGTTGCAGGCTTTTTCCGTTTTAGGATGCGTTATGGGGCAACGGCACCCGGAAAGGTGCTCAGAACTGTTTACTTATATGGACAGCATTTACAGCTCATATAAGTCCCACGGAGGGTCCGCGTGGTGGAAATACGATGAGGATTTCCGCCGACGCTTAGACCTTCAGCCTCACCTGGGTTGGGGAGTCAAGGCCACTGACTCTTGGCTCCGCCTGATGATGGCGCAGAGGGCTATCCAGCCCTTTTCCGGGGCGGCCGCTGTGCCCGGATCTCACATGGGTGCGGTGGCCGTTTGCCGACCGGGAACATGTTGGTTATTTAACGACGGGTTCTGTAAGTACCACACCCTGTGCAAATACAAGCACGAATGCTCAGCGTGCGGTGGACCCCACACTGCCTCAAAATGAAACAGATCTGCCCAAAAAGCCCACGGGACAAAACCTGGTACCCAGGAACACCGGGACCCCAGTGAGCGTCACCAGGATGGGGCCGTGGTTAAACAGGTACCCCAATAAGAAGGCAGCAGCTCAAATCAGATTCGGCTTTTCTTTCGTTTTTTTCATACCTTTCCTTTTTTCTAAGCTCCCCTCGTTATCCCCCAACCTAAAGTCGGCCAGGGAAAATCCTGAGGTCATTCAGTCAAAAGTGTTTAAGGAGGTTGCTTTAGGGCGTTTCCGAGGCCCGTTTAAGGCCCCCCCCTTCAGCAATCTTCGGGTGTCTCCTTTGGGGTTGTCCCCAAAAAGGAGCATGGGCAGTTCCGCCTCATTCACCATCTGTCCTATCCCAAGGGCAGGTCTGTGAATGACGGTATACCCGAGGAAGACTCGGCGGTCCATTACGTGTCTTTCGATAAGGCGGTAGAATTGGTCAGGCGGGCCGGCAGGGGCGCCCTATTGGCCAAATCCGATATAGAGTCGGCTTTCCGCCTCTTGCCGGTACATCCAGATTGCCACCACCTGCTGGGGGCTATGCTGGATGGTGAGTATTACTTCGACACCTGCCTCCCCATGGGTTATTCCATCTCTTGTCAGTATTTTGAAATGTTCAGCTCTTTCCTAGAATGGGCTGCCCGCCGGGAGACAGGTTCCGCTGGAATAACCCACTATCTGGATGATTTCTTATTTGTTGGCTCCGCTTCCTCTCCTTTATGCCAATTGGTTTTGGACCGCTTTCAGTCCTTGATGGGGCTGTTCGGGGTCCCCCTTTCAAAAGAAAAAAACCATTGGCCCTGTCACTGTCCTGTCTTTTCTGGGGATAATCATCGACACCGACGCAATGGAGTTCAGGCTCCCCCCAGAAAAAATCAGCGGCCTGGTCAAACTTATTTCGGCGGTCATCTCGGTCGGAAAAGTTACTCTAGTACAAATGCAGTCACTATTGGGCTCCCTCAACTTTGCCTGCAAAGTTATGCCTATGGGCAGGATATTTTCCAGGCGTCTTTCCTTGGCCACCCGGGGCGCACGGCTGCCACACCATAGAATCAGAATAACAACCCCGCTGAAGAACGACCTAGCGGTATGGCAGAAATTTTTGAGTACTTACAATGGCCACACCTACTTTCAAGATGAGGAACGTACAAACTCTGAAGTTGAGCTTTTTTCGGATGCCGCAGGCTCTTCCGGATTTGGGGTTATTTTCGGCACACAGTGGTGCGCTGATAAATGGCCACAACCCTGGGCGCAGTGGGCATGGACCGGCAACCTCACTCTTGAGCTTTTCCCCATAGCGGTCGCGGTTGAACTCTGGGGGGAGGCATTGAGGAATAAGCATATCGTTTTCTGGTGTGACAATGCCAGTGTGGTGCATGCCATCAACCACTTGTCCGCCTCTTCCCCTCCGGTCATCAGCCTGATTAGACTCTTGGTGTTAAAGTGCCTATCTGTAAACGCCTGGTTTAAAGCAAAGCATGTTCCCGGCTGCCGCAACAACATGGCTGACGCCCTGTCGCGTTTTCAATTTCAGAGATTCAGGGAGCTGCATCCGTCATCGGAGGTTCAAGGTTTGGAATGTCCAGCATGGATGTGGGATGTCTCGCTCAGCTGATCCCGATGATCCATTCCTCAGTTTCCCCATCGACTTGGAGGGCCTACGGTAAGGCGTGGAGTGATTGGTGTGAGTCTGCGGGGGAAATCCCTGGCTTTCCTTCGAGCGAAACTTTATTACAGCTTACACTGAGGTATTTGGTGTCTCTGAGCAACCGACGGGCATCGGGGGCGGTAACACGCAACCGGCTGTCGGGCATAGCATTCCATTTTAAACTTAGGAACTGGCCAGACGTTACAAAGTCCTTTTTGGTGCACCAAGTCTTGAAGGGCTGGAGGAGGAGTGACGTAAGTGTTGACCACAGAAGGCCCATTTCGTTCAAGCTGTTGTCCGATTTAATCAATGGCGCTAAGTCCCTGTGTAACACTTCATACGAGTCTACCCTGTTTGCCGCGGCTTTTGGAACCGCTTTTTTCGGGGCCCTTCGGGTCAGTGAACTAGTTCCTAAGGCGCGGGAAGCCACAGGTGGCCTGCGACGGGATGACGTTTTGGTATGCGGTGACGGTCTGCGAGTACGTTTGCGAAAAACTAAGACTGATCAGGAGGGCAGGGGCACATGGTTTCCCCTGTTTTCCATCATCGGCCCAGCGTGCCCTAGAGCCCTGGTCAGGGCTTTCCTGGCGGTCAGAGCCGAGGGTCCCCATTTTTTCACGCATGAGGATGGTTCCCCCCTTCTGGCGGGGCAGTTCTTAAATTTCATGAGACGCATTTTGGTTTCCCTTGGTTTGCCAGCGGCTGAATTTGGCACTCATTCTTTCCGTATCGGGGCCGCTACTGAGGCTTCACGCGCCGGCATGCAAGACCCGGAAATCCAGCGGGTCGGTAGATGGCACTCCAAGTGCTTCATGAGATACATACGTCCCGAGTTAGTCTTAGAAACGGGCTCCGCAGTTCGAGCCTTTGAATAGGTGCAGTTACCTGTTTTATTTGTTTGCTGTGGTTTGACATTGTTTTTCTTTCAGATACAAGCCGTCCTAGCGTATGGATCCTAGGTCATTCATTTGTGTACTGGGCAGCTCGGAGAGCGGACTCTCGACCTGGTGGCCGGTCCTTGGGTTTACTCGACATCGATGTTAATTGGAGAGGTATCAGGGGCCTGGCTTGGCCACAAGTTCTACCGGAGGTGGTCGAGATAGCAAGGATGGTCTCCTCCCTAGTGGTTTTGGTGTTACACGCCGGGGGTAACGACCTGGTCTCCTTCCCGTTGGCTGAGTTACTGACCCTCATGCGGTCAGATATGGACAAGTTTCCCTGCTTCTTCCCACAAATGAAGCTGGTTTGGTCTGAAGTAATTCCACGGCTCGTTTGGCATGGCGCTAGGGAAGGTCTCGCCATAGAGAGAACTCGGCGAACGCTGAATCAGCGTATCTCCAAATTCATTCGCTTTAAAAACGGGGTGGTCGTCCGCCATCACCAGCTGGAGGGTGATAATGCGGCTTATCTGCGGGCGGATGGAGTGCATTTGAATGATAGCGGGCAGGATGTGTTCATGGCAGGAATCCGTGAGGGTGTAGTACAAGCGCTCCAGTCGCTGGTGGGTGGGGTCGCAGCTCGTTGAGACTTGGCTGCTTCTTGGCGGAAGGGGTTGGAAATAAGGAAAATTGGAGGCGAAATACCCGCACCGGACGGCCGGATGGCGGTACTTTACCTAAACCCCTGGTATATGGGCTGATTTTAATGCCTATTTGGAGAGCTGTGACCATAAGTTTGTCCCAAAAGATGAGAGCATTGTTTTCCTTTGTCTCTCCAAATACAAAGTTAAATAAAAATGTTTGTTTAAAAGAAAAAATTTGTGTCGTGGTTTCTCTTAAAGGGGAGGATTATGTGCTGGGGTCCTGGCAGTCTAATAGTAATATTAGCAAATACCTCCAATTAGAAATGTAGCATATTTCTCTTGATATAGCCACACTTCACATGTAGGGCATTGCATCTTAGGTATCCATGGTTATGACCACTCATATAGTGATAGTTAGTTGTTTGTGGACATAGACATGGGTATCTGTGACGCCCTGGCAAAGCCAGGTTGTCACAGAAAGAGTTGGTGTTCCAATCTCACCACGACCGTGGGTGGCGTCACGGACAATCTCCCTTACCAAATCCCCTTTTACTGTGGAGCCTGGGATCACAGACCGGGTCACGCCACCGTGATACCCACAGAAGTGACCTCGTGGCCTGGATCTGAGTACCCCCTGGTCCCCGGGCGACACATTTGGCGTCACGAACAGGATCGAACCCATCCAGTTACCTGGAGGAAGTGCGCCTTGCCCCGTCCGTCAGCGGCGTCCCGCTGAGGAAAAATTCCGAAGTCCGCCATTTTAGCCGCCATTTTAGGCGCCAAAAACAACAGCTTGGTGCCTTCTTCTCCGAGCGGCGGGCGTGAAAAAGAGGCTCCACCCCCTGAGAACGTGAGCGGAAGTGAAGCTCCGGAGGATCGGAAGCGAAAGGGAAACTTTAAAAGTTGCTAGAAGGACTGCTCCCGAGTACCAAGGGGGAGCAGGAAGAAGGAACCGCAGTTTATGTGACTAGGACTGTAAAGGCAGGGACGCCAGGACTTTGCCTAATTCCGTTCCTGGACAAGCAGTAGCCGCAACCCCGATGACATCTTACCCGGCTCCGGCAGTCCGCCCAGCCGCCACGGTGATGACGTCGGCTCCGGCAGTCCGCCCGGCCGCAACGGAGGTGGCACCCAATTGGATGTCTGCCCCAGATGTGGCGCCAGCCGCTCCCAGGTACCCCGTCATGGCTGTGGAGCAGCCGGAGTGCACCTGCAGAGAGGAGGAGTAGGCCAGTGAGAGATGGAGCCCTCGGCAGTTAGCGATGCCGGTTGTAGCCGGCGCCGAGGGCATCCAAGTGGGCCTGGCTTCTGAGCAGGAGGCAGAGCACGGAACCCGTGCCCCGTACTGGGAGTGGCGGCAGCGGCAGTGGTAGTGGAGCATGGACGGCTACCCACAAGTTAAAAAGTTGACTGTTTTATGGACTGTCACCCCTGTTGAGCGCCCTCAAGTTCAGGAGTAGGCCGTCTGCTCCGCAGGTGTGGGGTGGCAGAACAGTTTAAAGTTTTAGAAAATGTACCTCCCGATGTGGGAAGATGTATGACTGTAATGTGTTTATTTTCCCTTTTTCCAGTTTAATAAATGTTGGTGCCCAGACGGCCCGAGGACGGGCCGTGTTTTACCAAGGGGGTGTGTGACGCCCTGGCAAAGCCAGGTTGTCACAGAAAGAATTAATCCTCCTTGGTAATCTGATCTCACACCGGTGCAGCAGGACAAACCACATCCCCCAAGGTAAGAGAAAAGCAGAGCAGAGGGGAGGGGCTGGAGCAGAGTGTTTGGAGAGACAAAGAGAAGAGAAGTCTGGAGTTGTAGCTCCCAGGCTGAAAGTGAAGCGTGCTCCGAGAGGGCCGGGACAGGCCGTAGTGAGGAAGGGGCCAGAGGTAGCCGGAGCAGGGTAGTGGCCCCTCGGTACCTAGGGTGACCCGGATCACTACAGGGGAGTGGATTCCCCGTTCCCGGCTGAGGAGAAAGAGGAAGAGAGTGGAGAGAAAGGCACCTGGCTGCAGGGAAAGAACAGGAGCTGCTGCACCGTGTGTGGGACACTAACACCCCCCGTACCGAAGGCTGCAGACACTGGCAATTCCTAGTTTACCAGTGACTCTGTGTGAAATATTTGTGAGTACGCCCGTGCCCTCGGGCACCGCACCGCAGCACTGCGCCCTGCTCCCTGCTTACCCCATCACCGGGCCCCGGGACAACCAACCCCCTACCCACGGAGGGGAGAAATAACATCTAGCTGCTCCATACTATCACTCCCGGGATCCCCGTCCAGAGCAGCAGTGGTGTTCCAATCTCACCACGACCGTGGGTGGCGTCACGGACAATCTCCCTTACCAAATCCCCTTTTACTGTGGAGCCTGGGATCACAGACCGGGTCACGCCACCGTGATACCCACAGAAGTGACCTCGTGACCCGGATCTGAGTACCCCCTGGTCCCCGGGCGACACATATCTAGACAGGAATGCCCTGCACATGAGATACAAGGGACATGACTATATCAGGAGAACTATAGTACATTTCTAATTGGAGGAATAAATCAGCAGAATGAATATATATATATATATATATATGTCACGCGCCCCGTGTCCCAGCACCACTCCTTACCCACTGATCCAGTCCACGTGTCCACCAGTCATGGCTACCGCTCCCGCTCATGCTCCCCAGAGTCCTGTTCCTGGTCTCAGGAGTCTGAGTCTGACTAATGTTCTGTATAGGACCGGGCCGCGCCCACTCACCTGGTCTTATAGCCCCAGCACTGCTGCAACAGGAAATGACCTGAGGCTGTGCTGAGTATATAAGACTGGCCTCTCCATGTGGGCGGGGCCTGAACATCGCTTGTGTTTCTATGCCTTGTCTTGTGAGCTAAGTGCTCAGGTCTTTGTTCCTGTTTCCTATTACTGCCTTAAAGTACGCTGTGACCTTAGTGATCTGGTCCTGTCTTTGCTTCCTGATACTTGCACCCGTTCCTGCCACGTTAGTGCTCCAGCTACCGTTTACCCTGCCCTCCAGGTGGGGTGCTCGGTCCAGTGGATCCACCTCCTGGGCCTACCAGTCCTCCCTGGCCCTCACAATATATATATTATGCTGATGAAGTATGTTAGGGCTTGTGTGTTTGAAGGCAAATTTGATTATTTTCTGTTGTATGAATTGGATTTGCTAAGCTGTAGGTCATGGTGAGCAGCACAGACCAGAGGTGTTGATGCAGTGAAGTTATACTTGCCAGACAAGATAAGGCGCAGAGATAACCAGTAGACCTAATATGCAGGAAGGAAGGTAGATCTGAAGAGCTGTGAGTTCTTAAGGCAGCAGAACCAAATGTGTAGAAAACACAGAAACTGCAGGAAATAGAGCCAAACTGGTACCTTGTTGCTGGAGTGTGGTAATGTAGCACCCAGGTATATGGGGTGCCAGGTCCCGGGCAGTGTCTCTCTTGGGAATGTCACGGTGTGGGCCGTTGCCCAGTTCCATGCCCTGGGCCCTTTTTGTAATGGGGATATTTACAGGGGATTGTTGAATAAAGTTTATAAGTGACGCCACTTGCGGTGTTGCGGCTAAGTGTAGGGAGCCTCCGCTGCAGAATGTGTCTACTGGGGCTGATGGTATTGGCAGCTAGTATGGTAGTCCCTCCGCAAGTAGGGTTTTTCCCCACTGGGTGTATGGTGTAGTGGGCATCGGAAGAAGGGAGCCCACACTGGTATTCAGCGCAACTAGTTTACTCACTTTCTTGAGATGGTAACTGGGGGCCCGAGGCCGGCTGGTTTCGCCTCCAAGTTCCCTTCGTCCCAGTGCCAGTCTGGTTTCTCTGGTACCTTCTTCCCCTGCACCTGTCTCTGGTAAGTGGGTCCCCGTGGTATAGAACACCGGGGGTCCCCGTTCTGTGGTTTGTCCATTTCTGTCCGCTTGACGGTAGCGTGAACCCTGTTTGGTTGGAGTCTCTGGTCCTGTCCCCGGTTCTCCCTTTGCTACTGAGTCTTCGGATTCTTTAGGGTTAGCAAGGTCCTTGATAGTCCCCTTTGCTGTGCAGGTGTTAACAGGTCGGCTTGAAGCTCTTTCCTGTCCTAGGGTCCTGTACCCCATCGGTGCATAGTTCTAGGAGTACTCCACCCTACTCCCCCGGCAACCACCTCTCCTGGGAACCAGGTCACCGTCAACACAAGTCAGGATGTCACTTTGCTTCCACCTTCACACGCCTACAGTCACTACTGTTCTGACTACTGACTTCCTGTGTTCTCTCTGTCCAGAGACTGCCCCTCCCACCTGGTCAACTAGTGGACTGGAGTGGCTCCACCTCTAGGTGGCCATCCATGGTCCCACCCTAGCTGGTTACCATTGTATGGGGGATTGTTGGGGAAAACTGGGATTACCTGTGCTTTTGGTGTTACCGGCACTAGGGTTCTGGGTCCCTAAAGGGGTAGGCACTGCATCCTTGTGGGGATACAGAACCTTGTAGCACCCTGATGGTCTCAGGGGTGCTACAGTAACACAGCAGAGATCTGTGTGTACACATTGCTAAGAATAGCTGAAACAAGCTAGTAATCAGATGTTTAAATTCAGTAGAGTTGAGTAGCAAACATCACCAGGAATAGCAGAGAAGCGTTGGTTATTAAGTACCTTAAGAGAAGAATCGAAGATGTGGTAAAAGCCAAGATTAGCTGAGATGAATTAGTAATTGAGTATCTTGATTTAGTAGAATAGCTGGATTGAGCTTGGTAGTCAAAGCTGTCAGGAACTGCTGAGAAATTTGCACCCTACTGCATCAGAACCCAATGGAAAGTGAGGCTTTATTCCTAGAAAAAATGGTTGCAGAGTGTATACTCTGGTGGTGCATAGCCTCCTGAGCTGGCTTTAAAAACCTTTGAATAGTGAGATCAGAAGTATATTACCACAGTTTCCCAGTGCAGACTAATATAGTATACACTGTGTGCAGAATTATTAGGCAAGTTGTATTTTAGAGGATTTTTTTTTTATTATTGATAAACAACTATGTTCTCAATCAACCCAAAAGACTCATAAATATCAAAGCTTAATATTTTTGGAAGTTGGAGTGGGATTTTTTTTTTAGATTTGGCTATCTTAGGAGGATATCTGTTTGTGCAGGTAACTATTACTGTGCAGAATTATTAGGCAACTTAATAAAAACCAAATATATTCCCATCTCACTTGTTTATTTTCACCAGGTAAACCAATATAACTGCACAAAATTTAGAAATAAATATTTCTGACATGCAAAAACAAAACCCCAAAAAATAGTGACCAATATAGCCACCTTTCTTTATGATGACACTCAACCATGCATAGATTCTGTCAGTTGCTTGATCTGTTTACGATCAACATTGCATGCAGCAGCCACCACAGCCTCCAACACTGTTCTGAGAGGTGCACTGTTTTCCCTCCCTGTAGATTTTACATTTTATGAGGGACCACAGGTTCTCTATGGGGTTCAGATCAGGTGAACAAGGGGGCCATGTCATTATGTTTTAATCTTTTAGACCTTTACTGGCCAGCCACGCTGTGGAGTAGTTGGATGCATGTGATGGAGCATTGTCCTACACCTACATGAACATCATGTTTTTCTTGAATAATACAGATGTCACGCTGTACTCTAAGATGTACAATAGCAGTACAGCGCAGTAATGTGGGACTGAGAGGATTCCTGAAACTATCTGAGAAGGTAGTTAGCTGGTAAACCACTAGGGGGCGTAAAAGTGGAGGAAACGTATGAGCAGGGAATTCCTTAGCAGAGGTAATACTAGTCAAGCCCACCAGATGGCAGTAGAATCGTCAGAAAGCCGTGTCACAACATGAGGTCTTTTAGGTGCACAAGGGCAAAGTCTAAACATAGTCAGAGGGAAGCAAATAGCAGTAGCCGGGAAATCAGAGCCTAGAAGCGAGGGGGAGTGGGAAGACAAGACAGAATAAAGGTAAACAGATAAGGAACGAACAGGCAGACAGCGGGAGAGACACTGATGGAAACAGACAACAGAGGAGGTTAACAGGTCAGGTGAACACGGAGGTCAGGAGGTGGCAGGGCAGACAACAGGTCACTCAAGAGCAGAACACAGCAGAGCCAGAAGTATCACTGGCGAAGTCCAAGAGAAACAGTGCCCTAATAAAGCAGCCTGACCTCCAGAATGAGGCAGGATGGATTAACCCCTAACGTGACCTGCATTAGAAGTGAAAGTAAAAAAAAGGCTCAGCTCCAGCTGAGCCAGGAGTCAGTCATTACAACAGACTTCTTCCTGTACCACTGCTTAAAGAAGTTGTCTTCAGGAAACTGGCAGTAGGTCTGGGAGGAAGTTGTCTAATAATTAAGCACACCTTATATAGGGTGTTGATGTCATTACACCACACCCCTCATCATTACAGAGATGCACATCACCTGATTTACTTAATTGGTAGTTGGCTCTCAAGGCTATACAGTTTGGAGAAGGACAACATGTATAAAAAGTATCATGTGATCAAAATACTCATTTGCCTAATAATTCTGCACACAGTGTAGTCTTAATCCCAGTAGGGGAAGGAAGAAAAATTATTATGTCTTTTGGGATAATGTCAAGACTGTGATACTATAACAGTAAATACAAATTTCACCCCTTCCCACATTAGCCATAAGAGAAACAGATACAGGCAGGTTGGGTGGATATTGGTCACAGCTTCATTATAAATTGTGTGTGAGAAACATTATAAATCAACACAGTTGGCCATAAGGGATATGCCGATACCACTCCTGGTGTGGAATTCCACTCTAAGCCTGGATTCTCATCATTATAAATGCTGCTGTGACTTAGACAATAGACAAATAGAATTCCACAGGAACTGTTAACAAATAAAGAAAAACACTATTAACAAACATACTGTATATGATGTAATGAGACATTAAAACTGGGAGAGAGGAAGAGAACTGCAACTAGATCCCAGGTACTGGGGTAAGAACATGGATTTCGGATATCAGGAAACTATAAAGAGGGCATGACCAAAACTATTGGCCAATCTTCTGAGCCAATAGAAGTGGAAGGTGGCCATTACTGGCAGGAAAAGTGGCAAAAAATAGGAGGGAGTAGAGGCATCACAGTCTGTGGCCCTTTCGTTAACCTCTTCACTGCTCTCAAAATGTATTCTACTAGACTGTCTTGGGCAGGGACTAATAGAAGTACTAAGGTGATAGAACTGGGGTGTCACATTAGGAACCTGGCTACCATGAACATATCAGAACCCCCAAGCCTGTCAAACAGTGTGTCAATATACAATAGCATATATCTGCTTTTTATTAAAGGAATGATGACCCACACAAATGTTTCTTAGTTGTACAAAACACATATTTGACCCATTTGTTATAAGCAAAAGATGCAAGACTAGTCCAAATGGCTGTTATTTCCCACAGACTAGTTCTGGCTCATGTCCTGCAGTCACCCTCCTAGGTGTACTTGATAGCCACCAAACAGCCAGTGTAGAGTAGCACTAGAAAGTAGTCAAGGGTAAAGAATTAACTCTGGATGCCCGGCTTGATACATGGAATGATTGTTCACGGCTGATTGTGTGGACTGGTGCCATGTGGGCTGGGAACCCATGCAAGCTGCATACCACTACCACAAACCACGACCTTCAGGGCTGACTGGCTATACATCCATCCTATTCACTCACTAGGACTTCACAGACTTTTCCAGAATTAACTGTCTGTCTCCTTTTCATTTGACCCCTTCCATGGTCTGCTAGTCCCAACGATTAACTGTAAATGACTATATAGTCCAACAACCTCCTAAACAAGTACTGCAAGGCATGTTCAGACACAGTCTAAGTTCACACTGGGTTGCATCAGATCTAACTGGTCCTGTGAGCTCCAGCGCAACCCAGCCCAGTGTTAAAGTGCAGTTTGTGGCAATCACATCCTTTTCTACAGTCCTACGTCCAGTCTCCTACTCCTAAAGGGTCCCATCATGTAAAGCTATGCACTCCCGGATGGCTGGAGGAAAACTGCTCTGGCAGTAGACTACATTCACACAACAGTTAAGATTAACCCATTACCTTGATTATTAAAGGGCCTGGCCCCTAGAGTCATGTCCTCTGGCTTCTATTATCTGAGGCCCTTCCGTTTGAGGATCAGTTTCTCGTTTCAATGCTATTCACACGTGTCTCTGGCAGCGCTTGAAGTTAAAGCTATCTTTTCTTCCTTCTCTTCTCCATCCCCTTTTGTTGCCACAAACCACCCACTGTATCTGACCTTCATGACTAACCCACTATACATCCATCAACAATAGTCCTCCACTTTTACACCGCCATCCTGCTTGCTGGTGAATGTGCAATAAATCCAGGTGTACGTTCTACAGCTTCATTGACACACTGCACATGCTAGGATGGTACCGTCAAAAAA
Organism: Anomaloglossus baeobatrachus; assembly: GCF_048569485.1. Classification (NCBI taxonomy): domain Eukaryota; kingdom Metazoa; phylum Chordata; class Amphibia; order Anura; family Aromobatidae; genus Anomaloglossus; species Anomaloglossus baeobatrachus. Next base: position 586,094,844 of record NC_134355.1, read on the forward strand.
AAATCACTAATCTCGGGGAGACCAGCCAGAGAAAACACTGCCGGCAGCCAACAAAGACACTCAAAACAGTGAAATCCTAGGTGCATTGCCCCCTGGGAAGTATGCAAATCAAAAAAAGTCTGTGGAGCCTCTGTTAGGAGTCTCGACACAGAAAATAGCCAGATATCCCTCCGGGAAGGACCTAGCCAAGGAGTGGCTCTTTTTAGGAGACCACCATAACCACCATATTAAGTGTCCCTTTTAGTCAATATCCAACTCTTTGACGAGTTTAAAGATATGACAAGGGAAATACCAAGGCCAGGTATCTGGCTATTTTCTGTGTCGAGACTCCTAACAGAGGATGGTACCGTGACATTGATTCCTCCTTTCAGTGTGACTCTGCCTTCCCAGATATATGCAGTGTGCTCATAAAGGCAAGTAGAGAACATCTGGCTTCATCGTGCATTGTACCGGCAGGTAGAACACTGGATTTTTTTATATGCCAATGATAGTATCGGGAATATCGATTATTACAGGATCTGATGCAGGAATAGTTTGCGAGAAACGAGGCCGTGCTGGACTAGTCCTGAATCGATTACGTATAACAAATGTCTCATAATTTATTTTACAACTTGCAAACATTTTTGTGGGACATGAAGCATTTGGAGCTCAAGGGTAAGCCAAATGAACATTATAGTGGTGTTTTGGAAGACTTGGGGGACATAACAGCTTAAATTGGCGGATTTATTTGATTAACTGTAACATTTATTTTTCAGTTGAAACAAGAAGTAAATGTAAACTGAATGATGCAGGAATTGCTTTTGTTGTTTAGTTCTTTTATTTGTACGTCTGCTCTATAATACTTGAGACCAGTGCCCTTTCATCGACTTTGAATGCAGCTATTTTTCATGGCCTTCCCTTTGCTCCTTTCTATACAGAGAGGCAGAGGCGGCCTGGCTAATTAGCAGCGCATCAATTTGCTTTATTATCTTTGAAGGATTCAATAAATTGCTGCTGGTGGCAGCCAGGGACAAGCATGGTGAGTCGTGTGCGGTGGATGATGTATAGGGGTTTGCGAGGGTGAACACTTCATGTGATTTAACATCACGCAGCTCTCCTCAGACTGTTAATGGGCAAATGGCTTCAAAATGAACTCCATCATTGCCACTTTCCATTGCTCGGATGAATCGTGAGTTATGCTTTTTATATGCTGTGCTGTAATCCCAGTCTTCTGCCATAATGTTAGGCACTGCTGAAGGCCTAGTAATAAGAGCATCCAGGGCATTAATGGACAATTTTACTAGCCACTTTAGCTTTCTCATCCACTGACCCTTCTCTACAATCACAATGGACAATCAAAGGACAATCACTCCAAAAATGCATTACATATGAAATTCGCAGGAGTTAAAAATATCTTCTCTCATTTGGGGCAATCAGATAGGAAGGACATTTTGGTGTAATCTCTAGTCTATTTTGGACATATATTGTTTACAGAGTATCCTCACTATGGAGAATGCCGCCGCGTTCCCGACTCACATACTGGGACATCGAGAAATGCCTCTGGGGGATTGGACATGATTGAGAGAGGGGAGAGTCTGAAAAATTGTTTAAATATGACAAATCGCAGTATCTGACAAGCAGCTGAGACAAGAATATTATTTATTGATCCATTTCAGAGCCGTCCGTAGTGACCATAGGCATGTGAAGACACACAGTACATAGCGGTTTGTCTATGTGTGCCCTTGACGCTATGTGATTGTTATATAGTCAATATGAGTGAAGTCGTAGGCTCGGGACCTCAGGATATGTCTGCGCTGGTAATGTCTCAGATCAGTGAATGGGCTCTGCACAAGGGGGGTGTATTCTACCAAGAAACCACATTGGACAATTTTTTATTCTTACAAAGCTGAGAAAATAGGGTTTTATCAGATATTAAAGTAGCGGTGTGTATAAAGGTACACTCACTTTCTGAGGTTGTGAGCGTCACAACCACCAAGACAGCAAAAAGATAATGGTGGCTGCCGCAGCCATAAGTGGATGAGTCTTCAGAGCAGGAGAGGAAAGGGGGTTAATGCCACGCTGTCGTCAAGAAGGATAAAAAAATTGTTCATTTATTACTAAATGTTTTTATTAATAAATGTTTTTATTCCATAGGTCAACGCGTTTCAAGGTTCAAGACCTCTTTTTCAGGACCAAAATAGAAGAAAAATCAACAATACATCATATTGTTGATTTTTCTTCTTTTTTGGTCCTGCAGAAGTCTTGAACCTTGAAACGTGTTGACCTATGGAATAAAACCATTTATTAATAAATTAACAATTTTTTCATCCTTCTTGGTGACAGCGCGGCATTAACCCACTCTCCTCTCCAGCACTGAAAATGTTTTATTCTTTTAAGTCTCTTTTACAATTTTTTGTTTTCTGTGAATAAATGCATCTCGTGAAACCAAACGCTATTTTTATATGTTGCCCTTAAAAGCTGGAGATAGCTTTAGCATCAATAAATTACTGTGGTTGTTTTCAAGTCTCTGTTTACTATAAGTAATGACGGTTTCACATATCAGGTTTCTTTCTTATATGTAAAAAAAAAAAAAAAACTGTCCGTGTTTTTCAGGAACTTCCGGTCATGCGCACTGTACCTCACTGAAGCCGGAAAACTTACACCCTGCATCAGTTTAGTGCGTATGATCGAAAGTGCTGGGACTCCGGATCATGCCCAGTGCACATCCATCCTCCACCGGCCGCCATCAAGAGTGATGTATGTGTTGCGTTGCTGCACATTCATTAGCATGGATGCTTACACGCTATGTAAGCCAACTAGCCAAGGGAAGTAATTCCCTCATGACTAGTCCTTAGCCTCATTAGCATATAAGAAACAATTTATAGAAATACTTTTTCTAAAGATCTCTTTATTTATGCTAGTGTATACAGGGACAGTTAGGAAGGGATTACTAATATGCACCCAGGACTGCTGTTGGTTCTCGGTACATATTGGACCTGACACGTTCCCTTTAAGGGCAAATGGTCTTCAAAAATAGGACATATGAAAAAGCCCATTCATTGAAATTAGAGCTAGATGAATCAGGCAAAATTGAAATTTGCCTATTTGTGCATTGTTCCTGGGAAATTCAATTTGTAGAGAAGTGAAGTCATGGGCTGCGACTTTCGTGAGTGCATGTGCAAAACCTTCCCAAGCATAGCCAACCCATCAAGGCCCCAGGAATCTTGGACCCCAATCTGAGGATGCAACGAGTAATGGACAGGTGACAATGACTAATTGGGGAGGAGGGGGTGGAGAGTTGATTATAAAGATTATTTTTCCTTTTTATTATTGCCTTTCGTGACTCAGAAAAATGATGGCCAGCAGGCACCATTTTGCTGAACTGCACAAAGGCAAATTGCTAAAATCTACATTTTGGCAAATGTGGATTTTTTTTTTTAATTTAAGTAGAATTCAATTCCATTCATATTTATTTGCTCATCTCTACTTGTAATTGGTCCCTGAGTTAAGATCAATAGCACATATAGTCGGAAAAATAAGTGTTTTATAAACTGCCAATTTTGCAAGGCTTCCCACCTACAAGTAACACAGAGGTCTGTAATTTTTATTGTAGCTACACCTCAACTATGACAGACTAAATAAAAAAAATCACATTGTATGATATTTAAATAGTTTGCATTTTACCACATGAAATAAGTATTTGATCACCTACCAACCAGCAAGACTTCTGTTTATCACAGTCATTTTTTCTTTAAGAAGATTCTACTCTGCACTCATTACCTGTACTAATTGCACCTATTTGAACTTGTTACCTGTGAAAAAATACCTGTCCACACACTCCAACCTCTCCACCATAGCCAAGACCAAAGAGCTGTCTAAGGACACCAGGAACAAAATTATAGGCCTGCACATAGCTGGGATGGGCTACAGGACAATAGGCAAGCAGCTTGGTGAGAAAGCAACAATTGTTGGTGCAATTATTAGAAAATGGAAGAGCACAAGATGTCTGTCAATCTTACTCAGTCTGAGGCTACTTACAAGATCCCGCCTTGTAGGGTAAAGATGATTTAAAGAAAGGTCAGGAATCAGCCCAAAACTACATGGGAGGACCTGGTCAATGACCTGAGGAGAGTTGGGACAACAGTCTCAAAGATTACCATTAGTAATACACTACACTGTCATGGATTACAGTCCTGAAGGGCACACAAAAATCCCATGCTCATGCCAGAACATGTCCAGGCCTGTTGGAAGTTCACCAGTGACTGTCTGGATGATTCAGAGGAGGCATGGAAGAATGGCATATAGTCAGAGGAGACCAAAATAGAACTTTTTGGAAACAAGCTTTTTGAACGAGCGCAAAACAGTCAAAAATCACTGATCTGTGTCACGTCGTTCATTTTCATAATGTCGCTCCTGCTGCAGATATGATGTTTGTCGTTCCTGCAGCACCACACATCGCTGTGTGTGAAGCCGCAGGAACGACAAACATCTCCTTACCTGCGTCCATCGGCAATGCGGAAGAAAGAAGGTGGGCAGGATGTTACGTCCCAATCATCTCCGCCCCTCCGCTTCTATTGGCCGGCTGCTTAGTGACGTCGCGGTGATGCCGAACGCACCTCCCCCTTGAAGGAGGGATTGTTCGGCGGTCACCACGACGTCGCCGACCAGACATGCTCGTGTGATGCTGCCGTAGCGATAATGTTTGCTACGGCAGCGATCACCAGATATCGCATGTGCGACGGGGGCGGGTACTATCGCGTTCGACATCGCTAGCCGATGCTAGCGATGTCGCAACCTGTAAAGTACCCCTAAGTCTTATTAAAAGACTCTGAGTCACTTTTGACTTTTAGGATTTCTATCTCCAATAGGTGGCACCAGAGTTCGTCTTCTTGCTCCCTGAAGAAACAATTCCATTTGGATGTAATGACAAGAGCATGGCACTCATGGGTTTTGCCCACTTTAAGCGTTGCCGTCAATGATTATTCACAGTATTTAGGGGTTAGCAGCGATTGGAGCTCTGCTCTCTGCTGTTAGAGGCAAATGCCAGATGAATCTCTGGCATTTGTTGGGTAAGGTATAAGGTAAGATCCAGAGCCCTTTCCCAATTTGTACTTTTGTGGGAAAACTATGCCGTACATGGCACAATGGCAATATATTAGCAGTGGTTTAAAAAGTTTGCAGCATACCCTAAAATCTACACAGAGAAAATAGGATTTCTTAAAATTCTAACACAGCCTAAAGGAACCTGTCCTTAGAAAAGGTTTACGTCAAGAAATATTGAGTGAAACCTTAAATAAAAAGAATTGCAAAGCTCAAGGCAGAGAAATCTGTAACTTCATGATTAATTTTACACATAGTTCTACATTTCCATCTTTCAATTTCTCCAGTGACAATACCAGTGACCCCACCTATCTGCCGGTAACCCAGCTGGTGACCTCGGTGAAAAGTCAGTGAAACCATCAGCATACACAACGGCTGGAGATTTGACTAAGAATACATAGAACTCATAGAAAATGTGCATGAAACTAGCAAGCGTGAGCTGCAATATCCATGTGTGTGACTATGCATATATTTCCTGATAGAATAGGCAAGCATTGACTGAACCTCAGTGTTCGCTGCCGTCTTCAGGATTAAATTAGCCGAGTGCTGCCGGTACTCCAACGTGCATTTCAAGAGTAGGGGAACGAGATGTGTCACATTGGATTCAGACGTAGTCACAGGCTCTTTATTTTTTTTATCAATATTATATATATATTTTATACAATTTCTTTTTGTTCACATGGCTTGTCAGAGGAAGATGAATTGTCTGTACCCTGCAGCATTAATTCCAGCCACAGAAGCCAACAGACTGTTGCGTTTAACCCTTGCCCCTGTTTGCTCCAGCTTTCTCGTTGCCAGTACACATTGAGGGCAGGCATGCAAAAAAATGGGATCCAAGGAACATCTCAGTTGGATTGTGGCAGCTGTGCAGAGACCTGTAGGACTGTTCTTCGGCAGCACAGCAGCTGTGGAACAATGCTATTAATATCTCCAGCGTGAGAGGGGTCTACAAAACACTGCCAATTTGTATTCATAAGGACAAGGCTGGTGTTTTGAGGGAGCCGCCGCCGACTCCGCTGATGTCTCCTGCATGGAAATATCTTCACTGCGTACAACCTTAATCTGGCATAATTTTGTATATTGTTCTTTCTTTAACAAAAAGCTGGAATAAGACAACACTAATGTTGTATCCGGTGAACCCGGCTCTGATTCACTGTGAGACCAATATGTCACACTTTACCCAGTGGGCCTCATTTGGAAACAGATAGAACATCTTATAATGTTTTCTGCCTTGAACTTCGCTTCAAACCTCGAATTTGACTTTTTTTCATATGTAGGTCCCCGGAAAGCCTTTCTGCATCTACTCTTCAGATTATGGATTAGTATCGTGATGCATATTCTATAAAGAATAAAAATATCACAAACAGAATGTCTGCCTTAGTAATACAGAATAGCAAAAGCTCCAGCTGCATCGTGAATTGGAGTTATTTAATACTCAAACAATAAAAATAAGATTTTTAAATATTGTTCCCAGTTTATGGAGAGAGAATGAATATTTGCTCTTTGTATTGGATAGAGACAATGTCACTGTGAAGAAAAGTTTGAGGAAATTTTTTAGCAACACTTCCAAAGTTTGGGCACTCCTACTAATGTTAACCTTTTTTCTTTATAACAATTTGGGATTTTGCAACAGCTATTTCAGTTTCATATATCTAATAACTGATGGACTGAGTAATATTTCTGGATTGAAATGAGGTTTATTGTACTAACAGAAAATGTGCAATCCGCACTTAAACAAAATCTGACCGGTGCAAAAGTATGGGCACCTCAACATAAAAGTGACATTAATATTTTGTAGATCCTCCTTTTGCAAAAATAACAGCCTCTAGTCGCTTCCTGTAGCTTTTAGTGAGTTCCTGGATCCTGGATAAAGGTATATTTGACCATTCCTGTTTACAAAACAATGCCAGTACAGTTAAGTGTGATGGTCGCCGAGCATGGACAGCATGCTTCAAATCATCCCACAGATTTTCAATGATATTCAGGTCTGGGGACTGGGATGGCCATTCCAGAACATTGTAATTGTATCACTGCATGAATGCCTGAGTAGATTTGGAGCGGTGTTTTGGATCATTGTCTTGCTGAAATATCGATCCCCTGCGTAATTTCAACTTCATCACTGATTCTTGCACATTATTGTCAAGAATCCGCTGATACTGAGTTGAATCCATGCGACCCTCAACTTTAACAAGATTCCCGGTGCCAGCATTGGCCACACAGCCCCAAAGCATGATGGAACCTCCACCAAATTTTACTTCGGGTAGCAAGTGCGTTTCTTGGAATGCCGTGTTTTTTGCCTCCATGCATAACGCCTTTTTGTATGACCAAACAACTCAATCTTTGTTTCATCAGTCCACAGGACCTTCTTCCAAAATGTAACTGGCTTGTCCAAATATGCATACCTCAGATGACTCTGTTTGTGGCGTGCTTGCAGAAACGGCTTATTTCGCATCACTCTCCCATACAGCTTCTCCTTGTGCAAATTGCGCTGTATTGTTGACCGATGCACATTGACACTATCTGCAGCAAGATGATGCTGCAGGTCTTTGGAGGTGGTCTGTGGATTGTCCTTGACTGTTCTCACCATTCTTCTTTTCTGCCTTTCTGATATTTTTCTTGGCCTGCCACTTCTGGGCTTAACAAGAACTGTACCTGTGTTCTTCCATTTCCTTACTATGTTCCTCACAGTAGAAACTGACAGTTTAAATCTCTGAGACAACTTTTTGTATCCTTCCCCTGAACAACTATGTTGAATAATCTTTGTTTTCAGATCATTTGAGAGTTGTTTTGAGGAGCCAATGATGCCACTTTTCATAGGAGATTCAAATAGGAGAACAACTTGCAAGTGGCCACCTTAAATACCTTTTCTCATGATTGGATACACCTGCCTATGAAGTTGAAAGCTCAATGAGGTTACAAAACCAATTTAGTGCTTCAGTAAGTCAGTAAAAAGTAGTTAGGAGTGTTCAAATCAAGAAATTGATAAGGGTGCCCATACTTTTGCACCGGTCAAATTTTATTTAAATGTGGATTGCACATTTTCTGTTAGTACAATAAAACTCATTTCAATCCAGAAATATTACTCAGTCCATCAGTTATTAGATATATGAAACTGAAATAGCTGTTGCTATAACAACCCAAATTGTTATAAAGAAAAAAGGTTAACATTAATACGGGTGCCCAAACTTTTTCATATGACTGTACTTTAGTATGATTATCAGGGTCATATTAAGGCGGGGTAAGCAATTTTTTGTACCTCTACCCCACTGTCATGGTCGTCTCTATATTTTTGGAGACTAGTGACAAATTCAGGGTTGGGATATCTCTTTTCCATCTGGGACTCTTCATTTAAGGCTGGGATCACACTTGCGAGTGTAAAATCGGTCCGAGTCTCATGCTAGAAAGTAGCATGAGCTCTGTCCAAGTGTTGATCAGTGTGCAATGCAACAGCAATGCGATTCCGTGATTTTTCTCATGATTGTAGTGTCGCGGGCGGGGAGGAGGGTGTCAGCACACCGCGCTCACCCCTTCTGCTCGGGTCCGGCAGCTGCTCAGTGGTGGCTCGAGCGGTGGGCCGGATCCCGGGGTTTCTCGAGCGACACTCCTCGCCCGTGAGTGAAAGGGGGGTTTTGTGGTTGGGTGTGGGGATTGTTATAGTTCGTGACGCCACCCACGGTTGTGGTGATTTCACCACCGCTGCTCAATATGGGGATCCCGGGGATGGTGATGTGGAGCAGCCAGTTGTTGTGTCGCCCCTCCGTGGGTAGGGGTTGGTGATCCCGGGGCCCAGTGGGGTGCAGGGGCGCAGGGGCAGCGCTGTGCCTTGCGGCACTGAGGTACTCACTCAGCCAGTAAACACGACACAGTTCTCGGTAAACAAATGGCTGGTTGGACGGGTCCCTCGGACGGTTCACGGTGCTGCGGTTCCCTGCAGTTAGCGGTGACGGTCTCTTCCCTGCACCTTTGAAATGTCTGTTTGGTAGCGGTGGATTCCCACCGGTTACCCACTCCCCGACTGCAATCTGTGCCGGAGGAGCTCCACACTTTGCCCGCAGGCGCCGGCCCTGGGAAACTGGTGCCTTGGCGGTGGCGGTGTTTCCCCGTTGTGGTTGGACCTTTGCCGTCAATCAGGACTTGCTTGTTGGGGGATCTACGTCCCCTTCACTAACGGATTTAGCAATTTGCAGCGACTCCAAGCCTTGCCGGGATCCGAAAAGCCCCTGCCTTGGTGCTGACTGCCCTTTGTATACTGCTCCAGGCCCCCAGATACACACAGCCTACGTGGCCCTTCCAGCAACCTCCAGACAGTCCCACTGCAGATCTTCACCACTGGCTGCTGACCTTGCTGACTCCGTCTGGGCACACAGCCACAGACCAACTTCAGGCTTTCTGTCACTTCCACTGCTGTTTCACTTTGCTCTAGCTCCCTCCTGAGCTACACTCTGTTGTTTACTCCTTCATGTCCCTCACTGGACTCCCTCACTCAAGCTCTTCCCTGAGCTGTCTGCCTGGTTTCTCCCGCCTCCAGAGTTGTGAGCTCCTCGGTGGGCGGAGCCAACCGCCTGGCCCACCCCCTGGTGTGCATCATCAGACTCCTGGAGGAAGGCAACAAGGATTTGTGGGTTAGCTGGTGTACCTGCAGGGAATGTGGGGTGCGTGTGTGTTGTTACCTGTGTCCCCTGGCTTGCCCAGGGCGACACATTCCCCCTTAGCAAAACGCAGACCGTCCTCGGGCTGCCCGTCCAACACCGGTTTTATTTTCCTTTTGTTTTCTGTAAATGCAAACAAAGGTATAACATGATAAACGGTAACTTATGTACATTTTTAATAACAACTCTTCCCAAGACGGGAGGCACATTTCTTTTTAACGTTGCAACGGTTTACGGTTACGGTTTCCGCTCTCTCCCACCCAAGCAACCTGGCCCTGATGCTGCCCCTAAAGCCCAGGCAGCACCCCTTGACCCACAGTCCAGCACAAGTTACCCGAGCGGGATCTGTCCTTCCCTCCACAGGGTAGCCACCGGTTCCTTTGGTGGCTGGGCCCTAGCCTGCTCTGCTCAGGGCCCTCCCTCCAACCTGCCTCTCCGGAGGCGGCAATGCAGAAACGGTAACGGTAACCAACATATTTACAAGCCACTTAACGTTTGTGGTTGCCCTGCAAGTTCACGGGCTTGTCCATGGATAGTTCCCATGCAAAACTTTAAACGGTCCCCACGGGGACAACGGTGCCGGCTCCAGCCGGTTGCAAATCACTAAGCAAATCAGGTAAAACTTCGGTAATCATCATTTTTCATCATCATTAGAACTTTCAAAACTTTTCAAACTTTTCAACAAACACACACTCTGTGGTGGTCCCAACGGGGACTGCTGCTGCGGACATCCGCTGCTCTACGGGGTGTCTTCTGCTGCTTCATCCGAGGGAGGGGGTGCAGAGCTCACCCTGCTCTCGTTGTTGCCCCTGAGCTTCACATCCAGGGCAAACCACCCCCTCTCTCCGCAGTGTCGCGTATACCGCACCTTGTCCCCCGGCATGAGGTTACGGCCAGGATGCTCCTCGGGCAGGTGGGCATTCACATCCCGCCGGGCTACAAACACTTCGGCCTCCAGGCCCGGTTCATATATAAACCCGTAGCCCCGGCGGACATCAAACCGCCTCACCTGCCCTTCATACAACGGGCCCTGGACACGGAAGGTCGCCTGCCGAAGATTTTCCTTCTCCCGAATGGCTCGGGCCACCAGCTCGGCTTTCCTTCTCTCCCTCTCCGCGATCTCCAGGCCCAGCTTGGTCGGCTCCCTATCCCAATATGGCGCTGCTGCCAGCGCCGGCGCACGGGTCGGGCCCCGCAGGACATCCAGAACGTTACCCACTGTCAGGATGGTGGGCGGCGTATCCCGCGGTGTCATGGCCTTGGGCGCTGCCTTGCAGCAACAACCCGGCGCCACTTCAGCCGAGGTGTGGGGGATGGGCATAGGGGCTTTCCGCTGCTGGGCCTTCATCTCGGAGCGGGCCATCAGCTCCGGCTCGGGAAACTGCTCGGGGACTGTCTCTGGCACGATCTTCGGGGCCTTCCATGGCAACACCTCCGGTTTGCTACGGGCTCCGGCTACAGGTTGGTCCACTGGGGCGGACGGGCTGGGTATCGCTACCGGTTGCGGTGGTAGCGGGCCTTGTGGCGGGGTCACGGCCTCCGAGACGGGTGGCGAGGGAGGCAACGGGGGGAGAGGGCTTGGACCGGGTCCCTCAGCCGCAGCGACCGGTCCCTCCGGGACATAGGGGCGTGGGTCACTCACCCTCCCTTCCTCCGCTTCCTCCTCGCGTCTCCGCACGGTGGCTATAACGTCCGCCATGTCGGTCTCCCACTCCTCCAAGAGGAGCTGCATTTTGACCTGCAGCCTTAGATGGAGCTGCGTGGTCCGGATTTCCACCCACGCTGCGGTTCCCGATGCGGGGGCCACGGTGTTTCGGGACGGCATCCACATGGTGTCTTTCTCTCTTTCTTCCAGGAACGGTATGTTCGCAGGGTCCTGGCGTCCCTGCTTTTATAGCCGCAGCTACATGCGTCCAGCCGCCATCGCGTCCCCCTTAGCTCTTTCCGGCCCCTCCTCTCTCGGGGCGGGGTTTTGGCCTTCGCGCCTCTACTGCTCGAGAAGACGCTCGAGCGGGAACTTTTCGCGCCAAAGATGGCGGCTTCTGAAATGTTTCTGCCGGATGCCTCCGGCGGTAACAAGGCGCACCTCTACCAGACGGCAGAGCGGTAAGATCCTGTTCGTGACGCCAAGTTGTCGCGGGCGGGGAGGAGGGTGTCAGCACACCGCGCTCACCCCTTCTGCTCGGGTCCGGCAGCTGCTCAGTGGTGGCTCGAGCGGTGGGCCGGATCCCGGGGTTTCTCGAGCGACACTCCTCGCCCGTGAGTGAAAGGGGGGTTTTGTGGTTGGGTGTGGGGATTGTTATAGTTCGTGACGCCACCCACGGTTGTGGTGATTTCACCACCGCTGCTCAATATGGGGATCCCGGGGATGGTGATGTGGAGCAGCCAGTTGTTGTGTCGCCCCTCCGTGGGTAGGGGTTGGTGATCCCGGGGCCCAGTGGGGTGCAGGGGCGCAGGGGCAGCACTGTGCCTTGCGGCACTGAGGTACTCACTCAGCCAGTAAACACGACACAGTTCTCGGTAAACAAACGGCTGGTTGGACGGGTCCCTCGGACGGTTCACGGTGCTGCGGTTCCCTGCAGTTAGCGGTGACGGTCTCTTCCCTGCACCTTTGAAATGTCTGTTTGGTAGCGGTGGATTCCCACCGGTTACCCGCTCCCCGACTGCAATCTGTGCCGGAGGAGCTCCACACTTTGCCCGCAGGCGCCGGCCCTGGGAAACTGGTGCCTTGGCGGTGGCGGTGTTTCCCCGTTGTGGTTGGACCTTTGCCGTCAATCAGGACTTGCTTGTTGGGGGATCTACGTCCCCTTCACTAACGGATTTAGCAATTTGCAGCGACTCCAAGCCTTGCCGGGATCCGAAAAGCCCCTGCCTTGGTGCTGACTGCCCTTTGTATACTGCTCCAGGCCCCCGGATACACACAGCCTACGTGTCCCTTCCAGCAACCTCCAGACAGTCCCACTGCAGATCTTCACCACTGTCTGCTGACCTTGCTGACTCCGTCTGGGCACACAGCCACAGACCAACTTCAGGCTTTCTGTCACTTCCACTGCTGTTTCACTTTGCTCTAGCTCCCTCCTGAGCTACACTCTGTTGTTTACTTCTTCATGTCCCTCACTGGACTCCCTCACTCAAGCTCTTCCCTGAGCTGTCTGCCTGGTTTCTCCCGCCTCCAGAGTTGTGAGCTCCTCGGTGGGCGGAGCCAACCGCCTGGCCCACCCCCTGGTGTGCATCATCAGACTCCTGGAGGAAGGCAACAAGGATTTGTGGGTTAGCTGGTGTACCTGCAGGGAATGTGGGGTGCGTGTGTGTTGTTACCTGTGTCCCCTGGCTTGCCCAGGGCGACACAGTAGTCCATGTGTAATCCGTGTGTGATCCGTATGTGATCCGTTTTTATTCTCATCAGCTATGTCATCTGCCATTCAGCTCTGTTTCATGGCCGCTTACAGCAGACACAGACAGAGCCATGTAGCAGAGCTGAATGGCCGCTGACAGTAGACACAGACAGAGCTATAGAGAAACCAAGGAAAAAAAAATGTGAAAACATACCCTGCTGTAACTAAATAAAAGCATAGTGCATATAAACATAGGGTACTTAGTAAACACTGTTTTTGATCAAAAAAAGCATAAAGCCATCCCACCAAACGTCAAGGTGTACCCAGTTGGGATAGTACCTACACTCTCTAATATTAAAACCTTACCATGGGTCTAAAATAGGCCTCAATGTGGCTAAGGGCTGAGAGCGACCGGGTCCCAACAGGACACACACAGTCAGGGGGATTCACAGAATGAAATGTCCAGCTCACTGAGAAGGGGGCCACTCCCTGTTTGTACTGAATACAAAAAAACTACATAAAAACAAAAAAGTGAGCCGGAGTATGAGATGGTATACATGGAACTTGTGAGACCATGTTCACACTGGCCATGAGACAAAGAGAACCCAAGGAAAAAAAATGTGAAAACATACCCTGCTGTAACTAAATAAAAGCATAGTGCATATAAACATAGGGTACTTAGTAAACACTGTTTTTGATCAAAAAAAGCATAAAGCCATCCCACCAAACGTCAAGGTGTACCCAGTTGGGATAGTACCTACACTCTCTAATATTAAAACCTTACCATGGGTCTAAAATAGGCCTCAATGTGGCTAAGGGCTGAGAGCGACCGGGTCCCAACAGGACACACACAGTCAGGGGGATTCACAGAATGAAATGTCCAGCTCACTGAGAAGGGGGCCACTCCCTGTTTGTACTGAATACAAAAAAACTACATAAAAACAAAAAAGTGAGCCGGAGTATGAGATGGTATACATGGAACTTGTGAGACCATGTTCACACTGGCCATGAGACAAAGAGAACCCAAGGAAAAAAAATGTGAAAACATACCCTGCTGTAACTAAATAAAAGCATAGTGCATATAAACATAGGGTACTTAGTAAACACTGTTTTTGATCAAAAAAAGCATAAAGCTATCCCACCAAACGTCAAGGTGTACCCAGTTGGGATAGTACCTACACTCTCTAATATTAAAACCTTACCATGGGTCTACAATAGGCCTCAATGTGGCTAAGGGCTGAGAGCGACCGGGTCCCAACAGGACACACACAGTCAGGGGGATTCACAGAATGAAATGTCCAGCTCGCTGAGAAGGGGGCCACTCCCTGTTTGTACTGAATACAAAAAACTACATAAAAACAAAAAGGTGAGCCGGAGTATGAGATGGTATACATGGAACTTGTGAGACCATGTTCACACTGGCCATGAGACAAAGAGAAACCAAGGAAAAAAAATGTGAAAACATACCCTGCTGTAACTAAATAAAAGCATAGTGCATATAAACATAGGGTACTTAGTAAACACTGTTTTTGATCAAAAAAAGCATAAAGCTATCCCACCAAACGTCAAGCAGGGTATGTTTTCACATTTTTTTTCCTTGGTTTCTCTTTGTCTCATGGCCAGTGTGAACATGGTCTCACAAGTTTTTTGTTTTTACAGACAGAGCTATGTAGCAGAGCTGAATGGCCGCTGACAGCAGACACAGACAGAGCCATGTAGCAGAGCTGAATGGCCGCTGACAGCAGACACAGACAGAGCTACACGATCAGAATGAAGTCGGATGAACTTCACCCGACTTCATTGTCATCCCGCGGCTCTGTCTGTGTGTCATGGCATGATTTTTGGTCACCGGTGAAGGTCTCACCGGTGACCGCAAATCTCCTGAGTGACTTAAGTGATCTGCGCTATCAGCGGTGCCGTCACTGAGGTTACCCATGGCCACAGCTGAAGTCCTCCCGCTGAAATCTGTGGCCGCGGGTAACCTGAGTGACGTCATCGCTGATAGCGAAGATCACCTCAGTTGCTGCGGGGAGCTCACAGAGAGCGGTCGTGGTCTGTGGCCGCTCTCTGTCAGCTTCTGATGTAGCAGAGCTGAGAGCATCGTGTGACCTCTGTGGATTACGTCAGACCTGGAGGGGTATTTGGGGACTTGAATAAAGCGGTGAAAGAGGGTGGGGATTTTTGTCATTTATTTCAAATAAAGGATTTTTGGGTGTTTTTCTTTATTTTCTTTAACTTACAAGTTAATCATGGAAGGTATCTCAGGGAGATGCCTGCCATGATTAACCTAGGACTTAGTGGCAGCTATGGGCTGCTGCCATTAACTCCTTATTACCCCGTTTGCCACCTCACCAGGGCAATTCGGGATGAGCCGGGTACAGTCCCGGGACTGTCGCATCTAATGGATGCTGTAATTCCGGACGGCTGCTGGCTGATATTTTTAGGGTGTGGGCTCCCCATAACGTGGGGCTCCCCATTCTGACAATACCAGCCTCCAGCCATAGGGCTTTACCCTGGCTGGTATGAAATTTGGGGGGAACCGCACGCCATTTTTTTAAAATTATTTATGTAATTTACTGGACGATATAGACCCGCCCACTGGCAGCTGTGATTGGTTGCAGTGAGACAGCTTTTACTCAAAGTGGGGGTGTGTCTGACTGCAACCAATCATAGGCGCCGGTGGGCGGGGAAAGCAGTGAATACGTAATGGAATAATGAGCGGCCGGCATTTTCAAAAGAGGAAAAGCCGCTGACGCTTTGTGACAGCCGTGCAGTGCCGCGCCGGTGATCGGGGATCGGTGAGTATGAGAGAGGGAGGGAGAGGGATAGACCGACATGGACAGAGAGAGAGATAGAGACACAGACAGAGAGAGAGAGACCGAGAGGGAGAGACCGACTGACAGAGAGAGAAAGACCGACAACAGGGAAACAGAGAGACCGACAGACAGAAAGACCGACAGACAGAGATAGAGATTGACCGACATCGACAGACCTCACTCATTTCTAGTGTATTCTGCAACATGCGATAAATGTATTTAGAAAAACGGATGTCACTAGGATGGTGTGTGTGCCGTCCATGTGACATCCGTTTTTTTCACGCTTTCATAGACTTTCATTGGATTGACTCGCACATGAAACTCACCAAAACGCAGCATGCTGCGATTTTTTTCTTAGTTCGATTTGGACTGAGAAAAAAATAGCAGATCTGAACGGACTCATTGCTTAACATTGGTCAGAGTGCAATGCGAGATTTTCTCGCATTGCACTCGTAAGAGTTAATCGCAAGTGTGAGTCCAGCCTACGTGAGGTTTCTTTTCTTTCAGTACATCAAGAGTTAATGTCAGTTTTGTTGTCTAGCAGTTCCTAGCTGTTTTTAAGCTACAACTGCTTTGTAGCCACGCCCCTTCAGGTTTAAATAGAGGTGTCTTCTCAGCAATCCTTGCTGAAGATACAAATTAATTTGTTCTATCGCCGTCTTGGAGGAAGGTTTTGCTCTGAAGGTTTCCTGGTCTCATGCCTTATCCTTTTGTTTCTTTCCTACCCCTGTTTGTTGTACCTTACCTTTTGTCTTGTTAGTGCAGCAGTGGGTTCTAGTGTACCTCACCTGCCCTTCACTAGACAGGGCATCTATAGGGTCTTCTCAGGGTCACAAAATCCTGCTTGGCAAAAGTTGCAGAGACTGTATTGGGATTGGTTAGGAGAGTAGGTACAGCTGCAGGTGTCCCAATATCACCTCTCATTTGTTCCAGGGCCCCTGGCTGTTTTTGTGCCCCTTGTGTCGCCTTTGTTATTTGTGTTTTGTTGTGCATCAGATGCAAATAGGTCTGAACGCCCACTGCCATGCTTGTCATACCCAGTAAGCATGACATCCACCTGACTGCGTAAAAGGTTGTTGGTGTTGTGAAAATGAAAGCTGAACTTTATGATAGTTCCTTAGACTTTAATGGAGAGAGACACAAACATCCCTGGCATCCTCTCGATATAATTATGCTATGATTTTATGCTATGCTTTCAGTATGTTGGGCACTAAAGAGCCCCTATCACTTACCAGGAATATGTAAATGTAATATTTTATTAATAGATTTATTATTTTAATAATACATTTGTTCTTCCCTGGTGTAAAAGTTGTCATTTGTGTGATTCAGCATAGTTTCCTTTCTGTCCCTGCATCTATCCAGTCCTGAGATATATAACAGGAAAAAAATTCCAGCAAAGGAACACGTTGAAATATAAGATAAGAATTCACCTTTTATTATAAATATAATTAAAAAACAAAAGTACTGAAGTAATCCTGGCAATACGTTAAATGCAGTCCATAGTGCAGAGTTGCCACCTCACCACCTCATGGAGCTGTCGTCCAACCTACACCCCACCTATTGTCTCCTCCCCAAAATCCGATAGAATGTAAACCCGCAAAGGCATGGTCCTCTTCCTTCTGTACTAGTCTGTCTATTCTAACTTGTACATGTATTCTGTATGTAACCCCCTTCTCATGTACAGCACCATGGAATTAATGATGCTCTATAAATAAATATTATTATTATTAATAATAATAATAATAATAATAATAATAATAGTGTAAAAATCAGGTAACGCGTTTCGGCTTCAAGAGCCTTCATCACAATCTAGATATATAGAAAGGTGAATTTTTATCAAATACTTCAACGTGATCCTTCTCTGGAATTTTTTTCCTGTTACATTTTCACTGATGTGTGGTGGCTCCTGCCTCTTCTGAGCGTGGTAGACTAAAGATTGATTTCTATTCAAAGGACTGAACTGGTGAGCTGAATATATTTTCTGTTTAGTTCTGAGATATGATCCCCTCTTCCCTATATGTGTTTTTTACTCCCCAATGACAGCACCATGAAGAGAGGAGATACACCCTTCAAAACGGAACAAAAGTTCATGCATAAGTTGGTTTCCTTTCCTTGGTGAGGAACCTCTGAAGACGCAGTATGCAGTAGGATTCATCCCAGGCCTTCCCTTGAGGCAGCAGTTCTATCCCTGACACGGCTGCAGCGAGGTTTCCTGGAGGGCATTTACTTCCATGCAGCGTGAGCAGCAGTGGGATTCCAATGGTCAATCTGGAAGCCACGAGTCCCGGGTCGGCGCTTGTGGAGTGTACCTTTATAGGTGCACTCTGATAACGAGTGCACTGGTGACACTTGACCTGGAAGTGGTGTTCCACTTTTGGAATAGGACTGGAGAAGGAGTGAATCGAGGAAGGGGCTTTATCTGGCAAGTTCTATCTGACCACCAGTAGAGCGGTTTTGCTTCGGCCTTGATCCCTCCAGCAGAACGGAGAGTGAGAAGCCCATTCAGCAGCAGGAAAAGTGTTTAGGGCAGCACCAGCAACAGAAACCCCGGCAGGAACAGGGGATTCAGCAGCTGCACCAGCATTGTGGTAAGGGTGGCTTACGCTCCAGTGGCAAACGATCCATTCAAAATGTTAGTGGTGCCAGCGAGCAAAGCCATGGCTCCAATAAGGTGGATCCCCAAAGAAAATAAGAATTCACAGCCACCAAAGGAGATCTGTCAGGCGACTTTATTCCTCTTTCTAATCTGGTACCCTTGATAACATTTTTCTGGCTAGCGATCTTCATGGAAGTTCTATTTGTAAAAGGGTCTTTCTCTTACCATTTTTTGTCATGGAAAACCAAGGAAATGCTCTGTATAAAGAAGGGTTGCCCAATTTCTGGCCAAAGAGACTGTATCAATCCTGTATTGAACACACCCTAAAAAAGGAATCCCCTAACTTTGCCTCTGAGCTTTGATCGCTCATTAGAGCAGTCAAGAATTTTATTAGATCTCTGTTTAAGGGTGAATAAGAAAGAAATAAAAGGATCAGGAAGGCTAGAATTTCTTCCCCTCAGTCAGGTGAATCAGTCAGATCAGATGGTGAATGTGTGTCCTCAGCTCCTCAAGTTCCACGTTATCTTCGGATAGTGATACCGGGGGGCATCATTGCTTTCCTGTTGGAGATACAGACAGATTATTATAGGCTGTGATGTTCAATATGGCCTTGTGGAGGAGAAATCCTGCAAGACCATTCAGGATATCATATTTTGGGGCTTAGAACAGAGGAAACGTCTGGTCTTCCCAATCGATTAAAAAATTAAAGCCTTGATTAAATGAGAATGGAGGAAATCTGAGAAGAGAGGTTCCCTTTCATCATCCTTCAAAAGGAAATACCCATTTGAGGAAAACAAAACAGCATCATGGAATAAAGCCCTAAAGTTGGACATAGTTATCTCAAAGGCATCTAAAAGATTTACCTTACCCTTTGAGAATATGGGGGATCTTAACCCCTTTACCACCGGGCAATTTTCCGTTTTTCATTTTCATCTTTTGCTCCCCTTCGTCTGAGAGCTGTAACTTTTTTAGTTTTCTGGCAATTTTGCCATATGAGGGCTTATTTTTTGTGGGACGACTTTCACTTTTGATTAAAACAATTAGTTTTACCATGTAGTCTGGAAAACAGAAACAAAATTCCAAGTGCAAAAAAAGTCCACTTGTATCATTGGTTTTGGGATATTTTATTCACCGTGTTTCCTATATGGTAAAATTGATGTATCAATGTGATGCTTCAGGTCGGTATGGGTTCGTAGATACCAAACATGTATACTTTTATTTTTATCTAAGGGGTTAAAAAATTCAGAAGTTTGTCCAGAAAAGTGTAGCGCTTTTGGCGCCATTTTCTGAGACCCGTAGCATTCTCATTTTTCGTGAATTGGGGCTCAGTGATGGCTTATTTTTTGCATCTTGAGGTGACATTTTTAATTATATTATTTTTATGCAAATGATAATTTTTCATTGCTTGCTATTGCATTTTTTTAAAATTTGGCTGTGACCAAAAAACTTAATTTGTACCAATCAGATTAATTGATTTCATATTTTGATAGATCAGGCACTTCTGAATGTGGCAATACCAAATATGTGTATATGGTTTTTTTTTTGTGTAAGGCCCGTTTCACACGTCTGAAAAACACTGACGTTCTTCACTGACGTGTAAAACACGCACATTTCCCTCCGTGTTCCGTGATTCACGGCACACGTGGGTTGTCGATGTGCAATCCGTGATCCGTGATTGCATATGGACATTACTCACCTGCCTTCACTGCTGCTATCCATGGTCCTGAAGTCTCTGGCTCTGCAGTGTCCGCCCACCACTCTCAGCACCGACTTCCTGGTCGGCAGTTCCTGCTTTCATGAATATTCATGAGCCAGGCAGGAGCTGCCGAGAACAGAGGCTGCAGAGCGAATCGCAGGCAAGGTAAGTTGAAAATTTTTAATATTTAATATGTCTGTGATTTTCTTGTACGTGTTTCACTGATCACACACGGATCACACCATAGTGTGGTCCGTGGGTCATCAGTGATGCCAAACAAAAACTGACATGTCTCCGTGCAGAATCACGGCCACGCGTGCACGCTGCACGGAGACACGTTCAGTGAAAAATCACTGATGTGTGAGCAGACCCATTGATTATAATGGGTCTGCGTATGTCAATGATTCTGGTACGTATAAAAAAAAGCACAAACGTACCAGAATCACTGACGGGTGAAAGGGGCCTTACTGTTTTATTTTCAATGGGGCGAATGATTTGAAGTTTTTTTTTTTTTTATTTTTTCATATTTTTAAAAACTTTTTTACATTTATATTTACTTTACTAGTCCCCCTAGGGAATTTATGGATCCACTGTCTGATTGCTTGTGCTTTTCTGTTGATGAGAGCTGCACACCTCTGATCAGTAAAAATGCACTGTTCCTTCAAGAGCCACTGCTTTGTTGGCTCTTACAGGAAGTATGTCATGGTCGCATCACCATGACAACCATTGGCTCTCTTTTATCACGTCACGGGGCTTCTGATGGAGGCGGGGAATGGCGCAATCCCCGTTGCGGTCATTTAAATCACACTAGAGAAAGAGGAGGCCTGGCTCGACTGTAGGTGGTGCTCTGGAGAAAAATAGCAAAATCCAAGAAAATATAACTCCGGCACTCAATAAGAAAAAAAATGGAAAATGTCCAGAATGCAAATATGCTTAACAGAATAATTTTATTAAGAAAAATTGATTGACTGTCCATTTCCTTGCATCAATTTTTCCTCAATAAAATTATTCTGTTAAGCATATTGCATTCTGGACTTTTCCCATTTTTTTCTTATTGAGTGCCGGAGTTATATTTTCTTGGATTTAAATCACACTGTAACATTTTGACAGCGCAACCTAAGTGTCAAGCAGGCACCTGCGCCTGTTAGCCCCACATGTCTGGTATTAAAATCGGACATATGCAGTGATCACCGCCAGCTCACCGCAACAGCCGGCGGTGATTTCTGCGTCACGACTGATGATGGACCAGTACATTATTGATCATGAAGGAGTTAAGGATCCTTTGGACAAGAAGGCAGAGAGCTTCTTTAAGGATACTTTGTGATGGCCTTAAAACCAGCTGTCTCAGCAACTTGTACTTGCTGTTCACCTATAATTTTGTTAGAGCATTAAAAAGATCAGTTCCAAAGTAAGGTGAATTAGATAATGTTTTCTCTACTATTCCACTGAACTATTCCACATGAACACTGATTGGAAGAAAAAAAGTAGGGTATTTATGTTTGAGGATCGTTCCCAACATGGAAAGAAATCCATCCAGTGACTTGTGTCCACAAGTAGAGGGAAGCCTCTCCCTATTTCTCCCTGTCTGGGAGAAGGTCTCTGTAAACAGCTGAATTCTCAGTCAAAAGGATTAGATCTTTTAAGAAAGTCCATCTTTTTGGAGGTCCCTATGCTTGAAAAGAGAAGGGGATACTATTCTGCTTTCATCTTAATAAAGAAAATGGTTGAGTTGTTCAGGACAATAATGAAATTAAGACACCTAAACGGTGTCATAAAGGTTTATATTTTCAAAATGGAGACTGTGAGAACAACAATAAAGATGCTGTTTCTAAACTGTTATATGGCAGTCCTGGATCTGAAGGGCGCTTATCATGTGCCAATACACAAGAGATACCAGAAGATCCTTAGGGTGGCCATAACCATAAATAGGAGAGTCAGACAGTTCTAATTAAAAGCCCTTCCTTTCGGGCTGTCAATAGTCCCTGGCATTTTTTTCAAATTAATAGTGGAAGTGACAGCTCATCTGAAGGAAAAAGAGATGTAGATAGTTCCATATCTTAACAGTTTCCTGATTGTGGAAACTTCATTTCATCAGTGTATTATTTGGATTCAAGAAGTCTAAACCACCTCAAAGAACTTAGGTTGGTTCTTAAATCTAAAGAAGTCAAAGCTAGACCCACAGATGGTTCAGGTGTTTTTAGTTCTTGTGATAGTCTCCGAAACTCAGGAACGTCTGTCACCTTTTGAAGAACAAAATAGAGAATGTACTCAGCCAGATCTCAAAAGCAATAAAGATTCCTACAATATCCCTCAGGAGGGCTATGTCTCTGCTGGGTTCCTTTACCTCCTTTATCCCAACTGTATTATGGGCCCAGATTCATAGCAGAAAATTGGAATGGGATATCAAAGGAATGGAGTGGACAGAAAGGTCATCTGGATGGAAGAACATTTTTGTCTCTGTTAGCCATTCGGTCCATTCTTTGGTGGTTGAGAATAAAGAAACTAGCAAGAGGAATGCCTTGGATAATCCAGGTCTCAAGAATAGTCACTACAGATGGGAGTTCCAAAGGAATTGGGAGGCCATTTACATAGTCATCTGATCCAAGGATAGAAAAAATGGTTTCTTCAAACATGAAGGAATTACTGACAGTGGAACAGGCTGTAAGAAGTCACCTACCCTCCTTGCTGAATTGTCATGTGAGGATCTTTCCAAACAATCAAGTGATGGTGGCCTATCTATATCATCAAGTAAGCACTTAGTCCAGGGCCTTGATGGAAATAACCTACCGGATATTTCAGTTTGCAGAAAATAATCTTCTCACTTTAACAGCCATGCACATAAGATGGAAAAAAAAACTACGAAGAGGACGTCTTGAGCTGCAATAAGCTGAAACAGAGAGAGTGGGATCTAAACCACTCCATTTTCAGGCAGATTCTATACTTGTGGGGTCTGCTAGAAATAGACCTTTTTGCAAACAAGCAAAAAAATAAAAAAAAGTGGAGAGGTTTTGTTCTCTTAATTAGAGATGAGAGAGCCTCTAGAGGCTCGAGTTCGGTTCGGTTCATCGAACGGAAGCCGCGTTCGAGTTCGGTTCGGCGAACTGCTCGACAAACCTCTCGAGCCCCTTTGAAACCAATGGCAGGCAAACACAAACACATAAAAACACAATAAAAATGTACACATACAGTTAATAAACATTGCCATAACACTTACCTGTCCCCGCGACGCGTCCTGCACTCTGTTTCCCGACGCTTTTCCTTCCGATAATTGCTGCGTCCTCCCGGTAACCAGCTCTGATGATAGGACCTTCTGTGATGTCAAAAAAGCATATGAGCAGTCACGTGTCTATTATCTCATTGCCTACAGACTGGTCACATGGCTAGACATCATTGCTAGGTCCTGTCAGTGCATCTCTCCAGTACACGGTGCTCGGTTGTGCATCCCCTTGTATCGGTGAGATGCTCTGGCACATGGTCGGCTCCCCGTTTTGCTTCCCCATTCTGTTATTCCGCCAATAACGGAGATCACCGTTGCTATAGCAACGCGCCTGTCAGCGGTGACGTCACCGCTTACAGCCAGCAGCCTCAGCTCACTCACGGAGTAAAAAGACTGCACGGGAAGCAGCAGCGTCTGCCTGCCATGCAGTGCTGCTGATGTAGCAGAGCTGCATGGGTTGAAGGAGAAAGAAGACAGAAGACCATGGATCATGGAGGGATAAGAGGGAGTAATAAACATGGAGTCTCTAAGTGTGTCTGTGTATTTATTTCTATTAAAGTATTTTTTCTCTGTGTGGTGTCTTTTTTTTTTTTACCCTTTATTGGAGATTCTTAATGGCCGGGTCAAACTTGCCTGAAATTAAGAATCTCTGGCTTAATACTAGCTAGTAAAACAAAGCTAGTATGGCTCCAGGGCTGCTGGAAGAGTTAAATACAGCGCCAGATGATGGCGCTTCTATGAAAGCGCCATTTTCTGGGGCGGCTGCGGACTGCAATTCGCAAAAGAGGGGCCCAGAAAGCTCAGGCCAACCTGTGCTGCGGATTCCAATCCCCAGCTGGCTAGTTGTACCTGGCTGGACACAAAAATGGGGCAAAGTTCATGTCGATTTTTTTTTTTAATTATTTCATGAAATTCATGAAATAATTAAAAAAATGGCTTCCCTATTTTTATAGTTCCCAGCCAGGTACAAATAGGCAGCTGGGGGTTGGGGGCAGCCGTAGCTGCCTGCTGTACCTGGCTAGCATACAAAAATATGGCGAAGCCCACGTCGTTTTTTTAGTGGGCAAAAAACTCCTGCATACAGTCCTGGATGAAGTATGCTGAGCCTTGTAGTTCTGCAGCTGCTGTCTGCTCTCCTGCATACACTAGTGAATGGAGCATGCTGAGCCTTGTAGCTCTGCAGCTACTGTCTGCTCTGCTCCATACAGACAGCAGCTGCAGAACTACAAGGCTCAGCATACTCCATCCAGGAATGTATGCAGGTGTTTTTTTGCCCCCCAAAAAAATTACGTGGGCTTCGGCATGTTTTTGTTTGCTAGCCGCGTACAGCAGGCAGCTACGGGCTGCCCCCAACCCCCAGCTTCCTATTTGTACCAGGCTGGGAACCAAAAATATAGGGAAGCTCTTTTTTTTTAATTATTTCATGAATTTTATGAAATAATTTTAAAAAAAAATTACGTGGGCTTCGTCCAATTTTTGTGTCCAGCCAGGTACAACTAGGCAGCTGGGGATTGGAATCTGCAGCTCAGGGTGCCCAAGCTTTCTGGGCACCCCTGCTGCGAATTGCAGTCCGCGGCCGCCCCAGAAAATGGCACTTTCATAGAAGCGCCATCTTCTGGCACTGTATCCAACCCTTCTAGCTGCCCTGGTGATGGGTGGCTCACTGGGTAATAATGGGGTTAGGGCTAGCTTTTGTGCAGACTCCTGTCCGACAGCAACAGCTGATAGTTTAGCCGGCCAGGCGGTAATAAGCCGGCCTCACCGCTCGACTTATAGTGTCAGCTGATGCCGTCAGGTGACCGCATCAGCTGATCATCGCCAGGTCTGAGAGAAAGAGAGAGAGAGAGAAGAGAGAGAGAAGAAAAGAGGAGAGAAGAGAGAGAGGAGAGAGAAGAGGGAGAGAAGGAGAGAAGAGACAGAAGAGAGAGAGAGAAGAGAGGGAGAGAGAGAAGAGAGAGAGATGGGAAAAGAGAAAAAGAGAGACTGAGAAAACAGAGAAAGATAAAGAGAGAGAAAAAAAGAGAAAAAAGAGAGAAAAAGAGAGAGAGAGAGAAAGCGAGAAAGAGGAAAAAGAGAGAGAGAGAGAGAAGAGAGAGAGAAGAGAAGAGAAGAGAGAGAGAGGAGAGAGAGAAGAGGGAGAGAGAAGAGACAGAAGAGAGAGAGAGAAGAGAGGGAGAGAGAGAAGAGAGAGAGATGGAAAAAGAGAGACTGAGAAAACAGAGAGAGATAAAGAGAGAGAAAAAAAGAGAAAAAAGAGAGAAAAAGAGAGAGAGAGAAAGCGAGAAAGAGGAAAAAGAGAGAGAGAGAAGAAGAGAAAAACAGAGAAAGGAGAGAGAGAAAGAGAGAGAAAGAGAGAGAGAGAAAAAAAAAGAGGCAGAGAGAGGGAGAGAGAGAAGAGAGAGCAATGCAGCCTCATTCCGTGAACTGCTCCGATTTTAGAGGTTTGTCCCGTGGCTCACAGCTGATGTCCGGCTCCTCCCATAATTAAATAAATTATAATTATAAATAAATAATAATTATAATTTAAAATAAAAAATAAATTAAATTCTTTACCGGGATAGCCGGGACTCAAACTCGTGAACTAACTCTCCTTAGGCGGGATCTCGATCCATTGAGCCACTGCCTCTCATGAAAAGCATAAGAAGATTTGGTAATCTTGACCTCTACACTGCAGTAGAGAATCCAGAAGTAGATTGTTCAGCTGCAAGGATGGATGGATGGGCGGATGGATGGGCGGATGGATGGGCGGATGGATGGGCGGATAAATGGATGGATGGGCGGATGGGAGGATGGATGGGCGGGCAAACACCGGCAGTACCGCACTCATCACTGCACACATGCAGGCACTACAACCCCCATCATCACCGCACACGCAGGCACTACGGCACTCATCCTCGCACACACTCAGGCACTACAACCCCCATCATCACCGCACATGCAGGCACTACAACCCCCATCATCACTGCACACGCAGGCACTACAACCCCCATCATCACCGCACACGCAGGCACTAGCTGGTGAAGTCTCCGCTGACAGCGCGGCTCACTTCATTGCTCCGTGGATCTGACACAGAGCGCTCCTTTTCTACGGTGCTCCTGTCAGCTTCATGGAGCAGAGCTAGATGCGTCGTGGGACCTCTGTGGATTACGTCAGACCTGGAGGGGTATTTGGGGATTTTAATAAAATGGTGAAAGAGGGTGTTTTTTTGCCTTTTATTCCAAATAAAGGATTTTTCGTTGTGTGTGTTTATTTACTTTCACTTACAGGTTAATCATGGAAGGTATCTCAGGGAGACACCTGCCATGATTAACTCCTTATTACCCCGATTGCCACCGCACCAGGGCAATTCGGGTTGAGCTGGGTAGAGTCCCGGGACTGTCACATCTAATAGATGCGGCAATTCTGGGCGGCTGCTGGGTGATATTGTTAGCGTGGTGGGCTCTCCATAACGTGGTGCTCCCCATCCTGACAATGCCAGCCTCCAGTCGTGTGGCTTTATCCTGGCTGGTATCAAAATTGGGGGGGACCGCATTTTTTTAAATTTATTTATTTATTTTACTGCACGATATAGAGCCGCCCGCCGGTGGCTGTGATTGGTTGCAGTAGGACGGCTGTCACTCAACGTGGGGGCGTGTCTGACTGCAACCAATCATGGGCGCCGGTGGATGGGGAAAGCAGGGAATGCCTGATTGAATAATGAAGCGGCAGCAATTTTCAAAAGAGGAAAAGCCGCCGGAGCTTTTTGACAGCCGTGCAGCACTGCGCCCATGATCGATGAGCAGGAAAGAGAGAGGGATTGTGCTGGGGATGCAGGACGCATGCAGATACGCAACATGCACGCATACTTACTGTGAAAAGCCATTCTTTTGGTGATCGAACCGTTCTCGAACGGTAACTCGAACTGCCGAGCTTTCAGCAAATCGTTTGATTTCGTCAAACGACTCGAACACCGACCAAATTCACTCGAATTTGAAATTGGCGAACCATTCGACTCGAGCATCGCTCAACTCTAGTCTTGAACCTGCTTTCACAAGGGCCAGTTTACCATCAATGAGTAGTTATCTTACATTTAGTAGTGTGAAATTTGAGTGTTCATTGTTAAGGGATAAGGGTTTTCTCTTAACTTAATTTCTACCCTGTTGCAGAGTAGGAAAGCAGTCGTCACAAATATTTGCGTCAGGAACTTGGAAAAGTGCCTTAAACACCTCAAGAGCTAAGCTGTGGGATGGGTTTCCAGTCAACTCTATATTGGAGTACCGTCAATGATGTTTAGAACAGGGTCTCTTTACTAAAGCTGGTGTCACACACAGCGACAACGACAACGACGTCGCTGCTACGTCACCATTTTCTGTGACGTTGCAGCGACGTCCCATCGCTGTCGCTGTGTGTGACATCCAGCAACGACCTGGCCCCTGCTGTGAGGTCGCCGGTCGTTGCTGAATGTCCAGCTTCATTTTTTGGTCGTCACTCTCCCGCTGTGACACACACATCGCTGTGTGTGACAGCGAGAGAGCGACGAAATGAAGCGAGCAGGGAGCCGGCACGGGCAGCTGCGGTAAGCTGTAACCAGCGTAAACATCGGGTAACCAAGGGAAGACCTTTCCCTGGTTACCTGATATTTACCTTCGTTACCAGCCTCCGCTCTTGCTGCCAGTGCCGGCTCCTGCTCTGTGCACATGTGGCTGCAGTACGCATTGGGTAATTAACCCGATGTATACTGTAGCAAGGAGAGCAAGGAGCCAGCGCTAAGCAGTGCGCGTGGCTCCCTGCTCTCTGCACTGTGACATGTAGCTGCAGTATACATCGGGTAATTAACCCGATGTATACTGTAGCAAGGAGAGCAAGGAGCCAGCGCTAAGCAGTGCGCGCGGCTCCTTGCTCTCTGCACTGTGACATGTAGCTGCAGCACACATCGGGTTAATTAACCTGATGTGTACTGTACCTAGGAGAGCAAGGAGCCAGCGCTAAGCGCGGCTCCCTGCTCTCTGCACATGTAGCACAGCGACGTTATGATCGCTGCTTCTGCTGTGTTTGACAGCTAAGCAGCGATCATAACAGCGGCTTACAAGGTCGCTGTTACGTCACCGAAAATAGTGACGTAACAGCGACGTCGTTGTCGCTGTCGCTTAGTGTGAACCCAGCTTTACACCCTTAAGGTTCAAGTACAGCTTTATGAGGCTTTTATATCTATGACCTGGCAGATAACCATTGGGTAGCATGGTTCATAAAAGCTTGTTTTAGGGGTACTTTACACACAGAGAGATCACAACTGAGATCGCTGCTGAGTCACATTTTTTGTGACCTCATTAGCGATCTCGCTGTGTGTGACACTGAGCAGCGATCTGGCCCCTGCTGTGAGATCGCTGCTCGTTACACACAGTGCTGGTTCGTTTTTTTATTGTTGCTCTCCCGCTGATAAGCACACATCGCTGTGTGTGACAGCGAGAGAGCAACAATCCTGAATGTGAAGGGAGCAGGAGCCGGCGTCTGACAGCCTGCGGTAAGCTGTAACCAAGGTAAACATCGGGTAACCAAGGTGGTTACCCGATATTTACCTTCATTACCAGCCTCCGCAGCTCTCATGCTGCCAGTGCCGGCTCTTGCTCCCTGCACACGCTAAGTTAAGCGGTGTGAGCTGGTAACTAAGGTAAACATCGGGTAACCATACCTGATGTTTACCTTAGTTACCAGTGTCCGCAGCATCCAGACGCCGGCTCCGTGCAAGCGCAGTGTCGCTTGCACGTCGCTGCTGGCTGGGGGCTGGTCACTGGTCGCTGGTGAGATCTGCCTGTTTGACAGCTCACCAGCGACCATGTAGCGATGCAGCAGCGATCCTGACCAGGTCAGATCGCTGGTCGGATCGCTGCTGCATCGCTAAAGTGTGAAGGTACCCTTAGGCGGGCTTTGCACGTTGCGACATCGGTAACAATGTGTTACCGATGCTGCAGCGATAGTCCCGCCCCCGTCGCACGTGCGATATCTAGTGAAAGCTGCCGTAGCGATTATTATCGCTACGGCAGCTTCACACGCACATACCTGCCATGCGACGTCCCTCTGTCCGGCGACCCGCCTCCTTCCTTAGGGGGGCGGTCGTGCGGCGTCACAGCGACGTCACATGGCAGGCGGCCAATTAAAGCGGAGGGGCGGAGATGAGCAGGATGTAAACATCCCGCCCACCTCCGTCCTTCTCATTGCAGCTGGCAGCAGGTAAGGTGAAGTTCCTCGCTCCTGCGGCTTCACACACAGCGATGTGTGCTGCTGCAGGAGCGAGGAACAACATCGTACCTGTCGCTGCACCGGCATTATGGAAATGTCGGAGGCTGCAGCGATGATACGATAACGACGCTTTTACGCTCGTTCATCGTATCAAAAAGGTTTTACACGTTGCGATATTGACTGCAACGCCGGATGTGCGTCACTTTCGATTTGACCCCATCGACATCGCACGTGCAATATCGCAACGTGCAAAGCCGCCCTTAGACTGAGAACTATTCCTAGACCAATTTTGCTTCCGATTTGAACCTGCTTTTGGCAGCCCTGACAGAATCCCCTTTTAAAACCATAGATTCTATATCTGCTAAGCTACTTTCACTTAAAAAAGGTCCTTCAAGTGACCTTAATATCAGCCTTGAGAGTGAATGACATCCAGGTCCTATCAGTGGATCCACCTTTCACCCAGAATGTAGATGATATGGTCATCTTGAAGCAAGATACAGCATATCTCCCTAAGGTGGCGTCAAGGTTTCATATAACTCAGAAGGTGGTCCTTCCATCCTTTTGTGAAAGTCCCACTAATCATAAAGATTAGAAATTACATACTCTAGATTTAAGGAGGTGTGTAATGGAATACTTAGTGATCGTGAGGTCTTGGAGAGTGGATAAGTTGCTATTTGTCACTTTTCAGGGTCATAGATAGGGACTTAGGGGTGCTTCACACACAGCGAGCTCGCTGCCGAGATCGCTGCTGAGTCACGCTTTTTGTGACGCAGCAGTGACCTCATTAGCGATCTCGCTGTGTGTGACACTGAGCAGCGATCTGGCCCCTGCTGCGAGATCGCTGCTCGTTACACACAGCCCTGGTTCGTTTTCTTCAAAGCCGCTCTCCTGCTGTGACACACAGATCGCTGTGTGTGACAGCAAGAGAGCGACAAATGAAGCGAGCAGGGAGCAGGAGCCGGCGTCTGACAGCTGAGGTAAGCTGTATCCAAGATAAACATCGGGTAACCAAGGTGGTTACCCGATATTTACCTTAGTTACCAGCATCTGCAGCTCTCACGCTGCCTGTGCTGCCGGCTCCGGCTCTCTGCACATGTAGCTGCTGTACACATCGGGTTAATTAACCCGATGTGTACAGCAGCTAGGAGAGCAAGGAGCCAGCGCTCAGTGTGCGCGGCTCCCTGCTCTCTGCACATGTAGCTGCATTACACATCGGGTTAATTAACCCGATGTGTACTGTAGCTATGGTAGGAGAGCAAGGAGCCAGCGCTCAGTGTGCGCGGCTCCCTGCTCCCTGCACACACAGCTGTGCGCTGGTAACTAATGTAAACATCGGGTAACCATACCCGATGTTTACCTTAGTTACCAGTCTCCGCAGCTTCCAGACGGCAGCTCCGTGCAAGCGCAGCGTCGCTTGCACGTCGCTGCTGGCTGGGGGCTGTTCACTGGTCGCTGGTGAGATCTGCCTGTTTGACAGCTCACCAGCGACCATGTAGCGATGCAGCAGCGATCCTGACCAGGTCAGATCGCTGGTCGGATCGCTGCTGCATCGCTAAGTGTGAAGGTACCCTTAGGGCTTCTAAAAGTACACTAGCCAGATGGATTAGGAGGCTATTAGTCTAGTTTATTCTGTGACTGCTAAAACGTTTCCAGAGGGGTTGAGAGCTTATTCCACAAGAGCAATGGCAACCTTCTGCTGGGTGAAGTCTGATATGTCCATCAACCAAATTTGTAAGGCAGTGACAAGGTCCTTGCCCTTTACCTTTCATAGATACCATATATTGGATTTGTCTTCTTCTTCTGATCTCACCTTTGGAAGAAGAATTTTACAAGTGCCGCTGTCATGGGCTCTGAAAAATAACGTTACCAGTAAATAATTTCCTGGTGTAAAAGTTGCCATTTTTGGGAATTGTTTATTTTTTGTCCCTGCATCTTTGTAGTCCTAAGATATGGTCCTCTCTTCCTTGTATGTATGTAGACTTTTTAGTTAACTGGATGTGATCCTCCAGAAGACTTCCACAGAAAGGAGCAGAATACCACACCCACTTGGATAACAAACTAAAGTTTACATACAGGAAAGAGATTGTCAGATTTCATTAAACAGAGACACACTAGCAAAAACAAAACAAAACATCAGATTAAGGAGAAGAGTGACATTTACACCAGATAACAAATACATATGCATGACAGGTGATGGGTTCTCTTTAAAGGGATCCTGCAAGCTTTGAAATGTAGTTTTGTGGGAAAAGATTCGGTGCAGCTTGTATTTTATTGATTTATATCCCTGCTCATTTTATCCTTAGCTGTCAAGGGGTGGTCCTTATCAGTGATTGACAACCATCCCTGTCATTTACTGCTTGTCAACTTTCCCTATCAATCACTGATTGACACCATTCACTGATAGTAAATGATTAAAAATCAATGTGATAGACATCCAGTGCATACTGAGATGTGAATTACTAAGTATGGACCACCCACTGGACTCTTTAGCCAAGAATATATGAAAAATAAAATTATCTTGACTCTTTTTTCCACAAAACTAAATATTCACCTGCCCATTTCACATGCTGTAAAACATGCCGTCCACAGATCAGGCTGAGGCACCATGATCATTTTGACAGGTTCCCTTTAAATGTAATACCCTGTTCCTTCCATCTTTAGAGATAATGTTTCAGTACTTGATCCTCTAATTACATAATTATATTATACTAAACCATTTCCCCGAATTAAAGTTTATTGTGGCTTTATTATAGCTTCAATTAGTCATGATGGTAACTGGAGGAAAAAAAATCTATCAATATTACATTTTTGACAGTCAGAGTCTGGTATTTTTCTCATAGTTATGAACTGACTAAAAGTCCTTTTCCAGACAATATAATGTAGCTGCATATATAAATCTGTATTACTGGCATAACGAATGACCATGTAAGAGAAGAATCCCAAACTTTACTTTAAACTGAAAATTAATATCTAAAATTAACAAGCCAAAAAGTTGTCTTATTTTAAATATATAATATCGGCATAGTTTTAACAATCACTGCTTAGTCATTGTGTTCTTTCCACTATTAAGTATATTAAGTCATTGGGACCATCAAATTCCTATGCTTTGGCTAACATGAAAAGATTAAAACCAAGGAAATGAAATGGAGACTTGGTATGTGTGCAACCTACAGGATCACATTGTCGTTCGGTGTTCTGCGTTGCACTTGTAGCACCGTCGGGACAATGGGGTTAAACTCCATGGGCCTGGTGATGTCTGGTCTAGGGATGTCACGGGTGACCCTGCCCGGCTTCATAGCCCTGAGGCATACAATAAAAGGGAAGATGATGATGGAGGAGGAGATGTTGGGGATAGTTTGTCTCGTGACGCCACCTGCGGTACGCAGCCAGGGATTAGTCGCCGCTGCTGTCGCTGTCCTCCGTGGTGGATGGTTGCATTAGCGAAGATGTTTCTGCTCCCACAGGTGGAGCGGGCCCTGGGGAGGATGATGAGGGTTGTAGTGATGGCTGGCGCCGAAGCGCGGGGTGACGGTGACAGCAAGGACAGGCGGACACAGTGTCTGCGGTTTCAAAGTTTCTTTACTCACAATCCCAGTTGCCACTCCTGGAATACTGGTCACCGCCGTGCTGGGCCCCAGTCAATCCCAGATCCAGTTGAGGTCAGAACCAGTATGGTGGACAGTGGGTCCTTCCTCCTTGCACTTTTAGAGATGGATCCCCATGGCCTGAAGCTGCTTGGGGACCCTGGTTCTTGAAAAGTTAACTCCAGCCCATATGCAGGTGCCGCGGGTCCGTGGTGGGGCCTGACTTAGATCATGACTCCGGACCCTATATAGCCCTGTGTTCCGGGAACTGTGGTGGCCAGAGGGACATACAATCCCCCTGTCCTGAAGATTCTGGTGATACAACTTGAGGTCTATTCCACCCTAGGATTCTGAACCCTGCTTCATATCAGTCCCGAGGGAGCAATGAAGCTCTCCCCTCGGTGACTGTTTTAACTCCTGTGTCCCACCAGAGCCACCGGTAAACTCGTCTGCTCACTTCCTCTCCTTCTGGAGAACTCGCTAACTGTTCTGTTGCTCCTAACTCCCCCAGATGGCTGCTTCTCCCTCAGTTCCCTGTCACTAGTGGGTGGCAGCCCCCCATGTTTGGTGACTGTGTACCGCCCCTGTAGTGGCCGAACCGCTCAGATCCGGACGTCACTACTTATGGTTCGAGGGTCTCCGGACCCGGGGGCTAAAGGGTCACACCCGAATGAAGAAGGGGGATATTTACAGGGGAGATATATATACGGTAGTTGGTGACACCACCTGTGGTGTGCGGTAATAGGGAGTACCGTCACTGCCGTTGGGAGTACCCAGGCTGATGGAGTGGGACAGCTAGATGACGTTACCTTCCACGGGTAGGGAAAGGCCCTGGGACCCCGGATGGTGGGATGGATTGCAGGGGGAGCACAGGCTCGCTGGTTGCAGGGGTTATTCAGGTACACACTCAGCAAGAAAGCAGACACTGACAACGTAGTAAACCAAGTCTCTGAATGCCACTGTCTTCCGAGGGGAGCTCGTCTGGGTCCCGTCCCCTGCTGTACTGCCTGGTGGTCTGTGGCCTGCCTCCTGGCACTGTATTTTAGAGTGTTCTTTGTGGCCCGTCAGCTTGGAGCTTTCCGGGCCTCACTCCCTGCTATGAGTAGCAAGAGAAGCCTGCTCTCAGGAGCTCACGCTTGGGATTTTAGTAGGCTGCTTTGCTTGGAAAACCCTATCCCCCTCGTTGCGCTAGTGCCCCCGATATCTGAGCTTTCTGGGAACAGACCATATAGGCCCTGTCCTCCACAGGCTAATTGCCGGGTTGCTTGAAGCTTCTCCCCGACCTAGGGTCCGTGTACCCCAACGTGCCTTCGGTCCCAGCTCGGCTTTTGAACTGCAGTTGCTGGCTATCCTCCAAGACTAGCCAAGCACCCAGTCCCAATCTCCCGCAACCGGCTCTCTAATTCCTCCAGGTCCAGACCACTGTCTGCGACCTAGTCTTTTTTTCTCCTGGGAGCTCCAACTCCCAGCTTCCTCGAGCTCCTCAGAGCTCGAGGGCTACTCCTGTTCTCTTTGGAGCTGCTACTCCCAGCTCTTCACTCACTGGGAGCTACTTCTGTTCCCTTCGCTCCCCTGGAGCTAACTGAATTGTCACCTCCCACCTCCCTGCCTGACCCTTAGTTGGGCGGCCCTATTCCAGCTTAAGCAGCCCACTGGTGTGCCTGACAGGTGTGGTGCGAGGTGTAACTAGGCTTTTTGGATGCTGGTGGAGGCAGTACCACAAGATAGGGACCCAGAACCATGGGGGGTTGAGCCCTGCACGGGGAGAGAAAGATTGTACAGAACCCTGTGACCACCTGTCTAGTCCAGGGAGTCACATCTGCCTTAATACCCAACCCTAGCTCAGTCCCCATTGGGGAAGGCAACCTATTGGTGTGTGTGAATTTGTGTGTTGTAGAACCAGTACCAACCCCTCTGGATTCAGGATGAGTACCGCACCTTAAGTGAAGAGCAGTACCCTGTGGCGACTGAAGCCTCAGGGGCGCCACACACTCACTGGGTGACATGGTGTGTCGGACTCTGTTTACACTGCAGGGTCTGACAAACTGCCTTGGCTACTTTAGTTGCACAGCCTGTCATGGGCATCGACTGGTTCTGGCTTCATTGCTCTCCAGTCCAGCGGGAGTTAATTTCTGCTAGCCTGTGATCAGCTGCTGAGAGATCAGGCTGCTGATGACCATATCCAGCCTGTATAAGGTTCTAGAATCTGGGGCTGTTTGCCAGATATAGCTCTTTGCTTCCTGGTTCCTGTTGCTACAAAGTTGTATAGGGATATACAAGTTGCGGTTCAGCGTGGTGTGTGAGTCCTCCAGTTGTGTAGTTATTTCCTACCCCTTTTGTGTTACTCCCCAGTTCACATATTTTCCCTCCTTTGTGATTGAGTGCAGTGTGCACGAGTTTACATTTACAGTCATATGAAAAAGTTTGGGCACCCCTATTAATGTTAACCTTTTTTATTTAGAACAATTTGGGTTTTTCAACAGCTATTTCAGTTTCATATATCTAATAAATGATGGACTCAGTAATATTTCTGGATTGAAATGACATTTATTGTACTAACAGAAAATGTGCAATCCGCATTTAAACAAAATTTGACAGGTGCATAAGTATGGGCACCCTTATCAATTTCTTGATTTGAACACTCCTAACTACTTTTTTCTGATTTACTGAAGCACTAAATTGGTTTTGTAATCTCATTGAGCTTTGAACTTCATAGGCAGGTGTATCCAATCATGAGAAAATGTATATAAGGTGTCCACTTGCAAGTTGTTCTCCTATTTGAATCTCCTATGAAGAGTGGCATCATGGGCTCCTCAAAACAACTCTCAAATGATCTGAAAACAAAGATTATTCAACATAGTTGTTCAGGGGAAGGATACAAAAAGTGGTCTCAGATTTAAACTGTCAGTTTCCACTGTGAGGAACATAGTAAGGAAATGGAAGAACACAGGTACAGTTCTTGTTAAGCCCAGAAGTGGCAGGCCAAGAAAAATATCAGAATGGCAGAGAAGAAGAATGGTGAGAACAGTCAAGGACAATCCACAGACCACCTCCAAAGACCTGCAACATCATCTTGCTGCAGATGGTGTCACTGTGCATCGGTCAACAATACAGCACACGTTACACAAGGAGAAGCTGTATGGGAGAGTGATGCAAAAGAAGCCGTTTCTGCAAGCATGCCACAAACAGAGTCGCCTGAGATATGCAAAAGCAAATTTGGATAAGCCAGTTACAATTTGGAAGAAGGTCCTATGGACTGATGAAACAAAGATTGAGTTGTTTGGTCATACAAAAAGGCGTTATGCATAGAGGCAAAAAAACACGGCATTCCAAGAAAAGCACTTGCTACCCACAGTAAAATTTGGTGGAGATTCCATCATGCTTTGGGGCTGTGTGGCCAATGCCGGCACCAGGAATCTGGTTAAGTTGAGGGTCGCATGGATTCAACTCAGTATCAGCAGATTCTTGACAATAATGTGCAAGAATCAGTGACGAAGTTGAAGTTACGCAGGGGATGGATATTTCAGCAAGACAATGATCCAAAACACTGCTCCAAATCTACTCAGGCATTCATGCAGAGGAACAATTACAATGTTCTGGAATGGACATCCCACTCTCCAGACCTGAATATCATTGAACATCTGTGGGATGATTTGAAGCGTGCTGTCCATGCTCGGCGACCATCAAATTTAACTGAACTGGAATTGTTTTGTAAACAGGAATGGTCAAATATACCTTCATCCAGGATCCAGGAACTCATTAACAGCTACAGGAAGCGACGAGAGGCTGTGATGTTTGCAAAAGGAGGATGAACAAAATATTAATGTCACTGTTATGTTGAGGTGCCCATACTTATGCACCTGTCAAATTTTGTTTAAATGCAGATTGCTCATTTTCTGTTAGTACAATAAACCTAATTTCAATCCAGGAATATTACTCAGTCCATCAGTTATTAGATATATGAAACTGAAATAGCTGTTTCAAAAACCCAAATTGTTATAAAGAAAAAAGGTTAACATTAATAGTGGTGCCTAAACTTTTTCATATGACTGTAACCTTGTCTGTGACTATTTGTGGGGTGTTGGTTACTGGCCCCCTCTCTGGGTGGGGGGGAAGTATTATCAGGGCTTGGACAGGAGACAGTGCCATGTTGGAGCCTTGAACCTAGCTACTATCAAGTCTACCTTTGAGATAAGGTACAGCACAGGGGTCCCAGTCTTAGGGGCACTTTGCACACTACGACATTGCAAGCCGATGCGATGCTGTGCGCGATAGTCCCCGCCCCCGTCGCAGCTGCAATATCATGGTGATAGCTGCCGTAGCGAACATTATCGCTAAGGCAGCTTCACTTGCACTCACCTGCCCTGCGACGTCGCTGTGGCCGGCGAACCGCCTCCTTATTAAGGGGGCGGGTCGTGCGGCGTCATAGCGACCTCACACGGCAGGCGGCCAATAGAAGTGGAGGGGCAGAGATGCTTCCGCATAGCCGGCGTGAGCCGCAGGACGCAGGTAGGAGTTGTTCCTCGCTCCTGCGGCTTCACACACAGCGATGTGTGCTGCCGCAGGAACGAGGAACAACATCGTAACATCGGTATTTCCCAATTCATGGAAATGCCGGACCCTACACCGATAATACAATAACAACGCTTTTGCGCTCGTTAATCGTATCAAAAAGGATTTACACACTACGATATCGACTGCGACGCCGGATGTGCGTCACTTTAGATTTGACCCCACCGACATCGCAGCTGCGATGTCGTAGTGTGCAAAATCCCCTTAAGGTCAGCCTGGGAGCTCCTGTTCAATCCATACACCCCCATGACACACATTCACACTGTGGCCATTTAACAGACATAGTCTAAGATAGAAACAAAATGAGCAACTACCGTGTAGTAAGTAAATATCAATAGTACACAAATAATATAGGGTAATTAGTTTGATCAAAAAGCGTAAAAGCCATCTTAACTCAACAAGTTGTACCCAAATGGGGATGGATCTAACCTTTTAGTATTAAAACCTCACCTTGTGTCAACCAACCTTAATATACATGGGCCAGAGCAGGACCAGGGTTGACTGTTCAGACCCCGCCCATTGGAAGATATGTAAGAGAAATGCCCAGCTCAAAAAGAGGGAGCCATGCCTCTTAACAACAAACATGATATAGTGATGTCATCGCATCTGCTGTCTCAGTCGCACTTGTTGATCAGTGGAGGAAGGAGCTGGCGGCTCTGTCTTCCACCAAATTATTTACTGCTATCTGCATCCTGAAGCTGCAGATAGCGGTGATATCTGGATGCAGGTGAGGGAGGGCATGACACCCCTATTTTCAGCCCTTCGGCTGTCTTAAGCGGGTTTTACACGCTACGAGATCGCTACAGCGATCTCGTTGGGGTCACGGATTTTGTGACACACATCCGGCAGCTGTAGCGATGCCGTTGCATGTGACACCTATGAGCAATTTTGCATTGTCGCAAAAACGTGCAAAATCGCTCATCGGCGACACAGGGGTCCATTCTCAAATATTGTTACTGCAGCAGTAACGAAGTTGTTCCTCGTTCCTGTGGCAGCACACATCGCTCCGTGTGACACCGCAGGAACGAGGAACCTCTCCTTACCTGCCTCCTGGTCACAATGCGGAAGGAAGGAGGTGGGCGGGATATTCGTCCCGCTCATCTCCGCCCCTCCGCTTCTATTGGACGGCGGTTCAGTGACGTTGCTGTGACGCTGAACGAACTGCCATTTAGAAAGGAGGCGGTTCACCTGTCACAGCGACGTCGCAGGGAAGGTAAGTATGTGTGACGGGTCCGGGCGATGTTGTGCGACACGGGCAGCGATTTGCCCATGTCGCACAACAGATGGGGGCGGGTACGCACGATGGCGATGGCGATATCGATACCGATATCGCAGTGTGTAAAGCGGCCTTTAGTCCTTGGGCTGGTTTGAAACAGCAAAACGGCCAGATTTGGCCAGCGGGATGCACTTCAGCACATCTAGTCTAAAACATTTACAAACTTGCAAAAAAAAGTTGTACAAAAATTTTGGTGCAAAATACTCCAGAAAACAGGTACAACAACCTTACAACAACCTTAGTAAATAGGGGTCATCATTATCTGAAGAGGAAAGAATTTTATGTGTTAGAG
This sequence comes from Anomaloglossus baeobatrachus, assembly GCF_048569485.1. Classification (NCBI taxonomy): domain Eukaryota; kingdom Metazoa; phylum Chordata; class Amphibia; order Anura; family Aromobatidae; genus Anomaloglossus; species Anomaloglossus baeobatrachus. The sequence goes on from NC_134355.1 coordinate 586,134,172, forward strand.
GTCTAGATTCCGGTCAGATCCATCTATTGAAGTAAACCAATGGTGATGGAACCAGATATAATTAAATATTTATCATTAATATTAATTATGATGATAACATTTTAGCTGATTCGAAAACTGGATTAAAGAAAACTAGATACCACATACTGTAAAAAAAAGTTTACATTGACTTGCAATAAGCAGAATCCAGGACTCCTTTGTTAAAGCTTACCATAGCAATCCATCTACCCTTGGACATTACCCTGAAGGAGTGTTCCTATTTAATAAAATATATGTGTTGTACGGTCTTTTTTATTGAATAAATCCAAGCTTCTTCAATATCTGTAGGATGCTTTTATAAAATGTATGGGTCTGTAATGTGAAGCAGGCATACTTCAATTTATCATCACAATGCCGGCTCTTGGTGGAATAGTTGCATTAGAGATATATGTTTGATATTTTACTTCACCTCAAGAAAGCGATATGGATTTGGTCATTTAAATTAAAAATGACCACAAAAAGTTATATGTGGAAAATAAGTTATTTAGACATATAGAAGAAAGTGAAACTTTTAAAGAATATCACCTTAACTGAAAAAAGATCCGTTAAAGGAAATATTACCATCGTAGGCATTTAAGGTATATTCACCTCTGCGACACTTGCCTATCAGAAGAATGAAGAATAGCGATTACCATATGCCACCCTCTTCATATGCTTTTAATTAAGTATATGAGACCAGCATAATATGGTAAGTGGTACTAGAAAAAGCCAAAAAAGATGGGAACACACTAAGGGGTACTTTGCATGCTGCGACATCGCTAGCCGATGATAGCGATGCCGAGCGCAATAGTACCCGCCCCCGTCGCACATGCGATATCTTGTGATAGCTGCCGTAGCGAATATTATCGCTACGGCAGCTTCACACGCACTTACCTGCCCTGCAACGTCGCTCTGGCCAGTGACCCGCCTCCTTCCTAGCGACGTCACACGGCAGGCGGCCAATAGAAGCGGAGGGGCGGAGATGAGCGGGACGTAAACATCCCGCCCACCTCCTTCCTTCCGCATAGCCGGTGGACGCAGGTAGGAGATGTTCCTCGCTCCTGCGGCTTCATACACAGCGATGTGTGCTGCTGCAGGAACGAGGAACAACATCGTACCTGTCGCTGCAGCGAAATTATGAAAATGACCGACACTACACAGATCACCAATTTACGACACTTTTGCGATCGTTTATCGGTGCATTTAGGCTTTACAAGTTGCGACATCGTTACCGGGCGCCGGATGTGCGTTACTTTCGATTTGACCCTGACGACATCGCAGTAGCGATGTCGTAACGTGCAAAGTACTCCTTAGGGTTCACTCACATCTGCATATAAAATCTGAAAGAGAAATGCGCTGAAAATTTTTTTAATTTTTTTTCAATTTTTCATTGCATTGCACTTGCACCAAAGTTAAACAATAGCGTAGACCATATCTGCTAATTTTTCCTCTGTAAAATTCGGCATGTGGGGCAAATCACAGCATGTTGCGAGTGGCTGTGTATGTGGCGCCCTTAAGGCTCAGGTCACCATAGGGTACTGCACCCCACACAGGGTATGGTGCTAATCATGGATCCAAAAGGAGGTCGGTACCGGTTTCAACATCCACAACCACATACACACATGGGTTGCCCCTTCCCCACTGGGGACTGGGCTAGGGTCGGGTATAAAAGGGGTTTCCAACAGTGTGTGACATTTACAGGATGCCATCACAAAAGGGACCCCAATCCACTAGTTTAGGACCTGGGAAGGGAAGGAGCGGCCATTAGGGGGAGTTAGGAATCACACAGAGTTTACGAATTTGCAGAGATTCTCCAGCAGGAGTGCCAGTGAGCAGACGTGTTTCCCGGTAGCTCCTGTGGGACATAGGCGTTTAACAGTCGCTGAGAAGGATACCGTGTCAGTTCCCCCCGGGGCCTGCACTGTACAGCGTGCAGCACCCTAGGGTGGTGTAATTCCACATTGCATTACCAGATTCTGCCGGACGGAGAAGTTCCCTGCTTCTTCGATCCCTCAAGTTTTCAGAACTAGGTGGCATATAGGACTCTTGGGGCCTAGATCATGGTCAGATTCAAGGGGATCCCGCTACTGGCATAGGGAACAGTACTCCACCTAGTACGGAAGGGACTCTAAATGCTTCAAGCCACAGGGACCCGCACTAAAAGCACAGTCAGGAAGGGCCCGCAGACTACTGGCCCGGTTCTGACCTCCCACGGATTCAGGTTTGACCTGAGCCCATCACGGCAGTGACCAGTGTAACTTGGCTGGCAGCTGAAGTTGTGAGTAAACTACACCCTGAACCTGCAGAGACTGTGTTGGCTCGTCCCTACCGGCGTCGCCACCCAGCGCTTAGGCGCCAACGGCAATTACTACCCTCATCATCCACCTGGGTCCCATCATCATCTCGGCTGCCTTAACACCTGCCCCGGAGAGGAACCCAGCAGCGGCGGCTATTCCCTGGCTGCATACCACAGGTGGTGTCACGACAAACTTTTCCCAATCCCTCGCTTTCCCCCACCATTTATTTGTACGCCTCGGGGCAAAAGAACCAGGCAAAGCCACCCTGTGACAACACCTGACCCGATCTGAAATGGCCCGGCGATGAATAGGCTGACCGCCTGCCCCCTGGGTCATTACACATACCTCACCAATACAAGTCGATGAGTGCAAGAAAAATGGCCTGCACATGGATGACACACAGACATGTGTGCGCGATACATTTTTACCATGATCTTTTACATTCTGTCAAAAGCTAGATAGAGAGATGAATAGATAGATAGAAAGATAGATAGATAGATGCATGCCAAACACCTATATAATGTCCCACCCCCAACATATTCTAAGCTTGCACTTTTAATTGCCTTTCATGTGGCGTTAAAGGGTGTTTATCCTTGTATTTAGCCACAAAATAAATAATTAAATTAAAAAATAACGTGGGGTCCCCCATAATATTGTAGCCACCTAAGGTAAAGTAGACAGCTGCAGCCCGCAGCCCGCAGCTGGAAGCTTTACCTTGGCTGATAATTAAAACCAGAGGTCTTCCCACACCTTTTTTTACTTAAAATTAAATAAATAATTTTTTAAAATATGTGGTCTCCCCCCACCAAATTGGATCACCAGCCAAGGTTAAGCTGACAGCTGGGGTCTGGTATTCTCAGGGCGGGAAGGACCATTGTTATTGAACAGTTTGCACTCTAAACTGCTAAAGTATGAAAACTATGAATACATGAATATATGGTAGACCTGTGTATCGCCCCCGTGGAAGCAGCCGAGCTGCTTGGATCCAGGTTCGCTGTGGGTCGAGGGTCTCCGGACCCAGGGTTCATGCGGCCACTTCAATGAAAAGGGGGGGTATTTACAGGGGAGTTATAGTTTGTGCCTAGAGTTGAGCGCGGTTCACGGTTCGAGTGATTTTGGGGCTGTTCTAGATCGAACTAGAACTCGAGATTTTTTGCTAAAGCTCGATAGTTCTAGATACGTTCGAGAACGGTTCTAGCAGCAAAAAAAACAGCTAATTCCTAGCTGGCTTTCCGCTGTAATAGTGTAAGTCACTCTGTGACTCACACTATTATGACATTTCAGTGTATAGTGTGCGGGAACAGCGCATTCAGATCACTGCTGTATGGATAATGGCGATCGCCATTTTTTTTTTTTTCCTTGTCTTCCTTCCCTAAGCGCGCGCGTGTAGTGGGGCAGGCCAGCATGACAGCCAATCCCAGACACACACACAGTGAAGTGGACTTTTAGCCAGAGAAGCAACGGCATGTGTGATAGGATGTCCATGTCACATGTCCCTGCATTATAAAACCGGACATTTTCCTCCAGCACGCCATTATCTGCCTTCTGCGTCCTTGGTGTCAGACATCACTGGCGCAGCTCCTATCTCCGATACTGCTGTATACGCTCCATACACAGCGCTGGACAGCTTAGGGATAGCACTTTCTATCAGTCCTTTTAAGGGCTCATACCGGCAGGGTCAGAGCCATAGGTGACAGAGTTTAAAACAGAGTTTAACAGCTACACAAGATGACAGCGTCTGTGTAGCTAAGGTCAGGGATTTCCTCGCTGCATTTCCCCATTAGGAGAGATAGAAAGGCAGGCTTCCTTTCCTCTACCCAGAGCCCCACAACCCTGCCACTGTACCCTCCTGCCCTTTGCACACTCAAACTCATTGTTACTAAGCCATTATACTAGCAAACACTGAGTGAACCTAGTGGCATCCTAAACGTGGCTGTTGGACTGCTGTATTGCCCCAGTAGTGCAAAGATATTTGCAGCACGTCTGCCTGCATTGCACACTCAAACTCATTGTTACTAAGCCATTATACTAGCAAACACTGAGTGAACTTAGTGGCATCCTAAACGTGGCTATTGGACTTCTATATAGTCCCACTAGTGCAAAGATATTTGCAGCACGTCTGCCTGCATTGCACACTCAAACTCATTGTTACTAAGCCATTATACTAGCAAACACTGAGTGAACCTAGTGCCATCATAAAAGTGGCTGTTGGACTTCTGTATAGTCCCACAAGTGCAAAGATATTTGAAGCACCTCTGCCTGCATTGCACACTCAAACTCATTGTTACTAAGCCATTATACTAGCAAACACTGAGTGAACTTAGAGGCATCATAAAAGTGGCTCTTGGACTTCTGTATCGCCCACAAGTGCAAAGATATTTGCAGCACCTCTGCCTGCATTGCACACTCAAACTCATTGTTACTAAGCCATTATACTAGCAAACACTGAGTGAACTTAGTGGCATCCTAAATGTGGCTATTGGACTTCTGTATAGTCCCACTAGTGCAAAGATATTTGCAGCACATCTGCCTGCATTGCACACTCAAACTCATTGTTACTAAGCCATTATACTAGCAATTTATGCTGCCAGTTTAAGGGCCGTAGTTGCATTGTCAGGGATAATTATTCTTTATTATTCTGCTGTTAATAAAGCTAGACCACCGCTGCAATCTACACCACCTCTCAATTTTTACTACCACATTTTAAGTGCACAATCTTGTCGCAATCAACATGAGTGGCAAAATGACAGATGCCGGTGGAAAGGGGAAGAGGCGTGTTGGAAAAGGAAAAAAAGGGTTTGTCCGTGGGGAAGGTGGCAAAGCTCCATTAACATCTGCTGAAGATAGACCATCTACCAGCAAAAGTAAGATGTCTACTACTTACCGTGGACAATCCGATGTGCTCCCTTTTTTACGGACACGAACAACAGGAACAAAGGTAGATGATGGCCAAAAAAGGAAAATGCTTGAATGGATCTCAAGTGGTCCAACAAGTGCCCTCTCAGCCACCTCAACTACCGCATCCAAAAAACACCAGTCCTCTGAGTTGTCATCCCAATCAAACTTGCTTTCTCCCAGCTCTGAAGTCTCCTTCAGCCCTGCACAGTATGGTGGAAGTGAGATGGCTGAGTCTGCAGAGCTGTTCAGTCACACTATAGCCTGGGAATCAGAGGTCTGCTCCCAAGCTACAGTGAGTACAGACCAGGAAATGGTCTGCAGTGATGCCCAGAACCATTGTGACTCTGATTCAGGCCGTGAAGACCAAGTTTCTGAGCATAATGTTGACCCTTTGTCACAAACTGTAACACCTGTGGTTATAGACAATGAGGAACATACTGATGACGATGAGACGCAGATACCAGATTGGGATGACAACTTAAATATTCAGTCAGGGCAAGAAGAGGCTCGGTCTGAGGGTGAGGGGAGTGCAAACACAACAATTGATGAGGAAGTTCTAGATCCCACCTACTGTCAACCCACAGTCAGGCACTCAAGGAGGTCAACAGAGGCGGTGGAGGAGGATGCAACTGACGACGAAGTTACCTTTGCGCCTTCCTGGACAGAGTCGGAGCACTGGTAGCACGTCTACAACTGCATCATCAGCCACCACTCTACCTCTGAGCACTAGTCGGGGGGGCTCAGCAGGTCGCATGCCCTCTAAGCTTTGCCTAGCCTGGTCCTTTTTTGACATAGAAAAAGATCGCCTAAATTATGTGATGTGTAAAATTTGTCGTGATTCTGTTAGTAGAGGTCAAAACCTCAGCAGTTTGACAACTTCTTCCATTAATCGTCACATGAATAAATATCATAGGTCCCAGTGGGAAGCTCACCGTGCTTCAATGCGGCCTAGCGGAGCGAACCATCCACCGCCTGCCCCTTCCAGTGCATCCGCGCTCTTCATCTTCTAGGACTGTGGGGACAGCTGTCACACCTGGTTTTCCACGCACAACTTCCACCACTGTAACCGCAACAGGCAGTTTGCTTGGTAGGTCCTCATTTGGTTTGGAAGGGGAAACAAGTGCATGTGTACAGCTCTATCAGACATCGATAGCACCAACGTTGGATGAAGACAACATCATGTCTCCGACTGCACTTTCCTCACAAACCTGCATTTTTCAAGGACACCCTACTCACCACCGTCTACACACAGCAGCCAGATCTCTGTCCCTCAGATGTGGACAAATAAAAGGCCATTTCCTGCGACCCATGACAAAGCTAAGAGGTTGACTTTATCCCTCTGTAAGCTCTTGGCTACCGAAATGCTGCCTTTCCGCCTGGTGGACACACAGGATTTTAGAGACCTTATGTCTGTCGCTGTGCCCCAGAACCAGATGCCCAGTCGCCACTACTTCTCTAAGAAAGGTGTGCCCGCGCTACACCAGCATGTCGCACACAACATCACCGCTTCCTTGAGAAACTCTGTGTGTGAACTGGTGCATTTTACCACCGATACTTGGACCAGTAAGCATGGACAGGGACGTTACATGTCGCTGACTGGGCACTGGGTAACTATGGTGATAGATGGTGAAGGGTCTGCTGCACAAGTCTTGCCGTCCCCACGACTTGTGTGTCAATCCTCTGTCTGTCCAAGTTCCGCCACTGCTTCTGCCTCCTCCACCTCATCTGGGTCCTCCACCTCCGCCCCAAGCCTGCTTGGTCAGGCCACCAGCGTTCTCACTGCGCAGAAGGAATCACGCACCCCTCATTACTATGCTGGCAGCAGAGCGCAACGTCATCAGGCGGTCTTTAGCTTGTCATGTCTTGGGAATAAGAGTCACACAGCTGAGGAGTTGTGGTCAGCTCTGCGGTCCGAGTTTAATAAATGGTTGTCTCCACTCAACCTGCAGCCTGGTAAGGCCGTGTGCGACAATGCTGCAAACCTGGGTGCGGCCCTTCGCTTGGGCAAGGTGACACACGTACCTTGTATGGCTCATGTGTTGAACCTTGTTGTCCAGCAATTTTTAACACACTATCCCGGCCTAGATGGCCTTCTGACCAGGGCACGAAAACTGTCTGCTCACTTCCGCCGTTCAAGCGCCGCAGCTGAGCGACTTGCATCGCTCCAGAAGTCTTTCGGCCTGCCGGTTCATCGCCTGAAATGCGATGTGCCGACACGCTGGAATTCGACTCTCCACATGTTACAGCGACTGTGGCAGCACCGCCGAGCCCTGGCGCAATACGTCATGACGTATAGCCTGGGCCAACGAGATGCAGAGGTGGGGCAGATCACCCTGATGGAGTGGTCTCAGATCAAGGACCTATGCACCCTTCTGCACAGTTTCGACATGGCGACGAATATGTTTAGCGCTGACAATGCCATTATCAGCATGACAATTCCAGTCATTTACATGCTGGAGCACACGCTAAACACTATTCGGAGTCAGGGGGTGGGACAACAGGAAGGGGAGGAACTACAGGAGGATTCATATGTGCAAGAGGCAACAACATCACCAAGGTCCAGACGTTCATCATCACCAAGGCGGCAGGCATGGGACCATGGGGGACAGGGATCAACAAGGGCGCATGGTAGCAGGCGAAATGTTGAGGAAGGTGCAGGAGAACATGAAGAAATGGAGGACGAACTGTCCATGGACATGGAAGACTCAGCGGATGAGGGAGACCTTGGTCAAATTTCAGTTGAAAGAGGTTGGGGGGAGATGTCAGAGGAAGAAAGAACGGTTAGCACCTCTATGCCACAAACACAGCGTGGACTTGGTCCGCATGGCTGCGCAAGACACATGAGCGCCTTCTTGCTGCATTACCTCCAATATGACCCTCGTATTGTCAAAATTAGAAGTGATGATGACTACTGGCTTGCCACACTATTAGATCCCCGGTACAAGTCCAAATTTTGTGACATAATTCCAGCCATAGAAAGGGACGCACGTATGCAGGAGTATCAGCAGAAGCTGTTACTCGATCTTAGCTCGGCTTTTCCACCAAACAACCGTGCAGGTGCAGGGAGTGAATCTCCCAGTTGTAACTTGACAAACATGGGACGGTCTCGTCATCTTCAACAGTCTACCTGTACCAGTAAGACTGTATCTGGTGCTGGTAACAGCAATTTTTTGGAATCTTTTCATAATTTTTTTAGACCCTCCTTTGCAAGGCCAACAGAGACAACAAGTCTAACACATAGTCAACGGCTGGAGAGGATGATACAGGAGTCTCTCCAAATGAACATCGATGCCATGACTTTGCAAATGGAGCCTTGCTCATTTTGGGCTTCAAATCTTGAAAAATGGCCAGAGCTCTCCACTTATGTCTTGGAGATTTTGTCGTGTCCAGCTGCCAGCGTTGTCTCTGAACGTGTCTTCAGTGCTGCTGGGTGTGTGCTGACAGATAAGCGCACGTGTCTGTCCAGTGACAATGTGGACAGACTAACGTTCATCAAAATGAACAAGTCATGGATCCACAAGGAATTTACTACCCCTGTGTCATCCTGGGGAGAGTAAATGCTTGTGGATTTGGAATGTGCTTGATGCAAATCAAAACATCCTGTTTGCAACTAGGGCACAAGTGCTACCACTGATGGGGTGTCTGTGTGGCCCAATGTTTTGAAAAAAGGGAGACTCCGCTTGGAGTAACCCTTACTTACATTGTTTTTAAAAATGATCCAAGATGAACAGAGCTGGGATCAGGAAAGACTTTGCTACCTACCCCGGTGTCATCCTGGGGACAGTTAATTATGGCGTATTTTTGAATGTGCTTGATGCAAATCAAAACATCCTGTTTGCAACTAGGGCACAAGTGCTGCCACTGAAGGGGTGGGTGTCTGTGTGGCCCAATTTTTTGAAAAAAGGGAGACTCCGCTTGGAGTAACCCTTGCTTGCTGTGTTTTTTAAAAATGATCCAAGATGAACAGAGCTGGGATCAGGAAAGACTTTGCTACCTACCCCGGTGTCATCCTGGGGACGGTTAATTATGGCGTATTTTTGAATGAGCTTGATGCAAATCTAGCTGTGAAGTGTACAACTGGGACACAACTGCTGCCACTGAAGGGGTGGGTGTGTGTGTGGCCCAATTTTTGGAAAAAAGGGAGACTCCGCTTGGAGTAACCCTTGCTTACATTGTTTTTTAAAAGGAGCCAAGATGAACAAGTCATGGTTCAGCAAAGACTTTGCTACCTACCCCGGTGTCATCCTGGGGACGGTTAAGAATGGCGTATTTTTGAATGTGCTTGATGCAAATCAAAACATCCTGTTTGCAACTAGGGCCCAAGTGCTGCCACTGATGGGGTGGGTGTCTGTGTGGCCCAATTTTTTTAAAAAAGGGAGACTCCGCTTGGAGTAACCCTTGCTTGCTGTGTTTTTTAAAAATGATCCAAGATGAACAGAGCTGGGATCAGGAAAGACTTTGCTACCTACCCCGGTGTCATCCTGGGGACGGTTAATTATGGCGTTTTTTTGAATGTGCTTGATGCAAATCTAGCTGTGAAGTGTACAACTGGGGCACAAGTGCTGCCACTGAATGGGTGGGTGTGTGTGGGGCACAATTTTTGGAAAAAAAGGGAGACTCCGCTTGGAGTAACCCTTACTTACATTGTTTTTTAAAAGGAGCCAAGATGAACAAGTCATGGTTCAGCAAAGACTTTGCTACCTACCCCGGTGTCATCCTGGTTAAGAATGGCGTATTTTTGAATGTGCTTGATGCAAATCTAGCTGTGAAGTGTACAACTGGGGCACAAGTGCTGCCACTGAAGGGGTGGGTGTCTGTGTGGCCCAATTTTTGGAAAAAAGGGAGACTCCGCTTGGAGTCACCTTGCAGTGTTTTACATGATTTTAGAAGGGCGTGCTATGCCTATATCTGTGTCTCGTCCTCTTTTTCCTCGTTACGCTCTTTTGTTTTCGAATGAGAATTTGTTCTTGTCACTTTCCCATGTGTTTGTGTTGTGTTGTGAGTTGTTTGTCACCTTTTGGACACCTTTGAGGGTGTTTTCTAGGTGTTTTTATGTGTTTGTGATTGCCTGCCATTGTTTCCTATGCGGTTCGAGTTCGGTTCGTCGAACGTTCGACGAACCGAACTCGAACGGGACCTCCATTCGGCGAACCGACCTCGAGCCGAACCGCGACCGGTTCGCTCATCTCTGTTTGTGACGCCACCCGTGGTGTGTGGTAATTGGGAGTACCCGGGGATGATGGAACGGGGGCAGCAAAGTGTTGTAACCCTCCACGGGTAAGGTGTGCCCCGGGACTCGGTGGGGGGAATGCCGTGGGGATGCAGGGGTCACTCTCGAACTCACTCAGTTCATAGGCAGACAATGACAATCGGGTAAACCAAGTCTCTGGGTACCGCTGCCGCTGACAGGAGCTCGTCTGGGTCCCGCCCCCAAGTGGTGTGGCCTGATGATCCGTGACCTGCCTCCTGGCACTTAGTTTGACTTCAACTTGATGGCCCGGTAGCATGGAACTAGCCGGGACCCGCTCCCTACTATGGCTATGTATGGGAGCTTGCTCTCAGGACTCATGTACCGCCCTGGGCTCGGCTGCGACCGAGCCACTCGGATCCGGGCTTGCTGGTGGGTGGCTCGAGCATCTCCGAACCCGGGGGTCCTGTGGTGGTCACTTCGATCTAAAAGGGGCTGGCGGTTTAGGGGACGTAGGTGTACGGCCGGAGCCGTGGTTAAGTTCGTGATGCCACCCACGGGTTGTGGTGAAGGTGGACACCACCACTGAAGTTACGGGGCACCCGGGGGAGCTGTTGCGCAACAAGATGTTAACCCCTCCATGGGTAGGGATGGTGGCCATGGGACCCGTTGGGGAGAGCTAGTTGGGTGATGTAGGGAGGTGCACTGCCTGAGGGCACTGATGTACTCACGATTAGTAACACACACAAGTCTTTGGTAAACCAAGATGATGGTGGTTGGTGCCCGCAGCCGGCTGCGCTCTGGTCTCCCACCCCAGTTGGTGGTCTCTGCCTTTCTCCTGCACCTGTTTGAATATTGATGGACTACATGAACTTGCAATACACGAGTCCGCTCTCCGGCTTGTGATTGTCTTAGGAGCCCTTTTGCCCGCAGACACTGGCCCGTGGGATCTCTCTGCCTGGGCGGTGGCTTTCTATCCCCCTCGTTGGGCTGTTGTCTTCAGTCGGGACTTCGGGTGGGAAAGGACCTATAGTCCTGGCCGCAATCAGCTAATTAGCTAGCCCCCAGTAGCTTCTGGACCTAGCTTCAGGGTCTGAATACCCCCTTTTGTTATCCGGTTTCCAGTCGGTTCCCCTGGTAAGTACCGGCGGGCCACTACCCTGTCCCGGTCCACCACGGTTTCGCCGAGCCGTCTTCCCAGCTCCTGCAGGCAGAGGCCTCCGTATGCCTCCTAGCCAAAGGTGCCCGGGCTCCAACCCTGGCACCTGTCAGTTAGTTGCAGACATGACACACAGGCCTGCTTCCACTTTACTTCCCCTCCACTAACAGACTGTCTGAACTCAAACTAAACTGACTGTGTTTTCCTGCTTCAGGCTCTCTGAACTCCACAGTGGGAATGGCCAACTGCCTGGCTCCGCCCCCTGGTGTGCCCATCAAGCCCTGAGGGAGGTGACTAGGGTTTTAATGGTTGGCTGATGACACCTTTTTAGGGGACAAGTGTTGTGCGGGGCTCTAACTGTGACTACCTGGCTAGTCCAGGGCGTCACACTGACGCTTGGGATTTTCTGGACCGTTTTGGTTGGAAAGTCCTATCCCCCTCGTTGCGCTAATGCCCTGATTCTGGAGCGGATGGGAACGGATCGTAAAGGCACCATTCTCCTCAGGTGAATTGTTGGGTTCTAGACAAGAAAAAAACAAGGAGAAAAATTGTATGAAAAATACCCTGAATAATAATGAATAATATGCAAGTGCTTAATAACAGGGTACTTAGTATATACATTTTTGCAAAAACGTAAGAAGCCATCCCACTTCGTCACGATGTACCCATCTGGGATGGTCCCTAACCAACTAAAGTTAAAACCATTATATATAACTGACTTGTGTCTATCAAAAACTCCAATGTGAATGGTAATGTGACGCCCTGGACTAGCCAGGTAGTCACAGGTAGGCCCTTACACAAACACCTCCCCCCCTTAATAAGGTGACAGAAGCCAACCTACAAAACCCTTGTCACCTCCCTCAGGGTTTGATGTTCACACCAGGGGGTGGAGCCAGGCGGTTGTCCACACCCACCGAGGAGTTCACATGCCCTGAGGCAGGAAAAACAGTTGGTTCCCGGTGGGGAGCAGAGTTAGATGAGTCTTGAGAGTGAAGAGGAGTGAAGTTCAAGGGCAGACGTGCGTCCAGGTCTGTCATAGTCTACAACAGGTGTCTGGGTTGGAGCCCTGTCACCTCTGGCAAGGAGGAAGACGGTGGTGGCCACCTGCAGGAGCTGGGATTACAGCTGGTGGAACCGTAGGGACCAGGGACGGGCGGTGGCCCGCCGGTACCGAACCGAGCAACCGATTGGAAACCGGAGCACCAGAAGGGGTATTCAGACCCAGTACGAGGCCCAGAAAAAACTGGGCTGAGTCAAATCAACTGATTGAGGACTGGACTTTAGGCCCTTTCCGACCTAAGACCCGACTGAAGACAACAGCCCAACCATTAGGGTAAAGCCACCGCCCAAGCATAGAGACCCGAGGGGCCAGCGTCTGCGGGCAAAAAAGGCTTTCCCGCCACACACCAGGCTGGGGAGCGGACTACCGTTGCTCAGGCATAGGAGTCATCATTTCTACACAAGTGAGGTGCAGGAGAAAGGCGGAAACCACCAACCTGATAAGGAGAAAAGCGCAGCTGGCTGCGGGCACCGTTCATCATCTTGTTTGGTTTACCAGAGACTCCAGCGTGTTTGTAATAGTGAGTACAACAGTGCCTTCGGGACGCGCACCGCGCCGCACCACACCGACACGCCAGTACCATCCATTCCCCCGCCTCAGCACCTCCCTTGGGCTCCCGGGACCATCATCCCCCCTACCCACAGAGTGGTCAACACCAAGCTGCGCAACACTGTCCCCGGGAGCCTAGTCAACGGCAGCGGTGGTGTCCATCCATTCACCACAATCCGAGGGTGGCGTCACAAACTCAAATCCCCTACAAACAACCGCGGTTCCGGCCGTGGACCTCAACACCAAAATCCCTACGTGTAGAGCCAACCCCCTTTCAGAGCGACGTGACCCCCGGGTCCGTGAGGAGATCGAGCCACCCACCGATGAGCACGGATCCGAGCGGCTCGGCAGCCGGCCGAGCCCCGGGGTGGTACAGTAACAAGTGGTCAGCTAGGTCCCAGATTAAATACACAGCATGTTTACTGTTTTTTTTGTTATAGCTCAGTTTTTTGGTGTTTTTTTGTCTGCTATCTTGCTTTATTGCAAGTTGGGGGCCCAGCCCTCCTTATACTGAGGCTGAACAACCAACTACTTCCCACTTTGCTGTGTATTGACTACCAAAAATAAAGGTGACCCCATGTCTTTTTTTATATATATCTATTTTGTTGCTAAATAAAAGGCTAAGCACCCTTTAGGGCCACATGAAAGGCACTAAAGGGTGTCAGCTTAGAATATGTAGGGGGTATGAGATTATATAGGTGTTTGACCTATCTATCTATCTATCTATCTATCTATTTATCTATCTATCTCAATTTACCTACCATCTAGCTCTAACTTTATATGCTTGCTTTGTTGTTTCATCAACTTCACGGTGCACAGTTTTTTGAAATGTAAAAGATTATGTTAAAAATGGATGTCACATGGATGTCACACAGATATCACACAGACGCCATATGGATGTCACACGGATCACAGACAGACGATACACGGATGGAGAAACGCACTTGCACAGCACTCACATGACATGGAATGACACTTGCATGTCACTCACATCTCACTCCAAGATACAGTAGATGGTTTCAGGAGCAACTACGGACCCATATTTCACACGCACATGTGAGTGAACCCTAAGGGGTACTTTGCACGCTGCGATATCGCTACTGCGATATCTTCGGGGTCAAATCGAAAGTGACGAACATCCGGCGCCGATAATGACGTTGCAACGTGTAAAGCCTAGATGCGCCGATAAATGATCGCCAGTGATCTGTGTAGCGTCGGTCATTTTCATAATGTCGCATTAATAGGAGATATGATATTGCTCCTCATTCCTGCGGCAGCACACATCGCTGTGTGTGAAGCCGCAGGAGCGAGGAACATCTCCTTACCTGCCTCCACCGCCTATGCGGAAGGAGGTGGTGAGCGGGATGTTTACATCCCGCTTATCTCCGCCCCTCCGCTTCTATTGGCCGCCTGCCGTGTGACGTCGCTGTGACGCCGCACGACCCGTCCCCTTAGGAAGGAGGCGGGTCGCCGGCCAGAGCGACGTCGCAGGGCAGGTAAGTGCGTGTGAAGCTGCCATAGCGATAAAGTTCGCTACGGCAGCTATCACAAGATATCACATGTGCAACGGGGGTGGGTACTAACGCGCTCGGCATCGCTAGCCGTTGCTAGCGATGTCGCAATGTGCAAAGTACCCCTAAAACTGAGAATGTCCCAATGGGCAGTACAATGCAAAATAGAAAAGGCTCATACCTTCATTTACAAATACATTCTACTTCAGAGCTACAATATTAGGGGTCATGAGCTGATCTTCCTATACTTTGCTCTATCAATGATGTTAGTTATAGGCAAATGACTTCTTTATATTCACTTTTCACCTACAATGATGTAGCTATGAGACCACAACAGGAGTGACGATTAAACACTGGAGAGTAAGGGCTGCTTTACACGTTGCGATATCATTACTGATATCGCTAGCGTGCAAACCCGCCTCCATCGGATGTGTGACACAGGCAAATCGCTGCCCGTTGTGCATAACATCGCTAGGAACAGTTACACTATTACCTGCCTAGTGATGTCGCTGTGACCGGCAAACCGCCTCCTTTCTAAGGGGGGGTGACGTTCGGCGTCACAGCGACGTCACTAAGTGGGCGCCCATTCAAAGTGGAGGGGCGGAGATGAGCGGGACAAACATCCCACCCACCTTCTTCCTTCCGCATTGCTGGCGGGACGCAGGTAAGGTGAGGTTCCTCGTTCCTGCGGTGTCACACATAGCAATGTGTGCTGCCGCAGGAATGACGAACTACATCTTTACTTCAGCAGCAACGATAATTGAGATTAGGGGGGGATGTCACCGATTAGCGATTTTGAACGTTTTTACAACAATTCAAAATCGCTAATAGCTGTCACACGCAATGACATCGCTAACGCGGCCGGATGTGCGTCTCAAAATCCGTGACCCCAAACAGATCGCTTTAGCGATGTCGTAGCGTGTAAAGCCACCTTAAGGCTGTGTGCACATGTAAAGTATTTGGTGCAGAAATTTCTGCCCCATTTCTGAATCTCTTGTCAAAAAAACGCAGAGGCAAAAGTGAGTGCTACATTTTTTCAATATTTGTTATGTTTTTTTATGTTTATTGCCACGCATTTGACATGCCCACTCCAGGGTTTGGGGGTACTCGGAACTGAGCCGGACTAGTCCGGCGATGTCAGCGGGGCGAGGTCCAGGTCCGTGACCCTGGCAGTGTCTTTTAAATAATAAAGGGGATGATGATGAGAGTTGTATTTTTTGAGATTTTATAGTTCATGATGCCACCTGTGATATTTCGGCTATGTGGACCGCTGCTGCACTGTGTGTTTCCCGGGGCAGGTGATAATGGCGCAGCTGAGGTAATCTTGCTCCCCGAAGGTGGAGTGGGACCCCGGTGTCATTATCCGATGTTCAATGACTACCATGAACACAATTAGTGATGAGCGAGCATGCTTGTCACTACTCGGTACTCGCACGAGTATCACTGTACTCGGGCTGCTCGGCGGGGACCGAGTAATCTCGCGATACTCGTGCTTTACTCGTG
The DNA here is from genome assembly GCF_048569485.1 of Anomaloglossus baeobatrachus. Lineage (NCBI taxonomy): Eukaryota > Metazoa > Chordata > Amphibia > Anura > Aromobatidae > Anomaloglossus > Anomaloglossus baeobatrachus. The sequence continues at coordinate 586,150,355 of NC_134355.1, forward strand.
GTCTTCATTTCTGCATGTTGGCGCTCTTTTGAGAGCCAGCCCTCATGCAGGGATTGGCTGGCAGACCACTGCAATGCCACAGCCCTGTTAGTTGTGGAATTGCAGTGATTGGCCGGCCTGCACAGCGTCACCGAGCCTTTATATCGGCCGGCGCGCTGTGCTCTGCTCACAGCTATTCTGACAGTGAGTGTAGGGAGAGTGTCGCTGATTCAGGGAAAGCTTTGCGGCCCTTTATAGCTTTTTCAGTTGCAGGGCTGCAAACAGTGTGACCAAAAGTCCTTCTCAGGACTATTCTAGTTGTATACAGGCAGGCAGGGTATAGCCAGGTCGGAGTACAGTAGCAGAGTCCTTCTCAGGACTATTGTTGCTATATACAGGCAGGGTATAGCCAGGTCTGAATACAGGCTAGTGACCAAAAGAGTCCTTGTCAGGACTATTGTAGCAGTATACAGGCAGGCAGGCAGGCAGGGTAGTGGTGACCGTATACCAGCCTTCATATCTGGGGCTGGTGTACACAGTGTAAAACAGTCCAGATAGTGTCTGACTTGTCTGTACTGTAATTGTCGCTCCCCAAAAAAACCTGTTAGTAGGTTATTATTGCGTCCGTGCTTGGTTTTTAAAACCGCACGTGTGTGCCTGTTGGTGGCAGCGTACAGGTGCACTGGTGTGCGTTTACCAAACTATTATATAACGCACAAGTGTAGTGTATAATACACGTCAGTCAGCAGTGGCTGATAGTGTCAGAGTTCTTAATTTTTGCTCCTAAAACCTGTGTTAGGTTATTATTGCGTCCGTGCTTGGTTTTTAAAACCGCACGTGTGTGCCTGTTGGTGGCAGCGTACAGGTGCACTGGTGTGCGTTTACCAAACTATTATATAACGCACAAGTGTAGTGTATAATACACGTCAGTCAGCAGTGGCTGATAGTGTCAGAGTTCTTAATTTTTGCTCCTAAAACCTGTGTTAGGTTATTATTGCGTCCGTGCTTGGTTTTTAAAACCGCACGTGTGTGCCTGTTGGTGGCAGCGTACAGGTGCACTGGTGTGCGTTTACCAAACTATTATATAACGCACAAGTGTAGTGTATAATACACGTCAGTCAGCAGTGGCTGATAGTGTCAGAGTTCTTAATTTTTGCTCCTAAAACCTGTGTTAGGTTATTATTGCGTCCGTGCTTGGTTTTTAAAACCGCACGTGTGTGCCTGTTGGTGGCAGCGTACAGGTGCACTGGTGTGCGTTTACCAAACTATTATATAACGCACAAGTGTAGTGTATAATACACGTCAGTCAGCAGTGGCTGATAGTGTCAGAGTTCTTAATTTTTGCTCCTAAAACCTGTGTTAGGTTATTATTGCGTCCGTGCTTGGTTTTTAAAACCGCACGTGTGTGCCTGTTGGTGGCAGCGTACAGGTGCACTGGTGTGCGTTTACCAAACTATTATATAACGCACAAGTGTAGTGTATAATACACGTCAGTCAGCAGTGGCTGATAGTGTCAGAGTTCTTAATTTTTGCTCCTAAAACCTGTTAGTAGGTTATTATTGCGTCCGTGCTTGGTTTTTAAAACCGCACGTGTGTGCCTGTTGGTGGCAGCGTACAGGTGCACTGGTGTGCGTTTACCAAACTATTATATAACGCACAAGTGTAGTGTATAATACACGTCAGTCAGCAGTGGCTGATAGTGTCAGAGTTCTTAATTTTTGCTCCTAAAACCTGTGTTAGGTTATTATTGCGTCCGTGCTTGGTTTTTAAAACCGCACGTGTGTGCCTGTTGGTGGCAGCGTACAGGTGCACTGGTGTGCGTTTACCAAACTATTATATAACGCACAAGTGTAGTGTATAATACACGTCAGTCAGCAGTGGCTGATAGTGTCAGAGTTCTTAATTTTTGCTCCTAAAACCTGTGTTAGGTTATTATTGCGTCCGTGCTTGGTTTTTAAAACCGCACGTGTGTGCCTGTTGGTGGCAGCGTACAGGTGCACTGGTGTGCGTTTACCAAACTATTATATAACGCACAAGTGTAGTGTATAATACACGTCAGTCAGCAGTGGCTGATAGTGTCAGAGTTCTTAATTTTTGCTCCTAAAACCTGTTAGTAGGTTATTATTGCGTCCGTGCTTGGTTTTTAAAACCGCACGTGTGTGCCTGTTGGTGGCAGCGTACAGGTGCACTGGTGTGCGTTTACCAAACTATTATATAACGCACAAGTGTAGTGTATAATACACGTCAGTCAGCAGTGGCTGATAGTGTCAGAGTTCTTAATTTTTGCTCCTAAAACCTGTGTTAGGTTATTATTGCGTCCGTGCTTGGTTTTTAAAACCGCACGTGTGTGCCTGTTGGTGGCAGCGTACAGGTGCACTGGTGTGCGTTTACCAAACTATTATATAACGCACAAGTGTAGTGTATAATACACGTCAGTCAGCAGTGGCTGATAGTGTCAGAGTTCTTAATTTTTGCTCCTAAAACCTGTGTTAGGTTATTATTGCGTCCGTGCTTGGTTTTTAAAACCGCACGTGTGTGCCTGTTGGTGGCAGCGTACAGGTGCACTGGTGTGCGTTTACCAAACTATTATATAACGCACAAGTGTAGTGTATAATACACGTCAGTCAGCAGTGGCTGATAGTGTCAGAGTTCTTAATTTTTGCTCCTAAAACCTGTGTTAGGTTATTATTGCGTCCGTGCTTGGTTTTTAAAACCGCACGTGTGTGCCTGTTGGTGGCAGCGTACAGGTGCACTGGTGTGCAATTTCCAGAAACTTTGATATAACGCACAAGTAGTGAATATACACGTCAGCAGTGCACAGCATTGCAAAATGCGCAAGGGCATTGGCAAGGAACAAGGAAGTGGACGTGATGGTGGTGCAGGCAGAGGCCGAGGTCGTGGGCAAGCTCTAATTTCGCCACAACAAAGGGCCACATCTAGTCGCTCGCACGTCCTGTCCCAAATTCTTGGGGACCGCAGCAGTACACCGCTCTTGAACCAAGACCAGTGTCAACAGGTTGTTAGTTGGATAGCGGATAATGCTTCCAGTCAGATTGGCACCACCACAAACACTCTGTCTTCCACACGGTCAAGTGTCAGTAGCCGTGATACTGCACCGCACATTTCTGAACCTGATCCTCCTTCCTACCACCAGGCTGAGTACACGTCCTCCTCGGACATTAATGATCCCACACTTGGACACTCGGAAGAGCTGTTCACGTTTCCATTCACACATTCTGGCCTCTCGCCAGCTCATATTGAAGTGGGTCATGAGGAGATCGTCTGTACAGATAGCCAAATATTTGAGCAGCCACGTTCTCACGAAGTTGGCAACGTGTCTCAACAAGTGGTGGACGATGATGAGACACAATTGTCAGCAAGTCAGGAGGAGGAGCAGGGTGCGGAAGAGGAAGACGACGTGGTGGATGATCCAGTAACTGACCCAACCTGGCAGGAGGATATGCAGAGCGAGGACAGCAGTGCACAGGGGGAGGGAGGCGTAGCATCACAACAGGCAGTAAGAAGCAGGGTGGTGGTCCCAGGCAGAAGTCAGGCAACCGTTCCCCGTAACAACACGACGACACAAGGTGCCTGTACAAATGTTAGGTCTTCACGAGTCTGGCAGTTTTTTAAGTTGGATCCAGATGATTCAAAAAAGGCCATTTGCAACACCTGCCGTGCCAGCATCAGCAGGGGTACCAAAACTAGCAGCCTGACCACCACCAGCATGATCAGGCACATGTCAGCCAAGCACCCGACTTTGTGGGAAGTACAACAGAGTCGAGGAGCAGTGCTTGCTGATGTCACTGCTACGTCTTCGCTGGTTGTGCATGCGAGCCAATCCTCTGTCCATGCTGCCTGCGAACAAGCCTCCTCCACTCCTGCACCTGCAGTTGCCTACGCAGAAAGAACACCATCATCAAGCACGTCCTTGTCCCAGCGCAGCGTTCAGTTATCCATTCAGCAAACCTTTGAACGCAGGCGCAAATACACTGCCAACACCCCACATGCCACAGTTCTAAATGCTAACATTTCGCGACTGCTTGCGCTGGAAATGTTGCCTTTTAGGCTGGTGGAGACAGAAGCATTCCGTGACCTGATGGCGGCAGCTGTCCCACGTTACTCGGTCCCCAGCCGCCACTATTTCTCCCGGTGTGCCGTCCCCGCGTTGCATAACCACGTGTCACAAAACATCACACGTGCCCTGAACAACGCTGTTTCACCCAAAGTCCACCTAACCACAGACACGTGGACAAGTGCTTGTGGGCAAGGCCGCTACATCTCGTTGACGGCACACTGGGTTAATATTGTGGAAGCTGGGACCCAGTCTGAGCGAGGGACGGAACACGTCCTTCCCACACCAAGGTTTGCAGGCCCTACCTCAGTCAGTGTTTCACCCACACTCTACAGCTCCGGAATGTCATGCTCTTCAGCCTCCTCCTCCTCCTGCGCATCCTCATCCACTGTGCCCTCCACACCAGTCACAAGCTGGAAGCACTGCAGCACTGCCTCGGCGAAGCGGCAACAGGCTGTGCTGAAGCTAATCTGCATAGGTGACAAACCCCACAATGCAGAAGAGCTGTGGACAGCTCTGAAACAGCAGGCAGATCACTGGCTCACACCTCTGAACCTAAAGCCAGGAAAGGTCGTTTGTGACAATGGCCGGAACCTGGTGGCGGCTTTGAGGCGAGGCCAGCTGACACATGTTCCATGCGTGGCCCATGTGCTCAACCTCGTGGTTCAGCGGTTTATAAAGTCATACCCAGAGCTGTCTGATCTGCTGGTAAAAGTTCGCCGCCTGTCTGCACATTTTCGAAAGTCACCTACTGCTTCAGCCGGCCTTGCCGGCTTTCAGCGCCGTTTGCATCTTCCGGCTCACAGACTGGTGTGTGATGTCCCCACGCGTTGGAATTCAACTCTGCACATGTTGGTCAGGATATGTGAGCAGAAGAGGGCAGTTGTTGAGTACCTGCATCACCTAAGCCGTCGGGAAATGGGTCAAACTCCACACATAACACCTGAGGAGTGGAGATGGATGTCAGACCTATGTACCATCCTCCAAAACTTTGAGGACTCCACCAAGATGGTGAGTGGTGATGACGCCATTATTAGCGTCACCATACCGCTACTCTGCCTTCTAAAACGGTCCCTTTTGAAAAACAAACATGATGCATTGCAGGCGGAGCGCGATGAGTTGCAGCAAGAAACAGTAGTGGGTGTGGGTGATAACACACAGCCCAGCCTCGTCTCATCACAACGTGCAGTGGAGGACTATGACGAGGAGGAGGATGAAGACATGGAGCAACTCTCCGGCCAAATTGAGGATATGACATGCACACCAGTCATATCCTCGATTCAGCGTGGCTGGCCAGAGGACAGGGTAGATGAGGAGGAGGAGGAGGAGGAGGAGGAGGAGGACAGCATGTTCAGTCATCTTGTTGGTCAGGCTACTGAAGTCCTGGCTGTTAAGAGTCTGGCGCACATGGCTGACTTTATGGTAAGCTGCCTGTCTCGTGACCCTCGCGTTAAGAACATCTTGGCCGACAATCATTACTGGTTGGTAACACTGTTAGACCCACGCTACAAGGAGAACTTTTTGTCTCTTATTCCCGTGGATGAGAGGTCAACCAAAATGCAGCAGTTTCGGAAGGCCATACTCACGGAAGTAGGCAAAGCATTCCCCTCACAAAACGCTAGCGGCATAGGTCAGGAATCAGTGGACAACCGAGGCGTACAGCCGAGAGAGGCACAAGTCCAATCCGCCAGAGGTAGGGGAACAGTCTTTAAGATGTGGGACAGTTTTCTCAGCCCCTCACGTACCACAGCCCCTGAGGTGCGGGGTAGTGCCACAAGAAATCCTAAGTTTGCCCAGATGCTGAAGGAGTACCTTGCAGATCGAACAACTGTACTCCGACATTCCTCTGTGCCTTACAATTATTGGGTATCCAAGCTGGACACGTGGCATGAATTGGCTCTCTACGCCTTGGAAGTCCTGGCCTGCCCTGCTGCTAGCGTTTTGTCAGAGCGTGTTTTTAGTGCCGCAGGTGGAATCATTACAGATAAACGCACCCGCCTGTCAACTGAAAATGCTGACAGGCTGACTCTGATAAAGATGAACAAGGGTTGGATTGGGCCAGACTTCACCACACCACCAGCAAATGAGAGCGGAATTTAAAGTTTGCCATGTACCTCCACTCACCCATGGGTACACTTCTCGACTTTGGATAATCGCTGGACTGCTCCTCCTTCTCCTCATGCGCCATCATGATGACCGTTACAATAGTTAGGTCTTTGTTTCAGGTATACCCCCAGTGGTAAATTTTTTCGCCCATTCTTTGCAGAATGGACATTACAACGACAGGAGACCCGCTCCTTTGCAATGGGAACAATGTTTTGAGGCCCTCATGCACGTCTCTACCCAGGGACAACGTGTAGCCTCCCAATTTTTGGCTGCCCTGCCTAAGGGCTATACTGAAATACACCCACTTCCTTAAAATGGACACTTAATGTTTTGAGGCCCTCATGCACGTCTCTACCCAGGGACAATGTGGAGCCTCCCAATTTTTGGCTGCCCTGGCAAAGGGCTATACTGAAATAGACCCACTTCCTTACAATGGGCACTTCAGGTTTAAAGGCCATCATGCACGTCTCTACCCAGGGACAATGTGGAGCCTCCCAATTTTTGGCTGCCCTGCCTAAGGGCTATACTGAAATACACCCACTTCCTTAAAATGGACACTTAATGTTTTGAGGCCCTCATGCACGTCTCTACCCAGGGACAACGTGTAGCCTCCCAATTTTTGGCTGCCCTGCCTAAGGGCTATACTGAAATACACCCACTTCCTTAAAATGGACACTTAATGTTTTGAGGCCCTCATGCACGTCTCTACCCAGGGACAATGTGGAGCCTCCCAATTTTTGGCTGCCCTGGCAAAGGGCTATACTGAAATAGACCCACTTCCTTACAATGGGCACTTCAGGTTTAAAGGCCATCATGCACGTCTCTACCCAGGGACAATGTGGAGCCTCCCAATTTTTGGCTGCCCTGCCTAAGGGCTATACTATAATACACCCACTTCCTGACAATGGACACTTAATGTTTTGAGGCCCTCATGCACGTCTCTACCCAGGGACAATGTGGAGCCTCCCAATTTTTGGCTGCCCTGGCAAAGGGCTATACTGAAATAGACCCACTTCCTTACAATGGGCACTTCAGGTTTAAAGGCCATCATGCACGTCTCTACCCAGGGACAATGTGGAGCCTCCCAATTTTTGGCTGCCCTGCCTAAGGGCTATACTATAATACACCCACTTCCTGACAATGGACACTTAATGTTTTGAGGCCCTCATGCACGTCTCTACCCAGGGACAATGTGGAGCCTCCCAATTTTTGGCTGCCCTGGCAAAGGGCTATACTGAAATAGACCCACTTCCTTACAATGGGCACTTCAGGTTTAAAGGCCATCATGCACGTCTCTACCCAGGGACAATGTGGAGCCTCCCAATTTTTGGCTGCCCTGCCTAAGGGCTATACTGAAATACACCCACTTCCTTAAAATGGACACTTAATGTTTTGAGGCCCTCATGCACGTCTCTACCCAGGGACAACGTGTAGCCTCCCAATTTTTGGCTGCCCTGCCTAAGGGCTATACTGAAATACACCCACTTCCTTAAAATGGACACTTAATGTTTTGAGGCCCTCATGCACGTCTCTACCCAGGGACAATGTGGAGCCTCCCAATTTTTGGCTGCCCTGGCAAAGGGCTATACTGAAATAGACCCACTTCCTTACAATGGGCACTTCAGGTTTAAAGGCCATCATGCACGTCTCTACCCAGGGACAATGTGGAGCCTCCCAATTTTTGGCTGCCCTGCCTAAGGGCTATACTATAATACACCCACTTCCTGACAATGGACACTTAATGTTTTGAGGCCCTCATGCACGTCTCTACCCAGGGACAATGTGGAGCCTCCCAATTTTTGGCTGCCCTGGCAAAGGGCTATACTGAAATAGACCCACTTCCTTACAATGGGCACTTCAGGTTTAAAGGCCATCATGCACGTCTCTATCCAGGGACAATGTGGAGCCTCCCAATTTTTGGCTGCCCTGCCTAAGGGCTATACTGAAATACACCCACTTCCTTAAAATGGACACTTAATGTTTTGAGGCCCTCATGCACGTCTCTACCCAGGGACAATGTGGAGCCTCCCAATTTTTGGCTGCCCTGGCAAAGGGCTATACTGAAATAGACCCACTTCCTTACAATGGGCACTTCAGGTTTAAAGGCCATCATGCACGTCTCTACCCAGGGACAATGTGGAGCCTCCCAATTTTTGGCTGCCCTGCCTAAGGGCTATACTATAATACACCCACTTCCTGACAATGGACACTTAATGTTTTGAGGCCCTCATGCACGTCTGTATGCAGGGGCATTGGTGAACCTCACAATTTAGGACTGCCCTGGCAAAGGAAAATACTACAAAGACTCACTTCCTCAAAATGGGCACATTAGACTCAAGAGGCCTTCATGTACGTCTCTTCTCAGGGACATCGGAGTGCCACACAATGTTTTCACGTAAAATCTTTCATGTATTGATCTCAAAAAGTAACATACACCAGATCTATCTCACTATTGGGTATGTGCCCTTAACATTTCCGCCATGAAAAATCATTTTGGGGTCATTTTGGAAGGTTTTCTGGTGAGTCCGTAAAAATGGCGTAAAACGCGGACAAAATTGTTCACAGCTGTGACTTTTGAGTGATAAATGCTTCAAGGGGTCTTCCCCATGCTGTTGCCATGTCATTTGAGCACTCTTCTGAGACTTTTGTGACATTTTTAGGGTTTCTCCATGCTGCCGGGAGGTCATTTCACAAAAATACTCGGGTCTCCCATAGGATAACATTGGGCTCGTTGCTCGGGCCGAGTACACGAGTATCTTGGGAGGCTCGGCCCGAGCTTCGAGCACCCGAGCTTTTTAGTACTCGCTCATCACTAAACACAATTCACCAGACTCGTAAGTAATAAAGCACCGACCGCAAGCCCTGAACTTAACACCACACTAGAAGTAGATGGGTAACATGCCTAAAAACCTAGATGCCTCAAACCCAGCCGGAGAACTACATAACCTACAAGGCAGAAAGTGAAAAGAAACTATCTTGCCTCAGAGCAGATTTCCCCAAAGAAAAATAGGCAGCCTCCCACATGTACAGACTGTGAGCAAAGATAAAAAAGACATACACAGTAAGAGCAAGATGGAGAAAAGAGAGGCCACACTATACTAAATACGAAAGGATAGGGAACTCTTACAGTCGGCATGAAAAACCCTATCAAAACTTCCTACACAGAATGTGCAAAAAGGAAGAGTAATCTAATACTCGCACGTTCACAATCCGTACAAGACTCTGGTGAAACTGTAGGAAAAAACTAGCAATTACCTAAAGCCTGCTTTACACGTTGCAATTTCGCATACGATTTCATATGCGATTTGCAACGCCCCCATCGTATGTGTGGCACGTTCAATTTGTTGAACGTGCCGCACATACGAGTAGCCCCCGTCACACGTACTTACCCGTCCATACGACCTCACTGTGGGCGGCGAACGTCCACTTCCTGGAGTGGGAGGGATGTTCGGCGTCCCAGCGGCATCACATGGCAGCCGGCCAATAGAAGCGAAGGGGCGGAGCTGAGCGGGACATAAACATCCCGCCCACCTCCTGGCTTCCGCATTGTGGGCCGGGAGCCACAGGACGCTGGTAAGATCTGTTCATCTGTTCACTGCGATGTGTGCTACCCCGGGTACGATGAACAATCTGATGTGCAATTCTAGAGACAGGTACGATGTGTATGCGATGAACGTTTTAACGTTCAATAGTAATCGCACGTACCTGTCACACACTGCAATGTAACTTACGATGCCGGATGTGCGTCACTTACGACGTGACCCCGCCGACACATTGTAAGATACATTGCAGCGTTTAAAGCGGACTTAACCCTTGCTAACATAAATAGCATAGACTGACTAGGAAGATAAATCTTCCTTATCTGAAGGCACAAACAAAACAGGATACAATACAAAAAAAACCTTCAGAGATAATTCACAGAAGCAATAATCAAATAACACACAAAAGTATGAAGCAAAACCAAGAACTTAGCTTAGCTTAGCTTGATAGCAGGGAAGCCAGGCAGACAAGAGTCAGGTTCCTATTATCTCTGGAATTTCAGACAACTGGAAAAGACAAACAGCCAGCACATACCTAAATCCAAAATCAAGGTTTGAGCTGTGAACCAGGTGTGTAGAACTGAGGAACAGAATCCAACACACTAACATCAACGACCACAGGAGGGGGTCCATGAACAGAGCTTCACCAAACAGCATTCACCACAACACCCCGGGGCGACCATTAGAAATCTGAAAAGCCTATGAGGGCAGGTTGTGATGCAGGAGGAATGGCTATGCAATAACAGTTTTTTTACTCACTGTACCGGTTCTCAGTTAACAGCCAGATTAGTCCACCACGGTATGTTGGGATCCCCGGTGATAGGCCTCCACCGATCCCGAGTAAGTTTGAGGCCAGTACTGGTTCTCCTTTGTTTGCCTTTCCTGGTTGTCTCGTTGCGCTGACTCTACCCTGCCGGTCCTGCGCCTCCACACACAGTGCCTTGAGCCGGGGGTCGCGGACCCTCAAAGGGAATTCTGCCTGCTTGGCTCCCTGATCCTCTGTAACCTCCTTCCAGCGGATTTGTGTGCTGCTTGTGGCCCAAAGGTGCTACAGCCACCCTGGCCTCCGGTGTTACTAGAAAGTCCTGAAGTCTCTTCCTAGCCTAGGGACCGGGATCCCGTTTGCGACCAAATCGCTCCACTCAGGGATGTTGCTTGTGGAACGAGACTATAGGGGAGTCTGATACCCCTTCCCTAATTCTCTAGGATTCTCTCTTCAACGTCACCTGGGTTGAGGAAGATCCCCAGGGTCCAGACCCCTAGTCGGTCTCCTCCCCGCTCCTGACTCACTCTGTCAACTGTCAACTTTTTAAACTTAGCTCCACCCATTTTACCTTAGACAGCTGTCCCACTAAGCTCCACCCCCTGGATGGTTCTAGAGACAGTGCTAGGGGCTTAAGTGCAATAACCCGACTACTGGTTACTAAGCATTAATAGGACCTGCCCCGGGTCTGAGCTAATGTGTGAGCAAACAATTGGGTGTCTGCAGGTTTTTGGTGCATGAACCGGTAGATGGCCTCTTTCTTACCCAGGATGGGGCACCTCACCTCTGGCCGAGGTGCAGTACCTCTGTGGTGACGGTAGCCTCAAGAGCGTCACACATTCTTTATGCAGATTTTTTCCATACATTAATATGGGAGAAATCTGCAACCTAAACACTGAAAGAATTGACATGTTGAGATTTAAATCTGCACCAAACTTACAAAGAGAACATACAGAGTGTGCTGTTATCTCGAAACTTAAGTTTTTGTAAAAAATCTGCACCGAAACATGCACCATAAGGCTATGTGCCCACGCTGCGGAAAATGCGCGGATTTTGCCGCGGATTTCTCGTGGAAATCCCGCGGATTTTTCAGAAATCTGCAGCACAGCTACTCCCCAGCCATTTCTATGGCATTTGGGAAATGCTGTGCCCACGCTGCGGATTTTTCCGCAGTGGAAATCATGCAGATTTCCGTGCGGAAAAATCTGCAGCATGTCAATCATTGTTGCGGATTTACCTGCGGATTTTGCCTATTCAATTGAATGTAAAAAAAAAAAATCCGCAACGAAATCCAAGTCAAATCCGCGACAAATCCGCAACAAATCCACACAAAATCAGCACCTATGAAAAGGTGCAGATTCCGGGGGAATGCTGCGGATTTAGCTGCAGACAAATCCGCAGATACAGAGTCCCATGGGCACATAGCCTAAAGGCAAAAAAACTGCAACACGTGTACACACCTTGTGTCTTCTCCTCACAAAATGTTGTGTCATTTATTTGTCTGTTGTTATGTTCAAAAATAACCTTAAACTAATTTACCATTTCTTGTGGTTAAAGCAGCATCTGATGTGTCAGCGGAAAGTGACCATAGGTGTGTTCTAGAGTTGAATGGAACTTTTGAAATTGGAATTTGACGGCTTTGTGGAACTTTCAATACACGTTTGATTTGCAGTGAATACATTTGTGCGAAACTCAATACTGCAAATCTTGTAATTGTTCAGAATATACAACTGGATGAGAGGAGAGAGACAATTCAACTGACCATAAGAGACTTCCTACTACAGAAGAGAAAAAAAGAACCCTGCTAGCAATATGAGCTTGCACTTCATAGGAAAGTGAGCGAGGACTTTAATGACAATTAGAGTTTACACTGTATAGGAGAATAAGAGAACACCCCACTGAACATAAGACTTTATGACACGCCCGCACCGGAGCCTGGGGTGACTCGTTACTGGGCCAAGGATTTGTTCCTGGGACGCACGGTGGTGAGGCCCAGTTCCGTGACCCCGGCGGTGTCATTTAGGGAATAGGAAGGGGATGATGACAGTTTATTCATGACGCCACCTGTGGTATGCGGCAAGTTAGGTGCCACTGCTGCGGGATGGAGACCTCTGGGGCAGATGGTGACACAGCTTAGATGGTCCAGCTCTCCACAGGTAGAGCTAGGCGGATGGTGGTGGTAGTAGTAGGCATTGGCGAGGGTTTCTAGGCTGGAGGCGCAGGAGAATAATAAAGCAACACAGGCATGCAGTCTCAAGGTTTTTACTCACTGTAGTAGGTTCCAAGGTAACACGACATGCCAGTGACCACCTTTGGACTGCTGGGTCTTTACTGTGATGGGCTCCAGCCAATCTTGGGTTGCTTGAAGGTCGAGTTTGTTGCACCTTTCTTAAGTGTACCTTCCCTGGTCATCTTTCTGCACTTTCTTCGCCCTCCTGCCTTGTGCCCTAGCTCACTGAACCTTGAGCCAGTGCCCGTGGACCCTGTTGGGTGGTGTGAAGCTCTATTCCTTGGTCCTTTTGGGTCACCTTCCAGTGAATTCGTGTGCTAATGTGGCCTCGGTGCTTGAAGTCATCTCAGCCTCTGGTTTTGCTAGTGGAGTATGTAGGTTCTGCTCCTCTAGCCAAGGGACCAGTCCCCATATTGCGGCCAAGTCCTTCCATCTGTAGATTATATGTGGAACAAGGCTACAGAAGGTTAACTCCCATGGTCTCTAGGACCCCTTCTGTCAGTGCCTGGGCCAAGCGGTACCAGCTCCAGGCCTCGGGTCTTCGCTCCTCCGTTGCTCCTCTCTCTTTCCTTCTTCCTCCATACTCCACATTGTCTGAATGTTCCCACTCTAAAGACTCCACCCCCCAGCTTGGCTTTGGGTATAATCACACCCTTGCCATGTCTGATGAAGTGTTGCTGAGTGAGGGTGTTGTGCTTTGTGTGAACCGGTTGTGACCTCCTCCTTACCCAGGATGGAATACCACACCTCTAACTGTGATGCAGTACTTCTGTGGTGACTGAAGCCTCAGGGGCACCACATTTACACTCTACAGGAGAGAGAGGACCCCATTGACCAAAAGAATTTACACTGTATAGGAGAATAAGAGATGAGCTCGCTGACCATAAGAATTTACACTCTACAGGAGAGAGAGGACCTCACGGACCATAAGACTTTACACTGTGTAGGAGAGTGAGAGATGAGCTCGCTGACCATAATAGTTTACACTCTACAGGAGAATAAAAAATAAACCCGCTGACCATAAGAGCTAAGAGTGTACAGGACAGAGAGAGGACCCCACTGATCATAACAACTTACACTCAACAGGAGAGTGAAAGAGGACCTCTATTACAATAGGGAGTTTACATTCTACAGAAGAGAGAGACTGTGACTCTGGGGATGGAAAGAAATTGTGGTACAAACTGATGGCCCAGGTACTGACCATCACTGTAAAAGATATGATAATCCGCTAGATGGCATAGTTGTAGGGCATTATGGGGAAGCCCTTGTGGCCTCTCAAAAACACATTAGCCTACTCTCTGGTACTTCAGCAATTTAACATGTCAAACTCCTTTATACAGATCAGCAAGTTCTCATCTGCTGTCAGCATGGACCAAGATCAAACAGATAAAACCAGCTAAGGAATCTGTGCACCTAAATTAGAATTGCACCACAATTACTTCACAGTTAAGTAAGCTTTACATGCTGCGATCTCGATCTCGCAAGCGATCGTACTCGCCCCCGTCGGTTGTGCGCACGGGCAAATTGCTGCCCGTGCCGCACAACCTCGCTTAACCCCGTCACAAGCACTTAGCTGCCCTGCGACGTTGCACTGGCCGGCGATCCGCCTCCTTTCTAAGGGGGCGGGTCGTGCGGCGTCACAGCGACGTCACATGGCAGGCGTCCAATAGAAGCGGAGGGGCGGAGATGAGCGGGACGTAACATCCCGCCCACCTCCTTCCTTCCGCATTGCTGGTGGAGGCAGGTAAGGAGATCTTTGTCGCTCCTGCGGTGTCACACACAGTGATGTGTGCTGCCGCAGGAACGACATACAACATCGCTAATAAGCAGAAAACGATTTTTTGTTTCAGGACGACCTCTCCGCGGCAAATGATTTTGACCACTTTTGCGATCATCTAAGGTCTCTCATAAGTGTCACACACTGTGATATCGTTAATGACGCCGGATGTGCGTCACAAATACCGTGACACCGATGATAATTCACTAACGATATCGTAGCGTGTAAAGCCCGCTTTAGTGTGCTTGATCAATAGAATGGAAACTGTTCAAGAACTGTTAAGATAAATGTATCAAATATTGTTTCGCAAGTAAATGGTTGCAATTGACTTTCTGTCCACCCTTTTTCCTGGATTAACTGAAGTGCACCACATTGCATCACATCACCCAGAAGCACAGATTAACTAAGTGCACCCTGGCATCACGAATCCTTACGTTTATTTTGTCACTGCCATGGCGGAGTGGTAACCTCGGCACCTCGATGTGGCATTACAGATGGTAGATAGGGTTTGTGCCACATCTTTAGCACTGGAGCCCAGGAGCTTCACGTTCTACCTCTGCTGCCCCTGCAGTCGGTGATAATTGCCATGTGCATGCTTCCCAGTAACAGAAATTGAGCACTTACTGAAAAACTTTATGCTAAGTGTAAATGATGGAATCCAAGGGAAAGTTAGGTAAATAAACCGAGGTTCTTTTATTAATGAAAAGTGCAGAGGAAATGTTCCCCTAAACCTATAATCTACAGCTTTTTAAGACTTTATATTGCAGTTTTGAGATGATATGACTACGAGTGTTTTATTTCTCCTCATTTACACACAATACATTTGCTTCTCTTCGAGGGCTTTTGTTTTGTCCATATGATTTAAAGCTGACAATTTTATACTGAAAATATTAGATTATTTTGCTTTGTGTACAATTGAACAATGTGCTATATTGTTTGCTCCTTGTTTTATGTTACTGACTGGTGTTAGTGACAGCACCTATTGTACTTACTACAGCAAATCTAAAGCATAGTTTATGAGCTCTATATACTAAGTGGGCGCTACTTGTTTCTAAAAGCACATTTTCTAGCACAAACAAATCACAGATAAAAGGATCAGATCTGTTGAAAAGCATTGAGACTGATCTTAAAGAAACAGAAACTGACTAGCACCTCCTAAAGCCAGCTTTACACGTTGCAATTTCGCATACGATATTGTATGCGATTTGCAACGCCCCCATCGTATGTGTGGCACGTTCAATTTGTTGAACGTGCCGCACAAACGATTAACCCCCGTCACACGTACTTACCCGTCCATACGACCTCGATGTGGGCGGCGAACGTCCACTTCCTGGAGTGGGAGGGACATCACATCGACGTCACGCGGCAGCCGGCCAATAGAAACGGAGGGGCGGAGCTGAGCGGGACATAAACATCCCGCCCACCTCCTTCCTTCCGCATTACCGGCCAGGAGCCGCAGGACGCAGGTAAGATCTGTTCATCGTTCCCGGGGTGTCACACACTGCAATGTGTGCTACCCCGGGTATGATGAACAATCTGACGTTCAATTCATGAGGAATGAACGACGCGACGTGCATGCGATGAACGTTTTACCGTTCAATCACAATCGCACGTAGCTGTTACACACTGCAATGTACCTTACAATGCCGGATGTGCGTCACTTACATCGTGACCCCGCCGACACATTGTAAGATACATTGCAACGTGTAAAGCGGGCTTTAGAGAGCGAAGCTAATGTGAAGAGGTGCAAGCTGCAAACAATACAGCAGCCTACAAGGTGCAGAAAGATATATGTAAGTACAGTGGGACCTTGGATTACGAGCATAATTGGTTCCGGGAGTGTGCTCTTAAACCAAGTTACTCTTATATCAAAGCAAATTTTTCCATTAGAAATAATTGAAACGCAGACAATTCGTTCCATAACCCAAAAATATTTACTGTATTTATACACACTGATTACAGAAATACAAAATAATGTACTATATTCATATAAATTATTACAGTACACTAATACAAAATACTGGACAGTACAGCAGAAAACATATAAAACAAATTAAAGTGCACCTTAGCTTACAATAAAATTGTTGGTGTGCGAGAGGTACAATACAAACAATGTGCTGTACTGGTTAGCCGAAAGAGAGTACAATACTGTATCCACAAATGCAAATTTATAGACATGCTATATAGTATATACAGTACTGTACAATGGTATACAGTATACAGTATATATGTGTCGCGGGCGGAGGAGGGGACGCCGCGCTCTCCCTCTGCTCGGGTCCGGCTGCCGCTGCGGCTGCTGCGGCCTGCTGCCGCTGCTCGGTGGCTCGATTTTGTTGACACCACCGCTGCTCTGTGTGGGGATCCCGGGAGTGATGGTATGGAGCAGCTAGATGTTAGTCCTCCCCTCCGTGGGTAGGGGGGTAGTTGTCCCGGGGCCCAGTGATGAGATGGGTGATGCAGGGCTTGGTGGGGTGCAGGGATGCGGGGGCAGCGCTGTGCCTTGCGGCACTGTGGTACTCACTCAGCCTGAGACGATGACACAGTTCTCGGTAAAACACACGACTGGAAAGACGGTTCCCACAGACGGCTGCACTTGCTTTTCCCCAGTAGTTGACAGTGACGGTCCCTTTTCCTGCACCTAAGATGATGATGGTTTCGATGGGTTCCCACCGGTAACCCACTCCCCGGCTTGGATATGGGCCGGAGGAGCCCTACTTTGCCCGCAGGCGCTGGCCCTGAGAAACTGGTGCCCTGGCGGTGGCAGTGTCTCTCTGTAACGGTTGGACTGTTGCCTTCAATAGGGACTTGCTTGTTGGGAGACCCAGAGGTCCTCTTCACTAACGGATTTGGCAAATTCACGGCGACTCCTAGCCTTGCCGGGATCCGAAAGGCCCCTGCCACTGGTGCTGACTGTTCTTCGTATACCGCTCTGGTACCGCCGGGCCACCACCCGTCCGTTGTCCTTTTGGCAACCTCCAAACAGCCACCCCTGCAGACAGTCACCGCCGTCTGCTGACCTTGCTGTCTCTCAGTCCGGGGCACACACCCGGACCAGCTTCAGGCTTTTCAAAACTGTCACTTTTCACTCCTTCTCTTAAGCTCCTTTACCACTTCACCTCCTTCTACTTCCTCCTCCCTAGCTTGACTGCCTGGTTCTCCCGCCTCCAGGGCTGTGAACTCCTCGGTGGGCGGAGCCAACCGCCTGGCCCACCCCCCTGGTGTGGACATCAGCCCCTGGAGGAAGGCAACAAGGATTTTAGGTTAGCCTTGGTGTTCCTAACTGGGGTGTAGGGTGTGGTGGTGTTATGACCTGTGACCCCTGGCTTGCCCAGGGCGTCACATATGTACAAAAAGTTTCCTCCAGAGCGGGTCATAGCGCGATGAAAGGACGGAACCGGAAGTGTACATGGTGAGTATTTGCTCTTATTGCAAAGCATTGCTCTTAAACCAAGTTACATATTTTTAGAAAGCTTTGCTTGTCTTGCAAAACGCTCTCAAACCAAGTTACTCTTAATCCAAGGTTCCATTGTATTGAAGATATAATTTATAAATGGCGTTATTGCCATAATTATAAAATTGAGTGCTTAGAGCACAAATTGACCAATTCATGGTTGCCCAATAGTCACATTAAGGTTTACTTTTTTTGATGTGACTCTTAACATTTATATCAGGTATTTCCTCCTAGGCAAAAAGCCTACAAATATAAAGGACAGGTATGACCAGAAACTGGCCATTGTTATTGATAGAAAAACAATTTTGAAATTAATTCTCAGTGACATCAGACATGTGACAATGCCCTATAGGCGAAGTCATACAAGTGTGTGACGCCCTGGCCTATCAGGTCGTCACAGGGTATTGTGCAACCTGCCCTTCTGCACAGTATCTACTCCTCCTTGGTTACGGATCCTGGTCCTTTGGTGTTGCTAACAGCTTAGCCAATCAAAATCCTAGAAACACTTTACACTGAACCCACCAGACACATCATTCCGGGGCCTGAAGGGAATAGGGCCGCCCAGATGGGGGGTTGGTAGGGGAAGGTGAGAGAAGTGAAACAGGAGTGGAAGGAGAAAGAGGTGGAAGTGACTCTCCGAGAGGGAGAGGTCACTGGTCCGGAGCAGGGCTCCTGAAGTTACTAGGTGGCAGACGTTGGTCTGGGCCTAGTAGGAGCTGGAACCCCAGTTGTAGGGGATCGCGTCAAGGGGCACAGTCTCCCGAGGAGGGCAGCTGGTGGCCTTGAGCCATCACCGGGCAGGGGCCATGGCACGACCGGGTACGTGGACCCTAGTCTGAGAACTAGCTTCACATGTCCTGGTAATTTACCCGACGGGGGTGAAAACTTCAAGATTCATCCCCAACCCGCTCCAAAATTGGGGTACTAGCGCACCGATGGGATAGGACTTTCCCAAATACAGTCCAAATAAATCCTACGCGTGAACCCTCAGAGCAAGCTCACTCCGTTAGCCATAAGGGTGAGCAGGACCCAAAAAGTTTCAAGCTTGAGGGTCCAACTAGTGAGAAGGTGCCACGGAAAAGGCCACAGGCTAACAGCAACACCAAGGGCACGGTGCTCAGAATTCTGGTTTACAAGCTGTCGGTGTTATTATACCTGGACTGAGTGAGTACATTGAAAAGCACCTTTTCCTCTACCGAACAGCACCCCCATCACCAACATCCCAACGAGCCCCGGAGCATAAACCCGCTACCCACGGAGGGGTTAAACACCTTGCTGCTATACCACCACCACCGGGCTCCCCCCACCAACAGAAGTGGTGGTACACCATCTTACCACGCACCGTGGGTGGCGTCACAAACTTTCCAAATCCCCTGTACATACTTCCCCCCTCCTGCTCTTCTTTTAATTCGAGTGTCCGCGCGGACCCCCCCGGATTTGGATACCCCTCGAGCCACCACGGCTCCGGATCCGAGCGGCTCGGCCGCTGGCGTGGGGGCGATACAAGTGCAGTCAGTATGCTGATGAACAGCCACTCACACACCTAACATTTATAAGGTGGCTACTTTAGTAAAGATGATCAAAACTTTTGAAATTTGAATTTGCCAGGTCCAAGTTATTATTCCTTTGTTTAATACCGTGTGTTCTCCTAGGATTGTATTTAACCCCTTTAAAGATCTTTAACTTCTTACCGACTTTGGACGTACTGGGTAAATCCTGGCTGGCTGGGCTTTAACGACCAAAGATGCAAATATTGATGATTGCGGGGATTCAGGCACTGTTTCCCCGTGATCACCGCCGGGTCTCCAGCTTATGTTGCAGGTGAAACCCAGCTCTCACTGCCAGGATAGTGCCCATGCCGATCCCGGCAGATTAACCCCTTAAATGCTATGATTAATGCGATCACAGCATTCAGGGGGCAAGGAGAGAAAACTAGAACTTTTAATCACATTATTGCCCAAAAAAGTGGAATACAGCACGATCAAAAAGTCACATATAAATGAAAATGGTACCGCTGAAAACGTCATCTTGTCCCACAAAAATCAAACAGCCATGGAGCTGTGCTAGCAAAAAAAAAATAAAAAAGCTCTAGCTCTCAGTATACAAATGCAAAAACATTTTTTTTTACTAGAAGAGATAGTTTTTGGGGAGTACAAGTGACAAAACTTAAAAAAAACTTCCACATCCTCCCTCTTAATATGCTTGTGTCAAAGGCAAAAGAAGCAAATTGTGGTGGCGCAGCTTCTTCTAGGGTCTGTCACATTGTTATCCATGGTATGTTTTTTTTCTCTTACAGTCCCTGACAGAAGTTCTGTCGCTTATCCATTTTAAGTAAATAAAAGCTTATAACCTGACTTTAATTCATCCATTGGTTTTCTAAATTTCTCTTATGAAAGCTGAAACCCTCCCAAATTTGGTATAGGTTATGAAAAGAAAGTTGCTGCAAAGCTGAAATATTGATCATTTAATGAACACAGAAAGGTCAGATTTTGACAAGACAAAAGTTTTGTCGCCCACAGAAAGTAATGTGAAATTCAAACAAATAATTAACTTCTAATACAAAGATATGTTGCATAACATTGGTGAATGAAGTTGTGGTGCTATTAGAGCCATATTTAATATTTTGTGTGACTTCCATGAGCTTGAAGGACTGCATCCATGCGGTTCAACAATGATTCATACAATTTATTGATGAAGTTATCAGGAATAGCAAAGAATGCAGTCTTACATGCCTCCCAGAGTTCATCTAGATTCTTTGGTTTTGTCTTCCAAGCTTCCTCTTTCATCCTACCCCAAACATGCTCAATGATGTTCATATCTGGTGACTGGGCTGGCCAGTCCTTGAGCACCTTGATCTTCTTTGCCAGGAGGAACTTTGTTGTAGAGATGGATGTATGAGATGGAGAACCATCCTGCTGCAAAATTTGACCCCTTTTATGATTGGGAATGTAAGAGATAGTTAATACTTCTTGATATTTTAGGCTATTCATATTGCCTTCCACCTTGCAAATGTTTCGCACACCTCCATACTGAATGAAACCCCAGACCATGATCATTCCACCGCCAAACTTAACTGTTCTCTGGATCCATACAGGCTCCAGTAGATCTCCTGCAGTATTTGCGGTGGCTGTGGTGTAATTTATCTGAAGATTCATCAGAGAAATCCACCTTCTGCCACTTTTCCAGTTTCCATCTGTTTAGCAGGCTGTGGGACTTGGCAAACGCAACACAATTTTTTAATTGTTTTGTTTAGTGCTGGCTTCTGGGCACTGATTTGACCATGGAGGCGATTTCGAGACAGAATCCTATAAACTATTATAATTGACACAGGGACTTGAGGTGACAAAACCTTTTGGAGCTCTGCTGCAGTGGAAGAGGGGCTGGCTTTGGATTTTCTAACCAACAAACGTTCCTCCTGAGCAGTTGTCTTGCGGGGTCTGCCGGACTGGGCTTGTCAAAAACATCTCCAGTCTCTTCAAATCTTTTTTTCATTTTTTGTACTTGACGCTGAGACACATTAAAGGTGCCAGCCACCTCTGCAGTGGATCTGGTCTTCAGCCTCTTGATAATCAAGGCTTTGGTCACAGGGTGGATTTTTGGCATGTTGCCAGAGGTCAAGTTGCAGATCAACTAAATGCTAAATTTGACTAGTAAAACGGATGTAAAATAAAAAAATGTTTGTAGCACGCACATTTTGTTTAGCATTTTCCCAAAACAGTTATTCTTCAGTTTAAAAAAAGGATTGCACAAGAAATGCAAAAACATGGTCAGGAAACTTATAAGATCCCAACCCCTATAGTTGTTCCTCAAAAAAGCAGGTATAGAAGCAAATACAAAGAAAATATGATAAAATCAAAGCAGTTAGTTGTCATTAGTCAGGATTTGACCTAGAAGCTGATTTCCAGTATATCAGGGCAAACAACAGAAGTCTTCAAAAATATGGATACAATTCTGTACAAATATTCTTTCCTTAAAATTGATGTATTTTTCAATAAAAGTTTAGAAACGTATTAAATGCAGATAATTATAATTCAGTAAACAGAAACATAGGATTAAAATATCTAAAAACACTGAATCAGCAAAATATGAAAACAAAAATTGTCAGTCTCAAAACTTTGTGACAACTCTAGTGTGCTATAAATAAAGAAAAAAAAAATGTGTAATTGCAACTGAAACACAGCAGGACAGGTGACAACTACACTATGTCACTGATAAACCACAATGAATCTGCCACTGGTGCTGCTCGCACCTCTCCTATATCTCTCTATTCACAGACTACTACACTCATATTCTGTAGTCCGCTTGTACAACACATTACAAGCTGTGTCATGATCCTGCTCTGCAGGCTTCGTCTTCCTGCAGAGCTGGCTTACCCTTTTGGTCCTCCACGGGTTTTCGGTCTTTTCGATTTCCTGTCTGCTTTATCATGGAGCTGATCCTGCCACAGCGCTGCCAGTGATATTTCCGGTTTCGGCAAGTACTCAGCTCTGGTCTGCTCGTGTCTTCACTGATCTTGTCCCACTACCGCTCCCCTCCTCTTAAGCTGGTGTCACACATAACGACGACGACAACGACGTCGCTGCTACGTCACCATTTTCTGTGACGTTGCAGCGACGTCCCGTCGCTGTCGCTGTGTGTGACATCCAGCAACGACCTGGCCCCTGCTGTGAGGTCGCCGGTCGTTGCTGAATGTCCAGCTTCATTTTTTGGTCGTCACTCTCCCGCTGTGACACACACATCGCTGTGTGTGACAGCGAGAGAGCGACGAAATGAAGCGAGCAGGAGCCGGCACTGGCAGCTGCGGTAAGCTGTAACCAGCGTAAACATCGGGTAACCAAGGGAAGACCTTTCCCTAGTTACCCGATGTTTACGCTGGTTACCAGCCTCCGCTCTTGCTGCCAGCGCCGGCTCCTGCACTGTGACATGTGTTTGCAGTATGCATCGGGTAATTAACCCGATGTGTGCTGCAGGAGAGCAAGGAGCCAGCGCTAAGCGCGGCTCCCTGCTCTCTGAACTGTGACATGTAGCTGCAGCACACATCGGGTTAATTAACCCGATGTGTGCTGCAGGAGAGCAAGGAGCCAGCGCTAAGCGCGGCTCCCTGCTCTCTGAACATGTAGCACAGCGACGTTATGATCGCTGCTTCTGCTGTGTTTGACAGCTAAGCAGCGATCATAACAGCGACTTACAAGGTCGCTGTTACGTCACCGAAAATGGTGACGTAACAGCGACGTCGTTGTCGCTGTCGTTTAGTGTGACACCAGCTTTAGTCTCCGACTTCCTCCTACTGCCCGTGTCTGCATTCCCTGACCTCGCCATGATTCCTCTCCGTCTCATCCCCTGATTTCATCCTGCCCGTCCTGGTGTCCTGACACGCTCCCTCCGTGTACCTCCCTCTTTCTAACCACTCCCTGCACTCCTTCTCATCTCTGTGCACTAACCTCATCCCTATTTACTAAATTGTTCCCTCTGTGTACCACCTTTGGCTAAGCCCTCTGACTCTTTCTCTGCTTTACCCATTGTCCTGACATTACCTCTCTGTGCACCGACGCCGGCTTGTTTGACTACTCTTCATTAGGTTCTGCACCACCTAGTGTTTCTACCCGACAGTTCCTGTCTGTTAGTGCTTTGGTGACACCTTAGCTTCTAACTGCACCTAGGTATAGCGTCACATTCTGGAGTATTCATCCAATTTTCTAGAGTCCTCTCTTCCTATCTCTATTGTTGAGCTGTGAACTTGGATAGAATTTCACTATCCTAAATCACCATAAAATGGCAGTTGCATTCCCTGCCTCAGCTTTTATACAAGCTATGATAGTTCCTTCTGATTAACTAGGCTATATCATGTGATGTCATAACTGCAAAAGGCATTGAGGTCATGTTAGCCTTCTGTGTCTGATGCAAACTTCTACAATGTGTAAAAAAGCAAGCAGGTATTTTTAAATGATTCACAAAAATTTGAATAGGAAAGTGTTTGAATTAATTGACACTTATGAGTTTCTTAAAATATGACTCAAATTTGATTTGCATTGAATCAATTCGCTCATCTCTACTTTTTATTACTGGTACAATTGAAAACAGATAAGACTTCTATAGTCATAAACACAGTGCCAGCTGAGAATTTTTGTGACCCCCAAAGTATTAAGTTAGATATTACGTCTCCCTCAATATCACAAGTCCAGACTGCGTCCTACAAAATTATTTTTATTCTGAAGTAGATACTATTTTGACCAAAATATCCAATCTTACAACCCTTGGAAAGAACCCTCAATATCTCACCGGTCCCTTCACTATCATAATAAAACATCACAGAATATAAAGATATAAAGAGAACCTTTTGCTCGCCATAAATATGTATTTCTTTACCTAGTCAAATTGTTGGTGCTCTCCTGAATCTGGTCTGGGATATTTTTTTTGTTCCTGTGTATTTGCAATCCTGAATTATGGCCCCTCTCCCCAGTGTATAACACTAGTTTTATTAGTCAAAGAGGCTTGAGCCTCAAAAATTTGCCCCCAGAGAAAAGTTGAGGAGCACACTTGGCAAAAAAGATTAGATTCACAGGCAAGGTGAAAAAGGAAGGCATATCCAGATCTGCGTAAAGGAGAATCACGGGACCAAAATAGAGACAATGTCAAATTTATATTAGAACAGGTAAAAATAATGAGATTTTTATGACAAGTTACAGCCCTGTGACAGGCCTGTGAACTCCTCGGTGGGTGGGGCCAACCGCTTGGCTCCACCTCACCTGGTGTGGACACCAGACCCTGGAAGTAGGCAACAAGGATTTTATGTTTGGCTAATGTTACTGTCGGGTGGGGGTGGGGGTGTGTGAGTGTTACCTGTGACGACCTGGCTAGTCCAGGGCACCACATTCCCCCTTGGTGAAATGCAGACCATCTGCGGGCTGCCCGTCTATCACCGGTTTTATTTTTTTCAAAAACTGTAAAAACATAAATAACATGTCAACATATCAAAACACAAGCATTTTTGTCAGGTCACTTCAAAACGTTACACATAAAGAACAATTTTAATAATGACGGCTGGACGGATGTCTTCCGCTCTCCCACCCAAGCAACCTAGCCCTGATGCTGCCCCTAAGAAGTGGGCAGCACCCCTTGACCCCCGTCCAGGTTCAGGCTGCCTGAGCGGGAACGGGTACGGTAACTCGCACCTGGCTGTCACTTCAGGGGACCCCACATCCAGGGGGACCCCTGACCCCTTTAGGATGGCCACTGGTCCTGGTGGTGGCCGGGCCCCAGCCTGCTCTGCTGCGGGCCCTTCCTCCAATCTGCCTCTCTGGAGGTGGCAACGGTTTCCATCCCACAAAACTATTTACAAGCCCACCAGTTCTTGGGTGGCCTGCCAGTTCTCGGCCATGTTCATGAGAAGTTTCTCATGTGGGTGGTAAAAACACACAGAGTACCTCCGGAAACCACTTGCCGGCAACTGCCGGGATAATCACGTAGATAATCAGATGATCTTTTGGATGATTTGTGTCATTCATTCTGCTTAGGGTCCCAACGGGGGACAACTTGCTTGCAACGGAGGACCGCTGCCACTACTTGAGGTCGTACTCATCCAAGACCTCTTCCAGCTCAACATCCGGACGGCTTGGTGGAGGAGGGGGCTGGGGCCGCATCTGCACACCGCGGCTCTTCCTTTGCTTCACATCCAAGGCGAACCAGCCCCTCTCCCCGCAGTGGCGGGTGTAAGTTACCAGGTCGCCCGGCAATATATCGCGACCTGGGTGGCCTGTGGGAAGGTGTGAGTTGACATCGCGGCGGGCCACAAACACTTCGGCCTCTAGGCCTGGCTCGTAGATGAAACCGAACCCGCTCCGCGTGTCAAACTGACGGACTTGGCCTTCATACACCGGGCCCCGCACCCGAAAGGTTGCATGACGGAGTGAATCCTTTTCTTTAATCACTCGCACCATTACTTCGGCCCTCTGCTGCTCCCTGGCTGCAATCTCTCGGCCTAACTGGTTTGGATCCCTGTCCCAATAAGGGGCGTTGGTAGACCCCTGCGCCCGGGTCGGGCCCTGCTGGACCGCGCCCACACCGGCCACTACCGGTACTCTCTCATGGGGGTCCTGCGGTGACGTGGCCTGTACTGCAGCTTTGCAGTAGCGGCCCGGCGCAGCCTCAGCCGAGGCGTTGGACTCGGGGACAGCTGGCCTCATCGGTTGGGCCTTCGGACCAGCAGCAGCCGGAGCCGGGACGGTCTCGGGTGCGGCCACTTCCGGGGCCGATGGCTTCTCGTCGCGGACGGCTACTTCCCACGGGGTCTTCCATGGCAGCGGGAGGGATATAGGCCATTCCCGAACAACGCCCCCAGGCCAGTCCTCTAGGGCGGACGGGTTGGATTCCGCTACCGGTGTTGGGGGTAGCGGACCGAGCGGAGGGGTAACAGCAACCGGTACGGATGGCAGGGGAGGCAAGAGGGCGAGCGAGCTCAGGCCGGGCCAGTCATCCGCAGCAGCCGGTCCTTCTCAGACACAGGGGCATGGGTCGCTTACCCGCTCCTCCAACACTGCCGCCACCTCGCGTCGCCGCACGGCCGCCGCCACTTCCTCCATCTTGGCCACCCAGCACTCCATCAATAACCGGACCTGGGTTTGAAGGCGACAGCACATTTGTGCTGTCCGGGCTTCCACCCACACCGATGTTCCTGGCGTGGGCTCTGGGGTTCCAATGGTGCTGGACGGACGGGACATTGTGCGCAGCAGTGTTCCAGGAACCAAATGTTTGCAGAGTCCTGGCGTCCCCGCTTTTATAGCCTCGGCTACATTAGGCAGACACACACCCACCCCCCCTTGGTTCTCTTCAGCACTTCCGCTTGTTGGGGGCGGGGCTTCACTTTCGCGCCTTCCCTGCTCGGAGAAGACGCTCGAGCGGAAGATTTTCGCGGCAAGATGGCGGTGCTTCAAAAATTTTGTCCGGGCACCGCCGGCGGAGATCACAAGGCGCACTTCTACTGGTAAGTAGATGGGTTCAATCCTGTTCGTGATGCCAAGTTGTCGCGGGCGGGGAGGACGCCGCTGCCGCGCTCGCTAACGCTCGGGTCCAGCGCTGCTGCGGCTGCTGCTCGGTGGCTCGAGCGGTGGGCCGGATCCGGGGACTCGAGCGGCGCTCCTTGCCCGTGAGTGAAAGGGGTGGTTGGTTTGGGGGATTTAGTCCGTGACGCCACCCACGGGTTGTGGTGAAGATAGCCACCATCGCTGCTGGTGACGGGGATCCCGGGAGCGATGGTAGGGAGCAGCTGGGATGTTGTTTTCCCCCTCCGTGGGTAGGGGTCGGTGGTCCCGGGGCCCGGTGGTGTGACAGGGAGGCAGGGTTGGTGAGATGCTGGGTTGTAGGGACAGCGCGGCGTGGTGCCGGATGGCACGGGTGTACTCACTCAGTAAGACATGCACAAAGTCCTCGGTAAACCAAACGGCTGGATGGATGGGTCCCGCAGCCGGCTGCAATGTCTTTCCCCGGACAGGTGATGGCGGCTGTCTTTCCCTGCACCTTTGTGTACTTGTTTGACTTCGGTGGATCCCCAACGGTAGTCCGCTCCCCGGTGTATGGATGCCGGAGGAGCCCGTTTGCCCGCAGGCGCTGGCCCTGGGTCTCTAGCCTTAGGCGGTAGCTGTATACCCTCACGGTGTGGGCGGTTGCCTTCTGACAGGTCTTTGGCTGTTAGGAAACCCCTGGGGTTCCTGTCACACTCGGATTTGACTGTTGACGGCGACTGCAAGCCTAGTCGGGGTCTGATGGACCTGTCTGTGTGTGCTGGCTTCACTTCGCTCCCCGGTCGGTACCAGAGGGCCAACGCCCGACCCCGGTCCTTCGGTTCCGCGTCGATTCACCACTCCTCCAGATGGCCACCACCGTCTGCCAACCTTGTTGTCAGTGCCTGGGCCCCACACCCATACACTCTTCACTTCAACCTCCTCCACTGAACTCTTGAACTCAACTGTCACTTTTCCCGCCTCCAGGCCTGTGAACTCCTCGGTGGGTGAGGCCAACGCTTGGCTCCGCCCCACCTGGTGTGGACATCAGACCCTGGAGGGAGGCAACAAGGATTTTATGTTTGGCTAATGTTACTGTCTGGTGGGGGTGGGGGTGTGTGAGTGTTACTTGTGACGACCTGGCTAGCCCAGGGCGCCACACTACCTGTTAAGAGCCTGATGTCTGATGCTCAGCAGATGGGGCCAGAATCATTGATAAAAACATCACTGAGATAACATTGATTTCTCTAATGGTATCTAAAACAAAAAAGACACATAGGAGTCGCTAGTAGAGTATGTAATTAATAGCCAGTCACCGAGTATTTCCAGCAACACCCCACAAACAGATTTAAAGTGAATCTGTCAGCCGGGTTTTGCTATGCAACCTGAAGACAGTGTAGGGGAGTGCAGCCCCTTCTATGGATATTGATTTAATGTGACTTTAAACTTTGTTGTACTGTGGCTTTAATAGAAGACTCCCCTGCAGAGCACAATGGAATTGCCTGCAACTCCCCTGCTGCTGTGTATTTGTTTGGTCTCACCTGGGAAAAGTGCAGAGAGAAGTAGGAAGTAGCAGCCAGTGTGAGAGGGCTCCAGGACTTGCAGAAGGATGCACACAGGAGGGTCAGCATCCGGTCTGCTAGGTGTTGCCGCTTGATGAGCCCATTGAATCGTGGGAAGTTAAGTCCTGCATCGCTCTCCTGGAGTGAAGTGCGCACCCCCGTACCATCAAGCCTCAGAGCGGACCGGTCCTGCGGACAGTGCCGTGAGTGTACACCCGGGCGTAGGGGTCAGGGAGCCATATTAGGCATCCATAGCCAGAGTGTGGTATCCACATGGTCCCTTTAGGGGACACCAGTTAGGATAGAGGAAAGAGCAGGATTGTTTAATGTTTGAATATATGCATATCGCTGTGCTGCTGTTAAAACTATATAGTAGGTTGTACTAGTTGTAGGGACGTGGTCAGTCGCTTCAGCTAAAGAGTACACTGTTGTACTGAGGGGTGTTTTCCCGCCTTTACTCCTTTTTCCTCCTCCTGCTGCTCGGCAGCCTGCATTTATTATTCCTTGTAAATAAATATTCTCTCTGGTTTATCCGTTAGTCCGTCTGATCCCGTGACTTGCTCTGCAGAGCGGAGGGCCCTCAGTCCATTGATTCAACAGCATGCTGCAAGGGTTAACAAACAGAATTCAGGGATGCCTATCTTGTCAAAACCCTATGTGTTGTTTATTTGCTATCTTTGTTTAAGCTGCAGGACTTCTCATTGCTCAGACTAGGTACAATGGCACAGCAGTCAAACATGCCTCCTCCTTTGATTGTCACCACACTTTACAGAGCCTGGTGTAGGCGAGAAAGCCCTCTCGGCTCTTCTCCATGGGTAAATCTAATAGCTTTGATTGTGTAACGGCTGCAGCTAGTAATCTACGTGAGACATCATTGGATTCAGAATCTCTTTGCCTACATCATGCTGCTCTGAGACAAGAAGAAAAAGAATAAAAAAAGCAACATAAAGTGGCATAAATCTCCTCCAAAAATTAAGCATTTACTTACAGCAAAAAAGGCAGCAGTTGTACACCGCCCAGGCCAAAAACTAATACTCTAGCAGGATGCAGCTAAACCTCCACTAAATGGAGGCATCACAGATGCAGGAGGAGCAAATCACACACACACTTCAAAAAAATGGAGGGGGCAATTGCTGGATGATAAAACTGCACACTAATGGCTTGCATAGAGCGCTGTTCACACATGCAGATGCACAGTCAGAAGCCCACATACTATTAGATCAGGCGGGCTGCCAAGCCGTACTCCATCTGTGCACCATACAGGGACAGGAACTCTAATATGCAAGGCCTAACAGAAAGGGGCCTGGCTGTATCCTGTACAAAAAATATGAGGTTTTAGTTGGTATTATGGCCAGATACAGAAGCCCACAACCCTCGTCACGGGACCTCGTGCTTGTAGATCCCTACACTATATATATATATATATATATATATATATATATATATATATATATATATAAAAGCAACATAAAGAGGCATAAATCTTCTTAAAAAATATCAGTGTGCAGTTTTACCATCCAGCAATCGCCCCCTCCATTTTTTAGAAGACTGTGTGTGATTTGCTCTTCCTGCACCTGTGATGCCTCCACTTAGTGGGGGTTTAGCTGCATCCTGCTAGAGTATTAACTTTTGGCCTGGGCGATGTACAACTGCTGCCTTTTTTGCTGTAAGTAAATGTGTGGTGCCCCTGACCTGGTCAGGCACCACTGAGTACTGCACCCATGCTGGGGGCAGTGCAATACAGGTAATCCAGAAGACTGACCGAGGTGTGACTCCACAGGCGCATAGTAATCAGGTCTCACACAGGTACCTTTGGGAGGACTCCTGATTGCTTCCAGGAGGGGGCGTGCCTCCATGTCCACTCAAGGGGTGTGGTAGAGAGCCTGGTTGCTAGGTGGAGAAGGCAGGCACAAGGGGGAAAGAGAAAAAAGGAGGGAGGAGCAGTCTGGAGCAGAGAGTTGAAGAGAGAGGAGTGTGGAAGTGGAGCTCAGACAGAGCAGACGTGCAGAACCCACAAGTGAGCCAGTTTAGTGTGGAGCTCAGGGAGAGTAGACGGAGGGCCCTGGAGCTGCTGCAAGCTAACAGCGTCCGCGCAGTGACTACTGATGGGGGAGAGTGGTCACCTAGTAGTGCCACCCGAAATCCACCCAAGGCTAAAGATAGAGCAACGGAGTGGATGGTAAGAGGACTGCCAGGGAAGTACCAGGCCCGCAGGGGTAACAGGTCCCAGTGCAGAGATAGATCCAGCTTTCTTCTGCCAAACCTGCCTGAGGGGGCACTTCAAACCCCCAAGACAACACCACAGAGTCCGCAGCCATGTAGCAAAGTGAGGGCCCATAGTTCACAGGAGGCAAGCAGCCGGAGTGACCTGGTCCAGGCTACAAGCAAATGGGCCGAAACGAGGGGAGCAGCAACTTCCCTGGGTAACCCCCGTAGGGACTGCAAGTCAGGGTCATCACAAACAACAGAAGGGCTAGAGAAGGCGAGTCAGTAGCCACCCTCACGAGGTCCTAGACTGTCCTAGACTGTTTAGAGTAGACTGTCCTATTTTCTAAAAGATCCCACATGTCAATAACTATAAACTATGTGGGAGCCCAGCACTTAGCATTCAATGCCCTGCAGTGCCTTCATTAGAGAAATGAAGTGACCATACACTATGCCCATACACATAAATGGATGCTACATTGAGCACATTGTCAAACTGGATGATTTTTGCAGCCAATCTTTGATTAACCAAAATGTGCTCGGATTAAACTTGTCAAATTGATATAAAGATGTACGGTATCTACATGACCATAATATGGTAGCAATTCATCTTCCCTATTATACTTGCAAATAACCATAACACATTCAAAGTTTTCGCTTCAGAGGCAGAATAAATTTCTCCATGACTGTATCTGTATTTGCAAACATACTATACTGTACTAATTATTGTAATTACACATTATTACCCATAACGTGTCTGAAGTACAACACAAAAAATCAAACACAGGCTGCTAGACATGCAGCATAGGATCCCTCTACTAATAAAAGTGTACTATTGACAATTACCGAGCTTCTTTCTCGCCTGATTATTGCGTTGGCTTGTTGGCTGATGTACAAAGCAATTTCATGTGAGAAAAGAATTAGAGAGTAGGACGCAGAAATAATAATAATATTTAACTTTTACCTACTTTGTAGTACCAAAGTGCAGAAGAAAAGCCCAAACATGAAATCATGGCCACATCAAAGTTATTATTCACTTCTAAAAATGTTTTCCAGTACAATACTCTATATTATTGTCACAAAGAAGCCTTTTAAAGGCTCCATGGCATTGCACTTATGGAATCTAAACTAGTCTGCCTGATGGCATTATGTTAAGCATATTCTATCACTTAAGTATCACTATAGTCAGGGCCGCCACCAGGAATTTCAGGGCTCCATACTGGCAAAATGCTTGGGTCCCTTGAGACTCCGCCCAGGCTTCACCCCAGCCCCGCCCCCACCCCTCAACCCTTCCACTGTCTCACTGCCACTTTTGGAAAAACTCTACTTCTGCACTACACCCTCACCAATCACATGTTAATAGCTCCCATCAAACACCATCTGCTGGCTGAAAATATTACTTATATAGTATAAATATATATATTTATTATAGAGGCTGCTGGCCGTACACCACCCTTTACACCACACCTCTCAATAATTCACCCTCTACACTGCCCCTCTGTATAATATCCCCCCACAAACTGCTCCTATTGTATCCCAGAACCCCCTTACTCCATGCACTCCCAAAAGTGCACAAGGAAATTTTTCCACCACCGTTCCGCCCAATCATATCTGGCATAGGATCTCTCAATGAGAACCTGTCAGAGTGGCTGGACGTCAGATTGAGTCCCCTAGCTAAAATCTCACCTAGTTACGTGCAGGATTCTAAGCATGTTCTAAAATTTTTTTCACAGGTGAAATGGCGGAGCTCTTTTTGCTGGCTAACTTGTGATGTGCAAAGTTTGTACACCTCCATCCCCCATGATCTGGCCATTTTGGCTTTAACAATCTACCTGCAAAAATATAGTAATTTTTCAGTTGATTTGCAAACTTATTTAATTGAAGTTACTTATTTTTTGTTAAAAAATATTTTTTTTTCTTTTCTGGATGATCTTTATTTACAGGTACAAGGTTGTTCTATGGGTTCTAGATTTTCACCTTCTCTCGCCAATATCTTTATGGCTTGGTGGGAGGAGGAATATATTTTTTCGGAAAAAAATCCCTTTTCTGCCAATATTTTTCTTTTTTTGAGATTTATTGATGATGTTATAATCGTGTGGGATGGTGAAGTGGCCGACATTGAGAGCTTCGCCTTTTACATTAACAATAATCCATGCAATATACGGTTTACATATCAGTATAGTGTTCAAACAATCCCCTTTTTGGACATTCTACTGACAGCAAACCTGGAGGAAGGGAAAATTGACTGTGATATTTTCAGGAAAACAATAGCAGGGAATTCGTTATTACATGCAACCAGCTGTCATCCTCGCCATGTAATAGTTAACATCCCCACGGGGGAGTTTATAAGGGCGAAGAGAACATGTACTGCACCCCATATATATGAGAAACAATGTGAGATTATTGGTGAGCGCTTTAAGAAGAGGGGCTATTCCAATAAAAATATAGAGAGAGCTAAACAAAAAACGGATGAGAAAACTAGAGAGGATTATTTAAAAATAAGCAGAAATAATACCAAAAAAACCCTTGCTCTTGCTGAAGGTCATATGCCTATTGTTTTTTCAACAAGCTACAGTACCGATTTTTATCGGATTGTTAATATCATTAAAAAATTCTTGCCGATCTTATATGTAGATGACACGTTAAAAAACATATTAAAAAACGGAGTTAAATTCGTGTCTAGGAGGAATAAAACTATCGCTAATAGGGTGTCCCCTAGTGATCACTCCAAAAAGAATAAAAATAAAAACACTCTGGGCAATGAAATAACTGCAAGGAATTGGCTACCCACTTGTGGGTCTTTCAAATGCGGCCAGAAAAACTGTGGGCTTTGCAGATTCATGTGGAATACAGACAAAACTGTTTCCTCTGTTACAAAAAAGGAATTTAAAATTCAGTCTCTGATGAACTGCGGTTCTGCTGGTGTGATCTATGTCATAACGTGTATGGATTGCAATATCCAGTATGTGGGGAATACTTCACGAACTTTAAGACGCCGCATATCGGAGCACATTTATGACGTGGGTCACACCACCACACGCAGTTTATCAGCCGCCTCCCGTCATTTTTTGCATATACATAGAGGTGATTTGAGCCACTTTAGAGTTAATGCAATAGAGAAAGTGCAGACACTGAGGGGAGGTGGTGATTTAAATGATTTATTATTGCGCCGTGAAGCAAAATGGATGTTAATGTTACAAAGCAGAACTCCAACAGGCATGAATGTTAGAAACGAAATTTTGAGTGTCTTGTAAGGGTTACTGCGATTCATTACTCAGCATATCAGGTGGCCTTGTACAGCTTTGATTGTTCCATGACTTCCTGGGGTTCCTTTTATAAGTATGTGTTCAGATGTATTATGTGTTGTCTCAGATTAAGGACTAGTTTTTTGTCCGAAACGCGTCCACCTCACACGCCTTGTGATGTGTTCTTCATCATGATGGAGAATTTTATGTTTTTATGAAGTTTGGAATAAAGGAAATTTGATTTTTAACCAATCTACTGATCTGGATGCTGGATATTTTTCTACACTACACACTGCTCCTATGTATAATATCCCCCACACACACTGCCCCTCTGTGTAATATCCCCCACATACGCTGCCACTTCTTTATACTATCCTCCAACACAAACTGCCCATCTTTTTAATATCCCCCATACTCAATGCACCTCTGTATAATATCGCCCCACACACTTTACCCCTCTGTATACTATCCCCCCCCACACACACATGCGGCCAATCTGTATAATGGACATCATAATCCTGTACTTAACTCCAATGAAGTATCAGGGCACTGATAATAGAGTGATTGTCCTGCACCTGTCTTCAGCTCATGGAGTGCTTATCTGTCCCTGCTGGATGCCACATCCTGGCCACCTCCGCGGTTCTGTATTGCCTGCAGCAGTGTGCTGAGGTCACAGAGTGATGACCTCATCCCGCTGCTGCATGCTAGGCCATGGTATGATGCGCTGGGGCCCTACACTGCCACATTGACTATGGCTCCACCACATGGTTAATTTGCATGCATGCACTTGAATTGCTTGTGGCAGAAGCAACACGGCCGGCCACCTCTGCTGCAGCTGTGACTGGAGACTGGTGAAGATTGGGGCCCGACCCTGGCCCAGGGCTCAGTCAAGCTAAGTAATTACCCTGGGCCCAGACCAGGCACCCCTCTTCACTGGATCCCATATACTAGTAATGGTTATCATGCCCTGATGGCAGCCCTGACTATACAGAACCATAGCTTAACTAGAGTCCTTTGGGCCATTCTGCAAATTGGGACGTAAACCCCCACCAGCATGTTGGTCTAATGGATGGACCAATAATGTCCTACATTCTGGCCCCAATTTTGTAAGAATGTCCCCATCTTACCCTGGGCCTGTAATAATGGCCACCGTCCTGTAACATTGTCCCCATCCTGGCCTCTTCCTGTATTAATGTTGCCGATCCTGTAATATACTCTTCCATTTTAGTTGCCCTTTCCTGTAATAATGTCACTCATTCTAGAATCTTCCTAAAATAATGTCCCCTGCCTTGCACGCTATCCTGTAAAAAATTACCATGTACTAGTCCTCATACTGTAATAATGTTGGCCCTTTTCTGTAATAGCATCCCCTGTCTTGGTCCTTATCCTGTAAAAAATGTCCTTGTTTTCCCACCCCATACCATTAATAATGTCCCCCATCTTGGCCCCTATACTGTAATGATATCCCCCGTCATGAACCTTTGCTGTAATAATTTCACTTGTTCTGTTGCTCATTTCAAACACAAAAGATTGTTCTCACCTGTTCCTGCTTTTGTGACAAACAGCATCCTCTTTCTGCTTTATAGTCAGCATAGGGGGTTGAGATGGCGCATGGTAGTGTCGTCATGCACCGCTCACAAGAAGGCATGCTGATGTTGGCAGAGGCTGGCTGACAAATTTTAATTTCAGGGACAAGCACATAGCAGTGGCCTATGAGTAACAACCAATTCTTAAAAGGAACCTATCATCAGGTTTTACCGAAATATAGTACGGCCACCACCTATAAGATTTCTTTTATTATATTCTATCAAACTGTACTATATGTACCCAAGCCCCTCTGCATAGTACAAAAAAATGACTTAATTATTCCCACAGCCCTTGTGGTCTGGTCTAATGGTTACCGCTAGTCTTTATTTGGTGCCTCCTTTCCTCCTACAATCGTCATAGTGCTTCCCAATTGCACTCCTGCGCAGGCGCACTTCTCTCTCCTCTGTTGAGGAAAGAGCAAAATATTGTAGTGTGCATGCGCCGACTTTACTTCCAAGTCATGGGAGCTCTTTGGCCTTCCCAGTACATGCGCACTACAGTACTTTGTTCTGCTCTTGGCAGAGCATAGAGAAATACACCTGCGCAGGAGCACAATTGGGAAACACTGTGTATATGATATAGGACACATCATTCACATGAAGCAGGGATAGACAATGGCGATTGTTGGAAGAGAAGAGGCACCTGATGAAGACTGGAGTCATCCATCAGACTGGACCGTGTTGGCTATGGATGTAAAAAAAAGCTTATTCTTGTGTCATGCGGAGAGGCTTGAGGACTGGTTTTCTAAGTAAATGTATTTCTAAAGGTGCTATTGAGATACATTTCTCACCAGCAACAACCCATCCAATCCATACAGGTAAAGGAATCAAATCATAGATGTCCATAAATTTAGTGATGTGTAATAATGAGAAATGATACAGGGATAAATTATTGAACACGCTTACTGAAATGTATTTATTACTTCGTACAAAAGCCTTTCATGATGACCGCTTCAAGACACCTCCTGTATGGAGAAACTAGATTCATTGCTCAGGTGTAATTTCTTCCTCACAATCATTTTTTCAAATTCTTAAGATTTTGTGGGCATTATGATGAGGGCAATTTGGCCATGGGCCGCTCTTGTGCCTTAAGCCTTGGGTGGTAGTCCAGACTGCTCTCATTGTGTGGGGCCTCTGAGGTTTCAGGTGCCACAGGGTACTGTACCTGATTTTAGGTGTTGTGCTCATCCCGGATTCCTAGGTGACTAATGCTGGTTACACACAACACCACAAACTACACACAGCAGACTTCCCTCACCATTGTGGACTGGGACCAGGGTCGGGTTACAAAGGGGTTCATCAGTAGCGGTTGAGTCTATAGGATGCCACCGCACTTAGGGACTCCCGATCCACTGGGTCCGGGACCCAGGGTCAGGGAGGAGGAGTCACCGAGGAGTGGGAGGAGCCAAAGAACAGTTAGTGACAGTTGGAAGCTGACAGTTGCAGTAAGGGAGTCGTGAGGGATTTCGGTGGAGAGAGGAGCTCACCTAGTGACGTCGGTGGTACAGAGGATTTGCAGGCACCGTTGGGATATGGAGTCAGTTCCCTCGGGACCGGCGCAGACTGGGTGTAGAGCCCTAGGTTAGAGGACACTTCAAGCTCGCCTAATAAATCTACCGGGAGAGAAGATTTCACGTTTCTTCACCCACCACAGTGTCCGGGGCACAGCAGCACATAGACCCTGGGAATTGAGACTTAGAGCCAGCCCACTACAGGTTTGCGCTGCCTGCGAATGGACCGGGACATGCACACACAAGAAGGGGACCCCAAGTAGCTTTAAGCCACGGGGAACCGCCAACAACAGAACGCCGGTACCGGTACGGCACCGGTATCCGAAGAGTTTGGGATCGCCTGAAGCCCATCTTGGTGGAGACCGGCACCCTTTGGGCGTAAAAGACAATCAGTGAGTAAACAACTTGAACCACAGCCCCTGTGTCGTCTGTTTGTTTGCCTTCGCCCTGTGCCTCAGCGTCACTGTCACTACAACCACTATCATCCTCCCTGGGGCCTAGCTCTGCTTGCGGAGAGCTGAAACATCCTAGCTGTGTCACACCATCAGCCCCAGCAGTGAGAGACACTACGCAGCGGCGGCTCCCTCTCAAAGCCGCACACCACAAGTGGCGTCACAAACTTTATTTTATTGTAAATATAACTCCCATCATCATCCCCTTCATTTATTATTAGACACTGCCAGGGTCACGGAGGCGGGCCCCACCACCTCTGATGTCCCCGGACTAGTCCAGTTTGGTTCCGAGTACCCCTGGCCCTGGAGCTGGGCGTGTCAATTGTAATCTGCCTATTAGTATATTATAGACTAATCTGTATACTGCATGAGCTATATACTGTATTTATTTCTATATTTGTTAGCAACTACTTGCCTGTTAGTTTTTAGGCCCATGGTTAAAACAATACCTGTGATTCACTGGATTAAATGTTTAATTGTTTCACCACTAGGAGGCGATAATATTGTGCAACTGGTTCTAAAGTCAATAGTTTTTTTGGTTCCAATTACACAAGTTTTCCACCCAATGTGGTTAATTCAGGTACTGCAAGTAAAAAAAGTTCCTAATGAGATATATAATTATGTGAGCTGTAAATCTGCAAACAGACAAAATTGTAAGCTACTGAATGACAATTTTAAGTCTACTATTTACGTACACAGGTCTTGTCTTACTTTGCAGTATGTCAGATTAACTTTACAGTCAATATCTCAATTTACTATTCCTTGGCTGTTTACTCAGCAAGAGTTTCTAATGTTTGGCCTGAGCTAGGAAGAAATTAGCAATTCCAAGAGCTGCAATGACATTAATTCTCCTTCATCTTCTGTATATCCAAAAGGCTTTGGAACATATGGCTGTGTTTTAACATTGATTATAATGTAGAAGGAGACTGGAAGTCAGAAGAACGTGATGTGCTAAATGGGCTGCACCAGTAATAGAGGTGATCTTGCCATTTAAATGTTATATGACAACCATTATGGCTGTGCCCAGATACTTCTCACAGTGCCAATTTCCTAGTTTAATCAAGGAACAAGATGGGGTTTTCAATCTTTTTTATGTTCCCACAAAAATGTTTTTGTACTTTTGGACAACACTTCAACTAGAGATGAGTCAATCTGATGAAATTCGATTAATGAGAATAGCTTGAATTTGGCCGGGATATTTCATTCAACACATATCGATTTGCCGGTAAAAAGCTAATTGCCATGCTCTGAGTTCTCTCCAGTGTTCATACCATAATGAACAGAGGGGTTAAAAAAATATTCCAGTCACCTCCACCCAATCCTCCGCTAGCTCCCTTCCTTGTGCCATCTCCAGTCTTCTCTTCTGCCTTCAATCTTCACTTTTCGGGACTTTAAGTGCTCACAAGGCCACATAGAACCTTATGATGTGAGTCAACTCATGACATCATAATAATACTTTGGCCGTAGTCAGCACCAAGACCAGAATCGCAGAGAGAAAGCGAGCCAGTGAAGGACTGGGCTGGGAGTTGCAGAACTAGGACGGATTAGTTGTGAGGTGAGTGTAAAATAGTTTTTCTGTTTTTTAAGAGAACTTATGACTTAATTCATAGTAACCAAACCCTGGCAGCATGCACCAGATACTGGATGCATGATTGCGGCTAAGTACAGGATGGGTCATTTATATGAATACACCAAAATAAAATGGGAATTGTTGGTGATATCAACTTAATGTTTGTGGCTCATTAGTATATGGAAAAGGGGAAACTTTTCAAGATGGGTGGTGATCATGGCGGCCATTTTCAAGTCGGACATTTTGGATCCAACTTTATTTTTTTCCAATGGGAAGAGGGTCATGTAACACATCAAACTTATTGAGAATTTCTCAAGAAAAACAATGGTGTGCTCAGTTTTAACATAACTCTTCTCCCCCTCTTAACACACTGATTGTGGGCCTGTTGCATGGCCAGCAAGGTTTCCCTATGTGACTTCCTTAAGGGGGCTTTACACGCAACGACATCGCTAACGAGATGTCGTTGGGGTCACGGAATTCGTGACGCACATATGGCCTCGTTAGCGACATCGTTGCGTGTGAAACGCATGAACGACCGCTAATGATCAAAATTACTCACCATATCGTTGATCGTTGACACGTCGTTCTAATCTCAAATATCGTTGCTGTTGCAAGACGCAGGTTGTTCGTCATTCCTGCGGCAGCACACATTGCTATGTGTGACACCGCAGGAATGAGGAACAACATCGTACCTGCAGCCGCCGGCAATGAGGAAGGAAGGAGGTGGGCGCTCATCTCCGCCCCTCCGCTTTTATTCGGCGGCCGCTTAGTGACGCCGCACAAACCTCCCCCTTAGAAAGGAGGCGGTTCGCCGGCCTCAGCGATGTTGCTGGGCAGGTAAGTATGTGTGACGGGGACTAACGATGTTGTGCGCCACAGGCAGCGATTTGCCCGTGACGCACAACCAAAGGGGGCGCGTGCTTTCACCAGCGACATCGCTAGCGATGTCGCTGTGTGTAAAGTGGCCTTTAGACTTTTATCTTTGGGGTTATCTGAAGGCAATTGTCTATGCTGTTAAGATACAAGATGTGTAGCATCTGAAACAGCGGATACTAGAAGCCTGTGCTAGCATTTCTTCTGCGGTGTTGCTATCAGTGTGTCAAGAGTGGGAGAAGAGGGTTGCATTGACAATCCAACACAATGCGCAGCACTTTGAACACATTTTAGAAGTGGTCATAAAATTTTAAATAACTAATGAACGAATGAAGCTACGTTATAACCAAGCACACCGTTGTTTTTCTTGTGAAATTCTTAATAAATTTGATGTGTTACATTTCCCATTGAAAAAAATATAATTGGATCCAAAATGTCCAACTTCAAAATAGCCGCTATGGTCACCACCCATCTTGAAAAATGTCCCCCCTCCCATATACTAATGAGCCACAAACGGGAAGTTGATATCACCAACCATTCCCATTTTATTTAGGTGTATCCATATAAATGGTCCACCCTGTATTCTTTTCTCAAGTATATATTTCTGAGGAAATATATTTTAAAGATTCTGCTGGAGACCATAGCTGGAGATGAAGACATGTCTGGCTCCTCCCCTGGCCGGCTTTTTCTCAGTGGTGCTACAGGTGATTGACAGGTGTGCACATAGGGAGAGACTTGTCAATCACTTGCGTTGGACCTGGGAGAAGTCAGATGGGGGCAAAGCCAGACTAGTTAGTCTCCAAATATGGTTCCTGATCATAAGAATGTCATTTTCTAGATTTGGTGTCTTTTGCCCTCCCAATATATTCTAACCTACGAGTAATGCCAATTATAATTATATATATTTTTTTTAATTTATATTTTATAATACAGTGGAAGATCACTTAACGAGTAACCCAATTAGCGAGTATTTCACTTAACGAGCAAAGCTTGCTGTAAATTTGTAACTCAGTTTACGAGCAAGCTTTGCCGTACGAGCAAAATACTCACCGCACACACTTCCAGTTTCGTACATCCACCGCGCTCTAACCCGCTCTTGCAGTCCACACAAACACACACAAGCACACACACATATTTTACTCACCCCACCTTCCGTTCCGTCGCCGGCCTTATTGTTCTTGTAGTTCGCCGCTACAGGATGTGTATCGGGCAACCATCGCAGCGAGGGAGGAACTTCCGCTTTCAGCCGCTACTCAAAGGCAGCGTGCTGACCAATCAGAGACAAGCGGCTCCTGCCTTTGACGTTAGTGCTCTGGCAGCGGAAGTTCCTCCCTCATCACGATGGTTACCCGATACACATCTTGTACCGGCGAACTGCAAGATCCAGGAGGCCGGCAATGGAGCGGAAGGTAAGATGAGCATAATATGTGTGTGTGTGTGTGTGTGTGTGTGTGTGTGTGTACGTGTGTATGTGTGTGGAATGGCAAAAATCTTGCTTTGCTGAACGAGTAACTTGGTTTACAAGCACACTCCCAGAACGGATTGTTCTCGTTAACCAAGATTCCACTGTATTATTATTTCAGACAGTATATCTTTGAAAAAGGTTATGTTGACCAAAACGTTACAGAATTTGTACACTGGACTGGATAACGTTATTAATGTATTTCTTCCATATTAAGCATCTGAGAGTGCTGGATTCTTTTTCATAGGATTTTTAAAGGGAATCTGTCAAGAGGTTTTTGCTTCGTTATCTGAGAGCATTTATCACAATTGTGTCCAAAATACTTTTAAGCGTGCATGACAATTAGAGGAGGGGGTGTGCCGTACTCCCGTGTGCATGACTTTGTAGTCCAAGCAATGATCACTAGATGATAAAGACTTTAGCTTAAGTAAACAAAATCAAATAGCCTGATAAAACAGGCATAGTTGATTTTGTTTCTTTAACACTCCACAACATG
Source organism: Anomaloglossus baeobatrachus (assembly GCF_048569485.1). Lineage (NCBI taxonomy): Eukaryota > Metazoa > Chordata > Amphibia > Anura > Aromobatidae > Anomaloglossus > Anomaloglossus baeobatrachus. The sequence continues at coordinate 586,192,233 of NC_134355.1, forward strand.
CTGTCTATAGATTACATAGCATAAACCTGCTGATAGATTCCCTTTAAGAGGTTGAAACCCTATTCGAGCACTTACATACATTAGGAGTACTGTATTCCCTTCCTATATTATTTTTGGAAACACTCAGCAAAACTTTTTAAGCACCGATTTTTACTTACATGAAAGGTTATCCCTCTTTCTCACATAATATGAAATTCATAATTCTGTTGATATCTGTAACCAAAAAGCAATGCAGTAATGTGAGAGTTCAAACCACAGTTAAAACTTATTACATTTATATTTTGTGCATGCAAAAAAGGCAGTTTATTGTTATTTAATCCATTTGTCATCTTTGTGATTTCTGTTGATTCAATTTAGCCATCCTTGTGTAATCTTTATTTATCATATGCAAAAAAATCAAATAAAGGTTTCCCAAGCATCTCATAGCATCCGGCCTGTTTATGCTGTTGGTTTTTCATTGATTCATTCACCTGAATGTAAGTTCTGTATAAAAAATGAGAAGAGTGAGACATGTCTCCATTTTGGTCTGAGTGCCCAGTGTCAGACCCCATGAGTCTTATATTGATGGCCTTTCCTAAGGATTAGTCATCAGTAGTGATGGGCAAACCTGACCTTTAAAGTTCGGGGTTCATACCTGATGCCTAGTATCCATGTACCAACCCCAAACACGGAGTTCTCAGGGAATACCATGTAACTATTTGGATTCGGCCCACCAGATCATTTTAAAAAAAAAGAAAGAAAGTAGAGAATAAAGTATTAGCGTTATACTTACAGTCTCCTGCGCGGCTTTACAGGGCCGCCATCAGGGCATTACTACCCTTACTCCTGTATGGGTCCTGGTGAGCTGAAGCAAGGAGGACTACCCAAATACACTGGCATCCTGGGCCCCTCCTCTTTTATTTTTCTTGGAGTGCTTAGGATCCTATATGGAGCCTGAAACCAAATTGTTAAAAAGTGCTGTGTGCCTGGGCCCCCCTCCATCAGAGCTGTATGCCCCTCGCCATCAGAGCTTTGCGCCTCCCCTCCATCATAGCTGTGTGCCCCTCCTCCAGAGCTGTGTGCCCCCCTCCTCCAGTGCTGTGTGCCCCCTCCATCAGAGCTCTGTGCCCCTCCTCCATCAGAGCCGAGTGCCACCCCTCCCTCAGACCCGTCGAGGTACGAAACTGCTGTCGTCCTATAGAGACCTGCACCCGGTTCTCTGTCTGCTCTTTTAATGCACACATGGAATTAAAATAAAGCACTTTTGGGAAACTTACTGGACTTTTTACTCCTATGGATGCTTGTAAACCTCATCTGCCTTCTTTCCACGTGCACCGGAGACCCACATAATGGAAGGAATCAACCAGCTCACTCCTCCCTGGCACCACAAGGAGCTCAGCAAGGTAGTGCAGAACCGCATTCTTGTTTGTTGGACCACCCCTCCCTCTGAGCTGAGTGCCTCCTTCCATCAGAGCTCTGTGCCTATTTACATCAGAGCTGTGTGGCCCCCTCCTCCAGAGCTGTGTGGCCCCCTCCTCCAGAGCTGTGTGGCCCCCTCCTCCAGAGCTGTGTGGCCCCCTCCTCCAGAGCTGTGTGCCCCCCCTGCTCCAGAGCTGTGTGCCCCCCTGCTCCAGAGCTGTGTGCCCCCCCAGTACTGTGTGCCCCCTCATCCAGAGCTGTGACCCCCTCATCCAGAGCTGTGACCCCCTCATCCAGAGCTGTGACCCCCTCATCCAGAGCTGTGACCCCCTCCTCCAGAGCTGTGTGGCCCCCTCCTCCAGAGCTGTGTGCCCCCCTGCTCCAGAGCTGTGTGCCCCCCCAGTACTGTGTGCCCCTTCCTCCAGAGCTGTGACCCCCTCATCCAGAGCTGTGTCCCCCTCCTCCAGAGCTTTGCCTCACTCCTTCAGAGCTGTGCCCTCCTCCTACAAAGCTGTGCCCCCTTTCCTCCAGTGCTTCGTCCCTCTTCCTCCAGTGCTGTGCCCCCCTTCCACCATAGAGACGAGAAAGCTGTGGAAAGAAAGCGCATATAGGATCTTACCCCAGTATATAAGGGGTGGGAGGAGGGTGAAACTACTCACCAGATATCGTTGTGAAAGTCACAACAACTGTAATCGCATATAGAATTTGATCAAAGGCTGCAGCCACCCAAAAGCGGCAGATAACAGAGAGCATGAGAGAGGGGTGTTTAATACTGCGCCAAAAGATCACTGGAACAGGTGTTTAGATTAATGTATCTTTATTTTCATCCAGGTCTACGCGTTTCAGGAGCCCACTGCCCCCTTCCTCAGGACCGTCCTGAAAGACAAACATCAAATCTCTAGAGATTTGATGTTTGTCTTTCCTGACGGTCCTGAGGAAGGGGGAAGTGGCTCCTGAAACGCGTAGACCTGGATGAAAATAAAGATACATTAGTCTAAACACCTGTTGCAGTGAGCTTTTGGCACAGTATTGAACACCCCTTTCTCATGCTCTCTGTCCCCTTCCACCATAGAGCTGTGTGCCCCCATCCTACAGAGCTGTGTGACTGCCTCCTCTAAAGCTGTGTGGATTTCCCCTCTATCAGAGCTGTGTGCACCCCAGTGCTGTGTGCCCCTTTCCCCCAGAGCTGTGCCCGCATCCTCCAGAGCTGTGTCCCCTCTCTTCTAGAGCTGTTGTTCCCCCCTCCAGATTTGTGCCCTCCATTTTTGTGCCCCCCCTACCTCCAGAGCTGTGTGTCCCCCTCCTCCAGAGCTCTGTGCCCCCTCCTCCAAAGCTGTGTGTCTCCCCAGTGATGTCTGTGCCTCCAGTCCCTCCTGGGATATAAATATGCCCCCAGCCCCTCTTGAGATGTATATGTGCCCCCAGTCACTCCTTGGATGTATATATGACCTCAGCCCCTCCTGGAATGCATATTTGCACCCAGTCCCTCCTGGGATGTATAGGTGCCCCCAGCATCTCCTGTGATGTATATGCTCACAACGTCTCCTATTTGAGGTATATACTGCAGCCCCCATGTCTCCTATAATGTATATACTGTAACCCCCATGTCTCCTGTGATGTATATACAGCAGACCCAGCGTCACCTGTGATGTATGTAGCCCCAGCGGCTCCGGTGCTGTGTATGATCTACAAAACTTATTATCACAAATAGTTGACTGTGCTCCAGACAGAGACAAACCTGCAAAATCAGTTCTTAGAAGCAACAAGATAAATAGCACTTAACATCACAGCCACCACAGTAAGGTTCAGTTAATTGTTTGACCAAATATAGTAAAGTCATTTCCAAGTTGATAATTTTGTACTGCCTCCGAAGGTTGGTAAAAAGTTGGCCTAGGAATAAGTGATAGATTTTTGCTTGGTGGGTTCATACTGCTGGGTTGGGGAGGAGGAGCTGAGTGCAGGTAGAGCTGATGGAGGCGGAGCTTGGGTGGAGCCTGGGTAAAGTCAAGGTGGTCTACAAATGTTGCCAGTATGGAGCCCTGAAATTCCTGGTGGCAGCCTTTTGGCTGTAACACTACTTCTGAGGCTGCTCATTACTCTCTTACATATTCACTGCTTCCCCACCCCCAGCAGTCTTAGCATATGATTTGCAGTCAGACTACTCCCCCACCCTGTGTGACAGCATCTGTGATAGCTTGGAATCACACTTGCTGTCATACATCTCTATAGTAGTGTAAAAATAAATAAATAATTAAAAAAATTGGCATAGGGTCCACTTTTGTGGTACTGAGCACAGATAAAGCATACGGCTGCAGGCCCCAGCCACTTTCTTATCTTGGCTGTTTATCAAAATATGACAGACCTTATGCAGCTTTTAAAAAAAATATTTAAATAATTTATGTTAAATAATGGCATGTGGTCCCCCCAATTTTGATATCCAGCCATGATAAAGCTGACAGCTGGGGTCTAGTATTCTCAGGGTGGGTAAACCCATGGTTATTTGGCACCCCCCAGCGTAAAAATAGCAGCCTGCAGAATTGTTGTATCTATTAGATGTGACAATCCCGGCATTTTACCCTGCTCATCCCGATTCTCCAAGTGTGGAGGCAATTGAGGTAATAAAAGAGGTAATGAAAACTCACAGCTGCCACTAAGCCCTAGATTAGTAATGGGAGCCATTTATGAGACCCCAGTCATTAATACTGTAAGTGAAAAGAAATAAAACGCAAACACCAAAAACATCCTTTATTTGAAATAAAATACAGAAAAAAGAATCCTTTTCTCCTAATTTATTAGCCCCAAACACACAGTGCTCTAGTACATACTGAAGTCACAGTGCGCGGGCACAGAACATGACCACATGCTGTGGCTTCACTGAGCGGTGACAACCTCAGGTTGACCTCATTGAACTCAGTGACCTCACCTCAGGTGAACTGAGTTAAATGAGACCTGCATCTCTTTACAGAAAACCGTGTTTTTCTGCCAAGAAATGAAAATATGGTACTGAAATTTATATACCAAATTCCTGCACCAATACTGCATGCCCTACCAAAAAAGCTCATCAAACGGGATGCAGCTTTGTGCAATATTTTGACAGCAGATGCAGATTTGGTATTGAAATTTATACACCAAATGCCTGAAGTAAATTTGCATCTTCTGGCAAAAAAGCACATCGAAATGAGATTTGGTTTTAATGCAAAATTGATGTGGGTTTTTTTGCTAGGAGATGCAGAAATATGGTGTATAAATTTCAGCACCAAATCTGCATCTCTTGGCAAAACAACGCATAAAAACAATTTTGACTTCATTTCAATGCGGTTTTCTGCCAGGAGATGCAAATGTGGTGCAGAAATCTGTTGTAGACATTTCAGCAGCAAATTTGCATCTCTTAGCAGAAAGCCGCACCGAAACGGCTGCGACCACAGAAAATCTGAGTGACGTTACTGCTCATAGCTGCAGCTCAGCTGCAGCTCAGTCAGTGTCTGCCTGAAGCTCACAACATGTGGTTATGTTCTGTGTCCGCATGCTGTGAATTCAGCATATAGCAAAGCTCGGATCATCAAGGAGTCCTCGTGTGAAGAATTATGTCGGACCTGGGTGTTTGGAATTAATAGATTGGAGAAAGAGGATTAGGTTATTTTTTATTTTATTTCAAATAAAGGATTGCTTTTTTCTGATTTGTGTTTATTTCTTTTCACTTACAGTATTAGTAATGTGGGGGTCTCATAAATGCCTCGCATTACTAATCTAGGGCTTAGTGGCAGCTGTGAGCTGTTATTAGCTATTTATATTACACCAATTTCCACTGCATCAGGGCAATTGGGATAAGCAAGGTAATGTGCCAGGATTGTTGCATCTAATGGATGCGACAATTCTGGGTGGCTGTAGGCTGCTATTTTTAGGCTGGGGGGAAGAATTATCATGGGCCTCCCCAGCCTGAGAATACCAGCCCCCAGCTGTTGGCTTTATCATGGCTGGGTATCAAAATTGGGGGGGTTGCACGTTGATTTTTAAAATTATTTATATAATTAATTTAAAAAAAGCTGAATAGGGTCCTTCGTATTTTCATACACAGCCAAGATAAACACACGAATGGGGGCTGCAGGCTGTAGCCATTTATCTGTGCTGGGTATCATAATATAGGGGGATCCTATGCCAATTTATTTATTTTTGCACCATTATACAGCCAGTGTGTGTGCTTCCAAGCAATCACATAGGGTGGGGGCTGGGTCTGACTGCAACCAATTACAAACGCTGAGACTGCCCATGGGCATGAGAAGTAGTTAATATGTATGAGGGTAATGCGTGGCCCCCGGAAGTAGTATTTCAGCTGCGTGGGAGACTCGGTAAGTATAATGCTCCTGCTCTAATCCCCCTTGACATTTTGACCACCATTTTCCATTTTAAAGGAACAATATTCGGGTCCCCATTGACTTATATGGGGACCAGAGTCTGGGCAGATGTTTGATATTAAGTCTGGTGCAGAACTGGATTTTTTTTTAAAATACAGTTGTACCTGTTGATCCAGAATATTTGCACATTTCTAGACATCAGTATAACAAGACTGGAAATCCCATTTAAGCTTCAACCTCAAAATCTCTGAACTTTGAGAAGATTTGCATAAGTTCTATCACCTTTTCTTCTTCTTGCAAAACTAGTACTGTTAAATTATGGAAACCTGTAAAAGAAAAATATGTTGGGTTTTTTTACTGTTCCAACATTTTTTCATTATTAAAAGTTCTCTTCTCCTCTTTTTGATAATAAACACTTCATTTAAGTCTCCTTAGTATAAACAATACAGCTGTATATGTGCTTTATGGCTGTTGCAAAAATAATTGTTAAAAAGGTATTCTACTTTTAGAAAACTATGATGTATCTACACATCAACAAACAAGTCCCACCACTGGGACCTACAGGGCACAAGTCACCTCTGGGACCCACACAAATCTCGAGAACAGTTGTTGACTAACCACTTGGTGTCAGGACCACTGGGTCTGGAGTGACTGTTAGAAGAGAGTTGGGAGACCCCTATGCACATCGAATCAGTCAATCCTGGAGAAACAATCAGTGTAAGGTCTGCAATAAAATTAAGGTTATTATAAAATTCCTTCTGTAAGTTACAGGGGTTTTCCAAACCAGACAAATCTGCAGTCAATCTATGTTACTACAGATTGCTGAATTAACAGTGTACAATGTGCGCACTCTCATGATTTCCCTGTCTTCCCACCATCATTGGGTGGTCTCAATGTTCTATTGAGAGAAGTGATGAGAATCTAGCCAGTACATCACCACAAGTCAGCAAATCACTTACATAATAGCCACTTGATCTGTGTATACATCGGAATCATGGCCGTCTGCACATTCACATTGCACACTGTCATGATTTGGCAATTTGCAGTCACATAAATTGACCACAGAGATTTTTCTAGAGGCCAAAAAGCACCTTTAAAGGGAACCTGTCATGTAAAAAAAGGCTATTAACTTCCAGATATGCTGTTAATATGCAGGTCATTAGTGTTCTGATGCCGTGCTTGAGCATCTTCTGCTGGGAGAAAATTATCTCTTTATTCCTCCTAGCAGCCTCAGGCTTTCAGTCATAGGGATGCAGTGGGTGCAGTTTCAGTCACCATTCAGTAAATAGTGAAGAGCAGCTATAACCGCACCCTCAGTATGGACTGACAGCCGGCTAAGCATTGCAGCAGTACACAGCTGACTGTCAGTGTTGTGACACTCACTGTATAATGAGCCGTAACTAAATCTATACCTGCTGAGCCTCTATGACTGTAACTCCAACTATAAAGTTGGAGGCTGCTGGGAACGGGGGCAGTACGGTGTCAGAACACTATTAACCTGAAGATTAACCCCATAGCTGCAGGTTACTAGGGTTTTTTATATGACAGATTCCCTTTAAGTCTAAAGTTCCAGTGCTATAGTACAAGGTCGTAATCCTACCCCCTGTGTGGGTGGAGGCTTGCATGACTTGATTAGAAGGAGGTGCCTCCAGAAGGGGGAGGGGGGTGGAGATTAGGGGCCAGTTGGAGTATATTTAGGCCAGTCTGGGGGTGGAAGATCCCTTTGGCCTGTGGTCCTCTGGGATTGTCTCACCCTTCTACCCTAATTTTAGTGATTGCAGGGTCATGGTGGCTGTTGGCGGTTAGGGTGGGTCCTCGACGTTGGTGTAAATTGTTGTTGGGTGTTCATGAAGATATGGATCCCTTTCATTGGTCGGTTTGGATGGTGGTCTGGTGATTTGGGGGACTGCTGACAATGGAATGTCGGGTCCCGGGTTTGGTAGTTATCCCTTCCACCCCTTTTATTGGTGCTCCCGAGTTGGTGGGTACGACTGGGAGTAAGGGCGGCTTTGCACGTTGCGACATTGCACGTGCGATGTCGATGGGGTAAAATTGAAAGTGACGCACATCCGGCGTCGCAGTCGATATCGCAACGTGCAAATCCTTTTTGATACGATGAACGAGCGCAAAAGCGTCGTTATCGTATCATCGCTGCAGCCTCCGACATTTCCATAATGCCGGTGCAGCGACAGGTACGATGTTGTTCCTCACTCCTGCGGCAGCACACATTGCTGTGTGTAAAGCCGCAGGAGCGAGGAACTTCACCTTACCTGCCGCCGGCTGCAATGAGAAGGACGGAGGTGGGCGGGATGTTTACATCCTGCTCATCTCCGCCCCTCCACTTCAATTGGCTGCCTGCCGTGTGACGTCGCTGTGACGCCGCACGACCCGCCCCCTTAGGAAGGAGGCGGGTCGCCGGCCAGAGGGACGTCGCACGGCAGGTATGTGCGTGTGAAACTGCCGTAGCGATAATAATCGCTACGGCAGCTTTCACTAGATATTGCACGTGCGACGGGGGCGGGACTATCGCTGCAGCATCGGTAACACATTGTTACCGATGTCGCAGCGTGCAAAGCCCGCCTAAGTATGGTTCAGGGGGAAGGTAATGTTAATAAGGTTCTAGTTAATCACCAGATTTATGAGCTTCGAGGACCACACCCTATTTAAGCTCATTTTCTGTATGTATATGTTTAACAAAAGGCTGATGTGGCCCTTTCATCCAACTTTGTTCTATGTGTTTATTTCTTAAGTTATTAAGGGGTAAGGTAAAAGGTATTGGAGGGGGGGGGGCACCGGAGCTTGACTATACCAAAGTCAAGAAAATATGAGAAAATAGTGGATATAATGAACTTGGTGCATTGTCACTAACATAGAGACTTCCTGACTCAAGCCATTGATAGCCCCTCTAGGGAACTGCAATTCATATTGGATTTGTAAGATCTGCTTGAATTATTCCTAATTCGTCCTGCTTTCTTACATACAATTCTTTCTATGACATTTTCCATACCATGTGTATATGCACCTGAGATGAGGAAATCTGATTCTTAGCTCCATTGGAGACTATGACCAAAGTGAGTAAATAGATTCTATTCAGTGCTGCCGAATGAAAAATAATTCACTGTTATCAAAAATAAGTTTTCTGTGTTTTTAACTGTTTTCTCCACAGTTAGAAGAGTAGAGCAGACTGAAATTATTTTTAGATATTTGGGGTCAAATAGTAAATTATTGATATGCGCCTGGCATTTCACATTTTCCCGTTCCTGAGTTGTTGCTGGGTTGCACAATGCAAGTTAATAATAACATCATGTATTCATATAAAAGTGCATTATATTATCATTGTTATATTATTTTTATATCAGCAGAAAATGGATCTGCTTCAAAAACTAGAAAGGCAAACAACCCAATATACTACTTATACATAAAATGCAATAGAGGGACTGATAAAACCTCAATGCACATCCAAAAATATTCATTCCACTAAAATCAAGGTCATTTTCATGAGTTTTCAATCCAACCAACCACCCACAAAGAAGGATGGAGGCAGTCAAGGAGACAGGAACCTTCTCCAGCTTTTGATGGTTGGTTTCCATTTCAGAAGATTGTTTTTGTCTATCAATCTAGATCTTGTAATTACGGATGTAAGGATAACATTGTATCATTAGCCTTCTAGCTTATCACTTTTGTCTTTTTACAATACAGTGGGTAGTTACAGAATAGGAGGGCAGTACATTTCAGTGAGATGAAGTGCAAGACTACACAAATTTATATTTTTTTTTGTACCAGTATACAGTCATGGACAAAAGTTTTGAGAATGACACCAAAATTATATTTTCACATGATCTGTTGCCCTCTGGTTTTTAATTGTGTTTGTCTGATGTTTGCATCACATACAGAAATATAATTGCAATCATATTATGAGTACCAAAAGGTTATATTGACAGAATGAGTTAATGCAGCAAGTCAATATTTGCAGTGTTGACCCTTCTTCTTCAGGACCTCTGCAATTCTCCCTGGCATGCTCTCAATCAACTTCTAGACCAAATCCTGACTGATAGCTGTCCATTCTTGCATAAACAATGCTTGCATTTTGCCAGAATTTGTTGTTTTTTGTTTGTCCACCCGTCTCTTGATGATTGCCCACAAGTTCTCAATGGGATTAAGATCTGGGGAGTTTCCAGGCCATGGACCCAAAATCTCTATGTTTTGTTCCATGAGCCATTTAGTGATCACCTCTGCTTTATGGCAAGGTGCTCCATCATGCTGGAAAAGGCATTGTTGGGCGCCAAACTGCTCTTGGACAGTTGGGAGAAGTTGCTCTTGGAGGACATTCTGGTACCATTCTTTATTCATGGCTGTGTTTTTAGGCAAGACTGTTAGTGAGCCGATTCCCTTGGCTGAGAAGCAACCCCACACATGAATCGTTTCAGGATGCTTAACAGTTGGCATGAGACAAGACTGGTGGTAGCGCTCACCTCTTCTTCTCCTAATAAGCTGTTTTCCAGATGTCCCAAACAATCGAAAAGGGGATTCATCTGAGAAAATGACTTTACCCCAGTCCTCAGCAGTCCACTACCTGTACCTTTTGCAGAATATCAGTCGGTCCCTGATGTTTTTTCTGCAGAGAAGTGGCTTCTTTGCTGCCCTTCTTGAAACCAGGTCTTGCTCAAAGAGTCTCCGCCTCACAGTGCGTGCAGAAGCACTCACACCAGGCTACTGCCATTGCTGAGCTAGCTCGGCACTGCTGGTAGTCCGATCCCGCAGCTGAAACAGATTTAAGATACGGTCCTGGCATTTGCTGGTCCTTCTTGGGTGCCCTGGAGCCTTTTTGGCAACAATGGAAGCTCTCTCCTTGAAGTTCTTGATGATGCGATAGATTGTTGACTGAGGTGCAATCTTTGTAGCTGCAATACTCTTCCCTGTTAGGCCATTTTTGTGCAGAGCAATGATGGCTGCACGTGTTTCTTTAGAGATAACCATGGTTAACTGAAGAGAAACAATGATACCAAGCATCAGCCTCCTTTTAAAGTGTCCAGTGGTGTCATTCTTACTTGATCATGACTGATTGATCGCCAGCCCTGTCCTCATCAACACCCACACCTGTGTTAATGGAACAATCATTAAAACAATGTTAGCTGCTCCTTTTACGGCAGGAATGCAATGATGTTGAAATGTGTTTTGGGGGTTAAAGTTCATTTTCTTAGCCAATATTGACTTTGCAAGTAATTGCTGTTAAGCTGATCACTCTTTATGACATTCTGGAGTATATGCAAATTGCCATTAGTAAAACGTAAGCAGTAAACTTTGTAAAAATTAATATTTGTAGCATTCTCAAAACTTTTGGCCATGACTGTATATTTTTTTTCTTACAAACATAAGCATTTTTAATTCACAGTTAAATGTGTATTCCCAACTTACGTTGGGAATACATAGGGGGTATATATAGTATAGTAAGGATTTAAAATTACTTAAAGGGGCTGCTTGTGTTCATTATTTAGGAAATGGAATAGCTAAAAATAACACAATTAATGAAACTCACCCTTCTGGATCCACTACAGTCAACAATGTGGTCTGTACCAATGTCGGGAGTGATGATAGCACCATCCAAACAGCCTCAGGACCGCTATGGTGACTTGAAGTGTACATTTTTCTGATGACTGGTGGGTGGTCTAAGTCCCGTTGGTGAGTTGTAAATATGATCTATTTTGTTATTCTGACAGGCACCATCCCCCAGGTAACAGACCCTTATTGCTGAGGCAAAACCTTTAGCCGTGATAGCTGGGGGTGTTGATGTATGGAACCCTCAGCAATTGTATGAATTAGTGCTACTACAGCACTGTGTACCATTTACAGTTCTTCTCTGTACAACAATGTGCATGACCACCCAGCTCTCTACAGAACCGCATCTGACCCATTTACTTGGAATGAGCCACTCTGGATACGGGAACGAGGAAGAGGATAGACTGTAAAGGGGATGCATTGCTTATGCAGCTCTGTAATACCTTCATTCCCATGATCATGTCATTTACCAAGTTCAGGCCTCTAGTAATTAATAAAATACCACACCAGTGTTAATTGTTTTTATGTCACCACGGAAGAGGTATCAGCAATGTACAGTATGTGTAGCGCCCCTGTACACCTGAGGGCACTACTAGGTACTGCATCCTGAGCTAGATGGCTCAGGTCTACCCCCAGGGACCTGGAAGCCCAATGCCAGTACCAGCACCAGCAAAACACATAACATCTCCAGTTTCACACTCCCCATTAGGGATGACTGACTACTCCGGGACCCAATGGATGGTCGCCCAGAGGTGGAGCCAGGCCAGTCCACTAGAAGGCAACCTGATGGGAGGGGATAAACAGACACAGACAGACACTGAAACAAGAGACCGGTAGTGACAGTTGAAGGGATGGACGTGTCTCCAGACGGGGTCGTGTAACAGTGACCTAGGTGACAAGGGGAGTGGTTGCCAGGGACGGTACAGCCAGGTATCTCTGGTACTAGAGCATAGACGGGGCACAGGATCCAAGGTCAAATACCTGCACAGTGAGGGGACCTTCACGGGCCTCACTGACCCAAGAATCCGGGGGCACCAGCAGTAAAGATTGAGCCAGGGATCGGAACAGAACACCGACCCTAAAGGGTTTGCACTGCCTGCTGTACGGACGAGAAACTGCCGACAGACAGTAAGGGACCCACAAACGCTCCACGCTACGGGGTCCCACCAACAAGTGAGTGGAGCCGGGAAACAGACTTACAGATCACCACACCCTCACTGGGACAAAAGGGACCAGAGGTCTGAGCCAGCTGTCCTCAGGGCCACAGCTCAACCTTACTGTGAGTAAACAGAAGTTGCACCGCATCCTCACCATGTGGTCTCCCTTCTTTCTACGATGAACCCCTACATTCATTCCCTGGGGCCCAGCCCTACTTGCGGAGGGCCTACCATCCAGACTGCCATCCCCATCAGCCCCAGAGGTGACAGACTGTGCAGCAGCAATTCCATCACCATAACCAAAACCCGCAAGTGGCGTCACAATACAAACTCTTTCACTCCCCTGTATATATACCCCTTTTAAAAAGTGTCCCCAGGGTCACGGAACCGGGCATTGGTCATTATACAACCGTGACACAGCATCAACGTACATATACGGCCCGGGACCGAGTACCCCATAGCCCTGGGCGACACATATGTTCTATGCATTGTCACGCTTGCGGGGTGTAGCAAGTGTGGCGAGGTGTGTTCAGACCTCCGAGCATCTGACACACAACAAAAAATACACAAAAAGGGGGCAACTGGGGACACAAAAACAATGGGAGGCCCTGGAACTAGTGAGAGGGGTAGGTGGGCACTTCTCAACCTCACCTAAAACTGTCCCTTCTCTCCTCACCAGGGGAAGGTGGCGTTCACTATACTTCACCCCTGCACTAAGAACACACCAGAAAAGTAAAGACAAACAGGGGGAAAATTAACAACCAAAAGGATATAGCCTGAGCTCAGGAACTTGACTTGCAGAAACTTTCTCAAGGTCGGCTAGGACACAAATGACTTTGTATCTTCAGCAGGAAATGCTGGGATACACCACTATTTAAAGCTGAAGGGCATGACTACTTAGTAAGTGCAGCTGATCACTCAGCAAAGAACTGCTTTGGAAAAGATGCAATAGCAAAACTGGCATTTAACCACTTCAGTGTCAAGAGAAATGAAATCCACTTTATGAAGAGAGACAGATGAGAGGCTCCAGTCCAAAGGCTGTTACTGGTCGTAACATGTAGGGAGATGATCGTGACATGTGTGTAGTAAAATATTTACCAATATCTGTCTTCTGCCATTTCCAAAGCTGCTCACGTTTTCTTCTGGACCAAATGACCACAGTTGTGACTAGTGAGATCACTCCAGAAACTGCAGACAGGAGGTCACCTATGAGACTGAGAGCGACTTCTCATAGACTTACATCAAGGCTTGGGGTCACATGAGTGAATTCTCTCTCATGCAAGAGAATCAGGCCAACTATGCTAATGACACTCGGCTCAAACTTTGATCCGAGCGTGACATTTTCTGCGATCGGTTCTCTTGTTTACGAGAATTGGAGCACAGTTGAGGAGAAGGATAACTTTATTTCACCATCTTTTCCATTGTCTGTTTCGGTGTAGACCATACTGCACTCAAATGACTTACACACACCCATAGATTTGTATGGGTGTGCACCATCCTACAGTATATACACTGCCAGTTGCAACATGCTGCAATTTTTTTTTTCTCAAGATAAATTGGTATGAGGAAAATGCTCTGATCGGCAGTGCCCCATAGTATAACATTGGTCCGAGGGCTATCCGATAAAACATCAGGCAGTCCTCATCCATGTTATACGCTCATGTGAGTACTAAGAGAGATATTAGCTGTTAGCATTTCTTTTTTCTGTTAGCCAGAGCTGCAGTGACAAGATGGTGGAGAGGGACAAGAGTGGCACTGGAAACCATAGACAACAGTGACAAGTAAGTATTTTTCTATACATTAAATACCTATATTACTGATATCTATCTGGGGGTGAAATGTAAAAAAACAACAATGGCTGGAATGTGATGAGTATCCTCGTGATATGCTAGCCCTTGCTGAGAAGGGAGTAAAAGGATAAAAGGATATTCTTCTATGTTAACACTTAACACCTAAGATACTATGTTCTAAATTGACTGTGGCATCTATGGTGTAAACTGTCCAAATTCTGGAATAGAGCATGTATATACAGTATGATAGTATTGTCTTGTTCTGCCGCGGTGACAGTAGAGTACTTGTTATCTATTGTTTCTCCTACTCTGGCAGTCTACAGTACAACCAAGATCTTGTAATTATTGCGGTCGATACGGCTCATCATTATCAAGAGCTGTACGCTCCGTCTAGTCGTAAAACCCCCATTGCCCAGCGCACTCTTCAGTGTTCCCGGTGTGCTGCCAGCTCTGCTTTCCAAAGTGCCTTGAAAGGAAAATAGCTTGTCACTCATAATAAATAATAATTTCGAGCAGCTTGTGTTATATCTAACCATCGGGTCTCACAATAGAAGGCTGTAATTTTATTCATACAAATAACCCTGCCCTGACTTTCACATGTCACCGTTGCTGATATTTCTGCCTCAGACACTTTCAGCTTAACCTGCTATGTTCCAATGGAATAGTAGTTTTGCTAACAGGCAAAACAAGTCATGGCTCTGCTGCGGCGATGTAATATTTAGGAAGGAAGTAACATGGTGAAATATACGCACTCTCCACCCTATCATTTATGTATCAATGGAAGAACGAGGCATTCTCTAGAGCAGTTATAGGCTTTAGCTGTTAGGCTGCATTCACATGGAGCTTTTTATGGAGCTTTTCTGGCAAAAAAAATACCACATCTAAATAGTAATTAAAATATAGTTTTTGGTGCAGTTTTGTGAAATCATGTTTTTTTATGCATTTTTTTTAATTCCAGTTTTTGATCTGTTCTTAATTATAATATTGTATGTATCAATAGAGCTTGCTTTCTGGCACAAAAACATCACGCAGATGAATGACAATAAAGTTGAAAATAGTTTTAAATAGTTTTCTCTATTTTCCCTACACTTGCCTGATCGATTTACTTTTTCACTAGCAGGACCTGCGTGAGGTCATACCAATGTGACCAGAAGGGGTGTGGCCTCAGCCAACAGAAAAATGTTGCTTCCTAGTATAAGCTTTGTTTCCTAACACCCTGTCCCTTCTGGTCACATGGGTATGACTTCACATAGGTCCTGCTAGTGAAAAATAAAATTGATTGTATAATACTTATGCTAATTCTAACAGGGGGAGGGGATAACTATGAATACCCCCCCCCCCAGCTATTATCTGATCCTCAGCTGCTGTCACTCAAGAAGCTGGTGATTTTATAAACTTTACTTTTTTAGATTTCTAAATCTATACATCAGAGCTAACCACTAAAGGTATGTAGAGAATCAGCCTGATAGCGCCAGTATAGTACTGGCTTTAGGTTATATACGAATGATTGGTTCCCTGTAAGCCACAACTCTTTACTGGACAGTTCATTTTCAATCACAACTTTACACTCCAGATAGTGGGCACTTATCTTTCAGAAAATTACATTTTCACTTTGTACTGAAAAACAAAGCTCAACTTCCCTCTAGGTTACATCCAATCTAATGGGGCCAGTGTGTCCCAGTGCAACCCACTCTAGTGTTACAGTGTAAATTGTGACAGTCACCTTTACTTCCTGCAGTCTAAAGCGGGCTTTACACGCTATGAGATCGCAACAGCGATCTCGTTAGGGTCACTGATTTTGTGACGCACATCCGGCCGCATTAGCGATGTTGCTGCGTGTTACACCTATGAGCGATTTTTGCATCGTCGCAAAAATGTGCAAAATCGCTCATCGGCGACATGGGGGTCCATTCTCAAATATCGTTACTGCAGCAGTAACAAAGTTGTTCCTCGTTCCTGCGGCAGCACACATCACTCCGTGTGACACCACAGGAACGAGGAACCTCTCCTTACCTGCCTCCCGGCCACAATGCGGAAGGAAGGAGGTGGGCGGGATGTTCGTCCCGCTCATCTCCGCCCCTCCGCTTCTATTGGGCGGTGGTTCAGTGACGCTGCTGTGACGTTGCTGTGATGCTGAACGAACCGCCCCCTTAGAAAGGAGGCGGTTTGCCGGTCACAGCGACGTCACAGGGATGGTAAGTAGTGTGACGGGTCCGGGCGATGTTGTGCGACACGGGCAGAGATTTGCCCGTGTCGCACAACCGATGGGGGCAGGTACGTACGATGGCGATATCGGTACCGATATCGCAGTGTGTAAAGCGGCCTTTACTTCCAGTCTCCTCAGAGGTTTGATAATGACTGGAGTAAAGCTTTACCCACCCGGGCAGATAACGGGAAACCACTCAGTTGGTTATGTCACATTCCAATTAAGGTTAATATAGTACTTTGATGCTTAAGAGGCCTGACAACTAAAGTCCTGTACCAATAGAAGTCACTGAGTACCTTGATGGTTAAGGGGCCTGGATGTTAGGGTTCTGTTCTCCGTCTCCTTTTGTCTGAGACCACTCCTTTTGAGGATCAGTCTCTAGTTACAATTCTGTTCACACCCTGTGTCCCTGGCCACTTTCGAGATTCACGCTATCTTGCCTTCTGTCTTCTCCTTTGAACCATTGCCAAAAACCAGGGTTGGGATTCAGCCAGTTCTGTCCGGTTCGGGAGAACCGGTTGTTAAAATAGCAGCCGGTTCCCCGAGCTGGCAAGAAACAGCTCTGGCGATCCGGTTCCCTGTATTCATTTGTGTTAATGTCTCTTTAAGACTCTAGCACAAATTAATCCCTGTACCTCCGCGCCACACTTCCGGGTTCAGTGGAGCCTGTCTGCTCCCTAACCCGGTGTGCAGTGACGCGCTGACGCTACAGAGAGGTCATGGCAGTGTGGGTTGGTAGCTCCTCCTACTGCCGTCTGTCAGCATCAGTATGCAGAGAGTGCCGTGAAGGACGGAAGACAGAGGAGAGGCCACCGGTGCTTGGAGCAGGTAAGCACTCAGTGAGCCGAAAATGCAGGGAAAGGAGACCACATAAGATGGCAGCTATATGGGGAAAGGAGACCACATTAAGATAGGAGCTATACGGGTAGAGGGGCCACATAAGATGGTAGCTATATGGGGAGAGGGGCCGCAAAAGATGGCAGCTATATGGGGAGAGGAGCTGGATAAGATGGCAGCTATATGGGGAGAGGGGCTGCAAAAGATGGCAGCTATATGGGGAGAGGAGACAACATAAGATGGGAGCTATATGGGGAGAGGAGCTGCATAAGATGGGAGCTATATGGGGAGAGGAGGCCACATAAGATGGGAGCTATATGGGGAGAGGGGCCTCATAAGATGGGAGCTATATGGGGAGAGGAGGCCACATAAGATGGGAGCTATATGTGGAGAGGGGCCACATTAAGATGGCAGCTATATGGGGAAAGGAGAGAACATAAGATGGGAGCTATATGGGGAGAGGAGGCCGCATAAGATGGGAGCTATATGGGAAAAGGAGCCATATGGGACAGGATCTGCAGGGGAAAAGGAGCACATGGGATGAGATCTGCTGGGGAAAGAGGCCATAATGGAATGGGATCTGCAGGGGGAAAGAGGCCATAATGGGATGGGATCGGCAGGGGAAAGAGACCACATGGGAAGGGATCTGCAGGGGAAAGAGACCACATGGGATGGGATCTGCAGGGGATAGAGGCCATAATGTGATGGGATCTGCAGGGGAAAAGAGGCCATAATGGGATGGGATCTGCAGGGGAAAGAGGCCATAATGGGATGGGATCTGCAGGGGAAAAGAGGTCATAATGGGATGGGATCTGCAGGGGAAAAAGATCACATGGGATGGGATCTGCAGGGGAAAGAGTCCATAATGGGATGGGATCTGCAGGGGAAAGAGACCACATGGGATGGCATCTGTAGGGGAAAGAAGCCACATTGGATGGGATCTGTATGGGGAAGGTTGTCCGTTCCAATTTTAGCAGGGCTCCTTTAGTAATAATATTTAAAAATTGTAGAAAAACTGTTTAATATAATATGGCTGACAGTGACTGGAACAACTGGTGCTGGACAGGAGAGTGACGGTAGAGGAAGGGAAGAAGGTGAAAGAGATTATACTTTAAATTACTTGGATTTTTTGGTTGAGGAAAGTGCGTGAAAAAAAGGTGTGGCTAACAAAATGGGTGTGGTTACATAATGGGTGTGGTTTGCAAATGGGTGGGGTTTACAGAGAACCTGTTGTTAAAAATTTGAATCCCACCCCTGCCACAAACCATCCAATGTATGAGACTTTCACAACCAACCGACTATACGTCTGTCATGTTTGCTCACTAGGCCTCCACTGACTCGTTTTAGAATGATCCGTTCTTTATCTTTCAGCTGACATCTCCCAGGGTTGGCTAGTCCCAACGCCTAACTGTTTCTGTCCCTGCGTTCTTTTGCTGGGCAAATATTTCTTACATAACATTCTAACAAAATACTATTCATTTAATGCAGCCACTACTTATGGGTTGTACAAACAGAAGAGTAGTCAGGAAAGCTGGGGTCTGGTAACAGGAGGACACATGTGGATTCACGGAGTACACAGAGGCAAAGACATGTCACAATCCAGGGGTCAAAATTCCAGGAAGGCACGTAATAAATTCAGGGAGTAAACTGAGACGTGGTCAGATAACGGTCCGAGAGCTAAAGCCAGGAGGTAACAACAGGAACTGGATGCGGGCAGAGAGCTGTCAAAACAGTCCTGGGTCAAGTAACAATAGATTAGAACAATAAAAAGGAACATAGGCCAACAGCACAACAACTGAACCAGAATGTACGACTGGCAAGATTCTGGGAGAGCATGCTCGGTGAAGAAGCAGAGAATTACCAGGATGATGGAACACCTGAGTAATCAGCACCTCCCAGAACCAGCATGGAATCCTGTGCTGTCAATCAACCTGCCAGCTCAGTAGCTCAGATGAACAAAGAAGATCATCTCCTAATGTGCAAGACACCTCTGCACAAAACAATTGTGTCACTGCCAGCTCAGTAGTCCAGGAAAGTGCAGCAGAGCATCTCCAAGTGTGCATTATGCTCTGCACAGAGGAATCTTGACAATTCATTCCTCCATCATTATATGTCACATTATGAACAGTGCTACATCTTGTCCACTACTGTACATTAAATTATCAATACTTATCACTACATCACAATACAATACAATAATTTACACTTCACATCACACAATATATACATTATTCACACTACACAACATTGATGCAGTTGGTGTTTTTAGAGGATGGAACATGGCAGCCTCAGTCCACCACTCTTACATGACATAATTTTCGATTAGGATTAAATGAGATGAAGACAAGAATGGGGCACATTGATACAAGATAAGGAAAAAGATGGGCACATTACTACAAGAAGGGGACAAGGATGGGCACATTACTACAAGAAGGGGACATGGATGGGCACATAACTACCAGAAGTGTCAACGATAGAGATGAGCGAACCGGTCCCGGTTCGGCTCGAGGTCGGTTCGCCGAACGGAGGTCCCGTTCGAGTTCGGCTCGTCGAACGTTCGACGAACCGAACTCGAACTGCATAGGAAACAATGGCAGGCAATCACAAACACAGAAAAACACCTATAAAACACCCTCAAAGGTGTCCAAAAGGTGACAAACAACTCACAACACAAAACAAACACATGGGAAAGTAACAAGGACATATACTCATGCGAAAACAAAACAGCTGGACAAGGAAAAAGAGGAGGACACACAGATATATGAGTATATGCAAGGAAACATCGATTCCATTATTGTGCAACTTGAGCCCTGCTCATTTTAGGCTTCCAATCTGGATAAATTGCCTGAGCTCGCCACGTACGCCTTGGGAATCTTGTCATGTCCTGCAGCCAGCGTTCTCTCGGAACCTGTCTTCAGTGCTGCTGGGGGTCTGCTGGCAGATAAGCACACGCGTCTGTCCACTGACAATGTGGACATGGCTCTTAGAGGACTTTTCTTCCCCTGGGTCAGCCAGGGGAGGCGAAAGGCACGCGTATTTTTGAGAGTGCTTCATGCAAAGCATCTTTTTCATCTTGAAAATGGGGGTCAACTGATGCCAGTCAAGTGGGGTGTGTGTGGCCCAATTAGTGGAAACGAGGGAGACTGTGGTTGGAGTCCCCTCGCTGTGTTTCTAAAAGAACCAAGATGAACAAGTCATGGCTCTCAGAGGACTTTTCTTCCCCTGGGTCAGCCAGGGGACGGGAAAGGCACGCGTATTTTTGAGAGTGCTTCATGCAAAGCATCTTTTTCTTTTTCAAAAGGGGGGTCAACCGATGCCAGTCAAGTGGGGTGTGTGTGGCCCAGTTAGTGGAAACGAGGGAGACTGTGGTTGGAGTCCCCTCGCTGTGTTTTACATGCTTTTAGAAGGGCATGACATGGCTTGGAGGTTGACCTTCAGCATCTGCAAACTGTTGGCTACCAAAATGCTGCCTTTCCAACAGCTGTGGTTATAGACAATGAGGAACATACTGATGAAGATGAGACGCAGATACCCGATTGGGATGACAACTTAAATATTCGGTCAGGGCAAGAAGAGGCGGGGGAGGGGGAGTGCAAACACAACAATTGATGATGAAGTTCTAGATCCCACCTACTGTCAACCCACAGTCAGACACTCGAGGAGGTCAACAGAGGCGGTGGAGGAGGATGCAACCGACGACGAAGTTACCTTGCGCCTTCCTGGACAGAGTCGGAGCACTGGTAGCACGTCTACAACTGCATCCTCAGCCACCACTCTGCCTCTGAGCATTATTCGGGGTGGATCAACAGGTCGCATGGCCTCTAAGCCTTGCCTAGCCTGGTCCTTTTTTGACATAGAAAAAGATCGCCCAAATTATGTGATCTGTAAAATTTGTCATGGCTCTCTTAGTAGAGGTCAAAACCTCAGCAGTTTGACAACTTCTTCCATGAATCGTCACATGAATAAATATCATATGGCCCGGTGGGAAGCTCACCGTGCTGCAATGCGGCCTAGCGGAGCGAACCATCCACCGCCTGCCCCTTCCAGTGCATCCGCGCGCTCGTCATCTTCTAGGACTGTGGGGACAGCTGTCACACCTGTTTTTCCACCCACAACTTCCACCACTGTAACCGCAACAGGCAGTTTGCTTGGTAGGTCGTCAGTTGGTTTGGAAGGGGAAACAAGTGAGTGTGTACAGCTCTCTCAGACATCGATAGCACCAACGTTGGATGAAGGCAACATCATGTCTCCGCCTGCACTTTCCTCACAAACCTGCATTTTTCCAGGGACACCCTACTCAACACCGTCTACACACAGCAGCCAGATCTCTGTCCCTCAGATGGGGTCAAATAAAAGGCCACTTCCTGCGACCCATGACAAAGCTAAGAGGTTGACTCTATCCCTCTGTAAGCTGTTGGCTACCGAAATGCTGCCTTTCCGCCTAGTGGACACACAGGATTTTAGAGACCTTATGTCTGTCGCTGTGATCCAGTACAAGATGCCCAATCACCACTGCTTCTCCAAGAAAAGCATGCCCGCGCTACACCAGCATGTCGCACACAACATCACCACTTCCTTGAGAAACTCTGTGTGCGACAGGGTGCTTTTCAACACAGATACTTGGACCAGTAAGCATAGACAGGGTCATTACATGTCACTGACTGGGCACTGGCAAACTATGGTGAGAGATGGAGAAGGGTCTGCTGTACAAGTCTTGCCGTCCCCACGAGGTGTTTCAATCCTTCTTCTGTATGTAGAAGTTAATACACTGCTTCTGCCTCTTCAACCTCGTGTGGGTCCTCCACCTTGGCGCAAACCCTGTGTGGTCAGGCCACCCTTCCTTGTAACTGCGCACAAGGACTACCACACACCTCCTTACTATGCTGGCAGCAGAGCTCAATGCCATCAGGCGGTCAAAGTTTTACTTTGAAATGTATCGGAAATGTGAGTCACACCGCTGAGAAGTTGTGGACGGTTAGCTCTGGATACCGAGTTTCATCAATGGTTGTCTCCACTCAACCAGCAGCCAGGGAAGGCCGGGTGCGACAATGATGCAAACATGGGTGCGGCCCTTCGCTGTGACAATGTGACACACATAGCTTGTGTGGTTCACGTGTTGAACCTGGTTGTCCAGCAATTTTTAAAGCACTATCCTGGCCCACATGGCCTTCTGCAGAGAGCACGGTGTAACGCCTTCCTTGATCCACACACTCAGATGGGCTGTTAATGATAGGCTAGAGGGAAGCCACTCACCAAGCAGGACCCCTAGAACCCTGAAACCCTTTAACCCCTATACAGGGATTAGGAATTGCACAGGGCCCAAGGTGATTAATACCTGTGAAAGGCTGCAGTTCCAGAGAATAGTAGTCAGGCAGGGTCAAAACATTAATTGAGGAACAGGAACAGAATGGGACGGCCAGGACTTAATCAGAAAACAAGCAGAGGTTAAATGCGGATCGGCCAACAAGGTACATAAACAGCAAGCAGGAAAAGTAGTCAGGTAACAAGCACACAAAATCATAAAACTGAACTGGGGGTAAAAGTAACCAGAGGTCATAGCTATGTCTGGCAGTGGTCTGCAGACAGGATGGGCATAAAAAAGGGTGTGGTGTCTTCCCATTGGTTGTAGCTGAATGATGGTATTTCATCTGTGAGATACCCACCAGCTACATTCAGCCAGAGATTCTGCATCTGTCAAGGTAATGCAGCCCAGTGGGTGAGCATAACCTGCGTCCACCTGCGCCGCTGGCATCGACTCCTCTCCCATCATCAGCACTATTCATGAAAGGAACACGTTGTCACCTGGCGACCGGAGTACAAATTGACGGAGCGGACTCCGTTGGTGACTTAACAGCCGTGTGCGGCAATGATGCAAACTTGGCTGCGGGCCATCGTCAGGGCAATGTGACACACGTGCCTTGTATGGCTCACGTGTTGAACCTAATTCTCCAGCAATTTTTAAAACACCATCACGGCCTACATGGCCTTGTGCAGCGGGCACGCTCGCTATGTGCTCACTTCCATCGTGCGCACACAGCAGCTCAACAACTTTCGTCGCTACAGAAGTCTTTAGGTCTGGTGGTTAAACGTCTGAAATGCGATGTGCCCACACGCAGGAATTTGAATCTGCACATGTTGCAGCGTTTGTGGCAGCACCGCCGAACCCTGCTGCAATACGTTATGACATATAGCCTGGGATAACTTGATCCAGAGGTGGTGCAGATCACGCTGCTGGAGTGGTGTCAGATCAAGGACCTATGCACCCTGCTACACAGTTTACAAATGTCGACGAAGATGTTTAGCTCTGGCAATGTCATTCTCAGCGTGACAATTCTGGTCATCTACATGATGGAGCGCACTGTAATTATTATTCGGAGTCAGGTGTTGGGACAAGAGGAAGGGGAGGAAGTACAGGAGGAGTCATATGCGGAAGGGATAACAAGACCTACGAGGTCCAGATGGTCAGCGGCACCTATGCGGCAGTCATGGTGAGGGAGAGGGATTAACAAGGGCGCATAGTATCAGCAAAAAGTGTTGAGGAAGGTGCAGGAGCCCATGAAGAAATGGAGGACGAACTGGCGATGGGCATGGAAGACTCAGCAGATGAGTGAGAGCTTGCTCACATTTCGGTTGTGCGAGGTTGTGGGGAGAGGGCAGAGGAAGGAGGCACGATTCTCACCTCTCTGCCACCAACACACCAAGGACTTGGTCCTCCTGGATGCACAAGACACATGAGCGGCTTCTTGCTGCACTACCTACAACATGACTTTCGGATTGTACGAATTCAAAGTAATCCAGAATACTGGGTTGCCACACTGTTACATCCCCGGTACAAGACAAAATTTGGCAAAATAATTCCTGCCATAGAAATAGACGCACGTATACAGGAGTATCTGCAGAATGTGCTACGCAATCTTAGATCTACTTTTCCACTAAACACCAGTGCTGCACAGAGTGAATCTCAACGCTTTGTCATGGATAGGAGGAAATGGTCTTTTACTTGTCCACATCGGAGGGACCAAGGGATGGCTGCTGTGCTGAGATGGCGTTGAGTACGGTGTCCCTGCAGAGTTGCACTTTTGGTCATATACCAAAATGAGTTGAAAAAGGACAGATGCTGATGGAAAGGGGAACAGGTGTGTTGGAAAGGGGAAAAAAGTTTTGGTCCGTGGATTTGGTGGTTAAGCAACAGTAACATTTGCTGAAGAAACACCATCTGTTACAGTGGGACTGGCAGATTTGGATAAAGTGGTATATACTATGTTACCGCTATATAACGAAAATTAATAAGAAAAGAAAGAGAAAGGTATATATCCCCATCAGCAGTCAGTGTCCACCGTGCTCCCAGTTGGAAAAGGAGAGGTTGGCAACTGGAAGGTTTGGTGGAGGATACAGAGCTGTGTGGCTATGAAACTAATAGTAGCCTGAACCGAGTTAGACGCCATTCGGATCTGGAGACTGGGAGCCCTGTTAGCGTCACAGGGTCCACATGCCCACCCAGCCCAGGAACTCCCTGTTAACAACACAGGGGCCATTGAGTACGCTGACCGTGTGCGTAGGGGCACACCTGTGGACAGCAGGCGCATCAGCAGCAGCAGGCCTGTTAATGCCACTGGGCTGCACAAGCAGGACTGGCAGGACAGGAGCTGGTCTTAACCGTTCTGCGTTACCAACTGTGGTGGTGGCCTGCATCGACGCCCTATCCCTGCCTACCTCTGGCCTAAAGCCGCAATGGGTTCAACACATGGAGGTGTGCTCTTTCGGAGCATAATAGAAGACTGCGCACCTCCTTGTTGGCTCCAGCCCCTTTTATAACCTGGGTCCGCCCCAAACCAGGGTGAACCACAATGCACCTCCTGGAGACAAAAGTAGAGTGACACGTCATGAGTGGCATAACTAGCGTCCTATTTGCAACTTCAATGATGACCTCATGGCTGCCATGACCCAAACACCTCACCAGTCATCGTCTGACCATCAATAATGCGGTGACAAGTCATAGGGGTGGGCCTCTGCAAGCCATTTGGGAGGACACCTGATGCCCTGTGGTCTATATGTGCCCCCCCACATCAGGGGCAGGGCCAAAGAGTTCATTACCGGACCTAGTCTCTGATGCAGTAAGTGCCTGAGCATGCTCAGTAGCATGAAATACAGTCTCTGAAAAAAGACTATCAGCTTTAGCATGGTGTCTAGGCACAAAACAGGACTTAGACCCGGCACGGAATGCAAGCACCTGTGCAAAGAGGCTTTTCACACTTAGTGTGGGAGCATGCGCTGTATCCCGAAATGAAGACTTAGCGTCAGGAATAACACAGTCAGGCTGAGCATACTCACTAGGCGAAACACTGTAATTATGCTGCAGCTGGGGTAAATCGGCACACGCATGCGCACTAGCTGCCTCCAGTCTCCACACTTTGACGTGGAGGGGAAATTGCTCTTGGAGATGCTGTCTATGAACAGAAGGAAAAGCTAAAGGAAGCCTGACTTTCTATCCCTCCGAATTATGAAATGCAGCAATGAATTCCATGAGTTTGCTATAACATTAGCGTAGCAAAATGTGCATGAGGGTGTCATGTAGAGGTGCTATAAATAGCTTGTCACCAGTGGGGCACTAATGGAATACATCAGACAGTTCTATGATGCCACTAAATGGCAGTATTTTTTGCTATCACTATAGCTTATTAAAAACAGAGCAGGAGGGTGTCATGCAGAGGTGCTGCACATAGATTTGCACTAGTGTGACTAGACAAAAGTCCAATAGCCACGTTTAGGATGCCACTAGGTACACTGACTGTTTGCTAGCATAATGGCTTACTTAAAAAGAGTTTGAGTGTGCAATGCAGGCAGACGTGCTGCAAATATCTTTACAATAGTGTGACTAGACAAAAGTACAATAGCCACGTTTAGGATGCCACTAGGTACACTGACTGTTTGCTAGTATAATGGCTTAGTTAAAACAAGTTGGAGTGTGCAATGCAGGCAGACGTGCTGCAAATTTCTTTACAATAGTGTGAATAGACAAAAGTACAATAGCCACGTTTAGGATGCCACTAGGTACACTGACTGTTTGCTAGTATAATAGCTTAGTTAAAAAAAGTTGAAGTGTGCAATGCAGGCAGACGTGCTGCAAATATCTTTACAATAGTGTGAATAGACAAAAGTACAATAGCCACGTTTAGGATGCCACTAGGTACACTGACTGTTTGCTAGCATAATGGCTTAGTTAAAAAGAGTTTGAGTGTGCAATGCAGGCAGACGTGCTGCAAATATCTTTACAATAGTGTGAATAGACAAAAGTACAATAGCCACGTTTAGGATGCCACTAGGTACACTGACTGTTTGCTAGTATAATGGCTTAGTTAAAAAAAGTTGGAGTGTGCAATGCAGGCAGACGTGCACCAAATATCTTTACAATAGTGTGAATAGACAAAAGTACAATAGCCACGTTTAGGATGCCACTAGGTACACTGACTGTTTGCTAGTATAATGGCTTAGTTAAAAAGAGTTTGAGTGTGCAATGCAGGCAGACGTGCTGCAAATATCTTTACAATAGTGTGAATAGACAAAAGTACAATAGCCACGTTTAGGATGCCACTAGGTACACTGACTGTTTTCTAGTATAATGGCTTAGTTAAAAAAAGTTGGACTGTGCAATGCAGGCAGACGTGCTGCAAAAATCTTTACAATAGTGTGAATAGACAAAAGTACAATAGCCACGTTTAGGATGCCACTAGGTACACTGACTGTTTGCTAGCATAATGGCTTAGTTAAAAAGAGTTGGATTGTGCAATGCAGGCAGACGTGCTGCAAATATCTTTACAATAGTGTGAATAGACAAAAGTACAATAGCCACGTTTAGGATGCCACTAGGTACACTGACTGTTTGCTAGTATAATGGCTTAGTTAAAAAGAGTTTGAGTGTGCAATGCAGGCAGACGTGCTGAAAATATGTTTACAATAGTGTGAATAGCAAAAGTCCAATAGCCACGTTTAGGATGCCACTAGGTACACTGACTGTTTTCTAGCATAATGGCTTAGTTAAAAAGAGTTTGAGTGTGCAATGCAGGCAGACGTGCTGCAAATATCTTTACAATAGTGTGAATAGACAAAAGTACAACAGCCACGTTTAGAATGCCACTAGGTACACTGACTGTTTGCTAGTATAATGGCTTAGTTAAAAAAAGTTGGAGTGTGCAATGCAGGCAGACGTGCTGCAAATATCTTTACAATAGTGTGAATAGACAAAAGTCCAATAGCCACGTTTAGGATGCCACTAGGTACACTGACTGTTTGCTAGTATAATGGCTTAGTTAAAAAGAGTTTGAGTGTGCAATGCAGGCAGACGTGCTGCAAATATCTTTACAATAGTGTGAATAGACAAAAGTACAATAGCCACGTTTAGGATGCCACTAGGTACACTGACTGTTTGTTAGCATAATGGCTTAGTTAAAAAGAGTTTGAGTGTGCAATGCAGGCAGACGTGCTGCAAATCTCTTTACAATAGTGTGAATAGACAAAAGTACAATAGCCACGTTTAGGATGCCACTAGGTACACTGACTGTTTGCTAGTATAATGGCTTAGTTAAAAAAAGTTGGAGTGTGCAATGCAGGCAGACGTGCTGCAAATATCTTTACAATAGTGTGAATAGACAAAAGTAGAATAGCCACGTTTAGGATGCCACTAGGTACACTGACTGTTTGCTAGTATAATGGCTTAGTTAAAAAGAGTTGGAGTGTGCAATGCAGGCAGACGTGATGCAAATATCTTTGCAATAGTGTGACTAGACAAAAGTCCAATAGCCACGTTTAGGATGCCACTAGGTACACTGACTGTTTGCTAGTATATTGGCTTAGTTAAAAAGAGTTGGAGTGTGCAATGCAGGCAGGCGTGCTGCAAATATCTTTGCACTACTGTGACTACACAAAAGTCCAATAGCCACGTTTAGGATGCCACTAGGTACACTGACTGTTTGCTAGCATAATGGCTTAGTTAAAAAGAGTTTGAGTGTGCAATGCAGGCAGACGTGATGCAAATATCTTTACAATAGTGTGACTAGACAAAAGTACAATAGCCACGTTTAGGATGCCACTAGGTACACTGACTGTTTGCTAGTATAATGGCTTAGTTAAAAAGAGTTGGAGTGTGCAATGCAGGCAGACGTGCTCTGCAAATGTCTTTGCACTAGTGGGACTATAGCAAAGTCCAATAGCCACGTTTAGGATGCCACTAGGTACACTGAGTGTTTGCTAGTATAATGGCTTAGTTATGAGTTGGAGTGTGCAGAGGACAGGAGGGTACAGTGCCAGGATTGTGGGGCTCTGGGTAGAGGAATGGAAGCCTGCCTTTCTATTCCCTCCTAATGGTGAAATGCAGCGACGAAATCCCTGACCTTGGCTACACAGACGCTGTCTCTGTTTTCAGGACCTGTCACCTATGGCTCTGACCCTGCCGGTTTGAGCCCTTAAAAGGACTGATAGAAAGTGCTCTCCCTAAGCTGTCTAACGCTGTGTATGGAGCGCATACAGCTGTATCGGCGATAGGACTCAGGAGGACGGAGCTGCGCCAGTGATGTCTGACACCAAGGACGCAGAATGCAGATAATGGCGTCCTGGAGGAAAATGTCCGGTTTTATAATGCAGGGACATGTGACATGGACATCCTATCACACATGCCGTTGCTTCTCTGGCTAAAAGTCCACTTAGCTGTGTGTGTGTCTGGGATTGGCTGACATGCTGGCCTGCCCCACTACACGCGCGCGCTTTGAGAAGGAAGACAAGGAAAAAAAAAAAATGGCGATCGCCATTATAGAAACAGCAGTGATCTGAAGGCGCTGTTCCCGCACACTATACACTGAAATGTCATAATAGTGTGATTCACAGAGTGACTTACACTATTACAGCGGAAACCAAGCTAGGAATTAGCTGTTTTTTTGCTGCTAGAACCGTTCTCGAACGTTTCTAGAACTATCGAGCTTTTGCAAAAAGCTCGAGTTCTAGTTCGATCTAGAACAGGCCCCAAAATCACTCGAGCCTAGAACTGGAGAACCTCGAACCACGAACCGCGCTCAACTCTAGTCAAGGATGGACACATTACTACATGAAGGTGACCAGATGGGGCATTACTACAAGATGAGGACCAAATATACAGCCTTAAGGCCCCGTCACACACAGAGATAAATCTTTGGCAGATCTGTGGTTCCAGTGAAATCATGGACATATTGTTCCATTTGAACACAGCCACAAACCTGGCACTGATTGTCCACAATTTCACTGCAACCACAGATCTGCCGCAGATTTATCTCTGTGTGTGACAGGGCCTTTAGTGTTGTTTTAATAAAATCACTGTTTTAGCAGCAGGAAATTATAAGTTGAAACATAGCATGTATTTCCTTCTGCTCTATGTATCCCTGCCTCCAACACTGTTTAGCAGCTTTCTGACAGGGACAGTGTACACAAACAGCTGCCTATCAGTGGTGTAGGCAGTGCTATACATAGCTCAGCATTCAGAGATCTGCTAGATGTGTTGCAGAAAAAAACAACAATTCTGTTGTCAAAATTGCCCCAAGTAGCTGTCACGGTTGTCTCCCTATGTTTGGAGACTAATGACTGCTTTAGGACTGGAGCCTATCATTTCCATCTGGGACTTTTCATTTAAATGTTGTTTCATTTCTCTTGGTGCTGAAACAGTTAATGTCAGTTTTGCTGCTTGCATCTTTCCTTCAGTGTAGTTCAACTGAAGCTGCTCATTAGCCACACGTCTTTGTGTTTAAGTAGCAGGGTTTTCCAGCAATTATACAAAACCATTTGTTTGCTGGCCGCCTTGGTGGAAGGAACTGCTGTGGATTCATCTTAAGACATATCTTCTCATTTTGATACTTATCCCCGTTTGTCTCACCTACCCTACTGTTGTATTAGTGCAGTGGTGGGTCAAGTGTTCCTTACCTTCCCACTCACTAGCCAGGACTATAGTAAGGATTTTTCAGGGCAAAAGGTATTCCTGCTTGGTAACAGGTGAGAAACCTGTATAGGGTATGGCTAGGAGTGCAGAGTACAGCACCAGGAAAGGACAGGAGGTGTCTCATATACCCTCTCACTAGTATCAGGGCCCTTCTTGTTATTATATTCCCAGTGTCCCCCTTGATTGTCGTGTTGTTGAGGTGTGTTTCTGTTGTGCATCAGAAATCTCTTGGTGTGAACGGTGCCAGCCACGTGTAAAAGCGTGACAGCAGCCAAGTAAGTGGCATTACTGTAATTAGGGTCTCTGCCTCTACATCATGTTGCTCTCTGATAACATAACAAAAAAATGGTGACATACAGTATTCCCTTTAAGGAAGCACTTACTAGACTTTATTATTTTTAGGTTGCATTATTAGTAGGTTAGAGAATACAATACTTAACTTTCCTGTGCTACTGTCAACCCACCATATACAACTGGAATATTGTGCTGTTTACTAGAGATGAGCAAATCTGTTAGATAAAGATTTGTTAATTTCAAATTCGGTACGAGCCTTAGCATATTCGATCGGGCTCGGTAACATTGAGCACTTTCCCCAAAATTCGGTGATCTTGTGTTTTGTTCGTTTTAGCCTCTGAACACTCTCCGTGTTTCCAAAAATGTTTTTGTAATAACTTTTTCTGCTTTTGTATAGGATTGTGGTGCTGTCTGATGAATAGGGGTTGTGTAAACTCAAAGGAGGGGGTGTGGACTTGGGAGAAGTCTTTGGCACTTAGCACCACTTTTTTTTTTTTAACTTTATTTGTGGATGTTACTGCAGCCAATCATAGTGCAGCAACCATCCAAAACGTTCAGACACAAAGGCTTCTGTGCAGGGTCGGACTGGGGTGTCTGGGGCCCATTAGGAGGATTGACTCCAGGGGCCACCCTACAGCTAAATATAAATATCTATTAGCCGCTGTCCCCGTTATAGTGCAGCACTGACTGTCGAGCACAGGCGGCTCCTGCACATCTCCTGTGCACCATAACTGATGTAAAATTACAGTAGATTGCAGTAGAGGGTCTTTGGTGACAAGATATCACTGATCCACAGGTTCGGTAGGTGATAACTTATTGATCAGTGGAACCAAACCAGTGGAAGCCGCACCGATCAGAAGAATGTGGAACTTTTAGCCCTGACAGGGAACTTGTATCCTTATTATATAATGCAGCAGTAGGTGGGATGTATGACCGCAGCTCCAATCATCCTTTTTGGGGTGGTCAGAAAAAGCCAAGCACGGCACATGGGAGCCACTGAGGGAATGAATGGATCAGGGGTCGAATCGGACACAAGATCCAGTATAATAGGGGATAAAAGTTGTACATTTTGCCAATCATGCAGTTCCCAGCAATCCAACCCTCACTGATGAATCAGATATCACTAATCCTTAGGCCATGTTCACACATTCAGTATTTGGTCAGTATGTTACCTCAGTATTTGTAGCCAAAACCAGGAGTGGGTGAAAAATACAGAAGTGTTACCCATGTTTCTATTATACTTTTTCTCTGATTTTACCACTCCTGGTTTTGGCTTCAAATATTGAGGTAAAAAACTAACCAAATACTCAATGTGCCACGTGGCCTTAGAAGAGGTGATTACTTGTTTTTTGGCAGAGAACCTCTGTAAGTAAATATTTGCTGCAGCGTAATAATCACAGGACAGGGAGGGGTAAAATGTCCAAGTATTTAATCTCTATTAGAAATAAAGAATTTTCCCCATATTGATATCAAAGAGAAAAAGTAACCTCCATACACAAGACAATCCACTATACAAGACCAATAATACCACATACAAGGGAGAAATACTGTCACACCATGACCAGACAACATATTACCACCACATAGTGACTGAATACAGCCACACACAAGAGAGAAATACTGCCACACCATGGCCAAACAATATATTACCACTTCATAGTGACCGAATACAACCACACACAAGAGAGAAATACCGCCACACTGTGACTAGGTAACATATTACTAACATAGTGATCAAACACAACCATATACAAGAGAGTAATACCACCACACCATAATTAGACCACATAGTAACCAATTATTACCACATACAAGGGAGAAATACCACGACACTATGACCAGACTACCAAATAATACTACATACAAGAGACAAATACCACCAAACCATGACAAGACCACATATTACCACTACACAGAGACAAATACTACAATAAATGATCATGAATAAAAAGCACAAAACTAATAGTAATATTACCATCAATGCCATTATACACAGAAGCTCTGTATATATTATGAGGAAATAAAGGGAGGAAGGGGACAGGGGAAAATGGAATCTAGCACCAACAATAGTTTTATATAAAAATCAAAAATGTATTGAGGCACATAAGTTAAAAATATGAAAACCGCAAAGGGGGGGGGGTATCATAGTATCCTTACGTGTTTTTTTATATATGGCAATTAGTGATACAATGAAATAAAAAATCCCCTATTTTTCTATAGAACTATTTATGTGTACGTGTTTGGAAAATTGAATATATAAAAAACATGTATATTCACTTCTCTCTCTCTATATATATATGTATATGTGCAAATATACATGTTCTTATATGTATAATTTTTTATATAAAAAACTGTTTTTATTTATTAACACGTACTTATATATACAGTCATATGAAAAAGTTTGGGCACCCCTATTAATGTTAACCTTTTTTCTTTATAACAATTAGGGCTTTTGCAACAGCTATTTCAGTTTCATATATCTAATAACTGATGGACTCAGTAACATTTCTGGATTGAAATGAGGTTTATTGTACTAACAGAAAATGTGCAATCCGTATTTCAACAAAATTTGACCGGTGCAAAAGTATGGGCACCTCAACATAAAAATGACATTAATATTTTGTAGATCCTCCTTTTGCAAAAATAACAGCCTCTAGTCGCTTCCTGTAGCTTTTAATGAGTTCCTGGATCCTGGATGAAGGTATATTTGACCATTCCTGTTTAAAAAACAATTCCAGTTCAGTTAAGTTTGATGGTCGCCGAGCATGGACAGCACGCTTCAAATCATCCCACAGATGTTCAATTATATTCAGGTCTGGGGACTGGGATGGCCATTACAGAACATTGTAATTGTTCCTCTGCATGAATGCCTGAGTAGATTTGGAGCGGTGTTTTGGATCATTGTCTTGCTGAAATATCCATCCCCTGCGTAACTTCAACTTCGTCACTGATTCTTGCACATTATTGTCAAGAATCTGCTGATACTGAGTTGAATCCATGTGACCCTCAACTTTAACAAGATTCCCGGTGCCAGCATTGGCCACACAGCCCGAAAGCATGATGGAACCTCCACCAAATTTTACTGTGGGTAGCAAGTACTTTTCTTGGAATGCCGTGTTTTTTTGCCTCCATGCATAATGCCTTTTGCATCGGTCAAATTATGTTTAAATGCGGATTGCACATTTTCTGTTAGTACAATAAACCTCATTTCAATCCAGCAATGTTACTGAGTCCATCACTTATTAGATATATGAAACTGAAATAGCTGTTGCAAATACCCAAATTGTTATAAAGAAAAAAGGATAACATTAATAGGGGTGCCCAAACTTTTTCATAAGACTGTATATATGTAGGCATTTTCACATCTTATATCAACATGTATCATCAAACAACCCGTTACAAAAATATTTTTTGGCACAGGCATATATAATCTACTTTTCCAGCATTGGTATTTAATTTAGTATCACCTCTACTCTTTCCACTTTTTCACACCTGTTTCTCGATTTTTTTTTTTTTCCCTACTCCTCCTGATTCTGCCTCGTTCTCATGTTTTAACCTTGATGATCAGCTATTAAAGCTTGCCGCATTGAACTGTTTTGTTTACCTATGAATAAGGACATGTTTTTAACCTCCATGCCTCAATAAATTTTTGATTTTTATATAAAAATAGTTTTGGTGCTGGATTGCATTTTGCCCTGCCCCCTTCCTCCCTTTATTTACTCATGGTTGGTTCCAGACTGGGCTATACTGGAGGATCCGTACACCGCAAATTTTTCCGGGGACTATGCATCCTGGTAAGCTGAAAAAACTTTTTTTCAGCTCTGTATATATTTTCAGTGTACAGGATATAGAGTGATCACCAGTGCCATTATACAGGAGAGCTCTGTATATAGGTAATACAGTGATCACCAATGACATTAATTGGTGACATTATACACAGGAGCTCTGTATATAGTATACAGTATAGTGTGTGTGTGTGTGTGTGTGTGTGTGTACATGTAATACACTGACTTACCAGTGACGTCTCTAGTAGAGTTGAGCGCGGTTCGCGGTTCGAGGTTCTCCAGTTCTAGGCTCGAGTGATTTTGGGGCCTGTTCTAGATCGAACTAGAACTCGAGCTTTTTGCAAAAGCTCGATAGTTCTAGAAACGTTCGAGAACGGTTCCAGCAGCAAAAAAAACAGCTAATTCCTAGCTGGCTTTCCGCTGTAATAGTGTAAGTCACTCTGTGACTCACACTATTATGAAATTTCAGTGTATAGTGTGCGTGAACAGCGCCTTCAGATCACTGCTGTTTGGATAATGGCGATCGCCATTTTTTTTTTTTTTTTTCCTTGTCTTCCTTCCCTAAGCGTGCGCGTGTAGTGGGGACGGCCATTATGTCAGCCAATCCCAGACACACACACAGCTAAGTGGACTTTTAGCCAGAGAAGCAACGGCATGTGTGATAGGATGTCCATGTCACATGTCCCTGCATTATAAAAACGAGTATCTGCCCATCCGGACGCCATTATCTCTTCTGCGTCCTTGGTGTCAGACATCACTGGCGCAGCTCCGTCCTTTGTCCTATCGCCGACACTGCTGTATGCGCTCCATACACAGCGCTGGACAGCTTAGGGATAGCACTTTCTATCAGTCCTTTTAAGGGCTCGTACCGGCAGGGTCAGAGCCATAGGTGACAGGTCCTGAAAACAGAGACAGCATCTGTGTAGCTAAGGTCAGGGATTTCCTCGCTGCATTTCCCCATTAGGAGGGAATAGTAAGGCAGGCTTCCTTTCCTCTACCCAGAGCCCCACAACCCTGGCACTGTACCCTCCTGTCCTCTGCACACGCCAACTCATTATAACTAAGCCATTATACTAGCAAACACTGAGTGTACCTAGTGGCATCCTAAACGTGGCTATTGGACTTCTGTATAGTCCCAGTAGTGCAAAGATATTTGCAGCACGTCTGCCTGCATTGCACACTCAAACTCATTATAACTAAGCCATTATACTAGCAAACACTCAGTGAACTTAGTGGCATCCTAAACGTGGCTATTGGACTTCTGTATAGTCCTAGTAGTGCAAAGATATTTGCAGCACCTCTGCCTGCATTGCACACTCAAACTGATAGTTACTAAGCCATTATACTAGCAAACACTGAGTGAACTTAGTGTCATCCTAAACGTGGCTGTTGGACTTGTGTATAGTCCCAGTAGTGCACAGATATTTGCAGCACGTCTGCCTGCATTGCACACTCCAACTCATTATAACTAAGCTATTACACTAGCAAAAACTGAGTGAACTTAGTGTCATCCTAAACGTGGCTGTTGGACTTCTGTATAGTCCCAGTAGTGCACAGATATTTGCAGCACGTCTGTCTGCATTGCACACTTAAACTGATAGTTACTAAGCCATTATACTAGCAAACACTGAGTGAACTTAGTGTCATCCTAAACGTGGCTGTTGGACTTCTGTATAGTCCCAGTAGTGCACAGATATTTGCAGCATCTCTGCCTGCATTGCACACTCCAACTCATTAT
The DNA here is from genome assembly GCF_048569485.1 of Anomaloglossus baeobatrachus. Classification (NCBI taxonomy): domain Eukaryota; kingdom Metazoa; phylum Chordata; class Amphibia; order Anura; family Aromobatidae; genus Anomaloglossus; species Anomaloglossus baeobatrachus. The sequence continues at coordinate 586,228,301 of NC_134355.1, forward strand.
AACTAAGCCATTATACTAGCAAACACTGAGTGAACTTAGTGTCATCCTAAACGTGGCTGTTGGACTTCTGTATAGTCCCACTAGTGCACAGATATTTGCAGCACCTCTGCCTGCATTGCACACTCAAACTGATAGTTACTAAGCCATTATACTAGCAATTTATGCTGCCAGTTTAAGGGCCGTAGTTGCATTGTCAGGGATATTTATTCTTTATTATTCTGCTGTTAATAAAGCTAGACCACCGCTGCAATCTACACCACCTCTCAATTTTTACTACCACATTTTCAGTGCACAATCTTGTCGCAATCAACATGAGTGGCAAAATGACAGATGCTGGTGGAAAGGGGAAGAGGCGTGGTGGAAAAGGAAAAAAAGGGTTTGTCCGTGGGGAAGGTGGCAAAGCTCCATTATCATCTGCTGAAGATAGACCATCTACCAGCAAAAGTAAGATGTCTACTACTTACCGTGGACAATCCCATGTGCTCCCTTTTTTACGGACACGAACAACAGGAACAAAGGTAGATGATGGCAAAAAAGGAAAATGCTTGAATGAATCTCAAGTGGTCCAACAAGTGCCCTCTCAGCCACTTCAAGTACCGCATCCAAAAAACACCAGTCCTCTGAGTTGTCATCCCAATCAAACTTGCTTTCTCCCAGCTTTGAAGACTCCATCAGCCCTGCACAGTATGGTGGAACTGAGATGGCTGAGTCTGCAGAGCTGTTCAGTCACACTATAGCCTGGGAATCAGAGGTCTGCTCCCAAGCTACAGTGAGTACAGAACAGGAAATGGTCTGCAGTGATGCCCAGAACCTTTGTGACTCTGATTCAGGCCGTGAGGACCAAGTTTCTGAGCATAATGTTGACCCTTTGTCACAAACTGTAACACCTGTGGTTATAGACAATGAGGAACATACTGATGAAGATGAGACGCAGATACCCGATTGGGATGACAACTTAAATATTCGGTCAGGGCAAGAAGAGGCTCGGTCTGAGGGGGAGGGGAGTGCAAACACAACAATTGATGATGAAGTTCTAGATCCCACCTACTGTCAACCCACAGTCAGGCACTCGAGGAGGTCAACAGAGATGGTGGAGGAGGATGCAACTGATGACGAAGTTACCTTGCGCCGTACTGGTAGCACGTCTACAACTGCATCCTCAGCCACCACTCTGCCTCTGAGCACTAGTCGGGGTGGATCAACAGGTCGCATGCCCTCTAAGCCTTGCCTAGCCTGGTCCTTTTTTGACATAGCAAAAGATCGCCCAAATTATGTGATCTGTAAAATTTGTCATGGTTCTCTTAGTAGAGGTCAAAACCTCAGCAGTTTGACAACTTCTTCCATGAATCGTCACATGAATAAATATCATATGTCCCAGTGGGAAGCTCACCGTGCTGCAATGCGGCCTAGCGGAGCGAACCATCCACCGCCTGCCCCTTCCAGTGCATCCGCGCGCTCTTCATCTTCTAGGACTGTGGGGACAGCTGTCACACCTGTTTTTCCACGCACAACTTCCACCACTGTACCCGCAACAGGCAGTTTTCTTGGTAGGTCGTCAGTTGGTTTGGAAGGGAAAACAAGTGAGTGTGTACAGCTCTCTCAGACATCGATAGCACCAACGTTGGATGAAGGCAACATCATGTCTCCGCCTGCACTTTCCTCACAAACCTGCATTTTTCCAGGGACACCCTACTCAACACCGTCTACACACAGCAGCCAGATCTCTGTCCCTCAGATGTGGTCAAATAAAAGGCCACTTCCTGCGACCCATGACAAAGCTAAGAGGTTGACTCTATCCCTCTGTAAGCTCTTGACTACCGAAATGCTGCCTTTCCGCCTAGTGGACACACAGGATTTTAGAGACCTTATGTCTGTCGCTGTGCCCCAGTACCAGATGCCTAGTCGCTACTACTTCTCTAAGAAAGGTGTGCCCGCGCTACACCAGCATGTCGCACACAACATCACCGCTTCCTTGAGAAACTCTGTGTGTCAACGGGTGAATTTCACCACCGATACTTGGACCAGTAAGCATGGACAGGGACGTTACATGTCGCTGACTGGGCACTGGGTAACTATGGTGATAGATGGTGAAGGGTCTGCTGCACAAGTCTTGCCGTCCCCACGACTTGTGTGTCAATCCTCTGTCTGTCCAAGTTCCACCACTGCTTCTGCCTCCTCCACCTCATCTGGGTCCTCCACCTCTGCCCCAAGCCTGCCTGGTCAGGCCACCAGCGTTCTCACTGCGCAGAAGGAATCACGCACCCCTCATTACTATGCTGGCAGCAGAGCGCAACGGCATCAGGCCGACAGCTTGACATGTCTTGGGAATAAGAGTCACACAGCTGAGGAGTTGTGGTCAGCTCTGCGGTCCGAGTTTAATAAATGGTTGTCTCCACTCAACCTGCAGCCTGGTAAGGCCGTGTGCGACAATGCTGCAAACCTGGGTGCGGCCCTTCGCCTGGGCAAGGTGACACACGTACCTTGTATGGCTCACGTGTTGAACCTTGTCGTCCAGCAATTTTTAACACACTATCCCGGCCTAGATGGCCTTCTAAACAGGGCACGAAAACTGTCTGCTCACTTCCGCCGTTCAAGCGCCGCAGCTGAGCGACTTGCATCGCTCCAGAAGTCTTTCGGCCTGCCGGTTCATCGCCTGAAATGTGATGTGGCGACACGCTGGAATTCAACTCTCCACATGTTACAGCGACTGTGGCAGCACCGCTGAGCCCTGGTGCAATACGTCATGACGTATAGCCTGGGCCAACGAGATGCAGAGGTGGGGCAGATCACCCTGATGGAGTGGTCTCAGATCAAGGACCTATGCACCCTTCTGCACAGTTTCGACATGGCGACGAATATGTTTAGCGCTGACAATGCCATTATCAGCATGACAATTCCAGTCATTTACATGCTGGAGCACACGCTAAACACTATTCGGAGTCAGGGGGTGGGACAACAGGAAGGGGATGAACTACAGGAGGATTCATATGCGCAAGACACAACAACATCACCAAGGTCCAGACGTTCATCATCACCAAGGCGCCAGGCATGGGACCATGGGGGACAGGGATCAACAAGGGTGCATGGTAGCAGGCGAGATGTTGAGGAAGGTGCAGGAGAACATGAAGAAATGGAGGACGAACTGTCCATGGACATGGAAGACTCAGCAGATGAGGGAGACTTTGGTCAAATTTCAGTTTAAAGAGGTTGGGGGGAGATGTCAGAGGAAGAAAGAACGGTTAGCACCTCTATGCCACAAACACAGCGTGGACTTGGTCCGCATGGCTGCGCAAGACACATGAGTGCCTTCTTGTTTCACTACCTCCAACATGACCCTCGTATTGTCAAAATTAGAAGTGATGATGACTACTGGATTGCCACACTATTAGATCCCCGGTACAAGTCCAAATTTTGTGACATAATTCCAGCCATAGAAAGGGACGCACGTATGCAGGAGTATCAGCAGAAGCTGTTACTCGATCTTAGCTCGGCTTTTCCACCAAACAACCATGCAGGTGCAGGGAGTGAATCTCCCAGTTGTAACTTGACAAACATGGGACGGTCTCGTCATCTTCAACAGTCTACCCGTACCAGTAGGACCGTATCTGGTGCTGGTAACAGCAATTTTATGGAATCTTTTCATAATTTTTTTAGACCCTCCTTTGCAAGGCCACCAGAGACAACAAGTCTGACATATAGTCAACGGCTGGAGAGGATGATACAGGAGTATCTCCAAATGAACATCGATGCCATGACTTTGCAAATGGAGCCTTGCTCCTTTTTGGGCTTCAAATCTAGAAAAATGGCCAGAGCTCTCCAGTTACGCCTTGGAGATTTTGTCGTGTCCAGCTGCCAGCGTTGTCTCTGAACGTGTCTTCAGTGCTGCTGGGTGTGTGCTGACAGATAAGCGCACGCGTCTGTCCAGTGACAATGTGGACAGATTGACGTTCATCAAAATGAACAAGTCATGGATCCAGAAGGAATTTACTACCCCTGTGTCATCCTGGGGTGAGTAAATGCTTGTGGATTTGGAATGTGCTTGATGCAAATCAAAACATCCTGTTTGCAACTAGGGCACAAGTGCTGCCACTGATAAGGTGTCTGTGTGGGGCCCAATTTTTGGAAAAAAGGGAGGCTCCGCTTGGAGTAACCCTTGCTTACATTGTTTTTAAAAGAAGCCAAGATGAACAGAGCTGGGATCAGGAAAGACTTTGCTACCAACCCCGGTGTCATCCTGGGGACGGTTAAGAATAGCGTATTTTTGAATGTGCTTGATGCAAATCTAGCTGTGAAGTGTACAACTAGGGCACAAGTGCTGCCACTGAATGGGTGGGTGTGTGTGGGGCCCAGTTTTTGGAAAAAAGGGAGACTCCGCTTGGAGTAACCCTTGCTTGCTGTGTTTTTTAAAAATGATCCAAGATGAACAGAGCTGGGATCAGGAAAGACTTTGCTACCTACCTCGGTGTCATCCTGGGGACGGTTAAGAATAGCATATTTTTGAATGTGCTTGATGCAAATCTAGCTGTGAATTGTACAACTGGGGCACAACTGCTGCCACTGAAGGGGTGGGTGTGTGTGGGGCCCAATTTTTGGAAAAAAGGGAGACTCCGCTTGGAGTAACCCTTGCTTGCTGTGTTTTTTAAAAATGATCCAAGATGAACAGAGCTGGAATCAGGAAAGACTTTGCTACCTACCCCGGTGTCATCCTGGGGACGGTTAAGAATAGCGTATTTTTGAATGTGCTTGATGCAAATCTCGCTGTGAATTGTACAACTGGGGCACAACTGCTGCCACTGAAGGGGTGGGTGTGTGTGGGGCCCAATTTTTGGAAAAAAGGGAGACTCCGCTTGGAGTAACCCTTGCTTGCTGTGTTTTTTAAAAATGATCCAAGATGAACAGAGCTGGGATCAGGAAAGACTTTGCTACCTACCCCGGTGTCATCCTGGGGACGGTTAAGAATAGCGTATTTTTGAATGTGCTTGATGCAAATCTAGCTGTGAAGTGTACAACTAGGGCACAAGTGCTGCCACTGAATGGGTGGGTGTGTGTGGGGCCCAATTTTTGGAAAAAAAGGGAGACTCCGCTTGGAGTCACCTTGCGGTGTTTTACATGATTTTTGAAGGGCGTGCCATGCCTATATCTGTGTGTCCTCCTCTTTTTCCTTGTCCAGCTGTTTTGTTTTCCCATGAGTATATGTCCTTGTCACTTTCCCATATGTTTGTGTTGTGTTGTGAGTTGTTTGTCACCTTTTGGACACCTTTTGAGGGTGTTTTCTAGGTGTTTTTATGTGTTTGTGATTGCCTGCCATTGTTTCCTATGCAGTTCGAGTTCGGTTCGCTCATCTCTAGTCTCTAGTTGAAGTTATTCTTCTCCACTTTTCTTCTTCATCCAGCACTGACCTCATCACTTCTTCCTGCCATGAGGAAACTCTGCCGAAAAAAACACAAGGTCACCTATAGCCAATCACTCCCAGGGCATATGCCAAACTTTTTCCCCAATTTCTAAACTACATTACACTTTTAATCCCCCATGGAAGACAGTATCTGCAAAATGAACCTACATTTCATCAGTAATAATGTCTCCTAATTTGCCCCTACAGTAATTATCTCCACATGCCACCATAAACCAATAATGCATGTCCCTCATCCTGGTCCCTTTTATTTAATAACATCTGGGGGAACAAGTGGAATCAGAAGGGGTTGTTATTTGCTTCCTGCACAAATATTCCCGCTACACACTGCCCCTCTCAAAAATAGGGCCACAACGTGCCCCTTTCCATAATATATCCCCAACACTTGCCCTTTCTATAATATCTCTCTGCATAAATTTCCCCCCCTCCTCATTATACTATGCTGCCTGTCACAATTCCCTTCCTAATTTCCTCATAATGATCCTCATTTCCCCATAAAGTCCCCACTGCCTGATAATGTCACTTGTAAAGTAATACCGCTTCTCCCCCACCAAGGCCCCCTCATCTCAAGTCACTGTATATACTCAAGTATAAGCCAACCCAAGTATAAGCTGAGGCCTCTAATTTAACCACAAAAAAACTGAAAACTTATTGGCTCGAATATAAGTCTAGGGTGGGAAATGCAGCAGCTACAGGTACATTTCAAAAATAAAAATAGGCCCCAATAAAATGGAATGCCCCCATCCTTGTGCCCTGTAGCAACGGGGCTCCCCATCCTTGTGCACTGTAGCAATGGGTCCCCTCCATCCTTGTGGCCTGTCGCATACTTGTGCCCTGTAGCAACGTGGCCCCCCCATCCTTGTGCCCTGTAACAATGGTCACCCCCATCCTTGTGCCCTGTAGCAATGGGACCCCCCCACCCTTGTGCCCTGTAGCAACGGGGCCCCCCATCCTTGCACCCTGTAACAACGGGGCCCCCCCATCCTTGTGCCCTGTAGCAACGGGACCCCCCATCCTTGTGCCCTGTAGCAACGGGACCCCCCATCCTTGTGCCATGTAGCAATGGGGCCTCCCATCCTTGTGCTTCTCATCCTTGTGCCCTGTAGTAACAGGGCCCCCCCATACTTGTGCCCTGTAGCCACGGGGCCCCCATATCCCTTAGTAATATCCTCATTCCAGTCCTCTTCTTGTCCCCATTATACCGTTGTTTACACACACACACAAGTTATTCTCATGTGTCCTCAGTTCCTGCGGTGTCCTTCGCTTACTAGTCCACAGGCTCATAGGCCCCTCCATGATCTCGTCCAGTGCTCAGAACCACCGCCGCAGGATGCCATGATGGCTTTACTGCAGTTGACTGCTTTATGGCTCCGCAAAGCATTCACCTGCAGTAAAGCCATGACCTCAGCCTGCAGCAGCAGCTCTGTGCACAGGGCAGGATTATCGAGAGGTCTATGCGTCTTGCGGTCTGCAAGAAGAAATTAGAGAGACAGCGGGAATGGAGGAGGAGAGGTGAGAATGTTTTTTTTTTTTTTTTTTTTTTTTATGGGGTTTCACTCCAGTATATGCCGAGGAGTAAGTTTTCAGCATACAAAGGCTGAAAAACTCGGCTTATACTGGAGTGTTGTAAATGTCATCTTCAGCCCCTCCTGAGCGCTTACCTCTTCTCTGCAGACCTGCGGGTCCTCTGCTCTGCTGCTTTGGTGGCAGTGTGATGACGGACGCTGTGTCGGTGCAGGCTGAGGAGCTCCTCCACCTCAGTCCTGTCACCGCCCTCACTGTTCAAATATACGTGCGTCTGAAAAATGCACATGCATTTGAATAGCGGCGCGGTCTCCAGGACCTGTACACTGGATAGGTAAGGGCCTGGGACTTCCGCAGTGCAGGACCTTTGGTGAATTACATGACTGTGATGTCTCCACAGGTCCTTGTTCAACCGCGGAAACTGCAGCAATAGTATAGAGCTTGTGCTATCACTGCAGTATGTGATTGAAAGACTGGGGGGCCCTCAGAACGTGGGGGCCCTCAGAGTTGGGGCCCATGTCCAGTCAGCCCGCATATAACGCCGGCCCTGAGAAACAGGCGGGCCCGTGGCGCTGTACAGCAGCCCCGCACGTATAAGGTACCGGGGCCCACTGAGGGCCCGGGGCCTACCAGGGGTTTCCCCCGATACCCCTGTGGGCCAGACCGACAGTGCTTCTGTGATTGGCTACCTAAGTCCCATATCTCTGTGCATATAAATTGTGGACATGTTACGTTGGTGCTATTTTGTGATGTGAAACATTTGGGAAGGTGCTGCCTCCGATGCTGCTAGACAGTGAACTTAGGTGTTTAATGCTAGATAGGAGAGCAATAATTTAGACTAGAGATGTGCAGTGTAGGGAGAGGTATGTGTGTGCCACAAATTTACATATTTCATGATAGAAATAGGGATTAGAACTTGTGCTGTCTGCCAAAGAGTTGCCAGTGAAGCATCTAATATAGGTATTGCTACGTATTACTGATTGCTCCAAATTATGCAAACACATTTATAGGTATTGATAGTTAGCAGCAGTGCCTGGCCTAAAACGTTGCTTGGGAAGATTCTAAAAAGTGTTTTTTGGCAGTTTTAATTGACTGCTGAAAATTACGCGAACACATTTACAGGTATTGCTAATTAGCAGTGCCTGGGGTAAAACGTTGCTAGGGAAGTACGTAAAGTTGTTCTTGCCAATTTTAATTGACTGCTCAAAATTACACAAACACATTTATAGGTATTGCTAGTTAGCAATACCTGGCTTAAACAGTTGCTAGGGAAGTATGTAAAAAGTGGTTCTTGCCAATTTTATTTGCCTGCTGAAAATTACGCAAACATATTTATAGGTATTGCTAGCTAGCAGTGCCAGGCCTAAAAAATCTCAAGGGAAGTATCTAAAAAGCTGTTCTTGCCAATTTTAAATGACTGCTCAAAATTACACAAACATATTTATAGATATTGCTAGTTAGCAGTGCCTTACCTGCTGTAAATTTTCTAAGCAACTACCTAAAAAGTTGTTCTTGGCAATTTTTAATTTCCCTCTCAAAATTTTGCAGTGAAACACATTTTTAGGTGTAGTTAGTTAGTGGTGCCTGGGCTGCTGTAAATTTTCTAGGCAACTAGCTAAAAAGTTGTTTTTGGCAATTTTATTTGCGTGCTCAAAATTTCACAGTGAAACACATTTATCGGTAATGATATTAGTTCCTGCTGAAAATTTGCTATTGAAAAAGCTAAAAAGGTCTTCTTGGCACTTTTCCATGTCTGCTTGAAATGCATTTGTAGGTAGTGGAACTTTTTAGTTCTTTCAAAATATTGCCAACTCAGGCAGGAAATAAATAATTTATCTTTTGTGTCAGGTGTTTGACAGGTGTGAGCGTAGGTTTGTGAAACATTTGTTTGAAAGGGTACATTAACCATGCGTGGTAATCACAACGAGGTTATCGTGGAAGGGGTTAATAGGTGGGGTGTTGGAGGTATACGTGAAGTTCTGTCAGTGAAAGGTCTAGTGAGCAAATGCCAGCTCATCCTAAGAGAAATGAGAACAACTTCCATTACTGGACAGCCTACTCCACTAGATATCTTTGGCAGCCACACAGCACTTCAATTTTGAAATGAAGCTGATAAACAACAGGTGCTGAAGTGGATGGCAAGCGCTGCATCAAGGTGGCCTCTCCTTCTCTTCTTGCACCTCAACATCACACACAGTTCATTCCTCAGAAGTGCCACCTCAATTACTCTTGTTTGCGCCACATCGCAAACCACTAACCGACAAACTGACTGTGGGGAACCACACATGGGCGAGTCTGCAGAGCTGTTCACACATTCTATCCTATGGGCATCACAGGTTGACTCCAAAGATTCCCAGACTGAAGAGGAGGAAAGCATCTGCACATTTGCCCAAAATCTTTGTGAATTGGATCCTGGCCCAGAAGAAGGGTCCCAGCAGAATCCCTACCCTCATCAAATGATAACCCCGGGAGTGGAAGTAATGATGATGAGACTCAGATACCTGAGGTGTACGTGTATTGTCCTGTGATGTTAGGTCAGGAAGAGGAGTGGGACAACATAGAGCATGATGATGAAGTTGTTGATCCCAATTGGTGTGAACACAGAGGCATGCAGCTGTGTAGCTCAACAGATAAGGAGGAGGAGGAAGCTGACTAGGTTCTGTTGGTAATTCCCAAATGGAGTTTTCATTCATAAGTATGTTCAAGGGCAGCAATGCTGCCAAATTAGGGGGAAAATGATTCAGTCCAAGTTTGATGATGTTTTTACAGTCTACATTAAAAAGATACCCTTTTTTCCACCTCACACGCAAAGAGATTTACAACCATGAAGTGCCACCAAAAGGCAGATTGTCATCACGGAGGTCTTCCCTGCAAGTGCCCCTGGTGCTACCCCCTGCTAAATGAGCATAGCTGATTCGAGATGATGCAACTCTATCTGGTAGAAGTTTGAGAGCAGATGCCCTTTCTTCTTTGTGAAGCTCAAGTCCATACACACAATCAAATCCATCATATTTTATATATTTTATAAGATAAGGTGAAGAGATGACAGGTACTGGATACAAAACAGTTCCTTTCCAGTGAGGTATTTAACCATTGCCGTCTTTCCATCCATAATGTATCCTACAACCTACAATATTTCTTGGTTGAGAAATTAGTTTACTTGGTCCCATATTGCTTCGATGTTTTTTGTGAGAGGTCCTATTCTTTATCATATTTGCAGAAATGCCTGCATGTGTGCTGTATCAGCTCTTGATCGCTGAGCTGCAGCTTTTACAAATGGAGTCTTCATTCTTCCGTGTATGCAAGGGCAGCAACGCTGCCAAACTAGGGTGAAAATAAGTCACTTCAAGTCTGATGATGTTGTTACAGTTTACATGAAAAAGGCATCCTCTTTCAACCTCACACGCAAAGAGATTTTTGTATGTACTGCCAGTCTTCTGGTAGCAAGAGACCTACGCCTGTCTAGCATGCATCTCTTGATTTTTAACATTGAAATGCCAATCCCCATTCTGTGTGTTGCATGGACCATACCTCCCTGCTGTGCAAAGACATAATGGTGAAATGGGAAGGGGGCAATTGATGTAACTGTCCTGCTGTCTGCCTGAAATGTTTTTAAGCACTTCTGTTGAATTTTAAAACTTAAATGCCAGGCCACATCCTGTGTGTAAGTCAACACAATTAGGCAGTGCTTAAATTAATATGCATCAGAGAACACAGTGACACAGCTGCAGAGTTGTGGAACAATATACAGGCCGAGTTTTATAAATGGCTGCCTCCACTGAACCTGAAGCCTGGAAGGGCCATGTGCGATTATGGTGCAAACCTAGTAGCGGCAATACACCTGGGCGACATCACATATACACTGCAAGGATGAGCCTGGTTATACAAAAATTTCTAGCGCACTATTATGTCCTGGATGCGCTGTAGCAGAAGGCACGGTTGCAGCGTGCTCACTTTTTAATATTGAAATGTTGGGCCACAGATTATATGCTGCATGGACTGTACCTCCCTGTTGTGCAAAGACAGTATGGGGAGGGGGCAATTGATGCTACTGTACTGCTGTCTGCATGAAAGATTTTTAAATGTCGAGACTCCAAGATGGGTCTCAAAGTTGTGTCTTGTGGGTAATGCCAGGCTTCTGAGAGCAACAGGCCTACATCTAACACTCAGGCATGTCTTCATTTTTAAAATTGAAATGCCTGGCCACAGCCTGTGTGTTGCATGGACCGTACCTCCCTGCTGTGCAAAGACACTATAGAGAGGAGAGCAATTGATGCTTCTGTACTGCTGTCTGCCTGAAAGATTTTTAATTGTCGAGACTCCAAGATGTCTCAAAGTTGTGTCTTGTCTGTACTGGCAGGGAAATGGGAGCAATAGCCCTATACCTGTCTCTCATCCAGCTCTATATTTATTCTGTCAAATGGCTAATCAGCTAATGGCTATGGCAAAACAGTGGTATTGCACTGTAAAACATAGTTTTGCTGGTTTCGCCCCCCCCCACCCCCCCAAGATGTTTTCTTTGTCTTACGTTTCGCCTCCCATTGAATCTGGGGTTCAGTACGGTTTGATAACGGTTCGTATTCGGTTCTGCGAACAGTTCAGCGAATGTATCATCTGTTCAGTTGGGCTCGGCAAACTAAACCTTGAGAGGTTTGCTCATCTCTACTGTTTACAAGAAAAGACCACTAAGGTAAAAAACTGGGTAGAGACAGTGGTAGTATAATATGTTCTTGATGAGACCAGAGAGATTAATGAAGGATCTGCATGTGGAAGCTATGTTTTTATGGAAGGAGAACATTACAGAATGTGAACGGAGAGTACTATATTAATTATATATGTGCTATTCCATATACTGCACAGGATGGAAAGGCTTCAAACAAATTGAAAGAATATATCGACATCATCCAAGTTCTTTTGTTTGCTGACTTTAGATTTTCTTTAACATGTTGTAGTTTCTCCATTTTATAGATCCATCACTCAGAAGACAGTAAATATAAAAGACATCGAGTATGTAAGAGACGCTCAGGACGGACCCTGGTAATCAGCAGGGATCCTGATCCTGCAGAGTTCTGCTCAGGAGTGAAGTGCGCGGTTTTAACAGTCACTCCCGCAGCATGATGAACCGCTGATATTATATGCACTACCATACAAATTTTCCTTTTATAAATTATTAATTTGTTTTTGCCTCCAATAGCTTTAGGTGTCATTTGAGAATCCAAATGCCTAAATGAGAATCTTAGAAGGCATCCCTGGTATTTGAATGGAGCGGGCTCCGAGGTGTGTGCAACCCTATGTAATGTGGAGGATGCGATGAATTGATCATCCTTCTTCCTTTGAAGAGGTTAGAGCACCAATAGCTTGCAGTGGGCCCTGCGTCGCCATGGAAACTAAGGGCCCTCCGTGAGATACAGTTAAAGCAGCAGCCAGTGGGTAATAAATTCTGTTTAAAAAGTGATTTTTTCTGTCACCCCATCTGCTGATGTAAACATCATTAAAAACAAATGACGGCAGCTCAATGAGGTCCCTGCTCCTCCTGGCTAAAAGGAAATTATTGGAGAGACATATAAAAAAAAGGCTGCAAAACCTGGGTCCGATCCAGATAGCTGATAAATTATTTACAAAGAATGTAAAAAAGGCAAATCTTAAAAAATACATAAGATGTGCTGAAACCGAGGCAGAGCAGCTTTATTGCTGTGCTACCATTTCACTGTGTGTGTTGTTATCTATGGCTCTTTAGGGGGTGGGTTGGCCATTGGGAGGTAATATAGTAGATAATCATTAACCGCTAGACCCGGATGTGTGATATCGGGAAAGCAGAGTAGGCACCTGACTGGTAATATTTATTCACTTATATAGCCCCATTAATTCCACAGCATTTTACATACATCAGCCACACTGTCCCCATTGGGGCTCACAATCTAAATTCCCTATCAGTATGTCTTTGGAGAGTGGAAGGAAACCAGAAGAAACCCACACAAACACGAGGAGAACATACTGTACAAGCTCCTTGCAGATGTGGTCCTTGGTGGGATTTGAACCAAGGACCCCAGCGCTGCTAAGCCCTGAGCCACCATGCTGCCCATCTAAAGCACCTTTGTAGGGAGCTGAAAAAACTACGGCTCAAATTGTGGTACAAATTTTCTGCAGCATAGGAACCTATTAAGTAAATCAAGTCACTTGCGTTTTTTGTCATAGCGTTCTTGATGCTGTGGTTTTTGTTTCTTTTTGGTGTCATGTTATAAATAACCATAAAAAACAACAGGAAAGTACAGTCCTGCACCAACGGAGAATACCTTGTCCTGTGCTGCAGAGAGAGGAATCTGGTCAGATACTCCGTGCAGAGCTGGCAAGGGGTGCACACTAGTAATCAGAAGAAATTGCAATAATGTGTCCAGGAGTAGAGGAAGAAAATGGCACTGACTATTGCCTTGCATAAAAATTCACTTTACTGAGATCAGTGCGCTAAAAACATGCGGGAGAGGAGCCAGGTGCAGGCACTCCGGGGGACGACGGCAGTTTTGTGCTACCTGCGCTTCTACGGGTCCATCGGACTGTCTCCACCCGTTTCCTCTCCCACATGTTTTTTGGTGCACCGTTCTCAGTAAAGTGGATTTTATGCAAGGCGATGGTCAGTGCCACTTTCTTCCTTTACTCCTGGACACATGTTTTAAATAACATAACCTACAAAAAATTCCACAAACCGGAAGGTCCACAATAAATATAAAACCTAAAAGTTGTGACCGCTATGAAAATGTGATATAAAATAAAAAATCAGGGGTACACTGAAAAACAAGGACCACAAGAGATATATAGTCAAATACAAATATAATTTATTAATACAGGGGTTATAAAACAAGTGCACAGTGGTAGCAAGGAGAGATAGAAAAACCCTTGCTCAGAAACATAACCCACATAAATACCTGGAAAAGCCACAAGATGGCAGTAACACCTGCTAACAAGGTATATGTGAAGTGCTATAATCCTGCAATAGACCAAGCTACCGCAGAGAGAGTAGTAGATAAAATAGCAATAGAGGAAAATCTGTGTTTCCCCATAAACTATTCCCCCCCCCGGAAAGGGCAGCTGGAACGGTCAAATTTACAATACCTTGCGACATGATAAGAGCAGCAAAGATCAGGCAGACCAGGCACGGGGTGGGGCCTCGACGCGCGTTTCACCGGCAGGCTTCGTCAGGAGGCATCATGTTCTAACTAAAGCTGCTTTGTTTTTGATACTTCCTGGTATTTGGCATTGATAAAACTTATTGATACAGTCATGTGCTGTGTGTTACAATAGTTTATTTACCTGGGATTTTTCCTCATCAGTAGGGGAACACATGGCATTATATGTACCAGGTGTTCCTATCCAAAAATGGTTAATTGTCGGGAAGAAGACTGTTTCCCACCAGTTTCACCCTGAAGCTGTGAAGTGTGTTAAGCTTTTCTCATTGGTAGCCGACACTGGGGAAGGTTCAAATCTCTTCTCTGCTCTTTAATTGGTGAGATAAAGGGTTAAAGATGGTGACGCCAAGGGTCTGTGTCTCCTACCTAAAGACCAAGTCACACTAAACAACTTACCTGGAGCGTCGCTTAGTGTGACATTTCACCAGCGACCTCCTAGCAACTTACCAGCGATCCTTATCAGGTTGTATCGTTGTTGGGATCGCTGGTAAGTTGCTAGGAGGTCGCTGGTGAAATGTCACACTAAGCGACGCTCCAGCGATCCCATCAGCAACCTGACCTGGCATGGATCGCTGGAACTTCACTACACGGGTTGCTGGTGAGCTTGTCACACAGGCAGATCTCACCAGCAACCCGTGACCAGCCCCCAGCGCCACGTGGAAGCATGCTGCGCTTGGTAACTAAGGTAAATATCGCGTAACCAACCCGATATTTACCTTGGAGCCGGCTTCTGCGGATGCTGTTAACCACGGTAAAGAACGGGTAACCAAGAAGCCCTTACCTTTGTTACCCGATATTTACCTTCGTCACCAGCGTCCGCCGCTCTCAGCTGTCAGTGCAGGCTTCTGTTCTCTGCACTCCTAGCCACAGTACACATCGGGTTAATTACCCGATGTGTACTCCAGCTACGTGTGCAGAGAGCAGGGACCCGGCACTGACAGCTGAGAGTGGCGGACGCTGGTAACGAAGGTAAATATCGGGTAACCAAGGTAAGGGCTTCTTGGTTACCCGATGTTTACCGTGGTTACCAGCGTCCACAGAAGCCGGCTCCTGCTGCCTGCACATTTAGTTGTTGCTCTGTCGCTGTCACACACAGCGATGTGTGCTTCACAGCGGGAGAGCAACAACTAAAAAATGGCCCAGGACATTCAGCAACAACCATCGACCTCACAGCAGGGCCCAGGTTGTTGCTGGATGTCACACACAGCGACATCTCTAGCAACGTCACAAAAGTCGTTCCTTAGCAGCGATGTTGCTAGCGATGTTGCTTAGTGTGACGGGGCCTTTAGAGATACTCCTCCCTTCATTAGATTAAGCCTCTATCACAGTTTTGTGGTTAGTCATTTAGTTAACTAAATGGGCAGAAAGTTTTGGTTAATGGGAATGACCTTTTGCTAAGCTGCAGTTTCCTATCTACAAGATACATATATGAGAATATTGAGTTATGTTAATATGTTTTACATATTTGAAATATTTTAACAGTCGTTGCAATTTTTTCTTCACCAAGTCATTGTGGCATTGTCTTATACTGTATATTCTCTGCGTAGTATTAGGGTTATCTGTATTGTGTAATGCCATGCAATTCTATGGCAAAAATCTGTGAGAAATAGACATGTTTTGCATTTCAAACATGCACCTCAAGTCAATTTACACTGCCTAAAAAAGCACAGTGGGTATGACATTTCTATAAATCCCATCCACTTTGCTGAAACTGTAAGACGGATCAAAACCTACAAAAGTGACTGGAAAGAAATTAAAAATAGTAGCTTTATATAATCAAAATACATGATAAAATTATATAACATCCAAGATTTGTTGTAATGGGTGATAACATCATGGAAAGATACATAAGATGATAAAAATATATACAGAGAATGAAATAAATACTAAACATGTTACCAATTTTCTAAGTAAATATATTTCTAAAGGTGCTATTGACATGAATTTCTCAGCAGATGTCGGCAACAACCCATCTAATCCACACATGCAAAGAAATCAAAACATAAACATCCATAAATTAGGTTATGTGCAATAAGAAATAGCTCAGCGAAAAAGTGTTGAACACACGAAGAAAGAGAGGTGCAAAAATCCATGGAAATTCATGATACCAGCTGAAATATGTCAATAGTTATAAAGAAATCCTGTCAGCTAGTCAAAATTAATATCAGTTGGCTCAACTGATGGCGTATAAAAAGGTGTCTTATTACCAAATTGCCACACAAGAAACATCTCATGATGGATAAAACCAGTGAGCTGTGTCTAAACCTTCACAACCTTACTGTTGCAAAATATACTTATAGCATTGGTTAAAGAAGAATTACTGAAGGTTCCAGTGAGCACTGTTGGGCCCATAATCCAGAAGTGAAAAGAACATCTTTTTACCATAAATTGGTCAAGACCACGTGCTCCCCGCAATATTTCAGACAGAGGAATGAATATACTGTATATATTAGAAAAGTTGGCAGAGAACCAATGACTACTTGTAGAGAGCTACAGATTTGACCTGAAATCAGCAGGTACAATTGTTTCAAAGAAAACAATAAGTAATGCAATCAACCTCAATGGCCTGTATGCACGCTCACCATGCAAGACCCCATTTCTGAAAAAAGAACATGTTCAAGCACATTTAAAGTTTCCTTAGCAACATTTAGACAAGCCTGTGAAATATTAGGAGAATAAATTCTGATCAGATGAGACCAAAATTTAACTACACTATAGTTGAAGAACAAAATGGACTGCATATTACCCCCCAAATACCATATCAACAGTAAAGTTTGGAGGTGGGAACATCATGGTGTGGGGCTGTTTTCCAGTATTCCAGTATATGGCACCGACACACTCCATGTAATTGAAGGGAGGATGAATGGACAAATGTATCTTGATATTCTTGATAGAAATCCTTCCCCATCTAACATGATGATGAAGATGAAATGATGGTGGAAATTTCAACAAAACAATGATCCAAAACACACAGCCTATGAAACTCACAATTGGTTTCAGAGAAAGAAAATAAAACTGCTGGAATGGCCCAGCCAATCACCTGATCTGAATCCAATAGAAAATTTATGGAAGGAACTAAAGCTCAGAGATTATAGAGGGAACCCACGGAACCTTCAAGATTTGAAGCGTGTTTGTGTGAAAGAAAAGATCAAAATCACACCTGAGCAATGCCTGTGACTAGTTTCCATTTACAGGAGGTGTCATCACCAACAAAGGCTTTTGTTCGAAGTAAGAAGTACATTTCAGTAATCCTGTTTAATACCTTTTCCATGTGTTATTTCTCAATATTACACAATACAAAATTTTTGGACATCTATGCTTTGATTTTTTTTTGCCTGTGTGGACTGGGCGGGTTCTTACCAACCTCTGATGAGAAATTCATGTCACTAGTGCCATTAGAAATATATTTGCCTAAAAAATTGGTGACGTGTTTAATACTTATTTTGCCTGCTGTAACAGATGTTATAGAGATACAATGACATATGGAGGTTTTCACAAACATCGCCAAGAGTCATGGAGGCGTCAGGATGTGTGGAGACTACAGATTTTGGCACTCTGCTTCCTAACTTCTCTTATGTCTGTATCCATCAATTGAGGAGGAACACTGGGCACTATTCTTTATAGTATAGATGGATAGCTCAATTCAAAAATGCCTCCGGCAACAATAAATCAACAGTTCACCACCTTGTTACACCTGTGCAGGTGTGCAGCGAGAGCCCGAGTTTAGATCTACTGGCTGGGGTGCACTTAAAAAATGCAAAGCCGTGGTAATACAATAAATTGAAGAAAAAGGAGGCACTCACCGGTTTTGTAGAAATTTCAGACGTTACATTTATTCAGGCACAGGAGGAGGGTGCTAGGATAACGTGCACACAGAATGTGTGCACGCTACCCTAGCACCCTCCCCCTATGCCTAAATAAATGTAACGTCTGAAATTTTTACAAAACTGGTGAGTACCTCCTTTTTCTTCAGTTAATTGTTCTCTGATGTCTGTGATCAGTGCATGCAAACTCGGTCCTCGACCAACATACGTATAGTTCATAGGTAGGCTAGCAAGAGTTAATCTCTGCTGGGCTGCTTGTTAGTCTCTTATGCTATGGGGGAGCCATTCACATTCGCTCCCCTCCTGTATATGTTGGCTAGACACTTCCTTTAATGCCAGCTATAGCTTTGCTATACTGGTCTGGTGAGGTGTTGTGATCCAGACTTACTGGTGATTGTAATACTTTATTGCTGTGAGCAGTTGTGGTGTTAACCCTTGTTGTCATTTTGTTGTTACCTTACTTCTCTTGCTTTTCTCATTAGTTTCTTGCTGTTTTTTTCCTGTGAGTTTGCAGTGTGCCTGAGTTTTGCTTTTACCCCTGTCTTTATCTGTGTTGCCATCACACAACTGTCTCTCACGTACGTGGGGATTAAATAAATAATTATCTGGAAAGAGACCAGGAGTGCAAATAGGGTCTTATCTGTGGTACAAATTTGTGTGCATATATGTACCAAGCTCACCTGTAATATCTGGGTAAAGCCACAGCTAAGCTATAAGAGCATCATGGAGAATGGCTGCTGCAGCACCCCTGTGTAGATATAGAGGTCGGAGAGGACTGGGGATTATGTCACGCTGCCGCGTGGAGAGACAAAACAGATTCATTTCCAAGTGATTTATTAGTTGACGCATTTTAGCGAGAACCTTCTTCAGGACTAAATCAGAATAGTGAATAATCACAAATAAGAAATATATTTACATTTATTTTATCATATTCTATAGCTACTTACCATAGTTTGGTTCTATTACATGTTGGTTACAGTCATATTTTCTGTTTACAATAATCATTCATCTTTTTTCTGCATTGTATCTATATACCATTAGTTATATTTTATATCTTCTTTGGAATATTCCCATGATGTTATAACCCACCACAACTAATCTTTTTTGCTATATAATTTATCTCGTATTTTGATTAACTAAAGCTCCTGTTTTTCATATATTTGCAGTCATTTATGTAGCTTTTGTGATTATATGCAATTTTCTTGACTTTTGTTCACATTGGCCCACTGGCTAACCGCCAACCTCTGTAGGTTAAATAACTGTAAGACACTTTGTTTTTTGCTCAGCGAAAATACACGGTGTCAAAAACTCACTAAAAAATCGTGGGAACTAAAAGTATACAGCAATGGTTTGTCTCTAGATTTGGGGCACACACTTAATAAATTTAATACATTTAAGATTGTAAGTCAAAAATGGAATCTTTGACTGCTCTAGTTTTTTTTTAACTCCATCACCACTGTGTAATTTTTTGTATTTTAGTTTTTATTCCTCCTCGTCTATCAAGAAATATAACTTGAATTAGCTCTATAAAGGCATATTTTGTGATATGAGTTTTAAATCACACCATTGATTTTACGATGAAATGTTTTGAAAATTGAGAACGAAAATTCCAAGTGGAATGACATGGGAAAAAATGGAGAACAAAAATTCTGTAGTTTGCAAATAAAAAAAATTGGTTTGTGTCATAATTTTTCAAAGCCTGTAAAGTGTTTACTTTTCTATCAATAGAGTTGTGTGAGGTCTTGTTTTTTTCCAATGGAAATTGATGTTTATATACATACAATTTTAAGGTGTATACAACATTTTGATCAATTTTTATAGTTTTTTTACATATGAAAAAAAAATATGGGGTGTTTAAAAAAATAAAAAATAATAAAAGAAAATATCAATTTCAAGTTTTTTCTCTTTATGGCATTTACTAGATAGGTTTATGATTTACCATATTTTACGGATTGTAAGACGCACTTTTCTTCCTAAAAATTTGGGAGGAAAATGAGGGGTGCACCTTAGAATCCGAATGTAGCTTACCAGGGGCTGGTGGATTGTGGTGACTGGAGGGAGGGGCGATGCTGCGGGGGCAGCGGCGCTGCAAGGCAGAGAAAACATCTAGGACTGCAAGAGGAATGCTGCGCGCTGTGTGCTGCTCTGTGCGCTGCTCTGTGCACTGGTGCTGGAGGCGGGAAGGCAGTGGACATCCTGTGAAGATGTCAGCTGTGCGGTCTTCAAATAATGGTGCCCAGAGAAGGCATGTGCGCAGATGGAGCTCTCGGCTCGTGATCTCATCTGCTCACATGCCGCCTCCAGCCCATTGATGTCCCAGTAGCGGATGTAAGGAAGATGGTGCCCGGAGGTGCGCAGATGAGATCTCAGGTTGTCAGTTAGCCGATAACTCAGTCTGCGCATGCGCCGACTTTGGGCGCCATTTCTTTGAAGCCTGCACTGCCGACGTCTTCAGGATGTCCCTTGCCTCACTGACACAGCACAGTGCCCACAGCATAGAGCAACCCCCAGCCTGTAGCACAGAGCAGCGCACAGTCCACAGAATAGAGCACCACACAGCCCACAGCACAAAGCAGCATACAGCCCACAGCACAGAGCAGCATTGCTCCAGCTTCATGTCACCATTTTCCAATCTCCTTACCCCCTGGAAAGCTATATTCCTGAATGTTTTCTCTGCCTCACAATGCCGCCGAGTATCTGGGACACCTGGCACAGCATCGCCCTGCTCCACAACCAGCCTTTCCTCCTGTAACCACCGCTGCCACCCCCCCCTCTCCCCCTCCGGTAAGACACCACAGGATTAGAAGACCTACTCTTTTTTGTTTTACATTTTTTTTTCCTCTAAATTTGGGGTGTGTCTTATAAATCGAAAAATACAGTATATGTTTTGTGCTCAACTTCCCCGAGTTATTAGGAACATAGGCAGAGACCCACCAGTGCACCTAGGCAGGTAAGTACAGCGAGGTTTGTTTATCTTGTAAGAAATTAGCTGTTTCACCTGTAAATCTGTAGCGCCATTAAGATCAACCATGTGGTCTTACAGGTGAAATATAGTGAATGTGCAGCAATAGTGGAACAACTGCTAAGGACACGGGGCTGCTTTAGTTTTCCGTGTTACAGCTATGTGTGAATGCAGCATTAACAATTGAAGATTAAAAGAGCACCCAGGGAAATGAATGAATAACTGTCCATCACACAGCTATCATGCTGAATTCAAAGGCTGAGGGAGAAGGGAATATTTCTGAAATCACCTCCTTGCTCATTCTGCTCCTGGCTAGACCTCAATCAGCGACCAGCAGATAATAGGATTAGGTCTCCAGGTTGTTCTGCAAGTTTCATTCCTGAAGTGAGAAAACAAACTCCTCCGAAGTTCATGTTTCAGTATATCTATCTATTATTTGATTAAAGGGAAACTGACCTAAAAAAGCACTATCTTTACCTGTAGGCATAGTGGCAATCTGCAGGTAATTAATGATTTAATGCTTAGCAGGCTAAATGGAAGAGTGGCTGCAGGGAAAAAATTAAGTTATTTTCTACTTTCAGCTGCTCGCTTTCTGTCATTGAGGCAGTGAGCATTTAGTGGAAGGGTGGACATGCCATTGGTGTACCTTGTGCAAGTGCACAGGTGTCCAAGAGGTAAGCGGGCCACTTCCAACTCCAAAGCTGGTGAAATTCTCCATTATGATGAGCTATTGTTCTGCAAAGAGCACATTTATTGTTCTTAAACAGGGGACCTCTTCTATCTGTGTCCACCTGTGAGTCAGTGTTCAATACATAATGAGAGCGCTATAACCAGTCCCATGCTTCTTCACTCACTTCTTGCTCTGCACACATGCTGCAGAGGAGGCTGTCAATCATGGAGTGGTGGGTGTGAAAACTTTATCCACACTGTAGAATAAGAGCTTTCCGATCACAGTCCCAGCATCACCCCAGTGACAAAAAGCCAGTGTCTTCAGGAAGAATATTACTTATTGTTTCCCTGTAGTCGTACTTCCAGTTAGGGGTGCTTCACACATACCGAGATCGCTACCGAAATCGCTGCTACGGCACGGTTTTGGTGACGCAACAGTGACCTCATTAGCGATCTCGCTGTGTGTGACACTGAGCAGCGATCTGGCCCCTGCTGCGAGATCGCTGCTCGTTACACACAGCCCTGGTTCATTTTCTTCAAAGGCGCTCTCCCGCTGTGACACACAGATCGCTGTGTGTGACAGCGAGAGAGCGACGAAATGAAGCCAGCAGGGAGCAGGAGCCGGCATCTGACAGCCTGTGGTAAGCTGTAACCAGGGTAAACATCGGGTAACCAAGGTGGTTACCCGATATTTACCTTAGTTACCAGCCTCCGCAGCTCTCACGCTGCCTGTGCTGCCGGCTCCGGCTCTCTGCACATGCAGCTGCAGTACACATCGGGTTAATTAACCCGATGTGTACTGTAGCTAGGAGAGCAAGGAGCCAGCGCTAAGCAGCGTGCACGGCTCCCTGCTCTCTGCACATGTAGCTGCAGTACACATCGGGTTAATTAACCCGATGTGTACTGTAGCTAGGAGAGCAAGGAGCCAGCGCTAAGCAGTGTGCGCGGCTCCCTGCTCTCGCGGTTATGATCGCTGCTTCGGCTGCTGTGTTTGACAGCTAAGCAGCGATCATAACAGCGACTTACAAGGTTGCTGTTACGTCACAGAAAATGGTGACGTAACAGCGACCTCGTTGTCGCTGTCGCTTAGTGTGAACACCCTGCCACATATGTTTACACCAGAACCCTTTAAAACCGCTTTGGTATTTATGAGTCTCAACCAGTGATATTGGTTGATGTAGGTTTCAGACTCTCGGATGGATGCTATGCAGTCTAGAACATAGACAAGCTGATTGAAGGTGAATTATGTTCATCATGTTTGAAAAATACATGGCTATGGAATGATTAAGTAAGTGTGGCTCCTACCATTAATATGGAAGCACTAGGAAAACTACAATCAGAGCAAAAAGTTGCCTCAATATTGGCAGCAGTCTACATGTGCCTGACCTGGTCAACCTAGTAATTTAAGCCCCACATAGAATGCTTATCGGCCTGTTCAAGCAGGAAATGATGGCCGGTTGACTTGTGTGCAGCACCTGAAAATGCATTTGAGCCTATTCCACCCTGCATGCCCTTAGGTACAATAAATCTGTTCTGGGGTCTAGTGTCTTTGGATGAGAGATTTTATAGTACAGCATTTTTTTCATTTACTCTTGTAAATTCAGAAAAAAATAAGGGCTCAATAAAATTACAAAAAGATTCAAGAGACTGAAAACTTTTAAAAATATTCATGTAAGCCATGGAGTTGTTAACGGTCATATGTAATGCTTCAAAAGGCCGTGGAATAATAGTGTGATTTATACATTTTTATATTTACTTGTCCAGACAAAATGATTCTCTCCAATTTGAGCCAGAAACAAATCCATTTCAAGGACAGTTACTCTCCCTAAAGCCATAAACAGTGAGCACAGTCTGTTTTACAGTAAACTTTCAAACTCATAAAACCTTGTTCCGCTGCATGCATTAAGTTGGTACAGTACACAGCGTATACACACAAAAATAATTATGATTATCTCTTTGAGAATTGAAGATTTAGAGGTGAGAAGTGTGATGAAGGATTGGTTTAATGCACTAATCCCTTTATTCGCAAAGTAAGCTGTACGTTCATTTTTATCCTCTTCATATCAACCACATTTTAAGACTCCACTGCCGGTGTAGAGATATTTTCAGGTACAGACGGCTCACAATATAAATCATTTTAACGACAATTTATTAAAAGGCAAATGAATTATTCTTGGAATTGATGGGTCCTTTTTATCGCCTCCTTAACAGCTCTGATAAAACGTTCTCCTGCGGTATGTTTTATCTGAAGTTTTATGGCATCAGGTAATTTACTGGTTTTGCATTTTTAGGGTGCGAAGAAAAAATGCAAGAGATTACAATCTTCTTGATTCAGTCCAAGGAAATATGACCCCATTCTAAGCGCTAAATGGCTCTGAAACATCTCGTATAGAAGTTCTGCACGATGCTGACATTAAGTGGCAACGTTTCTTCAGTGAGTGACGCACACTGTATATCAACTTTAATAATTCTTCATGGTCTATTATGCATTGATAATGGAAGGTTTAGCAGCCGATCACAACCTGCTTTAATAAAAATAATAATGGACAAATAGCACCACTAGTGTTATCGAGAGACGAGCCCATAAATTTGCTCAGCATGAAGCCTTCGGCATTAGTGGGCCATAGATGTACTAATCATTACTGGTCCCGAATTACAGATGTAGCCAGCATGAAGTACAGTGTGATATGTTTATAGTGACATGCTATGCAAATAGCATAGTCGTCCTGCACCATAGCACAACAATATGTTGACTGCTATATCAGTACAACTCAGCTGCCTGGAGGCACAAAGTGGCTGGTATCTTAAAGAGAATCAACCACCAGGATTTTCCTATATAAACTAAAGCCATTGCTATACTGGCGCTATCAGGCTTATTCTATACATACCTTTAGTTGTGAGATCGAATGTATAGTTTCTGAAATACAGGCAAGTAAAGTTTATGAAATGTACTGTTATTTGATTGATAACAGCTACAGAATATCTAATAGTTGGGTTGAGTTTTGCTAGTTATTCCCGCCCTTTTTTGCTGCTTGTCCTTCCTCACCCTGTCTCTATTAACCCCTTCACGGCCCTTGACGGATCTAATAGAATATCTAATAGGTGGGTTGAGTTTTGCTAGTTATTCCTGCCCTTTTCTGCTGCCTGTCCTTCCTCACCCTGTCTCTATTAACCCCTTCACGACCCTTGACGGATCTATCCGTCATGTATCATGTGAGGTTAATCCCTGCCCCCTGTCGTGGGCAGGTCACGGCGATCCACGCAAATATCAGCTGTTTTCAACAGCTGACATGTGTGCCTGCATGTTCCCAATCGCATTCCACCCAGAACATTTAACCCCTTACATCTCGCTGCCAAAGTCTGGCAGCAAGATGTATATGCGCGCAGCCATTATTTTCACTTACCGCCGCCCCCACCGGAAGTCACGTGCGTGATCACGTGACTTTCTGTGGTTGCCATGGTAGCACAGGGTCATGTGATGACGACTATAGCTATCATGAGTTACTTTCGGTTTCACTTGGCCGAATGAATCAGGAAGTGACCATATCTACTGTTTACAGCTCTGTAGCTGTGATCAGCAGATAGGGCAGAGCGATTGCATTGTTGATCCAGATAGCCCCCTAGGGAGACTAGTAAAATTGAAAAAAAAAAGTTTGAAAAAATAATAAAAAAACAAAAACCTAAAAGTTCAAATCACCCCCTTTCACCCCATTGAAAATTAAAGGGTTAAAAAAATAAAAAAAAATATACACAGATTTGGTATCGCCACGTTAAAAAATGCCTGATCTATCAAAATATAAAATCAATTAATCTGATTGGTAAATGGTGTAGTGGCAAAAAAATTCCAAACGCCAAAATTAAGTTTTTTGGTCACCGCAAGTTTTTTTGCAGTTTTTCCCACACTTGGAATTTTTTTGCTATTTTCCAGTACATTATAAAATAAAACTTATGATTTCATTTAAAAGTACAACTCGTCCTGCAAAAAACAAGCCCTCATATGGCAAGATTGACAGAAAAATAAAAAAGTTACGGCTCTCCGAAGAAGGAGAGCAAAAAGCGCAAAAACGGAAAATGCCCGGGGGCTGAAGGGGGTAATAGAAGGTAAAGAAGGAGGGAGCAAGGACATTAAGATGGAAGGACAGGTATGCAGACAGGGATGGGAATATCTAGCAAAACTCGACCCACCTATTAGATATTCTGTAGCTGCTATCAAATAACAGTGCATTTCACAAATTTACTTGCCTGTATTTCAGGCCTCTGACACACTCACGTGAAAATCACGCACGTGCCGCGAGACACGTATTTTCCCTGCGTGTTGCGTGTAGTTAACTACGTGTCTCCAGTACGTGCGGGCCACGTGTGTTCTCCGTGTGCTATCCGCGATAACACACGGAGAACCGGTAATTTGCATACTCACGTGGTCCTGCCTGCTGTCCAGGGTACTGATCTTCGGTCTCCAGCCTTGCCGACTCCCCGCTGCTGCTGCCGGCCACAGTGAAGTGAATATTAAATGAGCATAATGAGCGGCGATCGGCAGCAAGTGACAGCAGCGACAGAGACAGGAGGGCTAGAGAAGGTAAGTAAAGTTTTGTTATTTTTTTCTCTGACACGTGAGTTTTCTGCGGCGCATGTCACACAGGAGGACCGCATCCACACTACATCCGTGTGGTATGGGTGCGGGCCGTGTGACACCAGTGCTGCCGGAGAAAAACGGACATGTCAGCATGTTGGAAAATGCACACAATACAAACAAACATGGACACACGTTCCGTGTGGTTTTATGTGTGTGTGCCTGCTACCATAGAGTAGCATTGGTGTACTTCTCTCTGTGCCGCCGGTACATGCAAAAACGTACCAAACACGTACCAGCGGCATGGATGTGTGTCGGAGGCCTCAAAAGGTATACTTCCAGTCTCATAACTAAAGGTATGTATAGAATCAGCATGATAGCACTAGTATAGCACTGGCTTTAGTTTATATAGGAATATCCTGGTGGCTGGTCCTCTTTAAACTCCTTCATTCATAGAAGGAACACTTTCATGATTTTAGAAGATTATGTGCACAGATCCCAAGAAATAATTTTTTTTCCTAAACCCAAAAAATAAAAATCATAGGATGATTTCTGTGAATGTAAAAAAATTGTTTAAAAGAACTGAGAATCCTTAGTAGTTGATACCTTTTAATGGCTAACTGAAAATATAGTAATATACAGTATAGCAAGCTTTAGGGACTACGCAGGTCTCTTCTTCAGGCTCAGAACACAAAAATCTGAAGAGTCACATATTTATACACAACAGGACATAGAATGGGGCAGTAAATATGACAAGTTATGTGAAGCAGAACTATCACTATGGCAAAAGGACAAACTGTTGTGGCCATAAATATTGCTGCAGTTCATAGATAAGCAGTGTGAAAATTTTATTGTCCTCTGATTGGGGTCTGGTCCAGAGCTAGGATGCCCCCAGATGGTCTGAGGAGAACATTTCTTAATTGATGTAAAAAGACAAAGATATATTTTTTCCTGTGAAAGTTTTAATTCTCTTATTTTTTACTTTCCAGATTCATATCACAATGACAACGTTTCTCGGCCCCGACACTTTCCTGCACATTAGCTCCATATCCTGTTGCTATTTCTTATGCCATTTTTAGCACCCACCACTTAGAATGTGGCTTCATTCGTCTTCCATTCAGTACTAATGTCCATGTTTACTCCACAAAACAACATACCCCTTTTTTGTACCCCCCAGTAATAATAGACATCCTTTGCTTTCCTACATAGCATTATTACGCACTGTGTACCCCCAACAACATATAGTTGATTTTCTTTGGACCCACACATAGTGCTACAATCTTAATACCATCGTTTACCACATAATAATATTTTTTTTTTAAATTATATCCCTCCTTTGTGCCCCCCGAGTTATATTGGTGCCCATTGCTAACACCAAACCATGATCCTCTTTTTGTACCCACCTCCTCCTAAAGTAATAGTTGGCTCCCTTTGTGCCCCATACATTACTACTGCTTACTTGTTTGCCCTACAAAGCGATAACTCCCCCACACAGTAATATCAGTGGCTGCATGATAATTTAATAATTATGTACCCATGATGAGCAGAGCAGCTCAAATCCCATGCAAACAGCATGTATAAAGTGAACTTTAGCCAACTAGAATGAAGGTTGTAGAGCAGACTCATTGCTCAACTTTAGTGCTCAACGATATCCACATCCTACATCCTGTGTTAATGACAATATGGCATATAGTGTACCCAGAAGCTACCTTAATACATATATTTAAAACACATCTTTAATATATTCATTAAAAAATCCCACACTGAAAACAATAAACACACTAATAAAATTGAAAGACCATGAGATGCCACAAAAATACAGAATTCAAAAATTATCAGAAGAAAGTTCACCTAGTAATTAATCAAGGTTTATTAGATAGCCCTGAATGATTTTCTCCACTACCTAACAAGGGAGATGTGACTTACATCACTCACACCCTAAGACCTCCGACACACATCTGTTAAAAACGTGCGTGTTTTGTCCGTTTCCATATGTACCGGAGACACAGACAAACGTGCACCAATGTTAATCTATGTTTGTGGTCAAACTTGTGTTTTTCATCATGTCCGTGTGTCCGTGTCCGTGATCCGTATGTGTATCCGTTTTTCACGGCAGCATGTCCGTTTTCTGCACAGAACACGCACACCATGAAAGTCAATGGTTTCGTGCGCACAAGAACGTGACAGAGATGCATCTCTGTATGCTCCGTGTACGTTTTGTGCTTTTTTGTAGCGATGTCGGCTATTCTTTCTTTTTCTGTCTATGGCGGTCAATCTCCCTCACTCCGTCGGTCGGTCTCTGTCTGTCTGTCTCTCTCTCTGTCTTTATGGGGAGATAAGGTATGCACACCAGTGACTATGGAAGGGGAATACATGGAATAGCAGAAACTGCTGTGTGAATACTGACATGAAAAATTCAATAGCTATTTGTAAGAATGAAATGTGAAAAATGGAACCTGCATTACTGCCATGAATATATGAATAAAGAGAAATTTAGCTACTGAATTGATCAATGCAATAGAGCCCCAACACTACGCCAAAGTATTTCTCTACGTTGGGGTCCCTAGCTTGTGTGTGTCCTCTCATGCAGTTAAAAAACTTACCGTGTATGGGAGGCTGAGACCCAGGCTATATATACGATGTGGATTGGCAATAGGTGTGTATGGGGAGGGTTCACAAACGAAAAACTACTAACATTAAGGAATAACGTTTGGAACTCCATTCTATGTCTGAACTGGGTGCAAAAAACCTAAAAAACATCACTATGGGGAGATAAGGTATGCACACCAGTGACTATGGAAGGGGAATACATGGAATAGCAGAAACTGCTGTGTGAATACTGACATGAAAAATTCAATAGCTATTTGTAAGAATGAAATGTGAAAAATGGAACCTGCATTACTGCCATGAATATATGAATAAAGAGAAATTTAGCTACTGAATTGATCAATGCAATAGAGCCCCAACAATACGCCAAAGTATTTCTCTACGTTGGGGTCCCTAGCTTGTGTGTGTCCTCTCATGCAGTTAAAAAACTTACCGTGTATGGGAGGCTGAGACCCAGGCTATATATACGATGTGGATTGGCAATAGGTGTGTATGGGGAGGGTTCACAAACGAAAAACTACTAACATTAAGGAATAACGTTTGGAACTCCATTCTATGTCTGAACTGGGTGCAAAAAACCTAAAAAACATCACTATGGGGAGATAAGGTATGCACACCAGTGACTATGGAAGGGGAATACATGGAATAGCAGAAACTGCTGTGTGAATACTGACATGAAAAATTCAATAGCTATTTGTAAGAATGAAATGTGAAAAATGGAACCTGCATTACTGCCATGAATATATGAATAAAGAGAAATTTAGCTACTGAATTGATCAATGCAATAGAGCCCCAACACTACGCCAAAGTATTTCTCTACGTTGGGGTCCCTAGCTTGTGTGTGTCCTCTCATGCAGTTAAAAAACTTACCGTGTATGGGAGGCTGAGACCCAGGCTATATATACGATGTGGATTGGCAATAGGTGTGTATGGGGAGGGTTCACAAACGAAAAACTACTAACATTAAGGAATAACGTTTGGAACTCCATTCTATGTCTGAACTGGGTGCAAAAAACCTAAAAAACATCACTATGGGGAGATAAGGTATGCACACCAGTGACTATGGAAGGGGAATACATGGAATAGCAGAAACTGCTGTGTGAATACTGACATGAAAAATTCAATAGCTATTTGTAAGAATGAAATGTGAAAAATGGAACCTGCATTACTGCCATGAATATATGAATAAAGACATAGAATGGAGTTCCAAACGTTATTCCTTAATGTTAGTAGTTTTTCGTTTGTGAACCCTTCCCATACACACCTATTGCCAATCCACATCGTATATATAGCCTGGGTCTCAGCCTCCCATACACGGTAAGTTTTTTTAACTGCATGAGAGGACACACACAAGCTAGGGACCCCAACGTAGAGAAATACTTTGGCGTAGTGTTGGGGCTCTATTGCATTGATCAATTCAGTAGCTAAATTTCTCTTTATTCATATATTCATGGCAGTAATGCAGGTTCCATTTTTCACATTTCATTCTTACAAATAGCTATTGAATTTTTCATGTCAGTATTCACACAGCAGTTTCTGCTATTCCATGTATTCCCCTTCCATAGTCACTGGTGTGCATACCTTATCTCCCCATAGTGATGTTTTTTAGGTTTTTTGCACCCAGTTCAGACATAGAATGGAGTTCCAAACGTTATTCCTTAATGTTAGTAGTTTTTCGTTTGTGAACCCTCCCCATACACACCTATTGCCAATCCACATCGTATATATAGCCTGGGTCTCAGCCTCCCATACACGGTAAGTTTTTTAACTGCATGAGAGGACACACACAAGCTAGGGACCCCAACGTAGAGAAATACTTTGGCGTAGTGTTGGGGCTCTATTGCATTGATCAATTCAGTAGCTAAATTTCTCTTTATTCATATATTCATGGCAGTAATGCAGGTTCCATTTTTCACATTTCATTCTTACAAATAGCTATTGAATTTTTCATGTCAGTATTCACACAGCAGTTTCTGCTATTCCATGTATTCCCCTTCCATAGTCACTGGTGTGCATACCTTATCTCCCCATAGTGATGTTTTTTAGTTTTTTTGCACCCAGTTCAGACATAGAATGGAGTTCCAAACGTTATTCCTTAATGTTAGTAGTTTTTCGTTTGTGAACCCTCCCCATACACACCTATTGCCAATCCACATCGTATATATAGCCTGGGTCTCAGCCTCCCATACACGGTAAGTTTTTTAACTGCATGAGAGGACACACACAAGCTAGGGACCCCAACGTAGAGAAATACTTTGGCGTAGTGTTGGGGCTCTATTGCATTGATCAATTCAGTAGCTAAATTTCTCTTTATTCATATATTCATGGCAGTAATGCAGGTTCCATTTTTCACATTTCATTCTTACAAATAGCTATTGAATTTTTCATGTCAGTATTCACACAGCAGTTTCTGCTATTCCATGTATTCCCCTTCCATAGTCACTGGTGTGCATACCTTATCTCCCCATAGTGATGTTTTTTAGGTTTTTTGCACCCAGTTCAGACATAGAATGGAGTTCCAAACGTTATTCCTTAATGTTAGTAGTTTTTCGTTTGTGAACCCTCCCCATACACACCTATTGCCAATCCACATCGTATATATAGCCTGGGTCTCAGCCTCCCATACACGGTAAGTTTTTTAACTGCATGAGAGGACACACACAAGCTAGGGACCCCAACGTAGAGAAATACTTTGGCGTAGTGTTGGGGCTCTATTGCATTGATCAATTCAGTAGCTAAATTTCTCTTTATTCATATATTCATGGCAGTAATGCAGGTTCCATTTTTCACATTTCATTCTTACAAATAGCTATTGAATTTTTCATGTCAGTATTCACACAGCAGTTTCTGCTATTCCATGTATTCCCCTTCCATAGTCACTGGTGTGCATACCTTATCTCCCCATAGTGATGTTTTTTAGGTTTTTTGCACCCAGTTCAGACATAGAATGGAGTTCCAAACGTTATTCCTTAATGTTAATCTCTCTCTGTCTTGTCTGTCCCTCTCTCTGTTTGTCGGTCAGTCTCCCCCCTCTCTCATACTTACCGATCACCGGCGCGGCGCTGCACGACGTTCACACTGCTCCGGCGGCTTTTACTATTTTGAAAAAGCCGGCCACTCATTAATCAATCTCGTATTCCCTGCTTTCCATGCCCACCAGCGCCTATGATTGGTTGCAGTTAGACACGCCCACATGCTGAGTGACAGCTGTCTCACTGCAACCAATCACAGCCGCCGGTGGGCGGGTCTATACTGTGCAGTAAAAAAAAAAAATAAATAATTTAAAAAAACGACGTGCGGTCCCCCACATTTTGATACCAGCCAGGGTAAAGCCACACGGCTGAAGGCTGGTATTCTCAGGATGGGGAGCTCCACGTTATGAGGAGCCCCCCAGCCTAACAATATCAGCCAGTAGCCGCCCAGAAATGCCGCATCCATTCGATGCGACAGTTCTGGGACTGTACCCGGCTCTTCCCGATTTGCCCTGGTGTGTTGGCAATCGGGGTAATAAGGAGATAATGGCAGGCCATAGCTGCCAATAAGTGCTAGACTAATCATGGCAGGAATCTCACCGAGATACCTTCCATGATTAATCTGTAAGTTACAGTAAATAAACACACACAAAGAAAAATGAATGAAAAATGAAATAATAAACACTAAAAAAAAACCTTGTTCACCAATTTATTATGCCCCAAATACCCATCCATGTCCGGCGTAATCCATGGAGGTCCCGAGTCGCCTCCAGCTCTGCTACATGAAGGTGACAGGAGCTGCAGAAGACACCACCGCTCCTGTCAACTCCACACAGCAACTGAGATGAGCTGCACGATAAGTGATGATGTCACTCAGGTTACTCGCGTACACCGCTGGATCCTCCACCTGTGACAGCAAGTCACCCGAGTGACAGCGATGAAGTCACAGGTGAGTTGCGGTCACGGGGGGTGGAGGATCCAGCTAGCCTGGGTGACGGCAGAGGTAATCGCGCTGCTCACTTCTGTCACTCAGTTGATTAGCGGTCACTGGTGAGTCCTTCACGGGTGACCGCTAATCAGGACGCGACACCCAGACAGAGCCGCGGTACGACAATGAAGTCGGGTGAAGTTCACCCGAGTTCATTCTCAGCGTGCAACTCTGTCTGCTGTCAGCGGGTAATCAAACACGAGAATTTTACATTAAACAGGGAACATTTCACACGGAAAAAAAATTCACATGTCAGTTACAAATCTCACGCACACATGGGAATTACACACGCACACACGGCTAGCATACACCGGTCATACAAAGGCCACACGGACCATAAAAACGGACAAAAAAATGGATCACGGACCTGAAAAACGGCCCGTATTACACGTGTGTGGTTTTAACGGATGTGTGTCAGAGGCCTAAAGTGAATTGGTGCCCTCATTCCTTGGTGGCTATCCCTTTAAAGCTGTCCCTGAGCTCACTCCCTAACTACGCAGGGTCATCCATGACAGTAACCTGTAGCAGTAGAGAATCATGTTAGATTTACTTATCTGAACATTTTTCACGGTAATACTATTTCCTCTCTTTGATAATTATTCAAAAATAGGCATTCCATGGTCCAAAATTTATTATCAACCACTCAACGCGTTTCCCCCCAATTGTGTGTTGGGGTTCATGTGTTTTAACTATATGTATTAAGGTACCTTCTGGGTACACATTTTGAATTTACTACCTTACGGTAAAAAAAGCTTTTTTTAGTGACCATGGCATATAGAACATACCTCAAGTCACCTATACTTACCTGTACACTAAGGGTATGTTCCCATATTGCAAATTTTTTTCTGCACCCACCACTGCATCTCTTGCCAGGAAAAACGCTTGTATTTTGCTGTGTTTTATATGTATTTTTTATGCTTTTTTTAATGCATTGAGCTAGGGAAAACGCTGAAACAATTGACATGAAATCTGCAACATGTGCTCACCACTTCAGTATTCTCATAGCCTTTGTTGGGATGCCTTTTTTTCTGCAAGAAAACATGCATTAAAAAAACAGAACAAAAATGCATCGTGAGTACACGGCCTAAAATGAATTTGTTGTCAGCAACTGATTAGGAAAATCTCACATATTTGTAAATTCCAACAATTTGTCTTCAATATGCTAAAAAACAGAACAGGAGTAAAACGTCAAGCTCTGAAATAGCTGAGAGTTCTCCCCGACCACAGACATTTTACACTTGAGAAAAAAGCCACCCATAATACTTCATACTGGCTTTATTCATTGAGGATGTCTGATGGTTTCCGCATGCTATTCCGGAATTAGAGATTTCCCCAGAGTAACCACCATGTACTTCTCACAATATTTTACAAAGTAGCTGATATTAAATGGTTCATGCCCACAAAATTAATGACATGTTTTGGTGGGAGCAAACACATTAAAAATATACTGTATACTAGTGTACAGTGTCATGGGGCAGCAGTCATGGGCAAGGGATTAACTCCAGTCAAGCTGCCACTCTACATGAAAGACATGATCCTGGCTGGGTGTGTGGACTTGTTTCATCTAGGCTGTTCGTCCATTTAGGCCTCATGTTGCCCTTGGCGTTGACTGGCCAGGACCAAATGACAACTCGCTTTCACAAGGAGTCCACCAGTTCAGTTTCAACAACAACTCTTTACTTAACGGTTCCTCTTCATCAACTTTATACACCAGATAGTGGACACACATTGTCCTGCATGTTTCAGTTGTACAAAGCATAATGAGACACATTTTGAGTTGCTGCTGGGTTATTTCCGTTCTTACTTAACTTGTGAGACCCAGAACAACCCATGCTAACACTACAGTCCAATTTATGACAGTAACTTTCCCTTCCTGCAGCTCCACGTCCAAACTTTTTGAAGAAGAGGTGATCAGAGGTTCTGTCATCATGGCTAGAGTAGAGACAGGTGCTCCCAGATACTTCAGAATCCACATCTCTTCTCCTCATAGAGAAGGGGAGTAGAGGGTAGCCAGTAGTCTCAGAGTAAAGTTTGCACTCTAGGACGCTTTGGGAGACTTTGCCTGGGAAAGCTGACTTTGCTCACGTACCAGTCCATTCTGATTTTACTTTTTAGGCTTGGTACCTTGTAGCTAAAGTCTCATCCTCCAGATCCTCCTGCCTGGGGCCACTTCATTAGAGAGCTGGTCTCTAGCCTCAGCATTGTCTCGCATTCTGTGTCTCGGTCTCCTCTCTCCTTTTGCCACAGGTCACCCACTGCATATGGCCTTGATGATCTACAGACCATCGTGGGATATATTTCTCAAAATTCTCAATGTATTATAAGCGAATTTCCAGTAGTATTAATCCAATAGATCAACCTATACTCCTATTAATTTTACCTGTATTGATATGAGTAAATGTCTATATGTGATGCCATCCAAAAATATAAGTTTTACTGATTGTGTAGGTTGTTTTTTTGTAAAACGTTTTGATTCCCATTTGTGTTAATTGGCAAAAAGCAACATAATTATCTGGACTTGTGTCATCCAGACTTGCAAAGAGTCATGATCATGAGAACTGGGTTGCAAAAGGAGAAGAGTTTAAATCAATCCTAATCGAAGTGGATCGTACCTATCATTTTGATTCTGGTATCGAGCATTTCTTAAATTTCTCAGTTTTACCAATTACAATTTTTGCAAGTAAGGTCATCTGAGTGTAACCAACTCCCATTTTACAGTGATTTTCCAGGTTTAAAGAGGCAGAAAAACAACCAAAATATGGTTTTGATATATGCAACTGTGACGCCCTGACAAAATCAGGGTGTCACAGATGACTGCACCCCTCTTCTAGGTGCAGAAATCTTTCCTCCTTGGCCCTCCATCACAATCCCCACCCTGGTGGACAACACCAGCCAGCAAACCCTGGTCACCCACCATCACAATAGGAACACACCAGTGGGTGGGGCCAAGCGGATGGTGACGCCCACCTAGGGGTTCTGAGGTGTAGTGGGCGGGGACATAGTGAGAACAAACAGAGAGTTGAGTAGTGACCGTAGAAAGTGATGGTTGTCAGGAGTTGGAGCTCCTATGCTGACGGAGGACTAGGTGGCAGTCAGTGAACAGGGACACAGGCGACAGAGATTCAGTTGCGGGAAACCTTAAGTGGACCGGGGCAGGGTTGTAGCCCGACGGTGCCGACAGCGGGAATCCGGTCCGGAGCCGTGCACAGACAGGGTACCTGGACCCTAGGGTGAGGAGTAGCTGCAAGCCCCTTTCCAATTAACCAGCCGGGGACAAGATTCCAAGTCTTGGAGGCCCAGATAGAGTGAGACAGAAGCCCAACGAGGGGGATAGGGCTCCGCAATTGCCTGCTAAGATCCCACGAGTCAGTTCTCACGGGCCACAACTCCCAAAGGACTACAACACCAGGATTGGACTTCCCCGTTCCATATGGAGTCGTTACAGCAACAAGTCTAACACAAGGTGCAGGAGAAAGGGCCCTTGTCTACCGTACTGGGATGCGGGACCTGAATGCACCCTCTTGAGGCGACCGGCCACTGGCAGTTTGGTTTACTATCTGGACTCTGTGTGAAGTTACTTAAGAACTATGAGTACATCAACATCACCCGGTCCAATCCCACAGGTTGCACTCTGTTCCACTATCTCATCAACACCAGGGTCCTGGGTCAACACCTCTCCTACCCGTGGAGGGGATACCATCCAACTGCCCCACTCCATCAGGCCCAGGCACCACTTGCAGCGGCAGTGCCACCAAATATTACCATGGGTGGCGTCACTGACAAACATTCCCTACAATACAAAAACCCGTTTACACTTGTGGGCGACGGACGGGTGCTCAGGCCCGGATCCGGCTTCCCTCGAACCACTGCCACGATCCCGGATCCGAGCGTCCCGAGCAGCCCCCCTGCTGTGGTCTGTCCCCCCCCACCCCCAACACAACATCAACACACCATCACTTTCAAGTATACACTACTCATCCTACTTAGCTCTTTGACCCGGAGCATAACTGTAAAGAACACAAATGTAGTAGTCATACTCTAACCCTGGCTCCTGAGGAGTATCTACTCGTAAAATCTCACATGTTACATAACAACAAGTATTAGGCATATACAATGTATGAGAATGGCACTATTAGATATTGTATTAGGGCCTACCAGCTTCAAGTTATACATGTGCCTGTGAGATGTAATGTTAAGATTTCGATAGGAATGACAATGCGCAAGTAATTTGTTATCTAAAGTGAATGTGTGTGACCCATGATTGATCAATAAGCTCAACATCTCATTTCACTCATGAGATGGAATGGGGCAATGTACCTCCACTCACTTGTATGGTAGATTTTTAAGAAATTGGTGGTTTTGTGTAAAGAGTGCTTTACACGCTGTGACATCGCTAGCGATTGCTAGCGATTTCGCGAGAGTTAGCACACACCCCCGTCGTTGGTGCGATATGTGGTGATCGCTGCCGTAGCGAACATTATCGCTACAGCAGCGTCACACGCACATACCTGTTGTGCAACGTCGCTGTGATCGCTGAACAATCCCTCCTTCAAGGGGGAGGTGCGTTCGGTATCACAGCGACGTCACAAAACGGCCGTCCAATAGCAGAGGAGGCGCGGAGATGAGCGGCCGGAACATGCCGCCCACCTCCTTCCTTCCTCATTGCCGGTGGATGGAGGTAAGGAGATGATAGTCGTTTCTGCGGTGTCACACATAGCGATGTGTGATGCCGCAGGAACGAGGAACAACCACGCTACGTATGAGACAACGATTTTTGACAAATGAACAACCTCTCATATACCAACGATTTTTTGTCTCTTTTGCAATCGCTTAAGGTCGCTTCTACCTGTCACACGCTGCGATGTCGCTAACGGTGCCGGATGTGCGTCACAAACACCATGACCCCGACGATATATCATTAGCGATGTCGCAGCGTGTAATTAGCCATTAAGTTCTACCAACTCTACCCTAACCTACTGTATCCTCAGCTATTCCTTGTAGACTGTAAGCCCTCGCGGGCAGGGACGTATATCCTCCTGTACCAGTCTGTGCCTTGTATTGTTTATGATTATTGTACTTGTCCCTATTATGTATACCATTTTCACGTGTAATGCCCAGGGGGCATTGCTCTAGAATCACTGTGTTGAGAAACACGTGATGGTGTCTCCGCGGTGTTGGATGTTGATCTCCCTAAGGTCAACCATCCTTGCTTACTAGGCAATGCTCCCACTAGCCAGTTTCCTACTCCACTGATGAGGGGCAAATGCCTCGAAACAGCTGTCTGTGGATGGATACCATGTTTGGCATAGGTGGTCTCCTTGACTGGAGACTGCCCTTCCCGTGGTTGTTCCTTCCCGGTGAAAGACCTAGCTAGTTACCTGCCAGCATTGAGAAACATGTGATGGTGTCTCCGCAGGCTTTCTTGTTTTGAATATTTCCCAGGGGGCATTGCTCTAGAATCACTGCGTTGAGAAACACGTGATGGTGTCTCCGTGGCGTTGGATGTTGATCTCCCTAAGGTCAACCATCCTTGCTTATGTAATTTTCACATGGAATAAATGGTGCAATAATAATAAATAATAATAAGTTATTGTAAGGGTTCTCTCACATCTGTGTAAATATAAGCCATGAGTAATCAGATAAAAAATGCACCAATGTTATTCAATGAGTCAGTGCTGATCTGTAATTTGTCCCTCAACTACAGTATATTGGACCGAAGGAAAACATGGTAGCATAATGCGAATGGACACATAAAATGACTCGCCAATGCAAGTCAATAGGTGCTAGAATAAAATCGGACGTCACACAGATCATTTGTTTGCTGCCCAATTTTTAAGGATACATTACCATTATATTGCATAGAACAATGCAAATGGAAAGGAACATTGATTAATAGCTGCTGAGATTAAAAATGCCTTGCATACAGATGGCATACAGATGCAAGGCAAGAAAAAAATCGTACAGCACTCACATGCCATATGGAATACCAAATGTTGATGGATAGTTTGTGCTAACACTGCTGCACCCTAGACCCATAGGACAGCTTGAATTTCTTTGGACCGTGATTGGGGTTCTTTATCCACCATTCGGACTATCCTGTGTTGCAACCTTTTATCGATCTTTCTCTGCCGTCAACGTGCAGGGAGATTAGCTGCAGTGCCATGGGTTGTAAGCTTCAAAAAGGACTACAAAAAGGAAATGTGCAAAAAATATATACATTAACCAAAATTGAAATAAAGCCATGTATACTATTGAGTGTATCGGGGTGGCACTAAAATAGTGACCCCGAAGTCGGTAAATTCTTCAAACAACAATTCGAAAAGGAAGGAAAAAAGAACAAGAACCAAAGTATGATAAATATTTTACAGATTTTTATTAAATATTTTATTGTAACAAATGTACAAAATGTATTTTATTTGATTTTAATACCAACATGCAGGACAAGGACCGTGAGAAAGGTGAAAAAACCTGCACCATGTGGACAGGGGTACGAGATTTAAATCCCCCTTCCAACCAGTGTGACCACTACATATAGGTGAAAATGACCATAATCTATTAGTAAAAAACAATGAAAACCAATGTTTTAGAAATTCATGCTGTCCTGCGGATTTAGGGTGCAGCAGTGTCAGCACAAACTATTTATCATACTTTTGATTCTTTTTTCCTCCTTTTTCAAAAAATATATACAGTATATAACGAAAGTCAGTACACCCCTCACATTTTTGTAAATGTTTTAGTACATCTTTTCATGGGACAAAACTGAAGATATGACCCTTTGATACAATGTAAAGTAGTCAGTGTGAAGCTTGTATAACAGTGTAAATTTGGTGCCCTCTAAATAACTCAACAGATAGACATTAATGTCTAAACCGCTGGCAATAAAAGTGAGTACACCCCTAAGTAAAAAGGTCCAAATTGTGCCCAATTAGCCATTTTCTCCGGTGTCATGGAACTCATTAGTGTTATTAGTTTTAAGGGGTTATCCCTCACATACTCCCTCATACTAGTCACTAGAAAATCAACATGACATCTCCTATCAAGATATAGCAAGTGTTGTCTTTGTTTTTAAGACCCCTGATGAACCCCAAAGTGTGGGGAGAAACGCGTCTGGTCATTCAATTTGAGTAGTCCATTTAATGGGTCAACACTTTTAATGAAATCCTATACCTTCCCTATCAATTGGTGGAACGATATAACTGTATCCTATACCTCTGTATCACAAATCTCCAAACCAATCTGCACTGGTGCCTATCTTTTCTAAAAAAAACTGTAAAAAATTCAGGCAGACAACAGTGGGAAAAACAGGCAGGGAGAGTCACTGCAGAGTGGGTGCACCAAGCTCTCTAGCAATCTAATAGAGTGCTGACCTCCACAAGATAGGCAGAAACAGAACAAATAGGGAAAGAATAAGAGGTTTTAGTCACGGGGATCACTTTTTGATAAAATGTTAGTGTGGTTGTATATGTAAAATATAATGTCTGTAAACTCAATAAACTTTGTAGTAGATACATTCTGTGATTAACTAATAACTAGGATCTATGAGAATTTAATAACTGTGAATGTGTAACAACATGACATTTCATAGAAATACATTCTCTGAGGATCTGAAAGAAAGGAATTGTTGTTCTACCTAAAGATGGCCTAGGCTATAAAAAGATTACCAACATCCTGAAACTGAGCTGCAGCATGATGGCCAAAACCATACAGCAGTTTAACAAGACAGGTTGCACTTTCAATATGCCTTGCCATGATCGACCAAACGACATGAGTGCACATGCTCAACATCACATCCATAGGTTTTCTTTGCAAAAATAAAGACACAAGTGCTGCCAGTGACTCGCCCACCCCAGGGCTATGGGACACCCGGTGCCGGGCCGGACTAGTCCGGTGGTAGTCAGTGGTGGCTGGGCCCGGCTCCGTGGCCCTGGTGGGTGTCAGTAAAATATGTGGCTTGGTGAATGTCTATGCAGCTGAAATAACAGAGACCACTCCAAGGGTGCAGTTCAAGTTCTTTACTCACAGTTCTTGTCAAGGCCGGCAGGAACCCTTGGACTGTTGGGACCACTGTCAGGGACCTCCGCCGTTTCTGGGTGATTCAGAGAGTGAAAGCCGGTACCCTTCTCTTAGTGTCTCTTTCTTCTGCTGTCTTCCTTAGCCTTGCCTTTGTTAGGATGAACCTGGCTTGGCCTCCACTACAGCCTCCTGGCTGGGGGGTCACCTGTCGGCTGATTACCCCTTTTCTGGAAGTCTGCTATGGGTTCTGGCCCTAGGAGTCTACAACCTTCCCTGGGCCTCGGTTTTTACTGTTTGGAGATGATTTTGCACTCCTCCAGTCTCTAGGGACCGTCCCCTGTCGCAGCTTGATCCCTCCACCGATGTTATTGTGGAACAGGCCACCGTAGCTCTAAACTGCCCCGACAGCTATACAGACTGCCCGTGGCCCTGCGACTCCTTCTGTCTCCTACGTGGTGTCACCTGGACCCTCCGAGTCCTAGGATCTTCACCAGGAAGCGTCTCCTTCTGTTTCTCTGCTCCTGTCTGACTTGGAGCTTTCTTTCCTTCTTTCTTTCTTTCTTTATTTCTTTTCTCCCCCTTGCCTGCCTCCAGCAGGCCTCCTCCTCCCTCCTTTCTCTCGTTCTTCTTCTCCAACTACATGCTCACTCTCTCACTCCCTGAGGTAGACTAACTAAACTTGACCTTCCTTCCTTTGTCTGCTCTCAGATGGCTCCTCCCACCTCCCCAGTTGCTAAGCTGTACCCTATAGGAGCAGGGATGGGTCTTACGGCCCCTCCCAGCATGCAGCATGGGGGGGTAACTGCCACTTTCCCTGGTCCCAGTATGTACCTAACAATGGGTGTAGTGTGGATTTACCAGGGGACTGGAGTTCACTCTCTTTCTCTCTCAGAATGGGGCATCACACCGCTGGATGGGGTGCAATGACCTGTGGCGACGGAAGCCTCAGGGGCGCCACACTCCCCCACAGCAAATCCCAGCACGTCCTCGGGCTGAAAAACAACAAAAACATGTGGAAGAACTGCAAAACATTTTTGGTATGCAAAGCAACAAAACAATTAACATTTCTTCCCTTTATGGGAGGCATAGGTACTTAAACGTTGCAAACTTCTTATAAAGAAACTATGTGTGCACTTCCAGTTCATTGCACGGTTTGGGCACTTCCCCCATAATTCTGGTAGGGGGCACAAGTTAAAGGGGGGAATCAGCCTGTCAGTGCTCACACCATAAACCGCACACTGCATAACATTGGTATGAAGTCTCTTCTAAAGATAATGCACAAGAAAGGTGACAAACAGTTTGCTGAAGACAAGCAGACTAAGGACATGGATTACTTGAACCATATTCTATGGTATGGTGAGAAAAATATAAACTTGTTTGGTTCAGATGTTGTCAAGCCTGTGTGGTGGCAACCAGATGAGGAGTGTCTTGCTTACAGTCAAGCATATTGGTGGGAGTGTCACAGTTTGGAGCTGCATGAATGCTGCCGGCTGTGGGGAGCTACAGTTCATTGAGGGAACCATGAATGCCAACATGTACTGGGACATACTGAAGCAGAGCATGATCCCATCCCTTTGGAAATTGGGACATAGGGTAGTATTTCAACATGATAACCCCAAACTCATTTTCAAGATGACTACTACCTTGCCGAGGAAACTGAGGGTAAAGGTGCTGAACTAACCAAGCATGTCTCCAGACCTAAATATCTGTGGGGTATCTTTAAATGGAAGGTGGAGGATTACAAGGTCTCTAACATTCACCAGCTCCTTTATGTTGTCATGGAGGAGTGGGAGAGTATTCCAAAGGCTGCTGTGAAGCTCTAGTGAATTCCATGACCAAGAGAGTTAGGGTAGTGCTTGAAAATAATGGTGGCCTTACAAAATATTAACACTTTGGTCACAATTTGTCCATTTTTATGTAGGGGTGGGCTAACATTTTTGCTAACCATTCTAATTATTAATGGCCATTGATTGAGTTACTTAGCGGGCACACCCTATTTTCACCGTTATACAAGCTGTGCACTGACTAGTCTACATTGTATCAAAGTATTATATATTCAGTTGTGTCCCATGAAAAGAAATAAAATATTTACAAATATGTTAGGGGTATAGCCACTTGTGTAAAATACGGTGTGTGTATATATATATATATATATATATATATACACTACAGTTCAAAACTTTCTGGTCACCCAGACAGTTTTGTCTTTTCCATGAAATACTTTTATTTATAAATGAGTTGCATAATGAATAGAAAATATAGTCCAGACATTGTCTAGGTTAGAAATAATGATTTTTACTTGGAATAATTTTCTCCCCATGCTTCCAGAAGACCCTCCAACAAGATGGATTGGTTTGATGGGCACTTTTTGCGTACCATACGATCACGGCTGGCGTCAGCATCCGGCACACCTGGGCAAGTGCCAAGGCCATAGACCACCAAGGGGGCTCACTCGCAGATGGCAGGGTGGCGTACCGCCAATGACGGCAGGCCACAAGGCCGCTATGGAGCCCATGAGTCAGAGAGGCCAGGTTGCAGCGCGGGGGGGAGAGGGCCGATACAATTGAAAGCAATGATGATAGAGGGAGCGGTGCGCTGACCCTCTCATCATTCTCCTGCAGTGTCTGTCTACGTTTTGCCTCTGGCAGCTCAGTACAGAGGAGCGCGATGACATTATTACTGTACGCACCTGTGTCATGAGCTGTCAGAGTGGCAGAACAGTGGACTTGCTGAGGAGAACGGAGCGGTGGGGGAACGGGGAGAAGTGAGCATGTATTAATCACGGTGTCCAGATGACTATGGGGCTGCATTAAACAATATGGGGCTGCTTAATGCTGCCACATGTGGGCTGCATGATGCTGCCACATGGGGTTTGCATGATGCTGCCACATGGGGGCTGCATGATGCTGCCACAAGGGGGCTGCATAGTGCTGCCCATGAGGGCTACATAATGCTGCCACATGGGGGTTGCATAGTGCTGCCACATGGGGGCTGCATAATACTATATGGAGGAATATGAGGCTAAATTATATTATGCAGAGCAATCTGGGGTGCATTACACTATATGGAGGAATATTTTGGTGCATTACATATATGGAGGACTATGGGGGCTGCATAATACTATGGAGGAATATGCTGCTGCTGCATTATATGGAGTAATATGAGGCTGCATTAAATTATGTGGAGCAATATGGGTGCATTATATTATATGGAGGAATGTGGGGGCTGCATACTTCTATACCCCCAGAGCTGTATGTCTCCTCCACCCCAGTGCTGTGTACCCCCCAGAGCTCTATGTCCCTTCCACCCCAGTGCTGCATAACCCCAGAGCTGTACAC
Source organism: Anomaloglossus baeobatrachus (assembly GCF_048569485.1). NCBI lineage: Eukaryota > Metazoa > Chordata > Amphibia > Anura > Aromobatidae > Anomaloglossus > Anomaloglossus baeobatrachus. The sequence continues at coordinate 586,272,359 of NC_134355.1, forward strand.
CCTCCTCTGGACCTGTATGCCCCCTCCTCAGTAATGTATATGCCCCTCAGTAATGTGTATGTCCCCAGCCTCTCCTATGATGTATATACAGCAGCTTCCCCATATTAGTAATATCTCTAATGTGGCTGTGTGTATGATGTGTGTCTATGTATGTCAGTGTATATGACTGTGTATGGATTTGTCTATTTGTATGTATTTTTCTGAATTTCTCTTTAAATATGTATATGTACGTATCTGTATATGCGTGTCTGTGTGAGGATGGGGTTCATTGAGACTGTTTTGCCCGGGGCAAACAAAAACCTGGAGCCGACCCTGAATACCGTCAAGCTGCTCCCACAACAGCTCAATAGGGTTGAGATCTGGTGACTGGGCTGGCCACTCCATTACAGATAGAATACCAGCTGCCTGCTTCTTCCCTAAATAGTTCACGCATAATTTGGAGGTGTGCTTTGTTCATTGTCCTGTTGTAGGATGAAATTGGTTCCAATCACGCACTGTCCACAGGGTATGGCATAGCGTAGCAATATGGAGTGATAGCCTTCCTTATTCAAAATCCCTTTTACCTTGTACAAATTTCCCACTTTACCAGCACCAAAGCAACCCCAGATTATCACATTACCTCCACCATGCTTGACAGATGGCATCAGGCACTCTTCCAGCATCTTTTCATTTCTTCTGCGTCTCACAAATGTTCTTCTGTGTGATCCAAACACCTCTAACTTCAATGTGCCTGTCCATAACACTTTTTTCCAATCTTCCTCTGTGCAATGTCTGTTCTTTTGCCCATATTAATTTTTTCCTTTTATTAGCCAGTCTCAGATATGTTTTTTTCTTTGCCACTCTGCCCTGAAGGCCAGCATCCCGGAGTTGCCTCTTTATTGTCGATGCAAATTTGGTATATTAATTCCAGCACCAAATCTGCATCTCTTGCCAGAAAACCAAACAAAAAACACAATTTTGATGCTTTTTTGGTGCGGTTTTCTGACAGGAGATACAGTTTGGTGCAGAAATCTGGTGCAGACATAACAGCACAAAGTTTGCATCTCCTGGAAAAAAAAAAGTACCTAAAGTGTGGTTTTTTTTGCCAGGAGATGCAGATTTGGTGCTGGAGTTTAGACACCAAATACCTGCACCAAATCTGCATCTCCTGGCAAAAAAATGCATCAAAACCGGATCGCGTTTTGATGATTTTTTTTTTCCAGAAGATGCAGATTTGGTGCAGGAATTTGGTGGAAACAAAAAATAGCAAACTGGACGTGGTATTAGAGATTATAGAACAAATTAGCGATATACCACTAACTAAACAGAAAAAAACGCCTAAAATATACCTTTTAATAAGCAATGTTTAAAAACGTGAAAGTGCATAGTAAAATCCAAACAACTAGCATATGCCACCGTATGGTAGGACGGGAAGATCCTTCAAGGACAAAAAATCAAGTGATCTCCCTAACTAAATGTACCAAACACAAAGCTGTTTTTCTAGATATACCATCCGTGTGCAATGCACCACATCTCACTATAGGGAAACTGATAAAACAGGATACATCATCAACCCCTTATATCATAGTTTAGTCCCTTCCAGGTATATCCACAGCTTAAACAAAACAGTGACTCACATATTATACAGCACTGATCAATCACTGTCAACCACCCACCGTCAGGGGCGCCCAAGAATGAAAAAACGGAACAATCTCACCGCGGTGTTGGTGTTGGTTTTGTTTTCATGGAGTCAAAACATCCTCCTACTCTGGTCACTGTTTGAACATCAGGTAAGTGGGTCATTCCTGGGTCCCCCGGTTCATTCCAGGTACTTCATAGGATCCAGTTTTTGACCACCTCTGACTCATAAAGCGCTCCACTCTCCATAAAGCGCTCCACTCTCAACGCGTTTCCCTTCTCATCAGGAGAGCGGCGTATATGGATACAGAAAGTGTCCTTACAACAGTGGACACATGCTATCAAAAAAGAACGTAAATCAGTTTTTCAAACACTCTGCAAACATAATGGGCTAGCGGTGTTCATATCCCTCTATAGCCTACTTACCGCGATTATGGCCTCCCCCGTGTATCGACCTACACAGCCATATCCAGTACGCTGAATAGCGGGTATTTAAAGCCGCCGCCATGGCGTGTGACATCACTTCCGTCCATTGGTCACGTGACCGGAAGTTGCGTGTATCACCCGATGACGCGTGCGCGTCACCACACAGCATGGTGGAACGCATCCCATTGCGCTTGCGCGGTCGCACTGAGAGCGTTCATTCCTCGCATAACTCAAGTTTATTTAACCCCATCTTTCCTGAATGGGTAGAAAGTGCCAGGACTCAGGGACAACTCCCTCGACTACCATGCAGTTATGGGAAACCCGCTGCAGTGTGATAAACACCACACAGCGAACAGGTAGTCCAGAAAAATACAGCATTTGCCTTTAGGGCAAGGAAAAGCTCAATTTTTGTGGTAAAAACGGAGACAAAATTAAAAGAAACCCCCCCCCCAACAGGAAATTAATTGTACAAACAGATGCCAAACCCAACAGCTGCTTCAAAAAGTAAAGAAATGACGTTATTTACAGTTGAGGTAGGGAACAAACCCTCAAATCAGTTATGGCGAAAGGCACTAACGGAACAGATTATAATAGGCAGAGAAAAAGAAACCCTTCACCATACTACCTACTAGTCTCAAAACACTGCCGCCGGCTTATTCCTACCTATCATGTGGGGGTCGGCACCCTAACAAGACGGTGATTGGCGCCCCCACTCGGCCGACGACTGACCCTCCTACTCGCTAGGCCTAAACACTACACAAAGGGTGCAAAGGACAGTGTTTCATTCAAACCCCTTGGTTTCGTAGTGCCCAGCCAGTAAATCCATTTAGTTTCTTGTCTCAAAATCCTATTATCCCAGTCCACCCCCCTTGGTGGTACTGGTATCACATCGATTCCCTGGAAGGAGATAAATTTGGGGTCCCCCCGGTGTTCATCATTAATGTGCCTTGCCAAAGAGGTGTCATTTTTTAGTCTGATGTCCTGGAGGTGTTCTCCTATTCTTCTTCTCAGCTCCCTCTTAGTTTTTCCTACATATTCCTTCTTACACCTGCATGTGGCCTTGTAGATGACTCCTCTCGATTTACAATTAATAAAGGTCTTAATTTCATACTGTTAATAACGTCATTTCTTTACTTTTTGAAGCAGCTGTTGGGTTTGGCATCTGTTTGTACAATTAATTTCCTGTTGGGGGGGGTTTCTTTTAATTTTGTCTCCGTTTTTACCACAAAAATTGAGCTTTTCCTTGCCCTAAAGGCAAATGCTGTATTTTTCTGGACTACCTGTTCGCTGTGTGGTGTTTATCACACTGCAGCGGGTTTCCCATAACTGCATGGTAGTCGAGGGAGTTGTCCCTGAGTCCTGGCACTTTTTACCCATTCAGGAAAGATGGGGTTAAATAAACTTGAGTTATGCGAGGAATGAACGCTCTCAGTGCGACCGCGCAAGCGCAATGGGATGCGTTCCACCATGCTGTGTGGTGACGCGCACGCGTCATCGGGTGATACACGCAACTTCCGGTCACGTGACCAATGGACGGAAGTGATGTCACACGCCATGGCGGCGGCTTTAAATACCCGCTATTCAGCGTACTGGATATGGCTGTGTAGGTCGATACACGGGGGAGGCCATAATCGCGGTAAGTAGGCTATAGAGGGATATGAACACCGCTAGCCCATTATGTTTGCAGAGTGTTTGAAAAACTGATTTACGTTCTTTTTTGATAGCATGTGTCCACTGTTGTAAGGACACTTTCTGTATCCATATACGCCGCTCTCCTGATGAGAAGGGAAACGCGTTGAGAGTGGAGCGCTTTATGGAGAGTGGAGCGCTTTATGAGTCAGAGGTGGTCAAAAACTGGATCCTATGAAGTACCTGGAATGAACCGGGGGACCCAGGAATGACCCACTTACCTGATGTTCAAACAGTGACCAGAGTAGGAGGATGTTTTGACTCCATGAAAACAAAACCAACACCAACACCGCGGTGAGATTGTTCCGTTTTTTCATTCTTGGGCGCCCCTGACGGTGGGTGGTTGACAGTGATTGATCAGTGCTGTATAATATGTGAGTCACTGTTTTGTTTAAGCTGTGGATATACCTGGAAGGGACTAAACTATGATATAAGGGGTTGATGATGTATCCTGTTTTATCAGTTTCCCTATAGTGAGATGTGGTGCATTGCACACGGATGGTATATCTAGAAAAACAGCTTTGTGTTTGGTACATTTAGTTAGGGAGATCACTTGATTTTTTGTCCTTGAAGGATCTTCCCGTCCTACCATACAGTGGCATGTGCTAGTTGTTTGGATTTTACTATGCACTTTCACGTTTTTAAACATTGCTTATTAAAAGCTATATTTTAGGCGTTTTTTTCTGTTTAGTTAGTGGTATATCGCTAATTTGCAGGAATTTGGTGGATAAATTTCAGCACCAAGTCTGCATCTCCAAGAAGAAAATGAAGTTTAAGTGCAGTTTTCTGCCCATAGATGGAAATTTGGTGTAAAAATATCTGTACCAGTTTTCGATACTAAATTTGCATCTCTTGGTGGAAAACCACACCAAAACGGCGTCAAAAACATGTTTTTTGTGTGGTTTTCTGCCAGGAGATGCAGATTTCGTGCTGGAATTTATAATTACTGTTTATCTACCATTGAAACCTCCAGCTATGACCACAGGTAAACTCATTGACATCACTGCTCACAGCTGCGGCTCAGTCAGTGTCTGCCAGAGGCCGCAGCACTGTGACATCAGTATGTAGCAGAGCCAGGATCATCATGGGACATCATGGTGTGAATTACTTTGGACGTGGGTGTTGTGGGGGGTTAATAAATTCGAGAAAGAGGGTTTTTTTTGCTTTTGTTTTATTAAATACAGTGGTACCTCGCATAACGAGTAACCCTCTTAACGAGAATTTCGCTTAACAAGCAAAGCTTTCTGTAAATTTGTAACCCGCTTTACGAGAAAGCTTTGCTGTACGAGCGAAATTCTCACCGCTCACACTTCCGGTTCCGTCCATCCACCACACTCTGACCCGCACTTGCAGTCCACACAAACACACACATGTACGCACAAACACACACAAACACACACGCACGCACACACATACAGTATTATGCTCACCTTACCTTCCGTTCCACCGCCGGTCTCATGGTTTTTGTAGTTCCCGGGTACATCGCGACGTCCTCGCGGCGAACTACAAGACCCAGGAGGCTTGCGATGGAACGGAAGGTAAGGTGAGCATATAATATAACATAATATGTGTACCTTTCGTTTCATCGCCGGCCTCCTGGGTGTTGTAGTGCGCCACTCCGCTCCAGTCCACGCTGTGTATCTGCATCCATAGCGACGAGGGAGGAACTTCCTGTCATCGCTAATGAAAGGCAGAGCGCTGGCCAATCAGAGGCAAGCGGCTCTGCCTTTGACGTCAGCACTCTGGCCGGGTACTTCCTGCCTCGTCGTTATGGTAATGCGTTACACAGCCCGGCCCCGTACCAGAGAACAGCAAGTCCCAGGAGACCGGCGATGGAACAGAAGGTAAGGTGAGCATATAATATGTGCATGTGTGTTTGTGTGAGTTTGTGTGTGTTTGTGTGTGTTTGTACGTGTGTGGAATGATAGAATAGGGGACCAGGATGGGACATTTTAGAAGTTGTGGAATGGATCGTCAGCATTGCAATGATTTCCTATGGGAAATCTTGCTCTGCTGAACAAGTACCTTGATTAACAAGCACAGTCCCAGAACGGATTGTTCTCGTTAAGCAAGGTACCACTGTACAGGATTTTTCTCTATGTTTCATGTTTATTCTTTTGATTTACGGAATTAGTAATGGGAGGTGTCATAGACCCCACCACATTACTAATTTAGAATTTAGTGGCAGCTGTGATTTTTCACTAATCACAGCTGTCATTATTCCCTTATATTACCCAGACTACCACAGCACCAGGGCAATCGGGATGAGCCAAGTAAAGCAACAGAATTGTTTCATCTAATGTTGCAACAATTCTGGAGCTGTTGCGGGCTTCTATTTTTAGGCTGGTGGGGCACAATAACCATAGGCCACCCCAGGCTGAGAATACTAGGTCCCAGCTGTCCGCTTTATCTTGGCTGGGTATCAAAATTGTGGGGTGGGGGGACTGCACATTGTTTTCTTAAATTACTTATTTTAAAAAAGCTGCATGGGGTTCCTCGTATTTTGATTCACAGCCAAGATAATACACACTGTTGGCGGATGAAGCCTTTATCCGTCTGCTTTATCTGAGATGGGTATCACATAGGTTACCCTATGTCATTTTATTTATGTTTAGTTTTACAGCAACTATAGGGATGCAGACAGCGTGTGTGATTCCAACCAATCACAGATGCCTGTCACACAGGGTGGGTGTGCAGTCTGACTGCGATTGCAACCAATCACAGATACCATTACTGACTGGTGGGCAGGGAAGCAGCAAATATGCATGAGAGCTAATGAGCAGACCCAGAGGCAGTGTTACATCCACTGGGACGTTTGCTAAGTATAACTGTCCTGCTTTATTCTTTATTTTCTGTTTCTTACAGCCCCCCTAGTCCTTACTAACACCATTTTATTATGCATGAGTTCAGGTCCCTTAAACGTTTATGGAATTCAGTCAAGTTTGGCTGCCGAACCTGATTTTTTTTTTAGTCTGTGCTTGTTTGGCGAACCCAAATATCCACGGGTTCACTCATCACTAAAATTGACAAGTTACCTTTTTTCCCAATTCTTCTGCTTAACTGCTTCAAATTTCAAAAGATAGCAGCTTCCTATATAGTTAATGTTCCCATATGTATCCGCACACCTGACACTGCTTTATCTGTGCTCCCTGATCTGCTTACTTATCTACTATCCTGCCTACTCTGTAGTTTCAGCCTTACTCATTAATGTGTCATCTGTCAAAACCTGTGTTGCTCACCCAGACCTACCGCTTAGACCAGGGGTCTCAAAGTCGGCAGGGTGTATGGGCTGCAGAGAGGAAAAAAAAAATAATTTGGGGGACCGCATTCTTTGCAGGACAAAGTGACATTTTTATTCGTACCATATATATTTTTTTACACACCTTTCGATTACTGATTTTGAACATTTTTCACTTGTTTATTAAAACAAACGTGCACATTCTTTGTTTATGGCCCCCTTGTTCACCTGATCTGAACCCCATAGAGAACCTGTGATCCCTCATAATATGTGAGATCTACAGGGAGGGAAAACAGTACACCTCTTGGAACAGTGTCTGGAGGCTGTGGTGGCTGCTGCACGCAATGTTGATCGGAAACAGATCAAGCAACTGACAGAATCTATGGATGGTAGGCTGTTGAGTGTCATCATAAAGAAAGGTGGCTATATTGGTCAATCATTTTTTGGCGTTTTGTTTTTGCATGTCAGAAATGTTTATTTCTAAATTTTCTGCAGTTATATTGGTTTACCTGGTGAAAATAAACAAGTGAGATGGGAATAGATTTGTTTTTTATTAAGTTGCTTAATAATTCTGCACAGTAATAGTTACCTGCACAAACAGATATCCTCCAAAGATAGCCAAATCTGAAATAAAAACCCACTCCAACTTCCAATAATATTAAGCTTAGATATTTATAAGTATTTTGGGTTGATTGAGATCATAGTTGTTGATCAATAGTAAAAAAAATCCTCTAAAATACAACTTGCCTAATAATTTTGCACACCGTGTATAGAAAGCACAAAGATTATTTAATAAGGTAGAATTAAATATCAACATGAAAATAAAATGTAACTTTTTTTGTAGGACATGAAATTTTTGAAATGTACAGAAACATTCACAATAAGATATTCTTCACAAGAGATATTGCATGATAATTCAAGGCAACAGAAGGGCAATGTAGGCAATAAATGGATTTTATACTGTTTATTCTCAATTATGGAGAATACTGAAAAGGTATATAAAGTTAAATGGTAAACTAAGAACAAAAGAAACATTGTGCAGATTATAGATTAATATTTTATAGCTTGCTATAAATGCAACTTTACATCAAATGTTCAGTAATGAAAAGTTCATGTCTACAAGTTTGTGTTGAGAATGTGTTAAAAATTGTATTTTATATTGCTTACAGTACAGATGTCTAGACCGGGAACTCTTATGCCTCCCCCTTTCATTTATGCTTTTGTAAAACTATTTTTATATATATATAAAAATATATATATTATATATAGTATATTAGAAACAGTTTTTCTTACTGTAACTATAGTGAAGGCAGAACTTGTAATAGCACCAAGGCCCTAAAGAGTAGAGGGTCAAAAATATTACACTGGAACACATGCATAGATCACTACTTTTAAAAATTGCTATAGTTGGGGGACCTGTTGGAGCTTCAAGTGACGCCAGTGATCTTTATAGTGATATATGTCAAAAATTTCACATGACTACAAAATTAACCCCTTCCTAACATTTGACGAACCTATACTTCATGGGCGGGAAGAGGTTCCTGACTGATGAAATATAGCTATGTCATGGCGATCATGCGAGCACATAAACTGTGCACTCATGATTGCCTTCAGGAGCATGGCATAAGTGATAGCTGAACTCTGTCACAGCCAGAGGGGGTGTCTGAGTTGCCCTTGTCTGTTTACCCCTAAATACCATGGTCAATAGAGATTACCACATTTAGGAGGTTGGAAGAGGAAGTTCCCACCCACCCTCCACCAACTTAATCTTGGGCTGCCTAACATTGTCTTTTCAATCTGAGGTACTTTATGACCTCCGAGTCTGCCAGCTATGGTAGTATGTTGGAGCATGCCAAGGGCACAGTCTAAAAAGTGTTCTGTCTGTGTCACACTGACAGGTGTAATGGATTGCATGTGCATTACAATGCATTATATCAATCATCAGAGTAATAAAAGTTAAAGTCCCATATAGGGACTATAGATGAGCAAACGTATTTGAAAAAGATTCGCCAATTTCAAATTCGGCACAAGATTGCCCAATTGGATTCACGTTCGGATGGCCCTGCATTTTTCTCAAAAATCGTCAAAGATTGGTTTTCATCAATAACTGTTTTGAGAAGGGGAGAGTGGAGAAAGGTCAGAGGAGCAGCGTCCTTTTTTTTATTCTTAACGTTATGTGTGGATGTTCTGGCAGCCAATCAGGGTGCAGCAAGCATCCACAACGTTCAGACACAAGGGCTTGTGTCATTGGCTGCCTATTTTCCATATGCGGAGTCAGCGCCATTTTGTGATTGCTACAGCTTAGGGATGGTACTGCTGCTGCTAGACAGATAATTAACTTAGCTAGGGAGTTCAATTTTAGCTAGTTCAGATTGATAGAAAGGCAATAGTGTAAAATAGAAGTGCATCAGTGCAAATTGTAGGGAAAGTTGTGTGCCACAAAATGACTTTTCATCAGTGATTGCAAATTATGTCGGCAAGCCCAAAATTGCCATTTCATCATTTAACTAGGAATTACTAGTGAGTCCATGCACAAAATGCCATTTCTTCATTTAAATAGAGATTGCAAAATCTGTGGTCCAGCCAAAAATTGCAATTTAATCATCTGAATGGAGAAGTGGAAAATCTATGATCCAGGCAAAAATTGTCATTTCATCATCTAAATAGAGATTGCAAACTGTGGTCCAGTCAAAAATTGCCATTTCATCATCTAAATAGACATTGCAAAATGTCTGGTCCAGGCAAAAATTGCCATGTCATCATCTAAATAGAAATTTCAAAACATGTGGTCCATCAAAAAATTGCCATTTCATTATCTAAATAGAAATTGAAAACTCTCTAGTCCAGGCAAAAATTGCCATTTCATCATCTAAAAAGAGATTTCAAAATATATGGTCAAGGTAAAAATTACCATTTCATCACCTAAATAGAGATTGCAAAATCTGTGGTTCAGCTTATTATTGCCATTTCATAATCTAAATAGAGATTGCTACATCTCTGGTTCTACCAGCGATTGAAATTTCAACATCTAAATTTTGATATCTAAATATGTGGTCCTGCGGCCTGCCACAAATGGACATTTCAGCATATAACTACTGATTGATAATTCTGTGCTACTGCCACAGTATTTCAGCAGAGATAAAAAAATTGGATATTTGTGTGCACCTCCAACACATATATATCACTGGAGTTTAATATTAATTAATAACTCTGTGCCCATTTCCAAAAATTAGGGGCAGAAACCAAGAAAGTGGCATCAATTGCCATACAGTACAAATAGTGTCATGGTCAGCTGTCAGGCATGAGAGAGGGTCTGGGCCATCATTTATAACTTTCAAGTTAATTCAAAATGAAGAGGTAGAAGAGTGACAGGTCTGAGACTCCTGTTATCACATTCAAAATACAAGACAGAGATCCAACTTGGAGTATCCACATTTAAAAAAAATAGGGGCAGATACCACTAAAGTGGCAAAAATTGCCCCAAAGTACAAATAGTATAATGGTGCATCATGGATGCATGGGACAAGGCCTGGCACAGCATTTCTGCCTTAAACATTGATCAGTAAGTGGTGAATCAGTTTGAGGTGTAAGCCCAGTGCTCTGAGGCCTCTTCCACTATGGGTAACACACAAAAAGGAGACCCAGCTGTGACCTGCACATGCCCAGCTGTGACCTGTGTATGCCAAGCCATGTATTTTGGCCATCGGTGCAGATGCTTTACACCTCTTGAGTCTATGAATCTTTGGAGCTGACCTCTGATGCCGATGGAATAAAATGTGTGAACAGCTGTGCAGACTCGCCCATCTTTGGTTACCCACAGTCAGTTGGGCATTTGGAGAATTGTGATATGGGGGAAACAAGGGTAATTCTGAGGACTGTACTATGTGTGATGTTGAGTTGGAGGAAGAGGAGGAGAGGCCAATTGATGCAGTGCTTGCAATCCATTGTAGCACATAATCTTTCTGGTGTTCATGCACTAATCGTACTGCTGTGCGGCTGCCAAAGAAAGGGAGTTGAGTAGCCCATCCAGTAAAAGAAGTCAGTTGTCTTTGGATAGGACGAGCCGGGGTTTGTTCCATAGAACTTTCAGAAACTTTGGCACCTACCTCACGTACTACTCAAACACCACACCTAATCTCCATTGCACCACAACTTCAGTATTTCCTGCTCATGTTTGATTTCCCAGCGTCTGTGCTAGAGATGAGCGAACCGGTCATGGTTCGGCTCGAGTTCGGTTTGTCGAACGGAGGTCTCGTGCGAGTTCAGTTCGTCGAACGTTCGACGAACCGAACTCGAACCGCATAGGAAACAATGGCAGGCAATCACAAACACATAAAAACACCTAGAAAACACCCTCAAAGGTGTCCAAAAGGTGACAAACAACTCACAACACAACACAAACACATGGGAAAGTGACAAGGACATATACTCATGTGAAAACAAAAGAGCTGGACAAGGAAAATAGAGGGGGAGACACAGATATAGGCATGGCACGCCCTTCTAAAATCATGTAAAACACCACAAGGTGACTCCAAGCGGAGTCTCCCTTTTTTTCCAAAAATTGGGCCCCACACACACCCACCCCTTCAGTGGCAGCAGTTGTGCCCCAGTTGTACACTTCACAGCTAGATTTGCATCAAGCACATTCAAAAATACGCCATTCTTAACTGTCCTCAGGATGACACCGGGGTAGGTAGCAAAGTCTTTCCTGATCCCAGCTCTGTTCATCTTGGATCATTTTTAAAAACAATGTAAGCAAGGGTTACTCCAAGCGGAGTCTCCCTTTTTTTCGAAAAATTGGGTCCCACACACACCCACCCATTCAGTGGCAGCACTTGTGCCCTAGTTGTACACTTCACAGCTAGATTTGCATCAAGCACATTCAAAAATACGCCATACTTAACCGTCCCCAGGATGACACCGGGGTAGGTAGCTAAGTCTTTGCTGAACCATGACTTGTTCTTCTTGGCTCCTTTTAAAAAACACAGCAAGCAAGGGTTACTCCAAGCAGAGTCTCCTTTTTTTCCGAAAATTGGGCCACACAGACACCCCATCAGTGGCAGCACTTGGGCCCTAGTTGCAAAAAGGATGTTTTGATTTGCTTCAAGCACATTCCAAATCCACAAGCATTTACTCTCCCCAGGATGACACAGGGGTAGTAAATTCCTTGTGGATCCATGACTTGTTCATTTTGATGAACGTTAGTCTGTCCACATTGTCACTGGACAGACACGTGCGCTTATCTGTCAGCACACACCCAGCAGCACTGAAGACATGTTCAGAGACAACGCTGGCAGCTGGACACGACAAAATCTCCAAGGCGCAAGTTGAGAGCTCTGGCCATTTTTCAAGATTTGAAGCCCAAAATGAGCAAGGCTCCATTTGCAAAGTCATGGCATCGATGTTCATTTGGAGATACTCCTGTATCATCCTCTCCAGCCATTGACTATGTGTCAGACTTGTTGTCTCTGGTGGCCTTGCAAAGGACGGTCTAAAAAAATTATGAAAAGATTCCATAAAATTGCTGTTACCAGCACCAGATACGGTGCTACTGGTACGGGTAGACTGTTGAAGATGACGAGACCGTCCCATGTCTGTCAAGTTACAACTGGGAGATTCACTCCCTGCACCTGCACGGTTGTTTGGTGGAAAAACCGAGCTAAGATCGAGTAACAGCTTCTGCTGATACTCCTGCATACGTGCGTCCCTTTCTATGGCTGGAATTATGTCATAAAATTTGGACTTGTACCGGGGATCTAATAGTGTGGCAAGCCAGTAGTCATCATCACTTCTAATTTTGACAATACGAGGGTCATGTTGGAGGTAGTGCAGCAAGAAGGCGCTCATGTGTCTTGTGCAGCCATGCGGACCAAGTCCACGCTGTGTTTGTGGCATAGAGGTGCTAACCGTTCTTTCTTCCTCTGACATCTCCCCCCAACCTCTTTCAACTGAAAATTGACCAAGGTCTCCCTCATCCGCTGAGTCTTCCATGTCCATGCATAGTTCGTCCTCCATTTCTTCATGTTCTCTTGCACCTTCCTCAACATTTCGCCTGCTACCATGCGCCCTTGTTGATCCCTGTCCCCCATGGTCCCATGCCTGCCGCGTTGGTGATGATGAACGTCTGGACCTTGGTGATGTTGTTGTGTCTTGCGCATATGAATCCTCCTGTAGTTCCTCCCCTTCCTGTTGTCCCACCCCCTGACTCCGAATAGTGTTTAGCGTGTGCTCCAGCATGTAAATGACTGGAATTGTCATGCTGATAATGGCATTGTCAGCGCTAAACATATTCGTCACCATGTCGAAACTATGCAGAAGGGTGCATAGGTCCTTGATCTGAGACCACTCCATCAGGGTGATCTGCCCCACCTCTGCATCTTGTTGGCCCAGGCTATACGTCATGACGTATTGCACCAGGGCTCAGCCATGCTGCCACAGTCGCTGTAACATGTGGAGAGTCGAATTCCAGCGTGTCGCCACATCACATTTCAGGCGATGAACCGGCAGGCCGAAAGACTTCTGGAGCGATGCAAGTCGCTCAGCTGCGGCGGTTGAACGGCAGAAGTGAGCAGACAGTTTTCGTGCCCTGGTCAGAAGGCCATCCAGGCCAGGATAGTGTGTTAAAAATTGCTGGACAACAAGGTTCAACACGTGAGCCATACAAGGCACGTGTGTCACCTTGCCCAGGCGAAGGGCCGCACCCAGGTTTGCAGCATTGTCGCACACGGCCTTACCAGGCTGCAGGTTGAGTGGAGACAACCATTTATTAAACTCAGTCTCCAGAGCTGCCCACAACTCAGCCGCTGTGTGACTCCTATTTCCAAGACATGTCAAGCTAAAGACCGCCTGATGCCGTTGCGCTCTGCTGCCAGCATAGTAATGAGGGGTGCGTGATTCCTTCTGCGCAGTGCGAACGCTGGTGGCCTGACCAGGCAGGCTTGTGGCGGAGGTGGAGGACCCAGATGAGGTGGAGGAGGCAGAAGCAGTGGCGGAACTTGGACAGACAGAGGATTGACACACAAGTCGTGGGGATGGCAAGACTTGTGCAGCAGACCCTTCACCATCTATCACCATAGTTACCCAGTGCCCAGTCAGCGACATGTAACGTCCCTGTCCATATTTACTGGTCTAAGTATCGGTGGTGAAATGCACCCGTTCACACACAGAGTTTCTCAAGGAAGCGGTGATGTTGTGTGCGACATGCTGGTGTAGCGCGGGCACACCTTTCTTAGAGAAGTAGTGGCGACTGGGCATCTGGTACTGGGGCACAGCAACAGACATAAGGTCTCTAAAATCCTGTGTGTCCACCAGGCGGAAAGGCAGCATTTCGGTAGCCAAGAGCTTACCGAGGGATAAAGTCAACCTCTTAGCTTTGTCATGGGTCGCAGGAAATGGCCTTTTATTTGACCACATCTGAGGGACAGAGATCTGGCTGCTGTGTGTAGATTGTGTTGAGTAGGGTGTCCCTGGAAAAATGCAGCTTTGTGAGGAAAGTGAATGCGTAGACATGATGTCGCCTTCATCCAACGTTGGTGCTTTCGATGTCTGAGAGAGCTGTACACACGTACTTGTTTCCCCTTCCAAACCAACTGACGACCTACCAAGCAAACTGCCTGTTGCGGTTACAGTGGTGGAAGTTGTGCGTGGAAAACCAGGTGTGACAGCTGTCCCACAGTCCTAGAAGATGAAGAGCGCGCGGATGCACTGGAAGGGGCAGGCGGTGGATGGTTCGCTCCGCTAGGCCGCATTGCAGCACGGTGAGCTTCCCACTGGGACATATGATATTTATTCATGTGACGATTCATGAAAGAAGTTGTCAAACTGCTGAGGTTTTGCCCTCTACTAACAGAATCACGACAAATTTTACAGATCACATAATTTGGGCGATCTTTTGCTATGTCAAAAAAGGACCAGGCTAGGCAAGGCTTAGAGGGCATGCGAACTGCTGATCCACCCCGACTAGTGCTCAGAGGCACAGTGGTGGCTGAGGATGCAGTTGTAGACGTGCTGCCAGTACTCCTACTCTGTCCAGGAAGGCGCACGGTAACTTCGTCGTCAGTTGCATCCTCCTCCACCACCTCTGTTGACCTCCTCGAGGGCCTGACTGTGGGTTGACAGTAGGTGGGATCTAGAACTTCCTCATCAATTGTTGTGTTTGCACTCCCCTCACCCTCAGACCGAGCCTCTTCTTGCCCTGACCGAATATTTAAGTTGTCATCCCAATCTGGTATCTGCGTCTCATCATCATCAGTATGTTCCTCATTGTCTATAACAACAGGTGTCACAGTTTGTGAAAAAGGGTCAACATTATGCTCAGAAACTTGGTCCTCACGGCCCGAATCAGAGTCACAAAGGTTCTGGGCATCACTGCAGACCATTTCCTGGTCTGTACTCACTGTAGCTTGGGAGCAGACCTCTGATTCCCAGGCTATAGTGTGACTGAACAGCTCTGCAGACTCAGCGATCTCAGTTCCACCATACTGTGCAGGGCGGATGGAGACTTCAGATCTGCGAGAAAGCAAGTTTGATTGGGATGACAACTCAGAGGACTGGTGTTTTTTGGATGCGGTAGTTGAGGTGGCGGAGAGGGCACTTGTTGGACCACTTGAGATCCATTCAAGCATTTTCCTTTTTTGGCCATCATCTACCTTTTTTCCAGTTGTTCGTGTCCATAAAAAAGGGAGCACATCGGATTGTCCACGGTAAGTAGTAGACATCTTACTTTTGCTGGTAGATGGTCTATCTTCAGCAGATGTTAATGGAGCTTTGCCACCGTCCCCACGGACAAACCCTTTTTTTCCTTTTCCAACACGCCTCTTCCCCTTTCCACCAGCATCTGTCATTTTGCCACTCATTTTGATAGCGACAAGATTGTGCACTAAAAATGTGGTAGTAAAAATTGAGAGGTGGTGTAGATTGCAGCGGTGGTCTAGGTTTATTAACAGCAGAATAAAGAACAATAACTATCCCTGACAATGCAACTATGGCCCTTAAGCTGGCAGCATAAATAGCTAGTATAATGGCTTAGTAACAATGAGTTTGAGTGTGCAATGCAGGCAGAGGTGCTGCAAATACCTTTGCACTGGTGGGACAATACAGAAGTCCAACAGCCACTTTTAGGATGCCACTAAGTTCACTCAGTGTTTGCTAGTATAATGGCTTAGTAACAATGAGTTTGAGTGTGCAATGCAGGCGGACGTGCTGCAAATATCTTTGCACTAGTGGGACAATACAGAAGTCCAACAGCCTCGTTTAGGATGCCACTAAGTTCACTCAGTGTTTGCTAGTATAATGGCTTAGTAACAATGAGTTTGAGTGTGCAATGCAGGCAGACGGGCTGCAAATATCTTTGCACTAGTGGGACAATACAGAAGTCCAACAGCCACGTTTAGGATGCCACTAAGTTCACTCAGTGTTTGCTAGTATAATGGCTTAGTAACAATGAGTTTGAGTGTGCAATGCAGGCAGACGTGCTGCAAATATCTTTGCACTAGTGGGACAATACAGAAGTCCAACAGCCACGTTTAGGATGCCACTAAGTTCACTCAGTGTTTGCTAGTATAATGGCTTAGTAACAATGAGTTTGAGTGTGCAATCCAGGCAGACGTGCTGCAAATATCTTTGCACTAGTGGGACAATACAGAAGTCCAACAGCCACTTTTAGGATGCCACT
Organism: Anomaloglossus baeobatrachus; assembly: GCF_048569485.1. Classification (NCBI taxonomy): domain Eukaryota; kingdom Metazoa; phylum Chordata; class Amphibia; order Anura; family Aromobatidae; genus Anomaloglossus; species Anomaloglossus baeobatrachus. Next base: position 586,289,002 of record NC_134355.1, read on the forward strand.
AAGTTCACTCAGTGTTTGCTAGTATAATGGCTTAGTAACAATGAGTTTGAGTGTGCAATGCAGGCAGACGTGCTGCAAATATCTTTGCACTAGTGGGACAATACAGAAGTCCAATAGCCAAGTTTAGGATGCCACTAAGTTCACTCAGTGTTTGCTAGTATAATGGCTTAGTAACAATGAGTTTGAGTGCGCAATGCAGGCAGACGTGCTGTGAATATCTTTGCACTAGTGGGACAATACAGAAGTCCAACAGCCTCGTTTAGGATGCCACTAAGTTCACTCAGTGTTTGCTAGTATAATGGCTTAGTAACAATGAGTTTGAGTGTGCAGTGCAGGCAGACGTGCTGCAAATATCTTTGCACTAGTGGGACAATACAGAAGTCCAACAGCCACTTTTAGGATGCCACTAAGTTCACTCAGTGTTTGCTAGTATAATGGCTTAGTAACAATGAGTTGGAGTGCGCAATGCAGGCAGACATGCTGCAAATATCTTTTCACTAGTGGGACAATACAGAAGTCCAACAGCCACATTTAGGATGCCACTAAGTTCACTCAGTGTTTGCTAGTATAATGGCTTAGTAACAATGAGTTTGAGTGTGCAATGCAGGCGGACATGCTGTGAATATCTTTGCACTAGTGGGAAAATACAGAAGTCCAACAGCCACTTTTAGGATGCCACTAAGTTCACTCAGTGTTTGCTAGTATAATGGCTTAGTAACAATGAGTTTGAGTGTGCAATGCAGGCAGACGTGCTGCAAATATCTTTGCACTAGTGGGACAATACAGAAGTCCAACAGCCACTTTTAGGATGCCACTAAGTTCACTCAGTGTTTGCTAGTATAATGGCTTAGTAACAATGAGTTTGAGTGTGCAATGCAGGCAGATGTGCTGCAAATATCTTTGCACTATTGGGACAATACAGAAGTCCAACAGCCACATTTAGGATGCCACTAAGTTCACTCAGTGTTTGCTAGTATAATGGCTTAGTAACAATGAGTTTCAGTGTGCAATGCAGGCGGAGGTGATGCAAATATCTTTGCACTAGTGGGACAATACAGAAGTCCAACAGCCACGTTTAGGATGCCACTAAGTTCACTCAGTGTTTGCTAGTATAATGGCTTAGTAACAATGAGTTTGAGTGTGCAATGCAGGCAGACGTGCTGCAAATATCTTTGCACTAGTGGGACAATACAGAAGTCCAACAGCCACTTTTAGGATGCCACTAAGTTCACTCAGTGTTTGCTAGTATAATGGCTTAGTAACAATGAGTTTGAGTGTGCAATGCAGGCAGATGTGCTGCAAATATCTTTGCACTATTGGGACAATACAGAAGTCCAACAGCCACATTTAGGATGCCACTAAGTTCACTCAGTGTTTGCTAGTATAATGGCTTAGTAACAATGAGTTTCAGTGTGCAATGCAGGCGGAGGTGATGCAAATATCTTTGCACTAGTGGGACAATACAGAAGTCCAACAGCCACGTTTAGGATGCCACTAAGTTCACTCAGTGTTTGCTAGTATAATGGCTTAGTAACAATGAGTTTGAGTGTGCAATGCAGGCAGACGTGCTGCAAATATCTTTGCACTAGTGGGACAATACAGAAGTCCAACAGCCACTTTTAGGATGCCACTAAGTTCACTCAGTGTTTGCTAGTATAATGGCTTAGTAACAATGAGTTTGAGTGTGCAATGCAGGCAGATGTGCTGCAAATATCTTTGCACTATTGGGACAATACAGAAGTCCAACAGCCACATTTAGGATGCCACTAAGTTCACTCAGTGTTTGCTAGTATAATGGCTTAGTAACAATGAGTTTCAGTGTGCAATGCAGGCGGAGGTGATGCAAATATCTTTGCACTAGTGGGACAATACAGAAGTCCAACAGCCACGTTTAGGATGCCACTAAGTTCACTCAGTGTTTGCTAGTATAATGGCTTAGTAACAATGAGTTTGAGTGTGCAATGCAGGCAGACGTGCTGCAAATATCTTTGCACTTGTAATACTATTGTATGTTTTGAGGATTTCGATAGCGTTAGGGCAATGACAGCCAGAGACGAGTTTGTGGTACAAGATGTTTATGATATGTAACCACGGTAGATACACAACGGAAATACACAGTATAACAAACACATGAAAATACCTTTCCGAAACGGAGCGAAGGGGATTCCCGGGGCCACGCACCGGACTCCCCCAGGGAGACCACCAGAGCGAACCCCTATACAGGGACTGTCCGGCAATCAACCCCGGAAGGCCTAAATGCGCCGCAGCCGGGACACAAGGGGCAAGCGGTAAAGTCCAGAAGTGTCCGTACGGGATGAAAGTCCAGAATGGTTATGAACCGGAAGAAACCGGGCAGACGTGCTGACCAAAGACGGCAGACGGAGTCCGGGCACAGTTTGAAGAAACCGGGTGTGGTCCAGAGTCGGTCGGTAGATTTTCAGGAGGATCCAAAGGTAATCAAGTAGCAGCAGCAGCAAAGCAGGAGCACACAGCAAGCAGTATACTCAGGCACTGGACTAGGCTTAGAGGCGGCCTTTTAAGCAGCTGGACAGGAAGTAGGGCAACAGAACATAAAACTCCATGTTAACCGAGGGCAAGCTCTTTCAAAAGAGGACTGGAAAACCCGGAAACCTGACAGCACTAGTGGGACAATACAGAAGTCCAACAGCCACGTTTAGGATGCCACTAAGTTAACTCAGTGTTTGCGAGTATAATGGCTTAGTAACAATGAGTTTGAGTGTGCAATGCAGGCGGACATGCTGCAAATATCTTTGCACTAGTGGGACAATACAGAAGTCCAGCAGCCACGTTTAGGATGTCACTAAGTTCACTCAGTGTTTGCTAGTATAATGGCTTAGTAACATTGAGTTTGAGTGTGCAATGCAGGCAGACGTGCTGCAAATATCTTTGCACTAGTGGGACAATACAGAAGTCCAACAGCCACGTTTAGGATGCCACTAAGTTCACTCAGTGTTTGCTAGTATAATGGCTTAGTAACAATGAGTTTGAGTGTGCAATGCAGGCAGACGTGCTGCAAATATCTTTGCACTGGTGGGACAATACAGAAGTCCAACAGCCACTTTTAGGATGCCACTAAGTTCACTCAGTGTTTGCTAGAATAATGGCTTTGTAACAATGAGTTTGAGTGTGCAATGCAGGCGGACGTGCTGCAAATATCTTTGCACTAGAGGGACAATACAGAATTCCAACAGCCACTTTTAGGATGCCACTAAGTTCACTCAGTGTTTGCTAGTATAATGGCTTAGTAACAATGAGTTTGAGTGTGCAATGCAGGCAGACGTGCTGCAAATATCTTTGCACTAGTGGGGCTATACAGAAGTCCAACAGCCACGTTTAGGATGCCACTAAGTTCACTCAGTGTTTGCTAATATAATGGCTTAGTAACAATGAGTTTGAGTGTGCAATGCAGGCAGCCGTGCTGAAAATATCTTTGCACTAGTGGGACAATACAGAAGTCCAACAGCCACTTTTAGGATGCCACTAAGTTCACTCAGTGTTTGCCAGTATAATGGCTTAGTAACAATGAGTTTGAGTGTGCAATGCAGGCAGACGTGCTGCAAATATCTTTGCACTAGTCGGACAATACAGAAGTCCAACAGCCACGTTTACGATGTCACTAAGTTCACTCAGTGTTTGCTAGTATAATGGCTTAGTAACAAGGAGTTTGAGTGTGCAATGCAGGCAGACGTGCTGCACATATCTTTGCACTAGTGGGACAATACAAAAGTCCAACAGCCACGTTTAGGATGCCACCAAGTTCACTCAGTGTTTGCTAGTATAATAGCTTAGTAACAATGAGTTGGAGTGTGCAGAGGACAGGAGGGTACAGTGGCAGGGTTGTGGGTCTCTGGGTAGAGGAATGGAAGCCTGCCTTTCTATCCCTCCTAATGGGGAAATGCAGCGAGGAAATCCCTGACCTTAGCTACACAGACGCTGTCATCTTGTGTAGCTGTTAAACTCAGTTTTCACGGACCTGTCACCTATGGCTCTGTGTTACGAGGGGGACCCGGGGAAGCGTGCCAAGATGGGAAATGGACAGCTTCCGCCGGTCAAGGTCCACTGTGCGGTGTAAGGGACCGCCGCTATGGTGGGTGAAGAGTGAGCGGGTTGCTGCTAGCGATCGTCTGGAATGTCACAGACGATCTATGTACACCGATCTGCCCTAACCCGTGAGGGTTGTGTGGCATGGATCTCACGGCTCGGTGTACCTGTTGCACGGGGAAGCACAGAGGTGCCCACGCACGTGTGCCAGTGGAAGTCACGAGAATATGGCACGAGGGTAGCACAGAGGTGCCCACGCACGTGTGCGTTCAATAACCAGGTGAGTCCGGTGGAGACTAGAGGAGCTCACCTGGGACAGGAACACGGCCTGTTGAAGGGGATACTGCCGGAGAAGCAAGGCAGGAACACGGCCTGCAAACAAGGTACTGCCGGAGCAGCAAGGGCCAAGCCCACAAGAGACAGGAATGCCTGAGCAGTGGCGTGGCAGCACGCTGCCAGACATCCAAACATAGAAGGACGGTCGCGCGCCGCCATGATGGCAGGGGGAGCTTTTAAGGAGGTGCAGCTCCACCCGAGGGCGGGCGCGAGGCGGAGATGACGGACTTGACCCAATCAGGGTCCACGACGTCCCATCCTGGCCAGTCAGGATTCACCACGTCACCAGCCTTGTCATCAAGCCGTGTGACGTCAGTGAGCGAATCAGGACCCACCACGCATTGCACATGCTCACCCTCCTGCCTCTGGGAAATAGAGGCGGGATCCTCGGTCTCACAATGTGCAGAGATAACGGGAATCTCACTGCTTCCCTGAGCAGTAAACCTCTGCACATTGCGCAGCCTCGCAGACCTTCGGGGCCGCTGAGCAGGAGAGTCTGTGGCAGGCCAGGAATGGGAGACCACTTCACTCCTTGTAACAGGAGAACCACTAGGTGTCACCCTTCTGCTGCCTCTCTGAGAAGGTATCTCCTGCACACTGCGCAGTCTGGCAGACCTTCGGCGCTGCTGAGCAGGAGTGCTCATGGCAGGCAAGGAATGGGAGACTGCCTCAGTCCTTGCCTCAGGAGAGCCACGAGATGTAACATTACCCCCCCGTCTAGGCCCCCCCCCCCTGTCCGTGCTCGAAGGCCGCTATCAAACCCGGGGCGCGGATATGTTTCTCCAACTCCCAGGATCTATGCTCCGGACCACGACCGGCCCACTCCACGAGGTAGTACCTCTTGCCCTGTATGACTTTTGTCTCCACATGTTTTGCCACCTCAGGGTCGTCGGACGGGGAGTCGGTTTGAGCCGGCAGGGACCCCGAGAATTTATTAAGTCGTACGGGTTTCAGGAGGGACACGTGAAAGGTGTTGGCTATAGCCCAGCGTGGAGGGAGCTGGAGTCGATATGCCACTGGGTTTACCTGCTGTAGTACTTTAAACGGACCCAGATACCTAGGGGCGAATTTGGCTGCCTGTACCCGTAGGTTAACATTCTTAGAGGACAGCCATACTAGGTCACCAGGGGCGAAGGATGGTGCAGGGCGGCGGCGAACATCAGCCGTTGTCACCATCCGGTCTTTAGCCCTTTTAAGAGCCTCTTGGGTGTCATCCCAGATCTCCCGGGCCTTGGTCGCCCAATCCTCCACTCTAGTATCGGGTGACGTAATGGGCATCGGAACCGGGATTCTGGGATGTTGTCCGTTATTGAGTAGGAACGGAGTCTGGCCAGAGGATTCATGGACCGAATTGTTAATGGCAAATTCGGCCCAAGGAAGGAGGTTAGCCCAGTTGTCGTGGTGCGCGGATATAAAATGGCGGAGGTAAGTTACCAAGGTCTGATTAGTCCTCTCCACTAGTCCATTGGTCTCGGGATGGTATGCGGAGGAGATGTTCAGCTCTATCTGCAAGAGCTTACAGAGCTCTCTCCAGAAGCGAGACGCGAACTGGGGACCCCGGTCGCTCACCTCCTTGTCAGGCATGCCATGCAACCTAAATACATGCCGAATGAACAAGGTGGCGAGAGCACGTGACGTCGGGAGTCGTGGGAGAGGCACCAAGTGGACCATTTTAGAGAAGTGGTCCGTGATGACCCATACGACCCTGTGCCCTGCTGACTTGGGCAGATCTCCCAGGAAGTCCATCCCTACCACTTCCCAGGGACGATCCGGCACTGGCAGTGGGTGAAGAAGACCTGCCGGTCTCTGCCGGGACGGCTTATTCCGAGCACACGACATACAGGCTCCCACATACTCCTGTATGTCCTGGGGTAGTCTCGGCCACCAATAATGCCTGGTCACCAGGTCTCTGGTCCTTTTGACCCCGAAGTGACCCCCAACCTTCGAGGCATGGGCCCACGATAGCACCTCGTTCCGTAATTCAGGGGGAACGAGGGTCTTGCCAGGTGGCACCTGGTCCAAAGAAGTGGGAGTGACCATCCTCAAGCTGTCCGGGGGTAGTATAAGACGAGGCTCCTCCTCGTCCTCCTCCAACACAAACATACAACGTGACAAGGCATCGGCCCGTATGTTCTTCTCACCGGCCAGGTGGCGGATAATAAAGCGGAACCGGGAGAAGAATAAAGACCAACGGGCCTGCCTTGGGTTCAGGCGTTGTGCTGTCTGGAGGTATGTGAGGTTTTTGTGGTCAGAAAATACCTCAAATGGATGCTTCGCACCCTCCAGGAGATGCCGCCATTCCTGGAATGCTAGTTTCATCGCCAGTAACTCCCTATCCCCTATGGAGTAGTTCCTCTCGGCCGGAGAAAAAGTCTTGGAGAAAAAGAAACAAGGATGCTTCCTTCCTCATTCGTTTTTCTGGTACAGGACTGCACCTGCACCGACCGAAGAGGCGTCTACCTCCAGTAGGAAGGGTTTGGAGATGTCTGGACGATGAAGGATGGGAGCTCTGGAGAAGTGAGTTTTGAGAGTGTGAAATGCCTCTACCGTTTCTCGTGTCCATGCTTTGGGATTAGCGCCCTTGCGGGTAAGGGCAATGATGGGTGCTGCCACCGTCGAGAAGTTGGGAATGAACTGGCGATAATAATTGATAAACCCCAAGAATCGCTGGATCGCCTTCAGCGAGCGGGGCTCAGGCCAGTTCATCACTGTCTCCAACTTCCCCGGATCCATTGCTAACCCCTGACTGGACACGATGTACCCCAGGAACGGCAAGGATTCCCGTTCAAAAACGCACTTTTCCAGCTTAGCATATAGCGAATGGGTACGGAGCCTCTTAAGTACTCGGATGACATCCCTCCGATGGGTGGTAAGATCGGGGGAGAAGATAAGAATGTCATCCAGGTATTCAACGACGGAAAGATACAAATCCCGGAAAATGTCATTCACAAAGTCTTGAAATACGGCGGGGGCATTGCAGAGTCCGAAGGGCATTACTAGATACTCGTAGTGACCGTCCCTGGTGTTAAAGGCGGTCTTCCACTCATCGCCCTTTTGGACTCGCACTAGATTATACGCCCCGCGTAGATCCAGCTTTGTGAAGACCTTTGCCCCGAGGAATCGATCAAATAGCTCAGTAATGAGGGGCAAAGGGTATTTGTTCTTGATCGTGATTGCATTTAATCCCCTGTAATCGATACAGGGGCGCAGATCCCCTTCCTTCTTCTGCACAAAAAAGAACCCTGCACCAGCCGGTGAAATAGACTTGCGAATGAACCCCTTCGCCAGGCTGTCCTGAATATATTTGGACATAGCCTCCGTCTCTGGCGCAGAGAGTGGATACACTCTGCCCCTAGGGGGCTCGGAGCCTGGCTTCAGGTCTATTCGGCAATCATATGGCCGGTGGGGAGGAAGAGTATCTGCCGCCCTTTTTGAAAAGACATCCCTGTACGCCTCATAAGGTGTCGGTAAACCCAGCCCCTCTGTATTCCCTGAGGACCCTACCGACCTAATGGTAGCGGGTGGTTCGGTAGTCACGAGGTGCTCTCTACAGGATCCTGCCCAGGATGAGATCTCCCCTGTTGCCCAGTTGAGTATAGGAGCATGCTGTCTCAACCAGGGAAGGCCCAGTAGGATCTCATCCGTCCCCCCTGGAAGCACCAGGAAGGACACCTGCTCATGGTGTCCCGGTGGTACATCCATCCTGAGAGGGATGGTGATCTGGGTGATAGGATCGAGTAGTATGGACCCGTCGACTACCCGAACCCTGAGTGGCTTGGGCAACAGAACCAGGGGAACTGAGTATCGGGTTGTCAGGGAGGTCGAGATGAAATTGCCTTCAGCGCCTGAGTCCAAGCAAGCCAGGGCAGAGAAGAGAGTAGTGCCGAACTGCAACTGGGCGCTGATAGTCAAGCTAGAGGGAGAGGTAGCGTCTAGAGTCCCCCCTCTGATAGAAACTAGACGCTGTCTTTTCCCAACGGTTTTGGGACATCGGGTAGCTATGTGTCCCCTCTGCCCACAGGAAAAGCAGATGACACAAGACCGAGAACCTGGGGCAGAGGAGACCACCTTGGACACCTCCATTGACTCCACGGAGTCACCTACAGGACTGGCTGGGAGACCTGTCTGATGGAAGACGGGAGGCAGACGCTTTTTAGGCCGAGAAGACGTGGGTGCTGAAGAGACCTCGAGCCTTCGCTCCGCCTGGCGGATGCCTATGCGAGAGGCAACCTGAATCAAGGACTCTATAGTGGCAGGCACCTCACGCGTGGCCAGTGCGTCTTTGACAAACCCTGCCAGGCCCTCCCAAAACACAGGGACAAGGACCTTATCCGGCCAGTCTAGCTCTGCGGCAAGTGTCCTAAAGTGTACCGCAAAGTCCCCGTCTGAAGCGGACCCTTGCTGAAGTCGTAGGAGGCGCAGTGCGGAGTCGTGGGTGACTTGAGGCCCGAGGAACACCATTCTCATGGCCCCAAGATAAGCTGTTAAGTTATTCACCACCCGATCTCCGCGCTCCCACAACGGCGTGGACCACTTCAGCGCTCTCCCTGTGAGCAGGGACTGGACGAAGGCTACCTTCGCCTTCTCGGTAGCGTAAAGAGTCGCGGACAGCTCTAAGTAGGTGGTAACCTGGTTTATAAAATCACGGCACTCAGAGCTGTTGCCGCTAAATCGCTCTGGAAGCGCAAGGCGAGGAGACCTTCCGCCCAATAGCACAGCCTGGGTAGCCGCCTGGGTGGCGACTGTCATCAGAGTAGTCTTATCGGAGGAAGACTGCTCCACTGCTGCCAATCGTGGCTCCAACTGCTGCACATAACACAGCAACTGCTGCTGCTCTTCAGCCATAGCCAGACCTTTGGCGCGACCGTAATGTTACGAGGGGGACCCGGGGAAGCGTGCCAAGATGGGAAATGGACAGCTTCCGCCGGTCAAGGTCCACTGTGCGGTGTAAGGGACCGCCGCTATGGTGGGTGAAGAGTGAGCGGGTTGCTGCTAGCGATCGTTTGGAATGTCACAGACGATCTATGTACACCGATCTGCCCTAACCCGTGAGGGTTGTATGGCATGGATCTCACGGCTCGGTGTACCTGTTGCACGGGGAAGCACAGAGGTGCCCACGCACGTGTGCCAGTGGAAGTCACGAGAATATGGCACGAGGGTAGCACAGAGGTGCCCACGCACGTGTGCTTTTAATAACCAGGTGAGTCCGGTGGAGACTCGAGGAGCTCACCTGGGACAGGAACACGGCCTGTTGAAGGGGATACTGCCGGAGCAGCAAGGCAGGAACACGGCCTGCAAACAAGGTACTGCCGGAGCAGCAAGGGCCAAGCCCACAAGAGACAGTAATGCCTGAGCAGTGGCGTGGCAGCACGCTGCCAGACATCCAAACATAGAAGGACGGTCGCGCACCGCCATGATGGCAGGGGGAGCTTTTAAGGAGGTGCAGCTCCACCCGAGGGCGGGCGCGAGGCGGAGATGACGGACTTGACCCAATCAGGGTCCACGACGTCCCAGCCTGGCCAGTCAGGATTCACCACGTCACCAGCCTTGTCATCAAGCCGTGTGACGTCAGTGAGCGAATCAGGACCCACCACGCATTGCACATGCTCACCCTCCTGCCTCTGGGAAATAGAGGCGGGATCCTCGGTCTCACAATGTGCAGAGATAACGGGAATCTCACTGCTTCCCTGAGCAGTAAACCTCTGCACATTGCGCAGCCTCGCAGACCTTCGGGGCCGCTGAGCAGGAGAGTCTGCGGCAGGCCAGGAATGGGAGACCGCTTCACTCCTTGTAACAGGAGAACCACTAGGTGTCACCCTTCTGCTGCCTCTCTGAGAAGGTATCTCCTGCACACTGCGCAGTCTCGCAGACCTTCGGCGCTGCTGAGCAGGAGTGCTCGTGGCAGGCAAGGAATGGGAGACTGCCTCAGTCCTTGCCTCAGGAGAGCCACGAGATGTAACAGCTCTGACCCTGCCGGTATTAGCCCTTAACCCCTTCAGCCCCGGGGCTCTTTCCGTTTTTGCGTTTTTGTTTTTTGCTCCCCTTCTTCCGAGAGCTGTAACTTTTTTATTTTTCTGTCAATCTTGACATATTTGGGCTTGTTTTTTGCGGGACAAGTTCTACTTTTAAATGAAACCATAAGTTTTACCATATGGTGTACTGGAAAGCAGCAACAAAATTCCAAGTGTGGAAAAATTGCAAAAAAAGTGTGATGGCACAATAGTTTTTGGGATGTTTTATTCACATATGGTAAAACTGAGGTGTTTTAGTATGATGCCTGAGGTCGGTGCGAGTTTGTAGACACCAAATATGTATAGGTTTACTTGTATCTAAGGGGTTAGAAAAAATTCACAAGCTTGTCCAATAAAAGTGGCGTTCGTTTTGCGCCATTTTCCGAAACCCGTAGAGTTCTCATTTTTTGGGATCCATGGCTCAGTGATGGCTTATTTTTTTTCGTCTCGAGCTGATGTTTCTAATGGTAGCATTTTTGCGCAGATTCTACGTTTTGATCGCCTGTTATTGCATTTTGCGTTAAACTTGCGGCGACCAAAAAATGTAATTTTGGCGTTTGGAATTTTTTTGCCACTACGTCGTTTACCAGTCAGATTAATTGATTTTATATTTTGATAGATCGGGCATTTCTTAACACGGCGATACTAAATATGTGTATATTTTTTTTTTTTAACCCTTTAATTTTCAGTGGGGGGAAAGGGGGGTGATTTGAACTTTTAGGTTTTTTTTTTTTTTTAATTTTTAAAACTTTTTTTTTACTTTTTTTATTTTATTTTACTAGTCCCCCTAGGGGGCTATAGCGATCAGCAATCCGATTGCTGATCGCTATCTGCTGATCACAGCTATACTGCTGTAAACAGCAGAAATAGTCACTTTCTTTTTTCCTCTGCTCCGTGCCGAGGAAAAAGGAAAGTGAAACTTAGTAGCAGCAGGCGTCATCACATGACCCTGTGCCACGATGGCAACCACCGATCGTCACGTGATCACTCACGTGACGTCCGGAGGGGGCGGCGGTAAGTAAAAAACATGGCCGCACGCATATAGATCTCGCTGCCAGACTTTGGCAGCGATATCTAAGGGGTTAATGTTCCGGGTGGAATGCGATTCCACTCGGAACATGTCGGCACACATGTTAGCTGTTGAAAACAGTTGATATGTGTGCCGATCCACGCCACCTGCCCGCGGCAGGGGGCGGGGCTTACCGGGACACGATCCATGACGGAAAGATCCGTCCATGGTCGTGAAGGGGTTAAAAGGACTGATAGAAAGTGCTATCCCTATTCTGTACAGCACTGTGTATAGAGCGTACACAGCAGTATCGGAGATAGGTGCTGCGCCAGCGGTGACTGACACCAAGGACGCAGAAGGCAGATAATGGCGTGCTGGAGGAAAATGTCCGTTTTTATAATGCAGGGACATGTGACATGGACATCTTATCACACATGCCGTTGCTTCTCTGGCTAAAAGTCCACTTAGCTGTGTGTGTGTCTGGGATTGGCTGACATGCTGGCCCGCCCCACTACACGCGCGCGCTTAAGGAAGGATGACAAGGAAAAAAAAAAAATGGCGTTTGCCATTATCCATACAGCAGTGATATGAATGCGCTGTTCCCGCACACTATGCACTGAAATTTCATAATAGTGTGAGTCACTGAGTGACATACTATTACAGCGGAAAGCCAGCTAGTAATTAGTTGGTCTTTTTGCTGCTAGAATCATTCTCGAACGTATCTAGAACTATCGAGCTTTAGCAAAAAGCTCGAGTTCTAGTTCGATCTAGAACAGCCCCCAAAATCACTCGAGCCGCGAATTGGAGAACCTCGAACCGCGAACCGCGCTCAACTCTAGTCTGTGCTTGTTGCTAGAAGTGTGGTGTCATAAGTGTTCAGCAGAAATATACCAGATATGTAATTCCATGATAACCATCCTTGAATGTCACCACTAGTCGTGATCTCACAAACCATCTGTTTAATCCACAGGTATGTCTGGAACGTCAACACAACATCACAAGATGATGCCTATAACCCATTCCACCAGGACATTGGTATTTCCCACTCATGTTTGATGTATTCTTTGTTGTAGAGCAGTAAGATTCCCAGACTAACGCTGATTGGGTGTCCTTGTTGTGTGCTGCCTGCAAAAGTAGGTCTCCCAGACTGGGAGGCATGCAGCTACATTTCACTCATCTACCTCTCTCTTTCTATCCTTAAATGCTCCACCTTGCTATGCACCCCAATTTGGGATGTATTCCACCTGTCTAGATTTTGGCGGTTGGTGACTGTTCACATTGTCATCAGGCCTTGTCCACAGGCTATTTACTTCATGCAGCATTTGCTTGGACCTGTCCCGCCCACAGCCATGACTCAGTCATGGGTACGGGATTGAAATAGACCAGGTGAGTGCTGCTAAGAGCAGTTCTACTATTCATATGTGAGGCCGTATGGCACATTTTATAAAAGTATTTTAGTGTAGGACTGCCCCAAATGAGATTTGCCGTGACGTGGCGAGGCAGCTCAAGAAATTGCAATTTTTTGCCAAAAATCTCAAAATTTTTTATAAGTACAGTTTGGAATGTTTAGTGCTGAATTGCACATTTAGTGCTGGCTTTTTGTTTTTTCTATCCTTAAATGTGTCTAGCAATAACAGTCTATGAAGCTAATATTGCGGTTACGTGACTGTGGCTGAGCAGAAAAGCAGTTTTAGCTGTTGCATGAAGTATGACGGCTCTCAGCACAGCAGGCCTACACCGGCTACTTGATCATCTATCTCTTCATTTTAACTTAATTTGAAAGCTGTAAATGCTGCGCCAGACACTGTCTAATGCATGGCCCATGGCTGACTGCTTTGCAAAGACGCTATGGGTGCTCTGGGGCCATTGATGCCACTTTTCCTGATGTCTGCCCTTAATTTTTTTGAAATGTGGAGTCTCCTAGTTGGGTCTCCATGTTGTATTGTTTGTAGTGGCAGGGGTCTCAGAGCACCAGGCCTATACCTGTCACTCATTCACCTCTTCATTTTAGATTAATTTGAAAGCTGTAAATGCTGGCCAAGGCCCTGTCTCATACGTGACCCATGCCTGACTGCTGCGCTACGACACTATGAGTACTTTGGGGCACTTGATGCCACTTTCTTGGTGTCTGCCCCTTCAATGTTTAAGCCAGAAATGCTGAGCCAGGCCTTGCTCCAGGCCCTGTCCCATGCATCCATGCTGCACCATTATACTATTTGCACTTCTGGGCAATTGATGACACATTTCCTAGTGTCTGCTCCTAATTTTTGGAACTATGGAGAGTGAAAAACCTGAATTAAATTATACGATTAATTTGTGTGTCCAAAGAAAGTACCTTTATTTACAAAGAATTTATATGCTACCTTAATATGGCATAATTCTTTTCTTACAGAAATCCTAGAATTGTTCAGGTTTGTGCCGTTAAGTTCTGGGTGCGCTGTGTCTTCATCTTTCATAAATAATCTGAAGTCATGAAAATCTTGATACTATATTTCTATGAGTAGACTATTACAAATGAGCCAATGTTCACCCCCATTACCATCGTCTGGTCCTAATATGAACTGATACTATATTCTAGAGGACGCCGGGTTTGTGTGGTGACTTGTATTTATATGCAGTAAAAGGTTTCTGCAGTTCATTTGGAATCTCTTGCTAAAGGCTTCAGACTGTCGTCTGCTGTCAGCATGATTAATGGCCGGGGTATCCTGCTCTTCCTGCTTTATCAATCACTAATTATTTTTATGATAATTTGCGGAGAGGATCTCCTTTCTCTGGGACAAGTCTGGTCACTACTGTGTAAAAAAAAAAAAAAAAAAAAAAACAATATAAAACTTTCTGGTTTTATAATTGCTTTTTCTTTGCAATTTTGCTGCTGTGTATTGGAGAAACCTGAGATATAGTATAATCATTTTTTTTTTCTTCAGGTGAAAATATAAAATTGCCATAAGGCAACATAATGAATGAATCATGAAAATGTGATTGATGAAGACAGGTGATAGCGTCAGATTGTAAGGTATGATCATTAGAGATACGCATTATGGGACGAGTGAATCCTGCTGGTTATTTGTTTACTAATATAGAATGTATTCACTATGGCCATAAAGCTTCATAACATTTGGAGAAAATAAAATCTTCAGGTTTAAATTTCTTTTAATTTAATTCTTCACTAAAATTACAGTTTCATTATTCGTTAATCAGTTGAATGATCCATCTCCTTGATCACATACCATGTTTCTCCAAAAGAAGACATTCCAAATATCTATGATACAAACACTCATGATGAGCAAATATACTTGGCACTGTCCGTTACTAATGTGAATATTAAGGTAATCACGATGGCCGGTACTCTGTGAGCATTTTGGTATTCGCCTCTTCAGTTTCGAGTCTCCTCTCCAAACATTTGACACCTGATTTTCAGCCACTAAGCATGCTGGGATTGCCTGCCAATCACAGTAGAATTATAGCAATCTTTGCTACTGGCATTACTATGATTGGGAGATGCAGTGGGAAAAAAATGACTTCAGGAGAAATGTACTTACTGAGTTTCCCTGTTACAATACTTCCTGGGCTGCTTATAAACCCTTATGAATATGCACTGATTCCATGCTGTCACTTGTGATTGGTTGCCCTCACACTTGCTGTCTGGGTCAGGAAGTGGAGTGTAAAAATAAATAAATAATTGGAAAAAATGGTGTAGAGTTCCCCGTATATTGATACCCAGAGCAGATAAAGCAGACAGCTACAGGCTGCAGCCCCCAGCTGTGCACATAATCTTGGTTGTGTATTAAAATACGAGGGACCTCATGCAGCTTTTTTTATAAAAATAATTAAATAAATAATTTAAAAAAACAGGTTTGGTCCCCCTCTCAATTTTGCTACCTAGCCAATATAAAGCAGACTAGGGCTGTTATTCTCAGACTGGGAAGGTCCATGGTTATTGGGCCATCGTCAGCCTAAAAATAGCAGCCTGCAACTGTCCCAGGATCGTCGCACCCATTAGACGCGCCAAGTGTGGCCTTTCACTCAGCTCATACCAATTGCCCAGGTGTGGTGGCAATCAGGGTAATATATGGGTGTTGATGTCATCTGTGATTTGTCAAAAATAACAGCTGCCAACAAGCCCTGGGTTGGTAATGGAGAGGTGTTTATGAGACCCCCTCATTACCAACCCTGTCAGTAAAAAGAAAAACAAACACACAAAAAAAGCTTTATTAAAAAAAAAAAAACCCAGGTTCAACGTTTTCCACTTGATGTCCCATGATGATCTCGGCTCTGCTGCATCTAGAAGCTGCAGTGATGGAAAACACGACTGATCACTACAGCTCCTGGAACACACTGAGGGGGGGACCCGGCTGTGAGAGCGTTGACTTCAGGTCATCCAAGTTCACAGCTGGGTTCCCACAGTACCAAATGTGACCACCGGTGAACCCACTGCCGGATCACTGGACTGCCAGATTTCGGGACTTGGTGGTGCAAAAGTCTGGCAATCTGGCAATTACAGCAATCCGGCAGTCAGGTCAATGGAGCTCGTTCTTAGAGCTCCTCTGTCCTCAACGAAAACTACACCCCTTGCTCTGATTTAAATTGGAACCTGCTGCCGGATTGCTGGACAGTCAGATAACGAGACACGGCAGCATGGCAATCCGGCAGCGAGTTCCACTTTCACTGAGAGTAGCGGATTCAACTTCCACTGAGGGCAGCGGGGAGCCCCAAGTGTGAACTCCGATGACCTGACTGCCGAATTGCCGACTGCTGTGCTGCCATTTACAGCAATCCAACAATCCGACAATCAGGTCATCAGAGGTCAAACTGGGGACTTCTAGCTGCCCTCAATGAAAGTTGAACAAGCTGCCAGATTGCCATACTGTCGGATTGTGGAACACGGCCGCAATGCAATGTGGCAGTGGGTTCCACTTTAACTGAGAGCAGTGATTTCAACTTTCACTGAGGGCATTGGGGAGCCCTAAGTGTGACCTCCTGAGACCTGACTGCCGGATTGTCAGATTGCGAGACATGGCGCCACAGCAGTCCGACAATCCGGCAGTCAGGTCACCAGTCATTCTGGGGTTTTATAGCACTTGCTCGTTTAATACCTCTAAAAATTGTACTCATTCAGGCATTCAAATAATTTTTGCCTTTTTTGTGATACATGGGGTTTCATTTTTATGTCAAGCTTATAAAAAAACTTATACATTTTTTTACTTCTTTTAATATTTTTTTCCACAAAGGAGTACACAAAGCATTTTAAATTGCATTCACCTTTTCAAATAAATTATTATGCAGATTAGACATATTTTTTTTCCAATAAATGTGGGGTTAGAAACAGTGATCCAGACTGGTAGTGCCTCTTTTTTTCATTTTGTGCTTTATTTATTTATGCTATTTTAATTTTATTTTTGCTTATTTATTTTATCTATCAATTTATTGTACACACGTACCCTCCCATGCTCCCCAAATGCCTTTTACATGTTAATGCACTTTTCCTTATTGCTGATTTATTCTGTAACTGTGGCTGGTATATTAGCCCCCATTACAGGAAAATGTTAGCCTACTGGCTGAAAAACAGAGGTGAATGGATTTCCTATGACCCACCAGTTCATGTACCCTACAGTACACCAAGTGATTAAATGTTCACTGGGTCTGGAGGAGGAAGCACAGTAAAGGGCACTTTACACGCTGCGATATCGCTATCGATATCGCTAGCGAGCGTACCCGCCCCCGTCGGTTGTGCGTCAGGGGCAAATCGCTTTCTATGGGGGCGGTTCGTGCGGCATTACAGCGACGTCACACCGCAGCCGTCCAATAGAAGTGGGGGGGCGGAGATGAGCGGGGGGCAGAATATCCCACCCACCTTTTTCCTTCCTCATTGCCGGTGGACGCAGGTAAGGAGATGTTCGTCGTTCCTGTCGTGTCACACATGCCGCAGGAACGACGAACAACCAGCGGCATGCACCACCAACGATATTATGAAAAGGAGCGATGTGTCAAGGATCAACGATTTTTGACGGTTTTGCGATCGTTGATCGTCGCTCCTAGCTGTCACACGCTGCGATGTCGCTAACAACGCCGAATGTTCGTCATAAACACCGTGACCCCGACGATATATCATTAGCGATGTTGCAGCGTGTAAAGCACCCTTAAGTCTCACTGCTTCCTAATCTGTATGGTATGTATGGTTCAGCACTTTGTATACTTCTGTGGTAATAAACCAAATCTACTTGTAGATCTGAAGCCTCTGTCACTCCAGCTTTATTTCCTGCCCAGTGCTAACTTCTCATGCTTGAATGATTGCTCCTTTTACTGAAGTCACACAGAATGGAGGCTGTCAGTCATGCAGGAGGCAACGGAGCTGGTTCGGGGAATAGAGCTGGAGTGACAGAGGCTTCAGATCTACAATAGCTCTTCGGTTTCAGTTCTAAATTAATTCCCAGATTGATTTCTCAGTAATTGATAAATGAGCTGGCCAGGGAAAGTTTTGCTGGACTTGTCTTTGAAAGAGCTACATGCATATTTAAATAGTTTGGGGGGGGGGGTAAAATCCTGCTGACATATCCCCTTTAAGTAGGCTAGGCATCTTATTGTCAAACATGCCCTTGACCCAAATATGAGTTGTACCTGAAACAGATGTAGCTGCTATACAGAGATTATTCTTCAGTATTGGTATCTTATTGATAGAAATATGAATGGCTGCTCAATGTTACAGATTAGTGCACCATTACATTTGTAATAATGTTATTAAAAAATAAGCATATGTATGCAATACAGCACTGCTACCAATGACAACAGCCAGGTAGTAAAAATCCGAAATTGTGAGTGCACGCGATGTCAGGCTAAGCACAGAAGCCCCAAACTTGCCAGATGCAGAAATGGTATATCACGGCATCCAAGTTGGTAAAAATAAGTATAAGTATTGTTGAGCAAAAGAAGAGGCAATGAAAGACACATTGTCATGCATGCCGGGTATGGTAAGTGTGGCGGGGGCGCTCAGACCTACATGCGTCTGACACACAACAAAAACACAACCAACAAAGGGGACACCTGGGGACACAATAACAGCAGGTGGGGCCCTGGACTACTGAGACTAGTGAGAGTGGTAGATGGGACACCTCCTATCCTCTCCTGCAGCTATCCCTACTCTCCTAGCCAGTCCCTATACAGTCTCCGCAACTGTCATCAAGCAGGAACCTGAGACCCTACGAAGACCCTAGAAAATCCGCTAGATGGTGAAGGGCAGGTTAAGTTCATTAGACTCCACTGTTGCACTAACAAGACACAAGGTAAGGTAAGACAGACGGTGAAAAAGCAACAAAAAGTGTAAAGCCTGAGAGCAGGAAACCTACACATCAGAACATTCCTCCAAGGCGGCTAGAGAGCAAACGAGTTTGTATCTTCAGCAATGATTGCTGTGAAGACACCTCTATTTAAACCTGAATGGGCATGGCTACAAAGCAGTTGTAGCTGAAACACTCAGCTTTGAACTGCTGGATAACAAATCTGACATAAACTCCTGATGTACTGCAAGAAATGAATTGAATGAATATATGCACAAACAGAGCAGAGGGATGGCATATGCTCTGTTTGTGCATATATTTGTGTTTCTTCATATATTTTGTCATATCATGCCTGATGAATGGACCTGAGATGTCTCGAAAGCTTGCTTTGTAACATCACTGTATTTTATTTTAGTTAGCCATTAAAAGGTATCACAAGATTATAATTTTGTTTCCTCACTGAGAACATTCAATAATTTTTCAACTGGCTAACACGGTACCAAAACCTTTTCACTTGTAGGCAAGAAATGAAACCACATTTAAATGAAGAATCCCAGATGGAAATGAGGGATCCCAACTCAGAATTCATTACTAGTCTCCAAAAATAGAGAGACGGCCATGACACACACGTCTAACTTCCAATGGAGAAAGCAACATGGGTGATCTATGGCTAATGTTTGTATTGACTTTCGTGTAATGCTTATACAAAAGATATCAGTCTGGAATCCAGACTTTTCTGCTCACATGGAATAGTCTAGTTTAGATAGACATGTTGCAAATGATTAGCTGTGAAAAGTATTAGGTTTGTACATTTTTCATCCTTTGAATTTAAACATGTATCAAAACTTTGATTAATTGAAGAAATGTTCTCATCAAACCAAGGATAAAGTAGACATTTTTAGACAGAAGTATTCTGAGCTGAGCCCCTTTAATGTGATTATGCCCCTAAAAAGAAGCAGTGCCAATAAGAATCCTAGTATCTGATTAGAGGTGATTGATTCTGTAGAGAATCAAATTTGATAAAACACCTGAATTTATCAGGGAAATTTAATTTGCATGTTTCTCATTATGCTCAGGGATTTCTTCAGACCTCAGAACAGTGATCTCCAACCTTTATGACCTTGAAAGCAACATTCAGCTTTCGGAGAGTGTCGCGAGCCACATCCAGCTATTGCCCCCTTCACAGTAGTGACAAGCAGAGCCCCCATTACTGTAATAATGACAGCCAAAGCTTCTTCAGAGAAATCACACTGATGCAGTATATCATGATCCAGGGGTTCCAACAATACCCCAATTCAGGATTCTCACATCAAGCTTCAAGCACCTGCTCTGATAGGTAGTATCAATCCGTCACCAGCCTACCATTATCTTAAAACATCCAATTCTAGTAAATGGGCATCCAGATCTGCTCTTCTGTGCGAGGTCACTCACATAATTCACTATCTGGAGACCTGCTCTTCATTGCTAGACCAGGTGCTAATGCAACAAGCTGGCAGGCAGGCTTAAACCACACATCATGGGCCCGTGAGACAAGGGTTGGGGATCCCTGAATTAGAGCATAATCAACGTAGAATTTAAAACAATTACTTACTTGACCATCGTCCTGTCCCTATTGCTCCCGCAGACAACCGTCCAATCCTTTGTGGTTG
This sequence comes from Anomaloglossus baeobatrachus, assembly GCF_048569485.1. Lineage (NCBI taxonomy): Eukaryota > Metazoa > Chordata > Amphibia > Anura > Aromobatidae > Anomaloglossus > Anomaloglossus baeobatrachus. The sequence continues at coordinate 586,309,340 of NC_134355.1, forward strand.
GTTGCAGGGATTCAGCAAGACAGGTAGATGCTACATTGTATGGGCTCCTTCCAGGTATGATATAATTTCTTTCACATGAAGGGATGTGTTCAAAATGCAGCCTGATGTTTCCAGATGGAATAAACATAATTTTTTTTAAATCCACGTGGTCATGGAGTTGTTTATATTTGAAGCAGGGGTCTGGGGGTGAGACCCCGAGGCAGGTGGGGTGAAGGGGGGACAATGTCTCCCATTGCATGATTATAGTGTACAGGAAGAAACATTGCCACGGCCACCAACCAAGCCGGTCACACCCACCAACCAAGCCAGTCACACCCACCAACCAAGCCGGTCACACCCACCAACCAAGCCAGTCACACCCACCAACCAAGCCGGTCACACCCACCAACCAAGCCAGTCATGCCTACTAACCTGGAAAGATCCCATACATTCTAGGCTCAATCAAGTGGTGAGCTGAGAGCTAGTTTTTATTCTGGTTACAAATGTTTGCAAAATTTGAGGAGTATTCACTCCAACTAAAATATGTTTTGTCATGACTAGTCCCTATTCAATAAGTTTGTCATTTTGTATGGCAGTCTTGATGAAGAGTTTGCTAAAGATGCAAAAAGAAGGAGGTAAATCCAGCTCACAACATGTCGCATTGATTGGGTCCAGAGAGTGGAAAGTGTCTCTGAAAAGACGCAACGTAATGGGAGAAAGTAGGAAAAGATCCAGCTGCACATATGTAAAAGATCTTCATTTATTGATATACAAAAAATTGATAACTTCCACAACAGGCTTCTGCTGTAAAACACTGACACATCCCTGATGCATGATGGTGCTTGATTCACCAAACACATCAATGTTTTACAATATAAGCCTATTGTAGAAGTTATCAAGGTTCTAATTATGCATCAATAAGTGAAAATCTTTTACTTCTGTTGAGCAGGATCTTTTTCAATTTTTGTCCAAGAAGTAAGATGAGCTATAGTTATCAGGACTCGGAGGTCTGCACCTCTTAATGAATTTGGTTCATCTTTCAACTCCTGTCCACCACCCCAAGAATTTTTGTCATTATTTTTACCACTTTTGTATAAATTGTGATGAATTTGTGGGTCATGGTCGGCCATGCCTCTTGGCTAAGTTCCTCACATTTTTCAAAATGTTTGCGAAACTGGTTGGGACTGGCATCAAAACACCAAAAGTCATAAAATTATTGCTCAACCATAAGTTACACAAACAGATTGTGACATTTCAAACTGTTTCAAACTGCAATTTCACTTGATGCCCAATTCTGGTTAGATTTGGTTTGAAAAAGGCCCTCTGTGGCCAAAACGTTGCTTATCTTTTTACCTTTTGTATGCAGTAACTAATAAACAGATTCCTTGCATGTGAATATCTGGAGTCTTGGAGCTTTTTGATTATTTATGTCCATGCAATAAAAGAAATAAACACTGTGACCACATAACAGTGACCGTTACAACGCCCCAATGATAAAAAGTGTTTTGTTTCTGGTCTACTTGAAAATGGCTTGTGTGGTTCAAAGTATCAAACCATATTGATATCAGTGGAAAAGCAATTTACTCATCTAGTGCTCAGTAATGAGAATTTCACTATGTCTCTTTTAAGGCATCTTGATAAGGAATTTTCTTATTGAACCGTATTACATTATCTTATGTTACAAGCCCATACTTAATCTTACCCCAGGTTTTCTAATACTCTTTATAACCCTATTGAATTTTTGCTGTTATAACAGACTACTTCTCTTTTATTAGATATCTTGTATGATATATATTTATTTGCATTTCCTGCAAATTAGTTTTAGCCAACATTCAGATTTTCTTTTCTATTTAGAATAATTGAACAGTAAAAGAAAAAGTTTGAAAAAAAATCTACTTAGTCTTTTTTTAGCTTGGTCTGTTTTTATCAAAACTGACTAAAAAAATACCATGGCTACCTGATGTCTAGTTTTAAAGCAAATTTGCTATCTAATTGTTGACACATTATTCCCCCTATGCTTCAGCAAGGCTGGAATTGGGCAGATTAAACTTTGCAAAGAACGTATGAATCAAGCCGCATGCAAGTTATCATGGAAAAACAGTTGCTTCCTTCTGCTCAGGCAATGTTCTCCAACTCTGAGGACTGGTTTTTCCAGCAGGACAATGTGTCATGCCACACAGCTAGGTCAATCAATGTGTGGATGAAAGACCAACACATCGAAATCCTGTCATGGTCAGAACCATCTCCAGACCTGAACCCCATTGAAAACCTCTGGAATGTAATCAAGAGGAAGGCCCGCTTTACACGCTGCGATATCATTACCGATATTGCTAGTGTGCGTACCCGCCCCCATCGGTTGTGCGACACGGGCAAATTGCTGCCCGTGGCGCACAACATCGCTAGGAACAGTCACACTACTTACCTGCCTAGCAACGTTGCTGTGACCGGCGAAACGCCTCCTTTCTAAGGGGGCAGTTCGTGTGGCGTCACAGCGACGTCACTAAGCAAGCGCCCAATCAAAGCAGAGGGGCGGAGATGAGCGGGACGAACATCCCGCCCACCTCCTTCGTTCCTCATTGCTGGCGGGACGCAGGTAAAGAGAGGTTCCTCATTCCTGCGGTGTCACACGTAGCGATATGTGCTGCCGCAGGAACGACGAATAACATCGTTACTGAAAGCTGTGATTAAAAAATCATAGTTATTCCACAAAATATTGATTTCTGCACTCTTCCTGAGTTAAAACATTAGTACTGCTGTTTCTAAATGATTCTATCTATCTATCTATCTATCTATCTATCTATCTATCTATATATATATATATATATATATATATATATATATATATATATAGGTTTCTATGTGGTCTTCCTTGTTTGCACTTATTGTTTCTCCTTACTCAACATGTACACATATTTTGTGCTACCTCACTCTTGAAGTTTTGTCTTTCTCTGTTTGCTTTCCCTATTGTGGTTATTGTGCTTAGTAACCTCTTCCCTGGTTCTTTAGAAGGTTGCGGTATATAAGTCAAAGGCTTATCAGGAACCAATGCCTGAGTTGTCAACACCTAGTCCTGCGGTCAGGGATATTCCAGTCTGCGCAGGGACAATTAGGGACTGGGCTGCTGGAGTACTAATCTGTATAGAAGCCAGGGGCACAAATGCGGCAGTAGAAATATTGAGCTCTTTTTCTGTTAGTATTCCTACATGTGCATAACATTAATCCTTCACCAAAGGAGGGGAAAAAAAGCCAAAAAGCCATGTTAATATCATAATGTATCTACCCACTAAAATAGACATTATCACTAATGATGGGCGAACCCACAGATATCCAGAATTGGCAGGTCCAACCAGATTTTTTTTTTATAAAGAAAAAACAGGAAACAGTTCCGAGATCGGAATTAAGCACCGTATATCTGGCCGGACGCCGATCTCCATACAAGTCTATGGGGACCCGAATCATGCAATTTATAATGGTTGTAGAAAGGACTAGGAGGATCAAAGTTGAAGCGTTATTCTTACCAGTGTCCTGCGTTGCTGCAATGCTACTTCCAGGGCCACTCATTACTCTCATGCATATGCACTGCTTTCCACACCCACCACCAGTCCCGGCATTTGTGATTGGTTATGTGACAGCTTGTCTGACGTGTGTTTACCGAGTGATAGAAGGGAGCAGAAGTTAGTCAGACTCAGTTTAACTTTGACTTGAACCAAGGAGGCTTTAAAGAATTTGCTCTTTTATGGATATAATTTGACTTCCCCAGTTACAGGGGAAATTATTGAATACAAAATTATATTTTAACATTAAACCCCAAAGTTCTTCTGTTAAATAACAGAAATTAAAAAGAAATGACAAAAATTTGGCAGAGTATAACATGAAAAAAAGCAAAAATTATTTCAATAACTGGACCCCACAAAAAAGTAGAACTCTTAAGACAACAAGTGAGAGAGAAAACAAGATATTCTTGGTTATGAACAGGATAAAATGGCCCTGTCTTGAATTGGTTGTTATTATTATGGAAATATGAAGAACATTAATTTGGTTGTGTCTAAAAACGACACTCATACAGTGGATGAGCAAGTGAGCCGATTACAATTTCATGCAGAACAGGTGTATCCCAGTAAATTTCATCTCTATAATTTGTCTCTTCTAAGTTTTATACACACACATTGAAGAAAATAATGTGGAAGAGGAGGCAATACAAGAGAAGTTACACGGAAAGTTTATACAGATTAATAGGAGGAATTCTGGAGGTCATGTAGAGTAATAGAATAGCTGAGCAGCGTAGTATGAATGTTTATATGATATAAATGAGAAAATAAAGGCAGAAGAACACAAGGGAAATCAAAAAGAAAAGTCTCAGCGCAGTCAGTATGGCAGTTACACATACATTTTCTCTGCTGCTGGGTCTAACTATAGAAATAGATAGAATTACATTCAATTTTTTCACATTTGTCGCTGACAAAATTAGTTGATATTTTACTGTTATTGAGATGTTTTTTGCTATTTTGTGGCTCAAGATGCCTTAGCAACAACCAAAAAATATATGGTCTATCTGATTGTACAATAAAAGGTTATCTCCTGTCTTCCCATATTTATTACATGGGTCCCATCTTAATAAGCTGATCACATGGCATTCTGCCACTGGGAACCCCTGAGGTTGCCTAATCTGTGGGGAAACCTGGCAGCAAATGTTCAATAGCCCAGTGGCAAAGTCGCAGGTAAAGTAAAGCTAATCCGATGAGAGCTGTTGTAGACAATCTCCATTTTAGTTAATACAGTATAGATTAGAGTAATGAATTGGGACAGCTATTTACATCCAATTCCTAGGATATTTGAGAATAGTTTTTTCTTCATACCAGACAACCCCATCTAGCATGGTATGGTTGACCTCATTGACACTCTAGAGATGAGCAGTTTCATGCAAACTCAAACAATTTGAGATTTAATTTGAAGATTGCAAAAAAATCTTGCCTGCCATCATTTCCCACATTGAAGCACTATATAGTGTGCTATAATTGATTTGTGGTGCCGCACAAGCCTTCCCATGAAACCCTGCACATATAACATCTTATGGATCATCATATCTTGTATTGTGGTGGTCAGTACTTGGGTTATTAAAGATCAGCGGTTCCCAGTGGAGCACATTTTATATGGCAGAGTCATTTTCCATCTTGAGTTGCTGGGTAAAGGGGGCTTTACAAGCTGCGACATCGTTAACGATATATCGTCGGGGTCACGGTGTTTGTGACGCACATCCGGCGTCGTTCATGACATCGCAGCGTGTGACAGCTAAGAGCGACGATCAACGATCGAAAAAAAGTCAAAAATCGTTGATCATTGACACGTCACTCCTTTTGATATTGTTGGTGGTGCATGCCGCTGGTTGTTCGTCGTTCCTACGGCATCACACATCGCTATGTGTGACACCGCAGGAACGACGAACATCTCCTTACCTGCATCCACCAGCAATGAGGAAGGAAGGAGGTGGGCGGGATATTCCGCCCGCTCATCTCCGCCCCTCCGGTTCTATTGGACGGCGGCTGTGTGACGTCGCTGTGACGCCGCACGAACCGCCCCCTTAGATAGGAGGCGGTTTGCCGGCCACAGCGACGTCGCAGAGAAGGTAACTCCATGTGACGGGTGTAAGCGATGTTGTGCGCCACGGGCAGCGATTTGCCTGTGATGCACAACCGACGGGGGCGGGTACGCTCGCTAGCGATATCGATAGTGATATCGCAGCGTGTAAAGTGCACTTATGTCTCTGGAGCATGTAAGCTCTTATGGTTAGTGGGGGCCTCTCTTTTTCTCCTTCTTTCTTGTGATAATGAACCTGCTGCAGTAGTGGCTAGTCCATAAGGTGACGCCAAAGTACAACCAGTCAGAGAAGACACAATGATCTAAGTCTCGGACATGTACCACCCCAGCAGGGGTCAAACCGCTCGGATCCGGGTGTCGCTACTCGTGGCTCGATGGTCTCTGGACCCGGGGGCTCGGGGGTCTCTCCAAAACGTGATGGGGAGTTAGTTACAGCGGAGTTAGATAGTTCGTGACCCCACCCGTGGTGTGCGGTAATAGGGACTACCGCCACTGCCGTTGGGAGTACCCGGGGTGATGGAGTGGGGCAGCCAGATGATGATACCTTCCATGGGTAGGGAAAGGCCCTGGGACCCTGGATGGTGGGATGGATTGCAGGGGGAGCGCAGACTCGCTGATAGCAGGGTTTAATCAGGTACTCACTCAGAGGGAAAGCAGATGCTGACAACGTGGTAAACCAAGTCCCTGGGTGCCGCTGCCCTCTTGGGGAGCTCGTCTGGGTTCCATCCCCTGCAGAACTGCCTGATAGTCTGGTGCCTGCCTCCGTGCACAAAATTTTAGAAGTGTCTAAGTGGCCCGTAAGCTTGAAGCTGTCTGGGCACCGCTCCCTACTATGGGTAGTAGAGGAGCATGCTTTCAGGAGCTCACACTTGGGATTTCAGTGGGCTGCTTTGTTTGGAAAGCCCTATCCCCCTCGTTGCGCTAGTGCCCCCTATCTCTGAGTTTCGTGGGAACAGTCCATAAAGGCCCTCGACAGGTTAATTGCCGGGCTTCTTGAAGCCTCTCCCCGACGTGGGGTCCAGTACCCCGACATGCTTTTGGCCCCAGACTGGCTATGGGACTGCAGCTGTCGACCGTCCTCCTCGACTAGCCAGGCACCCAGTCCCAATATCCCATGACCGGGTCTCCAACTCCTCTGGGTCCAGACCACTGTTTGCAACCCAATCTGCTTCTCCCCTGGGAGCTCCAACTCCCAGCTTCCTCAAGCTCCTCACTGCTCGAGGGCTACCACTGTTCTCTTTGCTCCCCTGGACTGACTTGTTACCTCCCACCTTCCTGCCTAACCCCTAGGTGGGCAGCCTTATTCCAGCTTAGCAGCCCACTAGTGTGCCTGACAGATTGTGGTGCGAGGTGTGATTAGGATTTTTGGTGGAGGCAGTGCCGCAAATTGGGAACCCAGAACCATGGGGTGTTGAGTCCTGTACTGGGAGATAAAGAGCGTACAGTACCCTCTGACGACCTGACTAGTCTAGGGGCGTCACATAAGCAGGATCGAGAGATGGAGAATCAGACAAGCTGGGATCGGTGCACAGGAGGTCTTGTCAGGACAGAGGAAAAAACAGAGACAATTGTCAGAGGGCAAGTTGAAGTCGGTATATAGAGAGGAAATGTCAGAACAATAGCAAAGAGCAGAAACAACGTCAGAAGGCAGTCCTGGATCAGTACACACCGAGATGAAGTCAATAAGGAGGGGAAATGGTCAGAACACCGGGACAGACTGGGCTGAAACTGAGACTGAGATGGAGGGGTGACACGGAGGGGTCAGGGTAGATAGACATAGGTGGTAGTGGGACAAGATTAGAGAGACAAGAGCAAAGTCAGGGACGAGTATTTGCCGAGTATACGGAAATATCACTGTTTGCGCTGCAGCAGTATCGGCTCCATAATAAAGCCGAGGAGAGGTCGGAATCGAAGTTTGGAGGAACCCCTCCCCCAGGGTCAGGGAGAGGCCAAACACCCAGGGAGGACCAAAAGGGTAAGCCAGTTCTGCAGGAAGCTGGGCCTACAGAGCAAAAGGCGTGAGACCGGCTCTGCAGGATGAAGGGCCTGCAGAGCATGATCATGACATTTCTCTTCTGTAGTCTGTATGACATTATGATTAGTGGGGCTCTCTCTTCCCACATTTTCCAAACAATTTCAAGCTTTTCAGTATTCAGTCAGTGAAACAATCTGGCACTCACAGGTGAGTATGGTGAAAATAATGAGGTTTTATTTATGTGGTCCACAAGATAATGTGTATAATGTACTCAATGTTTTGGTCGATATTGACCTATTTCAAACATAGTAGTCAGTGTACAGGGTAAATTTGGTGTGCTTTCTAATTAACTCAACACACAGCCAGTCATGTCTAAACCACTTGCAATGACTGCCCCCACAACCAGAACATTCATGCTTAAACAATGTCCCTAGCTGAATTGCCAACAAAACCCCTTTTTGTGACCTGTTGAAGACCCGCTTGCTGAACTAGAGCCCCCGTGTCCCCCACAAAATGACTTAGCAGGAGCCACCATCAGACGCATCCGCAAGCAAATATCCTTATTGTTCCAATAATGCATACAAGGCCTCATTGCCTCCTTCTAACATAGTAACAAAAATATCTCCACATTCTCTCCCTTCCAACTGTGATCCCTAACTTCCTTTTTTAGATGTGCCCCCAAAGGGCCCTCAAAACACACGTATATCTCGCTCCTGGTCCTATCATCCAAATGCACCAGATAATCCTATTTTTCCTTTTCCCCTACACTCTATTCCACCCTGACACCTGAACAGCTACTCTGTTGCTGAGCCTCCACTCTATACTGTGATATGACCATGGTTACGACTAAGGAAGACTCTCTTCCGAAACGTGTCAACCGCATCCCCATGTCTGTACGTGTAATGGATTTCAATTAGCTCTAATAAATGGGATTTTAATAATGGATATTTTCCCTGAATGAAGATGTTTTTGTTGCCAGATTCCACCTCCTTTTCTGTGATACTACCTCAGTCTATCCGAAACCCGACCCAGAACATACTGGGCCTAACCATGGTCCCACTGGAGACCGTGAATCCCTAGATAACGATCATTTTGCTGCTAAATTCTGTAACACATTCAACACCTGGCCCCATAAATTGGGACTGCCCATAGCCAAACTTTGACTAACCCTAGCAGCTACCCCCACACTATCAACCCCCTGAACTATTACCAACAACACTCCCAACAGGCAAATTAGCAACAATCATTGACTCCTTACCAGGCTGCCTTAGAAAAATTCTTAAATCAGGCACAATGTTGACCTCTGGGACTTTTTCATCTAACAAAGAAGTGGTGCCCTCTTCTCCACTGAATTCGGAGCACTGAACATCTTCATCAGGTCTAGGGGACCTCAGGTGGAAAAGGCCAATGCCGTTGACCTCAACCACCCCTTCCGACTGCTGGAAGGCAGTTCCCCTCTTTCCAAATGTTGAGTTTGGCTCCTGTTACTGAGACCACAGGGGCCACTGTCACTGTGCTGAGCCTCCGCCCTCCCTGCCAACCTCAGGGACATTCAACTTACGCACTCTGCTGAAGAGTTTGCTCCCAAGCTGGCAGATCCCCGGTGTCCACTGCTGTGCTGGACCGTCGCCCAGCAGGTTGCTCATTCACTGAAGGCCCTCATCTTCCCTGCCAACTGCTGGCAGCTTCACCAACATATTCCTCCTGGGTGTGACCCCTGGCTGGAACATCACCAGGGCCACCGTAAAACAGCTTCAGGACCCTGCAGGCCATGATTTTTTTTCTCTCATGTGACATATTATATCACGACAGGTGAGAGAAAAATTATTTTTATGGTTAGTGTCAGTAATGTTTAATGTGAAAACTGTTATTGGTTCAATAAAGGCGATAACGTGACTGGGGACTGGGAAAACCGGCCCCCATTGTGTTCTCCAGGGTCTCAGCTACCTTCAGTAGCTGAAACCCCAAAGATTTTATGAAGCTGTGTGGGCGCTATCCACTATTTCCTCATTGCCGCTTTTTAAAGTACCCTAACTGCTGCTGTTAAAAGGTGTATTGGCGATCGCTAAGGTGCTAATAATTCTCATTGTTTATATTTTTGTGTATAGCACTTTTTGAGCATAGGAAATACTTAACAACTACGTTAGAGGAAATAGAGACATTTAACGCTGACCCCCAGTCCTGCATGGGACCGCCCTTGACCCTCCCAGAAAGGGCCCTAATTGTCAGTATTTGCCCTCTTTGGGGTAAGTTTATAGTAACTCCTCCCAGTTTCTGTAAAGAAAGTCCTTAAATTTGCCAGGTCTCTATCTGAAAAACTGAGACAGTCCTGAAAAATCATCAGTAATCGCTATTTAAAAAATGCTATTTAAAAAGTTTACCTTTCAGCACCTAATTATAGTAAAACAATAGGAACATACAAGCCACCCGCTGTGATTTGCCGCCCTAGGCAATGGACCTCCAATGTCCACTGGAACATGTGCCTTAGCATGTGATGCGTTAAAGCTTGACACAGGATTGTCTTGGGAGGACCAAGTAGCAGGTAACTTAACGCAACCTTGTTCAAACAAGGAACATCCTAATTTGATGATTTCCAAAGACACGTGTAAAGAAAAACAATATTTTGGGGATTCATTCAGATTTACAACAATATTCTGTTAAATTGAACACGCTAGACATTAATAGCGGCCTTAATTCCAAATGCAATCTATGAGAATTCAGATTTTTATAACTGTACATATCAGATTTTACGTTTCATATAGAGAATAATGACACTAGAAAAGCAAAAGAATGAGGCCTTAAAAAGCATGTATGAGCCATGTGACATCTTACATGGCAGATAGTATGTCAAATGTCTATTTTTCTGTAAAGAGCCAAGCACAGGAGTAGGTCTCACTTGGTAATAACTCTTGCCATTATCACACAAGGAGTCTGCTGCTGCTATGAACATAAAGTAGCTATTAGCTAATTATTTTCAATTTTGCTATGGCTTCCTTTGAAACACAACGAAAAACTAACACAACCTTGAGAACTACAGAAGAGCATAAAAGGGGCATCTGAACCTAAGCCTGTTGCTTGAAGAATTATGCAAACATGTATTTATAGATACAAATAATGAATTAGTTCCAAATTTTGCTTTGTGATCTTCAACATTTCAAAAAGTGATCTCTATTTGATAGAAATGTCCTTTGATAATTTACAGATCCTGAAATGTTCTCCTTGTGGGACCTCTAGTGATCATCAGGAATCAAAGTGATGCATTTTCTTGCAGTGGTATCACAGTGGAAAATAGGTGGTACACATTGCGACAATGACCATCTCATCAATAGACAATGGGTTGACCTGTCGAAGCTGCAGCTAGTCATGCAATAGCTTTGCACACTTTCACAATATAAATTTACAACTGGAATGGCCACTTGATCCTTTAGCCGTTTTGTCCAATGCTGAACAAACAAACAGAACTGAAAAAGGTGAGTGAGATCATCCTGTGATGCTGCGTATTCATTAGCATGTTAGCTCGCCTACAGGGGTGTACTAACATGCTAATGGAGCCGACTAGCCAGGGGAACTAACGACCAGGGGACTAGTCCGCTCTCTCATTAGCATACAATAAAAGATCTTTAGAAATACTTTTTCTATAGATCTCTTTATCTATGCTAGTGTATACAGGGACAGGCAGGGATTAGCAATATGCAAACAGGACCGCTTGTGATTCTGGGTGCATATTGAACCTGACAGGTTCCCTTTAAACATGTGATCCAGACCATGATGGCAGTCTTCTCCATATATGCACACATTCTATGCAGCTATTTATTTAGGTCTTGTGTCTTTTAAGGGTAATAGCTAGGCCTCCCCTCCCATTGTCAACACCTTACAGAGAAAATCATTCCAATATTACAGTTCCAGACTATATCTCAAGCCTACAGGGCAGCTAACCTTATGATAGAGTCCCTACCAACCCAGAAGGATTCACCCTTTTACAGGACCTAAGGTCCAACCTGGATTTATTCTTATCATTCTCACTGGTTCCCACTACCATGATCAATATCAAAACTCTAGAAAACTCACAGATCTGTTTATTCTGATTGATAATACACACCATCCATTACCAGCTAGCTAGCAATTCACACAGAACTCTCATAGGCCCATCTCCTATATAGCAAAACAAGCATGAAATCAGATTACTATCTTTAACAGTAAATTGCTTTATAACTGTCCACCACATAATTCAATCAACTGTCCTTACAAGGAAGGTGGCTGAACTGTTTTGAGTCTGAGATTGTTGCTCAGTCTGACAGGTGACTTCTTTACACAGGAGACCGTGGACTGAAAGTGTAGGGTTAACACTTATCATGGACTGTGGAAGAGACCAGTGTGAAAATCCAAAGAAAGATACCATCTATTTGAGCTGGTTATGATCAATGGCCTCCATACACATTCAATGAATATCATATGAACCAACTGATATTAATGAGTCAAGCTGACAATCTTATAAGTATGAAGTCATCAGCCAGTTGATGGTAAGGGGAGATGATGATCAAGTAAGTACGATTTTGGACTGCATAGCTCACTATTTGGGAGATAAGCGTTTAGCCAACATGGTAATGGGAAGTTATCTCCTAGAAAACACAGAAGAGCTCTGCCAAACAAGCTCTCCTGTATATGAGAGAGTAGGCTGAGATGACTGTCAGCCAAACGATTGTCTGAAACAATTGTTCAGCCAACAGCCATTTAATGTACATGGACGTTTTAACATACATGGATAGTCTGGAGGTGCGGCACTAGGTAGTCACTGTTTTGTAAAGTTTTCCTATCGATCAAACGCAAGTGGCAGTAAAGACCTTCATGAGTTTGACCATAATCCCATGGGTCAGGAACCATCACTGGCAATTTTCAACCAAATTGGTGGTTATTGGGGCCTGTTTTCCTGACATCACATTGAAAACATTTCAAGGAATGCTCACTAGCACCAGATCTTTGAAAATTCTAATTTGCTGGCATCACCTAAATATCCCCCCAAAAATTGACTAGTGACAAATAAATTTGTATAAATCTGAAAAGTTTGTAATTGCAAATGCAAATGAGGGTTGGAGAGAGAGAAAAAGAGAATGTCGTTGACCATAAGAACTTACGATATTCAGAAAAAAGAGAGAGGGGACTCTACTCAACATAAGAGCTTATGTACCGCCCTGAGAGGGGCTTGGCCGCTTCTCCGCTGCTCGGGCCGAGCCGCTCAAGGTCCGGGCTCGGGTTGTCGGTGGCACGAGCGCCTCCAGACCGGGGACCACGTCGCTCTGTTAAGGGGAGGCAGTGGGGTGGTGGTGGTGGTGTGTGACAAGGTCTGCAGCTGGGGCCACGTTGTTGTCGGACAGGTCGTGACGCCACCCACGGGTCGTGGTGACGGGATGCACCACCACTGCGGCTGGAGTGGAGGGTATTCCCGGGATCGGTGTTGCGGCCGCAGCCAAGATGTTAGCCCCTCCGTGGGTAGGGGCGGTGTGTCCCAGGGCCTGGTTGGGAGGGACTGGCGACGGTGTTGTTGTCGGGGTGCAGGGTGCCGTGCTGCGGTGTAGTGTCGTGCCCTGATGGCACTAGTGTACTCACGATTAATTCACACTCAGAGTCACTGGTAAACCAAAGTTCGGGTCTGGTCGGGTCCCGCAGCTGGCTGCTTGTGTCCCTTGTGAGGCTGATGGTGGCCCCTTTCCCTTGCACCTCTTGTTTAACTGTTGGCTCCCCTGCCTGGGCAGTGGTAGCCCGCTCCCCGGCGTTGAGCTGCTGGAGGAGCCCTCGGTTGCCCGCAGGCGCTGGCCCGTCGGATGTTTGGCCCTTGGCGGTGGCTCTCACCTGGTATCGGTGGGCTTTTGCCTTCTTTTGGGACTTTGGGTGAGGATGAACCCGTGAGGTCCAGACTGCAATCAGTTAATTTGCCTATACTCAGTGGCTTCTAAGCTAGGACGGGGTCTGAGTACCCGGTTTCTGGTGCTCCGGTAAACGGTTGACTCCCCGGTTAAGGGCCGGCGGGCTCCAACCCTGGCCCGGTCCCTACGGTTCCGTCGGTTGCTGTACCGGTACTACTGCAGGTGGCCACCACCGTCTGCCTGCCTGACATTACGGGGATCCCAGGCTCCAACCCGGGTCCCTGACAGCTCTGCTCCTCTACACCTCCTGTCACTGTCACTCTCTCTGACTAAACTGTTTGTATTTCCTGCCTCAGGACAGTAGTCTCCTCGGTGGGGGTGCCTTTCCGCCTGACTTCGCCCACCGGGTGTGCCCTACTGGCCCTGAGGAAGGCATCAGGTCTCCCTCTCGGGGTGACTGATGTGTCCTCACAAGGGATGGGTGTGTGTGTGTAATGTGGTAGGTGTTGTTACCTGGTCCAGGGCGTCACACTTACACTGTACACAATAGAGAGAGGACCCTGCTGATAATGATGATGAGGGATAGTGAGGTCCTCACTGACCATAAGAGCTTATTTGGCGCCCTGGACTAGCCAGGTCATCACAGGAACTACAACACAACACCCCCCCACCCCGAGATAGGCACATCAGTCAGACACAAATCCTTGTTGCCTCCCTCCAGGGGCTGATGTCCACACCAGGTGGGGTGGAGGCAGGCGGTTGGCCCCACCACTTGGCGTCACGAACAGGATCTTACCGTTCTACCGGCTGGTAGAATTGCGCCTTGTGTCCCGCCGGCGGTATCCGGCTGAAAAATTTCAGAAGCCGCCATCTTGGGCGCGAAGATTTTCGCACTCGAGCGTCTTCTCGAGCAGTGGAGGCGCGAAAGCCGAAGCTCCGTTCCTGAAGAGGAGCTGCTGAGAAAAGACCAAGGGGGGACGGATGGCGTCCGGCCGCATGTAATCCGCGGCTATAAAAACAGGGAAGCAGGACTCTGTCAACAATCGGGTTCCTGGAACTCTGAAGCTGCGAGGCCATGTCAACCCCGCATGCACCGCCCGTGGCCAAGCAGCCCACATCCAGGACCGTGGCGTGGATGAAGGCCCGAGTAACTGAGTCCAACCAACGTCATCGGAATCAGATACGTCTCCTGGCGGAGCAGTGGACCACCGAGGTGGAAGCGCTGGTTGCGATTGCCCAGATGCACGAGATGGGAGCCAACGTGACGGAGCTGGTGAGTGACCCACACCTCCATATCCCACAGGGACTGGCCACTGCGGCTGGGAGATCCGGTCCGATCCTGGCCCTTGTACCGTCCCTGCCACTACCCATGGGGCACCCCAGCGCTAACCTGCCTGACCTGCTGCCCCATGCTACAGCGGTGGGGCCCAAAGTGCTGAGTGCCGGGGGTCCGGAGGTTGGAGAGCTTGCGGAGGCTGCAGGTCCGGATACTGCCGCGACTGGTGGCGACTCACCTGGCGCGGAGGAGAAGAAGGCCCCGGCAGTCCGCCTGGCCCTAGAGGGAGCGCCTGACAATGAAGGGGTTAGGAGTGATGATTCTGGACCTGACTCAGAGCCAGTTTCGGAGTCCGAGGAAGCGGGTGAGAGCCTTCGCCACGGCGGTGTACCGGTAGCTTTCTATAGCCCGCGCGCCGGTGGAAATGGATACCGAGCGCCCCTTTCCCAACAGACCTGCCACCGCATGTTTGAAATATTGGTAGCGGAGGGTGAGGCCACCTCAGAGGAAGAGTCGGAGTAAGGCAGCGGCCACTCCATTGCACCGTTGTCCCCGTTGGGACAACCAGTACCGTTACCTGTTGAATGATGAAAGTAATCATCCGAAGATGTCACCTGATTGTCGACTGTGATTGAACCGACCGTTGCCGGCAAGTAGTCCCCGTAGGGACCCTTTGTACTGTGCATAAGAAACTGCTTATGGACATGCCCGAGAACTAGCAGGGCAACCACAAACTAGTGGAAATGTAAATATGTTGGCATGTTTCTGTTGCTGCCTCCGGAGAGGCAGATTGGAGGAAGGGCCCGCAGCAGAGTAGGCTGGGGCCCAGCCACCACCTGGACCGGTGGCCATCCTCCGGGGGTCAGGGGTTCCCCTGGACGTGGGGTCCCCTGAAGTGACTATAGGGTACAAAACACCATACCCGTTCCCGCTTGGGCAGCCTGGATCTGGACTGGGGTCAAGGGGTGCTGCCCACTTCTTAGGGGCAGCATCAGGGCCAGGTTGTTTGGGTGGGAGAGCAGAAGCCGACCGTTTAAATAAAAATGTCTACCGTTTGTAACGTTAAAGCACTGTGCCTCCCGTTAAGGGAAGTTCATAATAAGAATACTTTGTTGAATGTTTTCATACATGTTTTTATATTTTTGCAGTTTTGAAAAAAAAAAAAATAAAACCGGTGATGGACGGGCAGCCCGCGGACGGTCTGCATTTAACCAACGGGGAATGTGGCGCCCTGGACTAGCCAGGTCGTCACAGGAACTACAACACAACACCCCCCACCCCGAGATAGGCACATCAGTCAGACACAAATCCTTGTTGCCTCCCTCCAGGGGCTGATGTCCACACCAGGTGGGGTGGATCCAGGCGGTTGGCCCCACCCACTGTGGAGTTCACAGTCCTGGAGGCGGGAAAGGAAGTCAGAGATGAGTTAGGGAAGGGAAAGAGTGAGGAGTAAAGTGGTAGTAGAGGAGCAAACTGACTGTGTCCGGGTACGTGGCCCGGGCATCAAGAGCAAGGTTGGCAGACGGTGGTGGCCATCTGCAGGAGAGGCAGATCAACGTGGAACCGTAGGATCGGGGACAGGCGGTGGCCCGCCGGTATCGAACCGGGGAGCGAAGTGAAGCCAGCACAAACCAGCAGGGCCTGCGGACCCCGACCAGGCTTGGAGTCGCCGTTAAACAGGTCAAATCCGTTAGTGACCAGAACTCCAGGGGTTTCCAAACAGCCAAGACCCGATTGAAGGCAACCGTCCAAACAGCAGAAGGGAAATACAGCTACCGCCACAGCTAGAGTTCCCAGGGCCAGAGCCTGCAGGCAAAAGGGCTCCTCCAGCACATATCCACGCTGGGGAGCGGGTTACCGGTGGGAAGCCATCGGGACCGAAGATACACAAAAGATGCAGGGAAAGGCAGCCACCACCAACCGTCTGGGAGAAACCACAGCAGCCGGCTGCGGGACCCGTCCATCCAGCCGTTTGTTTTACCAGAGACTTGCATCCGTTTGTGGCTGAGTGAGTACTACCATGCCATCCGGCACCGCGCTGCGCAGTCCAAGCACCCCCCTGCACCTTGCCAACCCTGCCTCCCCGTCACCTCACTGGGCCCCGGGACCACCAACCCCCCTACCCACGGATGGGGAAAACATCTCAGCTGCTCCCTAACAACGCTCCCGGGATCCCCGTCAACAGCAGCGGTGGTGCCCAACCTCACCACAACCCGTGGGTGGCGTCACGGACCAAATCCCCAAACCAAACTAATCCCCTTTCACTCACCGGCGAGGAGCACCGCTCGAGTTCCCGGATCCGGCCCAACACTCGAGCCACCGAGCAGCAGGAGCAGCAGCAGCGCCGGACCCAAGCGTGGTGAGCGCAGCGCCCTCCCCGCCCGCAACACTTACTAACTACACTTACTAACTACACTGACTCTGGAGATGAAAGTGAATCTGCCAAAAAACTGTGCTCAACTGGGAACCGTTGAATTGGGATAGCCCAGGTACTGACCACCAAGTTATGATAATCTACATTAGTCATATCTGCAGGTCATTAGGGCAAATCCCTCATGGCCAAGCAAAAAGATATTAGCCCACTGTCTGATGCTTCAAAAGTGTGAGAAATGGCTTAGAGCAAGTTTTTTTTTTTTTAACAAACCGCAAATTAAATATCAAGAAACTTGACAGGAACTCCATTCTTCACAGATCAATCTGATCATCACTAATGGTTACCTTATCAGTACAAGGGAAACTCTCATTGTCCTTTTGGCACTATATGATATGTATGATGGACAACTCTCCATAATAATTATAAAGATATGATAGGTAAGGGAGATTTAAAACACCAATAAGGAATAAGTAAATAGTGCCCCCCCTGCAGGCAAAAATCCTGCAGGTGACAGCTGTATATGACAGTTGACACATGTCAAGCATCGGCACATACCGGTTTTGGAAACAATCAGGGCTGATGAACAAGTTAAATACTGCCGTAAATCGCAATAGCGGTATCCAAGAGGTTGAAAGGGCGTATAAATACGACCTTTAAGAAGATCACTCGCCCCCGCAATCATAATTGCTGATGATCCCAGAGTATAGTGGCCTGGTAGGTCCTGCAATAAGCAGGGTGTAAAAGACACGTCTCGTGCTGTAGTACAGGAAGGAATACAGCAGTACAGACCAGACCAGCTATTAAAGTAAAATATATTTATGTCCCACAGTAGGACTAAAATGACAGAAAATAGAAAAAGTAGTTCAGCTCACCCTTCCTAAAGTCCAGGTCAGGATCGGTGTTGGTGCACGGAGCTGCCCTGGCCTCAGGCAGAACACAGACAAGGAAACTAGAGTATGATCTCCAGCACTTCAAAGAAGGTTAAAAATATTTATTGAGGTTCTATTAAAAAAGATCCATCGATCATGAAAACAGTGAGGGGGGACACATTAAGAGAAATCCAACATGTTTCAGCTAGTGCACGCACCTATATGCACCTGTTCACTTTACTTGGGTGTTTCATACATGCATTTTTTCAGGTGCCTGCTATAGAGACTTTTCTACTAGCAATTACTGGAAATTGTTTCCAGGTTCCTTTCCATTCCAAGTGAGACTTTTCAGTATATCTGTGTGCACATTAGACATGTAAGTGCAATCCTTGAATAAGGCTCTACTAGCTGAAACATGTTGGATTTCTCTTAATGTGTCCCCCCTCACTGTTTTCATGATCGATGGATCTTTTTTAATAGAACCTCAATAAATATTTTTAACCTTCTTTGAAGTGCTGGAGATCATACTCTAGTTTCCTTGTCTGTGTTCTGCCTGAGGCCAGGGCAGCTCCGTGCACCAACACCGATCCTGACCTGGACTTTAGGAAGGGTGAGCTGAACTACTTTTTCTATTTTCTGTCATTGTATTTTGGCTTTATTCGTGCTCCCATTCCACAAGTGTGTACAGCTACTTAGTTCACACCAAGAATTATTTACTATGGATCGGTGGAGTTTAAGGAAAAATAAATTTGATCAGATTTTTAATATAACTACTAATAATGATACAGTGATGGAGGGTGACAATATGGATATGAACAATCTTCTTATGAACTTAGAGAAATTGAAAACGAAAGAAATGAAGCTTTGGTGGGATTCCACATCTTTAATAAGTTATAAGGACAAAAACCTCATTCCAAGAGGATTAAGAATGAATAAAAGACCCACTTTTTCTGAGTATCCAGACACTTTCCTCAATAAGTGGAACTCTATTCTATCTGCCTGTTCAGTGCAACGATATTTGGGATTAGAACGACGTGTCAACGATCAACGACTAGATGAGTATTTTTGATCGTTAGCAGTCGTTCTTATGTTTCAAACGCAACAACGTCACTAACGAGGCCGGATGTGCATCACGAATTCCGTGACCTCAACGACATCTCGTTAGCGATGTTGTTGCGTGTAAAGCCCCCTTTACTGAAAAAGTAAAAAAAATAATGAAAATGTTTAAAAAGTAAAAACACACACAAAAAGAGCAGACAAACTACAACAACTCACTTCGCAACCAAATACGCAGCAATTGCATTAAAACAAAAATTTCACTTTTTCATCATTGTGACATGCAAAAAATAATTATTAAAAGCGATCATAAAATCATATTTAAAGAAAATGGTATGGATGAAAATGACAAACCATCCTGCAAAAAAATAAACCCTAATATGGCTCATTTGGAAATAAAATAAAAAAGTTACAGCTCTCAGACTGTTACGGTTGCTGTGGCACTGGAGACTATGTTCGGATTTTTTGCTACTGCCCATGTGCGAGCACTGGAGACTATGTTCGGATTTCTTGCTACTGCACATGTGCAAGCGCTGGAGACTAAGTCCTATCTTGGAGCCATTGCACATGTGCGGGTGACATCATCGCTGACACGAGGTCACATGTCTCTGACACCTTCTATGCCGATTGGTCACTGGTCATGTGCTTGTAACGCTTTGCTCGGTCATAGGCCAGCGTGACGTCATTGCTGTCATTCTGGCATCTGGTATTGCACTCTGCACTTGTGCTACTATTATTTACAGCGGCACACTTATATACTCTTCCTCACTCATTAACCTATCCCTTTTACGTTAATGCTAAATACGGTAGTCGTTGTGACTTTAACAGTACACGCCATGATTGGTTCTAGTATCACTGAGACGTATCAGTGTCAGTACTGCTTCCGTAGTACAAGATACCCCTTATCCCCTGCCATAGTCTGCAGCAGAGACTTTGCACGGTGGACCCTGACTGTCTGATATCCCTTTGGTTTTTATAATCAGATAGCTCCCATAACACAGACTATGACAATGGAAAAAGAATGAATTTTTGTAAACTATAGTTTTTATTGTGTAAATGTACAAAGCTTAATAAAATTATATAAATCTGGTATTGGGATTATCATTCTGACCCGAAAAAAAAAAGGTTTTATCATTTTTACTGCACGGTGAACTGCACACAAAAAAAGAAATGATAAAATAAGGCTATGTTTACATTTCCGTTTTTTTTGCATAAGTCACCTGCGTTGCTTGACGCTTGTGACTGATGCATTGTAAAACATGTGACAAGAAATGGAATTGAGTGTCAGGAGAAAGCGGATTCCTTTGGTGAAATTATTTCAGTATGTAAACATTATTATAACGGAATCCTGCACCATAGACTTACAGTATGCCTCTTGACGGATTCCAACGGAATCCTGCGGGGAGCTTTTTTTGCCGCAACAAAAAACGTTGCATGCTGTGTCCCTCCCGCCCAACGGTCAGTCAGTAAACGACTGATGCGCCAGGCGGCGGATGCAACACAGGGTCATCAGTCACAATCCGCCGCTCATACAAGTCTATAGGAAACAACAAAATCCGCCAAACGAATTGCGTTGTTTATCAGAACGGCGGATTGTGACTGATTGTGACTGTGTCCTAAACTACGAAAATGTGAACATAGCCTTAAAACAATAAATGAAGTTCTGGTTTTTGTTAATTCTGCATGTGAAAAATTTGAATAAAAAGTGATAAAAAAAATGTATATACTGCAAAATGGTAGCCAATGAAATCTTGAAAACGATAAGCTCCCATACAGTTCTGTTTGACAAAAAATAAAAAAAGCTACAGCTGTCAGAACATGGCACAAAAAAACGATTAAAAAAGAGCATTTTTATTGTGTGATAGCAGCAAAACATAAAAAAATTATAAAATCTGGAATCGCTATAATAGCACCAACCCAAAAAATAAATCTATCCTATCGCTAACACTGCACGGTGAACAGTGCTGTCTATTTCTTCATTCTACCTCCCAAAATTTAGTTTTAAAAGAACCAACCAGCAGGATTTTCTATATGAGTTAAAGGCAGGACCATACAGGGAGTAAGATGCTGATTGCAGACATACTTGATATAGAAAGATTCGATGGTTGGTTGATAAAATACTGTATTTTTAATCAAAGCTGCAGAAATTCACTGCACTTTAATTGGCG
Source organism: Anomaloglossus baeobatrachus (assembly GCF_048569485.1). Classification (NCBI taxonomy): domain Eukaryota; kingdom Metazoa; phylum Chordata; class Amphibia; order Anura; family Aromobatidae; genus Anomaloglossus; species Anomaloglossus baeobatrachus. The sequence goes on from NC_134355.1 coordinate 586,330,493, forward strand.
TGTGCAATGTGGGCGAGCCTTTGTGGGTCAGGTCCTCCTCTTTATTCTTCTTTCTCCGGCATCCTCTGGGTTGCCCCATTTCCCATTTCTTTATGCACATTGCAACAGGCATTATCTCTTCATTAAAACAGTGCTGTAGTCCGCGCATGCGCGTACCGCAATCTCCGGCAGCACTTTATTGAAGACACAGCGTTGAAGACTAAAGCCTGCTTTACACGTGTCGATATGTTGTGCGATCGCATTTGCGATCGCACCCGCCCCCATTGTTTGTGCTGCATGGGCAATTTGATGCCCGTGTCGTACAAAGTCGTAAACCCCCATCACACGTACTTACCTTCCAAACGACCTCGCTGTGAACGGCGAACATCCTCTTCCTGAAGGGGGAGGGACGTTCGGCGTCACAGCGACGTCACACAGCAGCTGGCCAATAGAAGCGGAGGGGCGGAGACGTAAACATCCCACCCACCTCCTTCCTTCCGCATTGCCAGCAGCTGCAGGTAAGCTGCAGTTCATCGTTCCTGAGGAGTCACACGGAGCGACGTGTGCTGCCTTGGTAACGATGAACATCCGGAGCACAGAAGGACGTTCGATTTTTTGAAAATGAGCGACGTGTCAACGAGTAACGATAAGGTGAGTATTTTTGCTCGTTCACAGTCGCTCATTTGTGTTACACGCTACGATATGTCAAACGAGGCCGGATGTGCGTCACTAACGACGTGACCCCGACAACATATCGTTAGATATATCATAGCGTGTAAAGCGGCCTTAAGAGAAGCATTGACACATGCGCAGATTTTTATTTTTTATACATCTGCGCATGCACAGTTGCCTCTCATAGTCTTCACCGCAGTGTCTTCAATAAAATGGCGTTGGAGATTATGGTTTGTGCATGAGTGGACTCCGGCAACATTTTGATGAAGACATAATTCCTGTGGCAATGTGCACGTGCCACCAACAATAGCAATGGTGCAGCAGCGCAATAATCAAATAAAGAAAAGGGGGCAAGTAAGGAGGTTGCCGGAGGAGGAATAAATGCCGAGGACCAGACCCATAAAGTCCCGCCCCTGGGCACATGTCAATCAAAGTTCAGTGCATTTCTGAAACTTTGATTTAAGATATATCATCAACAAAACTTCGGATCTTTCTACAACAGGTATGCCTGGATTTAGCATTTTACTACCTGTATGGCACCACCTTTACCTCATATAGAAACATCATGGTGGTTGGTTCTCTTTAGAGCTTGGTTCATATTTATCCTGTTCTCTTCACTGAGCACTAGAGATGAGTGATGTTTGAGGTTCGCCAATTTCATGTTCGAGTGATTTTGGTGGGTGTTTGAGACGTTCGACGAACTCGAGCTTTTTGCTAAAAGCTCGACAGTTCGAGTTATGTTCGAGAATGGTTCGAGCACCAAAAACGTGGCTTTTCTCAGTAAGACTATGTGCACATGTGACGCCCTGGGCAAGCCAGGGGTTACAGGTCATTACACCACCACACCCTACATCCCAGTTAGGAACACCAAAGCTACCAAAATCCTTGTTGCCTTCCTCCAGGGGCTGATGTTCACACCAGGGGGTGGGCCAGGCGGTTGGCTCCGCCCACCGAGGAGTACACAGCCCTGGAGGCAGGAAGAACCAGGCAGTTCGAGTTTGGAGGGAGAAGTGGAAAGATCAGAGTCAGCTCAGGGAAGAGCTAGAGTGAGGAAGGAGTAAACAGCTAAGTGAAAGTGAAGTGGTAGTGGAGCAAAGAAGAAAAGGAGCAAAAGTGAGCGTAGAAAGACCTGCAGTGAGTCCAGCTAAGTGCAGGACAGGTCAGCAAGGTCAGCAACAGCGGTGATCGTCTGGAGGGGGACTGCTCGGAGGTTGCTGGAAGGACCGCGGACGGGTAGTGGCCCGGCGGTCTGGAGCAGTATACGAAGGACAGTCAGCACCAGGGCAGGGGCCTCTCGGACCCCGGCAAGGCTAGGAGTCGCCATAATTTGCCGAATCCGTCAGTGAAGGGGACGTCGATCCCCCAACAACCAAGTCCCGACTGAAGGCAAAAGTCCAACCATTAAGGAGGAACACCGCCACCGCCAGGGCACCAGTTCCTCAGGGCCAGCGTCTGCGGGCAAGAGAGGGCTCCTCCGGCCAATATCTAAGCCGGGGAGCGGGTTACCGGTGGGAACCCATCGCTACCAACACAGAAACACTAGGTGCAGGTCAAAGGGACATCACCGTTACCTACTGGGAGAGCAAGTGCAGCCGTCTGTGGGAACCGTCTTTCCAGCCGTGTGGTTTACCGTAAAACTGTGTTAACGTCTCAGGCTGAGTGAGTACCACAGTGCCGCAAGGCACAGCGCTGCCCCCGCGTCCCTGTGCCCACCAGGCCCTGCACCTTCCACACCATCACTGGGCCCCGGGATCACCAACCCCTACCCACGGAGGGGCAACACAACACCTGGCTGCTCCGCATCACCACTCCCGGGATCCCCATATTGAGCAGCGGTGGTGCCAACAAATCACCACAACCGTGGGTGGCGTCACGGACAATAGACCATTCCCACACCCAACAACCCCCTTTCACTCACGGGCGAGGAGCGCCACTAGAGTCCCCGGGATCTGGCCCACCGCTCGAGCCACCGAGCAGCAGCAGGCCGCAGCAGCCACGGCAGCCGGACCCGAGCAGCAGTGGGAGAGCGCGGCGTCCCCTCCTCCGCCCGCGACACACACATTGCTGTCTGCCTGCATCCTGCGTCCCCAGCACAATCCCTCTCTCTTTCCTACTCACCGATCACGGGCGCGTCGCTGCACCCTGTCACAAATTTGCGGCGTCTTTTCCTCTTTTGAAAATGGCTGCCACTTCATTATTCAATCAGTTATTCCATGCTTTCCCCGCACACCGGCGCCCATGATTGGTTGCAGTCAGACACGCCACCATTATGAGTGAAAGCTGTCTCACTGCAACCAATCACAGCCACCGGCGGGCGGGTCTATATCGTGCAGTAAAATAAATAATAAAAAAAAAAAATGTGGTTCTCCCCATATTTGATACCAGCCAGGATAAAGCCACATGGCTGGAGGCTGGAATTGTCAGGATAGAGAGCACCATGTTATCGGGAGCCCACCACCCTAACAATATCACCCAGCAGCCTCCCGGAATTGCCGCATCCATTAGATGCGACAGTCCCAGGACTCCACCTACCTTCCATGATTAAACTGTAAGTGAAAGTAAAGAAACACACACAGCAAAAAATCCTTTATTTGGAATAAAAAACAAAAAAACATCCTCTTTCACAATTTTATTAAAATCCCCAAATACCCCTCCAGGTCCGAAGTAATTCACACGACACTGTCAGGTCTGCTACAGAACACGAGTACTCTGTGTCCTCTCCACGTAGCACATGAAGAGAATTGTGCTGTCACCTCAGACTTCAGTCTGCTTTGCAGACCTCAAGATAACGAAATCTGCCTATGTTCCTTATTGGAGCCAGTGGCTGAATGGATAGAGCGCTTGCCTAAGAAGCTTAACTTCACGAGTTCAAGTCCCGGCTGTGTCGGTAAAGATTTTTTTTTATTTTAAATTAATTATTATTCTTTATTTATCATTAATTATAAAATATTATTATTTTAATTATGCACAGAGGGGAGTAGCCGGACATCATATCAATGGATAGAGCTCCCGCCTAAGGAGAGTTAGTTCATGAGTTTGAGTCCCGGCTGCAGAACTACAAGGCTCAGCATACTCCATCCAGGACTAGTAAAAGGAATGAAGGTTTTACCCAGCTCACCTGCTTGATAGGAGACCAAAGCCTGTGGACCGTGCAAGGAAAAAGTCGGCAATTCTTTGGTAATGATGAAGGAAGATATTCCAGCAACTTGAGTCCAAACAGGAAATTCTTTAAAACGTTGATTCTTTATTATTTACATATTAAAAAGTCCATGTTGGGGTGAAACAAACCCAAGACAGAGAGGACGCGTTTCAAACACTTGGTTCTTAGTCAATCTCTAAAGCATGTGTTCACAGTACTTGTTTAAAAAGGAGGGAGTAAAGACCCAAACATGTGTTTAATCAAATGGAAAGAGCTTTTCACTAAAGCATTAACCCTGTGAGGGGAACATTTTTTATGCAGGTATTCACACACAGTAACATAGGAGTGAATGTAAAAAAAAAAAATAAACAGCATTAGTAAGCAAACAGTATTTCATTTCTTTTGTTCAAACCTGTGGGAGTTCTGGTACCCATTAGAAAAATCCACTTAATTTCCCTCTGAAAAAGAATATCCTTTAAATTTCCTCCTCTCTTAGGAAGTTTTACTTTCTCAATAGCACAAACTTTCATGCCATCAAAACTACCGGCATGTATATCACGAAAGTGCTGGGAGGCACTAGACAACTTCCTAGATGTAACATTATTCACATCATAGATGTGTTCGGATATTCTTTTTCTTAGGCCCCTTTCACACGTCAGTGATTCTGGTACATTTGTGCTTTTTTTTAAACGTACCAGAATCACTGACATACGCAGACCCATTATAATGAATGGGTCTGCTCACACATCAGTGATTTATCACTGCACGTGTCTCCGTGCAGCGTACCCGCGTGTGCGTGATTGCTGCACGGAGACATGTCCATTTTTTTCTGGCATCACTGATGTCCCACGGACCACGCATAGGTGTGGTCCGTGAAACTCGTGCCAGAAAAAAACGTGCATTTAAAATAATAAACATTTTAACTCACCCGGCGTCCAGCGATGTCCTCTGCAGCCCGTTCTCACTGCTGCTTCTAAGCCGGCTGATTACTGTTGCGCATATTCATTATGCGCGACACAGCCGACCCAGAAGCAGCTGCTGCGGGGGTCAGCGCCGGCAGGATGCTGCGTCGCGAAAGGATTCAGCACCACAGAGAGCGGGAGCGGGCGCAGGTGAGTGAATCTCTAAGTGCAATCACGGGCCACGGATAACGGAGCCCGGATTGCACTTAGACAACCCACGTGTGCCGAGATTCACGGCACACGCAGGGATATGTGCGTGTTTTACACACGAGTGAAAAACGTCACTGTTTTTCACTGACGTGTGAAACGGGCCTTAGGGAGCATGAAGTGCTGCCAATATACTGCAGTTGACACATCGTGCAAGAAATCAAATAAACCACATGGTCTGAACCACAGTTAATCATAGAAGTGATTTGGTACGTTTTTTTATCGGTATATGAAGAAACATTTTTTACATTCAACATATAATGACAAAGTCCACATTTCTTGTGTCCACACTTATATGATCCTGTGGTAGGTAACCAATTACGGGCAGTTTTTACATCCTCAATAGAATCGCATCTGCTAGTGTGATCACTTGGCGATAGGATGGAACTTAAAGTCGTGTTTCTCTTGGAAACACACTTCACTCCATCCCTTAATATATGATGTAAAGTGTCATCTGTAGACAAAATTGGAAGATATTTCTTAACAATTCTGATCACATCATAGTAGTTGCTGCTGCATTTTGTGGAAAAAACTACTGGTAATTTGTTCTGAAAGTTACCTTTATTTTTATCCTTATTGTTCATTTCAAGATATTGGGATCTGTTTTTAATATTCGCTTTGATTTTTGCCCTCTGAATATTTTGAAAATTATACCCTCTGGCCAAGAACCTCCTATCAATACTACTACACTCTGCCTCAAAACTTTCCCGACTGCTGCAGCACCTCTTTGCACGTATATATTCACCTGTGGGGATATTCTCCACCACATGCTTGGGGTGACAACTTTTAGCATGTAGTAGAGAATTGCCTGATATGGGTTTGCGATATAAACTACAGTCAATTTTGCCACTATCAATATTTCCATGGAGTGACATATCCAAAAAATTTATTTTCGTTTGATCATGAAAAAAAGTGAATACTAAGTTGTGGGCACTGTTATTAATATAGGAAATAAATTCCTCTACCTTCTGCTCTGGTTTTTACCACACAATTAGTATATCATCTATGTACCGAAGGTATATGATGATATTAGATGAAAAAGGGTTATTTTGACTGAAGATGAATTGCTCCTCCCACCAGAACATAAAGACCCCAGCTAATGAGGGGGAGAAGCGAGCACCCATAGAGCAACCCCGCAGCTGAACATATTTTCTGTCTAGGAAGGTGAAAAAATTATTTTTCAATAAGAAAAAAGTGACTTCTAATAAAAAATTCTGCAGATCGTCAGAATAATTCGAGGATTTTTTAAGTTGGTCTTTTAGGGCCAGAATCGCAAGGGAATGAGGGATGGACATATACAAAGTCTGTACGTCGCACGTGAGCCAGCTGTAATGACTTTGCCACTGAATATTAGAAACAATGTTCAGTACATGCTTGCCCCATTTTTGTGTCCAGCCAGGTACAACTAGGCAGCTAGGGATGGGGATTGGAATCCGCAGCACAGGTTGGCCTGAGCATTCTGGGCCCCTCTGCTGTGAATTGCAGTCCGCAGCCGCCCCAGAAAATGGCGCTTTCATAGAAGCGCCATCATCTGGTGCTGTATCCAAGTCTTCCAGCAGCCCTGAAGCCGGGTGGCTTGCTGGGTAATAATGAGTTAATACTAGCTTTGTTTTACTAGCTAGTATTAAGTCAGAGATTCTTAAGGTCAGGCAAGTTTGACCCGGCCATTAATAATCTCCAATAAAGGGTTAAAAAAAAAAAGACACCACACAGAGAAAAAATACTTTAATAGAGATAAATACACAGACACACTTAGAGACTCTATGTTTATTACTCCCTGTCAGTCCTCCACGATCCATGGTCTTCTGTCTTCTTTCTCCTTCAACCCGACGAACCGAACCGAACTCGAGCTTTCAGAGGTTCGCTCATCTCTACTGAGCACATACTTGTAAATCTCAAAAAATGCAATTTCGAACATACCCAATGGGACCACTGACTATATAAAGAGGCATATGCAGTTGCATTAGACTCTTTCTGGTATGTGTTTTGGCAGTGTCCCATCATTTTAGGCATCTTTTTAGAGCGTTTACAGCCTCCAGGTATCCCAACAGCTGGAAACTTCAGGAACCTAAAAGGCTTCCATGCTGCTCTCAGTGTGTCCCAAAGATGGTGATGTCATTACTGATTAGTGGCTGGAAATCAGGCGCCAAACATGGAGGGAAGTGAATACTAAAATACTTGTCAAGTACCGAATATCCCAAATACTTTAATATTCATGCAAGTAACAAATAGTGCCGAATATATCATCACTAGATATTACCCTGTGATACAATATCCAGTAATCAGTTAACAGCTTGTATAACAGTGTAAATTTGGCATGCCCACTAAATAACTCAACACACAGCCATTAATGTCTAAACCGCTGGAAACAAAAGTAAGTACATCCCTAAATGAGGACAGCTCCATTTGCAATTGCCAATGATGTCCCACATATACTCAATGGGAGACAAGTCTGGATATCATGCAGACCATGGTAGCACATTTGGCCCACAAAGGCTTCACCAAGTAATAAAAGCAACCTATGTTCAATGTGGAATAATTGCTCCTGGGATACATTAAGAAATGGCCGTACAACTAGTTTCATGATCAAATCAATAAATTACGTAGCTATCAGTGTACCTAGAAATAAAACAAGACAAGCACAGCTACTGTACATTATAGCACCTCACACAATAATCCAGGGAATGAGACCTCCATTGGTATATTGCAGTGCACCATTATAACCTTTAAGAAATATGGCATAAAGTTGATTTAGCACAACTTGCTGGACATCTGGCTCATAGCACAATGTTGTTTAAATGTCTTTGATGATTTGTGTAGATGCTGTTTGTCATTTTAGACTTGCTGTCTGATGTTCAATTTCACTTACAATACAGAATGAATCAATTTTGGAACATGTGGAATGGACATTTTTCCAAAGTACCTCACAAGTAGTGATGAGCGAGCATGCTTGTTACTACTCGGTACTCGCACGAGTATCACTGTACTCGGGCTACTCGGCGGGGACCGAGTAATCTCGCGATACTCGTGCTGTACTCGTGGTCTTCATTTCTGCATGTTGGCGCTCTTTTGAGAGCCAGCCCTCATGCAGGGATTGGCTGGCAGACCACTGCAATGCCACAGCCCTGTTAGTTGTGGAATTGCAGTGATTGGCCGGCCCGCACAGCGTGACCGAGCCTTTATACCGGCCGGCGCGCTGTGCTCTGCTCACAGCCATCCAGACAGTCAGTGCAGGGAGAGTGTCGCTGCTTCAGGGAAAGGTTTGCGGCCCTTTATAGCTATTTCCGTAGCAGGGCTGCAAACAGTGTGACCAAAAGTCCTTCTCAGGACTATTCTAGTTGTATACAGGCAGGCAGGGTATAGCCAGGTCGGAGTACAGTAGCAGAGTCCTTCTCAGGACTATTGTTGCTGTATACAGGCAGGGTATAGCCAGGTCGGAATACAGGCTAGTGACCAGAAGAGTCCTTGTCAGGACTATTGTAGCAGTATACAGGCAGGCAGGCAGGCAGGCAGGGTATATAGCCATTCCTAGTGGTGACCGTATACCAGCCTTCATCATATCTGGGGCTGGTTTACACAGTCTAAACCAGTCCAGATAGTGTCAGACTTCTCAGTAATTGTCGCTCCTAAAAACCTGTTAGGTTCTTAGTGCGTCCGTGCTTGCATTTAAAAACCGCACGTGTGTGCCTGTCGGTGGCAGCGTACAGGTGCACTTGTGTGCGTTTTTACCAAACTATTATATAACGCACAAGTGTAGTGTATAATACACGTCAGTCAGCAGTGTCTGATAGTGTCAGAGTTCTCATTAATTTTTGCTCCTAAAACCTGTTAGGTTCTTAGTGCGTCCGTGCTTGCATTTAAAAACCGTACGTGTGTGCCTGTCGGTGGCAGCGTACAGGTGCACGATTTGCACAAACTTAGATATAACGCCCAAGTCTAGTGAATACACGTCAGCACAGCATTGCAAAATGCGCAAGGGCGTTGGCAAGGAACAAGGAAGTGGACGTGATGGTGGTGCAGGCAGAGGCCGAGGTCGTGGGCAAGCTCTAATTTCGCCACAACAAAGGGCCACATCTAGTCGCTCGCACGTCCTGTCCCAAATTCTTGGGGAACGCAGCAGTACACCGCTCTTGAACCAAGACCAGTGTCAACAGGTTGTTAGTTGGATAGCGGATAATGCTTCCAGTCAGATTGGCACCACCACAAACACTCTGTCTTCCACACGGTCAAGTGTCAGTAGCACATTTCAGAACCTGATCCTCTTTCCTACCACAAGGCTGAGTACACGTCCTCGGACATTAATGATCCCACACTTGGACACTCGGAAGAGCTGTTCACGTTTCCATTCGCACATTCTGGCCTCTCGACAGCTCATGTTGAAGTGGGTCATGAGGAGATCGTATGTACAGATGGCCAAATATTTGAGCAGCCACGTTCTCACGAAGTTGGCAACGTGTCTCAACAAGGGGTGGACGATGATGAGACACAATTGTCAGGAAGTCAGGAGGAGGAGCAGGGTGCGGAAGAGGAAGACGACGTGGTGGATGATCCAGTAACTGACCCAACCTGGCAGGAGGATATGCAGAGCGAGGACAGCAGTGCACAGGGGGAGGGAGGCGTAGCATCCCAACAGGCAGTAAGAAGCAGGGTGGTGGCTCCAGGCAGAAGTCAGGCAACCGTTCCCCGGAACAACAACACGACACAAGGTGCCTGTACAAATGTTAGGTCTTCCCAAGTCTGGCAGTTTTTTAAGTTGGCTCCAGATGATTCTAAAAAGGCCATTTGCAACACCTGCCGTGCCAGCATCAGCAGGGGTACCAAAACTAGCAGCCTGACCACCACCAGCATGATCAGGCACATGTCAGCCAAGCACCCGACTTTGTGGGAAGTACAACAGAGTCGAGGAGCAGTGCTTGCTGATGTCACTGCTACGTCTTCGCTGGTTGTGCATGCGAGCCAATCCCCTGTCCATGCTGCCTGCGAACAAGCCTCCTCCGGTCCTGCACCTGCAGTTGCCTATGCAGAAATAACACCATCATCAAGCACGTCCTTGTCCCAGCGCAGCGTTCAGTTATCCATTCAGCAAACCTTTGAACGTAGGCGCAAATACACTGCCAACACCCCACATGCCACAGTTCTAAATGCTAACATTTCGCGACTGCTTGCGCTGGAAATGTTGCCTTTTAGGCTGGTGGAGACAGAAGCATTCCGCGACCTGATGGCGGCAGCTGTCCCACGTTACTCGGTCCCCAGCCGCCACTATTTCTCCCGGTGTGCCGTCCCCGCGTTGCATAACCACGTGTCACAAAACATCACACGTGCCCTGAACAACGCTGTTTCACCCAAAGTCCACCTAACCACAGACACGTGGACAAGTGCTTGTGGGCAAGGCCGCTACATCTCGTTGACGGCACACTGGGTTAATATTGTGGAAGCTGGGACCCAGTCTGAGCAAGGGACGGAACACGTCCTTCCCACACCAAGGTTTGCAGGCCCTACCTCAGTCAGTGTTTCACCCACACTCTACAGCTCCGGAATGTCATGCTCTTCAGCCTCCTCCTCCTCCTGCGCATCCTTATCCACTGTACCCTCCACACCAGTCCCAAGCTGGAAGCACTGCAGCACTGCCTCGGCGAAGTGGCAACAGGCTGTGCTGAAGCTAATCTGCATAGGTGACAAACCCCACAATGCAGAAGAGGTGTGGACAGCTCTGAAACAGCAGGCAGATCACTGGCTCACACCTCTGAACCTAAAGCCAGGAAAGGTCGTGTGTGACAATGGCCGGAACCTGGTGGCGGCTTTGAGGCGAGGCCAGCTGACACATGTTCCATGCGTGGCCCATGTGCTCAACCTCGTGGTTCAGCGGTTTCTAAAGTCATACCCAGAGCTGTCTGATCTGCTGGTAAAAGTTCGCCGCCTGTCTGCACATTTTCGAAAGTCACCTACTGCTTCAGCCGGCCTTGCCGGCTTTCAGCGCCGTTTGCATCTTCCGGCTCACAGACTGGTGTGTGATGTCCCCACGCGTTGGAATTCAACTCTGCACATGTTGGTCAGGATATGTGAGCAGAAGAGGGCAGTTGTTGAGTACCTGCATCACCTAAGCCGTCGGGAAATGGGTCAAACTCCACACATAACACCTGAGGAGTGGAGATGGATGTCCGACCTATGTACCATCCTCCAAAACGTTGAGGACTCCACCAAGATGGTGAGTGGTGATGACACCATTATTAGCGTCACCATACCGCTACTCTGCCTTCTAAAACGGTCTCTGCTCAAAACCAAACATGATGCATTGCAGGCGGAGCGCGATGAGTTGCAGCAAGAAACAGTAGTGGGTGTGGGTGATAACACACAGCCCAGCCTCGTCTCATCACAATGTGCAGTGGAGGACTATGACGAGGAGGAGGATGAAGACATGGAGCAAATCTCCGGCCAAATTGAGGATATGAATGCACACCAGTCATATCCTCGGTTCAGCGTGGCTGGCCAGAGGACAGGGTAGATGAGGAGGAGGAGGAGGAGGAGGAGGACAGCATGTTCAGTCATCGTGTTGGTCAGGCTACTGAAGTCCTGGCTGTTAAGAGTCTGGCGCACATGGCTGACTTTATGGTAAGCTGCCTGTCTCGTGACCCTCGCGTTAAGAACATCTTGGCCGACAATCATTACTGGTTGGTAACACTGTTAGACCCACGCTACAAGGAGAACTTTATGTCTCTTATTCCCGAGGCGGAGAGGTCAACCAAAATGCAGCAGTTCCGGAAGGCCATAGTCACGGAAGTAGGCAAAGCATTCCCCTCACAAAACGCTAGCGGCATAGGTCAGGAATCAGTGGACAACCAAGACGTACAGCCAAGAGAGGCACAAGTCCAATCCGCCAGAGGTAGGGGAACAGTCTTTAAGATGTGGGACAGTTTTCTCAGCCCCTCACGTACCACAGCCCCTGAGGTGCGGGGTAGTGCCACAAGAAATCCTAAGTTTGCCCAGATGCTCAAGGAGTACCTTGCAGATCGAACAACTGTACTCCGAGATTCCTCTGTGCCTTACAATTATTGGGTATCCAAGCTGGACACGTGGCATGAATTGGCTCTCTACGCCTTGGAAGTCCTGGCCTGCCCTGCCGCTAGCGTTTTGTCAGAGCGTGTTTTTAGTGCCGCAGGTGGAATCATTACAGATAAACGCACCCGCCTGTCAACTGAAAATGCTGATAGGCTGACTCTGATCAAGATGAACAAGGGTTGGATTGGGCCAGACTTCACCACACACACCACCAGCAAATGAGAGCGGAATTTAAAGTTTGTAACGGGAATTTGCCATGTACCTCCAGTCACCCATGGGTACACACTTCTGGACTTTGGATAATCGCTGGACTGCTCCTCCTTCTCCTCATGCGCCACCATGATGACCGTTACAAGAGTTAGGCCTTTGTTTCAGGTATACCCCCAGTGGTAAATTTTTTCGCCCATTCTTTGCAGAATGGACATTACAACGACAGGAGACCCGCTCCTTTGCAATGGGAACAATGTTTTGAGGCCCTCATGCACGTCTCTATCCAGGGACAACGTGGAGCCTCCCAATTTTTGGCTGCCCTGCCTAAGGGCTATACTATAAAACACCCACTTCCTGACAATTGACACTTAATGTTTTGAGGCCCTCATGCACATCTCTATCCAGGGACAACGTGGAGCCTCCCAATTTTTGGCTGCCCTGCCAAAGGGCTATACTATAATACACCCACTTCCTGACAATGGACACTTAATGTTTTGAGGCCCTCATGCACGTCTCTATCCAGGGACAACGTGGAGCCTCCCAATTTTTGGCTGTCCTGCCAAAGGGCTATACTATAATACACCCACTTCCTGACAATGGACACTTAATGTTTTGAGGCCCTCATGCACGTCTCTATCCAGGGACAACGTGGAGCCTCCCAATTTTTGGCTACCCTGCCAAAGGGCTATACTATAATACACCCACTTCCTGACAATGGACACTTAATGTTTTGAGGCCCTCATGCACGTCTCTATCCAGGGACAACGTGGAGCCTCCCAATTTTTGGCTGCCCTGCCTAAGGGCTATACTACAATAGACCCACTTCCTGACAATGGGCACTTCAGGTTTACAGGCCATCATGCACGTCTCTATCCAGGGACAACGTGGAGCCTCCCAATTTTTGGCTGCCCTGCCTAAGGGCTATACTACAATAGACCCACTTCCTTACAATGGGCACTTCAGGTTTACAGGCCATCATGCACGTCTCTATCCAGGGACAACGTGGAGCCTCCCAATTTTTGGCTGCCCTGCCTAAGGGCTATACTACAATAGACCCACTTCCTTACAATGGGCACTTCAGGTTTACAGGCCATCATGCACGTCTCTATCCAGGGACAACGTGGAGCCTCCCAATTTTTGGGTGCCCTGCCAAAGGGCTATACTACAATAGACCCACTTCCTTACAATGGCCACTTCAGGTTTACAGGCCATCATGCACGTCTGTATGCAGGGGCATGGGTGAACCTCAAAATTTTGGACTGCCCTGGCAAAGGAAAATACTACAAAGACTCACTTCCTCAAAATGGCCACATTAGACTCAGAGGCCTTTATGTACGTCTCTTCTCAGGGACATCGGAGTGCCACACAATGTTTTACGTAAAATCTTTCATGTATTGATCTCAAAAAGTAACATACATTAGCTCTATCTCACTATTGGGTATGTGCCCTTAACATTTCCGCCATGAAAATTCATTTTGGTGTCATTTTGGAAGGTTTTCTGGTGAGTCCGTAAAAATAGCGTAAAACGCGGACAAAATTGTTCACAACTGTGACTTTTGAGTGATAAATGCATCAAGGGGTCTTCCCCATGCTGTTGCCATGTCATTTGAGCACTCTTCTGAGACTTTTGTGCCATTTTTAGGGTTTCTACATGCTGCCGGTGGTCATTTCACAAAAATACTCGGGTCTCCCATAGGATAACATTGGGCTCGGTGCTCGGGCCGAGTACACGAGTATCTTGGGATGCTCGGCCCGAGCCTCGAGCACCCGAGCTTTTTAGTACTCGCTCATCGCTACTCACAAGCAATTTTTTAACATGTCAACACTAGGCTGCATGTTGCTTTGCTACAGTGAGCAGCCTGCATGGTCTAAACATGCTACCATGGCGGGTTGTGTGTAACGCCCATGCTGGCATCCTCTCACTCTCCTGCTCCTGTGACACCCTGGCCTATCAGGTCATCACACGGGTGCTATGCAATCTGCCCTTCTGCATGGTACCTGCTCCTCCTTGGTTACGGGTCTTGTCCCTTTGGTGTTGCTAAGAACAGGTATGCACAAATCCTGAGGAACACTCTGCACCACACCCACCAGACACCCATTGGACAGCCTGAGGGGAATAGGGCTGCCCAAAAGGAGGGATGGTAGAAGGAGGGCCAGAAGTGTCAGCAAGTAGAGAGAGTTCGTGCGCAGCAGTGACAGTGAGAGGTCACACTGCGGAGCTGGGCTCCTGTACCCGTCCCACGTGCCAGACGTTGGCCTTGCCTGGAAGGAGCTGGAATCCCGGTCGAAGGGGATAGTGACAAGGGGCACGGTACTGCCACGAAGGGCAGATCGTCGGCCTTGTGCTACAACCGGGCAGGGGCCAGGGCACGACGGGGTACGCGGACCCTAGGCTGGGAAGTAGCTTCACGCAGCCCAGTAATTTACCCGACGAGGACGGAGTCTTCACAAGCCGTTCTCCACCCGCTCCAAAATCGGGGTACTAGCACAACGAGAGGGATAGGACTTCCCAGGATCGTCCAGAAAATCCCAAGCGTGAACCCTGAGAGCAAGCTTACTTCGTTAGCCACACGGATGAGCGGGACCCGAGTAGTTTCAGGCAAAAGGGATCCACTAAGAGTAAACACAGTGCCAAGGGACAAGGCTTCAGACCAACCAGCAACACCAAAAGGGCACGGACCCAGCGTGCTTCAACAACAGCTGCAGAGCATTAAGGACTTTGGTTTACCCATTGTCGGTGTCAAAATTTAGGGACTGTGTGAGTACGTTGTGCCCCTTTTCTCCCGACGGGTCCCCATCCTTCAACTACCGAGCCCCGGGACACCTTCCCCCTGCCCATGGAGGGGTTAACATCAGAAGCTGCCATCCCATCGCTCCCGGGTGCTCCCCCCAATGCTGCAGCAGTGGTATCCCACATTACCACGACCCATGGGTGGCATCACGAACTTTATTTTTCACCTCCCTTGTAAATACCACCTCCCATACCCCTTTCTCCTTTCCCCCCTTTTTCATTTTGAGCGGCCGCGTGACTCCGCCTCGGGTCCGGAGACCCCTCGAGCCACTGCGGATCCGGATCTGAGCAGCCCATCGGCTGTCACGGGGGCGGCACACTCCCCTCCACCAGTGAGGAAGTCGGTTTCCTCCCCTGTCCAGGCGTCCTGCAACGGTGATCCCGTCCCATGCTGCTACCCCCCCGGAGCGTCTGTACTCCTCAAAAAACCCCAGCTTCCGTTTGTAGGGTGCGCCTGTGCCCACTTTCTTAAAGGACCAGTGTATTCCTAACCTGGAAATACCTCCCAGGTCAGTTGGGAGGCCACAGGTAGTTAAGTCACCTCTGCCCTTTCAGTGGTGCCTGGGCAATGAGTCTTACATATAGCTAGTTGTTAGGTCCTTTAACATTGAGCTGCTGTCATTACCGCTGTTGTTATTCTGTGCCACTTCTGCTGTTGACATCAATTTGTATTCTAGTGTGCTGCTGCCATATTACCTAACCTGACAATGCTGCTACAAGCTGCCACATCAGCCACGATACCCGCTGCCACAAAATATCCTCACCAACTACAACTGCTGCATCCATTCATCTATCCATCCCAAACGGAACATCTACACCTGCTGTCGCTGTTACCTACCACCTGTACCCCTGGGGCCAGCCATTGCAGCACTAGTTTTCCTGAGTGACATCCAGACTCACACCTGCAGCGTAACACCCTCACCATCAGGGGCACTTTAGAAGACAAGGTGTGGGTTTGTAGTCAGTTCGTAGTGGCCCAGTGGGTTTGCTAAAATCTCTGCTCGCCCGGCGAGCATAACATAGTGTCTTTGGAGTTGTCTCCCATGGAGCACATACAGTATGGGACATCATTGATTGGCAATTGCAAAAGGAGCTGCCAGCAGTGGAACTTGATTTGCATGCTAAACTGCATGTAACATGGCAAAACATTCCTCAGACAACCGCTGAGAACCTCATCGATAGCATGGCAAATCATGAAAGCACATGTACTGTATTTCTGTGTGTGACACTCATGCTCAATATTGAATACATCAAGGTGTTTAACATTTTGTTTATATCCTTTCTTTTATCCTTTTATCATTTTCATATCATTAACTCGTCCATACATCCTGTGATTTTGATAATTCCGTGACTTTTCCTACCTGGTTTTGCAATTTCAATGTTGAGGAGTGTGTGTGTGTGTGTGTGTGTGTCTGTGTGTGTGTGTGTGTGTGTGTGTGTGTACGTGTTGTGGTAATAATTACATTTACATCAGACATTAAACATTATGCACTAATTATAAACCATGATGTTTGTAAATTTGTTCCATGTTGAGGTGCCATTGTAATTTTTTAATATTATTTACTATTGCTATTATGTATTATTTTGCACTTATTATTATTATTATAAAATTGTAATTTAGAAGTAAAACTTCAACAGGATTTCCACCGAATACCTAGTAAACTTGGTAAAACATTCACAATGAATGCAAAGAACTCTGTAGTGTCATTTGCATCATCCGTGAAAATTAAAAAAGTCAAATGTGAAAATTGGAAATTTTAATGCTCTGAATACATTGCAACAAGTTTCGTTTGAGTAATTTCACCTCCTCCCATAATGTACCAGAATGAAACATTCCTTTTCATGAAAAAAGGAAAATTGCAATTTAAGAAAAAGAAAGAGACGGCGCAAAGTACAGCACTCTACAGCTTTCATCCGAAACCCCCTTAGTGTGTCATTGATTTCTCTCTTCTTATAATGAGAATGGCGAATAGAGCTCCCCACTAACAGTCACTGTACAGCAACTCTTTGTTATGGACAATGGAGCCGCAAGCAGAAAATAAAGCATTGTCTCAAGACAACAGCTTATCATAGAGTTACTAGGACACCTCCGTGTAAGCAGGGCACAAAGGAAGAAAGGAGGAAATTACAAACTGAAGAGAGAAGGAGGTGAAGGAAGAAAAGACGATAGAACAGTGTATTAAAAGTCATGTACCACACACACCCCTCACTGAGCTCCCTGTCAATGGATGTTACTGAGCACGCCACATGCTTCACTCGAGGTGCAGTTAACAGTCTCAGCATGGGAGACACTGTCAAATTTCTTACATCAGTTAAGACCCCAGTGAAAAGGATTAAGCCCAAGACTATTTTCCACCTCAGTAACTCTTAATGGGCTAGCTGGAGGTTTTTTAATGGTGAGAAACTGGATGCTTATAGAAGAGACAAATTGCTGAGGTTGCATTGATTAGAGATGTAGACGACGCATTTCACCTTCCCGGTGCTAAACTGAATATTATGGCCTGTTAAACCTTCATCTGAATGTGGAAGCGACGTGGACATTGCTCTTTATTTCATCATAGATTACTGAAATATGTGAACTGGGAGCAGGCCAAAGGGTTATACACTGACAAGCGAAAGGGGAACGTTTTTAACTTTTATTTTTCAGGCTCTATATCTCACCATCCACTACATCTTTGAACGTGAGACTACCTACATTTTATAGACAATCATTTTGGCTATCTCATACAAAAATTTGACTTACAACTATGTAGCATATCATTAGTTATGCATATTCTTGTCACGTCACTGCATTGTTATTGTTTTGCTTCTAAAAATCTAAATTTTGATTTTTATTAGTTTGCTAGTATTTTGTAAATCCAACTTTAGCTTTCAACACTGTCTAAATTCTTCTGGGCATGCTCTTCATCAGGTTTAAGCATGTCTTGACTGAAATCTGATCCCAGGTCTCTTCTACACGTTCTCAAAGTTGGCACATACTGGTCGACTCACTCATTTATGTTTAAAACTTTTTCTTCAGCTCTACCTTCAAGTGTTTGATTGTGTTGAGATTTGGTGACTGTGGGGCTAATCCAGAACCTCTACTTCATTGTCATTAAACCGTTTATTCACCATTTTCGATGTATGCTTCGGGTCATTGTCGGGCTACAACCATATGTCATCCTCTTCATACTCATAGTACTGAGTGTACAAAGTAACTCATCTTGTAGGATACTCACATCATTTAGCTCAACATTTAGACCACCATTGATTCTGGTCAAGTACCCAATGCCTTTGGCTGGGTAACAACATCTCAGGCTTCCTCCACTGTCCTAGACAGTTCCTTCTATTTCCATTAGACACTTTTTCTCTTGTTTCTTCCAGACCCATTTGCACCGATAAGAGCCTAGTGTTGACTTTTGTCTCATCGATCCAAATCACCTTTCTACGTTTCTAATCTTCTGCTGTCTACTTTTCTGCAAGCTAGAACCAACACTTTTTATGACGATATT
Source organism: Anomaloglossus baeobatrachus (assembly GCF_048569485.1). Taxonomy (NCBI): domain Eukaryota; kingdom Metazoa; phylum Chordata; class Amphibia; order Anura; family Aromobatidae; genus Anomaloglossus; species Anomaloglossus baeobatrachus. The sequence continues at coordinate 586,349,000 of NC_134355.1, forward strand.
GAAGTCGTCTTCTTCACTTTTTTTGGGCCACCACTTCAGATTTCTGTAATGTGCATTGCATGGGGCTTGCAGGAACGTCTGTGATCTCTTACTATTACAAAGCATATGAGCCACCTACACTGCTGTGTTTTTTTGCGCCAGAACTGACAGACCTTGTGATGAGCCGATTTATGACTTCGATATTTTACCTGGAGGTCCTCCTCTTGGCTATTGAATGGATGGACGGACTTCATTTCATATTCTTATAACTATCATGGCACTCGCATGATGCAGTTTGGCAATTTTTTTTGACCGAGAGACCGCTATTGATGAGCCGGATTATGTGGTTTCTCTTTTCTTGAGAAATCTTCTTCATGACTGCTTCTTGAACCAGTGACCATTTGCTTGGGAATAAACCTAATAACACACTGACCTATTAGGGAATGTGACAACAGGTTGTAATTTGTAGTATACAAGAAGAAAAATACTTTCGCACCACCAGGAGTAAAAGAGTAACAATGCAGTGACATGACAAGAATCTGCATAACTAATCATATGCAAAATAGTTGCAAACCTGTTATGCACAATAAAGTGCACATGTGGTACATAATATAAAATAATGTCTTACTTAAACTTACTACTCCTGACCCGTCCGGGTCATGTACAGACCGAAGGTCCCAGCTGCAAAATTCATAAAGGTCCCTGTGGAAACTAAAACAACCCTAACTGGATGACTCAGATGAATACTGAAATCTTTGCATCCTAAGCAGCCATCCACGGTTCCATTTACCTCCTTAAGAATTCAAGGGAAGGTGCAAAGTAAAATAAGGTAAAGCAAAAGGTATAATCTGCCAGGAGAAACACAACAAAAATAGGCAGTAGTTCCACACAGGATCCACAGAAATACCACCAGCTGGAAATGGAAGTCCGGGGAAGCTATAAAAAGTTACACCCACTGGGTGGTAGGGCAAACTAAATTACAGCATAGGAACACCTAGTTGGCATAAAGGCAATGAACACACAAAGTTTACACATACACTAAGTTTTCAGAACCAGGACAGCAACTGAACCTGAGAGTGACGCGGGAAACAGACCACAGCTCAGGAGGCTGCTGGATCAAATCCGAGGCATGACAAAGTGAAATTTATGTTTGAAATAGCCAAGAGGATTGCTTATAAAATGACGGTAGTCTCGTATTCGAAGCTGTAGTGGATGATGAGATATGGTGCCTGGAAGTCAAAAGTTCAAATCATTGCTACCCTTTTGCTCTTCAGTATATGCCAGCCCAGGTACTGAAGCTTGGACATCTCTCAGATTTAGAGGGTTTATAACAAATGCCTTTTTAGAGCTGACAAGACCATGAATATAGATCAGAATTACAGGCTTAACTAGGCCATAGCCGAGGCTTTCTGCTTAAATTGGATTCCAGCGTGATTTTCCACTTCAGGGATGTGTGTATGAATCCTCCAGGTTGGATTTCCCGGTGCTCAGTTCCTGATTCAGCAAAGCAATTGCCTAAAGAAAGGAAGGAAGAAGAGGAAGAGGGGGAGGGCAACTGCATCATTTTAGTATCAAAACAATTGCTGCTCAGTAACTGAATAAATAAGTAGTCGGAGGCTATAGGGTATTGGAATTGAATCAGCGGTAAATCAAGTGACTGATTCCAAATGACTGTAGATCCCAATCCTTATTAGTAAGATATACCGGAGTCACCATTCTGTAGAAGAGCTCATTATTATGTAGTTCTTGTACATCTTATTGTAACCCTTTCCAATAATGATAACATTACGCTTCCATTTCCTAGCAGGGATAAAAACGGAACACAGAGAGTTCACATAATAAAAGGGTCAGTCCAACTTAAATTACATTTTGCTGCACTATTTAATTAAAGTATTATACAATACCCCCTGATGACACTTGTATACGCAGATAAATAGCCTATTTGGTATCAAATAAATGAACTGAGTCTATAGGTATTCGTCAAGAGCCAAATATTCATATGCAAAATGTAATTAAGAATATATTGGAAATTAGAGTTATTTATGATCCTATATCAAAGAACACAAGTGGAAGTTACAGAGGGACTCTCCGTCATGCAGATAATGCATGCAAATCAATGGAGCTGGGGAAGTAGCAAATTCTAATTTATTTTCATATTGCCCTTAGAATCCAATGGAGAAAGTAAAGGAGTTTTGGATGAGACCAACACCATTCAGGAATTTTGGACATATCCTGTGGAGTTGCTAAATGTTAACGAGATTGGAAAACCCTTTTAATACTTTGCCTTCTTACGTCATAATTTTGATGAAGTATTGACTTAATCAATTTTGCTGTTTGCTTTTGGGACATGCCCTCCGGAGACAACACTTTATAGGACCACCTTTCGCTGCAATTTTTGCTGCACGTGTTTTGGGGTATATCACTACCAGCTTTGCACATTTAGAGGTAGAGCTGTTTGGCCATTCTTCTTTGTAAAATAGTTGTAAATCAGTGAGATTGGATGGAGGCGTCTGTGAGCAGCAATTTTCAAGTCTTGCCTCAGATTCTCAATAAGATTTAGGTCTAGACAGTGACTGGGCCATTCACACATGTGAATATGCTTTGCTCTAAATCATCCATTGTAGCTCTGGCATTGTGTTTAGGCTTGACCTTCTGGAAGGAGAACCTACACTTTATTCTTAAGTCTAACAGCTTTCTCTCCAGATTGCCCTGTATTTAGACCATCCATCTTCCCATCAACGCTGACCAGCTTCCCTGTCCCTGTTGGAGAAAAGACTCCCCAAAGACCATAGTGTCCACAATGTAGAGTGTGCGATGGAAACCAGGGCACCCCTGCCACTAGCGTCCCTGGTAAGCACACGTGGGAAAAGTGATGGATGTAATCCTGCAAAAGCCAAAAACCAACACATTTCAAAGAACGTAATTCTTTTTCATCATGGTCAAAACACGTACGTTTTTGACTTTCATGAGTTTTTCCGCAATATACTGTCTCTTCACTTGATTTATTGCATTTACAATACAACATTGTATGTATTGATATTGGTATTTCCACATGTATTACAACCATTTTGCCATCTTGTTGTATCTGTAGCACAGCAGAACCTTTTTTTTTTTTTTTTATAAATTTTCAAGTCTTTCCATAGATTTTCAATGGGACTTGGGTATGGACATTTACTAGGCCATTCACACACACATTAATATACTTTGATCTAAACCATTCCTTTGTAGCTCTGGCAGCATATTTAGGGCCGTTTCAAGTCTTCTACAGCCTCCTACAGGATTTCCTTCAGGATTGCCCTGTATTCAGCTCCATTAATCTTTGCATCAACTCTGACCAGCTTCCCTGTCCCTGCTTTAGAAAGGTAACCCCACAGCATGATGCTGCCACCACCATATGTGATGGTAAGGATGACATTTTCAGGATGGTGTGCAATATTAGTTTTCTAACATACATAGCGTTTTGCATCCTGTGTCTTTTGATGTAATAATGTTAACCCCTTCATGAATCTGGACATTCCTGATAGGTCCTATTTAGCGTGTACTTACTCGCCAAGTAGGATCTCAATTTACATGACAGCCGAGCACCAGTTCTCGCAGCCAGGTATGGTTCATGTGCTGTCTCTGGCTGTTTAACTCACTAAATGCTGTGTTTCATATGAATTGCAGTATTTAGGGGGCTTGGAGAGGGAGTACACAACCTCTCTTATCCAATCAGTGCCCCCGTGACATCATTGTGAGGTCCTGATCATTGCCACCTGATTATTGGTGACTCGAGGTCGTGATGACAACCTCATGTTCACCCAGTTATGAAGGCCTCTGAGATCATGCTCCCGGCACTGACAGCTATAATCTATTACAATGCTGGTGCATTGAAATACATTATATCAGCCATCAGGGCAATAAAAGTTAATATTCTATATATAACAATTAAGTTAAAAAATGTTAAAAATTTGTCAAAATATTTAAAAATAAATAAATCAGAAAATAAAGAGAAAAAAAACCCCAAGCCAATAAATATGTAGAGTCAGGAGAAAAATAAAAGTCCACAACAACCCGATCCATAAAACTGATAAAACTGTCACACTAATTAACACCTTCAGTGAGCACCATTAAGAAAAAAAAGTAGCAAAAACTGTGTTTTCATCATAAAGCTGACAAAACAGTGGGATAAAAGGCGATAAAAAAAGCACATGTAAATAAAAATAGTATCAATGAAAACGTCATCTAGTCCCACAAAAACAAGCCACCATACAGTTCTGTTAGTGAAAAAATAATACAGCACTGCTAAAACTATTTTTTCAATAAAAGTGTTTTTTGTGTAAAAGCAGCAAAACATAAAAGTAACAATATAAATATGGTATCGCTTCAATTGTACTGACTCAAAGAATGAAGCTGTCTTGTCACTTTTATGACACAGTGAACAATGTAAAAAAAAACATATTCTTTACTTTCTGTTTCTTCTTGATTCTACCTCACAAAAAGTGGTACCTTATAAAAACTCCAACTTATCCTTCAAAAACAAGCAAAAACATGACTCTGCTGTCAGAAAATAAAAAACTATAGCCTTCAAAATACCATGATGCAGAAAAACTTTATTTTGTAAATAAGCATTTTTTAGTGTGATAGTCGACAAACCTGAATACCCCAATTTAAATTTGGTAAGGCTGTAATTGTACTGACTAAGGGCCGTTTCACACATCTGGCATTTCGCCGAATTGACGGATCCGTCACACTCCAGTACTGTTCAATGGCACCGCGGCAAGCTCCGGCCACATGCTCAGTCACATGACAGCATGTGACCGGAAGTTGCTGCGATGCCATTGTACAGTATTACATTGTACTGGAGTGTGCCGGATCCGTCAATCCGGCGAAATGCCAGATGTGTCAAATGGCCCATATGAAATAAAGCCACCTATTAATTTATACCGCAAGGAGAACGACGTATAAAATAGAAATAAAGCAAATGCTTCAACTGGTGTTCATTTGTTCATTCTGACTCCCAAAGATTGCAATAAGGACCAGCTCACATTTATACTGCGCTCAATACTGAGCGCTTACATCAGGAAATACGTGGAATTCTAAGAAAAATGTGATTCAGAAAAAATTTCCAACAGAAAATTTGCTGTACTGAGGCAGAGGAAGTCACTTTAAAAACTCACCTGGCCTGTGCTTCGGCAACAGACAACGCTGAACAGAGGCCAAATGGAGCGACATCGCAGAGTGTGACACCAAGGAGCGACGATCAACGATCACAAAATCATTCAAAAACGGTGATCGTTGACACGTCACTCCTTTCCTTAATATCGCTGCTGCCACAGGTACGATGTTGTTTGTCGTTCCTGCAGCATCACACATCGCTATATGTGACACCGCAGGAACGACGAACATCTCCTTACCTGCATCCACCGGCAATGAGGAAGGAAAGAGGTGGGCGGGATGTTAAGTCCCGCTCATCTCTGCGCCTCCGCTTCTATTGGCCGGCCGCTTAGTGACTCGCAGTGACATCGCTGTGACGCCGAACACACCTCCCCCTTGAGGGAGGGATTGTTCGGCGGGCACAGCGACGTTGCTGACAAGGTATGTGCGTGTCACGCTGCCGTAGCGATAATATTCACTACGGCAGCGAGCACCAAATGTTGCACCAACAACGGGGGCGGGTGCTATCACGCTCGATATCGCTAGACGTCACTAGCGATGTCGCAACGTGTAAAGCACCCTTAACTCTTCTGCGTCATTAGTGAATGAATTGGTCAGGAGTTGCTCCTGAATCACGCATTTTGGAGCTATAGATATAAACCCTAATGTAACTGTTCAGCCTAGAGCAGGATAAATGTGAACTGATCCAAAATGTTCTGTACCCCAAACTGCCACCAAATAGCATTAAACTCAACCCAAAAAAAACATAAGTTCCATCATCTGTTAACAGATCAGGAACAAGATTGATTTGGAACGGTTACTGTGCTGCTGAAGATAAGACATAAATCCAGGAAGGATTTAATGAAGGTGGTTCTCCCTAATTTTGTGTCGCCCTGACAAAATCAGGTTGTCACAGATGACTGCACCTCTTCCCTAGGTGCAGGAGTCTCTCCTCTTTGGCCCTCCATCACAATCTCCATTCAGGTACAAACATCAGCCAGCAAAACCTAGTCACCCCCCATTACAATAGGGACACACCAGTGGGCGGGGCCAAGTGGATGGTGACACCCACCTAGGGGTTCTGAGGTGTTATGGGAGGGGACAGTGAGAGTTGGAGGAGACAGTCAGACAGTTGGAGAGTGACCGTTGGGAGTGACGGTTGGGTGTGGGGCAATCAGGAATAGGAGCTCCTGAGCTGCCAGAGAACTTGACAGAGGACTAGGTGGCAGTCGGTAGACAGTGCCACAAGCGACGGAGATCTGGTCGCGGGAGACCATAAGTGGACTGGGGCAGGGTTGTAGCCCACCGGTATCGACAGCGGGAATCCGGTCCAGAGCTGTGCATAGACATGGTGCCTAGACCCTAGGGGAAGGTGCAGCTTTAAGCCCTTTAATAATTGACCAGCCGGGGACAAGATTTCAAGTCTCATCCCACAGGAAGCCCAGATAGAGCGAGACGGCAGCCCAATGATGGGGATAGAGCTCTGCAATTGCCTTTTAAGATCCCAGGGGTCAGTTCTCACGGGCCACAGCTCCCAAAAGACAGTAACACCGGGAGTGAACTTCCCCATTTCACACGGAGTAGTTACAGTAAATGACTTAAACACAAAGTGCAGGTGGAAGGGCTCCTGTTCTACAATATCGGGGTGTGGGATCCAAACACCCCCCCCCTTTCCTCCGGAGGCTACCAGCTGCTGGTGGTTTGGTTTACCATCTGGACTCTGTGTCAAATTAATTGCGGAACTTTGAGTACACCAGCACCATCTGGTCCAACCCTGCAGATTACACTATGCCACACCATTCCACCTGAATCGAGGTACCGGGTCAACACCTCGCCTACCCGTGGAGGGGATAACATCCAGCTGCCCCACTCCATCAGGCCCGGGCACCACCTCCAGCGGCAGTGGCGGTGCCACCAAAATCGCCGCATACCACGTATGGCGTCACTGACAAACCTTCCTTATACGTTTTAACCCCTTTTTCACTTGCGGGCAACTGGTGCTCAGGCCCGGATCTGGCTTCCCTAGAGCCACCGCCACATCCCCGGATCCATGCATCTCCAGCAGCCTCCCTGCCGCGGTCTGTCCTCCGCCCGCAACACTTCATCAGGACATCCACCAATCCTGATGAAGTGGGATGACACTTTGAAACGCATTGAATAAAACCACCTTCTTTCAATCTTTCCTGGATTTATGTCATATCTTTGGCAGCGCAGTGATAGCTCCACATTTCCTTTGTTCCTGATCTGCTTTGGCTTGTTTAGCATGTGGACTCTGCGACAGCTGACTACATGGTTTGAATCTGGTTGTGTGACACACAACCCAATAAGGTGAGCCCATTACCTTATTACTTTTATGTGCATCTTGGATAATACCTTATTGCGCTTTTTCCCTTCACCTTTTGGGTCTGTTAATAAAAATATAGGGTTACTGATAGCACAAAGCCTCTGCAGAAACGCTATGACACCCCCCCTCCCAAAAAAAAAAGTCCAGCAAAATTTGCACTCCCAAATCAAATGCCCTTCTCCCTTCTGAGCCACACAATGTACCTAAACCACAGTTAGTGTTCACATATTTGGCATTGTTTAATTTTACGGGGTGTGTGTCTCCGGAAGCACAAGCTGGGCACAATGTATGGGCGCTACAATATTCCAGGAATGACAAGAGCTTATTTGCAATTTTTAATTCTCAAGGGTTCACTGCGTTTGACTCCACAGATGTTTTCCAGAGACAAAATTGACACTATACCCATGGATGAACTCCAAGAGGGGTGTAATTTCCAAAATATGGTTCCTTGGGTGTTTCTGCTGGAAGTGGAGTCCGCAAACTAGTCTAGGAAAATATGTTCACCCAAAGTTAAATTACGCTACTTCCCTCCTGAGCCTGCGGTGTGGCCAAACAGTACTGTACAGTCACATATGGAGTATTTTCACGATCAGGAGAAATTGTGGAACACTTTAGGTCACCATTTTTACCTATTCCCCTTGTAAAATCTATGAAATCTGGAGCTAAAACAACATTTTAGTGATAAATAAGTAATTATTTTTTGTTCACGACCCAATAATATAAAATTTTGTGACACACCTGTACTGTCAATCTGCTTACTTCACCCATATATGAATTTATTTAGGGGTGCAGTCTGTTTAATGGGGTCATTTGGGGGGGGTTTCTGCTGTTCTAGCATCTCAGGGGCTTTGCCAATATGAAATGGCAAACCATTCCACCTAATCTGAACTCCAATATGGCACTCCATTCTTTCTTCACTTTGTACTGTGCCTCAAGGGTAGCTTTTGACCACATATGGACTATAGGTGAACTCAGAAGAAATTGCAAAATAAAATGTATTTTCCACTTTCTCCTGTTACACATTTTTGTGATAAAAATATATTTTTTCAATTTTCACAGCTCACAGATATAAAATTCTGTGAATCCCCTGGGGGTTCAAGGTGCTCACTACAAATCTGAATAAATTCCTTGTAGGGTCTAGTTATCAAAATGGGGTCACTTGTGGGGGAGCTCCACTGTTTAGACACCTCAGAAGCTCTTCAAATGGGACACAGTGTCCACTAAAGATTCCAGACAATTTTGAGTTGAAAAAGTAAATTGGTGCTCATTCCTTTCTGAGCCCTGCCTTGCAATAAGACAATATTTTTTTCACCACATATGGGGTATTACCATACTCAGGAGAAATTTCACTACACAGTGTATGGTGGAATTTCTCCTGTTGCCCTTGTGAAAAGGCAAAATATGAGGTTAAAGTAACATTTTTGTGGGAAAAAGTAACATTTTCTTTTTATCCTTTCTAATTGCTTTATTTAATCTGAAACACCTGAAGGGTTAATAAACTTTGTGAATATGGCTTTGAGCAGTGTGAGGGGGCACTTTTTAGAATGGTGTCACTTTTGGGTATTTTCTGTCACATAGGACCCTGAAAGTCACTTCAAATGTGATGTGGTCCCTAAAAAAAATAGTTTTGTAAATTTTGTTGGAAAATTGAGGAATTGCTGATAAACTTTTAACTCTTCTAAGTTCCTATCAAAAAATATATATTTTTCAAAAATTGATCTAATATAAAGTAGACATGCGGGAAATGTTATTTATTAACTATTTTGTGTGACATAAATCTGGTTTAAAGGCTTAAAAATTAAAATTTTGAAAATTGCAACATTTGAAAAATGTTCTCCAAATTTCTGATATTTTCACAAATAAGTGCAAAAAATATCATCGTAAGTTTACCACTAACAGAAAATTCGATGTGTTCCAAAAAAAAACCAGTCTCAGAAACACTGGTATCTTTTTAAGCGTTCCACAGTTATTAACTCATAAAGTAACACTGGACAGAATTGAAAAAATTGGCCTGATCATGAAGGTGAAAACCAGGCTGGGGGTGAATGGGTTAAAAATGTCCCCCATCCTGGCATCTTTATTTAATATTGACTGCTATCATAAATCCCTTTATTTAATAATGTCCCCCATCCTGTAGTACGTTCCTCTGTCCTGGCCTCTTCCGAGAGAATCTCCAGCAATGTAAGCTCAAGAACAAGTCATAAATAAAACCACATTTATTAGTTACATAAAAATGATGCAACAAAAAAGTTGTATCATTTTTATCTAACTAATAAATGTGAAGTTTTATTACTTCATCCTGTGCTTACATCGCTGGAGATTCTCTCTTTTTCTCTGACTATTTTCCGACCCACACCAGGGCAGCTCCGTGCCAGGACTGTGATTCCATCCAGGTGCTGTTGGAACGATGAGCTGACCTTTTTTCTATACTTCCTATAATAATGTCCTCCATTCTGGTCCCCTTATTTAATAATGTCTCCCCCTGCTGGATGTAACCTGTAGTAATGTCCCCCATTTTTGGTTTGTTTATTAAATAATGCCTCCATCCTGTAATAATGTCCTCCGTCTTGGGCCCATTTATTTATTTATTTATGTCCTCTATCCTTGGGCCCTTCCTGTAATCATGTTAATAATGTCTCCAACCTGGCCCCTATATTTTAGAATGGCCACATCCTGAGCCAATTCCTGCAATAATATCCCAATCCAAGGCCTCCTCCATTCTGGGTCCTTTTATTTAATATTGTCCGCTATCCAGACCCCTTTATTTAATAATGCCCTCTAACCTGGGCCCTTTATTTAATAATATCCTCCATGCTAGGCCCTTTTATTTAATAGTGTCCCCAATATGTATTATGAATACAGTAGGGAAAATAAGTATTTGATGCGCTGCTGATTTTGTAAATTTTCCCACCTATAAAGAATAGAGAGGTCTGTAATTTTTATTGTAGGTACACTTCAACTGTGTGTAGACAGAATCCCCCCAAAATACAGAAAATCAAATTGTATGATTTTTAAATAACTAATTTGGATCTTATTGCATGAATTAAGTGTCTGATCAGCTACAAACCAGCAAGAATTCTGGCTCTCACAGGCATGTTCTTTTTTTCTTTAAGAAGTCCACCTACTCTGCACTCATTACCTGTATTAATAACACCTGTTTTGAACTTGATACTTTTATAAAAAGACATCTCTCCACACAGTCAATCAATCACACTCCAACCTCTCCAGCATGGGAAATACCAAAGAGCTGTATAAAGACACCAGGGATAAAATTATAGACCTGCACAAGGATGTGATGGTCTATAGGGCAATAGGCAAGCAGCTTGGTGAGAAGGCAACAACTGTCAGCACAGTTATTAGAAAATAGAAGAAACACAAGATAACTTTCAATCATACTTGGTCCGAAGCTCCATTCAAGATTCCTCTTTGTAGGGCAAGGATGATTCTGACAAAACTCAGAAGTCAGCCCAGAACTATATGGAGGACCTGGTGAATGACCTGATAAGAGCTGGGACTACAGTCCCAAAGACAGTAACACACTACGACGTCATGGACTAAAATCTTGCAGGGCACGCAATGTCCCCCTGCTCACTCCAGTACATGTTCAGGCCCAATTGAAGTTATCAAGGACCATCTGGATGATCCAGAGGAGACATAGGAGAAGGTCATGTGGTCAGATAAGACCAAAATAGAACTTTTTGGTATCAACTCCATGTTTGGAAGAAAAAGGATGAGTACATCCTTAAGAACACTATCCCAACTGTAAAGCATGGGGGTGGAACCCTCATAATTTATGGATGTGTGTTTACAAAGGGGACAGAACAACTGCATCGTATTGCAGGGAGGAGGGTTGGGGTCATGTATCACAAAATTTTGGCCAACAACCTCTTTTCCCCAGTAAGAGCATTGAAGATTAGTCATGGCTGTGTCTTCCAGCATGACAATTACCAGAAACACACAGCCTAGGCAACTAAGACGTTGCTCCATAATAAGCATTTTGAGGTCCTGGGGTGGCCCAGACAGTTTCCAGACCTCAACCCAATAGAAAATCTTTGGAGAAAACTGAAAGTAATTGTTGGGCAGTGACAGACCCAAAACATGAAAGATCTGGAGAAGATCTGTATGGAGGAGTGGGCCAAAATCTCTGCTGCAGTGTGTGCAAACTTCGCCAAGAACTACAGGAAACATCTGACCTCTGTAATTACAAACACAGATTTCTGTACCAAATATTAAGTTCTGTTTTTCTATTGTACCTAAGATAAAAATTACAGACCTCTCCATTCTTTGTAGACCAGAAAACTTGCAAAATTGGCAGAGCATTAAATATTTATTTTCCTCACTGTGTATTTATATATATATTTACACAGAATATGCTCACCTTCCTATCCCCCATCACACCAGTATATTGACCCCTAAGGCGGGCTTTACACGTGGCGACATCGCTAATGATATATCGTCGGGGTCACGTCGTTAGTGACGCACATCCGGCGCCGTTACTAACATCGCAGCATGTAAACCCTAGGAGCGACAATCACCGATTGCAAAAACGTCAAAAATCATTGATCGGTGACACGTCGCTCCTTTTCATAATATTGTTACTGCTGCCGGTACGATGTTGTTTGTCGTTCCTGCGGCAGCACACATCGCTATGTGTGACACCGCAGGAACGACAAACATCTCCTTACCTGTGCCCACTGGCAATACGGAAGGAAGGAGGTGGGTGGGATGTTATGTCCCGCTCATCTCCGCCCCTCCGCTTCTATTGGGTGGCCGCTTAGTGACGTCGCAGTGACATCACTGTGACGCCAAATGCACCTCCCCCTTGAAGGAGATATTGTTCGGTGGTCACAGAGACGTCGCCGAACAGGTATGTGCGTGTGAAGCTGCCGTAGTGATAATGTTCACTACGGCAGCAATCACCACATATCGCATGTGCGACGGGGGCAGGTGCTATCATGCTCGACATCGCTAGCAATTGCTAGCAATGTTGCAGCGTGTAAAGCCCACCTAAGTCTCCTACTGAAATAAAAAGCTAGTGAGGTTTCAAGGCAGCTATATAGAGGAGCAGCAAATGACCACCAATGGCAATGACTGGCCTTTGACGGGATATTTTAGAGCCTATTAGTAGTACTCTTTTTAGAAGAGGCAGTGCGTGGCCGCTGCAGCCACATATTAGCCAATAGACGAAATAACAAGGCTATCAAGAAACATATTCAGCATTATGCAGAAGCCAGGAGATCTGAAGGTAAAAAGGTAAATAAATAAATGAATACACACATATATATATATATATATATATATATATACACATACACAGTACAGACCAAAAGTTTGGACACACCTTCTCATTCAAAGAGTTTGCTTTATTTTCATGACTCTGAAAATTGTAGATTCACATTGAAGACATCAAAACTATGAATTAACACATGTGGAATGAAATACTTAACAGAAAAGTGTGAAACAACTAAAAATATGTCTTATATTTTAGGTTCTTCAAAGTAGCCAGCTTTTGCTTTGATTACTGCTTAGCATACTCTTGGCGTTCTCTTGATTAGCTACAAGAGGTAGTCACCGGAAATGGTCTTCCAACAGTCTTGAAGGAGTTCCCAGAGATCCTTAGCACTTGTTGGCCCTTTTGCCTTCACTCTGCTCACACCAAACCATCTCAATTGGGTTCAGGTCTGGTGACTGTGGAGGCCAGATCATCTGGCGTAGCAGCCCATCACTCTCCTTCTTAGTCAAATAGCCCTTACACAGCCTGGAGGTGTGTTTGGGGCCATTGTCCTGTTGAAAAATAAATGATGGTCCAACTAAACGCAAACCGTATGGAATAGCATGCCGCTGCAAGATGCTGTGGTAGCCATGCTGGTTCAGTATGCCTTCAATTTTGAATAAATCCCCAACAGTGTCACCAGCAAAGCACCCCCACACCATCACACCTCCTCCTCCATGCTTCACAGTGGGAACTAGGCATGTAGAATCCATCCGTTCACCTTTTCTGCATCGCACAAAGACACGGTGGTTGGATCCAAAGATCTCAAGTTTGGACTCAGCAGACAAAACCACAGATTTCCACTAGTCTAATGTCCATTCCTTGTGTTCTTTAGCCGAAAGAAGTCTCTTCTGCTTGTTGCCTGTTTTTTAGCAGTGGTTTCCTATCAGCTATTTTACCATGAAGGCCTACGGCACAAAGTCTCCTCTTAACAGTTGTTCTAGAGATGTGTCTGCTGCTAGAACTCTGTGTGTCATTGACCTGGTCTCTAATCTGAGCTGCTAGAACTCTGCGATTTCCGAGGCTGGTGACTCGGATAAACGGATCCTCCGCAGCAGAGGTAACTCTTGGTCTTCCTTTCCTGGGGCGGTCCTCATGTAAGCCAGTTTCTTTGTAGCGTTTGATAGTTTTTGCCACTGCACTTGGGGACACTTTCAAAGTTTTCCTAATATTTCGGACTGGCTGACCTTCATTTCTTAAAGTAATGATGGCCACTCGTTTTTATTTACTTAGCTGCTTTTTTCTTGCCATAATACAAATTCTAACAGTCTATTCAGTAGGACTATCAGCTGTGTATCCACCAGATTTCTGCACAACACAACTGATGGTCCCAACTAGAGATGAGCAAACCAGCCGCGGTTCGGCTCGAGTTCGGTTTGTCGAACCGAGGTCTGGTTCGAGATCGGGTCGGTGAACCGGTTCGTCGAACCGCTCGAACCCCATAGGAAACAATGGGAGGTAATCACAAACACATAAAAACACATTCTAAATGTACACATACAGGTAATAAACATTGCCATAACACTTATCTGTCCCTGTGATCCATCCTGCACTCTGTCTCCTGCCGCTATTCCATCCGATGATCGCTGAATCTTCCCGGTAACCAGCACTGCCAGCAGTGATGCAGGACCTATCGTGACGTCAAAATAGCCATGTGACCAGTCACGTGTCTATTATCTCATTGGCTACAAACTGGTCACATGACTATGATGCCGACATGCTAGGACCTGTGATTGCATCTCTCTGTTACGCTCCAACGATCCCACCAGCAACCTGACCTGGCAGGGATCGCTGGAGCGTCGCTACACGGGTTGCTGGTGAGCTGTCAGGCAGATCTCACCAGCAACCAGTGTCAAGCCCCCAGCCCCCAGCCAGCAGCGACGCGTGGAAGCGATTCTGCGCTTGGTAACTAAGGTAAATATTGGGTAAGCAACCCGATATTTACCTTGGTTACCAGCGCACACCGCTTAGCGCTGGCTCCCTACACTCCTAGCTACAGTACACATCGGGTTAATTTTACCCGATGTGTAGTCTGGCTATGTGTGCAGGCAGCAGGAGCCGGCACTGACATCGTGACAGCGGCGGACGCTGGTAACGAAGGTAAACATTGGGTAACCAAGGAAAGGGCTTCTTGGTTACCCGATGTTTACCGTAGTCACCAGCGTCCGCAGAAGCCAGCTTCTGACCGGTGACACAGCCAGTCAATAACGGAGATCACCGTTGCCATAGCAACACGCTTGGTAGCGGTGACGGGGACGTCCCGCTAACAGCACGCAGCGGCACCGGAATCACGTGATCGGAGAACCGTTGCTATGGCAACCCATGCCACCACTTAGAGTCGGGAGCCTGTGGTCACTCTCACAGAGTGATTTCTGCACGGAGCACCATGGATCGTGGAGGGGTGACAGGGGGTAATAAAGATGGAGTCTCTAAGTGTGTCTGTGTATTTATTTCTATTAAAGTATTTTTTCTCTGTGTTGTGTTTTTTTTTAACCCTTTATTGGAGATTCTTAATGGCCGGGTCAAACGTGCCTGACATTAAGAATCTCTGGCTTAATACTAGCTAGTAAAACAAAGCTAGCATTAACTCATGATTACCCAACAAGCCACCCGGCTCCAGGCCCGTTGGAAGAGTTGGATACAGCGCCAGATGATGGCGCTTCTATGAGAGCGCCATTTTCTGGGGCGGCTGCGGACTGCAATTCGCAGCAGAGGGGCCCAGAAACCTCGGGCTAACCTGTGCTGCGGATCCAATCCCCAGCTGCCTAGTTGTACCCGGCTGGACATAAAAATGAGGCGAAGCCCACGTAGATTTTTTTCAATTATTTCATGAAATTCATGAAATAATTAAAAAGGGGCTTCCCTATATTTTTACTTCCCAGCCGGGTACAAATAGGCAGCTGGGGGTTACGGGCAGCCAGTACCTGCCTGCTGTACCTGGCTAGCATACAAAAATATGGCGAAGCCCACGTCATATTTTTTTAGTTTTTTGGCAAAAAAAATGCTTCCCTGGATTTTCCATTGCCAGTAAAGGTAACACCAAGCAGTAGGGGTTAGCAGCCAGTAGCTGCTCGGATTACCCTCAGCTGGCAATACAAAAAATGCAGCGGGAGCCCATATATATTTTTTTTAATTATTTATTTAAATAACTAAAAAAAAAAAAGGGCTTCCCTGTATTTTGATTGCTTGACATGACAGTGCTGTAAAAATTAATCATTAAAAAAATGATGTAGCACTCCGCGATATTTTTGATTCTCAGCGCAGATAAAGCAGACAGCTACGAGTTGCCACCCCCATCTGCCTGGCGTTACCTTGGCTGGCAATCAAAATACAGGGAAGCCCATTAATTTTTTTTATTTAAAAAAATAGTTTAAAAAAAAATGACGTGGGGTCTCCCCATTTTTGATAGCCAGCTAGGGTAAAGCAGAAGGCTGTAGGCTGAAAACCACAGCTGGCAGCTTTACCGTGATTGGGGATCCAATGTGGAGGTCACTCCAGGCTCTTTTTTATAATTATTTTATAAACAATAATAATTACAAAAAAAAAGTAGGGTCCCCCCCAAATTGGATCACCAGCCAAGGTAAAGCGGACAGCTGTGGTCTGGTATTCTCAGGGTGGGAAGGCCCATAATTATTGGCCCTTCACAGCCTAAAAATAGCAGGCCGCAGGCATCCCAGAATTGGCGCATCCAGTAGATGCGCCAATCCTGGCGCTTCACCCCAGCTCATCCCGTGCCTTGGTGCAGTGGCAAACGGGGTAATAAATGGGGTTGATACTAGCTGTAAAGTCACCTGACATCAAGCCCAGCAGTTTGTGATGTCATGGCGTCTATCAGATACCCGACATCACAAACTGTCAGTACTAACAAAACAAATAGACGAAAAAAAATGTATTTGAAAAAACACTCCCCAAAACATTCCCTCTTTCACCAATTTATTGTAAGGAAAAAAATTAAAGGGGTCCCACGATGACTCTGGACCGTCTAGAACATGGGGGGACACGCTCAGGGAACGTATCCCCCATTTTCTAGGAGTGCAGACCCTCCATGTGAGGAATGTGGGTGCAATGAATCTGCACCCACTCTTCCCGGGTCCACAGCAGCAGAGTCCATGTCGTAACTGTTGCTACCAAAGCTGCAATGCCCTGCTCATGAGGTAAGGGCATGCCTAATCAGAAGAACTATTCTACATTTCCAAATATTGGTATTTGCTGATATTATTGCTATTCCACCTACTATATATTGGGGATAGGATCTTGGAGATGGAATACCCCTTTAAGTCCAGTTATCCAGCTGAATGAATACTAAACAACAGAGCTCGCTATTTAGACATGTTTTCTTGTGGCGTATATCGGACTCTCATGTTTGGTAGTCGTTCAGCAGGGCAACTATAAAAGCAAATCCCTCCATTTGGAAATGTAGTATAGCTCTCCTGATCAACTATAATCCTTACCTCATGAGCAGGACATTGCAGTAGCTTACAGATGCATGGTTACCACCACTCACTGTGTCTGAACACAGGAACTTGAGCTGACAGCCACTCTGTGCATGCGGCAGCGTCTATTGTGAAGGAAGGAGCCGTGGGGGATCAACGCTGCACAGGTACCGTGGGACACCGGGGAACACCGGTGTGGTTATAGGGGGTGACCTGGCAGGGCCTGGGGAGGAGTTCTCTGTCGCATGTGTCATGGCACATGCGACAGAAATCAGAGGAGTAGGGTGAATGCGGCCGGCGTGCTGCTGTGCGCGCGGCAATCTTGGATTTTCCGGGAGGGGGTCAGTGGGAGGAGCACTTTGGCGACATCGGGCGACCGGGGAGGAGATTTATCTCCCATCTGACATGTTTGTTCATGCCAGATGGGAGATAATTTTTTACCGGCGCTGTCATTTACTGTAACGTGATCACCGGTATATGGTGTATACCGGTGATCACGTGAGCGCGGGACCGGACAAACCGACCTGAATCATGATCTCCAGGGTCTCAACTACCCCCTGAAACTCCGGAGATTTTCTGACGCTGGGGGGCGCAATTCACTTATTTCTGCCTGCTGTTTATAAATGGCAGATTAGAATAAGGCTGCATTCACACGTCCGATCCGTTTTTGCGGTTTGCAAAAAACGGTCTGTTTTTTTCACGGGTGCATCCGTGTTGCATCCGTTTCCGTATTGTTAGGTCCGGGTGGTGGTTCCACTGGGCCGTGCACCCCACCGGAGGCCTGGGTGCATGGTAGCCGGAGCACTAGCATGGCAGGGACTGCGTCCCACAGGGGACAGGTAGAACAGTCACTGGGGCTTCAGAGTTCCTGGAGACAGTGCAGGAATCCAGCACAGGTGCCGGGTAGGAATGTCAGGCAATAGTATGATCACAGGACACTGCACAAGGGGGACCTGAGCACCTAGCTTTCAAGACAAGGCTTACAAGACACGTTGATCAGGCCCCGCCCACATGGAAAGGCCAGTCTTATATACCCAGCATAGCCTCATGTCATATCCTGCTGCAGCAGTGCTGGGCCCATAAGACCAGGTGAGTGGGCGTGGCCCGACCCTATACAGAAGCATGAGTCAGACACATAAGACTGGGGACAGGACACAGGAAAGCACGAGCGGGAGCAGCAGCCGTGACCGGTGGACACGTGGACCGGATCAGTGGGTAAGGAACGGTGCCATGCAGGTGTGACCGGATCAGTGGGTAAGGAGCGGTGCCGAGGCATCGGGAGCGTGACACGTATACGGTCCGTATGTCATCTGTTTGTCATCGCGTGACTTCCGTTTTTTTGGCGTACTGCCAAAAAACTGAAGGAGGGAAAATGCATAAATTTACCCAGGATCCATAGCTTCATCCTACATGAGGCGGTCACATGTTCACTCCAGTGCCATTTTGTACTGCTTTTCACAGCGTAGAGCGCTCTGGTGATTTTCCTGTGTTTGTACACTTCATATCAGTCTCTTCTGTTATTATAATGGCAGAAAGACACATAATGTCCCACTCTCCTGCATTTTGTAATTTTGCACGCTTTGGTGCCTTTCATGTGGCACTAACGGGTGCTTAGCCTTGTATTTACCAAAATAAATAAATAAATTTAAAAAAAAATGACGTGGGATTCCCCCTATTTTTGTAGCCAGCTAGGGTAAAGCAGACGGCTGCAGCCTGCAGACCACAGCTGGCAGCTTCACCTTGGCTGGTAATCAAAAACTGAGGGCACCCCACGCTGTTATTTTAAATTAAATAAATAATTTAAAAAAAAAAACACGTAGGGGTCCCCCCAAAATTGGACCACCAGCCAAGGTAAAGCAGACAGCTGGGGTCTGATATTCTCAGACTAGGGAGGTCCACTGCTATTGGACACTCCCCAGCCTAAAAATAGCAGGCCACAGCCGCCCCACAAGTGGCGCATCCATTAGATGCGCCAATCCTGGTGCTTCGCCCCAGCTCATGCCGTGCCCTGGTGCGGTGGCAAACGGGGTAAGAGATGGGGTTAATACCAGATGTGTAATGTCACCTAGAATCAAGCCCTGGGATTGGTGAGGTCAGGCGTCTATCAGATACCCGACATCACCAACCCAGTCAGTAATAAAAAAAATAGACGACAAACACATTTTTATTTGAAAAAACACTGCCCAACACATTCCCTCTTTAACCAATTTATTAGAAAGAAAAACAAATCCAGGTCTGCTGTAATCCAAGCGGTTCCCATGACGATCCATACCATAGTCACTGGCCCAGTCAATGAAGAACAGAATGTTCCCCATTGGCTGGGAGAGCAATGCAGTGACCTGAGCTAACATCAGAAGGTCAGCCCAGGTCACTGCAGGGCATCTCCTGCACTGCTGATACAGTGACTTCAATCAGCTTCACAGTTAAGTATCGCGAGCGGCCCGTGACGTCACCTCTAGTGACAGTCTCGGGCCGCAGTGACAGATGTGAAGCGGCGGCCATGGAAGACAGTGTCAGCGCTGAGGTCGGGAGGGCAGGACTTCATCACCGCAGGTAAGCTGAGCAGGGCCATGTGTGCGGTGCGAGGTGGGCGGAGCCTAGCGAGGTAATGTGTGCGGGTGTGAGGTGGGCGTAGCCTAGTGAGGTAATGTGTGCGGGTGCGAGGTGGGCGGAGCCTAGCAAGGTAATGTGTGTGGTGCGAGGTGGGCGGAGCCTAGCAAGGTAATGTGTGCGGGTGCAAGGTGGACGGAGCCTAGCGAGGTAATGTGTGCAGGTGCGAGGTGGGCAGAGCCTAGCGGGGCTATGTGTGCGGTGTGAGGTGGGCGGAGCGTAGCAGGGTAATGTGTGTGGGTGCGAGGTGGGCGGAGCCTAGCGGGGTAATGTGTGCGGGTGTGAGGTGGGCGGAGCCTAGCGGGGTAATGTGTGCGGTACAAGGTGGGCTGGGCCTAGCAAGATAATGTGAGCAGTGGGCGGAGCCTAGCGGGGCTATGTGTGCGGTACGAGGTGGGCGGAGCCTAGCGGTGTAATGTGTGCGGGTGTGAGGTGGGCGGAGTCTAGCGATGTAATGTGTGTAAGTGTGAGGTGGGCGGAGCCTAGCGGGGTAATGTGTGCGGTTGAGAGGTGGGCGGAGCCTAGCAGGGCTATGTGTGCGGGCGGCAGAGTGCGAAGTTGGTGGAGCTTAGCGGGGCCATGTGCGCTGAGGACGCCAGTGCCGGGGTCTGCATGGCTGGGGACAGGTGAGTGTGAGTGTGTGTGTGTGTACATGCTGAGTGCAGGAGGGGGCGGAGCGAGCTGAGCGGGGAAGTGTCAGCTCCCTGCACGCGTAACCAGGGTAAATATCGGGTTACTAACCAAAGCGCTTTGCTTGGATACCCGATGTTTATCTTGGTTACCAGCTTCTGGCAGGCTGCCAGCGATGGCTCCCTGCACACTGTAGCTGTAAAAAGCCCTGCTTTTGCTGCTAGAACTGTTCTCGAATGTAACTCGAACTATCGAGCTTTTAGCAAAAAGCTCGAGTTCTAGTTCGATCTAGAACACCCCCCAAAATCACTCGAACCGCGAACTGGAGAACCGCGGACCGCGCTCAACTCTAGTTGTGCTGTTTCTATTTGTCTTAGTTAAAACTGTTATTTAATGTTTTTCATGCCTGTCTCTGCTGCCATCTACTGGTCAGACTTTTCAGCTCCTCTGTTTCTTTTGCCCAGCCCATGGGAGTGTCTGATGACCCTCTTGCATCAGTTCCTGGGATGTTCTTTCCAGCCAGAGCTTTTGTGAGAGCAAGATCCCTTATAGGAGCTACTAGGAGCAAAGTCTTCTGACCACGTAGTAGCTACAGAGGCAAGCATCACTGGAAGATTTCAATGCCAGGTACTTGGATTACTGCACTCTGCATGTCCTAACCTTTGGAGAAAATAAACCACCATTGTTTCATCTCAGCATGTGCATGTTTCACTCTGGAGCGCTCTGGTCCTGTCTGCCTCACCTATAGGAAAAACGAAGGTAAGACTCTCACAACCTCTCACAACTTCGCACCTTCCATCGCCTTTAAGTGGGGACAGAACAGTCAGAAGACTGCTTAAGAGCTCAATACCCCGGCTACAGATCCCTAAGAGCCCTGTAACTTCCCCTGTAATCTGCCTAGCAACAAGCCTTGTGCACTAGTCTGCCTGCACAGTGCATGCCTGGACAAGCCTAAGGGGAAGCTCTCCCATCTACCACGTCCTGTGTCACCTCTGCTTGCATTGTAAAGGGACAGTTTATGCACCTGCTGTTTCCCTCTAGCCATACCTCTTCTATAGACTTGCAGTACATTATACCTCATTACTGCACATCGCTGCACTCCGAACCCCAAGTTTTACTAAAGACACCTTGGGAATCTCATCAGGGAGTCCTTGCAGAGCTGCACAACGATTTTTGGACCCCTATTCAAAAGTCAAGTTTCTTAAAGAGACAGTACACCTTAAATCAAAATGGGTGAAAAAGACCTTGGACAGTTCCCCACTGCTGAAACAGAGCAAATACAATCTGATACTGTCCATTATGAAGCCCAGGAGGCAGAGCCCACGCTTTCAGCAGACCAAGTTGTCCGACCGAAGCGCTCTTCCAAACCCACGATAAAGGCCGCTGAAAACTATCACACTATGAAAGATGAGCTATGTGAACACCTGGAAGAACAGTGGGAACGAGTCACCTATTACATGTCAAGACTTGAATCCTCATCAGGTGATGCCACATGCTTACAAGCCGCTCTGGAACGGCTGAACACAGCTCATGAAAGATACAAGAGACTGTCAACAAGGTACATTACCTTTCTAAAAGACTCTAAAATTGATGAAGCTCTTTCAGACCTGAGCAAGGCAGAAGAGGTAGACAAGGAAAGAGATGCCAAGGTGCAAGATGCCATAGACAAGGCCGAACACCGTATCTCTCACCAGCAAGAAACCAGATCACACCGATCAACCTCATCTAGACGTTCCTATCGGTCATCCGGGTCATCATCCTCAAGAAGCTCAGCCCTGAGCGACAGGATACTAGAGGCCCGCATAAGAGCAGAGGAATCCAAGGTGAGACGTTCCTTCACAGAAAGAGAAGTAGAGGAAGAAGCCAAAAGGACAGAAGCAGAAGCCCTTGCAAAAGCAGAAGCTGCTAAAGCAGAAGCCAAAAGGGCAGAAGCAGAAGCCCTTGCAAAAGCAGAAGCTGCTAAAGCAGAAGCCCTTGCAAAAGCAGAAGCCGCTAAAGCAGAAGCCCATGCAAAAGCAGAAGCCGCTAAAGCGGAAGCCAAAAGGGCAGAAGCGGAGGCTCGGATAAAGATTATTCGGTCACAGATGGAAGAGGAAGTTGCGCTAGCTAAAGTGAGACTACTTGAGCAAGCATTGATCCAAGGTCCTGATCCAGCTGACTCGCCACCACTGGAAGCAGACAATCCAGTTGATCGCACAAGAGACTATGTACTGAATCAGTTACCTGTAGCAACCCCGGTTTGCAGTACCGTCCAAGCCGACAACACCGAAACCTCCAACTTACCTCTACCAGTGCCAGTACCACCTAAAGCACCCGAGGAAATTAATAACAGTCACCAAGAGGTGCCCTCTCAAACACAGCCACCACAGCAAGATGGCAACCAAGTGTTTCCTGACCCACTTCCACAGCTCAAGCAGCGGTCATCAGAATCTACAGAGGCTAAACCACAGCTCAACCCTGCAGCAACGTCATTTTACCCGGGAACATCTCATCCATTCATGCCAGGCAGCCCATACGCCCCAGGGGCATCACGAGTCGTCGTGGCAACAAGTGGTGAGAAATCAGATATGTCTGGGTTTGCCAGGTTCATGGTGAGCAGAGAGCTAATCAACACTAGTCTCACGAAATTCGATGATCGTGCAGAGAGCTACAGGGCCTGGAAAGCAACTTTCAAGGCAGCCATCGCCAATCTCAACTTCACTGCGGAACAGGAGCTCGACCTCCTGATCAAGTGGTTGGGCCCAGGCTCTACAAACCGTATCAAGAGCCTCAGAACCGTCTATGTGGGACAAGCAGAAGCAGGTCTCGCTGCTGCATGGCAGAGACTGGAACGCACCTTTGGCAGCTCAGAAGCAATAGAGAAAGCCCTATTCAAGAGACTGCAGGACATCCCAAAGATCAACCTTAAAGAAGTCCACAAGCTTCAAGACCTAAGTGATCTGCTGATGGAGCTGGAGCTCGCCAAAAGAGATCCTCGTCTGTCTGGGCTGTGCTACCTGGATACAGCCCATGGAGTGAACCCAATCGTGGTGAAGCTGCCATACAGTCTGCAGGAGAAATGGGCAACGTCAGTCTCAAGGTACAAAAGAATGCATGACGTCACCTTTCCCCCATTTATTCAGTTCTGCAAGTTCGTCGACGAGCAGGCCCAGATGAGGAACGACCCCAGCCTCGACTTCCTAGAGTTCAACACTTCGGCAGCTGCAACATCATCATCATCAAGGTATGAAGGTGCCGTACACAAACGCAGAGACATTAAGAACACTGTGAGTGTCAGGAACACTGAGCTACCATCACCTGCAGCACGCACAGATAAACAGAACACCATCTCATCACGAGATAAGTCTTTCAATCAAGAATGTCCCATCCATAAAAAACCGCATTCACTGAACAAGTGCAGAGGGTTTAGATCTAAAACCCTACAGGAGCGCAAGAAAGCCCTCACAGAGCTTGGGATCTGTTTCAAATGCTGCGCATCACTTGAGCACATGGCCAAGGACTGTAAATCCATCGTCAAGTGTGAGGAGTGTCATAGTGAAAAACACGTTTCAGCCATGCACCCAACCCAGCTAGCTAGAGACACACCGGCTGCAGTCACCACCACTCCCACTCCAAGTCATGGCGGGGAGCCCAAGAATCAGACTGACACCACCACAGCCGTCTCCTGCTCATGCTCAGAGGTATGTGGAGAGGGCCAAACACAGAAATGTTGTGCCCGAATATGCCTCATCAAGGTTTATCCCGAGGGACATCCAGAAAAGGCAATGAAGGTGTATGCCATCATAGACGACCAAAGCAACCGGTCCCTAGCAGGAACCAAATTCTTTGAAGCCTTCGGAATTAATGAACCATCAGAACCCTACACCTTGAACACCTGCTCAGGTCGCATTGAGACTAGCGGCAGAAGAGCCCAGGGATTCATTGCTTCTCCTATCAATGGGAAGACTGAAATACCTCTACCAACGCTCGTTGAATGTGACCAAATACCCAGCCACAGGAATGAAATTCCTACCCCAGAAGCTGCATTTCATCAACCACACCTAAGACACCTCGCTAGTGTTATCCCACCTCTGGACAATAACGCAGAGATTCTACTCCTGCTTGGCAGAGACAATCTAAGGGTACACAAGGTGCGACAGCAGTGTAATGGGCCTGACTATGCACCATACACCCAGAGACTGGACTTGGGATGGGTAGTCATAGGAAATGTGTGCGTTGATCGATCAGAAATTGATTCCTTCAAGACTTATGTGCATGGAGATGGGCGCACAACCTGCTTAAAGCCATGTCCTCATCACTATGAAGTGAAAGAGAAGTCTCCAGACACAATACAGCTACCTGACATCGCTTCTTCTCTGCATATCGACAACTTGGGAAGATCAGTCTTTCTCACAACCAAGGACGACGATAAAGTAGCCTTGTCAGTAGAGGACCTAGAATTCATCGGAATAATGGACTGTGAGTTTTCTAAAGACAAAACCAACCATTGGGTCTCTCCATTACCCTTCCGATCTACCAGGGTAAGACTCCCAAACAACCGAGCTCAAGCTCAGACCAGATTTAACTCTCTTGAGCGTTCTATGAGCAGCAAACCTGAAATGAGAGAACATATTGTTGCCTTTATGGACAAAATATTCCGCAACAATCACGCAGAACCTGCTCCATTCTTGAAGAAGAACGAAGAGTGTTGGTATCTGCCTTCATTCGGTGTATACCACCCACGAAAACCGAATCAAATCAGGGTTGTCTTCGACTCCAGCGCCAAACATGAAGGCGTATCCCTTAACGATGTTCTCCTCACAGGTCCTAACCTAACAAACAACTTGGTAGGAGTATTGCTGAGGTTCAGAAAAGAGCTTGTCGCCATCACTGCCGATATTGAACAGATGTTCCACTGTTTCCTAGTCAGAGAGGACCACCGGAACTTCCTCAGATTTCTGTGGTACAAGGATAATGACACCAATAAAGAGATGGTGGAATATCGTATGAGGGTCCACGTGTTTGGAAACAGCCCTTCACCCGCAGTTGCAACCTATGGTCTCCAGAGAACTGCATTAGAGGGAGAGTTCGAGCATGGAACAGATGCCAGAGGCTTTGTTGAGAAAGACTTTTATGTAGACGATGGGCTCAAATCACTACCCACCGAGGAAGAAGCCATTAATTTGCTCAAAAGGACTCAAGGCATGCTGTCCCAGGCAAAACTCAGGTTACACAAAATTGCTTCCAATAGCCTGACCGTAATGAGAGCCTTTGAGTCGGGTGATCACGCCCCTGGATTCAAGGACATTGACTTGGGGCTAGACAGTCCACCCGTGCAGAGGAGCCTGGGCATCAGATGGGATCTTGCAGCCGACTCCTTCGGATTTCAAGTAAGTTGCTCAGACAAGCCATTCACAAAACGTGGTGTCCTCTCTATAGTGAACAGCTTGTTCGACCCACTGGGATTTGTGGCGCCTATCACTATACAAGGCAAATCCTTGCTGAGACAATTCTCTGAAACCGTCAAGGACTGGGATATCCCACTCCCTTCTGACAAACAGCAAAAATGGGAAGCTTGGAAACAGTCGTTGTGTGGGTTGAACAACATCCACATCCCAAGATGTTATCTCAAAATCTCCCTCCCTTCTAGCATGAAGAAGGAACTGCACATCTTCTCAGACGCCTCCACAGAAGCTATAGCAGCAGTTGCATACCTGAAAGTGACAGAACCCAATGGACAAAACTACGTTGGATTTGTATTTGGCAAGGCGAAGCTGGCCCCGAAGCCCGACCATACCATTCCCAGACTGGAACTCTGTGGCACCGTTTTGGCAGTGGAAATTGCCGACTTCATACGACAAGAACTGTGTGTCGAAATAGATGAGGTCCAATACTACACTGACAGTAAGGTCGTTTTAGGTTACATCTACAATCAATCAAGACGATTTTATGTGTACGTCAGTAACCGCATTGAAAGGATCAGGAGATCCTCCAAACCAGAACAATGGCGTTATGTACCATCTGAACTGAATCCAGCAGATCACGCAACTAGACCTATGTCTATAAGTTCTTTTGCTAACTCTTCTTGGCTTACGGGTCCAGAGTTCCTGCTGAGACAGTCAGAAGAAGGTGTCCAGGAAGCCTTCAGCATCCTAGATCCAGACAACGATCCAGATGTCCGAGCTGAAGTCAATACCCTGGCCACTAGTGCAGAAAAAACTTCCAACCTCGGTTGCCAACGTTTTGAACATTTCTCCAGCTGGATGAGGCTCGTCAGGACTGTCGCTAGGTTAGTGCATATCGCCAGATGCTGTCGTACTGACCTTAAAACCAAAGACTGTCATCGCTGGCATGTCTGCCACAAATCCCTTTCTGCTGAGGACATCTCCCATAGCGAGTCCCTCATAATACGCCACCTCCAACAGAGTGAATTCGCCATAGAATGGAAGTGTTTATACAACAAACAGCAGATTCCATTAAGAAGTTCTCTCGCCAATTTAAACCCAGTCATCGACAGTTTCGGCTTACTGAGAGTTGGTGGTCGTTTAAATCAGGCTCATCTTGGAGTTGCAGAACAAAATCCTCTCATCATTACCAACAAACACCATGTTACAGTCTTGCTGATCCGACACCACCATGAAAAGACTGAACACCAAGGCAGGCAAATTACAGAAGGTGCTTTACGGTCTGCAGGCCTCTGGATTATTGGAATGAAGAGACGTGTAGCACAAATACTACACGATTGTGTGCACTGTCGTAAAGCGAGAGGAAAACAACTGTACCAGCAAATGGCTGACTTGCCTACAGACAGACTTTCCACAGAGCAACCTTTCACCTACGTGGGCCTAGACGTTTTCGGACCATGGATGGTGTCCACACGCAGAACTCGCGGAGGCCAAGCAAACAGCAAGCGGTGGGCTGTGTTATTCACCTGCATGAGTGTTCGAGCCGTTCACATTGAGGTGTTAGAGTCCATGGATACCTCCAGCCTAATCAACGCCTTGAGAAGGTTCCTTGCCATCAGAGGACCAGTGAAACAGCTGAGGTCTGACCGTTGAAGCAACTTCGTCGGTGCATGTAGAGAACTGAACATCGACACCAAACCTATCCAAGATCAGCTGGCAGAGAAAGGTTGCACCTGGATCTTCAATCCCCCTCACAGTTCTCACATGGGAGGCTCCTGGGAGAGGATGATCGGGATTTCACGCAACATCTTGAACTCCATGCTAATGGACGTCAATTCCTCAAGACTCACACATGAGACTCTAGTCACTCTTTTAGCTGAAGTCTCAGCCATTATCAATTCAAGACCCCTTGTGCCGGTGACCATGGATCCAGAAACACCAACCATATTAACTCCTACTATTCTCATTACCCAAAAAACTGACAACGCGGTAATGCCCAGCGGAGAGTTCACCCACGCGAACACTTATCAAAAACACTGGAAACGGGTTCAATACTTGGCTGACTACTTCTGGAACCGATGGAGGAAGGAATACCTCACCATTCTTCAAGGAAGAAAGAAGTGGCGACATCCCAAGCCGAACCTCAAGGAAGGAGACCTAGTCCTCATGAAAGATCAGACCACAGAAAGGACTGACTGGCCTATGGGACTAATTACTAGGATACTGCCTAGTAGAGTTGAGCGCGGTTCGTGGTTCGTGGTTCTCCAGTTCTAGGCTCGAGTGATTTTGGGGCATGTTCTAGATCGAACTAGAACTCGAGCTTTTTGCAAAAGCTCGATAGTTCTAGAAACGTTCGAGAACGGTTCTAGCAGCCAAAAAACAGCTAAATCATAGCTTGGTTTCTGCTGTAATAGTGTAAGTCACTCTGTGAATCAAACTATTATCACATTTCAGTGTATAGTGTGCGTGAACAGCGCCTTCAGATCACTGCTGTTTCTATAATGGCGATCGCCATTTTTTTTTTTTTTTTCTTGTCTTCCTTCCCTAAGCGCGCGCGTCTTGTGGGGCGGGCCAGCATGTCAGCCAATCACAGACACACACACAGCTAAGTGGACTTTGAGCCAGAGAAGCAACGGCATGTGTGATAGGATCTGCATGTCACATGTCCCTGCATTATAAAACTGGACATTTTCTTCACGGACGCCATTATCTGCCTTCTGCGTCTTTGGTGTCAGACATCACTGTCGCAGCTCCGTCCTCCTGAGTCCTATAGCCGATACAGCTGTATGCGCTGCATACACAGCGTTAGACAGCTTAGGGAGAGCACTTTATAGCAGTCCTTTTAAGGGCTCAAACCGGCAGGGTCAGAGAGCCATAGGTGACAGGTCCTGCAAACAGCAACAGCGTCTGTGTAGCCAAGGTCAGGGATTTCCTCCCTGCATTTCACCATTAGGAGGGAATAGAAAGGCAGGCTTCCATTCCTCTACCCAGAGCACCACAATCCTGCCACTGTACCCTCTTGTCCTCTGCACACTCCAACTCATTATAACTAAGCCATTATACTAGCAAACACTCAGTGTACCTAGTGGCATCCTATCTGTGGCTATTGGACTTTGCTATAGTCCCACTAGTGCAAAGACATTTGCAGAGCACGTCTGCCTGCATTGCACACTCCAACTTTTTTAAACTAAGCAATTTTACTAGCAAACACTCAGTGTACCTAGTGGCATCCTAAACGTGGCTATTGGACTTTGCTATAGTCCCACTAGTGCAAAGACATTTGCAGAGCACGTCTGCCTGCATTGCACACTCTAACTTTTTTAAACTCAGCCATTATACTAGCAAACACTCACTGTACCTAGTTGTATCCTAAACGTGGCTATTGTACTTTTGTCAATTCACAGTATTGGAACGTTATTTGCAGGACGTCTGCCTGCATTGCACACTCAAACTTTTTTAAACTCAGCCATTATACTAGCAAACACACAGTGTACCTAGTTGTATCCTAAACGTGGCTATTGTACTTTTGTCAATTCACAGTATTGGAACGTTATTTGCAGGACATCTGCCTGCATTGCACACTCAAACTTTTTTAAACTCAGCCATTATACTAGCAAACACTCACTGTACCTAGTTGTATCCTAAACGTGGCTATTGTACTTTTGTCAATTCACAGTATTGGAACGTTATTTGCAGGACATCTGCCTGCATTGCACACTCTAACTTTTTTAAACTCAGCCATTATACTAGCAAACACTCACTGTACCTAGTGGCATCCTAAACGTGGCTATTGTACTTTTGTCTATTCACAGTATTGGAACGATATTTGCAGCACATCTGCCTGCATTGCACACTCTAACTTTTTTAAACTCAGCCATTATACTAGCAAACACTCACTGTACCTAGTTGTATCCTAAACGTGGCTATTGTACTTTTGTCAATTCACAGTATTGGAACGTTATTTGCAGGACATCTGCCTGCATTGCACACTCAAACTTTTTTAAACTCAGCCATTATACTAGCAAACACTCAGTGTACCTAGTGGCATCCTAAACGTGGCTATTGTACTTTTGTCTATTCACACTACTGCAAATCTATGTGCAGCACCTCTGCATGACAACCTCGTGCTCTGTTTTTAATAAGCTATAATGATAGCACAAAATACTGCCATTTTGTGGCATCATAGAACTGGCTGTTGTATTCCATTAGTGCCCCACTGGTGACAAGCTATTTCTAGCACCTCTACATCACACCCTCATGCACATTTTGCTACGCTAATGTTATAGAAAACTCATGGAATTCATTGCTGCATTTCATAATTTCGGAGGGATAGAAAGTCAGGCTTCCTTTAGCTTTTCCTTCTGTTCATAGACAGCATCTCCAAGACAAATTTCCCCTCCACGTCTAAGTGTGGAGAGGCAGCTAGTGCGCATGCGTGTGCCGATGTACCCCAGCTGCAGCATAATTACAGTGTTTCGCCTAGTGAGTATGCTCAGCCTGACTGTGCCATTCCTGACGCTAAGTCTTCATTTCGGGATACAGCGCATGCTCCCACACTAAGTGTGAAAAGCCTCTTTGCACAGGTGCTTTCATTCCGTGCCGGGTCTAAGTCCTGTTTTGTGCCTAGACACCATGCTAAAGCTGATAGTCTTTTTTCAGAGACTGTATTTCATGCTACTGAGCATGCTCAGGCACTTCCTGCATCAGAGACTAGGTCCGGTAATGAACTCTTTGGCCCTGGCCCTGATGTGGGGGTCCCATATAGACCACAGGGCATCAGGTGTCCTCCCAAATGGCTTGCAGAGGCCCACACCTATGACTTGTCACCGCATTATTGATGCTCAGACGATGACTGGTGAGGTGTTTGGGTCATGGCAGCCATGAGGTCATCATTGAAGTTGCGTTTCCAAATAGGACGCTAGTTATGCCACTCATGACGTGTCACTCTACTTTTGTCTCCAGGAGGTGCATTGTGGTTCACCCTGGTTTGGGGCGGACCCAGGTTATAAAAGGGGCTGGAGCCAACAAGGAGGTGCACAGTCTTCTATTATGCTCCGAAAGAGCACACCTCCATGTGTTGAACCCATTGCGGCTTTAGGCCAGAGGTAGGCAGGGATAGGGTGGTGGATGCAGGCCACCACCACAGTTGGTAACGCAGAACGGTTAAGACCAGCTCCTGTCCTAACAGTCCTGCTTGTGCAGCCCAGTGGCATTAACAGGCCTGCTGCTGCTGATGCGCCTGCTGTCCACAGGTGTGGCCCCTACGGACACGGTCAGCGTACTCAATGGCCCCTGTGTTGTTAACAGGGAGTTCCTGGGCTGGGTGGGCATGTGGACCCTGTGACGCTAACAGGGCTCACAGTCTCCAGATCCGAATGGCGTCTAACTCGGTTCAGGCTACTATTAGTTTCATAGCCACACAGCTTTGTATCCTCCACCAAACCTTCAAGTTGCCAACCTCTCCTTTTCCAACTGGGAGCACGGTGGACACTGACTGCTGATGGGGATATATACCTTTCTCTTTCTTTTCTTATTAATTTTCGTTATATAGCAGTCACAGATTATATACCACTTTATCCAAATCTGCCAGTCCCACTGTAACAGATGTTGTTTCTTCAGCAAATGTTACAGTTGCTTAACCACCAAATCCACGGACCAAAATTTTTTTCCCCTTTCCAACACACCTGTTCCCCTTTCCAACAGCATCTGTCCTTTTTCAACTCATTTTGGGATATGACCAAAAGTGCAACTCTGCAGGGACACCGTACTCAACGCCATCTCAGCACAGCAGCCATCCCTCGGTCCCTCCGATGTGGACAAGTAAAAGACCATTTCCTCCTATCCATGACAAAGCGTTGAGATTCACTCTGTGCAGCACTGGTGTTTAGTGGAAAAGTAGATCTAAGATTGCGTACCACATTCTGCAGATACTCCTGTATACGTGCGTCTATTTCTATGGCAGGAATTAGTTCGCCAAATTTTGTCTTGTACCGGGGATCTAACAGTGTGGCAACCCAGTATTCAGGATTACTTCAAATTCATACAATCCGAGGGTCATGTAGGTAGTGCAGCAAGAAGGCGCTCATGTGTCTTGTGCATCCAGGAGGACCAAGTCCTTGGTGTGTTGGTAGCAGAGAGGTGAGAATCGTGCATCCTTCCTCTGCCCTCTACCCACAACCTCGCACAACCGAAATGTGAGCAAGCTCTCACTCATCTGCTGAGTCTTCCATGCCCATCGCCAGTTCGTCCTCCATTTCTTCATGGGCTCCTGCACTTTCATCAACACTTTTTGCTGATACTATGCGCCCTTGTTAATCCCTCTCCCTCACCATGACTGCCGCATAGGTGCCGCTGACCATCTGGACCTCGTAGATCTTGTTATCCCTTCCGCATATGACTCCTCCTGTACTTCCTCCCCTTCCTCTTGTCCCAACACCTGACTCCGAATAATAATTACAGTGTGCTCCATCATGTAGATGACCAGAATTGTCACGCTGAGAATGACATTGCCAGTGCTAAACATCTTCGTCGACATTTCAAAACTGTGTAGCAGGGTGCATAGGTCCTTGATCTGACACCACTCCAGCAGCGTGATCTGCACCACCTCTGGATCAAGTTATCCCAGGCTATATGTCTTACCGTATTTCAGCAGGGCTCTGCGGTGCTGCCACACACGCTGCAACATGTGCAGATTCCAATTCCTGCGTGTCGAAACATCGCATTTCCGGCGTTTAACTGCCAGACCCTAAGACTTCCGGAGTGATGAAAGTTGTTGAGCTGCTGTGTGCGCACGATGGAAGTGAGCACATAGCGAGCGTGCCCGCTGCACAAGGCCATGTAGGCCGTGATGGTGTTTTAAAAATTGCTGGAGAATTCGGTTCAACACGTGAGCCCTAAAAGGCACGTGTGTCACATTGCCCTGAGGATGGCCCGCAGCCAGGTTTGCATCATTGACGCACACGGCTGTTAAGTCACCAACGGAGTCCGCTCCGTCAATTTGTACTCCGGTCGCCAGGTGACAACGTGTTCCTTTCATGAATAGTGCTGATGATGGGAGAGTAGTCGATGCCAGCGGCGCAGGTGGACGCAGGTTATGCTCACCCACTGGGCTGCATTACCTTGACAGATGCAGAATCTCTGGCTGAATGTAGCTGGTGGGTATCTCACAGATGAAATACCATCATTCAGCTACAACCAATGGGAAGACACCACACCCTTTTTTATGCCCATCCTGTCTGCAGACCACTGCCAGACATAGCTATGAACCTCTGGTTAATTTTACCCCCAGTTCAGTTTTATGATTTTGTGTGCTTGTTACCTGACTACTTTTCCTGCTTGCTGTTTATGTACCTTGTTGGCCGATACGCATTTCACCTCTGCTTGTTTTCTGATTAAGTCCTGGCCGTCCCATTCTGTTCCTGTTCCTCAATTAATGTTTTGACCCTGCCTGACTTCTATTCTCTGTAATAGCGGTGTGACTCACATTTCCCATACATTTCAAAGTAAAACTTTGACCGCCTGATGGCATTGAGCTCTGCTGCCAGCATAGTAAGGAGGTGTGTGGTAGTCCTTGTGCGCAGTTGCAAGGAAGGGTGGCCTGACCACACAGGGTTTGCGCCAAGGTAGAGGACCCACACGAGGTTGAAGAGGCAGAAGCAGTGTATTAACTTCTACATACAGAACAAGGATTGAAACAACTCGTGGGGACGGCAAGACTTGTACAGCAGACCCTTCTCCATCTCTCACCATAGTTTGCCAGTGCCCAGTCAGTGACATGTAATGACCCTGTCTATGCTTACTGGTCCAAGTATCTGTGTTGAAATGCACCCTGTCGCACACAGATTTTCTCAAGGAAGTGGTGATGTTGTGTGCGACATGCTGGTGTAGCGCGGGCATGCTTTTCTTGGAGAAGCAGTGGTGATTGGGCATCTGGTACTGGGGCACAGCGACAGACATAAGGTCTGTAAAATCCTGTGTGTCCACTACGCGTAAAGGCAGCATTTCGGTAGCCAACAGCTTACAGAGGGATAGAGTCAACCACTTAGCTTTGTCATGGGTCGCAGTAAGTGGCCTTTTATTTGACCACATCTGAGGGACAGAGATCTGGCTGCTGTCTGTAGACGGTGTTGAGTAGGGTGTCCCTGGAAAAATGCAGGTTTGTGAGAAAAGTGCAGGCGGAGACATGATGTTGCCTTCATCTTGCCTTCAGATCTGTTCATCTTGTATCATTTTTAAAAAACACAGCAAGCAAGGGTTACTCCAAGCGGAGTCTACCTTTTTTCCCAAAATTGGGCACACAGACACCCCATCAGTGGCAGCACTTGTGCCCTAGTTGCAAACAGGATGTTTTGATTTGCATCAAGCACATTCCAAATCTACAAGCATTTACTCTCCCCAGGATGACACAGGGGTAGTAAATTCCTTCTGGATCCATGACTTGTTCATTTTGATGAACGTCAGTCTGTCCACATTGTCACTGGACAGACGCGTGCGCTTATCTGTCAGCACACACCCAGCAGCACTGAAGACACGTTCAGAGACAACGCTGGCAGCTGGACACGACAAAATCTTCAAGGCGTAACTGGAGAGCTCTTGACATTTTTCTAGATTTGAAGCACAAAAGGAGCAAGGCTCCATTTGCAAAGTCATTGCATCGATGTTCATTTGGAGATACTCCTGTATCATCCTCTCCATCCGTTGACTATGTGTCACACTTGTTGTCTCTGGTGGCCTTGCAAAGGAGGGTCTAAAAAAATTATGAAAAGATTCCATAAAATTGCTGTTACCAGCACCAGATACGGTCCTACTGGTACGGGTAGACTGTTGAAGATGACGAGGCCGTCCCATGTTTGTCAAGTTACAACTGGGAGAATCACTCCCTTCACCAGCACGGTTGTTTGGTGGAAAAGCCGAGCTAAGATCGAGTAACAGCTTCTGCTGATACTCCTGCATACGTGCGTCCGTTTCTATGGCTGGAATTATGTCACAAAATTTGGACTTGTACCGGGGATCTAATAGTGTGGCAAGCCAGTAGTCATCATCACTTCTAATTTTGACAATACGAGGGTCATGTTGGAGGTAGTGCAACAAGAAGGCACTCATGTGTCTTGCGCAGCCATGCGGACCAAGTCCACGCTGTGTTTGTGGCATAGAGGTGCTAACCATTCTTTCTTCCTCTGTCATCTCCCCCCAACCTCTTTCAACTGAAATTTGACCAAGGTCCCCCTCATCTGCTGAGTCTTCCATGTCCATGGACAGTTCGTCCTCCATATCTTCATGTCCTCCTGCACCTTCCTCAACATCTCGCCTGCTACCATGCGCCCTTGTTGATTCCTGTCCCCCATGGTCCCATGCCAGCCGCGTTGGTGATGATGAACGTCTGGACCTTGGTGATGTTGTTGTGTCTTGCGCATATGAATCCTCCTGTAGTTCCTCCCCTTCCTGTTGTCCCACCCCCTGACTACGAATAGTGTTTAGCGTGTGCTCCAGCATGTAAATGACTGTAATCGTCATGCTGATAATGGCATTGTCAGCGCTAAACATATTCGTCGCCATGTCGAAACTGTGCAGAAGGGTGCATAGGTCCTTGATCTGAGATCACTCCATCAGGGTGATCTGCCCCACTTCTGCATCTCGTTGGCCCAGGCTATACATCATGACGTATTGCACCAGGGCTCGCCGGTGCTGCCACAGTCGCTGTAACATGTGGAGAGTTGAATTCAAGCGTGTCGCCACATCGCATTTCAGGCGATGAACCGGCAGGCCGAAAGACTTCTGGAGCGATGCAAGTCGCTCAGCTGCGGCGGTTGAACGGCGGAAGTGAGCACTGCAGAAAGTTTCCGTGCCCTGGTCAGAAGGCCATCTAGGCCGGGATAGTGTGTTAAAAATTGCTGGACAACAAGGTTCAACACGTGAGCCATACAAGGCACGTGTGTCACCTTGCCCAGGCGAAGGGCCGCACCCAGGTTTGCAGCATTGTCGCACACGGCCTTACCAGACTGCAGGTTGAGTGGAGACAACCATTTATTAAACTCGGACCGCAGAGCTGACCACAACTCCTCAGCTGTGTGACTCTTATTCCCAAGACATGTCAAGCTAAAGACCGCCTGATGCCGTTGCGCTCTGCTGCCAGCATAGTAATGAGGGGTGCGTGATTCCTTCTGCGCAGTGAGAACGCTGGTGGCCTGACCAGGCAGGCTTGGGGCGGAGGTGGAGGACCCAGATGAGGTGGAGGATGCAGAAGCAGTGGCGGAACTTGGACAGACAGAGGATTGACACACAAGTCGTGGGGACGGCAAGACTTGTGCAACAGACCCTTCACCATCTATCACCATAGTTACCCAGTGGCCAGTCAGCGACATGTAACGTCCCTGTCCATGCTTACTGGTCCAAGTATCGGTGGTGAAATGCACCCGTTCACACACAGAGTTTCTCAAGGAAGCGGTGATGTTGTGTGCGACATGCTGGTGTAGCGCGGGCACACCTTTCTTAGAGAAGTAGTGGCGACTAGGCATCTGGTACTGGGGCACAGCGACAGACATAAGGTCTCTAAAATCCTGTGTGTCCACTAGGCGGAAAGGCAGCATTTCTGTAGCCAACAGCTTACAGAGGGATAGAGTCAACCTCTTCGCTTTGTCATGGGTCGCAGGAAGTGGCCTTTTATTTGACCACATCTGAGGGACAGAGATCTGGCTGCTGTGTGTAGACGTTGTTGAGTAGGGTGTCCCTGGAAAAATGCAGCTTTGTGAGGAAAGTGCAGGCGGAGACATGATGTTGCCTTCATCCAAAGTTGGTGCTATCGATGTCTGAGAGAGCTGTACACACTCACTTGTTTCCCCTTCCAAACCAACTGACGACCTACCAAGCAAACTGCCTGTTGCGGTTACAGTGGTGGAAGTTGTGGGTGGAAAAACAGGTGTGACAGCTGTCCCCACAGTCCTAGAAGATGACGAGCGCGCGGATGCCCTGGAAGGGGCAGGCGGTGGATGGTTGGCTCCACTAGGCCGCATTGCAGCACGGTGAGCTTCCCACCAGGCCATATGATATTTATTCATGTGACGAATCATGGAAGAAGTTGTCAAACTGCTGAGGTTTTGACCTCTACTAAGATAACCATGCCAAATGTTACAGATCACATAATTTGGGCGATCTTTTTTTATGTCAAAAAAGGACCAGGCTAGGCAAGGCTTAGAGGCCATGCGACCTGTTGATCCACCCCGAATAATGCTCAGAGGCAGAGTGGTGGCTGAGGATGCAGTTGTAAACGTGCTACCAGTGCTCCGACTGTGTCCAGGAAGGCGCCAGGTTACTTCGACGTCGGTTGCATCCTCCTCCACCGCCTCTGTTGACCTCCTCGAGTGTCTGACTGTGGGTTGACAGTAGGTGGGATCTAGAACTTCATCATCAATTGTTGTGTTTGCACTCCCCTCCCCCTCAGACCGAGTTTCTTCTTGCCCTGACCGAATATTTAAGTTGTCATCCCAATCGGGTATCTGCGTCTCATCTTCATCAGTATGTTCCTCATTGCCTATAACCACAGTTGTTGGAAAGGCAGCATTTTGGTAGCCAACAGTTTGCATATGATGAAAGTCAACCTCCAAGCCATGTCATGCCCTTCTAAAAGCATGTAAAACACAGCGAGGGGACTCCAACCACAGTCTCCCTCGTTTCCACTAACTGGGCCACACACACCCCACTTGACTGGCATCGGTTGAGCCCCCTTTTGAAAAAGAAAAAGATGTTTTGCATGAAGCACTCTCAAAAATACGCGTGCCTTTCCCGTCCCCTGGCTGACCCAGGGGAAGAAAAGTCCTCTGAGAGCCATGACTTGTTCATCTTGGTTCTTTTAGAGACACAGCGAGGGGACTCCAACCACAGTCTCCCTCGTTTCCACTAACTGGGCCACACACACCCCACTTGACTGGCATCGGTTGAGCCCCCTTTTGAAAAAGAAAAAGATGCTTTGCATGAAGCACTCTCAAAAATACGCGTGCCTTTCCCGTCCCCTGGCTGACCCAGGGGAAGAAAAGTCCTCTGAGAGCCATGACTTGTTCATCTTGGTTCTTTTAGAGACACAGCGAGGGGACTCCAACCACAGTCTCCCTCGTTTCCACTAACTGGGCCACACACACCCCACTTGACTGGCATCGGTTGAGCCCCCTTTTGAAAAAGAGAAAGATGCTTTGCATGAAGCACTCTCAAAAATACGCGTGCCTTTCCCGTCCCCTGGCTGACCCAGGGGAAGAAAAGTCCTCTGAGAGCCATGACTTGTTCATCTTGGTTCTTTTAGAGACACAGCGAGGGGACTCCAACCACAGTCTCCCTCGTTTCCACTAACTGGGCCACACACACCCCACTTGACTGGCATCGGTTGAGCCCCCTTTTGAAAAAGAAAAAGATGCTTTGCATGAAGCACTCTCAAAAATACGCGTGCCTTTCCCGTCCCCTGGCTGACCCAGGGGAAGAAAAGTCCTCTGAGAGCCATGACTTGTTCATCTTGGTTCTTTTAGAGACACAGCGAGGGGACTCCAACCACAGTCTCCCTCGTTTCCACTAACTGGGCCACACACACCCCACTTGACTGGCATCGGTTGAGCCCCCTTTTGAAAAAGAAAAAGATGCTTTGCATGAAGCACTCTCAAAAATACGCGTGCCTTTCCCGTCCCCTGGCTGACCCAGGGGAAGAAAAGTCCTCTGAGAGCCATGACTTGTTCATCTTGGTTCTTTTAGAGACACAGCGAGGGGACTCCAACCACAGTCTCCCTCGTTTCCACTAACTGGGCCACACACACCCCACTTGACTGGCATCGGTTGAGCCCCCTTTTGAAAAAGAAAAAGATGCTTTGCATGAAGCACTCTCAAAAATACGCGTGCCTTTCCCGTCCCCTGGCTGACCCAGGGGAAGAAAAGTCCTCTGAGAGCCATGACTTGTTCATCTTGGTTCTTTTAGAGACACAGCGAGGGGACTCCAACCACAGTCTCCCTCGTTTCCACTAACTGGGCCACACACACCCCACTTGACTGGCATCGGTTGAGCCCCCTTTTGAAAAAGAAAAAGATGCTTTGCATGAAGCACTCTCAAAAATACGCGTGCCTTTCCCGTCCCCTGGCTGACCCAGGGGAAGAAAAGTCCTCTGAGAGCCATGACTTGTTCATCTTGGTTCTTTTAGAGACACAGCGAGGGGACTCCAACCACAGTCTCCCTCGTTTCCACTAACTGGGCCACACACACCCCACTTGACTGGCATCGGTTGAGCCCCCTTTTGAAAAAGAAAAAGATGCTTTGCATGAAGCACTCTCAAAAATACGCGTGCCTTTCCCGTCCCCTGGCTGACCCAGGGGAAGAAAAGTCCTCTGAGAGCCATGACTTGTTCATCTTGGTTCTTTTAGAGACACAGCGAGGGGACTCCAACCACAGTCTCCCTCATTTCCACTAACTGGGCCACACACACCCCACTTGACTGGCATCGGTTGAGCCCCCTTTTGAAAAAGAAAAAGATGCTTTGCATGAAGCACTCTCAAAAATACGCGTGCCTTTCCCGTCCCCTGGCTGACCCGGGGGAAGAAAAGTCCTCTGAGAGCCATGACTTGTTCATCTTGGTTCTTTTAGAGACACAGCGAGGGGACTCCAACCACAGTATCCCTCGTTTCCACTAACTGTGCCACACACACCCCACTTGACTGGCATCGGTTGAGCCCCCTTTTGAAAAAGAAAAAGATGCTTTGCATGAAGCACTCTCAAAAATACGCGTGCCTTTCCCGTCCCCTGGCTGACCCAGGGGAAGAAAAGTCCTCTGAGAGCCATGACTTGTTCATCTTGGTTCTTTTAGAGACACAGCGAGGGGACTCCAACCACAGTCTCCCTCGTTTCCACTAAATGGGCCACACACACCCCTCTTGAATGACATCGGTTGATGCCCCTTTTCAAAATGAAAAAGATGCTTTGCATGAAGCACTCTCAAAAATACGCGTGCCTTTCCCGTCCCCTGGCTGACCCAGGGGAAGAAAAGTCCTCTGAGAGCCATGACTTGTTCATCTTGGTTCTTTTTTGAAAAGCGAGGGGACTCCAACCACAGTCTCCTTCGTTGCCACTAACTGGGCCACACACACCCCACTTGACTGGCATCGGTTGAGCCCCCTTTTGAAAAAGAAAAAGATGCTTTGCATGAAGCACTCTCAAAAATACGCATGCCTTTCCCGTCCCCTGGCTGACCCAGGGGAAGAAAAGTCCTCTGAGAGCCATGTCCACATTGTCAGTGGACAGTAGAGATGAGCGAACCGGTCGCGGTTCGGCTCGAGGTTGGTTCGCCGAACGGACCTCCCGTTCGAGTTCGGTTCGTCGAACGTTCGACGAACCGAACTCGAACTGCATAGGAAACAATGGCAGGCAATCACAAACACAGAAAAACACCTAGAAAACACCCTCAAAGGTGTCCAAAAGGTCACAAACAACTCACAACACATGGGAAAGTGACAAGGACATATACTCATGCGAAAACAAAAGAGCTGGACAAGGAAAAAGAGGAGGACACACAGATATATGAGTATATGCAAGGAAACATCGATTCCATTAATGTGCAACTTGAGCCCTGCTCATTCTTGGCTTCCAATCTTGATAAATTGCCTGAGCTCGCCACGTACGTCTTGGGGATCTTGTCGTGTCCTGCAGCCAGCGTTCTCTCGGAACCTGTCTTCAGTGCTGCTGTGGGTCTGCTGGCAGATAAGCACACGTGTCTGTCCACTGACAATGTGGACATGGCTCTCAGAGGACTTTTCTTCCCCTGGGTCAGCCAGGGGACGGGAAAGGCACGCGTATTTTTGAGAGTGCTTCATGCAAAGCATCTTTTTCTTTTTCAAAAGGGAGCTCAACCGATGCCAGTCAAGTGGGGTGTGTGTGGCCCAGTGAGTGGCAACCAGGGAGACTGTGGTTGGAGTCCCCTCGCTGTGTCTCTAAAAGAACCAAGATGAACAAGTCATGGCTCTCAGAGGACTTTTCTTCCCCTGGGTCAGCCAGGGGACGGGAAAGGCACGCGTATTTTTGAGAGTGCTTCATGCAAAGCATCTTTTTCTTTTTCAAAAGGGAGCTCATCCGATGCCAGTCAAGTGGGGTGTGTGTGGCCCAGTGAGTGGAAACGAGGGAGACTGTGGTTGGAGTCCCCTCGCTGTGTCTCTAAAAGAACCAAGATGAACAAGTCATGGCTCTCAGAGGACTTTTCTTCCCCTGGGTCAGCCAGGGGACGGGAAAGGCACGCGTATTTTTGAGAGTGCTTCATGCAAAGCATCTTTTTCTTTTTCAAAAGGGAGCTCAACCGATGCCAGTCAAGTGGGGTGTGTGTGGCCCAGTGAGTGGAAACGAGGGAGACTGTGGTTGGAGTCCCCTCGCTGTGTCTCTAAAAGAACCAAGATGAACAAGTCATGGCTCTCAGAGGACTTTTCTTCCCCTGGGTCAGCCAGGGGACGGGAAAGGCACGCGTATTTTTGAGAGTGCTTCATGCAAAGCATCTTTTTCTTTTTCAAAAGGGAGCTCAACCGATGCCAGTCAAGTGGGGTGTGTGTGGCCCAGTGAGTGGAAACGAGGGAGACTGTGGTTGGAGTCCCCTCGCTGTGTCTCTAAAAGAACCAAGATGAACAAGTCATGGCTCTCAGAGGACTTTTCTTCCCCTGGGTCAGCCAGGGGACGGGAAAGGCACGCGTATTTTTGAGAGTGCTTCATGCAAAGCATCTTTTTCTTTTTCAAAAGGGAGCTCAACCGATGCCAGTCAAGTGGGGTGTGTGTGGCCCAGTGAGTGGCAACGAGGGAGACTGTGGTTGGAGTCCCCTCGCTGTGTCTCTAAAAGAACCAAGATGAACAAGTCATGGCTCTCAGAGGACTTTTCTTCCCCTGGGTCAGCCAGGGGACGGGAAAGGCACGCGTATTTTTGAGAGTGCTTCATGCAAAGCATCTTTTTCTTTTTCAAAAGGGAGCTCAACCGATGCCAGTCAAGTGGGGTGTGTGTGGCCCAGTGAGTGGAAACGAGGGAGACTGTGGTTGGAGTCCCCTCGCTGTGTCTCTAAAAGAACCAAGATGAACAAGTCATGGCTCTCAGAGGACTTTTCTTCCCCTGGGTCAGCCAGGGGACGGGAAAGGCACGCGTATTTTTGAGAGTGCTTCATGCAAAGCATCTTTTTCTTTTTCAAAAGGGGGCTCAACCGATGCCAGTCAAGTGGGGTGTGTGTGGCCCAGTTAGTGGCAACGAAGGAGACTGTGGTTGGAGTCCCCTCGCTGTGTTTCTAAAAGACCCAAAATGAACAAATCATGGCTCTCAGAGGACTTTTCTTCCCCTGGGTCAGCCAGGGGACGGGAAAGGCACGCGTATTTTTGAGAGTGCTTCATGCAAAGCATCTTTTTCTTTTTCAAAAGGGAGCTCAACCGATGCCAGTCAAGTGGGGTGTGTGTGGCCCAGTGAGTGGCAACCAGGGAGACTGTGGTTGGAGTCCCCTCGCTGTGTCTCTAAAAGAACCAAGATGAACAAGTCATGGCTCTCAGAGGACTTTTCTTCCCCTGGGTCAGCCAGGGGACGGGAAAGGCACGCGTATTTTTGAGAGTGCTTCATGCAAAGCATCTTTTTCTTTTTCAAAAGGGAGCTCAACCGATGCCAGTCAAGTGGGGTGTGTGTGGCCCAGTGAGTGGCAACGAGGGAGACTGTGGTTGGAGTCCCCTCGCTGTGTCTCTAAAAGAACCAAGATGAACAAGTCATGGCTCTCAGAGGACTTTTCTTCCCCTGGGTCAGCCAGGGGACGGGAAAGGCACGCGTATTTTTGAGAGTGCTTCATGCAAAGCATCTTTTTCTTTTTCAAAAGGGAGCTCAACCGATGCCAGTCAAGTGGGGTGTGTGTGGCCCAGTGAGTGGAAACGAGGGAGACTGTGGTTGGAGTCCCCTCGCTGTGTCTCTAAAAGAACCAAGATGAACAAGTCATGGCTCTCAGAGGACTTTTCTTCCCCTGGGTCAGCCAGGGGACGGGAAAGGCACGCGTATTTTTGAGAGTGCTTCATGCAAAGCATCTTTTTCTTTTTCAAAAGGGAGCTCAACCGATGCCAGTCAAGTGGGGTGTGTGTGGCCCAGTGAGTGGAAACGAGGGAGACTGTGGTTGGAGTCCCCTCGCTGTGTCTCTAAAAGAACCAAGATGAACAAGTCATGGCTCTCAGAGGACTTTTCTTCCCCTGGGTCAGCCAGGGGACGGGAAAGGCACGCGTATTTTTGAGAGTGCTTCATGCAAAGCATCTTTTTCTTTTTCAAAAGGGAGCTCAACCGATGCCAGTCAAGTGGGGTGTGTGTGGCCCAGTAAGTGGCAACGAGGGAGACTGTGGTTGGAGTCCCCTCGCTGTGTCTCTAAATGAACCAAGATGAACAAGTCATGGCTCTCAGAGGACTTTTCTTCCCCTGGGTCAGCCAGGGGACGGGAAAGGCACGCGTATTTTTGAGAGTGCTTCATGCAAAGCATCTTTTTCTTTTTCAAAAGGGAGCTCAACCGATGCCAGTCAAGTGGGGTGTGTGTGGCCCAGTGAGTGGCAACGAGGGAGACTGTGGTTGGAGTCCCCTCGCTGTGTCTCTAAAAGAACCAAGATGAACAAGTCATGGCTCTCAGAGGACTTTTCTTCCCCTGGGTCAGCCAGGGGACGGGAAAGGCACGCGTATTTTTGAGAGTGCTTCATGCAAAGCATCTTTTTCTTTTTCAAAAGGGAGCTCAACCGATGCCAGTCAAGTGGGGTGTGTGTGGCCCAGTGAGTGGCAACGAAGGAGACTGTGGTTGGAGTCCCCTCGCTGTGTTTCTAAAAGACCCAA
The DNA here is from genome assembly GCF_048569485.1 of Anomaloglossus baeobatrachus. Classification (NCBI taxonomy): domain Eukaryota; kingdom Metazoa; phylum Chordata; class Amphibia; order Anura; family Aromobatidae; genus Anomaloglossus; species Anomaloglossus baeobatrachus. The sequence goes on from NC_134355.1 coordinate 586,392,610, forward strand.
AATGAACAAATCATGGCTCTCAGACTACTTTTCTTCCCCTGGGTCAGCCAGGGGACGGGAAAGGCACGCGTATTTTTGAGAGTGCTTCATGCAAAGCATCTTTTTCTTTTTCAAAAGGGAGCTCAACCGATGCCAGTCAAGTGGGTTGTGTGTGGCCCAGTGAGTGGCAACGAGGGAGACTGTGGTTGGAGTCCCCTCGCTGTGTCTCTAAAAGAACCAAGATGAACAAGTCATGGCTCTCAGAGGACTTTTCTTCCCCTGGGTCAGCCAGGGGACGGGAAAGGCACGCGTATTTTTGAGAGTGCTTCATGCAAAGCATCTTTTTCTTTTTCAAAAGGGAGCTCAACCGATGCCAGTCAAGTGGGGTGTGTGTGGCCCAGTGAGTGGAAACGAGGGAGACTGTGGTTGGAGTCCCCTCGCTGTGTCTCTAAAAGAACCAAGATGAACAAGTCATGGCTCTCAGAGGACTTTTCTTCCCCTGGGTCAGCCAGGGGACGGGAAAGGCACGCGTATTTTTGAGAGTGCTTCATGCAAAGCATCTTTTTCTTTTTCAAAAGGGAGCTCAACCGATGCCAGTCAAGTGGGGTGTGTGTGGCCCAGTGAGTGGAAACGAGGGAGACTGTGGTTGGAGTCCCCTCGCTGTGTCTCTAAAAGAACCAAGATGAACAAGTCATGGCTCTCAGAGGACTTTTCTTCCCCTGGGTCAGCCAGGGGACGGGAAAGGCACGCGTATTTTTGAGAGTGCTTCATGCAAAGCATCTTTTTCTTTTTCAAAAGGGAGCTCAACCGATGCCAGTCAAGTGGGGTGTGTGTGGCCCAGTGAGTGGCAACGAGGGAGACTGTGGTTGGAGTCCCCTCGCTGTGTCTCTAAAAGAACCAAGATGAACAAGTCATGGCTCTCAGAGGACTTTTCTTCCCCTGGGTCAGCCAGGGGACGGGAAAGGCACGCGTATTTTTGAGAGTGCTTCATGCAAAGCATCTTTTTCTTTTTCAAATGGGAGCTCAACCGATGCCAGTCAAGTGGGGTGTGTGTGGCCCAGTGAGTGGCAACCAGGGAGACTGTGGTTGGAGTCCCCTCGCTGTGTCTCTAAAAGAACCAAGATGAACAAGTCATGGCTCTCAGAGGACTTTTCTTCCCCTGGGTCAGCCAGGGGACGGGAAAGGCACGCGTATTTTTGAGAGTGCTTCATGCAAAGCATCTTTTTCTTTTTCAAAAGGGAGCTCAACCGATGCCAGTCAAGTGGGGTGTGTGTGGCCCAGTGAGTGGCAACCAGGGAGACTGTGGTTGGAGTCCCCTCGCTGTGTCTCTAAAAGAACCAAGATGAACAAGTCATGGCTCTCAGAGGACTTTTCTTCCCCTGGGTCAGCCAGGGGACGGGAAAGGCACGCGTATTTTTGAGAGTGCTTCATGCAAAGCATCTTTTTCTTTTTCAAAAGGGAGCTCAACCGATGCCAGTCAAGTGGGGTGTGTGTGGCCCAGTGAGTGGAAACGAGGGAGACTGTGGTTGGAGTCCCCTCGCTGTGTCTCTAAAAGAACCAAGATGAACAAGTCATGGCTCTCAGAGGACTTTTCTTCCCCTGGGTCAGCCAGGGGACGGGAAAGGCACGCGTATTTTTGAGAGTGCTTCATGCAAAGTATCTTTTTCTTTTTCAAAAGGGGGCTCAACCGATGCCAGTCAAGTGGGGTGTGTGTGGCCCAGTTAGTGGAAACGAGGGAGACTGTGGTTGGAGTCCCCTCGCTGTGTCTCTAAAAGAACCAAGATGAACAAGTCATGGCTCTCAGAGGACTTTTCTTCCCCTGGGTCAGCCAGGGGACGGGAAAGGCACGCGTATTTTTGAGAGTGCTTCATGCAAAGCATCTTTTTCTTTTTCAAAAGGGAGCTCAACCGATGCCAGTCAAGTGGGGTGTGTGTGGCCCAGTGAGTGGCAACCAGGGAGACTGTGGTTGGAGTCCCCTCGCTGTGTCTCTAAAAGAACCAAGATGAACAAGTCATGGCTCTCAGAGGACTTTTCTTCCCCTGGGTCAGCCAGGGGACGGGAAAGGCACGCGTATTTTTGAGAGTGCTTCATGCAAAGCATCTTTTTCTTTTCAAAAGGGAGCTCAACCGATGCCAGTCAAGTGGGGTGTGTGTGGCCCAGTGAGTGGCAACGAGGGAGACTATGGTTGGAGTCCCCTCGCTGTGTCTCTAAAAGAACCAAGATGAACAAGTCATGGCTCTCAGAGGACTTTTCTTCCCCTGGGTCAGCCAGGGGACGGGAAAGGCACGCGTATTTTTGAGAGTGCTTCATGCAAAGCATCTTTTTCTTTTTCAAAAGGGAGCTCAACCGATGCCAGTCAAGTGGGGTGTGTGTGGCCCAGTGAGTGGAAACGAGGGAGACTGTGGTTGGAGTCCCCTCGCTGTGTTATACATGCTTTTAGAAGGGCATGACATGGCTTGGAGGTTGACTTTCATAAAATGCAAACTGTTGGCTACCAAAATGCTGCCTTTCCAACAACTGTGGTTATAGGCAATGAGGAACATACTGATGAAGATGAGACGCAGATACCCGATTGGGATGACAACTTAAATATTCGGTCAGGGCAAGAAGAGGCTCGGTCTGAGGGGGAGGGGAGTGCAAACACAACAATTGATGATGAAGTTCTAGATCCCACCTACTGTCAACCCCCAGTCAGGCACTCGAGGAGGTCAACAGAGGCGGTGGAGGAGGATGCAACCGACGACGAAATTACCTTGCGCCTTCCTGGACAGAGTCGGAGCACTGGTAGCACGTCTACAACTGCATCCTCAGCCACCACTCTGCCTATGAGCATTATTCGGGGTGCATCAACAGGTCGCATGGCCTCTAAGCCTTGCCTAGCCTGTTCCTTTTTTGACATAGAAAAAGATCGCCCAAATCATGTGATATGTAAAATTTGTCATGATTCTCTTAGTAGAGGTCAAAACCTCAGCAGTTTGACAACTTCTTCCATGAATCGTCACATGAATAAATATCATAGGTCCCGGTGGGAAGCTCACTGTGCTGCAATGCGGCCTAGCGGAGCGAACCATCCACCGCCCGCCCCTTCCAGTGCATCCGCGCGCTCTTCATCTTCTAGGACTGTGGGGACAGCTGTCACACCTGTTTTTCCACGCAAAACTTCCACCACTGTAACCGCAACAGGCAGTTTGCTTGGTAGGTCGTCAGTTGGTTTGGAAGGGGAAACAAGTGAGTGTGTACAGCTCTCTCAGACATCGATAGCACCTACGTTGGATGAAGGCAACATCATGTCTCCGCCTGCACTTTCCTCACAAACCTGCATTTTTCCAGGGACACCCTACTCAACACCGTCTACACACAGCAGCCAGATCTCTGTCCCTCAGATGTGGTCAAACAAAAGGCCACTTCCTCCGACCCATGACAAAGATAAGAGGTTGACTCTATCCCTCTGTAAGCTGTTGGCTACCGAAATGCTGCCTTTCCGCCTAGTGGACACACAGGATTTTAGAGACCTTATGTCTGTCGCTGTGCCCCAGTACCAGATGCCTAGTCGCCACTACTTCTCTAAGAAAGGTGTGCCCGCGCTACACCAGCATGTCGCACACAACATCACCGCTTCCTTGAGAAACTCTGTGTGTGAACGGGTGCATTTCACCACCGATACTTGGACCAGTAAGCATGGACAGGGACGTTACATGTCGCTGACTGGGCACTGGGTAACTATGTTGATAGATGGTGAAGGGTCTGCTGCACAAGTCTTGCCGTCCCCACGACTTGTGTGTCAATCCTCTGTCTGTCCAAGTTCCGCCACTGCTTCTGCATCCTCCACCTCATCTGGGTCCTCCACCTCCGCCCCAAGCCTGCCTGGTCAGGCCACCAGCGTTCTCACTGCGCAGAAGGAATCACGCACCCCTCATTACTATGCTGGCAGCAGAGCGCAACGGCATCAGGCGGTCTTTAGCTTGACATGTCTTGGGAATAAGAGTCACACAGCTGAGGAGTTGTGGTCAGCTCTGCGGTCCGAGTTTAATAAATGGTTGTCTCCACTCAACCTGCAGCCTGGTAAGGCCGTGTGCGACAATGCTGCAAACCTGGGTGCGGCCCTTCGCCTGGGCAAGGTGACACACGTGCCTTGTATGGCTCACGTGTTGAACCTTGTTGTCCAGCAATTTTTAACACACTATCCCGGCCTAGATGGCCTTCTGACCAGGGCACGTAAACTGTCTGCAGTGCTCACTTCCGCCGTTCAACCGCCGCAGCTGAGCGACTTGCATCGCTCCAGAAGTCTTTCGGCCTGCCGGTTCATCGCCTGAAATGCGATGTGGCGACACGCTGGAATTCAACTCTCCACATGCTACAGCGACTGTGGCAGCACCGGCGAGCCCTGGTGCAATACGTCATGATGTATAGCCTGGGCCAACGAGATGCAGAAGTGGGGCAGATCACCCTGATGGAGTGATCTCAGATCAAGGACCTATGCACCGTTCTGCACAGTTTCGACATGGCGACGAATATGTTTAGCGCTGACAATGCCATTATCAGCATGACGATTACAGTCATTTACATGCTGGAGCACACGCTAAACACTATTCGGAGTCAGGGGGTGGGACAACAGGAAGGGGAGGAACTACAGGAGGATTCATATGCGCAAGACACAACAACATCACCAAGGTCCAGACGTTCATCATCACCAACGCGGCAGGCATGGGACCATGGGGGACAGGGATCAACAAGGGCGCATGGTAGCAGGCGAGATGTTGAGGAAGGTACAGGAGGACATGAAGATATGGAGGACGAACTGTCCATGGACATGGAAGACTCAGCGGATGAGGGAGACCTTGGTCAAAATTCAGTTGAAAGAGGTTGGGGGGAGATGTCAGAGGAAGAAAGAACGGTTAGCACCTCTATGCCACAAACACAGCGTGGACTTGGTCCGCATGGCTGCGCAAGACACATGAGTGCCTTCTTGTTGCACTACCTCCAACATGACCCTCGGATTGTCAAAATTAGAAGTGATGATGACTACTGGCTTGCCACACTATTAGATCCCCGGGACAAGTCCAAATTTTGTGACATAATTCCACCCATAGAAAGGGACGCACGTATGCTGGAGTATCAGCATAAGCTGTTACTCGATCTTAGCTCGGCTTTTACACCAAACAACCGTGCAGGTGAAGGGAGTGATTCTCCCAGTTGTAACTTGACAAACATGGGACGGCATCGTCATCTTCAACAGTCTACCCGTACCAGTAGGACCGTATCTGGTGCTGGTAACAGCAATTTTATGGAATATTTTCATAATTTTTTTAGACCCTCCTTTGCAAGGCCACCAGAGACAACAAGTCTGACACATAGTCAACGGATGGAGAGGATGATACAGGAGTATCTCAAATGAACATCGATGCAATGACTTTGCAAATGGAGCCTTGCTCCTTTTGGGCTTCAAATCTAGAAAAATTGACAGAGCTCTCCAGTTACGCCTTGGAGATTTTGTCGTGTGCAGCTGCCAGCGTTGTCTCTGAACGTGTCTTCTTCAGTGCTGCTGGGTGTGTGCTGACAGATAAGCGCACGCGTCTGTCCAGTGACAATGTGGACACACTGACGTTCATCAAAATGAACAAGTCATGGATCCAGAAGGAATTTACTACCCCTGTGTCATCCTGGGGAGAGTAAATGCTTGTGGATTTGGAATGTGCTTGATGCAAATCAAAACATCCTGTTTGCAACTAGGGCACAAGTGCTGCCACTGATGGGGTGTCTGTGTGCCCAATGTTGGGAAAAAAGGTAGACTCCGCTTGGAGTAACCCTTGCTTGATGTGTTTTTTAAAAATGATACAAGATGAACAGATCTGAAGGCAAGATGAAGGCAACATCATGTCTCCGCCTGCACTTTTCTCACAAACCTGCATTTTTCCAGGGACACCCTACTCAACACCGTCTACAGACAGCAGCCAGATCTCTTTCCCTCAGATGTGGTCAAATAAAAGGCCACTTACTGCGACCCATGACAAAGCTAAGTGGTTGACTCTATCCCTCTGTAAGCTGTTGGCTACCGAAATGCTGCCTTTACGCGTAGTGGACACACAGGATTTTACAGACCTTATGTCTGTCGCTGTGCCCCAGTACCAGATGCCCAATCACCACTGCTTCTCCAAGAAAAGCATGCCCGCGCTACACCAGCATGTCGCACACAACATCACCACTTCCTTGAGAAAATCTGTGTGCGACAGGGTGCATTTCAACACAGATACTTGGACCAGTAAGCATAGACAGGGTCATTACATGTCACTGACTGGGCACTGGCAAACTATGGTGAGAGATGGAGAAGGGTCTGCTGTACAAGTCTTGCCGTCCCCACGAGTTGTTTCAATCCTTGTTCTGTATGTAGAAGTTAATACACTGCTTCTGCCTCTTCAACCTCGTGTGGGTCCTCTACCTTGGCGCAAACCCTGTGTGGTCAGGCCACCCTTCCTTGCAACTGCGCACAAGGACTACCACACACCTCCTTACTATGCTGGCAGCAGAGCTCAATGCCATCAGGCGGTCAAAGCTTTACTTTGAAATGTATGGGAAATGTGAGTCACACCGCTATTACAGAGAATAGTAGTCAGGCAGGGTCAAAACATTAATTGAGGAACAGGAACAGAATGGGACGGCCAGGAAAGAATCAGAAAACAAGCAGAGTTGAAATGCGTATCGGCCAACAAGGTACATAAACAGCAAGCAGGAAAAGTAGTCAGGTAACAAGCACACAAAATCATAAAACTGAACTGGGGGTAAAATTAACCAGAGGTTCATAGCTATGTCTGGCAGTGGTCTGCAGACAGGATGGGCATAAAAAAGGGTGTGGTGTCTTCCCATTGGTTGTAGCTGAATGATGGTATTTCATCTGTGAGATACCCACCAGCTACATTCAGCCAGAGATTCTGCATCTGTCAAGGTAATGCAGCCCAGTGGGTGAGCATAACCTGCGTCCACCTGCGCCGCTGGCATCGACTACTCTCCCATCATCAGCACTATTCATGAAAGGAACACGTTGTCACCTGGCGACCGGAGTACAAATTGACGGAGCGGACTACGTTGGTGACTTAACAGCCGTGTGCGGCAATGATGCAAACCTGGCTGCGGGCCATCCTCAGGGCAATGTGACACACATGCCTTTTAGGGCTCACGTGTTGAACCGAATTCGCCAGCAATTTTTAAAACACCATCACGGCCTACATGGCCTTGTGCAGTGGGCACGCTCGCTATGTGCTCACTTCCATCGTGCGCACACAGCAGCTCAACAACTTTCATCACTCCGGAAGTCTTAGGGTCTGGCAGTTAAACGCCGTAAATGCGATGTTTCGACACGCAGGAATTGGAATCTGCACATGTTGCAGCGTGTGTGGCAGCACCGCAGAGCCCTGCTGAAATACGGTAAGACATATAGCCTGGGATAACTTGATCCAGAGGTGGTGCAGATCACGCTGCTGGAGTGGTGTCAGATCAAGGACCTATGCACCCTGCTACACAGTTTTGAAATGTCGACGAAGATGTTTAGCACTGGCAATGTCATTCTCAGCGTGACAATTCTGGTCATCTACATGATGGAGCACACTGTAATTATTATTCTGAGTCAGGTGTTGGGACAAGAGGAAGGGGAGGAAGTACAGGAGGAGTCATATGCGGAAGGGATAACAAGATCTACGAGGTCCAGATGGTCAGCGGCACCTATGCGGCATTCATGGTGAGGGAGAGGGATTAACAAGGGCGCATAGTATCAGCAAAAAGTGTTGATGAAAGTGCAGGAGCCCATGAAGAAATGGAGGACGAACTGGCGATGGGCATGGAAGACTCAGCAGATGAGTGAGAGCTTGCTCACATTTCGGTTGTGCGAGGTTGTGGGTAGAGGGCAGAGGAAGGATGCACGATTCTCACCTCTCTGCCACCAACACACCAAGGACTTGGTCCTCCTGGATGCACAAGACACATGAGCGCCTTCTTGCTGCACTACCTACATGACCCTCGGATTGTATGAATTTGAACTAATCCTGAATACTGGGTTGCCACACTGTTAGATCCCCGGTACAAGACAAAATTTGGCGAACTAATTCCTGCCATAGAAATAGACGCACGTATACAGGAGTATCTGCAGAATGTGGTACGCAATCTTAGATCTACTTGTCCACTAAACACCAGTGCTGCACAGAGTGAATCTCAACGCTTTGTCATGGATAGGAGGAAATGGTTTACTTGTCCACATCGGAGGGACCGAGGGATGGCTGCTGTGCTGAGATGGCGTTGAGTACGGTGTCCCTGCACAGTTGCACTTTTGGTCATATCCCAAAATGAGTTGAAAAAGGACAGATGCTGTTGGAAAGGGGAACAGGTGTGTTGGAAAGGGGAAAAAAGTTTTGGTCCGTGGATTTGGTGGTTAAGCAACTGTAACATTTGCTGAAGAAACAACATCTGTTACAGTGGAACTGGCAGATTTGGATAAAGTGGTATATAATCTGTGACCGCTATATAACGAAAATTAATAAGAAAAGAAAGAGAAAGGTATATATCCCCATCAGCAGTCAGTGTCCACCGTGCTCCCAGTTGGAAAAAAAGAGGTTGGCAACTTGAAGGTTTGGTGGAGGATACAGAGCTGTGTGGCTATGAAACTAATAGTAGCCTGAACCGAGTTAGACGCCATTCGGATCTGGAGACTGTGAGCCCTGTTAGCGTCACAGGGTCCACATGCCCACCCAGCCCAGGAACTCCCTGTTAACAACACAGGGGCCATTGAGTACGCTGACCGTGTGCGTAGGGGCCACACCTGTGGACAGCAGGCGCATCAGCAGCAGCAGGCCTGTTAATGCCACTGGGCTGCACAAGCAGGACTGTTAGGACAGGAGCTGGTCTTAACCGTTCTGCGTTACCAACTGTGGTGGTGGCCTGCATCCACCACCCGATCCCTGCCTACCTCTGGCCTAAAGCCGCAATGGGTTCAACACATGGAGGTGTGCTCTTTCGGAGCATAATAGAAGACTGCGCACCTCCTTGTTGGCTCCAGCCCCTTTTATAACCTGGGTCCGCCCCAAACCAGGGTGAACCACAATGCACCTCCTGGAGACAAAAGTAGAGTGACACGTCATGAGTGGCATAACTAGCGTCCTATTTGGAAACGCAACTTCAATGATGACCTCATGGCTGCCATGACCCAAACACCTCACCAGTCATCGTCTGAGCATCAATAATGCGGTGACAAGTCATAGGTGTGGGCCTCTGCAAGCCATTTGGGAGGACACCTGATGCCCTGTGGTCTATATGGGACCCCCACATCAGGGCCAGGGCCAAAGAGTTCATTACCGGACCTAGTCTCTGATGCAGGAAGTGCCTGAGCATGCTCAGTAGCATGAAATACAGTCTCTGAAAAAAGACTATCAGCTTTAGCATGGTGTCTATGCCCAAAACAGGACTTAGACCCGGCACGGAATGCAAGCACCTGTGCAAAGAGGCTTTTCACACTTAGTGTGGGAGCATGCGCTGTATCCCGAAATGAAAACTTAGCGTCAGGAATGGCACAGTCAGGCTGAGCATACTCACTAGGCGAAACACTGTAATTATGCTGCAGCTGGGGTACATCGGCACACGCATGCGCACTAGCTGCCTCTCCACACTTAGACGTGGAGGGGAAATTTGTCTTGGAGATGCTGTCTATGAACAGAAGGAAAAGCTAAAGGAAGCCTGACTTTCTATCCCTCCGAATTATGAAATGCAGCAATGAATTCCATGAGTTTGCTATAACATTAGCGTAGCAAAATGTGCATGAGGGTGTGATGTAGAGGTGCTAGAAATAGCTTGTCACCAGTGGGGCACTAATGGAATACAACAGCCAGTTCTATGATGCCACAAAATGGCAGTATTTTGTGCTATCATTATAGCTTATTAAAAACAGAGCACGAGGTTGTCATGCAGAGGTGCTGCACATAGATTTGCAGTAGTGTGAATTGACAAAAGTACAATAGCCACGTTTAGGATACAACTAGGTACAGTGAGTGTTTGCTAGTAAAATTGCTTAGTTTAAAAAAGTTGTAGTGTGCAATGCAGGCAGACGTGCTATGCAAATGTCTTTGCACTAGTGGGACTATAGCAAAGTCCAATAGCCACGTATAGGATGCCACTAGGTACACTGAGTGTGTGCTAGTATAATGGCTTCGTTATAATTTGTTGGAGTGTGCAACGCAGGCAGATGCGCTCTGCAAATGTCTTGGCACTAGTGGGACTATAGCAAAGTCCAATAGCCACGTATAGGATGCCACTAGGTACACTGTGTGTTTGCTAGTATAATGGATGAGTTTAAAAAAGATAGAGTGTGCAATGCAGGCAGACGTGCTGCAAATAACGTTCCAATACTGTGAATTGACAAAAGTACAATAGCCACGTTTAGGATACAACTAGGTACAGTGAGTGTTTGCTAGTATAATGGCTTCGTTATAATTAGTTGGAGTGTGCAACGCAGGCAGATGCGCTCTGCAAATGTCTTGGCACTAGTGGGACTATAGCAAAGTCCAATAGCCACGTATAGGATGCCACTAGGTACACTGAGTGTGTGCTAGTATAATGGCTTCGTTATAATTTGTTGGAGTGTGCAACGCAGGCAGATGCGCTCTGCAAATGTCTTGGCACTAGTGGGACTATAGCAAAGTCCAATAGCCACGTATAGGATGCCACTAGGTACACTGTGTGTTTGCTAGTATAATGGCTGAGTTTAAAAAAGTTAGAGTGTGCAATGCAGGCAGACGTGCTGCAAATAACGTTCCAATACTGTGAATTGACAAAAGTACAATAGCCACGTTTAGGATACAACTTGGTACAGTGAGTGTTTGCTAGTATAATGGCTGAGTTTAAAAAAGTTAGAGTGTGCAATGCAGGCAGACGTGCTGCAAATAACGTTCCAATACTGTGAATTGACAAAAGTACAATAGCCACGTTTAGGATACAACTAGGTACAGTGAGTGTTTGCTAGTATAATGGCTGAGTTTAAAAAAGTTAGAGTGTGCAATGCAGGCAGACGTGCTGCAAATAACGTTCCAATACTGTGAATTGACAAAAGTACAATAGCCACGTTTAGGATGCCACTAGGTACAGTGAGTGTTTGCTAGTATAATGGCTGAGTTTAAAAAAGTTAGAGTGTGCAATGCAGGCAGACGTGCTGCAAATAACGTTCCAATACTGTGAATTGACAAAAGTACAATAGCCACGTTTAGGATGCCACTAGGTACACTGACTGTTTGCTAGTATAATGGCTGAGTTTAAAAAACTTGGAGTGTGCAATGCAGGCAGATGTGCTCTGCAAATGTCTTGGCACTAGTGGGACTATAGCAAAGTCCAATAGCCACGTATAGGATGCCACTAGGTACACTGAGTGTGTGCTAGTATAATGGCTTCGTTATAATTAGTTGGAGTGTGCAACGCAGGCAGATGCGCTCTGCAAATGTCTTGGCACTAGTGGGACTATAGCAAAGTCCAATAGCCACGTATAGGATGCCACTAGGTACACTGAGTGTTTGCTAGTATAATGGCTTCGTTATAATTAGTTGGAGTGTGCAACGCAGGCAGATGCGCTCTGCAAATGTCTTGGCCCTAGTGGGACTATAGCAAAGTCCAATAGCCACGTATAGGATGCCACTAGGTACACTGAGTGTTTGCTAGTATAATGGCTTAGTTATAATGAGTTGGAGTGTGCAACGCAGGCAGATGCGCTCTGCAAATGTCTTGGCACTAGTGGGACTATAGCAAAGTCCAATAGCCACGTATAGGATGCCACTAGGTACACTGAGTGTTTGCTAGTATAATGGCTTAGTTATAATGAGTTGGAGTGTGCAACGCAGGCAGATGCGCTCTGCAAATGTCTTGGCACTAGTGGGACTATAGCAAAGTCCAATAGCCACGTATAGGATGCCACTAGGTACACTGAGTGTTTGCTAGTATAATGGCTTCGTTATAATTTGTTGGAGTGTGCAACGCAGGCAGATGCGCTCTGCAAATGTCTTGGCACTAGTGGGACTATAGCAAAGTCCAATAGCCACGTATAGGATGCCACTAGGTACACTGAGTGTTTGCTAGTATAATGGCTTCGTTATAATTAGTTGGAGTGTGCAACGCAGGCAGATGCGCTCTGCAAATGTCTTGGCACTAGTGGGACTATAGCAAAGTCCAATAGCCACGTATAGGATGCCACTAGGTACACTGAGTGTTTGCTAGTATAATGGCTTCGTTATAATTTGTTGGAGTGTGCAACGCAGGCAGATGCGCTCTGCAAATGTCTTGGCACTAGTGGGACTATAGCAAAGTCCAATAGCCACGTATAGGATGCCACTAGGTACACTGAGTGTTTGCTAGTATAATGGCTTCGTTATAATTAGTTGGAGTGTGCAACGCAGGCAGATGCGCTCTGCAAATGTCTTGGCACTAGTGGGACTATAGCAAAGTCCAATAGCCACGTATAGGATGCCACTAGGTACACTGAGTGTTTGCTAGTATAATGGCTGAGTTTAAAAAACTTGGAGTGTGCAATGCAGGCAGATGTGCTCTGCTAATGTCTTTGCACTAGTGGGACTATAGCAAAGTCCAATAGCCACGTATAGGATGCCACTAGGTACACTGAGTGTGTGCTAGTATAATGGCTTAGTTATAATTCGTTGGAGTGTGCAACGCAGGCAGACGTGCTGCAAATGTCTTGGCACTAGTGGGACTATAGCAAAGTCCAATAGCCACGTATAGGATGCCACTAGGTACACTGAGTGTTTGCTAGTATAATGGCTTCGTTATAATTTGTTGGAGTGTGCAACGCAGGCAGATGCGCTCTGCAAATGTCTTGGCCCTAGTGGGACTATAGCAAAGTCCAATAGCCACGTATAGGATGCCACTAGGTACACTGAGTGTTTGCTAGTATAATGGCTGAGTTTAAAAAACTTGGAGTGTGCAATGCAGGCAGATGTGCTCTGCTAATGTCTTTGCACTAGTGGGACTATAGAAAAGTCCAATAGCCACGTATAGGATGCCACTAGGTACACTGAGTGTTTGCTAGTAAAATTGCTTAGTTTAAAAAACTTGGAGTGTGCAATGCAGGCAGATGTGCTCTGCAAATGTCTTTGCACTAGTGGGACTATAGCAAAGTCCAATAGCCACAGATAGGATGCCACTAGGTACACTGAGTGTTTGCTAGTATAATGGCTTACTTAGAATGAGTTGGAGTGTGCAGAGGACAAGAGGGTACAGTGGCAGGATTGTGGTGCTCTGGGTAGAGGAATGGAAGCCTGCCTTTCTATTCCCTCCTAATGGTGAAATGCAGGGAGGAAATCCCTGACCTGGGCTACACAGACGCTGTTGCTGTTTGCAGGACCTGTCACCTATGGCTCTCTGACCCTGCCGGTACGAGCCCTTAAAAGGACTGCTAGAATGTGCTCTCCCTAAGCTGTCTAACGCTGTGTATGCAGCGCATACAGCTGTATCGGCGATAGGACAAAGGACGGAACTGCGACAGTGATGTCTGACACCAAAGACGCAGAAGGCAGATAATGGCGATCGTGAAGAAAATGTCCGGTTTTATAATGCAGGGACATGTGACATGCAGATCCTATCACACATGCCGTTGCTTCTCTGCCTCAAAGTCCACTTAGGTGTGTGTGTGTCTGTGATTGGCTGACATGCTGGCCAGCCCCACAAGACGCGCGCGCTTAGGGAAGGAAGACAAGAAAAAAAAAAAAAAAAATGGCGATCGCCATTATAGAAACAGCAGTGATCTGAAGGCGCTGTTCACGCACACTATACACTGAAATGTGATAATAGTTTGATTCACAGAGTGACTTACACTATTACAGCAGAAACCAAGCTAAGATTTAGCTGTTTTTTGGCTGCTAGAACCGTTCTCGAACGTTTCTAGAACTATCGAGCTTTTGCAAAAAGCTCGAGTTCTAGTTCGATCTAGAACATGCCCCAAAATCACTCGAGCCTAGAACTGGAGAACCACGAACCACGAACCGCGCTCAACTCTAGTGGACAGACGCGTGTGCTTATCTGCCAGCAGACCCCCAGCAGCACTGAAGACAGGTTCCGAGAGAACGCTGGCTGCAGGACACGACAAGATCCCCAAGGCGTACGTGGCGAGCTCAGGCAATTTATCCAGATTGGAAGCCTAAAATGAGCAGGGCTCAAGTTGCACAATAATGGAATCGATGTTTCTTTGCATATACTCATATATCTGTGTGTCCTCCTCTTTTTCCTTGTCCAGCTGTTTTGTTTTCACATGAGTATATGTCCTTGTCACTTTCCCATGTGTTTGTATTGTGTTGTGAGTTGTTTGTCACCTTTTGGACACCTTTGAGGGTGTTTTCTAGGTGTTTTTCTGTGTTTGTGATTGCCTGCCATTGTTTCCTATGCAGTTCGAGTTCGGTTCGTCGAACGTTCGACGAGCTGAACTCGAACGGGAGGTCCGTTCGGCGAACCGACCTCGAGCCGAACCGGGACCGGTTCGCTCATCTCTACTGCCTAGTCAGGACGGCAATGTTCGGAAGGTGGAGCTAAAGGTCATCAGGAAAGGTGAGACGAAGACCTTTGCAAGGCCAATCCACGAACTTGTTCTGCTTTTGCCCATAGAGAGCGTCCCGACAGGATGAACGCTACCGGACCTGAACTTTGAGCCATCCTTCTTGTTTTGGACTCAATTGAGCTTGTTTTTGCATTTAACATGCCTTTCCTTTCAGGTTGTATTATGGACTCAATAGTGAAATCCCCAAAGTGAATTTCAGACGGGGAGTGTGCTGCTTCTATTTGTCTTAGTTAAAACTGTTATTTAATGTTTTTCATGCCTGTCTCTGCTGCCATCTACTGGTCAGACTTTTCAGCTCCTCTGTTTCTTTTGCCCAGCCCATGGGAGTGTCTGATGACCCTCTTGCATCAGTTCCTGGGATGTTCTTTCCAGCCAGAGCTTTTGTGAGAGCAAGATCCCTTATAGGAGCTACTAGAAGCAAAGTCTTCTGACCACGTAGTAGCTACAGAGGCAAGGATCACTGGAAGATTTCAATGCCAGGTACTTGGATTACTGCACTCTGCATGTCCTAACCTTTGGAGAAAATAAACCACCATTGTTTCATCTCAGCTTGTGCATGTTTTCACTCTGGAGTGCTCAAGGTCCTGTCTGCCCCACCTATAGGAAAAACGAAGGTAAGACTCTCACAACCTCTCACAACTACGCACCTTCCATCGCCTTTAAGTGGGGACAGAACACTAGTCCCAACCCCATTTATAAGGCAAGAAATCCCACTTATTAAATCTGACAGGGCACACCTGTGAAGTGAAGACCATTTCCGGTGACTACCTCTTGAAGCTGATCAAGAGAATGTCTAGAGTGTGCAAAGCAGTAATCAAAGCAAAAGGTGGCTACTTTGAAGAACCTAGAATATAAGACATATTTTCAGTTGTTTCACACTTTTCTGTTAAGTATTTCATTGCACATGTGATAATTCATAGTTTTGATGCCTGCAATGTGAATCTACAATTTTCAGAGTCATGAAAATAAAGAAAACTCTTTGAATGAGGTGTGTCCAAACTTTTGGTCTGTACTGTATATACGCGCACACACACACACACATATATATATATATATATATATATATATATATATATATAAAAAAAAGAAAATATATATACACCCTGTATATATGCAACTAGGCTTGGATGTAAAAAAAATGGTAGAAAATCCTCTTAATATTATACTCTATACAGTAGTGTATGATAGGATGAGTGCATGTACACTTTTGTTCATTGCTGGCAATAGGGTAAATATAAGTCCCTCATCAGCTGCAGGAATTGACAATAACTTTTTTAAGTGATTCTTTTTTAATGAGGCACCGACTGCTGTGAGATAATTAAAATCCGATGTGTTTCTTTGGAAATTGACTCTCGCTGAGCATTATGTTGTGTTGTTCCGAGACAGAGCATGACAGAGCGATGCACCCTAGACAGGAGCATGTACCAAGAGACACATTGCCATATGCTGCACATGTAAATATACAGCAAGTCAATCAACTTTGTCTCCAGTGTCCAGCAATAATCTTGTCCAAGTTTCTGCAGCATGTTCGAGGTGGAAGATTCAAAGACCATGGAAAAAGTGGTCACGATATGTTATAAGGTGGGGTATGAGTAATGCTTCACCATTGTGGCCAGGTCAAACATAACCATATAATTTACTAGTCCTCATATGCTCAGCACATTGCTTTAGGGTAGTTTTTAAATATATTTTGCAAGGTCCACAAGAGGTACACATCAGAAGCATTTCCTGTTGTACACCAGCCGCAATATACAGTTAGGTCCAGAAATATTTGGACAGTGACACAATTTTCGCGAGTTGGGCTCTGCATGCCACCACATTGGATTTGAAATGAAACCTCTACAACAGAATTCAAGTGCAGATTGTAACGTTTAATTTGAAGGTTTGAACAAAAATATCTGATAGAAATTGTAGGAATTGTACACATTTCTTTACAAACACTCCACATTTTAGGAGGTCAAAAGTAATTGAACAAATAAACCAAACCCCAAAAAAAAATTTTTATTTTCAATATTTTGTTGCGAATGCTTTGGAGGCAATCACTGCCTTAAGTCTGGAACCCATGGACATCACCAAACGCTGGGTTTACTCCTTCTTAATGCTTTGCCAGGCCTTTACAGCCGCAGCCTTCAGGTCTTGCTTGTTTGTGGGTCTTTCCATCTTAAGTCTGGATTTGAGCAAGTGAAATGCATGCTCAATTGGGTTAAGATCTGGTGATTGACTTGGCCATTGCAGAATGTTCCACTTTTTTGAACTCATGAACTCCTGGGTAGCTTTGGCTGTATGCTTGGGGTCATTGTCCATCTGTACTATGAAGCGCCGTCCGATCAACTTTGCGGCATTTGGCTGAATCTGGGCTGATAGTATATCCCAGTACACTTCAGAATTCATCCGGCTACTCTTGTCTGCTGTTATGTCATCAATAAACACAAGTGACCCAGTGCCATTGAAAGCCATGCATGCCCATGCCATCACGTTGCCTCCACCATGTTTTACAGAGGATGTGGTGTGCCTTGGATCATGTGCCGTTCCCTTTCTTCCCCAAACTTTTTTCTTCCCATCATTCTGGTACAGGTTGATCTTTGTCTCATCTGTCCATAGAATACTTTTCCAGAACTGAGCTGGCTTCATGAGGTGTTTTTCAGCAAATTTAACTCTGGCCTGTCTATTTTTGGAATTGATGAATGGTTTGCATCTAGATGTGAACCCTTTGTATTTACTTTCATGAAGTCTTCTCTTTACTGTTGACTTAGAGACAGATACACCTACTTCACTGAGAGTGTTCTGGACTTCAGTTGATGTTGTGAACGGGTTCTTCTTCACCAAAGAAAATATGCGGCGATCATCCACCACTGTTGTCATCCGTGGACGCCCAGGCCTTTTTGAGTTCCCAAGCTCACCAGTCAATTCCTTTTTTCTCAGAATGTACCCGACTGTTGATTTTGCTACTCCAAGCATGTCTGCTATCTCTCTGATGGATTTTTTCTTTTTTTTCAGCCTCAGGATGTTCTGCTTCACCTCAATTGAGAGTTCCTTAGACCGCATGTTGTCTGGTCACAGCAACAGCTTCCAAATGCAAAACCACACACCTGTAATCAACCCCAGACCTTTTAACTACTTCATTGATTACAGGTTAACAAGGAAGACGCCTTCAGAGTTAATTGCAGCCCTTAGAGTCCCTTGTCCAATTACTTTTGGTCCCTTGAAAAAGAGGAGGCTATGCATTACAGAGCTATGATTCCTAAACCCTTTCTCCGATTTGGATGTGAAAACTCTCATATTGCAGCTGGGAGTGTGCACTTTCAGCCCATATTATATATATAATTGTATTTCTGAACATGTTTTTGTAAACAGCTAAAATAACAAAACTTGTGTCACTGTCCAAATATTTCTGGACCTAACTGTATACTTCCGATGGATGCCACTGTATTGACATACTGTGGCATCTGTCAGCAGTAGGTTGCCATTGTTTACTATGTGGTAGATTGTTTTTTTTCCAACAAACGTTACTAGTATATATAACAAATTTAGGTAAACGACCCAATTGGTCTTCATTTGGTCAGTTGGAGCCTATGGATTTGTTTTAAACACATAAGGTAAATCAACAATGTGAAGCTTAGCATGACACCATTTTTGTCTTGAAAAGATAATTTATTTGCTTCCTCTAAATTTTAAAAGGGTTGTCCAGATTGATCAATATCTCTCGAAACATAAGCAGATCACAAAGTGTCTCACTACCAGTGATCGGCTGCAATCAGGGGAATAATACGGCAGCAAATGAATAGATCTACTGCCAATGTCAATGGACTGTTCGTATTTCCACAGCTAGAGATATTCTTTGTAATCTCTATTCTGGATCATGAATGAGGGTCTAAAGCAGTGTTCTTCAAGTCCTGTCCTCATGACCCATCAATATTGAATGTTTTCAGGATTTCCTTAGCAATGGACAGGTGTTGGCATTTACACCTTTGCAAGGAAATTCTAAAAACATGAACTGTTGGTGGGTCTTGAGGACTGGAGTTGAGGAACACTGGTCTAAAGGGATCCACCTTCACTAATTCCAATAATCCCATTTGAATAAATCATTTGCCCATGTATCAGAGGATGAATGTCTCCCTGATAGGTTTATCCATACTCGTTGATCAGATCTCCTGAAGTAACAGTGACACTTTTGTCCTCAGGTTATGTCTGATATTGCATTTTTTTGGTTGGGGCTGAATGGCAATATTTGTAGATGAAAAAAAAAAGAAATTATTCTAATCCAATGCAACCTCTTTAAATTAGAATTTCTTGCAAATTTCATTTCACACCATGATCTTTCAATGCAAGTTCAACCAGTGGTACTCCATAATTACTAGCGTGAGTGTCCCAAATCTCCTGTTCTTCCTTACTGTACAGCCATGTTTAGGAAGTTTAACAATCTGTGTGCTACAGGGCTGGGGCTCCTACTGGTGACCAGGCGACTTACTAGGCTAGGCTAGGGCTCCTACTGATGAACAGGTGCCTTACTAAGCTAGGCTAGGGCTCCTACTGGTGACCAGATGCCTTACTAGGCTAGGCTAGGGCTCCTACTGGTGACCAGGTGCCTTACTAGGCTAGACTAGGGCTCCTACTGGTGACCAAGTGCCTTACTAGGCTAGGCTAGGGCTCCTACTGGTGACCAGGCACCTTACTAGGCTAGGCTAGGGCTCCTACTGGTGACTAGGTGCCTTACTAGGCTAGGCTAGGGCTTCTACTGGTGACCAGGTGTCTTACTAGGCTAGGCTAGGCTAGGGCTCCTACTGGTGACCAGGCACCTTACTAGGCTAGGCTAGGGCTCCTACTGGTGACCAGGTGCTTTACTAGGCTAGGCTAGGGCTCCTACTAGTGACCAGGTGCCTTACTAGGCTAGGCTAGGGTTTCTACTGGAGACCAGGTGCCTTACTAGGCTAGGCTAGGGCTTCAACTAGTGACCAGGCGCCTTACTAGGCTAGGCTAGGGTTTCTACTGGAGACCAGGCGCCTTACTATAGTGGATACATTGAATACAGTTACATCTCTGCCATTTAGCCTAAAGGGATTAAGGATTGACATCCTATCTTTAATTTTTTAAATCAATAGTGCACATCAAAAATAAGCTGCTTTTTAATCCATTTTTCCAGTGAAATCTGTGTCTTTGTCCTCCTGGACCGATCTT
This sequence comes from Anomaloglossus baeobatrachus, assembly GCF_048569485.1. NCBI lineage: Eukaryota > Metazoa > Chordata > Amphibia > Anura > Aromobatidae > Anomaloglossus > Anomaloglossus baeobatrachus. The sequence goes on from NC_134355.1 coordinate 586,412,345, forward strand.
TCACTCTCAATTCATGGAGAAAATCTGCATTTAGTGAAGACAGATATTTCCATTGCTGAGATAGGAGAGGGCAGTTGGTGCTTTTATGGAGGAGCTTGAGGTAGACACAGACATTCTTCTACAAGTTCTCCTGAAAAACAGTTAAAGAAGCTCATAAAAACTATCATTTCCTATCTCAGTAATGGGTATATTTCTATTTTCTGAAGACAGCTTTTAATCATGAATTTTGAGAATGAATGATCAGCCCAGGAGGAAAAAGAAGCAAATTAATGCAATAAGAACTATTACAAAGATAATTATTTTCTCATATACTATTTATTTCTGAAGGAAACAAATCAATAAAAAGATGGTTAATTTTTAAAATATTCCTTTGGCCCCTAAGATCAATATGACTTGACCTATGATAGGTAAGGATTCATTTGGAGATCTTGCATTTGGGCCAACACATTACACTACTGCGAGTGATATATATGTTTAAAGCGGTTTTCCCACTAACAAAGTTAATTTTAAAGTTCATATTAATCAACAGATCTTGGAATAATAATAGGTTCGACAATTTGGATGTGTTTAAAAAAAATGTCCCTGTGCTGAGATAATGTTATATATGTGTCCCTGCTATGTACTGTGTAATGACCGTGTCTGATTGTACAGGGGCATGGTCTGATCATACTACAGCTCCTGGGCAGAGGAGTAAGGAAAAAAATGTTCCTGTGCTGAGATAATCTTGTTTATGTGTCCCTGCTGTGTACTGTGTAATGGCGGTGTCTGACTATACAGGAACATGCTCTGATACCACATCTTCTGGGAAGGGAAGGAAGGACAAAAATGTTCCTGTGCTGAGATAATCTTATAAATGTGCCCCTGCTGCTATGTACTGTGTAATGGCCATGTCTGACCATACAGGGTCATTGTCTCATCCTACCACAGTTCCTGGGAATGGGAGGAAGTAAAAAAAATATACAGACATTTCACTATGGGATCACATCTGATTCTTTTTGTGAGGTAAAATATTTCCATGCCTGTTTTTTAAAAAATGTTTTACCTCAAAGAAAGAATTATCTGTGATCTCATGCTGTAATGCCTGTATACTTTTTTACTTAGTCCTCTGCCCAGGAGACTGTGTCTCTGTATAGTCAGACACGGCCATTACACAGTACACAGCAGGGGCACATATATAAGATTATCTCTGCACAGGAACATTTTTTTTTAAAAAAATCAAATTGTAGAACTTATTGTTATTCCCAGATCTATTTATTAAAATGAAGTTTGTCCATGGGAAAGCCCCTTTAGCAACCTTATTGCAGGTACTGTAGTTGCCTTTTTTCCCCGAACCCTATAGTAGAATTTCATCAGCTCATATTGAAGACCTGTTTCACCTGTTCATACAGTGTATAGGGGTAATTAGGTCAAAATTAGAAGAGGGCAGAGGAAAGGTTAACAGATCGTAGTGGATATTAAGTGCTTGATCATACACCATCCATATCTGTCTTCTGTACCTTGCACAATAAAACAAACACAGTGGTGCTAAGAAGAAAGCGATAGAAGGCAGTGAGAGCGAGCCGCCAGCAGTATGCATGTTCTCAACGCCATTAATATGATAATTTATTTTTAATGCTAAGCTGGCTGTAAGTATGCAATTTCCTCCCGGGTGTTTGCTTAGAGATTGCGAGATAATTATCTCTCCGAATGCAACCTAATTACTGCCAACAGACTGAAAACCATTCTCTCCTCTCCATTTCCACTTTGCTCCTTGGCAAGCACTGGACAGCTCCCACTATTTAGACTTGGGATGGAAAACAAAATCCTCTTGGTTGTGACAGGTTTAGGACGTACACGAGGACAGAGTAAAAGATGATTTCTATTTTCCCGGATAATTGTTTGTAGAGTTGACTTTAGGTTTAATATGACTTTCTCGGAATTTCGAGAACTTTGAGTTCAGTTCTTAAAAGTTTGTTCTAGTTTAGTAGAAGTGAATAAATCCTCCACTGGAGATTCATGCACCCCCACATTTTACTTACCTGTTCTTATGGATAAAAAAGTCCAGATCTCATTAGTACCTGACAGGTTTCAGAAGAAATAAGAGATTATGAAACCGCTGGGTAACTACTATTCCACCAATATGCATAATAAACATATATTAAAATAAAGTTTCACTTTTACATAAATGTCTTCTCCTGTATTTAGCCTTTTTTTATTTCAGAGATATACAGTAAATCCAGTCCAGCAATGAAAGAACTATAGTTTCCAATACCAAAGATTAGCTCAATGTTCTGTGACTCTCATTAGTAGCTAGATTAGCTTTTTGTTGTCAAGAACCTATCACTTTTTCCCAAAAAGCTCTTCATGGTCCTGCACCATTCTAAATATCCCTCTTTATCTCTTTCTGCCAACCTACAAATGTTCTTTCTTTTCCTGATGATCTAAATCTAACACCCTTCATTATCAGATCCTCCCATTATCATCTCCAAGACTTTTCTTGTGCTGCACTAGTGCTCTGGAATGTACTACTCGAGACAGCCAGGATCATTTGGTGTACTTCTCTTTTTAATTATATATACATATTTACAATTAAAACAAAAATTTTACATACACTATCTAAAAAGATATGTATGCCTGTTTTTCTCACTATCTGACATGACATGAGAATAAACCTTTCCCATTAGGTCAATTATGATTGTAACATTATTTATATCTGCCAAATGCCAGAATAATGAGAGAGAGAATGTTTTAAGACATTTTTATTACTTTCTGCAAAGTCAACACTGTACGTACACTAACTGTACTATACCTTTAAACAATATGGGACAGCCCATATGATAATGTCATGTCTTTGGAAGCTTCTGATAGTTTTATTGGCAACATCTGAGTTAATTAGAGACACACCTGTGGATGCATAATAATGCTCACCTGAAACACACTGCTTCTTTGTGTAGCATCATGGGAAAGTCAAAAGAAATCAGCCAAGATCTTGGGAAGAGAATTGAGGACTTGCTCAAGTCTGGTTCATCCTTGAGTGCAATTTCCAGATACCTGAAAGTGCCTCATTCATCTGTACAAACAATTAGTGTATAAGCATGTACAAACAAGATGGAAATGTTCAGCCATCATACCACTCAGGAAGTAAACGGGTTCTGTGTACCAGAGATTAATGTGCTTTGGTCAGATATGTGCATATCAACCCGAGAACTAAAGTAAAAGACCTTGTGAAGATGCTGGCGGAAGCTCGTAAGATTGTGTTATTATTCACCATAAAACGAGAACTGTATCAACATGGGCTGAAAGACCACTCTGCTAGGAAGAAGCCAATACTCCAAAAGATAGATAAAAAAACAGAAATAATGTTTGCAAATGCACACAGGAACAAATACCTTCATGTTTGGAGACATGTCCTGTGGGCTGCTGAAACTAAAATTGAACTGTTTGGCCATAATGACCATAGTTATGTTTGGAGGAAAAAGGGAAAAACTTTGAAGCCTAAGAACACCATCCCAACTGTGAAACAATGGGGTGGCAGCATCATGTTGTGGGGATGTTTTGCTGCAGGAGGGACTGGTGGACTTTACAAAATAGATGAGGAAAGAAGATTATGTGGCAATACTGAAGCAACATCTCAAGACATCAGCGAGGAACTTAAAGCTTAGGCAAAAATGGGTCTTCCAAATGGACAATGACCAAAAGCATACTGCCAACCTGGTTACAAAGTGGCTTAAGGATAACAAAGTCAATGTTTTGGAGTGGCCATCACAAAGCCAGTAGAAATCTTCAAAAATGTTTTAGCTAGTTTCCAACTAGATTGGACTATTTAAATAGCATGATGCTTCATGATAGGAAGTTATTAAAATGGATGTCACAATATTTCACAATACTATCTGCATAAATTAGTAAATAGATTGTTTAAACTTGATGGGACTAGTGTACTTATGCTGAAAAATCCAGGTAAGAATTACTGTATAATCCTAAGTGAGTCCAGCTAAGCTAGTTATAATAATTATGCATCCTTCTGATATGTCTTTTCATCAGACTCATTAGAACTGACCCCTATTTAACTTTTTCATGACATGTGATGTACATATATGTTATCAGTTAGGTGCGGGGTAAATAAATAAGGCTCAAGACATAAGGTTATAACATTATTAGAGAGAATAATATAAAAATTAGAGAGAATAATATAATAACTGACACGCAGCATGGAGTCATGAAAGATAAATCGTGTCTAACCAACCTGTTGGGGTACTATGAGGGAGTAAGTGCAAACCTGGATATTGGTAATGCAGCTGATGTGATTTATTTGGGCTCTGTAAAGGCATTTGATACTGTACCACATAATAGCCTTATACTAAAGCTCCAGAAGCAAGGACTAGCAAGGAATTTTGTATCACACAGGTAGAAGAGAAGACCGGGTTTATGCCGAGCTAAGAACCACTGATGCGTGTAAATTAAAAGATTTCCTTTTCATTGGACAGTTCCTACGCGTTTCAGAGACATCCGTCTCCTTCCTGAGGAAAAGAAATTTCATCAGTGGTTTTTAGCGCGGCATAAACCCGGTCTTCTCTTCTACCTGTGTGATACACAACCCCCAGTAGATCTCTGATGTCACGGTGGTGGGTCAGAGTGGTGATGTGGCCATACCAAGAGCAGGCAAGATGCTTTTGTGATGGGGGTTTAAAAATAATATTACAAAGGAAGAGAAAAATAAAATGAATGAATAAGTAAATAGTTTGTGATGCCAGCTGGGATGTTCGGCTGTGATATGGCCGGGCACTGCTGGAGGTCCCCAGGAGTTAGGTGGTGATGCACAGTGCCGGAGGGTTGTAGTCTCATACCCCCCTTCTCCCCAACCAGGGCTGGTTCCTGGGGATATTGAGGTAGGGATGGCGCAGCAGAGAATAATTCAGCCAGAGACAGGACAGGGAGCTTTTACCTTTTTACTGGAGCTCTGCAGAACAATCCAGAACATTTCTCACAGCCTTAACAGTCCTGCCCTAATGAGAATTTGGCTGGGATTTTCAAGACAAGAGAACTCTGGATCTTAAATCCTTTCTGGTGAGCAGACAACTTGAGTCCTGACGGAAAACTCAGCATTTCTTTTAAACGTTTCCAGCCACAAATGTGTCACTGCTCTCAGGCAATTCACTGCTCCTTATAAAAAGGCTAATAGCAGTCTCTCAGTTTGACACTGACCTTGGAAGTCCTGGTGGCCTAGGGACTGATACCCTGCCAATGTGTAGCTGGCCCCTCCAGAGGTTTTAGCAGTCACCTCAGGACAGGACTGTCTCCATGTTACACGCTTCACTTCACCTCACACTGACTTCAACCCCAACTGTCTTCAACGTCAACTCCAACATGTAGCTATTATTTGTGGTGACTCAGGCACAGGGCACCACATAGCAGCTATCAAAGCTGCTGATTACTGCTGTTAAGCCGCTGTCAATCTCTGGTAGTGTTATACAAGTCTTTGTATCTCTATAAAGGCCAGCCATGGGCAGGGTTTCATAGGAGACTTTTAATTTCACTGTATACTGCAATATTATTGTAGTTTATTGTGCAAGTGAATTAAAATGTAAAAGCATATACAAACAAGGATTACAATTTGTAAAAATGTTTAAATCATCCCCCTTTTTCCACTTCAAAAATTCCAAAAAAACATTTCAGCTGAAAAATGGGAAGTATTAAAATATAAAATATTTAACACTTGAGGTAAAAAATAAAAAACAAAGTGCCAGAATGTCCATTTCTTTGTCACTGTACTCCCCTCCACAACAGAATGGTAGGAAAAAAAACAATATTAACCAAAAATACTGCCTTAAAAAAACAAGATGTCAAACGGCTGAATAGAAAACTAAAAAAGCTATGACTCTTCAAACCGAGGGGGGAAAGAAAAATTGCTTCAGATGGGAATAGGGTTACTAATGTATGCAGTTTACATTGTGAAATCTGATGACAGATCCCATTTAAAGGGAACCTGTCACTAGATTTGGTGACTATAAGCTGGGACAATCACCAGAGGGCTCTTTTATATACAGCATTCTAACATGCTGTATGTAAGAGCCCAGGCCGCTGTGTAGAACGTAAAAATCACTTTATAATATTCACCTAAGGGCCGGTGCAGTGCAGATGGGTCATATGGTTGGCTCCATTTTCCAGGTTTGGCGCCTCCTCTTTTGGCCATCTTTGGCTCCTTCTCCTGAAGCTGGGTTGCATGACGCGTCCTATGTCATGCACACACGCCGGCATTGAGGTCCTGAGCAGGCACACTTTGATCTGCCCTGAGTAGGGCAGATCAAAGTATTGTACTGTGCCTGCGCAGAACCTCAATGCCTTTGTGTGTGCATGACGTTTAGGTAAGTATTATAAAGTCATTTTTTCGTTCTACACAGTGGCCTGGGCTCTTATATACAGCATGTTAGAAAGCTGTATATAAGAGCCCACTGGTGGTGGCTGCAACTTATAGTCACCAAATCTGGTGACAGGTTCCCTTTAAACTTTGGGTTATCGAGGGGGTTGGGTTATGGGATCCTGCCCCTCTGGTCTGTACAGTGAAGTTACTTGAAGCTCATGGGCCCCAATGTGAAAGCTCTAACCGGGAACCCAATTTTTCCAAGTTTTGAATTATATTGATTTTTTTCATATCGGCCAAAGTGGTTTTGTGAGCCCCATAGGCTCCAGGGCTCAGATGTGATTGCAGCCCCTGCACCTATTGTAGTTATGCCGGTGGGTCTGTATACTGCATATACTGTATATCTGCTTGTATTGTGAAAATATTGAACACTTTTAACATGCTGTAGTGTATTCTAACCCTTTTTTTATTTTATTTTCAAAACTAATCTAAGAGCTCTACAGTTTTTTCCATTGTCCTTTTTTATTATTATACCTGTTATAAAAGTCTTCTAATATAACTTTTATTCAAAGCTATTAGAGAGTAAAAGATTTAAGCCTAACTGCTAGAGTCCATCACTACCTAACTGGATTATAACCGAGAAATCTGCCCCCAGAAAGACGTCAGGAAAGATGCTGAGCAACGATACCGTGCAGTCTACAGTAAATGAAAGAGAGAAATCAAGGTGAACACAAGGTGAACACCCGCAAGTAAGTGATGGAGGCTTGGCAGGCAGCCTTGTAACAGGAAAAATACCAACCTGACCCATTCACATCTATGACCCGCTCCTGCCTCCTCTGATCTTCCCGTATGTGAAGAGCAGAACAAGCCTGGCTAACTGCTCTTTTGCCAGCAATCACAGCAACGAGAAAAAATCATGGCTTTTATTTTAATAACTACAATAGATGATACTTTTCCAGATACTAGAATTGATCAGGACGCACATATTGTCAAATTAAAATGCTAAAAATTGTAAAATTAAAAAGATAATAAAATAAACAAAAACACCAAGTAAGTTGTGGGGAATATTTGCTGCCTTGCTCGTTGTTATTTGATGCTTGCTTACGACTAATGTTGGTTATGTTCTAATTATTAAAGATGAACATTTCTGACGAAATTTAAGTTTGGCATTTCGCTATGAATTTGATCAGGAAATTTGATTCTCATCAAAACTATTTCATTCAAAGTGAATTTGAGACTTTTAAAAAATAAAATAAAGATATTAGTTCACCAAGTCATGGCTTAGTCAGTGTCGGGGCTCCGCTTAATGAATGTAGACTGAAGGAAATAAAACCACAGCTGGAAGGAGCCAACATAGGACTAGGTGGTGAATATTGGCAGCAGTACTGGTGAGGAGCAATTCATCATTATTGCTATGTGTACAGGCCCCTACTCATCACCTTAACTCATCCTAAAAGGTGCTCTATAGGGTGTAAATCAGGTGATTGGCTTGGCCATTGCAAAAAGCAAACAAATTGACCAAATTGGATTGTATTGCTGGAATTTCCCGCCCCTGTCTTCTTTGGTTTTTGCATATGGCAGCATTACATTCTCTAATATATCCTTGTACATGATAGCATTCATATTTCGGAACACAGGAAAAGGGAGACATTGCATATAACCGCACAACCCAATTTTAATATACAAAAACCTTTATTCAATGCACTTATACATGATAAAAACAATTAAAATGTGAAAAAAGCCAACAACCTGGCACCCACGAATATTGTACTACAATCAGTTAGTAACCATACAATTTAATTAAATATTGCCCAAAATAAGGGAGGCACGTGTCACTTAGCTGGACAGCTCCGAATACAACCTCCAGCGAGTAATATAATAACCATATATGTAAACTGCCCTGGGACAGATGATATGTCCAAAACAAGTATCTAAACCACTAAGGTAACAAGGGATACATATACAAGGTACATATCGATATATATAATATTACCCAAGGATTCCAGGGGAGACATATAATCAAAAAATTGGAGTAGAATAGAGACCAGGCCACTGCAACCTGGTTAGACCCCTGCGATATTGTGATGTTAACAGCTCAAACCCAAGAGCCCAGGAGGCGGTCACTGTCTCACCAATAGTTCCAACCAGAAGGTAAGGTTGGAACCCGTGGAGCAGCTGGTAGATAGATGGACACAGACCATAAAGCGCAACCGTGGGTGCGCAGGAATCCCACGCGTATCGCCGCCGCTGCGGCTTCGTCAGGGAAAGAAAAAGAGGTGAAAGTGCACTGAATCTAGGAGGTATTTAAGGGTAAAGACAGTCACCTGTATCATGACGCTGGCGCGGTCCGGACCATGTGTGTCGTTATAGGTCGAGGCGCATGCGCATAAAGAATTGAACGGCAAGTCAGGAGTTCATATGTGACAGCGCACTACACTTGCAGGCGCATGCGTGCAACCTGTCTATGCGAGAGAGGCACATTATAACATCACTGAGTAGCATAACTAATAGCGCTATTACCCATACATATCATAGTGAGTACCATATCTATAGATCCGTGCCTCATTAAATAATGTGGCCAATATGTACATTGTATATACATGCACTGAGCGCTATCCTGCAACCGTATGCATGGAATCCAAGAATTTTTTATATTATATTATATCACAGTGCCATACCAATTGCATATTATGGTGGCATACCAAATATATAATAGGGTTAATACCCACACTGAATGTACATCCAGCAAGCAACAATGCCCGAATGAACACCACTGTCACTTATTAGACCAACCATATTAATCGTAGGGAAGTGGGGGGGGGGAGGGGGGGGGAGGGAAGGAGGGGCGAGGGGAAGGGGGGGAAGGATGTGTATAGGGGGGAGGGGGGAAGTTGTAGGAGGGGTCCCTATTCCTGGTACAGGCGATTTAGACCGGAAACTGTATGCAGAGGGCCAATAGTAGATGCAGAAAAGAAGCCCCAAACCATGACATTGCCACCACTAAGTTTCACTGTAGGTGTTTGGTGTCTTACATTATTACATTTTCCAATTGGGCGGTATATATATTGTGCTTACCATCACTACCAAACAGATTGAATGTAGATTCATCCGACCACAGCACCTTAGATCAATCTATCTCTTTCCATTGGCTGTGTTCTTTGGCAAACTCAATTTGGACCTTTTGGTTCTTTGCAGAAATGAAAGGCTTCTTGACTGAAACTCGAGCATTCAAGCCTACTGCTCTTAGCCATCGCGCCACAGTTTGGTGACTCATTTTGACTGCATATTTGTCGTTCATTTCATGCTTAGTTGTCTTTCACATGTCTGTGCAAAACACACATTTTGCAGCATTTGCTGTCGCTTCGCTATTTGTGTGACATCCGAATAGCACACTGACAGCATGAGCTTGTATACTCACCTGACCCTGCACTGCTGCTGCTTCTGGATCTGCGATGCAGTGAATATGCATGAGCTTAAGGCTGAAGCCAAATGAGGATGAGTTCGAGTGCTCGCATGACACTCGGCACATACTCGCAGCACAGCAGGAGCCGAGTGTCATGCGAGTCTCATGCGACTGTGGTCTGATCGTGCGATCAGAACACAGTTGTGGAGGGGAGGGCGGGCGCTGCGGAGGGGAGGGAGGGATTTATCTCCCTATCTCTTCCGTTGCTGGCTGATGCGAGAATCGCACTGCTCTCGCCTTACATCGGTGTAATGTAAGTGCAATGCGATGTTTCTCTCGCCCCATAAACTTGTATGGGTACGAGTGGAACAGGATCGCATTCCAAACTCAGCATGCTGCGACTGTTTTCTCGGTCCGATTGGGGCTGAGAAAACAATCACTCATGGGTGCTGCCCCATAGAGTAATATTGGTCTGAGTGGAATGTGATTTTTTTATCGCATTCCACTCACTCCGTATTACTCGCCGTGTGTGCTGACCCTAATGAGCGGGCCTCAAAGGAAGTGACAGCAGTGCTGAAGACAGCAGGGCTGGATACAGGTTAGTATAGAAAATAATTTTATTTCAAAAACACATGTTTTCTTCAATACGTGTCACACTGATCTCACACGAAGCACATCAGTTTGCGGGTCATGTGACACCCGTGCTGCCAAAGAAAAATGGACATGCCACCTTGAGGAGCACAGAGACACATGGCCCATGTCCAAACACAAAGGTGTGCGCAGACTCATTGATTTTGATCTTAATGGGTCTACGTGTGTCTGTGTTTCCAGCACATGTGAAAACGGACGTCAGACGTACCGGAAACATGGACGTGTGAAGGAGGCCTAAATTTGTACAGGACTTTTATGGACATCAGATACAGACTTTTTCTTAATGTGATCAATTTTGGAGGACGTTTTCCGTGGTTGTCCACTTCCATAACTTTTTTTTACTTTATTATACGTGACACATGACTCTAAGAACAGTGGAATTCCAAAGCTGCCAGTTGTTGGCTTTTGCCTGACTTCACTCTCAGAATAATAAGCTTCCTGACATCAGGTGATTAATTTAGCTTTGTCTTTGCCATGTTTTATCTAAAAAACACACACACACAAAAAAAATTAGACTACCCATGACAAATTATGCAAAACATATGGCACAGTAAATGTGGAAACCTAACACATAAAGGAATCCTTAGAGCTGACAACCATTTGCTTCCGCTTTACTAAAATCACCAGGAAAATGGCATCACAAAAACCAGACTGAAGTAATCACTAGAGTTGAGCGCGGTTCGCGGTTCGAGGTTCTCCAGTTCTAAGCTCGAGTGATTTTGGGGCCTGTTCTAGATCGAACTAGAACTCGAGCTTTTTGCAAAAGCTCGATAGTTCTAGAAACGTTCGAGAACGGTTCTAGCAGCAAAAAAACAGCTAATTCCTAGCTGGCTTTCCGCTGTAATAGTGTAAGTCACTCTGTGACTCACACTATTATGACATTTCAGTGTATAGTGTGCGGGAACAGCGCCTTCAGATCACTGCTGTTTGTATAATGGCGATCGCCATTTTTTTTTTTCCTTGTCTTCCTTCCCTAAGCGCGCGCGTGTAGTGGGGCGGGCCAGCATGTCAGCCAATCCCAGACACACACACAGCTAAGTGGACTTTTAGCCAGAGAAGCAACGGCATGTGTGATAGGATGTCCATGTCACATGTCCCTGCATTATAAAAACGAGTATCTGCCCGTCCGGACGCCATTATCTCTTCTGCGTCATGGGTGTCAGACATCACTATCGCAGCTCCGTCCTTTGTCCTATCGCCGATACAGCTGTATGCGTTCCATACACAGCGCTAGACAGCTTAGGGAGAGCACTTTCTATCAGTCCTTTTAAGGGCTCAAACCGGCAGGGTCAGAGTTAAGGTGACAGGTCCTGAAAACAGAGACAGCGTCTGTGTAGCTAAGGTCAGGGATTTCGTCGCTGCATTTCCCCATTAGGAGGGAATAGAAAGGCAGGCTTCCATTCCTCTACCCAGAGCCCCACAATCCTGGCACTGGACCCTCCTGTCCTCTGCACACTCCAACTCTTTTTAACTAAGCTATTATACTAGCAAACACTGAGTGAACTTAGTGTCATCCTAAACGTGGCTATTGGACTTTTGTGTAGTCACACTAGTGGAAAGATATTTGCAGCACGTCTGCCTGCATTGCACACTCAAACTTTTTTTAACTAAGCCATTATACTAGCAAACAGTCAGAGTACCTAGTGGCATCCTAAACGTGGCTATTGTACTTTTGTGTAGTCACACTAGTGGAAAGATATTTGCAGCACGTCTGCCTGCATTGCACACTCAAACTCATTGTTACTAAGCCATTATACTAGCAAACAGTCAGTGAACCTAGTGGCATCCTAAACGTGGCTATTGGACTTTTGTCTAGTCACACTAGTGCAAATCTATGTGCAGCACCTGTGCATGACACCCTCCTGCTCTGTTTTTAATAAGCTATAATGATAGCAAAAAATACTGCCATTTAGTGGCATCATAGAACTGGCTGTTGTATTCCATTAGTGCCCCACTGGTGCCAAGCTATTTCTAGCACCTCTATGTGGCGCCCCTGAGGCTTCCGTCGCCACAGGTCATTGCACCCCATCTGCGGTGTGATGCCCCATTCTGGGAGAGGAAGAGAGTGAACTCCGGTCCCCTGGTAAATTCACACTACACCCATTGCTAGGGACACACAGGACCAGGGAAAGTGGCAGGCAACCCTCCCATGCTGCATGCTGAGAGGGGCTGTAAGACCCATCCCTGCTCCCATAGGGTGGTAGCTTAGCAACTGGGGAGGTGGGAGGAGCCACCAGAGAGCAGATAGAGAAAGGAAGGTCAAGTTAGTTTCAGTTGACCTCAGGGAGTGAGAGAGTGAGGAGCCAGCATGTAGTTGGGGAAGAAGAACGAGAGCAAGGAGGGAGGAGGAGGCCTGCTGGAGGCAGGCAAGGAGAAAGAAAGAAGGAAAGAAAGGGTCGCAGGGCCGCGGGTAGTCCTGTAGGTACCACGAGCTGTCCTTGTTGGGTACCGAAGCCGAGGGCCCAGAGGCGCTACGAGTAGCTGCAGGCTGCGGTGGCCTGGTCCACAGTGACATCGGTGGAGTGATTAGCTGCGACAGGGGACGGTCCCTAGAGACTGGAGGAGTGAAAAGACAATCTCCAGACAGTAAAAACCGAGGCCCAGGGAATTGCAAGCTCCCAGGGCCAGAACCCAGAGCAGACCTTCAGAAAAGGGGAAATCAGCCGACAGGTGACCCCCCAGCCTGGAGGCTGTAATGAAGGCCAAGCCAAGTCCATCTACCTAAGGCAAGGCTAGTGAAGACAGCAGAGAAAGAGACACTAAGAGAGAGGGTACCGGATTTCACACTCTGAATCACCCAGAAGACGGAGGTCCCTGACAGCGGTCCCAGCAGTCCAAGGGTTCTGCCTGCCCTGACAAGAACTGTGAGTAAAAGAACTTGAACTGCACCTCTGAAGTTGTCTCAGTTATTTTATCTGCATAGACATTCACAAGCACCAACGGTGCCCCGGGCATTGCTCCACCTGTGGGGAGCAGTACCACCATTGCTGCCATATCATCCCCCGGAGGCCTCATACAGCAGCGGCGGCTTAATAGCCGCATACCACAGGTGGCGTCACGAACACAAACATTAAAGTCATCAGCCACATATTCTACTGACACCCACCAGGGCCACGGAGCCGGGCCCAGCCACCACTGACTACCACCGGACTAGTCCGGCCCGGCACCGGGTGTCCCAGAGCCCTGGGGTGGGCGAGTCAACTTTGGCGTCACGAACAGGATTTCGTGCCCGGTCTAACCGGGTACTGTGCGCCTGAAGAACCGTGTGACAGACTGTGTACTTTACTGAGAAACCGCCGCCATTAGCGCAGCTGAGAGCGGGAAGAAGGGGGGCGTGCAAGAAGAAAGGGCGCGAAGAGAAGCCCCGCCCCCTTGTCCAAGAAAAGCGCGCGAAGCGGTGCCCGCCATAGAAAGCGGAAGAAGAAGCTAAAAGGATGGACGCCGAGCAACGAGCGGCCAGAGGAGGAGTGGCCGAGCCGGGACACGCACCTCAGAACCGGGTTGTGTCCTGCGTCCTGGAGAGCGGAGAAGATCCAGCCGCCGCTGCAGAGCCGGGTAAAGAGAGTGACACCCCCAGCCGGCGGAGCCCGGATTGCCCGGTGGGGTTCCTGCCCGGTCCTCCTGCAGGCGCGCGTGCCACGACCGCAGCTCCGATACCAGCACCCTGCAGCAAGACAGCGACCACCAGAACACCGGAGATGCAACTGAGGGGTGAGTCATTTAATGCCCCTGCCGGCGCGAGAGCCCCAACCCCCGCTGCCATGCCCGCGGTCCCTGGAGAGACGCCCGACACGGCGACGCCGATCCGGGCCGCAGCTACGCCAGGTGCGGCCCGCCAAGATCTCACCGCAGCAGCGACTCCAACCCAGGCCGCCGCCATGCCAGGCGCGGCCCGCCAAGACAAGGATGCAGCCCCAGAAGAGCCAGAGTGGCGCCGTATGGCTGGTAACCCCCTGCAAGCCAGCAGCCTCGCGCCAGCCAGTAACCCTATGCAAGCCAGCAGCACTACCTCAGAGCGGGCCCAGGCCGCAGCATCTTGCAGCAGGCCTGCTACGGCTATGCAGGAGACGCAGACTGTGCTGACCGCTGTCTACCTGCTGCCAGATGGGGAGCCGGAGAAGAATCCCTACAAGTAAAGATGAAGAGATGCTGAACTGTAGATAGCCCCTGTCTGCCCCTCATTCTTTTCGAAGACGACACCCTTTCCTGCTGTGTTTTGCCCCTTATTCTTTCAGAAGACGTCACCCCCCATGTTATGTGCTACCGGGCCACTGAACTGGAATGTGGGCCCCGGTGGAAGTGTATGTGGCATGTCATACTAGGCCACCGGACTTAGTGCCTGGTATGTTGTTTAGGTGTCCTGTCATACCAAGCCACTGGACTTAGTGGCTGGTGTGTGGTGTATGTGTTTTATGTCCTACCAGGCCATTGGACTTAATGGCTGGTATGTTGTTGATCTGTCTGATGCAACCAGGCCATTGGACTTAATGGCTGGTCGAAGATGTTACTTTGTTTGTTTGAAACGAACTGACGGGCTACTGGACTTGTAGTAGCCAAAAATGTAATTAGTTGCACCTGTTGTGCCCCCTACCAGAATTATGGGGGATGTGCCCAAACCGTGCAATGGACTGGAAGTGCACACTTAGAATTTTTCTTTATAAGAAGTTTGCAACGTTTACTTTCATGTGCCTCCCATAAAGGGAAGAAATGTTTTACTGTTTATGTTATTGCATACAAAAATGTTTTTGCAGTGTCTCCACATGTTTTTGTTGTTTTTCAGCCCGAGGACGTGCTGGGATTTGCTGTGGGGGAGTGTGGCGCCCCTGAGGCTTCCGTCGCCACAGGTCATTGCACCCCATCTGCGGTGTGATGCCCCATTCTGGGAGAGGAAGAGAGTGAACTCCGGTCCCCTGGTAAATTCACACTACACCCATTGCTAGGGACACACAGGACCAGGGAAAGTGGCAGGCAACCCTCCCATGCTGCATGCTGAGAGGGGCTGTAAGACCCATCCCTGCTCCCATAGCGTGGTAGCTTAGCAACTGGGGAGGTGGGAGGAGCCACCAGAGAGCAGATAGAGAAAGGAAGGTCAAGTTAGTTTCAGTTGACCTCAGGGAGTGAGAGAGTGAGGAGCCAGCATGTAGTTGGGGAAGAAGAACGAGAGCAAGGAGGGAGGAGGAGGCCTGCTGGAGGCAGGCAAGGAGAAAGAAAGAAGGAAAGAAAGGGTCGCAGGGCCGCGGGTAGTCCTGTAGGTACCACGAGCTGTCCTTGTTGGGTACCGAAGCCGAGGGCCCAGAGGCGCTACGAGTAGCTGCAGGCTGCGGTGGCCTGGTCCACAGTGACATCGGTGGAGTGATTAGCTGCGACAGGGGACGGTCCCTAGAGACTGGAGGAGTGAAAAGACAATCTCCAGACAGTAAAAACCGAGGCCCAGGGAATTGCAAGCTCCCAGGGCCAGAACCCAGAGCAGACCTTCAGAAAAGGGGAAATCAGCCGACAGGTGACCCCCCAGCCTGGAGGCTGTAATGAAGGCCAAGCCAAGTCCATCTACCTAAGGCAAGGCTAGTGAAGACAGCAGAGAAAGAGACACTAAGAGAGAGGGTACCGGATTTCACACTCTGAATCACCCAGAAGACGGAGGTCCCTGACAGCGGTCCCAGCAGTCCAAGGGTTCTGCCTGCCCTGACAAGAACTGTGAGTAAAAGAACTTGAACTGCACCTCTGAAGTTGTCTCAGTTATTTTATCTGCATAGACATTCACAAGCACCAACGGTGCCCCGGGCATTGCTCCACCTGTGGGGAGCAGTACCACCATTGCTGCCATATCATCCCCCGGAGGCCTCATACAGCAGCGGCGGCTTAATAGCCGCATACCACAGGTGGCGTCACGAACACAAACATTAAAGTCATCAGCCACATATTCTACTGACACCCACCAGGGCCACGGAGCCGGGCCCAGCCACCACTGATTACCACCGGACTAGTCCGGCCCGGCACCGGGTGTCCCAGAGCCCTGGGGTGGGCGAGTCATCTACATGACACCCTCATGCACATTTTGCTACGCTAATGTTATAGCAAACTCAGGGAATTCATTGCTGCATTTGATAATTCGGAGGGATAGAAAGTCAGGCTTCCTTTAGCTTTTCCTTCTGTTCATAGACAGCATCTCCAAGTTCACACCCGAAGAGCAATTTCTCCTCCACGTCTAAGTGTGGAGAGGCAGCTAGTGTGCATGCGTGTGCCGATTTACCCCAGCTGCAGCCTAACTACAGTGTTTCGCCTAGTGAGTATGCTCAGCCTGACTGTGCCATTCCTGACGCTAAGTCTTCATTTCGGGATACAGCGCATGCTCCCACACTAAGTGTCAAAAGCCTCTTTGCACAGGTACTTGCATTCCGTGCCGGGTCTAAGTCCTGTTTTGTGCCTAGACACCATGCTAAAGCTGATAGTCTTTTTTCAGAGACTGTATTTCATGCTACTGAGCATGCTCAGGCACTTACTGCATCAGAGACTAGGTCCGGTAATGAACTCTTTGGCCCTACCCCTGATGTGGGGGTCCCATATAGACCACAGGGCATCAGGTGTCCTCCCAAATGGCTTGCAGAGGCCCACCCCTATGACTTGTCACCACATTATTGATGGTCAGACGATGACTGGTGAGGTGTTTTGGTCATGGCAGCCATGAGGTCATCATTGAAGTTGCGGCTCCAAATAGGACGCTAGTTATGCCACTCATGAGGTGTCACTCTACTTTTGTCTCCAGGAGGTTCATTGTGGTTCACCCTGGTTTGGGGCGGACCCAGGTTATAAAAGGGGCTGGAGCCAACAAGGAGGTGCGCATTCTTCTATTATGCTCCGAAAGAGCACACCTCCATGTGTTGAACCCATTGCGGCTTTAGGCCAGAGGTAGGCAGGGATAGGGTGTCGATGCAGGCCACCACCACAGTTGGTAACGCAGAACGGTTAAGACCAGCTCCTGTCCTACCAGTCCTGCTTGTGCAGCCCAGTGGCATTAACAGGCCTGCTACTGCTGATGCGCCTGCTGTCCACAGGTGTGGCCCCTACGCACACGGTCAGCGTACTCAATGGCTCCTGTGTTGTTAACAGAGAGTTCCTGGGCTGGGTGGGCATGTGGACCCTGTGACGCTAACAGGGCTCCCAGTCTCCAGATCCGAATGGCGTCTAACTCGGTTCAGGCTACTATTAGTTTCATAGCCACACAGCTCTGTATCCTCCACCAAACCTTCCAGTTGCCAACCTCTCCTTTTCCAACTGGGAGCACGGTGGACACTGACTGCTGATGGGGATATATACCTTTCTCTTTCTTTTCTTATTAATTTTCGTTATATAGCGGTAACATAGTATATACCCCCTTATCCAAATCTGCCAGTCCCACTGTAACAGATGGTGTTTCTTCATCAAATGTTACTTTTGCTTAACCACCAAATCCACGGACCAAAACTTTTTTCCCCTTTCCAATACACCTGTTCCCCTTTCCACCAGCATCTGTCCTTTTTCAACTCATTTTGGTATATGACCAAAAGTGCAACTCTGCAGGGACACCGTACTCAACGCCATCTCAGCACAGCAGCCATCCCTCGGTCCCTCCGATGTGGACAAGTAAAAGACCATTTCCTCCTATCCATGACAAAGCGTTGAGATTCACTTTGTGCAGCACTGGTGTTTAGTGGAAAAGCAGATCTAAGATTGCGTACCACATTCTGCAGATACTCCTGTATACGTGCGTCCATTTCTATAGCTGAATTATTTTGCCAAATTTTGTCTTGTACCGGGGATCTAACAGTGTGGCAACCCAGTATTCAGGATTACTTCGAATTCGTACAATCCGAGGGTCATGTAGGTAGTGCAGCAAGAAGGCGCTCATGTGTCTTGTGCATCCAGGAGGACCAAGTCCTTGGTGTGTTGGTGGCAGAGAGGTGAGAATCGTGCCTCCTTCCTCTGCCCTCTCCCCACAACCTCGCACAACCGAAATGTGAGCAAGCTCTCACTCATCTGCTGAGTCTTCCATGCCCATCGCTTGTTCGTCCTCCATTTCTTCATGGGCTCCTGCACTTTCCTCAACACTTTTTGCTGATACTATGCGCCCTTGTTAATCCCTCTCCCTCACCATGACTGCCGCATAGGTGCCGCTGACCATCTGGACCTCGTAGATCTTGTTATCCCTTCCGCATATGACTCCTCCTAAACAGTTAGGTCCAGAAATATTTGGACAGTGACACAAGTTTTGTTATTTTAGCTGTTTACAAAAACATGTTCAGAAATACAATTATATATATAATATGGGCTGAAAGTGCCCACTCCCAGCTGCAATATGAGAGTTTTCACATCCAAATCGGAGAAAGGGTTTAGGAATCATAGCTCTGTAATGCATAGCCTCCTCTTTTTCAAGGGACCAAAAGTAATTGGACAAGGGACTCTAAGAGCTGTAATTAACTCTGAAGGCGTCTCCCTCGTTAACCTGTAATCAATGAAGTAGTTAAAAGGTCTGGGGTTGATTACAGGTGTGTGGTTTTGCATTTGGAAGCTGTTGCTGTGACCAGACAACATGCGGTCTAAGGAACTCTCAATTGAGGTGAAGCAGAACATCCTGAGGCTGAAAAAAAAGAAAAAATCCATCAGAGATAGCAGACATGCTTGGAGTAGCAAAATCAACAGTCGGGTACATTCTGAGAAAAAAGGAATTGACTAGTGAGCTTGGGAACTCAAAAAGGCCTGGGCGTCCACGGATGACAACAGTGGTGGATGATCGCCGCATACTTTCTTTGGTGAAGAAGAACCCGTTCACAACATCAACTGAAGTCCAGAACACTCTCAGTGAAGTAGGTGTATCTGTCTCTAAGTCAACAGTAAAGAGAAGACCCCATGAAAGTAAATACAAAGGGTTCACATCTAGATGCAAACCATTCATCAATTCCAAAAATAGACAGGCCAGAGTTAAATTTGCTGAAAAACACCTCATGAAGCCAGCTCAGTTCTGGAAAAGTATTCTATGGACAGATGAGACCAAGATCAACCTGTACCAGAATGATGGGAAGAAAAAAGTTTGGAGAAGAAAGGGAACGGCACATGATCCAAGGCACACCACATCCTTTGTAAAACATGGTGGAGGCAACGTGATGGCATGGGCATGCATGGCTTTCAATGGCACTGGGTCACTTGTGTTTATTGATGACATAACAGCAGACAAGAGTAGCCGGATGAATTCTGAAGTGTACCGGGATATACTTTCAGCCCAGATTCAGCCAAATGCCGCAAAGTTGATCGGACGACGCTTCATAGTACAGATGGACAATGACCCCAAGCATACAGCCAAAGCTACCCAGGAGTTCATGAGTGCAAAAAAGTGGAACATTCTGCAATGGCCAAGTCAATTACCAGATCTTAACCCAATTGAGCATGCATTTCACTTGCTCAAATCCAGACTTAAGACGGAAAGACCCACAAACAAGCAAGACATGAAGGCTGCGGCTGTAAAGGCCTGGCAAAGCATTAAGAAGGAGGAAACCCAGCGTTTGGTGATGTCCATGGGTTCCAGACTTAAGGCAGTGATTGCCTCCAAAGGATTCGCAACAAAATTTTGAAAATAAAATTTTTTTTTTGGGTTTGGTTTATTTGTCCAATTACTTTTGACCTCCTAAAATGTGGAGTGTTTGTAAAGAAACGTGTACAATTCCTACAATTTCTATCAGATATTTTTATTCAAACCTTCAAATTAAACGTTACAATCTGCACTTGAATTCTGTTGTAGAGGTTTCATTTCAAATCCAATGTGGTGGCATGCAGAGCCCAACTCGCGAAAATTGTGTCACTGTCCAAATATTTCTGGACCTAACTGTACTTCCTCCCCTTCCTCTTGTCCCAACACCTGACTCCGAATAATAATTACAGTGTGCTCCATCATGTAGATGACCAGAATTGTCACGCTGAGAATGACATTGCCAGTGCTAAACATCTTCGTCGACATTTGTAAACTGTGTAGCAGGGTGCATAGGTCCTTGATCTGACACCACTCCAGCAGCGTGATCTGCACCACCTCTGGATCAAGTTATCCCAGGCTATATGTCATACCGTATTTCAGCAGGGCTCTGCGGTGCTGCCACACACGCTGCAACATGTGCAGATTCCAATTCCTGCGTGTCGGAACATCGCATTTCTGGCGTTTAACTGCCAGACCCTAAGACTTCCGGAGTGATGAAAGTTGTTGAGCTGCTGTGTGCGCACGATGGAAGTGAGCACATAGCGAGCATGCCCGCTGCACAAGGCCATGTAGGCCGGGATGGTGTTTTAAAAATTGCTGGAGAATTAGGTTCAACACGTGAGCCATACAAGGCACGTGTGTCACATTGCCCTGACGATGGCCCGCAGCCAGGTTTGCATCATTGCCGCACACGGCTGCTAAGTCACCAACGGAGTACGCTCCGTCAATTTGTACTTTGGTCACCAGGTGACAACGTGTTCCTTTTATGCATAGTGCTGATGATGGGAGAGGAGTCGATGCCAGCGGCGCAGGTGGACGCAGGTTATGCTCACCCACTGGGTTGCGTTACCTTGACAGATGCAGAATCTCTGGCTGAATGTAGCTGGTGGGTATCTCACAGATGAAATACCATCATTCAGCTACAACCAATGGGAAGACACCACACCCTTTTTTATGCCCATCCTGTCTGCAGACCACTGCCAGACATAGCTATGAACCTCTGGTTAATTTTACCCCCAGTTCAGTTTTATGATTTTGTGTGCTTGTTACCTGACTACTTTTCCTGCTTGCTGTTTATATACCTTGTTGGCCGATCCGCATTTCACCTCTGCTTGTTTTCTGATTAAGTCCTGGCCGTCCCATTCTGTTCCTGTTCCTCAATTAATGTTTTGACCCTGCCTGACTACTATTCTCTGGAACTACAGCCTTCCGTAGGTATTAATCACCTTGGGCCCTGTGTAATTACTAATCCCTGTATAGGGGTTAAAGGGTTTCAGGGTTCTAGGGGTCCTGCTTGGTGAGTGGCTTCCCTCTAGCCTATCATTTACAGCCCATCTGAGTGTGTGGATCAAGGAAGGCGTTACACCGTGCTCTCTGCAGAAGGCCATGTGGGCCAGGATAGTGCTTTAAAAATTGCTGGACAACCAGGTTCAACACGTGAACCACACAAGGCACGTGTGTCACATTGTCACAGCGAAGGGCCGCACCCATGTTTGCATCATTGTCGCACCCGGCCTTCCCTGGCTGCTGGTTGAGTGGAGACAACCATTGATGAAACTCGGTCTCCAGAGCTAACCGTCCACAACTTCTCAGCGGTGTGACTCACATTTCCCATACATTTCAAAGTAAACCTTTGACCGCCTGATGGCATTGAGCTCTGCTGCCAGCATAGTAAGGAGGTGTGTGGTAGTCCTTGTGCGCAGTTACAAGGAAGGGTGGCCTGACCACACAGGGTTTGCGCCAAGGTGGAGGACCCACACGAGGTTGAAGAGGCAGAAGCAGTGTATTAACTTCTACATACAGAAGAAGGATTGACACAACTCGTGGGGACGGCAAGACTTGTACAGCAGACCCTTCTCCATCTCTCCCTACAGTAACCCATTGCCCAGTCAGCGACATGTAACGCCCCTGTCCATGCTTACTGGGCCAATTATCTGTGGTGAAATGCACCCTGTCACACAGAGTTTCTCAAGGAATCAGTGATGTTTAGTGCGACATGCTGGTGTAGCGCGTGCATGCCTTTGTTGGAGAAGGAGTGGCGCCTGGGCATCGGCTCTTGGGGCACTGCGATGGGCATAAGGTCTCGAAAATCCTCGGTTAAAAAGGTTGGAAAGGCAGCATTTTGGTAGCCAACAGTTTACAGATGCTGAAAGTCAACCTCTAAGCCATGTCATGCCCTTCTAAAAGCATGTAAAACACAGTAAGGGGACTCCAACCACAGTCTCCCTCATTGCCACTAACTGGGCCACACACACCCCACTTGACTGGCATCAGTTGACCCCCCCTTTTGAAAAAGAAAAAGATGCTTGGCATGAAGCACTCTCAAAAATACGCGTGCCTTTCCCGTCCCCTGGCTGACCCAGGGGAAGAAAAGTCCTCTGAGAGCCATGACTTGTTCATCTTGGTTCTTTTAGAAACACAGCGAGGGGACTCCAACCACAGTCTCCCTCGTTGCCACTAACTGGGCCACACACACCCCACTTGACTGGCATCAGTTGACCTTCCCTTTTGAAAAAGAAAAAGATGCTTGGCATGAAGCACTCTCAAAAATACGCGTGCCTTTCCCGTACCCTGGCTGACCCAGGGGAAGAAAAGTCCTCTGAGAGCCATGACTTGTTCATCTTGGTTCTTTTAGAAACACAGCGAGGGGACTCCAACCACAGTCTCCCTCGTTTCCACTAACTGGGCCACACAAACCCCACTTGACAGGCATCAGTTGACCTTCCCTTTTGAAAAAGAAAAAGATGCTTGGCATGAAGCACTCTCAAAAATACGCATGACTTTCCCGTTCCCTGGCTGACCCAGGGGAAGAAAAGTCCTCTGAGAGCCATGACTTGTTCATCTTGGTTCTTTTAGAAACACAGCGAGGGGACTCCAACCACAGTCTCCCTCGTTGCCACTAATTGGGCCACACACACCCCACTTGACTGGCATCAGTTGACCCCCCCTTTTGAAAAAGAAAAAGATGCTTGGCATGAAGCACTCTCAAAAATACGCGTGCCTTTCCCATCCCCTGGCTGACCCAGGGGAAGAAAAGTACTCTGAGAGCCATGATTTGTTCATCTTGGTTCTTTTAGAAACACAGCGAGGGGACTCCAACCACAGTCTCCCTCGTTGCCACTAATTGGGCCACACACACCCCACTTGACTGGCATCAGTTGACCCCCCCTTTTGAAAAAGAAAAAGATGCTTGGCATGAAGCACTCTCAAAAATACGCGTGCCTTTCCCGTCCCCTGGCTGACCCAGGGGAAGAAAAGTCCTCTGAGAGCCATGACTTGTTCATCTTGGTTCTTTTAGAAACACAGCGAGGGGACTCCAACCACAGTCTCCCTCGTTTCCACTAACTGGGCCACACACACCCCACTTGACTGGCATCAGTTGACCTTCCCTTTTGAAAAAGAAAAAGATGCTTGGCATGAAGCACTCTCAAAAATACGCGTGCCTTTCCCGTCCCCTGGCTGACCCAGGGGAAGAAAAGTCCTCTGAGAGCCATGACTTGTTCATCTTGGTTCTTTTAGAAACACAGCGAGGGGACTCCAACCACAGTCTCCCTTGTTGCCACTAACTGGGCCACAAACACCCCACTTGACTGGCATCAGTTGACCCCCCCTTTTTTAAAAGAAAAAGATGCTTGGCATGAAGCACTCTCAAAAATACGCGTGCCTTTCCCGTCCCCTGGCTGACCCAGGGGAAGAAAAGTCCTCTGAGAGCCATGTCCACATTGTCAGTGGACAGACACATGTGCTTATCTGCCAGCAGACCCCCAGCAGCACTGAAGACAGGTTCCGAGAGAACGCTGGCTGCAGGACACGACAAGATCCCCAAGGCGTACGTGGCGAGCTCAGGCAATTTATCAAGATTGGAAGCCTAAAATGAGCAGGGCTCAAGTTGCACAATAATGGAATCGATGTTTCCTTGCATATACTCATATATCTGTGTGTCCTCCTTTTTTTCCTTGTCCTGCTCTTTTGTTTTCGCATGAGTATATGTCCTTGTCACTTTCCCATGTGTTTGTGTTGTGTTGTGAGTTGTTTGTCACCTTTTGGACACCTTTGAGGGTGTTTTCTAGGTGTTTTTATGTGTTTGTGATTGCCTGCCATTGTTTCCTATGCAGTTCGAGTTCGGTTAGTCGAACGTTCGACGAACCGAACTCGAACGGGACCTCCGTTCAGCGAACCGACCTCGAGCCGAAGCGGGACCGGTTCGCTCATCTCTAGTAATCACACTTAAAAAAGTGCTAAACGTTTGGTCGCCTATGTACAATTTAATCCTTGTGAACCAGAGATAAGCTGCAGGGTTCTAAAGAAGGGAAATCAAAGAGTAATTCCAGCTTTATACCTCTCTGTTAGTATCTGTACGTTTTTGTATCTCTTTGGAAGTGTAACCATTATGCTTATGTGCTTCCATAGGAGTATAACAATAAAGTGTATGTGCCCTTTAGGAGAAAAGAAAATGAAGGTCTTGAAAGCCAAAACAAACTAGGCTTATTGAGAAAAAGCAGGACGTTGTACTTTCTGGAGTTTAGTACATCTCCTGAAATTCGAATTGGGCAGATTAGCTTCATTTAAAAGCAAATATCAATGCGAACTGAATTAATCCAGAAGCAACTAGAAAAAAATCTTGTACTAAGCTGTCCTCAGCCTTCTACATACGTTCTCAATCCTACCAGTGCTCCAATTGGCTTGTCTATTTTCTTTTTTCTTATTTTTCATCTATCTCATTTCTTGCTTGATCACCTGTATACTTGGCCCCACATCATCATCTGGGATCTAGTGTCTACCGCTCCAGGGCTCGGCTGGCTGCCGAGCCACTCGGATCCGTGCTCGTTGGTGGATGGCTCGAGCTCTCCACGGACCCGCGGGTCACATCGCTCTGAAAGGGGGTTGGCGCTACACGTAGGGACTTCGCTGGGGATGTCCACGGCCAGAGCCGCGGTGGTTTGCAGGGGATTTAAGTTTGTGACGCCACCCACGGGTTGTGGTGAATGGATGGACAGCACCGCTGCCGTTGACTAGGCTCCCGGGGACGGTGCTGCGCAGCTTGGAGTTGACCCCCTCCGTGGGTAGGGGGATGATGGTCCCGGGGGCCCTAGGTAGGTGCTGAGGCGAGGGGATGGATGCGTGATGGGGTGTCGGTGCGGTGCGGTGCGCGGCCTGAAGGCACTGGTGTACTCACCATGATAAACACGCTGGAGTCTCTGGTAAACCAAACAAGATGGTGAATGGTGCCCGCAGCCGGCTGCATTTTCTCCTTAACAGGTTGGTGGTTTCCGCCTTTCTCCTGCACCTCTCTTTTGTAAAAGTTGCGACTCTTATGCCTAAGCAACGGTAGTCCGCTCCCTGGCTTGCTATGTGTCAGGAGATCCCTGTTTGCCTGCAGACGCTGGCCCCTTGGCGGTGGCTTTACCCTAATGGTTGGGCTGTTGTCTTCAGTCGGGTCTTGTGTGGGAAAGGTCTTGAAGTCCAGTCCTCAATCAGTTGATTTGACTCAGCCTAGTTGTTTCTGGGCCTCGTACTGGGTCTGAGTACCCCTTCTGGTGCTCCGGTTTCCAATCGGTTCCCTGGTTTGGTACCGGCGGGCCACCACCCATCCCCGGTCCCTAGGGTTCCACCGGCTGTAATCCCAGCTCCTGCAGGCGGCCACCACTGCCTGCCTCCCCGCCAGAGGTGACTGGGCTCCAACCCACACACCTGGTGTAGACTTTGGCAGGCCTGAGCACAGGTCTGCCCTTGAACTTGACTCCACTTCACTCCACTGTCAAAGCTCAACTCTCACTAACTGTTTTCCCGCCTCCGGGCCTGTGAACTCCTCGGTGGGCGGAGCTAACCGCCTGGCTCTACCCCCCTGGAGTGAACATCAAACCCGGAGGGTGGTGACAAAGGTTTTGAAGTTTGGCTGCTGTCACCTTTCTAAGGGGAGGCGGTGTGTGTATGCATGGGACTACTGGGACGACTTGACTAGCCCAGGGTGCCACAAGTGCACTGCAGGTAGAAGAAAAAACATAGAAGAGCCCATTGGCGGACTCCAGGTGGTAGGCCAAGTACAGAATGGGCAGAAGTACAGAAGAATTTTCTTTAAGGGACCTTTCACACTGCGTTCAGATCTCTGTTCAGTGGTCTCATCCGACCCCCAGCAAAACAGGTTTCGGACGTATGTGCCAATGGGGCCATTGACTATAATGGCTGTCACGATTCCTCTGTGCAGTGCCTCTTGCACACTAGAAGATGCTTTGCTGTGTTTTTCTTGGCTACTGAGCTGGCAGGTTGTTTAACTGTGCAGGATTCCATGCTTTTTCTGTAGAGGTGCTAGTTGCTCAAGGGTTTCATCTTGTTGGTAATTGTTTTGCTTCTTTAATGAGCATCCTTCCCCAAAACCTTGCCAGTTGTATATTCTGGCTAAGTTGTTGTGCTGTTGGCCTGTGTTCCTGCTAGTGTTCTGATCTATTGTTTCTTGACCCCAGACTGTTGTTTTGACTCCTCTCTGTGCACTCCCTGTTCCTGTCATGCCCTCCTGGCATTAGATCTTGGATCGTTATCTGACCATGTCTCAGTTTATTCCGGAATCTATTACCTGCCTTTCTGAAATTCTGACCCTGGATTGTGACCTGACTTTGCCTCTGTGTGCTCCCTGAATCCATACGTGTCCTTTTGTTACCAGAGCCCAGTTTTCCTGACTACTCTTCTGTTTGTACAACCCATAAGTAGTGACTGCATTACAAAGGTGCAGATAGAGTCACCATGTGCTCTGTTGTGCACCATTTTCGGGAGTTTGCGCATACTGGAGATAGACCCCAATACACAGTCTACTACGTGTCCGTCTCCAGTAAGTGTATACTTACGAAAATGGTGCATGATAGGGTACACTGTGACTCCGTCGGCATCATTATAGTCAATGACCCCGTTGGTGCATATGTCCGTAACTCGTTTTTTCGAGAGGGTGGGGGGGGAGTTCGGACAGAAGTCTCAATGGGACCACTGAACGGGGAAAAGAATGCAGTGTGAAAGGCCCCAAATTCTTCATGGACTTGTATAGTCCAGCAAAATTAATTAATCTAAAGTGATTGGCCGAAAATTTGGATTCTTATGACACAACCCATAGGAAAGTGAATAACAGTGATTACATAGCATAGAGTTCAAAGTAAAGATTATTCTTTAATGATGAATACAAGCATTTACTAAAACAGGAGAGCTGAAGGGTGTTCCTCGGGTCATTAAAAAAATCTTCTAGATTGTTCCATTGCATGATAAGGTTATTTTAGAATGGAGTAATACAAGTAATACACAAGTATTGGACCGCAAGCTTCTATTTAGTTTGCAAATATGAGATCTAATGGTTTCAATAGAGGGAGAATCGTGTACAGGCTTCTTATTCTGCCTTCATTAAGCTGGTGTGTGTTAAATGTACTCCAGAAGTCTCTGCAGGATTTTCTTTTTTTCCATACCACCCCTGGAATATGATGTCTCCGTGTGTTGGCAAAGAGATTAAAAACCCTTTTAACTTTACAGCTTGTTTCATCGCTTTAATACGCTGCTTAATCTGCGTGCGGCTGGAAGTTGTTTAACCCTTAGCGACAGAGCAAAGCAATTAAGTTTTCCTTATTAATGGCACCAGGCTTTAAAGAACAGTTGTGCATTTTGGAAATGGAAACTGAGAAAATGTTTTAGGTTGTTTCTTATGTTATTAAAATTGCTGATCCATCTGAAAACTGCAGACAGTTACTTTTATGTATAATATAAATTGTTACAAATGTGTACGTCTGCCACAGCAACTCAACTTCTGCAGCCAAAAAGATTGAAAATTACAAATAAGGTTAAATCCAAGCTACTAGGTATCATTTATAGTTTTGGTTCTATCTATGGCTTACATCAAGTCTACCTTGAAGAACATCAATACTGGATCCAAAGCCAATATCCACATATTCCATCCCTGGTGCCCATGTCTTTCTCCTCTTGTGTGTGTCTGGCTACCAGTGTACACTTTGCTGTCCCTCCCTTACCCTTGATCAGGCTGACTCAGGTATCACGCCGCCTGAGTATTCTGTTACTTCAGTGTCTGGACTATGTATGCCTCCTAATAAATTCTCTTCCACTCTTGACACACTCAGCTAGAGATGAGTGAATCTTTGGAGGGTCGTATCGCAAGGCACATTCGAACCTTAGATAAAGTTCAGTTTGTGACCCTTACTTGATCCAAACTTCAATGGGAGTCACTGATTGGACAGTTTGTTTCTCCGCTCACATGCAGCCAGCCATAAACAGAGCATTTCTGAGGGCAGGTTGGTGGGGTTTTAATTTTTTTTTTGTGTGTAAACTACATCTGATCACAATGATTTTACCCCCAATGCGAGCCATTCAAACACTGCATGCAGCTTGCACAGGGCTAAGCATGACTCACACCTAAGCACAGCGCTGCTCATGTGAGTGGTTTTCACTCATAACTTACTCAAACTTCGAACCCGAACTTGTTTTTTTGGAAGTCGGTTTCCAAAACCAACCCCGAACCTCAGGTTTGCTCCTCTCTACACTCAACTCTGCCGTACA
Source organism: Anomaloglossus baeobatrachus (assembly GCF_048569485.1). NCBI lineage: Eukaryota > Metazoa > Chordata > Amphibia > Anura > Aromobatidae > Anomaloglossus > Anomaloglossus baeobatrachus. The sequence goes on from NC_134355.1 coordinate 586,440,995, forward strand.
AAGTTTAAGTCAGAATTAGTGATAGGCAACCCCCACCCCCACACCCCCGATGTTCGTGTGCAGGAGACTCACCCAAACTTTTTGTAAAGTTCGAGTTCAGGTTCTAAGATAACGCGAGTCTCGTATCGGTATCACCCGGCACGGCGCACACTGTCCTGACAGGAGCGCTTCACCTGCATGGAAATACATGCAGCCAACCAGCTTCTGTAAGGAGAATGTGTGCTGTGCCGGGTGATACCAATGCGAGACTCGCACAGTGAGAGTCAAAGTTCAATTGAGCCCATGGCTCATGGACTCGGGTGAACACTGACATCACCGCGAACACAGCCGAGAAAAGCCAAAAGCTGCCGAGTGACAAGCAGTGCAGTCAATACCACTGGAAGTTAATGATCAGACCTGGAAGCAGATGTGGTCGGGAGACTGTGGCAGAGCGGGTCTGCAGGATGCATTGCGGGACCGGTAAGTATAATCATAATGTTTTTTACTAATGTGCTTTTTTTTACAGCTCCTGGACCCGAACTGGACCTGAACTGTAACACAAGATTCCCAAGAAAACTCGTGTTCGGGACCGTATGCACGAACACTATGTGTTCGGTACGGACCCCCAACTTTACAGTTCGGGTTCGCCCATATCTAGTCAGAATCAAAAGACCTACATGTCTCTGGATTCTGATATACTATAGTTCTATGCCTAATGAAAAAAAAATATGTAGAGTATTCCATAATGCAGATTTCTTTATTAACTGAATGGTAAGAGCAAAACCATGAAAGGCATAAAGTGGTATGTTGACTTTATAGAGCTGTACTACTACCAAGCACAACAGTGTTTCAAGGCCAAACTATATTAAGTGAGCTGCACCTCATCCCAAAATACTGATAAGTTACAACCGACATTTGGGTGCACACATCCAGCTGAAAAGCATTGCAGCACAAAGACCTGTCAGATCACTGTGCTGTAAATTGCGGTGGCGCAAAGTCATAGAGGCGGGAGCCAGCACTGGGGAGAAAAAGTGTGCCCATTGTTTAAGGAAAGGAATATTTACTGCTCCTCACGCTCATAATCCTGCCCACCTCTCTGCACTGAAGAGAGGTGGGCAGGATTATGGGTGTAGGCAGCAGTGAATGTAGTTGTCACGGGTGTGTCACGGATGACAGACAGTCCTGTGGTGTTCGGCTACAGAAGGTCACAGCATTTGGCTGTGCAAACTGCTCCCTGACCTTCTATTATTCCTGCTTGGTGTATTTGGTATCCTATATATCGCCTCTGCTTGGTTTTCCTCCCTTTCTCTTTAGGACCCTGTGGAATTCTTCACCCTTTCAGCTGCTTTTCATTAGCACTTCCCTTTGTGTCTTTGTATACCCTAATTTCCCCTTACTCTGTGCTTGTGATAAGTCTTACACTTTTAAAAATTCTTCAGTGCAAGCAGTTGGCATATATCGGGAAAAACGTTGTTGTTATTGCAGTTCCTTTTCCTGAGTCATCTGGAGAGAAGTCATTTGTTTATTTTCCTCTTGTTTGTTATCCCTGTGTCTTCTTTATTGCATAATGGGGTTTACTAAGCACTCATCCATTCCACTCTCTACCTAGGGCCTACTGCAGGGTCAGCCAGGGTCAGGTATCTGGCTAGGTGCGGAACCTATCTAGACACAGGGTTTCCCTTTCCTTCCTCTGTTTGCTTGGTACTTCCCCATATTTGGTGTGATGGTAGTAGTCAGTATATTTTAACATAGTGGGCGCTAGTGTTTGTATTTCAAATACTCTCCATCCAATCTCGCTAAGCTAGTGCTATTTTACATGGAACAATTGGCAAATATGTCAACCACTAAATGTGCAAATCTGGTAGAGAGTCGAGACATACTTCAAACACAGCAGTAATTGCAGCAAAAAGGTGGTCCTGCAAAGTATTGACTTGAGTGGTGGAGAAGGGCTGAATTCAAATGCACATCATTAGACATGAGTAGACTAGTGGATGTTCGGGTTTGGCCAGTCTAGGAAAACAAAGTTCTGTTCGACAAATGGACTTGATCTGAAATTGACCCCTTGAGCCAGACCCCATACAAGTCAATGGGGACTTGAATGTCTGTGCTGAAAAATGGCTGTAAAATGGTCATAGTGAGGTCTAGGGGGCAGCAAAATGAAGAAACATAGGGGTAAGAGCAGGACAGTTATACATACTAAAGATAACACAGTAATCAAACTCATTATGGGCCTGCTCATTAAACTACAAAAATATTCATTGCTTCCCTCGCCCCCCCTCTGTGCCAGCATCTGTGATTTGTTGCAGTCAGACTGCTATACACCCCCCCCTCTATGTCAGTGTCTGTGTTTGTTGCAGACCAGTTTGCTGTACTGTGATGTAAAAAGTGAAAAATGGTGTGGGGTTCCTCCCGTATTTTGAAAACCAGCCAAAATGGGGACGGATATCAGGCGCATTGTTGAAAAGCCATGGTTCCTTAATCATTCCCAGATTAAAAATAGCAGCCCACAGCATCCTCAAAATTGGCACATCCATTAGATGTGCCAATTCTGGCACCTTACCTGGCTTAGATGCGCCAATTGTGAAGCTTTCCCTGGCTTTTCACAATTTCCCTGGTGTGGTGGGGTTGATGATAGCTGTGATTTGTCAAAAATCACAGCTGCAATCAGACTCTGGGATAGTAAGCTGGCTTACATTTGGCAGCTCATGCAGAGGGTACCATGGGAACCACCAGTTGTAACTTCAGGTGAACTTGCTGCCAGACTACTCTGCTGATATGTCATGCAATCTGATAGTCTGGCAATCAGGCAGCAAGTTCAACTGCGGTCACAGTTGATGGCTCACACAGAGGATACCATGTTAACTCTCAGCTGTGACCTCAGATGACCTGTCTGATGTCACCACTTATCACAGCCTCAGTATGTCCAGGAGGCTGCAGTCACCAGTGACGTTTTCTAATGTCAATGCTCCGCACGTTCTCTGGATGTAGACCTGCGGGGTAGTTTAGGGGTTAATACAGTAAATGGGTGAAAGGGTTTCTGTGTTTATTTTTTCAAATAATGAATTTTTCAGTGTCTGCTCTTATTTCTTTTGACTTACAAGGTTAGTAATACTAACCCATGGCTTGATTGCAGCTGTGACAAATCACAGCTATACTCAACCCCATATATTAACCCGGTTGCCACCGCACCAGGGCAATCAGGAAGAGGCAGGTAAAGCACTAGAATTAGCACATCCATTGGATGTGCCAATTCTGAAGTGGCTGCGGGATGCTATTTTTAGGCTGAGAGGGCCAAATATCCATGGCTTTTCCCACCCTGATAGTACCATCCCCCAGCTGTCTGCTTCACTTTGACTGGTAAATAAAAAAGGAGTGAGGAACCTATGCCTTCTTTTAAATTATTTAAATAATTTTATAAAGCGCCTTGGGATCGCCTCTATTTTTGATAACCAGCCAAGTTAAAGCGAACCGCTGAAGATTGCAGTCTGTAGTTGTCTATTTTAGCGGCACTATCATTTTTATTATTATTTTTCCTAGTAGTGCATCAGTCAATCACTTGATTCAATACTTGTCATGATTATGATGGATCTGGAGGTGGTGTCACTGGAAAATCTTGTTGATTAGCTTTATTCGGATGAAAAACTTGAACAGGAACCGGACTTACAGGTAAAAGTCTGTATTCTGGTCCAAGACCCGGACACCAAGTGTTCAGTACATCTCTGAACTTTACAATTCGGGTTCGCTCTTCCATACAAATAACAATTTTCAGGTTTACATTTTTTAAATATTTAGAAAACCATGTATCATTTACTTTACACTTCACAAATAATTGCTACTTAGAGTTGGTATATCATAAGGTATAAATACTTTTTCAAGGCTCTGTATTTTAACTGTTCAGGGCATATGTTAGGACATTTTGCCAACATATGCACTGAACAATCAGCCCAAATACAGTGCAAACAGAGGTCTGTGGACAGATGGTCCATAAACTAAATGTACAATAATGGGTATAGTGAAGTATAGGCAAACATATAGTTAACGTGATGGGAGAGCACTAAAGTTACACAAAGTTTACTCCAGGTTTATGTTATATATTTGGTAATTCTATCATTTATTTCAAGAAATAGTGATATTATAATGATACATATAAAATGACATTTTTGCTTTATATTCATATTACATGCGCTTTTTACATCAAGTATTACTTGGATCTTTGATTTTGAGTATGTGTAGATAGTTTTCTGTCTTGAGTATCTTTCCAGTGACGTGCAGGGTGCTAATCTGTAATGCTGTACTGCCATTAAGAAAATCATTGAAAAAAGTGATGTGATCCTAAGATAATTAAGCAAATCTAGGCAGGAAAATGACTAATTACTGGTATTTAAAATTTGAATATAATCAACATATTCTGAATCTGATCCTTGTACAACTACCATAGTTCATTTAATAATCTCAGAAACACTAGCCAATAATAAGCAACAATCTGAGTAATTTGAGACAAGTCTTCAGCTCTTTGTTTTAACCCCTCAACTACACATTTATCAAACGCTTCACCTGAATGATAAATTTGACACAAATGAGGCCAGCGCATATGGTCATGAATCCTCAATGTTAGTTTAAAGCAATAGTGTCACGTTGACCTGTTTTAAACAAGACTTGTCCTCATTTAAATGGATGTTTTGTCCTTTTAGCATCTGAGGGGTAAGGCCTAAGCCACACGGCGAGAAAATCGGTGCAAGTGGAGTGCGATAAAAAATCGTATTCCACTCGAGCCAATTCTAGCCTGTGTGTCAGCGCACATGAGCGACTATTTTCTCTGCCCTAATCGGACTGAGAAAACAATTGCAGCATGCTGCGATTGTAATGCAAGACTCTTTTCTCTCACACCCATTCAAGTGAATGGGGCAAGAGAAAAATCCCACTGCACTCACGGTACACCGGTATACCGCTCGTGCAGAGCGAGAATTGCAATAGCCAGCAACGGAGGAGAGAGGGAGAGAAATCCCTCCCTCTCCTCCTCCGTGCCGGCCCGCCCCTCCGCAGAGCCGGACCTCCCCCTGCAGCTGAGGTCCTCTCGCACAGTCAGACCGCAGTCGCAGGGATACTAGCATGACACTCGGCTCCTGCTGTGCTTCCAGCTCGAGCCGAGTGTCATGCGAGCATCGCAGTAGTGCCACGTGTGGCCCCGGCCTTAATGCTTCTTTTGCAAGTCTGCTTAGATGCATTTCCTCAGGTGCTCTAAGTTACTAATTAGGCTGGGACTTTAAAAGGTCCCAGCATCCTTCACATAATGCTGGTTATTTTCTCTCCTCAGTTTACAGAGACTGTGTGTATGGTCGTACCTTATCCCAGTTCCTGTAGCCTTCTGCAGACAAGGAGTAGTTTGCAGAAGCGTTTGTAGTTTTTGCTATTTCTATTTTATTTTTAGTGTTGTCCCCTGGAGGTGTCCCGCTGAACAGTTAGGGGGTCTCTAGACCAGGGTCTGGGTAGGAGCCAAGGATAGGTCGAAGGGTCACACCTCACTACCTTCAAGCGTACCCGTGGCTTTAGGTCAAGTCTGGGAACTCTAGCATACAGGGTCAGAGTAGTCCCCTGTCCCTGGGTAGCAGCCTTACTCGTGACAAATAGACCAATGTGTCCAAGGTCGCACAACAATGCTAAATTTTTAAAGGGAACCAATCACCAGGATTTTCATATATAACCTAAAGCCAGTGCTATACTGGCACTATCAGGCTGATTCTAAACATACCTTTAGTGGTCAGATCGGATGTTTACGTTTTGAAATCCAAGAAAGTGAAGCTTCTAAAATGAGCAGCTTCTTGAGTGACAGTTGCACTGGAGCAGATAATATATTCATAGCTACCTACTCCCTCTGTTAGAATTAGCATAAGCATTATACAAACGAATCACTTTGTCTAGCAGGACCTGTGGTGAGGTCATACCCATGTGACCAGAAAGGGCGGGGCCTTAGCCACCAAAGCTGGATACCAGGTGACATGGGTATGACCTCACCACAGGTCCTGCTAGACAAAGTGATTCGTTTGTATAATGCTTATGCTAATTCTAACAGAGGGAGTTGTGCTGTTTCTATTTGTTTTAGTTAAAACTGTTATTTAATGTTTTTCATGCTTGTCTCTGCTGCCATCTACTGGTCAGACCTTTCGGCTCCTCTGTTTCTTTCGTCCAGCCCATGGGAGTGTCTGCTGATGCTCTTACCTCACTTCCTGGCATATTCAGTTCAGCCAGAGTTTTTGTGAGAATCACATCCCTTATTGGAGCTGCTAGAAGCAAAGTCTTCTGACCTTAGTGGCTTCAGAATCAAGCATCATAAGAGAACCACAATGCCAGGTACTTGGATTACTGTACTCTGCATGTCCTAACCTTTGGAGAAAATAAACCACCATTGTTTCATCTCAGCATGTGCATGTTTAACTCTGGAGCGCTCTGGTCCTGTCTGCCTCACCTATAGGAAAAACAATCGTAAGATTCTCACAACTACGCGCCTTCAATCGCCTTTAAATGGGGACAGAACAGTCAGAAAACTGCTTAACAGCCCAAAGCAAAAACTTTCTTGAGAGCCCAAATCAGTCAGAAGACTGCTTAACAGCTCAATACCCCGGCTACAGATCCCTAATAACCCTGTAACTTCCCCTGTAATCTGCCTAGCAACAAGAAGGAAGCTCTCCCATCTGCCACGTCCTGTGTCACCTCTGCTTGCATTGTAAAGGGACAGTTTATGCACCTGCTGTTTCCCTCTTGCTATACCCCTTCTATAGACTTGCAGTTCATTATACCTCATCACTGCACATTGCTGGACTGCGAACCCCTAGTTTTGCTAAAGACACCTTGGGAATTTCATCAGGGAGTCCTTGCAGAGCTGCACAACAATTTTCGGACCCGTATTCAAAAGTCAAGTTTCTTAAAGAGACAGTACACCTTAAATCAAAATGGCCGAAAAAAATCTCGGACAGTTCCCCACTGCTGAAACAGAGCAAATACAATCTGATACTGTCCATTATGAAGCCCAGGAGGCAGATCTCGCGCTTTCAGGAGACCAAGTTGTCCGACCGAAGCGCTCTTCCAAACCCACGATAAAGGCCACTGAAAACTATCACACTATGAAAGATAAGCTATGTGAACACCTGGAAGAACTGTGGGAACGAGTCACCTATTACATGTCAAGACTTGAATCCTCATCAGGTGATACCGCATGCTTACAAGCCGCTCTGGAACGGCTGAACACAGCTCATGAAAGATACAAGAGACTGTCAACAAGGTACATTACCTTTCTAAAAGACTCGAATTGATGAAGCTCTTTCAGACCTGAGCAAGGCAGGAGAGGTGGACAAGGAAAGAGAGGCCAAGGTGCAAGATGCCATAGACAAGGCCTAACACTGTATCTCTCACTAGCAAGAAACCAGATCACACCAATTAACCTCATCTAGATGTTCCTCTCGGTCATCTGGGTCATCGTCCTCAAGAAGCTCAGCCCTGAGCGACAGGATACTAGAGGCCCGCATAAGAGCAGAGGAATCCAAGGTGAGACGTTCCTTCACAGAAAGAGAAGTAGAGGGAGAAGCCAAAAGGACAGAAGCAGAAGCCCTTGCAAAAGCAGAAGCCGCTAAAGCAGAAGCCAAGAGGGCAGAAGCAGAAGCCCTTACAAAAGCAGAAGTTGCTAAAGCAGAAGCCCTTGCAAGAGCAGAAGTCGCTAAAGCAGAAGCCCTTGCAAGAGCAGAAGCCGCAAAAGCAGAAGCCCTTGCAAAAGCAGAAGCCGCTAAAGCAGAAGCCAAAAGGGCAGAAGCGGAAGCTCGGATAAAGATTCTTCAGTCACAGATGGAAGAGGAAGTTGCACTAGCTAAAGTGAGACTACTTGAACAAGCATTGATCCAAGGTCCTAATCCAGCTCACTCGCCACCACTGGAAGCAGACAATCCAGTTGATTGCACAAGAGACTATGTACTGAATCAGTTACCTGTAGCAACCCTGGTTTGCAGTACCGTCCAAGCCGACAACACCAAAACCTCCAACTTATCTCTACCAGTGCCAGTACCACCTAAAGCACCCGAGCAAATTAATAACAGTCACCAAGAGGTGCCCTCTCAAACACAGTCACCACGGAAAGATGGCAACCAAGTGTTTCCTGACCCACCTCCACAGCTCCAGCAGCGGTCATCAGAACCTGCAGAGGCTAAACCACAGCTTAACCCTGCAGCAACGTCATTCTACCCGGGAACATCTCATCCATTCATGCTAGGCAGCCCATACGCCCCAGGGGCATCACGAGTCGTCGTGGCAACAAGTGGTGAGAAATCAGATATGTCTGAGTTTACCAGGTTCATGGTGAGCAGAGAGCTAATCAACACTAGTCTCACGAAATTCGATGATCGTGCAGAGAACTACAGGTCCTGGAAAGCAACTTTCAAGGCAGCCATCACCAATCTTAACTTAACTGCAGAACAGGAGCTCGACCTCCTGATCAAGTGGTTGGGCCCAGGCTCTACAAACCGTATCAAGAGAATCAGAACCGTCTATGTGGGACAAGCAGAAGCAGGTCTCGCTCCTGCATGGCAAAGACTGGAACGCACCTTTGGCAGCGCAGAAGCAATAGAGAAAGCCCTATTCAAGAGACTGCAGGACATCCCAAAGATCAACCTTAAAGAAGTCCACAAGCTTCAAGACCTAAGTGATCTGTTCATGGAGCTGGAGGTCGTCAAAAGAGATCCTCGTCTGTCTTGGCTGTGCTTCCTGGATACAGCCCATGGAGTGAACCCAATCATGGTGAAGCTGCCATACAGTCTGCAGGAGAAATGGGCAACGTCAGTCTCAAGGTACAAAAGAGTGCATGACGTCACCTTTCCACCAATTTATTCATTTCTGCAAGTTCATCAACGAGCAGGCCCAGATGAGGAATGACCCCAGCCTCGACTTCCTAGAGTTCAACACTTCGGCAGCTGCAACAACATCATCATCACGGTATGAAGGTGCCATTCACAAATGCAGAGACATTAAGAACACTGTGAGTGTTAGGAAGACTGAGCTACCATCACCTGCAGCACCCACGGATAAACAGTATATCTTATCACGAGATAAGTCTTTCAACCAAGAATGTCCCATCCATAAAAAAACGCATTCACTCAACAAGTGCAGAGGGTTTAGATCCAAAACCCTACAGGAGTGCAAGAAAGTCCTCACAGAGCTTGGGATCTGTTTCAAATGCTGCGCATCACTTGAGCACATGGCCAAGGACTGTAAATCCATCGTCAAGTGTGAGGCGTGTCATAGTGAAAAACACGTTTCAGCCATGCACCCAACCCAGCTAGCTAGAGACACACCGGCTGCAGTCACCACCAATCCCACTCCAAGTCATGGCGAGGAGTCCAAGAATCAGACTGACACCACCACAACCGTCTCCTGCTCATGCTCAGAGGTATCTGGAGAGCGCCAAACGCAGAAATGTTGTGCCTGAATATGCCTCATCAAGGTTTATCCCGAGGGACATCCAGAAAAGGCAATGAAGGTGTATGCCATCATAGACGACCAAAGCAACCAGTCCCTAGCAGGAACCAAATTCTTTGAAGCCTTCGGAATTAATGGACCATCAGAACCCTACACCTTGAACACCTGCTCAAGTCGCATAGAGACTAGCAGCAGAAGAGCCCAGGGATTCATTGCTTCTCCTATCAATGGGAAGACTAAAATACCTCTACCAACGTTCGTTGAATGTGACTAAATACCCAGCCACAGGAATGAAATTCCTACCCCAGAAGCTGCATTTCATCAACCACACCTAAGACACCTCGCTAGTGTTATCCCACCTCTGGACAATAACGCAGAGATTCTACTCCTGCTCGGCAGAGACAATCTAAGGGTACACAAGGTGCGACAGCAGTGTAATGGGCCTGACTATGCACCATACGCCCAGGGACTGGACTTGGGATGGGTAGTCATAGGAAATGTGTGCGTTGATCAATCAGGAATTGATTCCTTCAAGACTTACGTGCATGGAGATGGGCGCACAACCTACCTAAAGCCATGTCCTCATCACTATTGAGTGAAAGAGAAACTCCAGACACAATACAGCTACCTGACATCGCTTCTTCTCTGCATATCGACAACTTGGGAAGATCAGTCTTTCACACAATCAAGGACGACGATAAAGTAGCCTTGTCAGTAGAGGACAGAGAATTCATCGGAATAATGGACTGTGAGTTTTCTAAAGACAAAACCAACCACTCTCCATTACCCTCCTGATCTACCAGGGGAAGACTCCCAAACAACCGAGATCAAGCTCAGACTAGGTGTAACTCTCCAACGTTCCATGGACAGCAAGCCTGAGATAAGAGAACACAGCGTCACCTTTATGAACAAGAAAGTCTGCAACAACCTAGCAGAACCTATACCAACCGAACTGAATCCAGCAGATCACGCAACTAGACCTATGTCTATAAGTTCTTTTGCTAACTCTTCTTGGCTTACTGGTCTAGAGTTCCTGCTGAGACAGTCTGAAGAAGGTGTCCAGGAAGCCTTCAGCATCCTAGATCCAGACAACGATCCAGATGTCTGAGCTGAAGTCAACACCCTGGCCACCAGTGCAGAAAAAACTTCCAACCTCGGTTGCCAACGTTTTGAACATTTCTCTAGTTGGATGAGGCTCGTCAGGACTGTCGCTAGGTTAGTGCACATCGCCAGGTGCTATCATACGGACCTTAAAAACAAAGACTGTCATCGCTGGCATGTCTGCCACAAACCCCTTTCTGCTGAGAACATCTCCCATAGCAAGTCCCTCATAATACACCACCTCCAACAGAGTGAATTCGCCATAGAATGGAAGTGTTTACACAACAAACAGCAGATTCCATTTAGAAGCCCTCTCGCCAATTTAAACCCAGTTATCGACAGTTTCGGCTTACTGACAGTTGGTGGTCGTTTGAACCAGGCTCATCTTGGAGTTGCAGAACAAAATCCTCTCATCATTCTCAACAAACACCATGTTACAGTCTTGCTGATCCGACACCACCATGAAAAGACTGAACACCAAGGCAGGCAAATTACAGAGGGTGCTTTACGGTCTGCAGGCCTCTGGATTATTGGGATGAAGAGACGTGTAGCACAAATACTACATGATTGTGTGCACTGTCATAAAGCGAGAGGAAAACAACTGTACCAACAAATGGCTGACTTGCCTATAGACAGACTTTCTACAGAGCCACCTTTCACCTACGTGGGCCTAGACGTTTTCGGACCATGGATGGTGTCCACCCGCAGAACTCGCGGCGGCCAAGCAAACAGTAAGCGGTGGGCTGTGTTATTCACCTGCATGAGTGTTTGAGCCGTTCACATTGAGGTGTTAGAGTCCATGGATACCTCCAGCCTAATCAACGCCTTGAGAAGGTTCCTTGCCATCAGAGGACCAGTGAAACAGCTGAGGTCTGACCGTGGAAGCAACTTCATTGGTGCATGTAGAGAACTGAACATCGACACCAAGCCTATCCAAGATCAGCTGGCAGAGAAAGGTTGCACCTGGATCTTCAATCCCCCTCACAGTTCTCACATGGGAGGTTCCTGGGAGAGGATGGTCGGGATTTCACACAACATCTTGAACTCCATGCTAATGGACGTCAATTCCTCAAGACTCACACATGAGACTCTAGTCACTCTTTTAGCTGAAGTCTCAGCAATTATCAATTCAAGACTCCTTGTGCCGGTGACCATGGATCCAGAAACACCAACCATATTGACTCCTACTATTCCTATTACCCAAAAAACTGACAACGCGGTAATGCCCAGCAGAAAGTTCACCCACGCGAACGCTAATCAAAACACTGGAAACGGGTTCAATACTTGGCTGACTACTTCTGGAACCGATAGAGGAAGAAGTGGCGACATCCCAAGCCGAACCTCAAAGAAGGAGACCTAATCCTCATGAAAGACCAGACCACGGAAAGGACTGACTGGCCTATGGGACTGATTACTAGGATACTGCCTAGCCAGGACGGCAATGTTCGGAAGGTGGAGCTAAAGGTCATCAGGAAAGGTGAGACGAAGACCTTTGCAAGGCCAATCCACGAACTTGTTCTGCTCTTTCCCATAGAGAGCATCCCTACGGGATGAACGCTACCGGACCTGAACTTTGAGCCATCTTTCTTGTTTTGGACTCAATTGAGCTTGTTTTTGCATTTAACATGCCTTTCCTTTCAGGTTGTATTATGGACTCAATAGTGAAATCCCCAAAGTGAATTTCAGATGGGGAGTGTGCTGTTTCTATTTGTTTTAGTTAAAACTGTTATTTAATGTTTTTCATGCTTGTCTCTGCTGCCATCTACTGGTCAGACCTTTCTGCCCCTCTGTTTCTTTCGTCCAGCCCATGGGAGTGTCTGCTGAAGCTCTTACCTCACTTCCTGGCATATTCAGTTCAGCCAGAGTTTTTGTGAGAATCACATCCCTTATTGGAGCTGCTGGAAGCAAAGTCTTTTGACCTTAGTGGCTTCAGAATCAAGCATCATAAGAGAACCACAATGCCAGGTACTTGGATTACTGTACTCTGCATGTCCTAACCTTTGAAGAAAATAAACCACCATTGTTTCATCTCAGCATGTGCATGTTTAACTCTGGAGCGCTCTGGTCCTGTCTGCCTCACTTATAGGAAAAACGAAGGCAAGATTCTCACAACATCTCACAACTACGCACCTTCAATCGCCTTTAAGTGGGGACAGAACAGGAGTAGGTAGCTATGAATATATTATCTGCTCCAGTGCAACTGTCACTCGAGAAGCTGCTCATTTTACAAGGTTCACTTTCTTGGATTTCAAAACCTAAACATCCGAGCTGACCACTACAGGTATGTAGAGAATCAGCCTGATAGTGCCAGTATGGCACTGGCTTTAGGTTATATGCGAAAATCCTGGTGATTGGGTCCCTTTAAACACACTTCCCAATGTTAAAAAAGAACGCCAGACCAAAGTGTCAAATAATGTTAAAACTATGTGCACATTGTGACGTTTTATACAGGCAAAAAATGGTGGAACAAAAATATATTGCTCTACGCCTTTTCTTAGACAATTGCAACACAAAGTAAAACTTCTTTTTGACTTTTATAAAGAAATGCATTCATAGAAACTTTGTACTGCACCAAAAAAGGTTAATCGTACGGTACTAAAATTTAGTCCTTAACAACCTACAACGTATATTTTCATCTTACAAGGCGTAGGAAGCCCTCTCAAGAGCAGAGACTGTGTAGCTCATGCAGATGTCTGCTGTTTTTCACAGCTGGCATCTACCTGTGAATACAGCAACTAGAACTTAGCTCTGATTGCTGCAGTTTAAATATTTAAATGCCACTATCAAACTTTGAGAGTGGCATGTAATTGATGATTTGGATCTGATCGACCCTGCCAAAAGCGATTGTGAGGAACTGAAGTGTTGCCTCCTGAAGGCCCCCCCAGAACTGCCATCTTGGTCCTGCTGAGCATCAAAGGAGAACATTTTCCCAATATTGTGGTACTGTAAATTTATAGATTAAGCTATCAATCGCAGGAATAAAGGGTGCTTTACACACTGCGACATTGCTAACAGTATATCGTTGGGGTCACGGTGTTTGTGATGCACATCTGGCGCCATTAGCAACATCACAGCGTGTGACACGGACGAGCGACCTCCAACAATCCCAAAAGTGGTATAAATCGGTTTTGGAGAGGTCGTTCTAAAACAAAATATTGCTGTTTGGGCACTAGCGATGTTGTTCCTCGTTTCTGCGGCATCACACATCGCTATGTGTGACACCGCAGGAACGACGAACATCTCCTTACCTGTGTTCACCGGCAATATGGAAGGAAGGAGGTGGGCGGGATGTTACGTCCTGTTCATCTCCGCCCCTCCGCTTCTATTGGCCGGCCGCTTAGTGACGTCTCAGTGACGGCGCTATAACGCCAAATGCACCTCCCCCTTGAGGGAGGGATTGTTCGGCGGTCACAGCAACGTCGCTGACAAGGTATGTGCGTGTGACGCTGCCGTAGCGATAATGTTTGCTATGGCAGTGATCATCACATATCGTACGTACGACGGGGGCGGGTGCTATCGCGCTCGACATCGCTAGAAAACGCTAGCAATGTCGCAGCGTGTAGAGCACCCTACAGTCTTGAAAGGGTCTAGAAAATAAAGTAAATCATTGTATATATTGAGCAGCACAGTGGATCAGCAGTTAGCACTTTGCAGCTGTGGGGTCCTGGGTACAAATCCCACCAAGGACAACAACTGCAATGAGTCTTACTTTTCCCCATGTTTGTGAGGGTTTCCTCTAGGCGCTTTGGTTTTCTCCCAAACTCATACTGGTAGGGCATTCAGATTGTGAGCCCCAATAGGGACTGTGATGACATATACTCTGTCAGGTCTGGCAGGTTGCATGTTAGTGGGCGTCATGACAGGTCTTCAGGTGTCACGGGGGTTAATATTCTCTTACTTCTGTACCCAATTGAGTCCCTCGCACTTCTCGGCACACTCCGACTCTATGTTGGGTCACCTATTGCCCCTCACTAGCCATGAGGAGTGGGGTGTTGCCTCCATAGGGTGGAGCTAGTGCAAGTTCTCACCATGGCCTTTAAAGACTCACTTCAGGCTGTGATAATGCTGGTAGGTGGGACGCCATCATTCCCAGTGATTATGTGTTCTAGGGTCCCGGAACACTGGTTCCTCTAGTGTCAGCTGTTGGCAGGGGATATGGTCCGCCATGTCTTTTGGTTCAGTAATGTGGTGGAAAGTTCCTTAAACTAAGTCTTCCTCACCTACTCTTTTGCCACCCTGGGTTGAACTTGTAGACTGGAAATTACCTCAGCAGTGTCAACTCATCCATGAGATGGATATTTAAACCCGTCATCTCCTCTGGGTCACTGATTATTATCAGTGGACATGGTCCAAGAAAAATGGAAGAACAGTCAAAAAGGCACCACTAATCTTTTATTTTTCACCTCGGATATTATGCCTATGTGATGACAGTAAGCAGATAGTGCCAGAGTTTTGTCTGTATTGGAGATTTTCAGTTGTGTTTGCGATGTAAGGTTAGTAGTTTCTGTTTCTTCTAGTTTGTACTCTGCGCTGTTTTTTTGGTCTTGGCTTTGTCCCTAGCCTACCTGTTTAGTTATTACTACTTTTCATGCTTGTATTGGTGCATTTGATCCGACTGTGACCTATGTACCCAGCTGAACTTTTGTTATATAATGATTAGTCATAAAAATATACCTCTTTAACTCCTCAGTGACAATCAACATGTATTTCTAGAGACCTGATAACAGTATATATATATATATATATATATATATATATACATATATATATATATATATATATATATATATATATATATATATATACACAGTACAGACCAAACGTTTGGACACACCTTCTCACTCAAAGAGTTTTCTTTATTTTCATGAATCTGAAAATTGTAGATTCACATTGAAGGCATCAAAACTATGAATTAGCACATGTGGAATGAAATACTTAAAAAAGTGTGAAACAGCTGAAAATATGTATTATATTCTAGGTTCTTCAAAGTAGCCACCTTTTGCTTTCATTACTACTTTGCACACTCTTGGCATTCTCTTGATGAGCTTCAAGAGGTAGTCACCGGAAATGGTTTTACAACAGTCTTGAAGGAGTTCCCAGAGATGCTTAGCACTTTTTGGCCCTTTTGCCTTCACTCTGCGGTCCAGCTCACCCCAAACCATTTCGGTTGGGTTCAGGTCTGGTGACTGTGGAGACCAGGTCATGGTCATCTGGCATAGCACCCCATCACTCTCCTTCTTAGTCAATAGCCCTTACACAAACTGGAGGTGTGTTTGGGGTTATTGTCCTGTTGAAAAATAAATGATGGTCCAACTAAACGTAAACCGGATGGAATAGCATGCCATTGCAAGATGCTGTGGTAGCCATGCTGGTTCAGTATGCCTTAAATTTTGAAAAAATCCCCAACAGTGTCACCAGCAAAGCCCCCCCACACCATCACACCTCCTCCTCCATGCTTCACGGTGGGAACAGCTATGTAGAGTCCATCCGTTCACCTCTTCTACAAAGACATGGTGGTTGGATCCAAAGATCTCAAATTTGGACTCATCAGACCAAAGATCAGATTTCCACTGGTCTAATGTCCATTCCTTGTGTTCTTTAGCCCAAACAAGTCTCTTCTGCTTGTTGTCTGTCCTTAGCAGTGGTTTCCTAGCAGCTATTTTACCATGAAGGCCTACTGCACAAAGTCTCCTCTTACTTCCGTTCAAATGTTTGGGGTCACTCAGACAATTTTGTCTTTTCCATGAAAAATCATACTTTTATTTATCAAATGAGTTGCATAATGAATTGAAAATTTAGTCCAGACATTGACAAGGTTAGAAATAATGATTTTTACTTGAAATAATAATTTTCTCCTTCAAACTTTGCTTTCGTCACAGAATGCTCCTTTGCAGCAATTCCAGCTTTGCAGACCTTTGGCATTCAAGCTGTTAATTTGATTAGGTAATTTGGAGATATCTCACCACATGCTACCAGAAGACCCTCTCACAAGTTGGATTGGCTTGCTGGGTACTTTTTGCGTACCATATGGTCAAGCTGCTCCCACAACAGCTCAATAGGGTTGAGATCTGGTGACAGAGCTAGCCACTCCATTGCAGAAAAAATACCAGCTGCCTGGTTCTTCCCTAAATAGTTCATGCATAATTTGGAGGTGTGCTTTGGGTCACTGTCCTGTTGTAGGATGAAATTGGCTCCAATCAAGCGCTGTCCACAGGGTATGGCATGGCGTTGGAAAATGGAGTGATAGCCTTCCTTATTCAAAATCCCTTTTACCTTGTACAAATCTCCCACTTTACCAGCACCAAAGAAACCCCAGACCATCACATTACCTCCACCATGCTTGACAGATGGCATAAGGCACTCTTCCAGAATCTTTTCACTAGTTCTGCGTCTCACAAATGTTCTTCTGCGTATTCCTAAAAACCTCACACTTCGATTTGTCTGTCCATAACACTTTTTTCCAATCTTCCTCTGTCCAATGTCTGTGTTCTTTTACCCATATTAATCTTTTCCTTTTATTGGCCAGTATCAGATATGGCTTTTTCTTTGCCACTCTGCCCTGAAGGCCAGCATCCTGGAGTCGCCTCTTCACTGTAGACTTTGACATTGGCATTTTGCAAGTACTATTTAAAGAAGCTGCCAGTTGAGGACCTGCGAGGCGTCGATTTCTCAAACTAGACACTCTAAAGCCCGCTTTACACGCTACAATATATCTTACGATGTGTCGGCGGGGTCACGTCGTAAGTGACGCACATCCGGCATCATAAGGTACATTGTAGTGTGTGACAGGTACGTGCGATTGCGATTGAACGTTAAAACGTTCATTGCATACACGTCGATGAATCCTGACGAATTGCACGTCAGGTTGTTCAATGTTCCCGAGGCAGCATACATCGCAGTATGTGACACCCCGGGAACATTGAACAGATCTTACCTGCTTCCCGCGGCTCCAGCTGGCAATGCGGAAGGAAGGAGGTGGGCGGGATGTTTATGTCCCGCTCATCTCCACCCCTCCGCTTCTATTGGCCGGCTGCCGCGTGACGTCGATGTGACGCCGAACGTCCCTCCCACTCCAGGAAGTTGACGTTCGCCACCCACATCGAGGTTGTATGGATGGGTAAGTATGTGTGACGGGGGTTAATCGTTTGTGCGGCATGATCAACAAATTCAACTTGCCACACATACGATGGGGGCATTGCAAATCGCATACGATATCGTATGCGAAATTGTAACGTGTAAAGCAGGCTTAATGTACTTGTCTTGATGCTCATTTGTGCAGTGGAGCCTCCCACTTCTCTTTTTACTCTGGTTAGAGCCTGTTTGTGCTCCCCTCTGAAGGGAGTAGTACACACCGTTGTAGGAAATCTTCAGTTTCTTGGCAATTTCTCGCATGGAATATTCTTCATTTTTAAGAACAAGAATAGACTGTTGAGTTTCACATGAAAGTTCTCTTTTTCTGTCAATTTTGAGAGATTAATGAAACCAAAAAATGTAATGCTCCAGATTCTCAACTAGCTCAAAGGAAGGTCAGTTTTATAGCTTCTCTAATCAGCAAAACTGTTTTCAGCTGTGCTAACATACTTGCACAAGGGTTTTCAAGCGATTTCTAAACATCCATTAGCCTTCTAACACAGTTAGCAAACACAATGTACCATTAGAACACTGGAGTGGTGGTTGTTATAAATGGGCCTCTATACACCTATGTACATATTGCATTAAAAAACTGACGTTTGCAGCTAGAATAAGCATTTACCACATTAACAATGTATAGAGTAAATTTCTGTTTAATTTAATATAGGTTCATTGAAAAAAAATGTGCTTTTCTTTCAAAAATAAGGAAATATCTAAGTGACCCTAAACTTTTGAACTGTAGTGTATATATATACACCGCCAATGCGCCAATACCGCAAAAGTAATAATAGGAGAATGATGGTAGTGCTCACCTAGTTTGGTTGTGTATGGTCATAACATCTAAAAAAGCCTTGAAATCTGCTCCTACAGTCCTGTGGCTGGATGAAAAATTCTTCCAGATAATAATTGAACATTAGTGAAGAAATCATGGTGGCTAGGCTTCTTTTGCAGAATTGAAGAACCTTTGATGGTATGTAATTAAGATTTTTATTTACCCAACACATTTTGAGAAAATAACATTTGTTTTTTTGTACCTTGAGAAAGGCAACAGTCCGGCATCGAAACAAGTGGATGTGAAAAAAATCCCCTTAATCATATATCATCACGGCTTCTTCATTTTAGCAAGTGCAGCCTGGCCACAGTGACATCTCCATTAATAGGAATAACGTGACACGTTAGATTTAAAGAAAAAAAAAATGCTTGTTCACTAATGGGTTAAAACATTGGATTTTTCAAAATAATTTAATTTAAAAATATCTAGTGTTTGAAAACCATGAGGAAACAGAACAACTAATCACAATGCTGTTGTAATAGGTATCCATCTCAGCAAAGAATAGCCCTGCCACATACAAAAAAGGCTCTAAATGAAAACAAAAAAACATACTTCCAATAGAAAACATATTTCAGATGGACAGGGTCTTAAAGCAGGTTGGTTTACCCCTGGTAAAAGAAGCAAAGTCTTCACTCATTACTGTCTGAAAATCACATATTTTGTGGCTTGGACATTAGACCTTTGTGGAAGATTAGAGCAAAGTCAGATGAAACCAGGGGTCAAGCCATTTGAGTAAAACTACAAGTTACAAACTCCCTATACCTAGTGCATGCAAGGAAAAAATCAGGAATCAGCCGAGGTCAGAATCCAGGTATCACAGGTCAGCTAACAGAACCCGCTGGACCTTGATGAACTCAGAATTGGTCTTCACTGAGGCTTTCTTGAATCACAAAGCTGTTCTATCCATTTTAATGGATAAAATACATACCCATTAAATCCTATAGAGGTGCCTTTCATCTTTATTTCATTGAATATATCTGTTTATTTATCAAAATCACATATTAAAATTACCACTGCAAGTCTATGGGCTCATGAAAATCACTGACAGCACATGGCTAACATCAGTGTGCAACATGCGTTCTGTCTGTAATTAACATTTCAAGGTAAAGAAGAATCTTTAACCCCTTTATGTTCTTTGACGTACCTATACTTCCAAAGTCATTTCTGATCCTTTAAAGTGGACTCGAGCGGTGAGCCCACATGCCTCCCCGCACACAATATGAAAAGCAAGTAGTAATACCGTGTAAAAAGGAAGTGCAATAGGGTCTTACCCAGTAGAGAATTCAAGTCCCACAAAGGGGTAGAATACGTTCACCCTATCAGGTTGTGAGAGTCACAACCCCTTAGAAACACATGCAATTATGGTATCAGCAGCAGCCTCAAAATGTAGAATGTGTAATACAATGGAAGAGGAAATCGGGTATATACCGCGCTAATACTCCAATTGAATATTATAATAAAATATTCCTTTATTATTGTACAGGTCGACGCGTTTCAGAGATATCCATCTCCTTCATCAGGACATAAAATTCTGTTCCTTTTTATGTCCTGATGAAGGAGATGGATATCTCTGAAATGCGTCGATCTGTACAACAATAAAGAAATACCTTCATGTTAATTTACTCTATGTTGTGCTAATAAATAATAAAGGCTGATTTGATCAGATTAATCCAAAATAGTGTCTGGTCTGTTTGTGGGAGGGGATCTGGGGAAGTGGCAGAAGGTGGGCCACAAGGGCATGTATGCGGTTGTTTTTAGTAAGGAGAAGCCTCTAAAGATGTCCGTATTAGTGACATCATTGACCCGCATGGATCCAATAGTGACACTGTAACACTTCAGATGGATGGTGGACCATGAGTGGGATGGATGTCCGCCATTGATATGAAGTTTTTCTTTATGCCATAAAGCTTACTGCATAATTTGTCTCATTATTGCACCGTTAATTTTTTGCACTCAGGAGATAAATCTATGTATATAGTCAGTCTGATTTTTAAACATTAATTTTTTGTGTATGTAGTTCTGAATATTAGTTGTAATCTGCACCCGACACATTACAGTGTGTGACAATTACCTGTCAGGCTTCCTCCCGTTTCTTTTATGGGTAAGTGAATAATTGGCAATTACTTTTCACAAACAGTGTACCGGAGTGTAACAAAACAAATCATGTCAGCGGTGAAGGAAACTTGCAATGTAGACAGTACAGACCTACTTTATGTTAATGTTTGCAAAATAACTCACAACAGGGCAGTTTTATGAGACGCGTGTAAGGAAAGTGATGTCTGGACTGTCCAAATATGTAGACTCAAGAAGAGAAAGATGCCAGAAAGAGATAATAGCTGTTAATGGATGGATCATATTGGCTTCAAAAGAAAACGAAGCATGTTAAAGATTGGATTATGAAAGTGGACATGGTCTTTAACCCCTTCAGGATCGCTCAGTTTTTGATTTTTGTGTTTTTGTTTTCTCCTCCTCTTATTCAAAGAGCCATATGTTTTTTTCCCCATCAATATAGCCGTCTGAAAGCTCGATTTTGTAGGACGAGTTGTACTTTTGAATGACTCCATTCATTTTATCATATGATGTAATTGTAAGTGGGAAAAAAAATTGCATGTGTGGCAAAATAGCCAAAAAAGTGAAATTCTGCATTACAGTGTTCTTTTTACCATAAAACTGACCTGACAGTATGATCCTCCAGGTTAGTATGATTACATAGGTACAAGGAAAAACTATTCTCCTTGTGGAGACTGACAAACCAATCTGGCTGTCAGTGGGGAGGAGTCTTATAGCTGCAATACTCCTCTGGGAAATATTTCCTCACCACGAGCCTGAAGACAACAGTGTGATGGCAAGGCTCCGAAGAGGTATTTTGGAAATGAATGACTAATTCTTAGTGGTTAAAGTGAGGAGTTGCAATAAGAAGCAAGATGAAAGGCTGTGCTCTACGTTGTGTGCAGAGCGAAAGAAGTGTAGGCAGAAAGAGGTGGCGCATTGGAGCCTAAACATGACCAGAACATTTTTGATACCTGGGAAATGAATAGGATGTAGAGCTCAGCTGCAGCTGATATGGAGCCAGAAGACCAAGAGGGTATAGCTGTGGGTTTGTGGGGACCCTAAAACAGCAGAAGGCAATGTGGGACTGAGAGACTGTGAAGACTGATCTTGAAAGTGTTAGTGAATAAAAACTGTACTGCTGATACGAGAACCGCTGATAGCTGTGCTGTAAACAATAAAACGATGAGTGATGACAAGTCATCTATGCCGTGCACCGGAAAGGTTTTGAGTCTCTAACTATAACTGCTTGTGCCTCTATTAATTGCAGAAGTGAGTAAGCATTATGTACATTCTACCATGTATATAAATTCTATCAAGTTCACTAATGAAGCTCAATTTATTTTCCTAATCTGAACTGTATATCCTGGGTTCATGTCAGGCCCGGTTGTGGCCTAAGTAGAAAACGTCTCCAGCAAGTATCACCTCACATAAACCCAGATAAACTCCTGTCATTGATGTTTAGGTTCACAACAGAACACCTCGGCCACAGTGATCCTAATATAACATTATTTGACCAAAAAAGCATAAAAGCCATCCCGCCGTGATAAGATGTACCCCTAGTCAGGATGGAGCTTAACTCTTGAAGTTCACCAATCTACGGGCCAGCAGGCCTCAAAAGAGATGGGGCAAAATATTGTCAACTAAATACCCTACGTTTTTTAAGTGTACTAGTACTACTTACTTGCTAAAAGGTATTTTGCGCATTTTGTTTTTATCTTAGATTATATTTAATAGCCACATTGTGAATGTGCACCTACACTGTGCACTTATATCAAAAAGTATTCTGCTAATTTTTTTTGTTTTGCTTTAGTTTCTTTTTACTTTCTACTTAAATAGAAGTGGCTCTCCTTGTTTTTCAGTTTTGTATCTTTTCTACATGCCCTTAACAACCGCGAACCATACTGCTTGGTACGTCCTAACCCATAAAGGTGTAATCACCTGCGGCTGCTGCGGGCAGCTAGTGGTGATTCCTACACATGGCAGCTGATTTGAGCAGCTGATGTGTACCTCGCAGGCATGGCCTGTTAACTACATAAAGCCCGCTGTCAAAATGTGACAGTACCATTTAAATCGCCGCCGCCATCGGAAGTCACATGATGTGATCACGTAGCACAGGAAATACAAAAAAGACAGTTTGCACTCTGATAATGCTAAAGTATGGAAACCATGAATGTGTGAACATGGACCTGCATTACTGCTAAGGAAAATCTAAGAAAAATTAGATATTTAGCATATATACAGTAAATGGCCATTTGTATATCTGCCCAGTTGCCACGTCAAGGCATATCTCGTAACTGGGTACCTACACTATGCTGAAGCCTCTCTCTGGGTTAAAAACCACCTGTGTATGGGCAAGTAGGAACCTGCTATATAGGATAAGATTACCTGTGGCAAGTGGGGGAGGGGTGCACGGTCAGAAGTTATGACCCTCTTAGGCTATGTGCCCACGCTGCGGAAAATGCGCGGATTTTTCCGCGGATTTCTCGCGTAAAAGCCGTGGATTTTCTGAAAATCTGCAGCACAGCTACTCCCCAGCCATTTCTATGGCATTTGGGAAATGCTGTGCCCACGCTGCGGATTTTTCCGCAGCGGAAATCGTGCGGATTTCCGGGCGGAAAAATCTGCAGCATGTCAATTATTGTAGCGGATTTCTCCGCAGGGTCCCATATACTTACCTGCCTTGATAGAGACCCGAGTCACTTTCTCCGTCCGGTGTAGCGGCAGCGGCAGCAGCGCGGTGGATCCAGCCAGGTACAGGAAGGAAGAGGTGGGCGGAGAATGCACGAGCTCCGGTCATGTGACAGCCGGAGCTAGTTCAGGCCCGCCCACCTCCAGCACAGTGAAACCAGACGCTGCCTGACAGTGACCCGGCCGCTGGAAAGCGAGGTGCTGCATGATGGAAGTAAGTATAAACTTCCCCGATCACTGCAACACTTGTTCTGCATTGAGGATGCAGTGCCGAAGCCATGGTACTGTATCCTCAATGCAGAATGCCCGCAGCATATCCGCACGACATTCCGCAGCATGGAAACAGACAAAAGTTGTGGTGCTGTTTCTTGGGAGCACCTGCGGAATGTCATGCGGATATATCCGCAGGACACTTTCCCCGTGGGCACATAGCCTTAATATAGACAGAAAGACTGACTGCACTCACCAAACTGCAGCTGCATAACTGAACATGACATAAAATACAAAAAAAGACACATTCATGGTTTCCATACTTTAGCATTATCAGAGTGCAAACTGTCTTTTTTGTATTTTATGTCATGTTCAGTTATGCACCTGTTCATATGTCAGTTTGGTGAGTGCAGCCAGTCTTTCTGTCTATATCACGTAGCACAGGGTCATGTGATGACTATTGTATCTATCATGACTCACTTCCTCTAACAGCCGGCCGAGTGCTGCCTGTTACAGGAGAATGCATTTCTGATGATCTGAACTGTGTAGCTGTGATCAACAGAAATGAATGAGCGATCAGGCTGCTGAGCCTTATAGCCCCGTAGGGGGACTAATAATATAAAGAAAAATAAAAAAAAGCTTTAAAAAATTAAAAGAAAACATAAAAACCTAAAAGTTCAAATAATTTACATTTCGCCCCTTTGAAAATTAAAGGGTTAAAAAAATAAAAAATATACACACATTTGATATCAACGCGTTCAGAATTGCCTGATCTGTCAAAATATAAAACTAATTAATCTGATCGGTAAACTGCATAGCTACTAAAAAATTCCAAACCGCCAAAATGACGTTTGTGAGTCACCGCAAATTTTGTGTAAAATGCAATAACAGGTGATCTGTGCACAAATAGTACCGTTAAAAACAACAGCTCGAAATGCAAAAACTAATCCACACTGAGCATAGATTGTGAAAAATGAGAACGCTACGGGTCGTAGAAAATGGTGCAAAAAGGCTGGCACTTTTTTTGGACAAATTCAGAATTTTTTTTAACCCTTTAGATAAAAGTAAATCTATACATGTTTAGTTTCTATGAACTGGTACATCACACTAACACATTAGTTTTACCATATAGTGAACACGATGAAAAAAAATATCCCAAAATACAATCATGCAATCGCACTTTTTTGTCACTTTTCTGCACTTGGAATTTATTTGCCATTTTCCAGTACACTATATGGTAAAACTTATGATTTAATTTAAAAGTACATCTCGTCCCACAAAAAAACAAACAATCGTATGACAAGATTTACAGAAAAATATAAAAGTTACAGCTCTTGGAAGAAGAGGAGCAAACCCCCCCCCAAAAAATGGAAAATCGTCCAGGGGTGAAGGAGATATACAGACAGATGTTTAAACAGGCAGGCCTTGGTCAGGCTCTTCTATTTGTACGCCTGATGGTGAACTCTAAAGGGTGCTTTATACGTTGCGACATCGCTAGCGATTGCTAGCGATGTCGAGCACGATAGTGTGGCGCCCTGGATTAGCCAGGTCGTCACAGGTAACATACATACACTCCCAACCCCACTAGACAGTAACATTAGCCAAACATAAAATCCTTGTTGCCTCCTTCCAGGGTCTGATGTCCACACCAGGTGGGGCGGAGCCAAGCGGTTGGCCCCACCCACCGAGGAGTTCACAGCCCTGGGGGTGGGAAAAAGAGACAGTTGAGTTGAGGAGGTTGAAGTGAGAGGAGTAAAGTGGAGAGTATCTGGGTTGTGGCCCAGGCACTGACAACAAGGTTGGCAGACGGTGGTGGCCGTCTGCAGGAGTGGTGAATCAACGCAGAACCGTAGGACCGGGATCAGGCGTCGGCTCGCCGGTACCGACCGGGGAGCGAAGTGAAGACAGCACGCACAGGCAGGGCCATCGGAACCCGACTAGGCTTGGAGTTGCCGTCAACAGTCAAATCCGAGTGTGACAGGAACCCCAGGGGTTTCCTAACAGCTAAAGACCCGTTAGAAGGCAACCGTCCGCACCGTGAGGGTATACAGCTACCGCCTAAGGTTACAGACCCAAGGACCAGCGCCTGCGGGCAAACGGGCTCCTCCGGCATCCATACACCGGGGAGCGGACTACCGTTGGGGATCCATCGTAGTCAAATAGTACACAAAGGTGCAGGGAAAGACACCCGTCATCACCTGTCCGGGGAGAGACACTGCAGCCGGCTGCAGAACCCGTCCATCCTTCCGTTTGGTTTACCGAGGACTTTGTGCATCTCTTACTGAGTGAGTACACCTGTGCCATCCGGCACCGCGCCACGCTGTCCCTGCAACCCTGCACCTCACCAACCCTGCCTCCCCGTCACACCATCGGGCCCCGGGACCACCGACCCCTACCCCCGGAGGGAAAAACAACATCCCAGCTGTTCCCTACCATCGCTCCCGGGATCCCCGTCACCAGCAGCGGTGGTGCCCATCTTTACCACAACCCGTGGGTGGCGTCACGGACTAAATCCCCAACCAAACCAACCACCCTTTTCACTCATGGGCGAGGAGCGCCGCTCGAGTCCCCGGATCCGGCCCACCGCTCGAGCCACCGAGCAGCAGTCGCAGCAGCGCCGGACCCGAGCGTTAGCGAGTGCACCGGCGGCGTCCTCCCCGCCCGCGACAACTTGGCATCACAAACAGGATAGAACCGATCTACCTACCGGTAGAGGTGCGCCTTGAAGTCCCCGCCGGCGGCGTCCGGCCGAAAAATCTGAAGCCCCGCCATCTTTGGCACAAAGATTTCCCGCTCGAGCGTCTTCCCCAAGCAGGGAAGGCGCGAAAGCGAAGCCCCGCCCCCTGAAGAGGGAAGTGCTAAAGAGAACCAAGGGGGGGCGGGTGAAGAATGGCGGCATGTAATTAATGCTGCAGCATGCAGGGACGCCAGGACTCTGCCGAAACACGTTCCTGGATCCAGCCGCAAGATGTGCCAGGAGCTCCAGGCCCAAGTCCACTTCATGCTGGCGAAGTGGACGTCGGAGATGAAGGGCCTGGCCGCAACCGTTTGGGCATCCAGAGTGGAGGTGGTCTCAGAGGAGCGGGTAAGTGACCCATGCCCCTATGTCCCCGAGGGACCGGTTGATACGGCTGAGGGGCTCGGCCTGCTGCCGTCCACCACGCTACCTCCCTCACTGCCGATGTGTGCGGCCAACGCCCTGAACGACCCGTTACCCCTGACACCGGTAGCGGAGCCTGCAGCATCTGTGGGAGAGGGCCCAGACCTGGGGCCCCCGGGCCTTACCTTTGTCATCGCTCTGGCACCCGTCCCGGCTTCCATCCCGGCCGCAACGGAGGCGACCCTCGCCCAGAAGTCTGGACACCCGGCCTCGGCTGAAGCACGGCAGGGACGCAGCTGCTAAGTGGCAGAGCAGGCCATGTCACAGCGGGGTTCCTCATTACTGAAGGTGCCGGTCGTAGCCGGCACGGAGGGACTCCAGCTGGGCCCGTCCCCCACACCAGCTGATCCAGAGCAGGCCATTGATCGGTGGGGCCCACGGCAGTATGAGAGGCCGGTCGTAGCCAGCGCTGTGGGCACCCAAGTGGTCCTGGCTCCTGGGCAGGAGAGCGGATGTGAATGATCGCATTTATTCTGGAGAGTTGAATCGGCAGCGGTCCACCGTTGCAGCCAAGTTGTCCCCGTTGGGACCCTCAGCACCCTGTTTTCCATTGAATGAACGTAAATCAATCCGAAGTTTCACCTGATCAGCAATCAGTGATTATCCCGGCCGTTGCCGGCAAGTTGTCCCTGGAGGGACTCTCTGTGTTTTTACCGCCCCAATGAGAAACTGCTCATGGACATGGCCGAGAACTGGCAGGCCACCCACGAACTGGTGGGCTTGTAAATAGTTTTGTGGGATGGAAACCGTTGCCGCCTCCGGAGAGGCAGATTGGAGGAAGGGCCCGCAGCAGAGCAGGCTGGGGCCCGGCCACCACCAGGACCGGTGGCCATCCTCCGGGGGTCAGGGGTCCCCCTGGACGTGGGGTCCCCTGAAATGACAGCCGGGTGCGAGTAACCGTACCCATTCCCGCTCAGGCAGCCTGAACCTGGACTGGGGTCAAGGACTGCTGCCCTAGGGGCAGCATCAGGGCTAGGTTGCTTGGGTGGGAGAGCAGAAGACATCCGTCCGTCCGTCATTATTAAAAGTGTTTCATATGTGCAATGTTCAAGTGACCTGACAAAAATGCTTCTGTTTTATATGTTTACATGTAATTTATATTTTACAGTTGAAAAATAAAACCGGTGATGGACGGGCAGCCCGCGGACGGTCTGCATTTCACCAAGGGGGAATGTGGCGCCCTGGACTAGCCAGGTCGTCACAGGTAACATACATACACCCCCACCCCCACTGGACAGTAACATTAGCCAAACATAAAGTCCTTGTTGCCTCCCTCCAGGGTCTGATGTCCACACCAGGTGGGGCGGAGCCAAGCGGTTGGCCCCACCCACCGAGGAGTTCACAGGCCTGGAGGCGGGAAAAAGGAGACAGTTGAGTTGAGGAGGTTGAAGTGAGAGTAAAGTGGAGAGTGTCTGGGTTGTGGCCCAGGCACTGACAACAAGGTTGGCAGATGGTGGTGGCCGTCTGCAGGAGTGGTAAATCAACGCGGAACCGTAAGACTGGGGTCGGGCGTCGGCACCGATCGGGGAGCGAAGTGAAGCCAGCAAACACAGGCAGGGCCATCGGACCCCGACTTAGCTTGGAATCGCCGTCAACAGTCAAATCCGAGTGTGACAGGAACCCCAGGGGTTTCCTAACAGCTAAAGACCCGCTAGAAGGCAACCGTCCGCACCGTGAGGGTATACAGCTACCGCCTAAGGCTAGAGACCCAAGGACCAGCGCCTGCGGGCAAACGGGCTCCTCCGGCATCCATACACCGGGGAGCGGACTACTGTTGGTGATCCATCGTAGTCAAATAGTACACAAAGGTGCAGGGAAAGACAGCCGCCATCACCTGTCCGGGGAGAGACACTGCAGCCGGCTGCGGGACTCGTCCATCCAGCCGTTTGGTTAACCGAGGACTTTGTGCATCTCTTACTGAGTGAGTACACCTATGCCATCTGGCACTGCGCCGCGCTGTCCCTGCAACCCTGCACCTCACCAACCCTGCCTCCCCGTCACACCACCGGGCCCCGGGACCACCGACCCCTACCCACAGAGGGAAAAACAACATCCCAGCTGTTCCCTACCATCGCTCCTGGGATCCCCGTCACCAGCAGCGGTGGTGCCCATCTTCACCACAACCCGTGGGTGGCGTCACGGACTAAATCCCCAACCTAGCCAACCACCCTTTTCACTCACGGGCGAGGAGCACCGCTCGAGTCCCCGGATCTGGCCCACCGCTCGAGCCACCGAGCAGCAGTCGCAGCAGCACCGGACCCGAGCGACTGTGACTGCCGAACAATCCCTCCCTCAAGGGGGAGGTGTGTTCGGCGTCATAGTGACATCACTAAGCGGCTGGACAATAGAAGCGGAGGGGCGGAGATGAGCGGGACGTAACATCCTGCCCACCTCTTTCTTTCCGCATTGCCGGTGGACGCAGGTAAGGATATGTTCGTCGCTCCTGCAGTGTCACACATAGCGATGTGTGATGCTGCAGGAACGACAAACAACATTGTACCTGCAGCAGCAACGATATTAAGGAAAGGAGCGACGTGTCAACGATCACCGTTTTTGAACGATTTTTCGATCGTTGATCATCGCTCCTTGGTGTCACACGCTGCGATGTTGCTACCGGCACCGGATGTGCGTCACTAACGAAGTGACCCTGACAATATATCGGTAGCAATGTCGCAGCATGTAAAGCACCCTTAAGAGTTGGGGATCACCTGGATTGGGTACACTTTGTCACGGTAGAATGGCTTTTACACTTTTTTTGATCAAAAATAGTGCTTATGTAAGCTAACTTGTTTATGTGTTCTATTACTATTTACTAGTGATGAGCGAGCATGCTTGTTACTACTCGGTACTCGCACGAGTATCACTGTACTCGGTCTACTCGGCGGGGACCGAGTAATCTCGCGATACTCGTGCTGTACTCGTGGTCTTCATCCCTGCATGTTGGCGCTCTTTTGAGAGCCAGCCCTCATGCAGGGATTGGCTGGCAGACCACTGCAATGCCACAGCCCTGTTAGTTGTGGAATTGCAGTGATTGGCCGGCCTGCACAGCGTGACCGAGCCTTTACCCGCGGGCGCGCTGTGCTCTGCTCACAGCTATCCAGACAGTCAGTGCAGGGAGAGGGTCGCTGCTTCAGGGAAAGGTTTGCGGCCCTTTATAGCTATTTCCGTAGCAGGGCTGCAAACAGTGTGACCAAAAGTCCTTCTCAGGACTATTCTAGTTGTATACAGGCAGGCAGGGTATAGCCAGGTCAGAGTACAGTAGCAGAGTCCTTCTCAGGACTATTGTTGCTGTATACAGGCAGGGTATAGCCAGGTCGGAATACAGGCTAGTGACCAAAAGAGTCCTTGTCAGGACTATTGTAGCAGTATACAGGCAGGCAGGCAGGCAGGCATGCAGGGTATATAGCCATTATTCCTAGTGGTGACCGTATACCAGCCTTCATCATATCTGGGGCTGGTGTACACAGTCTAAAACAGTCCTGATAGTGTCAGACTTCTCAGCAATTGTCGCTCCTAAAACCTGTTAGGTTCTTAGTGCGTCCGTGCTTGCATTTAAAAACCGCACGTGTGTGCCTGTCGGTGGCAGCGTACAGGTGCACTTGTGTGCGTTTTTACCAAACTATTATATAACGCACAAGTGTAGTGTATAATACACGTCAGTCAGCAGTGGCTGATAGTGTCAGAGTTCTCGTCATTAATTTTTGCTCCTAAAACCTGTGTTAGGTTCTTAGTGCGTCCGTGCTTGCATTTAAAAACCACACGTGTGTGCCTGTCGGTGGCAGCGTACAGGTGCACTTGTGTGCGTTTTTACCAAACTGTTATATAACGCACAAGTGTAGTGTATAATACACGTCAGTCAGCAGTGGCTGATAGTGTCAGAGTTCTCGTCATTAATTTTTGCTCCTAAAACCTGTGTTAGGTTCTTAGTGCGTCCGTGCTTGCATTTAAAAACCGCACGTGTGTGCCTGTCGGTGGCAGCGTACAGGTGCACGATTTGCACAAACTTTGATATAACGCCCAAGTCAAGTGAATACACGTCAGCACAGCATTGCAAAATGCGCAAGGGCGTTGGCAAGGAACAAGGAAGTGGACGTGATGGTGGTGCAGGCAGAGGCCGAGGTCGTGGGCAAGCTCTAATTTTGCCACAACAAAGGGCCACATCTAGTCGCTCGCACGTCCTGTCCCAAATTCTTGGGGACCGCAGCAGTACACCGCTCTTGAACCAAGACCAGTGTCAACAGGTTGTTAGTTGTATATCGGATAATGCTTCCAGTCAGATTGGCACCACCACAAACACTCTGTCTTCCACACGGTCAAGTGTCAGTAGCCGTGATACTGCACCGCACATTTCAGAACCTGATCCTCCTTCCTACCACAAGGCTGAGTACACGTCCTCGGACATTAATGATCCCACACTTGGACACTCGGAAGAGCTGTTCACGTTTCCATTCGCACATTCTGGCCTCTCGCCAGCTCATGTTGAAGTGGGTCATGAGGAGATCGTATGTACAGATGGCCAAATATTTGAGCAGCCACGTTCTCACGAAGTTGGCAACGTGTCTCAACAAGGGGTGGACGATGATGAGACACAATTGTCAGGAAGTCAGGAGGAGGAGCAGGGTGCGGAAGAGGAAGACGACGTGGTGGATGATCCAGTAACTGACCCAACCTGGCAGGAGGATATGCAGAGCGAGGACAGCAGTGCACAGGGGGAGGGAGGCGTAGCATCCCAACAGGCAGTAAGAAGCAGGGTGGTGGCTCCAGGCAGAAGTCAGGAAACCGTTCCCCGGAACAACAACACGACACAAGGTGCCTGTACAAATGTTAGGTCTTCCCGAGTCTGGCAGTTTTTTAAGTTGGATCCAGATGATTTTAAAAAGGCCATTGGCAACACCTGCCGTGCCAGCATCAGCAGGGGTACCAAAACTAGCAGCCTGACCACCACCAGCATGATCAGGCACATGTCAGCCAAGCACCCGACTTTGTGGGAAGTACAACAGAGTCGAGGAGCAGTGCTTGCTAATGTCACTGCTACGTCTTCGCTGGTTGTGCATGCGAGCCAATCCCCTGTCCATGCTGCCTGCGAACAAGCCTCCTCCGGTCCTGCACCTGCAGTTGCCTACGCAGAAATAACACCATCATCAAGCACGTCCTTGTCCCAGCGCAGCGTTCAGTTATCCATTCAGCAAACCTTTGAACGCAGGCGCAAATACACTGCCAACACCCCACATGCCACAGTTCTAAATGCTAACATTTCGCGACTGCTTGCGCTGGAAATGTTGCCTTTTAGGCTGGTGGAGACAGAAGCATTCCACGACCTGATGGCGGCAGCTGTCCCACGTTACTTGGTCCCCAGCCGCCACTATTTCTCCCGGTGCGCAGTCCCCGCGTTGCATAACCACGTGTCACAAAACATCACACGTGCCCTGAACAACGCTGTTTCACCCAAAGTCCACCTAACCACAGACACGTGGACAAGTGCTTGTGGGCAAGGCCGCTACATCTCGTTGACGGCACACTGGGTTAATATTGTGGAAGCTGGGACCCAGTCTGAGCGAGGGACGGAACACGTCCTTCCCACACCAAGGTTTGCAGGCCCTACCTCAGTCAGTGTTTCACCCACACTCTACAGCTCTGGAATGTCATGCTCTTCAGCCTCCTCCTCCTCCTGCGCATCCTCATCCACTGTACCCTCCACACCAGTCCCAAGCTGGAAGCACTGCAGCACTGCCTCGGCGAAGCGGCAACAGGCTGTGCTGAAGCTAATCTGCATAGGTGACAAACCCCACAATGCAGAAGAGCTGTGGACAGCTCTGAAACAGCAGGCAGATCACTGGCTCACACCTCTGAACCTAAAGCCAGGAAAGGTCGTGTGTGACAATGGCCGGAACCTGGTGGCGGCTTTGAGGCGAGGCCAGCTGACACATGTTCCATGCGTGGCCCATGTGCTCAACCTCGTGGTTCAGCGGTTTCTAAAGTCATACCCAGAGCTGTCTGATCTGCTGGTAAAAGTTCGCCGCCTGTCTGCACATTTTCGAAAGTCACCTAGTGCTTCAGCCGGCCTTGCCGGCTTTCACCGCAGTTTGCATCTTCCGGCTCACAGACTGGTGTGTGATGTCCCCACGCGTTGGAATTCAACTCTGCACATGTTGGTCAGGATATGTGAGCAGAAGAGGGCAGTTGTTGAGTACCTGCATCACCTAAGCCGTCGGGAAATGGGTCAAACTCCACACATAACACCTGAGGAGTGGAGATGGATGTCCGACCTATGTACCATCCTCCAAAACTTTGAGGACTCCACCAAGATGGTGAGTGGTGATGACGCCATTATTAGCGTCAGCATACCGCTACTCTGCCTTCTAAAACGGTCTCTGCTCAAAACCAAACATGATGCATTGCAGGCGGAGCGCGATGAGTTGCAGCAAGAAACAGTAGTGGGTGTGGGTGATAACACACAGCCCAGCCTCGTCTCATCACAACGTGCAGTGGAGGACTATGACGAGGAGGAGGATGAAGACATGGAGCAAATCTCCGGCCAAATTGAGGATATGACATGCACACCAGTCATATCCTCGGTTCAGCGTGGCTGGCCAGAGGACAGGGTAGATGAGGAGGAGCAGGAGGAGGAGGAGGAGGAGGAGGACAGCATGTTCAGTCAACGTGTTGGTCAGGCTACTGAAGTCCTGGCTGTTAAGAGTCTGGCGCACATGGCTGACTTTATGGTAAGCTGCCTGTCTCGTGACCCTCGCGTTAAGAACATCTTGGCCGACAATCATTACTGGTTGGTAACACTGTTAGACCCACGCTACAAGGAGAACTTTATGTCTCTTATTCCCGAGGCGGAGAGGTCAACCAAAATGCAGCAGTTCCGGAAGGCCATAGTCACGGAAGTAGGCAAAGCATTCCCCTCACAAAACGCTAGCGGCATAGGTCAGGAATCAGTGGACAACCAAGGCGTACAGCCGAGAGAGGCACAAGTCCAATCTGCCAGAGGTAGGGGAACAGTCTTTAAGAT
Organism: Anomaloglossus baeobatrachus; assembly: GCF_048569485.1. Taxonomy (NCBI): domain Eukaryota; kingdom Metazoa; phylum Chordata; class Amphibia; order Anura; family Aromobatidae; genus Anomaloglossus; species Anomaloglossus baeobatrachus. Next base: position 586,474,619 of record NC_134355.1, read on the forward strand.
GTGGGACAGTTTTCTCAGCCCCTCACGTACCACAGCCCCTGAGGTGCGGGGTAGTGCCACAAGAAATCCTAAGTTTGCCCATATGCTCAAGGAGTACCTTGCAGATCGAACAACTGTACTCCGACATTCCTCTGTGCCTTACAATTATTGGGTATCCAAGGTGGACACGTGGCATGAATTGGCTCTCTACGCCTTGGAAGTCCTGGCCTGCCCTGCCGCTAGCGTTTTGTCAGAGCGTGTTTTTAGTGCCGCAGGTGGAATAATTACAGATAAACGCACCCGCCTGTCAACTGAAAATGCTGACAGGCTGACTCTGATCAAGATGAACAAGGGTTGGATTGGGCCAGACTTCACCACACCACCAGCAAATGAGAGCAGAATTTAAAGTTTGTAACGGGAATTTGCCATGTACCTCCAGTCACCCATGGGTACACACTTCTGGACTTTGGATAATCGCTGGACTGCTCCTCCTTCTCCTCATGCGCCACCTTGATGACCGTTACAAGAGTTAGGCCTTTGTTTCAGGTATACCCCCAGTGGTAAATTTTTTCGCCCATTCTTTGCAGAATGGACATTACAACGACAGGAGACCCGCTCCTTTGCAATGGGAACAATGTTTTGAGGCCCTCATGCACGTCTCTATGCAGGGACAACGTGGAGCCTCCCAATTTTTGGCTGCCCTGCCAAAGGGCTATACTATAATACACCCACTTCCTGACAATGGACACTTAATGTTTTGAGGCCCTCATGCACGTCTCTATCCAGGGACAACGTGGAGCCTCCCAATTTTTGGCTGCCCTGCCAAAGGGCTATACTACAAAAGACCCACTTCCTGACAATGGACACTTAATGTTTTGAGGCCCTCATGCACGTCTCTATCCAGGGACAACGTGGAGCCTCCCAATTTTTGGCTGCCCTGCCAAAGGGCTATACTATAATACACCCACTTCCTGACAATGGACACTTAATGTTTTGAGGCCCTCATGCACGTCTCTATCCAGGGACAACGTGGAGCCTCCCAATTTTTGGCTGCCCTGCCAAAGGGCTATACTACAAAAGACCCACTTCCTGACAATGGACACTTAATGTTTTGAGGCCCTCATGCACGTCTCTATCCAGGGACAACGTGGAGCCTCCCAATTTTTGGCTGCCCTGCCTAAGGGCTATACTATAATACACCCACTTCCTGACAATGGACACTTAATGTTTTGAGGCCCTCATGCACGTCTCTATCCAGGGACAACGTGGAGCCTCCCAATTTTTGGCTGCCCTGCCAAAGGGCTATACTACAAAAGACCCACTTCCTTCCAATGGGCACTTCAGGTTTACAGGCCCTCATGCACGTCTCTATCCAGGGACAACGTGGAGCCTCCCAATTTTTGGCTGCCCTGCCAAAGGGCTATACTACAAAAGACCCACTTCCTTCCAATGGGCACTTCAGGTTTACAGGCCCTCATGCACGTCTCTATCCAGGGACAACGTGGAGCCTCCCAATTTTTGGCTGCCCTGCCTAAGGGCTATACTATAATACACCCACTTCCTGACAATGGACACTTAATGTTTTGAGGCCCTCATGCACGTCTCTATCCAGGGACAACGTGGAGCCTCCCAATTTTTGGCTGCCCTGCCAAAGGGCTATACTACAATAGACCCACTTCCTTACAATGGGCACTTCAGGTTTACAGGCCATCATGCACGTCTGTATGCAGGGGCATTGGTGAACCTCACAATTTTGGACTGCCCTGGCAAAGGAAAATACTACAAAGACTCAGTTCCTCAAAATGGGCACATTAGACTCAGAGGCCTTTATGTACGTCTCTTCTCAGGGACATCGGAGTGCCACACAATGTTTTACGTAAAATCTTTCATGTATTGATCTCAAAAAGTAACATACATTAGCTCTATCTCACTATTGGGTATGTGCCCTTAACATTTCCGCCATGAAAAATCATTTTGGTGTCATTTTGGAAGGTTTTCTGGTGAGTCCGTAAAAATGGCGTAAAACGGGGACAAAATTGTTCACAGCTGTGACTTTTGAGTGATAAATGCTTCAAGGGGTCTTCCCCATGCTGTTGCCATGTCATTTGAGCACTCTTCGGAGACTTTTGTGCCATTTTTAGGGTTTCTACATGCTGCCGGTGGTCATTTCACAAAAATACTCGGGTCTCCCATAGGATAACATTGGGCTCGGTGCTCGGGCCGAGTACACGAGTATCTCGGGAGGCTCGGCCCGAGCTTCGAGCACCCGAGCTTTTTAGTACTCGCTCATCACTACTATTTACTTATTTAGTTACTGAAGGGAATTTGCTCATTTTGTATTTATCCTATGTTATTTTTGGTAATGGCCACAGTGTGAATGTGCACCTACACATTTCACTTAGATCACCAAGGCTTCCGGCTCATTTCTTTGTTTGTGTAAAAACTATGGCTGATACCCGAAAGAAAAAGACGAAGATCACGACTTATGAATATTTTAGAGAATAAAGTTCCGATGAAAAAAAAGAAAGACATATTTGACGGGTTTTTTTGAAAATTCATTGGTTTTGTTTCCTGCGAAATGACTTCCATACACTTATATTTCTGATTTGAAATTCTTCTGCTGACTATAATGGGACATACTTTTAGGTCTGATTGCAGTTACAAAAAAACCTGCTATTTATTTTCCAAGATTAAGTTCCATGGCAAGGCTTTGATGTTATACACTTTGCAATGTTCGGTACACGGCTTTTGAAGAAGAGTGCTATTGTGATTGCATTATATACATTATGGATTGGAAGCGCATTGTAAATGAGGAAACATTATTTCTCAGCCTATCTCTCCCAATCTATAATTACACAGCCACAAATACAAAAGAAAGAATGGCTACGGGACAGAACTGAACACTGAGACAGCATGTGAGGTAGAAGGCTAGGCTAAGGCTGGGCCGGGTGCACACGTACATACTACATAGTTGTCTGTACTCAGATCATTAAACCGGCGGATGTCTGGACCTGAACTTCTCATATTAGGACGTTTGGTCACATCAAGTGGAGTGAAGCACAAGTCACGTATTGTGATCCAAACATTAAATATCACCGCTATAAGAAAGATTAAAGCTTATCTGCTGTGTTTAATTCTTGCAGGGGATTGTGACAGAAATTGATGTGTAGGCAAAGCCCGTAACATGCAACATGAAATTAGTGCAAGGATTGAGAGGGTGCTCACCAGCTAAAGACTTTCCTTTATTTCTTAACTATTAAGACCTTCTTCATTTTCAGTTATACCGGCGACACAGACTCAGGGAGGCCCATTAAAATCAATGGGCTTGGTCACACATCCATGTTTTCACATGGACCGTGTGTCCGTGTGGAGCACCCGCATGTCCGTGTGCGCCACACTATGACAAATCTGTTCTCTGCCGACAGCATGGACGTCACACGGATCGCACACTGATGTGACATCAGTATGACATGTATCGGAGATAACACAGGTCGCATAAAAATAAAGAATTTTTATACTTACCTGTCTCCGATGCTGCTGTCTCTGCCTCTGGTGATGCTAACGGAAGTAACATCAGCACTGGAGACAGGTAAATACTATATATCAGCTTATGCTGTCCATGTGCTATCCAGATGTCGCATGGATAGCACAGGGACAGCACACGGAACATACACACACACATATGCACCTTCACCATGGACCCTACAAAATGTTTGTGTTTTGCATGGACATGATAAAGACAGCAGAGCTAAGTAAGGACAGGGGGCATGGTGAGTATTGCTAAGTGGCGGTGGCACTATGATCCAAATCTTCCTCCAGCAAGGACAGGAGTAAGATTTGTGACAAGCTGCACACTGAGGTGTACATCATTTTTCCAGTGCTCCTGATTCAAGAAAAGTTGTACTCTTGTCACTTATTAGCTTCCTGCTTGTCGACGGAATGGGGGTGGGGAGAGGGGCAACGCGTTCCTTATGATTGACAGTTTGGACCAGCGGCATTGTTGCACCACTGCACCAAATTGTTCACCCACTTATACTGAAAGAAGAAGTACCATTGCCTCTGTAGAGAAGGGCAGAGTGATTAAGGTTGCCCAAATTGAGTCAGTTTCAGATCATTGCTTGCCAGACCTATACAAAAAAACTTGTAAGTGCATGAGTCTAATGCCTGGTTTACACGCTTCAATAGATCTTTCAATCCGTCGTCGGGGTCAAGTTGTGAGTGACGCACATCCGGCATCGTTCGTAACGTAGTTGCGTGTGAAACCTACGTGCGATCGATATTGAACGCAAATACGGTGATCGCATACACGTCGTTTATTCCTCATACATTGGACGTTTGGTAGTACGAAACTAGTCAATTGTAACGTGTGACATCCCTCATACGATTTTTTTATTTCAACTTTGTAACGTCATAAGCTGTGGGGGTGTGTCTTTGCATGTCAATTTTGTATGCCCAGCGCCATCAAGGTAATTAATCACACATGCGTTACAGCGTAATGACTCCTTAAATAGGTTTTCCACTGCTTTGTTAAACTGCAATGATGTATGTGTGTGTTTAGACTGCTGTCTTTCGTGGGAGCGCATCGGTGTCCTTATTGTGATCTTTCTCCATTGCATACATTGTTTTTTCCCTTTTATTTTTATTTGAGGTAAGTTTTTTTTTTTGTTTTTTTTTTGTTGTTGTTTTATTTAAATTTAAATTATTTTTTTGTAAAATGTGTGTTTATAAATTTTTCCAAAAGTTAAATTTAAAAAATCAATAGAAAAATGAGAAAGCCACACATAGCATTCAATTAAATTTACCAATATCATTTCCATTAGGTTGATCATGTTGTCAGAACAAGAATATGCTGTTTTAGCCATTGGTTTGGTACACACAGCGTCCATAGAGGAGGAGGAAGAAACTAGGGTAGAAAACCCACAAGTCCGGCGACTTTGGTCACGAGAATGGCTAATTCGACGACCAGTAATAACCCATATGCACCTCCTAAGGGAATTGCAAGACACCCATCCACACGATTATCGGAATTATTTGAGGATGTCGGAGGATTCTTTTTTGTACATTGTTTCAAAAGTTAAACCATTCATACAAAGGCAAGACACAGTTATGAGACCTGCGGTACCAGTTGAAGAGCGTGTAGCTGTCACCCTGCGTTTCCTGGCAACTGGACGCTCATTAACAGACCTACAGTTCTCCTCTGCAATATCACGGTCCCTTCTCAGTAGGCTTATCCCCGAAACTTGTGTTGCTATGATAAATTGCTTAAGAGAATATATGCCTTTTCCAAAAAATGCAAATGATTGGTCCAAAATTTCAGAGGATTTCCTACATCTTTGGCAGTTTCCTAATTGCGGAGGCGCAATAGATGGGAAACACATCCGCATCACTCAGCCCCACAACAGTGGTTCTTTTTTTTTTAATTATAAAGGTTATTTCAGTGTTATTCTCATGGCCCTTGTGAACGCACACTATGAGTTTGTAACTGTTGATGTCGGAATTAATGGTAGAGTTTCTGATGGTGGAGTATTACAAAGAACATTGTTTGGCCAACGGCTATTTAATTCTCAAATTCCATTTCCTAATAACAAACAAACCGTTGAAAATTTAAATTTTGTAATAATTGGCGACGAGGCCTTCCCACTGCACAAAAATTTAATTAAACCATATCCTATGGCAACATTGAATAGAGCACGTAGAATATATAATTACAGGCTTTCACGTGCTCGACGCGTTGTTGAAAACGCCTTTGGAATTATGGCTAGCCGTTTTCGAATTTTGTATACGCCTATTAATTTGAAGTTAACATCAATTGATAGTGTAGTATTAGCGTGCTGCATACTGCATAATTTCCTCCGTAAAAGGGATTCGGCAAGCTATATGCCATCAGGCTATGCAGATGCAGATAATAATATAAATGGCAATATTACACTAGGAGCATGGCGAGAACATGATGCCAATCTAGCCTCCTTGCAAATTCCACGTTCTACTGGTAGTAGGAGAATGGAAGCCGTTGCCAATAGAGACCATTATTGTAGTTACTTCAATAGTACTGGTGCTGTAAGTTGGCAAGAGGAAATGTTGTAATTTTTTATTGTGTGAATAAATTTTGGTTTGTTTTTTTTTCAGTTAACCTTTTATGGCTTACCTAGAAAGTTTTTTTGTGTTGAAGAAAGGTGTGAGTTATAAACATCAACAACATTTTATTACATGCAATAATATAATATTTTTGACTCGATTCTGTGTTGCAAAAGATGGTTTTTTTTAAAAAATTTAAAAAAAAAAATGATTTAAATAAATTTAAAAAAAACAAAACAAGATAAGGCTTGAAATAAATTTTATTTATGTTAAATTCACATATTACAAACAATATTTCACCATCTGGCAAATATGGAAATATAATGTTTTGCCCTAAATCAAAATTTTCGGCGACCTGCTCGGCTTTTTAGAGGTCTGGATATAATCTTGGAATGTGTTTCCTCCACCTCCATCGTTTGGGATGAAGCCTCAGTAAAAAAAGATGATGACCCAGCCTGATTAGCATTATTGTATGTTGAAGAAGCATTTAATTCCCCATCTTCTCCAGCCCGTACCACTTCCAAAATCACTCTTTCACCATGTTTTTTTTTATCTTGATCCATATGTTGCATTTTTTCATCAAGATATTGTGCAAAACCGCTGACTGGTTTTTTATTAAATTTTTCAATGATATTGTGGCACAAGCCAACTAAATCAGTGATTTTGGAGGTTGTGGCAGCTTTCTTTTGCGACGGGACAATAATCTCATACTTGATGTTGGAGTTGAGCTTTCCTGTACGTCTACAAACGGCTCTTCAACATCATTCTGGGTTGTTATGGTTTCTTCTGTGTTTGGCTGGCTTGCGTTACTATGGTTCTGAAAAAAAAAATATATTTGTTATCAAAGTTCAAATAATTATGTATACTTTTTCCTTTGTAGTCAACATTAAACAGTTAATACCTCATAAAATCATGTAAAAATCAAATATTTTATAAAAAAAAACAAAAAAACAATTTTTTTTTTTAACTAATGTTAAAAAAAAAAGAAATACCTCGGATTGAAAATGCACAGTGTCATCCTTCTGCAATGGGAGTAGGCTTGAACTTGTTCTTGCAATTTCTTGATCACGTATAAATAATAACAAATCAAAATACCATAGACGTGGAACATAAATATCATCTGTTCCAGCGCCAGACCGCTTGGATTCTTCAATTTTTTTAAGTTCTTTATTAAATACGGTCCGTAGACCTTGTATTTTTTTTTTAACAACATTTATATCAACTTGTTCTGTTGGGTAATGGATTTTCACTATTTCCACCAACTGAAGATATGCTCTACGTTTAACTGTCCTGTTGCTGTAGTCTGTAGATTTAACTTGCCATAAACATGGCAAATCTTGATATTTCTCGATGAACTGTCTAATAAACGCTTCATTATGAGTTGTACACATCTGGATAGGAGATGAAAAGGAATTTTCAGTGAACATGTTAAAACACAAATTAATATAAAAAGGAAAAACCAATAAAAAAAAAATCTTTCTTAAGATAGTTAAAGCATACATTTGAGATATGACTAAATTATTTAGAAAAGAAAAACAAACAATAACAAGATTTATAAATAATTACCTTGCAAGTTTGTAATGCAAGAAGGACAAACCAAGGAAAAAAAAAATCCCTTTCAGAACGCACGTGCGGTAGCGTATATGTGGTATGCCACATTAAACAGGCATTGAAAGCCTTTTATAGTCACGAATACATCGCACATCGCTCAGGTGTAGTTTATAACAGAAATTACGACCGTACATGCGTTGATTGAAGGATTTGTTAATTGAATGAAAAAAAAGGGTGTCATCAATTTGTAAGATTTGCATTCTCAATGGGGAAAAAAAAAACAACAAACAAACGTCACAGAACACAAGATCTAAAGGATCGCACACAATATTGGCCAATTTAACACATACTACTAACGCACGTGTGACAGCAAATAAACGACCAACGTGCAATCTCATTAAATCGCATATGCGACCTGGGCGTGTCACATCGCATACGAGATCGCATACCTAATTGTAAGGTGTAAAGCTGGCTTAACCTAGGAAACCAACCACCTCTGAAGGGCTGTAGAGGTGACTCGTAATCTAAGCAATGAACAGCGCCTGAATCTAGCATTGCTGCTTTTCAGCACTTGGATCTGAGCTTCAAATCCCATCAAGGGCAACATGTGAAAGAAGTTTGTATATTCTCCTCTTGTTTCCCGAGGTTTCCTTGGGGTAAGCTGGCTTCGACCCACACTCCAAAGACATACTGATAGGGAATTTTGATTGTGAGCCCCAATGGGGACAGGTAAGATGATGTCTGTAAACTGCTGTGGAATTAATGGTGCTATATAAGTGCGCGCAATAAAAATCCCTAATGTCCCCGTTACACGCAGTGACGTATCTAATGATATATTTGCTGGGATCACGGCATCGCTAGCGACGTCGTTGCGTCTGACACGTACGAGCGACCGCTAACGATGGAAAATACTCACCAAATTGCCCATCGTTCACACGTCGTTCATTTTCTAAAAATTGTTGATTGTTGAGGACGCAGGTTGTTCGTCGTTCCCGAGGCAGCACACATCGCTACGTGTGACACCTCGGGAATGACGAACTACAGCTTACCTGCAGCTGCCAGCAATGCAGAAGGAAGGTGGTGGGCCAGATGTTATGGCTGCTCATCTCTGCCCCTCCGCTTCTATTGGGCGGCCGCTTAGTGAGGCCGCTGTGACGCCGCACGAACCGCCCCCTTAGAAAGGAGGCGGTTCGCCGGCCACAGCGACACCGCTAGGCGCGTACGTCCGTTTGATGGCTCCTAATGATATTGTGCACCACGGGCAGCGATTTGCCCGTGACGCACAAACTACGGGGGCGGGTGCTTTCACCAGCGATATCGCTGCGTGTAAAGCCCCCTTAAGGACTGTATCTCACATTCTTACAATGTGGTCTGAAGTCGGATTGCAATGCACGGACTGGCTGTGGCTTTCCTGACTGCAGCTATACCACTCACCTACTTGTAAACCTCCCAACCTCCCTTGCATTAACCAATGTCAATAAAAGACTGAAACATTCACTTTTTTTGGATGGCGGTGGCCAAAGCTTTATTATTCTCCTTTTCTATTAACCATTTTTTTTTAAAAACCATATAACATGTTTAACATCTGGAATCCGGGTCGATATGCATCACCGGCCTCTCGCAGGACAAGTCCATCCTCGGTTTCATACTTTCCAACCGTTTTTTTTTATCAACCGCCAGCTGTGACTTGAATTATTCCACTAAAACAAGAAAACAATGTCAGGAAACATAATGATACCATGAACACAAGGGGAGGGAGGGTGGGAAGCTCAGCCAACAGGTACCTGAAAGGGGCCGACAGGCACGCAGTCCGACCCTATTATGGGGAGGAAGGTACCATCAACTTTGCAGAATATGAAAGGTAACAGGGTGGAGAAAAAGGTCAGGGACCGGGGCGTAACTACCACGGTCACAGAGGTCGCCATCCCAACCGGGCCCGCAGGCTTAGGGGCCCAGCCTGCAGATCAGCAGCCAGCCCCTCTCTATGAGAGAGGAGCTGCGCTGTTCTGTGGCAGACCACGCGGCCATTATATGAGTCAGGGGGACCCGGTGTCAGCGGGGGCAGCATCGGACAGCCTCCTCACCTGTCATTGGACACACCAATGATAAAGTGTGACGCCCTGGCCGGGCCAGGTAGTCACAGATAGGGCCCCGCATTACACCAGCCCCCTAACAAGGTGACAGCAGCCAAACATTTAAACCCTAGTCACCCCCCTCAGTGCTTGATGGACACACCAGGGGGCGGAGCCAGGCGGTTGGACATGCTCACCAAGGAGTTCGGATGGCCTGAGGTGGGAAAAGATAGTAGATCAGTTTGAGAGTTCAGTGGAGGAGGACAGGCCTGTGCGACAGGCCTGTCGCAGACTGACAGGTGCCAGGGTAGGAGCCCGGGTACCTTTTGGCTAGGAGGCAGACGGAGGCCTTTGTCTGCAGGAGCCGGGAAGACGGCTCGGTGGAACCGTGGTGGACCGGGACAGGGTAGTGGCCCGCCGGTACCGATCCGGGGAACAGACTCGGAAACCGGAGCACAAAGGGGGGCACTTAGACCCTGAAGCTAGATCCAGAAGCTACTGGGGACTAGCGAATTAATTGATTGCGGCCAAGCTTATAGGTCCTTTCCCACCCAAAGTCCCGACTGAAGGCAACAGCCCAACGAGGGGGATAGAAAGCCACCGCCACAGCAGAGAGATCCCATGGGCCATCGTCTGTGGGCAAAGGGCTCCTCAGGCAACCACAAGCCGGGGAGCGGACTCCTGAAGTTGCAAGTGCAGGTAGTCCACCATCACAAAACAGGTGCAGGAGAAAGGCAGAGATCACCAACCGGGTGGGGGACCAGACTGCAGCCGGCTGCGGGCACCCACCACCATCACCTTGGTTTACCAGAGACTTGTGTGTGTTTCTAATCGTGATTACACCAGTGCCCTCCGGCCACCCATCTCCCTGCACCACCAAACACCCCCAACGGGTCCCGGGGCCACCATCCCTGCCCACGGAGGGGTTAACAGCTTGCTGCATAACATCTCCCCCGGGTGCTCCATAACTGCAGCGATGGTGTCCACCTTCACCACATCCCGTGGGTGGCGTCACGAACTCAGACACGGCTCCAGCCGTACACCTACGTCCCCAAACCACCAAACCCCTTTTGATCGACGTGACCGCAGGACCCCGGGTCTGGAGACCCTTGAGCCACCCACTGAAGGTCCGGATCCGAGCGGCTCGGCTGCTGCCGAGCATGGGGCGGCACAAAACCATGGAATAAAGTGCTCTGTTCCATGTTCCACCATTCTCCCCCTGTGCCTGCGCTCAACATCATAGTGCAGCCAAGGGTGGTGACGTCACCACTGTGCGATTGCAGCCTAGGCTCAGACTGCAGACGCAGAATGCAGGGCGGAAGGACACTGACTGGAGCTGCAGAGGGACGAAGATAGAGATGAGGATGGAGCAGCGTGGAAACGAGAAGAGATGAGGGCTTATTGTTTGCTTTTTTAATCAGTGAGTACACGGTGGCCAGCAGCCTGTGGGGGATGCATTACACATAGAGGACTATGTGGCCTGCATTACACATGGAGGCCTATGGGGCTGCAATATACATACAAATCTATGGGGCAGCATTATAGATGGAGATCTATGGGGCAGCATTATACATGGAGGTCTTTGAGGCTGCATTACACATGGAGGTATATGGGGCTGCATTACACATGGAGGTCTATAGGGCTGCATTACACATGGAGGCCTATGGGACTGCACTACACATGGAGGCCTATGGGGCTGCACAACAAATGGAGGCCTCTGGGGCTGAATTACACATGGAGGCCTCTGGGGCTGCATTACACATGGAGGCCTCTGGGGCTGCACTACACATGGAGGCCTCTGGGGCTGCACTACACATGGAGGCCTCTGGGGCTGCACTACACATGGAGGCCTCTGGGGCTGCATAATATAATACGAATGACACCTTATACATGGACTATAAGGGTGCATTATACATGGAGGACAATGGGGCTGCATAATTCAATATGAAGGTCTATGGGGCTGTAGTATAATACATATAGGACTATGGTGGATGCATTATAATATATGGAGGACTGTGGGGGCTGCCTTATACATGGACTATGGGGGTGCGTTATAATATATGGAGGACTATGGGTTGTATTATTATGACGCCCCTGACTTTATCAGGGTGTCACAGGGAACTGCACTCCTTTCTCTTATGGTGCAGAACTCACCCTCCATGGTTCTGGGATCCTAACTATTGGTATTGCTTTCAGCAGCATTCAAATCCTAGCCACACCTCACAGCACACAATGTCAGGCACACCAGTGGATGGTCTAGCTGGAAAAGGGCCACCCGCCTAGGGGTCAGGCAGGCTGGTGGGAGGGACATAGTCAGTTTGAGAGTAGCCCTCAGAGAGTGAGGAGCTGGGGGAGTTGTAGCTTTCTGGGTGACTTTGGTTAGGTCACAGATGGTGGTCTGGGACCTGTTGAGTCAGAGACCCGGTCGCAGGGTATTGGAGAAGGGTGGCCAGACTTAGTTTTGGAGAACGGTCGGCACCGGAAAATCTAGTAACCGGACTGGTACCGAGCACAGCAGGGTACTGGACCCTAGATCAGGGAGTAGCTTAATGAAACTTGATAATTAAAATGAAATCCGAAGTGTCAGTCATCAAGAGCACAGCTCCTCTATTTAACTATAGGGAGCGGGACCCCGACAGTTTCAGGCCGAGAGGTCACTCAGACACGTTTAAAGACAAGTGCATTGAGGCAGGCTCCAGACCACCAGCAATACCAATGGGGACGGATTCCCGGACAAGCTCCCCAGAGTAGCAGCGGCACCCAGAGACTTGGTTTACTCCTGTGTCAGAGTCTCCTTAATGGTCGCACCAACATCCACACGACCTGAGTGAGTACGCTGCTCTCCCCTGAGTCCTGCCTGCCCGCCTAGCCTGCACCACGCTTCCCTACACCTCCACCATCCAGAGTCCCAGGGCCTCCCCTACCCGTGGAGGGAACGTCATCTGGCTGCCCCACTCCATCTCCCTCGGGTACTCCCATCGACAGCGGCGGTACTCCCCTTACTGCGAACCACAAGTGGCGTCACGAACACTTGTCCCCTATAAATAACCCCCTTTCATTTTCGTTTGGCCGCAAGCCCCGGGGTCCGGAGACCCTCGAGCCACAGCAACCCCGGATCTGAGCAGTCCGACTGCTGCAGGGGCGGTGTATTATAATACATGGAGGACTATGGGAGCTGCATTATAATAATTGGAGGGGTTACAAGGGCTACTTTATACATGGAGGACTATGGGAAACACATTATAATACATTGAGGATTATGGGGTGCATTCTAATATAAGAGGTTTTGTTGGACTCTTTATACTATATGGAATGTTATGTGGGGGCCATTATTGTATTTGGAAAACTACATATGGGGGGGGACACAAGCATGGGATGGTAATTTTTTGTGCTGAGGGAAAAAAGCTCCTTCCCTCAGCACCCAGCTTTCCCATGCTCTGCTATACATCTTCTCTCAGCACCCAGCTTTCCCATGCTCTTATATGTGAAAATGAAAACTGGGTGCTGAGCTAAAGATGTATATCAGAGCATGGGAAAGCTGGGTGCCGAGGACAAGATTGATATCAGAGCATAGTAAAGCTGGGTGCTGATAGAAAGAGGGATTTCGGATCATGGGAAACTTGGGTGCTGAGGGAAAGAGCCAAGTGTCAGCGTCATTATCCTGTACCTTGAGTGTTGGTGTCGTTATCCCCATCAAACTCTAGTAACGCCACTGGTTACGGAGGTTGAATTATAACCAGTGCATTGCAGTTTATGGGAGAAGCAAACTGAGTTCACCCCCCCGAAAGTGGGATCACTTCTTTTACCCACAATTAACCCATGAGCCACCGATAAAGCCACACCAAAGAAGGGAGGTGGTAGATGTTAGTTGTCCCAAACCCCACGCCCATCAGAAATCAGGGACCCTTCCCTATTTGGCTCGCAATCCTACAGACTCGAGTATAAAAATATATGCAGCTATCACTCTCCTATCAGGAGAGCCGCAGCCAGTCCGTGCACTGAAATCCAACTTCAGACCCAATTGTATGGAAATGTGAAAGAGTCCATAAGAAATTTTTTACTAACAGATAAATTGCAAACTTGCTTGTTTTTACAAGGGCTTCACATTGTTCCTACTTCATGATGATAAGAAAAACGCTTTAATATTGAAGATGGTATATGACTTGTAGTATGCTTGAAATGTATTAAAGGGGTTGTCCACTACTCGGAAAACTGCTTCTCAACTACTATATTCCCCCATGTAAAATAAAAACAGCCTGCATTTGTCGCGGGCGGAGGAGAGGACGCTGCGCTCTCCCACTGCTCGGGTCCGGCTGCTGCTGCTGCTCGGTGGTGGCTCGAGTGGTGGGCCGGATCCCGGGGACTCGAGTGGCGTTCCTCGCCCGTGAGTGAAAGGGGGGTGGTGTGTGGTTTGGGGATATTGTCCGTGATGCCACCCACGGTTGTGGTGAAGTTGTGACACCACCGCTGCTCTGCACCGGGATCCCGGGAGCGATGACAGGGAGCAGCTTGGATGTTGGTTTTCCCCTCCGTGGGTAGGGGGGTTGGTTGTCCCAGGGCCCCGGTGAGGGTTTTAGGGATGGTTGGCAGGCGGGTTACGGGGCCTGGTGAGGTGCAGGGTCGCGGGGGCAGCGCTGTGCCGCACGGCACGGTGGTACTCACTCAGCCAGTAATTCACACAGAGTCTCTGGTCAAACAAACGGCTGGATGGACGGGTCCCACAGGCGGCTGTGGTTGTTCTCCTCCCGGCAGGTTGATGGTGACTGCCTTTCCCTGCACCTGTGTAGTGTGTATGGTTCCAATGGGTTCCCACCGGTAACCCGCTCCCCAGCTTGGATGGATGCTGAGGGAGCCCCTTTTGCCCGCAGGCTCTGGCCCTGGGAACTGTAGCCTTGGCGGTGACTGTGTTTCCCTCTACGGTGTGAGCTGTTGCCTTCAATCGGGTCTTGGCTGCTGGGAAACCCCGGAGGTTCCCTTCGCTAACGGATTTGACCGATTTTACGGCAACTCCTAGCCTGGTCGGGGTCCGTAGGCCCTGCCGGATGGTGCTGGCTTCTCTTTACTCTCCGATCTGGTACCGCCGGGCCACCGCCCGTCCACAGTCCATACGGTTTGCTCCAATCAGCCTCTCCTGCAGACGGTCACCACCGTCTGCCAACCTTGCTGTTTGTGCCCGGGCCACACACCCGGACACGGTCAGTCTCCTCCTTTACCACTTCACGCTTCAACCTCCAAAACTGATCTCTTTCCTTTTCCCGCCTCCAGGACTGTGAACTCCTTGGTGGGCGGGACCAACCGCCTGGCCCACCCCCTGGTGTGGACATCAGCCCCTGGAGGAAGGCAACAAGGATTTTGTGTTTGGCTCTGGTGGGCCTAACCGGGGTGTAGGGTGTGTTGGTGTTGTCCTGTGACGACCTGGCTTGTCCAGGGCGCCACACATTCAATTCCGGTGGCAAAGCCATTCTGGTGACACTGGTGGCTCACATCACATTCTTATGTCACTTAAGGCCTGTAGCCAATCAGGAGCCGCTAATGAGCTCCTTCAGTCACACTTTTCTTTGGCCATAACTGACAACCGGAGGAAGTCAAAGAGCAGCAGCTGTCTTCAATTCTTCTTGATGTCAGTTTCATGTTAAAGAAATGAGAGTGCAACAGACCATTAGCAGCTGATGATTGGCTGCAGGGCTGACGTGACATAACGTCACACAAGTCTCGGGGAACCCCACACCGAAATTGCTGTACTCGCACCTAAACCGCAGATGAATACAAGCTGTTTTCATTTTACATGGAGGAATGTAGGTGGGGGTCAGATTACTCCACTCTTACGGTGCACATAAGTTGTTTAAATGTCTAAGTGCTGCTGCTGGAGAGTACGGGTGGTGATATAGCAGAGCCAGAGCAGTGGATATCTTGGCACTCTCTAGCGACCTTGAGTTTTAAGTGTTTTACTGTATTTTACTGTATAATATGTATTTTATAGCATAATCTGTGTTAATTGTGAAATGTTAAGTACGAATGTTAGCATAAAGGATTTTAGTATGTGTAATGCAGTAGATATATCCTGGTTGCTGAGGGAATTAGAACCAGTATGGGAGGAGTATGACAGAGCAGAGGGTTGGATAGCGAGACAGGCCAGGAAGAGGGTCACGTCTGAAAAGTGTTGCTGAAGCAATTACGAACTCTGCACCTGAGTCTGTTGAGCACCAGAAGGTATCCTCCAATGGTCTGAGGCCTACAGCTTAATTTGTGACGGGCCAGTCGGGTGTCGGAGGAAGTGTACCACCGGCGGGTCCATATGAGGTCTAAAGGTTAGAAAAACATCTGAGGTAGTGAAGCGGACCAGGGAAGCCGCAGGAACAAGAATGGGGGGAAAACAGGAATCTAGACTCGGCATCTGGAAGGCTAACACCCAGAGCGAGGGCTAGTATAAGGAAAAGTACACGAGAGAAAGGTGTCTCCAGCGCATGAATATATAGAGAAAGTAACCATGCCTGTCCAGAAGATTGAAAGACAAAATATTTGTTGTAGGGTTGCAATGAATCTCTCTGTATAACTTGTTGCCCTGCTACGTCTACGACGGACGCAGCTCAGAAGACCCAAGTTAGTGTTGCACCATCCGGCCGGGGCGGGACACAAACACAAATGCAGTTTAGTAAAGTAGAGCGGAGCCCTGCCGGCCATTTCTTGGCTCCCCTCTACAGTAATACAGTAACTGAGAAGGAGTTCTCGGAGTGCAACTCCTTGAAGACTAGCGTAGCAGAAAAGTTAAGAATTCTATGTGTTTTAAACTACAGAGAAAGAGATGTGTAAGTGCTACACTGAACAATCAGAAAATCTTCAAGGTTTGACAGTGGTAAAATCCTGGCACCTTTACCAAATTATGCATTGTATCTGCTCAAAGGAGATGTCAGCCCTTATTTGTTTTCTATTATAAGGAGGAGATCAGAGATCCAGGTTATCCTGGAGCAAGAATCAAACCATCTACAACACCCTCACCAATATCCTGCCTGCCAGATGAAATGTGTCAGTCCTCTGTAAATCTGATACCGGAGATTTATTATGATAAGAGATGAATTCATGAAAAAAGCAATAACATGTCATAACGGAGCCGACTGTCATAAACATGAAAGGTCAGCTACAAAGTGAACCCGCAAGGGCTGCTACGCGAGGATGAAGCTTTGTATTCTGTAATGCAGTAACTGGTCTTTCTATGTTTTCTACATGGGACATATACGATTTTCACAATGGAGACAAAGTCTTAGCAAATATAAATTCATTATTTGCAATTAAGTATTTTGATTTCTGCACAAATAAATAACATGTACTTCTCATTTCAGAAGCAAGGCTATGTGCGCACGTTGCGTAACTGCATGCATCCTGCGTCCCCTGCACAATCTATGGAGATTGTGCAGGAGACGTGCGCACGTGGCGTATTAGAGCGCAGCGCTTTGGCTGCTGCCCGAAGCGCGCATTCTAAGAAGTGACGTCACTTCTTTTGTGCACTCTGCATGAAGTCCCTGCTCTGTCTATGGGAGGGGCTGCATGCAGAGCGCATGGAATCGGCTTTTGTTTCTGCAGCGATTTGAAGCGCATGTGTGCTGTTCAGGGGTGACTCGTTACCGAACCAGTGGTTTTGTGAGGTTGCTGTTATTGTCCTGACCTGACTCCGTGGCCCCGTCGGCTACATGAAAAAGACAAACAAGCGGGTGTAAGATGTAAATGGGGATATAAGGAGGGGAAGGGTCCCTGGGAAGCGTGTCACCGGTTGCAGCGGTGACTGAGGTCTCGTCCTCCTCTGCCGCCGACCCTTCCTGTGACTTTTCCTCTTTCAAGGGCGGTGTTGGATTGGAATGGGGGATGCTTTGCAGCGCCACCCATGGTGTGCAGCCAGGGATTAGCCACCACTGCGAGATGTCGCTCTCCTCCAAGGCTGATGTTACCGCAGCCCAGATAGTCCAGCTCCCCACAGGTGGAGCGAGCCCCAGGGATGATGAGAGCGCTAAGGACAGCTGATGGCACCCAAGCGCGGGGCAGCGGCGCCATCAATGACAAGGATGACACCAGGGCCGTGGTTCAAAGTTCAGTTTACTCACAGTTCTTTAAAGTTCCCCGGAGGTGCTGCTTTCCGTCCCCATGGATGGACTCCAGCCGATCCCGGGTGAATCAGAGGCAATCACCGGTGTCTGTGGAAATGTGTGAGACCTTCCTCCTTGCGCTGAAATATGGTTCCCTGTAGCCTGAAGCAATTTGGGGACCCCGCTGTTGGAGTTAAGTGTCCCGCCCAGTATGCAGGGGACACGGGTCAGGTTGTACACCTGACCCCGGATCCTATATGTCACTGTGCTCGGGGAAAGTGGGTAGTGGACAATTTGACATAAAATCCCCAACCCCTGCAGATTTCTTAGAGTCCATGAAGGTTTCCCCAACCGAGGGCTCTGCACCCCGACTTGTGCTGGCACTGTGGGAACGGTTAGGCTCTACCTCAGCTAACATGTCTCCTCTGTCTCACGGTCTCCACTGGCTGCCTCTCGCCCTCTTCCAGTCTCATTCCTGCAGACTGAGTACGATGTTGTGGCCCCTGGTCCTCTGACTATTTCCACTATTTCCATTTTGCTCTGCTCAAGCCGTCTGCTCTCTTCTGTGTCTCAGAATTTTCTGTCTCTAAAATGAAACTGTTTGTCTCGTTCTACTCACTGAGAGCTGCCCCCACCCTCGGGAATGGTCAGCAGTACTCTTGACGCAGAGAAGGTGTTTCATAGGGTACATTGGGGGTACATGGAGGCAACACTAAGGAAATTTGGCTTTAAGGGTCACATTATAAATTTTATTTTGACCCTGTACTCTTGGCCATCGGCAAAAATATATATCAATAACTGCTTATCAAAAGATTTTTGGATAACCAATGGCACGAGACAAGGTTGTCCCTTGTCACCAATATTGCTCGCATTATTAATGGAGCCACTAGCAGAGACTATCAGAATAAATGACAAAATCAATGGTGTTTTCTTAAATTTAAAACAGTATAAGATAATGTTGTATGCTGATGATGTTATTTTATCAGTATCCCGTCCTTTCAATTCTCTGAGATCTGCTACCAAGGTACTGCAAGAGTTTACAGAAATCTCGTACTATAAGGTTAACTATTCTAAGTCACACATATTAGGATTTAATATAGATCCCATGACACAAGAAGGTATTGAAACAGAATTTTCTTATAAATGGGAAAAAACAAGTATCCAGTATTTAGGTATAATAATTACAGCTAAATTGAAATACTTGATCCCTAGTAATTTAAATATATTATTAGAGGATATTAAAAAAAAAAAAAATATTGCTAAAACAGAAATGTCATGGTTAGGGAAAATCATTACCTATAAAGCTATTGTTCTCCCAAAAATTTTGTATCTTTTCCAATGCATTCCAATCCTCATGACAAAGCTAGAAATTTCAAAACTGCATACCCAACTATCTAGACATGTATGGAGAAACAACATGCCAAGGTTATCTAAGGTGCTTTTATTTAAACATAAGAAAAGAGGAGGAATTGGTTTGCCAAACATTTACGCCTATTATTTAACAAATTTATTAAAACAGTCACAGCAATATCTTTTGGATGATTCAGAATCTAGTTGGGTAAGAATAGAAAAAAGTGTAAATAAAAACAGATCTATGAGAGCCACAATCTTAGCTCACCTTATAAATTCAAAAACTCCCTTAGACCTCCAACACACATCCGTTAAAAACACACACGTGCCGCGAGACACGTATTTTCCATGCGTGTTGCATGTAGTAAGTACGTGTCTCGGGTACGTGCAGTCCATGTGTGTTCTCCATATGCTATCCGGGATAGCACACAGAGAACCGGTAATTTGCATACTCACGTGGTCCACGTTGCTGTCCAGGGTTCTGATCTTTGGCTCCAGCCCCGCCCACTCCCCACTGACGCTGCTTCCGGCCGAGCGGAGGGGCAGAGATTAGCGCCCATGACATCACACCCACCTCCTTTACGCGCTCATAATGAGCGGCGGCCGGCAGGAACATTTTGCAGCGGAAGAATCTGCGGGGCTGGTGGAGGTGAGTATGTGTTTTTTTTATTTTTAAATTAATGACACGTGTTCTCCAGTGCGTGTCACACAGAACTGCATCCACACTACATCCGTGTGGTACGGGTGCGGGCCGTGTGACACTTGTGCTGCCGGAAAATACGTGGACATGTCAGCGTGAGAAAATCACGGACGCACGTAAGTGCGGAACGGACACACGTTCCGTTCCAAAATACTTACGTGTGTCCAAACAATAATAAAAACATAGGTCCTCGTGTCTCCATGCCGCCGGTACGTGTAAAAACTGCCAAACACGTATCGGAGGCACGGATGTGTGTCTTAGGCCTTACCTACAATTATAACAATAAAAGCTACAATCTCTGCATGGAATCAACTCAATAGGATTTTATGTAAAAATAAAAGTGAGCTTGTAGACATCAGGACAATCTCAAATGAAGAATTTGAAGTATTGGTCCCTAGGCTAGGCTTAACAACATGGAGGAAGTATAATATAAACAGTTTTCATGATATTTCATATAATAACAGCTTATTACCTTCCAAGACAATTAGTCATAAATTTAATCTCCCTTTAAATGAACTGGCAAATTGGACACTCCTTAACCAGTACTTAAATAAAAACAAAAAGTTAACTTTTTGACTACCAGTAGATTTGTTGGATATTTTATTTAACCCACAAAATAAATTATATTGGAAAACTAGCAACATTTATGCCATTATTAATGAAGACCTCCAATTTGATAAAATATCAAATATTCTGAACTGGGAGAAAGATCTTGGTCAGACTTTTCAACTGGAACAGTGGCAAAAATCATTGAATTTAACGTTATCCAACACTTCCTGTGCCACGTTGTAAGAAACTTACTTTAAGGTGCTTTCACGCTGGTATTTTACTCCTCAAAAGCTACACAAAATTTCCATTTCTAAACCCTGCTTTACACGTTGCAATTTCGCATACGATATTGTATGCGATTTGCAACGGCCCCATCGTATGTGCGGCACATTCAATTTGTTGAACGTGCCACACAAACGATTAACCCCCGTCACACGTACTTACCCGTCCATACGACCTCGATGTGGGCGGCGAACATCCACTTCCTGGAGTGGGAGGGACGTTCGACGTCACATTGACGTCACGTGGCAGCCGGCCAATAGAAGCGGAGGGGCGGAGATGAGCGGGACGTAAACATCCCGCCCACCTTCTTCCTTCCACATTGCCGGCTGGAGCCATGGGAGGCAGGTAAGATCTGTTCAATGTTCCCGGGGTGTCACACACTGCGATGTGTGCTGCCTCGAGAACATTGAACAACCTGACGTGCAATTCGTCAGGATTCAACGACGTGTATGCGATGAACATTTTAACGTTCATTCGCAATCACACGTACCTGTCACACACTACAATGTACCTTACGATGCCGGATGTGCATCACTTACAATGTGACCCCGCCGACACATCGTAAGATATATTGTAGCGTGTAAAGCGGGCTTTACTCTCCTTCGTGCTGGAGAGAGTGTGGAGAAAATGGCTCTATTTTGCATATTTTTTGGAGTTGTCCAGCTTTAAAAAAGATGTGGGAAGATGTGTGTGATCTAATAAATAAAGTTACATCACAGAGTTTCCTTCTCTCCCCCCAACTGATACTATTGTTAATTGGTATAGAAGAGTTTAAAGACCCATGCAGACACATAATTTGCCATATTCTACTCGTGGCAAAACATCTTATTGCTTCAAAATGGAGCCAGGTAGAGGCACCTTCCATAATAGAAATTATTGAACAGATATCATTACATAATTCATATGAGTATAGTTTTGCATTGAAAGAAAGAACATTTTGACATACAAATTGAGATGGTCTTTATGGGCGGAAACATTTATGCCTAGTCTGCATATCACTTAGCCTCCTGACATGTAATGATTATTATTTCTCATGTATATTTTTGTTTTTGTTGTTCCAAGAACGTTTGTGACATAACGTTTGATGTTAATACTTTTGAAGCAGTGGCCATAAAGGCAACACTTATCTGTTGGTTTTTCCTTTTTTCCTTTATGTCTATTCCTGTTTCCCCTTTCCCTAATTCCTCCCTTATTCCTTGTATTTCTTGTATTAAAACTTGTAAAATGTTAATAAAAAGATGCCAACCGGGAATGACTCAGCAGTGCAGGGGAATTTCCCAGCCTAGTTTCCTGCGTGTGGTGACTTATGCTAGATGTTCTGTGTAAGTGGCAGAAACCAGTGGTTAACCTCTTCTCACCCAGGAGAGCATTACAATTTAAACCAGATACAATTCCCTGTGGCGACTGAGTCTCAGGGGTGCCACATATCATCCGAACACAAATTGATACTTTTCTCCCATAACTAATAATCAGTAAATAACATTTTTGTAGATTATCAAGTTATCAGATTCATCAAATAGGATCATGTTTTCTAACAGTAGAGTGATATAGCCATCTTAGGAGGGTTGATGTTACTTACAGACTCCCTTTAAGAAATGTAAAATTAATATCCACATTTTATGATTTTGTTATTCTTATAATTACAATTTTATGCTGATTTATTTGTTAATATGTTTTTATTATTGTCTTTGTTTTGTTTTCCTGAACCACATGTCAAAAGCTTTACCTACAGTGGTGTAACTAGAGCCTGATGGGCATCAGTGAAAAATGTGGACCTATGCGTCCACTTGCATGTTTATCAGATGCATAGGCCCTTGTAGTAGTCCAGATCTTATGAAGACACACACGTTTTCCCCCAAGTAATAATATTCCCCATCCTGTAATAAAGTTTTCGATCCTGGAGAAATATTGGCCCCCATTCAGGCCCCCTTTTAGCACTACTAATTACCCCCATCCTTTGCCCTTTCCTAATATACAGTAATGTATCCTATCCTGAGACTCCTCCTGCTATTATGTCATTCATCCTGGTTCCATCAAGGTATAATGTCCCCCTTCTTGGGCCTCTTTTTGATATACTATCCCATATCCTGGTATAATGTCACCCATATTGAGACCCTTCTTAGTATAAAGTAATACATCCTAGTATAATGTTCCCCACCCCTGGCCCTTTTCAGGTATAATGTCCCCCATCCTGGGCCACTTCCAGAATTAACTCCCCTATTCTGAGTATCCAGTAGTGATGTCCCTTATCCTGTTAAAATGTTTCCTTCCTGATATAAAATCTCCCTTTTCTTGTATAAAGTAATCCTTCCTGGTATAATGTGATCTATCTTGGGCCTCTCCCAGTAATAATGTTCTCTGTTCTGCGGCTTTTCTCCAACAGATGTAAGAAAAAAATGCACGATTCTTCTCAACTTCATGCATTCCCATGATGTGCAGCTGTTTCCTTTTTTATACCAGGCAAATTACTTCAGCGTGCAAGTGTCGGGCTGCTCATGATGTCACTGCCATGCGGCGCTTGTGACTACCACGCCGACGTCAGCTGCAAGCTTTTTATTGGCCATTGGTGTGTATTGAAGTGCAGGGACCCCATTTGTGTCAGCAAATGATCATATTTTAACATCCCATAGTACTTGCAAACAAACTATGTTATATGTTGGTTGGATAAAACCGATAGGAACTGAAACATGCCTAGTGTGTTTCCTGGGGGGAAGAGTTTGAAAGGGACTTCAGATCAGATGACAGCTGTGGCGCAGTTACAAAATATAAAAGGTTGGGGCAGCTGAAAAAGAGAGGAGTTGGTGCCATTACTAGCAGGGAGGCAGATGTGTACACAGCGGACCATGCCTGTGTTGACTAAAGTAGGGATCCCCGAGAGCGGACTGAGTTCAAAGTAGACCTGGCTACAAAGAAGAACCTAAAGATTGAATACCGAATACCTTTGCAGAAAGACCAGACATCATGCTTAAGTGCTGAATACTGAATGACGATCACTAGTCCCAGTGGATGACCAGACATCATGATCAAGCACCAAAAACTAAACGTTGAGTGCTGGTTTCAGAGGAAGGCCAGATTTCATGGTGAAGCACCGAAGATCAAATATCGTAGACTAGAGACTGGTAACAAGCATTTACTCCAGTTGAGTGTCCAAGTGAGCTGAGCCGTTGATTCCTGCCTTATTGTGTCATACTAAGAAAGTAGAGGTAGCTTCCAAACTTAGACTGGCAGCTCAGTAATTAGCAACACAGTCACAGCAAGTTTAATGTGCAAGTGAGGCCCTGTGCGCACACTGCGTTTTTTTGCCTTGGATTTGCCAGGGCTTTCATGCAGAATTGCTACGGTTTTTGTTCATAAGCTTCATGCAGTCCTTCCCCAGCAAAGACTATGAGAAATCCAAAATGCTGTGCACACACGTTGCGTCTTTTTTCCTTACAGGTTTTGCTGCAGAATTTCTGCAGCAAAAAGAGGTAGCATGTCACTTCTTTTCCACAGGTCCCTGCGTTTTTCACTGTGTTTTGCAATTGATAAAGTGTAAAAACTGCAGGGACAAAACCGCGGTAAAACCACACCAAAAGCGCACCAAAAATGCACCAAAACATGGTAAAACTGCATTCGTTTTTTTGCTGCGTTTTTCTGCAACAGGTGCGGTATTCTGTTAGAGGGTGCATTTTTTGCTAACATAACATTGGCGTTATAGTTAATACGGTATAATTTGTAGTACTGTGCTGTATTTGTGTAGTGTAAAGGGGGCTTTACACGCTGCGACATCGCTAATGCGGAGTCGTTGGGGTCACGGAATTTGTGACGCACATCCGGCCGCATTAGCGATGCCGTTGCGTGTGACACCGAAAAGCGATTTTGCATCGTTGCAAAAACGTGCAAAATCGCTCATCGGTGACATGGGGGTCCATTCTTAAAAATCGTTACTGCAGCAGTAACGAAGTTGTTCCTCGTTCCTGCGGCAGCACACATCGCTCCGTGTGACGCCGCAGGAACGCGGAAGCTCTCTTTACCTGCCTCCTGGCTGCTATGCAGAAGGAAGGAGGTGGGCGGGATGTTACGTCCCGCTCAGCTCCGCCCCTCCGCTGCTATTGGGCGGCGGTTCAGTGACGCTTCAGTGACATCGCTGTGACGCCGCACGGACCGCCCCCTTAGAAAGGAGGCGATTTGCCGGTCACAGCGACGTCGCCGGACAGGTAAGTATGTGTGACGGCTCTGGGCGATGTTGTGCGGCACGGGCAGCGATTTGCCCGTGTCGCGCAACAGATGGGGGCGGGTACCCACACTAGCGATATCGGGACTGATATCGCAGTGTGTAAAGTAGCCTTAAGACCGGCTTTATTGGTAAACAAAAGTTGTACGGTCAACAATATGTATACTAGCAGCAGCAGTAACAGGCTCTTGGATGGTTAGCTGGTACGCGTCTAACCGACTACGCTCCAACTATTAAAATGAAAAGAAGACAATTGCTATCGGCTATTCTATTCTAGTTCCTGACTGGCCTCTGCTAACCGGGCTACACTGCTACAGCGCCTTGACTACACCTGTGCTTGACCCTAACACTGGGAGGGGGAGGCACTCCAGTATGGTACTCATGGTACTATAGCATCGGGGGAAAGGTCTTTTAACATCAGCCTGATCCCAAGGTGATTGCATGTTGTCTATGGTGTGCACTTGCCTTCAAGACAAAAAATTCTGTTCTCTTCAGGAATAATTGGTTCCACTGGGTTGAGTCTCTTTCTCTTTTCTGGCCTGCATGTTAAAGGGGTGGTCAGAAGCCTCGTTAGTTGTAGCAGAGCCCGCTGTTTAGCTGCAGTGCACCCAGTGTTCTTCTTCTCCACCCCAACCACCAGTGTAATTTAGTGCAATATAGTAATACAGTGCCTTGCAAAAGTATGCGGCTCCCTTGAATTTTTCAACCTTTTCCCACATTTCAGGATTCAAACATAAAAATAAAAATGTTAATGTTCTGGTGAAGAATCAACAACAAGTAGGACACAATTGTGAAGTTGAATGAAATTTATTGCTTATTTTAAACTTTTGTAAAAAAGAATAAATTGAAAATTGGGGCATGCAATATTATTCAGCCCCTTTACTTTCAGTGCAGCAAACTCACTCCAGAAGTTCATTGTTGATCTCTGAATGATCCAATATTAATCCTAAATGACTGCTGATGATAAATATAAGCCACCAGTGTGTAATATAGTCTCCGTATAAACGCACCTGCTCTGTGATAGTCTCAGTGTTCTCTCTAAGGCACAGAGAGCATCATGAAGACCAAGTAACACAACAGACAGGTCCATGATACTGTTGTGGAGAAGTTTAAAGCCGGATTTGGTTACAAAAAGATTTCCACAACTTTAAACATCCCAAGAAGCACTGTGCAAGCGATTATATTGAAATGGAAGGAGTATCATACCACTGCAAATCTACCAAGACCCGGCCGTCCCTCAAAAATTTAATCTCAAACAAGGAAAAGACCAATCAGAGATGCAGCCAAGAGACCCATAATCACTCTGGATGAATTGCAGAGATCTATAGCTGAGGTGGGAGAGTCTGTCCATAGGACAACAATTAGTCATACACTGCACAAATCTGGCCTTTATGGAAGAGTGGCAAGAAGAAAGCCATTACTCAAAAATATCCATAAAAAGTGTTGTTTAAAGTTTGCCACAAGCCACCTGGGAGACACCAAACATGTGGAAGATGGTGCTCTGCTCAGATGAAACCAAAATCAAACTATTTGGGCACAATGCCAAACGATATGTTTGGCGCAAAAGCAACACAGTTCAACACCTTGAACACACCATCCTCACTGTCAAACATGGTGGTGACAGCATCATGGTTTGGGCCTGCTTTTCTTCAGCAGGGACAGGGAAGATCGTTAAAATTGATGGGAAGATGGATGGAGCCAAATACAGGACCATTCTTGAAGAAAACGTGTTGGAGTCTGCAAAAGACCTGGGACTGGGACAGAGATTTGTCTTTCAAACAAGACAATGATCCAAAACATAAAGCAAAATCTACAATGGAATGGTTCACAAATAAACATATCCAGTGTTAGAATGGCCAAGTCAAAGTCCAGACCTGAATCCAATCGAGAATCTGTGGAAAGAGCTGAAAACTGCTGTTCACAAACGCTCTCCATCCAACCTCACTCAGCTCGAGCTGTTAGCAAAGGAAGAGTGGGCAAGAATTTCAGTCTCTCGATATGCAAAACTGATAGACACATACCCCAAGCGACTTGCAGCTGTAATCACAGCAAAAGGTGGCACTACAAAGTATTAACTTAAAGGGGCCGAATAATATAGCACGCCCCACTATTCAGTTTATTATTTTGTATAAAAGTTTAATATAAGCAATACATTTCGTTCAACTTCATAATTGTGTCCCACTTGTTGTTGATTCTTCACCATAATATTAACATTTTTTATCTTTATGTTTGAAGCCTGAAATGTGGGAAAAGGTTGAACAATTCAAAGGGGCCGAATACTTTTGCAAGGCACTGTAAGTATACTTTTTCTCCATGCGACACAAACACTGACACTGTCACAGTTTCTTTCAACCAAAACTTTTATTTACTTGTCAACTTCAAAAACAGTTTCTTATCGCCCCTTAGGCAGGCATAATCTTGGTCTTCAAAGGGTTTACCATTAGCAACAGATAATTTGCACATTTTACTGGCCAACCACTTCCCTGGTACTTGGGCTCCAATTAGAGTCTGTAAGCTCCTCATTCTCCCCTTCAGCTTCCCTATCCATGGCAGAATCAATCATCTTTCCAGTCAGCCAGGGCCTACTCTCCTTTCAAGAGCCCACTGACCTTCCGCTGATTGAAGGAGTTTGTTAGTTATCCACCAGGGAATGGCCAACACCCAGGCCGCACTGCATGTCCGTCACCTGGATTTGACACAGAAGGTCACGTAAAATTAAAGTTATTGGGTTTTCCTCCACCATGTCTCTCCCAGACGCAGTCTGTTCCTCTCCCTTAGGGACTCTCCTCGCACTAACTGATTTTTAACCATTATTTTTCAAACTAAGCCCCTCCCCTTCACTAACTCCCTCTAGCCCAGGAGCACTAGGGAAACAGCTTACACATTGTAGCCACCTAGTGGCAGTTTGAACATATTACACCATAACAAAAATACTCGTCTCTGGGACGGTGATCTCGGGTCAGAGGGATGTCACAGGTAGCCCTGCCCAGCTTCGCAGCCCCGAGGCATACATTAAAAGGGGATGAATGGAGGATGGGATGATGGGGATAGTTTGCCTCGTGACACCACCTGTGGTACCGCTGCAGGTGATGTCCTTCGGGGCTGATGGTGTCGCAGCAAAGATGGTTAAACTCCTCACAGGTGGAGCGGGCCCCGGGGAGGATGATGAGGGACTGAACGGCCGTCGGAGCCGAAGCGCGAGGCGACGACCATTAATAAGAGGCAGAGTCAGCTGCTGCGGGTCCAGGTATTTTTACTCACAGTTCAAGAGCAGCTGCAGGGTATCGGTCTCTGCCGTTATGAGCCCCAGACAATCCTGGATTCTTTGGAGGTCAGTAACAGTCCGGTAGTCCGTGGTCCCTACCTATTTGCACTTTCAAAGTTGAATCCCCGTGGCCTAAAGCTACTTGGGGATCCTTGTAGTTTTTAGCTTCCGTCCCGTGTGCAGGTGACGTGGGTCCACCATGGGGGGCGGACTTTTTGATCACAACCCCGAACCAAATGTGCCACTGTGCTCCGGGAACTGGTGGTTGTCAGAGGGACGTACAATCGCCCTGTCCTGCAGATTCTGGTGATCCAACGTGAAGTTTGGTCCACTCTGTTGCTCCTTTCTCCCACTGGTGGCCGCTCCTCCCCCAGTTTCCTGTCACTAGTGGGTGGCAGCCCCCCATGTTTGGTGACTACCTTAAGACCCGACCCTAGCCCGGTCCCCAATGGAGAGGGCATCCTGACTGTGTGTATGTGTTTCTGTGTTGTGAAACCGGTACCGACCTCCTCTGGATCCAGAATTAGTACCGCACCTTAAGTGAGGTGCAGTACCCTGTGGCAACTGAAGCCTCAGGGGCACCACAAATGTGTCTGGATGTTGTAGCTCTGTACTCCTCACATGGACAGCGCTGCCTTCTGGGGGAGGTCTACAGCACCCGAAAAATATGTAGATATTTTTCGTTGTCCTTGAATTCTTACTTTTTTCCATGGTTCCTCGGAAAGTCCTACCCCGAAAATAAGCCCTAGCAGGATTTTTGGCTTTTTGGAGTAGGCTTGAAATATTAGCCCTATACCAAAACTAAGGCCTAGTTGCGTATGCAAACTAACAGTTTCCTGAAATAGGGCTTGTGCAGCCCTATTTTAGGATAACTTTTACTGTCTGCTTGCGTTGCTCTAAGCCCTGGCTAATTAAGGGAATGAATATTCACTCTCATCCCCACCCAGAATTCCGCACACCACTCTGAACCCTGCTCTCACACTCTTTGCCTGCTGTACTGTATCATTGTACCACGATCACATTGCATCCCTCAGTGGCTCTCCTGAGCTGAGAATGACAGCTGCATAGACATACACGCTGTCACTCTCAGCTCAGGAGAGCCGCTGAGGATTGCAATGCGATCCTTGGGCTGGCAATATCGGTAATAGAGCAGGCAGAGTGCATATGCCTGTGCAGGACTCAGAGCTGTGGGTGGGATTTCAGGAGATCAGACTGAATATTCTTTCACTTAATTAGCCATGGGCTAGCTCACTGAAATTATTGGTGGCACTTCTGATCTGAGAGTGACAGTGTGTAAGTCTTTGCAGCTGTTATTCTCGGCTCAGGAGAGCCACCAAGGATTGCTATGCGATCCTGGTACAGTAATACAGTACAGCAGGCACAGAGTGTGAGGGCAGGGTTCAGTGCTGTGGGCAGGGTTACAGGAGAGGAGGATGAATATTCATTCACTTAATTAGCCATGGGCTTGCTCACCACAATAATCCGCAGCCTTACTGATCTGAGAGAGTGAGGGCAGGGGTCAGTGCGGTGGGTGGGATCCTGGGTGGGGAAGAAGGTGAATATACATTTTATTAATTGTCTGGCGCCTGCTCAATGCAATCATTGGTGGCCGCACCTCTAATCTGAGAGTGGCAGCGTGTATTTTTATGCAGCTGTCATTGCCAGCTCAGGAGAGATAATGAGTTTGTGGGGCAATCATTGGGCACTAATACAGCAGGGAGATATAAAACACCCCCTGAAAAAAAGCCATATGCATTTCTCAAAGCAGTAAAGAATATAAGCCCCTGTGCTTTTTTTGAGGAAACACGGTAGTAGCGTCCCAGACCTTTTTGAAGAGTTGGCGCATATGACAGTCATTATTATCTACTGCTTACTGTTGACATCTGAGGCTTTATCTGTCTGCAACTAATTTTCATGGGAATTATACTACACACAGCAGCCATACAGATCGCCCCCCGATGGTGGCATTAGATGGCCAAATATGTGCATGAATTAAACATTTGAATCTTTACATTGTATTAGCTTTACCTTTTAAAAATGCTAGAAACATTGTTTCACAGAAGTAAAAATGTAAACAAAAATATAGAAGATAACTATAATACATCCTTTACACTAAAAAAGGGAGTAATTCGTAATATATATTATAAAACACTGTTTACAGTGGTAGATACAGTAGTTATTTTCATGGCAGCAGCTGATTTCTGACTACAGGGTTAATACATGGTGGAGCCGAACCAAGAAGAATCCATCATACGCAGCATCCGGGGACACACAACTGAGCGCAGCACATTAACACACTCAGGGGTGGCAAAATGTGTTTGCCGTAATATATTCGAGTGGACTGAAAATAAATTTGGCCAAGAATGAGCAATGACAAGCACCTGGAAGTCAGAACAGTGAACATGGAGCGGAGCTGGGATTCCTGCCCTTCGCATTCATATTTAATGCACATACATGGACTCCTGGCTGACTGAGCGCAGATCCATCTGTTCAAGTGGCTTAATGCCTGGTCCTAGATCTGCCAGTCTCCTTGACAAAGAGCGGAGGTGCCGAGCAGCACGTGGTTTGCGGGGGGCAGCTGGCATGACACTGAGCCATCATCTCCTCTGAACAGTGGGATGTCAAATGTTCCTGCCAGCACGGCCTGCAAATGCCACTCTGCCCTTTTGAATCATCATATGCAATTGCTATTCGGCACATCACTGTTACTAATGCTGTAAACCTGTTCTATGAATTACAGGATTTTGTCATATTTCACTGTGGGACTTTACAAAGATTAAATAACACAAAAAGCCTTCTTCCCACATGTGTGGCTGAAATAGTATTTATTTCCAAGGGCTAAGAGCTCAGGTGCAACCCTAAAAAACAACCACATTTGTTCAGACTGTGCAATTCTTCCAGTGGCACTAGCAGTAGATAAGACCTCTTTTACCACCACCGTTATGAAGGGGGGATTTAATGAGGAAATATAAGGCTAAATACCCTGTCTCACGCCACTCACTGCATATGAAGAGTATGCCATGCATGCTCGGCTTTATTCATTCACTTTTATGGAAGTTTCAAAAATAACCACGTGCAGGGCCACTTTTCAATTTATGGTCGCGGGATACTGTATATGTTGCTGTACAGGCCTAGGAACAGGGGACCCCAATTGTTTGGTATGTCACAGTTGCTGTTTTGCACAAGGGTGCAGGGGCCGTGTTCCCTGGGTGGTCTACAAGGCTGATGTTTCCTGCTATCCGACCCCGCACATTATGAACAGGTGATGGATTGACCACAGACACAGGTCTGGAGTATAACAGTCACTTTACTACAGCAGGAACAGGGAAATACAACACGGAATAAATGTTTCACAGTCTCTCATGGGTAGGCCACAGCAAATATAACTTGAAGTGGCATACCAAAGTGCCATTAGGGTTCTGGCGCTTTAAGAGCACGTATTGTTTTAGATGTAATACTGGTATGCTTTTAGAAGCAGGTTTAGAGTCTCTTGAGCTTAGAGGGTAGATATGATAAGAAGATTGTACACACCTGGAGTCCAGGGGTTAATTTCACTGCTAGTTCAGACACGTGCAGTACTTGTAAGCAAATGTAGAAAGTTGCCCAGTGCGCTACAGGGACCGGACGACTGGTGCGTGGACAATGTTATGCAAACCACTAATGTTGTGGTGGGACGGGACACTCTCAAACTTTCCCAACCTGCGTGCAGTAGGTTCTTCTATATATTCAGTATGCCCTACTGTCTGAAGAGCACATGTATATCTGGAAAGCAAGGATTCTGGATAGAAAGCCTTTAGTATATTGGCTGTGGAAGTCAGGAAAGGATAAAATTCTAGGCAGGAAATCTTGTGGTGAAGAGACTCTCCACATGTGCTTCAGTCCCAGAGGCGTCTCGGCCAGAACTGGGAAATTCTATCTCTGTCCAGCCAGACTGAGGCTGGAAGTAGCTCCACCTATTGAGCCATGTGACCAAGTCACTGGTCGATAAGACAACATTCTTTTATACTTCAGCCTTCAGTACAGTGTAAGGTAAATATAAATCATACATTTTCACTAGTAGATGGTGCTAGGACACAACAAATGAGAAATGCATTAAATATAACTGAATGTAGCTGAGAGTGCATATCTAAAGCTCACAAATGAAAGGGGACTACACGTAGTGGGGCAGCTGGGGAGTGACTTTTAGTGTGCGGGAGCTACTCATGGTCCAGGGCTACTTAAAGGGACAGACACAATCTGGACCGGATCACGACATTGCCAGTGGCGTATTGCCAATAGCGTCAAACCATGCGTCTGCTATGATGCCCTTGAGTTGGGGGGCCCTTTGTCAGTGCTGACACCAGGATCCCCCACCCACCCTGCATCATACTTTCAACTGTATCGGCATTGTGGGTCATGGTTTTTCTATGTCTTGGTATGGTTTATCTTTTAGAATTTTTATAGAATGTTTTTGAACAATAAAAATTGATTATTCTTAGCCTTCAAACGCTTTTGGTGTTTTTTCCTTTTCTAAATATATGGAAGGCAATGTGGGGCCAATTATACAATGCAGAAGGCTATATAGGGGATATTATACTATTTGAAGGGCCATTCAAATATTTGGAGGGCTGTATTGGAACTTTTATACTTTATGAGGGCTATTTGAGGGCCATTATACTGTATGCAAGCAATTAAACAATATGAGGGATTGTGTGGGTCCATTTTACTGTGTGGAAGGCTATGTGGGGACCATTATACTGTTTGGAGTGGTATAGAGGCCATCATACTTTATGTAGCCCCATTATACTGCATGGAAGGCTGTGAAGGGGGTCACAATTAGGGATTATGCTATGTTGTGGTTACCATATTTTACTGGGTTAGTTGAGAGGGAGTACAGTGGAGTAATC
Source organism: Anomaloglossus baeobatrachus (assembly GCF_048569485.1). Lineage (NCBI taxonomy): Eukaryota > Metazoa > Chordata > Amphibia > Anura > Aromobatidae > Anomaloglossus > Anomaloglossus baeobatrachus. Next base: position 586,507,616 of record NC_134355.1, read on the forward strand.
ATAATGTTCGTGTGGAGGGTACTGTCGCGGAATTCACTTTGGGGGTATCACACAGTGTTTTTGGGGCACTTCTCTTAGCATCATCATTTATGGGTGCAATGAAAGGGAAATCTAGGAGTTTCAATAGGAAAAGGATTATTTTGAAAGGGCTAAAACGTTAAGACATGCTATTGTGGCACCCAGTGGTCTGGGAGCCACAGTGGCATTGCCCTCCTCACAGGGTGTGATGCTATGCTTAGAGGCAAGGAGTGGGGCCTCCCATGCTAGGTCCACTAACACGCAACATTTCTTAACTCCAGACCAGTAGCGGGAGCTCAAGAACACATTTTGAGGGCAGCGTCCCTCTGTATACTGGCCTGGAGGAGGGGTTACAGTCACACTCACAAGAGTAGAAAGTGAAACACTTTAGACCATCAGAGGCGAGTAGTACAGACTGTTGTCTCACATAGCTGTCCCAGGACCAGGCGCAGTAGCAGGACTCCGGGGTCCTAGATTGTTTGGTGCTAAAGCCCCATCAGTAAAGCCCGGAGGGCAGGAAATTTCAAGTCCCCTGGCCCAAAAGAACACCCAAAGATGAAGCAGCAAGATAGAGCCTTGGGCCGCAGCTACACAGGCAGTACCCGTGACCGGCTTGCGCTGCCTTCCAAAAGGGAAAGGACAAACAACAACAACAACTAGGAAGATTGTGACTGTGTATCTCCAAGCCACAGAGACTCACACACAGTGCAACAAGGAAGGCCTCCAACCCATCTGGCAAGGTGAATCCTCTCATGGCTTCCAGGCTGACCGGACCCTCATTATCTTCTGGAACAGACTCCCGGGCCTGTAATAACTTTTGCCAAGTAAGGGTAAAAGAAACTACAGACCCTGTGTTGTCCAGTTATTACTGGCGTCCTCAGTCCTGCACCCCAACGTTAAATCACGGCAGCGGAGACTACTACTCCCAACATTCCTGGGGCCTCAGCTCTGCCTGTGGAGAGCTGTACTAACCAAGCTGTGCTACCATCTGCCCCAGAAGATACCTCCCGCAGGGTTGGCTCCTATATTAGCTGCAAACCACAGATGGCATCACGAATACAAACTATTCTCCCCTGTAAATAGCCTCTCCATCTTTATTGACACCACCGGGGTCATGGAACTGGGCCTGGCCACTGTGACATCCCATCCCCTACTCCGGCCCGGTGACGAGTTACTCCCCCAGAACGCGTGGGCACATCACTATTATGTGACCTGAAAATTATTTATTTTTCCTTTTTTTGGAGGGGGGCAATTAGAACGTCTGCTTTGGGGTCCCATGATTTCCGTATATGCCCCGGTTTCTGTATAGTTGTGGGTTCTAGATGTTTTTTGTGTGGTCATGGGGACTACGTATGACCTCCTGCTCCATCATGTTTAAAATATGGATACTGCCATATGAAGACATTATAGCAAAATAACACTCCAACTTGCATCACTGAAATGAAGACGGGGCCTTGCATGCTCCTCTGTAGTTGTGACCTTCCATAGGAATTCTAACTAAATGTGCATGCACAGTCATCCATATTCATGGCGGCACAGGGCAGTGCCCTGTCCTGAAAATGCAAGTCCCAAATGTGGGACTTGGATCATTCTGACATTTATAAAATATCCTTTTAATATGTTATAGATGAATTTTGATCACCCCTCTAAAGGGAACCTATAAGCACAAAATAACTGTTAACCCAAACATAGCCGCTGATTTCTTAACGGTTTAAAAAGAATATTTGCACAAACGCATTTGAAGTTGGCATTTATGTTTTTCCAAATACATTCTTTGTAAATAAAAACATCCATTTAACCCCTTAAAGACCAAGCAATTTTTTACTTTTGCACATTCCTTTTTTCCTCCCTTTCTTCCAAGAGCCATAACATCAATTTGTTTTTCTGTGAGGTCATTTTACCATAAAAATAGCCTGCCTATATGATTCTCCGAGTCAGTACAATTGAGGTGATTAAAAAATGTATAGTTTTTGTTTGTTTAAGTGGTAAAAATAAAATTGAAAAATTTGTTTAAAAAATACCCATAATTTTGCTTTTGTTCTTCCATTTTCCAAGAGCCATAATGTTTTCAATTTTCAGGATACAGAGCTGTGTGAGTTCTTTTTATTTTGCGCCCCGAGGGAATGATTTTATTGATATCATTTTAGCGTATATAGGATGTTTTGTTCACCTGTTATATTTATTTTTTGTTGTTGCGGTCATAAAACCACAATTCTGTCATATTGAATTTTTTTTCTCATCACGCTGTTTACCAATCAAATTAATTTATTTTATATTTTGATAGATTGGACTTTTACTAATGCAGCAATAATAAATATGCATATTTTATATTTCTTAATTTTTAATGAGGTAAAAGCACATTGATTTACACTTTTATATTTTTTTTATAACTTTTTTCTGCATTTGTTTGTCTACTTATTGGATTTGAACCTGCGATCATCCGACGCCTTGTGCTATATACAGCAATGCCGCAGTATGTAGCACAAGTCACGGTATCCTATGAATGCCAGCTACAAGCTTCTTTTCACAAGACTACCATGATGACAGACATAGCCCTCTTCAGCAGAACCCTGTTTGTCATGGTAACATATTGGTGTCTCTCAATCAGGATGCGGGAGCACCAATGAGGCACCCCCCTATCGGCACGCATAAAGAAATGACTCATTCACAGATTGACAGCTGCATCTAACAGGTTATCAGCCTAGGGCTGAGCTCTACTCAACCAATGGCTGTTAGACGCAGATTATGGCTGAATATCACAGCCATCATCTGCAGGAAAAGATGCGTGTATAGGGGGGTCAGGCATTAGCCCACCCCTGCATTGGTAGCCAGCATGCAGCTGATTGTGATGTAATCTTTGTGTAATACACCACCAGGTGGCAGGCTAACTCTAGGATTGCAGTCCTGGCACCTTGGTGTGTAGGGTAGGGTTAAAAGAGGAGGAGGATAGTACCCTATAAATAAGGCAGTGTACGGAAAAGGAGAAGGAGATCCTTCCAGGAAAAAGGAGTAGGCAGAAGAGGCGTAGTTAAATACTGACTTGAATTTGGATTTTAAAGGTCACCCCTGGATCAATGACATGCAGGGTCCTGCACATAGAGGAATGTTGAACTGAATCCCAGAAGAGGGTTTAGTCAGTCGGTCGGGGAGACGTCCGGTTCCCTGGAAGTGAATTCCCAACGAATCCCTCTGCGAGACCGAATGTCAGTTGCACCCTCAGGAGTACGGTATGTCTTGTTCCTGGCCTAAGCACAGACGGAGGAGTGTTGTCATGAGTGGCTTAACCAGTGCGAAAGCAGTCCCTGTAGGTGGGATGGAGCGGCCTAATAGAGTTTTTGATTTTGCCCATGCGAGCGTGACGTCAGACAGAGGAATGAGGGGCCTAGTGGTGTCCTATGAAACCCAGGTGCCAGGAAAGTGGTTGGCGGCGAAATTGTATATTGTGAAGGAGGGTGGACCGAACCCCACTGGGACCAGTGATGGTGCCCATGAACAGAAAGTTAATGTGATGGCTGTAAAGGAAGAAACTGTGAATGTAGAAGCAAAACCTGTAATTGAAGTGAAGAAGAGAAGTAAATATGGTTGTTCAAAAAGGACTTTGTGAAGGGTGCCTTATTGACTCTGGGTGAACACGGAATGCTAGAACTATCTGGAAGTCGTCATTTTAGTGACGAGGTTGCGGGGAGGCAAGGGGTTAACGAGCGGTCACGCTGCGTGACCCCTGACTACACGGCTACCATTGCCTGCCCCATGCCTCTCACATGTGGGCTCAGCTTATAAGCCCGCATCAAAGGTAGGGAGGCTACATATGACGGACATAGGCTGTCAGATGTTGTTAAGGGTTTTTAAATACCTTTTTGTACAGTATAAAAGGATACATTAACTATACCAATAAAACATGATGTGAACCATGCCTTAATGAAACGTACCCAAAAGTGCTCATTTTACCGAAATCACTCGATGATTTCCCAGGTATTTTTGGGGTTGGGCTTAATTGTCCACAACTGGGTTTTATTATAACTAAATTGGAAAGCCAGTTCAATGTAAATACGTTGAAGACAGCACAGAGATCTACAGACGATCATAAGAGTGAATGTTAGGTTCTTTCATTAATAATTTTCAGAGTTTCGGGGCCCCAAGAGCCAAGACTCCTTTAACAAAAGGCAGAAAAAAATTCTGGGTTGTAGATATTGGTAAGTATGCAAATGGAAAATAGTAACAGAGAATAGCTTTGCAAGGGGCACAACGGATGATGTCCATGATGACCAATACTTTGCTCTTTCAGTAGATCAGCTTCTGGCCACCTTACTGCTGCCATAGGAAAATGATCACTATTCTTTCTATCTGCTTTAGGCTGCTATCTCTCAGCCACCATTCTGTGCATAGTAAGTGGTGGCTGTTACCAACCCCTGTCAGTGACAGAAAGCTCAGTTGTACAGAGTACTGAGTATAGATATACCTGTCAGTCAGTACTGGGGCATCATTACAGGCACTGCATACTATGCACTAAGCAGTAACAGTGACTGAAACCATGCCAGCTTCGCCACTATGACTGAAAGCCCAAGGCTGCAGGGAAGAATACAGTTAAGTTCCTCCTGGCAGTGGGGCTCTCAGTGCAGCAACAGCACGACAACAGAACCAATATCTGTAGGTTAATAGCTTTTTTAACAGGTTCCTTAAAACGATATCCTTAATGTAGAAGACTTGTTCAGTACTAATAAAACATAGCAGCTTTCTTCTTAAAACAGTTACAAAAGTACTACAAAAGTTATGTGAAGCATTGCAAAACTGTATTTTATCAATTTTTGTACACCACTTTAGAACATTTCTATGGTCCAAGTACTTAAAGGATTATTCCCAAAGCAATCATAATGTACACATTTTAATTCTTTTGTGCCAATATAACCCATTTAGAATCCATCTTGTAGTTTGAGTATGTCCTGGTTGATCATGCATAGTGCAAACTCTCTTAGGCATCATTCAGAGATATGTGAAGCACATACGTGTTCCATGTTTGATTTTCTCCAATAGAACATGTACACATTCAAATCTAGAATATTATTCACTAGTAGTGATGGGCTGTCCCGCTGATACCCAAATTGGCGGGTCCAGCCAGATTATAAGAAACAAACAAACAAAAAACAAAAAATAAATGGTTCTGGCCAGGAATTGATCCCTGATATCTGCCCAGGCGTTGGCCCCAATATAAGTCTATGGGGACCGAAATCCATAACTTTAAAATAGTGGTAGAAAGGATGGAGGGATTAGAATAAGGGCTTTATACTTACCAGTCTCCCACGCTGCTGTAACACTACTTTGGGGCTGCTCATTAATCTAAGGCATATGCACTGCTTCCTCGGCCTACCGGCAATCCTGGTGCCTGTGAATGGTTGCAGTGAGATCGCACCCCTACCCTATATAAAAGCGTTTCTGACTAAAACCAATCACAGATGCTGTATGTCCCTATCATCTTGTAAAAGATAAATAAAAAAAATTGGCTTAGGGTCCCCCAATATTATGATACCCAGCACAGATAAAGCATATGGCTACAGGTTGCAGCCACCAGTCATGTGCTTATCTTGGCTGTGTATAAAAATAAGAGTGATCACATGCGGCTTTTTAAAAATTATTTAAATAAATAATTTTAGAAAACAGCGTGCGGTCCCTTCCCCAATTTTAAAACCCAGCCATGATAAAGCCAACAGCTGGAGGCTGGTATTCTCAGAACTAAACCACAAGAAAAAGGAATTATCCTCTAAAAATTCAGAAAAATTCCCAGTAAGAAAGGGCAACAATGTTTACCTGCCCAGGCCACAGAAACAAATGGACACACAGGATACAGCAAAACCCCTTAATAAAGATGGAGGCAACAGGTGCAAAATACTGATGGAGCAACCACTCTCACATTGCCACTTCATGAATGGGGTGATTGCTTAGTATTAAAATTGCACACAAATCACTTTTATAGGGCACCAGTTTTGCTGCATCCTGTGAGTGTATTTGTTGCTGTGGCCTGGGCAAGTAAACAGGGCTGGTATTCTCAGGGTGGAGAGACCCATGGTTATTGGGCCCCAGGATAAAAATTGCAGCCAGCAGTTGCCCAGAATTGTCCCTTCCATTAGATGAGATAATCCCAGACCTTTACCCGGCTCATCCCAACTGCCCTGGTGCAGTGGCATCAAGGTAATAAGGTATTAATGATAGCTCACAGCTGCCACTAAGCCCTAAGCTAGTAATGGAGAGGGTCTGTGAGACCTCCCCATTACTAATCTGTAAGTAAAAAGAAATAAAGGATTTTTTGGGTGTTTGTGTTTTATTTAAAACCCCTCCGTTTCTCCAGTTTATAAACCCCCAAAACACCCAGTTCCGACATAATCCAAATGAGGTCCCACGATGATTCCAGCTCTGCTACATAATAAAGTGACAGTGCTTAGGCACAGAACATGTTTACACACTGTAGGATTCAGATAGAGAAAGACTGAGCTGCATTGATGAGTGGTGACATCACTCAGTTTATTTGCAGTCACAGCTGGAGGTTCCCACGTTACCCCAGGTTTGACCGCAGGTAAACTGTCCTCAGGTGACCTCATTAAACTCTGTGACCTCACTTAGGTGAACATAACAAAACAATCACTGATCTTGGGGAGACCAGCCAGAGAAAACACTGCCGGCAGCCAGCGAGGGCGCTCAAGACAGTGAAATCCTAGGTACATTGCCCCCTGGGAAATATGCAAATCAAAAAGGTCCGTGGAGCCTCTGTTAAGAGTCTCAACACAGAAACCAGCCAGATATCCCTCCAGGAAGGGCCCAGCCACGGGGTGACTCTTTTTAGGAGACCACCATAACCACCATATTAAGTGGCCCTTTTAGTCAATATCCAACTTTTTGACAAGTTTAAAGATATGACAAAAGAAATACCAAGGCCAGGTATCCTTCCACAGACAGCCGTTTCGGGGTATTGCACCTCATCAGTGTGAAGTAGGATTCTGGCCGGGTGGGAGCAATGCCTAGTAGACCAACAAAACAAAACAGTCACTGAAAACACTGCCGGCAGCCAGCGAGGGCGCTCAAGACAGTGAAATCCTAGGTACATTGCCCACTTAGGGGAAGTCACTGAGTTTACAGACCTGCATCTCAGGACAGAAAAGCTTAAATTTATACACCATATTCCTGCAGCTAATGTGCATCTTTACGCAAAAAAATAAATCATCAAAACATGATGCAGTGTTGATGCGATAGTGATGCAATTGTTTTGCCAAGATATGCAGATTTGGTGCAGAAATATGGTGTAAAAATGTCAGCACCAAATTGGCATCTCTTGGCCAAAAAATGCAGAAAAACAGTTCTGATGCTGTTTTGATGCAGTTTTCTGCCAGGAGGTGCTGATGCTGAAATGTTTGCACCAGATTTCAGCACCAAATTTGCTCCTTACGGCCGAAAACCACACTGAAATGACATCAAAACCATTTTTGTACATTTTTTTTGCCAAGAGATGCAGATTTGGTGCTGAAATTTTTACACCATATTCCTGCACCAAATCTGCATCTCCTGGGAAAAAACGCATGAAAGCCACATCATAATGCTTGTGGTTTTGATGCATTTCTTTGCCAGTTCCTCGTGGATTATGTCAGACTTGGGTGCTTTGAGGATTAATAAAGGGGAGAAAGAGGATGGTTTTGTAAATTTTATTTCAAATAAAGGATATTTTCATTTTTTTCTTGTTTTATTTCTTTTCCTTAACAGATTAGTAATGGAAGAGTCTCATAGATGCCTCCCATTACTAATCTAGAACTTAGTGGCAGCTGTGAGCTGTCATTAATCCCTTAATACCCCGATTGCCACCGCACCAGGGCAATCGGAATGAGTCAGATAAGGTTCCAAGATTATCTAACGGATGCGATAATCCTGGGTGGCTGCAGGCTGCTATTTTTAGGCTGGGGGGCAATTAACCATGGGTCTCCCCATCCTGAGAATACCAGCCCTCAGCTGTCGGCTTTATCATGGCTGGGTATCAAAATTGTGTGGGACAGCATGTCAATTTTAAAATTAATTATCTAAATAATTTAAAAAACCCTGTAGGGGTCCCTTTTATTTTGATACTCAGCCAGTACATGGCTGGGGCTACAGCATGTAGCCGTATGCTTTATCTGCGCTGGGTATCTTAATATGGGAAACCCTACAGCATTTATTTATTTATTTATTTTGACACTAATATAGACATGCTCACAACGCCTGTGATTGGTTGCAGTCAGAAATGCTGTTACAAAGGGTGGTGGGCACTGTCTGACTGCAACCAATCAGAGAGGCCGGGACTGCCGATGGGAAGTGTTTTCGTATTTTATTTCTTTTCCTTAACAAATTAGTAATGGAGGGATCTCATAGATGCCTCCCTTTACTAATCTAGAACTTAGTGGCAGCTGTGAGCTGTCATTAATCCCTTAATACCCCGATTGCCACCGCACCAGGGCAATCGGAATGAGTCAGGTAAGGTTCCAAGATTATCTAACAGATGCGACAATGCTGGTTGGATGCAGGCTGCTATATTTAGGCTTGGGGGCTTTTAACCATGGATCTCCCCATCCTGAGAATATCAGCCCTCAGCTGTCGGTTTTATCATGGCTGGGTATTAAAATTGCGTGGAACCGCATGTCATTTTTAAAATTAATTATCTAAATAATTTAAAAAACCCTGTAGGGGGTCCCTTTTATTTTGATACACAGCCAGTACATGGGTAGGGCTACAGCCTGTAGCCGTATGCTTTATCTGTGCTGGGTATCTTAATATGGGAAACCCTACACCATTTATTTATTTATTTTGACACCAATATAGACATGCTCACAACGCCTGTGATTGGTTGCAGTCAGAAATGCTGTTACACAGGGTGGGGGGCGCTGTCTGACTGCAACCAATCAGAGATGCCGAGACTGCCGATGGGCGGGGGAAGCAGTGCATATGTATGAAGGATAATGAGTGGCTCTGGAAGTAGTATGAGTGCTCCGAAAGTAGTGTTACAGCTGCGCGGAAGACTGGTAAGCATAATGCACCTGCTTTTCTCTTTTTTTCTTTGTTTCTTTTTTTTTCATTACCCAAGTTGCCGGATCCAGATAGTTACCTGAAGTTCCCAGGGGTCTGTGCATAGCTACTATTGAACCCGCGTAGATCTGGACTTCTGGTCTGAACATCACTATTCACAAGTCCATGTTTTTTTACGATGCAAGTGTGAACAAAAATATGACGCAGACATCTCTATTTTTTAACTGAGCCTTGGATCAAAATTAACCATATAAGTCAATAGTCCATGAAACTCATGGACAGCATGCCAATAGGATCTGAGTTCAGTCCATGTGTGGTCAGTTAATAACATTGTAATGTGTAGGAGAAGTTTTTTCATTTATTTATTTTTTTATTTGTGAAAATTACTACTGGAAAGCTAATTAAAAAAATGAACACTCTTACCAAATAGGAATGCAAATTGAATGAAAAAAAATAACGTTTTGATTTCTTCCATATGATAAAAATCACTGAAATTTAAATGAAAAATTATGTGGCAACCTGCCAGCACAGCTGTGTTGTGTTTAGAACAGAGCTTCTACTGTGAAGGATTATATCACAGAGTAGGTGAAGCCTCCTACATTACAGTGCAGGAGCTCATAAAAGGAAGCAGAAGTGACTATATTTTGGTTACTAATAAGTGATTTACTGCAGGATGGGTCTCTGTATAGAGGGGCTAAGAAGAGAGATATACTCCAAGAGGGAGTTTAGAGTAGCTTAGAGAAAACATACACTACAAGATGGGGCTATATACAGGGATGGAGAATATCTCCTACATTATGAGCATGAATATGGGACTGAGAATAGTTGAGCTGTGCTTCATGGCTGTTGGTGTGAAACAGCAATATCAAACTGTGAATGTTGCTCTATTGATGTATATTACTTGGGTGTATCTTCTGCCATATGTCTCAATAGAGCAGCATTTGAGATTTTTGGAAACTGATGTGACAGCAGCAGAAAACAGACCCATTTCTGCATTGTCATTGTGAAAAATAGTTGATTTCTGCTAGAACCTGCTAATGATTTAAACCAAACTGCAGATTATAGCTGGTAAAAGATAAAATCAGTCAGACAGGGTACTCATTTATATATACCTGCGATGTCACGGCCCGGCGACGAGTAAAGATGAGCCAAATAACCCCTTTGCCCCGTGGGTGCTACACAGACAGTACAAAGAAGAATAAGATAAAATGATTTCTACACATAGATGAGCTTGATGTAAACTCAGATAGGACTAGATAGGAGCACAAAAAGAGGGGGAGGGGTCCGCAGCACCAAGGAGAAGCAGAGTGCTACTGGGAAATATAGCTTTTTGCAGATAAGAAAGGACCGCCAATTCTGCTCTGAAGGTGGATGCACCCGGGGCAGATAGAGATTAAATAAGACACAAAGGTGCAAGAAAGAAACCTTATGTTGGGCTCAATCTATATATTAACATTCAGCATGCAATACATTTGCTTTAAAACAAATAATGTGATTCTGGGAATAATGCTTCACCAGGTTCAAATATAGCCAATAACTTATGGTAATTTCAACAGCAAGGAGCTCTGCATCTCTGAGAAATTAGAGCAAATATACCAGATTCAGAAAGCAGTAATGGGAAATTATTTAAAGAAAATATAAAGCCTGAAAAAATAGGAGAAATGTTGAAGAAACCTAAACCTTCAACATGAAAACATCCCATAAGGGGAACTGCTACAAAAGATATGCCAGAGGACGTCTTGCTGTTTAAGCTTCACCTAAATAGTTTTCGCTCATGCATTGCCTTTGGGAAAACCCTAGGCAGTTGGAAGGAAACAGGTAAAATAGTTCCAACCATCTGCAGGTTTCCAGCTACAGGTAAGCCCCAAAGAAATCAAATACTAATATATCTGCCTCACTGACCTGCGCTCTGGATACGGTTAAATTGGACTAATGGCACCTTGATAATACTTGGGAGCCAGGCAGCATATACGTCTGCCAAGATTTTAGTAAGCAAAGCTAGTTTGATATGTCATATTAGAATTACTGAGATAACAGGAGAGAGAGGGAAAACGACTGTATACTGAAGAGATTAGGGAAAACGTGGAGTGATATGAATATTACAGCAATTAGTTCAATCCCTCATCCTGATTGTCAGCACAATGGTTTAGGATTGTAGGGATTAAGCGTTAAGCAGTGGGAAAGGGTGAAAATAAAGTATTTATAAGTTTGGTGTAGACAGAGTATGATGCACATCTCCACCACAAGGTCAATCAATGGTGAGTTATATTTCACATGAATCATGGCATGCCAAAATCAGGAGTGAGCTCAAGAGAATTGTCAGATATCTATAAATTGCATGTGCAGCTCCTTGCACTTGTCCGCATCATGGGCGGACTACGTGCCATTTGGTACAATTGGTTGTGGCATTTTCTTATTTCCAAAGTGGATGAAAACTAAATGGGCAAAAGAAGGAAAATCAGTTGTGACTAGTGATGGGTGAAGCCAAATTGTAAAGATCGGGGTCTACACCTCAGGATGTAACAGAGCTGGGATCCTCTTGGGACGTCGTGATGTGGATTACGTTGGACCTGCAGGGATGTTTTGGCAAAAGAGGTGATTTTTTTTGTTTATTTAATTATTTATTTATTTTTTTTTAATCAAGGATTTTTCTCTGTTTTGTGTTTATTTAATTTGACGTACACAATTAATAATTGTAGGGTTTTATAGACCCCTTACCTTTACTAATCCAGGACTTCATGGCAGGTGTGATTTTTTTTTTCACAAATCACAGCTGTCATTACCTCTTATATTTCCCTAATTGCCTCCACACCAGGGAAATCCGGATGAGCCAGGCAAAGCACAGGGATTGCAGCATCCAATGGAGATAAGAATTCTGGGGCGGCTGCAGGCTGCTATTTTTAGACTGGGGAGGGCCCAATAACTATGGGCCTCCCCAGCCTGAGAATATCAGCCCCCTATAATGTCATATTTGAATTCCCATTTTGCTTCCTTTTGCAGCCCCCTAGCCCTTACTAACACCATTTTATAGCACTTAAGTTTGGGTCCACATAGACATATAATAATAATTTTATTCATTTATACAGTGCTATTAATTCCACAGTGCTTTACATACATTGGCAACACTGTCCCCATTGGGGCTCACAATCTAGTCCCTATCTGTATGTCTTTGGAGTGTGGGAGGAAACCAGAGTACCCAGAGGAAACCGACGCAAACATGGGAAGAACATACAAACTCCTTGCAGATGTTGTCCTTGGTGGGATTTGAACCCAGGACCCCAGCGCTGCAAGACTGCAGTGCTAAGCACTAAGCCACTGGTTGGTGGTATCCAAGATCAAGTTTGGATCAAGTGGGGTCATGAACCAGACTTATTTTTGAAGTCCAGCTGGACCCGTATGCCGGCTCACAAATCTCTACTTGTGAACTTTCGCATTGACTCACATTTGTCTGAATGCAGTCTTATGTACAGAAGGACAGCAAATGGACTGGAGTTTATTGTACATTTTGCCACATAATGCAATAACTTGTTAGATTGATTATGTTTTAAAGAAAATCTGTCAAAAGGTTTTTGTAATTTAATCTGAGTAGGAGCAAAAACTCTGATTTTAGCGATGTATCACTTGCTAAAAAGATTGATGTAGATTCGATAGAATCCCTGTTTTCTCTGCTGTAGATGTCGCAATGCTATGAATGCTGAGTGGTGTATAACCTCACCCGTACCATTGACTTGTAGCTTCTTGTGTACCTTGTGCATTGTCAACAAACTGCTAATCAGTTGTGGTGGTGGGGTTACACAGATTAGCTTTACTGCTCTGCATGTGAGACACCTAGTTTTGAAGTGATAATCTCCTGCTGATAAAACACTTATTGTATTGAAACTACAACACACAGACTAGTAAGTGATAAATCACTGGAATCAGGTTCTCTCTCTCTATATTACATTGGAGATCATAATTAGAGAACAACACACAATTTCCTGAATGTTAAGCTCATTGTGTAATCCTATGTGATTATGTCCTAACATGAGTAAACTCGCAGTATTTTAAGATTATTTCATAAATTGAATTTATTTTAAAGCACATAATAAAAATGTAAATGAGCTAAATGAAAATTAACATGTATCAAAATTAGAGAACACTTTCGGATACCTGCAAGTTATTGGTGTTAATCTGGCACCTGGTGCTAATTTCCTTAATTATCTGTCAAACCCTATGTAACTGACAGCCTAACTTTCCAGTTTCCACTCACTTTGAAAAAATGGTGTGCGGTTCCAAAGTGACTGAAAGCCTCTGGCAGCAGGTTGTCCAGATGAAGGCCAAAGGGATGACCCTATCAGCCAAAGCAAGAGAAGTTGGTTGTTCCAAGTTTGTGATTTCGAGAATATTACATCTTTACAATATCACAAAATCTTTCAAGTCTCCCAAGAAGGCTGGTCACACTCAAAAGAGAAATGCAAGAGAGGAAAGGATAATGCGGAGAATCTCCATGGGTAATCGTTTCAACACTGCAGCTGGAATTTCTCACCAGTTCAGCACTGAACAGGGTAAGGACTGTCTCGTCATACAGTGTCACAACGTTTAAAATCATTTGGACTGAAAGCCCACTCTGCAGTGACCAAACCTCTCATTAGCAGAAAGAATCAAAAAGCTAGACTCACCTTTGGTGAGGGGCATGTTTTGTAGACGGGAGAAGTGGTCCACAGTTAATTTTAAAAAGCAAGTTTCATTTATTTGGGTCTGATGGGAAACATTATGCTCATTGACAAAATGAAGAAAGACTGAAAACAAAGTGTGTTAAGAAGTCAGTGAAAGGTGGTGGAGAAAGTGTCATGGTTTGGGGAATGTTTTCTGCAGCAGGAGTTGGACCTCTCATACAGCTACATGGCAAGGTGAATGCAAGTGTGTATCAGAACCTTTTTCAAAACATGTGGTTCCTTACTTGTGCTCATCACTCAATCAGCCAGCAATTTATATACAGGACAATGCCCCCTGTCACACAGCAAAACAACTAAAGCAGTTCCTTGGAATAGAAAACATTGAAACAATGAAATGGTCAGCCTAGAGTCCTGATCTAACCCCAATAGAAAACCTCTGGAGAATCCTTGATAATAAAGTTATGGCCAAGAACTCACAACAATGAAAGAACTGTGGAAGAGACTCAAAAAACAGTGGATGAAAATCACACCAGAGCAGTGTGAGAGACTAGTGATGTCCTGTGGCCACAGATGTGCTGAATTCAATCAGAGCAAAAGCCCAAACACTTCCTACAGTCATTGATGATCATTGGTAAAACAGTAAAACAGCAGTGATGATGAAATTCAACTGAGAAGCCATAGGTGTACTATTGGTACATCGTGACACCTATGGAGTATACATGAGTGATTATATAGTGTATCTGGAGCATTTAATTGATTGTACTTGATCCACTAAGTGACATCCATAAATTACTGTAACAGAAAATATTATTGATACTTAAAAATGCTATTATCAAAGTGGTGACTAGTGATGGGCGAATACTAAAATATTTGGGTTCGAAATACTAGTCTCAAATATTTTTTACTATTTTTCTATTTGTTACAAATATCAAAACTAATGCAAGTCAATGGGGAGCTCAAATTATTTCCCTGCAGATTCTCCAATAATGTCTGGCAGGGCTGTAAAAATGCTGAAATGGATTTAAAAGTGCTGAAATTGAATGGGAAGATACCTGGATGCATCTCTGAAACACAGGTCGCTTCTGTGAACAATGTTGTCAGAGTATTAAGGCCACTTTACACGCAACGACATCGCTATGGGGTCACGGAATTCGTGACACACATCCGGCCTCGTTAGCGACGTCATTGCGTGTGAAATGCAGAAACGACTGTTAACGATCAAAAATACTCACCATATCGTTGCTCGTTGACACGTCGTTCTAATCTCAAATATCGTTACTGCTGCAGCTACGATGTTGTTCGTCGTTCCTGCAGCAGCACACATCGCTATGTGTGACACCGCAGGAACAAGGAACATCACCGTCCCTGCGGCCGCCCGCAATGAGAAAGGAAGGAGGTGGGCGGGATGTAACGGCTGCTCATCTCCACCTCTCCGCTTCAATTGGGCGACCGCTTAGTGACACCGCTGTGACGCCGCACGAACCGCACCCTTAGAAAAGAGGCGGGTCACTAGCAACAGCGGCGTCGCTAGGCAGGTAAGTCTGTGTGATGGCTGTTAGTGATGTTGTGCGCCACGGGCATCCATTTGCCCGTGACACACAAACGACGGGGGTGGGTACGCTTGCTAGTGTGATGCCCTGGGCAAGCCAGGGGTCACAGGTCACAACACCACCACACCCCACACTCCAGGTAGGCACATCACAGCTAAACTACAAATCCTTGTTGCCTTCCTCCAGAGGCTGATGATCCACACCAGGGGGTGGGCCAGGCGGTTGGCTCCGCCCACCGAGGAGGTCACAGTTCTGGAGGCGGGGGAAACCAGGCAGTCAGCTCAGGGACGAGCTTGAGTAAACAGCAGTTAAGCCCAGGCAGGGCAAGAGTGAAGTCTAGCTGAGGGCTAGAAAGGAGTAAACAACTAAGTGAAAGTGGAAAAAGTGGAAAAGGAAGGAAAGCCTGAAGGGTCCAGCTTTGTGTAGGGCCAGATCAGCAAGGTCAGCGACGGCGGTGACCGTCTGGAGTGGGACCATTTGGAAGTTCCTGGAAGGACCTCGTTGGCTGTGTGCCCGGTGGTCTGGAGCAGTGTTCCGAAGGACAGTCAGCACCAGGGAGGGGCCTCTCGGACCCCGGCAAGGCTAGGAGTCGCCAAATTTGCCGAATCCGTCAGTGAAGGGGACGTAGATCCCCCAACAACCAAGTCCCGATTGAAGGCAACAGCTCAACCTGAAGCAGAGAGACACCGCCACCGCCAAGGCACCAGTTTCTCAGGGCCAGCGCCTGCGGGCAAAGTGTAGAGCTCCTCCGGCCCAGATTGTAGTCGGGGAGCGGGTAACCGGAGGGAATCCACCGCTACCACAAGTCAACCATAGGTGCAAGGAAGAGGGACATCACCGTCAACTACCGGGAGTGCAGGTGCAGCCGTCTGTGGGACCGTCCTACCAGCCGTTTGGTTTACCGTACAAACTGTGTCCGTGTCTCAGGCTGAGTGAGTACCACAGTGCCGCAAGGCACAGCGCTGCCCCCGCGTCCCTGCGCCTACCAGGCCCCGCACCTCACAACCCATCACCGGGCCCCGGGATCACCAACCCCTACCCACGGAGGGGCAACACAACACCTGGCTGCTCCCCATCACCATCCCCGGGATCCCCATCCAGAGCAGCGGTGGTGCAATCACCACAACCGTGGGTGGCGTCACGAACTATAACAATCCCCACACCCAACAAACCCCTTTCACTCACGGGCGAGGAGTGCCGCTCGAGAAACCCCCGGGATCCGGCCTAGGGCTCGAGCCACCACTGAGCAGCGGCCGCCGGACCCGAGCAGAAGGGGGCGAGCGCGGTGTGCTGACACCCTCCTCCCCGCCCGCGACAACTTGGCGTCATGACCAGGATTTTACCGCTCTGCCGTCTGGTAGAGGTGCGCCTTGTTACCGCCGGAGGTATCCGGCAGAAAAATTGCAGAAGCCGCCATCTTTGGCGCGAAAAGTTTCCGCTCGAGCTTCTTCTCGAGCAGTAGAGGCGCGAAGGCCAAAACCCCGCCCCGAGAGAGGAGGGGCCGGAAAGAGCTAAGGGGGACGCGATGGCGGCTGGCCGCATGTAGCTGCGGCTATAAAAGCAGGGACGCCAGGACCCTGCAAGCATACCGTTCCTGGAAAGAAAAGAGAAAGTCACCATGTGGATGCCATCCCGAAACACCGTGGCCCCCGCGCCGGGAACCGCAGCGTGGGTGGAAATCCGGACCGCGCAGCTCCACCTAAGGCTGCAGGTCAAGATGCAGCTCCTCTTGGAGGAGTGGGAGACCGACATGGCGGACGTTATAGCCACCGTGCGGAGACGCGAGGAGGAAGCGGAGGAAGGGAGGGTGAGTGACCCACGCCCCTATGTCCCGGAGGGACCGGTCGCTGCGGCTGAGGGACCCGGTCCAAGCCCTCTCCCCCCGTCGCCTCCCTCGCCACCCGTCTCGGAGGCCATGACCCCGCCACTAGGCCCGCTACCACCGTCACCGGTAGCGATACCCAGCCCGTCCGCCCCAGCGGACCGACCTGTAGCCGGAGCCCATAGCAAACCGGAGGTGTTGCCATGGAAGGCCCCGAAGAGTGTGCCAGAGACAGTCCCCGAGCAGTTTCCCGAGCCGGAGCCGATGACCAGCTCCGAGCCGAAGGCCCAGCTGCGGAAAGCCCCTGTGCCCATTCCCCACACCTCGGCTGAGGTGGCGCCGGGTTGTTGCTGCAGGGCAGCGCCCAAGGCCATGACACCGCGGGATACGCCGCCCACCTTCCTGACAGTGGGTAACGTTCTGGATGTCCCGCGGGGCCCGACCCGTGCGCCGGAGCTGGCAGCAGCGCCATATTGGGAAAGGGAGCCGACAAAGCTGGGCCTGGAGATCGCGGAGAGGGAGAGAAGGAAAGCCGAGCTGGTGGCCCGAGCCATTCGGGAAAAGGAAAATCTGCGGCAAGCGACCTTCCGTGTCCGGGGCCCGTTGTACGAGGGGCAGGTGAGGCGGTTTGATGTCCGCCGGGGCTACGGGTTTATATATGAACCGGGCCTGGAGGCCGAAGTGTTTGTAGCCCGGCGGGATGTGAATGCCCACCTGCCCGAGGAGCATCCTGGCCGTAACCTCATACCGGGAGACATGGTGCGGTACACCCGACACTGCGGAGAGAGGGGGTGGTTTGCCCTGGATGTAAAGCTCAGGAGCAGCAAAGAGAGCAAGGTGAGCCCTGCACCCCCTCCCTCAGATGAAGCAGCAGAAGGGCCGGAGTAGGGCAGCGGAG
Source organism: Anomaloglossus baeobatrachus (assembly GCF_048569485.1). NCBI lineage: Eukaryota > Metazoa > Chordata > Amphibia > Anura > Aromobatidae > Anomaloglossus > Anomaloglossus baeobatrachus. Next base: position 586,525,592 of record NC_134355.1, read on the forward strand.
CACCGTTGTCCAGTCCCCGTTGGGACCACCACTGTTTGTTGAAAAGTTGAAAAATGAAAATGATAATTACCGAGAAGTTACCTGATTGTCTGTAGTGATTGAACCGGCCGGAGCCGGCACCGTTGTCCCCGTGGGGACCGTTTAAAAATGGCATGGGAACTATCCATGGACAAGCCCGTGAACTTGCAGGGCAACCACAGACGTTAGTGGCTTGTAAATATGTTGGTTACCGTTACCGATTTCCGCAGTGCCGCCTCCGGAGAGGCAGGTTGGAGGGAGGGCCCTCAGCAGAGCAGGCTGGGGCCCAGCCACCAAAGGAACCGGTGGCTACCCTCTGGAGGGAAGGACAGATCCCGCTCGGGTACCGTGTGCTGGACTGTGGGTCAAGGGGTGCTGCCTGGGTTTTAGGGGCAGCATCAGGGCCAGGTTGCTTGGGTGGGAGAGAGCGGAAACCGTAACCGTAAACTGTTGCAACGTTAAAAGCAAATGTGCCTCCCGTCTTGGGAAGAGTTATTAAAAATGTATATATGTTGATTTTCCAAATGTTATCTTTTTCAGAAAAATAAAACCGGTGTAGGACGGCAGCCCGCGGACGGTCTGCATTTTGCTAAGGGGGAATGTGACGCCCTGGGCAAGCCAGGGGTCACAGGTCACAACACCACCACACCCCACACTCCAGGTAGGCACATCACAGCTAAACTACAAATCCTTGTTGCCTTCCTCCAGAGGCTGATGATCCACACCAGGGGGTGGGCCAGGCGGTTGGCTCTGCCCTCCGAGGAGGTCACAGTTCTGGAGGCGGGGGAAACCAGGCAGTCAGCTCAGGGACGAGCTTGAGTAAACAGCAGTTAAGCCCAGGCAGGGCAAGAGTGAAGTCTAGCTGAGGGCTAGAAAGGAGTAAACAACTAAGTGAAAGTGGAAAAAGTGGAAAAGGAAGGAAAGCCTGAAGGGTCCAGCTTTGTGTAGGGCCAGATCAGCAAGGTCAGCGACGGCGGTGACCGTCTGGAGTGGGACCGTTTGGAAGTTCCTGGAAGGACCCCGTTGGCTGTGTGCCCGGTGGTCTGGAGCAGTGTTCCGAAGGACAGTCAGCACCAGGGCAGGGGCCTCTCGGACCCCGGCAAGGCTAGGAGTCGCCAAATTTGCCGAATCCGTCAGTGAAGGGGACGTAGATCCCCCAACAACCAAGTCCCGATTGAAGGCAACAGCTCAACCTGAAGCAGAGAGACACCGCCACCGCCAAGGCACCAGTCTCTCAGGGCCAGCGCCTGCGGGCAAAGTGTAGAGCTCCTCCGGCCCAGATTGTAGTCGGGGAGCGGGTAACCGGAGGGAATCCACCGCTACCACAAGTCAACCATAGGTGCAAGGAAGAGGGACATCACCGTCAACTACCGGGAGTGCAGGTGCAGCCGTCTGTGGGACCGTCCTACCAGCCATTTGGTTTACCGTACAAACTGTGTCCGTGTCTCAGGCTGAGTGAGTACCACAGTGCCGCAAGGCACAGCGCTGCCCCCGCGTCCCTGCGCCCACCAGGCCCCGCACCTCACAACCCATCACCGGGCCCCGGGATCACCAACCCCTACCCACGGAGGGGCAACTCAACACCTGGCTGCTCCCCATCACCATCCCCGGGATCCCCATCCAGAGCAGCGGTGGTGCAATCACCACAACCGTGGGTGGCGTCACGAACTATAACAATCCCCACACCCAACAAACCCCTTTCACTCACGGGCGAGGAGTGCCGCTCGAGAAACCCCCGGGATCCGGCCTACGGCTCGAGCCACCACTGAGCAGCGGCCGCCGGACTCGAGCAGAAGGGGGCGAGCACGGGCGGGGCCGCGACACTAGCGATGTCGCTGTGTGTAAAGTTCCTTTTAATCCACTTTGATGTGCTGTCCCCACCTATTTGTGATAAGCAGCGCAGGTAATGTAGACATCTGTGTGCCTCATCTTGCCTAGTTATTAAACATAGAGGCTCCCTCAGGATGTTTTCTTAAAATTGTTTAACTAAATATTAAAAAAAATGACATGGGCTCCGGCCAATTTTTGCTAACCAAAGCAGATAAAGCAGACAGCTAGAGACAGGTATTTTCAGGCTGGGAAGATCCATGGGTATTGGTTAAAAAAAGCAGCCCACAGCGGCCCCACAATCGGGGCATCCATTAGATGTGCGAAGTGTGGCACTGTACTCCGCTCATTCTGATTTCCCTGGTGTGGTGGCAATCGGGGTATTGTATGTGATTGATGACAGCTGTGATTTGTCAAAAATCACAGCTGCCATCAAGTCCAGGGTTGGTAATGGAGACGTGTTGATGGGATCCCCCCGTTACCAACCCTGTAAGTAAAAAGAAACAAAAACATAAACAGACAAAAATCCTTTATTTTAGATAATAAAACACACCCTTTTCCCCAATTTATGAACTCCCAAAACACCCCCACAGTTCCTGCATAATCCATATGACATACGGCAATCTCGACTCTGCTAGATCTGGAGGCCAATGGTGAGCAGTGAAATTAGAACAAATGGCTGCTCAGGTACACACTGAGAGCAGCGTGGGAGTTGCTAGAAGTAACCTCAGGTGAACTCAGTGCCGGACTGTGTGACTGCATGTCATGGCGGCAGTGCAGTCCAACAGCCTGGTACTGAGTCACGTGAGGTCACTTCTGGTGGTTCTCATGGTACCTTCTGTGTGAGTCGCCAGCTATGACCTCAGATGAACTCAGTGCCAGACTGTTGGACTGTGTGACATTGCGACAGCGCAGTCTAGCAGTCCGGTAGCTGTGAGGTTTGAAAACCTTAAAGGAGCCTTTAAGTTTACTGGAGTTCCCAGCTGTTGGGACATCTGGTGGCTGTGAACTATTACCAGAGTTCACAACCTCCTGGTGTCTCAACAGCAATTCAACAATTAGGTCACCGGAGATCAAACTTTGGGGCTCCTCTGCTGTTTTCAGTGAACTTAGTTGAACCTGTTGCCGGACTACCAGACTGTTGAATTGTGCAACACGGCCACATAGCAGTCCAGCAATCCAGTAGTGGGTTCAACTGAGTTCTCTTAGGGCAGCCGAGTGTGAACTCCGATGACCTGACTGCCAGATTGCCAGACTGCTTCACCACTATGTCCCACAATCTGATAGCAGATTCACTGGTGGTCACATTTGGTACCATGTCAACCTGGCTGTGAACTCCAAGTGACTACTGTTCCCAGCCGGATCGCCATTGCCCTCAGTGTTTCCCAAGAGCTACAGTGATTGGTTGCATTTTCCATCACCGCACCTTCTGTATGCAGCAGAGCTGAGTTTGTCGTGGGACATCGTGTGGATTACGTAGAACCTGCAAGGGTGATTTTGGATTTACTAAATTGATGAAAGAGGGTGTGTTTTTTTATTACTTAAAATAATGGAGTTTTCTGTGCTTGTGTTTTTTTTTCCTTTTTAGTTACAGTGTTGGTAGTGGGGGTGTCTCATAGAAAACTCTCCATTACCAACCTAGGACTTGATGGCAGCTGTGATTTTTGATAAATCACAGCTGACATCAACTGCATATGTTACCAAAATTGTCACTCTATCAGGGCAATGAGGATGACGAGCGTATAATGCCACAACTGGCGCATCTAATGCTTGAGCATACCAGTCCCCAGCTGTCTGTTTTATCTGTGCTGGTTATGAAAAATGGGCAGGAGCTCATGTTACTTTTTTTTTTTTTAAATAATTTAAAAAAAACATTGTGAGTGAGACATTATTTTTGAAAACAAGCAAAGATAAAGCACACAGCTGGGTGCTGCAGCACAGTTGCGCAGGATACCACAAATATCAGTGGGACCACATGTCATTTTTTTTCCCACTGCGCTTATGTGCCGCTCTCCGCGTCAGCAGCCGGGCTGCTCGGATCTGGATCCGCGGTGGCTCGAGGGATGTCCGGACCTGGGGGGGGGGGTTATGCAGCCACTCGAATAAAAAGGGGTGTATGTACAGGGGATGGTTTGGTTAACGTTCGTGACGCCACCCGTGGTGTGTGGTAAGGGTAAAGTACCACCGCTACGGCTGGGCGTACCCGGTGACGATGGTGTGGGCAGCCAGGTGTTTAACCCCTCCTCGGGTAGGGGGGATGCCCCGGGACTCGGTGATGGTGTTGGGGAGGTGCCGTTGGGCCGGTGAGGGTTAATTGTGTACTCACTCAGTCTATTAATGCTGACGCTGACAACCGTGGTAAACCAAAGTTCTTGATGCCACTGCAGCAAGGAGGAAGCATGCCGGGATCCCGTGCCCTTTGGTGTTGCTTGTTAGCCTGTGACCTTGACCTTGGCACCTTTCTCTGTAGTTGGTCCCCTTTAGCTTAGAACTAAACGGGTTCTGCTTACCCATATGGCTTACGGAGTGAGCTTGCTCTCAGGGTTCACGCTTGGGATTTTCTTGACTAGGCAGTGGGAAAGTCCTATCCCCCTCATTGCACTAGTACCCTGATTTTGGAGTGGGTGGAGAACGGATCTTGAAGGCTCCATCGGGTGAATTAACACGACGGCTGAAGCTACTTCCTGGCCTGCGGTCCACGTATCCCGTCGTGCCTTGGTCCCTTCCCGGTGAGGTTGCAAGTCCACCAGCTGTCCTCCTTGACAGTCCGTGCCCCTTGTCATGATCCCCTGCCACAGGGGTCCAGCTCCTTCCAGGCCCAGACCAACGTCTACCACCTACTAAACGAGGAGACCAGCTCCTCACCGCTCCTCTCTTTCACCTCCAACACTACACTGTCTGTCTCCTGACACTCCTGACCTCCCCTTAATCAACCCCTCAAGTGGCCAGCCCTATTTCCTTCAGGCCGTCCAGTGGTGTGTCTGGTGGGTGTGGTGAAGAGTGTTCCTAGGGTTTTGATTAGCTTGTTCTTAGCAACACCAAAGGTCAGAGACTCGTAGCCAAGAGAGAGCTGGATATCATGCAGAAGGGCAGATTGAGCAATCTCCTGTGATGACCTGTTAGGCCAGGGCGTCACATTTCCCCTTGGTTAAACGTAGCTCGTCCCCAAGCTACAGGACAACAGAGGTTTATTTTTTTTTCAAGCTGTGAAAAAGGTAGAAAAAGGGGTTATCATTTTTATTAACATTTTCATCCCACGCAGGGGAGGCACTTTTCTTAAACATTACCAACATGCAAAGAGTTCATCTCTCAACGATGGGACGCCACCGGTTTTAATGGTAGCGGAGACTCAACCTGCTCCGTTGCAGCCTCTACCCACGACAGTCCAGTCCCAATATCCTGGATCCCGTTAACCCGCCACCCAAACATTCTGAACCCCTGTAAACCTATAGTGGGTCCGGGAGCAGGTTAAGGTCCCGAGTGTTGTTTTAGACGACTCTGGTGGGCACAGGGGGTGCAACTATATACAAAACACAAGCTCGTGTTGTTCACGCCCATCCTGTGACCGTGGTCCATGTTTACTTACAGTCAAGCCTGCTTTACACCTTACAATTAGGTGTGCGATCTCGTATGCGATGTGACACGCCCAGGTCGCATATGCGATTGAATGAGATTGCACGTAGGTCGTTCATTTGCTGTCACACGTGCGTTAGTAGTCTATGTTAAATTGATCAATTTTGTGTGCGATCCTTTAGATCATGTGTTCCGTGACGTATGCATTGGACACCCTTTTTTTTTTTTTTTTTATTTATTGACTTGCCAAGCGTGTGTAATGTGTAGGGATGCATTTTTACTATGTCATCTGCCATTCAGCTCTGCTACATGGCCGCTGACAGCAGCCACAGACAGCCATGTAGCAGAGCTGAATGGCAAATGACAGCAAACACAGACAGAGCCGCACTGTCAGAATGAACTCGGGTGAACCTCACCCGACTCCATTGTCATACTGCGGCTCTGTCTGTGTCGCGTCCTGATTAGCGGTCACCTGTGAAGGACTCACCGGTGACCGATAAACTCTTCAGTTAGTGAATTGAGCAGCCCTCTCTCATACTCACCGATCCCTGATCCCCGGCTCTGCACGGCATTCACACTGCTCCGGCGGTTTTTACTGTTTTGAAAAAGCCGGCCGCCCATTAAACAATCTCGTATTCCCTGCTTTCCCCGCCCACCGGCGCCTATGATTGGTTACAGTGAGACACGCCCCCACGCTGAGTGACAGGTGTCACACTGCACCCAATCACAGCAGCCGGTGGGCGTGTCTATACTGTGCAGTGAAATAAATAATTAAATAATTAAAACAAACGGCATGCGGTCCCCCCAATATTAAAACCAGCCAGATAAAGCCATACGGCTGAAGGCTGGTATTCTCAGGATGGGGAGCTCCACGTTATGGGGAGCCCCCCAGCCTAACAATATCAGTCAGCAGCCGCCCAGAATTGCCGCATACATTAGATGCGACAGTTCTGGGACTGTACCCGGCTCTTCCCGATTTGCCCTGGTGCGTTGGCAAATCGGGGTAATAAGGAGTTATTGGCAGCCCATAGCTGCCAATAAGTCCTAGATTAATCATGTCAGGCGTCTATGAGACACCTTCCATGATTAATCTGTAAATTACAGTAAATAAACACACACACGCCCAAAAAAATCCTTTATTATAAATAAAAAACACAAACATATACCCTGGTTCACCACTTTAATCAGCCCCAAAAAGCCCTCCTTGTCTGGCGTACTCCAGGATGATGCAGCGTCGCTTCCAGCGCTGCTGCATGGAGGTGACCGGAGCTGCAGCAGACACAGCCACTCCTGTCACCTCCACACAGCTAATGAAGACAGCCGCGCGATCAGCTGAGCTGTCACTGAGGTTACCCGCTGTCACTGGATCCAGCGGTGGATGCAGCGGTGGCCGCGGGTAACCTCAGTGACAGTTCAGCTGATAGTGCTACTCACCGACGCTCCTCTCACCTCCACGCAGCAACTGAGGTGAGTAGCGCGATCAGCTGAGCTGTCACTGAGGTTACCCGCGGCCACAGCTGCATCCACCGCTGGATCCAGTGACAGCGGGTAACCTCAGTGACAGCTCAGCTGATCGCGCGGCTGTCTTCATTTGCTGTGTGGAGGTGACCGGAGCGGTGACAAAACAAAAAGATCAACAACAGAAAAACATGGAAAAAAAGAATAGGCGGATTCCGTTAAGACAAAAGGCAAAGCAGGATGAGTTGTTTGCACTCAGGCAATTGCTGCCATTGTTACCCGTACAAGTCCTCTGCACCGTGAATGCAACAAGACTTTAGTTTCGGTGCAGGCTCTGAAGAACGAAATCAGATGTCATGTACAGTAGCAGCTCCGGTCAACTGAACAACAGTACTGCATGTCAACACTGGGAATGGTTTCTGATAGAATTTCAAGCTGCACACAGTACTTTATACACCAGATTAAAACACAATTTGTTACTCCCATTCAGTAGTTCCTGCTGCAGCTCTGGTCACCTCCATGCAGCAGCGCTGGAAGCGACGCTGGACCATCCTGGAGTACGCCGGACATGGAGGGCTTTTTGGGGCTGATTAAAGTGGTTAACCAGGGTATATGTTTGTGTTTTTTATTTCTAATAAAGGATTTTTTCGGGCGTGTGTGTGTTTATTTACTGTAATTTACAGATTAATCATGGAAGGTATCTCGGGGAGACGCCTGACATGATTAATCTAGGACTTATTGGCAGCTATGGGCTGCCAATAACTCCTAATTACCCCGATTTGCCAACGCACCAGGGCAAATCGGGAAGAGCCGGGTACAGTCCCAGAACTGTCGCATCTAATGTATGCGGCAATTCTGGGCGGCTGTTGGCTGATATTGTTAGGCTGGGGGGCTCCCCATAACGTGGAGCTCCCCTTCCTGAGAATACCAGCCTTCAGCCGTATGGCTTTATCTGGCTGGTTTTAAAATTGGGGGGGACCGCACGCCGTTTTTTTTAATTATTTAATTATTTATTTCACTGCACAGTATAGACACGCCTACCGGCTGCTGTGATTGGGTGCAGTGTGACACCTGTCACTCAGCGTGGGGGCGTGTCTCACTGTAACCAATCATAGGCGCCGGTGGGCGGGGAAAGCAGGGAATACGAGATTGTTTAATGGGCGGCCGGCTTTTTCAAAACAGTAAAAGCCGCCGGAGCAGTGTGAATGCCGTGCAGAGCCCGGCCGGGGATCGGAGATCGGTGAGTATGAGAGAGGGGATAAGAGGGATAGACTGACATGGACAGAGAGAGAGGGACAGAGATAGTGACGGACCGACAGAGATTAGTGAATGACAGACATTGTGAGGCGCTTTTCAGCTGCGCTCTGAAGCGGACCTTTTTTAAGCTGCGGTGCAGAGCGCACACCTGCGCACATAGCCTCAGACACCAAAATCGTATGAGGGATGTCACACATTTCAATTGACTAGGTTCATACAACAAAACGTCCAATGTATGTGGAATAAACGACGTGTATGCGATCACCGTATTTTCGTTCAATCTTGATTGCACGTAGGTGTCACACGAAAATAGGTCACGAACGATGCAGGATGTGCGTCACTTACAACTTGACCCCGACGACGGATTGAAAGATTTATTGAAACGTGTAAAGCAGGCATCATATGAAAAAGTTTGGGCACCCCTATTAATGTTAACCTTTTTTCTTTATAACAATTTGGATTTTTGCAACAGCTATTTCTGTTTCATATATCTAATACCTGATGGACTGAGTAATATTTCTGGATTGAAATGAGGTTTATTGTACGAACAGAAAATGTGCAATCCGCATTTAAACAAAATTTTACCTCTGCAAAAGTATGGGCGCCTCAACATAAAAGTGACATTAATATTTTGTAGATCCTCCTTTTGCAAAAATAACAGCCTCTAGTCGCTTCCTGTAGCTTTTAATGAGTTCCTGGATCCTGGATGAAGGTATATTTGACCATTCCTGTTTACAAAACAATTCCAGTTCAGTTAAGTTTGATGGTCGCCGAGCATGGACTGCACGCTTCAAATCATCCCACAGATTTTCAATGATATTCAGGTCTGGGGACTGGGATGGCCATTCCAGAACATTGTAATTGTTCCTCTGCATGAATGCCTGAGTAGATTTGGAGCGGTGTTTTGGATCATTGTCTTGCTGAAATATCCATCCCCTGCGTAACTTCAACTTCGTCACTGATTCTTGCACATTATGGTCAAGAATCTGCTGATACTGAGTTGAATCAATGCGACCCTCAACTTCAACAAGATTCCCGGTGTCAGCATTGGCCACCCCGCCCCAAAGCATGATGGAACCTCCACCAAATTTTACTGTGGGTAGCAAGTGCTTTTCTTGGAATGCCGTGTTTTTTTGCCTCCATGCATAACGCCTTTTTGTATGACCAAACAACTCAATCTTTGTTTCATCAGTCCACAGGACCTTCTTCCAAAATGTAACTGGCTTGTCCAAATGTGATTTTGCATACCTCAGGCGACTCTGTTTGTGGCGTGCTTGCAGAAACGGCTTCTTTCGCATCACTCTCCCATACAGCTTCTCCTTGTGCAACGTGCACTGTATTGTTGACCGATGCACATTGACACCATCTGCAGCAAGATGAAGCTGCAGGTCTTTGGAGGTGGTCTGTGGATTGTCCTTGACTGTTCTCACCATTCTTCTTCTCTGCCTTTCTGATATTTTTGACAACTTTTTGTATCCTTCCCCTAAAGAACTATGTTGAATAATCTTTGTTTTCAGATCATTTGAGAGTTGTTTTGAGGAGCCCATGATGCCACTCTTCATAGGAGATTCAAATAGGAGAACAACTTGCAAGTGGCCACCTTAAATACCTTTTCTCATGATTGAATAGATATAAAACAAGCGCACTATGATACTACTCCTATTTTACCTGATGAAAGCAACTCTGCTGAAACGCATTGTAATAATAGGAGTGCCTATTCAATAAAGTTCAAATAATTAATATCAGCAAATATCCTTTTTGCGCTATATTAGACCGAAATAATTATCCATTTTCTCATGATTGGATACACCTGCCTATGAAGTTCAAAGCTCAATGAGGTTACAAAACCAATTTAGTGCTTTAGTAAGTCAGTAAAAAGTAGTTAGGAGTGTTCAAATCAAGAAATTGATAAGGGTGCCCATACTTTTGCAAAGGGTCAAATTATGTTTAAATGCGAATTGCACATTTTCTGTTAGTACAATAAACCTCATTTCAATCCAGAAATATTACTCAGTCCATCAGTTATTAGATATATGAAACTGAAATAGCTGTTGCAAAAACCCAAATTGTTATAAAGAAAAAAGGTTAACATTAATAGGGGTGCCCAAACTTTTTCATATGACTGCATATATAAAAATTAACAGAGTCCATGTACCGGGTGTACACATTTTGGGCAATTTTTAGCAAATCTGGTTATTTTCATTCTGTTCATTAAAACTGGTTAATTAAGCATTAATTTTCTAACTCTTCTATATGGAAAATGACAAACTGTTGAAAATAACAAACAAAAACACCGATATCTAACGTTTCTATGGCATTGTTAAACTACTGGCATTAACATTTTTCAAACTACTGGTACCGCTCACTGGGAGGCTGGTAGTTGACCTCAGCAGCTGGCATAACTTGCTCATTCACCACAGCGAACCGTTTCACATCGAGGGCGTACCAGCCCTGCTCGCTCCAGTGCTGTGTATAAGTGACTACCTCCTCTGGCTCCAGATTCCGGCCCGGGTGATCCCTCGGGAGATGCTGCTCAATATCTCTTCGAGCCACAAACCCTTCCTCAGGGAGACTTGCTTCCCAGAGGAAACCCCACCCCTTCTCAGGGTTGAAACGAGGCACGAGGCCCCCTCATTGCGGCCCTTTGACTCGAAAGGTGGCCTTCCTCAGATTTTCTTTCTCCCTCTGTGTACAGGCAACGATCTCCCGCTGCCGCTGGCCTGTAATTATCATCGCTGGTGTCAGTCGTCGCTGGTTTCGGGTGGTGATCTCAGTTTGTTATTGTTGGTGATGTCGTTCCCAGTAGGGGGCATCAGCATCCGGCCTCAGCTCCCTAGCTGGCTCTGATTTAATGTGGACTCTTGTGGCCCCAATAGCCGTCAGGATGCCGCACGGCAGTGGACCAGTGGATCTTTATGTTCAACTTCCGCATCTGCAGGTAGAAAGACCGACTGCTTCGCAGCCGGGGTTGCAGCGTTCGGGTGCTCCGCCTCTGAGGACGGGCCCGGTGATGCGGCAGGGTCTGGTCTGGCCGGGGTCCAGATGACCGCGTGTCATGACAAAGATGGGGGACAGCACCGTGGTTTCTGCAGCTGGAGCTTCCTTTGAAGACGCTGAAGGTTCTGCTGCCGGGATTTGTGTGGGCAGCTCGGCGTCCGCCGAGGACTGGGTGGGTGACGGTGTAGGGCTCACCGCCAGTGGGGGCGGTCCGGATCCCTCAGCCGCTGTGGCCGGATTTGGGCAATCAAAAGGGACTGGGTAACCGCTTACCCTCTCTTCACTTGGGATCTCAATCTCACGGGCTCGCACCGCTATCACCATCTCCTCATCTCTTCCCTCCAGTGATTTAGGATGTACAAGAACTTCGTCCACATTCTTCTGCACAGCTGCTCTGTCTCTTCCTCTATCCATGTCGCGGTCCTGGGAACAGTATGTTCCGGTGACCAGTCTCGCTCCGCCATCTTTCCTCTGTGTTGTCCAGGAATGTTATGGCATAGTCCTGGTGTCCCTGCTTCACTTTCGCTGTTGTTAGATTCTGGCACGCCCCCTCGGTTTTTACTCAGCACTCTCTCGCGCATTGTGGCCCTCTGGGAACTTCCGGTTCCGGCCTAACACGCAGGATGAAGGGCGGGGCTTTTGTTTTGCGCGCTTTCACAGGGAAGATGGCGTTTTGGTGCGAAAAGATGGCAGAAAATGGCGGAATTGGTGGGAAGAGGAATTTTGACTCTTGGTTTTTGGCAACAAGGTGCACATCACCCAGGTAAGTGGGTCCTGCTCGTATCCTGTTCGTGACGCCAGGAAATTCGAGGTGTGCTGCCCCCGCGTCAGCAGCCGGGCTGCTCGGATCTGGATCCGCGGTGGTTCGAGGGATGTCCGGACCAGGGGGGGTGGTCGTGCGGCCACTTGAATAAAAAGGGGTGTATGTAAAGGGGATGGTTTGGTTAAAGTTCGTGATGCCACCTGTGGTGTGTGGTAAGGGTGAAGTACCACTGCTGCGGCTGGGAGTACCCTGTGGCGATGATGTGGGCAGCCAGGTGTTTAACCCCTCCACGGGTAGGGGGGATGCCGCCGGCCGGTGAGGGTTAATTGCATATGTCGCGGGCGGAGGAGGGGACGCTGCGCTCTCCCACTGCTCGGGTCCGGCTGCTGCTGCTGCTCGGTAGTGGCTCGAGCGGTGGGCCGGATCCCGGGTACTCGAGCGGCGTTCCTCGCCCGTGAGTGAAAGGGGGGGGGAGTTGATTGTAGGGAATTGGTATTGTCCGTGACGCCACCCACGGTTGTGGTGAGATTGGTGACACCACCGCTGCTCTGGACGGGGATCCCGGGAGCGATGACAGGGAGCAGCCTGGATGTTAGTTCTCCCCTCCGTAGGTAGGGGGTTTGGTTGTCCCGGGGCCCGATGAGGGGGTAGGGATGGATGGCAGGTGGGTTACGGGGCCTGGTGAGGTGCAGGGTCGCGGGGGCAGCGCTGTGCCGCATGGCACGGTGGTACTCACTGAGCCAATGATGAACACAGAGTCTCCGGTAAAACAAACGGCTGGATGGACGGGTCCCACAGACAGCTGCGGTGTTTCCCCTCCCGGCAGGTTGATGGTGACTGCCTTTCCCTGCACCTGTGTACTGTGTATGGTTCCAATGGGTTCCCACCAGTAACCCGCTCCCTAGCTTGGATATGGGCTGGAGGAGCCCCTTTTGCCCGCAGGCTCTGGCCGTGGGAACTTTAGCCTTGGCGGTGACTGTGTTTCCCTCTCTCGGTTGAACTGTTGCCTTCTGTCGGGACTTGGCTGCTGGGAAACCCAAGAGGTTCCCTTCGCTAACGGATTTGACAAATTGCACGGCGACTCCTAGCCTTGTCGGGGTCCGTAAGCCCCTGCCGGATGGTGCTGGCTTCTCTTTGCGTACCGGTCCGGTACCGCCGGGCCACCACCCGTCCACAGTCCTTACGGCTAGCTCCAATAGGCCTCTCCTGCAGACGGTCACCACCGTCTGCCAACCTTGCTGTTCTGTCCGGGCCACACACCCGGACCAACTTCAGTCTGCTCCACTACCACTTTCCTTCCTTCCACTTTCCACTCTCAAACTGAACTCTCAACTGACTCTTTTCCCGCCTCCAGGACTGTGAACTCCTCAGTGGGCAGGACCAACCGCCTGGCCCACCCCCTGGTGTGAACATCAGCCCCTGGAGGAAGGCAACAAGGGTTTTTGTCTGACTTTGGTGTGCCTGACCGGGAGTGTGGGGTGTGTTGGTGTAGTTACCTGTGGCCCCTGGCTTGTCCAGGGCGCCACACATACTCACTCAGTCCAAAAACGCTGACGCTGACAACCGTGGTAAACCAAAGTTCTTGATGCAACTGCAGCAAGGAGGAAGCACACCGGGATTCCGTGCCCTTTGGTGTCGCTTGTTAGCCTGTGACCTTGATCTTGGCACCTTTCACTGTAGTTGGTCCTCTTTAGCTTAGAACTAAATGGGTCCCGCTCACCCGTATGGCTAATGGAGTGAGTTTGATCTCAGGGTTCACGATTGGGATTTTCTGGACTAGGCAGTGGGAAAGTCCTATCCCTCTCGTTGCGCTAGTACCTTGATTTTGGAGTGGGTGGAGAACGGATCTTGAAGGCTTCGTCCTCGTCGGGTGAATTACCAGCACGCCTGAAGCTACTTCCTGTGCTGGGGTTCACGTACCCTGTCGTGCCCTCGCTCCTGCCTGGTGATGGTACAAGGCAGCCGGCTGTCCTCCTCGACAGTCCATGCCCCTGCGACCGTGGTCCAGCTCCTACAAGGCCCAGACCAACGTCTGCCACCTATTAAACGAGGAGCCCAGCTCCTGCTCTCTCCTCTCTTTCACTTCCAACACTACACTGCCTGTTTCCTAACACTCCTGACCTCCCCTTAACTAACCCCCCAAGTGGCCACCCCTATTCCCTTCAGGCTGTCCACTAGTGTGTCTGGTGGGTGTGGTGCCCAGTGTTCCTAGGGTTTTGATTAGCTTGTTCTTAGCAACACCAAAGGTCAGGGACCCGTAACCAAGGGGGAGATGGATATTATGCAGAAGGGCAGATTGCACAATCTCCTGTGGCGACCTGATAGGCCAGGGCATCACACTTACTTATCATAGTAATGCCAGTGGCAAAGATGGCTACTGCATTATTTTGATTGGAATGCGATCCCCACAAGTTTAGTGGCTGAAAATCAGGCACCAAACATGTAGGGCGGGGACTTGAAACTCACAAGGTAAGTACCAAAATACTCTACAAATATCAAATATCCTGAATACCTTAAGATTTGTGAGAGTAATGAATAGTGCCGAGTATATTCGCTCATCACTGATAGGGACTGTATATTGCATTGGGTCTGGTAATGTATCATATAAAGAATAATTGCAGTAATCCATGCTACATTGATTTTTTTCCATACTGCTATAGACTTCATTTTCTGGTTCAATGATAACAATCCATTCACCCAAAATATACGACAGACACTGTACCATACACCTAACAGAGAAACGTGTGCGTCCAACTGGGAGAAGCACCCAGCTACCTTCTAATATGTGGATATATGATACTACAAGTACTAAGAATATGACTTCATATGTTGGATGCATACTGCCAATTAGGATGAGTGAGATGGCATAATTACAGAATTAAGCATGATACAACATACACCCACCCTGTCACTTTCCTAATGAGTTCTTACAAAGAAAGGCACATTTTTCCTTATTTAATGGGTGGAATCTCTTTCCTGAAGATGGTAAACAAAATATATTTACCTATGTCAAATCATCTAACACCGAAAGTGAGTGATATTAAATTATTCAAGAAAAGAGCTCAAACCATCACACCATCCTTTGATCAAGTTTTCATTAAAGAGTAACCATCACTTTATTTTATTTTTTTATATGTATCAATAATGTATGTGAAAATAAAGTATGGAATATTTCTTATTAGGGAATTCTTCTTTCTCTTCCTAGACAGATCTTTCACTCTCAAAATTCTCGTCTTCAGTGAGTACAGATTTTCCCATTACAGAGATAGGAGATGACACTTGGTGATCAAAGATGTCTATGGAGAAGTGTAACTGTCATTTAAAGGGAACTTGCAGCAGAATGTCTGAGTCTGACTATATCTCCTACTGTTTTTTGCCATATTTTTTTTATTTTTAGAAAATTACCCACATCCTTAAAAAAAACTTCTTTTAAAATAAAAAAAATCATGTTTTAAGATATTTCACCATGAACAATACATAATTTCTATTCATAATAACCCATGCGTATGCACACACCTGTGTGTCACAGTCTGAGTATGAGTATGGACTGCAAGTCACAGACCGACCATGTGTGTCTGTAGAGATGAGCAAATACATTTGAGTAAGATTGAATAAGAGGCTAAAGTCCGCTTTACACGCAGCGACATCATTAAAGTGATGTCGTTGGGGTCACGGAATTCGTGACGCACATCCGGCCACGTTAGCGATGTCATTGCGTGTGAAACCTACGAGCGATTGAAAAAGGTTGCAAAATCGTGCAAAATCGTTAAACGTTGACATGCTCCTCTATTCCCAATTATCATTGCTGCTGCAGGTACGATGTTGTTCGTCGTTCCTGCGGCAGCACACATCGCTGTGTGACACCGCAGGAACGAGGAACCTCACCTTACCTGCGGCCGCCGGCAATGAGGAAGGAATAAGGTGGGCGGGATGTTCGTCCCGCTCATCTCTGCCCCTCCGCTTCTATTGGGCGCCCGCTTAGTGATGTCGCTGTGACGCCGAATGGACCTCCCCCTTAGAAAGGAGGCGGTTCGTCGGTCACAGTGACGTCGATAAGCAGGTAAGTAGTGTGACAGGTGTTAGCGATGTTGTGCGGCTGTGCGCCACGGGCAGCGATTTTCCCGTGATGTACAACTGATGGGGGTGGGTACACACGCTTGCATTTTCGCTAGCGAGATCACAGCGTGTAAAGCGGCCTTAACTCAAATTTTGGCTGACCCACTCATTTCTAATTTCCTATCCCAAACTCAACAGCCTTATTTATACCTATAAGACTGCTTAGTTGTGTTCAGAAGACCCGTGCCCAGTCCATATGTAGGAGGTGGTCACATTCCCATACCACTTTATGCTATTTTCCTGTGTTGTGAAACATGTGTTTTACAGTAAGCATATTGTTTATGTCATTGACAGAGTTGATTGAACCCGCCAAAATCCGGAATGGGCGGATTACTGCTGGATTGAAAAAAAAAAAAGTCTGAATCCGCTTCGGATTCTGCTGCCCATATAAGTCTAGGAGTACCAGAATCCGGAGATTAAAAATGTTTGTAGAGGAGGGTAGAAGCGCGTGCGGTGTACTCACCCGAGGCTGTGTCATGGCAACAAACTCCTTCCGGGTGACGCTTTTCCCTTCCGGAGCCAACAATTCAATATTCATCGTTTTGCCCGCCCACTGGCGCGTCTAATTTGCAGTTAGACACGCCCCCGCCCTGAGTGGCATTTGTGTCAGCTGACTGCAACCAATCACAGGCACCAGGATGGCTGGTGGGTGGGGAAAGCAGTGCAGGTGTCTGCGGGTCAGTATGGTGAACGTGCATGTGCTTCAGAAACACATGCTCGTTCCTGTCAGAAGTGTGCGTGGTTCTGCCGGTGATGCAGCTTTTTTTTTTATTATTTAAATAAATAATTTTAAAAAAAACATGCGGTCCCCCCTAATTGTGATACCCAGCCAAGAGAAAGATGGCTGGTGCCCCCCTAATTGTGATACCCAGCCAAGAGAAAGACGGCTGATGGCTGATATTCTCAGCCTGCAGCCACTCGGTATTGCCGCATCTATTAAATGTGACAATCCTGGTAGTTTACCGGCTCTTCATGTTGAGCTGGAGCAGTGCCAATTGGGGTAATAAGGGGTTAATAGCAGTGCACAGCTGCTACTAAACCCTAGGTTAATGATAGCACAGGCGTCTATGAGATACCTGCATCACAATAACCTGTAAATGAAAGTAAATGAACACAGACACAGAGAAAAATCCTTTATTTGGAATAAAGTACAAAACACACACCCTCCTTCACCTTTTTATTAATCCCCAGCACCCTGCAGGTCCGGTGTGGCGCCCCTGACCTGGTCAGGCACCACTGAGTACTGCACCCATGCTGGGACAGTGCTTCCAGGTAATTCCAAAGGCCAGAAAGAGGTGTGTACGCACAGACACATAGCAACCAGGTCTACCACACCATTAGATGGGACCCTTGGGCAGTCCCTAGTGGGTCTGGCCTTCAGATCCTGTCAAGGGGTGTAGGGGAGGGGCTGGAAGCTAAGCTGCAGTGGCTGTAAGGAAAGTAGGAGGAGCAAGCCAGTCTGAGAGCAGTGAGCAGCAGTGGCTAAGAGAAGTAGACTTGCACACACGCTGGTCAGACCCTGCACGTGTGGTAACTGTTAGCAGGGGAAAACAGTGACCAGAAAGTTAGTCAGAAAGACACCTGGAGAGAGGCAGTTGAGTACGGGGACTGCTGGTGGCTAAGCACGCACAGGAAACAGGTCCCTAGAGCAGACCTCTATTTAGTGATCTGCTGAACCTGTCGGTGAGGGGACTGGAGGTCCCTCACCAACCATCTAGAGTCCGAGCCTCAGCAGCAACAGGGGGGACTCATAAGGAGACGGAGCAAGAAGCCATTTCTCCTGGTCCACGCTGCCGGCAAACAGTCCAAAAAGGGGAGAAAAGGCAGTAGTGACTTCCCTGGATATATCCCACGGTACTTCAAGTCAGGGGTTATCTGAAACAAGAAGTGCAAGGAAGGCGAGTTAATAGTTACCCTCAGAATGGCCTGAAGGAGTTCCTGGTTCCACCTGGTTGAATCTCAGCATCGCCCGGGCGCCTCACAACAAAACATCCAAAAGTGAGTAAACAAGTTTGGAATGCGACTGAGTTATTCTGCGACCTGTTGTTCTACACACCTGAGCCCCTGGGGCCAGCCTCACTCACGGGAGGCCATACCACCCGACTGCAGACCCCATCAGCCCCAGACGCTCGTTAAACCTGCAGTGGCGGTCACCCATAACCCTGACCACAAACCGTGAGTGATGTCACGACTCCCATGTAAATAAACCCGACATACCTGTTGCCAGCGGTAATCAAATGGAGCCCCTGTGGCATCCCAGAAGGTGGAGTGACGTCCCTGAGATGACCGCTACAGGTGGGCGACACACCGGCGTAATCT
This sequence comes from Anomaloglossus baeobatrachus, assembly GCF_048569485.1. Classification (NCBI taxonomy): domain Eukaryota; kingdom Metazoa; phylum Chordata; class Amphibia; order Anura; family Aromobatidae; genus Anomaloglossus; species Anomaloglossus baeobatrachus. Next base: position 586,543,920 of record NC_134355.1, read on the forward strand.
CCACATGTCCCATGCCGCTTCAGAGCTGGCTGTGCAGATAATGACTGAGCCGCAATGACTGCACGGCAGGCAGATACTGTCACAGGCTGGGGGCGCGTCTGCCTGTAACCAATCACAGACAAGAGGATGGTCAGTGGGTGGGGAAAACACAAAAAGCTGTGTGTATATGATGCACAGTACAAGAAGTAAATGCACGACCCTGAAGCAGTGTGCCGCCATGACACTGAGTCTCGGTAAAGAATGAAACGCTGTTTTTTTTCTGTTTTTTTTTTATTTTTCAACTATTTTCCCCAATGCCGGATCTGGATCGTGCACCCGGAATCCCGGATCTGGGTCCAGTACCCGGGCATCTTTAAAACCGCGTGGATCCGGACTTTTACAGTCCGGATCCTCCCAGCCCTAGTCATTGAATATTAAAATTGTATGTGATAAGATGTAATGCTGCTGGGGAAGTGTGGGCCCCCGATGTAGTAGAGTCAGGACCATGTAGCGGCTGTCACCATCTAGTGGTCAGGCAGGAGCAGCAGAAAGTTAGATATTAGATAAAATAGGGTTGAGCCTACTAAAGGAAGAGTAACAGGTGGCAAGTGAGTTGGCTAAGGGGTATGGCCCTCTTGGGGTGCCAGTTCTGATTAAGTTTCAAGTAGGAGAAGACGTGGCTTTGGTCTTAGGGCCAGTCAGGGAACCCTGAGTTAACCCCTAGAGGTCTGGAGCCTATGGCTCACCCGGGTGAGCTTAGGGAAGTCATACGACTAGACAGCTGTTACATCTCGTGGCTCTCCTCTTGCAAGGAATAAGGTGGTCCCCCATTCCTTGTCTGCCGTGAGCCCTCTTGCTCAGCAGCGCCAAAGGCCTGGGAGACTGTAGGAGTTTCCTCCTCCTAGATGCAGCAGAAGGGTGACACGTAGTGGTTTACTCCTTGTAAGGAATGGAGTGGTCTCCCATCCCTTGCCTGCCACGTGTCGTCCTGCTCAGCATCGCAGAGGGTCGGAGTGGTTGCACAGTGTGCAAAGGATAGATGCTCAGGGAAGCAGCAAGACTTCCCTTAGCTCTGCACATTGTGAAACTGAAGATCCCGCCTTTATGACCCAGAGGCAGGAGGTTGAGCATGTGCCCCACGTGACGTCTTCTGATTCGCTCACTGGTATCACACGGCCAGATAACGAGGCTGGTGATGTGCTGAATCCTGACTGGCCGGGCCAGGACGTCACAGATCATGATTGGGTCACATCCGTCTCGCGCCCGCCCTTGGCTGGAGCTACATCTCCATAAAAACCCCTCCTGCCATCATGGCGGCGCGCGACCGTCCTTCTATGTTTGGATGTCTGGCAGCGTGCTGCCACGCCACTGCTCAGGCATTACTGTCTCTTGTGGGCTTGGCCCTTGCTGCTTAGGCAGTACCTTGTTTGCAGGCCGTGTCCCTGCCTTGCTGCTCCGGCAGTATCCCCTTAAACAGGCCGTGTTCCTGTCCCAGGTGAGCTCCTCAAGTCTCCACCGGACTCACCTGGTTATTGAAAGCACACGTGCGTGGGCACCTCTGTGCTACCTCGTGCCATATTCTCGTGACTTCCACTGGCACACGTGTGTGGGCACCTCTGTGCTTCCCCGTGCAACAGGTACACCGAGCCGTGAGATCCGTGCCATACAACCCTCACGGGTTAGGGCAGATCGGTGTACATAGATCATCTGTGACATTCCAGACGATCGCTAGCAGCAACCCGCTCACTCTTCACCCACCATAGCGGCGGTCCCTTACACCGCACAGTGGACCTTGACCGGCGGAAGCTGTCCATATACCATCTTGGCACGCTTCCCCGGGTCCCCCTCGTAACAGACAGTCGTCGAGGCCCAGAAGCAGACAAGTTGAAAAGAAGAGTGCGGGAACGGACACACAGGCCCAGCAGCATGAGAATAAGATCCAAGATAGCGAGGATAGTTCGAGAACGAGTACCCCAATATACAGTAACAGTAGAACCGTGAGAAGTTAAGGCCATGTCTTCATCGCAGTGAAAGGTATATGCTGTTCAAGTTTGGTTTGCCAAGAGAACTCCAGTGTCATGTGTTTCACTACTTTGTTTATGACGGGGACCAGCTGCAGTGTGATGAACATCAATCTGAAGGAACCAGTAAGTGTCACACACTCAGAAGTCAAGAAAACAGCTCAGCGTCTGTGCCTTCCTTCACATACATCATGGACCACTAAACATGGATGTGTGACTCGGCCATATATCTATTTAGTGTGTTAATCCCTTCATACTGTTCACAGATTGATGCTATTGTAACCAGTCAAAAAAAATTAGCTGCAGAATTGCTGTTTTTTTTTCCATTCCCACCCCAGAAAAAATTATTAAAAAATAATCAGTTATATGTACCCTAAAATATTGCCATTGAAAAAAAACAATGCAGCTCTTGGAATGTGACAATGAAGATATTAAAAGTCAAACTGAAAATTGCTGGGATCAAGATAGGCAAGTCTTCTAGTAGTAATATGATTGCTCACATCAATCCTAAATGAATTTTTACGAATTTCTCATTTCAAAATAAAAAATGTCTAAAGCGGGTTTTACACGCTGCGATCTCGCTAGCGAGATCGCAAGCGATCGTACTGTGCGTCACGGGCAAATCGCTGCCCGTACCACACAACCTCGATTAACCCCATCACACGCACTTACCTGCTCTGCGACGTCGCTCTGGCCGGCGAACTGCCTCCTTTCTAAGGGGGCGGTTCATGTGGCATCACAGCGATGTCACATGGCAGGCGTCCAATAGTAGCGGAGGGGCGGAGATGAGCAGGACGTAACATCCCGACCATCTCCTTCCTTCCGCATTGCCGGTGGAGGCAGGTAAGGAGATGTTCGTCGCTCCTTCGGTGTCACACACAGCGATGTGTGGTTCCGCAGGAAAGACGAACAACATTGCTAATAAGCAGAAAACGATTTTTTGTTTCAGGACGACCTCTCCGCGGCAAATGATTCTGACCACTTTTGCGATCGTTTAAGGTCGCTCATAAGTGTCACACACTGCGATATCGTTAATGAAGCCGGATATGCGTCACAAATACCGTGACCCCGATGATAATTCATTAACGAGATCGTAGCGTGTAAAGCCCGCTTAACTTTTGAAGCATTGCTGTATCAGAAGCACCTGTCTGTGTTTTTATACTTGTACTGTCGGTCATCTGGTTTCTCCCTAATTTCGAAGACATCCAGCGCAATGCATAAATCCTTGGAGAGGGGTTGAAAGTAAAAACACAAGGTATCAGGTCTACACAAGTGACACAACCTTGTTACACATTGTAAATGGATGTGTGTCCCGGGGGAAGGACCTATCCAAAGTGTTATTATCAGACGTCTGGGGAATTAGGTTTTGCTGGCTGGTAATACCATTTCGCATTCAAGTCACAGCTTTTCTTCTTATCTTTACTGACTGTTCTTATTCCAAGTAACTCGCCAGTTACTGGTGTGCGCTATCCTCCAGCTGACGTTCCCGTACACCCTATGGTTCTAGTCACCTTTCATTGACTCTGACAGCAAAGTAATTCAGCTTTTCCTAACACCATCTCTACATTCGCACTCTACATATCTTAATGAGCGCCGATTGCCAGTCAATCTCGACAAGCCACCCGTTATCAGGCCGAGATATCTATGGTTAGCTGCAGGGCTGGCACTTTCCAGTTACACAAGGTCAACGCCAGAATATTGGTTGTACATGCCGAGATACAAGCGGAATCAGAGTGTGGAGAATCAATTTACCAGCTTTAATTAAATGTACAAAGGAAATAGTGCTCAAATTCTAATTTCTAATGAGTGTATCAGGAGTGTGAGATGCTATGAAAATTGATATGTAAATTGAATTCTGCACGCTTTGCTGTCTCATTACGGGCATTGCTGTGCGAGCCGGGAAACGCGAGCACGGTGTTATTTTGATATATTGGCTCCAGAATATGGGTGTCAGTATAAAATATGTTACACCACATAGGTCACATTTTCCCTCCTAAATCTGAAACACATGTGCGATCTAGATAAGTTAATGTCACCTTGCTGAAGTGTAGGCAAATCATAGCCGCGGTGAATGATATAAAGCGTTGGATATTATGATGATTAATGTGTTGCATTCTCTCTTGTGTTGTTCTATACAGCGCTTCTTTGCATCTGTTCTTTCTAATAACTTATCATATCACTCCATATAAGCACTCACTATAAATCCTACTGTATGTGCCAGAAATCTCTCGGCTGCAATGACTAGGACACTTCATCCTGCGCCGCTTTTAATAATTCTTCAATAAAAGGAAATGAGTTTATTGTTAATATGTCACGGTTTGTACTGAAACTTACCAAACACAAAGTAATTTCATTTTCGTATATACAACTAAAAGCAGTGCAGACTGTTTCCTTATAACTTATTCAAGAATTCGTCCATTTTTTCCATTCCTTAGTCACCTTAGAAAAAAATATCAATACTGACTATATTTTTTGCTGCTGGCAGTCTACCTATGGTAATTTATTCATTTAGTATAAAGTAGCATTGCAAATAGTAGACATTTCTACAGCAGCTGTTGCTTAGTGGATATATGTCACCAGGATCCAATGATGAAATTATTTTTTTAGTCTTGAGTGAAACTTATGATTTTCGCTAAATACGATTTAAGGGGCTGTCATATCACTGACATTTACGGCAAATCCACAGAATATGCCATAAATGTCGATAGAAGTAGGTCTCAAATTTATGGCCCACTTCTATTTTGAGAACAGGGTCTTGTCACATTATGCTTCAAATTTAAAGGAGTCTGCTACAGATGAACCAATTTTATTCAAAAATATTGAATTTGCTTCAAATTTCACAAAAAAATTGGATTTGTCAGTATTGGAATTTTTGATGGTTGTCATTTTGCTTGCTTTTTATGCTTGCCTCTCACGTGTCCTGTTGCTCCAGAACCCTGAAGTTCACCAATAAAGGGAACCTGTCACTAGGTTTTTCTCTTATGAGCTGTGGCCATCACCATTGAGCTCTTATATACAGCATTACGGAATACTGTTTATAAGAGCCCAGGCTGCTCTGTATAACGTAAAAAACACCTTTATTATACCCACCTAGATGGCAGTCCAGTCTGATGGGTGTCACTAGTCTTAGTTTGGTTCCTAGTCTCTTTTTGTCATTGCTGTATCCTGCCCAGCCTGTGTGCATGACATGTCCTGCATCAATCACAGAGAGGCCTCCATTGCATTCCTGCACAGGTCCACTTTGATCTGTCCTGCTGTGGGCAGAGCAAAGTACTGTAAGGCGCAGGTGCCAGAAAATGTCAAAGACCACCCTCACATGCGCACTAGAGTACTTTGATCTGCCCTCAGACAGGCAGATCAATGTGCGCATGCATCGGAGCACAATCTGAACACTGACAGGCTGGCCCCTACCCTTTTAATGTGTGAAGCAATGCTGGCAGCACTTATACATATATTTTAAAAAGAAAACATCTAGATATGACGCTGATCACGTGTAGTCAACTTCTTCGGTTGACCATGGCGACTCCTGTTCTTATTGGAAACTGTCTTGTTAAACTACTGTATGGTCTTGGCCACCATCCTTTAGCTCAATTTCAGGATGTTGACAGTCTTTTTATAGCCTAAGCCATCTTTATGTAGCGCAACAATTCTTTTTTTCAGATCCTCAGAGAATTTATTGCCATGAGGAGCCATATTGAACTTACAGTGACCAGTATGAGAGAATGTGTGAGCGATAACACCAAATGTAACACACCTGCTCCCCATTCACACCTGAGACCTAATGGCTGTGTGTTGAGTTATTTAAGCCTGCTTTACAAGTTGCAATTTTGCATATGATATCGTATGCGATTTGCAACGCCCCCATCATATGTGTGGCACGTTCAATTTCTTGAAAGTGCCACACAAACGATTAACCCCCGTCACATGTACTTACCCGTCCATACGACATCGATGTGGGCGGCGAACATTCACTTCCTGGAGTGGGAGGGACATTCGGCGTCACATCGACGTCACGCGGCAGCCGGCCAATATAAGTGGAGGGGCGGAGATGAGCGGGACGTAAACATCCCGCCCACCTCTTTCCTTCTACATTGCTGGCTGGAGCCGCGGGATGCAGGTAAGATCTGTTCAATGTTCCCGGGGTGTCACACACTGCGATGTTTGCTGCCTCGGGAACATTGCACAACCTGATGTGCAATTCGTCAGGATTCAACGATGTGTATGCGATGAACGTTTTAACATTCAATCGCAAGTACCTGTCACACACTGCAATGTACCTTACGATGCCGGATGTGCGTCACTTACGACGTGACCCTGCCGACACATCGTAAGATATATTGTAGCATGTAAAGCGGGCTTTAGAGAGCACCAAATTTACACTGTATACAAGCTGTACAATGACTACTTTACATTGTATCAAAGTGTCAGATCTTCATTGTAATCCTATGAAAGATATAATAACATATCTACAAAAACAAGTAGGGTGTACTAACTTTGGGATGTACTGTAAGTTCTGTGTTTAATTGATAAATGTTACAGATGGGAATAAGTCTTTAACATTCTCCATGATTCATTGTCTGTTATTAAAATGTAATTATACACTATGGTAAATGAATAAATGTGCTCAGAGACATAACTCGTATATTTGTACCAGGGTTCCCTGCCTACCATGTGCCAATTATAGCAGTAGTGCCTTCCTACTGTATGTGTCAGGCAGTACTTTGCAGTCATATGTTCACCATAGATTATTATTCACCTCCTAGAAAACACAATTATTCATAATCATCATAATCTTGTGCTGCTGCTACTATTAATTGCCAATGTGACTTAAAGGGAATCTGTCAGTGGCATAAGCCGGCCTAAGGCGTCTACATGGGCATGTAGGTCTTAGAAAGTTCAATAATGTGATACCTTAATATCTATGATCTGATGTCTTATTACAGAGATATCCACATCTCTCTTACTACGTGAATGTGATATTAAGATCTCTGGGTCGGAGATGAAACTCGCTAACAATCTACCTCCAGAGCCTATTTTAAATTGAAGGGAGCACTTCCAGTGTGATATTTAATTAGTGATTTTCTGTTCTCATAATCTCACTGTGGAGCTGTGTATGCTACAACTAACACAGTACCGGAGAACAAACACATTTGCAGCTGCAGTTGTACTCTATGATACTGTTGGCTTTGCTGCAGAGCTATGACTGATTAAAACTAACAGAGTACAGCAAAGCTGAACTTTGTCTCATTACAAACACATGTGCAACTTTGTCCTCACTATGCTGTCAGCTCTGCTGTATTGCCCTCCCCCCACATTGTCTACCCATGAAATCGAAACTGAAGCATTATTTATTTTACTTGCTTATATAGCGCCATTAATTCTACAATGCTTTAGAGACATCAGTATGAGAAGAGAACTGCAGTTGAAATTGTGCTTGTAATAAGAAAAAAAGTTCAGCTGTGCAGTACTAGCTTAGTTATAATCACACATAAATCTGCAGTGAGATCAGGAGGACAGCCTGTCAGTCATTATATGTCTCACACTGTTATCAACCCCTTTCATTTAAAATAAGCTCTAGAAGCAGATTCTCATAAAGCATTGTCTGTGGCCCATAGATCTTAACAGCTCATTTGCATAAGAAAATTGTGGATTTTTCTGGAATAAAACATTGGGTCACAGATATCAAGGTATCATTTTATTCAGATTTCAATGACTTACATGCCCCTATACTGTAGATGGCTTAAAAGGATTGATCATGCTGAAAGATTCCCATTAAGATAGGTATACACATTAAATCAAAGTCATTAGACCTCTTTACAGACCCTCAATGTAATATGCAATGAGAAAGAGGATTAGACATGTTGGATTTATATATGCACAATCTAATGTTTCCTTTGGAGAGCAGATTATTCATGTTTGAGCTAAGCATGCATGTTTATGGTGAGGCTGGGGGAAATACACCCCTCTTCTTGCCCTTGAACTTCCAAGATAGAGTCTGTTGCCCCGTCTTGCCCTTAAACTTCCTGTCTGCCCTGCTTATAAGTTCCACTCCAGGACTTATCCCTTGCCTGAGTATTTTGTTGCTTCTGGCTCCTGAGTCCCTCCTGACTTGCTAATGGACTTCCTGCTGCCGCTTTTTTGTGATTTCCCTCATTACTGCTCAGTCCTCGATGCATAAGCCTGTCCCTGGATGCGGTTCCCTCCTTTCAAGGCTTCTAAAAGAAGAGCTTCAGACTGCTGGACTTCCTTTCTCTGTAAAGACTGTGATTCTCTGTTTGTGATCAGTGTACCTCATCCTGTACTCAATCTGTACGGGCTGTGTGCTGGACCTGAGCGGGACTTTGTCAGCCCTGAGAGGTACACTGATAACTATTTGATTTGTTTACTATGCTCACTCCAGCTTAGTATTCTGGATATTCACGTATTTGTTGCTGTGCGTACACATTATTCTGGACTTACACGTATAGTGCGGTTAGCACTACTACATACTACTTGTGGACATTCATGCCTTTGTGCGGGTCATTTAGTATTTCTGGACATTCATTTGTTGTGCAATGCAGTTGAATTTATTTTGTAGTTGCCACTGGTATTCTCGATTATTCGCTTTGTGTTTATTATTTGTCAATATGAAATATTTACCCTACTCTTGTCTCAGTTTTGTTATATTCCACGCTATCAGATAGTAGAGTATCTACATAAGTATTACAACACCTGATGGTCACACTTGTATAAGCTTAATTAGTTTCCTTTCCTAAAACCATGTGTCTATTTGGAGTTACGTCACCCTTTAGTGGCAATAACTGGTTCTGCTCTTCTGGGAAGGATTTACACAAGGTCTTGGAGTGTGTCTGTGGGAACCTATGTCTTTTTAGTTAAGATAACATTTATTTGGTCTGGCATTTATCTTGGACAAGGAGGTCTGGATTACAATTGTTCTCTCACTTCATCCAAACGGTTTAAAAGGCGATGAAGTCAGGGTTCTGTAAAGCCACAGAGCCCCTCAACACCAAAGTTGTCTTTATAGCTAACAGTTATGGTGGAACAAGAAAAAGGGCTTTCGACAAACTGTTGAGGCAAAATATAAAGCCTATGTCGCGGACGGGGAGGACGCCACTGCGCTGCGCTCACTAACGCTCGGGTCCGGCGCTGCTGCGATGGCTGCTCGGTGGCTCGAGCGGTGGGCTGGATCTGGGGACTCGAGCGGCGCTCCTCGCCCATGAGTGTAAGGGGTGGTTTGTTTGGGGGATGGGTCCCGCAGCCGGCTGCAGTGTCTCTCCCCGAACAGGTGATGGCGACTGTCTTTCTTTGCACCTTGATGTTCTCCTTCTGATTACTATGGATTCCCAACGGTAGTCCGCTCCCCGGTGTATGGGTAATGGAGGAGCCCGTTTGCCCGCAGGCGCTGGCCCTTGGGTCTCTAGCCTTAGGCGGTAGCTGTATACCCTCACGGTGTGGGCTGTTGCCTTCAATCGGGACTTTTGCTGTTGTGAAACCCCTGGGGTTCCAGTCACACTCGGATCTGACTATTGTCGGCGACTCCAAGCCTGGTCGGCGTCCGATGGCCCTGCCTGTGTGTGCTGGCTTCACTTCACTCCCCGGTCGGTACCGGCGGGCCGTCGCCCGACCCCGATCCTACGGTTCCGCGTTGCTCCACCACTCCTGCAGACGGCCACCACCGTCTGCCAACCTTGCTGTCAGTGCCTGGGCCACAAACCCAGACACCCAAGTGCTTGCTCCTCTGACTTCAAACTCCAACACTCAACTGTCACTTTTCCCACCTCCAGGCCTGTGAACTCCTCGGTGGGTGGGACCAACCGCTTGGCTCTGCCCCACCTGGTGTGGACATCAGACACTGGAGGGAGGCAACAAGGATTTTTGTTTGGCTGATGTCCCTGTCTAATGGGGGTGGGGGTGTTTGTGTGTTATCTGTGACGAACTGGCTAGGCCAGGGCGCCACACCTATAATAAAGATATCTTCACTTATATAGAGTAGTAGTAGAGTATAGTAGGCTTCACTTATATAGGGTCCCTGTCCAATACTTGAAATAGCCACTTACATTTAACCCTTTTCCACCAAATTTTACAACAGGCACTTTGCATTCTGGTAGCGCTCTTTGGACAACACCAAGATTTATCCATCAGACTGCAAGAGAATGAAAGGTGATTCATCACTTCAGATAAATATTTCCACAGCATCTGGTGCAATGTGCTCTACAACATTCCAGCTGACATTTGGCGTTGCACAGAGAAATCTTAGGCTTGTATTGAGCTTTTTGACCATAGAACCAAGCATACTAAAAGAAAAGACACATCTCTTTACTGATGTATCTTCCAGTGGCAGATAGGAAGGAACTCCATAGTAATTAATAGTTGATGTGTAATTTTTATAATGATATAGTAATATAGGAATACTCATGATATATATATATATATATATATATATATATATATATATATATATATATATATATATATATATATATATATATATCTAGCACCAACATATTCCTCAACACTTTTCATTTCAGAGAGGACATGTACAGACACTATCAGACATTACAGAATAACACAACTCAACAGATACCAAGAAGAGTGAGGTCACTGCTTAAAGGCTTACAATCCATGAGATTTTTATGGTTCAAAGTTTGCGTTGTTCATCGTCTTAGGCTAAGGCTAGGGGCTTTGCCCGAAACGCGTAGACTGGTCTGTCTATACTGTCTATGCTTAATTTTATCATGTTTTAAACCAATTCAATAAAAGTGTGATTTTTATTTGTGGATGCCAGACACAAATCTTTTTTGTCTAGCTCAGTAGCATCACTGTTCGCCTGGTGAGCATAACAGTATCCCATTGACTAGACAAAGGACTAATTAGAATGCTAGAACAGAGATTATAAATGTTATTTTTAAAGTTCAATTATAGAGAATGATGTTATACAGGGCTGGTGAGGAAGGGAACTTTGACATGCAAATGTAAATATTTCTGGCTTGGAGGGCATAAGGGACCTGACAGGTTACCTTTGATGAACCAGCGAGTTTTGACTTTGCCATGTTTGAAACGCTAAACCTCAGCTGCCTAACCACAGGCATAGTGATAAACGCGTCACACATTCCCTTTAAGACGCTGTATGTTTTCCCTACTCCTTGATTAACTTATGCATTTGGTACTATATTACTTTGAACATACTAATTGTCAATAATAAAGGGCAGCATTAAGCAACAACCATTCAATCAAAATTTCTCCCACCAAGTTTATTTCATTCCCCCAAGATCCACAAAACAATGGTATCTATAGATGTTCGTATTCTTCTCTTGTCCATCTTTTCAATGTCATCCAAGAATGAATGGCTCATGAAAATGAAGCCGCTTGCAAATGCGTCAGTGTTTTGCAACAAAATGAAATCTTTGAATCCTTGGCATTATCCGCGTTTTCTTCCTAGAACACAAGATGTCTGGCTAATAATAGGAGGTATTGGAATCTAGTGAAAAATCTTCCATTGCGTGAACCAGCATCTATTGACTTCACAATGAATGGCGGAGGTCAGTAACTATGGAATTCTGAAATACAAAGTCATTCACAGGGAAAACAGAAGGAAAATAGTCTGTTTTCATGTGTAACATAGGCGGCAGCTTTGGGAGGAAGGCTCAATTTAAAAGGAGCAAGTCCTCTGAAGTCTTCTGCGGTTCACGAGATCCATTCATTAAGCTTCCAGCTTGTGGAGCAAAATCTAATCTGTTTCATGTAGAAACAATTGTAACTTTTTTTTCCATATTCATAAAGGATTGGCTGCAAAGAAAGATGGAACTAGCTGTGAAATTGGAAATGTGATGTGATGCAAAGTGAAGAAATATTGGCAAGAGAGATTAGTTCACAGAAATTACTACATTTCAATCCTAAGAAAATAAATTAGAGCTTTAATATGAAGAACAATGAAATAAGAAATGTATTTGCCTTAAACAAAGCCCAAGTTGAACTTTGCAGCTACATAGGATCAGCTATAGAGGACAGCGTTCTTGGCTTTTGGATACAAATGACCAATGTATAAAATTTAATCTACTGTGCAGGATAAAAACTGCCAACAAAACAGTAAAACTATCATTAATGGAGATATTATATGTATTGCAACTTTGAAAGAAAATTGAAAAAAGCTTAAATGATGTACAACCGGAAAAGCTCTACCTGAGTGGTAAAATTCATAAGCAATGTAGTCTCACAATCGATAGAACTGTTAAACGGATCCATCTACTCTCTCCGTGCATTGAAGCCTGAGCTAGGAGGAGATTTTAAGGGAATCTCACACATACAATGCCGTGCATGCATATAAGTTATAGAGGAGAGCATCGATTCGTGATTGATCAGGTCAAGACCAGGTCAAAAAAACCTTGAAAATGTGACAAGGTTTTGTTTTTTTTTCCATACATGCAATTTAAATAGCTACAATATTTTTTCTAATTTTGGGGGGATATTCAAGTAGTTTTTTGAAGTTTTTTTGGGATACATGGAGCTTATAGGTGAGCACACCGATCTGTGGAGGATCGAGTTCGAGTTTAATTTCCTAAAATTGGCAGTTTCTCAGCAGCTCGAGGAGGTAAGAGGGCTCATTTCTACTTCCAAAGCAAGAGGAATTGTGCATTATGAAAAACTCATGGGCTACAAAGGGCCCATATATAGTTCCTGCATGGTGGCTTCCGTCTGTGCCTGCCAGTGAGTTGTGGTCAGTAACTAAGACATCACAGGTCAATGGTTCCCAGTGGAGCAGAGTTTGTACAGCAGAGTCATTTTTTATCTCCAGAGTCAATTGGTAAGTCTCTCTCCTGTAGAGTGTAAGCTCTTATGGTCAGCGGTGTCCTCTCTCTTTTTCTTTCTCCTGTAGAGTGTAAGCTCTTATGGTAAGCGGGGTCCTCTCTCTTTTTATTTCTCCTGTAGAGTGTAAACTCTTATGGTCAGCGGGGTCCCTCTTGCTTCTCTTTCCTGTAGAGTATAAGCTCTTATGGGCAGCAGGTTACTATCACTCTCCTATAAGTTTAAGCTCTTATGGTCAGTGAGGTCCTCTCTCCATTAAAGTATATGCTGTTATGGTCAGTGGGGATCTCTCTTTTTCTCCCTTCTGTAGAGAGTAAGCTTTTATGGTCAGTGGGGACCGCTCTTTTTTTCTCCCTCCCATAGAGTGTAAGCTCTTATGATCAGTGGGGTTCTTTCTCTTTTCCTCTTTCCTGTAGAATGTAAGCTTTTATTGCCAGTTGGGTCCTGTATCTTTTTCTCTCTCCTGTAGAGTGTAAGTGATTATGATCAGTGGAGTTTTCTCTCTTTTACTCCCTCCTATAGTGTGGGCTCTTATTGTCAGCGGGGTCCTCTCTCTTTTTCATTATCTTGTAGAGTGTAAGCTCTTATGATCAGCGGAGTTTTCTCTCTTTTTCTCCTTCCTTTAGAGTGTAAGCTCTTATGGTTAACATAGTCCCCTTTCTCCTCTCTGCAGAGGAGGTTCCTTTGAATTCAATATCAGCATTGATTCAGAGAACTAAAGGCCCTGATTCTTTTGTGTGTTTTTTGTCACTTTTTTTTTTTTCTCTTTCGCAATTAGTTGTTGTTTTTGGCGACAAATCTTTCAAAATGTCACATGCGAGTTATTAATTTGGTGAAAAATGGTCTTTTGTTCTGTCTAGAGCTGTTTTTGCAACTATTTGACGCTAAAGATCACACGCTTTGCAAAATAGTGCAAATACTGAACCAAATCACTGGCGAACTCAAAAAATATAACAGGGAAGACGGAAGCAAAGTTGCGAAAAATTTTGCGAATTTTTAAAAATTCGCAATTGATTAATTAGGCGAAAACATCGGGAATCTCAAACTTCACTCAAAAAAAAGCAAAACAACACAAAAAAATCGAAGCGAACACATATAAAATAGACCTTATTAGAATAATGAATTAGGTGCAAACAAATCAAGATGCAAAACATACAAAACTAGACAAAAAACACATGGAATGATGAATCAGGGCCAAAGATTGGTAGTACTGATTATTATTTTTTTTTTTTATTAAATGTAAGCTAGACTATATAGGGTTAAGTCTCTTCTTACTTCCCAGAAATTCAGTTGACCAAACAAGAACAATTACACCTGATGATCAGATTTTCTGCAATGCAGATTTATTTCTGAACCGTGCAATGTAGTTTCCTGTTCAAACATTATGAAATTAAATTAGACTCCCCGGTAATTACAGAATCCTATACGTATTCAAAGTCAATATTATCTATTAAGCCAGTGACGGGGCCCGAATGTGACTTTTACATAGACTAATCAGCTGGTAATTATTGTCAAACACGCAATCTAGGATCTCATAATGTAGGTATGAAAAGCAGGAAGAATCTCTGAAATGGAAGAGAAATACCAGACTAATTCACAATGGAAGAGTTCAAGTGTTAATATGAATCTGAAATGAGGCAAGTATAATAACGTGCCGGTCCTGCCTCAATGCTGGTTGGTTTCGCTGTGTACATGGTGGTTCATTTGTTTTTTTTTCTTTTTTCCTCTCAGATGCTAAAGAAAGGCCCAAGTGATTAATGTCCTAGATGTCTAAGATCACCAGTCTTTAAAAGCTGTGAAGAATCTGAAGAGAAGACCACCCACCACCCATGATTGCTTGAGATGAGTGAAGATATTCTACTCGAATACTACTCGAATACTAATTTTTTGTAATTCGCCACTGCGTGGATTCAGTAAAATGGTCATTTTTATGAACTTTAAAGGACCATCAAAAGATTAGAAAATAAGAAAAAATCTTTCTTCTCATCATATCATCTTAAGGTTAGAGACAAAATGTAGAATTGGTGGAAGAAGGTTAAGCTAGATGGACCTAGGTCTTTTTTCAACCTATGTAACTATGTAACTAAAGTTCACCTCTTCAGATCATGCGCTCCTCATCACTACCCACTCGAGTCTTGACCTACTGAATTTTTGGGTCATCTCATGCTAGGTAATGATTTTATGATGTGATGAGGCCCGAAACAGTTCTGGGCATGGGCGTACAAGGGGATGCTGCAAGTCATGATGTCATGATGACCTTAAGCTCGTGGTGTTGATAAGAAGATGAGGTGAGGACTTGATGGGTGAAGGGCAAAAGGGGTAAGGTTAGTATAAGCATTTTTTTTAACATTTTATGCTTATTAAATGATGAGATCCCAAAGAATAATGAGGGACATTAAGGAGAATCTGCCAGCAGGTTTGCTATGTAAGCTAAAGACAGCATGCTGCAAGGGTTAAAACATAGAATTCAGGGATATCTGTCTTGTCACTGTTTGATTTGTTTTTTGTTTGCTGTTTGTATAACCAGCAGGACTTATTATTGCTCGGACTACAATGTCACACACATGGCAGTCCAGCAGACCCTTTCCTCTGACACCTCACTGCCATTGTATAATCGCTATAGAGAGCCTGGTGTAGGTGGGACAGCTCTCTCCGACTATTTGTGACTTGCTGGCAGCTCATGGAGCTTGGTGGAGGTCACAAATCAATACAAGTCTATGAGAGCCACGTTCTTGCCCCATTCTGGCTCATATAGAGTTTGCCTGTAAGAAGTTATGAGCTCAAAATGACACTGCGGGACTGGAGCGGAGATGAAAAAGGATGAAAACGCTAGAGACTGAGTATATATCCAGGGGAAGGGGACTGAAATCTAAAGCACAAGCAAAACAAACCCCAATGCTGTTGTGGTGCTTTATGTAAGAGAAATGCCCCTGAAAGTGTCCATATCCTTTAAAAGAAACCTGGCAGAAATATGGTTAATTTGAAGCTAAACAGCATTACAATACTGTTCGACTACCCTACTGAAAGCTTGACTATGCGGAGAAAAATAACTTTATTCCTCTTGAAGCTGCCGACTTTCAGTCATAGAGGTGCTCACCATGCTTACAGTTACTGCTCAGCATACAGTGAGCCCCAGTCCAGTGATTGACAGCTTGAGCTGAACAGATGTGCTGCACGACAGCTGCCAATCAAAAGGCCGAGATATACTTACAGCCAATGCTCACTGTATGCTGAGCTGTAACTGTAGCCTTATTCGCATAGAAAATTACCCGATTTTAACATTTCAGTGCATATATGAATGTGTGGATGAGGTCTAAGCCATGGAAAGCACAGCTCTGCATATTAAAACCAATGAATCCTAATATCTTGTAAATGGAACAGGTTATTGGAAATAATAAGAAAATGAGCAGCTGTCCTTTCTGAGTATTCAGTGAGCTTAAACATAATAATCATTGATATAATAGTTCTCAATGAGCCGTGGTATCATCAGAAAATTCCGATAACCTGACTGTGTGATGATCACACTCGCATAATCCAGTTTTTCTTGCAAAGTTTCTGATGACTTATAGTCATTTAAAGAACGTTTTAGACATGTTGTAGGTGATTTTCTTCTTATCTATTTCAGGAAAAATGTCACACTGAAATTATTATCTGATCTGAGGGCAGAATGTTATAAATTAGGAGAAAACTTTTAGGTAAATGTTCTGCCTCCGTGCCAGCAGCCGGGTCGCTGCTTGGATCCGGATCCGCGGTGGCTCGAGGGGTCTCCGGACCCGGGGGTCGTGCGGACACTCAAATGAAATGGGGGCTATGTACAGGGGGTTTGGAAAGTTTGTGACGCCACACACGGTGCGTGGTAATGTGAGGGACCACCGCTGCGGTTGGGGAGCCCAGTGACGATGGTGTGGCAGCCTGATGTTTAACCCCTCTGTGGGTAGGGAGTTTGTGTCCCGGGGCCCGTCGGATGGTTGGTGAATGGGTGCCGCTGGGGTAGGAACAGGGGTATTTCAGTGTACTCACTCAGTCCAGGAATAATTACACCAACAGCTTGTAAACCAGAATTCTGAGCACCACTGCAGCTTGTAGGGAGCACATTTGGGTCCGTGCCCTTGGTGTTGCTGTTAGCCTGTGGCCCTGTCCTTGACACCTCTGTCTCTGCTGGACCCGTGGGTATAAAACTCTTCGGGTCCCGTTCACCCGTATGGCTAACAGAGTGAGCTTGCTCTCAGGGTTCACACTTAGGATTTCTTTGGACTGTATTGGGAAAGTCCTATCCCATCGGTGCGCTAGTACCCCGATTTTGGAGCGGGTTGGGGATGACACTTGAAGTCTTCACCCCTGTCGGGTAAATTACCGGAACGCGTGAAGCTACTTTCCGGCCTGGGGTCCACATACCCCGTCGCGCCCTGGCCCCTTCCTGGTGATAGCTCAAGGCCGCCAGCCGCCCTCCTCAGCAGTCCGTGCCCCTTGACACTGCCCCCTGCGACCGGGGTTCCAGCTCCTACCAGGCCCAGACCAAGGTCTGCCACCTAGTACACAGGAGCTCTCCTCCGTGGCCTCTCCTCACGAGAGCCACCACTGCACCTCCTCTCCTTTCAACTTCTCAGGCTCAACTCTCAGGCTCAACTGTCACTTTCCTCACTTTCCCTCACCAACCCCCCATGTGGGCCGCCCTATTCCCTTCAGACCCCCCAATGGTGTGTTTGGTAGGTTAAAGTGGGAAGTGTTCCTAGGATTTTGATTGGCTAAGCTGTAGCAACACCAAAGGACCAGGATCCGTAACCAAGGATCGTGGATACTGTGCAGAAGGGAAGATTGCACAATACCCTGTGACGACCTGATAGGCCAGGGCATCCCATAAAGTTTTTATTATTCTATGAAATCCCTGATAAGTCCAGTGGGCAGTCTTATTCAGTGACTGACAGTTTTCCCTGAATCACTATGTATGCAGGTGGGGGCTACAGCCTGCCGCTATTGCTTTACCTGCGCTGGCTACCAAACTATGGCGAGAGCATATATAATTTTTTTAATTATTTGTTTCTTTTACACTACTATACATCAAACTGACTGCAACGAATCACAAACGCGAACACAGGTTGAGGGGGGCATGTATACCAGTCTGCAACCAATCACAGACACTGGCACACAGGGTGGGGGGGGGAAGCAGTGAATGTTGATGAACCTTAATAAGCGGGTCCGGAAGAGAGTCTGACTGTGGCGTGGTCCTCCAGGAGACTCCGGGAAACACGGTATGTATAACTATCCTGCTCTTACTTCCATTTAAATTCCAACACAGCCCTTGATCGCTTACTACAGCCATTTTACAGCCCCGAATGTCTCATCCACAATGAGGGGTTTGTTGGTCAGGGTTAACTTCGGTGTCAAGTTTGCTCGCCGATCCCAATTATTTTTTGTCGTGCTGGTTCAGCAAACCCGAATATCCACAGGTCCACTCATCACTAGTCATGGTGTAATGGTATTTGTCCCTTGCATTTGGTATTATTGGTCATTTTAAAAAAATGTATGTGACACATTCCCTTAAAGAAAATTAAATAAAAATATACCTAAAAAGAGTATTGGATATTTTAATAAAATGTTAATAGGTAAGAATAGAGTACCGCCTTACCAAAAGAGAAGAAAAAAGAGAAGGCGCTCCTGTGTAGGACTGACAAATAAAATGGTAAGTGCAGATAAATAATTGCACTCACCTAGTGTTGTTGACCTGATGAAGGGGACATACCGTCCCAGAAACTTGTTGTGCAATTATAAGGTTAAACCTCCCTGTCGTTTTGTGGTTTGGATCAGTGCAGCGCCCGAATTACTGCCCTATTTTATCTTATCTTGCCTTACCAAAAGAGTCTATCTTGTCATAGCGGCAAGCTGACAAAATATTTTGGCCAAAATAAAAGCTGATGGCTATGAATGTGGTATGGTGTTCGATGAGAACTGTTAATGTATGATTGGTGATGATGTAGTAGAACTGTTGAAAGTTTGAGGGGTAGAGGCAGAGCTTGGGTACAGGCAGAGCAGGAGTGGAGGTGAAGTCTTAAGGAGGACCAAAAATTTTGCCAATGTGAGGCCTTGAAATTCCTAGAGACAGCCCTGAGACCACATCCTGAACTCCTATCAGAGCACCAGGGATTTCAATTAATAAAATACAAGTGTTGGTGAATCTTTTCTTACAAGCTTATATATCATTATGCACAGCTTCTCCTTCTTCATATCATTCTATCCATAGATATTATGCATGAATTATGTTTGTCACCATTGTGTCACAGCCTGATGTGATCTCCGAGCGAGCTGAGATCAGAAGGTCACAGCACATTGTGGATCGTAGATCCGCTTTAGTGCCCGCTTGTCATTTACCCTGAATTGGAGAGTATTTAATTCCATTCAGCACTGAAGGGGTTAAGATGCATTTCTATCCTGCAGTGATCTAACAGGTTGTTGTAACCTCAGCTGCAGCCTCTCCCTTCTGCTATAAATATCCACTAATCATTCTTCCCTATGCCGGCTATAGTTCATTCCTATGCTGACCATGTTGAAGGAGCTCATATCTGCATAGCTGTAGTGTCATTACTATTGCAGCTGACTTCAAAGTGGAGAGGGAGAAGGGGTTAAACCCGCGCAATCCGCCAGTAATACAGAAGGAGATGTTGATAAATTAAACAATCTTTTAGTCCATGGGTCTACCCGTTTCAAGGTCTAAGACCTCTTCTTCAGGACCAGTAAATCAACTGATTGATTGATTCACTGGTCCTGAAGAAGAGGTCTTAGACCTTGAAACGGGTAGACCCATGGACTAAAAGATTGTTTAATTTATCAACATCTCCTTCTGTATTACTGGCGGATTGCGCGGGTTTAACCCCTTCTTCCTCTTAACTTTGAAGTCTGAAACACGTGGGGCCGCAGCAGCCGCCATTATCTCATGCTATCTGTGGTGGTTGTGACCTCTCACAACATCAATTGGTGAGTGCATTTACCATTTGCTAACCGTGTGTTTAATCTGGTAAAACCCTATCAGCGTTTCTCTTTTCTAGCTTATCTACTATTGCAGCTGCAAAGTTTCTTACAGAAAAATCTAAGGAGTGCTTGTTGTTGTGTCTCTCCTCACCCATTTGCCTTAATTTGCTTGTGTTGTCTCATTGTAGTAGCTAGACTGCCTTTACTTGTAAGGGTGAGTATAGGGACAGCGAGGGCCTAGGTGCATAATCGGCGTATGGGGAGACAAACCCATCTGGAGATGTTAGGGAGTGCTGGGATCAGCCTCAGATGAGTGTTAGGAGATGACCCCATTCTCTACTCCCTAGCACTAGGGCCTACAGTTGAATTGTTTCCCTAGTGTTCCCTCTGTGTTGCGCTGCTCGCCGGGAGTCCCCTTGTTCCTGCCTTGACACCTGTAGTGTCATTGTAACAATGTGACAGTTGACACTTGGAACTTGATTGGGCTTCTCTTACATTAGAAAAAGATTATTTTTTTTAACAAAAACATTAATGTGGAGATAAGCTGCAATACCAGACATAGACACGAGTGCAACTGTTGTGGAACATTATTGCTTTGATTTTCTACAACCCATAGACTTGGATGTTAAGCCATTCACCCACAGCAGAAAGGAGAGAGGGCTGTGGGCACTCACTCAAGATTTCAACAATGAACATAAACTCAGAGGATTGATTTTAGACCGGGTTCTCAAAGTCGGCTGGGTGTATGGACTGCACAGAGAAAAAATAATTTGAGGGTCCGCATTCTTTGCAGGACAAAGTGACATTTTTATTGGTACCATATTTTTTTGAACATTTTTCACTTGTTTATTATAACAAACGTACACGTTCTTTGTTTAAATATATACTGTATATAAAAAAAAATTTTGATGGTAAAAAAAAGTCTTATTTTGATTTTTTTTTTACATTTTATCCCTTTCTTGTAACTAATAGTTTTACAATTAGCACCATATAGTAATTTTGGCCAATGTCTTTTAGTAATGTTCCCCATCCTATTGTAATGTTCCCATCCTTCTCTTCTAGTAATGTGCCCATCCTAGTGCCAATCCTGTTGTAATGAGCCCATTTTTGTCCCCATCCTATAGCAATGTCCCCATCCTATTGTAATGTGCCCATCCTTTTCCCCATCTTGTAGTAATGTGCCCATCCTTGTAACCATCCTCTAGTAATGTGCCCATCCTTGTCCCCATCCTATAGTAATCTGCTCATCCTTGTCCCCTTGAAGTAATGTGCCCATCTTTGTCCCATCCTGTGGTAATGCCACATCCTGTAGTAATGTGCTCATCCTTGTCCCCATCCTATAGTAATGTCTCCATCCTATAGTAATGTCGCTATACTATAGTAATGTCCCCATCCTGTAGTAATGTGCTCATCCTTGTCCCCATCCTATAGCAATGTGTCCATCCTTTTCCCCATCCTATAGTAATGTCTTCATCCTATAGTAATGTCCCTATACTATAGTAATGTGCCCATCCTTGTACGCATCCTGTAGTACTGTGCCCATCCTTGTCCCCATTCTATAGTAATGTCCCCAGCCTTGTCCCCATCTATAGTAATGTCCCCAGCCTTGTACCCATCTTATAGTAATGTTCCCAGCCTTGTCCCCATCCTATAGTTATGTGCCCATCCTTGTCCCATCCTATAGTAATGTGTATGTGGATAGGATGGGGATGAGGATCCTATAGTAATGTCCCCAGCCTTATCCCCATCCTAAAGTAATGTGCCCATTCTGTAGTAATGTGTACCATCATTGTCCCCTTTTACTAATTTTCTCATGCAAGTCCTCTTCTTCTAGTAATGTCCCATCCCAGTCCACTATTGTGCCATTCTTCACATGCACAAACAAACCCCCACAATTCTTCTCACCTGTTCGCCGTTCCCTCGGCTGCCTTTTCTCTGCTTCTTGCAGCCTGCAGGCCCATGCCCCATTGACTTTCGCAGCCGGTGCAGGGGCCACAGCCATCAGCGCTTTATGTCAGATGAACGTTTTGCCCGTGTTGTGAGCGCAGAGTCAAGCTCTCTCCACAACTATTCCAATGCAGCCGTCTGCCAATCAGAGACAAGCAGCTGAGATCATACACCTCAGCTGCTTGCGTGTGATTGGCTAGCAGCTTCCATTGGAGGAATAGTTGTGCACAGAGAGCCTAATTCTGCGCGCGCAGCACCGACATTAATCGCTGACAGTGGCTGCGGCCCCTGCACTGGCTGCGATAGTCAACGGGTGCACAAGATTGCGGACTGCAAGAGGGAGCCTGAGGGGTGACATGCAACCCGCGAGCTGTGTGTTTGAGACCTCTGTTCTAGACAGTGGCCATTCTAATCCCGTCTGTGCTATCGATCAAAGCAAAGGAAGGTGGCTGCAAGCAAAAACCAATAGGAAAAATGGTGCACTGACCTACTGGCCCATTCCATAATTGATCAAAATCACTTTCTGTCCAATAAAGGCAATGATTAATAAAGTACAATATGGTGAAGAGGCACTCAGAAAAAGAGAGAAAAATGAGCGAGTTCTATGGCAGGGGGAAAGAATAGATATCACCACCAAAAATTGGAAAAAACCTTCCCCAATTGGGTGTCTGAGGTCCAAAGGGATACAAAGCAACCGTATATCCCTATCTCCAGGTAACAGATGCCGACTGTGCCTGGAATCCCGGTGTGTGTGTATATATACATATATATATATATATATATATATATATATATATATATATATATATATATATATATATATATATATATATATATATATATAGTGAAATCAATTCCCAGTGGAAACTGTATAGGATAAAATAGGAGCAGCACCCAGTAGGAATAACACAAGTGGTTTAATCTGAAAAAAATGTAATAAAAAAAGTATAAAAACAATAAATGTGAACTATGTAGTAAATTTATGCATAAAATAGTCAATAACAAGACATTTTGGGAAATCAGTGATGCCTTGTTCACTTTATCCATCACATCTCTTTTTTAGCTTGATAAAGGGGACATTGATTACCCGAAACGAGTTGCTGTCTAGAGAACTTTATATTACTATACAATTCATATATATTGTTTTTAAACTTAGTGCAGGTATAATTTTTATATGGGCTAAGTCCAAAATTTGGTTCCAGCCTTATTTAAAAAGTATTTTTGGGCTGACAGACTCCATTTAATTATGATTTAAAAGAACATCTTTATCTGTGTGTCGCTGCATTAAAGGTGTGTAAAATATATATTTTTAATTTAAGAAAAAAACTGTAAAAAAAATATCTTGCTGCGCAACTAACGTGAGTAGTTGTCAGTCACGGCTCCACGGGATATTCTGCTGGACATTTATAATCCTCTCAATGGAAACTCCATTAATTTCAGTAACTGCAATTGCACATTATGTGATTGGTATGTCATGTCATGTTAGGCTTCAGTTATAACAGTTGACAATTTTGTAATTCTGCGGAACGTACATGTATTCCTTGTAGCTAAAATTCTGAATATGTTTATATGTCTATGGCATGCATATTTATTGCAAAGTCAGAAATAGCTATAGCCCTGATTTAATAAGACTGGCATTTCATACTGCAGTCTTAATGGAGCGAGTACAGGAATAAGAAACACTTAAATCATTAAGGGACACATGTGCATCTTCTCAGGGGAGAAAGATTGTCAGCTTCCTCCTTGAATAGACAATTTGCATATGTCCCAGAGGAACATTGCGGCCTACAGTCTCCTCACCCCTGGCATGCTGGAATCCTGTGTCAGTCTCCTCAAGAAGAATAGTTTTCCCCTTAGACCCTGTCTTGGGCCTCTCATACAGCCAGATTAGATCTCATACTTTTCCCTGACGAGGGGCAATCACCCTGAAATGTCATTTCTGCAAATTGAGGTTCTGATTTGGCATAAATCCTAAGTCATATGACAAGGGTCACTTTTGACTTTTAGGATTGCCACTTCAAATAAGTGGCACTAGAGTTCGTCTACTTCCTCCCTGAAGAGACAATTTCTATTCTCAGTGGAGTGCATGGCCATGAGTCTCTCCTGAAATGTTATCCCAGTCCCTGACTGAATGGAGTAACAAATATTAATCAATGGATATTTCAGGTGGAAATTGCCATGCTCCGTAAGTCCTTGGCTTCTCCCCAGCCTTACCCGTTTTGATGAAGCTGCCTGAAACTGGTGTGATAACAGCAAAAGTCACAATATTTTTGTGCAAATTTGTGCCAATTTCTACAACATTTAAAGCTGTTTTACACCTGAATTCTGTTGTAAACACCACCAATGGCAAATTGAGTCCTATGTTGTAGTTTTTTTTAAGTCAAACACAACTAGATTTGTATTGGAGTATATTTTGATATTAGGTTTAAATGGTAAATTATGTAATATTTCGCAAAGTATATTTTACAAACCCCATGGGTCTGTAAAGATGCGCATGATGGCGGGATTGTGTGCAGAGCACCCCGTGTTGGCCGACGAGCCAGAAGACTGATGGATAAGATACTGAGAGACACTGAACCTTAAACATTTCTTGAATTTATTTTCAAATATTCAAATATGGAGGCAGCAAGACTTCAACTATTGCAGAGCTTGAACATGAAACAATAAAGACATCTGACTCAGCTTCCTCCATCCAACTTCCTCCATCCACTGCACCATCGCCTGCACTCTGCTACTTTCTGGTTGTTGCAGTCTTCACACCAGTCTCAGTGAGCTCCATTTTTTCTCACGTTGTATCTTCAGAGGTCACTATTACTTTCTCTCACACAGGCTCGCCATACCTTTGGTTTTCCAAGGCAGCTTGATGGGCACCCGCAAACTTCACACGTTTACAAAACAGACCTATCCTGGTTACTGTCAACTACCAAATACTGGTCTGACTTTATGGCTTCTCTTTTAAGTCTCTCAAGCCATATCATACACACACTCACCTTAGAAGTTGCCTCAATTTACCTCATATAGAGTGAAGGGAAGCTATTGGTTGTGAAGTAAAACATTGTTTCTTCAGAATTGAAATATTTGAAATACATTTTTCAATTATATAAAAGAGTAGCTGGCTCTCTCTATCCGTCTCTTTCCCTGTCTGTTTCTGTCTGCCTCTGTCTCTTTCACTGTCTCTCTCTCTGTCTCTTCTGTCTTTCCCTTTCTGTCTATCTCTGTTGGCCTCTGTCTCTTTGAGTGTCTGTCTCTCTCGCTGTTTGACTCTGTCTCTTCCCCTGTCTCTTTCCCTGTCTGTCTGTCTCTGTCTCTTTCCCTTTCTGCCTCTTAATCTGTCTGTGTGTATGTTTGTCTGTCTCTTTCTGTCTCTCTCTGTCTCTTTGACTGTCTCTCTCTGTCTCCTCTGTCTTTCCCTTTCTATTTGTCTCTGACTGTCTCTGTCGGCCTCTTTAAGTGTCTGTCTCTCTCTCTGTCTCTTTCCCTGTCTCTTTACCTGTCTGTCTGTCTCTGTCTCTCTGTCTCTTTCCCTGTCTGCCTCTTACTATGTCTGTGTCTATGTCTGTCTGTCTCTATCTGTCTCTTTCCCTGTCTGTCTCTGTCTGCCTCTGTCTCTTTGACTGTCTTTCTCTCTGTCTCCTTTGTCTTTCCCTTTCTGTTTGTCTCTGTCTGTATCTGTCGGCCTCTGTCTCTTTGAGTGTCTGTCTCTCTCTGTCTGTCTCTGTCTCTTTCCCTGTCTCTTTCCTTGTCTGTCTGTCTTTCTCTGTCTGTCTCTGTCTCTTTCCCTGTCTGCCTCTTACGCTGTCTGTGCCTATGTCTGTCTGTCTCTCTCTTTTTCTCTACCAACATCTTATTACCTCACACATAAGCTTGTTGTTACGGGGGGCTGTCTGATAATAACCTAAATGAGTATCAGACAGTCACACGACAGGCGGCCAATAGGAGCAGAAGGGCGGAGATGAGCGAGATGTAAACATCCCGCCCACCTCCTTCCTTCCGCAAAGCCGGTGGATGCAGGTAAGGTGATATTCCTCGCTCCTATGGCTTCACACACAGCGATGTGTGCTGCCTGCTAAATCGAGGAACAACATCGTACCGTCGCTGCTGCTAAATTATGGAAATGTCCGACCCTACACTGATCATACGATAACGATGCTTTTGCGCTCGTTAATGGTATGTAAAAAGATTCACATACTGCGATGTCGACAGCGACGCCAGATGTGCGTCACTTTCAATTTGACCCCACGGACATCGCACCTGCGATGTCGTAGTGTGCAAAATACCCCTAAGTAGTGATGAGCGAGTACTAAAAAGCTCGGGTGCTCGAAGCTCGGGCCGAGCCTCCCAAGATACTCGTGTACTCGGCCCGAGCACCGAGCCCAATGTTATCCTATGGGAGACCCGAGTATTTTTGTGAAATGACCCCCCGGCAGCATGGAGAAACCCTAAAAATGTCACAAAAGTCTCAGAAGAGTGCTCAAATGACATGGCATCAGCATGGGGAAGACCCCTTGAAGCATTTATCACTCAAAAGTCACAGATGTGAACAATTTTGTCCGAGTTTTACGCCATTTTTACGGACTCACCAGAAAACCTTCCAAAATGACACCAAAATGAATTTTCATGGCGGAAATGTTAAGGGCACATACCCAATAGTGAGATAGAGCTGGTGTATGTTACTTTTTGAGATTAATACATGAAAGATTTTACATGAAAACCTTGTGTGGCACTCCGATGTCCAAAACGCACGTTTTGTGCTTTTTACTAGCGATGTCGGTCATTTTTTTTTTTTATTCTATCTCCCTCAGTCCGTCGGTCTGTCTCTCTCTGTCTTGTCTGTCCCCCTCTCACAGTCTGTCGGTCAGTTCCCCCCCCTCTCTCTTACTTACCGTTCCCCGATCACTGCCGCGGCGCTGCACAGCTGTTCAAACTCCGGTGGCTTTTCCTCTTTTGAAAAAGCCGGCCGCTCATTAATCAATCTCCTATTCCCTGCTGTCCTGCTTTTCGGCGCCTATGATTGGTTGCAGTGAGACACGCTCCCACACTGAGTGACAGCTGTCTCACTGCAACCAATCACAGCAGCCGGTGTGTGCATACTGTGCAGTGAAATAAATAATTAAATAATTAAAAAAAACGGCATGCGGTCCCCCCAATTTTAATACCAGCCAGATAAAGCCATACGGCTGAAGGCTGGTATTCTCAGGATGGGGAGCTCCACGTTATGGGGAGCCCCCCACCCTAACAATATCAGTCAGCAGCCGCCCAGAATTGCCGCATACATTAGATGCGACAGTTCTGGGGCTGTACCCGGCTCTTCCCGATTTACCCTGGTGCGTTGGCAAATCGGGGTAATAAGGAGTTAATGGCAGCCCATAGCTGCCACTAAATCCTAGATTAATCATGTCAGGCGTCTCCCCGAGATTCCTTCCATGATTAATCTGTAAATTACAGTTAAAAAACACACACACCCGAAAAATCCTTTATTAGAAATAAAAAACACTAACAAAGTCCCTCATTACCAATTTATTAACCCCGACAAACCCTCCATGTCCGGCGTACTCCACAGTCCTCCAGCGTCGCGTCCAGCTCTGCTGCATGGAAGTGACAGGAGCTGCAGAAGACACCGCCGCTCCGGTCACCTCCACGCAGCTAATGAGATGAGTATAGCGATCAGCTGAGCTGTCACTGAGGTTACCTGGATCCAGCGGTGGATGCAGCGGTGGCCGCGGGTAACCTCAGTGACAGCTCAGCTGATCGCGCTACTCACCGCCGCTCCAGTCAGCTCCATGCACCAACTGAGGTGAGTAGAGCGATCAGCTGCTGTCACTGAGGTTAATCGCGGCACCGCTGGATCCAGCGGTGGCCGGGAGTTACCTGACTGACAGCAGCTGATCGCGCTATTCCCTTCATTAGCTGCGTGGAGGTGACCGGCGGCTTTTACTATTTTGAAAAAGCCGGCCGCTCATTAAACAATCTCCTATTCCCTGCTTTCCCCGCCCACCGGTGCCTATGATTGGTTGCAGTGAGACACGCCCCCACGCTGAGTGACAGGTGTCACACTGCACCCAATCACAGCAGCCGGTGGGCGTGTCTATACTGTGTAGTAAAATAAATTAATAAATAATTAAAAAAAAACGGCGTGCGGTCCCCCCCATTTTAATGCCAGCCAGATAAAGCCATACGGCTGAAGGCTGGTATTCTCAGGATGGGGAGCTCCACGTTATGGGGAGCCCCCCAGCCTAACAATATCAGTCAGCAGCCGCCCAGAATTGCCGCATACATTATATGCGACAGTTCTGGGGCTGTACCCGGCTCTTCCCGATTTGCCCTGGTGCTTTGGCAAATCGGGGTAATAAGGAGTTAATGGCAGCCCATAGCTGCCACTAAATCCTAGATTAATCATGTCAGGCGTCTATGAGACACCCTCCATGATTAATCTGTAAGTTACAGTAAATAAACACACACACCCGAAAAATCCTTTATTAGAAATAAAAAACACACACACATTCCCTGGTTCACCACTTTAATCAGCCCCAAAAAGCCCTCCATGTCCGGCGTCATCCAGGATGTTCCAGCGTCGCATCCTGCGCTGCTGCATAGAGGTGACCGGAGCTGCAGAAGACACCGCCGCTCCGGTCACTTCCACGCAGCAAATGAGGTGAGTAGCGCGATCAGCTGAGCTGTCACTGAGGTTACCCGCCGTCACTGGATCCAGTGACAGCGGGTAACCTCAGTGACAGCTCAGCTGATCGCACGGCTGTCTTCATTAGCTGCGTGGAGGTGACCGGAGCGGCGGTGTCTTCTGCAGCTCCTGTCACTTCCATGCAGCAGAGCTGGACGCGACGCCAGAGTCCGTGGAGTACGCCGGACATGGAGGGTTTGTCGGGGTTAATAAATTGGTAATGAGGGACTTTGTTAGTGTTTTTTATTTCTAATAAAGGATTTTTCGGATGTGTGTGTTTTTTAACTGTAATTTACAGATTAATCATGGAAGGAATCTCGGGGAGACGCCTGACATGATTAATCTAGGATTTAGTGGCAGCTATGGGCTGCCATTAACTCCTTATTACCCCGATTTGCCAACGCACCAGGGTAAATCGGGAAGAGCCGGGTACAGTCCCAGAACTGTCGCATATAATGTATGCGGCAATTCTGGGCAGCTGTTGGCTGATATTGTTAGGGTGGGGGGCTCCCCATAACGTGGAGCTCCCCATCCTGAGAATACCAGCCTTCAGCCGTATGGCTTTATCTGGCTGGTTTTAAAAATGGGGGGAACCGCACGCCGTTTTTTTAAATTATTTAATAAATAATTAAAATTAATAATTAAAATTAATAAATAATTAAAAAAAACGGCCTGCGGTTCCCCCCATTTTTAAAACCAGCCAGATAAAGCCATACGGCTGAAGGCTGGTATTCTCAGGATGGGGAGCTCCACGTTATGGGGAGCCCCCCACCCTAACAATATCAGCCAACAGCCGCCCAGAATTGCCGCATACATTATATGCGACAGTTCTGGGACTGTACCCGGCTCTTCCCGATTTGCCCTGGTGCGTTGGCAAATCGGGGTAATAAGGAGTTATTGGCAGCCCATAGCTGCCAATAAGTCCTAGATTAATCATGTCAGGCGTCTATGAGACACCCTCCATGATTAATCTGTAAGTTACAGTAAATAAACACACACACACCAGAAAAAATCCTTTATTAGAAATAAAAACACACACATATACCCTGGTTCACCACTTTAATCAGCCCGAAAAAGCCCTCCATGTCCGGCGTAATCCAGGATGATCCAGCGTCGCATCCAGCGCTGCTGCATGGAGGTGACCGGAGCCGCAGCACACACAGCCGCTCCGGTCACCTCCACACAGCAAATGAACACAGCCGCGCGATCAGCTGCTGTCACTGAGGTTACCCGCGGCCACCGGTGGATGCAGCGGTGACAGCGGGTAACCTCAGTGACAGCAGCTGATCGCGCGGCTGTGTTCATTTGCTGTGTGGAGGTGACCGGAGCGGCGGTGTCTGCTGCAGCTCCGGTCACCTCCATGCAGCAGCGCTGGATGCGACGCTGGATCATCCTGGATTACGCCGGACAAGGAGGGCTTTTTCGGGCTGATTAAAGTGGTGAACCAGGGTATATGTGTGTGTTTTTTATTTCTAATAAAGGATTTTTTCTGGTGTGTGTGTTTATTTACTGTAACTTACAGATTAATCATGGAGGGTGTCTCATAGACGCATGACATGATTAATCTAGGACTTATTGGCAGCTATGGGCTTCCAATAACTCCTTATTACCCCGATTTGCCAACGCACCAGGGTAAATCGGGAAGAGCCGGGTACAGCCCCAGAATTGTCGCATATAATGTATGCGGCAATTCTGGCCAGCTGCTGACTGATATTGTTAGGGTGGGGGGCTCCCCATAACGTGGGGCTCCCCATCCTGAGAATACCAGCCTTCAGCTGTATGGCTTTATCTGGCTGGTATTAAAATTGGGGGGAACCGCACGCCGTTTTTTTAATTATTTATTTATTTATTTTACTGCACAGTATAGACACGCCCACCGGCTGCTGTGATTGGGTGCAGTGTGACACCTGTCACTCAGCGTGGGGGCGTGTCTCACTGCAACCAATCATAGGCGCCTGTGGGCGTGGAAAGCAGGGAATATGAGATGGCTGTGTACAGAGCACAGCGCGCCGGCCGGTATAAAGGCTCGGTCACGCTGTGCAGGCCGGCCAATCACTGCAATTCCACAACTAACAGGGCTGTGGCATTGCAGTGGTCTGCCAGCCAATCCCTGCATGAGGGCTGGCTCTCAAAAGAGCGCCAACATGCAGGGATGAAGACCACGAGTAAAGCACGAGTATTGCAAAATTACTCGGTACCCGCCGAGCAGCCCGAGTACAGTGATACTCGTGCGAGTACCGAGTAGTTACAAGCATGCTCGCTCATCACTACCCCTAAGGCATCACAGGTCAATGGTTCCCAGTGGAGCAGAGTTTGTACAGCAGAGTCATTTTTTATCTCCAGAGTCAATTGGTAGGTCTATCTCTCCTGTAGAGTGTAAGCTCTTATGTTCAGTGGGATCCTCTCTACCTTCAGTAGAGTGTAAGATCTTATGGTCAGCATTGTCCTCTCTCCCTCCTGTAGAGTATAAGCTCTTATGGTCAGCGGGGTCCTCTCTCTTTTTCTTTCTCCTGTAGAGTGTAAGCTCTAATGGTCAGCAGGGTCCTGTTACGGTGAGCTGTCTGATAATAACCTAAAGGAGTATCAGACAGTCAGGGTCCACCGTGCAAAGACTTTGCTGCAGACTATGGCAGAGTGCAATACCTCTGTTAACTCACAGAAGGATATAATAAGTAAGTAAAGCAATTCCTCCCTTACTTGGAGGGTGTGTGGAATGATCTCTGTTAATAATCACAGAGACAAAGGCAATGTGTGCGAAATGGCACCTACCTAGGTCCGCTCTTCTAGTGGTGCAAAAGAGACGAACAGCAGCGTAAGCCGCACAAAGCTCCTACCTGCGTTCGCTCCACTAGTGTGCGAGGAAACGAACCACTAGATATGGCACCTGCCTAGGTCCGCTCTTTTAGTGGTGCAAAAGAGACGAACAGCAGCGTAAGCCGCACAAAGCTCCTACCTCTGTTCACTCCCCTAGTGTGCGAGGATACGAACAACTGCCAGACGCAGTATAAGGAACGTTACCCTAGCGGCAACGTCCACCTACGAGTCGAATCACAAGGCCCAGCCAGACCATGTGCCTCAGGCACCTGCCTATGTCCGCTCCCCTAAGAGGTAAGGATACGGACAGCAGCCGAAGCTGTAAGGTATAAGAACGCTACCCTGCCGGTAGCGCTCACCTAGCATAGACAGAGGAATGCCTAGAGGAACGTGCACAGGGCGTCTACCCTCATGCATGAACCAAGAGGACTGAGCGCCATGCGGCGTGTGTCAGGGTCTTATATAGACTCTGTGCCTCATCCAAGATGGAGGACACCAGAGCCAATCCGCTGCCAGAACGACAAGAGTGACGTCATGCTGGCCTATCACCGAGCAAGGCGTCACAAGCACATGACCAGCGACCAATCGGCATAGAAGGTGTCAGAGACATGTGACCTCGTGTCAGCGATGATGTCACCCGCACATGTGCAATGGCTCCAAGATAGGACTTAGTCTCCAGCGCTCGCACATGTGCAGTAGCAAGAAATCTGGACATAGTCTCCAGTGCTCGCAGCAACCGTAACACTTGTTATACTATAAATGTCTTTCGCTCCTATAGCAACCACTCACAGCTGATATTAAAAACCTATAGCTTGTAGCTCCATTGACTTTAATGGAGGCAAGTTTGTTGGAGAGTAACTGTAAAGCGTGAGGTTACATTTTCTTGTCAAAAGATAGTCTATGACATTCCCTGAGTCACATGGAGTATCTGTGCAAAATTTTGTGATTATAAATGCGACGGTGTGGATTCCTTTAGCGGACATACACACGCACGCACACACGCACGCACGCACACACACACACACACACACACACACACACACACACACACACACACACACACACACACACATACATACATACACACATACACTCAGCTTTATATTAGATGTGTCCAGTTAACATTAGCGATATTGGTATCATGACATCAATCCACCACCTTCTTACAGCTTGTTCTTCATCTGCATCAATACCAGAGCCAGGCCCTGCTACATTCTAGAGCCTCCTCCCTTTTTTCAAGTTTTACAAGAAACCCAACAATATACTCTGTTATTATCACTCAAGGCTTCTTAGAGCTGACTCAGACAGCTATGCAACTTTTGAGTTTTCAGCAAGCTTTGCTTTCAATTGCCACATGTAGTGATGAGCAAACCTGAACTGTAAGGTTTGTGGTTCACACCGAACTCAGACTTTTAAATGAATGTCCAATTCCTGTTAGGGTTTGTCTTCCAAATAAAGCTTGTTGAAAGATTGCAGAGCAGCCAATTCTCAGGCTTTCTCGATGTGGGCACTTTTGGTCCCATCACAGCCATGTCAAGCATACCACTGTGAAAAATATAATAATAATAAAATAAAATTACATGGTCTCCCAAAACAGATACATCGTATTTTTTAATTATTTAAGCAAATAATTTAAAAAAAAGAGTAGGAAGAGCCATGGTCATTGGGCCCCTCCCAGCCTGAAAATAGCAGCCCACAGCCTCCCCAGAAATGGCACATATATTAGATATGCCAATCCTGATGCTTTACCTCATGTTGATTGACCTGGATGGTGTAAATTGGGGTTACATATGGGGATGATGACAGCTGTGATTTGTCAAAAATCACAGCTGCCATCAAGTCCTAGGCTAGGAATGGTTGGCCGTCTTTGACACACCCCAACTAAACATGTGAGTCAAAAGAACAACACCAAGAAAAAAATACTTTATTTAAAATATAAACACACACACCCTCTTTCACCTCTTTATAAACCCCCAAAACACCCCTGCAGGTCTGACATAATCCAAATGACATCTAACTATGATCACCGACTATATTACATCCAGAGGTTGCAGGGATGGAAAATGCAACTACTCACTGCAACCTCAGACACACTTCGGGCAGTAGGGGAGCCTGGCTGTGAGACGTGGTGACGTCAGTGAGTTCACCAGAGTTCACAGCTGAGCTGAAGTGGTACCATGTATAACCGCCAGTAAACACGCTGCCATATTTCCTGACATGGTGACAGAGGAGTCCTGCAATCCAGCAGCTTGTTCAGCTGAGGTCACAGACGGTAGCATGGGAACCTCCAGCTGTGACGTTCGGTGACCTGACTGACGTCACTGCTTCTCACAGGCAGGGGCTCCCTCTTTGCCCTCATTGTTACACAGAGGCTGTAGTGAGCAGTCACGGTTTCTCCAACCAATCACAGATGGTGGTACAGAGCGTGGGATGGGGAAGCAATGAATATTCATGAAGTTTAATAAGTGGGCCCAGAAAAGAGTCAGACTGCAGTATCATCTTCCGGGAAATCTGATATGTATAGCAGTCCTGTTCTTACCCCCAGTTTGCTTTCTTTTTCAGCCTTCCTATTTCTTACAACCACCATTTTACAGCACCGAACATCTCACCCCTATTGACTTGTATGGAGTTTGTTGTCCTGGGTCAAATTCAGGTCAAGTTTATGTCTCGAAACAAACTTTATTTTTTCCAAGTCTGTGTGAATTTGGTGAACTCGAATATCCAGTGGTCCACTCATCTCTCACCACATGCACTTCTGGAGTTTGTTCCAAATTCATATTTATAAAATGGCCAATCCTCTCTTCAGCAAACTCCTACTAGTTTTTCATCTGTCTGGACTGATCTCCAGGCTCATATCAATGGTTAAATGTTAATCTGTTGTAAGTATAAGGCTATGTGCGCACTAGACCAATTTACCCGCGGATTTAGCCGCGGATTTGCTGCGGAAATTTCTTGAGAAGTGTCTGCAATCTTTGTGCAGACATTTCCCAGCAAATCCTATGTGAAAAAAAAATAGCTGTGCGCACACTGCGGATTTTTCTCAAGAAATTTCCTTGAGAAGAATTTCTTGAGAAAATTTCTTGAGAAAATGAGCATGTCATTTCTTTTCCGCAGGTACCCTGCGGATTTCGGCAGTACAGCCTGCAAAATCCGCAGGGAACAACCTGCGAGAAAATCGCGGCAAATTCGCGGCTAATCTGCGGCAAATCTGCATGCGGATTTGGTGCAGATTTTTTCCGGAGGTCCGGAAATCTTCCACTCCCAGAAGTTTCTCAAGAAATTTTCTTGAGAAACTTCACATTTCTAGTGCGCACAAAGCCTAAGACATTATTCTTTACTATTACTGGAACAGTGCACACTAATACATTGATGTGTATACAGTATGTCATCTTTTCTGCAAGTATCCAGTTAACTTGTTACATTACAAGTGCTTGTGGTTAACTATTTGTTTGTTTACTGTATTAGCCATTAACCATCAGTCTGTTCTTCACATACAACTCTGCTATTAACCATTTGATTGCTGTAAGTTCTGGAGTGACTATACATCTACAGTTCCTGTATATATTCTCACTCCTGGCTGTGTGTCTTCTATTGTTTTTGTTCTGCTTGTCCGCCTGCTGTCCTGCATACTATACTGGACTGGTCTTCACTGATCAATGTGTTGTGTTCACTTTTTCATTGCATTCATTCGGTGTTGCTCACCCTGACCTACAGATTAGAGCATCCATCTCACCAAACAAGCCATAACAAAGCTTGATACATCATACTGTAAAGTAAGAAATGGCATACATAAATTCTGCATAACGATGGTAAATAGTCAACACAATGTAATATATTATGCAGATTAAGGACCACAATGTAAGACCAAATCGCTATTACAATAAGACAAAAAACGAAGAACAAGAGGCGATCAAATAGGTCTATTTATTTTTATTATCAATAAAATTGCGGACAGGTGAGGGGAGTCAAACCCGGTATACATCACTACAGTTATCATACACCAATTGTGCAGGACATTATAAAAAGTCAAGATTGTGAACACACATGCACCCTCAAAATTACAATCTGCATAGGGTATGAAATGTTTATTCATCAAATATCCCTTACTGATTTACTGGACTCATACATGCACATACAGAGAGTACAATGTTATAGATCCAGTGGAGGTCACATGAACTACTCCAAGCTCAAACATGGACCACGTGCCCAGAGGATAAAGTATGAAACCACCATCCATAGACCGCTATGTCAAGCAGGCATCAGTGTCCATAAAGTACAATATAGATCTAAATATCTTTATATGCACATGGTAACCATATATAATAAAAGGATCTCACAAATGATTCCAAGTACAAAACATGGAGCAGCCCATGGAATGATGGCACAATTACCTAATTAGTGAGCAGAAATTACATGCTCAGCAAAAAATAGAGCATCCATATAATACTGAAAAAATGGTGGTTGCAATGACCAATGCTCAATATCCATAAAACACATGGACCGCTCCAGGCTCAAAACATGGAACACATGCCCAGAAAATACAAGACCATTCTCCATAGATCACCATATTGAAAGGGCATCAATGTAAATCTCAATTAACCCCATATATACATGGTGACCATACAAGAATCACATAAGTGGTTCAAAATAAAGAACATAGAGCAGTCCATGAAATGATGGCACAACCACACAAAATATCCTTCATCTACTATTACAGTGTACAGAGGATAAGATATATAGGATAGGGGCACTATTCATATATTAGTGAGCAGAAATTCCATGCTCAGCAACGGAATTGAACTTCCATATGGTACTGAAATAGTGATGATTACAAAGAACAGTGTTCAATATCCATAAAATGCAGGAGTTGTAATTCCAATAATCCTCATATGTACACAAGCGGATTCAAGGTTTGTATATAATGAGAATACCACATGGGTTTTTCCACGCTTGAGTCAGGGAACACATGGCAATCCATGGACCAGTTATAATATGATATCCACCAATCACTCATGTAGTGCAAAGGGCACGAGCATCGCCCAGAACCAATTATGCAGAAAGCAGGTACATATAATAATTAACAATCCAGACTTACATGTTGCTCAGAGATGAAAACAGCTGTAGTGGAATGCGCCCAATGCGCATTTCGGTGTAAACCTTCGTCAGGGGGCGTGAACTAACACGGAGGAAGTGAGGTAATTATAGGCCACCACTCTCTTCGATTGGGCAGCAAGATGACGCACGCGGGGCCGGTCAGCCGGAAGTCCCGCCTCACAGATGCGTCATGGATACACGAGCGCCGGGGAACCCGGCGTCCAAGTAGCCATAGAGACGCGGCTGGGAGCACGAGAATCCCAGACAGGCCGCGCATGCGTACACCACAACAATACGGAGAGAGAGGAAAATATAAGGATTTGGTTACTCTGCACTGCCAAATATAAAGATTAGAGGATACAAGACAACAAAATGGTGTATATCGTAACCACACATTGCAATATAGATGTTATAACAAATTG
Source organism: Anomaloglossus baeobatrachus (assembly GCF_048569485.1). Classification (NCBI taxonomy): domain Eukaryota; kingdom Metazoa; phylum Chordata; class Amphibia; order Anura; family Aromobatidae; genus Anomaloglossus; species Anomaloglossus baeobatrachus. The sequence goes on from NC_134355.1 coordinate 586,580,639, forward strand.
CAAGAATGAAAGTATTATAAACTTAGTACTCTAACATCTCAAAACAGGATTGCCACTCAATATAACTGTACAGCAACCTGCTACACAGAGTCACACCAGCAATATAATTAAGAATATGTCAACAGCAGGAACACCTTATGACAAAACCATCAGAATTACTCCCGATAGAATGACAAAAAGGGGTTCTATGATATTATTACAAATAGTGTGATCATGTGTAGCAGCCCGCAGCACTACATATCTCATAAAGGAATCTATAAAAATTCATACTAAAAGTATGACTGTATGTAACAGCCCGCAACACAATGTGTCTCATAGGGAGAACAAGAGAGATGACCAATGACCTCTCTCGACATAGAAAAAATTATCCATGTAAAGAGTACAGCTACATACAACAACCTGCAAGTATACCACAATTACAGTATATATTAATTATGTGCAAAATTTATTAGGGAGACATAAGACATAATAACAATCGTTGAAGATCTTCACTTATGTGTAGTCCAACGGAGAATTCCTAGTATCCATTTTCCATATCAGCATTATGTGTACAGGGAACCAAATGAAAAGAGGAAGCCTAAAGAATTATAAATAAAACCAAGTTAAAACCAATTTAAAACCAAAAGAGGAGAAACCAAACTTTATAGGAAAGGAACAAAACTCATATGCTCATTGAGACCATGGGGCTGAACCGTACGCAGACGCCAGATCCACCGCGTTTCCAATTGTCCCAATCTTTGACTGACCCGACCACCCCGTATATCTATATCCAGCATATCAATTCCACGAATCATGAATTTCCCAGAATCAGATCCGTGGAATAATTTGAAATGCTTGGGAATTGTTTTAAGGGTGTTTACATCACTAACATCCCGAGCGGCCTCAATTCCCAGAATGTGTTCGCGAACGCGAACCTTTAATTGGCGTGTCGTGAGGCCAATATAGATTTTCGGGCAGGGACAAAGACCATAATATATCACACATTTAGACTGACAAGTAATTCTCTTCAGAATTTTAAAGGTCTTTGTAGCTGAGGAATTGCTAAATGTGTCAGTGCGTGATACATTAGGGCAAGCAACACATTTGTCGCAGGGAAAGCTCCCGCCCTTAATTGGTAGATTTTTCAAAAACAATTGTTGTGGGGGATTGGGATCATGGAGACTACGGACAAGGAAATCCTTGAGGTTCTTGGCTCTGCGCACTGTAATTTGTGGTTGATGAGGTAAAATCCTAGCCAAAATAGAATCGGCTTGTAAGATAGGCCAAGACCTCATCAAAACTTGTCGGATCACATTATGTTCGGAACAGTAATCAGTGATAAATCTAATTGATGTCACATTCTTGCTGGGTTTCATGGAATACAGCAAATCGTTTCTAACCGAGTATTTTGCACGATGATATGCATGTTTGATGGTACGTTTGCTGTATCCCCTCTCAGCAAAACGCTTGGTTAACTCAACAGACTGTTTCTCGAAATCACTGTCATTAGAACACAACCTGCGAATACGCAGGAATTGTCCGACAGGTACGGATTTGATCATATATGGCGGGTGAAAAGAAGACGCATGAAGCAATGTGTTGGTGGCTGTGGCTTTCCGATATAAATCGGTCTGTAGAAAATCCTCAGAGTCCCTATATACCAAAACATCAAGAAACGCCACGGAATCAGGAGAATGTTGGTGGGTAAGATAAATGTTGCGACCGTTGGAGTTCATCTCTTGAATAAATAACAAAAGAAAATCAGAAGTCCCCTGCCAGATTAAGAAAATATCGTCGATGTACCGCGTCCACAGGAGGACACGGCCCATCGACGAGGGACAATCTGGCAGGGGGAGGTCTCTCTCCCACAGCCCCAGGAACAGATTGGCGTACGCGGGCGCAAAAGAAGCGCCCATCGCTGTACCCTGGAGCTGCAGGTAAAAAGACCCCTTAAAAACAAAAAAATTATGTGTTAGAGAGAACTCCAACAGTCGCAACAACAACTCAACAAATTGTGGAGACAGTTGCGTTGTGTTAAGATAAAATTTAACTGCCTCGATTCCGTCAGCATGTCGGATGCTGGTATACAGCGACTCTACATCACAACACACCAACAATGAATCACTGCCAATATATAGACCATCAATCCGTTTGAGAAATTCTCCAGTATCCTGAATATAGGAAGGAAGATTCCTCACAAGAGGCTGGAGTTGATAGTCAAGCCATCTGTTGATGTTTTCCAAGAAATTACCGTTACCGGAGATAATGGGACGACCAGGAGGTACTGATGCATTTTTATGCAACTTCGGTAACAAATAAAGAGTTGCAATCCTAGGTTCAGGTGTAATTAACGCCGACGCCAACTCGGGGGAGATAACACCGTCATTTTGGGCATGTAGTAAAATACACTTGAGTTCATCAATGTATTTAGAGAGGGGATTGAATGTCAACTTTTGGTAGCAGGTCTTATCACGCAATTGGCGAAATGCCTCCCTCTCATAAGCAGATATAGGCCAAATGACGATGTTCCCCCCCTTGTCGGCCGGCTTTATAGTCACATCTGATATCTGCTGCAGCTCCTTAAGGCGTATGCGTTCCGCTCTAGAAAGATTATCATTCCTGATCGTGCCAGGCAATTTTTCGAATTCTTTAGTCACCACCTGCACAAACAAATCAATATTTGTGCAGGAGGAGAGAGGAATGGATTTTTTAGAACAAGGTTTGATACAAGCTGGTATCTTACCTCCCTCTCCCTTTTGTAACGTCTGTTCTGCTAATCTTATGCGGCTCCTTATTGAATTTAATACTAATAACATTGCCAAGATTGATCTTGTGATTGATCAGAAGCAGGCTGCCTTCCGCGCTGAGTGTCCTCCTGACCGTGCTGAGAAATACGACTTTGAGGCTAAGAAAAAGGTCGAATCATTGGTCAAGCAAATTAGAGATGTTCATCTAAAAAAATTCAAGCGTGATCAAAAAGATGCTGCTGATAATAAAATGTATTTTTGGCGCAAACCTCGAACGGATCAAGATGGAGGTAGACGCCCATCAGCTCAATCTAATATTCAATCTTTGAGTGAATTATCCGACACTTCTGATTCTAGCACAAGGTCTGGAACCACATATGGGACCGGTGGCCGTCCACGATATCAAAATCAGTGGAATAAGAAATCTAAGGGATTCAATCAAACTAATGATAACAAGGTGATTAACCTTAGTTCACATACATTCAGCGAAGCTGATTTGTCCCTGCTGGCCAAAGGTTTGTCATTCTCCCCTGTGGCTGGATTTCAGACCTTTTCTGCCATTAAAGACCTTCATAATTTTGCTAGAGCATTATTGTTTAAACGACATTTTTTTGATGAAACATCTCGCTTGTTATTCCCCGCAGAAAAAGAACAAGCGGCCTTAGCCACACTGTCCGAATTAGAATTGGAACATAAAGCTGGAGAGGGAGGTAAGATACCAGCTTGTATCAAACCTTGTTCTAAAAAATCCATTCCTCTCTCCTCCTGCACAAATATTGATTTGTTTGTGCAGGTGGTGACTAAAGAATTCGAAAAATTGCCTGGCACGATCAGGAATGATAATCTTTCTAGAGCGGAACGCATACGCCTTAAGGAGCTGCAGCAGATATCAGATGTGACTATAAAGCCGGCCGACAAGGGGGGGAACATCGTCATTTGGCCTATATCTGCTTATGAGAGGGAGGCATTTCGCCAATTGCGTGATAAGACCTGCTACCAAAAGTTGACATTCAATCCCCTCTCTAAATACATTGATGAACTCAAGTGTATTTTACTACATGCCCAAAATGACGGTGTTATCTCCCCCGAGTTGGCGTCGGCGTTAATTACACCTGAACCTAGGATTGCAACTCTTTATTTGTTACCGAAGTTGCATAAAAATGCATCAGTACCTCCTGGTCGTCCCATTATCTCCGGTAACGGTAATTTCTTGGAAAACATCAACAGATGGCTTGACTATCAACTCCAGCCTCTTGTGAGGAATCTTCCTTCCTATATTCAGGATACTGGAGAATTTCTCAAACGGATTGATGGTCTATATATTGGCAGTGATTCATTGTTGGTGTGTTGTGATGTAGAGTCGCTGTATACCAGCATCCGACATGCTGACGGAATCGAGGCAGTTAAATTTTATCTTAACACAACGCAACTGTCTCCACAATTTGTTGAGTTGTTTTTGCGACTGTTGGAGTTCTCTCTAACACATAATTTTTTTGTTTTTAAGGGGTCTTTTTACCTGCAGCTCCAGGGTACAGCGATGGGCGCTTCTTTTGCGCCCGCGTACGCCAATCTGTTCCTGGGGCTGTGGGAGAGAGACCTCCCCCTGCCAGATTGTCCCTCGTCGATGGGCCGTGTCCTCCTGTGGACGCGGTACATCGACGATATTTTCTTAATCTGGCAGGGGACTTCTGATTTTCTTTTGTTATTTATTCAAGAGATGAACTCCAACGGTCGCAACATTTATCTTACCCACCAACATTCTCCTGATTCCGTGGCGTTTCTTGATGTTTTGGTATATAGGGACTCTGAGGATTTTCTACAGACCGATTTATATCGGAAAGCCACAGCCACCAACACATTGCTTCATGCGTCTTCTTTTCACCCGCCATATATGATCAAATCCGTACCTGTCGGACAATTCCTGCGTATTCGCAGGTTGTGTTCTAATGACAGTGATTTCGAGAAACAGTCTGTTGAGTTAACCAAGCGTTTTGCTGAGAGGGGATACAGCAAACGTACCATCAAACATGCATATCATCGTGCAAAATACTCGGTTAGAAACGATTTGCTGTATTCCATGAAACCCAGCAAGAATGTGACATCAATTAGATTTATCACTGATTACTGTTCCGAACATAATGCGATCCGACAAGTTTTGATGAGGTCTTGGCCTATCTTACAAGCCGATTCTATTTTGGCTAGGATTTTACCTCATCAACCACAAATTACAGTGCGCAGAGCCAAGAACCTCAAGGATTTCCTTGTCCGTAGTCTCCATGATCCCAATCCCCCACAACAATTGTTTTTGAAAAATCTACCAATTAAGGGCGGGAGCTTTCCCTGCGACAAATGTGTTGCTTGCCCTAATGTATCACGCACTGACACATTTAGCAATTCCTCAGCTACAAAGACCTTTAAAATTCTGAAGAGAATTACTTGTCAGTCTAAATGTGTGATATATTATGGTCTTTGTCCCTGCCCGAAAATCTATATTGGCCTCACGACACGCCAATTAAAGGTTCGCGTTCGCGAACACATTCTGGGAATTGAGGCCGCTCGGGATGTTAGTGATGTAAACACCCTTAAAACAATTCCCAAGCATTTCAAATTATTCCACGGATCTGATTCTGGGAAATTCATGATTCGTGGAATTGATATGCTGGATATAGATATACGGGGTGGTCGGGTCAGTCAAAGATTGGGACAATTGGAAACGCGGTGGATCTGGCGTCTGCGTACGGTTCAGCCCCATGGTCTCAATGAGCATATGAGTTTTGTTCCTTTCCTATAAAGTTTGGTTTCTCCTCTTTTGGTTTTAAATTGGTTTTAACTTGGTTTTATTTATAATTCTTTAGGCTTCCTCTTTTCATTTGGTTCCCTGTACACATAATGCTGATATGGAAAATGGATACTAGGAATTCTCCGTTGGACTACACATAAGTGAAGATCTTCAACGATTGTTATTATGTCTTATGTCTCCCTAATAAATTTTGCACATAATTAATATATACTGTAATTGTGGTATACTTGCAGGTTGTTGTATGTAGCTGTACTCTTTACATGGATAATTTTTTCTATGTCGAGAGAGGTCATTGGTCATCTCTCTTGTTCTCCCTATGAGACACATTGTGTTGCGGGCTGTTACATACAGTCATACTTTTAGTATGAATTTTTATAGATTCCTTTATGAGATATGTAGTGCTGCGGGCTGCTACACATGATCACACTATTTGTAATAATATCATAGAACCCCTTTTTGTCATTCTATCGGGAGTAATTCTGATGGTTTTGTCATAAGGTGTTCCTGCTGTTGACATATTCTTAATTATATTGCTGGTGTGACTCTGTGTAGCAGGTTGCTGTACAGTTATATTGAGTGGCAATCCTGTTTTGAGATGTTAGAGTACTAAGTTTATAATACTTTCATTCTTGCAATTTGTTATAACATCTATATTGCAATGTGTGGTTACGATATACACCATTTTGTTGTCTTGTATCCTCTAATCTTTATATTTGGCAGTGCAGAGTAACCAAATCCTTATATTTTCCTCTCTCTCCGTATTGTTGTGGTGTACGCATGCGCGGCCTGTCTGGGATTCTCGTGCTCCCAGCCGCGTCTCTATGGCTACTTGGACGCCGGGTTCCCCGGCGCTCGTGTATCCATGACGCATCTGTGAGGCGGGACTTCCGGCTGACCGGCCCCGCGTGCGTCATCTTGCTGCCCAATCGAAGAGAGCGGTGGCCTATAATTACCTCACTTCCTCCGTGTTAGTTCACGCCCCCTGACGAAGGTTTACACCGAAATGCGCATTGGGCGCATTCCACTACAGCTGTTTTCATCTCTGAGCAACATGTAAGTCTGGATTGTTAATTATTATATGTACCTGCTTTCTGCATAATTGGTTCTGGGCGATGCTCGTGCCCTTTGCACTAAATGAGTGATTGGTGGATATCATATTATAACTGGTCCATGGATTGCCATGTGTTCCCTGACTCAAGCGTGGAAAAACCCATGTGGTATTCTCATTATATACAAACCTTGAATCCGCTTGTGTACATATGAGGATTATTGGAATTACAACTCCTGCATTTTATGGATATTGAACACTGTTCTTTGTAATCATCACTATTTCAGTACCATATGGAAGTTCAATTCCGTTGCTGAGCATGGAATTTCTGCTCACTAATATATGAATAGTGCCCCTATCCTATATATCTTATCCTCTGTACACTGTAATAGTAGATGAAGGATATTTTGTGTGGTTGTGCCATCATTTCATGGACTGCTCTATGTTCTTTATTTTGAACCACTTATGTGATTCTTGTATGGTCACCATGTATATATGGGGTTAATTGAGATTTACATTGATGCCCTTTCAATATGGTGATCTATGGAGAATGGTCTTGTATTTTCTGGGCATGTGTTCCATGTTTTGAGCCTGGAGCGGTCCATGTGTTTTATGGATATTGAGCATTGGTCATTGCAACCACCATTTTTTCAGTATTATATGGATGCTCTATTTTTTGCTGAGCATGTAATTTCTGCTCACTAATTAGGTAATTGTGCCATCATTCCATGGGCTGCTCCATGTTTTGTACTTGGAATCATTTGTGAGATCCTTTTATTATATATGGTTACCATGTGCATATAAAGATATTTAGATCTATATTGTACTTTATGGACACTGATGCCTGCTTGACATAGCGGTCTATGGATGGTGGTTTCATACTTTATCCTCTGGGCACGTGGTCCATGTTTGAGCTTGGAGTAGTTCATGTGACCTCCACTGGATCTATAACATTGTACTCTCTGTATGTGCATGTATGAGTCCAGTAAATCAGTAAGGGATATTTGATGAATAAACATTTCATACCCTATGCAGATTGTAATTTTGAGGGTGCATGTGTGTTCACAATCTTGACTTTTTATAATGTCCTGCACAATTGGTGTATGATAACTGTAGTGATGTATACCGGGTTTGACTCCCCTCACCTGTCCGCAATTTTATTGATAATAAAAATAAATAGACCTATTTGATCGCCTCTTGTTCTTCGTTTTTTATCATACTGTAAACCAGAGAAAATAAAATCTACAGCCAGGGGCAAAATGTCTCATCAGATTCTTAGATAATCCTTTATGGGCCAACATAAGGCTCAGCATGTAAAATCCCCTTTTGAAGTCACCAGTTGAGTTTCCACTGATCACTGGTTAGACCACTCCATTATTCCCTGCTGATATATTTATTTGCTTTGCAACAGTTATTATGTACCAATTATGTGACGTCTGCCCGGAACAAGAGCCTTATTATGGCTGTCACGGACAGACTAAAGGTATGCTACCCACTCGGCAGAATCCCGTGAGCCCCAAAACCCTTTAACCCTTATGCAGGGATCTGGAATTACTAAGAGATCGCTGTCTGTGGAAGGCTGCAGTCCAGAGAAGAGTAGTAGTCTGGCAGGGTCAAAACTAGGAGTTACAAAAAGGGACAAAAACACCAAGCAAGAGCGTAGTCAGGTAACCAGGCCAAGGTCAAACCGGAGACAGGAGTGAAGTACAAAATATGGCAGGCAGTTCATTAGTGAAAAGGCAGAGGTCAAAATCAGAATTCGGGAGCAGGCAGACAGAAGAAGGAGTAAGAAAGGTGTGGTGCCTTCCCATTGGCTGTGGCTGAAAGGTGGCAACTTCAGCTTGAAGGCACATGCCACCACAGTCAGCTTATGGTACTGAAGGTCCCAGGGAAACCCATATTAGTGGATGGGCGGAGTCTTCACCCAATAGACCAACTGTCATAGGATGTATAACAAAGAAAATCCAGCGCAATCCTCGGGGTATAGTAAAAGTCCAAAATTTATTTGAAGATTTCCATTAAAATACAGCAGTTTGGCAGAAAGATTGGGGTAGGAGTATACCTCATTGAACTACGCGTTTCGACACATAGTCGATTTTCTTTGTTATACATCCTATGACACTTGGCAGCGGAGCCTTCCGTGCGCTGGCTCCAGGCGGGGAGCGGTGAATGGCAGTATCGGTGAGCTGAACTTCTTTCTCTTTTTCAATAGAGCAACTGGTACTGACTCCTCCCCTATCACCAGCAACGCCCATGGCGGAAATACAGCGGCGCCTGGTGACCAAAGCAGAAGTCGCAGGAGCAGACTCTGGTTGAGACGTGACAATATATCAACATGACCATTGGAGCCATTAGGGCATCCTACAATGGTGATATTAGAATAATTCTTCCACAGGATTGTATGCCGTATGACATTACACCATATAGGAATTAACATACATAAGATAAAATAGCCAACGTACTGGCTGACTTATTGTTTTAGTTGGAAAAGGGAGGCAAGCTAAATTTAAGAAGAGACGCCCCTGGGTTAATCTGTTCGAGAGGCGATTTGTAATTGATGTGTGCTCACATTTGGCAGGTTTGACTTGTCAGTTTGCTTTGGTATAATAATATGGCTCGTTATCAAACCTTACGACGCTTATTAGTATAACAAATATGGAAATAATGTATTCAACGATTGTTCAATCATTGAAAAAACAAATAAATTAGGATTTGCGGAATTTTGTATTATTTAATCTGCTATTATTGCAACATATGTCCAGAGAAGCAGAACATCTGTTAAGCAGGGAAAACACTGATGTAGATGAGCTGGTGTAAAATCGGCGCTGGAGCAGAGATAGGGGACTGTGCGGAGACATGGCAAGATGCAGAAAGGAAAGAGTCTTTGTACTCCGTGTTCTGAAAGACTCAGTGACTCAATTATGCCCGGCATCCCCAAGAGTCTAGTTTGTCTGCTGTTCTTGTGACATGAACGGACTGAGCGCCACGTCTGAAGCGAATGCATTATGGATTGCGTTGTTTAATGCCCACACGCTTTAGCCTGTCGACAATTTAAAAACAAGTGGATCTTTTATTGTGTTTTTGCTTTGATAAAAGATGTCACATGTAATGGCTGCTTTAAGATTGAAAACTGATGATATGCCCGAGCCGGAAAAGCTGGAGAGAGAATAAGCTGTACGCAAATAAAAAAAAAAAGAGGGAAGAAAAAGGCATTTTCTTTCGGGCTTTTTGACAAAGGGGATTACTGGAGAAGTACAGAGCCTGTCATACTTTCCATTTAGAGTGCTGACAGAATAACACGGGCCTAGTAAAAAACCCACAGCATCTGACAATATACAGTAAACAGCATCACTGTCAGGGAACAATGACAACTTATGCAACGTTGTCATGTTCTCGGCACCTTAGTTTATTGAATGCCTCGGCTCTCTATGTACAAGGATTTTGTGTGTTTATATCTCTGACATCCAGTGTTTTTTGCTTTTTTTTTCCTCGCTAGCTTCAGTTCTGTGCTGCAAACTTGTAAACAGAAGTGCGATAATTAAAGGGAACCTGTCATCAGGTTTCCCTGTTTTAAACTGCTGCCACCACATTATGAGTCGCTTAATTAGATTTCTTCCTTGCACCCCTGTAGACTGGCATAACAGTAAAGATAATCTTTATATATCGTTCTTGCTATATGGTAATGAGAGCCAAGTGATCCAATCGGCAACTATAGACCAACCCGGTTTCCTGCTGCTGTACCAGCCTCTCTATTTTTAATCAAAAGCTGCTTTCACTCTTGCGTTGAACGGCATCCGCTGCCTTGAGGAATTACGGTAATCGTTGCAGGAAACCATTTTATTCCTCATAGACTTCTATTAGCTACGGATAGCAATGTATGACCTTGCGTTGCATCAGTCAACGGATGCTGCGTTGCATCCGCCTGGCGGATAGAACGCTGCATGTAGCGTTTTTCTTGGTGGAGTGTAAAAAAACGCAACCTGCAGGATTCCGTCAGCGCCCGTTGTTTTTATAATGGACGTCTATGGTGACGGATTCCGTTAGAATCCGTCATTTGACGGATTCCGTTAACGCATCCGTCTTTACACAACTGCGCATGCCCAGATGTGTAAACTCAAGAAATAAAAACTATAACAGATTGCGTTATTTTTTAAGATCCGTAGCATCCGTTGTGCCACTATATGCAACACATCCGTTGCATCCGATACACAATGCAATGCAACGAATGCCGTTCAACGCAAGTGTGGAAGCAGCCAAAGGCAAGACTGCCCACACAATTAAACGATTGCTCCTTTTCCAAACACAAAGAAAAACCAAAAAACAGAAATTCCAAATTAAACTTTTATTGGAGAGTATCAAAATTAAAACCACTCTCATCTTTTCTCACCACCAACTTTGGAAGGGTAAGGTCGCAGCTCTTAAAGTTGACCACCGGAAGTGATGGGGATGTACCGCCGGACCACCGACACATGTTACCCATAGTCGATCTTCCACCACCAGCTGCGACTTTCATCGCCATTAACCACCAAACAAACCAACAATTAGAAGGAAGTGAAGGTGGGAAGCTCTCGACCCAGGATCAAAGAGGCCGGAAGAGCCTCGGGCACAGCTATATATACCCCCCAAGGAGGGAGGGGGAGAAAATGCACATCCGGATCCGGGGAGCACATCTGCAACAGGTACGAATAACTAAAAGGGAAGGATGGTTATTAAACAAGATTATTAACCCTTTTCCGTATGTTGGGAAAAGAGGGCAAAAACATGCCACAACTGGGCTGGCCAGTCAGGGGCTCACTGGCAAATAAAGCCGGGCCCCTCAGCAGGCTGGGTAAGCAGGCTAACAGAATGTGCCCATATTGGTCCATAGATATATTAGAAAGCCAGCTCACCTTTTAGGATGCTGTGGAGAGGAGTCACCAGATGCGCATGGATAATACCCTGGCTTAGGCTTCAGCTTCAATATAAACAGTGAAAGGATTCCAGAAGAGAAGGCAGAGATAAAATCTTCATTCTTTATTAGAAACCATTGAAATGATATGTATAGCGGCACTGGCACCAAACAGACCCCTCAGGGGGTGTATCCGTCGCTTTTTGATAAAGATAGACTCATGATACATACACAACCCCACCATTGGACTACTTGTGTCTCATTATAATGTCTAAGAGCAATGTAAATAAATCATTTCTGCTAGTATGCCGAGGTGCAGGGAATGGACCAAATTTAGAGGAAAATATCATGGTGCCAGAAGTTTAGTACAAGGAAACTTTCTTTTATACTACCCATCTAGTGATACTATTTCTTTCACTATACTTTTTGTACAAACTATAGTTTTAAGGGGTATTCCCATCTCCAAGATCCTATCCCAATATCTAGTAGGTGTAATAAAAATAATATTAGCAAATACTTCCAATTAGAAATGTAGAATAGTTCTTCTGAATAAATATGTTCAGTGTATTGCAAGACCTTAGGTGGTAAACCTAAGGGATCCTTTAAGAGAACCTTTAAGTTTCTTGGAGTTCCCAGCTGCTGGGACACCTGGAGGCTGTAAACTCTGGTAAAAATTCACAGCCTCCAGATGTCCCAGCAGCTGGGAACTCAAGAAACATTAAAGGCTCTTTTACAGGCTCCCTTAAAGTTACTTGGATGACAGCTGCTGTGAGACCCAATAGCTGTGAGCTCTGTTAAAATTTACTGGATCTCACATCTACTGGGTCCCTTGGCAAAAGGTGAACGATATGGGGTTGATGCCAGCTTTGATTTGCCAGCTGGCATCAAGCCCTGGGATTAGTAATTGGTGGGTGTCTAGCAGATACCCCAATTACTAATCCAGTAGAAATAGAAAAAAAATATTTTATTTGAACAAATACCCCCAGACTACAGCCCTTGTTTACCAATTTATTAAAAACGTATTTGAAAAAAAAAAGTTTGCCGTAATGCATAGCGATGTCTGATGATGTTCCGCAAAAGCAAATCAGAAAGACATAAAAAGAGACAATGGTTAAATAAACAAAGACAAAAGACACCCTTATTCACAATTTAATTCCCTGCATAAACCCTAATCCAAGGTCCGGTGTAATCCGAAAGGGTGTCCCACAATGTTCCAAGACTCACTGTCCTAGCCAATGAAGAACAGATCATTCCTCAGTGGCTGGAAGAGCAATCAGTACAGCTCACAAATTGCTGTGTGAGAATCACTGAGGTGAACTGAGATGACCTTATGAGGTCACCCCTGGTCACTGCAGCAGGTCACGCAGTAGTGTGTTGTGTAAGCCACCACAGGCAGTGACGAGCGGTGACAGCATGAGTTCACCTCAGGTTAGTGCCCGTGGCTCTCGCGCCAAGCATCACGAGAGCCTGCAGAAATGAACTTTGGCGAACTTGTTCAACTCAGTTCAATGCCTACAGTTGTTCTCTTGTCAAGTATTGCTATTGGGCTCTCACAGTACTTGGCATGAGAATAGCAGCAGGCATTGAACAACTGCAGCTCAGACAGTCTCTTTCTGAAGTTACACCATGGAGACATGTTTTCTAATGGTCCCATGCACTGTGACTTCAGTAATGTAGCAGAGCTGGGAACATCATGGGACCTCGTGTGGATTATGTCAGACCTGGGTGTTTTGGGGGTTAAAAAAGGGGTGAAAGAGGGTGTTTTTTTTGTATTTTATTTCAACTAAAGGATTTTTTTGGTTCTTGTGTTTACTTTATTCATTTACAGATTAGTAATGGGGATCGCATAAATGCTTTCCATTACTAATCTAGGGCTTAGTGTCAGCTGTGAGCTGTCATTAACTCTTTATTATCCCGATTGCCACAGCACCAGGGCAAGCGGCATGAGCCAGGTAAAGTGCCGGGACTATCACATCTAATGGATGCAACAATTCTAGGTTGTTGAAGGCTGTTATTTTTAGGCTGAGGCAGGGCCAAAAACCATGGGCCTCCCCAGCCTGAGAATATCAACCCCCAGCTATCGGCTTTATAATGGCTGGGTTTCAAAATTGGGGGCACCGCACACCTTTTTTGTTAAAGTTATTTAAATAATTTTAAAAAAGCCATTTGGGGTCCCTCTTATTTTGATATGCAGCCAAGATATTGCGCACAGCTGCAGGCTGCAGCCTGTAGCCGTAAACATTATCTGCTCTGATACAAATATACACCTATGCCAATTTTTTATTTATTTTTACACTTTACTAGGATAGACAGACAGCTACTGTGAGGGTAACTGAGACACCAGCAGTCTGACTACACCAATCACAGATGCTATCATAGGCAGTGGGCGGGGGCTGCAGTACATATGCATGAGGGATAATTAGTGGCCCCGAAAGTAGTGTTTCAGGCACACAAAAGACTTGATAAGTTAATATACTTGCTTTATACCGTATTTTCTTTCTTGACGCAGCCCACCTATCCATTGCTAACACTAGCCCTTACTAACTTACTAACACTACCCTCCATAGCTCTTACTAACACTTAAATTTTACCTCCTATTGAGTTCAATGGTGTTCAGATATGGTAGTCGAGCTGTTTGTCGAGCTGCCAGCCTGGACCACACTATAGGTGCAAGTTACCCTAGTTTCAGTGGCTCAACTGAGCATGTGGATTTGACTCTGCCTGGTTACTGCTCTTCTCAGGACTGCAGTCTTCCTCGGGCAGCGATCACCTGGGCCCTGTCGTAATTCCAAATCCCTGTATAGGGGTTAAAGGGTTGTGGGGTCTGGGCTCCTGCTTTGTGGACGGTTATCTCTATTCACCTGTTTCACTGATCCTGAGTCCATGGGTCCAGGCAAGCGTCACACAAGGGCAATGAAGATGAAATGTAGCTTGGTCTTTCAGCATGATAATAATCCCAAGCACACTGCCAGGGCAATGAAGGAATGGCTTTGTAAGAAGCATATGAAGGTCCTGCAGTGGCCTAGCCAGTCTCCAGATCTCAACCCCAACTTATTTTCCACCATCATTTGCAAAACAAATCTTGCCAAATCAGACGAGGTGATTTTCTGGATTTGTTTTCTCATTTTGTCTCTCATAGTTGTGGTCACCTATGATGTCAATTACAGGCCTCTCTCATCTTTTTAAGTGGTAAAACTTGCACAATTGGTGGCTGACTAAATACTTTTTTCCCCACTGTAAATACATTTAGTTTTCAGCTAATGTTTCAACAAAATTAAAAATGTGCCAATAAAAATGCTCAACACCCAGGCGTAGAACGGGTCCAATAGCTACTAGGTTTATATCGGTCCATGTGCTTTTTATGTCATACACAGACAGAACACCAAATGAAATCATAGGCTTCTCAACACAACTTAAGACAGACTTTTTTCCCTGTGTTTGGATATAGCAACAGTTCCTAGAGGACTGTACAGGACCCTATTTCTTTAAACAAATGCAGGTCCCACTGGTGGATATGCCCTAAATGTCCCAGATCTTTAAACATCTTAAAAGATATTCTCCAAAAAACAAAGTATACCCTATCTATATAGAGGGTATCCTGAACAAAGACTCTGGAATCCTGAGAACAGGGCTCTGCAGTAAAGTCTTGAAGTGGAGCTGAGGTGTGCATGTTCCACCTCCAGCCCATTCATTGTCTATGGGACTGCTAAAAATAGCAAATGTTGCATGAGCACCTCTGTTTCATTCAGGACCGGATTTCAGACCCTGTTCATTGGGCTATTGATGCCTAATTTTGGGATTGCTGGGGGTCCCAGTGTTTTGACCACCAACAATCAACAATTTATCCCATAGTTTATTGTTGGGGATACCTCTAAGTTTTTTTTACTATGATTAATGATTTCAATGTATACTGTACTTTTTCGTTTTACACCGGATTATAAGACACACCCCAACTTTTGAGAAAAAAGGGAAAAAATATGGGGTCTGTCTTATAATCAGGTGGTATCTCACCGGATTGAGGACGGCAGCGGTGGTAGAGTGGGGTCACAGGAGACAGAGATGGTGCTGGAGTAGGGCGATGGTGTGGGTGGTGCTGCGGGTGTCCCAGATGCTTGCTGTGAGCGCTGTGAGGCATCCAGAAACTGTTGGCGGTGTGGGCTTCAAAGAAATAGCGCTCGGAGTCAATGACAACCCGAGATCTCCTCTGTGCATGCGCTACCTCTAGGTGCCATTTTCCTTAAGTCTGCTGCAGGGAGATTAATGGACCGGAGGTATGTGCGCAGATGAGATCTTGAACTGAGAGCCCCATCTGCACATGCACCGACTCTGGCGACATTTTCAGAATGGTGGCCCGCAGCACAGCGCCCATGGCCCGCAGAATCTCTTGTGACCCCTCTCCACCTTCCCCAGTAAGACACATTCTGATTATAAGACGCACCCCTCATTTTCCTCCCATATTTTTACCTATGTTGCTGTATAAAAAAAGTCCCAAACTATATTCACATACACACATAAATAACTTTACATTGCATACTACTAAATGATATATCAATCTGTGGATGTTAATCCTTACGACCCACACATAGTAGCCTTTCTTCTACCGGTATTCATTATTAGCTCACTTGTATCGGGGCAGTCTCATCCTGTTACAATTAAGTGATGTTACACAGCTCGCCGCCAACACCAAACTCAATTTATTATACAACGGAGTATTTTATTGCAGCCCTGTCCATCAAACAAAGTGTTAGTGGAAGTTTACAGCTGTCAATTTTAATAAAGTATCACTACTGCGGTTTGGGCTAATAATTCCAAATAGTTGTTTGCTTGCAAATCTTGACCTAAAGCAGCGGAAGAAAAGTTGTATATGCGATCGCATGCACCAACAAAACAAATAAATGTGTCACATCAGATTGCTTGCCTACAATTTCACATAAATTATGTCTACACATGTAAATCAATTTTTTTTTCATTCCGAGCCTAATTCAGTGGAAGAAATATCAAAGCAACAGAGAAGTAATAAAGATAGTCTATAAAACATATTAAAGACAAAGAGGAAGCTCATTGAATTGATTTGCCTTTTAAATCTGTAGTAAATAGGCAGAAAAACATCTAGAAATATCAGGTTTTGGTGTATAGTAAAGTGTGTAATATCTAGCTACCCATCTATGTATAATATCTATCCATGCATCTACTGTAGTTAGAGATGAGTGGACCCATGGATGTTCAGGTTTTCCGGATTTGGCTTGACTTTCGTTTACCAGGTCATTTAAAGGACCCTGACTTGACCTAAACTTGTTTTCCGATTACCGAATCTCATTTAAGTCAATGAGCACCCGAACTAACGGGCTAGACTTGAGTAATGAGTATAATGGAAGTCAATGATTGGGCAGCTCAGCTATCCACCACCATACAGCCCGCCATAAACAGAGCCCTTCTGGGGGAGGCATTTTTTTAGGGGGACACGCAGAATCCGAAAATGTTGTTTTTACCGCAGTGTGAGACATTCAGAGACCACAAGCGGCTCTCGCTCAGAGAATCGATTAAGTGGGTGGAAGAATAGGGTTAATCTTCACTGCTAGAAGATTACTGAAGTTCGATGGAGAATAAAACATTTGATTTTGTTGTACTATGCGCTTCGGAGCTGTTCAACTACAGCTCTGGCAAAAATTAAGAGACCACTGCACAGTTTTATAAAAATCAGCTTCTCTACATGTCGATTCCTGTGTCGTAGAATCCTAGAATGGTAGAGTTGGAAGGGACCTCAAGGGCCATCGTGTCCAACCCCCGGCGAGTGCAGGCTTTCCTAAATCATCCCAGCTATATGTTTATCTAGTTTCCACTTGAAGATTTCCATTTATGGAGAGTTCACCACCTCCCATGTTCGCCTGTTCCACTCCCTGACTGCCCTCACTGTGTCAGTTGAATTCCAGACAGAGTACACATGATTCTACCGGCCAGGAGTGGCATAAGGTCCCCCAAAAGCAGTGTGAAAGACTGGTGGAAAGCAGCCAAGACGCACGAAAGCTGTGATTAAAAATCATGGTCATTCCACAAAATATTGATTTCTGACCTCTTCCTGAGGTAAAACATTAGTGTTGTTGTTTCTAAATGATTAGGAACTTGTTTTCTTTGCAGTATTTGAGGTGTGAAAGCAACACATTGTTTTGTTATTTTGAACATTTCTCATTTTCAGAAAATAAACACAAAACGTATCGCTTTTAAATTTGGAGACGTTGTCAGTAGTTTATAAAATAAAAGAACAATTTACATTTTACTCAAAAATATAACTATAATGAGAAAAATCTGAAAAACTGACAATTTTGCAGTGGTCTCTTAATTTTTGCTAGAGCTGAATTTCTTCTTCTTGATAGTGTACATTATTGATTTTGGTCCTGAAGAAGGAGTTATACAGCTCCGAAACGCATAGAACAATAAAATAAAATGTTTTACTCTCCATCAATCTTCAGTGATCTTCTTCTGGCAGCACAGATTAACCCTTCTCTTCTATCCACTTAATTAGTGCACCTAATTAACTCCTTTTGGTACTACCGGATAAGACATCATTTGCGTCCATCCCTTCTTTGTCTTTTCAGTTTTTATAAAAAGCAGAGAACCGATTGTGCCCGAGCACCCAATTGAGTGGTTAGCATATGGACAGCAACCGAAGTGAGACACAGACTTTTTTTTAAAAGACCATGTTCGAGTTCGAACTTCGGACACCCATTCATTTTTTTAGTACTGTATTTTATTTCATTTGTCTTTTTGTTACATTTACTTTTTTTACGTTTTGCTCCCACAGTGAGTCCAAAGCACAGAAGAGATACAAGACTCTATATCTTACTTTTACTGGACCAGTGCAGAACAACAGAAGGCTACATTCATACACCGCAGAGGACCAGGCTGACAATCAGAGTGAAAATTACAATGATGTTGGTGGCCTTGAAAATCAGCCATTGAGATGGGGTGATAAAGTAAAGAAACTGGCACCTGGCTGGCATTGCAAGGCATATGCTGGAATTCTTGTGGGATGACATGAATTTTATTGCCAACAAATACTGTATAGAGGGGACTATTCGATGGCCATGCTTTAAGACACACTCTATAAAAGCAAACTAATGATTTTCTTTTCTTGATTATAAAGAGAGTCCATTTTGGCATAATATCAGGAAGAGCTATGTTCTTGCTCTGAGAGTAAATGCGTCTATACGACACGAGAGCTCTCACTGCTCCCTGCAGCGGCTTCCATTGTTACAGTATATATGACATAATGGAACAAATGTTTTATCTCCCACTTCACTAACCTGATGCACATCACCAGAGTCGCACCGTCTGAATGGTTGGGTTCAGTCGTAACTGCACTGTGTCCTTTCTCCAGCAGATAGCCTTATGCGGGTTTCACACGGTACGATCTATCGTGCGATTGCACGAGCGATCGTACCCGCCCCCGTCGTTTGTGCGTCACGTGCAATTAGTTGCCCGTGGCGCACAAAGTCGTTAAACTCCTGTCACACGCACTTACCTGCTGAGCAACCTCGCTGTGGGTGGCGAACATCCACTTCCTGAAGGGGGAGGGACGTTCGGCGTCACAGCGACGTCACACAGCGGCCGGCCAATAAAAGCGGAGGGGTGGAGATGAGCGGGACGTAAACATCCCGCCCACTTCCTTCCTTCCGCATTGCCGGAGGGAGCCGTGGGACGCAGGTAAGCTATGTTCATTGTTCCCGGGGTGTCACACGGAGCGATATGTGCTGCCCCGGGTACTTTCAACAACCGGCGCCATTAAAAATAAACAATTTTTTAAAAATAAGCGATGAGTACACGATTCTGCGTCACTTGGAGGTGTCACTCGAAATGACATCGCAAGCAATGACAGATGTGCGTCACGAAAACCGTGACCCCGACGATGCATCGCGCGATAGCTCGTCTCATGTGACGTCCGCATTAGTCCCAATTCCATGCACTTTTGAGTCAGCAGATTTGGAGATATGCAAGGAGTAGCTGCGTTTGCTATGGATGTGCTGTCATTTCCAGCTTCAAGTGTACTCTCAAAAATGGGATTTAGTGCAGCTGGTGGTTTTGACACACCCAAGCTGACAAGGTCACCTTCCACAAGCATGGCAAATTTTATATTTGTCAAAATTATTTAGATATGAATTAGTGAGGACTTCTATTTACCTAAGGTTGATGCTAATGCCAAACCATCTGCCTACCTGTCCGTTGACTGTCTTCTACACTGTTCTGCTGCCTTATTTGGCAAAATGAATTAGGCTTGGATTAGATTTGAATTTCATTCACCTACATTGATGCCAATGATTACATCTGCCATCCCATCTGCCTGTCCGTTTGTCTTATAACTGTTCTGCTGCGTCCAGTGCCAATGGCCCACACTTAGCCGGGAGTTTGCTCATTGTCCACCTTGTTATTTATTCTGTAACTAGAAGGTGGCCCGATTCTACGCATCGGGTATTCTAGAATTTACGTATTGTGTAGTTCATGTATGATTTTTGTTATATATATATATATATATATATAGATGTTGTTGTGTGTAGTTACCAAGTGTTTGTGTAGGGCGCTGTACATGTTCTGGGTGTTGTCTGGGTGTGGCGGGGGGTGAGAGCGGTGTTGTATGTGTGTTGCGTTGTTTGTGGAATGCTGTGTGTCTGTAGCATTGTGTGTGTGTGTGTGTTGCGCGGTTTGTGTGGGTGTGGTGTGTTTTGGGGGGAGGTATGTTTTGTGCAATGTGTGTGTTGTGCGGTATGTGCGTATATTTATGTATGCCGCGGTGTTTGTGTGTTGGGTGTTGTGTGTGTGCAGCGTTGTCTGTGTGTGTGGGTGTCTGTGTAGGGCGGTGTTTGTGGTTCCCAGTGTGTGTGTGGTGTGTTGTGCAGTGCGCGTGTGTGTGGGTGTTGGGGGGGAGGTGTGCACCTCCCATCGTGCTCCATCCCCCATGCTGCGCACCCCCCATCGTGCTCCATCCCCCATGCTGCGCACTCCCCATCATGCTCCATCCCCTATGCTGCGCATTCTCCATCGTGCTCCATCTCCCATGCTGCGCACTCCCAAACGTGCTCCATCCGCCATGCTGCGCACTCCCAAACGTGCTCCATCCGCCATGCTGCGTACTCCCAAACGTGCTCCATCCGCCATACTGCGCACTCCCCATCGTGCTGCATCCCCCATGCTGCGCACTCCCAAACGTGCTCCATCTGCCATGCTGCGCACTCCCAAACGTGCTCCATCCGCCATGCTGCGCACTCCCAAACGTGGTCAATCCGCCATGCTGCGCACTCCCAAACGTGCTCCATCCGCCATGCTGCGCACTCCCAAACGTGGTCCATCCGCAATGCTGCGCACTCCCAAACGTGCTCCATCCGCCATGCTGCACACTCCCAAACGTGCTCCATCCGCCATACTGTGCACTCCCAAATGTGCTCCATCCGCCATACTGCACACTCCCCATCGTGCTGCATCCCCCATGCTGCGCACTCCCAAACGTGCTCCATCCGCCATGCTGCGCACTCCCAAACGTGCTCCATCCGCCATACTGCGCACTCCCAAACGTGCTCCATCCGCCATACTGCGCACTCCCCATCGTGCTGCATCCCCCATGCTGCGCACTCCCAAACGTGCTCCATCCGCCATGCTGCGTACTCCCAAACGTGCTCCATCCGCCATGCTGCACACTCCCAAACGTGCTCCATCCGCCATGCTGCGCACTCCCAAACGTGCTCCATCCGCCATACTGCGCACTCCCAAACGTGCTCCATCCGCCATACTGCGCACTCCCCATCGTGCTGCATCCCCCATGCTGCACACTCCCAAACGTGCTCCATCCGCCATGCTGCGCACTCCCAAACGTGCTCCATCCGCCATACTGCGCACTCCCAAACGTGCTCCATCCGCCATACTGCGCACTCCCCATCGTGCTGCATCCCCCATGCTGCGCACTCCCAAACGTGCTCCATCCGCCATGCTACGTACTCCCAAACGTGCTCCATCCGCCATGCTGCACACTCCCAAACGTGCTCCATCCGCCATGCTGCGCACTCCCAAACGTGCTCCATCCGCCATACTGCGCACTCCCAAACGTGCTCCATCCGCCATACTGCGCACTCCCCATCGTGCTGCATCCCCCATGCTGCACACTCCCAAACGTGCTCCATCCGCCATGCTGCGCACTCCCAAACGTGCTCCATCCGCCATACTGCGCACTCCCAAACGTGCTCCATCCGCCATACTGTGCACTCCCCATCGTGCTGCATCCCCCATGCTGCGCACTCCCAAACGTGCTCCATCCGCCATGCTACGTACTCCCAAACGTGCTCCATCCGCCATGCTGCACACTCCCAAACGTGCTCCATCCGCCATGCTGCGCACTCCCAAACGTGCTCCATCCGCCATACTGCGCACTCCCAAACGTGCTCCATCCGCCATACTGCGCACTCCCCATCGTGCTGCATCCCCCATGCTGCACACTCCCAAACGTGCTCCATCCGCCATGCTGCGCACTCCCAAACGTGCTCCATCCGCCATACTGCGCACTCCCAAACGTGCTCCATCCGCCATACTGTGCACTCCCCATCGTGCTGCATCCCCCATGCTGCGCACTCCCAAACGTGCTCCATCCGCCATGCTGCGCACTCCCAAACGTGCTCCATCTGCCATGCTGCACACTCCCAAACGTGCTCCATCCGCCATGCTGCGCACTCCCAAACGTGCTCCATCCGCCATGCTGCGCACTCCTAAACGTGCTCCATCCGCCATGCTGCGCACTCCCAAACGTGCTCCATCCGCCATGCTGCGCACTCCCAAACGTGCTCCATCCGCCATGCTGCGCACTCCCAAACGTGGTCCATCCGCCAGGCTGCGCACTCCCAAACGTGGTCCATCCGCCATGCTGCGCACTCCCAAACGTGCTCCATCCCCCATGCTGCACACTCCCAAACGTGGTCCATCCGCAATGCTGCGCACTCCCAAACGTGGTCCATCCGCCATGCTGCGCACTCCCAAACGTGATCCATCCCTGCGCACTCCCAAACATGCTCCATCCCCCATGCTGCGCACCCCCCATCGTGCTCCATCCCCCATGCTGCGCACCCCCCATCGTGCTCCATCCCCCATGCTGCACCAGCATCAGCCTCTCTGCTCGCAGCATCAGCCTCTCTGCCCGCAGCATCAGCCTCTCTCCTCCCAGCATCAGCCTCTCTCCTCCCAGCATCAGCCTCTATTCCCAGCATCAGCCTCTCTCCTCCCAGCATCAGCCTTTTCTGTCCCCAGCATCAGCCTCTCTCCTCCCAGCCTACCCCAGCCTCAGCCTCCTCCAGCATCAGCCTCTCTCCTCCCAGCCTACCCCAGCCTCAGCCTCCCCCAGCATCAGCCTCTCTTCTCTCAGCCTCCCCCTCCCAGCCTTCCCCAGGATCAGCCTCTCTCCTCCCAGCCTCCTCCAGCACGCCGTGCTCCTCTGCCGACACTCACAGACCCGATCGCATACACTCACACACCCGATCGCATACACTCACACACACCCGATCGCATACACTCACACACACACACATTGACGATATCGCACATACGCGCTCACACTCACAACATCCAGAGATACCACATGCTTCTGGCCATGTGATCCTCCGGCAGGTCCTGGAAGCTCACTGCACAGTATCGCCGCCGAAAAGCAAGCGATATCCCAGGATGTTGTGAGTGTGTGGATGCGATGTGATGTGTGTGTATGTGTGTGTGTGTATGTGTGTGTGTGTGTGTGTTGTTATGTGTGTGCGTGTGTATGTTACGCCGCTGCAGGACCTTGATGCGCTGGTAAGTATGCCACCATGGTTACCAGCGTATCCCGTCCCCCGCTCGCACGGGAGCCCACACCAGCATACGCCGGCAGCCCCAGCAATGCGAGGGTATGTGTCGGCTGGGTTGGCGGCGTACGCTGATGTGGGCTCCCGGGGGTACAGTACTCACCTGAGAGTCGTGGCTCCGTGTCGGTTCGGGGAATGCGTGCGGGGGCGGGGCCAGAGCGAGCGTGCATTGCGTGAGGGGGGCGGGACGTGGCTGAGTTGCCAATGCCTGCAGGGTGCCGGGGCCGAGAGGCCAATCCGTGTGGGGGGCGGAGCCTGGGCGAGCGGCCGGCCAATCCGTGTGGGGGCAGAGCCTGGGCGAGCGGCCAATCCGTGCGGGGGGGCGGGGCCATGGCGAGCCCAGCGGCCAGCTTTGTGTCACCGTAAGGACAGAATTTTGGAGCAAGACAGACAGACAGACAGACAGAATAAGGCAATTATATATATAGATACTGCTGCTGCTAGGGCTGCCATTGCTAGCAATACACTGTCAGACATCGACTTACTGGTCCTGTCCTATTTTTCTACCATGTGACTTCTATCACTCCTGTTGCTATTGCAATAATAAACCAGAAACCCGTCTTCTACTGGTTCCATTTTGCTGCTCACTGGGTATAGGATACAGCAGTATTCCTCACTGGCTGTTTAACTGACAACATGCCGGGCTCCTTGCATTCAGTTGTGTTTCTGGCACCAGTACAATTGAATATCTGACCGATAGCACTTCTGGGGTAAGAGCAACATAAGCAGTGTGATCAGGTCATGTAATCACATTGCTAACATCACAACTGCTCTACACAGGAGTAAGTGCTTGCCCTGCACCAGCGATAAGTTAAGCACTCCAATTGGAGCCAAAGAAACCAAGGATTTTAATATGGAGTGAAGGGAGGAGAATAGTGGACATGTGAGGAGGCAGAATGGGTTGGAATACGTAAGGGGACCTTATACAAGGGGTGAGTAAGGAGACAATATGAGTAAGGAAAAGTGTGAGAGAGCCCAGTATACGGACTGTGTAGTGTGGTGGGCAGTATAAGATGGACATAGTGTAGAGAAACAGTGTGAAGATCAGGGCTCAGTATGGAAAGGGGTGGCGTGGCGAGGGCAACATAAAATGAACCTATCCCATTCCCAGATGTTATTAACCTGTAGACATAGAGTTAATCTGAAGATTAATAGCGTTGTAAAGCTATGTGACCATTTGTCACAGGTATTACACAGTAACCTGGGGTATGGGCTCATAGTTTGGCCCTCAGACTAGGGCCCCTAATCTGTCTCTTATTCCAGGGTTAAGCTCGATGGTAGCCAGGCCCGGACTTTCAACGTGACCCTTACTCCTGAGGAGCCCTGGTCTAACACTCCCTCACCCCACTGTGAGGGCTGGGACTGGAGTAAAGAATCCCACAAATACCGACAAACAGGGGAAAACCAAAACTCAAACTCACTATAAGCACACACAAGGGAAAAGACAATACATGCTCAGGGAGAAATAAAGTACAGGGAGGAAATAAACAAACAACAAGCATATTTCCACAGTACACCAAATAGCTTACAACCATTCACCAATAGCTGGATCACCACGCACAAAGATCGATAACGCTGGAGCAGAGGTAGAGCTATCTTTAGCATGTGAGGCTGGGTTCCACAATCTTTTAAATGGCGGAGGCTGCTCTGATAGGACGTCAACAACCTGTGATCCCAGCAGCCATTCACCAGCCAGCAGGAATTAACTGCCGCTAAACTGAAGAGCAGAGAGCACAAAATAATCAATGCCTGACTCTGGCTGAGCAACTAAGAAGTATAAGAAGCATCAGGTAGCCTGTCAGACTCTGCAATGTGAATAGAGTCTGGAGTCACCATGACACCACTGCACTGAAAGTACAACTATCAAGCAAAAATATACTTTATTCCTCCCAGCAGCATCCAGCTTTCAGTCATAGAGACATTACAGTGCAACTTCAGTGCTGGTGTGTGGTTACACCACCGCTCACTGCATATTAAGTGGTGACTGAAGACCTGCTGGCCGTAACTCTATGACTGAAAGGCTGCCAAGAGGAATAAAGTATACTTTCAGTGTGGTGGTTAATCAGCATAAGAATGTTATTAATCTGCATATTAACCCCATATCTGCAGGTTAATAGCATTTGGGGAGTGACAGGTTCCATTTAAGATAGGGACAGTGTGGCAATTATAGCTAATAAAAGCGGACATTGTTGCAGTTATGAACTATAACCACCACTGTCCTTCCTTATTAGCTATAAGAGTGGACAGTGTGGAGAGAATATTTTACAGGAGAGGATAGTGAGACGGCCATATACCATACGGACAGTGTGGTGGTCATATTTTATTCAAACAGAACAGTAAGGGGCACTAATTTCTTTTTTTTTTATTCAGGAGCATTATAATGATACTGTTATTTATCAGGGTACCATGTCGGGATCTACAGTGGAAGGACAGAGAAGATAGAAGTCTGCAGAGACAAGCTGTGGATGTGAAAAGTTACCATTTGCTTGAACAAGCTGGAGGAAAAGAAGATTCCGATAGGAGAAAATATCGCCTATAGAGTAAATGGATATAAATGTTTATTTATGATACTGAATATATCTCATCATTACTCTGGTACTGATGAGATGTGATACTGGCAGCTGTAGGTTTATGCAATACAATTGTTTATGATGCTGACCTGTCATTGCAATTGATTGCTGTACTGAGCTTGACTGTGTATTCTTGTATTTATGGTGGCTTTAGTTGTATATTCCTATACTGATAGTGGTTCTAATAATGCATTATATTTATTCATGCACTGATGGTTGTTCTGGTGTTGTGTTCCTGTACTGATGGTGATCTGGTGAAGTATCAATGTACTGATGATGTTTCTGGTATTATATTTGTGTACAGATGGCGGTTCTGGTGAAATATTCGGGGAATGATGGTAGTTATTGGGATGTATTTCTGTACTGATAGGAATTGTGATACTGTACTTCTCTACTGTTTGT
This sequence comes from Anomaloglossus baeobatrachus, assembly GCF_048569485.1. Taxonomy (NCBI): domain Eukaryota; kingdom Metazoa; phylum Chordata; class Amphibia; order Anura; family Aromobatidae; genus Anomaloglossus; species Anomaloglossus baeobatrachus. Next base: position 586,606,934 of record NC_134355.1, read on the forward strand.
GTCTCTGATGATATATTCATTTACTGATAGTGGTCCTGATGTTATATTTCTGTACTTATGGTGGTTTTGGGAATGTGTTAGTGTATTGTTATTAGTTATAATCTTGTACACATGTAACAATTTATTATCTTGTTAAATAACTTGATACATTGCTATGTTAATAAAGTACTGTGCCATTTGACAAGTTAAGGACTACTACATCCATATTTATATTAATTATAAAATTCAGCCCTATAGCATGCCCAATCCTACCAGTTTGTAATATACTTGCTGTCAGGATTCAGATCTGCTTGCTGGTTCCAGCAGTCAGTACATGACCACTCAAATGTGATTTTCATTCTCATGGTTATGTGCCAACTAACTTCTCTTCTTTTTTCTCTCAATGAAGCAGGGACTGTTGTTTTACACTGAACATTAAGAGAATTAAGAAGAGCTGATAGTTGACAAGGGACTTTAAGCATGCAAATTGCATATGAGCGGTCGCATGATGGCTACTCAAACCACTTAACCTGTGTATAGGAGGGGGACACCAAGCTGAAATTTTGCCCTGAGAGCAAGAAACCTAAATACACCTCTGTCTCGGACAGTACTGTGCTGCAACTTTGGTAGGACATTTTGTGCATGTAAAATCTGTGGCTGATTGTACTTTCTGTAATCCCCACTATTTTGAGATAGTATTCACATATGTTGTATGGTATATTAAGGATCTAATAGATCTGCAAATTCCTAAAATAAAGTTCAAATTGACATTAACATGGATTTTCAATTTAAGCCCCAATTCAAATAAATCTTTAAAGGGAACCTGTCGCCAGATTTGGGGCCTACAAGCTGCGGCCACCACCAGTGGGCTCTTATATACAGCATTCTAACATGCTGTTTATAAGAGCCCAGGCCGCTATATACAGCGTAAAAAACACTTTATAATACTTACCTAAACAGTCGGTGCAGAGCAATAGGGTCAGATGGGTGTCTCCGTTCTCCGTGTGCGGAGCCTCCTCTTTCGGCCATCTTTATCCTCATTCTTCTGAAGCTAGTGTGGATGACACGTCCAACGTCAATAGCCGGCATTGAGGTTCTGCGCAAGCGCACTACAATACTTTGATCTGCCCTACTCAAGGCAGATCAAAGTGTGCCTGCGCAGAACCTCAATGTTGGCTTGTGTGGATGACGTCAGACGCGTCATCCACATTAGCTTCAGAAGACGGAGGACAAAGATGGTCGAAAGAGGAGGCTCCGGTACCGGAGAACAGAAACGCCTATCTGACCCATCTGCTCTGCACCAACTGTTTAGGTAAGTATTATAAATATGGATGATCGAATATCACAAATATTCGGCAATATTCGGCTTCGTGAATATTCGACGAATAGATCAGCGCTACACGAATATTCGATGTGCAATGTAAGTCTATGGGAAACCCGAAAAGTTGATATTCGGCAACTATTCGGGTTTCCCATAGATTTGCATTGCGCATCGAATATTCGCAAATAGTCGAATAGAGGCGACCTATTTGTCGAATATGGGCGTATCCGAATATTTGAGGTATTCGATCATCCCTAATTATAAAGTGTTTTTTACGTTCTTTACAGCGGCCTAGGCTCTTATATACAGCATGTTAAAATGCTGTATTTAAGAGCCCACTGGTGGTGGCCGCAGCTTATAGTCACCAAATCTGGTGACAAGTTCCCTTTAAGGTTTTATGAGCTAATATCAATATAAATAATCATCCAGATAGCGGTAGAGGATTAGAAACATGAGATAATGGCATGTCAGGTCACATAGTAGACTTTTTATGTGTAGTATCCTATGTATGTTTAATATCGGAGGCTTGAGTAACTCATTTATTTGGGGCTGCTGTCCAGAGTGCTGGGCAAAGTCATTTCAAAAGCTCTTTGCTTGCACAAAATGTCTTTTATTAGCATTTAGTAAACGGGTGCAGTGAGGAGAGGTTAATGAGCAGTGTTACACATCAGGTTATTGGAATGCTGATTTGGTCGCTTCAGCACAGTCTGCTTGACATATTTTTTGCATTGAAAACACTCTTTCTGCAGATAGCAAATTAATTAGATTCAAGATTGGTCCAGTAAAAGATTGTAGGTCATCAGCTATAAGAATGCTAATAACACTAAACTAGGCTCGGATCTACTCACAAAAGTAACACAAACAGGTGCAGGGGCGCATCATCCTTTCTGTATGATTTAGGTTTTTTGACAAAATGCAAAATTTCATTATCTTTGTTATCACATTATGTCATTGTTAAAAGCCTGGCCTTAAAACTATAATTATTTTAGAAGACAGTATCCAGTTATAACAAAATGTTCTTGCTGTCTATAACAGCTCCAATCACTTCTACGCTGGGAATATACAATTATTTCTGATATTTGTAGTAAAATCATGTCTTTTGCACAATCTTAGGGGCACTTTGCACACTGCGACATCGCAGGTGCGATGTCGGTGGGGTCAAATTGAAAATGACGCACTTCCGGCATCGCATGCGACATCGCAGTGTGTAAAGGCTGGATGATATGATTAACGAGCGCAAAAGCGTCGTAATCGTATCATCGGTGCAGCGTCGGCGTAATCCATGATTACGCTGACGCGACGGTCCGATGTTGTTCCTCGCTCCTGCGGCAGCACACATCGCTGTGTGTGAAGTCGCAGGAGCGAGGAACGTCTCCTACCGGCCTCACTGCGGCTTCCGTAGGATATGCGGAAGGAAGGAGGTGGGCAGGATGTTGACATCCTGCTCATCTCCGCCCCTCCGCTCTGATTGGCCGCCTGCCGTGTGACGTCGCAGTGACGCCGCACGACCCGCCCCCTTAACAAGGAGGCGGGTCGCCGGCCACAGGGACGTCGCACGGCAGGTGAGTGTGTGTGTGAAGCTGGCGTAGCGATAACTTTCGCTACGCCAGCTATCACCACATATCGCTGCTGCGACGGGGGCGGGCACTATCGCACTCGACATCGCAGCATCGGGCTGCGATGTCGTAGTGTGCAAAGCCCGCCTAAGTGTCTTTTGACTGTCAAGACATTCAGGACACAGATTCCCGGTGAACGAATTGTTTGTATACATTAGAAGAAATACTTGTCAATGGGTAATTCAGGGCCTAGTGTTGTGGCCAATAAGTGAACCTTATGATCTATTTAATACGTGATCCGATTCCAGCGCTGAGCACCATATTTCTAAGTACCTCAAAAAAATGTTCAGGTTTCTATTTGACTAGCATTAGGTTCATTATACATGCCGAACACTGGAATAGTACTTTGGGATTCATTACGAATAATCCGAACCTGAATAGTTAGTATTCACTCATCACTATTTCTAAGGCCTTGTTCACAGTTTGTTTTGAGAGTGTGTCCAGGTGTCCTATCTGAATCTCCAAAAATGGGAGACTAACAGAGCCCTCAATGGCCTAATCGATTGCTACAATACTTTTAAGTTCAAATTTCTACATACCAGTCTCCAGCTCTTTTCGGAGTTCTGGGTGTGAACATACTCTTACACATTGCACATATATCAACTTATGTGTAGTGCCGACTTACTCACCACCACCACTGGGTTGCATCCTCGCCCGCAGCTCTGTTGCTGCACATGTGCTCTTCTGCTGCACATGTGCTCTTCTGCCTCCCTCTCCCACCACGGCTTGTGCATGCTGCACAGGTCCCGGGAATGCGCTTAGGGCGCGTGCACACTGGCCCTCTTCTTAAAGGGCCGGCACACCATTTCCCAGAAATGCCTCTTAGCCTATGGCTAAGAGGCACTATGTATTTAAGACACCTTCCCATTAGGGGAGGTGCCTACACAACAACCTCAGTTAGTTAGGATACCAGAATGCTGCTAGCTAGTTGTCAGGTGCCTGTGCTCCTGTCCCGTTATCCATGTGTCCGTCACCCTTTATCTGTCTTCCAATATCTATCTGTCCCTGCTCTGCCCACAATATTTGTCCGTACCCACCTGCCTGTTTGCCACAGTCATCCTAACTGTACCTACTGATACCCGTGCCCATACCAGATTCCCTCACCTGTCCTGGGGGTCAACTGCTACAGTATCGGTCACTGCCCTGGGAGTTGTACTTGACGTCCACCTCGCAGTAGGTGCTTAGTTAAGGCCCTCCCACTAAAGGGTGAGCCCAGGTCCCCCCTGTGGTACAGTTGGTCCACTAACCCCATTCACTGCCCTTACACCAGCTGTGAGCGTTACATTATTCTCCAGCTCATTTTTTGATTGTGTTCTAGTTTTTTCCATTTTCTACAAGCAAGGGCATGGCCACACTTTACAAACTAGGTATTTATTTGTATAGCCTCTCATGGACTGGTGATTGAACAGTTGGGAACTCTGTCCTGATCTCCCCTTCACATTGAGGTCGGCTGACCCAAGGTAAGATTTTAATACTAGGCATGGGCTAGGATTCTCTGTAACCCAGAACGCTACCTCAATTTGTATATCATATAAAAACAATTTTATTGAAATTCATTATAACATTCAAAATTCCACCTGTGAAAAAATGTGACACAAACAAAATCCCGGGACCATTGGACAGCTCCAGTATATCCTACCAAAAGAACAAAAACAATTGTTCCACAGAAAGATCACATTAACAGTACTGCCAGGGGGATAGTTTTTAAATTACCCTTGCTCTCTCTTTCCTCTGCCTGCCAATGGAGATGTAACTTATATTATGCACACCCTAAAGGTAAAGAGGTGCCCCCATTCCTCGGCGGCTTTCCCTTCTAGGATATCCCTGATCTCCCTCTTGGTCGGGTAGAAACTACGGGGTTATACCATCAGTAGTCAGGGAAAATAAGGAAAATAGCACTTATCTGAGAAATGTTCGGGTCAAAAGGTCCTTAGCAGTATTTTTCTTATAACGTGAAGGTGTCTATGACATACATCCACATGGAGAGGTGTGTGCTGTGGAATGAGTAGCCCCCTTAACAGCTTTCTGGCGATTGGGCCATATATTTAATATTGTCTCCTGATGAACCCCACTTAATTATATGGGGAGAAACGCGTCGAGGCTGTGTGATTTTATATTATTGGGTTGAGGACCATGGAAAGCCCGGACACCTTCACGTTATAAGAAAAATACTGCTAAGGGACCTTTTGACCCGAACATTTCTCAGATAAGTGCTATTTTCCTTATTTTCCCTGACTACTGATGGTATAACCCCGTAGTTTCTACCCGACCAAGAGGGAGATTAGGGATATCCTAGAAGGGAAAGCCGCCGAGGAATGGAGGCACCTTTTTACCTTTAGGGTGTGCATAATATAAGTTACATCTCCATTGGCAGGCAGAGGAAAGAGAGAGCAAGGGTCATTTAAAAACTATCCCCCTGGCAGTACTGTTAATGTGATCTTTCTGTGGAACAATTGTTTTTGTTCTTTTGGTAGGATATACTGGAGCTGTCCCATGGTCCTGGGATTTTGTTTGTGTCACATTTTTTCACAGGTGGAATTTTGAATGTTTTAATGAATTTCAATAAAATTGTTTTTATATGATATACAAATTGAGGTAGCGTTCTGGGTTACAGTTTTGATATACTACCTTTTTGAATTGGTTCCCAAGTGTTAAAATGGGCTAGGATTCTCTAGACTGGGTACACTTTGTTTTGCTGGGATGGTGTTTATAGTTATTTAGTGAAAATAGTGTTAAGTAGGTACCTTATGTTATTTACTTGTACTATTTACTGTTTACTTATTTACTTTCTATAGGGTATATGCTCAAATTTCAGTTTTTTCTTTTAGGAGATCTGTTGAAGCTGTTTTACCAGAATTCAGATGGAAACCCCACATGCACTGCAGAAACAGAGTTTGATTATGGCGAATTGTAGAATTCTTTGCTACCACTATTAAGGCTTGGTGCCTCTGTAAATCCTATATATTTTAATTATTCAATGAACATTGTTAAACGTTTACATTGTGGTATGATTTCTGGGGGCTCAAATTCAAATGGATAGAGGGTCAGGTATGGACACTGTCATTTTATCCATTTCGAAGGGGCTGGTGGAAACGTACTCAATTACTGGAGAGTAAGGGGCACTTTGCACACTACGACATCGCAAGCCGATGCTTGTGATGCCGAGCGCGATAGTCCCCGCCACAGTCGCAGCTGCGATATCATGGTGATAGCTGGCGTAGTGAACATTATGGCTACGCCAGCTTCACATGCACTCACCTGCCCTGCGACGTCGCTCTGGTCGGCGAACCGCCTCCTTATTAAGGGGGCGGGTCGTGCAGCGTCATAGCGACGTCAAACGGCAGGCGGCCAATAGGAGCGGAGGGGCGGAGCTGAGCGGGACGTAAACATCCCGCCCACCTCCGTTCCTCTGCATAGCTGGCGTGAGCCGCAGAACGCAGGTAGGAGATGTTCCTCGCTCCTGCGGCTTCACACACAGCGATGTGTGATGCTGCTGGAACGAGGAACAACATCGTAACATCGGTCATTTCCAAATTATGGAAATGACCGACGCTGCACCGATGATATGTTTACGATGATTTTGCGCTCGTTAATCGTATCAAAAAGGCTTTACACACTACGATATCGCCTGCGACGCCGGATGTGCGTCACTTTCAATTTGACCCCACCGACATCGCACCTGCGATGTCATAGTGTGCAAAGTGCCCTTAAGGGCTGATGTCAGACCACTGCTCCATTCACACACTGCCTTAGTACAGTAGGACATGAGTGGGAGTTCAAATAGATGGATTGTTTTGATTGTGGAGAGTTCTTTTATATGAGATAACACATTTTAATCATTGTTTTTTTCTGTATATTTCATATTAGTGATGAGTAATATTAAATATTAGTGATGAGTAAGTCTGCCAAAATTCAAATTTTGCAGGTTGCTCAAAATTGGCCAGGAAATTTCCACACCCACAACTTAATGATCATAGTGGTTAAAAAAATAAAGAAAAATTATACCCATTTCGCCACTCACCTGACTTAGTGCTCAGCTACCCGCCTGGTTTTCACGACGTACATTTTTAAGACCTACCAAGCTCAGGAAGCACCAGCATTGAGTAATGGATGAAATGGAAAAAGATATAGGCTGACATGAAGACATCTTCTGATCTCCCGCTACTTATGCTTGAATTTCTGGTCTTCGCAACAGGACCAGCAGTGTTCGGCGCCTACGTGCCAAAATTCACGGCATATGTTATGATGTCCTGACCTTCCACGCACTTGCGTTGAACACTCAGGGGCCTCATAAAAGCCACAAGTACTAGCTGAGTGTGAGAGGTCTGAGAATATCAGCACAAGCTGTGGTGGATCAGAAGACTCGGAGAGGACAAGTCAAGTAGCAGTGAGTAATGGAGGGTCAATGGAGACCATAGGGAATCAAGAAGAGACATTAAATTTGCAGAAATAACTCCACTGCGAATTGAATTTCCCAGGAAAACATGTGAACAGTCTAATTCAAATTTTGCTTGTTCCACTCATCTCTACTAATAATATAATACTTCGAATAATCCTGGCACAAGTATATACAGTAGACATTATTCAGTATATTCTATATGGAAATATGTTTATTATTAACTGTTTTCATGTCATTTATTGTCATTATGATCTTGATGTTAAAATAAATTTTAAGTACAAAAATCCCGACCAGATTTCTGAGACAGAGTACATTTACAATATATCCCAATCCTGCTGGACTGTGGAGGAGTGTATGTATTACATTACAGTATCATAAGAGATAAACAATATACCCAAAATAGGCAGCAAGAGTGGGAACGAAGTGTAATATCATTGCTCATCAAACGTCTCCTGTGTAATGAATATGGTTACTCACTAAGCCATATGTATCGAGTGACTCGAAAAGGATTACCATGAATGATGTGATGAATCCTGGCCATTCCTCCTCCATGTGGGGACTTGAGAAATTTTGGGGGTGGATACTGCATCTCATTATTTTACCATGCCAATGTACTTGGTTTAATAAAGGCACAAATGATGAAGTTATAATAATGGAATATTGAAGGAAAATTCTAGAAATAAAATAGGGTTTTATGTAACAAGTCTTCGTTTGCAGAAACATATCTCATTCTGGTCCTGAAAGAATTTTAAGGTGTTTAATTAATTGGGGATACTTTCTGTAAGCTTTAAATTTGTGTATACCTGAATATTCAATACTCTGTCAGAATGACATGCCATCCAACTGCAGATCTTATGCAGGCACCATTACTCCTCATGTTGATCAAATGGCGGCGTATGTACAAATCCGTATAACTAATTTGGCTGTGTCATTAGTAGAGTTGAGCGCGGTTCTAGGTTCGTGGTTCTCCAGTTCGCGGCTCGAGTGATTTTGGGGCCTGTTTTAGATCGAACTACAACTCGAGCTTTTTTGCAAAAGCTCGATAGTTCTAGATACGTTCGAGAACAGTTCTAGCAGCAAAAAAACAGCTAATTCCCAGCTGGCTTTCCGCTGTAATAGTGTAAGTCACTCTGTGACTCACACTATTATGAAATTTCAGTGTATAGTGTGCGGGAACAGCGCCTTCAGATCACTGCTGTATGGATAATGGCGATCGCCATTTTTTTTTTTCCTTGTCTTCCTTCCCTAAGCGCGCGCGTGTAGTGGGGCGGGCCAGCATGTCAGCCAATCCCAGACACACACACAGCTAAGTGGACTTTTAGCCAGAGAAGCAACGGCATGTGTGATAGGATGTCCATGTCACATGTCCCTGCATTATAAAAACGAGTATCTGCCCGTCCGGACGCCATTATCTCTTCTGCGTCCTTGGTGTCAGACATCACTGGCACAGCTCCGTCCTGAGTCCTATCGCCGATACTGCTGTATGCGCTCCATACACAGCGCTGCACAGCTTAGGGATAGCACTTTCTATCAGTCCTTTTAAGGGCTCGTACCGGCAGGGTCAGAGCCATAGGTGACAGGTCCTGAAAACAGAGACATCGTCTGTGTAGCTAAGGTCAGGGATTTCCTCGCTGCATTTCCCCATTAGGAGGGAATAGAAAGGCAGGCTTCCATTCCTCTACCCAGAGCCCCACAATCCTGGCACTGTACCCTCCTGTCCTCTGCACACTCCAACTCATTATAACTAAGCCATTATACTAGCAAACACTGAGTGTACCTAGTGTCATCCTAAACGTGGCTATTGGACTTCTGTATAGTCCCAGTAGTGCACAGATATTTGCAGCACGTCTGCCTGCATTGCACACTCCAACTCATTATAACTAAGCCATTATACTAGCAAACACTCAGTGTACCTAGTGGCATCCTAAACGTGGCTATTGGACTTTGCTATAGTCCCACTAGTGCAAAGATATTTGCAGCACGTCTGCCTGCATTGCACACTCAAACTGATAGTTACTAAGCCATTATACTAGCAAACACTGAGTGTACCTAGTAGCATCCTAAACGTGGCTGTTGGACTTCTGTATAGTCCCACTAGTGCACAGATATTTGCAGCACCTCTGCCTGCATTGCACACTTCAACTCATTATAACTAAGCCATTATACTAGCAAACACTGAGTGTACCTAGTGGCATTCTAAACGTGGCTATTGGACTTCTGTATAGTCCCAGTAGTGCACAGATATTTGCAGCACCTCTGCCTGCATTGCACACTCCAACTCATTATAACTAAGCCATTATACTAGCAAACACTGAGTGTACCTAGTGTCATCCTAAACGTGGCTATTGGACTTCTGTATAGTCCCACTAGTGCACAGATATTTGCAGCACGTCTACCTGCATTGCACACTCCAACTGATAGTTACTAAGCCATTATACTAGCAAACACTGAGTGTACCTAGTGTCATCCTAAACGTGGCTGTTGGACTTCTGTATAGTCCCAGTAGTGCACAGATATTTGCAGCACGTCTGCCTGCATTGCACACTCCAACTCATTATAACTAAGCCATTATACTAGCAATTTATGCTGCCAGTTTAAGGGCCGTAGTTGCATTATCAGGGATATTTATTCTTTATTATTCTGCTGTTAATAAAGCTAGACCACCGCTGCAATCTACACCACCTCTCAATTTTTACTACCACATTTTCAGTGCACAATCTTGTCGCAATCAACATGAGTGGCAAAATGACAGATGCTGGTGGAAAGGGGAAGAGGCGTGCTGGAAAAGGAAAAAAAGGGTTTGTCCGTGGGGAAGGTGGCAAAGCTTCATTATCATCTGCTGAAGATAGACCATCTACCAGCAAAAGTAAGATGTCTACTACTTACCGTGGACAATCCGATGTGCTCCCTTTTCTACGGACACAAACAACAGGAACAAAGGTAAATGATGGCCAAAAAAGGAAAATGCTTGAATGGATCTCAAGTGGTTCAACAAGTGCCCTCTCAGCCACTTCAAGTACCGCATCCAAAAAACACCAGTCCTCTGAGTTGTCATCCCAATCAAACTTGCTTTCTCCCAGCTCTGAAGTCTCCATCAGCCCTGCACAGTATGGTGGAACTGAGATGGCTGAGTCTGCAGAGCTGTTCAGTCACACTATAGCCTGGGAATCAGAGGTCTGCTCCCAAGCTACAGTGAGTACAGACCAGGAAATGGTCTGCAGTGATGCCCAGAACCTTTGTGACTCTGATTCAGGCCGTGAGGACCAAGGTTCTGAGCATAATGTTGACCCTTTGTCACAAACTGTAACACCTGTGGTTATAGACAATGAGGAACATACTGATGAAGATGAGACGCAAATACCCGATTGGGATGACAACTTAAATATCCGGTCAGGGCAAGAAGAGGCTCGGTCTCAGGGGGAGGGGAGTGCAAACACAACAATTGATGATGAAGTTCTAGATCCCACCTACTGTCAACCCACAGTCAGGCACTCGAGGAGGTCAACAGAGGCGGTGGAGGAGGATGCAACCGACGACGAAGTTACCTTGCGCCTTCCTGGACAGAGTCGGAGCACTGGTAGCACATCTACAACTGCATCCTTAGCCACCACTCTGCCTCTGAGCACTAGTCGGGGGGGCTCAGCAGGTCGCATGCCCTCTAAGCCTTGCCTAGCCTGGTCCTTTTTTGACATAGAAAAAGATCACCCAAATTATGTGATGTGTAAAATTTGTCGTGAGTCTGTTAGTAGAGGTCAAAACCTCAGCAGTTTGACAACTTCTTCCATGAATCGTCACATGAATAAATATCATATGTCCCGGTGGGAAGCTCACTGTGCTGCAATGCGGCCTAGCGGAGCGAACCATCCACGGCCTGCCCCTTCCAGTGCATCCGCGCGCTCTTCATCTTCTAGGGCTGTGGGGACAGCTGTCACACCTGGTTTTCCACGCACAACTTCCACCACTGTAACCGCAACAGGCACTTTGCTTGGTAGGTCGTCAGTTGGTTTGGAAGGGGAAACAAGTGAGTGTGTACAGCTCTCTCAGACATCGATAGCACCAACGTTGGATGAAGGCAACATCATGTCTCCGCCTGCACTTTCCTCACAAACCTGCATTTTTCCAGGGACACCCTACTCAACACCGTCTACACACAGCAGCCAGATCTCTGTCCCTAAGATGTGATCAAATAAAAGGCCATTTCCTGCGACCCATGACAAAGCTAAGAGGTTGACTCTATCCCTCTGTAAGCTCTTGGCTACCGAAATGCTGCCTTTCCGCCTAGTGGACACCCAGGATTTTAGAGACCTTATGTCTGTCGCTGTGCCCCAGTACCAGATACCTAGTCGCCACTACTTCTCTAAGAAAGGTGTGCCCGCGCTACACCAGCATGTTGCACACAACATCACCGCTTCCTTGAGAAACTCTGTGTGTGAACGGGTGCATTTCACCACCGATACTTGGACCAGTAAGCATGGACAGGGACGTTACATGTCGCTGACTGGGCACTGGGTAACTATGGTGATAGATGGTGAAGGGTCTGCTGCACAAGTCTTGCCGTCCCCACGACTTGTGTGTCAATCCTCTGTCTGTCCAAGTTCCGCCACTGCTTCTCCCTCCTCCACCTCATCTGGGTCCTCCACCTCCGCCCCAAGCCTGCCAGGTCAGGCCACCAGCGTTCTCACTGCGCAGAAGGAATCACGGACCCCTCATTACTATGCTGGCAACAGAGCGCAACAGCATCAGGCGGTCTTTAGCTTGACATGTCTTGGGAATAGGAGTCACACAGCTGAGGAGTTGTGGTCAGCTCTGCGGTCAGAGTTTAATAAATGGTTGTCTCCACTCAACCTGCAGCCTGGTAAGGCCGTGTGTTACAATGCTGCAAACCTGGGTGCAGCCCTTCGCCTGGGCAAGGTGACACACGTGCCTTGTATGGCTCACGTGTTGAACCTTGTCGTCCAGCAATTCTTAACACACTATCCCGGCCTAGATGGCCTTCTGACCAGGGCACGAAAACTGTCTGCTCACTTCCGCCGTTCAACCGCCGCAGCTGAGCGACTTGCATCTCTCCAGAAGTCTTTCGGCCTGCCGGTTCATCACCTGAAATGCGATGTAGCGACATGCTGTAATTCGACTCTCCACATGTTACAGCGACTGTGGCAGCACCGCCGAGCCCTGGTGCAATACGTCATGACGTATAGCCTGGGCCAACGAGATGCAGAGGTGGGGAAGATCACCCTGATGGAGTGGTCTCAGATCAAGGACCTATGCACCCTTCTGCACAGTTTCGACATGGCGACGTATATGTTTTGTATGTATTATCAGCATGACAATTCCAGTCATTTACATGCTGGAGCACACGCTAAACACTATTCGGAGTGAGGGGGTGGGACAACAGGAAGGGGAGGAACTACAGGAGGATTCATATGCGCAAGGGACAACAACATGACCAAGGTCCAGACGTTCATCATCACCAACGCAGCAGGCATGGGACCATGGGGGACAGGGATCAACAAGGGCGCATAGTAGCGGGCGAAATGTTGAGGAAGGTGCAGGAGAACATGAAGAAATGGAGGACAAACTGGCCATGGACATGGAAGACTCAGCAGATGAGGGAGACCTTGGTCAAAATTCAGTTGAAAGAGGTTGGGGGGAGATGTCAGAGGAAGAAAGAACGGTTAGCACCTCTATGCCACAAACACAGCGTGGACTTGGTCCGCATGGCTGCGCAAGACACATGAGTGCCTTCTTGTTGCACTACCTCCAACATGACCCTCGTATTGTCAAAATTAGAAGTGATGATGACTACTGGATTGCCACACTATTAGATCCCCGGTACAAGTCCAAATTTTGTGACATAATTCCAGCCATAGAAAGGGACGCACGTATGCAGGAGTATCAGCAGAAGCTGTTACTCGATCTTAGCTCGGCTTTTCCACCAAACAACCGTGCAGGTGCAGGGAGTGATTCTCCCAGTTGTAACTTGACAAACATGGGACGGTCTCGTCATCTTCAACAGTCTACCCGTACCAGTAGGACTGTATCTGGTGATGGTAACAGCAATTTCATGGAATCTTTTCATAATTTTTTTAGACCCTCCTTTGCAAGGCCACCAGAGACAACAAGTCTGACACATAGTCAACGGCTGGAGAGGATGATACAGGAGTATCTCCAAATGAACATCGATGCCATGACTTTGCAAATGGAGCCTTGCTCCTTTTGGGCTTCAAATCTAGAAAAATGGCCAGAGCTCTCCAGTTACGCCTTGGAGATTTTGTCGTGTCCAGCTGCCAGCGTTGTCTCTGAAAGTGTCTTCAGTGCTGCTGGGTGTGTGCTGACAGATAAGCGCACGCGTCTGTCCAGTGACAATGTGGACAGACTAACGTTCATCAAAATGAACAAGTCATGGATCCACCAGGAATTTACTACCCCTGTGTCATCCTGGGGAGAGTAAATGCTTGTGGATTTGGAATGTGCAAAGACTTTATCTACCTACTCCGGTGTCATGCTGGGGACGGTTAATTATGGCGTATTTTTGAATGTGCTTGATGCAAATCTAGCTGTGAAGTGTACAACTGGGGCACAACTGCTGCCACTGAATGGGTGGGTGTGTGTGGGGCCCAATTTTTAGAAAAAAAGGGAGACTCCGCTTGGAGTCACCTTGCGGTGTTTTACATGATTTTAGAAGGGCATGCCATGCCTATATCTGTGTCTCATCCTCTTTTTCCTCGTAACGCTGTTTTGTTTTCACATGAGAATTTGTCCTTGTCACTTTCCCATGTGTTTGTGTTGTGTTGTGAGTTGTTTGTCACCTTTTGGACACCTTTGAGGGTGTTTTCTAGGTGTTTTTATGTGTTTGTGATTGCCTGCCATTGTTTCCTATGCAGTTCGAGTTCGGTTCGTCGAACGTTCGACGGACCGAACTCGAACGGGACCTCCGTTCGGCGAACCGACCTCGAGCCGAACCGCGACCGGTTCGCTCATCTCTAGTCATTAGGACTAATAGGGTTTACAAATACAGTAATAATAATTATTTTTACACAGGCCTATGATCAGAAAAATAAGAATTCATATGAATTCCCACTTGGGGTACAAGTAACAGCAACTCACACAATCGTCAGTCAGTCTACCTGGGACTTCAGTTCTGGCGACACAACACCACCACCTTCTTCCTTTTCGTTCTTTCACTTGGCCTGTTGCTTGGTGCAGAACGCTTAGCCCGGGTTCCTCACTATTGGAGGGGCAACTCTAAAGTCTGCTTTACATGGTACGATCTATCGTGCAATTTCACGATCGATCGTACCCGCCCCCGTCGTTTGTGCGTCAAGGGTAATTAGTTGCCTGTGGTGCACAAAGTCGTTAACCCCCGTCACACGCACTTACCTGCTGTGTGACGTCGCTGTGGGCGGCGAACATCCTCTTCCTGAAGGGGGAGGGACATTCGGCGTCACAGCGACGTCACACAGAGGTCGGCCAATAGAAGCAGAGGGGCGGAGATGAGCGGGACTAAACATCCCGCCCACCTCCTTCCTTCCGCATCGCCAGCGGGTGCCACGGAATGGAGGTAAGCTGCTGTTCATAGTTCCCGGGGTGTCACATGGAGCAGCGTGTGCTACCCCGGGAACGATGAGCAGCCGGCGCCATTTTAATTAAACGAGATTATGAAACCGAGCGACGAGTACACGGCTCATGATTTGTGAGCGATACTGTGTTGCTCGGAAGTGTCAAATAGACCGACGTCGCAAGCGATGCCGGATGTGCGTCACAAAAACTGTGACCCCGACGATCTATCGCACGATAGTTTGTCTCGTGTAAAGCGCCCTTCCTTTAGAAAGGACAATTTCCAAACACCAGTGGCTTCTTCCAACTTATCCGAGGTCGACATGACCCATTACAGCGGGTAACCGGTACTACTCAGGTGCGCGGCATAACAGTGAGTAAAACAACCTGGAACCGCAGCAACCAACTCGGACTCTTATTGCCAGCGCCGCCGCTCTGCGCCTCGGTGCCCCTGGCCCCCACCACCACTACAACCCTCATCATCCTCCCTGGGGCCCGCTCCACCTGTGGGGAGCAAAACCATCTTTGCTGCTACTATCATCCACAGTAGCGGCGGCTAACTCCCTGGCCGCATACCACAAGTGATGTCCCCCTGGGTTCCACAGAACAATACCACAGGTGTTGCAAGTTTTGAATGAGTATGCAACTAGCATACTGACTGCAGGAATGCCCCTCAGAACTGTTGCCCATGAATTGAATGTTCATTTCTCTACCATAGGCCGTCTCTAAAGGTGTTTCAGAGAAGTTAGCAGTACATCCAACCGGCCTCAAAACTGCAGACAACATGTAACCACACCAGTCCAGGACCTCAACATCCAGCATCTTCACCTCTAATGTACAAATATGGTTGCCTAAAAGCCCCCTCTAAAAAGTCTAAAAAGCTCCAGTGGCCAGTGTGAAAACTACAAGATTTCAATGTCACAATGCGTCACTCACTGTGTCCTACGTTGAGTGACAACTCTGTCACCCAATTGATTGCAGTGTTGTAGTGAGCTGTGTGTATTTTTCAGCAGCACAATTTCATGCACTCTGCTGAGCTTCTCCAGGTGTCACCATTTAGGGTGATTGCCATGTTATTTAGCTGGCTGGCAGTAGTCAGACTATTGTAAGGCTGTGTGCGCACTTTGCGTTGAGTTAGTTTCTGTTCTAAATGTATCCTCTGGCAGAAATTGTCTTTGTCAAATTTGGTTTGGACCACAAAAACGCTAAAAATACAGTTGTGTTTTTACCGCGTTTTGGCTGCGTTTTTACCGCGTTTTACATGCTTTTTCATTGCCTAAAGTCAGATGCTTTTTGAATACAAATACACTACTAGATAAAGTTTAATCATTTAAGCACTATGGAAAAAAAAGGAAAAAAATGATAAAAAATAACTTTATTATAACCAGACACAAATTAGCTAATTTTATTAAAATGATAACTGTGTTCTAATATTTATGTATAAAATAACGTTAAATTATTGATTTTCATTAATTTAGTTGTCAAACTATGTGTGTGTGTAAAGGGTCATATCATGCCCTTAATATAATGTCAAAAAAGCATGCGTTTATTTTGTTAAAAAAGCATGCTTTCTGCATCAAAAAAGCATGTAAAACGCTAGGTTTTTGATTAAGGATGCGTTTTGAAACTTCTCATTGACTCTAATGTTAGCAAAACGCTGCCAAAATGGCAAAAACAATTGACATGTTGCTTCTTTGAATGCAGGTATTTTGACTAAATTTCTGCATCAAAAACGCAGCGTTTAAAACAGCATAGTGCGCACAAGAAATCCCTATTTCCCATAGACTTTGCTTGAAAATCAAAACGTATGCATTTTTGCATTAAAACGCTGCAGTTGAAAACGCTGCGGAAACGCATGAAAAAACGCAAAGTGCGCACATGGCCTAAGTCATATATTTGCTCTATGGAGTATGTGCCTTATGTTTTGCTGTTCTGATCTCTTGCTGCCTGAACTTGGACCATGACTTTGACTATTTGTTTGCCTATACCCTTTATCTCTATCCTCACTGTTTTGATTTAACAGTGGACTGTTTTCTCTTTTGTCTTGCCCCTCTGCCTCTGATGTACATTTTCAGCACCTAACCCCGGACTTCTTGACTCCTCTTGCCGTGAGAAGTAATGATAGCTACCATCACATTCTATTTTTAAAATCAGATTCTGAATTGTTTCCTTAATTATAAGACTTGTTTTCTCCAAAATACGTGATTGTGGTTTTGCATGTTTAGAGCTCAGTGATTTTACCCTGTGTGGTATTTTGTCTAGTTTCCTCATTTTTCACAAAGCTCTAAGCCCTTAAATTGTGTAATTAATTCTTTGGTTTCTCTTACAAATATTGTTTTAACACCTCCTACTTGGCACAATTTCAAGCTACATACTGTAACTTCTGTATAGTGTATGGGGATAGAGGTGCAGATTCTACCATATGCGAGTGGCCAACCCTCATATAAGTATCTACTTATGTAAAGAAAAGCATACGTCAGTATGTGTGATGAGTACTAAAGTAAAATTAGATAGTGAGTATGTGGCACCCCTGAGGCTCTGGTTGCCACAGGGTACTGCACCTCTATTAAGGTGCGGTATCTATCTCAGGTAAGGAGTAGTGTTAATCGCCGGTGTTCCACATTCATACACACAACCCACAGCTTAGGAACCTTCACACAGAGCGGGTTGGCTCAGGGTAGGCAGGGGGGTGGCTATACGAACATGGACTTCCCAGTCACTGAAGCCAGCCACCTGGGGAGCAGGTTCCACTGGGAGTAGAAGTAGATGCAACACACACAAATAGGGGAAGAACAGAGGGGACCCTTCAGGACCATAGTTCTGGCAACACATCTCTGGACAACTCGGAATTTACTGGCCCCCTGGGCTTAGAGCAGGAGCTCAGCCAGGGTACCTAACTGCGGGGGGACACACCCTAGAAATAGGACTCTCACTCCTCTCTCAAAACACCAGTGGTGGTACTCTTACCAGATCTGGGATTGACCGAAGGCCATAGCGGAAGTGACCAGTGCGACCGGGCTGGCAGCTGAAGTTGTGAGTAAACTACACCCTAAACCTTCAGAGACTGTGTTGGCTCATCCTTACCGCCGCCGCCGCCCAGCTCTTAGGTGCCAACGGCCATTACTAACCCTCATCATCTACCCGAGGCCGCTCCATCTGTGAGGAGTGATACCATCCTGGGTGCCTTAACACCTGCCCCGGCGATGAACCCGGCAGCGGCGGTTACTACTGGCCGCATACTACAGGTGGCGTTATGACAAACTTTTCCTAATACCCCAATTCCCCCACAATTTAACTGTACGACTCGGGGCAACGGAATCGGGCAAGACCACCCCGTGACAATGCTTGTTCCAACCCGAAACGGCCTGGCAACGAGTAGATTATTCACCTGCCCCATGGGGCGCTACATTTTGGGTCACAAACAAGATGTTGTGCCCATTAAAGCGGGTACTGTGCGCCTACAGAACTGTGATAAACCGAATAATTTGGTGTTGAACCGTTCCATTGCAAAAAGAACAGTTGCCATTAACATTTTCTCGCAGGAAAAGAAGAGTGGGCACCATGAGGAGTGGCTCCCTGAAAAGTGCGCAAACTACCTCGAATGACCAGTCAAAAGAGAAAGGAAAGGATTTAAAACCTGGTACCTTGGGAGTGGATGAAGCTCCGCAATGTGCATAAAAATTGCAACCACCGAGTGCTGGTGGTAACAGATCCAGCAACCCAACCAGTTGGTCACCGTTCAGGTGAGACTTACACGCTGACCTGATCAGTCTACCTGGATCCCGGTGGGGTACACTGCAGGTAAGGTAGTAATAATCCTACCCTGGGTTGTCACTTGAGCACTGTTCCAGAGGGGGACCCTGTTACTGACCCCGCCGGTTTTCTCATTCCTGTCAGCTGTCATTGCAAGTGAGCAGGACATTATGCCAGAGGATGTCCAGTGATTGTACCAAGCCTAGGAGTCGGGACCGGCCCTCTGGAAACACCAGCAACCAAGCAAGAATAATTGTTAATGTTTTTCTTATGCTGAATGTTTTCTCATTCTGATATTTTCTGACATGAGCTGTGCTGATGACCTGTGACTGGTAATGTTGAACATGTTTGAAACGTTTGAAGTTTGAAGGGGAAAATATGTTTTTCTTGTTAACCTGTTACATGCATATATAAAATGCTGTGTTAACTGTGTTTTGTTGCAGCCCAGGAGTGCTGCCATTTGCAGTGGGGGAATGTGGCACATCTGAGGCTCTGGTTGCCACAGAGTACTGCACCTCCATTAAGGTGTGGTATCTATCTCAGGTAAGGACGGGGTTAATCACCGGTGTTCCACATTCACAAACACAACCCGCAGCTTAGCAGCCTTCATACAGAGCGGGATGGCTCAGGGTAGGCAGGGGGGTGGCCATACGAACATGGACTTCCCGGTCACTGAAGCCAGCCACCTGGGGGCAAGTTTCACTGGGAGCAGAAATAGATACAACACACACACAAAGGGGCAGAACAGAGGAGACCCATCAAGACCATAGTTCTGCCAACATATCTCTGGAAAACTTGGACTTTACTGGGCCCCCTGGGCTTGGAGTGGAAGCTCAGCCAGGTTATCTAACTGTGGGGGGGACACCCTAGAAATAGGACTCTCACTCCTTCTCTCTCAAAACACTGGTGGTGGCCCTCTTACCAGATCTGGGATTGACTGGAGCCCATCACGGCAGTGACCAGCGCGACCGGGCTGGCAGCTGAAGTTGTGAGTAAACTACACCCTGAACCCACAGAGACTGTGTTTGCTCATCCTTACCGGCGTCACCGCCCTGTGCTTATGTGCCACTGGCCATTACTACCCTCATCATCCACCCGGGGGCCGCTCCGCCTGTGGTTAGTGATACCATTCCAGCTGCCTTAACACCTGCTCCGGCGAGGAACCCGACAGTGGCGGCTATTCCCTGGCTGCATATGACAGGTGGCATAACAACAAACTTTTTCTAATACTCTGCTTTCCCCACCATTTAACTGTACTCCTCGGGGCAACGGAACCGGGCAAGGCCACCCTGTGACAACGCCTGACCCAACCCAAAACGGCCCGGCGACGAGTAGGCTGACCGTCTGCCCCGTAGGGCGCTACAAGTACATATTCACGTGTAAACCAACTGATAAAAAAGACTAAATACAAAAGGCTGATAACTAGTGATAAGCGAGCATGGTCATCACTGCTCGTTACCCAATCAAGTAACTGAGGATCGAAGCTTAAAAATACTCAAGTCTCACATTGTCTTCCATTCTAATCGTTATTTGAGTCGTGCTCGAGAACCCCCATGCTCAATCAAGTAGGGAGCGGTGGTGAGCATGCTTACTCATGACTATTAATAACATAAACAAAATCAATCTCTTAGTGTATATGGACATATTACTAGGATGTACAAAATCAACCAAGATAATTAAATTGCCAGAGTGATATTGGAATCCTGCTCTACATTTCTCTACATTGTAATGAGACTAATTCTGATTTACTAGGATGACAAATACTTTTATAGTCATACATTTAGGCTATGTGCACACATTACATTTTTGCAACATTTTTAGATGCATATTTACCTGCAGTTTTGTCAAAAAAACTGCAAGCAAATTCTGATGCCAGCAAAGTCAATGAGAATCCTGAAGTGGAGTGCACACGTCCAGGATTTTCTCCCTTGAGATTTGGTGGAGAAAATAATCTGCAGCATGTCAATTCTTTCTGTATTTTTGGCTTTCTGTATGGCGGGCTAAGTGGGGCCCATTATTTTATATGGAGGGCTATGTGGGGACCATTATTCTGTATAGAGGGCTATGTGGGGCCCATTATTCTATATGGAAGGCTATGTGGGGACCATTATTCTGTATAGAGGGCTATGTGGGGCCCATTATTCTGTATGGAGGGCTATGTGGGGTCATTATTCTGTATAGAGGGCTATGTGGGGCCCATTATTCTGTATGGAGGGCTATGTGGGGCCCATTATTCTGTATGGAGGACTATGTGGGGTCATTATTCTGTATGGATGGCTATGTGGGGCCCATTATTCTGTATGGAGGGCTATGTGGGGACCATTATTCTGTATAGAGGGCAATGTGGGGCCCATTATTCTGTATGGAGGACTATGTGGGGTCATTATTCTGTATGGATGGCTATGTGGGACACATTATTCTGTATGGAAGGCTATGTGGGGACCATTATTCTGTATAGAGGGCTATGTGGGGCCCATTATTCTGTATGGAGGGCTATGTGGGGCCCATTATTCTGTATGGAGGACTATGTGGGGTCATTATTCTGTATGGATGGCTATGTGGGGCCCATTATTCTGTATGGAGGGCTATGTGGGGACCATTATTCTGTATAGAGGGCTATGTGGGGCCCATTATTCTGTATGAACGGGCTATGTGGGACACATTATTTCGTATGGAGGACTATGTGGGGCCCATTATTTTGTATGGAGGGCTATGTGGGACCCATTATTCTGTATGGATGGCTATGTGGGACACATTATTTCGTATGGAGGGCTATGTGGGGCCCATTATTCTGTATGGAGGGCTATGTGGGGTCCATTAGTCTGTATGGAGGGCTATGTGGGGCCCATTATTCTGTATGGAGGGCTATGTGGGGCCCATTATTCTGTATGGAGGGCTATGTGGGGCCCATTATTCTGTATGGCGGGTTAAGTGGGGCCCATTATTTTATATGGAGGGCTATGTGGGACCCATTATTCTGTACGGAAGGCTATGTGGGGCCCATTATTCTGTACGGAGGACTATGTGGGGTCCATTATTCTGTACGGAGGACTATGTGGGGTCCATTATTCTGTATGGAGGACTATGTGGGGCCCATTATTCTGTATAGGGGACTATGTGGGGCCCATTATTATGTACGGAGGGCTATGTGAGGCCCATTATTCTGTATGGAGGACTATGTGAGGCCAATTATTTGGTATGGAGCGCTATGTGGGGCCCATTATTCTGTATGGAGGCCTATGTGGGGCCCATTATTCTGTACGGAGGGCTATGTGGGATCAATTAATCTGTATCAAGAGCTATGTGAGGCTCATTATTCTGTATAGAGGGCTGAGTGGGACCCTTAATTCTGTGTGTAGGCCTATGTGGGGTGCATTAGTCTGTATGGCAGGCTAAGTGTGGCCCATTATTCTATATGGAGGGCTATGTGGGGTCCATTATTCTGTATGGAGGACTATGTGGGGCAAATTATTATTTATTGAGGACTATATGGGGCCCATTATTCTGTATGGAGGGCTATGTGGGGCCCATTATTCTGTATGGAGGGCTATGTGTGGCTCATTCTGTATGGAGGACTGTGTGTGGCCCATTATTCTGTATGAGGGGACCATTATTCTGCATGGATGGCTATGTGGGACCCATTATTCTGTATGGAGGGCTATGTGGGGCCCATTTTTCTGCATGGATGGCTATGTGGGACCCATTTTTCTGTATGGATGACTATGTGGAGCCCATTATTCTGTATGGATGGCTATGTGTGGCCCATTATTCTGTATGGAGGACTATGTGGGGCCCATTATTCTGTATGGAGGGCTATGTGCGGTCCATTATTCTTTATGGAGGGCTGTGTGGGGCCCACTATTCTGTATGGAGGACTATGTGGGGTCAGCGACTATGGTTGCCCATGATTTTGTCCAACTTTTTAAATTTGGCTAGCTGTGTATTTGAGTTTGACATCCCTAGCCTAAGACAAGATCCCCATTGTAGAAAATGAATCCTAATGTTGAATGGTAATGTGACCTAAAGCATGCATATCTTTTCATGTCCAATAACTCATCAAAACTTGCGGAGTATCCATGACTACAACTTTGTAATTGCCTTGGGAAGATAATAAAATCTAATTAATTGTGCTCAGATTATTAGTAAGCATTATTATATCTATGGCCATGAAGTAAAAGCTATTGACCTACAGAAAGTGTTGTTGCCATGTATTTGTATTCCGTGGCAAACAGAGGATGCTCTGTGTATGCTAAATCCTACTCCTGGGTACAGCTGGTGGCTGATTAATATTTTGCGCAATCATTTTGATCCGTCATATAAACAGCTGTACACCGTGGGCATTAAAGTTGTGCAAACCTCAATTCAGTCTACAAATCTATTTCGACTTAGATGATACACAATGAAATAATCCATGCTAAGACTCCGGGGAAATAGACTTAAGTTTCTGTGTGTCCATTTAGATGTAAAAATCCATTTTGATAAACTGTTATAAGAGCTTTAAAAGACAAATACTGATGTTAGACTGAGCTGTTATGACAGCAGCAAAGGAGCATTATAACAAGGAAACTTAATTAAACAGCTTTAAATTCCCTAAAATGGGAGAACAAAGTAGATACAGAGTATAGAAAGTCCTTCAGGCGTCCTCTTTTGTCAAATGTTAATCAATTATTTTCAGCTACTTCTTAGTTAAATATTTAGCAAATATTAACGTTACACTGAACACATTATGATGGCAAGTTAAAAGGTCACTGTAGTTTCAATAATAGATATGCATTCATCAATAGTACAAGAAAATATGAGAAACTTTTTAGTATATATATATATATATATATATATATATATATATATATATACATATAAACAGGAAAATGTGCTCCTTTCTCCATTTATGAGCCACTTCTCCTGATCCCTCCTTCCTCATGAGGTCGACATCTACTCTGCCGAACTGCTAAAATGTGTTCTGCCCCAAACAAGATTGTCTATCAGCTACATTTTATGCACCTATCCCGAATCCAGACTTTGCTTCTCTTATGCCTGTCTGCTAAACTCTATTATGCCCCAACTTGATCCCATGGGATCATGTGGCTGAGCCTATATAAGGCTGATGAAGACAAACACTTGTGGCTTTAGTATTTCTGAATCTTGTCTGTCTGCAGCTGCCAGGACCTCAGCTACCTGTCTGCAGCCTTCAGGACCATTGCTGTCTGCGATCACCTGGACAGCTCCTGTCTGCCTGTGGTTTCCAGTACCTTTGCTTCCTGTCTTTTGCATACCTCAACTTCCTGTTGCATCGATGCCCGTGACCCTTGTGGCAACTGTGTGACCTTGAGCTTAACCCCTTCATGACCTATGACATAACGCTGCGTCCTAAATCATGAAGGGGTGATCACCAGCTGCTGCGGTGAGCCGGTGGTGATCCCGAACATGTCTGCTTATTTGAACAGCAGACATGTGTGCCTCACAGGTGATCCACCCACGCCTGTTAACCTCACATTTTGACAGCACGGTTTAAAGCACCGCATTAGGGAGCGCACCTTTCCTCACCACCATCGGCGGCTCCACGATCATCACAATCATGGGGAGATGATGGTTGCCATGGTACTCCTGTCACTATCATGACATAGTTCCTGTTACAGCCGGCAAAGCAGCGGCTGTAACAGGAGAACAGCATTTCTCCTGATCAGAGCGCTGCTGCTCTGATCAGAAGAAATTAACCAGTGATCAGACTGTTGATCCTTATAGACCCTATGGAGACTAGTAAAATAAAAAAAAGTAAGATATCAATAACCTAAAAGTTCAAATTACTCCCCATTCACCCCATTGAAAAATGAAGGGTTAAAAAAATTAAAAAAAATACACATATTTGGTATCGCCGCGTTTAGAAATGCCTGATCCATAAAAATGTAAAATTAATTAATCTGATTGGTAAACAATGCAATGGCTAAAAAATTCCAAACGCCAACATTACGGTTTTTGGTTGTCGCAAATTTTGCGCAAAATGTAATAACAGGCGATCAAAACATAGCATCTGCGCAAAAATTGTATAATTAAAATTGTCAGCTCAAGACGCAAAAAATAAGCTATCATTGAGCCATAGATCCCAAAAAATAAAAACGCTACGGGTCTCGGGAAAATAGCCCAAAAAGTGCGCCACTTTTTTTGGACAAACTTCTGAATTTTTTTTAACTTCTTAGTTAAAAGTAAACCTATACATGTTTGGTATCTACAAACTCATACCTACCTGAGGCATCACACTGACACATCAGTTTTACCATATAGGGACCACGGTGAATTAAATACCCCAAAAACTATCATGCAAGCACACTTTTTTTGCAATGTTTTCCGCTCTTGCAATTTTTTTGCCATTTTCCAGTACATGTTGAGGAGGGCCATTGGATCAAATACTTAAATAACCTTGAGATGTAAGGGATTGTGGGAAAAATGGGCAATTAAATCATTTCACCTTTTATAAGCCTATTTAGGTCATACACATGACACAGATCTAAAGATGGCCACAGTTTCCTGTTCCCCATACCCTGCCCTGATATGCAAGGAATGTCCAGATGTAAGAAAAATCACCATATAGGGAAAAAGACCCACTGGCCAACCTAGAGGACCACCCCACTGATGACCTCATGGAACAACCCCAATTAATGACCTCACGGACAAACCTACTGACTGGCCCACAGATCAGCCCATGGACGAGCCCACTGACCAATGAACACATCCGAACTAGAAAAGTTCAGACTGGTGTTCAGTATGCACCAGTTCAGACTATGAGATTAGGAAGTGCCGGCAATTTTTTCTAGTTTGTATTATGGAGTCATGTCCTTTGTCTGCACACTCCTCCCAGTTATTTCAGGTGTTTTTAATATTCCTTTTGCAGGTTCTATTCTAGATACTCACAGCAGGATAAAGCAGTGGTGAACTGCTCAAGCCAAAAAACTAATGCACTACCAGGATGCACCCAGACCCTCAATAGATGGAGACATCACAGGTGCAAGAGGAGCAAATCACTCACACAACTCCAGAATATGGAGGGGGTGATCGCTGGATGGTAAAATTGTACACTAGTGGCTTGCATAGATCACCATTCACACTTAGAGGTGCATAGTATCCTAGTCAGCAGCCTATTACATGCCCATCCTATTTGACCAGGCAGGCTGCCCGGTACTAGTGTGCACCATATAGGGACGGGGTCTCCATTATGCAAGTACCAAACATAAAGGGGCCTGCCTGCACCCCGTATAAAATGTTATGTGCAGAAAAATATATACAAAATTTCTGATGTATTAGTCGATATTATGGCCAAAATAACCGTAGCCTACAAACCACGTCATGGTTCCTCATACTTGTAGGTCCCTACACTAATCATTATATATAGAAAAACAACAAAAAGAGGACTAAATATCCTCCACAATTTAAGATACTCACAGCAGGATAAAGCAGTGGTGAACTGCCCAGGCCAAAAAACTAATGCACTACCAGGATGCAACCAGATCTCCAATAGATGGAGACATCACAGGTGCAAGAGGAGCAAATCACTCACACTACTCCCAAACATGGAGGGGGTGATTGCTAGATAATAAAATTGCACACTAGTGGCTTGCATAGGGCACTGTTCACACTTACAGGTGCATAGTATCCTAGTCAGCAGTATCCTAGTCAGCAGTATCCTAGTCAGCAGCCTATTACACGCCCATACTATTCAACCAAGTGGGCTGCCCAATACTTATGTGCACCATATAGGGACATATAAATATAGGGAAATATATATTCTATTCTAGCCCTTATAATAGTCAGTTTGGACAAGAGAGGCAAAACAATTAGAGCAGGACCCAGATGAGAGTTACACTTTGACGTTGGTATCTGGGCACAAGTAAATTTGGCCACCTTTATTTGCTAAATAGCTCATATTTTTCAAAGAAATTTTTTCATGTTTTTTTAGCAGTAATGCGTATTCACATTCCAATGTTCACCATCTACATTCTTGTTTTTTTCTCCTTCCCTTTACTTGAGTACAACTGCTATTTTTGAACAATAAACACATCCGAGCATGCCCACTTTAGAACCGACCATGCCCTTTTTCCTAGTTTATATAAGTCCATGCTTCTGGTTGAATAAAGACTATCTTGGTGCAATTCTGTGATCAAGGAGAGGTTACATCTGACCCTTTGTCTGATGTTATTCTTTCAAGCATGCACTTGATCCACATTAATTAGGTCAGAAGCAGGCAACTTGTGAACATGCCACCCTAACACTATATGGTAAAACTTAAGGCTTCATTTAAAAATACAACTTGTCCCACAAAAAATAAACCCTCATATGGCAATGCTGACAGGGAATTATGGCTCTCGGAAGAAGGGGAGCAAAAAAAAAAAAAACTAAATGAAAAAAAGAAAAATTGCCTGGGGGTGAAGGGGTTAAAGGATTTATCTCACCAGTTAAGCCCAACACTAATGATCGAATCAGATCATAGCTGTCATTTGAAATCTAAGTAAAAGGAATAAGGTGGTAGGAGCCGACAGCTGTTGGATTAACATCCACATTGCTCATTACTGTGATAGTATATCCTGCATGCTGCTGCTTCTATAGAGGAAAGAGAACAGGAACTCCACATATCTGTGTGAGCTGTGTATGGGAAACAAGATAGTGGTTAGTTTCTACCCACTAGCTCAGAGACAACTGACAATTAGAGACAGGGCTACCAGAGTGTGAAAATGGTGAAAGTTGGAGAATGCAAGGCAAAAAATGGCCAAAAATATTGTTATTCCTCATTCACTTAAATGACTAAACAGTAACAGTTATCTCATGTTTTTAGACTCGCTTGTAACAGGGTTGGTGCCTCAGGATTGGAGGATTGCTGATGTGGTACCGATAATTAAAAAAGGTAAGAGGATAGATCCAGGCAACTACCGTCCAGTAAGCCTGACATCAGTAGTGTGCAAAGTTTTTGAGGGCATTTTAAGGGATGGCATGCAAAAATATGTTGCAGAAAATAATATAATAACTGACAGAAAGCATGGATTCATGAAAGATAAGTCGTGTCTAACCAACCTGTTGGGTTTCTATGAGGGGGTAAGTGCAAACCTGGATATTGGTAACGCAGCTGATGTGATTTATTTGGACTTTGCAAAGGCATTTGATACTATTCCACATAATAGCCTTATACTAAAGCTCCAGAAGCAAGGACTGGGGGAAACTATATGCACCTGGGTAAGGAATTGGCTAAAAGATAGGAAACAAAGAGTAGTCATAAATGGTACATTCTCTAAATGGGCTGCAGTCAGCAGTGGGGGCCGCAGGGATCTGTGCTAGGACCGATTCTTTTTAATCTCTTTATTAATGACCTTGTGGATGGGATTGATAGTAAAGTGTCAGTCTTTGCTGATGACACCAAACTATGTAGGATATTAAAAACTGACCTTGATAGTACAATATTACAAAAAGATCTGGATAAGATGTCAGAATGGGCAGATACTTGGCAAATGAGATTTAATGTTGATAAAAGTAAAGTAATGCACCTAGGACGGAGTAATCCTATAGCTGCGTATACATTAAATGGAAGTAAACTTGGGACTACAGAACAGGAGAAGGACTTAAGTATTCTCATTACAAATAAGCTGAGCAGCAGCACTCAATGTCAGGCAGCAGCTGCAAAAGCAAACAAGATTCTAGGGTGTATAAAAAGAGAGATTAGATCCCGCGATCCCAACGTATTGTTACCCCTCTATAAATTACTTGTAAGGCCACATCTGGAATACGGGATCCAGTTTTGGGCTCCACATTTTAGAAAGGAAATTCAGAAGTTAGAGTCAGTTCACAGTTTCATAGTATCATAGTTTTTAAGGTTGAAGGGAGACTCTAAGGCGGGCTTTGCACGTTGCGACATCGCAAGCCGATGCTGCCATGTCGCACGCGATAGTCCACGCCCCCGTCGCAGGTACGATATCGTGTGATAGCTGGCGTAGCGAAAACTATCACTACGCCAGCTTCACATGCACTCACCTGCCCTGCGACCGTCGCTCTGGCCGGCGACCCGCCTCCTTCCTAAGGGGGCGGGTCGTGCGGCGTCATAGCGACGTCACACGGCAGGCGGCCAATAGCAGCGGAGGGGCAGAGATGAGCAGAATGTAAACATCCCGCCCACCTCCTTCCTTCCGCATATCCTACGGAAGCCGCGGTGACGCCGGTAGGAGATGTTCCTCGCTCCTGCGACTTCACACACAGCGATGTGTGCTGCCGCAGGAGCGAGGAACAACATCGGACCGTCGCGTCAGCGTAATTATGGATTACGCCGACGCTGCACCGATGATATGATTACGATGATTTTGCGCTGGTTAATCGTATCATCCAGGCTTTACACACTACGATGTCGCATGCGATGCCGGATGTGCGTCACTTTCAATTTGACCCTACCGACATCGCACCTGCGATGTCGTAGTGTGCAAAGCCGCCCTTAGTCCATCTAGTTCAACCCGTAGCCTAACATGTTGATCCAGAGGAAGGCAAAAAAAAAAAGCCCAATGTGGCAAACAAGCTCCAATGGGGAAAAAAATTCCTTCCTGACTCCACATCCGGCAATCAGACTAGTTCCCTGGATCAATACCCTGTCATAAAATCTAATATACATAACTGGTAATATTAAATTTTTCAAGAAAGGCATCCAGGCTCTGCTTAAATGTTAGTAGTGAATCACTCATTACAACATCATGTGGCAGAGAGTTCCATAGTCTCACTGCTCGTACAGTAAAGAATCCTGGTCTGTGATTATAATTAAACCTTCTTTCCTCAAGACGTAGCAGATGCCCCCGTGTTCCAGTCGCAGGCCTAGGTGTAAAGAGATCTTTGGAAAGGTCTCTGTACTGTCCCCTCATATATTTATACATTGTGATTAGATCCCCCCTAAGCCTTCGTTTTTCCAAACTAAATAACCCCAAGTTTAATAACCTGTCTTGGTGTTGCAGCCCACCCATTCCTCTAATGATCTTGGTCACTCTTCTCTGCACCCTCTCCAGTTCAGCTATGTCCTTCTTATATATCGGTAGTTCAAAGGCAGGCAACTAGACTACTACAAGGAATGGAAGGCCTACCATATGATGACAGGTTGAAAAAGTTAGATATGTTTAGCTTAGAAAAAAGACGTCTCAGAGGAGATCTCATTTATATGTATAAATACATGTGGGGTCAATGTAAAGGACTGGCACATGACTTATTTCTTCCAAAGACAATACTAAGGACCAGGGGGCACTCACTGCGAGTGGAAGAAAAGCGATTCCGACAGCTAAATAGGAAAGGGTTCTTTACAGTTAGAGCGGTCAGACTGTGGAATGCCCTACCACAAGAGGTAGTAATGGCAGATACTATAACAGCTTTTATATCAGGGCTGGATGATTTCCTCAGTACACAACATTCTGGGTTATAAGTGACTTAGGGACAAAATGTAGAACTGGTGGAGGAAGGTTGAACTAGATGGACCTAGGTCTTTTTTCAACCTAAGTAACTATGTAACTATGTAACCTGAAATGGTAGGTACAATTTAACCCCTTCACCACCCAGAGAGTTTCCATTTTTCATATACTCCTTTTTTCATCCTTTTTTTCTAAAAGCCATAACTTTTTTACTTTTCAGTCAATATAGCCATTTGAGGGCTTGTCTTTTTAAGGAAAGAGGTCTACTTTTGAACAACACCTTTCATTTTGTCACATATTGTACTGATAAATGGGAAAACAATTCCAAGTGCGGTGAAATCACAAAAAAATGCAATTCCACAATTGTTTTTTTTTTCTTTTTTTTTTTATTATTTATGATATTCACTAAATTGTAAAAGTGACCTAGCAATATGATTCAAGTTTTTAGATACCAAACATTTTTAGTTTTTTTTTGTTTAAGTAGTGAAAAAAATTCTGAAATTTGTCAGAAAATAAGAATTGCACTTTTGTCGCCATTTTCCGAAATCGGTAGCATTCACATTTTTCGGGATATAAGGCTCGTGATGGATTATTTTTTTGTATATTGAACTGACATTTTAATTATCACATCTTATTATATTTCATTGCAATGTTGCAAAGACAAAAAAACGTACGAAATTCTGGTATTTTGATTTTTTTGTTGTTACGCCCCTTACCAATCAGATTCCTGTATTATATGTATATATATATCTGTGTATTCTTTTTATCTTTTTTTTTTTTCATGGGAAAACCCCTTGAAAGTTTATTGCTTCACAGCATTTTGCAGGATCATGGCATGATACACATTATCTAGCAATTTAAAGATTGCCATATCTGTATGCCTGCTTCTGAAACAACCATAACAACTCCCTATCATCACCATCAAGTTTTAAGATACATTTAAACTGGCCTCATACAAGATTTTTTAATTCTCTTGCAGATCAAGAAATCACAAGACAGGCACAAGAGACAATCCTAGGATGCTGGCCACCTTGGTATCATGGTAAAAGCCTATTGAATAACATTTAAAGGGAATCTGCCAGCAGGTTTTTGCTATGTACGCTGAAGCCAGAATGCTGCAAGGGTTAACACAGAACATTTAGAGAGGCCTGTCTTGTCCTAGTCCAATCCATTGTTTATTTGCTAATGTTTATTTAAAGAGATCCAACCATCAGGCTTATTATATACTGTATATAGTAAAGCCAGTGCTATACTGACACTTGGATGCTGAATGTAAGCATTATACCTTTTGTTCTGAGACTGGAGGTTTTACTTCAGAAATATGTGCAAATTCCAGCAATGCACTGGTATTTGATTGACAGGTGCAACAGGAAGGGAATATGTGGGTTGGGTCTTGCTATCTATTCCCGCCCCTGCCTGTCTGCCTGGCATTGGTAGTTGCTAGACTGTATGGGCTGCATTTTGACATGCCCCTATCATGTGACAGAAATGACTCATACCTGGAAGGAGCCCATACAGTATAGCATCTACCAAGGCCAGGAAGGTAGACAGAGGCGGGAATAGATAGCAAAACCCAATTCACATATTCCCTTCCTGTTGCACCTATTAATCAAATAGCAGTGCATTTCTGTAATTTGTAAACTAAAACATCCAATCTCAGAACAAGCTATGCTTACATTCCGTATCCTAGCCCCAGTATAGCACTGGGTTTACTTTATATATGAAAATTCTGATGGTTGGTTCTCTTTAACCCCTTCAGCACCCGGGCACTTTCCGTTTTTGCGTTTTTGTTTTTTGCTCCCCTTCTTCCGATAGCCATAACTTTTATTATTTTTCTGTCGATCTTGCCATATGAGGGCTTGTTTTTGCAGGATGAGTTGTATTTTTAAATTAAACCTTAGGTTTTACCATATAGTGTACTGGAAAACAGCAAAAAAATTCCAAGTGTGGAAAAACTGCAAAAAAAGTGTAATCGCACAATAGTTTTTGGGATGTTTTATTCACTATATGGTAAAACTGATGTATCTATGTGATGTCTCAGGTTCGTGCGAGTTTGTAGACTCCAAACATGTATAGGTTTACTTGTATCTAAAGGGTTAAAACAAATTCACAAGTTTGTCCAATAAAAGTGGCGCACGTTTTGCGCCCTTTTCCGAAACATGTAGTGTTCTCATTTTTCTGGATCTATGGCTCAGTGATGGCTTATTTTTTGCGTCTCGAGCTGACATTTTTAATAGTACCATTATTGCGCAGATGCTACGCTTTGATCGCCTGTTATTGCATTTTGTGTAAAACATGCGGCAACCAAAAAACGTAATTTTGGCGTTTGGAATTTTTTTGCCACTACGCCGTTTACCAATCAGATTAATTGATTTTATATTTTGCTAGATCGGGCATTTCTGAACGCGGCGATACCCAATATGTGCATATATTTTTTTCAAGCCTTTAATTTTCAATGGGGTGAAAGGGGGGTGATTTGAACTTTTAAGTTTTTTTTTTTTTAAAAAACTTTTTTTTTACTTTTTTTTTTTATTTTACTATTCTCCCTAGGGGCCTATAGCGATCAGAAATTCGATCGCTCTGATCTATCTGCTGATCACAGCTACACAGCTGTAAACAGCAGATACGGTCACTTTCATTCGGCTCCGGGCCGGGTGAAAACGAAAGTGAAACGTCATAGCTGCAAGCATCATCACATGACATTGTGCTACCATGGCAACCACCGAAAGTCACGTGATCATGCACGTGACTTCCAGTGGGGGCGACGGTAAGTAAAAATCATGGCCGCGCGCATATAGATCTCGCTGTTAGACTTTGGCAGCGAGATTTAAGGGGTTAAATGTTGCGAGTGGAAGCGATTCCACTCGCAACATGCAGGCACACATATCAGCTATTGAAAACAGCTGATATGTGTGCTAATCGTTGACGCCTGCCCGCGGCAGGGGGCGGGGCTTAACGTGACACGCTCCATGACGGATAGATCCGTCAAAGGTCGTGAAGGGGTTAAGCAACAGGACAGTTAACAGTGCTCAAACTACAATGTCACAAGCAAGCAGCGTCTGACTGGCTACCGGAGGAATCTCCAGTAATGCCAGGCCTGGATTCAGTTACCTGCATTGCACTCCGGAGCTCTCACCTGAGCTCCGATGTGCAGCCTAGACTGAACCGCGAGCGCCGAGTGATTGATTCCCCGTCGATTGCGGTTCAGTTCATGACAGCTGCAGACAGGCCTGGCTGATCTCCAGTGCTCTCACCTGAACTCCCAAGATCAGCCCGGCCTGTCCGCTGCTGTCATGAACTAAACCGCAATTGCAAGGGAATCAATCACTCGGCTATCGCGGGTCAGACCTGCAAACTCTGAGATCAGTCCAGGCTGCAGGGGAGAGCTCCGGAATGCAATGCAGGTAACTGAATCCAGGTTTGGCATTACTGGAGATTCCTCCGGTAGCCAGTCTGACACTGCAAGGCAGTCCGGCAGACCCCTTCCTACAATTGACACCTCACTGTCAATGTACAATCTCTATTGAGAGCCTAGTGTGGTAAGAACAGCTAACTCGGCTGTGCTACATTGCTAAAGGCCGCTTTACACGCTGCGATATCGGTACCGATATCGCTAGCAGGCGCACCCGCCCCCATCTGTTGTGCGACACGGGCAAATCGCTGCCCATGCCGCACAACATCGCCCAGACCCGTCACACTACTTACCTGCCCGGCGATGTCGCTGTGACCGGCAAACCGCCTCCTTTCTAAGAGGGCAGTTCGTTCAGTGTCACAGCGACGTCACAGCAGCGTCACTGAACCACTGCCCAATAGAAGCGGAGGGGCGGAGATGAGCGGGACGTAACATCCCGCCCACCTCCTTCCTTCCGCATTGTGGCCGGGACGTAGGTAAGGAGAGCTTCCTCGTTCCTGCAGTGTCACACGGAGCGGTGTGCTGCCGCAGGAACGAGGAACAACTTCCTTACTGCTGCAGTAATGATTTTTGAGAATGGACCCCCATGTCACCGATGAGCGATTTCGCACGTTTTCGCGACGATACAAAATCGCTCATACGTGTCACACGCAACGGCATCGCTAATGCGGCTGGATGTGCGTCACAAAATCCGTGACCCCAACGACTTCGCATTAGCGATGCCGCAGCGTGTAAAGCCCCCTTTAGTCTAAAAGCTATGATTGTGTCAGAACAGCTGCGGACAGTAATCTAAGTGACATATTGTTGGATTCAGGATCTTTTTGCCTACATCCTGCTGCTCTCAGATGAGATAGCAATAATCCGCTGAAAGATTCCCTTTAAATACAACACACTTGCTCATAACAATAGTCAGGACTTCCCCAGACTACAATAAGCTGATCTTCCTCATGCTGAAAGCCGCGTGAGTAAATCACACTTTTCTTAAGGTGCATTTTCAGCTGGCACCTGACAAGGCTCACTAGACAGCGCAAATCCCGGATTGACCTAAAGGATACTGCTGAACCTGCTTTTCTCTTCCCATTTCATCAGTGTGTTTTTTTGGGGGGATTTTCACACATTAAATGAAAAGAGCTTCTCTGTGGCAAAATACATCCTAATTATCACAATCTTTGGATAAAAAGCTTCCTTTTGGTTGCTGCTTCAATGATAAAATTTTAGAATTTTTAGACTTTGCTATAAGCATGTATATATGACTTAACTGCGCTAAGTCCTGAAAATGTGCACACAACTATTAACAACATTAGTTTTTACAAAGTATATTCTAATTCAGAATTTTGAGCAGAAATAGGGGAAATTGTCTGTACAAACCCATGGTTATTAAAGGCATTGTATGTATTTTCACCAATGACCCATCAGAAATATGAAAAATTATAAGAAATATTAAAGAAAACTAAAATAATAATACAGTTATGATATGGTATTAATTTTTCTCTACATATATACCGTATTTTTCGCTTTATAAGACGCACCTGATTATAAGACGCACCCCCAAATTTGGTGAAGGAAAAGAGAATTTTTTTTTAATGTTAAATGGGGTCCATCTTATTATGCCAGTGTCCGTCTAACAAATCATATAGGGTATATGTCCCTCATAGCCCCATCCTAAAATTATCCCCCCTTAATCTTGATATGGCCCCCTTATATTGAATATAGCCCCCTTGTGCTGGGACACATCCCCCAGTGATGACACACATCCCCTATTGCTGGCACATGTCCCCTATTTATGGCACATGTTACCCTGTGCTGCCCATGGCCCCCTATAGATTGCACACGTCCTGTGCTGCCCATGGCCCCTATAGATGGCACACCTCCCCTGTGTTTGATATGGCCCCCATGTGTGCTGCCCATGGCCCCTATAGATGGCACACCTCCCCTGTGTTAGATATGGCCCCCATGTGTGCTGCCCATGGCCACTATAGATGGCACACCTCTAGTGTGTTAGATATGGCCCCCATGCTGCTGCCCATAGTAAAATAAAACACTCTTTCCTTACCTTCTCAGCGCTGTCCCTCCTCATGTCTCCCTCCGTGCTGCTGCTCCTCCTCCACTTCCTGGTTCTCGGTGCCGGTCATGTGATCACCACAGCAGAGTGATATCATCTCTGCGTGCCTGATCACATACAGCAGCAACAGAGACACCGGGAGATCAGCGCTGGAGGTAATTAAAGCCTTTTTATTTTACTATGGACAGCAGCATGGAGGCCATATCTAACACAGGGGGGATCATGTGCGATCAAAGGAGAACGCAGGCGCCGCTGCCGAAACCCATCGCCACGGTGCGGTTTCAGCATCGCAGTGAAGGACAGCGGTAGTGTATATTATATGTGCGGGAGCAGGAGATCAAAGGCTCCCTCCTGCAGCTTCCACAAGCGCCCAGCACCACTCCAGAGCTGCCCCCACCTCCCCTGGACCCTGCAGTATATATATATATATATATATATATATACACAGTGCCTACAAGTAGTGTTCAACCCCCTGCAGATTTAGCAGGTTTACACATTCGGAATTAACTTGGCATTGTGACATTTGGACTGTAGATCAGCCTGGAAGTGTGAAATGCAATGCAGCAAAAAAGAATGTTATTTCTTTTTTTATTTTTTTTTTAAATTGTGAAAAGTTTATTCAGAGGGTCATTTATTATTCAACCCCTCAAACCACAAGAATTCTGTTTGGTTCCCCTAAAGTATTAAGAAGTATTTCAGGCACAAAGAACAATGAGCTTCACATGTTTGGATTAATTATCTCTTTTTCCAGCCTTTTCTGACTAATTAAGACCCTCCCCAAACTTGTGAACAGCACTCATACTTGGTCAACATGGGAAAGACAAAGGAGCATTCCAAGGCCATCAGAGACAAGATCGTGGAGGGTCACAAGGCTGGCAAGGGGTACAAAACCCTTTCCAATGAGTTGGCCCCACCTGTCTCCACTGTTGGGAGCATCATCCGGAAGTGGAAGGCTTATGGAACTACTGTTAGCCTTCCACGGCCTGGACAGCCTTTGAAAGTTTCCACCCGTGCCGAGGCCAAGCTTGTCCGAAGAGTCAAGGCTAACCCAAGGACAACAAGGAAGGAGCTCCGGGAAGATCTCATGGCAGTGGGGACATTGGTTTAAGTCAATACCATAAGTAACGTACTCCACCCCAATGGTCTCCGTTCCAGACGAGCCCGTAAGGTACCTTTACTTTCAAAGCGTCATGTCAAGGCTCGTCTACAGTTTGCTCATGATCACTTGGAGGACTCTGAGACAGACTGGTTCAAGGTTCTCTGGTCTGATGAGACCAAGATCGAGATCTTTGGTGCCAACCACACACGTGACGTTTGGAGACTGGATGGCACTGCATACAACCCCAAGAATACCATCCCTACAGTAAAGCATGGTGGTGGCAGCATCATGCTGTGGGGCTGTTTCTCAGCCAAGGGGCCTGGCCATCTGGTCCGCATCCATGGGAAGATGGATAGCACGGCCTACCTGGAGATTTTGGCCAAGAACCTCCGCTCCTCCATCAAGGATCTTAAATTGGGTCATCATTTCATCTTCCAACAAGACAACGACCC
This sequence comes from Anomaloglossus baeobatrachus, assembly GCF_048569485.1. Lineage (NCBI taxonomy): Eukaryota > Metazoa > Chordata > Amphibia > Anura > Aromobatidae > Anomaloglossus > Anomaloglossus baeobatrachus. The sequence goes on from NC_134355.1 coordinate 586,643,995, forward strand.
AAAGCATACAGCCAAGAAAACCACGGCCTGGTTCAAAAGGGAAAAAATCAAGGTGTTGCAGTGGCCTAGTCAGTCTCCTGACCTTAACCCAATTGAAAACTTGTGGAAGAAGCTCAAGATTAAAGTCCACATGAGACACCCAAAGAACCTAGATAACTTGGAGAATATCTGCATGGAGGAGTGGGCCAAGATAACTCCAGAGACCTATGCCGGCCTGATCAGGTCTTATAAAAGACGATTATTAGCTGTAATTGCAAACAAGGGTTATTCCACAAAATATTAAACCTAGGGGTTGAATAATAATTGACCCACACTTTTATGTTGAAAATTTATTAAAATTTAACTGAGCAACATAACTTGTTGGTTTGTAAAATGTATGCATCTGTTAATAAATCCAGCTCTTGTTTGAAGTTTGCAGGCTCTAACTTATTTGCATCTTATCAAACCTGCTAAATCTGCAGGGGGTTGAATACTACTTGTAGGCACTGTATATATATATATATATATATATATATATATATATATATATATATATATATACACACACAAACACCCCAGTATATTCGTATTATGAGACGCACCCCTTACTTTCCCCCAAAATTTGGGGGAACAAGAGTGCGTCTTATAAAGCGAAAAATACGGTACATATATAAAATATATACAGTGCCTTGAAAAAGTATTCATACCCTTTGAACTTTTATAAAATATTTCATGTTACATCCGCAAACTTAAATGTATTTTATCCGGATTTTATGAGAAGTATTTATGAAGTGTAAAGGAAATGATACATAGTTTTCTAAAAATTTTAACCCTTTCACAACGCAGCCAATTTTTGTTTTTATTTTTTTTTGTCTCCTTCTCAGAGCCATAATAATAAACTCAAAATATGATTCTCCTCATCAGTATAATTATGTCTAGGTTTTTTTTATTACTTTAGCATTGAAAAAAATCAGAAGTTTCAAAAAATAAAAATTGGGGGGTTGTGTCGCCATTTTTCCAAGACCTATTTTTTTCAGGGTGAGACAATATACAGTCAGGGCCAGAAATATTTGGACAGTGACACAAGTTTTGTTATTTTAGCTGTTTACAAAAACATGTTCAGAAATACAATTATATATATAATATGGGCTGAAAGTTCACACTCCCAGCTGCAATATGAGAGTTTTCACATCCAAATCGGAGAAAGGGTTTAGGAATCATAGCTCTGTAATGCATAGCCTCCTCTTTTTCAAGGGACCAAAAGGAATTGGACAAGGGACTCTAAGGGCTGCAATTAACTCTGAAGGCGTCTCCCTCATTAACCTGTAATCAATGAAGTAGTTAAAAGGTCTGGGGTTGATTACAGGTGTGTGGTTTTGCATTTGGAAGCTGTTGCTGTGACCAGACAACATGCGGTCTAAGGAACTCTCAATTGAGGTGAAGCAGAACATCCTGAGGCTGAAAAAAAATAAAAAATCCATCAGAGAGATAGCAGACATGCTTGGAGTAGCAAAATCAACAGTCGGGTACATTCTGAGAAAAAAGGAATTGACTGGTGAGCTTGGGAACTCAAAAAGGCCTGGGCGTCCACGGATGACAACAGTGGTGGATGATCGCCGCATACTTTCTTTGGTGAAGAAGAACCCGTTCACAACATCAACTGAAGTCCAGAACACTCTCAGTGAAGTAGGTGTATCTGTCTCTAAGTCAACACTAAAGAGAGGACTCCATGAAAGTAAATACAAAGGGTTCACATCTAGATGCAAACCATTCATCAATTCCAAAAATAGACAGGCCAGAGTTAAATTTGCTGAAAAACACCTCATGAAGCCAGCTCAGTTCTGGAAAAGTATTCTATGGACAGATGAGACAAAGATCAACCTGTACCAGAATGATGGGAAGAAAAACGTTTGGAGAAGAAAGGGAACGGCACATGATCCAAGGCACACCACATCCTCTGTAAAAGATGGTGGAGGCAACGTGATGGCATGGGCATGCATGGCTTTCAATGGCACTGGGTCACTTGTGTTTATTGATGACATAGCAGACAAGAGTAGCCGGATGAATTCTGAAGTGTACAGGGATATACTTTCAGCCCAGATTCAGCCAAATGCTGCAAAGTTGATCGGACGGCGCTTCATAGTACAGATGGACAATGACCCCAAGCATACAGCCAAAGCTGCCCAGGAGTTCATGAGTGCAAAAAATTGGAACATTCTGCAATGGCCAAGTCAATCACCAGATCTTAACCCAATTGAGCATGCATTTCACTTGCTCAAATCCAGACTTAAGACGGAAAGACCCACAAACAAGCAAGACCTGAAGGCTGCGGCTTTAAAGGCCTGGCAAAGCATTAAGAAGGAGGAAACCCAGCGTTTGGTGATGTCCATGGGTTCCAGACTTAAGGCAGTGATTGCCTCCAAAGGATTCGCAACAAAATATTGAAAATAAAAATATTTTCTTTGGGTTTGGTTTATTTGTCCAATTACTTTTGACCTCCTAAAATGTGGAGTGTTTGTAAAGAAATGTGTACAATTCCTACAATTTCTATCAGATATTTTTGTTCAAACCTTCAAATTAAACGTTACAATCTGCACTTGAATTCTGTTGTGGAGGTTTCATTTCAAATCCAATGTGGTGGCATGCAGAGCCCAACTCGCGAAAATTGTGTCACTGTCCAAATATTTCTGGACCTAACTGTATTTATTGATAGCACACTGGAATAGATATGATGTTTTGATCAGTTGTTACAACATTTTTTGTAGTATTGCAAAAGCACAAAAAAAATAATTTTGGTGTTCTAGAATTTATTTTTTTCACAGTGTTTACCGATTTTTATATTTTGATAGATCAGACTCTTCTGAATAAGGCCATACCATATTTTTTTATCTTTATTTTTAATGGTAATTTAAACTTTTATTTTATTTATATTTTTACTTCATATTTTTCATTTTTTTTAATTTTGCTTTTCACTGATTTGAAAGGGTCTTTAACCTGAAATCGTCTAATGGCTTGTGCTATACAGCAATGCCACATTGTTGATGTATATAGCGGAAATCACAGTCTCCTTTGAAGTCCGGCCACAGGCAGGGTTTCAAAGAAGCTCTGCTATGACAAGCATGGAGGTCTTCCGCAAACCCCTGACTGTCATAGCGACCCATCGACAACCCATGATCCCATCATTGGTGCTCTAATGGGAGCTGAAATAATACACAGCTATTAGGTGTCAGGTATGGAGCGAGCTCACCGCTTGTGCCCACCCCATACACCTGCTTCCAACATGCACAGGCAGATGTGCATAAAGGTGTATCTAAATCTAAAAATTGTGTCTTCCATTTATATTTAGCTCCCCAGAGACAATACTTTGTAAGACCACCTTTTCACTGCAATTACAGCCGCAAGTTTTTGGGGGATGTCTCTACGAGTTTTGTACAATAGAGGCTAAAATTTTGGCCGATTCTTTTCTGCAAAATATCTCTAGCTCAGTAGAGGTGTCTGTGAACAGCAATTTTCAAGTCTTGTCACAGATTCTTAATGGGATTTAGGTCTGGACTGTGACTGGGCCATTCACACATGTGAATATGCTCCGATCTAAACCGTTTATTGTAAATCTGGCAGTATGTTTAGGGTCGTCGTCCTGCTGGAAGGTGAACATACGCCCCAGTCTCAAGTCTTTTGCAGTCTCTAAGGGCACGTTGCGTTCTGTACCTTGCAGAAATAAACGCATCCTATGGCAGAATTTGACAATGTCAAATTTGGTTTTGACCTCAAAACGCTGGAAAAACGCATGCATTTTGAGTAAGTTTTCATTGCGTTTTAGGTGCGTTTTGATTGCTTTTCACATGCGTTTTACTTTCTTTGTGGTAGTTGTGTTTCCAATACATTATCGAAATAAAATAAACAAAAACAAAAAAAAAAATAAAATATATAAGTAGACATCTACTTATGTCATTTCCTGCTGCCAAACATACAGTATATTCTGTTGAATAGGTAAAATCACTTAGAAAATGTCTTTGCAAAATGGAACTCTACGTTTTAAGGAGGACTCAGACATAGATTACTAATCATCCTGATGTTATTACACCGTTGACAACTTCCAGCCAAAAACGAATGCGTTTTTGTTGACAAAAAAACATTCAGATCACATTAAAAATGCAAGTAAAACGCAATGATTTGAATTTAGGATGCGTTTTGATAATTCTCATTGACTTCAATGTTAGCAAAATGCTGCCAAAATGCTCAAAAGAATTGACATGTTGCTCTTTCAAACGCAGAGATTTTGACAAAATTTTGTCAAAAAAACGCACCGTTTTTGGACGCATAATGCGCACACAATAAGCCTATTTCCCATAGACTTTGCTTGGAAAACAAAATGCATGCATTTTGGCATTAAAACACTGCAGTTCAAAACGCTGCGGAACGCATGAAAAAACGCAACGTGCGCACATAGCCTTACAGGTTTTCCTCCAGGATTGCCCTGTGTTAAGCTTCATTCAACGTCCCTTCAACTCTGACAAACTTCCTGTCCCTGATGAAGAAAAGCATCTTCACCACATGATGTTGCCACCATTATGGTTTGGATGGTTTTTGCAGGGTGATATGCAGTATTAGTTTTTTGCCACATATAGTGTTTTACATTTAGCCCAAAAACTTCTACTTTGGTCTCATCTGACCTCAGCAACGTCTTCCACATGCTAGCTGTGCCCCCTGCATGGGTTTTTGAACACTGCAAACAGAGCTACTTATGGCTTCTTTTCACAAATTGCTTTCTTCTTGACACTCTTCCAGATAGGTCAGATTTGTGTTATATACAACTATTAGTTATTCTGTGTACTAATTCTTCTTCCTGAGCTGTGGATCTCTACACTGTGGATCTCTACAGCTTCACCAGAATAACTTTTATGGCTACTTCTTTAACAAGTATACTCCTCGCTAGCTATATAAATTTAGGGCCTCTATGTTTTGGTAATTTTGCAGTTGGGCCAAACTCCTTCCATTTGTGGATGATGATGGTGCTCCATGAGATTTTAAGAGCTTTGGCTATTTTCTTTTAACCTAATGCTGCTTTACTTGTTTCCCCAACTTTATCCCTGACCAGTCTGGTGTGTTCCTTGATTTTCATGATTCTGTTTTATCTCAAACGAACCTCTGAGCCCATCACAGAACAGCAATATTTATATTGGGAATAAATTAGACACAGGTGGACTCAGTTTACTAATTAGATGACCTCTGGAGGCAATTTGTCGCTCAGAATTTTATTCAGGGGTATCAGACCAAAGGGGCTGAATACAAATGCTCATCACCATTTTCAAATTTGTATTTTTAAAATACCCAGAAAACTATGTGTCAATCCCTTGAAAAAGTTCATGGAATGAGTATGTGTATATACATATATATATATATATATATATATATATATATATATATATATATATATATATATGTATATATATATACATATATATATATATATATATATATATATATATATATATATACAGTTAGGTCCAGAAATATTTGGACAGTGACACAATTTTCGCGAGTTGGGCTCTGCATGCCACCACATCGGATTTGAAATGAAATCTCTACAACAGAATTCAAGTGCAGATTGTAACGTTTAATTTTAAGGTTTGAACAAAAATATCTGATAGAAATTGTAGGAATTGTACACATTTCTTTTCAAACACTCCACATTTTAGGAGGTCAAAAGTAATTGGACAAATAAACCAAACCCAAACAAAATATTTTTATTTTCAATATTTTGTTGCGAATCCTTTGGAGGCAATCACTGCCTTAAGTCTGGAACCCATGGACATCACCAAACGCTGGGTTTCCTCCTTCTTAATGCTTTGCCAGGCCTTTACAGCCGCAGCCTTCAGGTCTTGCTTGTTTGTGGGTCTTTCCGTCTTAAGTCTGGATTTGAGCAAGTGAAATGCATGCTCAATTGGGTTAAGATCTGGTGATTAACTTGGCCATTGCAGAATGTTCCACTTTTTTGCACTCATGAACTCCTGGGTAGCTTTGGCTGTATGCTTGGGGTCATTGTCCATCTGTACTATGAAGCGCCGTCCAATCAACTTTGCGGCATTTGGCTGAATCTGGGCTGAAAGTATATCCCGTTACACTTCAGAATTCATCCGGCTACTCTTGTCTGCTGTTATGTCATCAATAAACACAAGTGACCCAGTGCCATTGAAAGCCATGCATGCCCATGCCATCACGTTGCCTCCACCATGTTTTACAGAGGATGTGGTGTGCCTTGGATCATGTGCCGTTCCCTTTCTTCTCTAAACTTTTTTCTTCCCATCATTCTGGTACAGGTTGATTTTTGTCTCATCTGTCCATAGAATACTTTTCCAGAACTGAGCTGGCTTCATGAGGTGTTTTTCAGCAAATTTAACTCTGGCCTGTCTATTTTTGGAATTGATGAATGGTTTGCATCTAGATGTGAACCCTTTGTATTTACTTTCATGGAGTCTTCTCTTTACTGTTGACTTAGAGACAGATACACCTACTTCACTGAGAGTGTTCTGGACTTCAGTTGATGTTGTGAACGGGTTCTTCTTCACCAAAGAAAGTATGCGGCGATCATCCACCACTGTTGTCATCCGTGGACGCCCAGGCCTTTTTGAGTTCCCAAGCTCACCAGTCAATTCCTTTTTTCTCAGAATGTACCCGACTGTTGATTTTGCTACTCCAAGCATGTCTGCTATCTCTCTGATGGATTTTTTCTTTTTTTTCAGCCTCAGGATGTTCTGCTTCACCTCAATTGAGAGTTCCTTAGACCACATGTTGTCTGGTTACAGCAACAACTTCCAAATGCAAAACCACACACCTGTAATCAACCCCAGACCTTTTAACTACTTCATTGATTACTGGTTAATGAGGGAGACGCCTTCAGAGTTAATTGCAGCCCTTAGAGTCCCTTGTCCAATTACTTTTGGTCCCTTGAAAAAGAGAAGGCTATGCATTACAGAGCTATGACTCCTAAACTCTTTCTCCGATTTGGATGTGAAAACTCTCATATTGCAGCTGGGAGTGTGCACTTTCAGCCCATATTATATATAATTACATTTCTGAACATGTTTTTGTAAACAGCTAAAATAACAAAACTTGTGTCACTGTCCAAATATTTCTGGCCCTGACTGTATATTTATTTATACCGCACTGCCCTGAAGAAGATATGAAACGCGTCGGTGTGTGGTGGCGTCTGGGTGCTGAGGCTTCACCATGAGTAAGTAAACCATCCTAAGTACTATTTATCCACATGTGTTTTACATTGGGAGTCTTCCCCACATGTGTGATTGGATTACACAGTTCTTTCTCATGGTGTCTCCTCTGACCTGACTGCCCCCATGTGTGCTCTGGGTTTTTATCTCTTTGCCTGGTTTTACAATTAATTGTTTGTAATCTTGTGGATCACTGCTCTGGTGTCATTTAATCTGGATCTTTTTGCATTGAATAAAGACTATTTATGACTTTTGCACCTGACCTAGTTTAAAGTGTTTCCTTGAACATCATTTATGGGGTACTCTATTTCCCTCTTTTTGCTCTCTGGTCTGATTTATGTCTTATGAGGGGCTCCCCAAATATACAATGTGTAACTGGTCTGCATGTGTCCTATCCTGTTTTTTAATATTTATTTTTATATATATATATATATATATATATATATATATATATATATACATGTGTGTGTATCATGTGGAGATCTCTCATATACGCTAAACACACATTACTAATTCATTTTACAGCTTTATGATGACAAGAAATCAATATCTCTCACCCAGAGACTATTTTCTCCTTTTTGTGCTGTTGTATAACTGCAAGTCAGAGATCAAATTGCCTTGGACCAATATACAATATCGCCCTAAAGGATTGGAAAAAATATATATTCTTTTAATACAAAGACATATAGTAAATATCAGATAATATTTCACATTGATAGTCATTATACTCAAGTGCTGCTATAAACTTTACAATAGACCATGCCTGGAGTCAGTTCATTTTCTTTCAGCCATTTATAAGAGCTGCACAGTCGGCCACTGACTATAATAGGCTGGTCATTAGGCTTTCAGAAAAGCTTAATGGAGCTGTTGGTAGCCAAAAGTCTCATTGACGGCTGGTATTTTATTCTAGCAAATTGAGGTAGTCATTTTGGTCACACCAGTGATGGAATATTCTGTCATTATGTCAATATTTGTACATTAGCCACTATATATGTGTATATTTGTGAGAGTATATACAGTATATATGCACTGTGCGTGTATATATATATATATATATATATATATATATATATATACATATACACATACAGTATGTATATATATATATGTATATATATATATATATATATATATATATATATATATATATATATATATATATATTATGTTTTTTATTATTATTATATATACATATATATATATATATATGTGTACATATGTATATATATATATATATATATATATATATATATATAAAAAGCTGAACGTATGTATGTGTGTGTTTGTGTATGTATGTATGTATGTCCGGGATTGGCATCTGCACCGTCGCAGCTACAGCCCCAAAATTTTGCACACTCACACTTCTGGACCCCGAGAGCGTCATAGGCTATGTTTTGAGGGGAAATTTATTTTAACCCTGTGCTTTACAGTTATTCACCAAAAAACCTGCCTCCATTAAAGCGAATGGAGCTGGGAGCCACAGTGCAGCCAGAACTTCAGAAGAATGCGCAGCCACGCCCTTAAATGGAATGTTGGCATGTCACAATGCAGCCAGGGAAAGAGACAGCCACAGACAGGGAAAGAGGCAGACACAGACAGGGTAAGAAACAGACATAGACAGGGTAAGAGACAGACAAAAAGAGACAGACACAGACAAAGAGACAGAATGACAGGGAAAGAGACAGACAGGGAAAGAGAGAGACAGGTTAAGAGACAGACACAGACAGGTAAAGAGACAGACACAGACAAAGAGACAGAGACAGACACAGGGAAACAGACAGACAGGGAAAGAGAGGGAAAGAGACAAACAGGGTAAGAGACAAAGACAGGTAAAGAGACAGACAAAGAGACAGACACAAGGAAAGAGACAGAGGGAAAGAGGGAAAGAGACAGACAGGGAAAGAGAGGGAAAGAGACAGACAGGGAAAGAGAGGGAAAGAGAGGGAAAGAGACAGACAGGGAAAGAGACAGACAGGGAAAGTGACAGAGATAGATAGACAGACAGGTAAAGAGATAGATAGACAGACAGGGAAAGAGATTGAGACAGACGGAGAAAGAGACAGAGACAGTCAGAGACAGACAGGGAAAGAGACAGACAGACAACGAGATATAGAGAGAGACAGAGAGATATATACAGAGGGGGAGACAGACATTATAATTACATTTAGATCTATTTGTTTTGTGGTTTTTGTGTGCAAAATACATTTTTGTTAATACATTCTATTTGTTAGTAGCAGTTATTAACCCGGGTGAAGCAGGCTAGTACAGCTAGTATATATATAATGCATAAATCAGATGAGATTTGCCAATGCAATTCTAAAGGCTGCTTTACACGTGTCGATTTCATGTGTGATCGCACCCGCCCCCTTCGTTTGTGCGTCACGGCCAATTTGTTGCCCGTGTCGCACAAAGTCAGTAACCTCGTCACACGTACTTACCTCCCGGACGACGTCGCTGTGGACGGCGAACATCCTCTTCCTGAAGGAGGAGGGACGTTCGGCGTCACAGCGACGTCACACAGCTGCCGGCCAATAGAAGCGGAGGGGCAGAGATGAGCGGGACTTAAACATCCCTTCCACCTCCTTCCTTCCGCATTGCTGGCGGGACGCAGGTAAGCTGCAGTTCATCTTTCCCGGGATGTCACATGGAGCGGTGTGCTGCCTCGGGAACAATGAACAACTGGTACATAGAAGGACGTTCGATATTTTGAAAATGAGCGACGTGTCAACGAGCAACGATAAGGTGAGTATTTTTGCTCGTTCACACTCGCTCGTAGCTGTCACACGCTACGATATGTCAAACGAGGCCGGATGTGCGTCACTAACGACGTGACCCTGACAACATCTTGTAAGATATATCGTAGCGTGTAAAGCCCGCTTTAGTGAATTAATAAGATAAAAACAACACTGCTCCACAGAGCTCAGGAACATGGTCAGATGCATTGATGTCGAGATGTTAGTTGTCCTGTCTCAAATTAGGCCTGAATTCTGGGACAACTGAGACCCCAGCTCAGGGATGTATATATACCCCAGGTATGATGACAGCACTCGAGAGGTGCAACTGGAAAATTTTCAAATTCTCTTGTGTCTGTAAATACATGATGCCTAATCTCTAACTCTATTGTTTTTAAATTCATCAAATAATAAGAATAGACGATGTGAACACACTTAAGTGTACATCATGCCCCAATCCAAATAATAAATTTGCATATGAAACCCACTTGCACACTGTCACCTATTCTTTTTCTTGGCTGAACTAAGGTGCCCACCTTAAACCCTTCACGACCAGTCGATTTTGTGCTTTCTGTTTTTTTTCGGCATTCTTCTTCCGAGAGACATAACTTTTTTATTTTCCAGTAAATATGGTCATGTGAGGGTTAATTGTTTGTAGAATGAGCTATACTTTGAAATAAAACCATGAATTTTACCATATATTGTACTGGAAAACGGCAAAAAAATTCCAAATGCAGAAAAATTGCAAAACAAGTGCAATTGCACTATTTTTTTGAGATATTTTAGTCACTGTGTTCCCTATATGGTAAAACTGATGTCTCAGTGTGATGCCTCAGGTTGGTACGAGTTCGTAGACACCAAACATGCATAGGTTTACTTTTAGCTAAGGGGTTAAAAAAAAAATCTGAAGTTTGTCCGATAAAATTGGCTTACGTTTTGTGCCATTTTCTGCGACCCGTAGTGTTCTCATTTTTTGGGATCTATGGCTCCACGACAGCTTATTTTTTCCATCTTGAGCTGAGGTTTTAATGATACCAGTTTTGCGCAGATGCTACGTTTTGATTGCTTATTATTGCATTTAGCGCGAGATTTGTGGAGACTAAAACACATTATTTTGGTGTTTACCGATCAGATTAATTGATTTTATATTTTCATAGATTGGGCATTTCTGAACATGCAATACCAAATGTGTGTATGTTTTTTTATTTTTTTTTTAACCCTTTAATATTCAATGGGGTGAAAGGGGGGTGATTTGAACTTTTATTTTTTTTTATTTTTTTTATTTTTTAAAACTTTTTTAAAACTTTTTTTTTATTTTACTAGGTCCCCTAAGAGACTATATCGATCGGCAGTCTGATCACTCATTCCTTTCTCCCGATCAGAGCAGCATCGCTCAGACCGGGAGAAATGATCATCTCTTGTAACAAGCAGCACTCGGCTGTTTCTTACAGGATCTGAGTCATGGGAGCACAGGAGTCATTACATGACCCTGTGCTATCATAACAACCACCGGATCCACATGATCATGTCACGTGACTTTCGGTATCGGGCAGTGAGTACGGATCTAACGCTATCGTTATTAATATGGCGCTGTCACATCTTGACAGCGCCATTTAAGGAGTTAAAAGGCATTGGCGGATAGCAATTTAACTGGTGCCTAACAAGCACACCTGTCAGCTGTATAAATCAGCTAAGATGTGCGCTGATCTCCCCCAGCTACCGGCAGCAACCAGGGGAGATTAAAACTATGACCGCTAGGACGTAACTTTGTTACCCGCAGTCGTTAAGGGGTTAAGGATGGTACAGATGCTTTGTAATGGGGGCTCCTCACTCCTTCACAAGAGTGTCAGTGTGTATGACATTGGGCAGGGTGTGCGACACTTAGTATTCTCTTCGGGCTGGTGTCCATCACACCGAAGCTCGTCCCTGTCGTAGACACAGTAGACACAGTAGACAAACATGTGACACCAGAGAGCTCTTGGTACACCAAAACTTGAACAGTTAATTGTTTCCAAACTATGACAAACATGGCCTCACTCCTGAGGGTCCTGCTGTTTCTGTATTTTGAGAGTACACTCACTCGACCTATCCCTGCTATCTTGGATCTAGTCTGCAAGCTGCTGGGCACCTGTGTCTCCATTTTCCCACCCTTCTTCTCACCGCTGTCTGCTTCTGCACTCTAATGGCTGACTAGTTGCATGACTTCCCTGTGCCCGTCAGGGTGAGAAGTAGGCTCTGGACCTTTAAGGTTACTTCACAATTCCCTGACTTGCTCCTGCTACTGTGCCACATCTTTAGTCCTCGAACTCCTCTGCAGAACTGGCTCTCAGCTCTCTCTGTAACCAGAAAGTGAATGTCTGCTCAACACTGGTTCCACGACCAGTGAGTAGAACCTGACATTAAATGCCGCTTTACACGCAATGACATCGCTAATGAGATATCGTTGGGGTCACGGAACTCGTGACGCACATCCGGCGTCATTAGCAACATCGTTGCGTGTGACACCTACGAGTGACCACTAACGATCCGAAAAACGGCAAAAATCATTGATTGTTGACACGTCATTCCTTTCCCAAGTATCGTTGCTCATTGAGACGTAGGTTGTTCGTCGTTCCTGAGGCAGCACACATCGCTACGTGTGACACCCTAGGAACGACGAACAACAGCGTTCCTACGTCCTCCAGCAACGAGGTGGGAGTGACGTTTATGCGGCTGCTCTCCGCCCCTCCGCTTCTATTGGTGGCCCACTGTGTGACATCGCTGTGATGCCGCACAAACCTCCCCTTTAAAAAAGAGTTTGTTCACCGGCCACAGCGTCGTCGTTAGGAAGGTATGTGCGTGTGACGCGTACTAGCGATATTGTTCGCCATGGGCAGCGATTTGCCAGTGACGCACGCATGACGGGGGCGGGTGCGATCGCTAGCAATGTCGAAGCGTGTGAAGCGTCCTTAACTGTTTATATTGCTAACAAACTCTATCTACCTAACATTACTATACTTTACCTCACACTACATTCCACTTAACATTCTCCACTCTGCTATATCTGACTAATACACATTGTTAACACATTTACAGCACATGATACATTACACATTATATAACCATACAATTTACATTGTAGGGGGCTTGACCACCAGTACACACCCTTTCATATGCGTATTGTATCTTTTTAATTTTGGATGACAACAACAAAATAAAAAATACTGTACCGTGTATAAGTGTTTGAGTTTGCACTCAGTACCTAATGTTTCATGTAAAATAATAGCAACTAACACCTCAATCTTATCAATACATGTATGTGTTACCAGTCAGGAAACATGCTTTAGCGGTCTACAGTGCAGTGGGTTTATCATTTTTTCTAATGGCCAGACTCCAGTTTATAATCCAAAATACAAAAAACAGGTGACAAATCCCATCCTCTAGTCGAGATAAAATTTTTGGTTTATCATTGTACTTGAAGTGAGAGATGTGACAAATTTCTGTAATTTTTGGCAAAAGTAGTCTTTTTTTACTTTCAAATTTTATAAACCACATGACAAAAATATGGCACAATTTGTCTTGTTGACTATTTTGCTATAAATAACAAATATATTTAACGTATCCTGGCTCATTTCTTGTGTTTCTATTCCAGACAAATCTAGTGTTACTTAAAACACAACAAAATATGGCAAAACACTCATTTAGTTTAGCAGAAATGTAAACATGTTTATAGGGGAATGTAACAAACAACACTTAAAGGGGATCTGTCAGCAGGTTTTTGCTACCTCATCTGAGAGCAGATTGATTTAGGCAAAGGGATCCTGAATCCAATGATGTATTACTTAGATTACTGGCTGCAGCCATTCTGACACAATCAGAGTTTTTATATTTAGTCATGTACCAGAGCTCTTAGAGCTGCCCCACCCACAACAGGGTCTCAATAGAGATTGTATATTTGCATTGAGGTGTCAATCCCAAAGGGGGAATGGTGGACTGCTATGTCTGCGATGTGGTCAGAGCAATGAGAAGCCCTGTTGCTTAAACAAACATAGCAAATAAACAACAGATCAGACGTTGACAAGACAGGCATCCCTGAATTCTCTGTGTTAACCCTTGCAGCATGTTAGGCCTGAAACACACTTCCGTTAAAACCACGCACGTGCCGCAAGACACGTATTTACCCTGCGTGTTGCGTGTGGTAAGTACGTGTCTGGGGCACGTGCGGTCCACGTGTGTTCTATGTGTGCTATCCGTGATAGCACACGTAGAACCGGTAATTTGCATACTCACGTGGTCCGCGCTGCTGTCCGTGGTGCTGATCTTTGGTCTCCAGCCCTGCCGTCTCCCCGCTGCTGCTTCCGGCCGCAGTGAAGTGAATAGTAAATGAGCATAATGAGCGGCGGTCGGCAGCAAGTGACAGCAGCGGCAGAGACAGGAGGGCTGGAGAAGGTGAGTAAATGTTTTGGTTTTTTTTCACTGACACGTGTGTCTTCTCCGGCGCGTGTCACACGGGACCGCATCCACACTACATTCGTGTGGTACGGGTGCGGGTCGTGTGACACCCGTGCTGCCGGAGAATACATGGACATGTCAGCGTGTAGAAAAACGCACACACGTACAAACGCACACGGACACACGTTCTGTGTGGTTTTATGTGTGTGCGCCTGCTACCATAGGGCAGCATTGCTGTACGTGTCTCCGTGCCGCCGGTACGTGCAAAAAATGGCAAACATGTATCGGCGGCACGGATGTGTGTCGGAGGCCTTACATAGCAAAAACCTGCTAACAGATTCCGTTTAAGAGATCATATGAGTAATGTCAGGGAGTTGATCCCTCTGATGTCATAAAATAAGTAGCAAAAATGTCCCTCAATTTAATGGCAGAAGGGTTATGTTTTATAGTGTCAACATGTGGGACTGGTTCGGGATTTAGTCTCCATCAACATACATATCCTCAGGACAATCGTGAATCAGGGTTTAGTTGTGTAGGATCATATATGCCTTTATGAAAGTGTTCACATTTTGTTCACTTAAATGTAGGACAGATTTCAGTACCCTTTACATTGCACACAAAATGCCAAAAATGTATTAGACCATTTACCATGCACATGATAGCTGGTAGTTGAAGACATAGCAATGGTAGTCCAGACCTCCTCATTAATAGGACTTTAAACTTGGAGCTGGATCAAAACTGGAACCAAGTAGGAGTCGGGGGGATTCAGCACCCAAGTCCTTGTTCCAAAGTCACTGTCCCATTATGGAAAAATTGAAGATTCTGCAATCTCTAGTTCTATCATAGTCCCCAATAAGTAAACTTACTAACCTGTATGTACAGTCAACTAAAGGCCGCATTACACGCTATGACATCGCTAAAGTGATGTCGTTGGGGTCACGGAATTTGTGATGCACATCCGGCCGCTTTAGCGATGTTGTTGTGTGTGATACCTATGAGCGATTTTGAATCGTCGCAAAAACGTTCAAAATCACTCATTGGTGACATCCGCCCCTAATCTCGATTATCGTTGCTGCTGCTTGGACGATGTAGTTAGTCGTTCCTGTGGTAGCATACATCGCTATGTGTGACACCACAGGAACGAGGAACCTCACTTTATCTGCGGTCGCCGCCAATGCGGAAGGAAGGAGGTGGGCGGGATGTTACATCCCGCTCATCTCCACCCCTTCGCTTTGATTGGGCGGCCGCTTAGTGATGTCGATGTGAGGCCGAACGGACCACCCCCTTAGAAAGGAGGCGGTTCGCCGGTCACAGCGATGTCGCTTGGCAGGTAAGTAGTGTGATGGGTCCACATGATTTTGTGCGCCACGGGCAACGATTTGCCTGTGTTGCACAAATGATGGGGGCAGGTACGCACGCTAGCGATATCGGTAACAATATTGCAGCGTGTAAAGCGGGCTTAAGGCTAACAGCAACACAGAAAAGTACTGTTTGCAGTTTTAATATTGGGATCCTGAGTTTGTTGGCTTTATGCGGGTCAGTTTCCTATCCAGTGCACCCATGCAATTTGGAACTGGCATTTTTGCATAAATCCATGGGCAATCTGTTCCAAGTCTTGTAGCCTTGGCTCCGCTATAACTGATGTTTGAAGTTTGATCCATATCTAATCACATCTAACCCTATCCAATCCTGAGATGTGGACTTTACAAAGAGGAACTCCAAATTTAATGCTGCATAAGCCAGGTGGATAGAAAATTAAAGAGGAGCAAAAAAGGAAACAAACGTAAGTTAGTAAAGGTATCAAGGAAGCCTTTGGCCATTCTGTGACCAAAAACAATTCTGTACATCAGGCAACATTATCATCAATAATACGGGTCATGGTGGCTAAACATATCATATAAATTTAGGGTGGAGCATTGTTGCATTTGTTATTACTTGTTATAGCCATGGTTATGGACTGTTATGTTGAGTATTAAGAACTAAATGAAGATATCCAAAAACAGGATTCAAAATGGCGTTTGAACTGTACTCAGACATGGGACTTTCTGATCACAAGACTTTCGTGATTCATGCTGACTTAGCTTAATATAAAATGATGAAACACATATACATCTATATCTCAGAATAAGCTATTTTTGCTGTTTACCCAATAGGAGAAGTGTTACGTATTCTTGGCTTCTAGCCAACTGATTTCTTTTAATGTATCTGTACTTCCATAATTAAACCAGTCATATTTCTTGCCCAGATCCGTGGTCATCTCTGATCGGTGTGGACGAATAGCATGCATGCAACTAACAAATGACTCATGATTTGTGATGCAACCTGATTTAAGACATGGATGCATAACTTGATGTGCACCACCCTAAATTATGCCCCCCTTAACAGTGACATGCCAACATTTACAAGACCACCATGACAACATTTTTAACATGGGAGAAGCCTAGCTTAACACCATTAAACATCAAATGTTAAAGCATACAAGATACAAATTGAATCAAACATCCAATGACACAAGCCTTTGTGTCTGAACTTTGTGGATGTTTTCTGCGCTGTGATTGCCTGCAGGAACATCCACAAATAAAGTTAAGAAAATAAAAAAGTGTGCTGCTCCCCTGGCTTCTCCCCACCCCCTCCCTTCATTTTACACATCCGCCGCTCATCATACAAAAAGCATTTTGAAAACCAAAAACAGTTACCAAACATAGCTGATCAGTACCGATTTTTCAAATAAAGGATCAGGTATCCGAGCTCAAACTGAATAGGGAAATGCTTGTATCGAGACTGGCTTGCAAAGTCTCCATAAGGAGAATAGTGTTCCCCCGTGGTCCCACAAAGCTTCTCATAGCCAGATCAGACACCCCATACTTTGCACTGACGAGGGGCAAGCACCCCAAAACACCGTGTCTGCAAATTGAGATTCTGATCTGGCATATATATCCTAAGTTATATGAAAAGGATTGTTAAAAATCCACATTTAACTTTTAGGATCACTACTTCCAATAGGTGGCGCTGCGCTAGAGTTTGTCTCCTGTCCTGGAGAGACAATTTGAATATTTTGCAGAGGGGCGTGGCAGCTATAAGTCCTCTTACTAGCATCCAGTCAGACTGGCTTGCAAAGTCTCCATAAGGAGAATAGTGTTCCCCCGTGGTCCCACAAACCTTCTCATAGCCAGATCAGACACCCCATACTTTGCACTTACGAGGGGCAAGCACCCCGAAACACCGTGTCTGCAAATTGGGATTCTGATCTGGCTTATATATCCTAAGCTATATGTAAAGGATTGTTAAAAATCCACATCTACATTAATTTTTATGGGACTGATGCTTAGTTTTCTATGTCAGTCATATAGAAGTGAATAATCTTGTGATCATGCATATGCATAAGGGGAATTAAGAGGTTATCACACTCCATTTTTTGGGATAACTGTTCTACGGATTCCTGGGAAGTATAATGAGCAGATCTCTAGATAGTTGACTTGGGCTGATTTTGTCAACTTTCGCTCATAGAAATAATTTGGTCTGAGAAGGTGAACAAATAAATACAATATACTTGTATAATCCACTTTCATTTGTGTTCTAATATTACCTCCACCACGTCAAAGCTTTGGTCTTCCTTTTTCCAACCTTCTATTTTTCCAACCTTCTGTGCTTCTTCCATTTTGGCAAGAAGCCTCAGGCTTTGATTGACTTTACATAGTCACATGGGAAAGGGCAACACACCTCATGATGTGCATTGCTCCCCCATATCACTGTTGGTGTTCTATCACAAGCCTCAGTTTGACCTTGATTTGATATGGAATGGAAGGCAAGAAAAATAATTGGCCAGATTGAAAGAAAATTGGCACGAAGGGAGCTGCAATAGTGAGGAAAGGTGAATCAATTTTTTTCTACATTTTACTATTTACCAGTAAAAAAAAATACAGCAAAATGGCTGCAGGCTGGCTGAATCGACTCTCAAAAATTTCAGATTTGTCAAAATCCAAAATTTTATGCAAAATGTAACTAAATCAATTTCTTTAAAATCAATAGCTAATTTCTAGTGGTGATCGCCGGGGATCATACATGCCACACTGTTACATGCGTAGGGACAGTCTCAAAGCTAGTTCTCATCTTTTCATCTGACCATGCACTTTAAACGGGTTTCTTTCTTTCATCAGCTGTGGGGTTAATGTACCTTCTCTTGCAGCAGCAGACTGCTCAGCTAGCAGTAATTAATCAATTGTCAGCTTGGACTTAAGCCCTCTGCTTCCTGGGTAATGTGCTGGTTATTCTATGCATTTAGAATCTAGCCTTGGAAAAGAGAGGATGTGGCATTTGCTGCTGTGCTGTCTACTGTGGATCGTGGAAATTGTTTATTTTTGTTCTCCCTTCCTTCCCTTATTATCCCTTACTCATATTCCCTGGATTACTCAAGGTGTAGGTTTTGCTGTGGATGTGGTTTTATTTCTCCCGTTTGTCATACCTTGTTTGTGGGTTTTTGGGGGATCTCCGTCCCTGTCATTGCCCTGAGTAGTGGGGACATAGTCGGCAGGACCTTGCCAGGAGATAGGGCTATGCTGGAGGCTCAATCCTGACTATCATCTAGTCTAGAAAAAAACACATAGAATTATATCAAAAAAGAAAAACCTACCAAAGGTGCCAGACCGGATGATGTATACACAAACAGAATGTGGTAAACTTTCCTCTTGAAAGTGGGCGCAGCCCAGGTGCAAGATGCTGATGTCACAGCCACTCAACACATTCAACCTAGAGGGGAGTGGAGTGGCTGCTTAGCAAAAAACTTGCACACTAATAAGACTTGCACTGGGAGCAATTTTGATGAATTGTGGCTTATAAATAACACACAACACTAGGCCAGGCGGGTCAGTTAGGACTATAAAAGTGTATCACACATGACAGGCTCACCAATATACCACCTAAAATCAAAAGATCCACACATATCCTGGCACCTTTAGTAGGTATTCTTTTTTTATATAGTACTATGTGGTTTCTTTCTTGATAATTAAGTGTGGGGACTCGCAAGGGTGAGAATCCTTGACGTGGATTGCGAACTTCCATATTTTGGACCAAAATATCAATAAACATCTTACAATTGAGGTATGGCACATTTTATACATTTTTCCAGGATCTGTGCGGACCTTTTGATTTTAGGTGGTATATTGGTTAGCCTGTCATGTGTGATACATGTTTATAGTGCTAACTGACCCACTTGGCCTAATGTTGTGTGTCATTTATAGGACACAATTCAGACACTGTGCAATATCGCTTATCTGTGTGAGATGTACTTATATATAGTGCTGATTAGCCCACCTGATCTAGGTTTTTGGCGTCATTTATAGTGATGAGCGAGTATGCTTGTTACTACTCGGTACTCGCACGAGTATCACTGTACTCGGGCTACTCGGCGGGTACCGAGTAATTTCGCGATACTCGTGCTGTACTCGTGGTCTTCATCCCTGCATGTTGGCGCTCTTTTGAGAGCCAGCCCTCATGCAGGGATTTGCTGGCAGACCACTGCAATGCCACAGCCCTGTTAGTTGTGGAATTGCAGTGATTGGCCGGCCAACACAGCGTGACCGAGACTTTATACCGGCGGGCGCGCTGTGCTCTGCACACAGCGATCTCATATTCCCTGCTTTCCCACCCACAGGCGCCTATGATTGGTTGCAGTGAGACATGCCCCCACACTGAGTGACAGGTGTCTCACTGCACCCAATCACAGCAGCCGGTGGGCGTGTCTATACTGTGCAGTAAAATAAATAAATAAATAATTAAAAAAACAGGCGTGCGGTCCCCCCAATTTTAATACCAGCCAGATAAAGCCATACGGCTGAAGGCTGGTATTCTCAGGATGGGGAGCCCCACGTTATGGGGAGCCCCCCAGCCTAACAATATCAGTCAGCAGCCGCATAGAATTGCCGCATACATTAGATGCGACAGTTCTGGGACTGTACCCGGCTCTTCCCGATTTACCCAAGTGCGTTGGCAAATCGGGGTAATAAGGAGTTAATGGCAGCCCATAGCTGCCACTAAATCCTAGATTAATCATGTCAGGCGTCTCCCCGAGATACCTTCCATGATTAATCTGTAAATTACAGTTAAAAAACACACACACCTGAAAAACCCTTTATTAGAAATAAAAAACAATAACAAAGTCCCTCATCACCAATTTATTAACCCCGACAAAGCCCTCCATGTCCGGCGTAATCCACGGACCTCCAGCGTCGCGTCCAGCTCTGCTGCTTGCAGGTGACAGGAGCTGCAGAATACACCGCCGCTGCGGTCAGCTTCACACAGCAACTGAGGTGAGTAGCGCGATCAGCTGCTGTCAGTCAGGTAACTCACGGCCACCGCTGGATCCAGCGGTGGCCGCGATTAACCTCAGTGACAGCTCAGCTGATCGCTATACTCACCTCAGTTGCTGCGTGGAGCTGACCGGAGCGGCGGTGAGTAGCGCGATCAGCTGAGCTGTCACTGAGGTTACCCGCGGCCACCGCTGCATCCACCGCTGGATCCAGGTAACCTCAGTGACAGCTCAGCTGATCGCGATACTCACCTCAGTTGCTGTGTGGAGCTGACCGGTGCGGCGGTGAGTAGCGCGATCAGCTGAGCTGTCACTGAGGTTACCCGCGGCCACCGCTGCATCCACCGCTGGATCCAGTTAACCTCAGTGACAGCTCAGCTAATCGCGCGGCTGTCTTCAGTTGCTGTGTGAAGTTGACCGGAGCGGCGGTGCATTCTGCAGCTCCTGTCACCTTCATGCAGCACAGCTGGATGCGACGCTGGAGGACTGTGGAGTACGCCGGACATGGAGGGTTTGTCGGGGTTAATGAATTGGTGATGAGGGACTTTGTTAGTGTTTTTTATTTCTAATAAAGGATTTTTCGTGTGTGTGTGTTTTTTAACTGTAATTTACAGATTAATAATGGAAGGAATCTCGGGGAGACGCCTGACATGATTAATCTAGGATTTAGTGGCAGCTATGGGCTGCCATTAACTCCTTATTACCCCGATTGCCAACGCACCAGGGCAAATCGGGAAGAGCCGGGTACTGTCCCAGAACTGTTGCATATAATGTATGCGGCAATTCTGGGTGGCTGCTGACTGATATTGTTAGGCTGGGGGGCTCCCCATAACGTGGAGATCCCCATCCTGAGAATACCAGCCTTCAGCCGTATGGCTTTATCTGGCTGGTATTAAAATTGGGGGGACGCACGCCGTTTTTTTTAATTATTTAATTATTTATTTCACTGCACAGTATACACACACCCACCGGCTGCTGTGTTTGGGTGCAGTGAGACACCTGTCACTCAGCGTGGGGGCGTGTCTCACTGCAACCAATCATTGGCGCCGAAAAGCAGGAAAGCAGGGAATACCAGATTGTTGAATGAGCGGCCGGCTTTTTCAAAAGAGGAAAAGCCGCCGGAGTTTAGTGAACAGCTGTGCAGCGCCGCGGCAGTGATCGGGGAACGGTAAGTAAGAGAGAGGGGGGAGACTGACCGACAGACTGTGAGAGGGGGACAGACAAGACAGAGAGAGACCGACAGAGCGAGACCGACCGACGGGAGATAGAATGAAAAAAAAAATGACCGACATCGCTAGTAAAAAGCACAAAACGTGCGTTTTGGACATCGGAGTGCCACACAATGTTTTACGTAAAATCTTTCATGTATTAATCTCAAAAAGTAACATACACCAGCTCTTTCTCACTATTGGGTATGTGCCCTTAACATTTCCGCTATGAAAATTCATTTTGGTGTCATTTTGGAAGGTTTTCTGGTGAGTCCGTAAAAATGGCGTAAAACTCGGACAAAATTGTTCACAGCTGTGACTTTTGAGTGATAAATGCTTTAAGGGGACTTCTTCATGCTGTTGCTATGTCATTTGAGCACTCTTCTGAGACTTTTGTGACATTTTTAGGGTTTCTACATGCTGCTGGGGGTCATTTCAGAAAAATACTCGGGTCTCCCATAGGATAACATTGGGCTCGGTGCTCGGGCCGAGTACACGAGTATCTTGGCATGCTCGGCCCGAGCCTCGAGCACCTAAGCTTTTTGGTACTCGCTCATCACTAGTCATTTATAGTTCACACTTTAGACACTGTGCATCACACCTATCTATATGACTGGCTCCCAATGCAAGCCTTATTAGTGTGCAAGTTTTTTGCTAAGTAGCCACCCCCCTCCCCTCTAGGTTGAATGGGTTGAGTGGCTGTGACATCAGCATCTTGCACCTGGGCTGCGGCTGCCTTCAAGAGGAAGGTTTACCACATTCTGCTTGTACATACATCATCTGGTGTGGCATCTTTAGTAGGTTTTACCATCTAGTCTACCATCGGGATAAGGCACAGCACAGGGTCCCCAGACTTAGCGTCAGTCTAGTATCCCTGTGCCACTGCTACCGTCTCGTTACAATACATTTATAATTATGGATGATCAAATATCACAAATATTCGGCAATATTCAGCTTCGCGAATATCTGACGAATAGTTCGCCACTATGCGAATATTCGATTCGCAATATAAGGCTATGGGAAGCCCGAATAGTTGCTATTCGATAACTATTCGGATTTCCCATAGACTTGCATTGCGCATCGAATATTCACAAATAGTCGAATAGCGGCTACCTATTCAGCGAATATGGATGTTGCCGAATATTTGCGGTATTCGATCATCCCTATTTATAATCTATCCTGTGGATATAGGAATATAACTTCTAAACTTGATAAAAGCCCTTTAATGGGAAAATCACATTATAATTTTTCTTTTATCTTTTGCTATTTTCTTTTTTACTGAGTTTCAGTGTCTAGAGTTTTCATTTCTTCAGTTTATTCTACATTTTTTTGTATTCAAAGAAAGATAAAAATGTAGAAAATGTAACTTGCAATTATGGTAATGTCTGTACATTTATGCTCAGAGGGGATGGTAAAAATCTAGCTGGTCAGTCAGATGTATCGGTATCACGAGCTAGTGTATGCCTTGATGATCTTTTATTTGTTTCTTTAGCAATGCAGTATAGGTAATACATAACTCCAATTCCCTTGGATGGCATAATTCAGTGGGTAGAATTTTACAGCCTCTGCAAGGTGAGTTCACAGCCCCCACTAAGCTGAAAAGAAGGGAAAAAGAAATATATTTAAATGAATTCAAGTGAAAGGCAGTAAACTGGTTACTTACAGGAATAAGCTCGAGAGGCTGGTGATAATAATATTTAGACCGTGGGCAGCAGGACCTGCATTGTATTTTATTTATTTTTCTGCCTGGAAGTCTTCCAGCCTGGATTTATGGAGTGCTTTGGGGAAGGACTGAATGCTGCTTTATAATGGGGTGTCATTAAACAAGGACACACTCAATGACAAAAAAGAAAGAGAGAGGAAAAAGTAACACAGCAAAAAAATATGAACGTCGGGACGATAAGAAAAGCAGGAATATAAAACATTGGAGTGACAAATGGAGAAGTGACAGGACAGAAAAAGATAGAGAGGTTGCAAGAAAGAGATAGCGTAAAGAGTACGGGGTATTAACAGAGCGGGAGCAAACAAAAAGGTTAGAGAATGAAAAAAGAAGGGTCTCATACAATACCAGACTTAGGGGTACTTTGCAAGTTGCGACATCGCTACTGCGATATCGTTGGGGTCAAATCGAAAGTGACGCACATCCGGCACCGGTAACGACATCGCAACATGTAAATCCTAGAAGCACCGATAAATGATCGCAAAAGCGTCGTAAATCGGCGATCTGTGTAGTGTCGGTCATTTCCATAATTTCGCTGCAGCGGCAGGCACGATGTTGTTCCTCGTTCCTGCGGCAGCACACATCACTGTGTATGAAGCCGCAGAAGCGAGGAACATCTCCTTATCTGCGTCCCACCTGCAATGAGGAAGGAAGGAGGTGGGCAAGATGTTTACGTCCCACTCATCTCCGCCCCTCCACTTCTATTGACCGGCCGCTTAGTGACGCGGCAGTGACGTCGCTATGATGCCGAACACCCCTCCCCCTTGAAGGAAAGATTGTTCGGCGGTTACAGCGATGTCGCTGTCAAGGTATGTGCATGTGACGCTGCCGTAGCGATAATGTTCGCTACAGCAGCAATCACCACATATCGGCTGTATGACGAGGGCGGGTGCTATCGCGCTCGACATCGCCAGCAAATGCTAGCGATGTCGCAGCGTGTAAAGCGGCCCTAAAGGCCCTGTCACACACAGAGATAAATCTGCGGCAGATCTGTGGTTGCAGTGAAATTGTGGACAATCAGTGCCAGGTATATGGCTGTGTACGAATGGAACAATATGTCCAGAATAAACCTTTCCCGTTGTAGGTCAATTAGGAACCAAAATTATTTATATTTGGTAAATGCCAGAATAACGAGAGAGAGAGAGAGAGAATATTTAAAGCATTTTTATTACATTCTGCAAAGTCTAAAGTTTATATACATTTCATTAGTATTTAACACTCTCACCATGAACACATTCTACACATACAGTACATACAGTTCACATTATTCTGGCTTAACATTCATCAGTGTCTTCACGTTGGGGCACACAGGCCAGGCACCAAGGTGGTGCTCACAAAAAAAATGTTTCAGGGTTACATAGTTTATTTTCAAAAATAAAACCACAAAGTTTGAAAGTGAAAGGCACACAAAAAATACTCATTCACGAGACCTAGCTTCCTGTCCCACTTTGCAGGGGGGTGCGGGCAACACTTTTGAAGCCAGAACAGTATTATCAGGTGGTCGATTGGATTGCAGATAATGCTTCCAGTCTGTTCCCAGCTCCACCCTGTCTTCCACATGGTCGAGTCTCAGTAGCTAATATTCTGGCTTGCTTAATCCTTTACCTCATCTTTCTTCTTTCTACCATTGCAGTCCCTGGAGACAAGGGATCCCACACCCAGACACTCCAAGGAGAGAGTGTTTATATGGCGCCCTGGACTAGCCAGGTCGTCACAGGGACTAAAACACGACACCCCCACCCCGAGATAGACACATCAGTCAGACATAAATCCTTGTTGCCTCCCTCCAGGGGCTGATGTCCACTCCAGGTGGGGTGGAGCCAGGCAGTTGGCCCCACCCACTGAGGAGTTCACAGTCCTGGAGGCGGGAAAGGAAGTCAGTTGAGTGCAGAGGGAGAGTGAAGTTAAGCTCGGGCAGAGCTCGAGTGCAGTTAGGGAAGTGGTAGTAGAGGAGCAAACTGACCGTGTCCAGGTACATAGCCCGGGCACCGAGAGCAAGGTTAGCAGACGGTGGTGGCCGTCTGCAAGAGAGGTAGATCAAAGCGGAACCGTAAAACCGGGGACGGGTGGTGGCCCGCCGGTACCGAACCGGGGAGCGAAGTGAAGCAAGCACAAATCAGCAGGTCCTGCGGACCCCGACCAGGCTTGGAATCGCCGTTAAATAGGGCAAATCCGTTAGTGACCGGAACCCCAGGGGTTTCCAAACAGCCAAGACCCGATTGAAGGCAACTGTCCAACCAGCACAAGGGAAATACAGCTACCACCACAGCTGGAGTTCCCAGGGCCAGAGCCTGCGGGCAAAAGGGCTCCTCCGGCCCATATACACGCTGGGGAGCGGGTTACCGGTGGGAAGAAATCGGGACCAAAGATACACAAAAGGTGCAGAGAAAGGCAGCCACCACCAACCGTCCGGGAGAAACCACAGCAGCCGGCTGCGGGACCCGTCCATCCAGCCGTTTGTTTTACCAGAGACTTTGCATCCATTTGTGGCTGAGTGAGTACTACCGTGCCGACCGGCACCACGCTGCGCAGTCCAAGCGGCCCTGCACCTTGCCCGACCCTGCCTCCCTGTCATCTCACCGGGCCCCGGGACCACCAACCCTACCCACGGAGGGGAAAACAACATCCCAGCTGCTCCCTGCCATCGCCCCTGGGATCCCCGTCACCAGCAGCGGTGGTGCCCAACATCACCACAACCCGTGGGGGGTGTCACGGACCAAATCCCCAAACCAAAATCCCCCTTTCACTCACGGGCGAGGAGCGCCGCTCGAGTCCACGGATCCGGCCCACCGCTCGAGCTACCGAGCAGCAGCAGCACCGGACCCGAGCGTGGTGAGCGCAGCACCCTCCCTGCCCATGACAACTTGGCATCACGAACAGGATCTTACCGTTCTACCGGCTGGTAGAGGTGCGCCTTGTGCCACACCGGCGGTGTCCGGCCGAAAAATTTCAGAGTCCGCCATCTTGGGCGCGAAGATTTTCCCGCTCGAGCCTCTTCTCGAGCAGTGGAGGCACGAAAGCTGAAGCCCCGCCCCTGAAGAGGAGGTGCTGAGAAAAGACCAAGGGGGGCGGATGGCGTCCGGCCGCATGTAAACCGCGGCTATAAAAGCAGGGACGCCAGGACTCTGCGGCCATATTTTGGTTCCTGGAAGAAACCACTGCCAGTATGCACCGTCCGTCCGGTAACACCGCAGTCCCCGCGCCTGCTACCGCAGCGTGGGTGGAGGTCCGAACCGTTCAGCTAAGCAGCCGCCTGCAGGTCCGAATGCAGCTCCTCCTGGAGGAGTGGGAGGCCGACATGGCGGACGTGGTGGCGGCCATACAGAGACGCGAGGTGGAGGAAGACTTGGAAGAGCGGGTAAGCGACCCATGCCCCTGTGTTCCTACTGCTTCGGTTGTCGCGGCTGAGGGGCCCGGTCTGCGCCCGCTCGCCCTGCTGCCTCCCCTGCTACCCGTGTTGACTGCTGCTGCCTTGCCACTAGGCCCGCTACCCGCACAACCGGTAGCGGAACTCTGCCCATCCGCCCAAGCAGACCGACCTGCAGCTGAAGCCTGCAGACGCCCCGAGCCGCTTCCCTGGAAGTATCCGAAGGTATCATCCGTCTGCGAAGACGTACCAGTGGCACCAGAAGTGACCGTGCCTAATCCCGTTCTGGCTACGGTGATCCGTCCCGTGCAGGAGGAGGCGGAGGTCAAGCGGGAGAGGACCCCTGTACCCATCCCCCACGCCTCGGCTGAGGCTGCACCGGGTCGTTGCTGCGAGGCGGCGCCCCAGGCCATGGTACCGCGGGATCTTCCACCGAGGGCGGCAGTAGTGGGCAGTGTAGTGGAAGTCCCGCGGGGCCTGACCCGCGCACAGGGGCAAGCAACAGCCCCTTACTGGGACAGATAACCGACCCCGCTGGGCCAAGAGATTGCGGAGAGGGAGAGGCGGAAGGCTGAGCTGATAGCTCGCACCATACAAGAGAAGGAGAACCTCCGCAGGGCCACCTTCTGGGTACGGGGCCAGATCCACGAGGGCAAGTAAGAAGGTTTGATATCCGTCGGGGATATGGATTTATTTTTGAGCCGGGCCTGGAGGCCGAAGTGTTTGTGGCCTGCCGGGACGTTAATGCCCATCTACCAGAGGGCCACCCGGGCCGCAACTTGCTCCCAGGCGACTTAGTCATGTACACGCGGCACTATGGAGAGAGGGGCTGGTTTGCCCTGGATGCCAAGTTGAGAGGAGGCCAGGAGGCCCAAGAGCTGGCCCGGCACCCTCATCCGGCCTGCGTTGTGGATCTAAAGTAAGGCAGCGGTTCCTCCGTTGCACCATTGTCCCCGTTGGGACCACCAGTACCGTTAACCTGTTAAGTGAATGACTGTGAATCAACCGAAGTTTTTACCTAATTGGCACTGTGATTCATCCGGCCGTTGCCGGTAAGTAGTCCCCGTAGGGACCCTTTGTACCGTTGTATAAGAGACTGCTTATGGATATGCCTGAGAACTAGCAGGGCATCCACAAACTAGTGGAAATGTAAATATTTTTGGGCATAATTCCATTGCCGCCTCCGGAGAGGCTGATTTGGAGGATGGGCCTGGAGGAAAGTGTTGGCCCAGGCCCGCCACTACCGCAACCGGTGGCGATCCTCCGGGGGTCAGGGGTCCCCCATGGACGTGGGGTCCCCTGAAGTGACAGTAGGGTACGAGACACCGTACCTGTTCCCGCTCGGGCAGCCTGGATCTGGACTGGGGTCAAGGGGTGCTGCCCACTTCTTAGGGCCAGCATCAGGGCCAGGTTGTTTGGGTGGGAGAGCGGAAGCCGACCGTTGTTACTAAAAATGTGTTTGTAACGTTGAAGTACTGTGCCTCCCATTAAGGGAAGATTCATAAATATGCTTTGTTGAATGTTTTCATATGTTTTTACCTTTTGCAGTTAAAAAGAAAAATAAAACCGGTGATGGAAGGGCAGCCGGCGGACGGTCTGCATTTAACCAAGAGGGAATGTGGCGCCCTGGACTAGCCAGGTTGTCACAGGGACTAAAACACGACACCCCCACCCCGAGAAAGGCACATCAGTCAGACACAAATCCTTGTTGCCTCCCTCCAGGGGCTGATGTCCACACCAGGTGGGGTGGAGCCAGGCGGTTGGTCCCACCCACTGAGGAGTTCACAGTCCTGGAGGCGGGAAAGAAAGTCAATTGAGTGCGGAGGGAGAGTGAAGTTGAGCTCGGGCAGAGCTCGAGTGCAGTTAGGGAAGTGGTAGTAGAGGAGCAAACTGACCATGTCCGGGTACGTGGCCCGCGCACCGAGAGCAAGGTTGGCAGATGGTGGTGGCCATCTGCAGGAGAGGCAGATCAACGCGGAACCGTAGGACCGGGGACGGGCGGTGGCCCGCCAGTACCGAACTGGGGAGCGAAGTGAAGCCAGCGCAAACCGGCAGGGCATGCGGACCCTGACCAGGCTTGGAGTCGCCGTTAAACATGTCAAATCCGTTAGTGACCGGAACCCCAGGGGTTTCCAAACAGCCAAGACCCGATTGAAGGCATGTAGATAGATAAAACCGGTCCTTTGAGCGCTAATAGATCTATTATCTCAGGTTTTCTTTGTGAATAATTATGCTTTATTTGTGACAATTAGATTAAAACAAATAAAGCTCTTGTTAACACAACACGTTTCAGCAAGATAAACTTGCCATCATCAGGTGACCTGATGATGGCAAGTTTATCTTGCTGAAACGCGTTGTGATAACAAGAGCTTTATTTGTTTTAATCTAATTGTCACAAATAAAGCATAATTATTCACAAAGAAAACCTGAGATAATAGATCTATTAGCGCTCAAAGGACTGGTTTTATCTATCTACATGCCTTCACTCCCTTAAGGGGTGCTTCACACACAGCGAGCTCGCTGCCGAGATCGCTGCTGAGTCACGGTTTTTGTGACGCAGCAGTGACCTCATTAGCGATCTCGCTGTGTGTGACACTGAGCAGCGATCTGGCCCCTGCTGCGAGATCGCTGCTCGTTACACACAGCCCTGGTTCGTTTTCTTCAAAGCCGCTCTCCTGCTGTGACACACAGATCGCTGTGTGTGACAGCAAGAGAGCGACAAATGAAGCGAGCAGGGGAGCAGGAGCCGGCATCTGACAGCTGAGGTAAGCTGTATCCAAGATAAACATCGGGTAACCAAGGTGGTTACCCGATATTTACCTTAGTTACCAGCATCTGCAGCTCTCACGCTGCCTGTGCTGCCGGCTCCGGCTCTCTGCACATGTAGCTGCTGTACACATCGGGTTAATTAACCCGATGTGTACAGCAGCTAGGAGAGCAAGGAGCCAGCGCTAAGCAGTGTGCGCGGCTCCCTGCTCTCTGCACATGTAGCTGCATTACACATCGGGTTAATTAACCCGATGTGTACTGTAGCTATGGTAGGAGAGCAAGGAGCCAGCGCTCAGTGTGCGCGGCTCCCTGCTCCCTGCACACACAGCTGTGCGCTGGTAACTAATGTAAACATCGGGTAACCATACCCGATGTTTACCTTAGTTACCAGTCTCCGCAGCTTCCAGACGGCAGCTCCGTGCAAGCGCAGCGTCGCTTGCACGTCGCTGCTGGCTGGGGGCTGTTCACTGGTCGCTGGTGAGATCTGCCTGTTTGACAGCTCACCAGCGACCATGTAGCGATGCAGCAGCGATCCTGACCAGGTCAGATCGCTGGTCGGATCGCTGCTGCATCGCTAAGTGTGAAGGTACCCTAAGGGATTCCAGCTCAGAGCTGCTGAAAACAATAGATCTTAATCCTCCCAAATAACCCTAGAGGGAAGACAAACGGCCGCAATTAGTTCCAGGATCTTATGAGTCGGGGAACTAGGAACCAGGAGCGGTTATCTCCCCAGGTTCACTCAGCCTAACATCGGATAACACCAGCCGAGATAACCCACCATCCTCCAGAGGAATTATATGATATCACCGAGGTTGTGCGAGGGCGCACAACTCAATCAGGTGAGCAGTTTTTAATACGCTGTAACAAACTTTGTCCCACGGGTGCTTCTCATATGCGCTATCTTTATTTTCAAAGACCCGATTGAAGGCATTGGTCCAACCAGCACAAGGGAAATACAGCTACCGCCACAGCTGGAGTTCCCAGGGCCAGAGCCTGCGGGCAAAAGGGCTCCTCCGGCCCATATACACGCTGGGGAGCGGGTTACCGGTGGGAAGCCATCAGGACCGAAGATACACAAAAGGTGCAGGGAAAGGAAGCCACCACCAACCGTCCGGGAGAAACCACAGCAGCCGGCTGCGGGACCCGTCCATCCAGCCGTTTGTTTTACCAGAGACTTTGCATCCATTAGTGGCTGAGTGAGTACTACTGTGCCGACCGGCACCGCGCTGCGCAGTCCAAGCGACCCTGCACCTTGCCCGACACTGCCTCCCCGTCATCTCACCGGGCCCCGGGACCACCAACCCCTACCCACGGAGGGGAAAACAACATCCCAGCTGCTCCCTGCCATCGCTCCCGGGATCCCCGTCACCAGCAGCGGTTGTGCCCAACCTCACCACAACCAGTGGGTGGCGTCGCGGACCAAATCCCCAAACCAAAATCCCCCTTTCACTCACGGCGAGAAGCGCCGCTCGAGTCCCCGGATCTGGCCCACCGCTCGAGCCACCGAGCAGCAGCAGCAGCGCCTGACCCGAGCGTGGTGAGCACAGCGCCCTCCCCGCCCGCGACATTTACATTTCTATTGATTAATTCTGTCCTCTCACCTGCACGATTCAAGAAGGACATGAGGAAATCAAGTATAGTAATGCCCAAATATTTGAACAGCCACGGTCAGAAGAAAACGACAATGTGAAAAGGTAATTATTGTCTCAAGTGGTTGATGATGAAGAAACAAAGTTGACAACAAGTGATGTTGTTAAGTCAACAAGTCAGGTGGAGTGCAGAAGTGTAATATGAGGTGGTGGACTATGAAGTCACTGATATTTGATCACAATTAGTACACTAACAGCACTCTATGAATTCTTAAGCAAAAACTCCGCCCAAATGCGACCATGGACTTTCCATGGATATATGGCGTTTTGGAGGCATGACCGTCCGCAGCATTTGTCCATACCCTACGTCTGCACACAGATGGATATTAAACTACTCAATACAAGAGCTATATCCAGTATTTGGTTACAAGAACAGGATCAGACAATGTGCAAAAAAGTGGGATCACCATATAAATAAATGTACAAAAATATCTTTATTTGAGCATAGACACAAGTACCACAAACAATTAAAATCAATTAAAAAAGCAAACAGCTTACAAAAAACACACACTAAAGCGGGCTTTACACGCTGCGACATCGCTAATGCAGAGTCGTTGGGGTCACGGAATTTGTGACGCACATCCAGCCGCATTAGCGATGCCGTTGCGTGTGACACCGATAAGCGATTTTGCATCGTTGCAAAAACGTGCAAAATCGCTAATCGGCGACACAGGGGTCCATTCTCAAAAATCGTTACTGCAGCAGTAACGAAGTTGTTCCTCGTTCCTGCGGCAGCACACATCGCTGCGTGTGACGCCGCAGGAACGAGGAAGCTCCCCTTACCTGCCTCCCGGCCGCTATGCGGAAGGAAGGAGGTGGGCGGGATGTTACGTCCTGCTCATCTCCGCCCCTCCGCTGCTATTGGGCGGCGGTTCAGTGACGCTTCAGTGACGTCGCTGTGACGCCGCACGGACTGCCCCCTTAGAAAGGAGGCGGTTCGCCCGTCACAGCGACGTCGCCGGACAGGTAAGTATGTGTGACGGCTGTTGTGCGACACGGGCAGCGATTTGCCCGTGTCGCGCAACAGATGGGGGCGGGTACCCACACTAGCGATATCGGGACCAATATCGCAGTGTGTAAAGTAGCCTTAAGGGTGCCAATGGTGTGACACCCCAAGGAGACCTCACACCCCTAGGAAGCCCAAACCCCACTGAAATGGAGTGATACAATGATAATGCACAGTGTCCATGAACTGGGACCATCAACATAAGAGATAGACAGTACAAAATCAAATTGACATGTCACAGTTAAGACCAAGGTAAATCTGGCAGTGTGGATAATATAGCAATACCAGCAACAATAAACATTATGTAGAGCAGAGGTAACAAAACCAATACTACCTACAGATGGACACACAGAGGGGTAGAGGCATAGAATGAAGGGGTGAGGTACTAGCCTCACGCGTATCGCTACAAACAAAGTGTAGCTTCCTCAGGGGAAATGTGTGGTAAGGGGAACAACGTGCCTTTTTATAATACATCATAATTACAAAATTGCCTACCAGCATGTGAGAATGAGGCAAGGAGAGAGTGCCATGGAGATGGAGGATGCCCGATGATAGCTGCCATATTGCCAAGTGATCACAGTCACATGAGTAAAAGATATCTTAGGAAGTACCATGTGCGCATGCGTTAGAAATCTGGAGTAACGAAAGGTATGAAGAATCCCACTAGCTGCGCAAATCACGTAACCAGCACATGCGCGATAGGCTAAAGCGCTGAAAACTAGTAAATACTGACGTGAGCAGTTACTGCGCTTGCGGAAAAAGCTGCAGCGCTATATTTAGAATAACACAAGTGCCGCACACGCTGTGGGTTGCAATATTAGATAAGGAAGAGTGTACTACCAACGTTCCTATACGAATAGAGCAACATAAACTATATGTAATGTATGCGGGTTACAGCACAGTAGTCAATAAGGTAAACATAGAGTTAAACAACCTTTTTGCTGTTATTTAAGAGCACCATGCCAACCATGTGAAAATGCACCTGGGACAAACATGCAATAGATCATAAATCGACAAGATCTTGGACAATCAAATAATATATAGGTGGACATTTTTTATTATTATTATTATTAATTATATGCTTGGAAAATCGCATAATATATTGATGGAAAAGGATATAAAAAATATATATGCAAACATGCACCCTCCTGCATGCAAGGCCAAGCATGCTTTAAGCCCAAAGCATACACTCCTGGTCCAAAAACATTTTTGGACATATAAATTACATATACATTTACGTATAAATTCTGCTACACACATTCATTACCCAATATATAATGGACCGGACCACGTGGCAGGGGGCAGCATAAAATAGGGCTACAAGAAAAATTGGGAGAATGTATACCAAGATGTCCAAAACAGAGAGAAAAAAAAAAAATTCATATATAGTCTATTTCATCCTATAAAGGCTAAGTCACCTCCAAAAGATTGGTTAGAGGGTCCTCTGCCCCAATACAGAAGGTGTTTAAATAAGGAACAAACAGACAATAGAACATATAGATGCGATTTAAGAAAATCTTGCATATGGAACAATCAGGCGTAAGGGTTCGATTAATTTCTTCTTGGGGTACATATTCACACCCATGTGGTTGTAGGGTCTTTTTCACAGATATAGAAATATCAGATTACAAACAATCCAGCGATCCACCATGTTGGTTTCAGGCAAATAAACCTGACATAAAGGATAGATATATTAATCTGAAAAATAATGATAAATGAATGACCCTGCAGCAAGAAAACAAAACCGGCAGTGGGAGACCCAAAACCAACAAAAGAACAGGAGGAAGGAAGGAGGAGAAAAAAGTAACAGCCAAACACCCCGGGAGGAATTAACGAACCAAAGAGACCCGTCCAGTTGGATAAAAGTGGACCCCTCCAAAACCAAAAAAGAGGACACAAACTGGGCAGCAGCGTGGTCAAAGGCCCAATAAATAAATATCAGGCCCCTTGTCAACGGTGCTAGCCGAGGAGAATCACAGGAATTTTTATTTCTTATAAAAGCCTGTAAACAAAAGCTCCTCATTAAGTCTATTAGGGGATAGGCTCCGTAGTTGGTAAATCCATCTTGCCATTCTTCTTAACAGTTCATCCGACAATCTACCTCCACGAATATTGGAGGGCACAGATTCCAATACCAAGATCCGGACACCCTGGAACGAGCTATTGTGCATTTCCAAAAAATGTTTGGCCACTGATGTAATAGGCTTACCTTGGGCCTGATCTTTCTTTGCCCGTCCAATGTCTGAGAAATGGTGCTGTATCCGCCGTCGAAGTTCCTGAGTGGTCTGCCCAATGTATAATTTTGGGCAGCCACATATGAAGAGATAAACCACGTTCTTCATCTGACAGTTGGAATAAATTTTAGTCGTTATGGTCCCTGGAAAGATAGAAATTTCAATGTATCTGTTAGCAGCCATAAAGGGGCAGATGGTACAGTCTCCACAGGGAAAAGAGCCAACCAATCTGTGCCCTCGACCCAAGGGAATTGTAGGTCTTTGGAAATGGCTAGAAGAAAGGATGTCTTTTAAATTTCTAGCCCGTTTTGCGGTAAGCTTAGGGTGAGTACTAATGAATGGAACCAACCTGGGTTCGCTGAGCAAGATGTCCCAGTTTTTCTCCAAAATTCGCCAAATCTTATCCCAATGGTTATTGTACGCAGTTATAAGATTAATGGTACAAGGCTCACTACGTTGTTTGCCCTGAAAGGTGTCAGACCTTGGAATATTGGCAGAATGCTGGAAAGCCTTGGAAACCACTTTACGTGGATAACCTCTTTGGAGAAAACGTGTGGTAATTAAGTGCCTGTGCTTCATTCCTAAAAGTGGTAAGATTAGTACAGTTGCGGCGTACCCTAAGGAATTGACCCCTGGGTATGCCATCATGCACATGCCTGGGGTGCAAAGATGTATAGTGTAACACACTATTGGTTGCAGTCTGTTTCCGAAACAGGGAAGTAACAACACGATTTTCTTCCAAGGAGATCTTCAAATCAAGGAAGTCCACAGAAACAGTCGAAATGTTTGATGAGAGCCTGATATGCCACGGGTTATCGTTAAGTTGAGCGATGAATTCTTCACAAGACAGACGATCACCTGTCCAAAAAAACAAGACATCGTCTATGTAACGGTACCATTTTGCCATGTTGCGCTGAAATGGGGCGGTCAGTGCCACGTGTGTCCCCCTCCCACCAACCCAAAAATAAGTTGGCATAGGAGGGGGCACAGTGGGCACCCATCGCGGTCCCAGAAACCTGTTTATAAAAAACACGATCAAAAACAAAAAAACAGTTGTGTAGGACTAGTTGTAACAAATCCAAAAGAAAAGAATCATGTTTTCTATCACCTGTAGACCGTTGATCAAAGAAGTAGGTGACCGCCTGGATTCCCAAATCATGTTCGATACAGGTGTACAATGATTCAACATCCATGGTGACCAATAAGGTACCAGCATGCAGTTCAACTTGTTCCAATTGGGTGATGAGATGTGATGAATCCCTGATGTAAGAGTCAACAGCAAAGACGTAAGGCTGCAAATAGAAATCCAAGTAAACACACACACGTTCATAAAGGCCCCCTATGCCCGAAATTATTGGCCTACCAGGTGGGTCCACCAAGGACTTATTGACCTTAGGGAGCATATAAAACATGGGTGTGATAGGAAAACGTGTTATGAGAAAATCTCTTTCACGTTTGGAAATAATACCCAAATCAAAAGCTCGACCCAAAAGTCTGTCCAAACGTTTTTTATAGGAGTCAGTGGGGTCCGAGGGGAGAACTGCATAGGAGGTTGAATTTTTAAGCTGCCTATGAGCTTCCCTGGTATATAGGTCAACAGGCCACAAAACCACATTTCCTCCTTTGTCTGCTTCTCTAACAATAAAAGTGTTGTTATTTTTGAGATCAGACAACGCTTTCTGTTCCGCAGCAGTAAGGTTGTTCTGTTGAAAAGGAACAATCTTAAGTTTTTGTATATCGCGACACATAGTCTCATAAAAAATTTGTACTGCTGGGAACAGAGAAAAAGAGGGTGTGGCTTGGGACGGCATACGTGATGTAAACGGAATCTTCTTATCTCCAAGGTTCCCACTTTCTTCCAATAATTCCAACAGATCACGGAAGACTTGTCTATCCTCTGCAGGCAGAGTATCAATGACTCCTGGTTGATGGTATAAAAGTTTGAAGACCAATTGCCTGCAGAAGAGGTATACATCTTTGGTGAGCTCAAATTTGTCAAGCACTTTAGTGGGCGAGAAAGAAAGACCTCTGGACAGAAGGCTGACTTCATCATCAGACAGATGGTAATCGGTCAGGTTAATGATCTGTAAGTTACCTTATGGGTCAATTTCTGGATCGGCACACAAAGTGCCCGGTTCCATCACCATTTCTTCCTGTTGTTGTGTCTGGTCACTCTGTTGGACGTTGGAAGCCATTGTTTGCGTTTCGTTTGGTTCAACGCCACACCTGATGTGTTTGGTAGATTTATGTCTGCCTCATCTGGTGGTCCTTCTCGATCGCTGATATCCGAGGACAAAAAATCACTTGAGGACAGATCCCTAGAGGAAATATTCAGTGGGGTGTGGCCTGCTGTAACAGGCTTCTGAGACCTCCGGTTACCATGGTGTGTCCATCTAAAGACGGAGCCATTCTCAAAGTCCTTCTTATCCCTAAAAAACTTCTGTTTTTTACCCTTAATAATGTCCTTTTCATATTTATCAACAGATTCCTTAAGTTGTTGTTGAAAAGGAAGGACCTGCGCATTTAGATCAAAAGTTTTGAGCTTAGATTCACTTGTTCTAATTTTATCTTTGATGTTATTTAGAATAATCTTATCATGCTCAATCAGCATATTGAGAATAATGGCTGAGCATTTCAAAAGTCCAGCTTCCCAGGTGCTCTTGAACCCCCCATCGGGCTCCCAGGCTGGGAAGATTTGCACCCATAGACCCCTGGGCACAATCCCCATTTTTAGGTACTCCTCTAGAGTCTTGATATTCCACCACGTTTTAGTAACTGATTTGTGTAAATTGGTGAGTTCAATAGTTAACTGCTGAAAAGAATCCTGAACAACCACATCAGAAACAGAACCAAATAAATCACCAGACTGGTTGTTCCAAGCAGCCTCTCTAGCCTCCAAATCCATGCTGTACAAAAGGCAATTCAACAATCACAAACACATGTGCCACACTCCCAGAAAGGAAGGAGAAAGACCT
Source organism: Anomaloglossus baeobatrachus (assembly GCF_048569485.1). Classification (NCBI taxonomy): domain Eukaryota; kingdom Metazoa; phylum Chordata; class Amphibia; order Anura; family Aromobatidae; genus Anomaloglossus; species Anomaloglossus baeobatrachus. Next base: position 586,681,598 of record NC_134355.1, read on the forward strand.
TCACTGCTGAAACTTTTAAATGGCAAAAGAGGGAGGGCACCAAAAAATGCTAAGTGTGCTAAGTGGCTTTGATCCCTTTGTTGTTATTCATCTATTTATTTTTTGGTACCCTCCCTCTTTTGCCATTTACAAGAACAGGATCAGACACCGTCAAGAATTCTGATTAGCATTTTGGGAAGTGACTGCTTCATAATTGGGTGGCATGGTGGCTCAGTGGTTAGCACTGCAGCCTTGCAATTCTGAGGTCCTGGGTTCAAATCCCAACAAGGACAACATCTGCAAGGAGTTTGTATGCTCTACCCGTGTTTGCATGGGTTTACTTCCAGTTTTCCAGGTTCCTCCCACACTCCAAAAACATACTGATAGGGAATATAGACTGAGGGCCCCAATAGGGACAGTGATACTGATGTATGTAAAGTGCTGTGGAACAAAACAAGCAATGTACTGTACTGGTTATCAATAAGAAAGTACAATACTGTATCCACAAATGATGGAAATGATGTATAGTATATACTGTATATATGTACAGAACGTTACCTCCAGAGCGGGTCAAAGTGTGGTCAAAGGACAGAACTAAATGTGTGCATGGTGAGTGTTTGCTCTTCTTGCAAAACATTGCTCTTAAACCAACTTACAAATTTGTAAAAAGCTTTGCTTGTCTTGCAAAACGCTCTCAAGCCAAGTTACTCTTAAACCAAGGTTCCACTGTGTTAGCATATTTTTAGCCTTCTTTGAAAGGAAATTTGTCACCAGTTATGTGCCACCTAATCTGAGAGCAGCATAATGTAGAGCTGGAGGCTATGACTCCAGCCATGAGTCACTTAATGGGCTGCTGTCACGTCCCCACCGGAGTCCGCTCCTGCGACTTCCGCTCCGATCGCCAGATGACGCTATGTTCCCACCATGGATAGTGCTGGTGATGGGAGAGGAGTCGGTGCCCATGGCTCTGCGGAGCATAGGCTCCGCTCATCCACTAGGCTGGGTTTCCCTGGAACTTGCAGTACCACTGGCTGACTGTAGGTGGCAAGTGTCTTCCAGCTGAAGTTGCCAACATTCACCTGTAGCCAATGGGAAAACACCACACCCTTCTTATTCCCCCTCCTGTCACATGACCACTGCCAGAGATAGTTCTGTACTCCTGGCTCATGTGCTGTTTGTATTTTGATTCCTGTGCACTGACCTTTGCTTGTTGTTTGACTACCCTCCTGCCTGTCATTTTTGTACCTTGCTGCCAGTTCCGGATTTGATCTCTGCTTTGTCTCCTCACTACGCCCTTGCCTGCCGATTCTGTTCCTGTTTAGCATCTCTTGGTTTTTGACCCTGCCTGACGACCACGGACTACAGCCTACAACAGGTAGTGATCTCTGGGGCTCTATATAATTCCAAATCTCTGTATAGGGGTTAAAGGGTTGCAGAGTTCTTGGGGTCCTGTTTTGTGAGCGGCTTTTCTCTAGACTCCCCTTACGGCCAGTCTGAGTCTGTGGCTCTAATCAGGCATTACAGCTGCTTGCCGTAGTTTTGATAAAATTGCAATTTTATCAGCAGGATATTATCACTACAGGACTATTAAATCTGTTGCCTTGTAGTCCTCTGTATTACTTAGCTCTGTGTAATCCCACCCCTGCCACTAATTGGCAGCTTCCTGCTTATGCACAGTGTACACAGAAAGCTGTGGGAGGGGTTATAGAGTGCTTAGCATTCAGGAAACTGGAAGATATGCAGCAGCTAAAACACCAACTTTATCAAAACTGCTGCAAGCAGCCCAGTAAGTGATTTGATGCTGGAATCAGGGTCTCTGCCCCTACATCAGGATGCTCTCAGGTGATTGAGCAAAAACCTGGTTACAGATTCTCTTTAAAGCATCTGTAGCATGTGACACTCCTTATTTAATCTCTATTTCAAATTTTGTAGGAACACAGCTAAGGTAATACACTACAGCACACCATCATGCGTGTTCCTTTTATATAAGAAAAGCAAATATTCATCATAATAAACTTATTATTCGAAAGAGAAAATAGTGTATAGACTGAAGAGATGATATAACAGGAACTATTCTTCTTTCGACCCTATTTTTCTTTGACCTTTGACATTCTACCACTTGATTAACCATAATGACACAAGCAAAATAATCCTCCTATAATCCTAATATGTAGAGCAACATGTTAATATCTGGTTGCTAAGGGGATGAAGAGATTTATGGCTTAAATAAAACAGTAATTTATATTGGAATAAACAATTAATGTTGAATTTCGTAAAGATTTCTATAGAAATTGCTTGATCTTGTTAAAATACAAAAGTAATCTGGACTTTACCTATGGTATAGAGTAATGTTTGTGCCGACTCCTGACAACTGCTAGAGTATAGGCGGCAAAATTACATGATATAATCCCCTTATATGATGTTACAGTCAGAGCTGAAGTCACCACATGATCACATTATGGATCAATATACAGTGCTGGCCAAAAGACTTGGCACCCCTGCAATTCTGTCAGATAATACTCAGTTTCTTCTTGAAAATGATTGCAATCACAAATTCTTTGGTATTATTAACTTCATTTAATTTGTCTTCAATGAAAAAAAAATAAAAAAAATTGTCATAAAGCCAAATTGGATATAATTCCACACCAAACCTAAAAAAAGAGGGTGGACAAAAGTATTGGCACTGTTTGAAAAATCATGTGATGCTTCTCTTATTTGTGTAATTAACAGCACCTGTAACTTACCTGTGGCACCTAACAGGTGTTGGCAATGACTAAATCACACTTACAGCTAGTTGACATGGATTAAAGTTGACTCAACCTCTGTCCTGTGTCCTTGTGTGTACCACATTGAGCATGGAGAAAAGAAAGAAGACCAAAGAACTGTCTGAGGACTTGAGATTCCAAATTGTGAGGAAGCATGAGCAATCTCAAGGTTACAAGTCCATCTCCAAAGACCTGAAAGTTCCTGTGTCTACGGTGCGCAGTGTCATCAAGAAGTTTAAAGCCCATGGCACTGTGGCTAACCTCCATAGATGTGGAAGGAAAAGAAAAATTTACGAGAGATTTCAGCGCAAGATTGTGTGGATGGTGGATAAAGAACCTCGACTAACATCCAAACAAGTTCAAGCTGCCCTGCAGTCCAAGGGTACAACAGTGTCAACTCGTACTATCCGTCGGCGTCTGAATGAAAAGGGACTGTATGGTAGGATACCCAGGAAGACCCCAATTCTTACCACGAGACATAAAAAAGCCAGGCTGGAGTTTGCCAAAACTTACCTAAGAAAGCCTAAAACGTTTTGGAAGAATGTTCTCTGGTCAGATGAGACAAAAGTAGAGCTTTTTGGGAAAAGCCATCAACATAGAGTTTACAGGAAAAAAAAGAGGCATTCAAAGAAAAGAAAATGGTCCCTACAGTCAAACGTGGCAGAGGTTCCCTGATGTTTTAGGGTTTCTTTGCTGCCTCTGGCACTGGACTGCTTGACCGTGTGCATGGCTTTATGAAGTCTGAAGACTACCAACAAATGTTGCATCATAATGTAGGGCCCAGTGTGAGAAAGCTGGGTGTTACATCTCGTGGCTCCACTGTTGCATACAATGGATCCCGGCCATCTCCAGGCACTTCGGTCTCCCATTTCATGTCAGCCGCTGGTTCTGCTGCTCTGCATAGACACCGTTCACGGCGCAAGTATGATGCGAAGCATGTTGCTGGTTCTGAGATCAGGCTCATGAGTGTGATCCCTTCACATTGCCGAACGGGCCATTCTAGTGCTGAGACTAAGTCCCAAAAGCAGTCTACTTAGCATGTCTGTGACGTGACGGCACCTGATTGGTGGTGTGATGTCAGGGAGACTGCTGATGTGGCGCCACCGGATTGGTATGACGTCAGCCAGTCTGCTGATGTGGAGTCATCGGATTGACCCATGGGTGATGTCACAGCAGACTGGGTGTTGTGTTTGGGGCGGAGCTAAGTTGATATAAGCTTCCTGATGGCACACCCACGTGCGCAAATATCATTAGAGTTCAGTGAGTGTGGGTGTCTTGCAGCACACTGCTCTATCACCTGATATACTCGCCATCTTGGTGGCCAGTACTGTTACACTGACCACCGCTTTTGTAGCCACCATTACAGTAGCCTGGGACTGTGAGAGGCCTCTCCACTCCCTAGTCAGGCTGCTCAGGCACGCACAGTACTCTTAGTGGTCTGGGTTCTGTGAGAGGTTATCTCCACGCTCTAGACAGATCACTCAGGCAGGATAGGCGCCGTGTATGCCGTAGCCTGGGACTGTGTGAGGCCACTCCATGCCCTAGTCAGGCTACTTAGGAAGGCTCCGTGCTCGCTGTGGTTCCGGATCAGTGAAGGGTTAACCCACACTAGTCGGACAGCGTAGGCAGGGCCTGCTATTTGCTCTGTTAGCATACCCTTTACAGTTCATTATTTGGTAGTACACCTTCCGTGAGGTCTACACGGGTTGCTGCGAGTGTGTCTTCATTTGCTTAACCTCTGAGAAGTTATCAGTGGTTGGTGCGTTCATTAATTATATTCCTGTGTTACACAACACAGCCAAGTCCACCATAGCTATATTTAACTTTTACTTGCTGTGTTACTCTGTCCTCTGTTCTATTTAGCAGCGGTACTACATCTCCGCACAGTGGACCCCGGGTTGCGTTCAGACTTTTTTTTCACCTTAAGTCTAAACCACCAACCCTCCGTAACACTGGGTCTCCCTCAGAGGTCATGGGTCTTCCAGCAGGACAATGACCCAAAACTCACTTCAAAAAGCACTAGAAAATGGTTTGATAGAAAGCACTGGAGACTACTAAAGTGGCCAGCAATGAGTCCAGACCTGAATCCCATAGAACACCTGTGGAGAGATCTCAAAATGGCAGTTTGGAGAAGGCACCCTTCAAATCTCAGGGACCTGGAGCAGTTTGCCAAACAAAAATGGTCTAAAATTCCAGCAGAGCATTGTAAGAAACTCATTGATGGTTACCGGAAGCGGTTGTTCGCAGTTATTTTGGCTAAAGGTTGTGCAACCAAGTATTAGGCTAAGGGTGCCAATACTTTTGTCAGGCTCATTTTTGGAGTTTTGTGTGAAATGATCAATGATTTGATTTTTGTTTCATTCTCTTTTGTGTTTTTTCATCGCAAGCAAAATAAATGAAGATAATAATACCAAAGAATTTGTGATTGCAATCATTTTCAAGAAAAAACTGAGAATTATCTGACAGAATTGCAGGGGTGCCAATACTTTTGGCCAGCACTGTAGGCTTGTGTAGAGCTTAGAGGTCTACAGCCTCATACCATATTGATGGATATAGTATGCACTCTTAACATGCACCATGCACCTGAGCCCTAGATGCACCATACAACAACATATGACTGGGCGTCACAGGAATACCAAGATGCCCATTCTCCGGCCTTCAGAAGGCTTCTATCTACCAAGACTAACTATTGACACCCTGCAATCATGTTGAGGAAGGGGGCTACTACAAGCTCAATACAAGCACAACTTGTACAGTACAGTTGGATGTTGTGTATGTGTTAAGCCACCATACATAATTGGGGCATTGTAGATGTCATAGGTGTATCTGCGACGCCCTGGACTAGCCAGGTAGTCACAGGTAGACACCCTGCACAAACACCAGCCCCTAAAAAGGTCTTGACGTTCACTCCCAGGGGCGGAGCCAGGCGGTTGGCCACACCCTCCGAGGAGTTCGGATAGCCTGAGGCGGAGAAAAACACAAACAGATTAGTTAGGGAGTAGATGAGAGTAGTAGCACTGTGTCAACATCTGTCAGGGATCTGGGTAGGAGCCCAGATACCCTGTGACCAGGAAGCAAACGGTGGTTGCCACCTGCAGGAGCCGGGAAGACGGCTGGTGGAACCGTAAGGGACCGGGACAGGGTAGTGGCCCGCCGGTACCGAACCTGGGAGCCAACTGGAAACCGGAGCACCAGGAGGGGTATTCAGACCCAGAATGAGGTTTAGAAGCCACTGGACCACGTCGAATTCACTGATTGAGGTCTGGACCTTAGGTCCTTTCCCGTCCCAAGACCCGAAAGACGGCAACAGCCCACAGAGGGGGATAGAAAGCCACTGCACAGGCAGAGAGATCCCACGGGCCAGCGCCTGCAGGCAAATGGGTTCCCGACACACATCAAGCCGGTGAGCGGACTACCTTTGCTGAAGCATAGGCAGTCAAGTTCTACCACAGAGGTGCAGGAGAAAGGCGGGAACCACTAACCTGAGAAAGGGGCAAAGCGCAGCCGACAGCGGGCACCGACCACCATCCTTTTTGGTTTACCAGAGACTCCGGTGTATCTGTCGTAGTGAGTACAACAGTGACCTCGGGCCGTGCACCGCACGATCCTGCCCGCACCTCACAATCACCAGGCCCCTGGACCATCACCACCTGCCCACGGAGGGGTCAACACTAGGCTGCATAACACCGTCCCCGGGAGCCTAGTTAACGGCAGTGGTGGTGTCCACATTCTCCACAACCCGTGGGTGGTGTCACGAACTTACATCCCTAAACGCCACGGCCTCGGCCGTGAACCTTCCCCACCGAAATCCCTACACGTAGCACCAGCTTCCCTTCAGAGCGACGTGACCCCCGGGTCCGGGAGGAGCTCGAGTCACCCACCGACGAGCACGGATCCGAGCGGCTCGGCAGCCGACCGAGCCCTGGGGCGGTACATATCATTGTGAGGTTGGAAAATAATTGACTCCAACAGGTAACCTTTTATCTAATTCGTACTGCCCAATCCACGTAAATGTTGATGATGTGTATGTTTTTCCTTGAAATGCCGTAGAGGTATACTTTGAAAATATGGCAGTCAGGGACTATGTGTTCCAGGTATATAATTCAAGTCAAGTCCCTGGTCTTTCTCCGGGGCAATCTTCACATCTGCAGCTTTCTACCTGGTGCCTCCTTTGCTTACTAGGCCCATAAAGCCATGACATCCAATGAGGCCTAGCAACATCTGCAATTGGAGCTCATGAGGCCTGGCTGAGAATACCGGCTACACAAGTGAATACTGCCGTGGTCCAGCTTCCAAGCTGGATCAGAGTTGGACTTCATACAAGGTCAACATGAATCTTTTTGATCAACTTTAGTAATTAAATATACTGTATAAAAAAATCTTACATTTGCAAAAGCTGATGACTGGAGAAAATTTCCTACAAATTCAATTTGAGGTGTCATCAAAAAATGTTTATAGCACTTTGAGCTGAGATCTTCGAGGACTACATACAACCCCTTTACATCTCTTTGATTCAAACACCAAATTAGTAATATTAAAATGACATCATCATAGAAATGGATAGTGATCCAGTAATAGATGTAAAAATACTTAAAAAACGTAAAACGAATTAGCAAAAACAATTGTTTGCGACACGCACAGTTTGTGACGTAGACTTCTAAATGTCTGAATTTTAGGGAATATTCTTTTGTATTTTAACTCCACTGGACATACCATTATATCCTATATTAATGTGCATTCCCTCAAATAAACGTACTAGTACATCCTGGCGATCGCGTGAGCACAGGAGCTGTGTCAGAGCGATTGCCACCGGGAGCTTGGCTTATGTGACAGCTGAAACCCTACTTTCACAGTCATCAATAGTGATCGCAGTATTTTGGAGGCTGGGAGAAGGACTGTGATCCCTTTTCCATCCGATCAGGATCCCCATGACATGATCACTTTGGAATTGATCCAAAATGTTCTGGACCCCAAATTCACACCAATAGTATTCAACTCAACCCACAAAAAAACTAATCCCCTTTCAGGTCCGTCATCTGTTAATGCATATATAGGAGGCTTCCCTGTTAGTGGTAGCACACAGACTCTGGAAAAGCGCTATGGCTTCCCCCCTCAAAAAAGAAATCCAGCCATTTGCACTATCAAATCCAACTGCCCCCTCTCTTCTGAGCACAATATGCCTAAACCACACTTAGTGCCCACATGTTTAGCATTGTTGTAGGGAGGAGAGCCCGCTTACTTTACAGGGTGTGTCTCCAGAATCACAAACTGGGCACAATGTACTGGCACTACAATGTACTGGGCACTACAAGAGCTTATTTGCTGTTTTTAATTCTGCAACATTCATTGTGTTTGACTCTGTGTTTTTTTTTTCCAGAGATAAAATTGTCACTACATCTGTAGATGAATTCCTAGGGGGAAACCAAAATATTGGTCAACTGAGGGGGTTTCTGCTGTTCTGGCATTTAGGGGTTCTGCAAATGGAGTCTGCAAACTATTCTAGGAAAATCTGTGTACCATAAGTCAAATAGCGCTCCTTCCCTCCCGAGCCCTGCGGTGTGGCCAAACAGTACTGTACAGTCATATATGGGGTATTGCCATATTCTCAAAAAATTGAGGCATTTTTTACTTATATCTCTTTTGAAAATTGGAAATCAGGTTAAAACAACATTTTAGTAGTAAAAATGTATTATTTTTTCTTCACAGCCCAATAGTATAATATTTTGTGACACACCTCTAGTATCAATATGCTCAATGCACCCCTAGATGAATTTATTGGGGAGTATGCTTTGTAAAACGGGGTAACTTATTTGGGGTCTGCTTTTTCTGGCATGTCTGGAGCTCTGCTAATGTGACATGGCACCTACAACAAACCATACCAACTAAATCTGAACTCCAATATGGTGCTCCTTCCCTTCTGAGATTTGCACTGTGCCTCAAAAGTAGTTTGTGACCACATTTGGGGTATTGGCAAACTCCAGAGAAATTGTGTAACAAATTGTATCGTCAATTTTTTCCCTACTAACTTTATTTAAATTAAAACTATGTGGCTGAGGTAACATTTTAGTGGAAAAAAATTGTATTTTTATTTTCACAACCAATCTAATACAATTATGTGAATCACCTGAGGATTATACAGTTAGGTCCAGAAATATTTGGACAGTGACACAATTTTCGCGAGTTGAGCTCTGCATGCCACCACATTGGATTTGAAATGAAACCTCTACAACAGAATTCAAGTGCAGATTGTAACGTTTAATTTGAAGGTTTGAATAAAAATATCTGATAGAAATTGTAGGAATTGTACACATTTCTTTACAAACACTCCACACTTTAGGAGGTCAAAAGTAATTGGACAAATAAACCAAACCCAAAAATTTTTTTTTTATTTTCAATATTTTGTTGCGAATCCTTTGGAGGCAATCACTGCCTTAAGTCTGGAACCCATGGACATCACCAAACGCTGGGTTTCCTCCTTCTTAATGCTTTGCCAGGCCTTTACAGCCACAGCCTTCAGGTCTTGCTTGTTTGTGGGTCTTTCCGTCTTAAGTCTGGATTTGAGCAAGTGAAATGCATGCTCAATTGGGTTAAGATCTGGTGATTGACTTGGCCATTGCAGAATGTTCCACTTTTTTGCACTCATGAACTCCTGGGTAGCTTTGGCTGTATGCTTGGGGTCATTGTCCATCTGTACTATGAAGCGCCGTCCGATCAACTTTGCGGCATTTGGCTGAATCTGGGCTGAAAGTATATCCCGGTACACTTCAGAATTCATCCGGCTACTCTTGTCTGCTGTTATGTCATCAATAAACACAAGTGACCCAGTACCATTGAAAGCTATGCATGCCCATGCCATCACGTTGCCTCCACCATGTTTTACAGAGGATGTGGTGTGCCTTGGATCATGTGCCGTTCCCTTTCTTCTCCAAACTTTTTTCTTCCCATCATTCTGGTACAGGTTGATCTTTGTCTCATCTGTCCATAGAATACTTGTCCAGAACTGAGCTGGCTTCATGAGGTGTTTTTCAGCAAATTTAACTCTGGCCTGTCTATTTTTGGAATTGATGAATGGTTTGCATCTAGATGTGAACCCTTTGTATTTACTTTCATGGAGTCTTCTCTTTACTGTTGACTTAGAGACAGATACACCTACTTCACTGAGAGTGTTCTGGACTTCAGTTGATGTTGTGAACGGGTTCTTCTTCACCAAAGAAAGTATGCGGCGATCATCCACCACTGTTGTCATCCGTGGATGCCCAGGCCTTTTTTTTAAAAAAAATTCTTTATTTATTTAGAAACCGTCATAACAAACAAATACAGGTCCGTGGACCTAACGGCCCGTCTGCAAAAATCACAGTCTGCTCCGAATAGAGAGTACATTGAAACCATTCTTATGCACAACTAGGTAAAGTGTAGCAGACGTACATCCCATCCCGAACATCTAACTATGCAAGGTTCCCGTAAGGTTTTTCTTTATTATCTATTTAAGTGACAACGCACATTGTGCCTAGGGATATTAAGATACTCAAGTTTGAAAGAAGAAAAGAAGAAGAAGATAAGATAGAAAAAGAAAACAAAATATAGAAGAGTCATAATAGGATGAGCAGGGAAGAGATGGAACGGGAGAAGGTGAGGTAGAAGGGTATGGGGAAAGGGGGGGGGGAGGGAGAGTCGGCGGATATTCATACTCGCCGCATATCAGCACACTTACAGAATTGCGGATTCGTTGGTTCCCGTGCCGTCTCCCATCAGCCCTCTATAGTCCCCTGTTTGTTGAAAGTCCATCCACTCCCGCCAGGTGGCCCAGAATTTCACATATGAGTCATGCAATGAGGAGGTCAGATCCTCCATATGCATTAGGTCATTGACCTTAGTGATCCACTGTGCCACCGTGGGGGGGGTCCGAGATCTCCATCTCTCCGGGATACATAGTCTCGCTGCCATTATGAGGAACTTAGTCAGGGATGCTTTGTATGTTTTTAATGGGGACTCGCAGTGATGCAACAGGAAGATGGCTGGACCCATTTCTTCAGTGGTTCCTGTAACCAACCGGATGATGTCAGACACACCTTTCCAGAATGGCTGGATCGCCTCGCACTCCCAAAACACGTGGAAGAGAGTGCCCTCCCCCCACCACACCTCCAGCAAGTCGGGTCCACTCCTGGAAAAATGGCATGAATTCCAGATGGCACCCTGTACCATCTGGACAGCAATTTGTAACTGGCTTCCTGGAATCTAGAGCTAATGGATGAGCTGTGTGCAAGCGAGCAGATACGTTCCCACTGGTCAGAGGAGAGGCTCACGCCGAGGTCCCTCTCCCACTTCACTACAAATGACGGAGGAGGTTGGTCTGAAGGCGAGGATAACAAAGAATATACCGCCGATAACGAGTGTCGAGTCGGGCCTGTTCCCCCGCAGATAATTTCAAATCGTGTCTTGGGCTGTTGGAAATAGGCCCTATTTGGAATTTTACTGAGAAAATGTGCCAGCTGTAAACATCTCCAGCGTCCCAACGGGGCTGGGGTTTGTCTAGCCTCCAGATTGGCAATCGAGGGCCAACCCTCTCGGTCTCCCAAGTCTTCTACCCGATCCATCCCATTGTGTATCCACAGCTGAAATCTGGGGTACGTTCTTCCTGGCTCAAAAGAGGGATGACTCAAGATAGGCGTCATGCGGGAGTGAAGGGGGATCAATTCTGCACGCACCAGACCCGTATTGCAATACGTCACCGTAGGACCAATAGTTGGATGTACCTTCAGCCCCGCAGGAGCCTCCGGGTGCACCCAAGGCAATTTATTTAAAGGTATTTGAGAAAAAGACTGTTCAATTTGAACCCACACCTTTTGTGTACCGTTCCTACACCAATCAATTATCCTGGTGAGATGGCCCGCTAAATGGTAACGTTTCATATCCGGCATCCCGGTCCCGCCTTTGCGTTTGGGTCTAAATAGGGTGGTTCTCTTTAAGCGTACTGGTTTGTCCGCCCATATAAAAGATGACTGAATTGACTCGAGTGTTCGGAAGAATGCAGCCGGAATTTTAATTGGGAGAGCTTGGAAAATGTATAAGAGCCTGGGCAGTATATTCATCTTAAAGATTTGATTTCTACCAAACCATGAGAACAGGGATTTTCCCCACCGGTCACAGTCTTTCCTAATGGATGCTAGCAAGGGTAGAAAATTATGAACATAGAGGAGACTCAAGTCACTGGTAAGACGTATTCCCAGATAATTAAGAGACTGAACTGCCCACCGAAAACTAAAGGATGATTTCAACTCCTCCACTTCCCTGGGAGACAGATTGATGTTAAGAACCTCTGACTTTGAGAAGTTAATTTTGAAGTTTGCTAATTGAGAATATATCTGAAACTCTTTCATCAAGTTAGGGAGAGACACTTTGGGAGCCGAGACAAAAAACAGGAGATCGTCCGCATATGCTGCGACTTTATGCACGGCCTGGCGCACCACCACACCCGCAATATCGCTATTAGCTTGTACATGTCTAAGGAAGGGCTCCAACGTTAGGATGAATATTAGAGGGGATAGCGGGCATCCCTGACGGGTGCCGTTTGAAATGGTGAAAGGGTCCGAAAGGATCCCATTCACACGCACCCTCGCTGATGGCACAGTGTAAAGAGACAATATCCATCCCAACATACCGTCACCCAACCCCAGACTTCTGAGCGTAACCTCCATAAATGTCCAATCTACTCTATCGAATGCCTTTTCGGCATCTGTCGACAATAGCAAGGACGGAATTCCTCCTGTTTTTGCTGCATGTATTAAGTTAATGGCCTTAATTGTGTTGTCTCGTGCCTCGCGACCTGCCATAAACCCCGCCTGGTCTGGATGGATAATTCGTGGAAGCAGAGGTGCCAGTCTGGTCGCCAGTATTTTAGCAAAAAGTTTCGTGTCTACATTTAATAATGATATTGGGAGATAGCTAGCGCACTGCGTTGGATCTTTCCCTGCTTTAGGTATGACTGTGATATGTGAATCAACGTTAGGGTTTGAGTCCCTCTGGGCCCTGGAGTTAAAGGCACGCAGAAGGTGCGGTGTTAGTAGTTCTTTAAGTTTTTTGTAATACACCAGGGGCAGGCCATCAGGTCCTGGAGCTTTTCCTGTTTTGGAAAATGCAATAGCATCCCATAGTTCTTGTTTCGTAATTGGTAGTTCCAATGCTGCAATCTCCGAATCTTCCAAGTGCGGCATTTTAGCTTCTTTAATATAATCTACTATTTTACGTTTAAGGGTAAGTGATGACTTTGAAGGGCCATTTGTTTCTAGATTATATAGGGATGCGTAAAATTTTTTAAAGGTTTCCGCAATTTCCAGGGATGAATGTAGCATAGTACCCTGCGATTGTGTGGGGGAAATTTTAGAAATAAATGTTGGCGCTTGTTGTTGTCTAAGCGCTCTCGCCAGTGTTTTGCTGCATTTATTCCCAAATTCATAAAAATGCCGACGAGATCTGACAAGGATCCCCTTAGCCTTATTATTGAGCAGTTTCTGCAAGTTGTCGCGGGCTCTAAAGAGGGCGCTTCCCACCTCTACCAAGGGCATCTGTTTGTGATGGGTCTCCAGGTCTTTCAACTGCGTTAAGAGCGTAGATATCTCAAGCTCCTGCTCCCTTTTCCGTCTTTCCCCCTGCTGAATCAATACACCCCTAATGACACATTTGTGAGCCTCCCACACTGAAGTTGCTGAGATGTCGCCCGAGGTATTCCTCATGAAGTATTCTGTCAGGGTATTTTGTACTAGTTGTAGGATCTCCGGGTCCTCCAACAGAGAGGTATTCAACCTCCACTGCCACTGATGTGGCAATGAGGATTGTAACAACACCTTTACCGTACAAAGTGCGTGATCGGAAAAGGTAATGTTTTCTATTTGAGACTGAGAGATCCTTGTGAGATCCCCATGCTTTACAAAAAAGTAATCGATTCTAGAATATGTTCCGTGTGTCGTCGAATAAAATGAAGAGTCTTTATCGGCTGGATGTAATAGCCTCCATGTATCCACCAATTGGTGTTCATGTATTATGCGTCTTAGTTTACGAAGGGCTGCTAGAGGATGTGCCGAAGTGCCCGAAGAGGTGTCCTGGACTGGGTTCAGTGCGATGTTAAAATCTCCCCCTAAAATGAGAGTGCCCTCCATAAAATCCTCTATCGTTTCCAGGAAGTCAGTTAGTGCTGTAATTTGTCCAGTATTTGGAAGATATAGTGAGGCTAGAGTGTATATGTGCGAGGCGATACTACCCTTTACCAACAGCAACCGTCCTGAGTAGAGTTGAGCGCGGTTCGCGGTTAGAGGTTCTCCAGTTCTAAGCTCGAGTGATTTTTGGGGCTGTTCGAGATCGAACTAGAACTCGAGCTTTTTGCAAAAGCTCGATAGTTCTAGATACGTTCGAGAACGGTTCTAGCAGCAAAAAGCAGGGCTTTTTACAGCTACAGTGTGCAGGAGCCATCGCTGGCAGCCTGCCAGAAGCTGGTAACCAAGATAAACATCGGGTATCCAAGCAAAGCGCTTTGGTTAGTAACCCGATGTTTATCTTAGTTACGTGCAGGAAGCCCACACTTCCCCGCTCAGCTCTCTCCGCCCCCTCCTGCCCGCGGCATGTACACATACATACACACACACACACACACACACACAAACCCCCCCCTCCCCCCCGCTCGGCTTACCTGCGGTGATGAAGTCCCGCCATCCCGACCTCAGCGCTGTCACTGTCCTCCATGGCCGCCGCTTGTCACATCACCTCTCGCTTCCGACCCGAGACTGACTAGCGGTGACGTCACGGACCTCTCGCGATACTTGAGGGGAAGGCGCCGGTCATTGAACTCAGTGACAGGGGCTGTCAGTGTGCTGGAGATCAGCGCAGGTAATGTACCTCGCTGCCAGCAGCACTTGTCACCCCCCTGCAGTGACCTGGGCTGACCCATTGATGTTAGCTCAGGTCACTGCACTGCTCTCCCAGCCAATGGGGAACATCCTGCTCTTCATTGACTGGGACAGTGTGGATCGTCATGGCAACCCCTTGGATTACACCAGACCTGAATTTGTTTTTCATTCTAATAAATTGGCTAAAGAGGGAATGTTTTGGGGAGTGTTTTTTCAAATAAAAATGTGTTTGTCGTCTATTTTTTTTTATTACTGACTGGGTTGGTGATGTCGGGTATCTGATAGACGCCTGACCTCACCAACCCCAGGGCTTGATGCCAGGTGACATTACACATCTGGTATTAACCCCATATATTACCCCGTTTGCCACTGCACCAGGGCGTGGGATGAGCTGGGGCGAAGCACCAGGATTGGCGCATCTAATGGATGCGCCACTTCTGGGGCGGCTGCGGCCTGCTATTTTTAGGCTGGGGAGAGTCCAATAACAATGGACCTCCCTAGTCTGAGAATATCAGGCCCCAGCTGTCTGCTTTACCTTGGCTGGTGATCCAATTTTGGGGGACCCCTACGTGTTTTTTTTTTTAAATTATTTATTTAATTTAAAATAGCGTGGGGTGCCCTCAGTTTTGGATTACCAGCCAAGGTGAGGTTGCCAGCTGTGGTCTGCAGGCTGCAGCCGTCTGCTTTACCCTAGCTGGCTACAAAACTAGGGGGAACCCTACGTCATTTTTTTTTTCATTTTTTTGGCTAAATACAAAGCTAAGCACCCCTTAGTGCCACATGAAAGGCACCAAAGGGTGCTCCACTTTTTCTCCATTTTTTCTCCACTTTTTCTACATTTTTTCTCCACTTTTTCTACATTTTTTTCTCTACTTTTTCTCCACTTATTCTCCACTTTTTCTCCACTTTTTCTCCACTTTTTCTACATTTTTTTTCCACTTTTTCTCCATTTTTTTGTCCACTTTTTCTCTACTTTTTTTCCATTTTTTTCTCCACTTTTTCTCCATTTTTTTTCTCCACTTTTTCTCCACTTTTTCTCCACTTTTTCTCCATTTTTTTCTCCACTTTTTCTCCACTTATGGAGAAAAAGTGGAGAAAAAGTGGAGAAAAAAATGGAGAAAAAGTGGAGAAAAAGTGGAGAAAAAGTGGAGAAAAGTGGAGAAAAAAATGGAGAAAAAGTGGAGAAAAAGTGGAGAAAAAGTGGAGAAAAAGTGGAGAAAAAAATGGAGAAAAAGTGGAGAATTTTTTTCTCCACTTTTTCTCCACTTATTCTCCACTTTTTCTCCACTTTTTCTCCATTTTTTTCTCTACTTTTTCTCCAGTTATTCTCCACTTTTTCTCCATTTTTTTCTCCACTTTTTCTCCACTTTTTCTCCACTTTTTTTTCCATTTTTTCTCCACTTTTTCTCCACTTTTTCTCCACTTTTTCTCCACTTTTTTCTCCACTTTTTCTCCACTTTTTCTCCACTTTTTTTCCATTTTTTCTCCACTTTTTCTCCACTTTTTTCTCCACTTTTTTCTCCACTTTTTCTCCACTTTTTCTCCACTTTTTCTACATTTTTTCCTCCACTTTTTCTCCACTTTTTCTCCACTTTTTCTCCACTTTTTCTCCACTTTTTCTCCACTTTTTTCTCCACTTTTTCTCCACTTTTTCTCCACTTTTTTCTCCACTTTTTCTCCACTTTTTTCTCCACTTTTTCTCCACTTTTTATGCACTTTTTTCTCCATTTTTTTTCTCCACTTTTTCTCCACTTTTTCTCCACTTTTTCTCCACTTATGGAGAAAAAGTGGAGAAAAAGTGGAGAAAAAGTGGAGAAAAAAATGGAGAAAAAGTGGAGAAAAAGTGGAGAAAAAGTGGAGAAAAAAATGGAGAAAAAGTGGAGAATTTTTTTCTCCACTTTTTCTCCACTTATGGAGAAAAAGTGGAGAAAAAGTGGAGAAAAAGTGGAGAAAAAGTGGAGAATTTTTTTCTCCACTTTTTCTCCACTTTTTCTCCACTTTTTCTCCACTTTTTCTCCATTTTTTTCTCCACTTTTTCTCCACTTTTTCTCCACTTTTTCTCCATTTTTTTCTCCATTTTTTCTCCATTCTTTTTGTATGGTCGGTCTACCCATTAGCTCTGCCATGCACACTGTAGCTCTACACCTACTGCACATGTTACTTTATGATTGACATCTCTTTCGTACCAGAGCTGTCTAAGTCTACTCTGACCCCATATTTGTCATTACTATATTGTCCTTGTACTGTATTATGACATTTGTATCATGTGTTTCATTTCTTGCTGTGTTGCAATTTTTTTGCTGCATCCCAATTGTACCTCTACATTGTTCGAGTTTATGTTATTGTTCTCTCACTCTTATGTGATACTGATTATTGTCATTTTTCATGATTACATGCAGATAAGTCCAATCTGACGAAGGCTCAGGCCGAAACGTCATTTGTAACTTGTTTTGGACAAAAACATATATGCTTATGAAAAAAAAAATTTTCTTAATACGGACCAATAAAGAGTGATTTTGCATTACTATCCGTTGTGACTTACTGACTTAGTCTGGGAGATTTAGAGTGCCGAAGTTACTCACTAATTTTATCTATTATTACCTCTGAGCACCTATATACCAGTGAGCAGAGCTTCGTCTACAGTAGTTCTCCTGATTAGGCATGCCCTTACCTCATGAGCAGGGCATTGCAGCTTTGGTAGCAACCATTACGACATGGACTCTGCTGCTGTGGACCCGAGAAGAGTGAGTGCAGATTCATTGCACCCACACTCCTCACATGAAGGGTCCGCACTCCTAGAAAATGGGGGATACGTTCCCTGAGTGTCTCCCCCCCATATTCTAGACGGTCCAGAGTCGTCGTGGGACCCCTTTATTTTTTTTCTTACAATAAATTGGTGAAAGAGGAAATGTTTTGGGGACTGTTTTTTCAAATAAATTTCTTTTGTCGATTTTTTTTTTTTTGTTAGTACTGACAGTTTATGATGTTGAGTATCTAATAGACGCCATGACATCACAAACTGCTGGGCTTGATCTCAGGTTACTTTACAGCTAGTATCAACCCGATTTATTACCCCGTTTGCCACTGCACCAGGGCACGGGATGAGCTGGGGTGAAGCGCCAGGATTGGCGCATCTAGTGGATGCGCCACGTCTGGGGTGCCTGCGGCCTGCTATTTTTAGGCTGTGAAGGCCCAATAACTATGGACCTTCCCACCCTGAGAATACCAGACCACAGCTGTCCGCTTTACCTTGGCTGGTGATCCAATTTGGGGGGGACCCTACTTTTATTGTGTAATTATTAATTTTTATACAATAATTATAAAAAAGAGCCTGAGGGGACCTCCACATTGGATCCCCAACCACGGTAAAGCTGCCAGCTGGGGTTTTCAGGCTACAGCCGTCTGCTTTACCCTAGCTGGCTATCAAAAATGAGGGGACCCAACGTCATTTTTTTTTTTAACTATTTTTTAAATAGAAAAAATTAATGGGCTTCCCTGTATTTTGATTGCCAACCAAGGTAACGGCAGGCAGATGGGGGTGGCAACCCATAGCTGTCTGCTTTATCTGCGCTGAGAATCAAAAATACCGCGGAGCGCTACGTCATTTTTTTAAAGATTTATTTTTACAGCACTGTGATGCCCAGCAATCAAAATACAGGGAAGCCCATTTTATTTTTAGTTATTTAAATAAATAATTAAAAAAAATATATATGGGCTCCCGCTGCATTTTTTGTATTGCTAGCTAAGGGTAATCCAAGCAGCTACTGGCTGCTAACCCCCACTGCTTGGTGTTACCTTCACTGGCAATGGAAAATCCAGGGAAGCATTTTTTATTTTTTTTGCCAAAAAACTACAAAAAAAGGACGTGAGCTTCGCCATATTTTTGTATGCTAGCCAGGTATAGCAGGCAGGTGCTGGAAGAGTTGGATACAGCGCCAGAATATGGCGCTTCTATGAAAATGCCATTTTCTGAGGCGGCTGCAGACTGCAATTCGCAGCAGTGGGGCCCAGAAAGCTCAGGCCAACCTTTGCTGCGGATTCCAATCCCCAGCTGCCTAGTTGTACCTGGCTGGACACAAAAATGGGGCGAAGCCTACGTCATTTGTTTTCTAATTATTTCATGAAATTCATGAAATAATAAAAAAAGGGCTTCCCTTTATTTTTGGTTCCCAGCCGGGTACAAATAGGCAACTGGGGGTTGGGGGCAGCCGTACCTGCCTGCTGTACCTGGCTGGCATACAAAAATATGGCGAAGCCCACATAATTTTTTCAGGGGGCAAAAAACTTCTGCATACAGTCCTGGATGGAGTATGCTGAGCCTTGTAGTTCTGCAGCTGCTGTCTATCTGTATGGAGAAGAGCAGACAGCAGCTGCAGAACTACAAGGCTCAGCATACTCCATCCAGGACTGTATTCAGAATTTTTTTGCCCACCAAAAAAATGACATGGGCTTCGCCATATTTTTGTATGCTAGCCAGGTACAGCAGGCAGCCACGGGCTGCCTCCAACCCCCAGTTGCCTATTTGTACCCGGCTGGGAACCAAAAATATAGGGAAGCCCGTTTTTTTTAATTATTTCACTTATTTCATGAAATAATTAAAAAACAAATGACGTGGGCTTCGCCCCATTTTTGTGTCCAGCCGGGTACAACTAGGCAGCTGGGGATTGGAATCCGCAGCACAGGTTAGCCCGAGGTTTCTGGGCGCCTCTGCTGCGGATTTCAGTCCGCAGCCGTCCCAGAAAATGGCGCTCTCATAGAAGCGCCATCATCTGGCGCTGTATACAACTCTTCCAACAGCCCTGGAGCCGGGTGGCTTGTTGGGTAATCATGAGTTAATACTGGCTTTGTTTTACTAGCCAGTATTAAGCCAGAGATTCTTAATGTCAGGCACGTTTGACCCGGCCATTAAGAATCTCCAATAAGGGGTTAAAAAAAACACCACACAGAGAAAAAATACTTTAATAGAAATAAATACACAGACACATTAGAGACTCCATCTTTATTACCCCTGTCAGCCCTCCACGATCCTGCTCTTCTGTCTTCTTTCTTTCTAGTGTAGTAGTAGTAACGATTGTAGTGAGGATGAGGTTCCCCAGCCCATCATGGGCTGAGGCATCTCATCCTCACTACAATCCTCACTAGTGTAGTAGTGGTGCCGATTGTAGTGAGGAGGATGATGTGCACCAGCCCATCATGGGCTGGGGAACCTCATCCTCAGTACAATCCTCACTACAATCGGGAAGCAGCGTGCAGCCTTCACTCCGCGAGTGATCAGTGCTGGCTGTCAGCGGTAACAGCGGTAACGCTGACAGACGCGTTACCATAGCAACGGTGCTCTCGGAGCCGCGGTTAGCGGTGACGTCACCGCTAACTGCGTTGCTATGGCAACGGTGATCTCCGTTAATGACCGGCTGTGTCAGCCGGTCCCTAATGGAACGTGGAGTCGACCGTGTGCTAGAGCATGTCGCCGGTACACGGCGATACACATATGTGCACCGTGTACCGGAGAGATGCACTCGCAGGTCCTACATGACGTGTCATAGTCATGTGACCAGTCTGTAGCCAATGAGATAATAGCCACGTGACTGGTCACATGGCTATTTTGACGTCACGATAGGTCCTGCATCTCTGCTGGCAGTGCAGGTCACCGGGAGGATTCAGCTATCATCGGATGGAATAGCGGCAGGAGACAGAGTGCAGAAGGGATCGCGAGGACCGGTAAGTGTTATGGCAATGTTTATTAACTGTTTGTGTACATTTATAATGCATTTTTATGTGTTTGTGATTGCCTCCCATTATAGCCTATACGTTCGAGTTTGGTTCGTCGAACGTTCGACGAACCGAACTCGAACGGGACCCCCGTTCGGCGAGCCGACCTCGAGCCGAACCGGGACCGGTTCGCTCATCTCTAGTCCTGAGTCATCGCTGCGAGAATCCAAAACCTCCCAGGGAACGGAGCGAGATATAAGGATACTTGTTCCTCGGGACTTTGGGTCGGGGGAGAAGCTGTGTAAACTTCAGGGAACCACCGAGATGACAACTTGAACATCTTGTGTTTGCAAAGATGTGTTTCCTGCAAAAAAGCAATTTGAACATGAGACCTTTTCAGCATATTTGTCAAAATGGATCTCTTACCAGGACTATGTAGTCCTTTCACATTTATTGTCCCGCATTTCACCTCAGTGTCTCCCGCCCTATGCATGGCGAACAGCGAGTAAGAGAATGTCCCACTACTAGTGAAACACGGGGTGGGATCGGAGAGGATGGGGGGGGGGTTGGTGTGTAGGGAATAGAAGAGATCAGAAGAGAGAAGAATATAAGTAGAACGCGAGATGAATGAGAAGGGTGAAGTAAAAGGTATAAGATTAGACCGAAGAAGAAGCAGAGATTAGAAGAAAAGTATGAAAAGAATAAACCAGTTCAAGTAGCTGGTTTATTGACCAGATTGTATAGATTTTTACAGTCTCAACACCCGTTTGAGACTTGGCGCTCTCTAAACGGGAGAGCGTCCCTTGGGGTACGTAGAAAACCAGGGGTCAGAGCTCCCCAAACCCCAAGATATACATGCAAAAAATATACAGTTAACTAGATCCAACACCTCACCCCTCAACTGTGAGGCATCGGGGTGAGGGGCACTTATCTTAGAGTACGTTAACCAGAGGAATAGAACATCAGGAATGAAAACTTATAGAACATGTATCGCATACTGCAATAACGCACTAAATCCATCCGCCGTAGGGCAGGTGTATCTGATTCGTATTAGAACACCCGCAGGATATCCCCTACCGATCGCGAGTTCCGAGGAGACATACAAGTCCCTCCCACCTCTCCCTCCCCTCCTTTAGGGAGAGTAAGATCATAATAAACATAAAAATGTCACTCCTCCGAGTGTGACCATCAGTCCGAAGACCCTTGCGCAAGCTCCTCCGCTGATGTGGGCCCCCGTGGGCTCCCCCGTGATCTCTGGGTCATGCGATTGCCTCCTTTCTTTCTCTGAGGCAGGCCGGGCAGTCTGTCTAATTGTAGCCAATTGGGAACCTCTACTGCATCCGTGCCCAGAAAACTGAAAAGTCCCTCCAACTCCTCCGGACGTTTCAGGAAGAATTGATCTCCACCATATCTGACAATGAGATGAAAAGGATGGCCCCATCTATACGTAGCTCCCTTCTCTTTGATCTTCTGCAGCACTGGCATAAGCTGACGTCTCATGTAGAGGGTCCGGGAGGAGACATCCGGAAAGAGCTTTATTTCTGACCCCTCGTAAGAGACAGTCCCATAGGCCCATGCATTTCTCAGAATGTCCTCCTTGTCAGTGTAGTAGTGTAATCTGCATAAGACATCATGTGGAAAGGCAGCATCTATGGGTCCCTGGTGAAACACCCGGTGAACTCTGTCAATTACATATATAGTGTCTGTTGTGCCTCCTGAGACCTTGTTGAAAATTGCACTCACTGTCTTGGAGAGTGCTGCTGTTGGAATATTTTCTGGTATGCCTTTCAGGCGGACATTATTTCGTCTTCCTCTGTTCTCCTGATCATCTAAGAGAATGGTAATATTTTGCACTTGCATTTTGGATTTAGAGAGATCTTGCTCTAATGCAGTAACCCTTTCAAACAGGGTAGACACATCTTTTTCCACTACAGCAGTGCGAGTGTTAATCATATCAATGTCTCCTCTAACTATAGATAATGCCCTTTCATGTGCAGCCTCCATCCTTGCTACTAGAGAGTCCAGATCATTCCTGGTAGGGAGAGCTGATAATAGCTGTAAAATGCGGTCTGTCTCTGCAGAGGCCATGATGGGGTTAATGCCCCGCAGGGCCTGCTCCCCTGCCTGTCGCCCAGGCCTTTTTGAGTTCCCAAGCTCACCAGTCAATTCCTTTTTTCTCAGAATGTACCCGACTGTTGATTTTGCTACGCCAAGCATGCCTGCTATCTCTCTGATGGATTTTTTCTTTTTTTTCAGCCTCAGGATGTTCTGCTTCACCTCAATTGAGAGTTCCTTAGACCGCATGTTGTCTGGTCACAGCAACAGCTTCCAAATGCAAAACCACACACCTGTAATCAACCCCAGACCTTTTAACTACTTCATTGATTACAGGTTAACGAGGGAGACACCTTCAGAGTTAATTGCAGCCCTTAGAGTCCCTTGTCCAATTACTTTTTGTCCCTTGAAAAAGAGGAGGCTATGCATTACAGAGCTATGATTCCTAAACCCTTTCTCCGATTTGGATGTGAAAACTCTCATATTGCAGCTGGGAAGCTGGGAGTGTGCACTTTCAGCCCATATTATATATATAATTGTATTTCTGAACATGTTTTTGTAAACAGCTAAAATAACAAAACTTGTGTCACTGTCCAAATATTTCTGGACCAAACTGTATATGTATATATATATATATATATATATATATATATATATTTATATACACATACGGTGTATATGTATATATATATATATATATATATATATATATATATATATATTTATATACACATACGGTGTATATGTATATATATATATATATATATATATATATATATATATATATATATATATATATATATATATATATATATGTGACACCCTGGACCCCAGGGGTCACAGGTAGCAACACCTACCACATTACACACACACCCCCATCCCTTGTGAGGACACAACAATCACCCGAAAGGGAGACCTGATGCCTCCTTCAGGGCCGGTAGGGCACACCAGGTGGGCGGAGCCAGGTGAAAAGGCACGCCCACCGAAGAGACTACTGTCCTGAGGCAGGAAATACAAAGGAGTTCTAGTCAGAGCGTGACAGTGAGAGGAGTGGAGTTGGAGAGCTGTTAGGGACCCGGGTAGGAGCCTGGGACCCTTGAACCGTCAGGCAGGCAGACGTTGGTGGCCGCCTGCAGGAGTACTGATACAGCAACCGGCGGAACCGTAGGGACCGGGCCAGGGTTGGAGCCCACCGGCCCTGAACCGGGGAGTCAACCGTGTACCGGAGCACCAGAAACCGGGTACTCAGACCCCGTCCTATCTTAGGAGCCACTGAGTATAGGCAAATTAACTGATTGCTGGCTGGACCTCACGGGTTCATCCTCACCCAAAGTCCCGAAAGAAGGCAAAAGCCCACCCATACCGGGTGAGAGCCAGCACCTGCGGGCAACCGAGGGCTCCTCCGGCAGCTCAACGCCGGGGAGCGGGCTACCATTGTCCAGGCAGGGGAGCCGAAAAACCACAATAGGAGGTGCAAGGTAAAGGGGCCACCATCAATCTCACAAGGGGACACAAGCAGCCGGCTGCGGGACCCGATCATACCCGAACTTTGGTTTACCAGTGACTCTGAGTGTGAATTAATCGTGAGTATACCAGTGCCATCCAGGCACGACACTACACCGCAGCATGGCACCCTGAATCCCGACAACTACACTGTCACCCAGTCCCCCACCGCGGACCCGGGACACATCGCCCCTACCTACGGAGGGGCTAACATCTAGGCTGCGGCCGCACCACCGATCCCGGACGAGCCCCCTTCATTCCAGCCGCAGCGGTGGTGCATCCCGTCACCACTACCCGTGGGTGGCATCACGACCCGTAGGACGACAACGCGGCCACTCCCGGCTGCGCGCCTCGTCCCACACCACCACCACCCCCACTGCCTCCTCTTAACAGAGCGATGTGGCCCCCAGTCCGGAGGCGTTCGTGCCACCGACAACCCGAACCCGGACCTCGAGCGGCTCGGCCCGAGCAGCGGAAAAGTGGCGGGCCCCTCTCAGGGCGGTACACATCGACTATTCTGGCGTCACAAACAGGATTCGGACAGTCCACTTACCTGTGGAAGTGCGCCTTAGAAGTATATGTCAGCGGAGGAGTGCTAGGAGAAAACCAAGGGGGAGGCGGGCGAGGAGCTGCCTGATGTAACCGAGAAGATAAAAAGGCATGGACTCCAGAACCCTGCACCATTCCGTTCCTGGACCCCGTCGGTGTAGAGGCAGCATGTCCGCCCCGTCCGAGCAGCCCGAGGGTTCAGAGCCCGCGCCCGGAACCGCGGCGTGGATGAGAGCCAGGACGGCGGAGATTTGTCAGTGCCACCGGAGTCAGATACGCCTCTTGATGGAGCAGTGGACCGCAGAGGTGGAGGCGCTGGCTGAGGTCGCCTGGGTGCACGAGATGGAAGCCGAGTTGGAGGAGTTGGTGAGTGACCCACGCCTCTATGCTCCATCGGGACCGGCCGCTGAGGCTGAGAGGCCCAGTCTGCCCCTAGCCCCTATGCGGTCTCCACCATCGCCCGTGGGAACCGCCGCTGCTGGTCTGCCTGGCCCGCTGCCCCCTGCCATGGCAGTGGGACCCGAAGCGCCAATACAGAAAAGCCTGAAGGTCGGGGTGGCTGAAGGAGCAGCCAGCCCAGAGGTTACGGCCGCTGATGACAACCCACTGGCTGCAGACGGAAAGATGGCCCCAGCGGCCCGCCGGGCTCAGAGGGGCGTGATGCCTGATCACGCAGAGACGTAAATCAGTGGCTCCGGTCCTGACACAGAACCGGTCTCAGGATCAGAGGATGCAAATGAGAGTCTCCTTGACGGCAGTGCCCCAGCGGCCACTTTCATCCCGCGACTCGGGGGAAATGGATACCGGATGGCCCTTTCCCACCAGGCCTGTTGCATGCTGGAAATGTTTGAAGCGGAGGTTGAATCCACGTCGGAGGAAAAGCTGGAGTAAGTTGGTAGCTAGTGATGAGCGAGTACTAAAAAGCTCGGGTGCTCGAAGCTCGGGCCGAGCCTCCCAAGATACTCGTGTACTCGGCCCGAGCAACGAGCCCAATGTTATCCTATGGGAGACCCGAGTATTTTTGTGAAATGACCACCGGCAGCATGTAGAAACCCTAAAAATGGCACAAAAGTCTCCGAAGAGTGCTCAAATGACATGGCAACAGCATGGGGAAGACCCCTTGAAGCATTTATCACTCAAAAGTCACAGCTGTGAACAATTTTGTCCGCGTTTTACGCCATTTTTACGGACTCACCAGAAAACCTTCCAAAATGACACCAAAATGAATTTTCATGGCAGAAATGTTAAGGGCACATACCCAATAGTGAGATAGAGCTAATGTATGTTACTTTTTGAGATCAATACATGAAAGATTTTACGTAAAACATTGTGTGGCACTCCGATGTCCCTGAGAAGAGACGTACATAAAGGCCTCTGAGTCTAATGTGCCCATTTTGAGGAACTGAGTCTTTGTAGTATTTTCCTTTGCCAGGGCAGTCCAAAATTTTGAGGTTCACCAATGACCCTGCATGCAGACGTGCATGAGGGCCTGTAAACCTGAAGTGCCCATTGGAAGGAAGTGGGTCTTTTGTAGTATAGCCCTTAGGCAGGGCAGCCAAAAATTGGGAGGCTCCACGTTGTCCCTGGATAGAGACGTGCATGAGGGCCTGTAAACCTGAAGTGCCCATTGGAAGGAAGTGGGTCTTTTGTAGTATAGCCCTTAGGCAGGGCAGCCAAAAATTGGGAGGCTCCACGTTGTCCCTGGATAGAGACGTGCATGAGGGCCTGTAAACCTGAAGTGCCCATTGGAAGGAAGTGGGTCTATTGTAGTATAGCCCTTAGGCAGGGCAGCCAAAAATTGGGAGGCTCCACGTTGTCCCTGGATAGAGACGTGCATGAGGGCCTGTAAACCTGAAGTGCCCATTGTAAGGAAGTGGGTCTATTGTAGTATAGCCCTTTGGCAGGGCAGCCAAAAATTGGGAGGCTCCACGTTGTCCCTGGATAGAGACGTGCATGAGGGCCTGTAAACCTGAAGTGCCCATTGGAAGGAAGTGGGTCTTTTGTAGTATAGCCCTTAGGCAGGGCAGCCAAAAATTGGGAGGCTCCACGTTGTCCCTGGATAGAGACGTGCATGAGGGCCCGTAAACCTGAAGTGCCCATTGGAAGGAAGTGGGTCTATTGTAGTATAGCCCTTAGGCAGGGCAGCCAAAAATTGGGAGGCTCCACGTTGTCCCTGGATAGAGACGTGCATGAGGGCTTGTAAACCTGAAGTGCCCATTGTAAGGAAGTGGGTCTATTGTAGTATAGCCCTTTGGCAGGGCAGCCAAAAATTGGGAGGCTCCACGTTGTCCCTGGATAGAGACGTGCATGAGGGCCTGTAACCTGAAGTGCCCATTGGAAGGAAGTGGGTCTTTTGTAGTATAGCCCTTAGGCAGGGCAGCCAAAAATTGGGAGGCTCCACGTTGTCCCTGGATATAGACGTGCATGAGGGCCTGTAAACCTGAAGTGCCCATTGGAAGGAAGTGGGTCTTTTGTAGTATAGCCCTTAGGCAGGGCAGCCAAAAATTGGGAGGCTCCACGTTGTCCCTGGATAGAGACGTGCATGAGGGCCTGTAAACCTGAAGTGCCCATTAGAAGGAAGTGGGTCTATTGTAGTATAGCCCTTAGGCAGGGCAGCCAAAAATTGGGAGGCTCCACGTTGTCCCTGCATAGAGACGTGCATGAGGGCCTCAAAACATTGTTCCCATTGCAAAGGAGCGGGTCTCCTGTCGTTGTAATGTCCATTCTGCAAAGAATGGGCGAAAAAATTTACCACTGGGGGTATACCTGAAACAAAGGCCTAACTCTTGTAACGGTCATCATGGTGGCGCATGAGGAGAAGAAGGAGCAGTCCAGCGATTATCCAAAGTCCAGAAGTGTGTACCCATGGGTGACTGGAGGTACATGGCAAATTCCCGTTACAAACTTTAAATTCCGCTCTCATTTGCTGGTGGTGTGGTGAAGTCTGGCCCAATCCAACCCTTGTTTATCTTGATCAGAGTCAGCCTGTCAGCATTTTCAGTTGACAGGCGGGTGCGTTTATCTGTAATGATTCCACCTGCGGCACTAAAAACACGCTCTGACAAAACGCTAGCGGCAGGGCAGGCCAGGACTTCCAAGGCGTAGAGAGCCAATTCATGCCACGTGTCCACCTTGGATACCCAATAATTGTAAGGCACAGAGGAATGTCGGAGTACAGTTGTTCGATCTGCAAGGTACTCCTTGAGCATCTGGGCAAACTTAGGATTTCTTGTGGCACTACCCCGCACCTCAGGGGCTGTGGTACGTGAGGGGCTGAGAAAACTGTCCCACATCTTAAAGACTGTTCCCCTACCTCTGGCTGATTGGACTTGTGCCTCTCTCGGCTGTACGCCTTGGTTGTCCACTGATTCATGACCTATGCCGCTAGCGTTTTGTGAGGGGAATGCTTTGCCTACTTCCGTGACTATGGCCTTCCGGAACTGCTGCATTTTGGTTGACCTCTCCGCCTCGGGAATAAGAGACATAAAGTTCTCCTTGTAGCGTGGGTCTAACAGTGTTACCAACCAGTAATGATTGTCGGCCAAGATGTTCTTAACGCGAGGGTCACGAGACAGGCAGCTTACCATAAAGTCAGCCATGTGCGCCAGACTCTTAACAGCCAGGACTTCAGTAGCCTGACCAATACGTTGACTGAACATGCTGTCCTCCTCCTCCTCCTCCTCCTCCTCCTCCTCCTCCTCATCTACCCTGTCCTCTGGCCAGCCACGCTGAACCGAGGATATGACTGGTGTGCATGTCATATCCTCAATTTGGCCGGAGATTTGCTCCATGTCTTCATCCTCCTCCTCGTCATAGTCCTCCACTGCACGTTGTGATGAGACGAGGCTGGGCTGTGTGTTATCACCCACACCCACTACTGTTTCTTGCTGCAACTCATCGCGCTCCGCCTGCAATGCATCATGTTTGGTTTTTAGCAGAGACCGTTTTAGAAGGCAGAGTAGCGGTATGGTGACGCTAATAATGGCGTCATCACCACTCACCATCTTGGTGGAGTCCTCAAAGTTTTGGAGGATGGTACATAGGTCGGACATCCATCTCCACTCCTCAGGTGTTATGTGTGGAGTTTGACCCATTTCCCGACGGCTTAGGTGATGCAGGTACTCAACAACTGCCCTCTTCTGCTCACATATCCTGACCAACATGTGCAGAGTTGAATTCCAACGCGTGGGGACATCACACACCAGTCTGTGAGCCGGAAGATGCAAACTGCGCTGAAAGCCGGCAAGGCCGGCTGAAGCAGTAGGTGACTGTCGAAAATGTGCAGACAGGCGGCGAACTTTTACCAGCAGATCAGACAGCTCTGGGTATGACTTTAGAAACCGCTGAACCACGAGGTTGAGCACATGGGCCACGCATGGAACATGTGTCAGCTGGCCTCGCCTCAAAGCCGCCACCAGGTTCCGGCCATTGTCACACACGACCTTTCCTGGCTTTAGGTTCAGAGGTGTGAGCCAGTGATCTGCCTGCTGTTTCAGAGCTGTCCACAGCTCTTCTGCATTGTGGGGTTTGTCACCTATGCAGATTAGCTTCAGCACAGCCTGTTGCCGCTTCGCCGAGGCAGTGCTGCAGTGCTTCCAGCTTGGGACTGGTGTGGAGGGTACAGTGGATGAGGATGTGCAGGAGGAGGAGGAGGCTGAAGAGCATGACATTCCGGAGCTGTAGAGTGTGGGTGAAACACTGACTGAGGTAGGGCCTGCAAACCTTGGTGTGGGAAGGACGTGTTCCGTCCCTCGCTCAGACTGGGTCCCAGCTTCCACAATATTAACCCAGTGTGCCGTCAACGATATGTAGCGGCCTTGCCCACAAGCACTTGTCCATGTGTCTGTGGTTAGGTGGACTTTGGGTGAAACAGCGTTGTTCAGGGCACGTGTGATGTTTTGTGACATGTGGTTATGCAACGCGGGGACGGCACACCGGGAGAAATAGTGTCGGCTGGGGACCGAGTAACGTGGGACAGCTGCCGCCATCAGGTCGCGGAATGCTTCTGTCTCCACCAGCCTAAAAGGCAACATTTCCAGCGCAAGCAGTCGCGAAATGTTAGCATTTAGAACTGTGGCATGTGGGGTGTTGGCAGTGTATTTGCGCCTGCGTTCAAAGGTTTGCTGAATGGATAACTGAACGCTGTGCTGGGACAAGGACATGCTTGATGATGGTGTTATTTCTGCGTAGGCAACTGCAGGACCGGAGGAGGCTTGTTCGCAGGCAGCATGGACAGGGGATTGGCTCGCATGCACAACCAGCGAAGACGTAGCAGTGACATTAGCAAGCACTGCTCCTCAACTCTGTTGTACTTCCCACAAAGTCGGGGGCTTGGCTGACATGTGCCTGATCATGCTGGTGGTGGTCAGGCTGCTAGTTTTGGTACCCCTGCTGATGCTGGCACGGTACGTGTTGCAAATGGCCTTTTTAGAATCATCTGGATCCAACTTAAAAAACTGCCAGACTCGGGAAGACCTAACATTTGTACAGGCACCTTGAGTCGTGTTGTTGTTCCGGGGAACGGTTGCCTGACTTCTGCCTGGAGCCACCACCCTGCTTCTTACTGCCTGTTGGGATGCTACGCCTCCCTCCCCCTGTGCACTGCTGTCCTCGCTCTGCATATCCTCCTGCCAGGTTGGGTCAGTTACTGGATCATCCACCACGTTGTCTTCCTCTTCCGCACCCTGCTCCTCCTCCTGACTTCGTGACAATTGTGTCTCATCATCGTCCACCCCTTGTTGAGACACGTTGCCAACTTCGTGAGAACGTGGCTGCTCAAATATTTGGCCATCTGTACATACGATCTCCTCATGACCCACTTCAACATGAGCTGGCGAGAGGCCAGAATGTGCGAATGGAAACGTGAACAGCTCTTCCGAGTGTCCAAGTGTGGGATCATTAATGTCCGAGGACGTGTACTCAGCCTTGTGGTAGGAAGGAGGATCAGGTTCTGAAATGTGCGGTGCAGTATCACGGCTACTGACACTTGACCGTGTGGAAGACAGAGTGTTTGTGGTGGTGCCAATCTGACTGGAAGCATTATCCGCTATCCAACTAACAACCTGTTGACACTGGTCTTGGTTCAAGAGCGGTGTACTGCTGCGGTCCCCAAGAATTTGGGACAGGACGTGCGAGCGACTAGATGTGGCCCTTTGTTGTGGCAAAATTAGAGCTTGCCCACGACCTCGGCCTCTGCCTGCACCACCATCACGTCCACTTCCTTGTTCCTTGCCAACGCCCTTGCGCATTTTGCAATGCTGTGCTGACGTGTATTCACTAGACTTGGGCGTTATATCAAAGTTTGTGCAAATCGTGCACCTGTATGCTGCCACCGACAGGCACACACGTGCGGTTTTTAAATGCAAGCACGGACGCACTAAGAACCTAACACAGGTTTTAGGAGCAAAAATTAAGAACTCTGACACTATCAGCCACTGCTGACTGACGTGTATTATACACTACACTTGTGCGTTATATAATATTTTTGTAAAAACGCACACAAGTGCACCTGCACGCTGCCACCGACAGGCACACACGTGCGGTTTTTAAATGCAAGCACGGACGCACTAAGAACCTAACACAGGTTTTAGGAGCAAAAATTAAGAACTCTGACACTATCAGCCACTGCTGACTGACGTGTATTATACACTACACTTGTGCGTTATATAATATTTTTGTAAAAACGCACACAAGTGCACCTGTACGCTGCCACCGACAGGCACACACGTGCGGTTTTTAAATGCAAGCACGGACGCACTAAGAACCTAACACAGGTTTTAGGAGCAAAAATTAAGAACTCTGACACTATCAGCCACTGCTGACTGACGTGTATTATACACTACAATTGTGCGTTATATAATATTTTTGTAAAAACGCACACAAGTGCACCTGTACGCTGCCACCGACAGGCACACACGTGCGGTTTTTAAATGCAAGCACGGACGCACTAAGAACCTAACAGGTTTTAGGAGCGACAATTGCTGAGAAGTCTGACACTATCAGGACTGTTTTAGACTGTGTACACCAGCCACAGATATGATGAAGGCTGGTATACGGTCACCACTAGGAATGGCTATATACCCTGCCTGCCTGCCTGCCTGCCTGCCTGTATACTGCTACAATAGTCCTGACAAGGACTCTTTTGGTCACTAGCCTGTATTCCAACCTGGCTATACCCTGCCTGTATACAGCAACAATAGTCCTGAGAAGGACTCTGCTACTGTACTCCGACCTGGCTATACCCTGCCTGCCTGTATACAACTAGAATAGTCCTGAGAGAAGGACTTTTGGCCAAACTGTTTGCAGCCCTGATACGGAAATAGCTATAAAGGGCCGCAAAACTTTCCCTGAAGCAGCGACACTCTCCCTGCACTGACTGTCTGGATAGCTGTGAGCAGAGCACAGCACGCCCGCCGGTATAAAGGCTCGGTCACGCTGTGCAGGCCGGCCAATCACTGCAATTCCACAACTAACAGGGCTGTGGCATTGCAGTGGTCTGCCAGCCAATCCCTGCATGAGGGCTGGCTCTCAAAAGAGCGCCAACATGCAGGGATGAAGACCACGAGTACAGCACGAGTATCGCGAGATTACTCGGTCCCCGCCGAGTAGACCGAGTACAGTGATACTCGTGCGAGTACCGAGTAGTAACAAGCATGCTCGCTCATCACTATTGGTAGCCCGTTAGCTACAAAAGGACCCGTCCCCGTTGGGACTTGTGTTTGAAACCCCGTTGATAACCCTGTTGCGTGAGTGACTGCTCATGGACAAGGCCGTGGACTTGCCGGCCACCCAAAAATTTTTGGGCATGTAAATATTGCCCTATCTGCCCCTTTAACATGCCTTCCCGTTCCGTTAGCCTCCGGAGAGGCAGATTGGAGGTAGGACTCGCAGCAGAGCAGGCTGGGGTCCGGTCACCACTGGGACCGGTGACCATCCTCCGTGGAGCCCTTTGACAATTGCCGGGTGCGCCGCACCGTACCTGTTCCCGTCTGGATGATCTGGCCATGTTCCTGTTTCCGAACTGGGGAAAAGGGGTGCTGCCCATTTTTTAGGGGCAGCATCAAGGCTAGGTTGTTTGGGTGGAAAAGGCGGAAGGGCATGAACCCGTTCCGTTAATAAAGTTATGCAACATTAAAGTAAAATGCCTCCCATTATGGGAAGACCTGCAGAAATCATATATTGTACAAATGTTATTATAATTGTAAATGTTCCTGTTTTACCGTTTTTTTCCAGTTAAAAAAAGAAAAATAAAACGGAGTTGGTCGGGCAGCCTATGGACGGTCTGCATTAAACCAAGGGGGAATGTGACGCCCTGGACCCCAGAAGACACAGGTAACAACACCTACCACATTACACACATACCCCCATCCCTTGTGAGGACACAACAGTCACCGGAAAGGGAGACCTGATGCCTCCCTCAAGGCCGGTAGGGCACACCAGGTGGGCGGAGCCAGGCGGAAAGGCACGCCCACTGAGGAGACTACTGTTCTAAGGCAGGAAATACAAAGGAGTTCTAGTCAGAGCGTGACAGTGAGAGGAGTGGAGTTGTAGAGCTGTCAAGGACCCAGGTAGAAGCCTGGGACCCTTGAACCGTCAGGCAGGCAGACGTTGGTGGCCGCCTGCAGGAGTACCGATACAGCAACCGGCGGAACCGTAGGGACCGGGCCAGGGTTGGAGCCCACCGGCCCTGAACCGGGGAGTCAACCGTGTACCGGAGCACTAGAAACCGGGTACTCAGACCCCGTCCTATCTTAGGAGCCACTGAGTATAGGCAAATTAACTGATTGCTGGCTGGACCTCACGGGTTCATCCTCACCCAAAGTCCCGAAAGAAGGCAAAAGCCCACCGATACCGGGTGAAAGCCACCCCCAAGGGCCAAACATTCGACGGGCCAGCGCCTGCGGGCAACCGAGGGCTCCTCCAGCAGCTCAACTCCGGGGAGCGGGCTACCGCTGTCCAGGCAGGGGAGCCGAAAAACCACAACAAGAGGTGCAAGGGAAAGGGGCCACCATCAATTTCACAAGGGGACACAAACAGCCGGCTGCGGGACCCGACCATACCCGAACTTTTGTTTACCAGTGACTCTGAGTGTGAATTAATCGTGAGTACACCAGTGCCATCCGGGCACGACACTGCACCGCAGCACGGCACCCTGCACCCCGACAACTACACCGTCACCCAGTCCCCCACCGGGGCCCCGGGACACACCGCCCCTACCCATGGAGGGGCTAACATCTAGGCTGCGGCCAGAACACCGATCCAGGATGAGCCCCCTTCACTCCAGCCGCAGCTGTGGTGCATCCCGTCACCACGACCCGTGGGTTGCATCACGACCCGTAGGACGACGACGCGGCCCCTCCCGGCTGCGCGCCTCGTCCCACACCACCACCACCCCCACTGCCTCCCCTTAACAGAGCGACGTGGCCCCCAGTCCGGAGGCGCTCGTGCCACCGACAACCCGAGCCCATACCTCGAGCGGCTCGGCCCGAGCAGCAGAGAAGCAGTCGGGCCCCTCTCAGGGCTGTACATATATGATATATATATATATATATATATATATATACATTTAAATATATGTATATATATATATATATATATATATATATATATATATTTATGCACATATATATATATATATTTATATATTTATGCACATGTATATATATATATATATATATATATATATATATATAGATAGATAGATAGATAGATAGATAGATAGATAGATATAAATACATATTTTACTCAAATATAATAAAAAATTGTTAGATTATCAAACTGTGATTTTTGTTTTTTACCAAACAGATGTTAACATAGCAATGGAAAAAATAGTGTACGTTAAGCCGTTAAGATTGCAATGATATCATCTTACCACAATGGGGGAGTGCTTTGTGGAGAAAAAATATAGGCGACGTTCTGTGCTTATTGTGGCCTACAGATCTAGAGGAAAACCTGCATTCTATCCAAAAGATGATGATAGTGTAATAAATGGAGACAACTTCTCATGCCTCTGATGACATTGTGATCTCCATAACTTACAAGTATAAAGGGAAGTTGCAGAGTGCCCTCTAGTGATAATCAGGAGTATGACACTGACTGTGCTGGAATGCTGAGCCTCCGCTCTGTGCTGGAGGACAGTTCAGCTCCATTAGGTCTAGTTTAGGATTCACATAGTATTGATTTCAGATGAAGGACAAAATGCAATCCAAGAAAAATAACATTTTATTAATGCCATCTGCTCAGTGCAAAACCCTCATATATTTATCTGAAAGGACAAGGGCTCCTTCCCAGATTAAAATCTGTTACTGAAAGGTTTGCTCAAAATCTGTTAAAAGTCTGAAAATTCCCATTTCCCCCACTAATGAATCAGATGCTGTTTTTGGCTGCAGTTATAAAACATTACTGTAACTGCTGCCTACGACATCTGTAATTGATATTCTTCTTTATCACTTTCTTCTCCCCTTGTGATTATGTTATGATAATATGATCCTCCCATGAAAGTGGAGAATTCAGGGCATGAGACAAAGCTAGGCTCCATTACTCACTTGTATTCAGTCCAGAAATCCAAAAACATATTCTGTACCTTCATAAACCGGTACAACCCGAAGAGTTCACATTGAGGGTTTGCAGCATTTCTTCAGCAGGAAAAATCAGAGTGTTGGCAGCGAAAACCCTTAGTAAAACACGTGTATTTTATATGCAATTTGCATGTGTTTTTTCACTACTTATTTGAATGAATAAAAAGCGGAAAGAATTGATTTGCTGCAAATTTTAATTATGAAAATCTGCGAGAGAAAAATAAGAATCATCCCAGAAATCTCATTCACTTTCCTGGTACTATAAAACACTGATTTTTTTTTCATCAGCAAGAAACGGACGAGCACAAAAAAAAAAAACGCAACGTGTGAACAAGCTTCAATTTATTCATATGATTGATTTCCCTTCGCTTTTGTTACACCAACTTCTCGTCTAACAATGTACAGATATTATCATCTCCATCTCATCACGCCAAATGAAGTTCGAAATCTCATTTTTACAACTCAGACATATCAACTAGGGACAGTTTTTGAAGAACCTCCTGACTGCACAACACAACTGGATTTTCTAGGACCCCATTGTTCATGCTCCCTCCCTATACCGAGCAATCACATGAGATTGTGTGCAGAGGAGGATGCACTGTCAGTGCTTTTTGGAAATACAGCGATCAGGAAGGCAGAGATGTTTCCACTTCACTATTTCCATTCCTTTCCCTTCCCTATTTCCCTGGCTTTGTTTATTATATGTTAATTACTCATGTGTATTATTGTCTCCTTTCACCCCCAAAAATTTAGTAAAAATATTTTAAAGAGGAAGGAAGAGATGGTTATAAACCAATAAACCAACTCTACCTTCTCTATGGGGAGTCTGGCTGTGTCTGTGCAGCTGTTATCCTATATAGTGACATTTTAAATCATTAGACAATAAAATACAGACCACGTGTATGTTAACGGTCTATGGATGGTTAATAGGAATGATCGAATACCTCAAATATTCAGTTTTGCAAATATTTGGCAAATAGGTGGCCACTATTCGTCTATTCGTGAATATTCGATGCGCAATGTAAGTCTATGGGAAACCCGAATAACAACTATTCAGAACTATTCGAGCTTCCCATAGACTTACATTATGCATCGAATATTCGCATAGCGGCGACCTATTCATCGGATATTCGCGAAGCCGAAAATTTGAGGCATTCGATAATCCCTAATGGTTAACCTATCAGTATGTAATTGCAGGATTGGGCACTGAGAAGCCCCTGTGTTTTTGTATGCCAAAACCAGGAGTGGGTAAAAAATACAGAAGTGGTGCCTGGGTTTCTATTATACCTTTCCTCTGAGTGTTCCACTCCTGTTTTTGGCTTAGATATACTGAGATAAAAAACTCACCAAGTACTCAATATGTGCACGTGATCTAAATATATGTAGTATTATGGAACTCAAAATCAGGAAAATCAGCTAAAATCTTTAAGAACAATCTGCAAGTTGCAAAAAACAAAAATTACATTTTGCACCAATTTTAACCAGAATAACAGAACAGAAAACATATTTTTTAGGTTAAAGTTAAAGTTTATGCCCTTAAACTAGAGAATTATGTCTCACAAAATACCGTCACCTGAGGAACCTGAAGGCCGAACACCGAATACCGTTGCCAGAGGATCCTGAAGACCGACTACTATCACCAGAGGAACCTAAAGTTCCCCAAAGAATGCCAGGCTCAAATGGTCAAGCATTGAAGAAAGAATGTATGCTCTTGCACAGAATCTGAGTTAGCTATCCCATTGCCTTCTGTGGAAACTTACGGTATCAAATGAGGACTTAGGCTGCACCTCAGAGGGCAGAGGCAGCAATCCGGTATTGTAAGTGGAATTACTCCACAATTTAGACTTGTGCCCTAGTGGATAGTGTCTCTGATCCCGTTATGGCCGGTAGTCTGTTTAGTAGTATTGTGTATATAAGCAGATGATAGTGACAAATAGAGTGACACTGATGCATCTCTGATAGAAGGATTTAAATTTAATTAACGATATCGGTGAATGCTACCTTGTGGAAGGAATTATATATATACACCGTGCAAACAATACTGTGATTGCATTTCATATACTACTGTTGCTGATTTATCCACTGTCAAATAATTTGATTTGTCACTTTGTAAGATTTGGAGCACCATATGTAGAGAATATGGAGTTTCTTAGGCTTTAGGTATCTATGGTACATAGACTACTAATTTGCAGTTGGCATGAACCATTATAGTAAGTGTGAGCTAGTCATGCAGTGAGTAATGAAGAGTGCTGAGACCCCAACAAACCCTAAACTAATCGTCCCATGTAATGAAAAACCACACTCAGGTATATAAAACAGAACTCTCTTTATTTCGAGATTTAATAACCAAATTTCATCTTTTAGTGGATGGTGGTCGGTCACAGCATGTAATACTAAGATAAATAAACCACAGTAAGCCAGTACAAAGTGTTATGCCGCCGCTGAACTCTCAGCACACGTAGCTTTCATACAAAAAACTGTTGTGAATGTCGTCTGTGTGGGTGCTGTCTTGAAGCTCCCGCTGGTTGCCAGGAATGGTAGTGGAGCTGAATCTGAGCCTGTGACTCAGACGGGTGTCGTGTTAATTGGGAATTAGGGAAGTCCTCTTGTAGACAAGTCTGGCCTATATAGGAGAGCACTTTTTGCCATGCTGGTGCTAGTTATAATTGTATATTCCTCAGTCTCTCTTCCTGGCTTGGAGTTTTCTCCTTCCCTGTTTCCCTAGCAAGACCTCTGCAGATAAGTTCTCAGTTTTTTCCTTGCTTCCTGGTTTACACCTTAGGGTGGTTGTTTTTCCTTGTTTTGCTTTGTATCTGTTTCCTTGCAGGTGAAGTTTGGTTTCTCTTGTGTTGTGAGCATGGAGGTCCCTCCTTTGCTAGCTCTCCTGCATGAAAAGGGTTTTTCTCCCTGCCTAATTTGATTATTTGCTCTTCTGTAGTTTGTGTTCTTTTTGGTATTTTGTTCTCCCATTATTTACAGGAGTTCCTGATATAGTGGGGGTGAGGTCGTTCGACCTCCAGGGCCATTTTTACTATCAGGAGTTTGGTATTTTTCTACAGGGATTTTGTACTGACCACAATCAGTTTCCTTTCCTTTTCTTTGTATCAAGTTAGTTGGGCCTCGCCTTTGCGAAATCTATTTTTCCAATCTGTATATTGTGTTTTCATATATCACCGTAATCTTTGTAGGTGGGGGGCTACCTACTCCTTTGGGGACTACTCTGAGGCAAGGTAGATTTTCTTATTTCTTTCTGTGAGGTGTAGCTAGTTTCTCAGGCTGTGACAAGGCGTATAGGCTTTTAGGAATACTCCACGGCTCCTTCTAGTGTGGTCTGATAGTTAGGGGATTGCAGTCAGCCCAGGTTCCAACTATTCCTGTTTTCTTGGTGTTTTTTCACCATTGGGAGTTTTTTGTAATCTTCCACGGTTACCAGATCATAACAAAAAAACATCAACACTGTTAAATTGACGATTGCTGTGACTTAATACAACACATACATGTGAAAGACTGAAGGAGGGAGGGATGGAGAGCAAGACTCCAGGTCTCAAAAGTGAGGAGAGACAGGAAGAAGCAGGACAGGTTTATATACGGGAGGAAGGCAGGAGGAAGAGCAGAATTATTGGCTGCAACAAAACAGGGAGGAGGTAGAAATTACATGGGATGACCAGATTAACTCTTTACAATGGGGCACAGCAGTTAGGGTGCACCCAGTCAAATACTAAGGTGCCCCACAGAATCAGCACCTTTTTATTTTTTTTTCCATCTGAGTAATGACTGAGGTGTATTTTATGGAATACACTATGTGCTCTTTGATTAGTTGAGGTTATCACCCACATCAGGTACCTTGGCTAACCCCAAGCATTGCTGTTGCATCTAATCAATGTGACAGAATAGCCATACAGTTGGCCAGCTAAAAGGTGCAAGAGCCCAATAACTAGAGGGAAATAATACACAGGCTCTGCTGTAATTGCATTTCTGCTGTATCCTAATCCTTGACACAGTTCTGATTCATTGTAAATGGGATCAAGCAAAGTACATTGCTCTCCTTCCCAACCGCATGCGATGCTGAAGGCGCCCACCGTGTTTACAGTAAACCAATGTCATCCACCCTAACGCCGTTTGATTTACTTTCCCTAGTGAGATGCCTAAACTGTTTTCTGTTTCATTTGCTGGGATTACCATCTGAATGTAAGCAACGTCCAACCTTCCCATATCATAATCCAATTAATATAATCACGTTTAGCGCATCAGGGGAAATGACATTCTAAAGGTAATTTATGTATAGCAATGCCACCCAGCCCCCTCCTGCACCTGCTGAGTGGAGGATCTTTGTTCAGCTATTCAATTATTATGCAAGACAGGATGAAAAAAAAATCCCCGGTGTGAATTTTCTATATAAACCTGTCATATAACAAAGGGGATCACTGATTTTTTAGTGCTAGCATCTCACGGAGGTCAACGGCGCACCACAAATATGTAATGTAATATATATTTAATACAGAGTGCCTATTATATGATGGCTGACAGAATATTATACGGTTATATTTGGCTTACAAATTCCAATATTGGCTTGGAACTTGACTGTATGTGTAATAGAACAAGAATCTTATCATTTTGTATGATTACTTGACTGCACTTGAAAGAAAGAATAATGGTAATTCCCCACCTTCGCTGCTAAGGATTGGAGTCCTATAAGGCTTCATTCAGATGAGTCGTTTATCATGTGCACAAAAAAATGTTAGAAATATCATCAGTGTTTTGGATCTAAATTTCATCAGTGTATGGTAAGCGGGTCCATTTTAGGCCCCCTTTTCACATCAATGATTCTGTTACGTATGACGTCCATTTTCATACGTAACAGAGACACGGACATATGAAGACCCACTAAAATCATTGGGTCTACACACACATCAGTGTTTTCACAAGGACTGTATGAGTGTCCGTATGGAGCATATGCATGTCTGTGTGTTCCACACGGAGACAAGTCTGTTTTTCTTCGGCAGCACTGATGTCATATGAACCACACACTGATATGATCTGTGTGACATCAGTGTGACACATACCAGAGAACACACATGTCTTTGAAATAAAATGATTTTCTATACTCACCTGTCTCCAGCGCTGCTGTATTTTGCGCTGCTGTCAATTGCTTCTGGGTCCCACTCATTATATTCATTTCATAATCACTGCAACACGGACCCGGAAGCAGCAGCACGAGAAACAGCAGCACCACAGACAGCAGCACCGGAGACAGGTAAGTACAGAAATTTATGCTATCCATGTGGTTTCTGGATGTCATACGGATAGCACAGGGACAGCACACATGTGCCAAAATCACAGCACACAGATGGGCCATAAGCATCTTCAAAACGACCATGCAGAACACAAACATGTTTTAAGTTTTTCATAAGTGTTTTTCACGTATGTACATATAAATACTCTGCAGCCCGCTTAATCCACCTCTCCCCTCGCTACTCCCCAGCCTCGCCACTCTGCCAATCCCTTCACTGGCTTCCCATCGCCCAACGACTCCAGTTCAAAACATTAACCATGACATACAAAGCCATGCACAACCTGTCTCCTCCCTACATCTGTGACCTAGTCTCCCAGTACCTACCTGCACGCAACCTTAGATCCTCACAAGATCTCCTTCTCTGCTCCTCTCTTATCTCCTCTTCGCACAATCGTGTACAAGATTTCTCCCGTGCATCCCCCATACTCTGGAACGCTCTACCTCAGCACATCAGACTCTCCCCTACCGTGGAAAGCTTCAAGAGGAACCTCAAGACCCACCTCTTCCAACAAGCCTACAACCTACAATAGCCCTCAGCCCAGTAGACCACTGCGCAACCAGCTCTGTCCTCACCTATTGTACCATCACCCATTCCCTGTAGACTGTGAGCCCTCGCGGGCAGGGTCCTCTCTCCTCCTATACCAGTCTGTCTTGTACTGTTAATGATTGTTGTACGTATACCCTCTTTCACTTGTAAAGCGCCATGGAATAAATGGCGCTATAATAATAAATAATAATAATAATAATAATAATAATAAATAAAAAAGTCTCAAAGCTTCTCATTTTCTTTACAATATTAATCATGGACAGCACACAGATTATACACTGATGCCATCTGTGTGCTGTTCATGATTTTCACATACCCTTAGATTTATAAGGGTGATTTTCACCTGTGATGCTGATCAATAATGGAAATGTGTCCATGATGTTGATTTTGCGGACACACAGTCAGCAAAAAATACAGATGTGAATTGTATCATAATGGAGACCTTGTACCATGTGAAAACTACGGATAGAACACACACGTGAAAACGTACGACTGAATAACGCCTAGATAATTATTTGCATTACACAAACTCTTCTCTTTCAGATTATAGCCACAATGGGTAAAATGAGGCTAAGCTCACAAGGAGGTCGCACTTATACCCAGAAGACTAAAGGGACTCAGAAGGTTCATTATACTATTTAAGGGGTTTTCTCAAGTACAAAGTTCATTTTAAAGTTGGTTTTAATCAATAAATCTTGGAATAATAATAAGTTTCACAATTAGATGAGTTTAAAAAAAATGTTCCTGGGCCAAGATAATCTTGAAAATGTGTAATAGAGCAGGACACCAGACAATACACTGAAGTGACATGTCACAGTGACTGTGGGGGAACATTTTCATCTGCTGGTCAAAAAACACAGCTGGAACTAAAAAGTGGAATGTATGTTTGCCTGAGAGAAGAATTTAGAGGAGACACTGGGTCAGGTGACGGTTGTTTCGCAGTTGCAAAATTTAAAAGGCATGGCCAAGACAAGGAGGGGAGAAATTGGCTTCAGATCCTGCACCAGGAAGGATGTATGGCCCTGAAGTGGGCTGATAGACCCACAGCCACAGAATAGTACAAGAGCTGTCATATCCCAGAGTTAAGTGGAAGTTCATGGCTACCACTACTGAAGGAACCCGAAAACCAAATAACGCATACCGTCGTCTGAGGAACCCAAAGAACAAAAACTGAATATCGTTGCCAGAAGATCCTGAATAACGAATACAGTAAGTCTCCACAGAAAGCAGCGGCCCGGCTCAATTGAATTATGCACCAAGGCGTACATTCTGTCTTTGTTGCTTGACTGTCAGCCTCTGGTATTCAGTGTTTGGATTTCAGCTCCCTCTAGTGATGGTATTCAGTCTTTGGGTCACTATCTGTGTGGCGCCCCTGAGGTATCAGGTGCCACAGGGTATTGCATCCAGTAACAGGTGCAGTGCTAACCTCAGGTTCCTGGAAGACCAATGCCAGTAACCACCAGTAAACACACACAAATCAACCCTTTGTCCCAGACTGGGTAACAGGCTGGAGACGAACCCGATTGATAGCCACCTATAGTGGAGGCTCATCCAACCCGCTAGTCAGAAACCTGGGAGGGGGAGGGACCAGTGAGTGTAGTAGGCAGTTGACAGAAGACAGACATCTTGGGAAGAAGTCTGAAGTTGGAGTGCAGACGGATAGAAAGTGTGGAGTGACTTGTTGGGCTAAAAGAGTACAGTCGCCGGGAGAGTACGGTGTAAACACAGCGGTAGAGAGAGACTCTTCAAGCGCATATGATAAATCTACCCAGTGAGGGAATCATCAAGGTTGCTCACCAACGTTAGTGTCCGGGGCACAGCAGCAAAGAGGGAAGCCAGGGAGCTGAAACAGAGGTCCAACCCAAGAGAGGTTCAAGCTGCCTGCTATATTGGCTAAGACAACTATAAAGCGGGAGAGAAAAGGCGCAGTAGGGTCTTACCCGGTTTACTGGGTGAAAGTAATAAGGAAGAGGTGCACTCACCTGATCGGGTTGTGCCAGTCACAACTCCTTCCATGGCATAAGTGAGTGCCTGAGCGGTCCAGCAGCAGCCCTGTTGCAAAGTGGATCATCAAAAGGGGAACTGGAGAAAAACAGGTTTCTTTGCTGCGCTGAAGACCATGAACATCGATGTCAGATAAACAATTCTTTTATTTCATTCCTACGCGTTTCGGAGACCCCAACTGTCTCCTTCTTCAGGGAAAGGAACGCGTAGGAATGAAATAAAAGAATTGTTTATCTGACATCGATGTTCATGGTCTTCAGCGCGGCAAAGAAACCTGTTTTTCTCCAGTTCCCCTTTTGATGATCCATATTGGCTAAGACTGAGACAACAGGAGGGGACCCCAAAATGCTTCAGGCTACAGGGACCCACCAATTACACACGGGTGCATGGAAGTAAAGCTCACCAGGTCACAAAACCGGCATTGGGACAAAAGGAATACCAGATTAACTGAGGCCCAGATTGATAGAGACCAGCACCAGCCGGGTTGCAGCTACTCAGAACCAGTGAGTAAAGAACAAGTTAAACCACAGCTCTTGTGTTGTCTGAATTATTCCTGTACCTGTTGCATCAGCCTTCCCCCAGACCACAACAACCATTATCCTCCCCTGGGGCTCAGCTCTACTTGCGGAGAGCCATAACATCCAAGCTGATCAATACACCAGCCCCAGCAGTGAGAGACTTTGCAGCGGCGGCTTTCCTCACCTAACCGCATACCGCAAGAGGGGTCACGAAAACATCCCATTATTTTTGTTTTTCCTTAACCCCCTTTTTAAGCGACCCCCCAGGGTCACGGAATTGGGCATCGGCCAGCCCCGAGCCATGTCCCTGTGATACAAAACCCGGGACCGAGTACCCCATAGCCCTGGGGTGTGTCATCTATATACTTTTTTACTTCGTCTCTTGCTCAGGAGATGTGGTATGATCAGACCATGTTCTGTGCACCATCACACCATCAGAAACAACCATTACACAGTTTTCCACATTACTATTCCAAGATCTATTAATTACGGTAAAAGAAACACCTTTAACCCCTTAAACCCGAAGCCTGTTTTCACCTTCATGACCAAGCCAAATTTTACATTTCTGACCAATGTCCCTTTTTTCGTTCATCATAACTCTGAAACGCTTCAACAGATGCCAGTAATTTTGAGATTATTTTTAGTGACACATTGTACTTTATGACAGTGGTAAATTTAGATCAACAATGTTTAAGTTTATTTGTAAAAATATTAGAATTTTGGAGAAAAAAAAATAAAATTTTGGCAATTTTCAAACTTAATTTTTATGAACTTAAATAAGAGAATTATTTGTCACAAAATACTGTCACTTGAGGAACCTGAAGGCGAAACACTGAATGCTGTCACCAGAGAAATCCGAAGACCGGCGACTACTATCACCAGAGGAGCCCAAAGTCCGGACATTGAAAGCCAGGCACTGATTGTTAAAAACTGAAGATAGAACGTATGCCCTTGCACAG
The DNA here is from genome assembly GCF_048569485.1 of Anomaloglossus baeobatrachus. NCBI lineage: Eukaryota > Metazoa > Chordata > Amphibia > Anura > Aromobatidae > Anomaloglossus > Anomaloglossus baeobatrachus. The sequence continues at coordinate 586,725,953 of NC_134355.1, forward strand.
AATATGAGTTAGCCAGGCCAATTGTTTTCCGCAGAAACTTATGGCATTAAATGAGGACTAAGGGGTACTTTGCACGCTGCGACATCGCAAGCAGATGCTGCGATGCCAAGCGCGATAGTCCCCGCCACCGTCGCGGCTGCGATATCGTTGTGATAGTTGCCGTAGCGAACATTATCGCTACGGCAGCTTCACATAGACTCACCCGCCCTGCAACGTCACTCTGGCCGGTGACCCGTCTCCTTATTAAGGGGGCGGGTCGTGCGGCATCACTGCAACGTCACACGGCAGGCAGCCAATAGGAGCAGAGGGGCGGAGATGAGCGGGATGTAAACATCCCGCCCACCTTCTCCCTTCCGCATATCCTACGGGAGCCGCGGTGACGCCGGTAGGAGATGTTCCTTGCTCCTGCGACTTCACACACAGCGATGTGTGCTACCGCAGGAGCGAGGAACAACATTGGACCGTCGCATCAGCGTAATTATGGATTACGCCGACGCTGCACCGATGATACGATTACGACGCTTTTACGCTCGTTAATCGTATCATCTAGGCTTTACACACTACGATGTCGCATGCAATGCCGGATGTGCATCACTTTCAATTTGACCCCACCGACATCGCACCTGCGATGTCGTATTGTGCAAAGTGCCCCTTAGGCTGCACTTCAGAGGGGAGAAGCGGCCAACTGGTATTGTGAGTGGAAATACTCCCCAACTTGGAGATGTGCCCTAGCGGATAGAGTCTCTGACCTTGTTATGGCCTCTATCCCGTTTAGTAGTATTGTTTACATAAGCCGATGATAGTGACAAGTAGAGTTACCCCGATGCCTCTCTGATAGAAGGATTTAGTTTACATTAACGTTGACGATGATTGCTGCCTTGTAGAAGAAATTATAATGTGCAAACAATACTGTGATTGCATTTTGTTTACTACTGTTGCTGATTTCTCCAGTATGAAATAATCTGATTTGACACTACTATCATTGTGTTAGATCTAAAATGCAAATCCTTGTGTTCATAAAATTAATAAACCATTGTTGGTTTGGTTACAGCTGACTCCTCATGCTCAGTGCCATTGTATCTGGCACCTGTTTTACAAATATATCCTGCTAGGTACTGTGGTCATATCTGATGATATAGGGACATGGTCTAATCATACAACATCTCCTGGGCAGGGGAGAAAAGCAATAGAGAGCACAACATGGGATCAAAGCTGATTCTTTTTGTGAGGTAAAATATTTCCCTGTCTGTTTTTAAAAAATGTTTTACCTCAAAGAAAGAATAATTTGCAATCCCATATTGTGCTATCTGTATACTTTTTTACTTTCTCCCCTGCCCAGGAGATGTGGTATGGTCAGACCATGTCCCTGTACGGTCAGACACGGCCATTACACAGCACATAGCAGGGACACATATATAAGATTATCTCCACACAGGAACATTTTTTAAAACACATCCAATTGTGGAAATTATTACTATTCCGAAATCTATTGATTAAAATGAACTTTGTTCATGGGACAATCCCCTTAACCTCTTACTGCCAAAACCTGTTTTCACCTTCCTGACCAGTCCAAATTTAATAAATTAAGTTTTACAGTGTCAAACTTTTATTTGTATGCCCTTAAATCGGAGAATTATAATAAGATTTTCCTCATTTACTTCACATCAGCATTATTTTTGAAACAGAAGTTTTTTTGTTAAGAAGTTAGAATGGCTAAAAATGTATCAGCAATTTCCCATTTTTCCACCAAAATTTGTAAAAATAGATAACAGACGCCATTTCATGTGTGGTGTGTTGAGCTCATGATGTGACTAAACAGTGGAAACCCACCACAAGTGACCCCATTTTGGAAACTACACCCCTCAAGGAATTTAATTAGTGGTGTGATGAACCCATTGAACCCACAGATGCTTCACTGAATTTTATAACGTTGGAGTGCAACTTTGGTTATAATAGATAGTGGACATCATGTCGCATTTTCCGAAAGCCTGATGTGCCTAAACAGTGGGGACCCCCACAAATGATCCCATTTTAGAAACTATACTTCTGAAGAAATTCATTTAGATTTGTGGTCAACACCTTGAACTCTAAGATGATTCACACAATATTTTAACGTTGAGTAGTGAAAATAAAAAAAAAAATTCCAACAAAGATTTTGCCAAAATTTTTAATTTTTATAGGGATACCAGGAGAAAATAGGTTTTATCCCATATGTAGTGACACATATTTTTTTGGGCAGGGTTCAGAAGGAAAAGAGCACTATCTGAATCTTGAAAAGACGTTTTGGCTGGCATAGATTGCAGACACAAAAAAACACGTGACCTCATTTTGGAACTACACCTCTAGAGGAATTTATCTGGGGCTGTAGTGAGCAATTTTCACCCTCAAGCAATTCACAAAATTGTATAACATTGGGCTGAGTAAATTACATTAATATTTTTTTCCAATAAAATTTTGTTTGGCCCCAAGTTTTTAATTATCAAAAAGGAATAGGAGATATGGTAGAACTTGTTACTCAATTTATCCTGAAAATGCAAATATGGCATATGTAGTCAGAAACTACTTTTGAGGACCAGTGCATAGCTCAGAAGGGAAGGAGCGCCATATTGGAGGGCAGATTTATGGGTACCATGTTACATTGGCAGAGTCCCTGAAGTGCTAGAAAAGCAGACTCCCCAATTAGTGACCCTATTTTACAAATTGCACCCCTCAATGAATTCATCTAGTTGTGTAGTGAGCATGTTGATCTAAACAGGTGTAAGGATGCAATGGCATAGACAATGAGAAGACAGCGGTAACTGAACCAACAACAGTTTATTTTATACATAGAAGGAAAAAGTGGACAGGGTATAGCACAGTTGGGGACAACAAACATAAAACAAATTACATTGACGAGCAAAAGGGTAACTATGTTTTAACTTTTGACTTTGCCACCATCCACTACTGCTTTAAGTGTGAGCGTGAGACGACCTTCCTTTTATAGACAATAATGTTGCCTTTGTCATACATAAATTTCACTTGCAACTATTTAGCATATGATTAGTTATGTAAATTCCTGTCATTTCACTGCATTGTTACTGTTTTGCTGCTAAAAATAAAAAAAAAAAGTATTTTGTTAGTATATTATAAAGCCATCTTTGGCTTTCAACACTGCCCGGAGCCTTCTGGGCATGGCTTAGATCGTATTCAAGAATGTCTTGACCAAAATCTGATCCCAGGTCTCTTCTACACATTCCCAATATTGGTGCATATTGGTCGACTCAGATATTTATACAGCTTTTTCTTCAACTCTACCCACAAGTGTTCATTTGGATTGAGCTCTGGGCCTCTGGGAGCCAATCCAGCGTCTTTACTTCATATATCATCCTTTTCATACACTGATTCTACTGTCCACTTTTTATACTTTTTGTCAAATTGAGCAGACGCTTCTTCTGACGATATTGAAATTGTCGCTTTTTCACCTTTTTTTGCTACCATTCCACACTTGTGTAATGTGCATTACACAGTGCTTGTATGGATGTCTGTGATATAATGAAAAAGAGAGGAAAAGAATGTGCCACAAAAAGGGGGATTACTATAAAAAAGAGGTTTTTTTTGGCTTGGACCGTGAAGAAGGCGGTTTCTACCACCGAAACGCGTTGTCCGTAATTTAACTTATTATTTACAGCTTTGTTATATTTTTTAATTTTTCTACCAAAAATCCATAGTTTTATGCCTGCCAGACCTCTTGATAGGTACTGGATACCTTTTCCTTTTCTACATTGTTCAAGACCTACTCCCGGGTTTGGATCCTTGCACTATTCAGAATAACAGGAGGAATTATTCATACAGAGCTGTCACGGGGGAACTGGTCTACAACTTCATTGCCTATAGATATATATATATATATCATTGTATATATATATATATATATATATATATATATATATATATATATACAGTATATATAGTGGTTATTATGCACACACGGCATACATGTACATACTCTAGTTACATATTGACATGCAGCCATATGCATATATACATGCACCTATTATTCTATCCACCGCTCCTTTAACAAGTCTGTCTTTTAGCTCCTGCTTTTGTCTTCTAATTGAATCTAATTGCCCCATTTAACTCCCTGCCTTATCAATATGTGAGGCACAGCGCCCAGTAAACACTGAAAGCTCATATCAGCAGCTTTTCTCCATCTCGAAGTAATCCTCCTAAGAATGTGACTTGACAAGAAAACATGATTTACATAAAGAATGGATCTCCTCCATGCCAATGTGCATGCAAATGCCAACATACTCCTCACAGGCTTTCAACTCTTCCAAATGTGTTTCACACATGATGTATGCCACAGTGGGAAGCGAGGAGAAACACTCACGCTTTTAGCAGAAGTGAAAATATTAATAATTTTTGACAGTTCAATTTTCTCTCAAGATCCAAAAAGCAGTCACTTATTTATCTGATTGGTCCATTTGTTTTTGATAGAATGATGCAGCTTACATCAATCTGTGTGCTTGTTGAGCCGTTCTCCGCTGCCACCCTGCTTCTGCCAGTATTGTGTGCCAAAATAAAGGATAATGTCACCCAAATCTAAAAATTTGGTTCCAGAAAGAATATACTAAGTGGAACTTTGGCATGGCAATTGAGGTTTTGGCTCTTCAGTTCAAATTATGTATTTTATGCCAACTAGCTGATGCTCGTTTTGCGTCTACTTTTAGAGGACTGTTGGAGAAATCAATGGACTTTCTATTCAGATAAATTGAGTATTGTGACTTACACATCATGATATTATTTTTTATGTAATCTTCAATGTAAATCTTGTTGAGCCTTTATTGTATAATCCACTCCTTTGGTTAGTGATGGAGGGTGATATCAACTTGTAGGTTGTATTATTGACACTTTATCAGAGGTTTTGTGTTTTCAGGATTATATTTGGCAACAGAGGTTGTATATTGCCAAAGACAAAACTCTACGCTCAGTACGTCACTACACTATATCAACTAAAGACATGTCCCTTGACACCAATTGAGAACTATACACACATACAGGTGCTACAAGGCAAGTTTGGCCATCACATGGTTCGTGTAGCTAAAGATTTCAATGTGCTGCTTCATCACACTGTAATGAAAGTTAGTAGGGTTGCATTTTGACCATTAGGGTACAGGCAAGTCATAAAAAATCTAACTGTGGCCAAATTGTCGTAGTCTACTAGGGTTCTTAATGTGACCAAATTACATTTTGATGTAGAAGTGAAATGTACTGATCTTTGACTACATTCACCTGTTTTGCTGTGTAGACTCAGTCTAAAATTTACAACTATATTCCACTCTAAAATAGTGTATCTCAATGCCTCCAAGAAACAGAAAAGGAGACGCCTGAGAGTTGAAGAAATGGGAACCAGACAATCTTGGAAGAACACTAGCAGAGTGAAGAGTTCTGTGCTGGTGTGCTTCTTTACTGTGTATCTGGAACTCTAGGGCAAAAAGAACCACTATTAGGGTTTGTGCAAATCAATTCACAGGACCTGGTTCATTGCCACATCAATAATCTGTGGTCACTGGACCGGAGCTTCAAAAATTGCCTGCAAGATGGTGAGATCCAAGGTTCATCTTCTGATTAGTTGGCCTGGCAAGCCATCACATCATGCTGCAATTATGGTGAACAGACCTGCTAATCAAGAGAAGAGTCAGGAATGCTGGAAGGTAGAAAGTGGTTCTTAAGAATCCAATCCAACAGTCACAGAATATTGACATGGCCAGTGGACCAAGTCCCGTGTATCGATTTGCCTCACCTACTGTATAGTCAGAAAATGAGTGTGGGTATTTTTATGTGACTAGAAACAGGGATCAGCAGGGACTTTGTAAGACTCAGACTTTGAGCAACACAGTAGCTAAGTGTTTAGCATTGTAGCCTTTTAGTGCCTGGATCTTGGGATTCAAAATCCCACCAAGGACAACATTTGCAAGGAGTTTGTATGTTCTTGTGTTTTTGTGAGTTTACCTCAGGTATCCTGGTTTTCTCCAACACTCCAAAGACATACTGATAGGGAATTTAGGTAGAGATCCCCAATGGGGATAATAGCTATGATGTCTGAAAAGTAGTAGGGAAATGAATGGTTTTATATAAGCAAGTAAAATAAATGTAGATTGGTAAGGTCAATATTGTGCTTTAGATTTTTTTACACCACTTGGAGCCATTTATCCCCCCAAAATTGCCAAGCTCGGAAACCTTGTTAAGCATATTGTGTATTTTAAAGTACAAAATAACTTCTGTTTACAATTATGTTTCGTTAATATCACACAATGCACATTGCAAGTGCGTTTCGACCAACCAAGGTCTTACGCACAACAAAAATGCACCTAAAAAACACCACGGACAAGGGTGGATTACCGGGAACACAATAACAATGGTTTGTCCTGGGACTAGTGAGAGGGTAGATTGACACCTCCTAACCTCACCTGAACTGTCCCTACTCTCCTAGCCAATCCATAAACAGTCTCCGCAACTGTCGCTGAGCAGCACCCTTGGTCCCTCAGAAACCCTACAGAGGCCCTGACTAGTGAGAGGCAGGTGAGGTTCACTAGACCCACCGCTGCACTAAAGAGGCAAGAGGGTAGGAGAGACAAACAGGTGATAAATAATCAAAATGGATAGGATACGACTCCTGAAGAGTCCACAGCAGCTCCTTCCACCAAGGCGGCTTCCTTAAAAAAGGCTTTGCATAGTCAGCAAAGCTTGCTGAGACACCTAGCTATTTAAGCACAAGGGGGTGTGGCTACAATGCAGGTGCAGCTGACCTAAACTGCAGGAGAGCTGCAAACAGAAAAAAATGTCATTTAACTACTTCAGTGCCAAAGGAATGGAAACAACATTTGAAAGCAGCTAGAGATAAGGGGCTCCAGTCCTATTGCTGCCACTAGTCTCCAAAAACAAGGAGACAACCATGACAGTTTAAGAGATTGTCCACTGCTGGAAACCATGTTGGATGAAGGTTGCCGCATTAATAAAATGTATCTATACTTTCTCATAGGCCTCATAAATCTGCATCTTTCCTCTGCTCTCAGTTGTGTATCCCTTGTGTGTCTCCGGACAAAAACAACGTCACATGATCACTGTATCCAAACAGTGGCCACAAATCAACTGTCAAACCGTATATTTGTGATTGTCAGCGTTAGCTTTCTCGCTTCCGGTATTGGACTTTACTGTGCTCTTTAGATCCAGTCATACTGTGTATAATCTGTCCATTCATTTTAGCTTCTCGCAGTCTTAGTACAACTGATAGTGATCAACAGTCCCCCGCTGATTGTTAATGTACACAAAATGTCAAACATCTAAACACCCATCAGGATGGGGAAACATTTGCATGTGAGATTCTGAATATGAATTTCAAGATCTTATTTTACACCGGATAAAATTGTGTTTTAGATGTGGTGCCAACGTACTATACGGCTTGTACAAAACAGCTCATCAAGAAAAAATGAAATTGTTATATACATACAGTATCTAACACAATAATAAAAGTAAATCAGAATGATCCTTTAATTTCCCTAGTTGCATAATAAAAGAGTCAGCATGAAAGAAACAGTTTCACACTCATAAAATTGTAATGTTTGCTTAATAGCAGAAATGAGCAATTGGAAGGGATGCTTAGTATTGGTTTCTTCTATATTTAAATGTGATGCTCCAACTGAGTATGGAGTGAGGATCTGTACACTATTTTGTCATAGAATAGTCACCTGGAAATTACAATAGGTGAGCAATGAAGGCTGATATCTACTTATCATCAATTCTGTTTCCCTTTATATATTTTATTTGTTCATATCTTCAGTCTTGACTAGAGATGAGCGAACCGGTCGTGTCTCGGCTCGAGTTCGGTTCGCCGAACGGAGGTCCCGTTCGAGTTCGGTTCGTCGAACGTTCGACGAACCGAACTCGAACTGCATAGGAAATAATGGCAGGCATTCACAAACACATAAAAACACCTAGAAAACACCCTCAAAGGTGTCCAAAAGGTGACAAACAACTCACAACACAACACAAACACATGTGAAAGTGACAAGAACAAATTCTCATGCAAAAACAAAAGAGCGTAACGAGGAAAAAGAGGACGAGACACAGATATAGGCATGGCACGCCCTTCTAAAATCATGTAAAACACCGCAAGGTGACTCCAAGCGGAGTCTCCCTTTTTTCCAAAAATTGGGCCACACACACACCCACCCCTTCAGTGGCAGCACTTGTGTCCCAGTTGTACACTTCACAGCTAGATTTGCATCAAGCACATTCAAAAATATGCCATTCTTAACCGTCCCCAGGATGACACCGGGGTAGGTAGCAAAGTCTTTGCTGAACCATGACTTGTTCATCTTGGCTCCTTTTAAAAAACACAGCAAGCAAGGGTTACTCCATGCGGAGTCTCCCTTTTTTTCCAAAAATTGTGCCCCACACACACCCACCCATTCAGTGGCAGCACTTGTGCCCTAGTTGTACACTTCACAGCTAGATTTGCATCAAGCACATTCAAAAGTACGACATTCTTAACCGTCCCCAGGATGGGGACATTAATACATTAATGCCAAAAGGAAAACAAAGGATAGTATCGGCCCCTTAAAATATAATAACAAGTTAGTTATAGAGGACAAACAAAAGACTGAGATATTAAATAGGCATTTCTCATCTGTATTCACCAAGGAACTGACTGTACCAGGGATCATTCAACAAGTGAAAAATCAAAGTCCACCACCCGATATAATTAATTTAACACAAGATGAAGTACGCCTACGTCTGAGTAAATTAAACATTGACAAATCCCCAGGGCCAGATGGCATTCATCCACGAATATTGAGGGAATTGAGCTCCGTAATCGACAGACCGCTGTATCTCATCTTTTTAGACTCACTTGTAACAGGGTTGGTGCCTCAGGATTGGAGGATTGCTGATGTGGTACCGATATTTAAGAAAGGTAAGAGGGTAGATCCAGGCAACTACCGTCCAGTAAGCCTGACATCAGTAGTATGCAAAGTTTTTGAGGGCATTTTAAGGGATGACATGCAAAAATATATTGCAGAAAATAATATGATAACTGACAAACAGCATGGATTCATGAAAGATAAGTCGTGTCTAACCAACCTGTTGGGGTTCTATGAGGGGGTAAGTGCAAACCTGGATATTGGTAATGCAGCTGATGGGATTTATTTAGACTTTGCAAAGGCATTTGATACTGTACCACATAATAGCCTTATACTAAAGCTCCAGAAGCAAGGACTAGGGGACACAATATGCAACTGGGTAAGGAATTGGCTAAAAGATAGGAAACAAAGAGTAGTCATAAATGGTACATTCTCTAAATGGGCTGTAGTCAGCAGTGGGGTGCCGCAGGGATCTGTGCTTGGACCGATTCTTTTTACTCTCTTTATTAATGACCTTGTGGATGGGATTGATAGTACAGTGTCAGTCTTTGCCGATGACACCAAACTATGTAGGATATTAAAAACTGACCTGGATAGTACAATAATACAAAAAGATCTGGATAAGATTTCAGAATGGGCAGATACTTGGCAAATGAGATTTAATGTTGAAAAATGTAAAGTAATGCACCTAGGACGGAGTAATCCTATAGCTGCGTATACATTAAATGGAAGTAAACTCGGGACTACAGAACAGGAGAAGGACTTGGGTATTCTCATTACAAATAAGCTGAGCAGCAGCACTCAATGTCAAGCAGCAGCTGCTAAAGCAAACAAGATTCTAGGGTGTATAAAAAGAGATATTAGATCCCGTGATCCAAACGTATTGTTACCCCTCTATAAATCACTTGTAAGGCCACATCTGGAATACGGGATCCAGTTTTGGGCTCCACATTTTAAAAAGGACATTCAGAAGTTAGAGTCAGTTCAAAGGCGGGCAACTAGACTAATTCAAGGAATGGAAGGCCTCCCATATGATGACAGGTTGAAAAAGTTAGATATGTTTAGCTTAGAAAAAAGACGTCTCAGAGGAGATCTCATTTATATGTATAAATACATGTGTGGTCAATATAAAGGACTGGCACATGACTTATTTCTTCCAAAGACAGTACTAAGGACCAGGGGGCACTCACTGCGAGTGGAAGAAAAGCGATTCCGACACCTAAATAGGAAAGGGTTCTTTACAGTTAGAGCAGTCAGACTGTGGAATGCCCTACCACAAGAGGTAGTAATGGCAGATACTATAACCGCTTTTAAACAAGGGCTGGATGATTTCCTCAGTACACAAAACATTGTTGGTTATAAATGACTTAGTGACTAAATGTAGAACTGGTGGAGGAAGGATGAACTAGATGGACCTAGGTCTTTTTTCAACCTAAGTAACTATGTAACTATGACACCGCGGTAGGTAGCAAAGTCTTTGCTGAACCATGACTTGTTCATCTTGGCTCCTTTTTAAAAACACAGCAAGCAAGGGTTACTCCAATTGGAGTCTCCCTTTTTTTCCAAAAATTGTGCCCCACACACACCCACCCCTTCAGTGGCAGCACTTGTGCCCTAATTGTACACTTCACAGCTAGATTTGCATCAAGCACATTCAAAAATACGCCATAATTACCCGTCCCCAGGATGACACCGGGGTAGGTAGCAAAGTCTTTCCTGATCCCAGCGCTGTGCATCTTGGATCATTTTTAAAAACAATGTAAGCAAGGGTTACTCCAAGCGGAGTCTCCCTTTTTCCAAAAATTGGGCCACACAGACACCCCATCAGTGGCAGCACTTGTGCCCTAGTTGCAAACAGGATGTTTTGATTTGCATAAAGCACATTCCAAATCCACAAGCATTTACTCTCCCCAGGATGACACAGGGGTAGTAAATTCCTTGCGGATCCATGACTTGTTCATTTTGATGAACGTTAGTCTGTCCACATTGTCACTAGACAGACGCGTGCGCTTATCTGTCAGCACACACCCAGCAGCACTGAAGACACGTTCAGAGACAACGCTGGCAGCTGGACACGACAAAATCTCCAAGGCGTAAGTGGAGAGCTCTGGCCATTTTTCAAGATTTGAAGCCCAAAATGAGCAAGGCTCCATTTGCAAAGTCATGGCATCGATGTTCATTTGCAGATACTCCTGTATCATCCTCTCCAGCCGTTGACTATGTGTCAGATTTGTTGTCTCTGGTGGCTTGCAAAGGAGGGTCTAAAAAAATTATGAAAACATTCCATAAAATTGCTGTTACCAGTAGCACCAGATAGGGTGCTACTGGTACGGGTAGACTATTAAAGATGACGAGACCGTCCCATGTTTGTCAAGTTACAACTGGGAGATTCACTCCCTGCACCTGCACGGTTGTTTGGTGGAAAAGCTGAGCTAAGATCGAGTAACAGCTTCTTCTGATAATCCTGCAGACGTGCGTCCCTTTCTATGGCTGGAATTATGTCACAAAATTTGGACTTGTACCGGGGATCTAATAGTGTGGCAAGCCAGTAGTCATCATCACTTCTAATTTTAACAATACGAGGGTCATGTTGGAGGTAGTGCAGCAAGAAAGCACTCATGTGTCTTGCGCAGCCATGCGGACCAAGTCCACGCTGTGTTTGTGGCATAGAGATGCTAATCGTTCTTTCTTCCTCTGACATCTCCCCCCAACCTCTTTCAACTGAAATTTGACCAAGGTCTCCCTCATCCGCTGAGTCTTCCATGTCCATGGACAGTTCGTCCTCCATTTCTTCATGTTCTCTTGCACCTTCCTCAACATTTCGCCTGCTACCATGCGCCCTTGTTGATCCCTGTCCCCCATGGTCCCATGCCTGCCGCGTTGGTGATGATGAACGTCTGGACCTTGGTGATGTTGTTGTGTCTTGCGCATATGAATCCTCCTGTAGTTCCTCCCCTTCCTGTTGTCCCACCCCCTGACTCCGAATAGTGTTTAGCGTGTGCTCCAGCATGTAAATGACTGGAATTGTCATGCTGATATTGGCATTGTCAGCGCTAAACATATTCGTCGCCATGTCGAAACTGTGCAGAAGGGTGCATAGGTCCTTGATCTGAGACCACTCCATCAGGGTGATATGCCCCACCTCTGCATCTCGTTGGCCCAGGCTATACGTCATGACGTATTGCACCAGGGCTCGGCGGTGCTGCCACAGTCGCTGTAACATGTGAAGAGTCGAATTCCAGCGTGTCGGCACATCGCATTTCAGGCGATGAACCGGCAACCCGAAAGACTTCTGGAGCGATGCAAGACGCTCAGCTGCGGCGGTTGAACGGCGGAAGTGAGCAGACAGTTTTCATGCCCTGGTCAGAAGGCCATCTAGGCCGGGATAGTGTGTTAATAATTGCTGGACAACAAGGTTTAACACGTGAGCCATACAAGGCACGTGTGTCACCTTGCCCAGGCGAAGGGGCCGCACCCAGGTTTGCAGCATTGTCGCACACAGCCTTACCAGGCTGCAGATTGAGTGGAGACAACCATTTATTAAACTCGGACCGCAGAGCTGACCACAACTCCTCAGCTGTGTGACTCTTATTCCCAAGACATGTCAAGCTAAAGACCGCCTGATGCCGTTGCGCTCTGCTGCCAGCATAGTAATGAGGGGTGCGTGATTCCTTCTTCGCAGTGCGAACGCTGGTGGCCTTACCAGGCAGGCTTGTGGCGGAGGTGGAGGACACAGATGAGGTGGAGGAGGCAGAAGCAGTGGCGGAACTTGGACAGACAGAGGATTGACACACAAGTCGTGGGGACGGCAAGACTTGTGCAGCAGACCCTTCACCATCTATCACCATAGTTACGCAGTGCCCAGTCAGCGACATGTAACGTCCCTGTCCATGCTTACTGGTCCAAGTATCGGTGGTGAAATGCACCCGTTCACACACAGAGTTTCTCAAGGAAGCGGTGATGTTGTGTGCGACATGCTGGTGTAGCGCGGGCACACCTTTCTTAGAGAAGTAGTGGCGACTGGGCATCTGGTACTGGGGCACAGCGACAGACATAAGGTGTCTAAAATCCTGTGTGTCCACCAGGCGGAAAGGCAGCATTTCGGTAGCCAAGAGCTTACAGAGGGATAAAGTCAACCTCTTAGCTTTGTCATGGGTCGCAGGAAATGGCCTTTTATTTGTCCACATCTGAGGGACAGAGATCTGGCTGCTGTGTGTAGACGGTGTTGAGTAGGGTGTCCCTGGAAAAATGAAGGTTTGTGAGGAAAGTGCAGGCAGAGACATGATGTTGCCTTCATCCAACGTTGGTGCTATCGATGTCTGAGAGAGCTGTACACACGCACTTGTTTCCCCTTCCAAACCAACTGACGACCTACCAAGCAAACTGCCTGTTGCGGTTACATTGGTGGAAGTTGTGCGTGGAAAACCAGGTGTGACAGCTGTCCCCACAGCCACTGGAAGGGGCAGGCCGTGGTTGGTTCGCTCCGCTAGGCCGCATTGCAGCACGGTGAGCTTCCCACTGGGACATATGATATTTATTCATGTGACGATTCATGGAAGAAGTTGTCAAACTGCTGAGGTTTTGACCTCTACTAACAGAATCACGACAAATTTTACAGATCACATAATTTGGGCGATCTTTTTCTATGTCAAAAAAGGACCAGGCTAGGCAAGGCTTAGATGGCATGCGACCTGCTGAGCCCCCCGGACTAGTGCTCAGAGGCAGAGTGGTGGCTGATGATGCAGTTGTAGACGTGCTACCAGTGCTCCGACTCTGTCCAGGACCTCCTCGAGTGCCTGACTGTGGGTTGACAGTAGGTGGGATCTAGAACTTCATCATCAATTGTTGTGTTTGTATGGCGCCCTGGACAAGCCAGGGGCCACAGGTAACAACACACACACACCCCCACCTCCAGCAGTTTCTCAGCAGACATCCCCAGTGAAACTTGATTCCTTTCCTTCGGCTCAGACTGACACACCAGGTGGGCGGAGTCAGGAGATAGAGACGCCCACCCAGGAGTTAGCTGGCCTGAGGCAGGAAACAAGCCCAGTCAAGTCCTAGGAGAGGAAGAGAGAGGAGGTCTGCAGAGAGGCAGACGCAGACTGGGGCCTAGGATTGGAGCCTAGGGCCCTCGTGCAGCAGAGAGTCAGGCAGACGGTAGTGGCCGTCTGCAGGGAGCCGGGGAGACAGTTGGTGGAACCGTAGGTAGCCGGGGCTGGGAGAAACAACAACCGCAGCCGTCTGTGGGCACCCGTCCATCCAGCCGAGTGTTTTACCAAGGACTGTGTCGTGATTACTGGCTTAGTGAGTACCCCATGCCGTGCGGCACAGCGCTGCCCCTGCGACCCTGCACCTCACCAGGCCCCATAACCCGCCTGCTACCCATCCACCTACCTCACCGGGCCCCGTGACAACCAACCCCCTACCCACGAAGGGGAGAACTAACATCTAGCTGCTCCATACCATCACTCCTGGGATCCCCGTCCAGAGCAGCGGTGGTGTCACAACCTCACCACAACCGTGGGTGGCGTCACGGATAATCTCCCTTACTAAACCCCCTTTTACTGTGGAGCCTGGGATCACAGACCGGGTCACGCCACCGTGATACCCACAGAAGTGACCCCATGGCCCGGATCTGAGTACCCCTGGTGCCCGGGCGACACATTTGGCGTCACGAACAGGATCTTGCCGCTCTGCCGTTTGGTAGAGGTGCGCCTTGTTACCGCCGGAGGTGTCCGGCTGAAAGTTTTGCAAAGCCGCCATCTTGGGCGTGAAAATTTCCCGCTTGAGTGTCTTCACCGAGCAAAAAAGGCGCGAAAGTGGAGCCCCGCCCCCTGAAGAAGGAAGTGCTAAAAAGAGGCTAAGGGGGACAGGATGGCGTCCGGCCGCATGTGAACCGCGGCTGTGGAAGCAGGGACGCCAGGACTCTGCCAGTGTTTGGTTCCTGGAACACCGCTGCACGAGATGTCCCGTCTGTCCAGCAGCGCTGATGACAACGGCCCCGGCAGTCCGCCCGGCTGCGATGGAGATGACGACGGCTCCGGCAGTCCGCCTGGCCGCAACGACAGCGAAGCACCCACCCCGTTAACTATCTGGGCAGCCTGGTTCTGGACTGGGGTCAAGGGGTGCTGCCCATTTGCTTAGGGGCAGCATCAGGGCCAGGTTGTTTGGGTGGGTGACTAAAGGACCCGTTACGTTGCCATTATTAAAAGTGTTAATTGTTGTTGCAGCGTTGAAGTAATGTGCATCCCGTTGTGGGAAGATTGAAAATGCTTGTGTTTAATGTTTTAATCTTTTGCAGTTTAAAAAAAAAGGAAAATAAAACCGGTGATGGACGGGCAGCCCGAGGACGGTCTGCATTTTGCTAAGGGGGAATGTGGCGCCCTTGACAAGCCAGGGGCCACAGGTAACAACACACACACACCCCCACCTCCAGCAGTTTCACAGCAGACATCCCCAGTGAAACTTGATTCCTTTCCTCGGGCTCAGACTGACACACCAGGTGGGCGGAGTCAGGAGATGGAGACGCCCACCCAGGAGTTAGCTGGCCTGAGGCAGGAAACAAGCCCAGTCAAGTCCTAGGAGAGGAAGAGAGAGGAGGTCTGCAGAGAGGCAGACGCAGACTGGGGCCTAGGATTGGAGCCTAGGGCCCTCGTGCAGCAGAGAGTCAGGCAGACGGTAGTGGCCATCTGCAGGGAGCCGGGGAGACAGTTGGTGGAACCGTAGGTAGCCGGGGCTGGGCGGTGGCCCACCGGTACTGAACCAGGGAGCCACCTGGAAGCCGGAACGCAGGAGGAGTGTGCATGGAGGTGAAAGAAAGGACTTATACCACCAAACTGGGTCAGGGGAGAAACAACAACCGCAGCCGTCTGTGGGCACCTGTCCATCCAGCCGAGTGTTTTACCAAGGACTGTATCGTGATTACTGGCTGAGTGAGTACCACGTGCCGTGCAGCACAGCGCTGCCCCTGCGACCCTGCACCTCACCAGGCCCCATAACCCGCCTGCTACCCATCCACCTACCTCACAGGGCCCCGGGACAACCAACCCCCTACCCACGGAGGGGAGAACTAACATCTAGCTGCTCCATACTATCACTCCTGGGATCCCCGTCCAGAGCAGCGGTGGTGTCACAACCTCACCACAACCGTGGGTGGCGTCACGGACAATCTCCCTTACAAAACCCCCTTTTACTGTGGAGCCTGGGATCACAGACCGGGTCACGCCACCATGATACCCACAGAAGTGATCCCGTGGCCCGGATCTGAGTACCCCTGGTCCCCGGGCGACACATTTGCACTCCCCTCACCCTCAGACCGAGCCTTTTCCTGCCCTGACCGAATATTTAAGTTGTCATCCCAATCTGGTATCTGCGTCTCATCGTCATCAGTATGTTCCTCATTGTCTATAACCACAGGTGTTACAGTTTGTGACAAAGGGTCAACATTATGCTCAGAAACTTGGTCCTCATGGCCTGAATCAGAGTCACAAAGGTTCTGGGCATCACTGCAGACCATTTCCTGGTCTGTACTCACTGTAGCTTGGGAGCAGACCTCTGATTCCCAGGCTATAGTGTGACTGAACAACTCTGCAGAATCAGCCATCTCAGTTCCACCATACTGTGCAGGGCTGATGGAGACTTCAGAGCTGGGAGAAAGCAAGTTTGATTGGGATGACAACTCAGAGGACTGGTGTTTTTTGGATGCAGTAGTTGAGGTGGCTGAGAGGGCACTTGTTGGCCCACTTGAGATCCATTCAAGCATTTTCCTTTTTTGGCCATCATCTACCTTTGTTCCTGTTGTTCGTGTCCGTAAAAAAGGGAGCACATCGGATTGTCCACGGTAAGTAGTAGACATCTTACTTTTGCTGGTAAATGGTCTATCTTCGGCAGATGTTAATGGAGCTTTGTCACCTTCCCCACGGACAAACCCTTTTTTTCCTTTTACAACACGCCTCTTCCCCTTTCCACCAGCATCTGTCATTTTGCCACTCATGTTGATTGCGACAAGATTGTGCACTTAAAATGTGGTAGTAAAAATTGAGAGGTGGTGTAGATTGCAGCGGTGGTCTAGCTTTATTAACAGCAGAATAAACAACAATAATTATCCCTGACAATGCAACTACGGCCCTTAAACTGGCAGCATAAATTGCTAGTATAATGGCTTAGTAACAATGAGTTTGAGTGTGCAATGCAGGCAGACGTGCTGCAAATATCTTTGCACTAGTGGGACTATACAGAAGTCCAATAGCCACGTCTTGGATGCCACTAAATTCACTCAGTGTTTGCTATTATAATGGCTTAGTTACAATGAGTTTGAGTGTGCAGTGCAGGCAGACGTGCTGCAAATATCTTTGCACTAGTGGGACAATACAGAAGTCCAATAGCCACGTTTAGGATGCCACTAAGTTCACTCAGTGTTTGCTAGTATAATGGCTTAGTTACAATGAGTTTGAATGTGCAATGCAGGCAGACGTGCTGCAAATATCTTTGCACTAGTGGGACAATACAGAAGTCCAACAGCCACGTTTAGGATGCCACTAAGTTCACTCAGTTTTTGCTAGTATAATGGCTTAGTAACAATGAGTTTGAGTGTGCAAAGGGTAGGAGGGTACAGTGGCAGGGTTGTGGGTCTCTGGGTAGAGGAATGGAAGTCTGCCTTTCTATCCCTCCTAATGGGGAAATGCAGCAAGGAAATCCCTGACCTTAGCTACACAGACGCTGTCATCTTGTGTAGCTGTTAAACTCTGTTTTCACGGACCTGTCACCTATGGCTCTGACCCTGCCGGTATTAGCCCTTAAAAGGACTGATAGAAAGTGCTATCACTATGCTTTACAGCGCTGTGTATGGAGTGTACACAGCAGTATCGGCGATAGGAGCTGCGTCAGTTATGTCTGACACCAAGGACGCAGAAGGCAGATAATGGCGTGCTGGAGGAAAATGTCCGGTTTTATAATGCAGGGACATGTGACATGGACATCCTATCACACATGCCGTTGCTTCTCTGGCTAAAAGTCCACTTAGCTGTGTGTGTGTCTGGGATTGGCTGACATGCTGGCCCGCCCCACTACACGCGCGCGCTTAGGGAAGGAAGACAAGGAAAAAAAAAAAAAAATGGCGATCGCCATTATCCATGCAGCAGGGATCTGAATGCGCTGTTCCCGCTCACTATACACTGAAATTTCATAATAGTGTGAGTCACAGAGTGACTTACACTATTACAGCAGAAAGCCAGCTAGTAATTAGCTGGCCTTTTTGCTGCTAGAACTATTCTCGAACGTATCTAGAACTATCGAGCTTTAGCAAAAAGCTTGAGTTCTAGTTCAATCTAGAACAGCCCCCAAAATCACTCGAGCCGCGAACTGGAGAACCACGAACCACGAACCGCGCTCAACTCTAGTCTTGACATAGAGGAAAAGGAAAGGGAAAGAATTGCTTAACCTCTTACCGATATATTACGTATCTTTATATACTGGCTCCCTGAGTTTAATGAGGTCTCAGAAGCCAAACCCCTGCATTTTTCCCAACACATGATGGCTGTCATACTCAGCAATCACCTGCCTATTACAGCCTTTCATGGAGTAGAGCTCAGGCCATGATTATTAATCTTTTAAATGCCTCTGTCAATCTATGTAACGGCATATACAGAGCATTGGCTAAGGAATGTGTTGTTCTATACGGCCATTGTCATGCCTATGACGAAATCGCGGGTCTGTACAGCCCAGGAGATTGTGATTCTTGTTATATTCAGCATTACCTATCTATAGTACAAGGAATCCAATGTTGGTAGGTTTAAATCCCCTTAGGGATTGCAAAAGGTGAAATTGTATACATATAGAAGTACATCAAGTATATCATGAATAGAGTTGAGCGCGGTTCGTGGTTCGTGGTTCTCCAGTTCTAGGCTCGAGTGATTTTGGGGCATGTTCTAGATCGAACTAGAACTCGAGCTTTTTGCAAAAGCTCGATAGTTCTAGAAACGTTCGAGAACGGTTCTAGCAGCCAAAAAACAGCTAAATCATAGCTTGGTTTCTGCTGTAATAGTGTAAGTCACTCTGTGAATCAAACTATTATCACATTTCAGTGTATAGTGTGGGTGAACAGCGCCTTCAGATCACTGCTGTTTCTATAATGGCGATCGCCATTTTTTTTTTTTTTTTTCTTGTCTTCCTTCCCTAAGCGCGCGCGTCTTGTGGGGCGGGCCAGCATGTCAGCCAATCACAGACACACACACAGCTAAGTGGACTTTGAGCCAGAGAAGCAACGGCATGTGTGATAGGATCTGCATGTCACATGTCCCTGCATTATAAAACCGGACATTTTCTTCACGGACGCCATTATCTGCCTTCTGCGTCTTTGGTGTCAGACATCACTGTCGCAGCTCCGTCTTGAGTCCTATCGCTGATACAGCTGTATGCGCTGCATACACAGCGTTAGACAGCATAGGGAGAGCACTTTATAGCAGTCCTTTAAAGGGCTCAAACCGGCAGGGTCAGAGTTAAGGTGACAGGTCCTGAAAACAGCGCCAGCGTCTGTGCAGCCAAGGTCAGGGATTTCCTCCCTGCATTTCACCATTAGGAGGGAATAGAAAGGCAGGCTTC
This sequence comes from Anomaloglossus baeobatrachus, assembly GCF_048569485.1. Classification (NCBI taxonomy): domain Eukaryota; kingdom Metazoa; phylum Chordata; class Amphibia; order Anura; family Aromobatidae; genus Anomaloglossus; species Anomaloglossus baeobatrachus. The sequence goes on from NC_134355.1 coordinate 586,745,452, forward strand.
CATTCCTCTACCCAGAGCACCACAATCCTGCCACTGTACCCTCTTGTCCTCTGCACACTCCAACTCATAACTAAGCCATTATACTAGCAAACACTCAGTGTACCTAGTGGCATCCTATCTGTGGCTATTGGACTTTGCTATAGTCCCACTAGTGCAAAGACATTTGCAGAGCACGTCTGCCTGCATTGCACACTACAACTAATTATAACTAAGCCATTATACTAGCAAACACTCAGTGTACCTAGTGGCATCCTATACGTGGCTATTGGACTTTGCTATAGTCCCACTAGTGCCAAGACATTTGCAGAGCGCATCTGCCTGCGTTGCACACTCCAACTAATTATAACTAAGCCATTATACTAGCAAACACTCAGTGTACCTAGTGGCATCCTATACGTGGCTATTGTACTTTGCTATAGTCCCACTAGTGCCAAGACATTTGCAGAGCGCATCTGCCTGCGTTGCACACTCCAACTAATTATAACTAAGCCATTATACTAGCAAACACTCAGTGTACCTAGTGGCATCCTATACGTGGCTATTGGACTTTGCTATAGTCCCACTAGTGCCAAGACATTTGCAGAGCGCATCTGCCTGCGTTGCACACTCCAACTAATTATAACTAAGCCATTATACTAGCAAACACTTAGTGTACCTAGTGGCATCCTATACGTGGCTATTGGACTTTGCTTTAGTCCCACTAGTGCCAAGACATTTGCAGAACGCATCTGCCTGCGTTGCACACTCCAACTAATTATAACTAAGCCATTATACTAGCACACACTCAGTGTACCTAGTGGCATCCTATACGTGGCTATTGGACTTTGCTATAGTCCCACTAGTGCCAAGACATTTGCAGAGCGCATCTGCCTGCGTTGCACACTCCAACTAATTATAACTAAGCCATTATACTAGCACACACTCAGTGTACCTAGTGGCATCCTATACGTGGCTATTGGACTTTGCTATAGTCCCACTAGTGCCAAGACATTTGCAGAGCGCATCTGCCTGCGTTGCACACTCCAACTAATTATAACTAAGCCATTATACTAGCAAACACTTAGTGTACCTAGTGGCATCCTATACGTGGCTATTGGACTTTGCTATAGTCCCACTAGTGCCAAGACATTTGCAGAGCGCATCTGCCTGCGTTGCACACTCCAACTAATTATAACTAAGCCATTATACTAGCACACACTCAGTGTACCTAGTGGCATCCTATACGTGGCTATTGGACTTTGCTATAGTCCCACTAGTGCCAAGACATTTGCAGAGCGCATCTGCCTGCGTTGCACACTCCAACTAATTATAACTAAGCCATTATACTAGCAAACACTTAGTGTACCTAGTGGCATCCTATACGTGGCTATTGGACTTTGCTATAGTCCCACTAGTGCCAAGACATTTGCAGAGCGCATCTGCCTGCGTTGCACACTCCAACTAATTATAACTAAGCCACTATACTAGCACACACTCAGTGTACCTAGTGGCATCCTATACGTGGCTATTGGACTTTGCTATAGTCCCACTAGTGCCAAGACATTTGCAGAGCGCATCTGCCTGCGTTGCACACTCCAACTAATTATAACTAAGCCATTATACTAGCACACACTCAGTGTACCTAGTGGCATCCTATACGTGGCTATTGGACTTTGCTATAGTCCCACTAGTGCCAAGACATTTGCAGAGCGCATCTGCCTGCGTTGCACACTCCAACTAATTATAACTAAGCCATTATACTAGCACACACTCAGTGTACCTAGTGGCATCCTATACGTGGCTATTGGACTTTGCTATAGTCCCACTAGTGCCAAGACATTTGCAGAGCGCATCTGCCTGCGTTGCACACTCCAACTAATTATAACTAAGCCATTATACTAGCAAACACTTAGTGTACCTAGTGGCATCCTATACGTGGCTATTGGACTTTGCTATAGTCCCACTAGTGCCAAGACATTTGCAGAGCGCATCTGCCTGCGTTGCACACTCCAACTAATTATAACTAAGCCATTATACTAGCACACACTCAGTGTACCTAGTGGCATCCTATACGTGGCTATTGGACTTTGCTATAGTCCCACTAGTGCCAAGACATTTGCAGAGCGCATCTGCCTGCGTTGCACACTCCAACTAATTATAACTAAACCATTATACTAGCACACACTCAGTGTACCTAGTGGCATCCTATACGTGGCTATTGGACTTTGCTATAGTCCCACTAGTGCCAAGACATTTGCAGAGCGCATCTGCCTGCGTTGCACACTCCAACTAATTATAACTAAGCCATTATACTAGCACACACTCAGTGTATCTAGTGGCATCCTATACGTGGCTATTGGACTTTGCTATAGTCCCACTAGTGCCAAGACATTTGCAGAGCGCATCTGCCTGCGTTGCACACTCCAACTAATTATAACTAAGCCATTATACTAGCAAACACTTAGTGTACCTAGTGGCATCCTATACGTGGCTATTGGACTTTGCTATAGTCCCACTAGTGCCAAGACATTTGCAGAGCGCATCTGCCTGCGTTGCACACTCCAACTAATTATAACTAAGCCATTATACTAGCACACACTCAGTGTACCTAGTGGCATCCTATACGTGGCTATTGGACTTTGCTATAGTCCCACTAGTGCCAAGACATTTGCAGAGCGCATCTGCCTGCGTTGCACACTCCAACTAATTATAACTAAGCCATTATACTAGCAAACACTTAGTGTACCTAGTGGCATCCTATACGTGGCTATTGGACTTTGCTATAGTCCCACTAGTGCCAAGACATTTGCAGAGCGCATCTGCCTGCGTTGCACACTCCAACTAATTATAACTAAGCCATTATACTAGCAAACACTCAGTGTACCTAGTGGCATCCTATACGTGGCTATTGGACTTTGCTATAGTCCCACTAGTGCCAAGACATTTGCAGAGCGCATCTGCCTGCGTTGCACACTCCAACTAATTATAACTAAGCCATTATACTAGCACACACTCAGTGTACCTAGTGGCATCCTATACGTGGCTATTGGACTTTGCTATAGTCCCACTAGTGCCAAGACATTTGCAGAGCGCATCTGCCTGCGTTGCACACTCCAACTAATTATAACTAAGCCATTATACTAGCACACACTCAGTGTACCTAGTGGCATCCTATACGTGGCTATTGGACTTTGCTATAGTCCCACTAGCGCCAAGACATTTGCAGAGCGCATCTGCCTGCGTTGCACACTCCAACTAATTATAACTAAGCCATTATACTAGCACACACTCAGTGTACCTAGTGGCATCCTATACGTGGCTATTGGACTTTGCTATAGTCCCACTAGTGCCAAGACATTTGCAGAGCGCATCTGCCTGCGTTGCACACTCCAACTAATTATAACTAAGCCATTATACTAGCAAACACTTAGTGTACCTAGTGGCATCCTATACGTGGCTATTGGACTTTGCTATAGTCCCACTAGTGCCAAGACATTTGCAGAGCGCATCTGCCTGCGTTGCACACTCCAACTAATTATAACTAAGCCATTATACTAGCAAATACTCAGTGTACCTAGTGGCATCCTATACGTGGCTATTGGACTTTGCTTTAGTCCCACTAGTGCCAAGACATTTGCAGCACGTCTGCCTGCGTTGCACACTCCAACTAATTATAACTAAGTTACATTGTCAGGGATATTTATTCTTTATTATTCTGCTGTTAATAAAGCTAGACCACCACTGCAATCTTCACCACCTCTCAATTTTTACTACCACATTTTCAGTCCACAATCTTGTCGCAATCAACATGAGTGGCAAAATGACAGATGCTGGTGGAAAGGGGAAGAGGCGTGGTGGAAAAGGCAAAAAAGGTTTTGTCAGTGGGGAAGGTGGCAAAGCTCCATTATCATCTGCTGCAGATAGACCATCTACTAGCAAAAGTAAGATGTCTACTACTTATTGTGGACAATCCGATGTGCTCCCTTTTTTACGGACACGAACAAGAGGAACAAAGGTAGATGATGGGCAAAAAAGGAAAATGCTTGAATGGATCTCAAGTGGTCCAACAAGTGCCCTCTCAGCCACTTCAAGTACCGCATCCAAAAAACACCAGTCCTCTAAATTGTCATCCCAATCACACTTGATTTCTCCCAGCTCTGAAGTCTCCATCAGCCCTGCACAGTATGGTGGAACTGAGATGGCTGAGTCTGCAGAGCTGTTCAGTCACACTATAGCCTGGGAATCAGAGGTCTGCTCCCAAGCTACAGTGAGTACAGAACAGGAAATGGTCTGCAGTGATGCCCAGAACCTTTGTGACTCTGATTCAGGCCGTGAGGACCAAGTTTCTGAGCATAATGTTGACCCTTTGTCACAAACTGTAACACCTGTGGTTATAGACAATGAGGAACATACTGATGAAGATGAGACGCAGATACCCGATTGGGATGACAACTTAAATATTCGGTCAGGGCAAGAAGAGGCTCGGTCTGAGGGGGAGGGGAGTGCAAACACAACAATTGATGATGACGTTCTAGATCCCACCTACTGTCAACCCCCAGTCAGGCACTCGAGGAGGTCAACAGAGGCGGTGGAGGAGGATGCAACCGACGACGAAGTTACCTTGCGCCTTCCTGGACAGAGTCGGAGCACTGGTAGCACGTCTACAACTGCATCCTCAGCCACCACTCTGCCTATGAGCATTATTCGGGGTGGATCAACAGGTCGCATGGCCTCTAAGCCTTGCCTAGCCTGGTCCTTTTTTCACATCGAAAAAGATCGCCCAACTCATGTGATATGTAACATTTGTCATGATTCTGTTAGTAGAGGTCAAAACCTCAGCAGTTTGACAACTTCTTCCATGAATCGTCACATGACTAAATATCATAAGTCCCGGTGGGAAGCTCACCGTGCTGCAATGCGGCCTAGCGGAGCGAACCATCCACCGCCCGCCCCTTCCAGTGCATCCGCGCGCTCTTCATCTTCTAGGACTGTGGGGACAGCTGTCACACCTGTTTTTCCACGCAAAACTTCCACCACTGTAACCGCAACAGGCAGTTTGCTTGTAAGGTCGTCAGTTGGTTTGGAAGGGGAAACAAGTGAGTGTGTACAGCTCTCTCAGACATCGATAGCACCAACGTTGGATGAAGGCAACATCATGTCTCCGCCTGCACTTTCCTCACAAACCTGCATTTTTCCAGGGACACCCTACTCAACACCGTCTACACACAGCAGCCAGATCTCTGTCCCTCAGATGTGGTCAAATAAAAGGCCACTTCCTCCGACCCATGACAAAGCTAAGAGGTTGACTCTATCCCTCTGTAAGCTGTTGGCTACCGAAATGCTGCCTTTCCGCCTAGTGGACACACAGGATTTTAGAGACCTTATGTCTGTCGCTGTGCCCCAGTACCAGATGCCTAGTCGCCACTACTTCTCTAAGAAAGGTGTGCCCGCGCTACACCAGCATGTCGCACACAACATCACCGCTTCCTTGAGAAACTCTGTGTGTGAACGGGTGCATTTCACCACCGATACTTGGACCAGTAAGCATGGACAGGGACGTTACATGTCGCTGACTGGGCACTGGGTAACTATGGTGATAGATGGTGAAGGGTCTGCTGCACAAGTCTTGCCGTCCCCACGACTTGTGTGTCAATCCTCTGTCTGTCCAAGTTCCGCCACTGCTTCTGCATCCTCCACCTCATCTGGGTCCTCCACCTCCGCCCCAAGCCTGCCTGGTCAGGCCACCAGCGTTCTCACTGCGCAGAAGGAATCACGCACCCCTCATTACTATGCTGGCAGCAGAGCGCAACGGCATCAGGCGGTCTTTAGCTTGACATGTCTTGGTAATAAGAGTCACACAGCTGAGGAGTTGTGGTCAGCTCTGCGGTCCGAGTTTAATAAATGGTTGTCTCCACTCAACCTGCAGCCTGGTAAGGCCGTGTGCGACAATGCTGCAAACCTGGGTGCGGCCCTTCGCCTGGGCAAGGTGACACACGTACCTTGTATGGCTCACGTGTTGAACCTTGTCGTGCAGCAATTTTTAACACACTATCCCGGCCTAGATGGCCTTCTGAACAGGGCACGAAAACTGTCTGCTCACTTCCGCCGTTCAAGCGCCGCAGCTGAGCGACTTGCATCGCTCCAGAAGTCTTTCGGCCTGCCGGTTCATCGCCTGAAATGCGATGTGGCGACACGCTGGAATTCAACTCTCCACATGTTACAGCGACTGTGGCAGCACCGCAGAGCCCTGGTGCAATACGTCATGACGTATAGCCTGGGCCAACGAGATGCAGAGGTGGGGCAGATCACCCTGATGGAGTGGTCTCAGATCAAGGACCTATTCACCCTTCTGCACAGTTTCGACATGGCGACGAATATGTTTAGCGCTGACAATGCCATTATCAGCATGACGATTCCAGTCATTTACATGCTGGAGCACACGCTAAACACTATTCGGAGTCAGGGGGTGGGACAACATGAAGGGGAGGAACTACAGGAGGATTCATATGCGCAAGGGACAACAACATCACCAAGGTCCAGACGTTCATCATCACCAACGCAGCAGGCATGGGACCAAGGGGGACAGGGATCGACAAGGGCGCATAGTAGCAGGCGAAATGTTGAGCAAGGTGCAGGAGAACATGAAGAAATGGAGGACGAACTGTCAATGGACATGGAAGACTCAGCGGATGAGGGAGACCTTGGTCAAATTTCAGTTGAAAGAGGTTGGGGTCAGATGTCAGAGGAAGAAAGAACGGGTAGCACCTCTATGCCACAAACACAGCGTGGACTTGGTCCGCATGGCTGCGCAAGACACATGAGTGCCTTTTTGTTGCACTACCTCCAACATGACAGTCGTATTGTCAAAATTAGAAGTGATGATGACTACTGGATTGCCACACTATTAGATCCCCGGTACAAGTCCAAATTTTGTGACATAATTCCAGCCATAGAAAGGGACGCACGTATGCAGGAGTATCAGCAGAAGCTGTTACTAGATCTTAGCTCGGCTTTTCCACCAAACAACCGTGCAGGTGCAGGGAGTGAATCTCCCAGTTGTAACTTGACAAACATGGGACGGTCTCGTCATCTTCAACAGTCTACCCGTACCAGTAGGACCGTATCTGGTGCCGGTAACAGCAATTTTATGGAATCTTTTCATAATTTTTTTAGACCCTCTTTTGCAAGGCCACCAGAGACAACAAGTCTGACACATAGTCAACGGCTGGAGAGGATGATACAGGAGTATCTCCAAATGAACATCGATGCCATGACTGTGCAACTGGAGCCTTGCTCCTTTTGGGCTTCAAACCTAGAAAAATGGCCAGAGCTCGCAACTTACGCCTTGGAGATTTTGTCGTGTCCAGCTGCCAGCGTTGTCTCTGAACGTGTATTCAGTGCTGCTGGGTGTGTGCTGACAGATAAGCGCACGCGTCTGTCCAGTGACAATGTGGACAGACTGACGTTCATCAAAATGAACAAGTCATGGATCCAGAAGGAATTTACTACCCCTGTGTCATCCTGGGGAGAGTAAATGCTTGTTGATTTGGAATGTGCTTGATGCAAATCAAAACATCCTGTTTGCAACTAGGGCACAAGTGCTGCCACTGAATGGGTGGGTGTGTGGGGCCCAATTTTTGGAAAAAAAGGGAGACTCCGCTTGGAGTAACCCTTGCTTACATTGTTTTTAAAAGAAGCCAAGATGAACAGAGCTGGGATCAGGAAGGACTTTGCTACCTACCCTGGTGTCATCCTGGGGACGGTTAATTATGGCGTATTTTTGAATGTGCTTGATGCAAATCTAGCTGTGAAGTGTACAACTGGGGCACAACTGCTGCCACTGAATGGGTGGGTGTGTGGGGCCCAATTTTTGGAAAAAAAGGGAGACTCCGCTTGGAGTAACCCTTGCTTGCTGTGTTTTTAAAAGAAGCCAAGATGAACAGAGCTGGGATCAGGAAAGACTTTGCTACCTACCCCGGTGTCATCCTGGGGACGGATAAGAATGACGTATTTTTGAATGTGCTTGATGCAAATCTAGCTGTGAAGTGTACAACTGGGGCACAACTGCTGCCACTGAATGGGTGGGTGTGTGGGGCCCAATTTTTGGAAAAAAAGGGAGACTCCGCTTGGAGTAACCCTTGCTTGCTGTGTTTTTAAAAGAAGCCAAGATGAACAGAGCTGGGATCAGGAAAGACTTTGCTACCTACCCCGGTGTCATCCTGGGGACGGATAAGAATGGCGTATTTTTGAATGTGCTTGATGCAAATGTAGCTGTGAAGTGTACAACTAGGGCACAACTGCTGCCACTGAAGGGGTGGGTGTGTGTGGGGCCCAATTTTTGGAAAAAAGGGAGACTCCGCTTGGAGTAACCCTTGCTTACATTGTTTTTAAAAGAAGCCAAGATGAACAAGTCATGGGTCAGCAAAGACTTTGCTACCTACCCCGGTGTCATCCTGGGGATGGATAAGAATGGCGTATTTTTGAATGTGCTTGATGCAAATGTAGCTGTGAAGTGTACAACTAGGGCACAACTGCTGCCACTGAAGGGGTGGGTGTGTGTGGGGCCCAATTTTTGGAAAAAAGGGAGACTCCGCTTGGAGTAACCCTTGCTTGATGTGTTTTTAAAAGAAGCCAAGATGAACAGAGCTGGGATCAGGAAAGACTTTGCTACCTACCCCGGTGTCATCCTGGGGACGGATAAGAATGACGTATTTTTGAATGTGCTTGATGCAAATCTAGCTGTGAAGTGTACAACTGGGGCACAACTGCTGCCACTGAATGGGTGGGTGTGTGGGGCCCAATTTTTGGAAAAAAAGGGAGACTCCACTTGGAGTAACCCTTGCTTGCTGTGTTTTTAAAAGAAGCCAAGATGAACAGAGCTGGGATCAGGAAAGACTTTGCTACCTACCCCGGTGTCATCCTGGGGACGGATAAGAATGACGTATTTTTGAATGTGCTTGATGCAAATCTAGTTGTGAAGTGTACAACTGGGGCACAACTGCTGCCACTGAATGGGTGGGTGTGTGGGGCCCAATTTTTGGAAAAAAAGGGAGACTCCGCTTGGAGTAACCCTTGCTTGCTGTGTTTTTAAAAGAAGCCAAGATGAACAGAGCTGGGATCAGGAAAGACTTTGCTACCTACCCCGGTGTCATCCTGGGGACGGATAAGAATGGCGTATTTTTGAATGTGCTTGATGCAAATGTAGCTGTGAAGTGTACAACTAGGGCACAACTGCTGCCACTGAAGGGGTGGGTGTGTGTGGGGCCCAATTTTTGGAAAAAAGGGAGACTCCGCTTGGAGTAACCCTTGCTTGATGTGTTTTTAAAAGAAGCCAAGATGAACAGAGCTGGGATCAGGAAAGACTTTGCTACCTACCCCGGTGTCATCCTGGGGACGGATAAGAATGGCGTATTTTTGAATGTGCTTGATGCAAATGTAGCTGTGAAGTGTACAACTAGGGCACAACTGCTGCCACTGAAGGGGTGGGTGTGTGTGGGGCCCAATTTTTGGAAAAAAGGGAGACTCCGCTTGGAGTAACCCTTGCTTGATGTGTTTTTAAAAGAAGCCAAGATGAACAGAGCTGGGATCAGGAAAGACTTTGCTACCTACCCCGGTGTCATCCTGGGGACGGATAAGAATGACGTATTTTTGAATGTGCTTGATGCAAATCTAGCTGTGAAGTGTACAACTGGGGCACAACTGCTGCCACTGAATGGGTGGGTGTGTGGGGGCCAATTTTTGGAAAAAAAGGGAGACTACGCTTGGAGTAACCCTTGCTTGCTGTGTTTTTAAAAGAAGCCAAGATGAACAGAGCTGGGATCAGGAAAGACTTTGCTACCTACCCCGGTGTCATCCTGGGGACGGATAAGAATGACGTATTTTTGAATGTGCTTGATGCAAATCTAGCTGTGAAGTGTACAACTGGGGCACAACTGCTGCCACTGAATGGGTGGGTGTGTGGGGCCCAATTTTTGGAAAAAAAGGGAGACTCCGCTTGGAGTAACCCTTGCTTGATGTGTTTTTAAAAGAAGCCAAGATGAACAGAGCTGGGATCAGGAAAGACTTTGCTACCTACCCCGGTGTCATCCTGGGGACGGATAAGAATGGCGTATTTTTGAATGTGCTTGATGCAAATGTAGCTGTGAAGTGTACAACTAGGGCACAACTGCTGCCACTGAAGGGGTGGGTGTGTGTGGGGCCCAATTTTTGGAAAAAAGGGAGACTCCGCTTGGAGTAACCCTTGCTTACATTGTTTTTAAAAGAAGCCAAGATGAACAAGTCATGGGTCAGCAAAGACTTTGCTACCTACCCCGGTGTCATCCTGGGGATGGATAAGAATGGCGTATTTTTGAATGTGCTTGATGCAAATGTAGCTGTGAAGTGTACAACTAGGGTACAACTGCTGCCACTGAAGGGGTGGGTGTGTGTGGGGCCCAATTTTTGGAAAAAAGGGAGACTCCGCTTGGAGTAACCCTTGCTTGATGTGTTTTTAAAAGAAGCCAAGATGAACAGAGCTGGGATCAGGAAAGACTTTGCTACCTACCCCGGTGTCATCCTGGGGACGGATAAGAATGACGTATTTTTTAATGTGCTTGATGCAAATCTAGCTGTGAAGTGTACAACTGGGGCACAACTGCTGCCACTGAATGGGTGGGTGTGTGGGGCCCAATTTTTGGAAAAAAAGGGAGACTCCGCTTGGAGTAACCCTTGCTTGCTGTGTTTTTAAAAGAAGCCAAGATGAACAGAGCTGGGATCAGGAAAGACTTTGCTACCTACCCCGGTGTCATCCTGGGGACGGATAAGAATGGCGTATTTTTGAATGTGCTTGATGCAAATGTAGCTGTGAAGTGTACAACTTGGGCACAACTGCTGCCACTGAAGGGGTGGGTGTGTGTGGGGCCCAATTTTTGGAAAAAAGGGAGACTCCGCTTGGAGTAACCCTTGCTTGATGTGTTTTTAAAAGAAGCCAAGATGAACAGAGCTGGGATCAGGAAAGACTTTGCTACCTACCCCGGTGTCATCCTGGGGACGGATAAGAATGGCGTATTTTTGAATGTGCTTGATGCAAATGTAGCTGTGAAGTGTACAACTAGGGCACAACTGCTGCCACTGAAGGGGTGGGTGTGTGTGGGGCCCAATTTTTGGAAAAAAGGGAGACTCCGCTTGGAGTAAACCTTGCTTACATTGTTTTTAAAAGAAGCCAAGATGAACAAGTCATGGGTCAGCAAAGACTTTGCTACCTACCCCGGTGTCATCCTGGGGATGGATAAGAATGGCGTATTTTTGAATGTGCTTGATGCAAATGTAGCTGTGAAGTGTACAACTAGGGCACAACTGCTGCCACTGAAGGGGTGGGTGTGTGTGGGGCCCAATTTTTGGAAAAAAGGGAGACTCCGCTTGGAGTAACCCTTGCTTGCTGTGTTTTTAAAAGAAGCCAAGATGAACAGAGCTGGGATCAGGAAAGACTTTGCTACCTACCCCGGTGTCATCCTGGGGACGGATAAGAATGACGTATTTTTGAATGTGCTTGATGCAAATCTAGCTGTGAAGTGTACAACTGGGGCACAACTGCTGCCACTGAATGGGTGGGTGTGTGGGGCCCAATTTTTGGAAAAAAAGGGAGACTCCGCTTGGAGTAACCCTTGCTTGCTGTGTTTTTAAAAGAAGCCAAGATGAACAGAGCTGGGATCAGGAAAGACTTTGCTACCTACCCCGGTGTCATCCTGGGGACGGATAAGAATGGCGTATTTTTGAATGTGCTTGATGCAAATCTAGCTGTGAAGTGTACAACTAGGGCACAACTGCTGCCACTGAAGGGGTGGGTGTGTGTGGGGCCCAATTTTTGGAAAAAAGGGAGACTCCGCTTGGAGTAACCCTTGCTTGATGTGTTTTTAAAAGAAGCCAAGATGAACAGAGCTGGGATCAGGAAAGACTTTGCTACCTACCCCGGTGTCATCCTGGGGACGGATAAGAATGGCGTATTTTTGAATGTGCTTGATGCAAATGTAGCTGTGAAGTGTACAACTAGGGCACAACTGCTGCCACTGAAGGGGTGGGTGTGTGTGGGGCCCAATTTTTGGAAAAAAGGGAGACTCCGCTTGGAGTAACCCTTGCTTGATGTGTTTTTAAAAGAAGCCAAGATGAACAGAGCTGGGATCAGGAAAGACTTTGCTACCTACCCCGGTGTCATCCTGGGGACGGATAAGAATGACGTATTTTTGAATGTGCTTGATGCAAATCTAGCTGTGAAGTGTACAACTGGGGCACAACTGCTGCCACTGAATGGGTGGGTGTGTGGGGCCCAATTTTTGGAAAAAAAGGGAGACTCCGCTTGGAGTAACCCTTGCTTGCTGTGTTTTTAAAAGAAGCCAAGATGAACAGAGCTGGGATCAGGAAAGACTTTGCTACCTACCCCGGTGTCATCCTGGGGACGGATAAGAATGACGTATTTTTGAATGTGCTTGATGCAAATCTAGCTGTGAAGTGTACAACTGGGGCACAACTGCTGCCACTGAATGGGTGGGTGTGTGGGGCCCAATTTTTGGAAAAAAAAGGGAGACTCCGCTTGGAGTAACCCTTGCTTGCTGTGTTTTTAAAAGAAGCCAAGATGAACAGAGCTGGGATCAGGAAAGACTTTGCTACCTACCCCGGTGTCATCCTGGGGACGGATAAGAATGGCGTATTTTTGAATGTGCTTGATGCAAATGTAGCTGTGAAGTGTACAACTAGGGCACAACTGCTGCCACTGAAGGGGTGGGTGTGTGTGGGGCCCAATTTTTGGAAAAAAGGGAGACTCCGCTTGGAGTAACCCTTGCTTGATGTGTTTTTAAAAGAAGCCAAGATGAACAGAGCTGGGATCAGGAAAGACTTTGCTACCTACCCCGGTGTCATCCTGGGGACGGATAAGAATGGCGTATTTTTGAATGTGCTTGATGCAAATGTAGCTGTGAAGTGTACAACTAGGGCACAACTGCTGCCACTGAAGGGGTGGGTGTGTGTGGGGCCCAATTTTTGGAAAAAAGGGAGACTCCGCTTGGAGTAACCCTTGCTTACATTGTTTTTAAAAGAAGCCAAGATGAACAAGTCATGGGTCAGCAAAGACTTTGCTACCTACCCCGGTGTCATCCTGGGGATGGATAAGAATGGCGTATTTTTGAATGTGCTTGATGCAAATCTAGCTGTGAAGTGTACAACTGGGGCACAACTGCTGCCACTGAATGGGTGGGTGTGTGGGGCCCAATTTTTGGAAAAAAAGGGAGACTCCGCTTGGAGTAACCCTTGCTTGCTGTGTTTTTAAAAGAAGCCAAGATGAACAGAGCTGGGATCAGGAAAGACTTTGCTACCTACCCCGGTGTCATCCTGGGGACGGATAAGAATGACGTATTTTTGAATGTGCTTGATGCAAATCTAGCTGTGAAGTGTAAAACTGGGGCACAACTGCTGCCACTGAATGGGTGGGTGTGTGGGGCCCAATTTTTGGAAAAAAAGGGAGACTCCGCTTGGAGTAACCCTTGCTTGCTGTGTTTTTAAAAGAAGCCAAGATGAACAGAGCTGGGATCAGGAAAGACTTTGCTACCTACCCCGGTGTCATCCTGGGGACGGATAAGAATGGCGTATTTTTGAATGTGCTTGATGCAAATGTAGCTGTGAAGTGTACAACTAGGGCACAACTGCTGCCACTGAAGGGGTGGGTGTGTGTGGGGCCCAATTTTTGGAAAACAGGGAGACTCCGCTTGGAGTAACCCTTGCTTGATGTGTTTTTAAAAGAAGCCAAGATGAACAGAGCTGGGATCAGGAAAGACTTTGCTACCTACCCCGGTGTCATCCTGGGGACGGATAAGAATGGCGTATTTTTGAATGTGCTTGATGCAAATGTAGCTGTGAAGTGTACAACTAGGGCACAACTGCTGCCACTGAAGGGGTGGGTGTGTGTGGGGCCCAATTTTTGGAAAAAAGGGAGACTCCGCTTGGAGTAACCCTTGCTTACATTGTTTTTAAAAGAAGCCAAGATGAACAAGTCATGGGTCAGCAAAGACTTTGCTACCTACCCCGGTGTCATCCTGGGGATGGATAAGAATGGCGTATTTTTGAATGTGCTTGATGCAAATGTAACTGTGAAGTGTACAACTAGGGCACAACTGCTGCCACTGAAGGGGTGGGTGTGTGTGGGGCCCAATTTTTGGAAAAAAGGGAGACTCCGCTTGGAGTAACCCTTGCTTGATGTGTTTTTAAAAGAAGCCAAGATGAACAGAGCTGGGATCAGGAAAGACTTTGCTACCTACCCTGGTGTCATCCTGGGGACGGTTAATTATGGCGTATTTTTGAATGTGCTTGATGCAAATCTAGCTGTGAAGTGTACAACTGGGGCACAACTGCTGCCACTGAATGGGTGGGTGTGTGGGGCCCAATTTTTGGAAAAAAAGGGAGACTCCGCTTGGAGTAACCCTTGCTTGCTGTGTTTTTAAAAGAAGCCAAGATGAACAGAGCTGGGATCAGGAAAGACTTTGCTACCTACCCCGGTGTCATCCTGGGGACGGATAAGAATGACGTATTTTTGAATGTGCTTGATGCAAATCTAGCTGTGAAGTGTACAACTGGGGCACAACTGCTGCCACTGAATGGGTGGGTGTGTGGGGCCCAATTTTTGGAAAAAAAGGGAGACTCCGCTTGGAGTAACCCTTGCTTGCTGTGTTTTTAAAAGAAGCCAAGATGAACAGAGCTGGGATCAGGAAAGACTTTGCTACCTACCCCGGTGTCATCCTGGGGACGGATAAGAATGGCGTATTTTTGAATGTGCTTGATGCAAATGTAGCTGTGAAGTGTACAACTAGGGCACAACTGCTGCCACTGAAGGGGTGGGTGTGTGTGGGGCCCAATTTTTGGAAAAAAGGGAGACTCCGCTTGGAGTAACCCTTGCTTGATGTGTTTTTAAAAGAAGCCAAGATGAACAGAGCTGGGATCAGGAAAGACTTTGCTACCTACCCCGGTGTCATCCTGGGGACGGATAAGAATGGCGTATTTTTGAATGTGCTTGATGCAAATGTAGCTGTGAAGTGTACAACTAGGGCACAACTGCTGCCACTGAAGGGGTGGGTGTGTGTGGGGCCCAATTTTTGGAAAAAAGGGAGACTCCGCTTGGAGTAACCCTTGCTTACATTGTTTTTAAAAGAAGCCAAGATGAACAAGTCATGGGTCAGCAAAGACTTTGCTACCTACCCCGGTGTCATCCTGGGGATGGATAAGAATGGCGTATTTTTGAATGTGCTTGATGCAAATGTAGCTGTGAAGTGTACAACTAGGGCACAACTGCTGCCACTGAAGGGGTGGGTGTGTGTGGGGCCCAATTTTTGGAAAAAAGGGAGACTCCGCTTGGAGTAACCCTTGCTTGATGTGTTTTTAAAAGAAGCCAAGATGAACAGAGCTGGGATCAGGAAAGACTTTGCTACCTACCCCGGTGTCATCCTGGGGACGGATAAGAATGACGTATTTTTGAATGTGCTTGATGCAAATCTAGCTGTGAAGTGTACAACTAGGGCACAACTGCTGCCACTGAAGGGGTGGGTGTGTGTGGGGCCCAATTTTTGGAAAAAAGGGAGACTCCGCTTGGAGTAACCCTTGCTTACATTGTTTTTAAAAGAAGCCAAGATGAACAGAGCTGGGATCAGGAAAGACTTTGCTACCTACCCCGGTGTCATCCTGGGGACGGATAAGAATGGCGTATTTTTGAATGTGCTTGATGCAAATGTAGCTGTGAAGTGTACAACTAGGGCACAACTGCTGCCACTGAAGGGGTGGGTGTGTGTGGGGCCCAATTTTTGGAAAAAAGGGAGACTCCGCTTGGAGTAACCCTTGATTGCTGTGTTTTTTATAAATGATCCAAGCTGCACAGAGCTGGGATCAGGAAAGACTTAGCTACCTACCCTGGTGTCATCCTGGGGACGGTTAATTATGGCGTATTTTTGAATGTGCTTGATGCAAATCTAGCTGTGAAGTGTGCAACTGGGGCACAAGTGCTACCACTGAAGGGGTGGGTGTGTGTGTGGCCCAATTTTTGGAAAAAAGGGAGACTCCGCTTGGAGTCACCTTGCGGTGTTTTACATGATTTTAGAAGGGCGTGCCATGCCTATATCTGTGTGTCCTCCTCTTTTTCCTTGTCCAGCTGTTTTGTTTTTGCATGATTATATGTCCTTGTCCCTTTCCAATGTGTTTGAGTTGTTTGTCACCTTTAGGACACCTTTGAGGGTGTTTTCTAGGTGTTTTTCTGTGTTTGTGATTGCCTGCCATTGTTTCCTATGCAGTTCGAGTTCGGTTCGTCGAACGTTCGACGAACCGAACTCGAACGGGAGGTCCGTTCGGCGAACCAACCTCGAGCCGAACCGCGACCGGTTCGCTCATCTCTAATCATGAACAAAAAAACTCCTAAAATTTAGATCTGATGTTGGTAGGTTTAAATCCCATTAGGGATCTAGAAAATACATAAAAAGAATTGTAAAATATGAAAAACATAAAAATGGAAAAGTTCAAATCACTCCCCTTTTCCCCCTTAAAAATAAAGAAATATAAAATATGTGTATGTTTTTTAAATCACTATTATTAACCCAATCATGACCTTGGACATATATATATGGTTGTGTCCCCCCGAGCCCGCTGTAATCCAATCAGCAGATATGCGCAGCTGACAGGTGTGGGTGGATCAGAGATCCACCCGCACCTGTTAACTACTTAGATTGTGCTGTCAAAATCTGACAGCACGATTTAAATGGCTGCAGTGGGGATAGAGCCATTTCCTACCTCCATTGGTGTTACCATGACATGTTCATAGGGTGCCATTGTGTTGCCATGGTAGCACGGAGTCCACAGATGACCACTGATGCTACCATGACTCCCCTCCTGTGAGAGCCGACAGAGTGCTGGCATTCACAGGAACACCGCATTGCTGCTGATCACATCGAGACAACTTTTTCCAGCCCATTGATTATTTTATATACATTAGTTAGCTGCTCACCTCCCTCCTTCTCCCTTTCAGCTCTTCACTGGTATGAATGCCAGCAGCACTGGCTTCTCTCACAGCTGTTCTCTTAATCACACCTTTGGCTGCCCTGAGTTATTTCCATGTTCAAATGTAATGTTATCTTTATGTAAATATAATGGTAGCATTGGGGAACAAACCACTGATAGGTGAATGTTTAACAGCAGAACTTGTGCTCATACTTATAGTATGACTAATACTGCACTCTGCTTCTCACCAGAACTGTCACTCAAGGAGGAGAGACCACCCCCCAAGAACCAAGAAGTAAGGGGACAGCACAGCTGTAATATGCTCGTAAGATAAATTGAGAATACCCCATTAATGAATTAGATGCATCTCATGTCAGAGGTCCTGATCATTAGGACTAGCATGGAAAATGTCAGGCTTGATGAATCATAAATGAAATTGTTTTGTATTGTGGAATGCCGCCTTTAGCTACTGCTTATGCACTGCCAGGTATTCCTACATCTGACAGCTGATTACAAGACGTTCTCCATAGGGCGCACTTTGTGATTTGCTAGGGATCAAAGAATCCCTCTACTTTAGTAGATATGTAAAAAGCCCATTTTCACGCAAAACCTTTGTACATACAGATATATTTAGCATTGACATAAATATATATATACATTATTGGGCTACTACTCAGGGACAGACATATCATTGGTGTAGCCAGGCTCAAGGTAAGAGGGTCCATTTCTACCTCCAAGACAGGTGAAATTGTGCATTATGATGAGATATTGGATTGAAAAGAGCCCATATACTGTTCTTGCACAGGGGCCCCCTTGTGTCTGGGTCCACCATGCTACTACGGGTTACTTCATAAGAAAGTCATTTTGATCTGATTCGACAGCATCTTACGAGTAGAGATGAGCGAACCGGTCGCGGTTCGGCTCGAGGTTGGTTCGCCGAACGGACCTCCCGTTCGAGTTCGGTTCGTCGAACGTTCGACGAACCGAACTCGAACTGCATAGGAAACAATGGCAGGCAATCACAAACACAGAAAAACACCTAGAAAACACCCTCAAAGGTGTCCTAAAGGTGACAAACAACTCAAACACATTGGAAAGTGACAAGGACATATACTCATGCGAAAACAAAACAGCTGGACAAGGAAAAAGAGGAGGACACACAGATATAGGCATGGCACGCCCTTCTAAAATCATGTAAAACACCGCAAGGTGACTCCAAGCGGAGTCTCCATTTTTTCCAAAAATTGGGCCACACACACACCCACCCCTTCAGTGGCAGCAGTTGTGCCCCAGTTGTACACTTCACAGCTACATTTGCATCAAGCACATTCAAAAATACGCCATTCTTATCCGTCCCCAGGATGACACCGGGGTAGGTAGCAAAGTCTTTGCTGATCCCAGCTCTGTTCATCTTGGCTTCTTTTAAAAACACATCAAGCAAGGGTTACTCCAAGCGGAGTCTCCCTTTTTTTCCAAAAATTGGGCCACACAGACACCCACCCCATCAGTGGCAGCACTTGGGCCCTAGTTGCAAACAGGATGTTTTGATTTGCATCAAGCACATTCAAAAATACGCCATTCTTATCCGTCCCCAGGATGACACCGGGGTAGGTAGCAAAGTCTTTGCTGATCCCAGCTCTGTTCATCTTGGCTTCTTTTAAAAACACATCAAGCAAGGGTTACTCCAAGCGGAGTCTCCCTTTTTTTCCAAAAATTGGGCCACACAGACACCCACCCCATCAGTGGCAGCACTTGGGCCCTAGTTGCAAACAGGATGTTTTGATTTGCATCAAGCACATTCAAAAACACGCCATTCTTATCCGTCCCCAGGATGACACCGGGGTAGGTAGCAAAGTCTTTCCTGATCCCAGCTCTGTTCATCTTGGCTTCTTTTAAAAACACATCAAGCAAGGGTTACTCCAAGCGGAGTCTCCCTTTTTTTCCAAAAATTGGGCCACACAGACACCCACCCCATCAGTGGCAGCACTTGGGCCCTAGTTGCAAACAGGATGTTTTGATTTGCATCAAGCACATTCAAAAATACGCCATTCTTATCCGTCCCCAGGATGACACCGGGGTAGGTAGCAAAGTATTTCCTGATCCCAGCTCTGTTCATCTTGGCTTCTTTTAAAAACACATCAAGCAAGGGTTACTCCAAGCGGAGTCTCCCTTTTTTCCAAAAATTGGGCCACACAGACACCCACCCCATCAGTGGCAGCACTTGGGCCCTAGTTGCAAACAGGATGTTTTGATTTGCATCAAGCACATTCAAAAATACGCCATTCTTATCCGTCCCCAGGATGACACCGGGGTAGGTAGCAAAGTCTTTGCTGATCCCAGCTCTGTTCATCTTGGCTTCTTTTAAAAACACATCAAGCAAGGGTTACTCCAAGCGGAGTCTCCCTTTTTTTCCAAAAATTGGGCCACACAGACACCCACCCCATCAGTGGCAGCACTTGGGCCCTAGTTGCAAACAGGATGTTTTGATTTGCATCAAGCACATTCAAAAATACGCCATTCTTATCCGTCCCCAGGATGACACCGGGGTAGGTAGCAAAGTCTTTCCTGATCCCAGCTCTGTTCATCTTGGCTTCTTTTAAAAACACATCAAGCAAGGGTTACTCCAAGCGGAGTCTCCCTTTTTTCCAAAAATTGGGCCACACAGACACCCACCCCATCAGTGGCAGCACTTGGGCCCTAGTTGCAAACAGGATGTTTTGATTTGCATCAAGCACATTCAAAAATACGCCATTCTTATCCGTCCCCAGGATGACACCGGGGTAGGTAGCAAAGTCTTTGCTGATCCCAGCTCTGTTCATCTTGGCTTCTTTTAAAAACACAGCAAGCAAGGGTTACTCCAAGCGGAGTCTCCCTTTTTTTCCAAAAATTGGGCCACACAGACACCCACCCCATCAGTGGCAGCACTTGGGCCCTAGTTGCAAACAGGATGTTTTGATTTGCATCAAGCACATTCAAAAATACGCCATTCTTATCCGTCCCCAGGATGACACCGGGGTAGGTAGCAAAGTCTTTGCTGATCCCAGCTCTGTTCATCTTGGCTTCTTTTAAAAACACATCAAGCAAGGGTTACTCCAAGCGGAGTCTCCCTTTTTTCCAAAAATTGGGCCACACAGACACCCACCCCATCAGTGGCAGCACTTGGGCCCTAGTTGCAAACAGGATGTTTTGATTTGCATCAAGCACATTCAAAAATACGCCATTCTTATCCGTCCCCAGGATGACACCGGGGTAGGTAGCAAAGTCTTTGCTGATCCCAGCTCTGTTCATCTTGGCTTCTTTTAAAAACACATCAAGCAAGGGTTACTCCAAGCGGAGTCTCCCTTTTTTTCCAAAAATTGGGCCACACAGACACCCACCCCATCAGTGGCAGCACTTGGGCCCTAGTTGCAAACAGGATGTTTTGATTTGCATCAAGCACATTCAAAAATACGCCATTCTTATCCGTCCCCAGGATGACACCGGGGTAGGTAGCAAAGTCTTTCCTGATCCCAGCTCTGTTCATCTTGGCTTCTTTTAAAAACACATCAAGCAAGGGTTACTCCAAGCGGAGTCTCCCTTTTTTTCCAAAAATTGGGCCACACAGACACCCACCCCATCAGTGGCAGCACTTGGGCCCTAGTTGTACACTTCACAGCTACATTTGCATCAATCACATTCAAAAATACCCCATAATTAACCGTCCCCAGGATGACACCGGGGTAGGTAGCAAAGTCTTTGCTGACCCATGACTTGTTCATCTTGGCTTCTTTTAAAAACAATGTAAGCAAGGGTTACTCCAAGCGGAGTCTCCCTTTTTTCCAAAAATTGGGCCACACAGACACCCACCCCATCAGTGGCAGCACTTGGGCCCTAGTTGCAAACAGGATGTTTTGATTTGCATCAAGCACATTCCAAATCCACAAGCATTTACTCTCCCCAGGATGACACAGGGGTAGTAAATTCCTTCTGGATCCATGACTTGTTCATTTTGATGAACGTCAGTCTGTCCACATTGTCACTGGACAGACGCGTGCGCTTATCTGTCAGCACACACCCAGCAGCACTGAATACACGTTCAGAGACAACGCTGGCAGCTGGACACGACAAAATCTCCAAGGCGTAACTGGAGATCTCTGGCCATTTTTCTATGTTTGAAGCCCAAAAGGAGCAAGGCTCCAGTTGCACAGTCATGGCATCGATGTTCATTTGGAGATACTCCTGTATCATCCTCTCCAGCCGTTGAGTATGTGTCAGACTTGTTGTCTCTGGTGGCCTTGCAAAAGAGGGTCTAAAAAAATTATGAAAAGATTCCATAAAATTGCTGTTACCGGCACCAGATACGGTCCTACTGGTACGGGTAGACTGGTGAAGATGACGAGACCGTCCCATGTTTGTCAAGTTACAACTGGGAGATTCCCTCCCTGCACCTGCACGGTTGTTTGGTGGAAAAGCCGAGCTAAGATCGAGTAACAGCTTCTGCTGATACTCCTGCCTGCATACGTGCGTCCCTTTCTATGGCTGGAATTATGTCACAAAATTTGGACTTGTACCGGGGATCTAATAGTGTGGCAATCCAGTAGTCATCATCACTTCTAATTTTGACAATACGACTGTCATGTTGGAGGTAGTGCAACAAAAAGGCACTCATGTGTCTTGCGCAGCCATGCGGACCAAGTCCACGCTGTGTTTGTGGCATAGAGGTGCTACCCGTTCTTTCTTCCTCTGACATCTCCCCCCAACCTCTTTCAACTGAAATTTGACCAAGGTCTCCCTCATCCGCTGAGTCTTCCATGTCCATGGACAGTTCGTCCTCCATTTCTTCATGTTCTCCTGCACCTTGCTCAACATTTCGCCTGCTACTATGCGCCCTTGTCGATCCCTGTTCCCCATGGTCCCATGCCTGCTGCGTTGGTGATGATGAACGTCTGGACCTTGGTGATGTTGTTGTCCCTTGCACATATGAATCCTCCTGTAGTTCCTCCCCTTCATGTTGTCCCACCCCCTGACTCCGAATAGTGTTTAGCGTGTGCTCCAGCATGTAAATGACTGGAATCGTCATGCTGATAATGGCATTGTCAGAGCTAAACATATTCGTCGCCATGTCGAAACTGTGCAGAAGGGTGCATAGGTCCTTGATCTGAGACCACTCCATCAGGGTGATCTGCCCCACCTCTGCATCTCGTTGGCCCAGGCTATACGTCATGACGTATTGCACCAGGGCTCTGCGGTGCTGCCACAGTCGCTGTAACATGTGGAGAGTTGAATTCCAGCGTGTCGCCACATCGCATTTCAGGCGATGAACCGGCAGGCCGAAAGACTTCTGTAGCGATGCAAGTCGCTCAGCTGCGGCGCTTGAACGCCGGAAGTGAGCAGACAGTTTTCGTGCCCTGTTCAGAAGGCCATCTAGGCCGGGATAGTGTGTTAAAAATTGCTGCACGACAAGGTTCAACACGTGAGCCATACAAGGTACGTGTGTCACCTTGCCCAGGCGAAGGGCCGCACCCAGGTTTGCAGCATTGTCGCACACGGCCTTACCAGGCTGCAGGTTGAGTGGAGACAACCATTTATTAAACTCGGACCGCAGAGCTGACCACAACTCCTCAGCTGTGTGACTCTTATTACCAAGACATGTCAAGCTAAAGACCGCCTGATGCCGTTGCGCTCGGCTGCCAGCATAGTAATGAGGCGTGCGTGATTCCTTCTGCGCAGTGAGAACGCTGGTGGCCTGACCAGGCAGGCTTGGGGCGGAGGTGGAGGACCCAGATGAGGTGGAGGATGCAGAAGCTGTGGCGGAACTTGGACAGACAGAGGATTGACACACAAGTCGTGGGGACGGCAAGACTTGTGCAGCAGACCCTTCACCATCTATCACCATAGTTACCCAGTGCCCAATCAGCGACATGTAACGTCCCTGTCCATGCTTACTGGTCCAAGTATCGGTGGTGAAATGCACCCGTTCACACACAGAGTTTCTCAAGGAAGCGGTGATGTTGTGTGCGACATGCTGGTGTAGCGCGGGCACACCTTTCTTAGAGAAGTAGTGGCGACTAGGCATCTGGTACTGGGGCACAGCGACAGACATAAGGTCTCTAAAATCCTGTGTGTCCACTAGGCGGAAAGGCAGCATTTCGGTAGCCAACAGCTTACAGAGGGATAGAGTCAACCTCTTAGCTTTGTCATGGGTCGGAGGAAGTGGCCTTTTATTTGACCACATCTGAGGGACAGAGATCTGGCTGCTGTGTGTAGACGGTGTTGAGTAGGGTGTCCCTGGAAAAATGCAGGTTTGTGAGGAAAGTGCAGGCGGAGACATGATGTTGCCTTCATCCAACGTTGGTGCTATCGATGTCTGAGAGAGCTGTACACACTCACTTGTTTCCCCTTCCAAACCAACTGACGACCTTACAAGCAAACTGCCTGTTGCGGTTACAGTGGTGGAAGTTTTGCGTGGAAAAACAGGTGTGACAGCTGTCCCCACAGTCCTAGAAGATGAAGAGCGCGCGGATGCACTGGAAGGGGCGGGCGGTGGATGGTTCGCTCCGCTAGCCGGCATTGCAGCACGGTGAGCTTCCCACCGGGACTTATGATATTTATTCATGTGACGATTCATGGAAGAAGTTGTCAAACTGCTGAGGTTTTGACCTCTACTAACAGAATCATGACAAATGTTACATATCACATGAGTTGGGCGATCTTTTTCGATGTGAAAAAAGGCCCAGGCTAGGCAAGGCTTAGAGGCCATGCGACCTGTTGATCCACCCCGAATAATGCTCATAGGCAGAGTGGTGGCTGAGGATGCAGTTGTAGACGTGCTACCAGTGCTCCGACTCTGTCCAGGAAGGCGCAAGGTAACTTCGTCGTCGGTTGCATCCTCCTCCACCGCCTCTGTTGACCTCCTCGAGTGCCTGACTGGGGGTTGACAGTAGGTGGGATCTAGAACGTCATCATCAATTGTTGTGTTCGCACTCCCCTCCCCCTCAGACCGAGCCTCTTCTTGCCCTGACCGAATATTTAAGTTGTCATCCCAATCGGGTATCTGCGTCTCATCTTCATCAGTATGTTCCTCATTGTCTATAACCACAGGTGTTACAGTTTGTGACAAAGGGTCAACATTATGCTCAGAAACTTGGTCCTCACGGCCTGAATCTGAGTCACAAAGGTTCTGGGCATCACTGCAGACCATTTCCTGTTCTGTACTCACTGTAGCTTGGGAGCAGACCTCTGATTCCCAGGCTATAGTGTGACTGAACAGCTCTGCAGACTCAGCCATCTCAGTTCCACCATACTGTGCAGGGCTGATGGAGACTTCAGAGCTGGGAGAAATCAAGTGTGATTGGGATGACAACTCAGAGGAATGGTGTTTTTTGGATGCGGTACTTGAAGTGGCTGAGAGGGCACTTGTTGGACCACTTGAGATCCATTCAAGCATTTTCCTTTTTTGCCCATCATCTACCTTTGTTCCTCTTGTTCGTGTCCGTAAAAAAGGGAGCACATCGGATTGTCCACAATAAGTAGTAGACATCTTACTTTTGCTAGTAGATGGTCTATCTTCAGCAGATGATAATGGAGCTTTGGCACCTTCCCCACTGACAAAACCTTTTTTGCCTTTTCCACCACGCCTCTTCCCCTTTCCACCAGCATCTGTCATTTTGCCACTCATGTTGATTGCGACAAGATTGTGGACTGAAAATGTGGTAGTAAAAATTGAGAGGTGGTGAAGATTGCAGTGGTGGTCTAGCTTTATTAACAGCAGAATAATAAAGAATAAATATACCTGACAATGTAACTTAGTTATAATTCGTTGGAGTGTGCAACGCAGGCAGACGTGCTGCAAATGTCTTGGCACTAGTGGGACTATAGCAAAGTCCAATAGCCACGTATAGGATGCCACTAGGTTCACTGAGTGTGTGCTAGTATAATGGCTTAGTTATAATTAGTTGGAGTGTGCAACGCAGGCAGATGCGCTCTGCAAATGTCTTGGCACTAGTAGGACTATAGCAAAGTCCAATAGCCACGTATAGGATGCCACTAGGTACACTGAGTGTGTGCTAGTATAATGGCTTAGTTATAATTAGTTGGAGTGTGCAACGCAGGCAGACGTGCTGCAAATGTCTTGGCACTAGTGGGACTATAGCAAAGTCCAATAGCCACGTATAGGATGCCACTAGGTACACTGAGTGTGTGCTAGTATAATGGCTTAGTTATAATTAGTTGGAGTGTGCAACGCAGGCAGACGTGCTGCAAATGTCTTGGCACTAGTGGGACTATAGCAAAGTCCAATAGCCACGTATAGGATGCCACTAGGTACACTGAGTGTGTGCTAATATAATGGCTTAGTTATAATTAGTTGGAGTGTGCAACGCAGGCAGACGTGCTGCAAATGTCTTGGCACTAGTGGGACTATAGCAAAGTCCAATAGCCACGTATAGGATGCCACTAGGTACACTGAGTGTGTGCTAGTATAATGGCTTAGTTATAATTAGTTGGAGTGTGCAACGCAGGCAGACGTGCTGCAAATGTCTTGGCACTAGTGGGACTATAGCAAAGTCCAATAGCCACGTATAGGATGCCACTAGGTACACTGAGTGTGTGCTAGTATAATGGCTTAGTTATAATTAGTTGGAGTGTGCAACGCAGGCAGACGTGCTGCAAATGTCTTGGCACTAGTGGGACTATAGCAAAGTCCAATAGCCACGTATAGGATGCCACTAGGTACACTGAGTGTGTGCTAGTATAATGGCTTAGTTATAATTAGTTGGAGTGTGCAACGCAGGCAGACGTGCTGCAAATGTCTTGGCACTAGTGGGACTATAGCAAAGTCCAATAGCCACGTATAGGATGCCACTAGGTACACTGAGTGTGTGCTAGTATAATGGCTTAGTTATAATTAGTTGGAGTGTGCAACGCAGGCAGACGTGCTGCAAATGTCTTGGCACTAGTGGGACTATAGCAAAGTCCAATAGCCACGTATAGGATGCCACTAGGTACACTGAGTGTGTGCTAATATAATGGCTTAGTTATAATTAGTTGGAGTGTGCAACGCAGGCAGACGTGCTGCAAATGTCTTGGCACTAGTGGGACTATAGCAAAGTCCAATAGCCACGTATAGGATGCCACTAGGTACACTGAGTGTGTGCTAGTATAATGGCTTAGTTATAATTAGTTGGAGTGTGCAACGCAGGCAGACGTGCTGCAAATGTCTTGGCACTAGTGGGACTATAGCAAAGTCCAATAGCCACGTATAGGATGCCACTAGGTACACTGAGTGTGTGCTAGTATAATGGCTTAGTTATAATTAGTTGGAGTGTGCAACGCAGGCAGACGTGCTGCAAATGTCTTGGCACTAGTGGGACTATAGCAAAGTCCAATATCCACGTATAGGATGCCACTAGGTTCACTGAGTGTGTGCTAGTATAATGGCTTAGTTATAATTAGTTGGAGTGTGCAACGCAGGCAGATGCGCTCTGCAAATGTCTTGGCACTAGTGGGACTATAGCAAAGTCCAATAGCCACGTATAGGATGCCACTAGGTACACTGAGTGTTTGCTAGTAAAATTGCTTAGTTTAAAAAAGTTGTAGTGTGCAATGCAGGCAGACGTGCTCTGCAAATGTCTTTGCACTAGTGGGACTATAGCAAAGTCCAATAGCCACATATAGGATGCCACTAGGTACACTGAGTGTTTGCTAGTAAAATTGCTTAGTTTAAAAAACTTGGAGTGTGCAATGCAGGCAGATGTGCTCTGCTAATGTCTTTGCACTAGTGGGACTATAGCAAAGTCCAATAGCCACGTATAGGATGCCACTAGGTACACTGAGTGTGTGCTAGTATAATGGCTTAGTTATAATTCGTTGGAGTGTGCAACGCAGGCAGATGCGCTCTGCAAATGTCTTGGCACTAGTTGGACTATAGCAAAGTCCAATAGCCACGTATAGGATGCCACTAGGTACACTGAGTGTTTGCTAGTAAAATTGCTTAGTTTAAAAAAGTTGTAGTGTGCAATGCAGGCAGACGTGCTCTGCAAATGTCTTTGCACTAGTGGGACTATAGCAAAGTCCAATAGCCACGTATAGGATGCCACTAGGTACACTGAGTGTGTGCTAGTATAATGGCTTAGTTATAATTAGTTGGAGTGTGCAACGCAGGCAGACGTGCTGCAAATGTCTTGGCACTAGTGGGACTATAGCAAAGTCCAATAGCCACGTATAGGATGCCACTAGGTACACTGAGTGTGTGCTAGTATAATGGCTTAGTTATAATTAGTTGGAGTGTGCAACGCAGGCAGACGTGCTGCAAATGTCTTGGCACTAGTGGGACTATAGCAAAGTCCAATAGCCACGTATAGGATGCCACTAGGTACACTGAGTGTGTGCTAGTATAATGGCTTAGTTATAATTAGTTGGAGTGTGCAACGCAGGCAGACGTGCTGCAAATGTCTTGGCACTAGTGGGACTATAGCAAAGTCCAATAGCCACGTATAGGATGCCACTAGGTACACTGAGTGTGTGCTAGTATAATGGCTTAGTTATAATTAGTTGGAGTGTGCAACGCAGGCAGACGTGCTGCAAATGTCTTGGCACTAGTGGGACTATAGCAAAGTCCAATAGCCACGTATAGGATGCCACTAGGTACACTGAGTGTGTGCTAGTATAATGGCTTAGTTATAATTAGTTGGAGTGTGCAACGCAGGCAGACGTGCTGCAAATGTCTTGGCACTAGTGGGACTATAGCAAAGTCCAATAGCCACGTATAGGATGCCACTAGGTACACTGAGTGTGTGCTAGTATAATGGCTTAGTTATAATTAGTTGGAGTGTGCAACGCAGGCAGACGTGCTGCAAATGTCTTGGCACTAGTGGGACTATAGCAAAGTCCAATAGCCACGTATAGGATGCCACTAGGTTCACTGAGTGTGTGCTAGTATAATGGTTTAGTTATAATTAGTTGGAGTGTGCAACGCAGGCAGATGCGCTCTGCAAATGTCTTGGCACTAGTAGGACTATAGCAAAGTCCAATAGCCACGTATAGGATGCCACTAGGTACACTGAGTGTGTGCTAGTATAATGGCTTAGTTATAATTAGTTGGAGTGTGCAACGCAGGCAGACGTGCTGCAAATGTCTTGGCACTAGTGGGACTATAGCAAAGTCCAATAGCCACGTATAGGATGCCACTAGGTACACTGAGTGTGTGCTAGTATAATGGCTTAGTTATAATTAGTTGGAGTGTGCAACGCAGGCAGACGTGCTGCAAATGTCTTGGCACTAGTGGGACTATAGCAAAGTCCAATAGCCACGTATAGGATGCCACTAGGTACACTGAGTGTGTGCTAATATAATGGCTTAGTTATAATTAGTTGGAGTGTGCAACGCAGGCAGACGTGCTGCAAATGTCTTGGCACTAGTGGGACTATAGCAAAGTCCAATAGCCACGTATAGGATGCCACTAGGTACACTGAGTGTGTGCTAGTATAATGGCTTAGTTATAATTAGTTGGAGTGTGCAACGCAGGCAGACGTGCTGCAAATGTCTTGGCACTAGTGGGACTATAGCAAAGTCCAATAGCCACGTATAGGATGCCACTAGGTACACTGAGTGTGTGCTAGTATAATGGCTTAGTTATAATTAGTTGGAGTGTGCAACGCAGGCAGACGTGCTGCAAATGTCTTGGCACTAGTGGGACTATAGCAAAGTCCAATAGCCACGTATAGGATGCCACTAGGTACACTGAGTGTGTGCTAGTATAATGGCTTAGTTATAATTAGTTGGAGTGTGCAACGCAGGCAGACGTGCTGCAAATGTCTTGGCACTAGTGGGACTATAGCAAAGTCCAATAGCCACGTATAGGATGCCACTAGGTACACTGAGTGTGTGCTAGTATAATGGCTTAGTTATAATTAGTTGGAGTGTGCAACGCAGGCAGACGTGCTGCAAATGTCTTGGCACTAGTGGGACTATAGCAAAGTCCAATAGCCACGTATAGGATGCCACTAGGTACACTGAGTGTGTGCTAATATAATGGCTTAGTTATAATTAGTTGGAGTGTGCAACGCAGGCAGACGTGCTGCAAATGTCTTGGCACTAGTGGGACTATAGCAAAGTCCAATAGCCACGTATAGGATGCCACTAGGTACACTGAGTGTGTGCTAGTATAATGGCTTAGTTATAATTAGTTGGAGTGTGCAACGCAGGCAGACGTGCTGCAAATGTCTTGGCACTAGTGGGACTATAGCAAAGTCCAATAGCCACGTATAGGATGCCACTAGGTACACTGAGTGTGTGCTAGTATAATGGCTTAGTTATAATTAGTTGGAGTGTGCAACGCAGGCAGACGTGCTGCAAATGTCTTGGCACTAGTGGGACTATAGCAAAGTCCAATATCCACGTATAGGATGCCACTAGGTTCACTGAGTGTGTGCTAGTATAATGGCTTAGTTATAATTAGTTGGAGTGTGCAACGCAGGCAGATGCGCTCTGCAAATGTCTTGGCACTAGTGGGACTATAGCAAAGTCCAATAGCCACGTATAGGATGCCACTAGGTACACTGAGTGTTTGCTAGTAAAATTGCTTAGTTTAAAAAAGTTGTAGTGTGCAATGCAGGCAGACGTGCTCTGCAAATGTCTTTGCACTAGTGGGACTATAGCAAAGTCCAATAGCCACGTATAGGATGCCACTAGGTACACTGAGTGTTTGCTAGTAAAATTGCTTAGTTTAAAAAACTTGGAGTGTGCAATGCAGGCAGATGTGCTCTGCTAATGTCTTTGCACTAGTGGGACTATAGCAAAGTCCAATAGCCACGTATAGGATGCCACTAGGTACACTGAGTGTGTGCTAGTATAATGGCTTAGTTATAATTCGTTGGAGTGTGCAACGCAGGCAGATGCGCTCTGCAAATGTCTTGGCACTAGTTGGACTATAGCAAAGTCCAATAGCCACGTATAGGATGCCACTAGGTACACTGAGTGTTTGCTAGTAAAATTGCTTAGTTTAAAAAAGTTGTAGTGTGCAATGCAGGCAGACGTGCTCTGCAAATGTCTTTGCACTAGTGGGACTATAGCAAAGTCCAATAGCCACGTATAGGATGCCACTAGGTACACTGAGTGTGTGCTAGTATAATGGCTTAGTTATAATTAGTTGGAGTGTGCAACGCAGGCAGACGTGCTGCAAATGTCTTGGCACTAGTGGGACTATAGCAAAGTCCAATAGCCACGTATAGGATGCCACTAGGTACACTGAGTGTGTGCTAGTATAATGGCTTAGTTATAATTAGTTGGAGTGTGCAACGCAGGCAGACGTGCTGCAAATGTCTTGGCACTAGTGGGACTATAGCAAAGTCCAATAGCCACGTATAGGATGCCACTAGGTACACTGAGTGTGTGCTAGTATAATGGCTTAGTTATAATTAGTTGGAGTGTGCAACGCAGGCAGACGTGCTGCAAATGTCTTGGCACTAGTGGGACTATAGCAAAGTCCAATAGCCACGTATAGGATGCCACTAGGTACACTGAGTGTGTGCTAGTATAATGGCTTAGTTATAATTAGTTGGAGTGTGCAACGCAGGCAGACGTGCTGCAAATGTCTTGGCACTAGTGGGACTATAGCAAAGTCCAATAGCCACGTATAGGATGCCACTAGGTACACTGAGTGTGTGCTAGTATAATGGCTTATTTATAATTAGTTGGAGTGTGCAACGCAGGCAGACGTGCTGCAAATGTCTTGGCACTAGTGGGACTATAGCAAAGTCCAATAGCCACGTATAGGATGCCACTAGGTACACTGAGTGTGTGCTAGTATAATGGCTTAGTTATAATTAGTTGGAGTGTGCAACGCAGGCAGACGTGCTGCAAATGTCTTGGCACTAGTGGGACTATAGCAAAGTCCAATAGCCACGTATAGGATGCCACTAGGTACACTGAGTGTGTGCTAGTATAATGGCTTAGTTATAATTAGTTGGAGTGTGCAACGCAGGCAGACGTGCTGCAAATGTCTTGGCACTAGTGGGACTATAGCAAAGTCCAATAGCCACGTATAGGATGCCACTAGGTACACTGAGTGTGTGCTAGTATAATGGCTTAGTTATAATTAGTTGGAGTGTGCAACGCAGGCAGACGTGCTGCAAATGTCTTGGCACTAGTGGGACTATAGCAAAGTCCAATAGCCACGTATAGGATGCCACTAGGTACACTGAGTGTGTGCTAGTATAATGGCTTAGTTATAATTAGTTGGAGTGTGCAACGCAGGCAGACGTGCTGCAAATGTCTTGGCACTAGTGGGACTATAGCAAAGTCCAATAGCCACGTATAGGATGCCACTAGGTACACTGAGTGTGTGCTAGTATAATGGCTTAGTTATAATTAGTTGGAATGTGCAACGCAGGCAGACGTGCTGCAAATGTCTTGGCACTAGTGGGACTATAGCAAAGTCCAATAGCCACGTATAGGATGCCACTAGGTACACTGAGTGTGTGCTAGTATAATGGCTTAGTTATAATTAGTTGGAGTGTGCAACGCAGGCAGACGTGCTGCAAATGTCTTGGCACTAGTGGGACTATAGCAAAGTCCAATATCCACGTATAGGATGCCACTAGGTTCACTGAGTGTGTGCTAGTATAATGGCTTAGTTATAATTAGTTGGAGTGTGCAACGCAGGCAGATGCGCTCTGCAAATGTCTTGGCACTAGTAGGACTATAGCAAAGTCCAATAGCCACGTATAGGATGCCACTAAAAAACACTTAGTGTGTGCAAGTATAATGGCTTAGTTATAATTAGTTGGAGTGTGCAACGCAGGCAGATGCGCTCTGCAAATGTCTTGGCACTAGTGGGACTATAGCAAAGTCCAATAGCCACGTATAGGATGCCACTAGGTACACTGAGTGTTTGCTAGTAAAATTGCTTAGTTTAAAAAAGTTGTAGTGTGCAATGCAGGCAGACGTGCTCTGCAAATGTCTTTGCACTAGTGGGACTATAGCAAAGTCCAATAGCCACGTATAGGATGCCACTAGGTACACTGAGTGTTTGCTAGTAAAATTGCTTAGTTTAAAAAACTTGGAGTGTGCAATGCAGGCAGATGTGCTCTGCTAATGTCTTTGCACTAGTGGGACTATAGCAAAGTCCAATAGCCACGTATAGGATGCCACTAGGTACACTGAGTGTGTGCTAGTATAATGGCTTAGTTATAATTCGTTGGAGTGTGCAACGCAGGCAGATGCGCTCTGCAAATGTCTTGGCACTAGTGGGACTATAGCAAAGTCCAATAGCCACGTATAGGATGCCACTAGGTACACTGAGTGTTTGCTAGTAAAATTGCTTAGTTTAAAAAAGTTGTAGTGTGCAATGCAGGCAGACGTGCTCTGCAAATGTCTTTGCACTAGTGGGACTATAGCAAAGTCCAATAGCCACGTATAGGATGCCACTAGGTACACTGAATGTTTGCTAGTATAATGGCTTACTTAGAATGAGTTGGAGTGTGCAGAGGACAAGAGGGTACAGTGGCAGGATTGTGGTGCTCTGGGTAGAGGAATGGAAGCCTGCCTTTCTATTCCCTCCTAATGGTGAAATGCAGGGAGGAAATCCCTGACCTTGGCTACACAGACGCTGTTGCTGTTTGCAGGACCTGTCACTTATGGCTCTCTGACCCTGCCGCTTTGAGCCCTTAAAAGGACTGCTAGAATGTGCTCTCCCTAAGCTGTCTAACGCTGTGTATGCAGCGCATACAGCTGTATCGGCTATAGGACTCAGGAGGACGGAGCTGCGACACTGATGTCTGACACCAAAGACGCAGAAGGCAGATAATGGCGTTCGTGAAGAAAATGTCCGGTTTTATAATGCAGGGACATGTGACATGCAGATCCTATCACACATGCCGTTGCTTCTCTGGCTCAAAGTCCACTTAGGTGTGTGTGTGTCTGTGATTGGCTGACATGCTGGCCCGCCCCACAAGACGCGCGCGCTTAGGGAAGGAAGACAAGAAAAAAAAAAAAAAAAATGGCGATCGCCATTATAGAAACAGCAGTGATCTGAAGGCGCTGTTCACGCACACTCTACACTGAAATGTGATAATAGTTTGATTCACAGAGTGACTTACACTATTACAGCAGAAACCAAGCTAGGATTTAGCTGTTTTTTGGCTGCTAGAACCGTTCTCGAACGTTTCTAGAACTATCGAGCTTTTGCAAAAAGCTCGAGTTCTAGTTCGATCTAGAACATGCCCCAAAATCACTCGAGCCGCGAACTGGAGAACCACGAACCACGAACCGCGCTCAACTCTACTTACGAGTACCCCACAAATGCATCTCTGTATCTCCCTTAAATTCACATGACACATCAAGAAATGAGTTATCGATGCACCTGGTGATCTGTAAATGAATTATTGATCTGTGAATGAATTATTGACCTGTGATTGATATCTGATCTTTGTCACATTTGGTATTTATTATCGATATCATCATTCATGTACAAAGCATTGGATGAAACTTGCTCCATGATGTTATCTAAAGTATTTTATTGTCATGCTCCTGCGCTGACCTCTACCACAAATGTTCATTAAACTGCAATGTGGTTTACATTTAAATTCACTCATTAAGTGCATTGCAATTATCCTTGTACAGTATTACATTTAGACATGACAGGTAAATAATGTCATTTTAATAATTCATCCTAAAAATTCTTTACAAAACTTTAAAATAAATATTTTACTATATTTACTTTTTTTGTGGTATGTGTCATAGGCGGAACAGGACTACACTTAAAGGGGTTGTCTGATACAAACACTTTATTACCTGTCCATAGCATAGGTGATAGCTTGTTAATCATGGTGATCCGACTGCTGGGACCTGCACTGATCAATAGAATGGGTCATTTGGTCCCCTTAGGCCCTGTGCGCATGTAGCACCCTGGAGAACTAGGTAGAGGCACTTTTAGGCCCCACCCCCCACAGGGAAGGACGAACACACCAGTGGGCGGGACCAGGCAGTTGGGAACGCCCACCTAGGGGTCTGGAGAGCCCGGGGAGGGAAAAGCAAGGAGTCTGAGTTTAGAGTTTGAAGTGGAAGGTCAGGCTTAACTCACAGGCGTCAGGGCAGGGGCCGTGATGTCCCAGCTAGGTGGCAGACGGTATCTGCAGTCTGGCAAGAGACGGGAAGACGGCTCGGCAGATCCGAGGTGGACCGGGACAGGGTAGGTGCCCGCCGGTACCGACACCGGAGACTCGACCGGAAACCATGTGCACAAAGGGGGGTACTCTGACCCTGAAGCCAGGACCGACACCTATGGCCTAGCTAATTAACTGATTGAGGGCAGGATTATAGGTCCTGTCCCAACCTAAGTCCCGAAAAGTAGACAACCACCCACAGAGAGGGATAGGGCCACCCCAGGGCCTGTAGATCCCACGGGTCAGCGTCAGATGGGCACGGCTCCCAACAGAAGGACCGGGAGCGGACTCCTGTGTTTCAAACCGGGAAGTTCCATCTACAACACACAGAGTGCAGAGGAGAGAGACTGCGACTACCAGCCCGGGTGTGGGATCAGGATACACCCATCTGCGGCAGCCGGCCACCATCACCTTGGTTTACCACAGAACTTGTGTGCTTTATTCGACCGTGAGTAACATCCCCGGCCTGACCGGGTGCGCCGTCCCCTGCAATCACCCTCCTCAGCACAGAGACACTGGGCCCCAGGACATCCATCCCTACCCACAGAGGGGTTAACATCCAGCTGCCAGTCTCATTGTCCCCGGGAGTCCCACAACCGCAGCAGTGGTGCAACATCTCACCACACACTGTGGGTGGCGTCACAGACAGTTTACTACACACCCCGTACAAATAAGTCCCCTTTTTAGTTGAAATGTCCGCGCGACCCCCGGGTCCGGTAGAACCCCTCGAGCCACACCGTAGATCCGGATCCAAGCAGCCCGACGGCAGGCGTGGGGGCGGCACATGCACAGTGCAGTTTTTTATGTGTTTTTGGTGCTGTTTCGGGTGCACTTTGCTGTCCTAAAATCATTAATTTTCTTCCCTACCAAAGTCTATGAGAATTCAGAAAGGCTGTGAGTACGTTGCTTCTTTTTTGCCTGCAGTTTTGGGTGCAGAAAAAAGAAGCAGCATGTCAATTCTTTTTGCTTTTTTTCCCTGTGTTTTCCCATTGAATATAATGAAAAAACGCATGGGAAAAAAAATATGGGAAATAATTGGCAAAATTGCACCAAAAACGAGACAAAAACACATGCTTTTGTTCTGCGTTTTTTCGGCCAGAGGTGTGTTTTTCGGTTAGAGAGTTCATATTTTGCTGAAAAAACAAAACTGCAGTGTGCGCACATTGCCTTAGAATGAATCAGCAGTGCGCATGCTCGACAGCTGCTCCATTTATTGTCTATATAGAGAATGAATAGTTTGGCATCCAATCTACTGCTTTATTTTATTACACGCATAAAAGTTCCATCAAAAAATTAAAAATCCCAGTTCTGTCAATTGGTGCAGGTTACAGCAGTGGGTCATTCCACATACTGTATATCAAGATATTGATAGGTGATAACTAGAGATAGGCGAATAGTGAAATATACGGGTTCATCTTCAAAGTAATTTCTATTATTCATGTATTCATCATAAATAACTAACCCAATACAAGTCAATGGGAACTCAAATAATTTTCAGGAGGACCTTGGAAGTAGGTCTGGGAGGGCTGTAAAAATGCTGAAATAGATGGAAAAGTGTTGAAACCTAACGGGAACAGCATGGGGAAGATGCCAGGATGAATTTCTGACTCACATTTGGTTTCTGGGAATAATGTTGTCATATTATTATGTGGATTAAAAGCATGAAAATAACCACTTATTGAGATTCCCTGCTGCTGTCACTCTAGGTCCACTCATTACATCTCATACATATTCACTGCTTCCCTGCCCACCCTATGTGCTGGCATCTGTGATTTGCTGCAGTCAGACTGCCAGCGTCTCTGATTGGCTCAAAGGAGCTGTCAGGTTCCCCTAATGGAGTGTAAAAATAAAATAAATGAATAAATAATAAAAAATATTGCAGGTTCCCCCATATATCCCAGCACAGATAATGCAGATGATTACAGACTGCAGCTCCCAGCTGTGGGCAATATCTTGGCTTTGTATCAAAATAAGAAAGACCCCATGTAGCTTTTTTTATTACTTAAAAGGGCACCAATCACCAGGATTTTTGTATATAAGCTAAGCCAGTGCTATACTGGCACTATCAGGCTGATTCTATACATACCTTTAGTGGTCAGCTCGGATGTTTAGGTTTTCAAATCCAAGAAAGTGAAGTTTATAAATTCAGCAGCTTCTTTATTGGCATTTGAAACAGAGCAGATAATCTCTGGGTGGATATTCATATGGATTCCTGCCCCCCCCCCCCCTGCCTGTTCCTTCCTCTCTCTGTTCTCTATGGTATTATACAAACTATTCATTGTGCTCAAGGACCTGTGGTGAGGTCATACCCATGTGACCAGAAGGGGTGGGGCCTCAGCCAACATAGCTGGATACCAGGTAACATGGGTATGACCACTACAGGTATGTATAGAATCAGCCTGATAGTGCCAGTATAGCACTGGCTTTAGCTTATATATGAAAATCCTGATGATTGGTTCCCTTTAAATAAATATATTTTTTAAAAAAAGTGTGTAAGTAAAAAAATTCAGTAACCCATTTTTCTTTTTTCACTGCGCATCCCAAACACAGTAATGCCAGCAGCAAAGATGGCTGTTGCATTACTGTGATTGAAAAGCAATCCCAGCATGTTTAGTGGCTGAAAATCAGGAACCAAACATGCTGGGAGGGGTCTCGAAACTCACGAGTCGAATACCAAAATACTCGACGAGTAACGGATATTGTGAATACCTTAATATTTGTGCGTGCAGAGTATATTCGTTCATCACTAGTGATAACTTGTTTTCGCCTGACAATGACTAACCTTTGAGGAGAAGATGTGGATCTATAACACACTATGATTTCTATGCTCTGGGGTCTTTATAGACCCCATTGCATAATATACAACATTTGATTCACATCAAACAACTTTTAATTTGAATCAAATTTCCTAAGCAAATACAAATAAACTGCAGAATTAAAATTTCAACAGATTTGTTCATCGCTAGTTAGTAGTGATGGGTGAACCTGAACTGTAAAGTTAGGAGTCCGTGTAGGACACCTAGTGTCTATGCATGGGCCCTGAACAAGGCCTTCAGGGAAGTCCATGTTACCACTCGGGTTTGGCCACCTGGATAAAAATTTTAAAAAAGGTTAAAAGGAAGCAGAATAGAGAATAATACAGGAGAACTATACTTACCGAGTCTTCCCCACCGTTTTCACACTGTTTTTGGGTCCGCTCATTAGATCTCATGCACGTTCACTGCTTCCTCTGCCCACCCTCTATGACAGCATGTGTGTGATTGGTTGCAGTCAGACTGACAGTATACCGGCATCTGTGATTGGTTGTGGAATGTAAAAATAAATAAATAAAAAACTGCCATAGGGTCTCCCATAGATTGATATCCAAAGCAAATAAAGCAGACAACTACAAGCATGCCGCCCCCCCCCCCCAATCTTGATAACCAGCCAAGATAAAGCCGACAGGTTGGGGCTCGTATTCTCAGGCTGGGGATGCCCATGGTTAATGGACACCCCAACCTAAAAAATAAATAAATAATTTTAAAAAAATCTGGCATACAGTCCTCCCCCAAATTTGATACCCAGCAAGCCTAAAGTGGACAGCTGAGGGCTGATATTCTCAGGCTGGGGAGAATATATAACTGCGCATGCGCCACCCTCAGCACCATTTTCCTGAAGTTTATCGCCGGGAGATTAAAGGCGCCTGCCACGTGCTGCCAAGACACCCTCTCCTCCCAGCCTCGGTCCTCTAGCATCACCTCCACCAGCTTCCTATGACCCCTCTCCACCGCCCCTGCGTCTCCCGATAAGCTACATTCGGCTTATAAGACGAACCATCAGACTACAAGACGGTCCCATTTTACATTAAAAAATCTTTTTTTCCTAGTTACTCCTCTAAATAAATTTGGGGTGCATCTTATAATCTTCTGAAAAATACAGTCAGTATTGAAGACGTCAAACATTTTCTATTTCACCTGCTGTATATAGAAAAATAACTGCTGACTAGTGATGAGCGAGTATGCTTGTCACTACTCGGTACTCGCACGAGTATCACTGTACTCAGGCTACTCGGCGGGTCTTCATCCCTGCATGTTGGCGCTCTTTTCAGAGCCAGCCCTCATGCAGGGATTGGCTGGCAGACCACTGCAATGCCACAGCCCTATTAGTTGTGGAATTGCAGTGATTGGCCGGCCCGCACAGCGTGACCGAGCCTTTATACCGGTGGGCGCGCTGTGCTCTGCACACAGCTATCTCGTATTCTTTGCTTTCCCCGCCTACAGGCGCATATGATTGGTTGCAGTGAGACACGCCCAAACGCTGAGTGACAGGTGTCTCACTGCACCCAATCACAGCAACCGGTGGGCGTGTGTATACTGTGCAGTGAAATAAATAATTACGGGAACTTTCACACTTGAGTTGTTTTCCTTCCGTCACAATCCGCCCTTTTGGAAAACAGCGGAATCCGTTATCGGATTCCGCTGTTTTCCATAGACTTGTATGGATGACGGATTGTGCCAAAAGGACCTGCGTTGCTTCCGCTGGGCGACGCTCCGTTGCTTCCGCCCAGCAGGAGGAACGCAGCATGTAACTTTTTTTGAGCAGCGGAATCCTTAGGATTTCATTGCGCATGCTCTCTCTGGCTCCCTGGACCCATAACCAAGATAAATATTGGGTAACCAAGGAAAGTGCTTTACCCGATATTTACCCTGGCCATGTGTGCAGGGAGCCCGACACTTCCCCGCTCGGCTCCACCCCCTCCCGCACTCAACTCTGCATGTATATATATATATACACACGCACACACACGAACACACACTCACCTGTCCTCAGCGCCATGGCCCTGCTCAGCTCCACCCACTCTGCACTCCTCCCCCCGCACAGATTCTCGGCGGCCGAGCGATCAGCTGATCACCCGGCGCTGCGAGCGATCAGCTGGTCACCCGGCGCTGGGAGTGATCAGTTTACCCCCCGTGCTGGGAGCGATCAGCTGATCACCCGGCGCTGCGAGCGATCAGCTGATCACCCGGCTGCAGGGAGCGATCAGCTGATCGGCCAGCTGCAGGGAGCAATCAGCTGATCACCCGGCGGCCGGCTTCTGGGAGCGATCAGCTGATCGTTCACAATAGTCTGCCGCCGGTAAAACTGTTAAAAAATAAATAAATAAATAAATAATTAAAAAAAACGGCGTGCGGTCCCCCCAATTTTAATACCAGCCAGATAAAGCCAGACGGCTGAAGGCTGGTATTCTCAGGATAGGGAGCTCCACGTTAATGGGAGACCCCCAGCCTAACAATATCAGTCAGCAGCCGCCCAGAATTGCCGCATACATTAGATGCGACAGTTCTGGGACTGTACCCGGCTCTTCCCGATTTGCCCTGGTGCGTTGGCAAATCGGGGTAATAAGGAGTTAATGGCAGCCCATAGCTGCCACTAAATGCTAGATTAATCATGTCAGGCGTCTCCCCGAGATTCCTTCCATGAATAATCTGTAAATTACAGTAAATAAACACACACACCTGAAAAAAATCATATATTAGAAATAAAAAACACAAACCGATTCCCTCGTAACCAATTTAATAAGCCCCAAAAAGCCCTCCATGTCCGGCGTAATCCACGGACCTCCAGCGTTGCTTCCAGCTCTGCTGCATGCAGGTGACAGGAGCTGCAGAAGACACCGCCACTCCTGTCACCTCCACACAGCAACTGAGGTGAGTAGCACGATCAGCTGCTGTCAGTCAGGTAACTCACGGCCACCGCTGGATCCAGTGGTGGCCGCGGATAACCTTAGTGACAGCTCAGCTGATCGCGCTACTCACCTCAGTTGCTGTGTGAAGCTGACAGGAGCGGCGGTGTCTGCTGCAGCTCCTGTCACCTGCATGCAGCAGAGCTGGAAGCAACGCTGGAGGTCCGTGGATTACGCCGGACATGGAGGGCTTTTTGGGGCTTATTAAATTGGTTACGAGGGAATTGGTTTGTGTTTTTTATTTCTAATAAAGGATTTTTTCGGGTGTGTGTGTTTATTTACTGTAATTTACAGATTAATCATGGAAGGTATTTCGGGGAGATGCCTGACATGATTAATCTAGGACTTATTGGCAGCTATGGGCTGCCATTAACTCCTTATTACCCCGATTTGCCAACGCACCAGGGCAAATCGGGAAGAGCCGGGTACAGTCCCAGAATTGTTGCATCTAATATATGCGGCAATTCTGGGCGGCTGCTGACTGATATTGTTAGGCTGGGGAGCTCCCCATAACGTGGAGCTCCTCATTCTGAGAATACCAGCCTTCAGCCGTCTGGCTTTATCTGGCTGGTATTAAAATTGGGGGGAACCACACGCCGTTTTTTTTAATTATTTAATTATTTATTTCACAGCACAGTATACACACGCCCACCGGTTGCTGTGATTGGGTGCAGTGAGACACCTGTCACTCAGCGTGGGGGCATGTCTCACTGCAACCATTCATAAATGCTTCAAGGGATCTTCCCCATGCTGTTGCCATGTCATTTGAACACTCTTCTGAGACTTTTGTGACATTTTTAGGGTTTCTACATGCTGCCGGGGGGTCATTTCATAAAAATGCTCGGGTCTCCCATAGGATAACATTGGGCTCGGTGCTCGGGCCGAGTACACGAGTATCTTGGGATGCTCGGCCCGAGCCTCGAGCACCCGAGCTTTTTGGTACTTGCTCATCACTACTGCTGACATATTCAATTATTTTATTTTTTAATTTGCTTTCGAATACCCCAGTAACCTTCCAAATTGCTTACGACTGCTCATAAAAACAATATTTTCCATCAATATCTTTGACACCTACACCTGTGCCCCTGTTTTCAGTTCTGGACATTAAAGGTACCCATCCCTTTGGACAGAAGGTTGTTTCACTTCATCTTTTGACTCAGACACTAGATTGGTGGGAATCATCCAAGGATTCCTTCTCAGAAATGATCATTCTTTAATATATTCTTACATTTAAGACATGGCATATGTCGGCATCTCGGTGAGGTGACAAGTGCCACACCAAATATTTCTGAAAGACATTAGTTTATAGTCAAATCAGGTTAAAATTTACACTTTACCTTTAATATGTCCTCTTTGTTCTAAAGTCTGTTCGCGAGCTTACTGCTTTCTTCACAAACTTTCTTTCCTCCAATACTCCAGGGATTGGAAAGATTAGGGTTTTTCCCACTCGCTTGAGATGAAAGGGAATAATATAGACAGTGTGAAAGCGGTGTAGAATTCTAAAGATGGAGAAACTCATTATTTTTTATCTCGCCTATGACCTTGCTACATTAATATCTATATATTTTATCCTTTTTACTTTGAAAGTTAAATTTGTTGGGAATATTTAGTCTAAAGCAAGGGAAGATGAAAGTGTTTAACTCTTCAGTTATTAGAAGAAGTAGCAATTAGGGTGGATAAATAACTGCTGAAGTTCAGCCAAGTGTATAACCTCCCAGGGGAATAAGAAGTCCAGATAGTACAGCTTATGAACATGAATCTTTTAGACTATGTTGTATACAAATTTGTCTTTCAGTAAGTACCAAACTACCATATACCAAGCTATATACTATGCAAGATACTGAAAAATGTACTATACTGTACAGGCAATATAAGTACACTATGTAAATAATTCTGGTGCCTTATCGAAAAAGTATTTAAAATGTTTAGTGCAAAACTAATGAAACTCTTTATTATCATCTGCACTCTTAATTATATTTGGATGCTAATTTCATTTTTGTTCTATTTTTTAACAATTTAATTGCTTTCCAATTACAAATTAGTGAGGGACTTACTGTACTTTGTCTGTTTAGTAGGACCAAGGCTTAGTAGGATACATAGTGGTTAATATTCAGTACTGCGGCATTTTACTAAACTAATTCTTACAATATTCAATTGAAATAGTTTCCTGTTAGGCCCGTTTCACACATCCGGCATTTCGCCGGATGCCAGATCCGGAAGACATGCAGTACAGTACATTCATTTACAGGGGAAGCACAATACCATGCAGACAAATGCGGACATGCACACAACCGCATGGTGTTGCGCTTCCACTGTAAATGAATGTACTGTATGGATCTGGCATCCGGCGAAGTGCCAGATGTGTGAAACGGGCGTTAGAGATGAGCCGATCTTTTGAAATTTGAATTTGCCAATTTAG
Source organism: Anomaloglossus baeobatrachus (assembly GCF_048569485.1). NCBI lineage: Eukaryota > Metazoa > Chordata > Amphibia > Anura > Aromobatidae > Anomaloglossus > Anomaloglossus baeobatrachus. The sequence goes on from NC_134355.1 coordinate 586,787,711, forward strand.
CCACATTTTCCCTAAAAATTAGATTTGCGGTGAATACATTTACACAAATCTCAATACTGTAAAGCTCGGAAAATATGGGTGGGTGAGACAAAAGAGAAAGGACCTTGCTAACCATAAGATCTTTTGCTTTACAGTAGCAATAGAAAGGACCCTGCTTTCCATAAGAGCTTAAACTCTTCTAGCGAGATAATGACTATGCACAAACTGTGCTCCATTCAGAATCGCTGATCTGTGATGACCTAGTTAGTGACTACCATTGTACAAGCTATGATAATCCATAAGATGTCATAGCTAAACTGTATTATTGGGAGGCCCGCACGACAACACAAAATGATGTTTACCCTCTCTCTGAAGCTTAAACAGTTTGGGAAATGGTTGAGGGCATTTTCATTTTTTGCTATCAGCATGTACAGTTGAATCACAGAAAATGTGACTCAAACTCTATCCTCCGCAGATTGATAAACTCATCTCTAGTCACTGTACCATACCATACAGTCATATTTGTTTTAATCACATGTCCAAATAGCACCTAAAATATTGACTAGTAAACCATAATACAGATTTTGAGACCATAGCCTTCACAGGTGAGTTGTTCTTTCCATCCATATCACCAGTGATTGACAACTTACTTGTATGTCCATATACTGTCACTTGTGATAGGAAGGAAAGAGGTGGAAAGAGTTGGGAGGACCACCTTTTTAAAAAAATATATTCCAAAGAGTAAAATATTCACCTATCTCCTTGAACATGGCAGCATAGCGTGATGACTTAACAGAGTTAAATCCTCCCTTAACACAACTAGGTTCTTGAATTGTCTTTTGTCTTGTTTATTCTTGAGAAAATCTGAAAATTTCTCCAAGTACTAGTCTTTTTTGATGTTTATAACAGTCCTATTTAATAATACCACCTTTCTGCTCATCTGAAATAACTGACTTGACTGTTGATTTGGTAAGTGCTTTAAGGTGACCATACACATTATTTTGGCCCACAGATATGGAGGTTGTATAAGGAACATAATAATTGATTTACACTTACTCATTCAACTATTAGTAATAGATCAGTTGTGCTCCAGTTCCTGTCATGGCTTAAAATCTTGCCACCTTTAAATTGTTCCAAAAAATGAAGTATTTCTATAAGGAAATTATTGCAATTACACGTTTTGTTATACACATGTTTATTTCCTCTTTGTGCTTGAACAACTAAAAAAAACAGAGAAGAAAAGCAAACTGGACATAATTTCTCAAAAAACTCCAAAAATGGGTCAGAAAAAATTGTTAGTACTCTCAACTTTATATTTGGTTGCACACCCTTTAGAATAAATTACAATCAATCGCTTCCTATAATCATCTAAAAGCTTCTTATACCTTTCAACTGGAATTTTGGACTCTTTTTTTAAAAATTGCTCCAGGTCTCTCATTTGAAGGCGTCTTCTACCAACAAAAATTTTTAAATCTCTCGACAGGTGTTCAATGGGATTTAGGTCCGGACTCATTGCTGCCACTTCAGAACTCTCCAACACTTTGCTTCCATCCATTTCTGGGGGCTTCCTGAAGTTTATCTGGGGTCATTATCCTGGTGGGAAAACCATTATCTAAAACGCAAACCCAGCTTTCTGACACTCGGCAGTATATTGTGACCCACATTTCTTTAGTAATCTTCAGATTTATGATGAAATGCAAACATTCAAGGCTTCCAGTGCTAAAGGCAGCAAAACAACCTCAAAACATCTTTGAACCTTCACCATATTTGACTGTAGGTACTGTATTCTTTTCTTTGTATGTCTCATTCTGTTTTTGGTAAACAATAAAATTATGTGCTTTACCAAGAAAGCTCTATCTTTGTCTCATCTCTCCACAAGACTATTTCCCAGAAGGACTTTGGCTTATGCAATTACATTTTGGCAAACTGCAGTTTACCTTTTTTATTTCTCTGTGTCAGCAGTGGGGGTCCCCCTGGGACACCTGTTATAGTGTTTCATTTCATTGAAATATAGTTTGTACTGACACTTATAAACCCCGAGCCTGAAGGATAGCTTGTATTTCTTTTGATTGGTGCTACTTATTCACCATTCAAACTTCCCTGCGTTGCAACCTTTCATCAATTTTTCTCTTCCCTCCACATCCAGGCAGATTAGCTACTGTGCCATTGATTATAAGCTTCTTCATTATATTGCACGCCATTGACAAAGGAACATCAAGAACCCAGGAGACAGACTTATAACTTTGTATAACACTATCCCAAAGTTCCTGCTCCAATTTTCTGTTACTTTTTGAAATGTTGCATGCTGTTGGAGCTGACATGCAGGGACCCACCTGTTGACTACATGATTCCTAATGAGATTAACATCCCCCACTAGACTCTTCACAAGTAGTACATACTACTTTAAATATTCGTTGTTTCCTTTTAAATGGAAGATGACATATCAAGGGATACTGTCATGGTTGCACTGTTTCTGGAAGCCTGATAGCTGTTAATAGAGCTTACATAGACAGACAGTACAAACCACTTCATATACCAGAGATTGCCCTGGCCTTTACCCTCTAGCTTCTGTACATGAATCTGGACTTACACAAGTATCAACGGATTGAGGCAACAGAGTAGCTGCTTACTGGTGGAGCATACTAAAGGCAAGAAGAGTTGCTGTGCAGGGTCATTGCAAAGATATAATGTCAAAGACAAACTGGGAAAGCAACTCTTAAGGTGGTGTCACACACAGCGACGGTGACAACGTCGTCGCTGCTAAGTCACCATTTTCTGTGACGTAGCAGCAACGTCCAGTCGCTGTCGCTGTGTGTGACATCCAGCAACGAGCTGGCCCCTGCTGTGAGGTCGCCGCTCGTTGCTGAATGTCCTGTTTCATTTTTTGCTCGTCGCTCTCCCGCTGTGAAGCAAACATCGCTGTGTGTGACAGTGAGAGAGCGACGAACTGAAGCAAGCAGGGAGCAGGGAGACGGCTTCTGGCAGTCTGCGGTAAGCTGTAACCAAGGTAAACATCGGGTAACCAAGAAGCCCTTTCCTTGGTTACCCAATATTTACATTAGTTACTAGCACCGCCACTCTCACGCTGCCAGTGCCGGCTCCCTGCTCCCTGCATACGTAGCTGGAGTACACATTGGGTAATTAACCCGATGTGTACTCTGACTAGGAGTGCAGGAAGCCAGCGCTAAGCGGTGTGCTCTCACGCTGCCAGTGCCGGCTCCCTGCTCCCTGCACGCGTAGCTGGAGTACACATCGGGTAATTAACCCGATGTGTACTCTGGCTAGGAGTGCAGGGAGCAGGGAGCCGGCACTGGCAGCATGAGAGCGGCGAATGCTAGTAACTAAGGTAAATATTGGGTAACCAAGAGAAGTGCTTTCCTTGGTTACCCGATATTTATCTTAGTTACCAAGCGCTTCCACGCGTCGCTGCTGGCTGGGGGCTGGTCACTGGTGAGATCTGCCTGTTTGACAGCTCACCAGCGACGATGTAACGACGCAGCAGCGATCCTGATAAGGTCAGGTCGTCTGTCGTGATCGCTGCTGCGTCGCTATGTGTGACCCCAGCTTTAGTTCAATATTCAAGCCAAGGTCTGAAAATTAGAGAAATGAGGGAGACAATGGAAGTGCAATGACTAGAACTACAAGGCAAGTCAACAGAACTCATTGACTGGTAGACCAAGGACTGTCGCTGTCACATATCACCCACAACAAAGGTGTGGTGCCACCTAGCAGCCAAACCAGGAACAAAGGGGACAGGATCAGACTGAGATGTTACAGAGACATCCTTAAAAACCTATTACCAACTTGTGTAATACTACGCCAAAGATTTAGAGCAATGTTGTTCCCTTTAAGATATTTTTTCTGTGCCTGTTTTTGCAAGGTGATTCACAGTATAAAAACCATTTGTTCATTATTCAGTTATTCTGCACCATATGCAGACATGGGAAGTCATAAAGTTACACATTTCCATTCATAAGTAATCTTGCAGACAGTTCAAAGACATAACGCAGACAGTTAATTGTCAATTAAAATGCTGATTGATCTTCAGAATTACCTTAACAATATGTTAGGAAATGCTTGTGCTCATCAGTATTTTCTATATTAAGCATGCCTTGATTTTACTTTATCCACAAGAACTCCTAGATATCTATAAGTGGTCACTTAGGGAAGGGCACCTGCTGTTCTGGATCACGAGTGGAGCATAGGTCATGCATTGAGAAGTAGCAGTATTTGTATATGGTTTATGATTTTAGTTCAGTAATATAAATTGTAGCTTTTGGCATATTATTAATGGCTGGCCATAAGGCATATTGTGTCTACACACCTCAGAAATGTAAATCCAGTTCTGATTTCCATTACGAAATGAGTCAGCTTCTGTTCCCCATTATAATTGTAAAAAGCTTTATCTGCAGGCAGTAACACTAGTGTCTCCTATGTCTTATGACTTCCTAGATCGGTGTCACATTGAAAGGGCAGGTCAGATCATAGCTGTCAGAATTAGAAATGAACAGGTCATACTACAAAGGATTGAGTTTGAGTTGAATTTTCTGGCTTCATGCGATTTCAAATACTTGGAGATTCGATTCACGATTCACAAAAAATCCACTTGCCCCAGTTTCCACATTGTTGAAGAATTGGAGAGTGGACTGACATCTAGTGATTGACAAGCGTGATCGGCACTGTACGGTATTGGGGTGCTCGAGATGCTTGATACTCAATCGAGTATCCTGGTACTCGAGATGCTTGATACTCAATTGAGTATCCTGGTATTCAGGCGCCATGCTTAATTTTCCGCCAAACATGTTTTACAATTGATTTTGAGCCTCTAAACATGTGAGGATTACCTGCCAATCACGGTAATGCTGTAGTGTTAGCTACTGGCATTACTATAATTGACTGGCTGCATCGTATCGTCAGATCTATATAAGTCACAATGACGCCATGCTTGGCACACTGTACCTGGAAATAGTGTAAGGAGAGTTTCTGCTGAAGAAAGGACAGTGTGTCATAGAGTTATAGTACCTGCTGCTGCAACATTAAACCATGAGTCCTATTCAGGACTAATTAAAAAAGTTTATATTCTATAATAACTAGTGTTGAGCGAGTATGCTTGTCACTACTCGGTACTCACACGAGTATCACTGTACTCGGGCTGCTCGGCGGGGACCGAGTAATCTCGCGATACTCGTGCTTTACTCGTGGTCTTCATCCCTGCATGTTGGCGCTCTTGCAGGGATTGGCTGGCAGACAACTGCAATGCCACAGCCCTGTTAGTTGTGGAATTGCAGTGATTGGCCAGCCTGCACAGCATGACCGAGCCTTTATACCGGAGGGCGCGCTGTGCTCTGCACACAGCCATCCAGACAGTCAGTGCAGGGAGAGTGTTGCTGCTTCAGGGAAAGGTTTGCGGCCCTTTATAGTTATTTCCGTAGCAGGGCTGCAAACAGTGTGACCAGAAGTCCTTCTCAGGACTATTGTAGTTGTATACAGGCAGGCAGGGTATAGCCAGGTCGGAGTACAGGAGCAGAGTTCTTCTCAGGACCATTGTTGCTGTATACAGGCTGGGCAGGCAGGGTATAGCCAGGTCAGAAAACAGGCTAGTGACCAGAAGAGTCCTTCTCAGGACTATTGTAGCTGTATACAGACAGGCAGGCAGGGTATATAGCCATTCCTAGTGGTGACCGTATACCAGCCTTCATCATATCTGGGGCTGGTGTACACAGTCTAAAACAGTCCTGATAGTGTCAGACTTCTCAGTAATTGTCGCTCCAAAAAACCTGTTAGGTTCTTAGTGCGTCCGTGCTTGCATTTAAAAACCGCACGTGTGTGCCTGTTGGTGGCAGCGTACAGGTACACGTTTTGCACAAACTAGTATATAACGCACAAGTCTAGTGAATAATACACGTCAGTCAGCAGTGTCTGATAGTGTCAAACTTCTCAGTAATTGTCGCTCCTAAAAACCTGTTAGGTTCTTAGTGCATCCGTGCTTGCATTTAAAAACCGCACATGTGTGCCTGTCGGTGGCAGCGTACAGGTGCACGTTTTGCACAAACTAGTATATAACGCACAAGTCTAGTGAATAATACACGTCAGTCAGCAGTGTCTGATAGTGTCAAACTTCTCAGTAATTGTCGCTCCTAAAAACCTGTTAGGTTCTTATTGCGTCCGTGCTTGCATTTAAAAACCGCACATGTGTGCCTGTCGGTGGCAGCGTACAGGTGCACGTTTTGCACAAACTAGTATATAACGCACAAGTCTAGTGAATAATACACGTCAGTCAGCAGTGTCTGATAGTGTCAAACTTCTCAGTAATTGTCGCTCCTAAAAACCTGTTAGGTTCTTAGTACGTCCGTGCTTGCATTTAAAAACCGCACGTGTGTGCCTGGCGGTGGCAGCGTACAGGTGCACTTGTGTGCGTTTTGCACAAACTTGGATATAACGCACAAGTCTAGTGAATATAATACACGTCAGTCAGCAGTGTCTGATAGTGTCAAACTTCTCAGTAATTGTCGCTCCTGAAAAGCTGTTAGGTTCTTATTGCGTCCGTGCTTGCATTTAAAAACCGCATGTGTGTGCCTGTCGGTGGCAGCGTACAGGTGCACTTGTGTGCGTTTTGCACAAACTTGGATATAACGCACAAGTCTAGTGAATACACGTCAGCACAGCATTGCAAAATGTGCAAGGGCGTTGGCAACGAACAAGGAAGTGGACGTGATGGTGGTGCAGGCAGAGGCCGAAGTCGTGGGCAAGCTCTAATTTGGCCACAGCAAAGGGCCACATCTACTCGCTCGCACGTCCTGTCCCAAATTCTTGGGGACCGCAGCAGTACACCGCTCTTGAACTAAGACCAGTGTCAACAGGTTGTTAGTTGGATAGCGGATAATGCTTCCAGTCAGATTGGCACCACCACAAACACTCTGTCTTCCACACGGTCAAGTGTCAGTAGCCGTGATACTGCACCGCACATTTCAGAACCTGATCCTCCTTCCTACCACAAGGCTGAGTACACGTCCACGGACATTACTTATCCCACACTTGGACACTCGGAAGAGCTGTTCACGTTTCCATTCACACATTCTGGCCTCTCGCCAGCTCCTGTTGAAGTGGGTCATGAGGAGATCGTATGTACAGATGCCCAAATATTTGAGCAGCCACGTTCTCACGAAGTTGGCAATGTGTCTCAACAAGGGGTGGACGATGATGAGACACAATTGTCAGGAAGTCAGGAGGAGGAGCAGGGTGCGGAAGAGGAAGACGACGTGGTGGATGATCCAGTAACTGACCCAACCTGGCAGGAGGATATGCTGAGCGAGGACAGCAGTGCACAGGGGGAGGGAGGCGTAGCATCCCAACAGGCAGTAAGCAGGGTGGTGGCCCCAGGGCAGAAGTCAGGCAACCGTTCCCCGGAACAACAACACGACACAAGGTGCCTGTACAAATGTTAGGTCTTCCCGAGTCTGGCAGTTTTTTAAGTTGGCTCCAGATGATTCTAAAATGGCAATTTGCAACACCTGCCATGCCAGCATCAGCAGGGGTACCAAAACTAGCAGCTTGACCACCACCAGCATGATCAGGCACATGTCAGCCAAGCACCCGACTTTGTGGGAGGTACAACAGAGTCGAGGAGCAGTGCTTGCTGATGTCACTGCTACGTCTTCGCTTGTTGTGCATGCGAGCCAATCCCCTGTCCATGCTGCCTGCGAACAAGCCTCCTCCGGCCCTGCACCTGCAGTTGCCTATGCAGAAATAACACCATCATCAAGCACGTCCTTGTCCCAGCGCAGCGTTCAGTTATCCATTCAGCAAACCTTTGAACGCAGGCGCAAATACACTGCCAACGCCCCACATGCCACAGTTCTAAATGCTAACATTTCGCCACTGCTTGCGCTGCAAATGTTGCCTTTTAGGCTGGTGGAGACAGAAGCATTCCGCGACCTGATGGCGGCAGCTGTCCCACGTTACTCGGTCTCCAGCCGCCACTATTTCTCCCGGTGTGCCATCCCCGCATTGCATAACCACGTGTCACAAAACATCACACGTGCCCTGAACAATGCTGTTTCAGCCAAAGTCTACCTAACCACAGACACGTGGACAAGTGCTTGTGGGCAAGGCCGCTACATCTCGTTGACAGCACACTGGGTTAATATTGTGGAAGCTGGGACCCAGTCTGAGCGAGGGACGGAACACGTCCTTCCCACACCAAGGTTTGCAGGCCCTACCTCAGTCAGGGTTTCACCCACACTCTACAGCTCCGGAATGTCATGCTCCTCAGCCTCCTCCTCCTCCTGCGCATCCTCATCCACTTTACCCTCCACACCAGTTCCAAGCTGGAAGCACTTCAGCATTGCCTCGGCGAAGCGGCAACAGGCTGTGCTGAAGCTAATCTGCATAGGTGACAAACCCCACAATGCAGAAGAGGTGTGGACAGCTCTGAAACAGCAGGCAGATCACTGGCTCACACCTCTGAACCTAAAGCCAGGAAAGGTCGTGTGTGACAATGGCCGGAACCTGGTGGCGGCTTTGAGGCGAGGCCAGCTGACACATGTTCCATGCGTGGCCCATGTGCTCAACCTCGTGGTTCAGCGGTTTCTAAAGTCATACCCAGAGCTGTCTGATCTGCTGGTAAAAGTTCGCCGCCTGTCTGCACATTTTCGAAAGTCACCTACTGCTTCAGCCGGCCTTGCCGGCTTTCAGCGCCGTTTGCATCTTCCGGCTCACAGACTGGTGTGTGATGTCCCCACGCGTTGGAATTCAACTCTGCACATGTTGGTCAGGATATGTGAGCAGAAGAGGGCAGTTGTTGAGTACCTGCATCATCTAAGCCGTCGGGAAATGGGTCAAACTCCACACATAATACCTGAGGAGTGGAGATGGATGTCCGACCTATGTACCATCCTCCAAAACTTTGAGGACTCCACCAAGATGGTGAGTGGTGATGACGCCATTATTAGCATCACCATACCGCTTCTCTGCCTTCTAAAACGGTCTCTGCTCAAAAACAAACATGATGCATTGCAGGCGGAGCGCGATGAGTTGGAGCAAGGAACAGTAGTAGGTGTGGGTGTGTGTTAACACAGCCGAGCCTCGTCTCATCACGACGTGCAGTGGAGGACTATGACGAGGAGGAGGATGAAGACATGGAGCAACTCTCCGGCCAAATTGAGGATATGACATGCACACCAGTCATATCCTCGGTTCAGCGTGGCTGGCCAGAGGACAGGGTAGATGAGGAGGAGGAGGAGGAGGAGGACAGCATGTTCAGTCATCGTGTTGGTCAGGATACTGAAGTGATGGCTGTTAAGAGTCTGGCGCACATGGCTGACTTTATGGTAAGCTGCCTGTCTCGTGACCCTCACGTTAAGAACATCTTGGCCGACAATCATTACTGGTTGGTAACACTGTTAGACCCACGCTACAAGGAGAACTTTATGTCTCTTATTCCCGAGGTGGAGAGGTCAGCCAAAATGCAGCAGTTCCAGAAGGCCATAGTCACGGAAGTAGGCAAAGCATTCCCCTCACAAAACGCTAGCGGCATAGGTCAGGAATCAGTGGACAACCAAGGCATACAGCCGAGAGGGGCACAAGTCCAATCCGCCAGAGGTAGGGGAACAGTCTTTAAGATGTGGGACAGTTTTCTCAGCCCCTCACGTACCACAGCCCCTGAGGTGCGGGGTAGTGCCACAAGAAATCCTAAGTTTGCCCAGATGCTCAAAGAGTACCTTGCAGATCGAACAACTGTACTCCGACATTCCTCTGTGCCTTACAATTATTGGGTATCCAAGCTGGACACGTTGCATGAATTGGCTCTCTACGCCTTGGAAGTCCTGGCCTGCCCTGCCGCTAGCATTTTGTCAGAGCGTGTTTTTAGTGCCGCAGGTGGAATCATTACAGATAAACGCACCCGCCTGTCAACTGAAAATGCTGACAGGCTGACTCTGATCAAGATGAACAAGGGTTGGATGGGGCCAGACTTCACCACACCACCAGCAAATGACAGCGGAATTTAAAGTTTGTAACGGGAATTTGCCATGTACCTCCACTCACCCATGGGTACACACTTCTGGACTTTGGATAATCGCTGAACTGCTCCTCCTTCTCCTCATGCGCCACCATGATGACCGTTACAATAGTTAGGCCGTTGTTTCAGGTATACCCCCAGTGGTAAATTTTTTCGCCCATTCTTTCAGAATGGACATTACAACGACAGGAGACCCGCTCCTTTGCAATGGGAACAATGTTTTAAAGGCCCACATGCACATCTCTATCCAGGGACAATGTGGAGCCTCCCAATTTTTGGCTGTCCTGCCAAAGGGCTATACTACAATAGACCCACTTCCTTACAATGGGCACTTCAGGTTTACAGGCCCTCATGTACGTCTCTATCCTGGGACAATGTGGAGCCTCCCAATTTTTGGCTGCCCTGCCTAAGGGCTATACTACAATAGACCCACTTCCTTACAATGGGCACTTCTGGTTTACAGGCCCTCATGCACGTCTGTATGCAGGGGCATTGGTGAACCTCACAATTTTGGACTGCCCTGGCAAAGGAAAATACTACAAAGACTCACTTCCTCAAAATGGGCACATTAGACTCAAGAGGCCTTCATGTACGTCTCTTCTCAGGGACATCGGAGTGCCACACAATGTTTTCACGTAAAATCTTTCATGTAATCTCCAAAAGTAACATACACGAGATCTATCCCACTATTGGGTATGTGCCCTTAACATTTCCGCCATGAAAATTCATTTTGGTGTCATTTTTGAAGGTTTTCTGGTGAGTCCGTAAAAATGGCGTAAAACGCGGACAAAATTGTTCACAGCTGTGACTTTTGAGTGATAAATGCTTCAAGGGGTCTTCCCCATGCTGTTGCCATGTCATTTGAGCACTCTTCTGAGACTTTTGTGACATTTTTAGGGTTTCTACATGCTGGTCATTTCATAAAAATACTCGGGTCTCCCATAGGATAACATTGGGCTCGGTGCTCGGGCCGAGTACACGAGTATCTTGGGATGCTCGGCCCGAGCCTCGAGCACCCGAGCTTTTTAGTACTAGCTCATCACTAATAATAACGCTTTTAGCTGTAATTAGTGTAGGGTTAGCTGTTACAGTAGGGATAGTGTACTAGAGGCATTTAGGCAGGTTTCATTGTGTCATAGTACTTAGTGTTGCCACGCACAACCAACAGTCCTTTACAGGGCTCATTCAAATCTCTTCTTTTCTAATAATACTGATCTTAGCTGCAAATAGTGTAGGCTTACCTGCTGGAGAAAGGATAGTTTTGGATTAAAGGCATACAACCAAAAGTCGTTTTCAGGTCTATATATATATATATATATATATACATATATATATACAGATATATGTCGTGGGCGGGGAGGACACCGCTGCTGCACTCGCTAACGCTCGGGTCCGGCGTTGCTGCGGCTTCTGCTTGGTGGCTCGAGCGGTGGGCCGGATCCAGGGACTCGAACGGCGCTCCTTGCCCGTGAGTGAAAAGGGTGGTTGGTTTGGGGGATTTTGTCCGTGACGCCACCCACATGTTGTGGTGAAGATGGGCACCACCGCTGCTGGTGACGGGGATTCCCATGAGCGATGGTAGGGAGCAGCTGGGATGTTGTTTTCCCCCTCCGTGGGTAGGGGTCGGTGGTCCCGGGGCCCGGTGGTGTGACGGGGAGACAGGATTGGTGAGGTGCAGGGTTGCAGGGACAGCGCAGCGCGGTGCCGGATGGCACAGGTGTACTGATTCAGTAAGAGATGCACAAAGTCCTTGGTAAACCAAACGGCTGGATGGACGGGTGCCGCAGCCGGCTGCAGTGTCTCTCCCCGGACAGGTGATGGCGGCTGTCTTTCCCTGCACCTTTGTGTACTGTTTGACTACGATGGGTCCCCAACGGTAGTCCGCTCCCCAGTGTATGGATGCCGGAGGAGCCCGTTTGCCCGCAGGCGCTGGCCCTTGGGTCTCTAGCCTTTGGCGGTAGCTGTATATCCTCACGGTGCGTACGGTTGCCTTCTAACGGGTCTTTGGCTGTTAGGAAACCCCTGGGGTTCCTGTCACACTTGGATTTGACTGTTGATGGCGTCTCCAAGCCTAGTCGGGGTTCGATGGCCCTGTCTGTGTGTGCTGGCTTCACTTCGCTCCCTGGTCGGTACCGGCCAGCCACCACCCGACCCTGGTCCTACGGTTCCGCATTGATTCACCACTCCTGCAGACGGCCGCCACCGTCTGCCAACCTTGTTGTCAGTGCTTGGGCCGCAAACCCAGACACTCTCCACTTCACTCCTCTCACTTCAACCTCCTCAACTAAACTGCTCCTTTTCCCGCCTCCAGGCCTGTGAACTCCTTGGTGGGCGGGGCTAACCAATTGGCTCCGCCCCACCTGGTGTGGACATCAGACCCTGGAGGGAGGCAACAAGGGTTTTGTGTTTGGCTAATGTTGCTGTCCAGTGGGGGTAGGGGTGTATGTGTGTTACCTGTGATGACCTGGCTAGTCCAGGGCGCCACATTCCCCCTTGGTGAAATGCAGACCGTCCGCAGTCTGCCCATACATCACCGGTTTTATTTTTCAAAACTGTAAAATATAAATTAACATGTAAACATATAAAACATTGGCATTTTTGTCAGGTCACTTGAACGTTACACATAAAAACATTTTTAATAATGACGGATGGATGACTTCCGCTCTCCCACCCAAGCAACCTAGCCCTGATGCTGCCCCTAAGAAGTGGGCAGCACCCCTTGACTCCAGTCCAGGTTCAGGCTGCTCGAGCGGGAATGGGTATGGTAACTCGCACCCGGCTGTCACTTCAGGGGACCCCACGTCCAAGGGGGACCCCTGACCCCCGGAGGATGGCCACTGGTCCTGGTGGTGGCCGGGCCCCAGCCTGCTCTGCTGCGGGCCCTTCCTCCAATCTGCCTTTCCGGAGGCAGCAACGGTTTCAATCCCACAATATTATTTACAAGCCCACCAGTTCGTGAGTGGCCTGCCAGTTCTCGGCCATGTCCATGAGCAGTTTCTCATGTGGGTATGGGGGTTGTTAACTAACAAGGACTACTCCAGTCCCAACGGGGACGGTTCTCTTCTCGGACGGTAATCAAGTGATTTTTTCGGTTTGATTTATTGTCATTCACTCACATATTTACACAATCAACAGGTTGCACCCCTAAATGTTGGTTTCCCTATACCTAAGCGGGGGCCTACCTAGGTTGGAGCGTGTGGACCTTCGAGGCCCAATGTCAGTAGTTACAGGCGAGGGGACAGAGGAGGCAGCCTGTTCCTCTTCCCGTATATCGTGTGGGGTAGGCGGAGACCCAAGGGGACTAGGTACAGGTGCAGCCCTGGGCACTGGTTCACTGGCGGTTACTTCCATCTCCTTTTCCTCCACGGGTTGTGGGAACATTATTACCGGGATAATCACCGTGCCATTCTGCGTAGGCCAGTCCGCTGGGAAGTCACCCATTACTGTGTGGATCACCTCTTTTTCTTTCTTCCCGGTCGGTCTGGGGGCTGGAACTTCAGCTGCCTCCTTCAATGGAGATGGGTACTTCTTTAGGTAGTTCCTGGAAACCGGCCCGGCCGGGCTCTCATCAAATACGCTGGTGTACATTTGGTAGAGCTAGAGGGAATGTTATTGTACATGTCTACCAGGTCAGGCAGCTTTTCTGGCCACAGGTTCCGCTCTTCTAATGGTAGCGTCTTAAGGAGATCCAGGACCAGATGGTTCATCTTCTCACACATGCCATTAGTCTGGGCATGGTATGGCGTGGTCCGAATCTTCTTGCAGCCGTATAACTGGCAGAATTCTTGAAACACCTCCGCTTCGAAAGCCGGGCCCTAATCGGTAAGCACCCTGTCTGGGTACCCGTGCGGTCGGCAAAAGTAGGCCTGGAATGCTCTAGCGGCGGTACGGCCGGTCAGGTCCTTGACTGGGACAATCACCATGAATCTCGAATAGTGGTCTACGATGGTCAGGGCGTAGGTGTACCCACTTCGGCTAGGGGTGAGTTTAACATGGTCCAGGGTGACCAACTCCAGTGGCTGATGGGTGATGATTGGGCGTAGAGGGGCCTTCTGGCTGGCCTCGTCCCTTCTTCTCAGTGCACAGGGACCACACTCTCGGCACCAGGCCTCCACAGACTCCCGCATTCCACTCCAATAGAACCGCTCTCTCAACAGCATCTCCAGCTTCTTCCACCTAAAGTGCCCGGCACCGTCATGGTAAGCCCGTAGAACTGTGGGCACACTAGCCTGAGGAACCACCAGCTGACGAACCTTCTCATGAGTCTTCGGGTTGATCAGTTCCCGATACAGTTTCCCCTGGTCCAGATGCAGCCGGGCTCGTTCCTTCCACAGCCGTTGGGCCTTGGGAGGAGCAGCAGGGTCCATTCTAGCAGAACCTTGTTCAATCATGGTCTTGACCACTTGGACGGCAGGCGCTTGGTCTTGGGCTTCTTGCCATCCCTGACTGGGTAGCGGGTCCAGGTTCGGCTGTTGCTGCTTGACATGCAACTTCTCGACTGGTGGCCGGTGAAATGTGGGCAACTCGATTTCTTCGAGATCATCGCCTTCCGACCCTTCATCCGGTAGGTGGGGCATCCGGGATAGCGCGTCCGCGTTGGTGTTCTTGCGGCCGGCTCGGTACTTGATCGTGAAGTCATAGTTAGACAGCCTGGCCACCCACCGCTGCTCCAACGCGCCCAGCTTGGCCGTGTCCAGATGGGTTAACGGATTATTGTCCATATAGGCGGTGAACTTGGCTGCTGCGAGGTAATGGCGGAATCACTCGGTAATGCCTAGGAACTCAAGCTTGAAGGAGCTGTAATTCTCAGGGTTCCTTTCCGTGGGCCGGAGTTTTCTGCTGGCGTAGGCGATCACTTTTTCCCTTCCGTTCTGGACCTGGGACAGGACTGCTCCCAAGCTTACATTACTGGCATCGGTGTAGAGGATGAATTGGAGACTGTAGTCGGGGTACGCCAGGATTTCTTCCCCGGTCAAGGCCGTCTTCAGCTGGCGGAAGGACTCTTCATGCTTCTCTTCTCACGCCAACGGGGTTCCAGGGGACCTGCCAACCTTGGTCTGTCCCACGAGGAGGTCTTGCATGGGGGCGGTCATCTTCGTGTATCCCTTAATGAAGCGGCGATAGTAGCCCACCAGGCCCAGGAACTGTCTCACCTCTATCACCGTAGTCGGCCTCGGCCAGTCCTGAATGGCAGTGATCTTTTCGGGTTCTGGGGCGACGCCTTCCGCGCCCACCACATGTCCGAGGTACTGCACCCTGGGTTTCTGTAGGTGGCACTTAGAGGGCTTCAATTTCATCCCATATTTGGCTAGGGACGTGAACACTTCAGCCAGATGTTCCAGGTGGGCCTCGTACGTCTGGGAATAAACAATCACCGTAGGACCGTTTCGAAATTGAGATGTCCCAGGCAACACTCTATGAGCCGTTGGAAGGTTCCAGGGGCATTGCACAGCCCGAACAGCATCGCGTGCGCTCCACACTTAATTTCCTTCCTGTCAGCATGACCTAATCTCTATCACGCCCATAGGACCGCCCCTAGTGATAATGGTAATGTCCATGCTGATCTTGGTACAGCACAATTGGAAAATTAATATTTTTCTATCAGCCCCACTTTATTTAAAAAAGTGTCAGAATGGGGAACACCTAACCCTTGGCCTGAAAACGTGCCATGCGTGGGTGCACTAGGGAACAGTTGCCCGCCTTCTCCCTCTGGTTACTCTACTAGCTCTGATGGCCTTTTCAAAATTCAGTGAGAGATGACTGATGGTCCTCTAAAATTAGGTGTGGGACGATTTATGGCCCTCTAAAAACTGAGTGAGAGCTGCCTGATCACCCTTGAAAATTTAAGAATTAGTGTCGCCTTATAACCCTCCGAAATTTATGACTGAGAGTTGGCTGATTGCCCTCAATACATTTGGAGACAGGGCCAAATGATAATCCTGTTAATATTGTGTAGGAGGAGGAGGAAGACATGAAAAATATTAAACCATGAACCTGTACCCTTTTTGGTGTCAGAAGGGGTGCAGGAGACTATACCAGAAAATAAAAGAACATTTAAATTGGCTTTATGTTCTGCTGCTGTCATCCACTGGGGTCGAGAAGTCAGAGCCATTCCAAGCCTTGTCAATTTTAATAACAGTCAACCTGTAAGCATTTTCAGTTGATAGGTGGATGCGCCTATCAGTTATTATGGCCCCCTGCGGTGCTAAAAACATGTGATCAACTTAAGCAGGGATGGAGCAGTGACTGCAGTCTGCAAGCCTCAAATTTGCCTCCACTCTGTGTAAAAATAAAAATAAAGATGCATTTATACAATTGAAGATAGCTTCAAATGCACCTCTTGCGTGAAAAATTGGACAAAGGATTTGTGGTGTCCTTTCATATGGATGGCTTGAAGACGTTTCCCCCCCATAGTTGATACATTTTCATTGGCAAAAGTCTCCAAGGAGAAAAAAGAATGTTTTGAAACTCCTACTTCCATCTATTTGAAGCCTTAGGGCTTCCTAAAGCCCTGAACTGACACAGGAGGAACTGCTGACCACTTTAGCTGGAGCAAAATCAGAGCTTAATGACTGAAGGTCCTTGTTGTACCAGTTATACCCTGAGTAGTGGCCATGAATTCGGGACTCCTTGTTGTTGGTGAAAGAAGTCCCACTTCTCCTAAATGTAAATGTTTTCTGATGCCATAGTCTACGTGTGTTGAAAGGTGTATTGGAGTGCCTCATTCTAATTTTTGGAAGCCTTTACTTACACTGTACCAGTATAGGAGTCTCACTATTTCCACATGGGGAAAAAAATGTTCTTTCTAAATGTAAATGTTTTTTGAGGTGCTACTCTCTGTGTGTTTTTCAAGGTATTGGAGTCCCTCCTTATAATGTTTTGCAGCCCTTGCACATAGTCTAGGAGTCCCACCCATTACAAATGGGGACAAAATGTTTTTTGAGGCACTCCTCTATATGTACTTCAGGGTGTATTGCAATCCCTCCTTTCAATTTTTGATAGGTTTTGCACTTATTGTGTGTCCCCCTGCGCTATTAGGGGCTGCAGTCCCAGGGATCAGGAGCAGTCACTCGGTCCCGGGCTTAACAGGTCACTCGTGGCGGTGCCCGATTCCGTGCCTTGGGGTAGCTCTACAATAAAAGGGGGATAGTTGAAGTGGAAAAGTACGTGACGCCACCCATGGTAGTGTGGCTATGTGGAATAGCCACCGCTGCTGTGCTTCACTCCTGCTGGGGCTGGTGTTATGAGCAGCAGGTTGGTAAGCCCTCCGTGGGTAGGGCTGGCACCAGTGGAGGATGAGAGTAGTAGTCAGTGTAAGTGTGTGCACGAAAGTCACTGGGACAACACAGGGAAGCCGTTTAAAAGTCTTTTTACTCACTGGGAGTGTTGGTGGGCCAAGGCAGCTGGTCTTCACCAAAGTGGGCCTCAGGATCCCTCTCTCTTTGGGTTCCGACACTGGTATTCTCCCCTGCAGACTCTTCCCGCTTTGTATCTTAGTAATTTGGTCCCTGTGACCTGTGGTTCCCGGGGGAGGCTTTCCTGCACTGGTCTTAGTACCAGCCTGCCCACCTGCAGCAGGGAACCTCTCTGGGGTAGGCTTCCTCACTTGTATACCCAGGCTCACTCTCTTGCAGCTAGGTCTCAAGCTTCTGGTGGGGCAGACTCCATTCTGTCCTTCTCTTACCCATTGCAGATTTACCAGGGGTTTGGAACTTCTCCCTAGTCTAGGTTTCTGTACCTGGTACACACAATTCCGGGAGTCCTGTCTGACTTCCACCAGCAACCATTCACTTTCCTCCTCACAGTCCACAGAGGTTGCCAGGAGAGCTCCTCACTGCTCGAGCTCCAACCCTCAACGCCTCGTGTTTCTACTCTCCTCCCCCAAACTGACTTCTCGCCCTGGGCTTGGACAGGGGTGGTTAATTTGGTCTGGCTTGTGCATACCGGTTCTGGTCCCTTGGAGTTCAGGAAAACAATACACCTTAAGTGGGTGCAATGCCCTGTGGTGCCTGAGGTCGCAGGGGCACCACAATTGCATAGACTTCACCAGTGTAGAAGTTCCACATTTCTTACAAATGTGAAAAAAAATCAGAAATCTCATGCTCATGATTTTTTTTATTTTTCATGACTGAAATGTAAAACTGCTGTATTTTTGAAAGAAGGATCATGCCAATTTTTTCAACATTATATCACAGTTGAAAGCAATGATAATGTGCAAAAACTCAGCTAAAACGCTGTGTGAACATAGCCTAAGGGGAGAAGATGGTTTTCTCTCTTTTTAAATTTGCCTTTTATACAAGTCAATATACAGAGAATATTTTTTTCTAACATGCCCCCATAGACCTCCTGGAAGGGTCTGCAGGAAACATGCTCGAGTTTCCCATTGACTTCATTTTACTCATTACTCGAGACGAGCACCCTAGTAGTCCGATTTGTTTCATTCGAATACCGAGCACACAAGCATTTTAGTGCTGGCTCATTGCTACTGTCATCATTTTGCATT
The DNA here is from genome assembly GCF_048569485.1 of Anomaloglossus baeobatrachus. NCBI lineage: Eukaryota > Metazoa > Chordata > Amphibia > Anura > Aromobatidae > Anomaloglossus > Anomaloglossus baeobatrachus. The sequence continues at coordinate 586,806,211 of NC_134355.1, forward strand.
GCCGCGTGGGTTCCCAAATAATGTCCTGCAGCTATGACATTTAGCGGATTCTCATATTTTCTTCAGTGGTGTCAGTACCAGATTAGCGGCTCCCAGTAGAAAACAATGTGTACAAGAGAGTCATTTTCCATCTCCAGTGACTTGATATGTCTCTCTCTCTTCTGAATTGTGTAAGTTCTTATGGATACCAGGTCCTTTCTCTCCGGAAGAGTACAAGCTCTTACAGTTAGTGGGTTCTCTCTCTCACTCTGTTCTCTTCCCTATTTGTATTTTCAAAGCAATTAAAAGCTTTATAGTGTTGAGTTTTGTACAAATTAATTCTCTGCCAATTACACTTTTTTGGGAAAATATGGCGAATCAGGGAAATTCAAATTGCAAAAGCTGGACTGATTTCTTGTCCGAAGCTACATGATATGGATATTGAACCACTAGAAAACCACCTATACAAGTGCAAGAGGAAGGGTTGCCTTAGATCGGGTAGTGTGAAATGTTCAAAAGAAAGCAAAGAGGTTCATCAGCAGCAGCAGTAGCGCCTGAGACATCAACCCTAATTTTACTTTCACTTCATTCCTATCCTGGTGTGTGGATGAGGCGGTCGGTGCAGCATTTGATCGAAGCTTTCAAGTGATCTTCTTCCAGCTGAGCATTCCCTATGTACCTGGCTGGGAGGCCATAGAGGCAGCTTTACCATGAGGACTGCGCAATTGTCATTGATCATCGGCTCTCAGCCAGCATTCTACTTGTTCAGCACAACAGTGCAAGGAGTGACAGTCACCCACAGCGTGCCCTGGTTTAACACACGTTCACACAGGGGCGCCCTTTTCTCCTTTCTTATTCAGTGAGTTGAGTAATATTTCTGGCTTAAATTTCGCTAAAAACTTCTACTGAATTTTTTGGACATATAGCGAACATGGTGAATGCAAAACCCCAAAACGTGTGAAATTTCACTTTTTTCACTATTTCTTCACATTTTTAATTTTTTCCCATTTTCTATTACACTATATGGTAAAACAAATGGTTTCATTCGAAAATGCAAACAATAATCCCTCATATGGCAATATTGACAGAAAAATAAAAAAGTTATGCCTCGTGGAAAAAGGGGAGGACAAAAAGAAAATAAAAAACGGAAAATTGCCCGGGGCTGAAGGGGTAAAGTGGTTAAATGAGCAGTCAGCCAAATCCCTAAACATGCAGCACTGTTCACTTTCTGCTATACTTAAGTCCCCCTTCATATGTCAGTGATTCTTGTATGTATGTTGCAGTTTTTATATGTACTAGAATCACGGACATATCCAGAGTATTTAAAATTAATGGGTCTGCGCACACATCAGTGATTTCTCACTGACGTGTTTCCGTGCGGCGTACATGCATGTCCGAGTGTTCCGCACGGAGACATGTCCATTTTTATCTGGCATCTCTGATATCCCATGGACCACACTAAAACACGTACCAGAAAAATCCCATGCATTTAAAATAAAAAGCTTTTTAAACTCACCTATCTCCAGCGGTGCTGTGTTCAGCCGCTACTGTCTCCTGCTTCCAGGCCGGCTATATGCTCATGCATATGCACTGCACACACTGCACAGCCAACTGGGAAGTAGCTACAGAGGAGAGTCGGCAGTGGCCGGACATAGCATCATGAGAGACTTAAGCATCACTGACAGCGCGGACAGGTGAGTATAAGTGCCTGATCTCCATGTATTATGGATAGCACACGGAGATCACACGTGTGCCAAGATCATGATACATGGAGGGACATATGCACCTTTATCACATCAGTGGAAAACGTGCGTGTTTTTCACTGACGTGTGAAAGAGGCCTAAGAAACACAGCACTGATCACTTTTTGATATACTTAGGAAACACTGCTTCTTGGCCCACACAAAATAGCCTAGGGATTTTCGAGTGTTTGAAATTCAAAATCAGGGCGTCTCTCAGAAATAAACCGTATTAGAACATTGAATAACTTACTTTTACCAATATTTTTTTTAGCTGGACAGCCCCTTTCAATATTGTTTGCACACATAATGACATAATGCATTTGCAGACAGATCTTTAGGACATAATTGTGTCCCATGTTGAATCAAGAGAATCTCAGACTCTCTCGAGATCCAGAGGAACCTTGATAATCTCCATTCAGATTAGCCAATTACAGATCATAAAGCGGGCTTTACACGCTACGATATATCTAACGAGATGTCGGCGGGGTCACGTCGTAAGTGACGCAGCATGTGATAGCTATGAACGAGCAGAAATACTCACTTTCTCGTTGATCGCTGACACGTCGCTCATTTTCTAAAAATCGCACGTCCGGTTGTTCATCGTACCCGGGGCAGCACACATCGCTCCGTGTGACACCCCGGGAAGGGTGAACTGCAGCTTACCTGCTGCCGACGGCAATGCTAAAGGAAGGAAGTGGGCGGGATGTTTACGTCCCGCTCATCTCCGCCCCTCTGCTTCTATTGGCCGGCTGCTGTGTGACGTCGCTGTGACGCCGAACGTCCCTCTTCCTTCAGGAAGTGGATGTTCGCCGCCCACAGCGAGGTCGTTAGGAAGGTAAGTACGTGTGACGGGGGGTTACAGCATTGTGCGACACGGGCAACAAATTGCCCGTGCCGCACAAACGATGGGGGCAGGTGCGATCGCAAATGCGATCGCACGAGAAATTATAAGGTGTAAAGCAGCCTTTAGGCTTTCGACCGCTTTTCTTCAAATGTTTGATCGTTTTATGAGAAGCCATACCATATAGACACTAACAGAAAACTTGAGCATTTCATTGATAATAGCAAAGTTAGTTTTCATACACCAAGGCATGTTTTTCATGATAACGATACTCAGACCTCTAGGCTACTCATAAATACTTATGAAAGGGCTCATGGTAATGCAAATTTACAGAACTATAACATCTCATAAATAATTCTAGGTAGTAGTAGTTAATGAGATGACCTACATTGTGGAAGAATTTGCAGCATCTTTCCCTGTTCGCCCGTTTTATGCAAATGAGACCCTATCTGAAATCAGGTTGGGGTAATTAGGTGGACTGAGACAATATGGAAGTGTTTCAATGCCACCTCTCCTCGTCATGCCTTGGATGTCTTATTACAATGCTTTGTACACCATGTATTGCTTCAATTTCATTTCCCTATTTAGTAGCAAGCAGCAGTGATATTGCTTAAGTGATTTGATCACAAGGAACAATACAGCTTAGTGTGGCCAAATTGTCCTTCAAATGAGAAAAAAAAGGCAACGTTAAGCCGCTTAATGAAATTATTCCCACCAAGGACACCTTCAGAAGGTGGAAATGGTACTTCTGAGGAATGTCAAATTAATCAAGGGATTTTGCCAACAAGCAGAGAAGCTCTCAGCTCCCTTTAGCTGTTATTTGCCATCGGTGCTGAATGGAAAATTCTACATATAACTAGAATCTATTCGAGCAAACAATATATACTGTATATAAAATATTTAAATATTCAGTAAGTGTAAAAGATAAAGGGTGTTCATATAAAGTATGTAGTTACCAGGGATAATTTTACAGGTGTTATGAAGACTATGGGAGAGTGGTAAACCAGGGCCCCAATGCTGTCTCTCAAGCTAGGAGGTCCTATGCTATCCCTAATCTCAGGGATATTCCTGATAGTGCAAAGGTCTGAGTCTCCTTCCTGGCCTTGCTCCTGACCAGTCCTGATCTGATTCCCGTCCCCCCAGGGATGGATGGGACAGGAGTGGGATGAAAACCACAGAAACACAGACAAGGGAAAACCAAAACTCTGTCACACAACATGCACACACAAAGGTAAAGACTATAACAGGTTTAGTAGGAAAAACAAGAGCAAAAAGGAACCTACAAACAGGGATAAACGCCACAACTGCAACAAGCAAAGATCACCACTTTAACCAGTAAATCTGGGACACCACACCTCACAGATCAACACAGAATAAACTATAGCTGCCATGGGTAGAAGGTTTCAACCAGCATAAATAGGACGGGAGTACATGTGAATGAAGGAGAAAGCAAACCAGCAGAGATTAACTCTTGCTAGCCTGCCTATAAATCAGCAAACAGAAGATTGATGCCTGAGTTGATCTTAAACATCAGAGAAACTATCAGGCAGAGTATCAGAATTTGCAATCTGAACAGTGCTCAACGCCACCATGACAGTCAGCAAGGTTTGTGCAAAATCCCTGTGACTACAGGTTGGCAAACTGTGAAGCCCCACAGGTGTTGTGTCGGTGCATTACCTTCAGGGACTCCACTCGGCTGGATCTTGTCACCGGTAGGAGATCTTCTATTTGTCGTGACGCCACTCTCAGTATTGCGGTCAGTGGGGACCGCCACTGCAGGTTGAGGGACGCCTGGGGCTGATGGTAAGTGCAGTTAGTTGGAATAGCCTCCTGAGAGTGAGGCAAGCCCCAGGGCCCTGTGTAGGTGCGTAGTACCACAAGGCGCAGAATAACTCCACACACGCAGGATGTCTTTCAGGGGTTTTACTCACTTCAGGTGGCAGGGTGAGTAACCCGGGCGTAGCTGGGATGAACCAGGCGGGATTCAGGTATCCTTCAGGCTGACTTCTGATGGTGACTACCAACTCGCCTTCCTTAGCCCTTGGTGGTTTGGGGTAACCCCGACTTTTAGTCCCTATGGGGGTCACCCAGGGAAGTTGCTGAAGCCTCTCTCCCCTTCGTTTGCCGTATGCTTGTTGCCTGGGCCAGATCACTCCAGCTTCTTGCCTCCTGTGAACTGTGGGCCCTAACTGTGGCTACGTGGCTGCGGCTTTTAGGTGTTGTGGTGTGGGCTTTGAGGGCCCCACACCGGCAGGTTTAGCAGGGAAAGGTGGATCTATCCCCGCTCCGGGATCTGCCGCCCGTTTGGGCCTGGTTCTCCCTAGCAGTCTCCTTACTTCCCACTCTGTGCTCTCTCTCTAGCTGGAGATGGGTTTCGGGTAGCACTCCTAGGTGACCGTTCTCCCCCGTCGGTAGCCACTGCGCGGACGCTGTCAGACTACAGCAGCCCACGGGATCTGCTCCTCTCTGAGCTCCCTGGACTCTGCACTGAACCGGCTCACATCTGGGACCTTCACTGCTGCTCCTGTCAGAGCTTCACTTTCCTGCTCCTCACTCCTCCACACTCTGCTGCAGACTGTTTACTCCTCCTTCTCTTTTCCCTTTTGTGCCTGCCTACGCCACCTAGCAACCAGACTCTCTTACCACACCCCTTGAGAGGAGATGGAGGCTTTTGGCCCCCTCCACTATTCCAGTGGAGGTGAAGGCTTTTCCCCCTCCTGGGATCCCCAGGGGTCCTCTCATGGGTACATGTGTGAGACCTGATCACTATGCGCCTGTGTAGTCACACCTCGGTCAGCCTTCTGGATTACCTGTATTGTACTGTCCCCAGCATGGGTGCAGTACTCAGTGGTGCCTGACCAGGTCAGGGGCGCCACATTCCCCCTTAGTTATCACCAGCACGTCCTCGGGCTGCAAGACAACATTTTAAAATGCATAAAACATTAAAACATGTAAAACTTTTAAAAGCACCAGGTACCATACATCACCACCCTCCACCCACAAGTCCGTTAACCCACCCAAAACCCTCTCACATTGGCCGCGCCTTCAGCCACTTCTGGCAGGATGTAGAGGCGGCTTTCATGGGCTGGTGGTCTTCAGGGTATACCTGGCCTGGTGGATCCGCGCCTTCAGCCTCTTCTGGCAGGATGTAGAGGCGGCCTCCACAGTTGGTGCTGACCAGGTACCCTCTTTGTGGTGGAGAGCCAGGCCCCATAAACAGGCATGCTCTCTGGTTGCAGGTGAGCCAAGGCCCTATATACGGACGTGCTCCCTGGTTGCAGACGAGCCAAGCCCCTAAACAGGCTGACTCTGGTGGCGGTGGTGCCCTCTGGTGTAACTATTTACACTGCGAGAGTTTGTGGCTATAGCCAGTTCATAGCCTTAAGGTTTATTTCTCACATCAGTTTATGTGGGCACATTCTTAAACTTGTAAAACGTTGCAAAACAAACTTTTTCCAAACTGGTAACTTCTATGCTTCTTTCTGTACTTTATGTGGATTCCTCCTCACCAGGGCTTGGGCCTGTAGGGCTGCGGCACCTGTTGGTTTCTCATTCTCTTTCATCATCCGTGGTGGTCTCATCAGTAGGTTCTTTGTCTGTTCTTTCTCTATCTCTGTCTTTCCTTTCTTCTTCTTTAGGACATGGTACTACATCTAGCGCATACCAGCCTCTTTCGCCTTGATGCATGGTAAACTGTACGGAGTCTCCCATCTTTAAGTTTCTTCCAGGATGTCCTCTGGGCAAATTAGCTCTAACGTCTCTTCTGTTGACAAAAATGCCTTCTTTGATACCAGGTGCAACGATGAATCCGTATCCTGACTTCAGGCTAAAGTCTTCCACAATTCCTCTACAAAGGGGTCCTCTGACCTGTGCTTTGGCTCTTCTCAGGAACCGTTTTTCTTCTAGGTCTCTGGCCGTGACTTCTCTCTGCTCTGGGGATGGCGGAGCAGGTGACAACTGGTTTCTGCTACGGCGCCGTGTCTTGCGGGCTTGATTCTGCTGGGTGGCTGCTTCACTGCTGGCAGGCTCCCAGGTGAGGTTGCTGGATAAATCTTCCTCTTCATCCCAGCGAGAATATGGCAACATCTCCGGCTCTGGGCATGGATCCACTGCGGGTGGCTCCTGAGTCAGCTCCTCATCTTCCTGGCCTCCCCTCCCCCTTAGTTCTTCTGAGCACTCCTTTGGTGGCAGTGCTGGGGATGGACTTTCTTCAGCAGGCCCAGGCAGGGATCTCTTTGGCATGATTGCTGCAGGAGTCGTCTTGGGGGTATGCGGAGGGAGTATGTACTGGTCCACCAACCATTGTGGAAACTTGGCCTCCATGTCAGCCTTCAGCTGCCAGTATGCGGGGTCCTCCCCCAGCGTGGGCTTTCCAGCAGGGACCTCTTTGGACTGGGGAGCGGTGTCTGCTCTGGCCTTGCAGGCCGGGGAAAATGGTGATGCAATCTCTTGGCGGGCCGCGCCTGTCATGGCGGCGGCCTGGTCTTGGCGGGCCGCGCCCTGTATGGCGGCGGCCTGGTCTTGGCGGGCCGCGCCCTGTATGGCGGCGGCCTGGATCGGCGTCGCTGTCGCGATGGGATCGGTGCAGGCTGGGCTGGGCGTCGCTGCAGCGATCGGAGCTTGGCGGGCCGCACCGGACGTGGCTGCGGCCTGGTTCAGCACCTCACTTGCGGCGCGGACGAGCGTTGCTGCTGCGGTGGGGTCTCGGCGGGCCGGGCCTAGCAAGGCGGCGGCCTGGGTCAGCGTCACACCTGCGGCGTGGATGAGGGTCGCGGTGGCAGCCGGTTCTTTGCGGGCCGGACTGGGCGTCGCTGCAGGGACCGGGTCTTGGTGGGCCGAGCAGGGCATCGCTGCGGCAGCCTGGGCTTGGCGGGCTGCACCTGGCGTGGCTGCGGCCTGCTTCAGCGTCGCCGCGCCGGACGCCTCTTCAGGGACCGCGGACGTGGCAGCAGGGGTCGGGGCACTCGCGCTGGCAGGGGCATCACTGGACTCACCCATCGGTGGCAGCATCGGGGTCTGAGTCGTCACCGCCCGATCTGGCACTCGGCGCGCGGCTCTCCCCTCATAGGCCTGAACCGCGGCAGCCATCTCCAGAAGTTCCATGCGTTCTTCTCTGATCTGCTCCACGACCCGGGTCTCCAGTCGGTCGCAGAACTGGGCCAGCTCCCGATACCACCAGGCAGCGGAGCCCGGTTCTGGGTTTCTGCGGTCAGATGCCATTTCTTCTGCGCCCTCTTCTGTACGATTTCCCAGCAGTGGACTCGTCGTTGCCTCTAGTAGCAAGCTGTTCAGTTTCCGCTCTGCCTCTTTCAGCAGCTCCTCTCCCAGCAGCAGGCTTCTGGCTCCCTTTCTGTCCCGACGTCTCTGGACGCTTCCGCTCTCTTCACAAGCGAGGTCAGAACTCTGCAGGGGATCTCTGGGTAGCCACACCTCTTCGTGGGCGGTAACTTCTCCCAGCGTGGGCTGCTGTTGTTTTTCGGCGCGCTTTTCATGGTGGCAATATGGCGGCGCTTCCAATTTTTTCAAGCGGACCGCCCAGGCACATGGTCACCTGTCTGAACAGGTCTAGTCCTTATCCTGTTCGTGACGCCAGATGTGAAGCCACACAGGTGTTGTGTCGGTGCATTACCTTCAGGGACTCCACTCGGCTGGATCTTGTCACCGGTAGGAGATCTTCTATTTGTCGTGACGCCACTCTCAGTATTGCGGTCAGTGGGGACCGCCACTGCAGGTTGAGGGACGCCTGGGGCTGATGGTAAGTGCAGTTAGTTGGAATAGCCTCCTGAGAGTGAGGCAAGCCCCAGGGCCCTGTGTAGGTGCGTAGTACCACAAGGCGCAGAATAACTCCACACACGCAGGATGTCTTTCAGGGGTTTTACTCACTTCAGGTGGCAGGGTGAGTAACCCGGGCGTAGCTGGGATGAACCAGGCGGGAACCAGGTATCCTTCAGGCTGACTTCTGATGGTGACTACCAACTCGCCTTCCTTAGCCCTTGGTGGTTTGGGGTAACCCCGACTTTTAGTCCCTATGGGGGTCACCCAGGGAAGTTGCTGAAGCCTCTCTCCCCTTCGTTTGCCGTATGCTTGTTGCCTGGGCCAGATCACTCCAGCTTCTTGCCTCCTGTGAACTGTGGGCCCTAACTGTGGCTACGTGGCTGCGGCTTTTAGGTGTTGTGGTGTGGGCTTTGAGGGCCCCACACCGGCAGGTTTAGCAGGGAAAGGTGGATCTATCCCCGCTCCGGGATCTGCCGCCCGTTTGGGCCTGGTTCTCCCTAGCAGTCTCCTTACTTCCCACTCTGTGCTCTCTCTCTAGCTGGAGATGGGTTTCGGGTAGCACTCCTAGGTGACCGTTCTCCCCCGTCGGTAGCCACTGCGCGGACGCTGTCAGACTACAGCAGCCCACGGGATCTGCTCCTCTCTGAGCTCCCTGGACTCTGCACTGAACCGGCTCACATCTGGGACCTTCACTGCTGCTCCTGTCAGAGCTTCACTTTCCTGCTCCTCACTCCTCCACACTCTGCTGCAGACTGTTTACTCCTCCTTCTCTTTTCCCTTTTGTGCCTGCCTACGCCACCTAGCAACCAGACTCTCTTACCACACCCCTTGAGAGGAGATGGAGGCTTTTGGCCCCCTCCACTATTCCAGTGGAGGTGAAGGCTTTTCCCCCTCCTGGGATCCCCAGGGGTCCTCTCATGGGTACATGTGTGAGACCTGATCACTATGCGCCTGTGTAGTCACACCTCGGTCAGCCTTCTGGATTACCTGTATTGTACTGTCCCCAGCATGGGTGCAGTACTCAGTGGTGCCTGACCAGGTCAGGGGCGCCACAAAACTATGCAAAAGGACGTAGAGACCATATTTACCAAAAGGACAGCAACCATGTGAATGAGCTCAAGCCTATTGACGGTGTACTGTGCTATTAGCATAACACCTTAGTCTTGACTACTTTTATATAAAAATATTTAAATTTTATTGATATCAAAATTACATACATACATAACTAATTACTTAAAATCAAGGATAGGAAAAAGGAAGGAGAGGGATACTTGCCCTATCCTTTCACTTCCTAAGCCATGGGGGTCACCGTCCTAGCCGTTCCACGACGACTCAACCCCTATGCTGTACCCTCCCTGGTTTCGAATGAGGTGCACTAACCTCAAAAGGGTATGAGATCCCAAGGCGGTAACACCACAGTGAGAAAAAGTGCACGGTCCAAGGTGACTAATTTGTCTGTATCATCACCTACTTATAAGGGATTGGGGCTTATGGGTCGTCAAATATTCTTAAGTCAGTCTGTGTGCTAAATAGCAGATAATAAAGATATAGACAAAAAAGAGTTGATATCCAAGATTAGCCCAACGCGTTTCGCCCATTCTGGTACTAATAATCCCAGGGCTCATCGGGGCGTCTCAACTAGATTCTTGAAAGATTCTTTTAATTCATTCCAATCAATATTGGTAACATCCGTTTTTCATAATTGAATGCTAAAGGGGATCTTTTATATCCTATGCCTGAGCTGGTCACTCAATTATCATCCCAGGGTATAGTGCCACCTCAATTATTAGCAGCATTCAGGGCATTAATCATCATTGGTATCTAGGAGGTTGCCTTAGTAAGTCTTCATATATATATATATATATATATATATATATATATATATATATATATGTCAAAAAGACGGTGCTTCAAATCACACACAGTGGTAGAGAACATAGAATAACTAGGTAGGCGATTACGCTGTCACAGGGGGCAGATAATTTGCAATCCGGGACCTTTACTGGAATATGAAGGGTTATCAGTCAGTTATTACTCCGGTTTATATGGAGCTCCCCTTCAGAGGTACCATTCAGGCAGACTCCAATGTTTGACAACAGAATACGTCCCAACAGGAATCCTGGTTGCTGTCCCTCACAATGGAGCAATAGATAGGACATAAATGGTGTCCACAGCAAACTCAGGTATCTTATTGCAGTCCATATGGCTGAGGACGTGGATCCCAGGTCTGGCGTCCAGCGACTCAAGATAAATGTGAATAGTGGTCTTTTATTGAGAGGAGCATGTAGGACCAGCACAAGCACAGACGTTTCGGTCAAAGACCTTCATCAGTGTGCATGCAGAGGGTCCTCAGATTGTATAGCAACATAGTCAGGTATGACACAGTGTCCACTGCTGTCTATGCGGCCATCTACTTGAGATGGTTTTGGACCCTACTTGAGCACTACCCTAGAAGTGCCATGTGTAACAACTCAGACAGTATAACAATGACAGGGAATAGCTCCATATATATTACCCTATGAAGACTGTGCTTCAAAACATTAGTTGGTACAGGCCTTACATCAATGAGAGTTAACTCCATGGCCATTTATGTACTGTGGTTCTCTTCATTTATTTTGGCGGACAATATTCCCATGGAGATTCATATGTTGTACATGATGCTATAAACCCCCTATTATCTTGATACAGTTTGGTTCAGAAATATTTGGCCTCTGCATGCCGCTATTTTTTCATTTAACATGAAACAACTGAGATGCAATTGAAGTGAAGACTTTCAGGTTTATTTAAAGGGGTTGAACACAAATATCCTCAAAATATATACAGCTGCACACTAAAATGCTAACAATGAAACAGGGGAAACTCTAGTATTGCTTTACAGCTATAGGAATATTTGAAAAAAGAGACACTTAGCTTATGTATTGGCCAATACATGTGAGCCCGGTCACCACGGCAAGGTGCATCTCTGTAAACCGGGAACCTAACCTAATGCCACTATCTCGAAAAAACCTCCATGTCTGGGTAGAAATGTCACTATCGGAGTTAAAATCTTCATGTCTGGACAGCTAGGCTCCTGCTATGAATAGTAATGGACACAGCCTGGTTTTAGGTCGGAGTGCTGAATCAGAAAAAGACATACTACAAATATCAAAAAGACTGATCCGCACATCCAACAAGTGTGAACAAGGTGCTAGCTGAAAAAAACATTACAACTACAAAATATATACAGCTGCACACTAAAATGTTAACATTGATATTTGTAGTATGTCCAAATATTTCTTGACCTAACTTTATATACCTTGTATTGGGTCACAATTATTGAGTGTTTTATTCTACCTAATACTTTATACATTGCTACTTTGGACTCTGGCACGCACATTACATCACATTTCAATGGTTACTTTTTTTATTTTTCCCACTGTGTTTTGCCTTTATACTATGCGACTCATTTTTTAACCTAGATTTTGTCTTAAACATTTTGAATGTAATTTGTTCTTATACTCTTCGCATATTTTTTCCATAGGTAGGATTTGTGTTTTTGTTTTTTTTTTTTTTGCTAAGCCATCAGACTTTTCAACCTAGAACGCAATGATGACACCTGGTCAACTGTATAGGAGTCTTGAGGATTTGATTGATGTGAAGCTAAGGAAAAATACAGTATCTCCATAAAAAGTCATTTTTTATTACTCCTTTTTTCAGAAATTAAACTAAATTCCAATATTCCTGACATAATGTTTCTATATTTTCATTTTCTGATGATTGTGGACAGACTTTCCCTGATCACAACCTGTTTAAAATAGACCATCATCATCATTGTTAATTTTTATTCCCTATGTTAGACCATTTGGGGTAAGGCTAGACTGGGAGACACCAAAGCAGATAGGATGACGCCAAAAAGTAGCATCATGGAGCCACAGTGAATCAAGGAATAATTGATAAATATGTGACCTAGTCTACCAGTACCTACCTGTATGCAACCTCAGATCCTCACAAGATCTCCTTCTCCACTTCTCTCTTATTTCCTTTTCCCACGATCGCATACAAGATTTCTCCCGCACCTCCCCTATACTCTGGAACGCTATTCCACAGCATATAAGACTTTCACCTACTGAGGAAAGCTTCAAAAGGAATCTGAAGACCCACCTCTTCCGGTAATCCTACACCCTACAATAACCCTTGGACCAGTACACCACTGTGCAACCAGCTCTGTCCTCACCCACCCCTGGTAGATTGTGAGCCCTCGTGAGCAGGGTCCTCTCTCCTCCCGTGCCAGTCTGTGCCTTGTATTGTTCATGATTATTGTACTTGTATTTATGTATATCCTTTTCATTTGTAAAGCGTCATGGTATAAATGAACCCATTGGTGCCTCGTGATTAGAGTTGAGCGCGGTTCGCGGTTCGAGGTTCTCCAGTTCTAGGCTCGAGTGATTTTGGGGCCTGTTCTAGATCGAACTAGAACTCGAGCTTTTTGCAAAAGCTCGATAGTTCTAGAAACGTTCGAGAACGGTTCTAGCAGCAAAAAAACAGCTAATTCCTAGCTTGGTTTCCGCTGTAATAGTGTAAGTCACTCTGTGAATCACACTATTATGACATTTCAGTGTATAGTGTGCGGGAACAGCGCCTTCAGATCACTGCTGTTTGTATAATGGCGATCGCCATTTTTTTTTTTTTTCCTTGTCTTCCTTCCCTAAGCGCGCGCGTCTTGTGGGGCGGGCCAGCATGTCCGCCAATCCCAGACACACACACAGCTAAGTGGACTTTTAGCCAGAGAAGCAATGGCATGTGTGATAGGATGTCCATGTCACATGTCCCTGCATTATAAAACCGGACATTTTCCTCCAGGACACCATTATCTCTTCTGCGTCTTTGGTGTCAGACATCACTGTCGCAGCTCCGTCCTTTGTCCTATCGCTGATACAGCTGTATGCGCTCCATACACAGCACTAGACAGCTTAGGGAGAGCACTTTCTATCAGTCCTTTTAAGGGCTCAAACCGGCAGGGTCAGAGCCATAGGTGACAGGTCCTGAAAACAGCGACAGCGTCTGTGTAGCAAAGGTCAGGGATTTCCTCCCTGCATTTCCCTATTAGGAGGGAATAGAAAGGCAGGCTTCCTTTCCTCTACCCAGAGCCCCACAATCCTGGCACTGTACCCTCCTGTCCTCTGCACACTCCAACTCATTATAACTAAGCCATTATACTAGCAAACACTCAGTATACCTAGTGGCATCCTAAACGTGGCTATTGGACTTTGCTATAGTCCCACTAGTGCAAAGACATTTGCAGCACCTCTGCCTGCATTGCACACTCTAACTCATTATAACTAAGCCATTATACTAGCAAACACTCAGTGTACCTAGTGGCATCCTAAACGTGGCTATTGGACTTTGCTATAGTCCCACTAGTGCAAAGACATTTGCAGCACCTCTGCCTGCATTGCACACTCCAACTCATTATAACTAAGCCATTATACTAGCAAACACTCAGTGTACCTAGTGGCATCCTAAACGTGGCTATTGGACTTTGCTATAGTCCCACTAGTGCAAAGACATTTGCAGCACCTCTGCCTGCATTGCACACTCCAACTCATTATAACTAAGCCATTATACTAGCAAACACTCAGTGTACCTAGTGGCATCCTAAACGTGGCTATTGGACTTTGCTATAGTCCCACTAGTGCAAAGACATTTGCAGCACCTCTGCCTGCATTGCACACTCCAACTCATTATAACTAAGCCATTATACTAGCAAACACTCAGTGTACCTAGTGGCATCCTAAACGTGGCTATTGGACTTTGCTATAGTCCCACTAGTGCAAAGACATTTGCAGCACCTCTGCCTGCATTGCACACTCCAACTCATTATAACTAAGCCATTATACTAGCAATTTTTGCTGCCAGTTTAAGGGCCGTAGTTGCATTGTCAGGGATATTTATTCTTTATTATTCTGCTGTTAATAAAGCTAGACCACCACTGCAATCTACACCACCTCTCAATTTTTACTACCACATTTTCAGTCCACAATCTTGTCGCAATCAACATGAGTGGCAAAATGACAGATGCTGGTGGAAAGGGGAAGAGGCGTGGTGGAAAAGGCAAAAAAGGTTTTGTCCGTGGGGAAGGTGGCAAAGCTCCATTATCATCTGCTGAAGATAGACCATCTACCAGCAAAAGTAAGATGTCTACTACTTACCGTGGACAATCCGATGTGCTCCCTTTTTTACGGACACGAACAACAGGAACAAAGGTAGATGATGGCCAAAAAAGGAAAATTCTTGAATGGATCTCAAGTGGTCCAACAAGTGCCCTCTCAGACACTTCAAGTACCGCATCCAAAAAACACCAGTCCTCTGAGTTGTCATCCCAATCAAACTTGATTTCTCCCAGCTCTGAAGTCTCCATCAGCCCTGCACAGTATGGTGGAACTGAGATGGCTGAGTCTGCAGAGCTGTTCAGTCACACTATAGCCTGGGAATCAGAGGTCTGCTCCCAAGCTACAGTGACTACAGAACAGGAAATGGTCTGCAGTGATGCCCAGAACCTTTGTGACTCTGATTCAGGCCGTGAGGACCAAGTTTCGGAGCATAATGTTGACCCTTTGTCACAAACTGTAACACCTGTGGTTATAGACAATGAGGAACATACTGATGAAGATGAGACTCAGATACCCGATTGGGATGACAATTTAAATATTCGGTCAGGGCAAGAAGAGGCTCGGTCTGAGGGGGAGGGGAGTGCAAACACAACAATTGATGATGAAGTTCTAGATCCCACCTACTGTCAACCCACAGTCAGGCACTCGAGGAGGTCAACAGAGGTGGTGGAGGAGGATGCAACTGATGACGAAGTTACCTTGCGCCTTCCTGGACAGAGTCGGAGTACTGGTAGCACGTCTACAACTGCATCCTCAGCCACCACTCTGCCTCTGAGCATTATTCGGGGTGGATCAACAGGTCGCATGCCCTCTAAGCCTTGCCTAGCCTGGTCCTTTTTTAACATAGAAAAAGATCGCCCAAATTATGTGATCTGTAAAATTTGTCATGGTTCTCTTAGTAGAGGTCAAAACCTCAGCAGTTTGACAACTTCTTCCATGAATCGTCACATGAATAAATATCATATGGCCCGGTGGGAAGCTCACCGTGCTGCAATGCGGCCTAGCGGAGCGAACCATCCACCGCCTGCCCCTTCCAGTGCATCCGCGCGCTCGTCATCTTCTAGGACTGTGGGGACAGCTGTCACACCTGTTTTTCCACCCACAACTTCCACCACTGTAACCGCAACAGGCAGTTTGCTTGGTAGGTCGTCAGTTGTTTTGGAAGGGGAAACAAGTGAGTGTGTACAGCTCTCTCAGACATCGATAGCACCAACTTTGGATGAAGGCAACATCATGTCTCCGCCTGCACTTTCCTCACAAACCTGCATTTTTCCAGGGACACCCTACTCAACACCGTCTACACACAGCAGCCAGATCTCTGTCCCTCAGATGTGGTCAAATAAAAGGCCATTTCCTGCGACCCATGACAAAGCTAAGAGGTTGCCTCTATCCCTCTGTAAGCTGTTGGCTACCGAAATGCCGCCTTTCCGCCTAGTGGACACACAGGATTTTAGAGACCTTATGTCTGTCGCTGTGCCCCAGTACCAGATGCCTAGTCGCCACTACTTCTCTAAGAAAGGTGTGCCCGCGCTACACCAGCATGTCGCACACAACATCACCGCTTCCTTGAGAAACTCTGTGTGTGAACGGGTGCATTTCACCACCGATACTTGGACCAGTAAGCATAGACAGGGACGTTACATGTCGCTCACTGGGCACTGGGTAACTATGGTGATAGATGGTGAAGGGTCTGCTGCACAAGTCTTGCCGTCCCCATGACTTGTGTGTCAATCCTCTGTCTGTCCAAGTTCCGCCACTGCTTCTGCATCCTCCACCTCATCTGGGTCCTCCACCTCCGCCCCAAGCCTGCCTGGTCAGGCCACCAGCGTTCTCACTGCGCAGAAGGAATCACGCACCCCTCATTACTATGCTGGCAGCAGAGCGCAACGGCATCAGGCGGTCTTTAGCTTGACATGTCTTGGGAATAAGAGTCACACAGCTGAGGAGTTGTGGTCAGCTCTGCGGTCCGAGTTTAATAAATGGTTGTCTCCACTCAACCTGCAGCCTGGTAAGGCCGTGTGCGACAATGCTGCAAACCTGGGTGCGGCCCTTCGCCTGGGCAAGGTGACACACGTACCTTGTATGGCTCATGTGTTGAACCTTGTCGTGCAGCAATTTTTAACACACTATCCCGGCCTAGATGGCCTTCTGAACAGGGCATGAAAACTGTCTGCTCACTTCCGCCGTTCAAGCGCCGCAGCTGAGCGACTTGCATCGCTCCAGAAGTCTTTCGGCCTGCCGGTTCATCGCCTGAAATGCGATGTGGCGACACGCTGGAATTCAACTCTCCACATGTTACAGCGACTGTGGCAGCACCGCCATGCCCTGGTGCAATATGTCATGACGTATAGCCTGGGCCAACGAGATGCAGAGGTGGGGCAGATCACCCTGATGGAGTGGTCTCAGATCAAGGACCTATGCACCCTTCTGCACAGTTTCGACATGGCGACGAATATGTTTAGCGCTGACAATGCCATTATCAGCATGACGATTCCAGTCATTTACATGCTGGAGCACACGCTAAACACTATTCGGAGTCAGGGGGTGGGACAACAGGAAGGGGATGAACTACAGGAGGATTCATATGCGCAAGACACAACAACATCACCAAGGTCCAGACGTTCATCATCACCAAGGCGCCAGGCATGGGAGCATGGGGGACAGGGATCAACAAGGGCGCATGGTAGCAGGCGAGATGTTGAGGAAGGTGCAGGAGGACATGAAGAAATGGAGGACGAACTGTCCATGGACATGGAAGACTCAGCAGATGAGGGAGACCTTGGTCAAATTTCAGTTGAAAGAGGTTGGGGGGAGATGTCAGAGGAAGAAAGAACGGTTAGCACCTCTATGCCACAAACACAGCGTGGACTTGGTCCGCATGGCTGCGCAAGACACATGAGTGCCTTCTTGTTGCACTACCTCCAACATGACCCTCATATTGTCAAAATTAGAAGTGATGATGACTACTGGCTTGCCACACTATTAGATCCCCGGTACAAGTCCAAATTTTGTGACATAATTCCAGCCATAGAAAGGGACGCACGTATGCAGGAGTATCAGCAGAAGCTGTTACTCGATCTTAGATCCGCTTTTCCACCAAACAACCGTGCAGGTGCAGGGAGTGAATCTCCCAGTTGTAACATGACAAACATGGGACGGTCTCGTCATCTTCAACAGTCTACACGTATCAGTAGGACCGTATCTGGTGCTGGTAACAGCAATTTTATGGAATCTTTTCATAATTTTTTTAGACCCTCCTTTGCAAGGCCACCAGAGACAACAAGTCTGACACATAGTCAACGGCTGGAGAGGATGATACAGGAGTATCTACAAATGAACATCGATGCCATGACTTTGCAAATGGAGCCTTGCTCATTTTGGGCTTCAAATCTAGAAAAATGGCCAGAGCTATCCAGTTACGCCTTGGAGATTTTGTCGTGTCCAGCTGCCAGCGTTGTCTCTGAACGTGTCTTCAGTGCTGCTGGGTGTGTGCTGACAGATAAGCGCACGCATCTGTCCAGTGACAATGTGGACAGACTGACGTTCATCAAAATGAACAAGTCATGGATCCAGAAGGAATTTACTACCCCTGTGTCATCCTGGGGAGAGTAAATGCTTGTGGATTTGGAATGTGCTTGATTCAAATCTAGCTGTGAAGTGTACAACTAGGGCACAAGTGCTGCCACTGAATGGGTGGGTGTGTGGGGCACAATTTTTGGAAAAAAGGGAGGCTCCGCTTGGAGTAACCCTTGCTTGATGTGTTTTTAAAAGAAGCCAAGATGAACAGAGCTGGGATCAGGAAAGACTTTGCTACCTACCCCGGTGTCATCCTGGGGACGGATAAGAACGGCGTATTTTGGAATGTGCTTGATGCAAATCTAGCTGTGAAGTGTACAACTAGGGCACAAGTGCTGCCACTGAAGGGGTGGGTGTGTGTGGGGCACAATTTTTGGAAAAAAGGGAGGCTCCGCTTGGAGTAACCCTTGCTTGATGTGTTTTTAAAAGAAGCCAAGATGAACAGAGCTAGGATCAGGAAAGACTTTGCTACCTACCCCGGTGTCATCCTGGGGACGGATAAGAACGGCGTATTTTGGAATGTGCTGGATGCAAATCTAGCTGTGAAGTGTACAACTAGGGCACAAGTGCTGCCACTGAATGGGTGGGTGTGTGGGGCACAATTTTTGGAAAAAAGGGAGGCTCCGCTTGGAGTAACCCTTGCTTGATGTGTTTTTAAAAGAAGCCAAGATGAACAGAGCTGGGATCAGGAAAGACTTTGCTACCTACCCCGGTGTCATCCTGGGGACGGATAAGAACGGCGTATTTTAGAATGTGCTTGATGCAAATCTAGCTGTGAAGTGTACAACTAGGGCACAAGTGCTGCCACTGAATGGGTGGGTGTGTGGGGCACAATTTTTGGAAAAAAGGGAGGCTCCGCTTGGAGTAACCCTTGCTTGATGTGTTTTTAAAAGAAGCCAAGATGAACAGAGCTGGGATCAGGAAAGACTTTGCTACCTACCCCGGTGTCATCCTGGGGACGGATAAGAACGGCGTATTTTTGAATGTGCTTGATGCAAATCTAGCTGTGAAGTGTACAACTAGGGCACAAGTGCTGCCACTGAATGGGTGGGTGTGTGGGGCACAATTTTTGGAAAAAAGGGAGGCTCCGCTTGGAGTAACCCTTGCTTGATGTGTTTTTAAAAGAAGCCAAGATGAACAGAGCTGGGATCAGGAAAGACTTTGCTACCTACCCCGGTGTCATCCTGGGGACGGATAAGAACGGCGTATTTTGGAATGTGCTTGATGCAAATCTAGCTGTGAAGTGTACAACTAGGGCACAAGTGCTGCCACTGAATGGGTGGGTGTGTGGCACAATTTTTGGAAAAAAGGGAGGCTCCGCTTGGAGTAACCCTTGCTTGATGTGTTTTTAAAAGAAGCCAAGATGAACAGAGCTGGGATCAGGAAAGACTTTGCTACCTACCCCGGTGTCATCCTGGGGACGGATAACAACGGCGTATTTTGGAATGTGCTTGATGCAAATCTAGCTGTGAAGTGTACAACTAGGGCACAAGTGCTGCCACTGAATGGGTGGGTGTGTGGGGCACAATTTTTGGAAAAAAGGGAGGCTCCGCTTGGAGTAACCCTTGCTTGATGTGTTTTTAAAAGAAGCCAAGATGAACAGAGCTGGGATCAGGAAAGACTTTGCTACCTACCCCGGTGTCATCCTGGGGACGGATAAGAACGGCGTATTTTGGAATGTGCTTGATGCAAATCTAGCTGTGAAGTGTACAACTAGGGCACAAGTGCTGCCACTGAATGGGTGGGTGTGTGGGGCACAATTTTTGGAAAAAAGGGAGGCTCCGCTTGGAGTAACCCTTGCTTGATGTGTTTTTAAAAGAAGCCAAGATGAACAGAGCTGGGATCAGGAAAGACTTTGCTACCTACCCCGGTGTCATCCTGGGGATGGATAAGAACGGCGTATTTTGGAATGTGCTTGATGCAAATCTAGCTGTGAAGTGTACAACTAGGGCACAAGTGCTGCCACTGAATGGGTGGGTGTGTGGGGCACAATTTTTGGAAAAAAGGGAGGCTCCGCTTGGAGTAACCCTTGCTTGATGTGTTTTTAAAAGAAGCCAAGATGAACAGAGCTGGGATCAGGAAAGACTTTGCTACCTACCCCGGTGTCATCCTGGGGACGGATAAGAACGGCGTATTTTGGAATGTGCTTGATGCAAATCTAGCTGTGAAGTGTACAACTAGGGCACAAGTGCTGCCACTGAATGGGTGGGTGTGTGGGGCACAATTTTTGGAAAAAAGGGAGGCTCCGCTTGGAGTAACCCTTGCTTGATGTGTTTTTAAAAGAAGCCAAGATGAACAGAGCTGGGATCAGGAAAGACTTTGCTACCTACCCCGGTGTCATCCTGGGGACGGATAAGAACGGCGTATTTTGGAATGTGCTTGATGCAAATCTAGCTGTGAAGTGTACAACTAGGGCACAAGTGCTGCCACTGAATGGGTGGGTGTGTGGGGCACAATTTTTGGAAAAAAGGGAGGCTCCGCTTGGAGTAACCCTTGCTTGATGTGTTTTTAAAAGAAGCCAAGATGAACAGAGCTGGGATCAGGAAAGACTTTGCTACCTACCCCGGTGTCATCCTGGGGACGGATAAGAACGGCGTATTTTGGAATGTGCTTGATGCAAATCTAGCTGTGAAGTGTACAACTAGGGCACAAGTGCTGCCACTGAATGAGTGGGTGTGTGGGGCACAATTTTTTGAAAAAAGGGAGGCTCCGCTTGGAGTAACCCTTGCTTGATGTGTTTTTAAAAGAAGCCAAGATGAACAGAGCTGGGATCAGGAAAGACTTTGCTACCTACCCCGGTGTCATCCTGGGGATGGATAAGAACGGCGTATTTTGGAATGTGCTTGATGCAAATCTAGCTGTGAAGTGTACAACTAGGGCACAAGTGCTGCCACTGAATGGGTGGGTGTGTGGGGCACAATTTTTGGAAAAAAGGGAGGCTCCGCTTGGAGTAACCCTTGCTTGATGTGTTTTTAAAAGAAGCCAAGATGAACAGAGCTGGGATCAGGAAAGACTTTGCTACCTACCCCGGTGTCATCCTGGGGACGGATAAGAACGGCGTATTTTGGAATGTGCTTGATGCAAATCTAGCTGTGAAGTGTACAACTAGGGCACAAGGGCTGCCACTGAATGGGTGGGTGTGTGGGGCACAATTTTTGGAAAAAAGGGAGGCTCCGCTTGGAGTAACCCTTGCTTGATGTGTTTTTAAAAGAAGCCAAGATGAACAGAGCTGGGATCAGGAAAGACTTTGCTACCTACCCCGGTGTCATCCTGGGGACGGATAAGAACGGCGTATTTTGGAATGTGCTTGATGCAAATCTAGCTGTGAAGTGTACAACTAGGGCACAAGTGCTGCCACTGAATGGGTGGGTGTGTGGGGCACAATTTTTGGAAAAAAGGGAGGCTCCGCTTGGAGTAACCCTTGCTTGATGTGTTTTTAAAAGAAGCCAAGATGAACAGAGCTGGGATCAGGAAAGACTTTGCTACCTACCCCGGTGTCATCCTGGGGACGGATAAGAACGGCGTATTTTGGAATGTGCTTGATGCAAATCTAGCTGTGAAGTGTACAACTAGGGCACAAGTGCTGCCACTGAATGGGTGGGTGTGTGGGGCACAATTTTTGGAAAAAAGGGAGGCTCCGCTTGGAGTAACCCTTGCTTGATGTGTTTTTAAAAGAAGCCAAGATGAACAGAGCTGGGATCAGGAAAGACTTTGCTACCTACCCCGGTGTCATCCTGGGGACGGATAACAACGGCGTATTTTGGAATGTGCTTGATGCAAATCTAGCTGTGAAGTGTACAACTAGGGCACAAGTGCTGCCACTGAATGGGTGGGTGTGTGGGGCACAATTTTTGGAAAAAAGGGAGGCTCCGCTTGGAGTAACCCTTGCTTGATGTGTTTTTAAAAGAAGCCAAGATGAACAGAGCTGGGATCAGGAAAGACTTTGCTACCTACCCCGGTGTCATCCTGGGGACGGATAAGAACGGCGTATTTTGGAATGTGCTTGATGCAAATCTAGCTGTGAAGTGTACAACTAGGGCACAAGTGCTGCCACTGAATGGGTGGGTGTGTGGGGCACAATTTTTGGAAAAAAGGGAGGCTCCGCTTGGAGTAACCCTTGCTTGATGTGTTTTTAAAAGAAGCCAAGATGAACAGAGCTGGGATCAGGAAAGACTTTGCTACCTACCCCGGTGTCATCCTGGGGATGGATAAGAACGGCGTATTTTGGAATGTGCTTGATGCAAATCTAGCTGTGAAGTGTACAACTAGGGCACAAGTGCTGCCACTGAATGGGTGGGTGTGTGGGGCACAATTTTTGGAAAAAAGGGAGGCTCCGCTTGGAGTAACCCTTGCTTGATGTGTTTTTAAAAGAAGCCAAGATGAACAGAGCTGGGATCAGGAAAGACTTTGCTACCTACCCCGGTGTCATCCTGGGGACGGATAAGAACGGCGTATTTTGGAATGTGCTTGATGCAAATCTAGCTGTGAAGTGTACAACTAGGGCACAAGTGCTGCCACTGAATGGGTGGGTGTGTGGGGCACAATTTTTGGAAAAAAGGGAGGCTCCGCTTGGAGTAACCCTTGCTTGATGTGTTTTTAAAAGAAGCCAAGATGAACAGAGCTGGGATCAGGAAAGACTTTGCTACCTACCCCGGTGTCATCCTGGGGACGGATAAGAACGGCGTATTTTGGAATGTGCTTGATGCAAATCTAGCTGTGAAGTGTACAACTAGGGCACAAGTGCTGCCACTGAATGGGTGGGTGTGTGGGGCACAATTTTTGGAAAAAAGGGAGGCTCCGCTTGGAGTAACCCTTGCTTGATGTGTTTTTAAAAGAAGCCAAGATGAACAGAGCTGGGATCAGGAAAGACTTTGCTACCTACCCCGGTGTCATCCTGGGGACGGATAAGAACGGCGTATTTTGGAATGTGCTTGATGCAAATCTAGCTGTGAAGTGTACAACTAGGGCACAAGTGCTGCCACTGAATGAGTGGGTGTGTGGGGCACAATTTTTTGAAAAAAGGGAGGCTCCGCTTGGAGTAACCCTTGCTTGATGTGTTTTTAAAAGAAGCCAAGATGAACAGAGCTGGGATCAGGAAAGACTTTGCTACCTACCCCGGTGTCATCCTGGGGATGGATAAGAACGGCGTATTTTGGAATGTGCTTGATGCAAATCTAGCTGTGAAGTGTACAACTAGGGCACAAGTGCTGCCACTGAATGGGTGGGTGTGTGGGGCACAATTTTTGGAAAAAAGGGAGGCTCCGCTTGGAGTAACCCTTGCTTGATGTGTTTTTAAAAGAAGCCAAGATGAACAGAGCTGGGATCAGGAAAGACTTTGCTACCTACCCCGGTGTCATCCTGGGGACGGATAAGAACGGCGTATTTTGGAATGTGCTTGATGCAAATCTAGCTGTGAAGTGTACAACTAGGGCACAAGGGCTGCCACTGAATGGGTGGGTGTGTGGGGCACAATTTTTGGAAAAAAGGGAGGCTCCGCTTGGAGTAACCCTTGCTTGATGTGTTTTTAAAAGAAGCCAAGATGAACAGAGCTGGGATCAGGAAAGACTTTGCTACCTACCCCGGTGTCATCCTGGGGACGGATAAGAACGGCGTATTTTGGAATGTGCTTGATGCAAATCTAGCTGTGAAGTGTACAACTAGGGCACAAGTGCTGCCACTGAATGGGTGGGTGTGTGGGGCACAATTTTTGGAAAAAAGGGAGGCTCCGCTTGGAGTAACCCTTGCTTGATGTGTTTTTAAAAGAAGCCAAGATGAACAGAGCTGGGATCAGGAAAGACTTTGCTACCTACCCCGGTGTCATCCTGGGGACGGATAAGAACGGCGTATTTTGGAATGTGCTTGATGCAAATCTAGCTGTGAAGTGTACAACTAGGGCACAAGTGCTGCCACTGAATGGGTGGGTGTGTGGGGCACAATTTTTGGAAAAAAGGGAGGCTCCGCTTGGAGTAACCCTTGCTTGATGTGTTTTTAAAAGAAGCCAAGATGAACAGAGCTGGGATCAGGAAAGACTTTGCTACCTACCCCGGTGTCATCCTGGGGACGGATAAGAACGGCGTATTTTTGAATGTGCTTGATGCAAATCTAGCTGTGAAGTGTACAACTAGGGCACAAGTGCTGCCACTGAATGGGTGGGTGTGTGGGGCACAATTTTTGGAAAAAAGGGAGGCTCCGCTTGGAGTAACCCTTGCTTGATGTGTTTTTAAAAGAAGCCAAGATGAACAGAGCTGGGATCAGGAAAGACTTTGCTACCTACCCCGGTGTCATCCTGGGGACGGATAAGAACGGCGTATTTTGGAATGTGCTTGATGCAAATCTAGCTGTGAAGTGTACAACTAGGGCACAAGTGCTGCCACTGAATGGGTGGGTGTGTGGGGCACAATTTTTGGAAAAAAGGGAGGCTCCGCTTGGAGTAACCCTTGCTTGATGTGTTTTTAAAAGAAGCCAAGATGAACAGAGCTGGGATCAGGAAAGACTTTGCTACCTACCCCGGTGTCATCCTGGGGACGGATAAGAACGGCGTATTTTGGAATGTGCTTGATGCAAATCTAGCTGTGAAGTGTACAACTAGGGCACAAGTGCTGCCACTGAATGGGTGGGTGTGTGGGGCACAATTTTTGGAAAAAAGGGAGGCTCCGCTTGGAGTAACCCTTGCTTGATGTGTTTTTAAAAGAAGCCAAGATGAACAGAGCTGGGATCAGGAAAGACTTTGCTACCTACCCCGGTGTCATCCTGGGGACGGATAAGAACGGCGTATTTTGGAATGTGCTTGATGCAAATCTAGCTGTGAAGTGTACAACTAGGGCACAAGTGCTGCCACTGAATGGGTGGGTGTGGGGGGCACAATTTTTGGAAAAAAGGGAGGCTCCGCTTGGAGTAACCCTTGCTTGATGTGTTTTTAAAAGAAGCCAAGATGAACAGAGCTGGGATCAGGAAAGACTTTGCTACCTACCCCGGTGTCATCCTGGGGATGGATAAGAACGGCGTATTTTGGAATGTGCTTGATGCAAATCTAGCTGTGAAGTGTACAACTAGGGCACAAGTGCTGCCACTGAATGGGTGGGTGTGTGGGGCACAATTTTTGGAAAAAAGGGAGGCTCCGCTTGGAGTAACCCTTGCTTGATGTGTTTTTAAAAGAAGCCAAGATGAACAGAGCTGGGATCAGGAAAGACTTTGCTACCTACCCCGGTGTCATCCTGGGGACGGATAAGAACGGCGTATTTTGGAATGTGCTTGATGCAAATCTAGCTGTGAAGTGTACAACTAGGGCACAAGTGCTGCCACTGAATGGGTGGGTGTGTGGGGCACAATTTTTGGAAAAAAGGGAGGCTCCGCTTGGAGTAACCCTTGCTTGATGTGTTTTTAAAAGAAGCCAAGATGAACAGAGCTGGGATCAGGAAAGACTTTGCTACCTACCCCGGTGTCATCCTGGGGACGGATAAGAACGGCGTATTTTGGAATGTGCTTGATGCAAATCTAGCTGTGAAGTGTACAACTAGGGCACAAGTGCTGCCACTGAATGGGTGGGTGTGTGGGGCACAATTTTTGGAAAAAAGGGAGGCTCCGCTTGGAGTAACCCTTGCTTGATGTGTTTTTAAAAGAAGCCAAGATGAACAGAGCTGGGATCAGGAAAGACTTTGCTACCTACCCCGGTGTCATCCTGGGGACGGATAAGAACGGCGTATTTTTGAATGTGCTTGATGCAAATCTAGCTGTGAAGTGTACAACTAGGGCACAAGTGCTGCCACTGAATGGGTGGGTGTGTGGGGCACAATTTTTGGAAAAAAGGGAGGCTCCGCTTGGAGTAACCCTTGCTTGATGTGTTTTTAAAAGAAGCCAAGATGAACAGAGCTGGGATCAGGAAAGACTTTGCTACCTACCCCGGTGTCATCCTGGGGACGGATAAGAATGGCGTATTTTTGAATGTGCTTGATGCAAATCTAGCTGTGAAGTGTACAACTAGGGCACAAGTGCTGCCACTGAATGGGTGGGTGTGTGGGGCACAATTTTTGGAAAAAAGGGAGGCTCCGCTTGGAGTAACCCTTGCTTGATGTGTTTTTAAAAGAAGCCAAGATGAACAGAGCTGGGATCAGGAAAGACTTTGCTACCTACCCCGGTGTCATCCTGGGGACGGATAAGAACGGCGTATTTTGGAATGTGCTTGATGCAAATCTAGCTGTGAAGTGTACAACTAGGGCACAAGTGCTGCCACTGAATGGGTGGGTGTGTGGGGCACAATTTTTGGAAAAAAGGGAGGCTCCGCTTGGAGTAACCCTTGCTTGATGTGTTTTTAAAAGAAGCCAAGATGAACAGAGCTGGGATCAGGAAAGACTTTGCTACCTACCCCGGTGTCATCCTGGGGACGGATAAGAACGGCGTATTTTGGAATGTGCTTGATGCAAATCTAGCTGTGAAGTGTACAACTAGGGCACAAGTGCTGCCACTGAATGGGTGGGTGTGTGGGGCACAATTTTTGGAAAAAAGGCGGGCTCCGCTTGGAGTAACCCTTGCTTGATGTGTTTTTAAAAGAAGCCAAGATGAACAGAGCTGGGATCAGGAAAGACTTTGCTACCTACCCCGGTGTCATCCTGGGGACGGATAAGAACGGCGTATTTTTGAATGTGCTTGATGCAAATCTAGCTGTGAAGTGTACAACTAGGGCACAAGTGCTGCCACTGAATGGGTGGGTGTGTGTGGGGCACAATTTTTGGAAAAAAGGGAGGCTCCGCTTGGAGTAACCCTTGCTTGATGTGTTTTTAAAAGAAGCCAAGATGAACAGAGCTGGGATCAGGAAAGACTTTGCTACCTACCCCGGTGTCATCCTGGGGACGGATAAGAATGGCGTATTTTGGAATGTGCTTGATGCAAATCTAGCTGTGAAGTGTACAACTAGGGCACAAGTGCTGCCACTGAATGGGTGGGTGTGTGGGGCACAATTTTTGGAAAAAAGGGAGGCTCTGCTTGGAGTAACCCTTGCTTGATGTGTTTTTAAAAGAAGCCAAGATGAACAGAGCTGGGATCAGGAAAGACTTTGCTACCTACCCCGGTGTCATCCTGGGGACGGATAAGAACGGCGTATTTTGGGATGTGCTTGATGCAAATCTAGCTGTGAAGTGTACAACTAGGGCACAAGTGCTGCCACTGAATGGGTGGGTGTGTGGGGCACAATTTTTGGAAAAAAGGGAGGCTCCGCTTGGAGTAACCCTTGCTTGATGTGTTTTTAAAAGAAGCCAAGATGAACAGAGCTGGGATCAGGAAAGACTTTGCTACCTACCCCGGTGTCATCCTGGGCACGGGTAAGAATGGCGTATTTTGGAATGTGCTTGATGCAAATCTAGCTGTGAAGTGTACAACTAGGGCACAAGTGCTGCCACTGAATGGGTGGGTGTGTGGGGCACAATTTTTGGAAAAAAGGGAGGCTCCGCTTGGAGTAACCCTTGCTTGATGTGTTTTTAAAAGAAGCCAAGATGAACAGAGCTGGGATCAGGAAAGACTTTGCTACCTACCCCGGTGTCATCCTGGGGACGGATAAGAACGGCGTATTTTGGGATGTGCTTGATGCAAATCTAGCTGTGAAGTGTACAACTAGGGCACAAGTGCTGCCACTGAATGGGTGGGTGTGTGGGGCACAATTTTTGGAAAAAAGGGAGGCTCCGCTTGGAGTAACCCTTGCTTGATGTGTTTTTAAAAGAAGCCAAGATGAACAGAGCTGGGATCAGGAAAGACTTTGCTACCTACCCCGGTGTCATCCTGGGGACGGATAAGAACGGCGTATTTTGGAATGTGCTTGATGCAAATCTAGCTGTGAAGTGTACAACTAGGGCACAAGTGCTGCCACTGAATGGGTGGGTGTGTGTGGGGCACAATTTTTGGAAAAAAGGGAGGCTCCGCTTGGAGTAACCCTTGCTTGATGTGTTTTTAAAAGAAGCCAAGATGAACAGAGCTGGGATCAGGAAAGACTTTGCTACCTACCCCGGTGTCATCCTGGGGACGGATAAGAACGGCGTATTTTGGAATGTGCTTGATGCAAATCTAGCTGTGAAGTGTACAACTAGGGCACAAGTGCTGCCACTGAATGGGTGGGTGTGTGGGGCACAATTTTTGGAAAAAAGGGAGGCTCCGCTTGGAGTAACCCTTGCTTGATGTGTTTTTAAAAGAAGCCAAGATGAACAGAGCTGGGATCAGGAAAGACTTTGCTACCTACCCCGGTGTCATCCTGGTGACGGATAAGAACGGCGTATTTTTGAATGTGCTTGATGCAAATCTAGCTGTGAAGTGTACAACTAGGGCACAAGTGCTGCCACTGAATGGGTGGGTGTGTGGGGCACAATTTTTGGAAAAAAGGGAGGCTCCGCTTGGAGTAACCCTTGCTTGATGTGTTTTTAAAAGAAGCCAAGATGAACAGAGCTGGGATCAGGAAAGACTTTGCTACCTACCCCGGTGTCATCCTGGGGACGGATAAGAACGGCGTATTTTGGAATGTGCTTGATGCAAATCTAGCTGTGAAGTGTACAACTAGGGCACAAGTGCTGCCACTGAATGGGTGGGTGTGTGGGGCACAATTTTTGGAAAAAAGGGAGGCTCCGCTTGGAGTAACCCTTGCTTGATGTGTTTTTAAAAGAAGCCAAGATGAACAGAGCTGGGATCAGGAAAGACTTTGCTACCTACCCCGGTGTCATCCTGGGGACGGATAAGAACGGCGTATTTTTGAATGTGCTTGATGCAAATCTAGCTGTGAAGTGTACAACTAGGGCACAAGTGCTGCCACTGAATGGGTGGGTGTGTGGGGCACAATTTTTGGAAAAAAGGGAGGCTCCGCTTGGAGTAACCCTTGCTTGATGTGTTTTTAAAAGAAGCCAAGATGAACAGAGCTGGGATCAGGAAAGACTTTGCTACCTACCCCGGTGTCATCCTGGGGACGGATAAGAACGGCGTATTTTGGAATGTGCTTGATGCAAATCTAGCTGTGAAGTGTACAACTAGGGCACAAGTGCTGCCACTGAATGGGTGGGTGTGTGGGGCACAATTTTTGGAAAAAAGGGAGGCTCCGCTTGGAGTAACCCTTGCTTGATGTGTTTTTAAAAGAAGCCAAGATGAACAGAGCTGGGATCAGGAAAGACTTTGCTACCTACCCTGGTGTCATCCTGGGGACGGATAAGAACGGCGTATTTTGGAATGTGCTTGATGCAAATCTAGCTGTGAAGTGTACAACTAGGGCACAAGTGCTGCCACTGAATGGGTGGGTGTGTGGGGCACAATTTTTGGAAAAAAGGGAGGCTCCGCTTGGAGTAACCCTTGCTTGATGTGTTTTTAAAAGAAGCCAAGATGAACAGAGCTGGGATCAGGAAAGACTTTGCTACCTACCCCGGTGTCATCCTGGGGACGGATAAGAACGGCGTATTTTGGAATGTGCTTGATGCAAATCTAGCTGTGAAGTGTACAACTAGGGCACAAGTGCTGCCACTGAATGGGTGGGTGTGTGTGGGGCACAATTTTTGGAAAAAAGGGAGGCTCCGCTTGGAGTAACCCTTGCTTGATGTGTTTTTAAAAGAAGCCAAGATGAACAGAGCTGGGATCAGGAAAGACTTTGCTACCTACCCCGGTGTCATCCTGGGGACGGATAAGAACGGCGTATTTTGGAATGTGCTTGATGCAAATCTAGCTGTGAAGTGTACAACTAGGGCACAAGTGCTGCCACTGAATGGGTGGGTGTGTGGGGCACAATTTTTGGAAAAAAGGGAGGCTCCGCTTGGAGTAACCCTTGCTTGATGTGTTTTTAAAAGAAGCCAAGATGAACAGAGCTGGGATCAGGAAAGACTTTGCTACCTACCCCGGTGTCATCCTGGGGATGGATAAGAACGGCGTATTTTTGAATGTGCTTGATGCAAATCTAGCTGTGAAGTGTACAACTAGGGCACAAGTGCTGCCACTGAATGGGTGGGTGTGTGGGGCACAATTTTTGGAAAAAAGGGAGGCTCCGCTTGGAGTAACCCTTGCTTGATGTGTTTTTAAAAGAAGCCAAGATGAACAGAGCTGGGATCAGGAAAGACTTTGCTACCTACCCCGGTGTCATCCTGGGGACGGATAAGAACGGCGTATTTTGGAATGTGCTTGATGCAAATCTAGCTGTGAAGTGTACAACTAGGGCACAAGTGCTGCCACTGAATGGGTGGGTGTGTGTGGGGCACAATTTTTGGAAAAAAGGGAGGCTCCGCTTGGAGTAACCCTTGCTTGATGTGTTTTTAAAAGAAGCCAAGATGAACAGAGCTGGGATCAGGAAAGACTTTGCTACCTACCCCGGTGTCATCCTGGGGACGGATAAGAACGGCGTATTTTGGAATGTGCTTGATGCAAATCTAGCTGTGAAGTGTACAACTAGGGCACAAGTGCTGCCACTGAATGGGTGGGTGTGTGGGGCACAATTTTTGGAAAAAAGGGAGGCTCCGCTTGGAGTAACCCTTGCTTGATGTGTTTTTAAAAGAAGCCAAGATGAACAGAGCTGGGATCAGGAAAGACTTTGCTACCTACCCCGGTGTCATCCTGGGGACGGATAAGAACGGCGTATTTTGGAATGTGCTTGATGCAAATCTAGCTGTGAAGTGTACAACTAGGGCACAAGTGCTGCCACTGAATGGGTGGGTGTGTGGGGCACAATTTTTGGAAAAAAGGGAGGCTCCGCTTGGAGTAACCCTTGCTTGATGTGTTTTTAAAAGAAGCCAAGATGAACAGAGCTGGGATCAGGAAAGACTTTGCTACCTACCCCGGTGTCATCCTGGGGACGGATAAGAACGGCGTATTTTGGAATGTGCTTGATGCAAATCTAGCTGTGAAGTGTACAACTAGGGCACAAGTGCTGCCACTGAATGGGTGGGTGTGTGGGGCACAATTTTTGGAAAAAAGGGAGGCTCCGCTTGGAGTAACCCTTGCTTGATGTGTTTTTAAAAGAAGCCAAGATGAACAGAGCTGGGATCAGGAAAGACTTTGCTACCTACCCCGGTGTCATCCTGGGGACGGATAAGAACGGCGTATTTTGGAATGTGCTTGATGCAAATCTAGCTGTGAAGTGTACAACTAGGGCACAAGTGCTGCCACTGAATGGGTGGGTGTGTGTGGGGCACAATTTTTGGAAAAAAGGGAGACTCCGCTTGGAGTAACCCTTGCTTACATTGTTTTTAAAAGAAGCCAAGATGAACAAGTCATGGTTCAGCAAAGACTTTGCTACCTACCCCGGTGTCATCCTGGGGACGGTTAAGAATAGCGTATTTTTGAATGTGCTTGATGCAAATCTAGCTGTGAAGTGTACAACTAGGGCACAAGTGCTGCCACTGAAGGGGTGGGTGTGTGTGGGGCACAATTTTTGGAAAAAAGGGAGGCTTCGCTTGGAGTAACCTTGCGGTGTTTTACATGATTTTAGAAGGGCGTGCCATGCCTATATCTGTGTGTCCTCCTCTTTTTCCTTGTCCAACTGTTTTGTTTTCGCATGAGTATATGTCCTTGTCACTTTCCCATGTGTTTGTGTTGTGTTGTGAGTTGTTTGTCACCTTTTGGACACCTTTGAGGGTGTTTTCTAGGTGTTTTTCTGTGTTTGTGATTGCCTGCCATTGTTTCCTATGCAGTTCGAGTTCGGTTCGTCGAACGTTCGACGAGCTGAACTCGAACGGGACCTCCGTTCGGCGAACCAACCTCGAGCCGAACCGGGACCGGTTCGCTCATCTCTACTCGTGACTACCCATTGGCACTCCGATTCCCTCCCGAATCATGTTAAATTGCACTGTCAGAGTTTATAGCGCAATCTAATCAGTTAACAGGCATAGGTGAATCAGAGATCCACCCGCACCTGTTAGCTGCACATGTCTATGGGCTAATCACTGCTGAGGGTGTGGTTGGACCAAGAGATAGGAGATAGCTAGTCCAGAAGTGATAATATCCTGCTCATAAAACATTCATTGTAAGGAAATAACAGTGCACAGCCTAATAAGGGATACATCCCTGAAATCAGTGTCTCATACAACAACTCATGCTGTCCATATATTACATAGCAAAAACCTGCTGACAGATTCCCTTTAGAAGTGACATGATCATGCTATATATGACCAGAAAACTTGGCTTTATGTGTAATGACATGCTGTGTGTTATCTCCTGTTGGCACTCACCTTACAGTATGGTCTAGATTCATCCAAAGAGCAAATTATTAGGTTGCAGCACAATGCTCATATGGCATTGCATGTCAAATAATCAAAAGAGGCACCGGGGATGTGTCAGGTAGTAGGAGATTTTCAGGGCTGTAGTTTGCTAGCATGACTTCTGGAATAGGATTCTGAGAATCTTTTTGCTCAACTTTAGTTATTTCTTATAAACAGTATAAATTGCTATTTCTGGACAGAAATGACATTGCAGCAAAGTTACAATGCAATAATAAGGAACATCTACTATTAATGTTTCACTCCACACATTTCCAGAGTCATAGATTCTTGAAATTGCCAATGTGTCATATTCTTCTCCTGTTAAAGTCATCTTGAAATAGGGAATGTTCAAAGTCTGCAGCTGTAACCCTTGTGAATTGTGAGATGTACAGCAACAATTCAAAGTCAGTGTTAAAAATACTCAAGAATTAGCCTGCAGCTAAACATACCATCTGTGCCAATAAAACATTGGCCTACTGGCGACATGATTCATACTCTTAAGAAGACAGCTAGTCAACAGCTTTGCTTGATGTGTCCAAGCATAACACACATGCTAAAAGCTGCCCGTCACCTGCCACCTGCCCCCTGCTCTTGATTTTCAAGACATCGGAGAGTGAGAGCGTGTCAGCGAAGGAAATGTCACATGTGTAGTAGCAACGTTTCGAGGTTAATAACAAAGCTCAGTGACCTTTTGGTGCCTGA
The DNA here is from genome assembly GCF_048569485.1 of Anomaloglossus baeobatrachus. Classification (NCBI taxonomy): domain Eukaryota; kingdom Metazoa; phylum Chordata; class Amphibia; order Anura; family Aromobatidae; genus Anomaloglossus; species Anomaloglossus baeobatrachus. The sequence goes on from NC_134355.1 coordinate 586,839,175, forward strand.
GTGATTGAAGATGCTAGTGACACAAATGTGCATATTACATTAGCATTTTCCTTGGCTGATTAGAGACGCGTTGGCATATGAAATTTGGCAATAAATGTTTTGAATCCGGAGCATTGGCAGCTGAATTGCCTAACTGGTTAAATAACCCATCGCACGCGGCTGTTGACAAACTCTAAGATCAGACCAATGTAGCATGTTATTCTACAGCTCAATGTATTTATAATAGACACATTTAAAGGGGACGTCCACCTTTTCATTCCATATTTAAAGAGGTATTCTTTTTGGATTTGTTTACCATAAGAAATAGAGCTTTACTTGTCGAGTCAATTCACACGTCCCACTCTATTGGCCACGACAGGTCTGACCTACCAACTTCTGCTGCTCCTCTTTTGATTAGCAAGCCTGGTGCGCCATCACATATTCGTCACAACAGAAATGAAGGACGTTATGCCAGGTCGGCTAATCAAAGAAAGAGTCACAGATGCCAACGGATAAGAGGCAGTAATCCCACTTCCATACAGGGGCCACAGACCATTGTCATGACCAATGACATGAGACATGGTAATCGATGGAGAACAATACATTGCAGATAGTGTTGAGCGAGTATATAACTATTCGTGCTCGCTATGCTGTTATTATTATTATTTATTATTATAGCGCCATTTTTTCCATGGCGCGTTACAAGTGAAAAGGGTATACATAAAATCAAGTACAATAATCATGGACAATACAAGGCACAGACTGGTACAGGAGGAGAGAGGACCCTGCCCGCAAGGGCTCACAGTCTACAGGGGATGGGTGAGGATTCAATAGGTGAGGACAGATCTGGTTGTGCAGTGGTGTACTGGTCTGACAGTTATTGTAGGTTGTAGGCTTTTCATAAGAGGTGGGTCTTCAGGTTCCTTTTGAAGCTTAACATGGTAGCTGAGAGACTGATATGCTGGGGTAGAGCGTTCCACAGTATGGGGAAGACATCTTGTATGCGATTGTGGGAAGAGGAGATAAGAGAGGAGTGGAGAAGGAGATCTTGTGAGGATCTGAGGGTGCGTGCGGGTAGGTACCGAGAGACTAAGTGACAGATGTATGGAGGAGACAGGTTGCGGGTGGCTTTGTATGTCATGGTTAGTGTTTTGAACTGGAGTCTTTGTGCAATGGGAAGCCATTGGAGGGATTGAACGAGTGGCGAAGCTGGGTAATAGCGGGGAAAGAGGTGGTCAGGCCGCAGAGTTTAGGATAGATTGGAGGGGTGCAAGAGTGTTAGAAGGGAGGTCACAGAGCTGGAGGTTGCAGTAGTCAAGACAGGAGATACACTAGTGTTTTTGCTGGTTGGTTAAGGAATGCTCGAATCTGGGAGATAATTTTGTTAGCGAGTACTGCCCACTACTCACATATTCGTTACGAGTAGCGGGTGCAGTGTAAGTCAATGGGAAATACTCGCTAAGTAGCAAGTAACCCAAAAGCTGTACTTTTTGTGTAAGTAGCGAATAGTATGACTTTTTGGTTACTCACTACTTAGCGAGTATTTCTCGTTGACTTACATTGCGCCCGCTACTCGTAACGAATATGTGAGTAGCAGACAGAACTTGCTAACAGCATAGCGCGTTTGAATAGTAAACTACTCGTTCAACACTAATTGCAGATGTGCACTGCTCCCCCAATTATGCTCAGCACGGACTTAGGACTCCAGTGGATTCCGAGTATCAGAACCACTGTTATTTAGACATGGATATAACGTGTTTGTGAATAAATGATAGCAGGGTGGATATTCCCTTCCTTAGATAGTTAATTTGCTGGAGGTTATTGATGTACAACATAATTAGAGAAAACAACAACAACAAAGAGTACTTCAGAAATAGAAACCAAAGCCACCAAAATGCCTGCGTACAATATTTGGAAAGTTAATTTTGCAATGCATCCAAAAGTTACTGATACAGACACATTTTATTATGAGATTGTACACATATTTCACAGGGAAATTTCTATGAAGTAGCAAATTAATTGACAGCAGCAACGGGAGGATTTAGAGACAGGCGCGTTAGCATTTAATTCCAAAGCAAATAAAAAAAAATAAAATAAAGATGCTACTATGCTCTTCTGTGAGACTTAAAAGTGAAAATGCAATGTTCTGGCAGATGAAGTTGATTGAACTTTTTGGATGAAAAATGCTTAAGCCAGCAGTTACTGAATCCTTTGAACTCTTCTTCTTTGAAAAAAATGGAGCATAATAAATTAGTAAGTTATGGAAAGTAAGTATGATACTCACAGCAGTTTTAACTAAATACAGAACAATCCTTTCTAAGATGCCATAAAGAAATAATAAAAATTGCGTTTTTTTCATTAACTATAACAATGGTAGAAGTCTGTCAGAATTTATGTGCAGCCCTTGGATCCAGGACACGGCTTCCATCTTATGACAAACAGAAATGGCAGGGTAGAGCTCAGGGGGTCTACTCAAGATTAGGAATGCAAAGCATGTACAAGTGAAGAGACATCACAAACTTATTATTTGCAGAATGAGGTTGGCACAATTCAAGAAAATATTCTTTGTAAGAAATTAAATTTGTAGTCCTTCATTAGATGGCTCTGTGCAAGTCACCCCATATATATACAGTACAGACCAAAAGTTTGGCACACCTTCTCATTCAAAGAGTTTTCCTTATTTTCACGACTCTGAAAATTGTAGATTCACATTGAAGGCATCAAAACTATGAATTAACACATGTGGAATTAAATACTTAAAAAAGTGTGAAACAACAGAAAATTTGTCTTATATTCTAGGTTCTTCAAAGTAGCCACCTTTTGCTTTGTTTACTGCTTTCCACACTCTTGGCATTCTCTTGATTAGCTTCAAGAGGTAGTCACCAGAAATGATTTTCACTTCACAGGTGTGCCCTGTCATGTTTAATAAGTGGGATTTCTTGTCTTATAAATGGGGTTGGGACCATCAGTTGTGTTGTGCAGAAGTCTGGTGGATACACAGCTGATAGTCCTACTGAATATACTGTTAGCTGCTTTTTCTTGCCATAATAGAAATTCTAAGTAAAGAAAAATGAGTGGCCATTATTACTTTAAGAAATGAAGGTCAGTCAGTCCGAAAAATTGGGAAAACTTTGAAAGTGTCCCCAAGTGCAGTGGCAAAAACCACCAAATGCTACAAAGAAACTGGCTCACATGAGGACTGCCCCAGGAAAGGAAGACCAAGAGTCACCTCTGCTGCAGAGGATAAGTTTATCTGAGTCACCAGCCTCAGAAAATCGCAGGTTAACAGCAGCTCAGATTAGAGACCAGGTCAATGCCATACAGAGTTCTAGCAACAGACACATCTCTAGAACAACTGTTAAGAGGAGACTTTGTGCAGCAGGCCTTCATGGTAAAATAGCTGCTAGGAAACCACTGCTAAGGAAAGGCAACAAGCAGAAGAGAATTGTTTGGGCTAAAGAACACAAGAAATGGACATTAGATCAGTGGAAATCTGTGCTTTGGTCTGATGAGTCCAAATTTGAGATTTTTAGATCCAACGATTGTGTCTTTGTGCGATACAGAAAAGGTGAACGGATGGACTCTACATGCCTGGTTCCCACCGTGAAGCATGGAGGAGGAGGTGTGATGGTGTGGGGGTGCTTTGCTAGTGACACTGTTGAGGATTTATTCAAAATTGAAGGCATACTGAACCAGCATGGCTACCACAGCATCTTGCAGCGGCATGCTAGTCCATCCGGTTTGTGTTTAGTTGGACCATCATTTATTTTTCAACAGGACAATGACCCCAAACACACCTCCAGGCTGTGTAAGGGCTTTTAGACTAAGAAGGAGAGTGATGGGGTGCTACGCCTCTCCAAATGCTAAATGCCAGAAGGCTCAAATTTAATGGGGACAGGAGAAGACCAAAGTCTGACCTTTTTGGATGTGTCCATGAAAAGCAATAAAAGAACAACACACAACCCCAAAAGATATATACACAGAATATAGTCGTTTTTGAGCTGTGCATTGTTAGTATTGCTTTACATGGACAGGTGCAATACATTCAGGCATGGGTCATCCCTTGCCCCATCTATTGAGACCTGCTATCAAATGGAGAGGTGAATCATTTTGAGATAGGACCATCCTAATTGGCTACACTTCATTGTGGTGGGATGACTTTTATACTTTTTTGATTAAAATAATGTTAACTACCTGTTAAGTACCCTATGTTATTGACTTGTACCATTACCATTAATATACTTATTTACTGCAGGTATTTGCTCATTAATTTTATAATAAGCTTTGTCTGTTAATGGCTACAGTGTGAACATACACATACAAATAGCACTAATACCAACAAGTTTGCCTGCCCATTCTTCAGATTTTTCTTGTTAATAAGCCAATATGGACTCTCAAGAGCTGGAAACACTTTGCTTTTTAGTGTGGGTCTAAAAACATGGCTATGCAATAAACATACATTTGCTTGCTGTTAAAGAGACTATGTGAGCACAGAATGACTGTTCAAATCAAGCACACACGCTTATTCATGACGGCAGGCTAATCACTGAAATACAATATTTCACCTGCTTGAGTTCCCTCAGTCTCCACACGCCCCTCTTTTTTAATGGTCAGCTTTAGAGAAGGGTGGAGATAGATGGAAAGCAAGCAAGTGGAAGGAGTATTTAATTAGCCCCACCATGACACATGAACACCTGTGCTTAGTTTGAACAGTCATTTTGTGCTGACAGAGTCCCTTTAACTATACAACTCTCTTTAATTATACAACTCTCATACTACAGCAGCTTGCCATATTGGCCAGCATGACAAAGGACCCTGTTTGTTCATTTTCATAATTTGGAAGCTGGAGAGGCATAAAGGCGCAGATAGGGTCTTACCTGGGTGGAAGTCAGGTATCAATTTAGTGAGACTTGCTCACCTGGGGTAGTTATGTGTCAGTGATAACTACAGTACTGTCTAAAGCATGCAGCATTGGTTCCTGGCTGCTGCAGTCCACGTAGTAGATAATCAGAAGGGATTCTAAAAAGAAAGGGTTAAAACCACCATACTGCCATACAGAACAAGATTGGAATGTCGAATAAAACATATAGCAATTTATTTCTATGCTTTTGGAGTTCCTTCAGGAAAATATATCACACCTGTGACTTTATCCTGAAGAAGAAGCCTCAGCTCCAAAACGTGTAGAAATAAATCACTATATGTTTTATTGAACTTTGAGGTCTTGTCCTGTATCCCAGCACAGAGGTTTTAACCCCTTCTTTCTATAATCCCTTCCATTCATTTCAGCACGGTTGTCATCATTGTTTTCACACTGTCTACCTTGTTTCCTGCTTGTGCCTACTCTGTGTCTCCTCTACATCCAACTTTTTCTACTCATCCTCCTCCTCTTCCTACCCCTTGTACCCCAAATCCTGCTGCATGTAACATAGACCTTAAAGATTCCCAACAAACACAAGGTGGTGCTGACCGTGCCCACATTGTTCTTCTTCTTCCATCCATTCTTGCATTCTAGTGGGTGTTTCTAAGTAAATATAAGGTATATGATAAAATGTATTCCCTTCTTTTCCCTATTGCCAAATTGTTTCACTTCTTCCAAGTGGATCAGTAGGCGACACGGGTCCCTTATCAGATGCCAATGTTGGATTACAAAGTAACCAATCCTCTAGTTTAGCTGCTGCATGGTGCAATCTGTCACCCCTTTTGCTGTTCAAATAGATGCTCCAAGCGATGTAGTGTCACATTCCAGAGCATTGCAATGCTACAAATAAGGAGGCAGATGATTTTGTATTTTTGCAAAGCTAGGACAGTGATTCAGCCAATTAAGAATGGATGAGATCAGCTGACCATTTCCTAACCGTACCCATCACCCTCTTCAAAAGGGAACATTTGGGAAAGAAATGTTGCACTGTTAAATACAGGGCATGGGCCATACATGGAATGTGAGACAATTTGCCAAGCTGTAGAGCAATCAGAATGTTACAGGTATTGTTCCTTATGACATTTCACAGGTGCAGTTCATGAAGAGCCACACAACGTGCGAGTTAGGCTACTTTCACACTTTCGTTGGATGGCTTCCGTAGCATTGCGTTGTGTGACGGATGCAACGGTTGCGTTGCATATAGTGGCACAACGGATGCTACGGATTGTACAAAACAACAGAAAGCTTTTTTTTTTTTCTTCTTTACAGTTTTACCGGCAGCAGACTATTGTGGACGATCTCAATAGCCGGTGGCCGGTCGCTCAGCTGAGCGCTCTCACATGCCAGTGGGCGGGCGCTCAGCTGAACGTTCGGCCACCGAAAGACAAAATAAAGTTTGTGATTTAAAAAAAAAAAAAGAGCATGCGCAGTGAAATCCTACGGATTGCACTGCTCAAAAAAACGTTACATGCTGCGTTTCTTCCGTCTGACACAGCGTCAAAATAACGATGCTGCATCCTCCAGCGGATGCAACGCTGACACTTGCGTTACAGTGCATTGTCCATACAAGTCTATGGAGAATAGCGCAGTGCACTAACAGACTGCGCTATTCTTTATAGTGACGGACTCCGCTGAACGCAAGTGTGAAAGTAGCCTTAATAACAGCAACTTGTCTGCTTTATGGATTTTGTCTCCCAAGCTTTGAAGCTGCAAAATCACTCAACAGTGCTTTACCGTATATGAGCAAACTATGTGAGCTGGGTGTAATCAATCTGGAATCAATGCTGCACCTTGTGGCTGTTAAATATGTGATCATGTTTGTTTATTAGGATCCAGGAGTAGGGATGAGAGAACCCAAACATTCAGCGTCTGTACTGAACACCTTGTGTTCTGTGCTGAACACCGAACACAGATTTTTGACTGTACATTCAGGTCCTGTTCAGTTTTGTCACCCGAATAAAGCTTGTTGAAAAGTTGCAGAGCAGCCAATCAGCAAACTTTTCGGCTGTGGGCACTTCCAGAGCCATCACAGCCATGTCAAGTATTGGCATAGCTGTGATTGGCCAGGGAAATCATTATAAAAAAAAAAGAAAGAAAAATGGTTAAAGTATGACATACATAGACCGGGTACACATATCCGGCTTTTCACTGGTTTGGCGGATGCGGTGCATGCCAGGACAGTTTATACAGTACACTGGCAGCGCAACAAGTGCCGGTCACATGCTGTCATGTGACCAGAGCATGTGACTCGGAAGTTGCGGTGCTGCCACTGTACTGTATCATACTGTACTGGCGTGCGCCGCATCCGTCAAACCGGCGACAAGCCTTACTAGTCTCCATGGCATGGCTGCAACTCTACTTCATCTCATATATACTCACTCCTGCCCCTGCTCACTCTCTGTGACAGTGTCTTTGATTGGCTGCAGTCAAACTGCCAGCATCCTGGCATCTCTGATTGGCTGTCTGCACACCCAGGTAAAGTGTAAAAATAATTAAATAAATAAAATGACCTAGGGGGCCCTGTATATAGATAAGCAGCACAAATAAAGCATACGGCTACAGGCTGCAGCCCCCAGCTGTGTGCGATATTTTGGCTGAGTATCAAAATAAGAGGAAGCACATGCAGCTTTTATAATTATTTAAAAAAATTATTTAAACAAAAGACTTGCGGTCCCCCCAGTTTCGATACCCAGCCAAGGTTAAGCCAACATCTGGGGGCTAGTATTCCCAGGCTGGGGAGGCCCATCCTTCTTGGTCGAGATATGTCAATCTTTATGTTTATAAATGTTAACATTCTCAGCATAATATAGGAAAAACATGTTTGATAGTAATTTAAACTTCGCTCTTGGTATAATCAAGTAGAGGGGTAAATGCACCTAATTTTAATGCAGTATGATAGAATAAGGAGACAATATATTATCATTAGTGTACATATAGTGTTTCATATATATAGTGTTCCATCACACATTTACAACACTGCAGTATGCGCATTAAGCATATACTCAGCTACATACATGCACACTCACACAGCTCTACTACATACACACAGATTTGCTACATACAAGCACAGATAACTACACAGAAAAACCTACAACATCACAACATCAACACACAGTTCATCTTCATTAATATGCACAGTCAGCTACTTCAACACACAGTTCAGCTATAACACAGTTTAACTATATTCACACACAGATTAGCTACAAAACACACAGCTCAGCTCTGTCAAAACACACACACACACATGTATAATAATATACATACACATACGCGCACACATGCTGTATATATACAGTGCCTACAAGTAGTATTCAACCCCCTGCAGATTTAGCAGGTTTACACATTCGGAATTAACTTGGCATTGTGACATTTGGACTGTAGATCAGCCTGGAAGTGTGAAATGCACTGCAGCAAAAAAGAAGTTATTTCTTTTTTAATTTTACTTTTAAATTGTGAAAAGTTTATTCAGAGGTTAATTTATTATTCATTCCCTCAAACCACAAGAATTCTGTTTGGTTCCCCTAAAGTATTAAGAAGTATTTCAGGCACAAAGAACAATGAGCTTCACATGTTTGGATTAATTATCTCTTTTTCCAGCCTTTTCTGACTAATTAAGACCCTCCCCAAACTTGTGAACAGCACTCATACTTGGTCAACATGGAAAAGACAAAGGAGCATTCCAAGGCCATCAGAGACAAGATCGTGGAGGGTCACAAGGCTGGCAAGGGGTACAAAACCCTTTCCAAGGAGTTGGGCCTACCTGTCTCCACTGTTGGGAGCATCATCCAGAAGTGGAAGGCTTATGGAACTACTGTTAGCCTTCCACGGCCTGGACAGCCTTTGAAAGTTTCCACCCGTGCCGAGGCTAGGCTTGTCCGAAGAGTCAAGGCTAACCCAAGGACAACAAGGAAGGAGCTCCGGGAAGATCTCATGGCAGTGGGGACATTGGTTTCAGTCAATACCATAAGTAACGTACTCTACCGCAATGGTCTCCATTCCAGACGAGCCCGTAAGGTACCTTTACTTTCAAAGCGTCATGTCAAGGCTCGTCTACAGTTTGCTCATGATCACTTGGAGGACTCTGAAACAGACTGGTTCAAGGTTCTCTGGTCTAATGAAACCAAGATCGAGATCTTTGGTGCCAACCACACACGTGACGTTTGGAGACTGGATGGCACTGCATACGACCACAAGAATACTTTCCCTACAGTCAAGCATAGTGGTGGCAGCATCATGCTGTGGGGCTGTTTCTCAGCCAAGGGGCCTGGCCATCTGGTCCGCATCCATGGGAAGATGGATAGCACCGCCTACCTGGAGATTTTGGCCAAGAACCTCCGCTCCTCCATCAAGGATCTTAAGATGGGTCGTCATTTCATCTTCCAACAAGACAACGACCCAAAGCACACAGCCAAGAAAACCAAGGCCTGGTTCAAGAGGGAAAAAATCAAGGTGTTGCAGTGGCCCAGTCAGTCTCCTGACCTTAACCCAATTGAAAACTTGTGGAAGGAGCTCAAGATTAAAGTCCACCTGAGACACCCAAAGAACCTAGATAACTTGGAGAAGATCTGCATGGAGGAGTGGGCCAAGATAACTCCAAAGACCTGTGCCGGCCTGATCAGGTCTTATAAAAGACGATTATTAGCTGTAATTGCAAACAAGGGTTATTCCACAAAATATTAAACCTAGGGGTTGAATAATAATTGACGCACACTTTTATGTTGAAAATGTATTAAAATTTAACTGAGCAACATAACTCGTTGGTTTGTAAGATTTATGCATCTGTTAATAAATCCTGCTCTTGTTTGAAGTTTGCAGGCTCTAACTTATTTGCATCTTATCAAACCTGCTAAATCAGCAGGGGGTTGAATACTACTTGTAGGCACTGTGTATATATATATATATATATATATATATATATATATATATATTTATATATATATATATATATACACACACACACACATATATGCTGTATATATATATATATATATATATATATATATATATACACATACACAAACACACACACTGTATATACTACAAAATGTATATGATTCTTCTATGTATAACATGACCTGGTAGCTTTCTCACCTGTACCGATGCATATTTCTCTCAGTACTCAGAAAGTATGCTCTATCAGGGTGCTTGTCAATGATAGTAAGCTCCAAACCATAAGAGGCACTCACTTTTTGGGAAGGGTTTTTTATGCTAAAAGTGCACCCTATAGTTGAAAAAATGTAGTATGTTTCTTTCTCCACTTATGAGCCACATCTTCTCTTTTTTTTCTAATGTATCAAATTACAATTATTGATTGAAGTCTTTGGCAAGGGGGTGCAAGTGGGGAAGGAGGGAGGAGCAGAGAGTGGCACAGACACAGATCCTGCTGTAGATTTCTAGTAAAAGTTTACATCACTTCACAGCTGGATTCACAACATCTGACAACAATGCTATATAATGTCCTCAGTGCTGCTGCTTCTGCAATTGTGCTACACACTTTAGATACAGGACAGCAGGAATCCATCATATCTGTGCGTGCTGTGTATATAAGATATCATGGCAGCTAGTTTCCATCTGTGAAGCCCCTGGACTATCAGGTCGTCACAGGGTATTGCACGCCCTTTCTCTCTAGTGCAGTATTCATATCCCTTATGGTTCTGGGTCCCCATCTTACAGTGTTGCCTCCAACAGCAAATCAAATCCTAGAGACACCCTGCACCACACCCACCAGATACAGCAGTGTGCGGCTTAAGCGGAATAGGGTCGCCCACCCAGGGGTCAGGGAGGGGACGTGAGCAGTGAAGTAGGGAGGAGTAGAGTGAAGGGAGAGTGAAGTGGAGGAGGTTGGGAGTAGTGGGTCCCAGGAGAAGCTACCTAGGTTGCGGATGGTGGTCTAGACCTAGAGGAGTCGGACTGCCGGTCGCAGGGGATTGAGGCAAGGTGCCTGTACCTGTTAAAGAGAATGGTCAGCAGCCTGGTCCTATCACCGGTCCGGGACCAAAGGTACGGCAGGGGTACACGGACCCGAGGTCGGGGAGAAGCATCAGGCAACCTGGCAATTGACCTGCGCAGAGTGGAGCCTTTATGGTCTGTTCCCACTAACTCCAGAATGGGACACTAGCGCAGCGAGGGGAATAGGGCCTTCCATATAAGCAGCCCACTGAAATCCTAAGCGCGAGCCCTAAGAGCAGGCTCCCACATTTAGCCATAGTGGGGAGCTGGGCCCGGCAAGTTCCAGACTACCGGGCCACTACGGTGAATTTAAACTTTGTGCCAGTAAGCAGGTCACGGACTATCAGGCAGCACTGCAGGGGATGGGACCCTGACTAGCTCCCCTTGAACGGCAGCGGCACCCAGAGACTTGGTTTACCCAGTTGTCAGCATCTGCTTATTGGCTGAGTAAGTACATGAGTGACATTCCCCCTTCACGGCACCGACTATCACCATCCAGAGTCCCAGGGCATACCCCTACCCGTGGAGGGTAATGACACCTTGCTGCCCTATTTTATCACCCCGGGTACTCCCAACTGCAGTGGCGGTACCCCCAGTTATCACACACCACAGGTGGCATCACGGACTATAACTCCCCTGTAAATATCCCACATTTACTTTGGAGTGTGGCCCCTAAGCCCCCGATTCCGGAGACCCTCGAGCCACTAACTGACACCATTCCGGATCTGAGCGGTTCGATCCGCTGCTGGGGCGGCACACATCCACTAGCTAAAAGTCAGCTGAAAATTTGAGATAATGTCCGTAGAAGGGAACTGGTGAAAATGACAGGATACCGTCATATTACGATAAATTGTATTAGTATTTATTTACACACCTGATCACTTACTCGTGTCACCTAAAAATGACAAGTTCCCTTTAGAAAGTAGATGGGGCCATGATAACAAAATTATAGAGGCAATATGGTTGTCACCCACTAGAAGAAGCAGGTCATATGGCCCTCGAGACCTCCCTAGGATATCAGCATGCGTTTTATGACTTCACGCTGGGCTGTTTTTATGGTGCATTCACCCTTGATATTATATTCTGCTTCTCCTCCTATCTTAGTATTCCGATAGTTCCTAGTAAATTTACAAGCTGCATAAGTCTTGTGTCATGAATATTAACTGAGGCCAAAAATGGCTGTGTGCTATGTAAGCTATAAAAGTAGATTTAAATATACTGCTAAATGAAAGCCAGATGCTTCCAACTTTAAAATATGATGTATTAGACGTGAGAATTGATATATGTTTCCTGAAAATAATGTGTGCTGACCTGAGCTTTCTTCTCCATTTATCGTAAGGTTTTTAGACTTCTACAAGCTAGGCCCAGTTCACAGAAACTCTTCACTTGGCAGCGTTGTGTTTGCAGTACACTTTGCTAATGTTGTTCTACTTAATCTCAGACAACATGCAGCAAATCCCATGTGGAAAGCCCTTTCAAGAAAACCTCCTTGCCTCTGCCCCTTGTGCGTGCGGCTCAGTTAAACACATATACAAACATTCAGAACAGCGGATCTCACTCCAAACAGCCAACGCCAGACATGCCTTGCTCGGAATTTCATGCAAAGTGTAAGCGTGACCCGGTGAAGAAGACCCAAGAGGAACAAGAAGATCAGCATGGATCCAAGAACCGGTGGGATATTTCTTCTTGCAAAAAAAATCCAAAACGCCTAAAATTGTTTTCCTACTTTCCCCCCTAGTGAGGTGCATACTGGGACAGATGGAGTGAAAGATTTGCTTTTGGCAAATTTTTGGAGCACGGAAAGATGCACTATTGATTTTCTTATTTTTCAAGGGTACTTTCTTTTGTGAAGAAGAGAATAAACAAGGGTGAGCGTGAGAGAGAAAAAAAATCTATTTATCAACAGCGTGGAAAGTGAAGAAGAAAAATGATAACAGTCGATGCTGGCATCCAAAAAGATAATACTGATATTGATAATAATAAAAATAAATAAGATTCTAAAGATTCAATATATAAGATAATTATATAAATGGTGAACGTGGATTCAGCGTATTCATTAACCTATGTGCGCAGAATATCTCAGAGTAATGAAGACATAGGAATATCACATGTTGTGGCTTCTTCTGTAACGTTAAAGTCCAGTTTTCTTTTATTACTTGTTGTTTCAAGGCCTCTTATTCGAGCAGACACAAGCTGTGATCCTCTAACTCTATTGTAAGGAATTAGAGCAATACTTTCTGTATTTCCAGCATAGCTGAGAAGCTGTCAGAAAACTTCACCCTGGAATTCCTCAATACTAAACTTTCAATTACATCAATCCTCTATTAATTCAGTTTAGTCCCAATTATCCATTTTATGAAATGTTTTAATCAGTTGAGCGCACAGATTGTGCCATGGCAGATAGTGTTTTAATGTGGCCATTATTTATAATGTGAATTATGACTGTTCATATCAGAGTTGGAACCTAGAAAACTAAGTATAAAAAACTAATATAGCAAACTAATATAGAAAACCTTCCCGGTGTCTTGCAATGGCTGTTCCATCCTCAGCTCATGCTGCTGTCTCTCAGGGTCTGCACACACCACACAGGCCTCCTGGGATTGCCCGTAGGGTATGTGCATGACCATGCCACTTTTATTAAGGAGCCAGTGCGCCTTGACCCTAGAGCGCCTCTCAGGTCAGCTGAGATGTTTCAGGTATTTAAGGCACCTTCCCCTTTAGGTAGATATGTGACGCCCTGGGCAAGCCAGGGGTCACAGGTCATAACAGCACCACACCCTACACCCCAGTTAGGAACATCAAGGCTAACCAAAATCCTTGTTGCCTTCCTCCAGGGGCTGATGTTCACACCAGGGGGTGGGCCAGGCGGTTGGCTCCGCCCACCGAGGAGTTCACAGCCCTGGAGGCGGGAAGAACCAGGCAGATGAGTGTTAGAGTTGAAAGTAGAAGGAAGTGAAGTGGTAGAGGAGCAAAGGAGAGCAGCTTGCGAAAAGGAGTAAAAGTGACAGTAAGGAAGCCTGAAGCTGGTCCGGGTGTGTGCCCCGGACTGAGAGACAGCAAGGTCAGCAGACGGCGGTGATTGTCCGCAGGGGGACTGCTCGGAGGTTGCTGGAAGGACCGCGGACGGGTGGTGACCCAGCGGTCTGGAGCAGTATACGAAGAACAGTCAGCACCAGTGGCAGGGGCTTTTCGGATCCCGGCAAGGCTAGGAGTCGCCGTGAATTTGCCAAATCCGTTAGTGAAGGGGACGATTGTCTCCCAACAACCAAGTCCCTACAAACAGGAGCTGTGGAGATTAAGCGCAACCAAGTCTCTGTTAACAACCAAGTCCCGATTGAAGGCAACAGTCCAACCGTTACAGAGAGACACCGCCACCGCCAGGGCACCAGTTTCTCAGGGCCAGCGCCTGCGGGCAGAGTAGGGCTCCTCCGGCCCATATCCAAGTCGGGGAGCGGGTTACCGGTGGGAACCCATCGCAACCATCATCATCTTAGGTGCAGGAAAAGGGACCGTCACCGTCAACTACTGGGGAAAGCAAGTGCAGCCGTCCGTGGGAACCGTCTTTCCAGCCGTGTGTTTTACCGAAAACTGTGTCATCGTCTCAGGCTGAGTGAGTAGCTCAGCGTCCCCTCCTCCGCCCGCAACAGATACCTGGGCAACAGGTTCCTAACATTGCTAGTTCTCAGGTACCATTGTGCTGCGGCTGCAGTCAGTGAGCTATATTCTGCTGCTGATTCGTATCTGTGTTTCAGTGCATTGACAGTCTGCTGCTGTAACAATCCATGCCGGCTGGCTACCATGATATCTGCTGCTGCAAGTATGCTCATCAGCCGCTGCTACCACATCCATCCATTCATCCATCCATATAGGCCAGATGCACGACCTCAGCTGCTGCTGTTCCTATACTCAGGGACTGTATGTGTCTGTACTCCTGGGGCCAGCCATTGCAGCATTAGTCTTTCCAAGTGGTACCAATTCTCACACTTGCAGCACAACACCCTCACCATTAGAGGCTCTGGAGAAAACCAGGTATGGTTCCGTAGTCAGGCCCTTCTAAGTCTTCTGTGTGCTGCAGCCCAGTGAGTTTGCAAATCCATTGCTTGTTTTGTGAGTATAACAGTAGGTATCTGTCATGTTAAAAATATGGCTCTTTCATTATTCCTATTTTCACGGAGCTCCTATGATGTCAATAACCCAGACATATGCGAATAGACTTGACAAAATGATCTCTAAGGCTCTTTTCACACTTATATTACATTTTCATTGGTTTTTGAGAGTAAATAAAGCTGATTGTTGATGGAAACCTGACAAAACCATTATGAGTTAACAGGAGTAAAAAAAATACACTCCATCTGCTCGGACTCCTCAAAATTAGATGATGACTTTCATATAAGACTAAAGCCCGCTTTACACGCTGTAATATATCTTACGATGTGTCGGCGGGGTCACGTCATAAGTGACGCACATCCGGCATCGTAAGGTACATTGCAGTGTGTGACAGGTACGTGCGATTGCGATTGAACGTGAAAACGTTCATCGCATGCACATCGTTCAATTCTCTAGAATTGAACGTCAGGTTGTTCATCGTACCCGGGGTAGCACACATCGCAGCATGTGACACCCCGGGAACGATGAACAGATCTTACCTCCGTCCCGCGGCTCCCGGCCAGCAATGCGGAAGGAAGGAGGTGGGCGGGATGTTTACGTCCCGCTCAGCTCCGCCCCTCTGCATCTATTGGCCGGCTGCCGCGTGACGTCGATGTGACGCCAAACGTCCCTCCCACTCCAGGAAGTGGACGTTCGCCGCCCACATGGAGGCCGTATGGACGGGTAAGTACGTGTGACGGGGGTTAATCGTTTGTACGGCACATTCAACAAATTGAACGTGCCGCACATATGATGGGGGCGTTGCAAATCGCCTACGATATTGTAGGCGAAATAGCAACGTGTAAAGCAGGCTTAAAGACTGGTAGAGTTGAGTTTGCCAAAATTCTATTCGGCTCTATTCTTTCAATCCCAGTTAGGCTGTGTGTGGATTTATTAGCACTGAATAAATTGCAAATCGAATCTACTGGGTCTACCTTCTCTGCTTGTCCTCCTTCTGGCTGATTCTGTCTGGGTCTTCTCTCTTCCATTGCTGCACTGATGAGACATGAAATGATCATTTGGGACATAGTGTCCGTCTTTGGCATTACTAACATGAACCACTTCATACGAACTCATGGGGGATGTGATACATACACATCATTGGCTTATTGGCTGTAAAGAAGCGGGTCAATAAAGTTTTTTATTCATTAAGTGTGTATATATGTGTATGTAGTGTAGTGTGAGCGTATTAATATACTCCACTACTGCTACTCCCTCCAGTTTTCAGTGCTATTCTGCTCGTCTTCTCAGTGATTTCACCGCTTTTTAGAGTCCTCTGGTTCACGCTGCTCTCTGTCTGACACATAGCGTTGACAATGTAAATCTAAGGAGCATCAGAATGAGACTCAGACCGAGGATCAATAGACTTACATTGTAAAACATCCTTCTGCCTCACATACAGAGCATAGAGGGAGCCAGATAGTCTCAATTGTGGTGACATCACTGAGAAGAGGACCAGAGTGGC
Organism: Anomaloglossus baeobatrachus; assembly: GCF_048569485.1. NCBI lineage: Eukaryota > Metazoa > Chordata > Amphibia > Anura > Aromobatidae > Anomaloglossus > Anomaloglossus baeobatrachus. The sequence goes on from NC_134355.1 coordinate 586,855,632, forward strand.
GCTAGACATCAGAGGGAGCAGCGGTAGTGGAGTATATTAATACATTCATACTAGATTACACTAGATCTTTGCCTATATCATGCTGCTTTTAGATGAGGTAGAAAAAACCTACCGTCAGATTCCCTATAATAGCTACCTGAAAAGATAACAAATAGCAGCTTTTGAGACTAAGGTCCTTTCATCAGGCACATATCACACAAAATCTGAAGAGTCATATTATGTTTATACACAAAAGAACATAGAATAGAGCAGTAAATAAGATAAGTGACGTGAAGAAGAACCATCCATATGGGAAGAGGATAAACACTTGTGGCATGAAATATTGCAGTAGCTCATAGATAAGGAGGGGGGTGAAAGTTTTATTGTCCTGTGATTGAGGTCTGGCCCAGGGTTGTTATACAGCCAAATGGTCTGAGGAGCACATTCCTAAACTGATGTGTAAAGACATAAATATGTGGCATGAATGACCTGTCTCGTATGTTTATACTGAAAATCAAGATAAAGCGAGCTTTTGCCCTTCTGCTCCATGGGAGGTTTCTGGCCTCTCTGAGGTCGCCTAAGGGGTGCTTCACACACAGCGAGCTCACTGCCGAGATCGCTGCTGAGTCACGCTTTTTGTGACGCAGCAGTGACCTCATTAGCGATCTCGCTGTGTGTGACAATGAGCAGCGATCTGGCCCCTGCTGCGAGATCGCTGCTCGTTACACACAGCCCTGGTTCGTTTTCTTTAAAGGCGCTCTCCCACTGTGACACACAGATCGCTGTGTGTGACAGCGAGAGAGCGACAAATGAAGCGAGCAGGGAGCAGGAGCCGGCGTCTGGCAGCTGCGGTAAGCTTGTAACCAAGATAAACATCGGGTAACCAAGGTGGTTACCCGATATTTACCTTAGTTACCAGCCTCTGCAGCTCTCACGCTGCCTGTGCTGCCGGCTCCGGCTCTCTGCACATGTAGCTGCTGTACTCATCGGGTTAATTAACCCGATGTGTACAGCAGCTAGGAGAGCAAGGAGCCAGCGCTCAGTGTGCGCGGCTCCCTGCTCCCTGCACACACAGCTAAGTGGTGTGCACTGGTAACTAATGTAAACATCGGGTAACCATACCCGATGTTTACCTTAGTTACCAGTCTCCGCAGCTTCCAGACGGCGGCTCCGTGCAAGCGCAGCGTCGCTTGCACGTCGCTGCTGGCTGGGGGCTGGTCACTAGTCGCTGGTGAGATCTGCCTGTTTGACAGCTCACCAGCGACCATGTAGCGATGCAGCAGCGATCCTGACCAGGTCAGATCGCTGGTCAGATCGCTGCTGCATCGCTAAGTGTGAAGGTACCCTTAGGACACCTGCGTTACGGTTTGACAAGTGTACCGCCTCAGTCAAACTCCCCACCTGCCACTGTCCCCAGAGTGGGTCGCGCCCCCGTCTCCTATGTTTGAAATCTGAGCATTGACCTGTCATTCACAGACCGGAGGCAGGTGGAAAGGCCGGGGAATCACAGATAGGGAGGAGAAGACCCAGTGTACAGTCCGGCCCCTGTTCACCAAAATCTAATAACTGGAAAAGTTCAAATAGTGAGTAAAGAAGAAGAAAATGGTGGATTCTTCACCAAAGGTATCAATGTAATCAGTACAATATTGCCATTACAGCCATGTATTTACTTTACATTATAAAATTGTGCTGACAGGTTCCCTTTAATATCAGTATATGGGGGCTGCTCTGACCTTCTTGTCCTCTATGTAGGGCTTGCTCATTGCACACAGGATCACACTGCAATGGGTGGCCAATGCTGACAGGAGAGAGAAATAAGTACACGCTCTAACATTGCAGGAGCAAAGCGCACACAGTATCAGAAGGCTCTGCCATCTCCCTCTCCTGTCAGCATAGGCAGCCTTCCGGCATTGTGTGAGGTTTTGTCTCCTGCACAATCAATACGTGTAGGGCTGAGGATTCAATACAGGGAAGAGGCAGGGAATGATAATCAAGGAGGGGGAAATGATGCAGCAAACTCCCCTCATGTTCATATGCAGCAAAATTGATTGTATATAAATCAAAATATGTAAAATCTATAGCACAAGTAGGATTTTGATAGGTTCTAAGTCCATTATATGAATGTATAAATTATTTAATTTTAGTTTTAGGGATGACAAACTTCCCTTAAATTGTTATTACCTTGTATTGATATGCAATTATGGCATCAAAGCGCAAAAACTAAATATTTAACCCCTTCACGATTGATGTCATACATATACATCAGTGGCTGTGTTCCTGCATTTAATGTAGGCTCATACACCGAGCCCTCATCTTTCCCGGCACTTGACAGCTGATGAAGTAAACCATCAAGTGCCTCTAAGAGACGTAAGTGGATCTCCATTCTGCCTGAGGCTGTTACCAGTTAATTGCTGCTATTGTGACGCCCTGTCCGGGCCAGGTAGTCACAAATAGGGCCCCACATTACACCCTTCCCTCACAGGTAACACACAGCCAAGCTTAAAACCCTAGTCACCCCCTCAGGGCTTGATTTACACACCAGGGGTCAGAACCAGGTGGTTGTAAGACGCCCACCGAGGAGTTTTAGACCGCCCGGGGCGGGGAAAAACAAACAGTTCAGTTTCACAGTTCAAGGAGAGTGGAGGTCAGGCCTGTGTCTGGGCCTGAGGCAAACTGACAGGTACCAGGGTAGGAGCCCTGGTGCCTTTGGTTAGGAGGCAGATGGTGGTCTCTGTCTGCAGGAGCTGGGAAGACGACTTGGTGGAACTGAGGTGGACCGGGACAGGGTTGGTGTCCAAACTCACCACATACCGTGGGTGGCGTTACAAACTCCGTACGGCCCAGCCCGTACATATACGTCCTACATCCACCATCCCATCACCCCCCTTTTCACTTGAAGTGACTGCGATACCCCCCTGGGTCTGGAGACCCTCGAGCCACCCACCAGCAAGTCCGGATGCGAGCAGCTTGGCTGCTGCGAGTAGGGTGGTCCACTGTCAATCTCTGACAGCGGCTGTTATGCGGTGTTCTGCGTTGCAGTCACTGGGTGTTGGAGCATCAGACTCTGTTCACATTGTAGAGTCCAACAAATTGCCTGGGATTCTTTAGTTGCACAGCTTGTCATGGGCGTCGGCTGGTTCTGGCTTCACTGCTCTCCAGTTCAGTGAGATTTAATTTCTGCTGGCCTGTGATCAGCTGCTGAGAGCTCAGGTTGCTGATCACCATCTCCAGCCTTTATAAGGTTCTGGATTCTGAGGCTGTTTGCCAGATATAGCTTTCTACTTGCTGGTTCCTGTGGCTATTAAGTTGCATGGTGATCTTCAGCTGCGGGTCAGCGTGGTGTGTGAGTCCTCCAGTTGTGTAGTTGTTTTCTACCCCTTTTGTGTTACTCCCCAGTTCATATACTGTCCCTCCTTTGTGTTTGAGTGCAGTGTGCATGAGTTTCCGTTTACCCTTGTCTGTCACTATTTGTTGGGTGTTGGTTACTGGGTCTCCGGCCCGCTCCCTAGGTGGGGGAAAGTAGTATCAGGGCTTGGACAGGAGATAGGGCCGCATTGGATGCTTGAACCTCGCTACTATCAAGTCTACCTTTCAGATAAGGGGCAGTACAGGGGTCCCAGTCTTAGCGTCAGCCTAGGAGCCCTTGTTCCATCTCCACACCACCGTGACAATGGCATTTAACAGGCATTGACAGAAATAACATTATTAATGCCGCCCAATCACATGATTGCAGGATGCTGATAGGTTCACGACAGCTGTGGTCAGCTGATGACCCTCTTGCCTGTCATCATCCTACTGTCAACGCCCCCTGTGAGCTGGCATTTATAGGAGATCCTGAATTTTGCTATACAAAGCAGTGCTGCTCATGATACCCAGCTCTGTAAAGCACAAGAGATCAGATGATCGCCGCTTCAAATCACCTATAGGAACTGTTAAATACTGTAAAAAAAATATTTAACAAAAAAATTAAAAATGCACAGATTTGATATTGATGAGTTCAGAAATTTACGATCTATTATAATATAAAATGAGTTAATCTGATAGGTAAATAGCATAATGCGAAAAAAATCTAAACGCCAGAGTTAAAGTCTTTTGGCAACATTGCAATAATAGGTGATCGAAACATCATATCTACCCCAAAATGCTATTAGTAAAAACATCAGCTCAGGGCACAAGAAATAAACCCTCACAAACCCCCAGATCCCAAAAAAGGTACACATTACGGCTCTCGGAAAACGGCACAGAGTTAATTTATTTTCTTATTCACTGTCAAGTCAGTTTTACCATATAGTGAACATGGTAAATAAAAAAACCAAAACATTGTGGAATTCCACTTTTTTGCAATTTCATAGTTACATATTTACTAAGGTTGAAAAAAGACCTAGGCCCATCTAGTTCAACCTTCCTCCACCAGTTCTACACCTGGTCACCAAGTCATTTATAAACAACAATGTTGTGTGCACTGAGGAAATCATCCAGCCCTTTTTAAAAAGCTGTTATAGCATCTGCCATTACTACCTCTTGTGGTCGGCATTCCACAGTCTGACTGCTCTAACTGTAAAGAACCCTTTCCTATTTAGCTGTCGGAATCGCTTTTCTTCCACTCGCAGTGAGTGCCCCCTGGTCCTTAGTGTTGTCTTTGGAAGAAATAAGTCATGTGCCAGTCCTTTTATATTGACCACACATGTATTTATACATATAAATGAGATCTCCTCTGAGACATCTTTTTTCTAAGCTAAACATATCTAACTTTTTCAACCTCTCATCATATGGGAGGCCTTCCATTCCTTGTAGTTGTCTAGTTGCCTGCCTTTGAATTGACTCTAACTTCTGAATGTCCTTTTTAAAATGTGGAGCCCAAAACTGGATCCCGTATTCCAGATGTGGCCTTACAAGTGATTTATAGAGGGGGACGTTGGGATCACGGGATCTAATCTCTCTTTTTATACACCCTAGAATCTTGTTTGCTTTTGCAGCTGCTCTCTTTTGCAGTAATGCAGTGCCATGTTTTCCCTTGTGGATTTTTGGCTTTTTTCAGTGTGCAACTGTTTGCATTTATAGTTACTATGTTTTTTCAGTTAGCACCTGTTCACATTTGTTGGATGTGCGGGTCAGTTTTTTGATATTTCTGGTGAGTCTTTTTCTGACTGAACGCTCCGCCCTGGGACCTGGCTGTGTTCATGATCATTGTAGCGGGGGCCTAGCAGCCCATGCATGGAGGTTTGTGGTCCAAATGGTGGCATTTTGCCCAGATAAGGATGTTTTTAACCTAGATAGTGGCATTTGGGTTGGGTTCCCGGATTACAGAGATATACCTTGCCGTTGGTCTCCGGGCTTACATGCATTGGCCAATACATAGGCTAAATATCTCTTTTGCAGTAATGCAGTGACATGTTTTCCCTTGTGGATTTTTGGCTTTTTTCAGTGTGCAACTGTTTGCATTTATAGTTACTATGTTTTTTCAGTTGGCACCTGTTCACATTTGTTGGATGTGCGGGTCAGTTTTTTGATATTTCTGGTGAGTCTTTTTCTGACTGAGCGCTCCGCCCTGGGACCTGGCTGTGTTCATGACCATTGTAGCGGGGGCCTAGCAGCCCATGCATGGAGGTTTGTGGTCCAAATGGTGGCATTTTGCCCAGATAAGGATGTTTTTAACCTAGATAGTGGCATTTGGGTTGGGTTCCCGGATTACAGAGATATACCTTGCCGTTGGTCTCCGGGCTTACATGCATTGGCCAATACATAGGCTAAATATCTCTTTTGCAGTAATGCAGTGCCATGTTTTCCCTTGTGGATTTTTGGCTTTTTTCAGTGTGCAACTGTTTGCATTTATAGTTACTATGTTTTTTCAGTTGGCACCTGTTCACATTTGTTGGATGTCTGGGTCAGTTTTTTGATATTTCTGGTGAGTCCTTTTATATTGACCACACATGTATTTATACATATAAATGAGATCTCCTCTGAGACATCTTTTTTCTAAGCTAAACATATCTAACTTTTTCAACCTCTCATATGGGAGGCCTCCATTCCTTGTAGTTGTCTAGTTGCCTTCCTTTGAATTGACTCTAACTTCTGAATGTCCTTTTTAAAATGTGGAGCCCAAAACTGGATCCCATATTCCAGATGTGGCCTTACAAGTGATTTATAGAGGGGTAACAATACGTTGGGATCACGGGATCTAATCTCTCTTTTTATACACCCTAGAATCTTGTTTGCTTTAGCAGCTGCTGCTTGACATTGAGTGCTGCTGCTCAGCTTATTTGTAATGAGAATACCCAAGTCCTTCTCCTGATCTGTAGTCCCGAGCTTACTTCCATTTAATGTATACGCAGTTATTGGATTACCCCGTCCTAGGTGCATTACTTTACATTTATCAACATTAAACATTATCAACATTATCAACATTTCATAGCGCTTGGAATTTTTTTTCCTGTTTTCAACTATAATATGGGGCAGAAAGTACAAGGCCGGAGCCCCACCCCCGGTGTGGGTGGAGGCCAACATGACTTGGTTAGGAGGAGGTGACCCCCAGAAGGAGTAGTTTGGGGATTATGGATCAGTTGGAGCATATATAGGCCAGCCTGGGGGTGTAAGATCTCTTTGGGATTGTCTCGCCCTCCCTCCCTAATTTTAGTTATTGTAGGGTAATTGCGGCTATTGGCGGTTAGGGTGGGTCCTCGAAGTTGGTGTAAATTGTTACTGGGGGGGTTCATGGAAATATGGATTCATTTCATTGGCCTGTTTGGATGGTGGTCTGGTGATTTTGGGGACCGCCGGCAATGGAATGTCAGGTCCCGGGTTTGGTAGTTATCCCTTCCACCCCTTTTATTGGTGCTCCCGAGTCGGTGGTTATGGCTGGGAGTAAGTGTGGTTGAGGGGGAAGGTAATGGTAATAAGGTACTAGTTAATCACCAGATTTATGAGCTTCGAGGACCACACCCTATTTAAGTTCATTTCTTGTGTGTATATGTTTAATAAAGGCTGCTGTGGCCATTTCATCCAACTTTGTTGCATGTGTTTATTGTTTAAATTATTAAGGGGTTAAGGTAAAAGGTATTGGAGGGGGGGAGGGTCACCGGAGCTCGACTATACCAAAGTCATGAGTTTTGTCATTCAAAGGTACAATTTAACCCTCAAAGAAGTAAAAAAAGAAGCTCTATATTAATGAAAAATAAAAACGTTATGGCTCTTGGAAAAAAGGAAGGAACACATGAAAACGAAAAACGGAAAATCCACTGAGGGTGAAGGGGTTAAAAACAAAATTCTATAGTCTTGTACGCCTTTTATTACTCATGCCTTTCATTAAGAATATGTGGCTTTTTTCCTTATACTCATCTCACAGGTTTTTGGGTAATTAATTGTGATTAGAATGTCATCTAAAAATTACTTGAGAATTGGGAATATTTTCATTCTGCTTTTGAAATCTTCTTTTGATTTTTCTTATTAAAAGATGTAAGATGCCCAATATATCATTTGGTTCTTGCTGTCATCTCCAGAGAACCGCTTCCTATTGCTCTGATTCACAGCTTCATAAAATCATAAAACTGAGCTCCAAAGACAATCAGAAACTTACATTACTTGTGGGTGTCTTTTTGCATTGCAAAACAAAAATGCAACACATGATACATGAATATGTATATAAATATCCATGTATCTATCTATCGATGTATCTATCTATCTACATATCTATCTATCTACAGTATATCACAAAAGTGAGTACACCCCTCACATTTTTGCATATATTCTATTATATCTTATATTTTATTATATCGTTTCACGGGACAACACAAATCACAAGGCACAAAACACAAAGATATGACACTTTAATACCATGTAAAGTAGTCAGTGTACAGCTTGTGCAATCGTGTAAATGTGATGTGCCCTCTAAATAAAGGCCGCTTTACACACTGCGATATCGGTACCAATATCGCTAGTGTGGGTACCCGCCCCCATCTGTTGTGCAACACGGGCAAATTGCTGTCCGTGGCGCACAACATCGCCCAGACCCATCACACATACTTACCTGCCTAGCGACGTCGCTGTGAACAGCGAACCGCCTCCTTTCTAAGGGGGCGGTTCGTTTAGCGTCACAGCGACATCACAGCAGCGTCACTGAACCGCCGCCCAATAGCAGCGGAGGGGCGGAGATGAGCGGGACGTAACATCCCGCCCACCTCCTTCCTTTTGCATAGCGGCCGGGAGGCAGGTAAGGTGAGGTTCCTCGTTCCTGCGGTGTCACACGGAGCGATGTGTGCTGCCGCAGGAACGAGGAACAACTTCGTTACTGCTGCAGTAACAATATTTGAGAATAGACCCCCATGTCACCGATGAGCGATTTTGCACGTTTTTGCAAAATCGCTCATAGGTGTCACACGCAACGGTAATGCGGCCGGATGTGCGTCACAAATTCCGTGACCCCAACGACAACGCATTAGCGATGTCGTAGTGTGTAAAGCCCCCTTAACTCAACACACAGCCATTAAAGTGAAAACTGCTGGCAACAAAAGTGAGTACACCCCTAAGTGAAAATATTCAAATTGTGCCCAAAGTATCAATATTCTGGTGTGGTTGTCATTATTTTCAAGCACTGTCTTAAGGCCGTGTGCACACAGTGCGTTTTGTTATGCTTTTTCTATGCAGATTTGTTAGCAATCTGCATGTCTATCCTTATGTCAGGAAAGTCAATAAGAATTTGGAAGTTCTGTGCACATGTTGCTTATTTGTTCCTTGCAGATTTGGTGCAGAAAATAACCTGCAGCATGTCAATTGTTAATGCGTTTTTGCCTGAGTTTTTTAGCCCTTAACCCATTGACTTCATTAAAACGCACCAAACATACATGCGTTTTTTTTGTTTGTTCCCTTTTCTGCCAGAAGGTGCAGAAAATTTCTGCACCAAATACTCAAAATGCGCACATAGCCTTAAGAGTACTTTACACGCTGCGATATCGGTACCGATATCGCTAGCGAGCATACCCGCCCTCGTCGGTTGTGCGTCACGGGCAAATCGCTGCCCATGGCGCACAACATTGCTAAGAACAGTCACACATACTTACCTGCCTAGCGACGTCGCTGTGACCGGCGAACCGACTGCTTTCTAAGGGGGCGATTCATTCGGCGTCATAGCGACGTCACTAAGCGGCCGCCCAATAGAAGCGGAGGGGCGGAGATGAGCGGGATGAACATCCCGCCCATCTCCTTCCTTCCTCATTGCCGTCGGTCGCAGGTAAGGAGATGTTCCTCGTTCCTGCGGTGTCACACATAGCGATGTGTGCTGCTGCAGGAAAGACAAATAACCTCTTTACTGCACATACAACGATTTTTGGTGAATGAACGACCTCTCCAAAACCAATGATTTTTACCTCTTTTGCGATCGTTGAAGGTCGCTCGTACGTGTCACACGCTGCGATGTCGCTAACGACGCCGGATGTGCGTCAAAAACAACGTGACCCCGACGATAAATCGATAGTGATGTCGCAGCATGTATGTGGCCCTTAACCCTCTTGGGCACAGCGGTTACTACAGATTTACAGGACCCACTAAATCCTCTTGCATCCTCCATGATGACATCACTGAGCTGGTGGATGTTAGAGAGCTTGCTCTCTTAAACCTGCCGTTTGATAAGACCCAACAGAAGTTCAATAGGGTTTAGGTCTGGAGACATACTTGTTCAGTCCTGCACCTATACACTCAGTTTCTTTAGAAAGGCAGTGGTCATCTTGGAGATGTGTTTTGGGTTGTTATTATGTTGGAATATGAAATGATAGCATCTGTTTTACTTTAGTGTGCCACAGTACATGTTCCAATGGTTACACAATGAACTGTAGCTCTCCACAGTCTGCAACACTCATGCAGCCCCAATCCATGACACTCCCACCACCATGCTTAACTGTAGGCAAGACACACTCTGTCCTTGTGCTCCTCACCTGGTTACCACCACACACACACTTGACAACATCTTCCTCTGCACCCCAACCGTCACTTTAGTGCAGTACAGTAATAAACATACTTTTTCTTCATGCCTCACAACCACTGACACTGTCACGGGTTCTTTCAACTAAACTTCTTTACTTTTCAACTCCAAAACTGTTTTATCTCGCTTGACGCGAGTACATTCTTGTCCCCCGAAGGGGTTACCCTTAGCAACAAATAATTTATACATTTTGCTGGTCGACCGCTTCCTTGGTACTCGGACTCCTATTGGGGTCCCTAAGCTCCTTATCCTCCGATCCAGCTTCATTGCTCATGGCAGAAACAACAGTCTTTCCAGTCTGTCAGGGCCTACTCTTCTCTCAAGGGCCCACTGACCGTCCACTGACTGAGGGGGTTCGTTAGGTATCCTCCAGGGAATGGCCACCACCCAGGCCGCACTGCATGTCTGGGAACCGGATTCGACCCAGAAGGTCACGCCAAATTGAAGTTATTGGGATTTTCCTCCACCACGCCTCTCACAGACGTAGTCTGCTCCTCTCCCTCAGGGACTCTACTCACCAACTGTCATCTTAACCGTTATACTTCAAACTAACCCCTCCCCTTCACTAACTCCCTCTAGACCGGGAGTACCAGGGAAGCAGCTTAAGCCTGCTTTACACCTTACAATTAGGTGTGCGATCTCGTATGCGATGTGACACGCCCAGGTCGCATATGTGATTTAATGAGATCGCATGTAGGTCGTTCATTTGCTGTCACACGTGCGTTAGTAGTTTATGTTAAATTGATCAATTTTGTGTGCGATCCTTTAGATCATGTGTTCTGTGACGTATGCATTGGGCACCTTTTTTTTTTTATTTATTGACTTGACAAGCGTGTGTAATGTGTAGGGATGCGTTTTTACTATGTCATCTGCCATTCAGCTCTGCTACATGGCCGCTAACAGCAGACACAGACAGCCATGTAGCAGAGCTGAATGGCAGATGACAGCAGACAGAGCCGCACGATCAGAATGAACTCGGGTGAACCTCACCCGACTTCATTGTCATGCTGCGGCTCTGTCTGTGCCGCGTCCTGATTAGCGGTCACCTGTGAAGGACTCACCGGTGACCGCTAAACTCCTGAGTAACTAAATTGAGCAGCCCTCTCTCATATACTCACCGATCCCCGATCCCCGGCACTGCACGGCATTCACACTGCTCCGGCGGCTTTTACTATTTTGAAAAAGCCGGCCGCCCATTAAACAATCTCGTATTCCCTGCTTACCCCGCCCACCGGCGCCTATGATTGGTTGCAGTGAGACACGCCCCCACGCTGAGTGACAGGTGTCTCACTGCACCCAATCACAGCAGCCGTGGGCGTGTCTATACTGTGCAGTGAAATAAATAATTAAATAATTAAAAAAAACGGCGTGCAGTCCCCCCTAATTTTAAAACCAGCCAGATAAAGCCATACGACTGAAGGCTGGTAGTCTCAGGATGGGGAGCTCCACGTTATGGGGAGCCCCCCAGCCTAACAATATCAGCCAGCAGCCGCCCAGAATTGCCGCATACATTATATGCGACAGTTCTGGGACTGTACCCGGCTCTTCCCGATTTGCCCTGGTGCATTGGCAAATCGGGGTAATAAGGAGTTATTGGCAGCCCATAGCTGCTGTGATTGGGTGCAGTGTGACACCTGTCACTCAGCGTGGGGGGCGTGTCTCACTGTAACCAATCATAGGCGCCGGTGGGCGGGGTAAGCAGGGAATACGAGATTGTTTAATGGGCGGCCGGCTTTTTCAAAATAGTAAAAGCCGCTGGAGCAGTGTGAATGCCGTGCAGAGCCGCGCCGGTGATCGGGGATAGGTGAGTATGAGAGAGGGGGGGAGAGGGATAGACTGACATGGACAGAGAGAGAGGGACAGAGATAGTGACCGACTGACAGAGATTAGTGCATGACAGACATTGTGAGGCGCTTCAGAACTCAGCTTTTCAGCTGCGCTCTGAAGCAGACCTTTTTTAAGCTGCGGTGCAGAGCGCACACCTGCGCACATAGCCACAGACATCACAATCGTATGAGGGATGTCACACGTTACAATTGCCTAGGTTCATACAACAAAACGTCCAATGTATGAGGAATAAACGACGTGTATGCGATCACCGTATTTGCGTTGAATCTTGATCGCACGTAGGTGTCACACGCAAATACGTCACGAACGATGCCGGATGTGCGTCACTTACAACTTGACCCCGACGACGGATTGAAAGATTTATTGAAGCGTGTAAAGCAGGCATTACACAATGTAGCCACCTAGTGGTTGTTAAACAGGTTACATCATAACATAAACTTTAAACATTGCATTTTATACACAGTGGATTTGCAGGTGTGGGGCGTCCGAGCCTTACACCCCCATACAAGACCACAGGATATGGTTCCAGTAATCTATGTCCTCAGTCTGCTTGTCTCAGCAACTGTTTGCGGCTTTCCTGTGCATCATTTTTGAAGAGGTTTCCTTCTGGCTGAGAACAATGCAGACTAATTTGATGCAGTGTGCAGCGTATGGTCTTAGCACTAACCTTCCCCCCCGTTTAACCTCTGCAGCAATGCTGGCAGCACTCATATGTCTGTTTTGAAAAGACAACCTCTGGATAAGACGCTGACCTGAGCCTAAAGGCCTAGTCACACACAACGACTTAGGGGTACTTCACACACAGCGAGATCGCTACTGAGATCGCTGCTGAGTCACGTTTTTTGTGACCTCATTAGCGATCTCGCTGTGTGTGACACTGAGCAGTGATCTGGCCCCTGCTGTGAGATTGTTGCTCGTTACACACAGCCCTGGTTCGTTTTTTTATTGTTGCTCTCCCGCTGATAAGCACACATCGCTGTGTGTGACAGCGAGAGAGCAACAATCCTGAATGTGCAGGGAGCAGGAGCCGGCGTCTGACAGCCTGCGGTAAGCTGTAACCAAGGTAAACATCGGGTAACCAAGGTGGTTACCCGATATTTAACTTCGTTACCAGCCTCCGCAGCTCTCACGCTGCCAGTGCCGGCTCCTGCTCCCTGCCCACGCTAAGTTAAGCGGTGTGAGCTGGTAACTAAGGTAAACATCGGGTAACCATACCCGATATTTACCTTAGTTACCAGTGTCCGCAGCTTCCAGATGCCGGCTCCGTGCAAGCGCAGCGTCGCTTGCACGTCGCTGCTGGCTGGGGGCTGGTCACTGGTCGCTGGTGAGATCTGCCTGTTTGACAGCTCACCAGCGACCATGTAGCAACGCAGCAGCGATCCTGACCAGGTCAGATCGCTGGTGGGATCGCTGCTGCGTCGCTAAAGTGTGAAGGTACCCTTACCAGCGATCCCGAAAATGATGCGACCTGATAGGGATTGCAGGTAAGTCGTTGGGAGGTCGCAGGTGAAATGTCACACAGTCAGATATTACCAGCGATGCAGGAACAATACAGGTCGCAGTAGTGACCTGTATAACGATCTCAGCAGTCACTGTGACCCTGTCACACAGTGTCAAACACAGCGATGTGTCCTGCCCAGCAGGACATCGCCTTTGAAGAAAATGGCCTGGACCATTCTGCAACGACTAGAGATCTCACAGCAGGGGCCTGATCGCTGGTAGGTGTCACACATAACAAGATCGCTAACAGGATCGCTGTTGCGTCACCAAAACCGTGACTCAGCAGCGATCTCGCTAGCGATCTCGTTATGTGTGACGGTAACTTAAGCCTCTCTTTATCAGGCTTGGTGCAGTTAAGTGTATCACAAAGTCCATATGAGGTTTGATAAACTTTTGTTTTGCTTGGTATTGTAGTTCACCTCCCTTGTCTAACCTCTAATTATTGGGCTATGTGCAATTTCGGGGGGGTTGGTATACAACTGACTATATCATTATCCTGCTTTTGTTTAGAATAAGTCTTTTTGTTGGTGGTGATTATAACACCGGACTGATTTCCTGTTGTATGGATTTTTTCATATCTTCACCAGGTTATTATGGCAACTAATGTATTTTGGACTATTATCTGCTACATTTAAAATCTATGGAAGACTATTTGCTAGTTTTATCAGCAGGGTCAGGAAAAGGGCAAGCCGATGCGTACTGGGGTGTTCTGAAATCTAAGGCGCAATTTTCCTCTGTGGTCAGACAGAAAAGCTTCTCTAGGGTATTTTTTAGATTACTCTTTTGCCCTTGTTAACTGATTTGAGTTTTCATTTAACCTTCCTTTGGCTTAGGGCTATCATTTTCAGCAGGGATAGGAGAAGGGTCAGCCGACGTGGAACGAGGAGCCCAAAAACGTAAGATGTCACACCCTCCATAGTCAGGTAGGGGACAGTTCTTTTAGGGTCTATTAGGGCCCCCCTTTAGCCTATAATTTCTTGATTTTTTATATTGGTCACCCTGACCTGTTGCTGATTGTTATATATGTTTTGTGTATTTTTAGGTGTATTTTTGTCTTTTTTAATGAAATACTAATAAAGTGTTTTTATTGGGTTTTTGAGATATTTTTGTAAATTTCTTTGGTCCTCTGCCCGATCTCATTTCTACTTGATAATTCATTATTTTTGTGCAGGGCAATAATTATTTTTCTCAGATGCTCAGAGAATTCTTTGCCATGAGGAGCCATGAAGAACTTCCAGTGACCAGTATGAGAGAGTGTGTGTGAGCGATAACACCAAATTTACCACACCTGCTCACCATTCACACCTGAGACCTTGTAACACTAATAAGTGACATGTCACCGGGGGAGCAAAAATGGCTGAATGGGCACAATATGTCCATTTTTAGTTAAGGGTGTGCTCACTACAGTGCTCAGCTTATATGAGTACAACGACATTAAAAAGTATGATTTTACTCATTATCTATCACACTAGGTATGGGGGAGTACCAAGTAAACAGCGAAAGTGAAGGTAAGAGGGAGAAGAGGGAAGAGGGACATGGTAACCCCTGACTAAACCTACCACTGACCCTTGGGGTTCCTTGCCACTGTAAATTTTTTTCACAGCTATGCGCCAAGCTGGATACCTGACCCTAGAAAGGGAATGGGTGGAATGAGCTCTTCATCAACCCCACAAAACACGAAAGAAGACACAGGGAGCACACACATGGGGAAAGTGCATAATCAACTTATTTCCAGATGCCTCAGGAAGATGTTCAGCAAAGAGCAGCAATGATCCTATAGATGAGTGCAAGTTGCCTGCTTGCATCCAGAGCTTGTGAAGGAACTGAATATCACATGTACAAGTCCAAGGAAAATGAGAGCATTTAAATCCAATGGGAAATACTGATGATTATCAGCTGAAGGGAAGATGAGCTCTGCAGGGTCCTAAAGGGAAGAACATGAAAACCCAGCAGTGGAGCTACCTAGTACATTGAATACTGACAGCAGGAATAATAGAAAGCCAACAACATTTTGCCCAGCCAAATAATGTAATCTTCTATTGCAGGACACCAAAGGACTGTCTGACACCTGTGAAATACCCATGACACCCGTAAGGTCAAAGAACAGAAAAGTGGAACTGACAAAATTGTATTTGCCAAATTGTACCGAAAGATTCAACTCGCAAAGTTATATTCTTCCAATTCAGTAATCACTATTATTCTATGGGGCTTGTCCAGACCCCATAGAATAATAAATGTAAGATGTAAGCATAATTAAAAACCTCATATCTCACTGTTCACCTCTCCAGCCAGCTGTGCTGCTCCCTGCCCGCTGTCCATTTCACAGCCTCCGTCCTCCGTATTTATGGCCCGGTGTTCACTCCACGGTGGGACTTCCGAATTTGCACTGAGCCAAATACAAAAAATATGTATTCTCCAGAATGCTGATTTTTTTTCCTAAATTTCGAGTAGAAGTCAATTTCATTCTAATAAATTCGCCCATCTCTAGGGCAAAGTAATAAATGTTAACAGATAATATTCAGTAACGCAGCACTTTTCTACCCGCTCTATAACGTAATTTAAATACACAAAATTCATGATTTCTTTAACTAAAATTCCCTGCCTAAAAGCAATCTGTTATATATCTAATCATATACATTTTTAAAGAATAAGAAACGTTTGTGCGTTTTCTGAAGTCCTTGAGCTGTGTTTGGTCTGTTTCCCTAAATCCAAGCACTGATTGTGTTAGGATGCTACGACTGTAGAATTATTAGCAGGAACGGAGCAGGAGAAGCTAAATTGAGGAATTCCCTAACCACTCAGGGCAAAGTAGAAAGCTTATAGGAACGCATTAAAGTCTTATTTCACCTTGAAAATGAAATAATTCTGAACAGAAGCTTTGGATACAATAAACTGTTTAGGGCTGTTTGCTTTGAGATTTATGTTTTAGAGTTTTATATGAATTGAGCAAGGCACCCAGGGCTCTAAAATGAAAAACAATGGCCCACTTGCTTAAAACAGGTCAACGGAATTGGCAGTCTTGCTCAATTCAATTAATTAAATTACTTAATTAAATAGATTATCGCAAAAGGACAATTCCTATGTGCTATTAAAGCATATAGACATCATAAAAGAGGACCTTCTTTGAACCAGGCAGCCATATATTTGCATGGGCTTCGTGCAATAATACTCTTTTACTGTAGCAGCCACTTCATATTAAACCTATCTTAAGCTGCAGCTTTCCCTGGTATGTCGCTGCTATTGGAAATTGTTTTTTTTTTTACATGGGGTCCTTTGCCAAATTTATGCTTCCTAATTTAAGGGCAGCATATAGTAGGCATATGTCTGTGTCACTGTCGCGGGCGGAGGAGGGGATGCCGCGCTCTCCCACTGCTCGGGTCCGGCTGCCACTGCGGCTGCTACGGCCTGCTGCTGCTGCTCGGTGGCTCGAGCGATGGGCCGGATCCCGGGGACTCGAGCGGCGCTCCTCGCCCGTGAGTGAAAGGGGGATTGGGATTTGGGATAGTTTATTGTCCGTGACGCCACCCACGGTTGTGGTGATTTGTTGACACCACCGCTGCTCTGTATGGGGATCCCGGGGACTGATGACAGGGAGCAGCAAAGTTGTTGGTTCTCCCCTCCGTGGGTAGGGGGTAGTTGTCCCGGGGCCCAGTGATGAGGTGGGTGATGCAGGGCTTGGTGGGGTGCAGGGACGCGGGGGCAGCGCTGTGCCTTGTGGCACTTTGGTACTCACTCAGCCTGAGACGATGACACAGTTCTCGGTAAAACACACGGCTGGAAAGACGGTTCCCACGGACGGCTGCACTTGCTTTCCCCAGTAGTTGACGGTGACGGTCCCTTTTTCCTGCACCTAAGATGATGATGGTTTCGATGGGTTCCCACCGGTAACCCGCTCCCCGGCTTGGATATGGGCCGGAGGAGCCCTACTTTGCCCGCAGGCGCTGGCCCTGAGAAACTGGTGCCCTGGCGGTGGCGGTGTCTCTCTGTAACGGTTGGACTGTTGCCTTCAATCGGGACTTGCTTGTTGGGAGACCCAGAGGTCCCCTTCACTAACGGATTTGGCAAATTCACGACGACTCCTAGCCTTGCCGGGATCCGAAAGGCCCCTGCCACTGGTGCTGACTGCTCTTCGTATACCGCTCCGGTACCACCGGGCCACCACCCGTCCGCGGTCCTTCCAGCAACCTCCAAGCAGTCACCCCTGCAGACAGTCACCGCCGTCTACTGACCTTGCTGTCTCTGTCCGGGGCACACCCCCGGACCAGCTTCAGGCTTTCTTAACTGTTCCTTTTCTGTCACTACTCTCACTTGCTCCTCTACCACTTCACCTCCTTCTACTTCCTCCTCCAAACTCTATCTGCCTGGTTCTCCCGCCTCCAGGGCTGTGAACTCCTTGGTGGGCGGAGCCAACTGCCTGGTCCACCCCCTGGTGTGGACATCAGCCCCTGGAGGAAGGCAACAAGGATTTTAGGTTAGCCTTGGTGTTCCTAACTGGGGTGTAGGGTGTGGTGGTGTTGTGACCTGTGACCCCTGGCTTGCCCAGGGCGTCACATCACTAAAGGCTGCTTTACACGCTACGATATCGCTAAAGCGATCTCGTTGGGGTCATGGATCTTGTGACGCACATCCAGCAGCGTTAGCGATGTCGTTGCATGTGACACCTATTAGCAATTTTGAATTGTTGCAAAAACGTTCAAAATCGCTAATCGGTGACATCCCCCCTAAGCTCAATTATCGCTGCTGCTGCAGTAACGATGTAGTTCATCGTTCCTGCGGCAGCATACATTGCTACGTGTGACACCACAGGAACGAGGGACCTCTCCTTACCTGTGTCCACCGGAAAAGGAGGAAGGAAGGAGGTGGGCGGGATGTTCGTCCCGCTCATCTCCACCCCTCCGCTTTAATTGGGCGGCCGCTTAATGAGGTCGCTGTGACGCCGAACGAACCGCCCCCTTAGAAAGGAGGCGGTTCGCCAGTCACAACGACGTCGATAGGCAGGCATGTGTTACGGGTCCACGCGATGTTGTGCGCCACGGGCAGTGATATGCCCGTGTCGCACAACCGATGGGGGTGGGTACGCACGCTAGCAATATTGGTAACGATATTGCAGCGTGTAAAGCGGCCTTTACTGGGCTTCTTGCTACAATTTTGGTCAAATCATTGTTTTATTTGATGAAGATCTGAAATTATTCTTAATAATGAGCTCTTTCTAACCCCATCCATGCCACCAATTGATAACTTTTTGACTCTACAATGTATAACTTATATATCGAGTACTGAGATGTTCAAGCGAGTACCGGCAAGCATGCTCGCCCATCCCTATCCACTGACAATACAGGACCTTGCATGACGTCATAACCATGTGACCAGTCTGTAACCAATGAGGTAATACAAAATTCACACCCGAGTGGTCACATGGCTATGACATCACGGAAGGTCCTTTAGTCAGAGGTGGTTATCGGGAGGGCACAGCAATGCTTGGACTTGGAAGCAGAAGCGGCAGGGGACAGAATCTGCAGGATCCGTTGCGGGACCTGTAAGTATAATGTTGTAGTGCCCCTGAACCTATCCGGGCACTACTAGGTACTGCATCCTGTCAAAGATGCAGGGCCTACCCCCAGGGACCTAGAAACCAGTGCCGGTAACAACAAAACACATAAAATCCCCAGTTTCTCTCTCCCAATCATGGGTGACTGACTAGTCCGGGAACCAATGGCTGGCCACCCAGGGCTGGAGACAGTCCAGTCCACTAGAAGACAACCAGGTGGGAGGGAGGAGAGAAGTAGGAGAGTCTGTAGTGACAGCTGAAGGAGACGGACGTGTCTCGAGATGTGGTTGTGTAGCAGGGGCCTAGGTGGCGTAGGAGAGTGGTTGCCAGAGAGGGTACAGCTAGATACCCCTGGAACTAGAGCACCGATGGAGCACAGGGCCCTAGGTCAGGCGAATGCTTCAGGCTACCTGACAAATATCTGCACAGTGAGGGGACCTTCACGGACTTCACTGACCCTAGAATCTGGGGGCACCAGCAGTAAAAACAGAGTCAGGGATTGGAACAGAACACCGACCCTACAGGGTTCACACTGCCCGCCGTACAGATCATAGACTGCCGACAGACAATAGGGGATCGACAGTTGCTCCAAGCCAGGGGTTCCACCCACTAGCGAGAGGTACTGGGGACAGAAGCCACCAGGGTACCACACCGGCTCTGGGACTAAAGGAAACTGAGGTGTACCAGCCATCCTCCGGTGACCAGATACCCATTACCAGCTACTGTGAGTAAAGAAAACCAGTTATACAGCAACCCTTTGTGTGGCCTTCCTTACTATCCATGCCTAACTCCATCATCCATCCCTCTGGGGCTTGGCCCTACTTGCGGAGGGCCTAATGTCTAGGCTGCATTCACCATCAGCCCCAGAGGCCAGAGACTGTGCAGTGGCGATTCTGTCTCCGTAACCGCAACTCACAAGTGGCGTCACAACATAAACTTTTATTACAATTACCCTGTAAATAACCCCCTTGTAAAGCGACCCTGAGGGTCACGGAAACGGGCATCGGCTATTACACACCCGTAATACAGCATCCCCATGTATGTACAGCCCGGGACCGAGTACACCATAGCCCTGGGGCGAGTCAATGACAATATTTATTATTAACTATATTCTTTATTTTACAGCCCCCCTGCCCCATCCCATACCTGTTAAGCCCTAGATCGGTGATCGGATGCAAGATCGTGTTATCTGGATCCCGATCTCAATCTTTTACAAAATGCCCATCACTATGTAGTATGTGCAGAAAGCAGCCAATCAATGCTGGCGGTAGAGGATAGCAAGGGTTTTAAGTATCAAGGACTACACAGCATAAATGAGAGGACTAGCTAAACTGCTGCAAATAAAAGAGGGATTTATCAATAATCTCAGTAAGTGACACGCTCTGGAATCATGGGGCTTTTATTCTATTTTATCCAATTCCTAGACTGGGCAGAAAAAAACTTAAATGTGTAGAAGACAAATGTATGTTATTTTGCCATTTAAGGAACTAGCAAAGTTATTGTACCATCTTATAAGATAGCATATTGTTTAACTGTTAGGCTATGTTCACACATTGCATTTTTGATGCATTTTTTTAGCGTTTTTTCATGAGTTTTATGCAAATTAAAAGCTGTAGCAGCAAAGGTTATAAGATTTCAGAAATCTCACACACAATTGCTTTTTTTCTGACTTAAATGCTGCGTTATTGAAAGAAGCAGCATGTGAACTCAACATTTTTGCATCATTTTTTCACCATTGAAAGCAATGGGAAAGTGCAAACAATGCTGCAAAAACACATAGCCTTATAAATTCTTTCTAAAGGAGGTGAAAGATGAAATATTTTTTTTTTCAATGGTTATCATAAATGGAAAATAGCAAAACTTTACGCCATGAGTAATTCAATAGGTGGATATACCAAATACTGTATATTGCTGTTTTAACATTTCTGTACTTTTGAGAAATAAACACATTTTATGCAAAAAAAAATATTTTTATGTTTTTACATTCCGAGTGCTATAGCATTTTAAGTATTTGTTTGAGAATTTATGTTATGTAGGATGAAATGTTATTGTTAGCATTATTTGCTATCATAAAATCTGTTCATTTTCTTTTTCCATTTTTCTGATGGAGCACCCCCCCTCTCTGTTAAACACCTAGACATACTACATCTTACTTGTTCTTGATCACGGCATCTAAGGCCTCTTTCACACATCCGTAGAACACATGACTGTTTTGCACGGTCCGTGATGATGATGAAGGTGTGAGTTTTCTGTGTGACATCCAGATAGCAGACGGACAGCATGAACTTGTATACTTACCTGTCTCCAGTGCTGTGGTCTCGGGCGCTGCTGTCTCTTACGGGTCCGCGATCAGTGCAGTGAATATCATGAGCATAATGAGCGGGACCCAGAAGCAGCAGCAGAAACAGAGACAGAAGTTCTGGAGACAGGTAAGTATAAAAATTCTTTATTTTATGTGACCTGTATTTTCTCCAGTATGTGTCACACTGATGTCACACGGATCACATCATTGTGCACCCATTCCATCCCCCTCACTCTCCATACTGTGTTCACAGCCATCCCCCTTAGCTCCCCATACTGTGTAAGCACCATCTTCTCCTTGCTCATCATACACAGTCTTCACCCATCCACCCTCACTCCCCATACTGTGTCCTCATATATTTCCCTCACTGTTCATACTGTCTGCATCCATCCTTTCCCTCACTTCCTAAACTGTCCTTAAACTCCCCCCTCACTATTCTGTATGAGTACCCATCCCTCCTTGCTCCTCAAACTATGTCTTCCAATGCATACATAAATTAAAATAAATCTTTGGTGTCTTCAGCTCCTTTGGAGCACTTACCACCAACACTGTGTGCACCTCTGTGGCGTCGGAGAGTGACATCAGCAGCGTGATCAAAGGACCTGACCCAGAAGTGTCTGTGGTAAGGGCTTTAATTATGGCCAAATTTGAAAGATGCAGGTTCAATTGATCACTGGGAGCTGGCAGGCTGCCCTTTCTCTGACTTGCCTTTTAGAGAATGGCTGACTCCCAATTATGTGGGGGTGGCAAAATGCAGCTGCATGGGTGACATCTCAGAGCACTGCATCAGGCGGCCCAACCTGGGGCAAATGCCACAATCTCCCCCTCTCCCTGGAAATGCCACTGTTGAATAACAGCTTTGCAGATGCCACATTGGACTATACAGCTGTCACTTAAGAGCAGAGGGTTGGAGTATTGGCGCTCTGAATCCATTAACAATGCGCAATGTACATTTTCATCACAGATTGCCTGCAGGATGTTTGAATACCAAGAAGACACTGGCTGTGCAACACAGCTGTCATCTGCCTGTGGCAGCAGCAAATGGAGCAAGCTCCCATTACTGTTGTTTGCCAATCTTACTGCCACTGTAATTTGATTGCAGGAAGATGGAATGGTTTACCACAGCTGCCAGGGGCCCGCTGAAGATTGACATCTTAGTCCTCGTTTAAAGCCCTTCCTTGGATTGGGCTATATAGGAGAACAAGAGTTGCACTATATACTACAATACTATAGTATTGCAGTATATAGTATGGGTGATCAAATTATCATAATTTTAAGAGGTACTCTACACTCTGCGACATCGCATTTGCTAGCGATGTCGAGCGCGATTGCACCCGCCCCCGTGGCATGGCCGATATGTGGTGATCACTGCCAAAGCGAACATTATCGCTACAACAGCGTCACACGCACATACCTGCTCTGCGACATCGCTGTGACCGGCGAACCGCCTCCTTTCTAAGGGGGCGGTTCGTTCAGCGTCACAGCGATGTCACAGCAGCGTCACTGAACCGCCGCCCTATAGAAAAGGAGGGGAGGAGATGAGCGGCCGGAAGATGCCGCCCACCTCCTTCCTTCCTCCTTTTACGGTGGACGGACATAAGGAGATGTTTGTCGTTCCAGCGGCGTCACACACAGCGATGTGTGCTGCTGCAGGAACGACAAACAACATCGTACCTGCAGCAGCACCGATATTATGGAAATGAACGACGTGTCAACGAGCAACGATTTTGAGCGTTTTTGCGCTCGTTGCTCATTTGTGTTACATGCTGCGATGTCGCTACTTGCGCCGGATGTGCGTCACTAATGACGTGACCCCGACGATATATCAGCAGCGATGTCGCAGCGTATAAAGTACCCCTTAGTCAATCGGCAAAAAAATAAAAAAAATTACGGTTCTTAGAAAATGGCAACACAATTTTTTTTTTTTACAAACCTAGATTTTATCCACAAAGGTTTAATTGTTTGCCACTAAAATATGAAATAAAAAAATATTCTATAATTGTACTAGCCTAGAAAATCATATTGTAAGGTCATCTTTACAATACAATCAATAGTGTAAAAACATAACTCAGAAAACAATAGCAGAATTACATTTTTTTTTTCAGCATTTCACTCCACTTTGTAATAATATTCCCATTTTCTAGTGCAGTGTATGGTAAAATGAATGGTTTTAATAAGTGTTTTAAGGCCTTGTGTATTTGATGAGTTTTTATCTTATAGTATTTGTAAGCCAAAACCAGGAGTGGGTAAAAAATGCAAAACTGGTGACTAGCAATGGGCGGACCCGCACTTTAAAAGTCTGGATCCATGCGTATTCCCAAGTACCCAGAACTCCAGGTATCTATCTGGATCTGGCCACCAGGTAATTATAAAAATAAAGGAAAAAGAAAAAAAAACTTATAAAAGCAAGCGAGTTATACTTAGCAGTCTCCACGCAGCTTTAAAACTACTTCTGGGGTCACTCATTATCTTTCATATATATTTGCTAGTTCCCCCAAAAACTGGCAGTCCCAACATTTATGATTGGTTGCAGTCAGACCGCGCCCCCCACCCTGTGTGGCAGCGTGTCTGACTGCAACCAATCGCATACTCTGCATTTGTTCCTATCATGGTGTAAAAATAAATAAATAAAAATAAATAAATTGGAAAAATTTACTAATCTAGGGCTTAGTGGCAGTTGTGAGCTATCATTAACCCCTTATTACCCTGAAAGTGACTGCACCAGGGCAATTGGAATGTGTCGGATAAAGTTCCGGTACTGTCTCATCTAATGTAAATGAGAATTCTGGGGTGCTGCAAGCTGCTATTTTTATCCTGGGGAGGCCCAATAACTATGGACTCTCCAGCTTGACAATACCAGCCCCCAGCTGTCGGCTTTATCATGGCTGGGTATCAAAATTGGGGGGTCTGCACGGCCTTTCTTTTTATAAATTATTTATTTAAATAATAAAAAAAGCTTCTTGGGGTTCCTCTTATTTTGATACACTGCCAACGTAAGCACACGACTGGGGGCTGCAGCCTTTAGTCATATGCTTTATCTGTGTGTGGTATCATAATATGGGGGGAACCTTACACCAATATATTTATTTTTACAACACAATATCACGATAGGGACACGGACAGTGTGTGCAATTGCAAGCAGTCAGACACACTGTTACACAGGGTGGGGGCGCAGTTTTAATGAAAACAATCATAGACTCCGGGACTGCTGGAGGGCCAGGGAAGCAGTGCATATGATTGAGGTTAATGAGCAGCCCCAGAAGTAATGTTACAGCCGTGTGGGAGACTCAGTAAGTAAAAAGCGCTTGCTGTAATCCCCCTATCCCTTCTACCACCATTTAAAGTGCATAATTTGGGTCCCAACTAGACTTACAGTGCTGGCCAAAAGTATTGGCACCCCTGCAATTCTGTCAGATAATACTCAGTTTATTCTTGAAAATGATTGCAATCACAAATTCTTTGGTATGAGTATCTTCATTTATTTTGCTTGCAATTAAAAAAACTATAAAGAAAATGAAACAAAAATCAAATCATTGATCATTTCACACAAAACTCCAACAATGGGCCAGACAAAAGTATTGGCACCCTCAGCCTAATACTTGGTTGCACAACCTTTAGCCAAAATAACTGCGAATAACCGCTTCCGGGAACCATCAATGAGTTTCTTACAATGCTCTGCTGGAATTTTAGACCATTCTTCTTTGGCAAACTGCTCCAGGTCCCTGAGGTTTGAAGGGTGCCTTCTCCAAACTGCCATTTTGAGATCTCTCCACAGGTGTTCTATGGGATTCAGGTCTGGACTCATTGCTGGCCACTTTAGTAGTCTCCAGTGCTTTCTCTCAAACCATTTTCTAGTGCTTTTTGAAGTGTGTTTTGGGTCATTGTCCTGCTGGAAGACCCAGGACCTCTGAGGGAGACCCAGCTTTCTCACACTGGGCCCTACATTATGCTGCAAAATTTGTTGGTAGTCTTCAGACTTCATAATGCCATGCACACGGTCAAGCAGTCCAGTGCCAGAGGCAGCAAAGCAACCCCAAAACGTCAGGGAACCTCCGCCATGTTTGACTGTAGGGACTGTGTTCTTTTCTTTGAATGCCTCTTTTTTTTGTGTAAACTCTATGTTGATGGCTTTTCCCAAAAAGCTCTACTTTTGTGTCATCTGACCAGAGAACATTCTTACAAAACGTTTTAGGCTTTCTCAGGTAAGTTTTGGCAAACTCCAGCCTGGCTATTTTATGTCTCGGGGTAAGAAGTGGGGTCTTCCTGGGTATCCTACCATACAGTCCCTTTTCATTCAGATGCCGACAGATAGTACGGGTTGACACTGTTGTCCCCTCGGACTGCAGGGCAGCTTGAACTTGTTTGGATGTTAGTCGAGGTTGTTTATCCACCATCTGCACAATCTTGCGTTGACATCTCTCGTCAATTTTTCTTTTCCTTCCACATCTAGGGAGGTTATCCACAGTGCCATGGGCTTTAAATTTCTTGATGACACTGCGCACCGTAGACACAGGAACTTTCAGGTCTATGGAGATGGACTTGTAGCCTTGAGATTGCAATGCTCATGCTTCCTCACAATTTGGATTCTCAAGTCCTCAGACAGTTCTTTGGTCTTCTTTCTTTTCTCCATGCTCAATGTGGTACACACAAGGACACAGGACAGAGGTTGAGTCAACTTTAATCCATGTCAACTGGCTGCAAGTGTGATTTAGTTATTGCCAACACCTGTTCGGTGCCACAGGTAAGTTACAGGTGCTGATAATTACACAAATTAGAGAAGCATCACATGATTTTTCAAACAGTGCCAATACTTTTGTCCACCCCCTTTTTATGTTTGGTGTGGAATTATATCCAATTTGGCTTTATGATAATTTTTTTTATTTTTTTTCATTGAAGACAAATTAAATGAAGATAATAATACCAAAGAATTTTATGATTGCAATCATTCTCAAGAAGAAGACTATTATCTGACAGAATTGCAGGGGTGCCAATACTTTTGGCCAGCACTGTATATGTGGACAGGTGTACAGCCAGATATCGGGGATCAGTTCCGAATCATTTTATTCTTTCTAAATCCAGTTTGACATTCCAGACATGGGTATCTGCGGGTTTGCCCATCCTTACTGGTGACGTGTTTCTATTACTATATTAATATATTATATTATAATATGACTATATCACTATACTTTTCCTCTGATTGTTCTACTCCTGGTTTTGGCTACAAATAATAAAGTAAAAAACTCATCAAATTCTCAACGTGTGCATGTGGCCTTACTTATCTCCCAAAATGCAGACGTTATACAACTATACTAATGAAAAAGTAAAATAGTTATGGCTCTTGAGGAAAGAAGAGGAAACAATGAAAAGTGATAAAATCACCAGAACTTGAAATGGTTAATGCAGAGAACTGAGCGCACTTCAGCCTCAGCATCGGCCACCACTTGCAAGAGTGCTTCATTACAGAATCAAATTTCATCTTCCATTACTGTTGCTGCGTAAATACAACACTTCATTCCTGGGCAATTTTTCATTTTTGCACTTTAATTTTTTCCTCTCTTGTAAAAGCCATAACTTTTATTTTCCGGTCAACATAGCTTGATTAGGGCTTGTTTTTTGGAGGACAAGTTGTAGTTTTGAATGACAGTTTTCATTTTACCAAACAATGTATTAAACAACAGGAAAAAAGTAGACGTGCCGTGAAATAGTGCAAAATTTGCAATTCAGCCGTCGTTATTACAATGTTCATTGTAGGGTTAAAAAAAGACATGTGACCATGATTCTTCAGGTAAGAATGATTACACAAATCTTCCATTTTTTTAAGCATTTTTTTTTTACTTTTTTTTTTTTTAATCATTACCGCATTCAAAGCTGTAATAAGTTATTTTTATATTTTGATGGATCAAATGTTTACAGACATGATACTGCAGGTTTTTTTCTTCATTTTTTTTCAAAACTGTTTCATGAGGGCAAAGAGGGTTAATGTAACCTTTTATATTAAAAAAAAAACAAAAAAAAATGTTTACATTTTTTTGTCAGTGTTCCAATTTATCCATCCACATATGGAGGACGCTCAGCTCCTGATCTTCCTCCACACTTGATCATCCTGGCACAGAAAAAAATAGTTATGTCCATATGCACAAAGTGTTTAATCACCTCAGGAGAAATACATTTAGCATAACAAACCTGAAGATTAGTGGTGTTGGCGCCAACTACATGAAAATGTTGCCAGTGTCCTGCCTGGTGTATAGAGCATTGGTGAGCTTGTCAGGAGGCAAATGATCTCATTGTAGCAGAGCATGTTGAACAGAGGGGGTTTTGTAAGGAGATAGATGATTTTTTTTTTATGTGATTATAGCAGACCTGAGTATATTAGGGATGATGAGCGAATATCTGATGAATAGTTCGCCATTATGCGAATATTTGATGCGCAATATAAGTCTATGGGAAGCCCGAATAGTTGCTATTCGACAACTATTCAGGCTTCCCATATGGGCACTTTACACACAATGATATCGCTAACGATATATCGTCGGGGTCACGGTGTTTGTGACGCACATCCGGCGCCGTTAGCGATATCGTTGTGTGTGACTATAAGGAGCGACGATCAACGATCATAAAAACGTCAAAAACGTTGATTGTTGACACGGCGCTCCTTTTCATAATATCGTTGGTGGTGCATGCCGCTAGTTGTTCGTCATTCCTGCAGCATCACACATCGCTATGTGTGACACCGCAGGAATGACAAACATCTCCTTACCTGTGTCCACCGGTAATGAGGAAGGAAGGAGGTGGGCGGTATGTTCCGGCTGCTCATCTCCGCCCCTCCTCTGCTATTGGGCGGCCGTTTAGTGACGCCGCTGTGACGCCGAACGAACCGCCCCCTTAAAGGAGAGATTGTTCAGTTGCTCCAGCGACATCGCTAAGCAGGTATGTGCGTGTGACACTGCCATAGCGATATTGTTCGCTATGGCAGCGATCACCCCCATGACGAAAAAGCGACGTGGGTGGGTGCTATCGCGCTAGCTATTGCTAGCGATGTCGCAGCGTGTAAAGCACCCTATAGTTTAATGTGGGCGTCACACGAGACGATAAATCGTACGATCGCATAAGCGATCGCACCCGCCCCCGTTGTTTGTGCGTCACAGGCATTTAGTTGCCCGTGGCGCACAAATTCGTTAACCCCCCCGTCACACGAACTTACCTCCCGGGCGATGTCGCTGTGGGTGGCGAACAGCCTCTTCCTGAAGGGGGAGGGACGTTCGGCGTCACAGCGACGTCACACGGCAGCCGTCCATAGAAGCGGAGGGGCGGAGATGAGCGGGATGTAAACATCCCGCTCACCTTCTTCTCTCCGCATTGCCGGCGGGATGCAGGTAAGCTGTGTTCGTCGCTCCTGTGGTGTCACACGGAGCGATGTGTGCTGCCACGGGAGCGACGAACAACCAGAGCACAGAAGGAGGAACGAGATTATGAAAATGAACGGCGTGTGAACTATGAACGAGAAGGTGAGTATTTCTGCTCGTTCATAGGTGTCACACGGTACGATATCTCTGACGATGCCGGATGTGCGTCACTAACAACGTGACCCCGACGACATATCACCAGATATATCGTACCGTGTGACGAACGCATTACATTGCGCATCGAATATTCGGAAATAGTCAAATAGCGGCGACCTATTCGGCGAATATGTGCGTTGCCGAATATTTTCGATATTCAATCATCCCTAGAGTACATGTAACAGACTTGAGTTTGTCAGGAGACATAATTTGCAGAGCCAGCATGGAAGATAGTGATGTGGACACCAACTATCTGAATACTCATGCAATGTCCAGTCACCTGCACTAGATGTCGAAACTTGGCACTCAAGATAAATGTGAATAGTGGTCTTTTATTGAGAAGAACTTGTAGGACCAGCACAAGCACAGTCGTTTTGGTCAAAGACCTTCATCAGTGTTCCTGCAGGGGGTCCTCAGAAGGTATAGCAATTTGTCAACTGATGAAGGTCTTTGACATAAACGTCTGTGCTTGTGCTGGTCAAATAAGTTCTCAATAAAAGACCAATATTCACATTTATCTTGAGTGCCAAGTTTCTACATCTACTTGAGACGGTTTTGGACCCTACTTGAGCACCACCCCAGAAGTGCTGTGTATCAACTCACTCAGTCACCTGCACTGGCCTGTAAGGTGACAGAATGACAAAAGTAAGGGGAACAGCGATAGACTGTTGTGTCATGAAGAGAATGGGCAAGTCTGTGCTAAAGCCAGTGGTAGTGAGTATTATTGTACCACAATTAAGCTATACATTCCACTGCTGGGAATGGTGTTCATTTTCCATTGATCACTAATGTACAAATGGAAATGTAAAGGGATCCAGGAGTGAAGAGACACACGCAGTACTGCTCGAACCGAGTGTTTGCAAGTAAATGTCGCAAACTATTGACCATAGTTGGCAAGACTCAGGAAGGCGAAGGGACTGACAAAAGTCGGAAATGAAGAACAAAGTATATGTCCCAAAGGAAACAGATAACAGAAGATACCAGGTCAGGTGATAATTTTGGTACACTTAGTAAATATAAAAAGCTCGGTCGAGCAACAAAGGGGTGATGTTTGCTCCTGAACCTGGAGATAAAAAGTTATGTGGGAAGCAAAGCAAGCATATAGCTAAAGAACCGTGACCCTTTCCTGAGGAAGAACCATGACTCATTCCTGAGAAATGATCATGACCAGTGCCTGAAGGACTGTGACCAGTGACCAGTGCCCAAGTAGGACCAGTACCAGCACCCAAGAAGAACTGAGATTAACTCCCAAGGCAGAGCGGTGACATGATCCAAGAGATGTCCCGGCTGTAGAGGAGGACTGTATTTGTGAGCCATTGCTTCTTCTTCTTCAGAAGTATGGTACCAAGTGGGGACTGATACCACACTTCAGAAAATAAAGGCAGTCTGCAATCTGTGTGAGAGGAGTTACCCACTAAATTGGAAATGCGGCCCAGTGGGTTGTGTCTAGGGCCTGCATGCTGTGTTGTGTCATTTAGATAATTGATAACCATGACTGATAGAGGAAAGATTTGGAAGCTTTATTGGTTGGGAAAGTTGGAATAAGATATCATTGACGGTGACCATTATTTAATTATAGAAGTAAAATAATACTATGTAACTGTGGTGCCCCTGAGGCTTTCGTCGCCACAGAGACATTGCACCCCAGTCAGAGGTGTGATGTCCCATCCTGGGTAAGAAAAGGGGTACATGCCAGTTCACAGGTAAAACTGCACTACACCCATTGCTGGGCACACACTGGGACCAGGGAAAGTGGCAGTAACACTCCCATGCTGCATGCTGGGAGGGGCCGTAAGACCCATCCCTGCTCCTATAGGGTACAGCTTAGCAACTGGGGAGGTGGGAGGAGCCACCAGAGAGCAGTCAAGGAAAGGAAGGTCAGAGTTGCAGTTTACCTCAGAGAAACAGAAAGTAGAAGAAGAGCCCTAGTCAGGCAGGAGCTAAAGAAAGAAGAAAGTGACACTTCCTGGTGAAGACCCTGGGACTCGGAGGGTCCAGGTGACACCAAGCAGGGAACGAAGGGATTCCAGGGCCACAGATAGCTTCAGAGCTGGTGGCCAGTGAAGTCAGCTGAGAAAGGACACAATTAGAGGGGTGCACTGGCATCAACCCCCAGATCTACCCAGGATCAGCGGAGGTCCCTGACGGTGGTCCCAGTAGTCCAAAGGCTCCTGCAGGCCTTGACAAGAACTGTGAGTAAAGACCTTGAAACTGCACCCCTGGTGTTGCCTCATTTATTTCTCTGCATAGACACTAATAAGCACCAACAGTGTCCCCGGGGCACCGCTCCACCTGTGGGGAGCAGTACCACCATTGCTGCCATATCATCACCCCGGAGGCCTTACACAGCAGCGGTGGCTTAACAGCCGCATACCACAGGTGGCGTCACGAACACAAACTTTAATCACCCCCAAGTTATCAGCCATTTTAATTGACACCCACCAGGGCCACGGAGTCGGGCCCTGCCACCACTGACTACACCCGGACTAGTCCGGCC
This sequence comes from Anomaloglossus baeobatrachus, assembly GCF_048569485.1. Lineage (NCBI taxonomy): Eukaryota > Metazoa > Chordata > Amphibia > Anura > Aromobatidae > Anomaloglossus > Anomaloglossus baeobatrachus. Next base: position 586,886,835 of record NC_134355.1, read on the forward strand.
CGGCACCGGGTGTCCCATAGCCCTGGGGTGGGCGGGCCAAATTTGGCGTCACGAACAGGATTTCGTGCCCGGACCGACCGGGTACTGTGCGTCTGAAAAGACTGTGAAAGAACTGTTTTACTGAAAAAAACGCCGCCATTAGCCTGGCTGAGCGCGGGAAGAAGAGGGGCGTGCCTGTAGAAAGAGCGCAAAAGTAAGCCCCACCCCCTTGGTCTTGCAAGGCAGAGCGCGAAGCTAAGCCTGCGATGCAGAGCAGGGATTGAAAAATGGCGCCCTGAAAAGAGAATTGACTGTCTGGCTGTTCGGCTTGCTGCCTAAAGAAAGGAGAAGTCGACTTACCGGCCAGAAAACAGAATCCCGGAAACACCAAGGGGGAGCGGACGGAAGATGTCTGCGTTCAGCCCTGTCGGCAGCATAGCGGGACTCCGAAGTGGAAGACGCGGAGTGGCCTTTGATGTGGAGGATCGCGGCCCGAGTGAGCTCCCCGCGGGAACCGCTGCCTGGTTGGAGCGGGAGCTGGGTCGATTCTGCGTCCGGGTGAGAGCACAGACACTGCAGCAGGTGCTCGACTGGAAGGCGGAAGTCCGGAGGATGGTCGCCGCGGTGTGGGCCCAGGAACAGAGGGCCACCGCAGCAGCCGTGTCGCGTGAAGAAAAAGCCACGCAGACCCCCACGGCATCCCTCCTCAGCTGGGAGCAAGGACCCAACAGCACCGTGACGAGTGAGCCCTGTGAAGCACCACTCCGGGATCAAGAGGTACCGTGTACGCTGCCCCCGCTACCGTTCCCGCTGGAGGTTCAGAGCCCGGGGATGTATTGTGCCTGGAGAAGAAGTCCGGTGTCCCGTACGACATTGGCACAGTAGGGTCCCCTGCAATGGTAACCGCATCCGTAAGATAACCCCTGAAGTTAAACGTTCGAGTTGAAAGTTTTAAAGGACCTGCTCCAGAAATAGTGCCTCCTGCCTTTGTTGAACGTCCCTAAGTTCTCCAGGAGACGCCACCCAGCACAAGAGGTGGAAGGAGGAGGACCTTGTCTGACTTGTTGACCGCCGCTGGGTCAGAGTCCCAATGGGCGCCATCAAGGGTCGGAGCCCCTGGTGGAGGACGACAAGGAGTTAATGGAGTCAGGACAATACATAGCCCCTGAATGTCTGCCCATTGTTCTTTTCGAAGATGAAACCCTATTCCTGAATCCTTGTCCCCTGTTCTTTTTGAAGATGACCCCCCCCCCTGTTTATGTGTTACCGGGCCACTGGACTGGAATGTGGTCCCCGGTGAATGTGTTATTTATCTGCCTCCCATAAAGGGATGTAATGTCCTAAAGTTTTAATGTTTTATGCATAACTAAATTTTGCAGTTTCTTCCATTGTTTTTGTTGTTTCAGCCTGAGGACGTGCTGGGATTCGCTGTGGGGGAGTGTGGCGCCACAGAGACATTGCACCCCAGTCAGAGGTGTGATGTCCCATCCTGGGTAAGAAAAGGGGTACATGCCAGTTCACAGGTAAAACTGCACTACACCCATTGCTAGGCACACACTGGGACCAGGGACAGTGGCAGTAACCCTCCCATGCTGCATGCTGGGAGGGGCCGTAAGACCCATCCCTGCTCCTATAGGGTACAGCTTAGCAACCGGGGAGGTGGGAGGAGCCACTAGAGAGCAGTCAAGGAAAGGAAGGTCAGAGTTGCAGTTTACCTCAGAGAGTGAGAGAGTGAGGAGACAGCATGTAGCTGTGAAAGAGAAAGGAGCTCTGTGAGCTCAGATTGTCCGCACAGAGAAAGCAACAGAAGAAAGAGAGAGAGTGGGGAGGAGGAGGAGGTCTGCAGGAGGCAGACGAGAAGGAGGGAAGGAAATAGAGCTCCAAGTCAGTCAGGAGCTGAGAAGAAGAAAGAGACGCTTCCTGGTGAAGATCCTGGGACTCAGAGGGTCCAGGTGACACCAAGCAGAGAGAAGAAGGGATTCCAGGGCCACGGATAGCTGTAGAGCTGTGGTGGCCTGTTCCACAGGAACATCGGTGGAAAGATCAAGCTGCAACAGGGGACGGTCCCTAGAAACCGGAGGAGTGCAAAATCATCTCCAAACAGTAAAAACCGAGGCCCAGGGAAAGTTGTAAACTTCCCGGGCCACAGCCCACAGCAGAACCTCTAGAAAAGGGAGAATCATCCGACAGGTGACTCCCCAGCCTGGAGGCTGTAGTGGAGACCGAGCAGGTTCATCCTAAAAGAGCTAGGCTTATGAAGAAAGCTGAAGACAGAGACACCTTAGAGAGAAGGGTACCGGTTTTTACTCCGAGAATCACCCAGAAACGGCGGAGGTCCCTGACAGTGGGTTCCAGTCGTCTGAGGGCAACAGTGTGCACATACCAGGACGTGTGAGTAAAGAACTTGAAACTGCACCCTTGGAGTTGCCTCTGTTATTCCGTCTGCTTAGACTTTCACTACACCATAGACTCTCACAAGCACCAACAGTGCCCCGGGCATTGCTCCACCTGTGGGGAGCAGTACCACCATTGCTGCCATATCATCACCCCGGAGGCCTCACACAGCAGCGGCGGCTTTATAGCCGCATACCACAGGTGGCGTCACGAACACAAACCCCAAGTCACCAGCCATATTTAACTGACACCCACCAGGGCCACGGAGTCGGGCCCCGCCACCACTGACAACCACCAGACTAGTCCGGCCCGGCACCGGGTGTCCCATAGCCCTGGGGTGGGCGAGTCATAACTAGTATTGTCATTATATATCCTCTATATCTGTATTGTTATAAGGCTGTGTGCACACGTTGCGTTTTTTACCGCGGAAACGCTGCGTTTTGAACCGCAGCGTTTCAGTGGCAAATTGCATGCGTTCAGCTTTCCCAGCAAAGTGTATGGGAAAGCTGAAAAATCAGTGCACACGCTGCGTTTCTAAATGCAGCGTTTTTGATGCCAAAAATCGGTGCGGAAAGAAAAGCAGCATGTCACTTCTTTTGTGCGTTGTGGCTGCGTTCTCTCCCCCATTGAAATCAATGATGTGGGGTCAGAACGCAGCTACACCGCAGTGACCTGCTTTTTTGTTGCGGTCCGCGGGCTTTGTCGGCACGCCAGAACGCAGGCATTTACCTGGAAGTGAGGTCAAGAGGTTTCCTGTTGACCTCACTTCCTGGCAAAGTCCAGGAAAGCCCCCGGTGTCGCCAAAGTGCCCGCCCCGACCCAACAAAATCCAACATGGCCGCGCGCACAGTAGCGCACCGGCCGCCCTGCTCCTATGTTATCTGTCGCATGTGCCTTGAGACATGCGACAGAAAAATGCACCCAGGCCCTGCCCGTTCACCCCAATTCCCCCCGGTGTCATACATACCTGTCCGGTCGCAGCGCTGATCCCCCGCGGCTCCCTCCTCCTTCACAGCAGACGCCGGTCAGTGCGGTCACATGTTCCGAGCAGCTGACAGCCAGCACTGTGTTCAGTGTGAGCTGTGCTGGCTGCTCGGCACTCTGCAGCGGTGACCCAGGGAGAGTGGGTGCAGATTTTTGCACCCACTCTCCTCAAATGGAGGGTCTGCCCTCCTAGAAAATGGGGGATACGTTCCCTGAACATGCCCCCATATTCTAGAAGGTCCAGAGCCGACGTGGGACATCCAAATGGATTTGTGCGGACCCATTTTTTTTATTAAATTGGAGAACAAGGGAATGATTTGGGGAGTGTTTTTTCTAATAAAAAATTTTTTGTTGTCTTTTTTTGCTTTTGTTTACTGTCAATTAGTTATGTCGGGTGTCTGATAGACGCCGTGACATCACTAATTGCTGGGCTTGATGCCAGGTGACATTACACATCTGGTATCAACCCCATTTATTACCCCGTTTGCCAACGCACCAGGGCGCGGGATGAGTTGGGGCGAAGCGCCAGGATTGGCGCATCTAATGGATGCGCCACTTCTGGGGCGGCTGTGGCCTGCTATTTTTAGGCTGGGAAGAGTCCAATAACCATGGCTCTTCCCACCCTGAGAATACCAGACCTCAGCTGTCAGCTTCACCTTGGCTGGTGATCTAATTTGGGGGGACCCCATGTTATTTTTTTTTTATTATTTTTATTTATAAATAAAAAAAAAAAACCTGGGGAGCCCTCCAAATTGATCACCAGACAAGATGAAGCTGCCAGCTGTGGTTTGCAGGCTACAGCTGTCTGCTTTACCCTGACTGGCTATCAAAAATAGGGGGGACCCCACGCCATTTTTTTTTTGTTTTTGTGATAAAAACTAGGCTAGGCACCCTTTAGTGCCACATGAAAGGTACTAAAGGTGCCAGCTTAGAATATGCAGGGGGGGGGTGGGACGTTGTATATATATTTGACCTCCATTGACGCTTTTTAGGCTGGATGCCCACAATCGGGGTTTGCAGCGTTTTGGGCGCAGAGTGTTTTCCCTGCGTCCATGACGCTGCGTTGTGCAGTAGAAGCACAGTGGAAGGATTTTTAGAAATCTCATGCCCACTGTGCTTCTTTTCTCTGCAGCATAAACCGACCTGTGAAGCAGCTTCCCGAGCCTCAGCATGTCAATTTATGCTGCGTAGATGAGTGTTCTCTGCAGTTAGCATAGAGCTCCACAGCAGCCTGAACCCAAATCGTGGGCATGGCCAGCTGCGTTCTCCCGTGGGAAACACTCACATCTCTGCAGGAAGGCTGACACTGTGTACTAGACGCCGTGTCGCTGGATCATGGCCACATAGCCCAACAGTGAGAATATTGTTGCTACAGCTACATTTTGGGGGAAGTAGCTGTGGATTCAAAATGATTAATATACTCCTGAATAAAATCCTTGAGGGGTGCAGATTCCAAAATGGGGTCACTTGTGGGGGTTTTCTGACGTATAGGTACCCAAGTCTTAAAAAACGCACCTAAAAAAACGCATGGAAAACGCATGAAAAACGCATGAAAAACGCATGAAAAACGCATGAAAAACGCATGGAAAAACGCATGTGTTTTCGATGCGTTGTTTCTCAAAAAGCATTGTTTACAATTCTCCCCTCTGCCAGAGGGTGCGTTTTTTTCCGCGCGGAAAAAAAAGCAACGTGTGCACATACCCTAATTTTTATTGTAACATGATCTATTTTCTTGCGATCAAGGCACCATTTCCTAATCTTTACAAAGTAAATAAACTGTTTTTTGTTCAGTTACCATTGTCTCCTCATTGTCTGCTCTGTTGCATCCTCGCACCTGCTTACATAAGAACCTGTCACTGCTTATTGCTTTTCCAAAGTATCAGAGATTCAGTGCATCATCAGAGCAACACCATTATTCATTAGCCAAGCAAACTTTTAGTATTGCTTAATAGATACAATCTGTTATGTGAAACAACGTAACCATTACCACTAACATTCTACATGTCCTAATGTACCATACATTACAATTGTAAATAATTCACTTGACTTCAAGTATCCTAATGATTCAAATGGAAGACTATTGAGCAAATCCCAATTAAGAGAACTTATATTGACCTTTCTTTAAGATAGCAGAATAAAAATTGGATTAAAGTAATCTCTCTGGAAATTCAAATTCAGACAAAGCTTCCTATAAAAACTCCAAAGAGGTCAACGTGTAATTATACGCGAAGGTCAAAAGTTCACTTAGTCAATTACCGATTCCAATGTGACCTCAAGGTCACTTAGATAACTTCATGGACCTAAAGTCTTTTCCCGACAGTATTGTCCTAAGCAAAGACTGTTCTAAATTTATAAAGCTAGTGAAAGGCATAAAAGCTAGAAAAGAAGAATAAGTGGTTCTTTTTCCATTTAACTCTAAACAAAAGGCGCAGTGTCTCCTTATAATGAGGTCACCATCTAAAACAAGACAGGGCTTCGCGACTATAATGGACACTTGTATCTTTAGGTTATTGTGTTACCGCGAATGTAATGGAAACCAATGCATTGAGAAAGTGACACTGACAACATTCAATATAAAATGATACAATACGATAAACAAGAAGTCTTCGAAGATATAATGACATGCACAAAAAGAACAACAAATTGTGAAAGAATCCATTAATTTAATTATACATGACATATTGACATGATGAGAACATCGCTGAAAACTGAGCCAGAGTCTCAATTTCACATACAGAAAATATTCACTCTTATCTTAATCTTCCTTTCTCTTTCATGGTGTTTCGGGGATAGCTTTTAATTCATAGTAATTCCAAAATTCATTACCCTTGGTTCCATTGTAAACCACTAGAGCTGCATAGTATTCTGTATGTGTAACATAATATAAGCTCTCTGTATTAGTTCACCCTTCCAATGGGATTTCACAAAACATTTAAAGATTGTATTAGTGTCTCATGATGACTTACATCATGTCTTACCTGATTCTCACTATTCTTTTGGGACAATATTGAATTTTGTATCCGAGAAAATTCATTATTTACAGAGAAAGTGCAGTTATGTTTTCTCTACCATATAAAGGCCAGAACAGTCAAGACATTCATAAATTCTGGATAAGCCCGTCGGTTAACACTTCAAAGGAGAATTTTGTTTATCGCCTTCTCTTTTTATTTATTCAGCTAATTAGCACAAAGCACGACTTGTTTTCTACCTATAGTTGAATTGTGCATTATGAAAAAAAAAGCAAAAAATTAATTTACTTTCCATATTTTTGTATAAAACGTTAAAAACATATTTTAGTACAAAAAGTTAAACAAAGTAATCTAGAACATTTTTTTTAAAAATGTTGAAAAATCACTATAGAGATTTATTTTTATAGAATTGTATTATTTTTTTAATAGTTTGACTATTTTAAAAGAAAAAGACCAAAATATATTGTGATTAAATTAGCACATTGTTATGCAGCCTCTCTGTTGGCCAACAGTGATGGCAGCAGAGCATGGTTAATAGCAGCACTGAAAGCACCACTCCAGCTTTTTTTCAGTGCTGGATTGATGCTTTAAAGCTAAGTCCCCTGTCTCTTGTCTTATCCTAACCTTCTTGGCGCTGCTCCGGTCCCACAATGGGACCTTCTTGTTTGGTCAAAGAATATGTATGAAAAACATAACAGTTTGGTCACTAAGGGACCAAATTAGTAACATAATTAACTTTTTTTTATCCAAATAGTGAATTTTTCAAATAACCTTCACCCCCTTCTCTATCATCCCTCTCTAACAAATCAAATTAAAAGAATAGTGGTGACTGCACCATTCTTAGTTCCTGCTGCCACCTCTCGTGGCCTGTCCAGGCTGCACAGGCCTCCTAAGAATGCTGTTAGGATATGCACATTTTCTTAAATAACCAGTACGCTCTATCTCGGAAGTACCTCCCAGCCTAAGGCTTAGGGATATCAGGTATTTAAAGCACCCTCCCCTTAAGGAAGGTGCCTGGGCAATTTGGTCTATACATTGCTAGTGGTCAAGTCCCTAAGTTCTGGTGCTCTTTAGTGCTGTGTTCCATATTGCTAATTGTGTTCCAGTGCCTGACAAATCCGCTGCTGCTGCATTGTACCCTATCATTTAAGTCTGCTATTCTGGCTGCTGCGGCATCATACCTATTGGCTACATCTGCTATACTAGGCGCTGCTTCATCCTACCCTATTTGCCAAATCTGCTATACTGGCCACTTCTACATCATACCCTAATGACCAAGTCTGCTATACTGAATGCTGCTGCATTAAGCCCTATTGGCCAAGCTTGCCACATCATCAATCGTCCCGGCTGCAGCTGCCTCATAAGAGACTGTCCCTGTCAATTACCCCTGGGGTCAGTTGTCACAGCACCAGTCTCTCTAAGTGGCAAATAGTTTCTATCTGCAGTGTAATACCCTCACCATTAAATGCACTTGTGGAAACCTGGTGTGAAACCATAGTCAAGCCCCTTTAGGTTTTCCTGTGTGCTGCGGCCAATTGGGTCCACTCCCTGTTCATACCCGTGAGCATTACAGTTTGCCAAGGTCAGGGATACTGATGGCTCAAGTGCTGTCCTGCTTACTTATCTAAAGCAAGAGGTGGTTACACAGCAAGAACAATAGGACTGGATTCTAACTTATCTATAGTCACTGCATACCCATTTTCAAGCCTTGTTTCTGTCTACTGCGGTACCGGCTGTGGCTTTAGTCATGCAGCAATTCTGGCTCCAAGCTCCAGTCTTCGTCTGTCGTCTCCTCAATGGTTTGACGGCGATTCCCAATTATGCAGAGGCTTCATAAACCAGTGCTCCTTGCACTTCAAAATGATCCAATCATCCTAAACCTGTTGACCTGGAGATGTTCTGCAAGGTGTTCAATGAGCTGGGTCAAATCTCCTCGGCAGCACCCTCGCGCCTTAGACACTGATAAAAGAGTCTCACCATAGGCGAGTATGCTGTCCATTTCTGCACCCTGTCCATGGAACTGGGCTGGAATACCAAAGCACAGGTGGCTATATTTTGGGAAGGATTGTATGGTAGGATTAAGGAAGAGCTGGCTTTTCAAGATGTGCCATCTTCTCTGAACAACATGATACAATTGCATCCTGCGAACTCAGTCATGAGGCCTGTCATACCAGAGAGGGGTGTGTGATGCCCTGGCCTATCAGGTCGGCACAGGACATTGTGCAATCTTCCCTTCTGCATGGTACCCATCTCCTCTTTGGTTATGGGTCCCTGGCCTTTGGTGTTGCTAAGAATGAGCCAGTTAAAAATCCTAGAAACACTCTGCACCACACCCACCAGACACACCAATGGGTAGCCTGAAGGGAATAGGGCCGCCCACTGGTTTGGGAGGGTCAGGAGTGTCAGGAGTAGGGAGTCGTGTGGTGACTCTCGTGAGGAGAGGTCACAAGTAGTTGGAGGAAATTAGGAGCTCGGCTCCTCAGTTACTATGTGGCAGGCCTTGGTCTGGGCCTGGTAAGAGCTGGAACCCTGATTGCAGGGGATCGTGTCAAGGGGCACGGAACTGCCAAGGAGGGCAGCTGGTGACCTTGAGCCATCTCCGGGCGGGGGCCAGGGCACAGTGGGGTACGTGGACCCTAAGCCAGGAAGTAGCTTCAAGAGTCCTGGTAATTTACCCAACGAGGGCGAAGACTTCATGATTCATCCTCCACCCGCTCCAAAATCGGGGTACTAGCACAACGAGGGGGATAGGACTTTCGCAATACACAGTCCAGAAAATCCCAAGCGTGAACCCTGAGAGCAAGCTCACTCCGTTAGCCATACAGGTGAGTGGGACCCGACTAGTTTCACACTACAGGGGCCAACCAATAAAGACAGTGCCAAGGAAAAGGTCACAGGCTAACAAGCAACACCATCAGGCATGGGATCCCAGTGTGCTCCCTCCCTGCTACAGAGGTGCTAAGAATCCTGGTTTACAAGTTGTCGGTGTCAGCGTTATTGGACTGAGTGAGTACGCAGTGACCCTTTCCTCCCCAACGGAGCTCCCCTCTCACCGTCACCAAGCCACGGGGCACTCTCCCCCTTCCCACGGAGGGGTTAAACACCTAGCTGCCATACTATCGCCACCGGGCGCTTTCTGCAGCAGCGGTGGTACAACACCTTACTACACACCGTGGGTGGTGTCACAAACTCTAACAACAAACCCCTTGTAAATACCCCCCTTTTATTTCGGGTGTCCGCGTGGCCCCTCCCGGGTCTGGAGACCCCATCAAGCCACCGTGGATCCGGATTCGAGCAGCAGCCCAGCTGCTGGCGCTAGGGCGGTACAGGTGCTTCTTTTGTGGAAGTCCTATGCACCTTATCCGCTTCTGTGCAAAGAAGCCGTCAAACTGATCAGCCTAGGGTCAGTAGGAGAGGCTACTCTAGGTGAGCTCAAGTCCTCTCCATCCCTATATATGAACTTGTCCATAACTAGTGGCGAAACCCAATTCACCGAATCTGTCCTACTGGACTCTGCTTCTGCCGGGAATTTCATACAGCATGCCATAGTGGATCGCTATCGAATTTCTGTCCATCTGCTTCAAACTTCCATTGTTGTGTTGTCCGTGGATAGAAGGCCTCGTTTTGAGGCTCTCCAGTTAGTCACCAAGCAAGTTAACCCTCAGGTGGTAATGCTGCACACAGAAACCCCTTCCATATACTACCAAGAGTGTTGCAACCACTGTTATTGGGCCTGCCATGGCTTCGGAAGCACAAAATGGTTTTGGACTGAAGATTCGGAGATGTGCTCTGGGGGGTGACTCCTGCCATGAAAGCTGTCTCATCTCTGTGAAAACTGCTCAGCCACCTATGAAACCTTCTAATCTTCCGAGTCTGCTTTCTACCTACTGGGCCTACGCATACGTCTTTGACAAAAAGGAGGCCGTAACACTGCTACTACATAGGCTATATGACTGCCCTATTGACCCTTTTCCTCGTTGCACTCCTCCCCGTGCCCATATCTACCCTTCATGCTGAGACCCAAGTCATGTCCGAATACATTAAGGAGAACCTGGCAAATGGATTCATCTAAAAGTTCTCCTCACCGGCCAGTGCTGGATTCTTCTTTGTGAAGAAAAAGGAAAATTCTCTTTAGCTATTGAGTATAGTATTGATATAGGGGCCTCAACCAAATCATGGTCAAGAATGAATACCCATTGCTGCTTATAATTATTCAACTGTCTCCAAGGTTTCGGAATCTTCTCCAAACTCAACTTCTGTGGTGTGTACAACCTCGTTCATATACAGTCGGGTGATGAATCGAAGACAGCCTTTCATACCCTATATGGCCACTATGAGTATCATGTAATGCAATTATTATTCAGAAGTGCTCTGGCAATCTTCCAAAAATTCAGCAAGGATAGATTCCAAGATCTCTACTACTCATGTGTGGTGGTGTACCTAGACGACATGCAACAAAGCTGAAGAAAAAAGACATGAACTGCACATCCAAAAATCCTAAGTTGATTTAATGCCACTAGATAAAAAGTTATATACCTGAACATGAGGTTCTTGGTTTAACATTCTGATCACACCATATGAAGCCCACTGCCATGTCACAGTGAACCTCTAAATGTGTCCCTAACTTTTCGGAAGCCTTAAAGGTGTGGTGCCGCGTGCCAACAACCACCACAGCTACAGTGCACCAGCAAGACAGGTAAGCTGGTGCCTCACAATAACCCCATGACTCCAAGCCACACCACCCCACTGACATAAAACCACCACAAAAATGGCCACATAGCACAAACACCATGTGAGTGGAGCTGGCCAACACATCTTCCACAGGCTTCCAGTATGTGAACTGAAAGAAAAAAAGACAGAACGCCTCTTGCAGTCTCCTGCAAATTAAAAATGTCTGTGCCCAAGGAGAATATTATTGCCCCTTTTCTCCTTAAGAGATTCTTGGAAAAGAGGAGGCATAAGGGGCCAACTCACCTTCCACAGGCTCCCAGTGTGTGAACTGAGGGCAAAAAAGGCAGAACCCCTCTTGCAGTCTCCTACAAATTAAAAATGCCTGTGCCCAAGGATAATATTAATGCCCCTTTTCTCCTTAAGAGATTCCTGGAAAAGAGGAGGCTTAAGGGTCGGTACTGTAATGTCCTTACTGGCATCCCTGCACTGACCTGCTCCACTCCCCCGGTGGGAACACTGGCACAATTTACCTCCCGGTGGTAGCTGCCCCATCCTCGTTCCTGCCACGACCTCCCTGGGCCTGAGCACACTGCACAGACCTCCTGGGAGTGCTTTTATGGGTATGGGTGAGAGGTATCAGGAATTTAAGACACCCTCCTATTAAGGGAAGTTCCTGGGAAATGTGGTCTATATGTTGCTAGTTGCTCGGTCCCTAAGTGCTGCTGCTGTTTAGTGTTGTGTTCCATATTGCTAATACCTGTCTGTGTTCCAGTACCTGATGAATCTGCTGCTGCTGCATATACTCTGTCGTTCAAGTCTGCTATACCGGCTGCTGCTACATCATACTCTATTAGCTAAGTCTACTATACCAGCAGCTGCTGTGTCGTAATATATTGGCCAAGTCTGCTATACCAGACACTGCTACATCATATCTTATCGGTTGAGCCAGCTGCATCAGCCATCTCGGCTACACATGCCTCATCAGAGACTGTCTATATCCATACCCCTGGGGTCAGTTGTCACAGGACCAGTGCCCTTGAATGACACCTGATTTCTGTCTGCAGTCCAACGCCATCACCATTAGAGGGTCTGATGAAAACCTGATGTGACAACATAGTCAAGCCCTTTTGAGTTTTCTGTGTGCTGTGGCCCAGTGGATATGTGGCGCCTTGGCCTAGCCAGGTCGTCACAAATAACATCCAAACACCCCTACACCCCCATTAGACAGGGACACCAGCCAAACAATCAAAAATCCTTGTTGCCTCCCTCCAGTGTCTGATGTCCACACCAGGTGGGGCAGAGCCAAGCGGTTGGCCCCACCGACCGAGGAGTTCACAGGCCTGGAGGCGGGAAAAGTGACAAAACAGTTCAGGAGTTTGAAGTGAGAGGAGCAAGCACTTGGGTGTCTGGGTTTGTGGCCCAGGCATTGACAGCAAGGTTGGCAGATGGTGGTGGCCGTCTGCAGGAGTGGTGGAGCAACGCGGAACCGTAGGACCGGGGACGGGCGACGGCTTGCCGGTACCGACCGGGGAGCGAAGTGAAGCCAGCACACACAGGCAGGGCCTTCGGACCCCGACCAGGCTTGGAGCCGCCGACAATAGTCAGATCCGAATGTGACTGGAACCCCAGGGGTTTCACAACAGCAAAAGTCCCGATTGAAGGCAACAGCCCACACCGTGAGGGTATACAGCTACCGCCTAAAGCTAGAGACCCAAGCGCCAGCGTCTGCGGGCAAACGGGCTCCTCCGGTACCCATACACCAGGGAGCGGACTACCGTTGGGAATCCATAGTAGTCAGAAAGAGAACATCAAGGTGCAGGGAAAGACAGCCGCCATCACCTGTCCGGGGAGAAGCTCTGCAGCTGGCTGCAGGACCCGTCCATCCAGTCGTTTGGTTTACCGAGGACTTTGTACCTTTCTTGCTGAGTGAGTACACCCGTGCCATCCGGCACCGCGCCGTGCTGTCCCTGCAACCCTGCACCTCACCGACCCTGCCTCCCTGTCACAACATCACCGGGCCCCAGAACCACCGACCCCTATCCACGGAGGGCGAAAACAACATCCCAGCTGCTCCCTACCATCGCTCCCGTCACCAGCAGCGGTGGTGCCTATCTTCACCACGACCCGTGGGTGGCGTCACGGACTAAATTCCCCAAAACAACCACCCCTTTCACTCACAGGCGAGGAGCGCCGCTCGAGTCCCTGGATCCGGCCCACTGCTCGAGCCACCGAGCAGCCATCGCAGCAGCGCCGGACCCGAGCGTTAGCGAGAGCGCAGCAGCGGCGGCATCGTCCCCACCCGCGACAGATACACTCCCTGTTTGTACCCATTATCATTACCAGAAGCCCAAGGGCATCATCTTCACTTCTTCCCATGATGTAATATACACTATATGAAAACTCAGGTGCCTGTTTGATTATACAGCTCTACTATTCCAAGCTCCTTAAAAATATATTGGGATTTCTCTATAGGAAATAAGGCACAGTAGCCCAAATTCATCAAGATCAGCATTTTTTCACAGTCTTGATGAGGAGGAAGGCTAAGTGAGATGCATCTTGCTCTGCTATACCAAGATCGGTCGGCCAAGGTTCCAAGGTATTGTCTATACACTAGGTTGTCTAAATAAGACCAAGGAACCTGTTGACTTCATTCATGGTTTTTTGATCTAAGGTGCCTATTTTCACATCCAGCTTCACTGTTCCCTGTGATTCACTGTTCCTTGCTAATAGTAGGACACCTGGAGATTATCTTTAAATACCTGGTCATCTTCTAGAGACAGCCCCTAGGCCTAGACACTGAGGTTTTTGGAGCAACATTCATGCTAGGTCACTCATATCTTGGCACACTAGTGATTCGTGGCAAAATATATCATAGGCTTTTCAGTTATTTTTCAATTTAATGCATGCAGAATATTTTTTTAGGCAATTACCTGAATTTATTCCAGGTGCCACTGAGCACACAGGAGTTTTAAAACGAGACTAATGAATAATTACTCTGGGAAACTCTTTAATCCCTTTAATGTAAATTCTTGGTTTTATGCATGGCATCTATTCTGCTCTGTAAATAACACATCTATCTGTAGAAAACTACATATATGCACCTGCCTACAAAATATGTGAATTGGGTTACCTAATCATATTACAGAACGCTTACCATATGTTTACATCTAAATAAAACACCATTCCATGGACTTATTTATAAATCTCTGCAGTTTTGCAGATGTCCAATAATCTTCCTGACTATTGAGCATTAATTAATGGCCTCCTCCAATTCCCTGGAAAACAATGTGTTTGGAGACTGCTAATTAACAACCATGATGGCAGATTGCAATACTATCTACATTACCTTCACCTGGGACGGTTGAGAGGCCAGGTCTTGTAGAGTTACTAGCATTCGATTCCAGAAGGATAAATAATGCACAACGTGCTGCCATACAAACATGAAACAATAACCTGCTAATATGATATCACTGTTGCCTCTTAAGAGGGCAGGCTTAAGCCTGCTTTACATGGGATGACCGATCGTGCGATTTCACGATCGATCGTACCCGCCCCCATCATTTGTGCGTCACGGGCAATTGTTTGCTCGTGGCGCACAAAGTCGTAAACCCCCATCACACGTACTTACCTCCCATGCGACGTCGCTGAGGGCGGCGAACATCCACTTCCTGAAGTGTGAAGGACGTCCGGTGTCACAGCGACGTCACACGGCAGGCGGCCAATAGAGGCGGAGGGGCGGAGATGAGCGTGATGTAAACATCCCGCCCACCTCCTTCCTTCCGCATAGCCGGCGGGTGCCGCGGAGTGGAGGTAAGCTGCTGTTCATCGTTCCCGGGGTGTCACACCGAGCGGCGTGTGCTACCCCAGGAACGATGAGCAACCGGTGCCATTTTAATTAAACGAGATTATGAAACCGAGTACATGACTCACGATTTGTGAGTGATACTGCGTCGCTCGGAGGTGTCACACAGCCCGACGTCGCAAGCGATGCCGGATGTGCGTCACAAAAAACGTGACCCCGACGATCTATCACACGATAGATCGTCTCGAGCACCCTTTAGACATTCATTATAGCGTGACATGCCAGTGTAAGGAGACTTATAGGTCATGCAATGCTCTGCTACATTGAAACAATGAAGAAAAACAAAAAGCCAGCACTAAATGTGTACTTGAGCACTAAAAATTCCAAACTGTACTTATAAAAATTTGAGATTTTTACCAGTGATGAGCGAGCATGCTTGTCACTACTCGGTACTCGCACGAGTATCGCTGTACTCGGGCTGTTCGGCGGGGACCGAGTAATCTCGCGATACTCGTGCTTTACTCGTGGTCTTCATTTCTGCATGTTGGCGCTCTTTTGAGAGCCAGCCCTCATGCAGGGATTGGCTGGCAGACCACTGCAATGCCACAGCCCTGTTAGTTGTGGAATTGCAGTGATTGGCCGGCCTGCACAGCGTCACCGAGCCTTTATATCGGCCGGCGCGCTGTGCTCTGCTCACAGCTATTCTGACAGTCAGTGTAGGGAGAGTGTCGCTGATTCAGGGAAAGCTTTGCGGCCCTTTATAGCTTTTTCAGTTGCAGGGCTGCAAACAGTGTGACCAAAAGTCCTTCTGAGGACTATTCTAGTTGTATACAGGCAGGCAGGGTATAGCCAGGTCGGCGTACAGTAGCAGAGTCCTTCTCAGGACTATTGTTGCTATATACAGGCAGGGTATAGCCAGGTCTGAATACAGGCTAGTGACCAAAAGAGTCCTTGTCAGGACTATTGTACCAGTATACAGGCAGGCAGGCAGGCAGGGTAGTGGTGACCGTATACCAGCCTTCATATCTGGGGCTGGTGTACACAGTGTAAAACAGTCCAGATAGTGTCTGACTTGTCTGTAATTGTCGCTCCCCAAAAAAACCTGTTAGGTTATTATTGCGTCCGTGCTTGGTTTTTAAAACCGCACGTGTGTGCCTGTTGGTGGCAGCGTACAGGTGCACTTGTGTGCAATTTCCACACACTTTGATATAACGCACAAGTAGTGAATATACACGTCAGCAGTGCACAGCATTGCAAAATGCGCAAGGGCATTGGCAAGGAACAAGGAAGTGGACGTGATGGTGGTGCAGGCAGAGGCCGAGGTCGTGGGCAAGCTCTAATTTCGCCACAACAAAGGGCCACATCTAGTCGCTCGCACGTCCTGTCCCAAATTCTTGGGGACCGCAGCAGTACACCGCTCTTGAACCAAGACCAGTGTCAACAGGTTGTTAGTTGGATAGCGGATAATGCTTCCAGTCAGATTGGCACCACCACAAACACTCTGTCTTCCACACGGTCAAGTGTCAGTAGCCGTGATACTGCACCGCACATTTCTGAACCTGATCCTCCTTCCTACCACCAGGCTGAGTACACGTCCTCCTCGGACATTAATGATCCCACACTTGGACACTCGGAAGAGCTGTTCACGTTTCCATTCCCACATTCTGGCCTCTCGCCAGCTCATATTGAAGTGGGTCATGAGGAGATCGTCTGTACAGATGGCCAAATATTTGAGCAGCCACGTTCTCACGAAGTTGGCAACGTGTCTCAACAAGTGGTGGACGATGATGAGACACAATTGTCAGCAAGTCAGGAGGAGGAGCAGGGTGCGGAAGAGGAAGACGACGTGGTGGATGATCCAGTAACTGACCCAACCTGGCAGGAGGATATGCAGAGCGAGGACAGCAGTGCACAGGGGGAGGGAGGCGTAGCATCACAACAGGCAGTAAGAAGCAGGGTGGTGGCCCCAGGCAGAAGTCAGGCAACCGTTCCCCGGAACAACACGACGACACAAGGTGCCTGTACAAATGTTAGGTCTTCACGAGTCTGACAGTTTTTTAAGTTGGATCCAGATGATTCAAAAAAGGCCATTTGCAACACCTGCCGTGCCAGCATCAGCAGGGGTACCAAAACTAGCAGCCTGACCACCACCAGCATGATCAGGCACATGTCAGCCAAGCACCCGACTTTGTGGGAAGTACAACAGAGTCGAGGAGCAGTGCTTGCTGATGTCACTGCTACGTCTTCGCTGGTTGTGCATGCGAGCCAATCCTCTGTCCATGCTGCCTGCGAACAAGCCTCCTCCACTCCTGCACCTGCAGTTGCCTACGCAGAAAGAACACCATCATCAAGCACGTCCTTGTCCCAGCGCAGCGTTCAGTTATCCATTCAGCAAACCTTTGAACGCAGGCGCAAATACACTGCCAACACCCCACATGCCACAGTTCTAAATGCTAACATTTCGCGACTGCTTGCGCTGGAAATGTTGCCTTTTAGGCTGGTGGAGACAGAAGCATTCCGTGACCTGATGGCGGCAGCTGTCCCACGTTACTCGGTCCCCAGCCGCCACTATTTCTCCCGGTGTGCCGTCCCCGCGTTGCATAACCACGTGTCACAAAACATCACACGTGCCCTGAACAACGCTGTTTCACCCAAGGTCCACCTAACCACAGACACGTGGACAAGTGCTTGTGGGCAAGGCCGCTACATCTCGTTGACGGCACACTGGGTTAATATTGTGGAAGCTGGGACCCAGTCTGAGCGAGGGACGGAACACGTCCTTCCCACACCAAGGTTTGCAGGCCCTACCTCAGTCAGTGTTTCACCCACACTCTACAGCTCCGGAATGTCATGCTCTTCAGCCTCCTCCTCCTCCTGCGCATCCTCATCCACTGTGCCCTCCACACCAGTCACAAGCTGGAAGCACTGCAGCACTGCCTCGGCGAAGCGGCAACAGGCTGTGCTGAAGCTAATCTGCATAGGTGACAAACCCCACAATGCAGAAGAGCTGTGGACAGCTCTGAAACAGCAGGCAGATCACTGGCTCACACCTCTGAACCTAAAGCCAGGAAAGGTCGTTTGTGACAATGGCCGGAACCTGGTGGCGGCTTTGAGGCGAGGCCAGCTGACACATGTTCCATGCGTGGCCCATGTGCTCAACCTCGTGGTTCAGCGGTTTATAAAGTCATACCCAGAGCTGTCTGATCTGCTGGTAAAAGTTCGCCGCCTGTCTGCACATTTTCGAAAGTCACCTACTGCTTCAGCCGGCCTTGCCGGCTTTCAGCGCCGTTTGCATCTTCCGGCTCACAGACTGGTGTGTGATGTCCCCACGCGTTGGAATTCAACTCTGCACATGTTGGTCAGGATATGTGAGCAGAAGAGGGCAGTTGTTGAGTACCTGCATCACCTAAGCCGTCGGGAAATGGGTCAAACTCCACACATAACACCTGAGGAGTGGAGATGGATGTCAGACCTATGTACCATCCTCCAAAACTTTGAGGACTCCACCAAGATGGTGAGTGGTGATGACGCCATTATTAGCGTCACCATACCGCTACTCTGCCTTCTAAAACGGTCTCTGCTGAAAAACAAACATGATGCATTGCAGGCGGAGCGCGATGAGTTGCAGCAAGAAACAGTAGTGGGTGTGGGTGATAACACACAGCCCAGCCTCGTCTCATCACAACGTGCAGTGGAGGACTATGACGAGGAGGAGGATGAAGACATGGAGCAACTCTCCGGCCAAATTAAGGATATGACATGCACACCAGTCATATCCTCGGTTCAGCGTGGCTGGCCAGAGGACAGGGTAGATGAGGAGGAGGAGGAGGAGGAGGAGGAGGAGGACAGCATGTTCAGTCATCTTGTTGGTCAGGCTACTGAAGTCCTGGCTGTTAAGAGTCTGGCGCACATGGCTGACTTTATGGTAAGCTGCCTGTCTCGTGACCCTCGCGTTAAGAACATCTTGGCCGACAATCATTACTGGTTGGTAACACTGTTAGACCCACGCTACAAGGAGAACTTTTTGTCTCTTATTCCCGTGGAGGAGAGGTCAACCAAAATGCAGCAGTTTCGGAAGGCCATACTCACGGAAGTAGGCAAAGCATTCCCCTCACAAAATGCTAGCGGCATAGGTCAGGAATCAGTGGACAACCGAGGCGTACAGCCGAGAGAGGCACAAGTCCAATCCGCCAGAGGTAGGGGAACAGTCTTTAAGATGTGGGACAGTTTTCTCAGCCCCTCACGTACCACAGCCCCTGAGGTGCGGGGTAGTGCCACAAGAAATCCTAAGTTTGCCCAGATGCTGAAGGAGTACCTTGCAGATCGAACAACTGTACTCCGACATTCCTCTGTGCCTTACAATTATTGGGTATCCAAGCTGGACACGTGGCATGAATTGGCTCTCTACGCCTTGGAAGTCCTGGCCTGCCCTGCTGCTAGCGTTTTGTCAGAGCGTGTTTTTAGTGCCGCAGGTGGAATCATTACAGATAAACGCACCCGCCTGTCAACTGAAAATGCTGACAGGCTGACTCTGATAAAGATGAACAAGGGTTGGATTGGGCCAGACTTCACCACACCACCAGCAAATGAGAGCGGAATTTAAAGTTTGCCATGTACCTCCACTCACCCATGGGTACACTTCTCGACTTTGGATAATCGCTGGACTGCTCCTCCTTCTCCTCATGCGCCATCATGATGACCGTTACAATAGTTAGGCCTTTGTTTCAGGTATACCCCCAGTGGTAAATTTTTTCGCCCATTCTTTGCAGAATGGACATTACAACGACAGGAGACCCGCTCCTTTGCAATGGGAACAATGTTTTGAGGCCCTCATGCACGTCTCTACCCAGGGACAACGTGGAGCCTCCCAATTTTTGGCTGCCCTGCCTAAGGGCTATACTGAAATACACCCACTTCCTTAAAATGGACACTTAAAGTTTTGAGGCCCTCATGCACGTCTCTACCCAGGGACAACGTGGAGCCTCCCAATTTTTGGCTGCCCTGCCTAAGGGCTATACTGAAATACACCCACTTCCTTAAAATGGACACTTAATGTTTTGAGGCCCTCATGCACGTCTCTACCCAGGGACAACGTGGAGCCTCCCAATTTTTGGCTGCCCTGGCAAAGGGCTCTACTGAAATAGACCCACTTCCTTACAATGGGCACTTCAGGTTTACAGGCCATCATGCACGTCTCTATCCAGGGACAATGTGGAGCCTCCCAATTTTTGGCTGCCCTGGCAAAGGGCTATACTGAAATAGACCCACTTCCTTACAATGGGCACTTCAGGTTTACAGGCCATCATGCACGTCTCTATCCATGGACAATGTGGAGCCTCCCAATTTTTGGCTGCCCTGGCAAAGGGCTATACTGAAATAGACCCACTTCCTTACAATGGGCACTTCAGGTTTACAGGCCATCATGCACGTCTCTATCCAGGGACAATGTGGAGCCTCCCAATTTTTGGCTGCCCTGGCAAAGGGCTATACTGAAATAGACCCACTTCCTTACAATGGGCACTTCAGGTTTACAGGCCATCATGCACGTCTGTATGCAGGGGCATTGGTGAACCTCACAATTTTGGACTGCCCTGGCAAAGGAAAATACTACAAAGACTCACTTCCTCTAAATGGGCACATTAGACTCAAGAGGCCTTCATGTACGTCTCTTCTCAGGGACATCGGAGTGCCACACAATGTTTTCACGTAAAATCTTTCATGTATTAATCTCAAAAAGTAACATACACCAGCTCTATCTCACTATTGGGTATGTGCCCTTAACATTTCCGCCATGAAAAATCATTTTGGGGTCATTTTGGAAGGTTTTCTGGTGAGTCCGTAAAAATGGCGTAAAACGCGGACAAAATTGTTCACAGCTGTGACTTTTGAGTGATAAATGCTTCAAGGGGTCTTCCCCATGCTGTTGCCATGTCATTTGAGCACTCTTCTGAGACTTTTGTGACATTTTTAGGGTTTCTCCATGCTGCCGGGGGGTCATTTCACAAAAATACTCGGGTCTCCCATAGGATAACATTGGGCTCGTTGCTCGGGCCGAGTACACGAGTATCTTGGGAGGCTCGGCCCGAGCTTCGAGCACCCGAGCTTTTTAGTACTCGCTCATCACTAATTTTTACCAAAAAATTGCAAATTCTCGAGCTACCCCGCCATGTCACGGCAAATCTCTTTGGGGCAGTCCTACCCTAAAATATTTTTATTAAATGTGCCATACGGCCTTACATATAAAATAGTAGAACTACTCTTAGCAGCACTTACTTGATCTTTTTCAATCCCATACCCATGACTGAGCCATGGCTGTGGGTGGGACAGATCCAAGCAAATGCTGCATGAAGTAAATAGCCTGTGGACAGGGCTTGATGACTGAATGTGAACAGCCACCAACCGCCAAAATCTGCCGCTGATACGTCTCGCTGTCAGATTTTGGAAGCGAGATGTAAGGGGTTAACTGGCAGGCACGCATCACAGCTGTTAAAATCAGCTGAGATGTGCACGGATTGCCACGGACTGCCCACGGGAGCCTGCGAGGATTAACCGCACATGATCCATGACATACCCAGTGCATCATGTGTCGTGAAGATGTTAGGCAGCTTTATTCCTCTGGTCAATACCATTACAGCAATACCAGATTTATATAGTATTTTTTTAGGTTTGGCGTATATCACACTAAAAATACTTTTTTACAAAATAAATGATTTGCATCACTGAATTTTGAAGGCTATAGTGTTTTTATTTTTCTGTTGACAGTCATGTAAGGGGTCGTTTTTGCGGAGTGTTCATTGGTTCAATTCTGAGACACACAATATTTTTTTATCGCTTATTATTCAGATTTTTGTGAGGCAAAATCAAGAAGAAGCAGCAACTCAGGAATTGTGTTTATATTTTTTTTTAACGATGTTCACCGTTTTGTAAAAGTGATGACAGCTTTGTTTTTCGGGTCAGTAGAAATACAGCGATACCATGTTTATATAGTTTTTTTTTTATGTTTTGCCACTTTTACACAATAAAAACAATTTTATAGTAAAACAAATTTTTGCATTACTGTATTCTGAGAGCTAGAGCTTTTTCAATTTTCTGATGATGGAGTGGCATGTAAGCTTGTTTTTTGTTATGTTTTTTTTTTGCGGGAAAATTATGTTTTCAGCTTTAACATTTTTATTGGCTTTTTCATCACATTTTATTCCATTTTGTTTCCAGCTGTATGATAAAAAAGACAGCTTGTGCTATCCTTCATTCATTCCTCCAAGCAGTGCTTGGGTTTTTAGTCATGTAGGCGGTGCCGGAAAAGTCACTGCTCCTTGTATTGTGAGCGGCAGCCATAACCGTGCCTCTTGCAATGACTGACAGACTCCTCTAATGCTGTCAGAAGACGTGTGCCTCCTTTGTCTATGTGGCCATTGATAATAATAATGTTTTATTTCTATAGCGCCAACATATTCCGCAGCGCTTCACAATTAAGAGGGGACATGTACAGACAATAGGAGACAATACAAAATAACAAAATTAAGATACCAGGAGGAGTGAGGACCCTGCTCGTAAGCTACTGTCTATGAGGAAATAGGGGAGACACAAAAGGTGAATGGGGGGGGAGAAAAGCTTGTTATATATGGTCCAGCCATCGATTTAATAGGGTATACAAAAGCAGCTGCATTAACCCGTCGGTGAGAATTTATACAGGTACATTGATGAGACTAGGTAGCTTCCAATCCATTTGTCATTGACCCAGAACTGGAAATCCTTGTTCACAGGCCCTTATTGTGTTGAGGTTTATTTTATATATTGTGGATATAGTTGTATTTTTTTCCAGTGTTTACTACTTAAAGTATATTCATTTTCACATATAATATCAATAACTTAGTCCTATTTGTGTGACACAGTGGAGTTATCCCCTATTCGCTCCCCATTGAGTCTCCACACACAAAGTCTCTCCCCATTCCTCAGTCGCCATGTCTCTGCTCAATGATGCTTGCATTATATTACCACAAAGTGTCTCTTCTTGTTTGTCACCTGCAGCCCTCAAAACAATTACACATATCCATCAAAATAATGTATCTCTTCTGTGGTGGCAAATAGTCAGAGACAGATGGGCAGCCGTCTGCAAGAGCCCATCTTTAAAAATTAATCTCAACATCAACTCCGGTCCTCCTGGGAAGGGAGTGTGTGACATTCTGCTATATTGTGTGACATGGTACATGCTTACGTATGTGTCTTTAGATCGGCAGATGACATTTCTGCTTTTGAAGTGGTTGTGAACAAACAAAAAGACATATTTGCAGTTGGATGAATCTTTTCAAATAAAGTCAAAATGTTTTTTCCAGGAAGAATAAAAATGATTACATATTGAATAGATACAGTATGTCTATGCGTGCGGCAAATATTGAACTTGTCAGGTATAACTAAGCTCAACTTATCTCATTGATTATATATATATATATATATATATATATATATATATTTAAATACTGTATATATATGTTGTCTATGTTTCTAGTAAGGCTGCAAATAGGCATCTTGAAGATGGCTCCCAAAATTTGAACCAAAAATAAGTATAAATTATATGGTTTTGTAAAAATAAGAACATGAAGATGAATTGTCCTGGGTTTTGTTTTTCACCATGATGTCGACATGCAAAGCATTTATTTTTGAACTTCCTGGTTTCAGAGTTTGTCAGAACGCCTGCACTTCAAGATTAATTGTCCCTTTAATTTTTAGTTCATAAATAAATAGTACACATGAAAATAAGAAACTTTGTAATATATGTTATCAAACCATCAGTATCTGGTTCTTTCTCCTCCTAGGTTGACTATTTTCAAAATTCCCATTTTCAAGGTGTCTTCAGTGGAGACAGATTGTTTTTTTTCTTAGGTCTCTTTCACACATGCATGTGTAAACATGTAGGGGCCACACTCACCGTTATGGTCATACGTGAGACATCCGTGTGTCATACGTGTGATATCCGTGTTTTCATTCGTGTGACATCCGTGTGACTGGTGCCCATAAAAAAAACACATGATACTGGAATTAATGTTTTTTTAATGTGTAAAAGATGTGCAAAGCCAGAAATATTATGCATGTAGATAGATAGATAGATAGATAATATAAAATAGAGAAACATAAAGAAAGAAAATAAGAAAGAGAGAAAGAAAGAAAGAAAAAAAGAAAGAAAGAAAGAAAGAGAGAAAGAAAAAAAGAAAGAAGAAAGAAAGACTCAATAGATAGCTAGCTTGGTCAGCGGTTTTGTAGCATTTTTTGAAAAAAATGTAAAAAAATGATGTGGAGCCCCCCTTTTTTTTATATTCTGCACAGGAATAGCAGCAGCTGCAGGCTGCAACCTTCAGCTGTCTGTTGTACCTTGACTGGTTATTAAAAATAGAGGGGATCCAACTCTTATTTTTTAAATTATTTGATTTATTAAAAAAGAAAAAAAAAATGACATGGGTTCTCCCCATTTTTCTAAAACCACCCAAGGTACAGCAGACAACTGGGGGCTGATATTATTACGGTGGGAAGGGCCATGGTTATTTGACCCTTTCCAACCTAAGAATAGCAGCCCACAGCCTCCCCAGATGTGCCAATTTTGGAGCTAGACCTGGCTTTTCCTGTTGCCCTGGTGCGGTGGCAAATAGGTTAATATTTGTACCAAAACCAAAAAAGGTCTTTTTAAAAAAAAAAATGTTTTATTTTAATTCTATTTATTAGTCCTTTTATGGAGCTTGAAGCTGAGATCCTCCGATTGCTTGTGTTATACAAAACAGTGCATCAGCACTGCCCTGTATAGCACAAACAAACGATCTGCTATGAGTACCAGCCATGGACTGGCTTTCACAGGCATATCATAATGACAAGCACGGCGGTCTTCAGCAGACAACTGACATGGCAATCTATTGGCTATCTGCAATCGCGTCACTCGTATGCCGATCAGCGCAGGGACAGATGGGCCTCCCTGCCACCAAGTGTTAAATGCCACTATTAGAGATTGACAGCAGAATTTAACATGCTAAAAACCACGTGCACAATGGTACATGATCGCTAATTAAATCAGCCCAAATGTGCTGGAAATCATGCGTGTGTACGTGTGTGTGTGTGTGTGTGGACCCTCATCAAAGGCAGGGACACTACCTTTGATGTACGTCAAAGGTAGTGAAGGGATTAAGAGGGTTTCCATTATGTAAAATCAGTTGTCTCAGCTCTATGTGTGTGAATATTTTTTTTACAATGTAACTCTATAGCTAAGTGGTCCATCATGCATTTTACATGACATAATGCCTTGTCAATCATATCATCAAGATCCATCTTGCTCCTCGGTGTCACAGCAGCATATGGGTGCAGAATGACAGTGATCCTCATATGCCCAGATTTATCCAAGGTCACAAGAGGAGACAGTATCTAAAAGGATACACCCACTTCAAAGGCAGAGAGACATTACCATTGAGCAATTTTGTCACAGGCAGAAGAAAATACACAGCTAGGCAGTCACCGCTGCCAAGCATCTTGATTTAGTGTGAACAGAATACATATTTCTCTGATTTGCCAACACAGCAGCTCCCAGCGTAAATACACCGGAGGAACGAGTGTATGAATGCTAATAAGAACTGACTGCCCAGGTCACCACCTCAGGTACCAATTCACACGAAAAGGTCCTGGAGGGTTAATCAGCAAATGTAATTGTATCTCTTATTGCAGTCAATTTGTCTGATTTACGTGAGGCGGCATCTCGATGCAATGCCCCACTTAGCCAAGGAGCGGTGTGTGAAGTGATTTGCACTATGTCGGAGATATCAGACATACGGCAATGGGCATAAAATCTCCCACCTATTATAAATACAAAGTATGAGACACAAGGTCAAAAGGCTACTTATACTGATACATCTAATCATGGGTCTGGTCTTCCTAAGACCCAAGCGTACTAATGACCATGATGACAAGTAAGGAGACTGAATTACTGTAGAGGATTTGAACCTCGCTGGTGGCAGAAATGTCCTCTAAGATGACTAAATTAACCACTTTTTATTAATGAATATAACTTATGACTTTGATGACATTTCGAATCCACAGTGGAAAGAAAAGACAATGTATTTTCTGGGTTTTCTTTATGTTTTTGGAAGTTTACAGTAAGACGTTTATTAAAGTCGATACACATTGAAGTTATTCAATATAAATTTTCCTTATTAAGCTTTGGGGTTTCATTAAACTACAAAGCATAATAAACATAGAGTGGAAAAAAATAATACCTTTCTGCTCACTTGTCTTTCCACCACAGCCAGTGCCATAACTAGAGTTTGATGGGCCCAGATGTAAAATTCGGACCTGGGCCCCCTGGTCCCCACCCACTCGGGGTGCAGGATAATTAGGCTGACACTTGGCTCTTTCCCTCAGCACCCAGTTTTCCCATACTCCAATATTCTGATATAATATCTGATATTATAATGCACTCCATAGTCCTCCATATATTATAGTGCACCCTCATTGTCTTCCACATATTATAATACACTCACCATAGTTCTTCATATAGTATAATACACTCCCCATAGTCCTCCATATATTATAATACACTCCCCATAGTCCTCCATATATTATAATACACTCCCCATAGTCCTCCATATTTTATAATACACTTGCCATAGTCCTCCACATATTATAATGCACCTCCTATAGTCCTCCATATATTATAATACACTCCCCATAGTCCTCCATATAATATAATGCACCTCCTATAGTCCTCCACATATTACAGGGATCTGCAAGGAGGACCTGATGGTTATTGGGTAGCAGGACGAGTGGCTAGAAACTTATTTTTTTTTCACCCCTTTCCAGGGCCAGTTTAAATTGGCAAAATGTCAGGCAAACAACCACTATTTTTATGAAATATCATAAAGTGAATTTCAAAAAACCTTAGATCCAACAGTTTTGTAAAATTTGAGGCAAATTCGATTCACTTAAAACCGATTAACTACCTCTAATGGCTAACTAAAAAGTTGATCAGAAATAGCAAACTTTTAGACTGTCTAGTTCTCTTCCTCAGGACTTTTTCTTTATTTTTTTGTAAATTATTAAATAAATCAAACAAATTTCCTGAAATTCAGATTAGCTAGATTCAATCCCAATGGAACCCCATCAGATTGCCTTGAAAATAAAATTATCATGCTATGAGGTCCCTCAAGACTAGAGATGAGCAAACCTCTCAAGGTTCACTTTGGTCCCTATTCGTGAAATTTACCTGTGTTTGCTGAACAGTTCCATGAACACTTTGATGAACATATCTGAACCCCATTAAATTCAATGGGAGGCAATAACAAAGCCAAGGGCCATACCTTTTGGGGGCCCCAAAAGCTGCCAAAACAGCTTAAACCAATTTACAGTGGGGCCACACTGTTGTGGGACAGCCATTAACTTCTTAAACTATTAGCATAAGGAATATTGAGGTGGATGATTGACAGTTGTAAGCTTG
Organism: Anomaloglossus baeobatrachus; assembly: GCF_048569485.1. NCBI lineage: Eukaryota > Metazoa > Chordata > Amphibia > Anura > Aromobatidae > Anomaloglossus > Anomaloglossus baeobatrachus. The sequence continues at coordinate 586,914,097 of NC_134355.1, forward strand.
ATAGGCTGGGAGCCTTAATACCTCATGCAACAGCTCATATTGCTTTCCTGCTAAGCCACACTCAGGTGCAATATTAGCTTCATAGACTGTTATTGCTAGAAACATTTAAGGATAGTAAGAGAAGTAGATGAGTGAATAGTAGCTGCATGCCTGCCAGTCTGGGGAGCCGTACTGCTACAGGCAACACACAACAAGGAGACCCAACTATGAGTCCTTATCCTATTTCTCAAAATTAGGTGCAGATACCAGGAAAGTGACATCAATTGCCCCAGAGTACCCAAAGTGTTGTGGTGCAGCAGTCAGGCACGGGCCATGTACGAGACAGGTCTGGGCCAGCATTTACAACATTCAAATTAAGTTAAAATTAAGAGGTGCATGAATGACATATGTAGGCCTGGGGCTCTGAGACCCCTGCCACTACAGAAAACACACAACTTGAAGACCTAACTTGGAGTTTCCACATTTCAAAAAAAATAGGGGCAGACACCACTAAAGTGGTCTTCTGTGGTCCAGACACAAAAATTTCCATTTCATTATATAGATAGTGATTGCTACTTCTGTGGTCCAGCCAAAAATTGCCATCTCAGCAAATAAACACTGATAGTTAATGTAGTGACAGGTTACTGACAGGTGTGCGTCTAGGGTTGTGAAACAGCTGGTTAAAAGAGGGGAACGGTACATCAAACAAGTGTGGGAAATACTGAGGTCATGGTGGAAGGGGGAATAGGTGTGGTGTTCAAGGTGTAAGTGCTAATGTTACTGAAAGCTCTACTGAACAGACACTGGCTTGTCTTATCCAAAGACAACCAACAATCTCAGTTACTGGTCAGGCTACTCGGCTCTCTTTCTTTGGCAACCACTCAGCAGTAACACTTCTAGATTGGGCACAGAAAGAGCATGTGCTACAGTGGATGACAAGCACTGCATCAAGTGGCCTACCCTCTTGTTCCTCCACCTCAACATCATATTGTCACGATTCCACTTTGCAGAGCATTTTGCCTTTGGAGATGCTCTGCTGCACTTTCCTAAGTTACTGAACTAGCAGCCTTATTGACAGCATAGGATTCCATGTTGGTGCTGATCTCTCAGGTGTTTCACCTTCCTGGTAATTGCTTTGCTTCTTTACTGAACATGCTTGCCCAGAACCTTGCCTGTTGTATTCTCTGGTTCTGCAGTTGTGCTGTTGACTTGTTCTCCATTAGTTTTCTGATCTTAGTTTTATGAACCAGGACAGTTATTTGACTTCTCTCAGCCTGCTCCCTGTTCCTGTTGTGACTTCCTGCCTTCTGACCTCGGACTATTTCCTGACCACGTCTCTGTTTTCTCCCTGAACCTTACGTGCTCTTCTGGATTTCTGACCCTCGGATATGGACCTGACTATGCCTTTGCTTATTCCTTGTGCTCATACGTGTCCTCCTGTTACCAGACAAGGCTTTCCTGACTACTCTTTCGTCTATACTACCCATAAGTAGTGACTAGCATCACACACATACAGCACAGTCCTCAGAGGTGGTACCCTAATTACCCTTGTTTCCCCCTGCATCACAATTCTCCAACCACCAAACTGACTGTGGAGAACTATAGATGAAATGTAGAAAATGGCGTGCACACATATATTAAATGAGTTGCATGCACCACAGGGGTGCCAAATCCATATGAATAGTAAAAATAGTAATTGCAGCACATTCTTATAGAATGCAAAAGTGATATTTAATGGATTTATAACACACTATGTACAATTTCAACAGGCAAAGCAGGCAAACTGCGGCTTAACTGTGACGTTTCGACTCAATGTGGTCTAAATCATACAGTCGCTCTGTTGTATGTGTGTTAATGTCTTATTTTTTTTAATCAATAGGATGCCACAAGAAGAAAACTAGTTAGCAGGTAAAGAAGGTGGACTGCTGCTTGTAGTGGACCTGGGAAACTACAATGCCAATTGTGCATACAGGGACTTGGATGCAAACAAGGTGGAAACACATGTCAGCTTCTGGGGTCGCTTGCCTTGTGTACTTTATTATTTTAACACCTTCTTGTTGATCAAAAGAAGACAACAAAATTAAGACTAAACATTAGTGATGGACGGACCTGGACCGGAAATAACCCGAGCACCGACCCTGGGCCCGGAGTTCTCAGTAAACTAAGGCTAATGATCCAGGTCTGACCACCCAGATAATAATAAAAAAAATTAAAGAAAAAAAAAAATAAGAACAACACAAGGGCATTATACTTACCGGTCGTCTCCGTGCAGCTTTAACTCTGCTTTCAGGCAGCTCACTCTACTTCTGGGACTGCTCATTATCTTCAAGCATATGAATTGCTTTCCCCGTACATGGGCACGCCTAGCGTCTCTGATTGATTGCAGCCAGAAAGCACCCCCAGACTGTGTGACAACGTGTCTGACTGCAACCAATCAAAGGTGCTGTGTCTGCATCTAGACTGGTGTAAAAATAAATAAGTAAATTAAAAACTTGGCATAATTTCCCCCATATTATGATACCCAGCAGAGATAAAGCATATGGCTACAGTCTGCATCCCTCAGCTGTGTGCTTATTTTGTCTGTTTATCAAAATAAGAGATCTACATGTGGCTTTTATAAAAAATTATCTAAATATATTAATTTAAAAAATTGTGCATCTCCCCCAATTTTGATACCTAGCCATGATAAAGCCGACAGCTGGGAGTTGCTATTCTCAGGCTGGGGAGGCTCATGGTTATTGGGCCTACCAGCCTAAAAATAGCAGCCTGCAGCCACCCCGAATTGTCGCATCTATTACATTCGAAAATCCCGGAACTTTACCTCGCTCATCCCGACTGCCCTGGTGCCATGGCTATTGGGGTAATAAGTTGTTAATTACAGTTCACAGCTGCTGTAGATTAGTAATGCGAGGCATTTATGAGATCCCCCCACTACTAATCTGTTAATGAAATGAAATAAAAACAAACACAGAAAAAATCCTTTATTTGAAATAAAATGAAAAAAAAAAAACCAAAACAATACACCTTCTTTCACCTCTTTATTAACCTCAAAAACATCCAGGTCTGATGTAACCCACAAGAAGTCCCACGACAATCTCAGCTCTGCTACATCTGGCGGGACTCGATAAGTATAACAAACTCGATAAGTATAATGCGCCTTTATTCCTATTTCTTTCTTTTTCCTTTATTCTTTTCTAATTATCTGGATGGCCAGATCTGGATAGTTATCTGAGAAATCCAGGTGCACAAATACTTGGTATCCCATGCAGATCCGGACTTTTACAGTCCAAGTTCGACCATCACTTATTGGGACCAAATTTATTTAGAGCAAATCAAAATTGCTGGCCAATCTTGATCATCTCTGCCCGAAACTAATTTTGGGAAATACAGTACACTTATCTCTGTTCATAACATCTAACAGGTCTTGTTAAACCTTGTTGGACTTGTGGATAGAGATGAGCGCTATTGATTGGAAGAGATTGAAAATTTTCAAAATCGTACAATCTTTGGCGAGATCGGGTCGGGATCGGAAATCCTATCATTTGACCGAAAAGTCTGCAATGTTCGGTTTGGATCAGTACATGTTTGCGGCTTTTTCTAAAACATTAATATTACTTTTTCTACTGTAGTGGTGCTGTATGAGGAGTTGGAGGACATGTTTGATGAGGGGAGAAGGTGGACAGAGGTCAGAGGAGCTGCATTTTTTTTTTCTTAACTTTATGTGTGGATGTTCCCTGCAGCCAATCAGGGCATAGAAGACATCCACAATGTTCAGACACATGGGCTTGTGTCATTGGCTGCCTAAGTCGTATGTCCCTCTTCATATAAAATGCAGACATGCGGCGTCGGTGCCATTTTGTGGTTGTTAAGGCTTAGGCAAGGTGCTGTTAGACATAGACAGTTATGTTTGTGAGACGTTTAATCACAGGTAGTTGAGAGAGATAGGGGACATAGTTGTGTGCAACAAAACAGCATATGATAATTTAGTCATAACTAATTGTGTGCTCCAGCTCAAACCACCTATTTGTGGTTTCAAATAGGGTCAAATTAGTGCTAACGCTCCAAAGCACTAATTGTGCTTTAAAATAGCCCACAACTAGTGCTACTCAGTGTTAATGCTGCAAAGTCCTATTTGTGCTTCTAAATAGGGCCAACTTAGTGCACTATTCATACTCCACAGTGCTAGTTGTGCTTTTCAATAGGGCACAAAACCATGAATGGGAAATCCCGAGGCTGTGGTGGAAGGAGGAATAAGCGTTGTGTCAAAGTGTATGTGGAGTAGATGCTGAGGTTTCTAAAAGTACTACTGAAAAAACACTGGCTTGTCATAACCAACAAAATTAACAACTTTTGTTACTTGACAGGCTACTTTGCTCTCTTTCTTTGTCAGCCACACAGCTGTACATCTTGGAGATGAGGGCAATAATGAGCAAGTGGTCCAGTATCTATCAAGTATTTTATCAAATGGCTTCTCATAACTCAAACCATCATAACATCTATGCCTACACCTCTCTCTCAGTCCACCAGTTTGCCCTGATCACCCTACTCAACCCTCATTCAGCATAGCAGCCAGTCCCTGGGTCCTGCAGTTGTGGTCACATAAAAGATAATTTCCTCCTACACATGCCAAAGCTAAGAGGGTGAACTTAACCATATCTAAACTGTTGGCTACGGAAATGTTGCCTTTCAACCTGGTGGATACAGATGGTTTCCAAAACCTGATGACAGTGGCAGTTGTGACGCACTGACCAGCCAGGTAGTCACAAATAGGGCCCTGCATTACACCCTTCCCTCACAGGTTACACACAGCCAACCCTTAAAACCCTAGTCACCCCCCCTCAGGGCTTGATAGACACACCAGGGGGCGGAACCAGGCGGTTGGAAGATGCCCACCCAGGAGTTTTAGATAGCCCGGGGCGGGAAAGTAGCCAGATAAGTTTGAGAATTCAAGTTGGAAAGGAGTGTGGGCTGGAGCTGTGTGCAGCTCCAGCAGAGGCGAATACCCAAATTGAACAGGTACCAGGGTAGGAGCCCTGGTGCTTTTGGCTAGGAGGCAGACGGCGGTCTCCGTCTGCAGGAGCCGGGAAGACGGCTCGGTTGAACCGAGGTGGACCGGGACAGGGTAGTGGCCCGCTGGAACAAACCCGGGGAACCGACTCGGAAACTGGAGCACAAAGGGGGGTACTCAGACCCTGAAGCTAGGCCCAGAAGCTACTGGACTTAGTTAATTAACTGATTTCGGCCAGGACTAGAGGTCCTGTCCCATCCAAAGTCCCTAATAAAAAACAACAGCCCACCGAGGGGGATAAAAGGCCACCGCCACGGCTCAGAGATCCCACGGGCCAAAGTCTGCGGGCAAAGTCGGCGGAAGGCGAATCCGAACGCAGCCGGCTGCGAGCCCCAACCACCATCACCTTGATTTACCAGAGACTCGTGTGTTTACTAATAGTGAGTACATCAGCACCCTGCGGTCGCCCATCTTCCTGCACCGCCAAACCCCCAACGGGTCCCGGGGCCACCATCCCTGCCCACAGAGGGGTTAACAACTTGCTGCACAACATCTCCCCCCGGGTGCCCCGTAACTGCAGCGGTGGTGTCCAATATCACCACACACCGTGGGTGGCGTCACCAACTCCGTACGGCTCAGCCCGTACATCTACGTCCTACATCCACCACCCCATCACTCCCCTCTTACATTTGAAGTGACCATGAGGCCCCCGGGTCCGGAGACCCTCAAGCCACCCACAGAAGGGCTGAATCCGAGCAGCTCGGCTGCTGAGAGCGGGGCAGTACACCTCAAATTTCTGGCACTGTGAACAGGATACTTACCCATCTACTTACCTGGTGGAAGTGCGCCTTGTATTGAAGTCAGCGGTGATCCGTTGAAAAATTTCCAGAAAACATCATCTTGCCGCCATCTTTTGGCACAAAAATTCCCGCCCAAGCTCTCCTTCCCCGAGAAAGGGCGGAAAACTGAAGCTCAACCCCCTGTAAACATGGCCGAAAAGCAAAGCCGGAAGTCGCAAAATGAAACTTACCGACCTGAAAGAGGAGTGCCAAGAAAAGACCAAGGGGGAGAAGCGGGAAGAGCTGATGTAACCGTGGCTGATAAGTGCAGGGATGCCAGGACTCTGCAGACACACGTTCCTGGATTGAGCGGCAAGATGTGCCAGAAGTTCCAGGCCAAGATCCCCTCCATGTTGGCAGAGTGGACGTCGGAGATGAAGGGCCTGGTCGCAACCGTTCGGGCATGCGAAGTGGAGGTGGTCTCAGAGGAGCACGTAAAGAATGATCCACGCCCCTATGTTCCCCAGGAACTGGCCTGCCAGGCTGAGGGGCCCGACCTGCTGCCATCCACCACGCTACCTCCCTCACTGCCCATGCCCACGACCATTGCCCCGACCGAACCCCTTAACCCCTGTCACCGGTAGCAGAGCCCGCAGCGTCTGTGGGAAGGAGCCCAGACCTGGGACCCCCAGGCCTTACCTTTGTCACCATCCTGGCACCCGTCTCAGCTTCCATCCCGGCCGCACCGCTGATGGCATCTCGCCCGGCCCCAAGCATGGTCGCAACAGAGATGACGACAGCTCTGGCAGTCCGCCCGGCCGCAATGGAGGCGATCCTCGCCCAGAGGTTGACCGCAGAAATGACGCTAGTCACTCCCAAGTACCCAGTCCCGGCTGTGGAGCAGCTGGAGTGCCCCTGCAGAGAGGAGGAGCAGGCCACTGAGCAGTGGGGCCCGCGGCAGAATGTGAGTCCGGTCGTAGCTGGCACCGGGGGACATCCGAGTGAGCCTGGCTCCTGGGCAGGAAGGGGAGCATAGAGTCCGTGCCCCGTACTGGGAGCGGCAGCAACGGCAGCTGCGCCAAGAAATTGCTGTTTAAAGAAGAATATTAGGTAGTGGTTCCCAGCTACCTTTCTGCAAGTCCCCGTTGGGACCCTGTTGACGTTCCCGTTGTTTTATTATCTTTCATATCTTTCATACAAAAAGACATGGCTGAGAACTTGCAGGCCAACCGAAAAACTATTGGGCCTTGTAAATAGTCCCTGACCACCCTTTTTCATCGTCCCGCAGTCTCCGGAGAGGCTGGTTGGAGGAAGGGCCTGCGGCAGAGTAGGCCAAGCTCCCGTCACCATGGCAACCGGTGACTAACCTCCGGGTCAGGGGTACCCTGGACGTGGGGCCTCTGAGAGAGACTGCCGGGTAAGGAACTTATTACCCGGCCCGTGTGGGCAACACCCGGACCCGAACCCGTTTTCTAGACTGGGGAAAAGGGGTGCTGACCTGGTTTTTAGAGGCAGCATCAGGGCGAGGTTTGCTTGGGTGGGTTAAGGTGAAAAGGACCCGGTCCTGTCCCGTCCAGGTTAATAAAATTGTTTTACTGCAACGTTTAAGTAAACTGCCTCCCGTAAGGGAAGACATCAAGCCTTCATACATTGTAAATATGTTATTATAATTGTAAATGTTTTTCTATCTTTTTCAGTTTAGAGCAAAATAAACCGGTGGTAGTCGGACAGCCCGTGGACGGTCTGTGTGTCTGTGTAACCGAGGGGGAGTGTGAAGCCCTGGCCAGCCAGGTAGTCACAAATAGGGCCCCGCATTACACACTTCCCTCACAGGTAAGACACAGCCAACCCTTAAAATCCTAGTCACCCCCCTCAGGGCTTGATAGACACACCAGGGGGCGGAACCAGGCGGTTGGAAGATGCCCACCTAGGAGTTTTAGATAGCCGGGGCGGGAAAGTAGCCAGATAAGGTTGAGAATTCAAGTTGGAGAGGAGTGTGGGCTGGAGCTGTGTGCAGCTCTAGCAGAGGCGAATACCCAAATTGACAGGTAACAGGGTAGGAGCCCTAGTGCCTTTGGCTAGGAGGCAGACGGCGGTCTCCATCTTCAAGAGCCGGGAAGACGGCTCGGTGGAACCGAGATTGACCGGGACAGGGCAGTGGCATGCCGGTACCGACTGGACTTAGTTAATTAACTGATTGCGGCCAGGACTAGAGGTCCTCTCCCACCCAAAGTCCCTAATAGAAGACAACAGCCCACCGAGGGGGTTAAAAGGCCACCGCCACGGCTCAGAGATCCCACGGGCCAGCGTCTGCGGGCAAAGGGCTCCTTAGGCAACCACAAGCCGGGAGCGGACTCCTGAAGTTGCAAGCGCAGGCAGTCCACCATTCTAAACAAGTGCAGGAGAAAGACAGAGACCACCAGCCGGGTGGGGGAATCCGAACGCAGCCGGCTGCGGGCATCGACCACCATCACCTTGGTTTACCAGAGACTTGTGTGTTTACTAATAGTGAGTACATCAGCACCCTGCGGTCGCCCATCTCCCTGCACCGCCCAACCCCCAATGGGTCCCGGGGCCACCATCCCTGCCCACGGAGGCGTTAACAACTGGCTGCACAAAATCTCCCCCGGGGTGCCCCGTAACTGCAGCGGTGGTGTCCAATATCACCACACACCGTGGGTGGCGTCACGAAATCCGTACGGCTCAGCCCGTACATCTACATCCTACATCCACCACCCCATCACTCCCCTCTTACATTTAAAGTGACTGTGAGGCCCCTGGGTCCGGAGACCCTCGAGTCACCCACAGAAGGGCCGGTTCCGAGCAGCTCAGCTGCTGAGAGCGGGGCGGTACACAGTCCCCAGTACCAGTTGTTCAGTTGCCACACGTTCTTTGAAAAACTCTGGGTCTGACAGGGTGCATTTCATCACTAACACCTTAATGAGCAAGCATAGCCATGGGTGTTACATGTCGCTCTATGGGCACTGGGTGACTCTGGTAGCTTCAGGGGCAGGTGGGCAAAGGGTTGCTCCACAAGCCTTTAAAACCCCAAGGCTTGCAGGAAAAACCTCGGTATCTACCACGTCTTCCACTGTTTCTGCCTACTCTAGAGCTTCCACTCTGTGCCCTCAATCTCTTGCTTAATGTAACACGTGTTCTAGCAGTGTAGACAAAATCCCCCTCCCACCAGGGCTCAACACAATCTGGCAGTGTTGAAACTAAAATCCATGTGAGAACGCAATCAAACAGCTGAATGCTTATATAGAGCTATCCAGGCCAAGTTTGAGGAATGATTGTTTCACTGAACCCAGAGCCAGGTAATGCCATGTGCTATAACAGTACAAACGGCCCTACGATGAGGCAACCTCACACACGTGCCTTGCATGGCTCATGTTCTCAACCTGGCTGTACAGATATTTGTAGGCAACCATCCCGGCCTGGAACTGCTGCTGAATAATGTACTGTCAGTGTGTGTTCCCTTCCACTGTTCGCACCCCACAGCTCATCGACTTGCATCACTACTGAGGTCTTTCAGCCAACCGGTTGATATGTGATATCCCGACATGGTGGAATTCCACTCTGCACATGTTGCAGCGACGGAGGCAGCAGCAGGATGAGTTGTGCTGCAGTATGCCATGAGGTATACTTTGAGACAACATGATGCAGTCATGAAGAAAATCACAATTGCAAAGTTGACACAGATGAAGAACCTCTGCACCTTTCTGAAGAGTTTTGAAAGGGCTACTAAGACAGTTAGCACTGATGATGTAATTTTCCTCCTCCCGCAGACTGCAGCCTGAGGAGGTGATTTTCCATGTGAAGAGGAGGAAGAAGAGGAGGATGCGGAAGGGATACCAATATATCTAATGTCCGGACCGTCATCGCACAGGCGGGTGGCAAGGGAGAGTGAAGTGCAGTAATTGAGAGGGTTCATGGTACCAGACAAAAAATGATGGCAATGTAGAAACCCAGAAGGATGAAGAGGAAGATGTATAGGCTTGCAACAGTCTCGGGAAGAAGAAGATATTGATCCCTAAACTGTTGTCTGTGTTGATGGGAAGGGACAGAGGAACCAAGCTTGAGTGTTAACACACAACCAACACAACATGGACTTGGACCTCATGGGTGCACCACACACACGAGCGCCTTCTTGCTGCACTATCTGTAACATGATTCCAGAATTGTTAGGATTAGAAATAGTGCTGACGACTGGGTTGCAACTCTGTTTGATCCACGGTATAAGAGTACATTTTTCTTAATGCTTCGCCCCCTGGAAAGCGATGCATGTGTGACGCCCTGGCCTATCAGGTCGTCACAAGGGTGCCGTGCAATCTGCACTTCTGCATGGTACCCGCTCCTCCTTGGTTATGGGTCCTGTCAAATTGGTGTTGCTACCAACAGGTATACCTAAATCCTGAGGAACACTCTGCACCACACCCACCAAACACCCATTTGGCAGCCTGAGGGGAATAGAGCCACCCAGATGGAGGGATGGAAGAGGGAGGGCAGAGATGTCAGTTGACTAGTAGTTGAGCAGTGAGACAGCGGTGACAGGACAGGTCACGCTGTGGAGCTGGGCTCCTGTACCCGTCCCAGGTGCCACACGTTGGACTGGCCAGAAAGAGCTGGAACCCCGGTTGCAGGGGGTAGTGACAGGGGGCACGGTGCTGCTACAGAGAGTAGGCCGGCTGCCTTTGCTACAACTGGGCAGGGACCCTAGGCTGGGAAGAAGCTTCACGCAGCCCAGTAATTCACCCGACAGGAACGGAGTCTTCAGGAACTGTTCCCCATCCACTCCAGAATCGGGGTACTAGCGCAACGAGGGGGATATGACTTCCCACAACCGTCCAGAAAATCCCAAGTGTGAACCCTGAGAGCAAGCTCACTCTGCTAGCCACGCAGGTAAGCGGGACCAGAGTAGTTTTAAGCGAAAGGGATCCATACGAAGGACACACAGTGCCAAGGGACAAGGCTTCAGACCAACCAGCAACACCAAAGGGGCACGGACCCAGCGTACTTGACCAACAGAGACGGAGCATTCAAGAGTTTGGTTTACCTGGTGTCAGTGACTTTGGACTGTGTGAGTACCCGATTTTCCTTCACCCATCTCCAAGTCCCGGGACACCACTTCCCCTGCCCACGGAGGGGTTAACATCTCGAGCTGCCACCCCATCGTTCCCAGGCTCCCCCCCCCAAACGGCAGCGGTGGTCCCTCACATTACCACACAATGTGGGTGGCGTCTCGAACATTATCGCATTCACCACCTAAAACATTCCACCTTTATATTCCGGGTAGCCGTGCGACCCCGCCATGGATCCGGAGACCCCTCGAGACACTGTGGATCCGGGTCCGACCAGCCCGTCGGCTGTCACGGGGGCAGCACACATGCATGCTGGAGTATCGAAACAAACTTGTACACAATCATAAGAATGCTTTTCCCCAAGACAGCAGTGAGGCACCCAGTGTGCATTGCAGTTCTTCACATCAAACACCACAAACATCCAATTATCAGTGCAAACTCATTAGCAGCAGCAACAGTTTAACTGGCAGAATCTAGTTCTGCAACTTGTGAAACATATTTTTTACACCATCCCGTACACCAGCAGAAAAGAGTACAACTCTAACCCATAGTGAATGACTGGAGAAGATATTGCAGGAGTTTCTCAATCTCAATTATGATGCCATCTGGAGTGGGTTAGACCATTTTGCATTTTGGGTTTCAAAAATGGAATAGTGGCCTGAGCGGTCCAGTCACGCTTTGGAGGATTTGTCATGCCTGGCAGCCAGCGTTCTCTCAGAGCGTGTCTTCAGTGCTGCTGGTGGTGTCCTGGCAGATTAGCGCATCTGACTGTCCCCTGAAAGTGTAGACCGCCTAACTTTCATAAAAATGAACAAGTCATGGATCTCTAATGACTTTTCCACCCCAGTTGTAAACTGTGCAGAATAGACAATTTTGTACTTTTCTGTGTGCTGCATTGATATTGCATTACTGCAGACTGTGACACCTTTGTCATGGCTTCTGTTGCTACTGCTGTTGATGCTAATAACAAGTGCCTTGATAGTGCAACAATGAAGCAATGTGTCCACCGCTGTTACTTTAACACCTTGGCTTGTTCTTCTTTAAGAAGCACCTGCTATTAGTCCTATACCTTTCCTTTTGCTTCCTCCTGATAACAACAAGCCTATTTTTTTATTTTTTTAAATGGAGATTCTTTTCCGGGTTTCTTTGTTCTTTCTTGCCTATAGTGGCAGGGGTCTAAGAGCATGAAGCTTACACCTGTAATTCAACCAACTACCTCCTCATTTGAAGGCTGTAAATGAGGGGCCACACTCCATTTGTTGAATGGCCTATGCAACACTGCTGTCAAAAAACTCAATGGGTACTCTGGGGCAATTGCTGAACCTGTCCTGGTTTCTGTCCCAAATTTTTGGAAATACTGAGACTCTTATCCGGTTCTCCAAGTTGTGTCTTGTCTGTAGTGGCAGGGAACTCTGAGCAACAGGTCTATACATGCCACTCATCCACCTACCTTTTCATTTGAAAAATGAAAATGCTGGGTCATACCCTGTGTGATGCAAGGTCCATGGCTGACTGCTGTGTAAAGACACTATGGGTACTGTGGGGCAATTGATGCCACTGTCTTGCTGTCTGGCAATAATTTTTGGAAATGTGGAAACTGCAAAATGGGTCTCCAAGTTATGTCATGTCTGTAGTGACAGGGACCTTAGAGCAACAGGCATACTCCTGTCACTCATCCAATATTTCTTATGATAATATTTCTAGAACATTAATGGCTATGCCATAACAGTGTGGCTCCACTGTCAAATGGATTTAGCTGTTTTGGCAGCTTTTGGGCCCCTAAAGGTGTTGTCTATGCCTTTTCTTTGTCAACTTTGGATTCAATGGGTTTGGCCAGGATTGATGATCTGATCAGCGAACCCATGCGGATTTGGCGATCCCGAACCAATCCAATCCTCGCCAAAATTGCTCATCTATTCTTGTGGATTTCTTAAAATGGACAATCATAGCATTTAAAATTCATCAAGCCTATGTCATCATAGCCTTATTTCACTTGTATAGTCAGATCCAACCCATAGTAATTTCATGTTTAATGTAGGTAAATGACAAGAATAAATGCCCTCCGCTGCACATTCATTTGTTCTCCATTACATGGCTGAGTACATTAGAAAAGTGATAAGCATAATGCATGATTTATATAACGACGATGCAGTAAAGATACATATCTGTGCTGTAATTGTGCAGCTATTATACTCTGCGCACTTCATCATCTCATTATGAGTGGTAAGCCTCAATCGTGCACATGTGAGTTAATGATCAGGAAATGTATCTTCATTTTTAATGATAAAATGTGTTGTGTGTCCTGTGTGCCATACGTACCCATCAGGTGCCATATTTCTATTATAGCATGCAACATTTGGGCAATGATATTTCATAATGAGCTCAGCAGGGTGGCTTCGTAGTCTGCACTATGGCCTTTAAAACACTGGGGTCGAAATAAAATCCAACCATGGGCAACATCTGCATGGCATTCTTATGTTCTCCTTCATATTGCACGGGTTTCTACCTCGTGTCATCCCATGCTTTTAAAATATACCGATAGAATAATGGAATAGAAGGTGAGGCCGATAGGGGACAGGGACTGGTGTGAGCGAAGCTCTTCACTGAATAAGTAAAGGAAATATAAAATAAATTCTAGTGACATAGTTAATAAGGAAGGAAAACATCTGTGTTCAACCTGTTATGCTGAAGTGTTGATCTAAATCAGGGGAGCACTTTTCTTATATGAGTACTAAATTGTCATATTTTACCACTCCCAAGAGCCGTGATTAAAAAAAACTATAGAGATACCTACAGTACCTTTTGACACATTTACTGTATATTACAATTTTATGCCGTAATATTCAATAGATAGACTTTAAGGACGCCTACCTTTTAAGTAAATTAAGAAAATGGAGGTGTTTATCACCCAAATAAAAACCTGATGAAGAGGAGGTCACATATGCAGTTTACTCTCTTCAAAGAATATGATTTCTGGGCTAACAGTTTTGTAACTTTGCAGTGGAGAGATTTGTATGCATCAATGAGCACATTCAAGGGTCAAGGGACACCATATTCCTGATATATGGGGGATCCAGAGATTTGCACAATCTGTTCCTTAATCCTTACCTGTCCCTGCTGCTACAGTGCCATGCAAAACTTTGGGCACCCCTGGTCGAAATTACTGTTATTGTGAACAGTTAAGCAAGTTGAAGATGAAATGTTCTCTAAAAGGGATAAAGTTAAAGATAACAAATTTGTTTTTTTTAGGCAAAATAATTTCAACTGTTATATTTTAAAAATTACAAAAAGGAAAATGGGCTGATGAAAAGTTTGAACACTTGTGGAGATTTGTATGCTTAGATAACTTTGGCCAAGGTTTCAGACCTTATGTAGCCTGTTAGAGTTATGGCTTGTTCACTATCATTGTCAGGAAAGATCAGGTGATGCAAAATTCATAGCTTTATAAAAACCCAGCCTTCTCTAACCTTGTACCAAAAAACAGCAGGCGTGGGATTTTCTAAGTAGCTGCCTGGCACTCTGAAAATGAAAATGGGGAGACCTACAAAATAGGAGAAGGCTATAAGAAGATAGAAAAGTGTTTTCAAGTTGCATTTTTTAGAGTTTTAAATGTAATTAAGAAATGGCAGTTAACAGGAACAGTAGAGGCCAAGATAAGGTGTGAGGTAAATCCGGAGAGATGACGATAAATCATGACATTCAAGTCATGTCAGGAAGCCCTCTCCTGGTGTCACTACCCCCTTCCCTTCACACAACTGGTTTAGCAACAAATCCATGGCCATGTCCTGTGATATGGAAATTAGGTGGCTTTAGGACAATGGATCCAGGATGACTCCCTGCCGTCACCCTGTAGTAGGAGCTGCTAGCTAGTTAGCAAGGCTATGGAAATAGCCAGACAGAACGACTCCAGTAAAAAATGGTTCATATCTCGCAAGCCATATTTCCGATAAATATGGCAACCATAAAAATGGTGTCTCCGCATGTGGACGATGCCGGCACCCCCTTTTTATGGGAACAGGACATTGGGAAATGCCCCAGGCGTGATATCAGCCAATGGGGAACTGGCAGACAGGTCATGAGTCCCCTCGTTCTGTGGCTAAATTCATAACTGTCACAATGAGAGCATTGGCGTCTGCCTACGACGCTCCCAGGCAAAGTTATAGCCAAAATCCCCTTTGCTGGATAATTCTGATCCATGCAGGGGGAGTGGCAGTGCTTCCCTGTGAGGTCACTAAGGTAGGAGGGGACCTGGATCTGCACAGGTTGATAACCCTACTTCGGCCATTTTCCAGCGTTCTTCTGCTCGGGGGCCTGGTTGGGACAGACCTGTGAGAGAGTTCCTGGAAACCTGGTCTACAGCGCCCCCCTGTGGCCAGACGCACAAGGTAACTGATTGAATTGCATACCTGTTGGTAAAACATGCTTTATCTGTAACTGTACTCTGACATATGTATATTCTGTAGATTCCCTATTGTATATATTGTAGTTTCTAGTGTGCTTTAGGCGATTAAATTATGTAATTAATCCTGGGCTGTTCTGTTATCTCGATCTTGAATCCCACGTCTGTGTGTTCGGCTAATAGTTACCGTGAAGCGGTTGGTGGCAGCGAGTTGTGCCAAGGATTATTGTGGGGAGGCCAGTGAGATTCGGGAAGATATTATATATTCCGCCCGCGGAGGTCGGGGGAATATATACCCTACTCTCACCGGGGACCCTTCAATAATCGGCATAAGTAGTATAGCGGCCTCCTTGCTTACTGTCGGGCAATTCCATAATTGGCCTGACTATAAGAGGGGCGCTAGAGAGCGCGTCACGTGCTCTGTCTGTCGGTCGGGAGGTATAAAGGAGGGTTGACTCCTGCTTGTTACCCCCCGATTGTGACGTACTGGTAGCCAGCGCGGGGGATTTCTGAGTGACCCCCCCGGTGGTTTGTGACATATTGGTGGCAAGCGGTGGGATCGAGATAATAGTGTGTGTGAGTGTGAGACCCATACTCCCAGACACTAAAGACTGCCTGCAGCAGCTGTGGCTGCTGGGGTCTTCAGACTAGCTCAACACTAGAGTGTCAGAGTGCAGATACTGTAAGGTGTGTGGAGGCATCAGGTGTCAGTTCTGTGTCAGTGACCAAAAGTCTGCAAGAATGGCTGAGAGCACCAGGAGCAAAGCCAAAGGAATGGCCGATGCTCAGGCCAGAGACGATGAGGAGGTTGTCCACGAGTCCTCCAGGAGCTCGACGCCAGAAAACAGCTCTGCAGAGGACATTGCACAACCGGGCACTGCTGGACAAGATGAGGAGCAGCTCGCCCAAGGGTCCTCAACGAGCCAGACGCCAGCCCTCCGCTCTGCAATGGACAGTGAAGCACCAGGCTCCGCAGCGGGCCGCAGATCACCACGTGCCATTCCACCGAGCCTGGGAGGCTCGGATAGCCTTCTTCAAATGGCTATGGCCCTACGCCAGGCTGGAGACCGGGAGGGCTACAAGGAACTCATGGCCGAGCGTGAGCGGCAAGCAGCGCGTGAAGAGCGCCAGGCAGAGCGTAACTACCAGCTGCAGCTAGCTCAGCTCCGGCCCTCATCAGCCACCCGTGACCTTCCAGACACCAAACTTCCAAAGGTCCGTGTTGAGGACTTCCCAGTGCTGGAGAAGGATGGAGACTTGGACTCTTTCTTGACTGCTTTTGAACGGACTTGCTTGCAGCATCATCTGAACAAGGACCAGTGGGCCAAATACCTGACCCCCCGTTTAAGGGGTAAGGCCCTGGATATCCTTGGGGACTTGCCTGCTGAGGCGGATCAGGGCTACGACACCATCAAGCGGGCCCTGATCCAACAGTACAACCTCACCCCGGAGTCCTACCGCAAGAAGTTCCGGACGCTGCAGAAGGGACCAAAGGACTCCTGGGCTGACCACCGGCGGGCACTTGCCCGAGCTGCCGACCACTGGACCCAAGGCCTGCAGCTTTCCACCGGACCGGAGATCCTGGACTTGTTCATCACGGAGCAACTCTTGTGGAACTGCCCTGAGGATCTCCGCCAGTTCATCCGAGACCAGAAGCCAAAGGGATCCACGGCTACAGCTGCCCTGGCAGATGACTACACCAACAATCGGGCTCCTGAAGCCAGGAGAGCAGCCACCAGCAGCACCTGGAGAGGGGGTAAGATGAACTCTGCGACTGCCCCACCTGCCCCTAGACTGCAGGGGGTGTCCCCCTCAACTCCCCTCTCCAGGCCCGTGGCAGAACCAAGACGGTGCCACCAGTGCAACCTACCTGGACACTTCAAGGCCATGTGCCCTCAGCGTCCCAAGGCCCCGGCTCCGTCCCCGTCCCAAGGGCCGCCCAAGGTGTATTGTGTGGGTGGGGGTGGTGGTAGGTCCCTGGACAGTTTCCAACCTGTCACCGTCGGCCAGTCTGTGACCATAGGACTGCGAGACAGCGCCTCGGAAGTGACTCTGGTGCGGCCTGAGATGGTGTCCCCCCAAGACTTGATCCCTGGAAAAACCCTCGCTGTCTCCGGGATTGGAGGCATTGACCCGGCGCTGCCTGTTGCTGACATTTATGTGGACTGGGGCGCAGGGCGGGGGGTGAGGGAGGTGGGGGTAACTGATCGGATCCCTGCAAACGTGCTACTTGGGACAGATTTGGGGCAAATAACCTCCCAGTTTGGCCCCGCCCCAAAGGCTGAACCTTCAGCCAGTGCTGACATGACTCCTGACAATGTTAATGTGTTATCTATGAATGATGTAAGGGAGGAGGGAGTGAACTCTGATATTTCTGCTTGCACAGACACCATAGACACACACGCAGCTGCAGCTGTGACAGGAGGGGAGGGGGTCAGAGAAAGGTGTGACAATGCCTCTACAAGTAATCAGCCTGTGAGCTGGGATCTGTTGCCCTCTGCAGGGATAAGCAGAGAGCAGGGTGCTGCAGGGGGAGGACCAGTGTGTGGGGTGGGGGCTACCACAGCAAATGTGGGGTCCCCAGAGATTTCACAGCGGGGTTCTGTTGCTGCAGGGGGGGAACAGGCAGGTGAGATTGGGGCCGGTCCAGGAGCGGAAGTGCTCCCAGGTAAGATCTCGGTGCAGGGTTCCCCCACAACCGGGGTGTCAGGAAGCCAGGTAGGTCTGCCTGAACCGGCGACTTGGTCAGGAACGGAGGAGGAGCAGGCACGACCCACGGTCGCAGCGGCTGTGGCCGCTGTCACCCGCAGTGGGAGTGCTGGAAGCCAAGGGGCCTCCCGGAGGTCCGATAGCTCTTCCCCTTCTGACCAAGTGGCAGCCGAGTCAGGTGGAGGCCAGGACACAGGTCCCGGGGTACTGACTGAAGATGTGACAGTCTCGTCGATTCTGGCCACATCTAGTCAGGAGTTTCAGGCAGCGTTAGAAGCTGACGACAGCCTGAAAGCTCTAAAGGAGCAGGCGGCACAGCCTCCCTCGGACTCGGACCCGGAGCGAGTGGTCTGGGACCAAGGACGGCTGTACCGGGCCACGGTCCAGCAGGGTTCACCGGAGGCGTGGCCCAGGGACCGACAGTTGGTGGTACCCTATCCGTTCCGGACGGAGTTGTTGCGGATCGCACATGAGATTCCGATGGCCGGACACCTAGGGATCGCTAAGACCAAGGCCAGGTTAAACCAGCATTTCTACTGGCCAAAAATGGGGGCCGATGTGGCTGCCTACTGCCGTTCGTGTGAAACCTGTCAGAGAGTGGGGAAGGCGGGGCCACGCCCCAAAGCCCCACTGGTATCTCTGCCAATCATCGATGAGCCTTTCAGGAGGGTGGCTGTGGATCTGGTCGGCCCGCTGGCCATCCCCAGCAGCTCCGGGAAACGCTTCATACTGACGGTAGTGGACTATGCCACCCGGTACCCAGAAGCAGTGGCCTTGTCGTCCATTCGGGCTGACAAGGTGGCCACCGCATTGCTGGAGATTTTCTCCCGAGTGAGTTTTCCCCAGGAAATGCTCACTGACCGGGGGACCCAATTCATGTCCCAGCTGATGGAGGCCCTCTGTAAGCAAGTCCAGGTGCGACATCTGGTGGCCAGCCCGTACCATCCACAGACTAATGGCCTGTGCGAGCGGTTCAATGGCACCTTAAAGCAGATGCTTAAGATGTTGGTCGACTCCCATGGGCGTGACTGGGAGCGGTATCTCCCACACCTGTTATTTGCTTACCGGGAGGTTCCACAGGCCTCAACAGGATTCTCACCGTTTGAGCTCCTGTACGGGCGACGTGTGCGGGGCCCCCTGGCTCTGGTGAAAGAGGCTTGGGAAGGGGATTTGGCCACCCCTGGAGTGTCGGTTATCGAGTATGTCATGCGCTTCCGGGACAAAATGCAGGCCTTGACGCAACTGGTACACGACAATATGGCTCAAGCCCAGGCCGATCAGAAGCGTTGGTACGACCAGAACGCTTGTGAGAGGACCTACCAAGTGGGTCAAGAGGTGTGGGTACTGGTCCCCGTACCACAGGACAAGCTTCAGGCAGCCTGGGAAGGCCCATACCTCGTGTACCAGCAGCTCAACCCTGTGACGTACCTGGTCACCCTGGACCCCGCCCGTGGAAGGCGAAAGCCCTTCCATGTGAACATGATGAAGGCACATCATGAGCGGGAGGCATGTGCGCTCCCCGTGTGCAACCTGCCCGAGGAGGGAGAAGTGGAAACCCTCTTGGATATGCTAGCCCAGGTTAGGGCAGGCGGATCCATTGAGGATGTGGAGGTTGGCCACCAGCTCTTGGAGGACCAACGGTCCCAGCTGTGGGCCACCCTCCTCCCCTTCCGGGGGTTGTTTACCAACCAGCCCGGAAGGACTGACTTGGCTGTCCATCACGTGGACACTGGGGATCATCCCCCGATCCGGCGTTCAGCATATCGGGTCTCCCTGGAAGTGCAGCAACACATGCGCCAGGAGATTGACGAGATGCTGAAGCTGGGGGTGATCCAGGCATCCAACAGCGCTTGGGCCTCGCCTGTAGTCCTCGTCCCTAAGAAGGACCGAACCACTCGGTTCTGCGTGGACTACAGGGGGGCTCAATGCTGTCACGGTCGCCGATGCGTACCCAATGCCACGCATCGATGACCTGCTCGATCAGTTGGCCGGGGCTCAGTACCTGACCATCATGGATCTGAGCCGGGGATATTGGCAGATCCCCCTGACTCGCAAGGCCAGGGAACGCTCTGCCTTTATTACCCCATTTGGACTGTACGAGTCCACGGTGATGCCATTCGGGATGAGGAATGCCCCTGCCACTTTCCAGCGGATGGTCAACACCCTGCTCAAGGGACTTGAAGGGTACGCGGCCGCGTACCTGGATGACATTGCCGTCTTCAGTCCCACCTGGGAGGACCACCTAGAGCATCTAGCACAGGTGCTCAGGCGGATCCACCGGGCAGGTTTGACCATCAAGCCGGGAAAGTGTCAGCTGGCCATGAGCGAGGTCCAGTACCTCGGTCACCGGGTAGGTGGGGGAATGCTGAAGCCCGAGCCTGAGAAAGTGGAGGCCATCGCATCCTGGCCCACCCCCAGGACCAAGAAGCAGGTGATGTCCTTCTTGGGGACCGCTGGGTACTATAGGAGGTTTGTTCCATGCTATAGTAGCCTGGCAAAGCCCTTGACGGACCTCACCAAGAAGAAGCTGCCCTCTGCAGTCGATTGGACAGTGGACTGCGAGACAGCCTTCCGGGCCCTAAAGGACGCCCTGTCCAGCCCGCCCGTGCTACAGGCAGCCGACTTCACGCGGCCGTTTGTAGTACAGACCGACGCCAGTGACTTCGGCCTCGGTGCGGTGCTCAGCCAGGTGGACTCTGCGAGCCAAGAGCACCCAGTCTTGTACCTGAGCAGGAAGCTGTTACCAAGGGAAGTTGCCTATTCCACGATGGAGAAGGAGTGCCTGGCCATAGTGTGGGCCCTGCAGCGTCTGCAACCCTATCTATACGGGCGCCACTTCATCGTGGAGACGGACCACAATCCCCTCAGCTGGTTGCACACCGTCTCTGGGACGAATGGGCGATTGTTGCGATGGAGCCTTGCGCTCCAGCAATACAACTTCACCATTCGCCACAAAAGGGGCCGTGACCACGGTAACGCAGACGGGCTGTCCCGACAAGGAGAGGTCGCGGACGGGCGCACGGGGGAACACCGGAGTGTGCTGCCCCCTAGCGCCCTCAAAAGGGGGGAGGTGTGAGGTAAATCCGGAGAGATGACGATAAATCATGACATTCAAGTCATGTCAGGAAGCCCTCTCCTGGTGTCACTACCCCCTTCCCTTCACACAACTGGTTTAGCAACAAATCCATGGCCATGTCCTGTGATATGGAAATTAGGTGGCTTTAGGACAATGGATCCAGGATGACTCCCTGCCGTCACCCTGTAGTAGGAGCTGCTAGCTAGTTAGCAAGGCTATGGAAATAGCCAGACAGAACGACTCCAGTAAAAAATGGTTCATATCTCGCAAGCCATATTTCCGATAAATATGGCAACCATAAAAATGGTGTCTCCGCATGTGGACGATGCCGGCACCCCCTTTTTATGGGAACAGGACATTGGGAAATGCCCCAGGCGTGATATCAGCCAATGGGGAACTGGCAGACAGGTCATGAGTCCCCTCGTTCTGTGGCTAAATTCATAACTGTCACAATGAGAGCATTGGCGTCTGCCTACGACGCTCCCAGGCAAAGTTATAGCCAAAATCCCCTTTGCTGGATAATTCTGATCCATGCAGGGGGAGTGGCAGTGCTTCCCTGTGAGGTCACTAAGGTAGGAGGGGACCTGGATCTGCACAGGTTGATAACCCTACTTCGGCCATTTTCCAGCGTTCTTCTGCTCGGGGGCCTGGTTGGGACAGACCTGTGAGAGAGTTCCTGGAAACCTGGTCTACAGCGCCCCCCTGTGGCCAGACGCACAAGGTAACTGATTGAATTGCATACCTGTTGGTAAAACATGCTTTATCTGTAACTGTACTCTGACATATGTATATTCTGTAGATTCCCTATTGTATATATTGTAGTTTCTAGTGTGCTTTAGGCGATTAAATTATGTAATTAATCCTGGGCTGTTCTGTTATCTCGATCTTGAATCCCACGTCTGTGTGTTCGGCTAATAGTTACCGTGAAGCGGTTGGTGGCAGCGAGTTGTGCCAAGGATTATTGTGGGGAGGCCAGTGAGATTCGGGAAGATATTATATATTCCGCCCGCGGAGGTCGGGGGAATATATACCCTACTCTCACCGGGGACCCTTCAATAATCGGCATAAGTAGTATAGCGGCCTCCTTGCTTACTGTCGGGCAATTCCATAATTGGCCTGACTATAAGAGGGGCGCTAGAGAGCGCGTCACGTGCTCTGTCTGTCGGTCGGGAGGTATAAAGGAGGGTTGACTCATGCTTGTTACCCCCCGATTGTGACGTACTGGTAGCCAGCGCGGGGGATTTCTGAGTGACCCCCCCGGTGGTTTGTGACATAAGGTTTGGAAGACAAAAGCAAAATTTCTGTGAAAGCTGCTCATAGGATTGTTAGGACGGAGGCAAATCAGAACCCTTGAGTGCAAAAGACCTTCAGGAAGATTTAGAAGACTATGGAGCTGTGGTATATTGTCCTATTGCTCAGAGACACCTACACAAATATGGTCTTCATGGAAGACCGTAAAATACATGGTCAGAAGTATTCAAAAGAACATCTAAACAAGCCTGATGCATTTTGGATAAACAAGTTCCATGGACCAATGAGGTTAAGATAAAACTCTTTGGCCGCAATAATAAAAGGTATGTGTAGAGAAAAAAAGAGCACAAAATTTCAGGAAAAGAATACCTCGCCAACTATTAAGCATGTGGGTGGATCGATCAAGCTTCAAGATAGTGTTGCAGCTAGTGGTATGGGGAACCTTTTACGGGCAGATGCAAAAATGAATTCAATGAAATTTCTACAAACCCTTGATACAAACATACAATCATCTGTAAAAAAGCTGAAGTTGAAAGAAGAATGGTTTCTACAAATAGATAATGATCCTAAACACACATCAAAATCCACAATTGACTACATCAAAAGGCATAAGTTGAAGGTTATATAAGGGTTCTCACAGTCCTCTGATCTGGACATCATTGAAAATCTGTGGCTAGAGCTCAAAAGAGCAGTGCATGTAAGACGAGCCAGGAATCTCACTGAACTGGAAAACTTTGCCAAGGAAGAATGGAAGAAAATCCCTTAAACAAGAATTTCAAGACTCTTGGCTGCTACAAAAAGTGTTTACAAGCTTGCCAAAGGGTGTGCCACTAGCTATTGATTGATGCAAGGTGCTCCAACATTTGCATTAGCTCACTTTCTTTTTTTTTATTTGTTTAATTTACAAATATAAAAGATGAAATTATATTTATTTTTTGCTTAAAATACAAAGGAAATGTGTTATTTTTAACTTTGAGCCTTTTATATATCATTTCATCTTCAACTTGCATAAAAGTTTATAATAACACACATTTTGACCAGGGGTGCCCAAACCTTTGCATGCCACTGTATATTGTGTGTTCCCATTGTTCTCTTTACATGTACCTGTTTGCATGCAGGTTTCTTGTAAGTTGTTATGTGCCCATATGGTTGTGAGTCCCATAAAATAGCATAGCAGGCCCCATGTGGTCCCCCTGGATGCACGTTGTGCAGCTGTGATCTACATTTGGATTTATTAGTCATCAAGAGGCAGGTGTAATGTGTATAGTATTTAATGTTTGTCACCATCGGCACTTGTCATTGTTACAGAGCTGGGTATGAAAGGATTTTTAGAAAAGTCCCTATATTAATTTGAACCTATAAGGTTCCTCGTGGCCTCTAAATTGCCATCAGTCAAAACCACTTTTATATCACTGCTCATGACCTGCTAATTAGCCCGGACTAGGATTACAAGGTGTATATTCCTCCTAACTAGCCCAGACTCCAGTGCGGTAATGTTGCCGTCTTGTAATGGTTGACCTCTTCATTGTTCCCCATCATAGCTTTTCGCAACTCTATGAGATCTCCTGCACTTGATGAACATACAAGAATATGCCACTGTAATATGTTGGAGGAAGTTTGTGGGCCTTTGGGAACCAGACAGGTTCTACTTAACTATTGTAATTTTTCTTAAATATAATGACTCTTAATATAAACAATGTTGGCATGTTTTATTATTACAAACCATACCTTACCATTATTGTTTATGTCACACATGGGAAACCACATTATTGCCACCCTAATCTCATAAATAAGCTGTATTAGCCCATAACAGCTGGTATGCATGATATAATTTAATAAGCAAGCGAAATAAATTACTCACATGCAATCTAATCTAATTTTGATAAACCCCAAAGAAAAGTCATTATAATTTTACAATATAATTTCCCAGGATGGACTTACACATTTACCATCTTACTATATGCTGAGTGTAAAGGTACGCTAACACGAGCATATGAATCGGACTCTCGCATTGCTCTCGGACCAATTTTATTGAATGATGGAGAGCAGATGGTCAACTTTTTTCTCATCCAGATTCTGGATGAGAGAAAAATCGCAGCATGCTGAGATTGTCAGTGAGAGACGTATCACTCGCACCCATACAAGTCTATGGGTGCGAGTGAAACATCGTACTGCACTCGGACGATAATGGAGGAAATGGGAAGATTAATCCCTCCCTCTCCTCCGCAACTGTGATCCGATAGTAGGATCAGATCACAGTTGCATGTTCACGCTGGTAGCACAGCAGGAGCCGAGGGTCCTTAGCATATCACATCCGATGCACTCGCATCCAATGCCATACCATCGTGTGAATCCAGCCTAAAGTATTGAAGTGTCAGCCATAAACCTCTATGACTGTGTTCTGAAAGGCTGGCGGAGTAACATGTCTGTATTCGAAAAGGAGAAAGGAAGAGGTGCCAATATTCTCCTTTGTGCTGAGGTGATCCCAGGGGATCAGGTATTGCCCTCCGCTTGTTTAATTTTCCAAACATGTCTGTATTCCTTATATCATAGAAATAGGCAAACCTATTTTTCATTAAAGGGGTGGTTCACCCATTTTTTTTATTTTCTATATGAGTGTAACTTACCATTTTAGGTGTTTTCTTCATTGGCTTCTATTTGCAGTTCTGGCACTGAGCGGTGCTATCCTGCACGCTCAGTGCCGGTCACATGACCCCCTGGTGCTGTGGCCGCTAGTATCCTCTTACGTCCCGTCAAGTTCTGGGCTCTCAAACTGGACGGGTACGTCAGAGGATGCTGGCGCCACTCACAGTGATTGACAGGGCTGTGGTGGTGACTACCGCACGTCACAGCCCAGCATCGAGGGGAGGATCCGGAGGACACCATTGTGGAGTGGTGAAGAGGGCTGAGCGTCCAGCAGATTGGTGAGGCACGGGGTGCCAGTATGGAGTACAGGGGGGGTGTTCTTCAGCGGAAACCCCCCTGTCACGTAAGTATCTGATCTCACTCTCCACACGCTCGCTCTGCTCCGATGTCAGGAGAACGGGCGGTGTCGGGCGGTGTTATCATATACACCCACCAGCACTACAGGACACAGCAAGACACTGACAAGCTGGTGACATGCAGCACCTCATGTGTCAGAGCAGAGCATGTCACAGCTCTGCTCTGTCACCTGTCCTGCTGCATGGGACCAACTGTCACCTGCACCACATGTCACAGAGTGGAGCAAGTTGGTGACAGAGCACCTCTCTCCCCACCCCTCTCTTCTCACCCCACCCCTCTCTTCTCTCCCTCCTCTCTTCTCTACCCCCCCCTCTTCTCCCCCCTCCCCTCTCCCCCCCTATTTTCCCTCTCTCTCTATTTTCCCTCTCTCTCTATTTTCCCTCTCTCTCTCTGTTTTACCTCTCTATTTTCCCTCTCTCTCTCTCTTTTCCCTCGCTCTATCTCTTCCCTCACTCTCTCTCTCTCTTTTCCCTCGCTCTCTCTCTCTCTCTTTTCCCTCGCTCTCTCTCTCTTTTCCCTCGCTCTCTCTCTCTTTTCCCTCGCTCTCTCTCTTTTCCCTCACTCTCTCTCTCTTTCCCCTTGCTCTCTCTCTTTTCCCTCACTCTCTCTCTCTTTTCCCTCTCTCTCTCCTGGCATGATCAGTACAGAAATCTCTAGATAGTGGAGGGGTGAGAGCGAGTAATAAACATGGAGTCCCTAATGTGTCTGTGTATTTATTTCTAATAAAGTATTTTTCTCTGTGTGATGTTGGTTTTTTTTAACCCTTTATTGGAGATTCTTAATAGCCGGGTCAAACTTGGCCTGACATTAAGAATCTCGGGTTTATACCAGCTGGTAAAACATAGATGGTATTAACCCCTTATTGCCCAGCATGCCACCTGGCACCAGTGCCACTGAAAGAGTTGGATACAGCGCCAGAAGATGGCGCTTCTATGAAAGCGCCATTTTCTGGGGTGGCTGTGGACTGCAATTCGCAGCGGGGGCCCCAGAAAGCTTGGGCCACCCTGCGCTGCAGATTCCAATCCCTAGCTGCCTAGTTGTACCTGGCTGGATACAAAAAAATGAGCGAAGCCCACGTCATTTTTTTTTAAATTATTTCATAATTTAAATAAAAGGGCTTCCTATATTTTTGGTTCCCAGCCGGGTACAAATAGCAGGTGGGGGTTGTGGGCAGCCCGTACCTGCCTGCTATACCTGGCTAGGGTACAAAAGATATGGCAAAGCCCACGTAATTTTTTTTTTAGGCAAAAACATTTAAAAAAAAAAGGCTTCCCTGGATTTTCCATTCCCAGTGAAGGTAACACCAAGCAGCTGGGGTTAGCAGCCAGTAGCTGCTTGGGTTACCCTTAGCAATAGAAAATGCAGCGGGAGCCCACACTGTTTTTTTTACCCCTAACCCTAGGGTTACGGTTATGTGTTTTTTGGGTTTTTTTTTATTTCTTTTTAATGAATTTTTTTTTAAAAAAAAAAAATCGACATGGGCTTCGCCCATCGAGCACCAGAGCATTTTACTGCTCACTCATGCCTACTTCTAACCACAGCGCCAGCAGAACAAGTAATCAGATGACTCCAGTGTCGGCCGATTACTTGTTCTGTGTCCCCCTGCATCCATCGCAGCGTGTGCGGGCTGTGAGGTCACTTAAATTCAGTCCAGCAGTGGAGTCAGCTGATCTGAACTCTAGCCCGCACACGCTGTGATGGATGCAGGGGGACATAGAACAAGTAAGGCCTAAGCTACACGGCGAGAAAATCGGTGTGAGTTGAGTGCGATAAAACATCGCATTCCACTCGGACCAATATTAGCCTATGTATAGCCCTAATCGGACCGAGAAAACAATCGCAGCATGCTGCAATTGTGATGCAAGACTCTTTCTCTTTTACCCATTCAAGTGTATGGTGTGAGAGAAAAATCGCACTGTACTCACGGTACATCGGTGTACCGCGAGTACAGAGCGAGAATCTCAATAGCTGATTACGGAGGAGAGAGGGAGATAAATCCCTCCCACCCCTCCTCAGTGCTGGCCTTCCCGCCCCTCTGCAGCATTGTCCCGCCCCTCCTAAGTGCCAGACCGCCCCCCGCAGCTGAGGTCCGCTCACACAGTTGGACCTCAGTCACAGGGACCCATGCATGACACTTGGCTCTGCTGTACTGCCAGCGTGAGCCGACTGTCATGCGAGGGGATCACAGTAATCCCCGTGTGGCCCCAGCCTGATCGTCCGACACTGGAGTCAGCTGATCTGAACTCAGCTAAACTGCTGACCACACAGCCCGCACACGGTCACATGTGATCGGCAGCAGGCAATGACTACTGTTAACCTGCATCTATTGCAGCGTGTGCGGGCTGTGAGATCAGGAGTTCAGCTGACTCCAGTGTCGGCCGATAAATTTTGTGTCCCACTGCAGAAGGATCCAGTAAAATAACAGTTGCATGTGTTGCACATTTAATCCACAGGATCTGGTCATATGCGGTTTGCGTTTTTTTGCCTACAGTCATGGCCAAAAGTTTTGAGAATGACACCAAAATTATATTTTCACATTATCTGTTGCCCTCTGGTTTTTAATTGTGTTTGTCTGATGTTTAGATCACATACAGAAATATAATTGCAATCATATTATGAGTACCAAAAGGTTATATTGACAGTTTGAATGAGTTAATGCAGCAAGTCAATATTTGCAGTGTTGACCCTTCTTCTTCAGGACCTTTGCAATTCTCCCTGGCATGCTCTCAATCAACTTCTAGACCAAATCCTGACTGATAGCTGTCCATTCTTGCATAAGCAATGCTTGCATTTTGCCAGAATTTGTTGGTTTTTGTTTGTCCACCCGTCTCTTGATGATTGCCCACAAGTTCTCAATGGGATTAAGATCTGGGGAGTTTCCAGGCCATGGACCCAAAATCTCTATGTTTTGTTCCATGAGCCATTAGTGATCACCTTTGCTTTATGGCAAGGTGCTCCATCATGCTGGAAAAGACATTGTTGGGCGCCAAACTGCTCTTGGACAGTTGGGAGAAGTTGCTCTTGGAGGACATTCTGGTACCATTCTTTATTCGTGGCTGTGTTTTTAGGCAAGACTGTGAGTGAGCCGATTCCCTTGGCTGAAAAGCAACCCCACACATGAATCGTTTCAGGATGCTTAACAGTTGGCATGAGACAAGACTGGTGGTAGCGCTCACCTCTTCTTCTCCTAATAAGCTGTTTTCCAGATGTCCCAAACAATCGAAAAGGGGATTCATCTGAGAAAATGACTTTACCCCAGTCCTCAGCAGTCCCCTCCCTGTACCTTTTGCAGAATATCAGTCGGTCCCTGATGTTTTTTCTGGAGAGAAGTGGCTTCTTTGCTGCCCTCCTTGAAACCAGGCCTTGCTCAAAGAGTCTCCGCCTCACAGTGCGTGCAGAAACACTCACACCAGCCTGCTGCCATTGCTGAGCTAGCTCGGCACTGCTGGTAGTCCGATCCCGCAGCTGAAACAGTTTTAAGATACGGTCCTGGCGTTTGCTGGTCCTTCTTGGGCGCCCTGGAGCCTTTTTGGCAACAATGGAAGCTCTCTCCTTGAAGTTCTTGATGATGCGATAGATTGTTGACTGAGGTGCAATCTTTGTAGCTGCGATACTCTTCCCTGTTAGGCCATTTTTGTGCAGAGCAAAGATGGCTGCACGTGTTTCTTTAGAGATAACCATGGTTAACTGAAGAGAAACAATGATACCAAGCACCAGCCTCCTTTTAAAGTGTCCAGTGGTGTCATTCTTACTTAATCATGACTGATTGATCACCAGCCCTGTCCTCATCAACACCCACACCTGTGTTAATGGAACAATCACTAAAACAATGTTAGCTGCTCATTTTAAGGCAGGAATGCAATAATGTTGAAATGTGGTTTAGGTGTTAAAGTTCATTTTCTTAGCCAATATTGACTTTGCAAGTAATTGCTGTTAAGCTGATCACTCTTTATGACATTCTGGAGTATATGCAAATTGCCATTAGAAAAACTTAAGCAGTAGACTTTGTAAAAATTAATATTTGTAGCATTCTCAAAACTTTTGGCCATGACTGTACAGGCAAAAAAATGCTGATGTGAAAGTAGCCTGCAAAATGCATGCCACACGGATGATACGGGCGACACATAGAGACTATGCAAAAGGGGAAAAAAGCATCTCATCATGACCCCTTCATTTTTTTTTCCCCAATTATTTTTTTCATATGTTGCGCCGGCTAATAATCATAATTTCTGCACACACACACCCACACACACACACACACACACACACACACTATAAACTATATGAGAACAAGCAAAAGATGGCCGCTTTCTTCACCTGGTTGTGCAGAGCTGGGAACTTTGGCTGTCTCTGCCGTGATTGCTATCAGTGCATCCACACTGGGAAGAGGCAGGGAGGAGTCTTTGGGTGGAGAGGAGAGCTGAATGGGTGTGTTAGATACCTTAGATACAGCCCTAGAGCCACAAAGAATTATGGGAGTTGTAGTAATTGAACCCAGGAAGTCAGAATAGAGATTAACCCCATCAGTGCTGGAGCCAGCAATGAGGATGTGCTGCTAGAGCACAATAAAAGGTAATATTGCTGAAAAAACATAATAGATGTTTGGAGAGGCACATATTAGCAAGATTTATCAGAAAAAAAAATCAGTTTTGGTAACTTCTGTAATAATATCTGAAAATTAATAGGTTTAAGTGAATCTGAATTTAAGTGCAAATTCAGCAAAATGGCCAACCGTTTGCCACCATTTTGCTGAACTCTAAAGGATCAGAAAGAGGTAAAAAAAAATTACGTCTATCCTGTCCTGTACAACTGCTAAGCTCCTTTCTGCTCTAAAGTTCAGTAGTATTCTACAGTCATGTCCTGGCTTTTACAGCCTTACCATGCTCTCAAAATATAATCAAAATTCTCATAATATCATGTGTTACCTAGTCAGTGAAGCCCTGCAACTTCATGACATGCCGAGTGCTGACACTATATCATAGTAGTAGAACAGTGGCGGACACAGTCGGAATAGGGCCCCTATGCAAGAACAGTAAAGAAGCCCCTTCTTCTGTCTGTGACAAGATCGGTTTAGAGAATTGAATGTCAAAGTGGGCCCCTGTGTGGCAGCACATGTTGTGCCAATGATATGTCCACCCCTGCTGTAGAGAAAAACATAAAACACACATACGTTGATCTATTGCAGATAAGCATATAGAAAGCTGAACATGAACATGAGGTTCTCAGTTTAACATTCTGATTAGATTGTATGAGGCCACTTCCACTTCACTGCAAACCTCTCAGGAAACTGCAAGAGGGGTTCTGTCGATTTTTTGCACTCAACTCACAAACTGAGAATATGTGTAAGGTATGTTTTTAGCTTCTTTCGCTAAGTGTTTGTGCTGTGTGTTGGCCATTGTTGCTGTGGTGCTGTGGTTGTAGAGTGGTGTAGCCTGGAGTCATGGGGGCTCAGTCCCGCAGCGTGGGTGCTGTGAGGCACTAGGTCTGGGATGCCCACCATCCAGAAATTCCAGGACAGTGCATAAAAATGTTAAAACATAAAATAGTTGCACTCAAGTAAGGGAAGGGGGGAAAAATGAAGGATGTAAATAGTGAACATTGAAAAGTAAATATGTATTACTGTTCATGAAAAACATTTAAAAAAAAAAAGAGTTACTTTGCAAATAAAAGTGGCCAAATTTACTTAAGCCCAGTTACTATGCCAAGCTGTAACTCTCAACTGGGTACCAATCTAATTAATGCCTCTGTTCATGTCCAACCTGACCTCTTATATGGGCTAGAAAAGAGCCTGCAAAAGAAAAATTAAAAAAATCTGAAATAACTGGGAGGGGTGCGCATACAAAGGACATGACTCCATAATACAAAATAGTAGACTTGGTGACACTTCTTAACCTTATGGTCTGAACAGGTGCAAACTGAACATAGCATTTATTATCCAAAATAACAGTTGCACTTAAGTATATAGAGGGGGAAAAAACTCAATAATGTAAATAGTAAACATTGAAATATAAATATGCATTACTGCCTGGAAAAGGAAAAAAAAATTGAAAAAAAATGAGTTAGGCTAAGTTCATATTTCCGCTAAAATGTATCAGTCTTAATCCGCTGCTATGGTAAACAACGGAATCCGTTTAGCGGATTCCGTTGTGTCCCATAGACTTGCATTAGTGGCGGATTGCGACTGATGACCCTGCGTTGCGTCCGCTGCGTCGCGGTCCGTCGTTTTTGACTGACCACTGGGCGGGTAGCAACGCAGAATGTAAAGTTTTTAAGGCCGTCGAAATTGACGCACCGCGCAGGAATCCGTCGCCATCCGTCAAGCTTGTAATGCACGTCTATAGTGCTGGATTCCGTTGTAATCAGTCTTACAATGGAATCCAGCGCTGGATTCCGTCATGCTCTACTGAGCATGCCCAGGAAGTTGCTAAATTTAGAAAGGTATATAAAGAAGCTGTTATCAACAATCAGACAATGCTACCTGACCAACAAACCAGCCACAGCAGACCCAGAGCACATGCAGAGAAGACCTTCCAGACACCAGCTAGATCCAAGGAGGAACAGCCATTGCCAGGGTGAGGTGTTTTTCTGCGATCTGTTGTCCCCCTTTTTTTGTATCTTTTTTTTTTTTATTTGTTATGGGTTTTTTTTCATTTTATTGTTTTATTTTGTATTTTGTTTTTTTTATTTTGTATTTTTATTTGTTTTTTTATTTTTTTTGTTTAGTATTCTTTTCCTTTTTTTGTTAGAGGTTTTATTCCATTTTTCTTTTTTGTTCTATATTTTTTTACTTTTTTGTATGTTTAATTAGTATATTTATTTTGTATTTTTTGTGGTTCCATTTTTTTCATTTTTTATTTTTTTTTTTAATCGTTATGTATTTTTTTGTACTGTTAAATTTTTCAATAAAGAGTTTATGCTCCTTTTTTTTTTTTTTTTGGTTTAGAAAAATCGAAAAAAAGTAAAAAAAAAAAAAAAAAATAAAATATTCCCAATCTGGTCATTTTGCCTATTTTTGCACCCGTTTAGTATTTTTATATGGTTTAAAATTTTGGTTATCGATATTTTTGGGGTTGGATTCCGCAATGGTCATACGAAAACATTAATGCACTTTGTTGCATAGGGATCTATATTTTTACTGTTAAACGTGAAAACGTGTGTGTGGGTAGTTTTAATGGTGTTTTATGAGGTTTTAAAAATAGAATTGCAGAGGGAGGTAGAATTTGGGAAAAAAAATTGTGCTATGAGGGTATAGATTTCTTCAGTTTATGGGATTATTTTACCTTGGTGGATTGGGTTATTAATGGTATTATTGTGGGTGGGGATATTGATGTATTCTCTTATGGTGGGTATATTAAAAAGCATCTGTTTGCAGGCCGGTGATTAGCAACCGGTTTAATAATAATAATTTTAATTTTTATATAGCACTAATAATTGATTTGAACCCATGAACACAGCGCAGCAAGCATGCTGTGCTAAACACTGAGCCACCGTGCCAGCCGGTTTATTTAACATCTTTTTTTGTCTCTCCATAGCACTTTGCTCGGTGGATGACATCAACCAACTTGTCTAGAAGGTTTTGCGACGTGTCTTTTAGTGCCACAACACTTTCCAACACATGTAATTATGTATGTTTGCAGGCCACTGTACCGGTGATTAGCGGCCACTTTGTTTTACTAACGTGTTGTTTTTTGTCTCTCCATAGCACTTTGCTCGGTGGTTGACATCAACCAACTTGTCTAGAAGGTTCTGCGACGTGTAGTTTAGTGCCACAACACTTTCCAACACATGTAAGTATGTATGTTTGCAGGCCACTGTACCGGTGATTAGTGGCCACTTTGTTTTACTAACGTTTTTGTTTTAAGTTTTTAAAGCTCTTATTGAATCATGTCTTCTTCTGGGAGCCCCCCTTCAAAGCAACAGCGATTGGAGGTAATTATTATTAACCGATTGACTTTGTGATCTGAGATGAAATATAACAAAAATTTTACAAACTTGCATACAGGAAGAGCAGGCGGAAGATGAAGCACAGGAGAGCCCAGAAGAAGGCGAACGGGGTGGCGAGATGTCTGGTGAAGGCTCGCAACATGTAAGTATATTCATATAACTTATATCACAAACATTACAACACAAAATAAAAATGTTGTTGGTTCTAATGTTTTAATTCTATTTTTAGGTGCAGGGTGGTGCCCGTCCTAGAGTCCCTCCCAGCGATGCCCGGGGTCGTGTGCGCGGCGGTGGTCGCCAGCGTGTGAGTTTGTGTTTTTTAAAAAATGTGGTATTCGGAGTTCTTCACATTTATTCTGAAAGGATGTATGACATGAATGGTTTTAATGTTCAATATGTTTCTGATTACACAGGGTTCACAGCGGCGGCAGGACGGGGATTCAGATGGGGAGGAATCGGGATTCGATGTTGACCTCCTCATCGACCTCGTCCATGAAAGGCAGCCGTTGTGGTCCATGCAAGACCACCGCCATGCTGATGCAGTTGTCACCTGACGGCTCTGGGACCAAATCGCTGAAATCATGATAGATGGATGGGAGGGACTTGACAAAAGGGCCCAAAACACAGCACGTAAGTATAGATAATTCATTGAATGTACTTGTCGGATTACACTGTAATTCGCTGAACCTTGTGTATTATCTATTTTCAGGTACCTACACGATCGTTTCAGGAGGGAGTTAAATCTGGAAATGCAGGCTCCAAGTGGTTCGGGGAAACGCAAGGGCTCCAAGTACAAGTATGCCGGAGCCCTTGCGTTCCTGCGATCGTCTATGATTGCTAGAAGGTAATTGCACTGACTTTGAGTTCATTTGTAAATTATTTATGCTTGCTCTTTTTGGAGAACAGAATGCTTATTAAAATTTGAAAGTAATTTTAATTTTGTTTTTTGTTTAATCCCACAGAACATTCTGTAGCACGACGGAGCCTGCAGCAGTCCAGCCCCCTCCTGAAGCGATGACAGAAGAGACCGTCACTGGTGCACCCTACAACAGTCCCTGTGATCCCTCCCTCCCTTCCACCTCTACCTCTGATCCCTGCCTCCCTTCCACCTCTACCTCTGATCCCTCCCTCCCTTCCACCTCTACTTCTTTCCCTTCCACCTTTACTTCTTCTACATCTTTACCTTCCATACCATCTTTCCCAAAAGCTTACTGGCAGACCTCAGTGCATGCAGCTGCTGCTCAGCAGCGAGTAGGTGTTCCCTTAACCAACCCCTTGGACGCTTCTGACACTCAAACAACTTTTGGTTCGGTGCGACAGTGCCCAAGGGGACTGGATAGGGGCAGCTCCGAAATCTTGACTCTGAACGCATCCATCCATAGCTTAATGAAGGTGTTATCAGAGCAAATAATTGCTGGCTTCCACCTGATAAGCCATAGCTTACAGGAGTTGTCCAGCAAGATGGATCTGATGCGTTCAGAGGTAAGACCCACACAACACTATTTCCAATACATAGTCGGACATCTGGAAAACCTAACCTCTGAGCAGCAACTGTATGTGATGCAGGCCTGCCAGGATGCTCTTTGCAGAGTATGTTCCCTTTCTTCTCTTAATTTACCCACTACTCTACCACCTCACCCTCCAGCCTCTACTCTTCCTCCTCAGCCTCCAGCACCTACTCTACCACCAGCACCTACTGTACCACCTCAAACAGCCCCTCTGACAACACCTCACCCAACCACCACTACTCAACCACCTCAGCCAGCAGCCCCTACTCAGCAAACTTCTGCACAGTTTCAGCCCTCTGGACATTACCCATCATCTGTCCAGTACCATTCTGCAATCCAAAACCCTACATCAATGCCTGCCCATCATCCACACTCTATACAAACTTATGTTCCTTCTCCATCCCCACTTTCTAGCCCACAAATGTCAGCCCCAACTCCATCCCCATCCTCAATGTCCGCTCCATCAACACCACATTTCCCGTACCATCATTCTGTGTCTGTCCCCCTCTTACTACAAAATCCACCATATCCCAGCCCTCAGCCTTCTCCCATTCCTCAGCCTTCTCCCAGCCCTCATCAATATTCTGTCTCTCCAAACCCTTTTCTTCCCAACACTTCTCTTACCTTTGCCACACCTTCCCATTCTGTATTACCCTCTGCCCAACCTTCCCCTTCCCTCTCCTCTTTACATACCCCATCTGTTGAAGGGGGCAGCCCTGCGAGCCTCACCAGTGTTATCTCCACCCCACAAACTTACGAGAATTTATAAAAAATGTTTGACAATTGTTAACTTTCAAATAAATCATGCGTAAAATTTACTCTTGTGTCTGTGTTGTTTTTATAATGTCACACAGTTTTCAAGTACATTTTTATTTAAATTTTAAAAGTGATTTACAACATCAAGTGTCCAAAAAAAAGAATACATTACAAACACAGAACGTCGAAAACAATTTGCAATATTCCTCAATCGTACAGTAGTTTCGCACATATTATGTAAACATAAAATTACAATAGTGTAATAAGATGGTTGAAATAATATAAATTAAAATGAACAAATATCACACCATTTGATCCTGCCAGTCAAGTCTGCCAAATGGAGAAACAAAGTAAGCGGCGAACTGTTCATGGACTTGCAGAACATCTTGACTGCTTCGAAAGGTGATGTTTCGGTACTCTGGCAATGGATTCGAAACTTGTTCCTTAGTAGCAATGTCACCATTTGATAAAAGATAATTATGTAAAACCACACACACTTTCACTACATGGTCAACATTATCAACTTTCAAATTTATTGCACTTGTCAAAACTCGCCATTTAGCAGTTAGTACGCCAAAGGTGCATTCAACCATGCGGCGAGCTCGACTTAACCGATAATTGAATATTTTCCTGGTGGGTGTTAGAGCACGGCTAGAAAACGGTTTCATCAAATGTTTGTCTAGTTGGAATGCTTCATCTCCCACACAAACGAAATGCATCGGTGGTCCATCAGTGTTTGGAAGCGGTCTTGCTGCAGGGAAGGAGAAACTGTTTCCGTACAAATTTCGTCCCATTGCTGATAGTTTGAAAACTTGAGAGTCGTTACTTTTGCCATATGCTCCTATATCAACAGCTATAAGCTTATACTCTGCGTCAGCTATAGCCATCAACACAATTGAAAAGTACTTTTTGTAATTAAAGTATTCGGAGCCAGAGCGAGCCGGCTTGATGATCCTAATATGCTTTCCGTCTACAGCCCCAATACAGTTTGGGAACTGACATATTTCCTGATATTTGGATGCAATTGCCAACCAATCTTGTTCAGTGGGATGTGGGATATATTCCGAATGGAGACTATCCCACAATGCTTGGCATGTTGTTATCACTATTCCAGCAATTGTTGATTTTCCAATATGGAATTGGAAGTGCAGAGAGGCAAAAGACTCCCCTGTTGCCAAAAAGCTGTAAAAAAACCCCCGAAAAATAATCAACAATCAGCAACAAGACAGGCAATAAATTACATTACAGTATGTGTAGAACAGAAGGTACAATACAATTGGCTTACCGGAGTGTTATCATTAGACGCTCGGCTGGAGGGATTGCCATGCGACAAAATGTATCCATGCGTCGTATGAATGGGTCCATCTTCTCAACCAAAGAGTCGAACATTTGGCCAGACATCCGTACGTAACTGTGGAATTTTTCTGGGTGGCTTCTCAGTTCCAAACACAGGGTATTATAAACCCCAAGGGACATCCTCACTGAGTTGATTGGGTGGATCCAAAAACGCCAACACAAACGACGGCGTTCATGCTGCTCCTCTGTAACCCTATATGCCAACATGCTGGCTTGATGAGAGTATTCCATGAAAGCCAACCGAATTTTAGAAGTAACTGCATCCATGTTGATTCTTCTTCTCCAACCTCTAGATGAGCTGTGCAAACACATTTATATACATCTCCAAAAGTTCAGCCACTCCCATTGGGCTGTCCAAAAGAAGAGAGAAAAAAGACAGAAAAAAAACAACAAAAAAACAAAAAAAAAAAAACGAATTGCGACGGATCCGTTGGAAACGGACGCTAACAGATGCATAACGGATGTAGCGGACACAACGGATCCATTTTTTAACAGGATTCCTGTGAAAGGAATCCTGTGAAAAACACATCCGTTGCATCAGTCGACAACGAAAAAACGACGGATCCGTTGGTGACGGACCTAACGGATTTAAAACAACTGAAATGTGAACTTAGCCTTACTTTGCAAATAAAGATGGCCAAATTTATGTGAGCCCAGTTACCACCAAAGGTGCAACTCACAATTGGGTCCTAATCTAATTTATGCCTCTATTCATGTCCAACCTAACCTCTTTTCTAGCCCATATACAGTAAGACGTCAGGTTGGACATGAATAGAGGCATCAATTAGATATTTTATACTATATGAATTTCAGCACCAAATCTGCATCTATTGGCAAAAAAAATATGCAATTTTCTGCAAGGAGATGCAGGTCTCATTGAACTCAGTTTGCTTAAGGTGGGGTCACTGATTTCAATGAGGTCTTCTGAGGTCAGTTTAACTGTGGTCACAGGTGTGGCACCGTGGGAACTTCCAGCTGTGACCACACATAAACTCAGTGACCTCACCACTCAGCTGCGGTTACATCAGTTCTGCCTGCAGCTGCAGCAAGCAGTCATGTTGTGTGCTGATGCACTGCGACTGCAGGATGTATCAGAGCCAAAATCGTTGTGGGAGCTCATGCAGATTACGTTGGACCTGGGCGTTTTAGAGGTTAATAAAGGGGTGAAAGAGGGTGGATTTTTTACTATTTTATCTCAAATAAAGGATTTTTTCTGTGTTTGCATTTATTTCTATTAATTTACAGATTAATTATGGGGGAGTCTCATAAACACCTCCCATTACTTATTGAGGGGTAAGTGGCAGCTGTGAGCTGTCATTAACCCCTTACATTACTCTGATTGCCATCACACCAGGGCAATCGGAATGAGCCAGATAGGGTGCCGACATTGTCGCATTTAATGGATGCGACAATTTTGGGAATCAGCAGGCTGCTATTTTTAGGTTGGGGGGCCAAATCACCATGGGTCTCCCCAGCCTGAGAATACCAGTCCCAAGTTGTCGGCTTTATCATGGTGAGTATTAAATTGGAGGGAGACCGCTTGCTGTTTTTAACTTCATTTATTTAAATGATGTAAAAAAGCTGCATGGGGTCCCTCTTATTTTGATACACAGCCAAGATAAGCACTCGGCTGGGGGCTGTAGCCTGTAGCCATATGCCTTATCTGTAGTGGATATCATAATATGGGGGTGTGGAACCCTTGAGGCTTCAGTCGCCACATGGTACTGCACCTCACTTAAGGTGTGATACTTATCCCGGGTTTTTTGGCGGTCAGTGCTGGTTCCACATCTAACCATTACATAAAAACTCAGCAGGTAGCACTCCCCAATGGGGACTAGGCTAGGGTCGAGTCTTAAGACTGCCATCCAAACACTGGGGCAGCCACCCACTAGCGACAGGGACTCAGGGGGAGGATCGACCACCAGTGGGAGTTAGGAGGACAGATACACAAAAAAGAGGGAGTTGGCTTGGGGAAGCGAATAGTGGAGGAGCTGGCTTACCGGTAGCTCCTGTGGGATGTAGGAGAAACATGGTTGCCGAGGAGAGAGCTTAGTTGCTCCCTTGGAACCTGCGCAGTTCAGGGTGCAGAGCCCTAGGGTGGTTCAGACTCCAAGTTGCACTGCCAGAATCTGCCGGACAGGGGGATTTCATGTCCCACTGGCCACCACAAGATCCCAGAGCACAGTAGCAACATAGAGCCTGGAGTCGTGATTTTGGTCAGGCCCCAAGAGGACTCGCACTGTCTGCACATGGGACGGAAACTTTAATACCAAACGGGGGTCCCCAAGCACTTCATGTCATGGGGATCCACACTAAAAAGCGCAAGCAGGGAGGACCCACAGACTAACTCATCAGTTCTGACCTTCGAATAATCCGAGATCGGCTGAAGCCCATCATGGCAGAGACTGGCACCTAATTGCCGGCGCCGCGCACTTCAGCGCCAACGGCCACTACTACCGCCATCATCCTCCTTGGGGCTTAGCTTCACCTGCAGGAAGCTGAACTATCCTAGCTGCGACACCATCCACCCCAGAGGACAGCGACCGCTGCATCGGCTAATCCCTGGCTACACACCACAGGTGGCGTCACGAGACAACTACTGCTTCCAAAATAACCCTCCCATCCTTCATCCCCCCTTTTGGTGTACACCTTGGGGCCACGAAGCCGGGCAGAGCCACCCGTGACATCCCAGACCCAACATCACCGGCCCGGCGACGAGTATTTAAACCACTGCCCCGTTGGTGCTACATGGACCCTATGCCATTTTTAAAATTTATTTGTACACTACTATAAACACGCAGACAGCGTTAGTGATTGCAAGCAGTCAAACATGCTGTCACAAAAGGTGGGGGCGCAGTCTGACTGCAACCAATCACAGATGCTGGGACTGCCAGTGGGCGGGGTAAGCTGTGAAAATATATGAGGGTAATGAGCGGTCCCAGAAGTAGTGTTACAGCCATGCGGGAGACTCGGTAAGTATAATGCTCCTGCTTATCTCTACTTCTCACTGACTAAGTGGCTATTTTTAAGGTTTCAGGCGAGCACAAACAATACTTTTAGTATTAGGGTCTTATATGTATTGCAATGGTACCCCATTCATTTGAATGGTTTATTGCTACAATTATATTTTCCAGCAGCCCTGATATTGCTCAAAAACTAATTCATGTTTAGGGTATTTCTAGTTAATTTTGGCATTCCCTGATATTCCTAACGGTATACTGTATCTATCTGGAGAACAATAGGTTTTGTTTTGCTAATTTAATGATAAAATGTTATATAATGTTTATTGGGCAGTTAAAAAGTAACTAAACTTTTTTTACCTTTAATTATTCTCCAGACATTGCAAAGTTAATTTTGCAATAAATTTCAATAACTGCTGCAATGCTGTTTCAATGCCTAAGGAGTTTATTCTCCTTTAGGAGCTCTTTTCAACTGAAGCAGACAAGAATCCATAGACTAATGATGGTGACCCTTTTAGAGATCAAGTGCCCAAATTGAAACCCAAAACCCACCTATTTATTGCAGGTGCTCTCAGGAAGGCGCTGTGTTAAGCCTCTTTCACACGTCCATGAAAAACCACGCACGCTTTTTCACGGATGTGTCAAAGGTGCGTTCTGCCCTCCGTGAGCCGTGTTTATGACACACGTGTGTTCTTCGTGTGTTATCCGTGATAACACACGGAGAACAGAAGCTTTTTACTCACCTGTCCCTGGTGTTGCTGTCTGTGGTGCTGATCTACGGTCTCTG
Source organism: Anomaloglossus baeobatrachus (assembly GCF_048569485.1). NCBI lineage: Eukaryota > Metazoa > Chordata > Amphibia > Anura > Aromobatidae > Anomaloglossus > Anomaloglossus baeobatrachus. Next base: position 586,954,693 of record NC_134355.1, read on the forward strand.
GTCCTGCCGACTCCCTGCTGCTGCTGCTTCCAGACGCAGTGAAGTGAATATGCAATGAGCATAATGAGCAGCGGTCGGAAGCAAGTGACAGCAGCGGCAGAGACAGGAGGGATGGAGAAGATGAGTAAAGTTGTTTTTTTTCTCAAACACGTGTGTTTTCTCCGCCGCGTGTCACATGGAACATCTCCGTGTGGTCCGTTTGCATTCCATGTGACACCTGTGATGCCGGAGAAAAACGGACATGTTGACGTGTGGAGCACACGGGCACAAGTATGCTCCACACGTACACACGGTCCATGGCAGAACACACACGTGAATACAGACCCATTGATTTTAATGGGTCTACGTGTGCCCGTGTCTCCGGTACGACACGTACCGGAGGCATGGACATGTGAAAGAAGCCTTACAGGTATTCTCAGGAAGGCACTTTGGTATGGGTGCTCTCAGGAAGGCACTGTGTTATGGGTGTTCTCAGGATGTCACTATAAACTGACTCTTTGGCTCCAGCACAAGTTACTCTGATGGTCTCTGGCTAGACAGAGAGCAATAACTTTTCATTCTTTTACCAGATGACTACTCAGGCCTGTTACAGGGCATCAGAAGAACCATATATGATGATTTTTTTTTCCAGTCATCTGAAGTCTTTGTGCTAAGGAGTCTCAAGAATTGGATGTCATTGCTTCCTGCCTTACTACAGAAAAGTAAAGTAGCTTGTACTAAACCAGGAGTGAGGAACTTTTTTTCTACGAAGAGCAGCTTGGACATTTTTAACATAATTCATGGACCATACAAAATTATCAACTTGAAAATGATCCTCCTACCGTGTTTTTCCAAAAATAAGACCTCTCCAATAATAAGCCCTAGCAGGGATTTTCAGCATTTTTGGAGCAAAGCTTAAATATAAGCCCTACCCCAAAAATAAGCCCTAGTCGTGGTTCAATAATGACGTGTTCATGCAGCAAAAAAGTTAAAGAATATTACAGGACACTTCATTATAGAAGCAGACACCCTGCAAACATACTCCCCAGACGCCGAGTGGGAGGCCATGCAGTGGATCGTCCACCTACACACATCAGATCGCAAACCCACACATATCAGATCGCAAACCCATACACATCAGATTACACACCCACACACATCAGATCTCAGACACACAAACATCAGATCACACACAGAATCACACATCAGATCGCTCACAGTCACACATCAGATCACACACACACACTCACCACATCCAGCGATACCGATTTCTTCTGGCAGAGAATCCTGAGACGCAGTGCGGGGGAACGCATAGGATCTGTTGTGGAACACATTGATCCATCCATGCATTGCACTGCACTGCATACCATCTTTCCTTTCTGGCCGGACACAATCGGTATTGCCGGATGTCGTGAGTGTGTGTGTGATCTGATGTGTGTATAAGTGTGTATGTGCGATCTGATGTATGTGAGTGAGTCGGCCAGAAGCAGGGGATGCACCATGGAGCTTACCTGCTGGAAGCGCCCACAAAAGTTTACAGAAGGACCTGGGAGCACGCAGACATTTTTGGTCTGGTAAGTATGAGTCTCCCGAGAAGTGGGGGGGGGGGGGGGTCTGCTTCTTTTTGGGGTAAGCTTACCTCCAACCATGTTTCTCCAAGAATAAGACTTTACCCGAAAAAAAACTGTAGTGCTTTTTTTCGGGGCAAAAAAAGTATAAGACAGTGTCTTATTTTTGAAAAAAACATGGTATTTTTGGCCAAATAATTAATTCCCTAATGCAACAGCTGTAACTGATTTTGTTTTGTGCAGCTGTGATGTTAATGTGTCACCCGGGGCTATGGGGTACTCGGTCCCGGTCGATGTACTGCTGGGAAGATGTCACTGGGTGGCTGTTGCCCGATTCCGCGACCCTGGGGACGCTTTTTTAAAAGGGGTGATTTTTACAGGGGAGATGAAATAAAGGTTTTGTCATGACGCCACCTGTGGTGTGCGGCCAGGTTGGGGCCTCTGCTGCAGGGTTCTTCTCACCGGGGATCGATGTTGATTGCAGTCAAGATTGAGTCACTCCCCATAGGCGGAGTGGGTGCCCTAGGAAGATGGTCGGCTGGCTTGTAGTGGGCCATGGGCACGCCGGAGCGCAGGACGGCATTGCCGGTAAATAATGGAAACGAGGCAAGAGCTCTGGTTCAGATGTTTATTCACTAGTTAGGAGATTGCCCGGGAGCGTCCTGGTTCACTGCTGTTAAGTCTCTAGTTATCCGGTGCAAGTTCCAGGCGGTTACCGATGTCAGTGTAAATGTCCTGTTTGTCCTTACTATCAAGCAACTGGCAGAAGGAACCTGGGCCGAGCTCAAGCTCACTGGCCCCAAACTCCACAATGCCAAGATAAGGTGTGTGTGACACCAGCACTGGTGCTCTCCTGCATCCAGTTTGGTTTCAGGGGACGTCCCTCCAGCAAAGCTCACTATGTGTCATGGCTACCTCCTCTTATACCCCATGTGGCACCCACCCCCCAGTGGTTGTCCTGGTGACCGGGAAGTCCCATGCTACTGGATGGCTGACTCTCCCTGCCCACCCCAGTAAACCCCCCCCCCCTCCCGTGGGGAAGGCACCTAACTGCATGTGAAATGTATCTGGTGTGAGCACCAGCAAACAACCTGTCACTTACCCCAGATAGATACTGCTCCTTAACTCAGTTGCAGTACCCTGTAGCGACCAGAGCCTCAGGGGCGCCACATTAAGTGGCAGTGATGTTGCTGGAGGACAGTTGACTCTTTGTGATAAGTTTTGTAAAGAACTTGCAGCAGTAAGTTGTTTTGAACACAGATGTATGTGAATGTCTCCTCACAGTGCAAAATTTATCATTGCTCACGTGGGACTGGTGCATATACATCATATAGGAGATAATAGGAGAAACTATGCCTGGAGCAAATGTAAGGAAGGAGGTTCACTTGCTGTCACATTTCTCCCTGAAGACACCAATCGCATTGTTGAAATTAGAATTATGTGTTGCGTCATTATGAAGGTAATGTGTCATGTGAATTCTGATGTACTGTATAATGTGTCATAGTGCTTTGTGTGTTAGGTTGACAGAGTCAGAAGTATTTATAGTGTAGACTAGCCCATTGGCGAGTGGCTGGGGTGTAGGATAAGTGATGGTGTGCTGAGTAATATCAGAAAGGGTCCAGCGATTGACAGAAACAGACCTATGGTCTGATTTAATGTCAAGGCTGCATGCAGTAAGTGACCTGTGGCAAGAAAGAGGGAAGAGAAAGGGACAAAGATAGCATGGTCCTGATGGTCAAACCGAGACTCAATGAGAATGATAGAGACCCAGTTTGAAGAGCAGCGATAGGTCAAAGACTAATCATACAATGGAGTGACCCAATCAGAAGGCTCAGAGAAGGGACGTCTAGCAGAAAGGCCCCAATTAGCTTACAGCTTCCAAGGTAACCAAGATGGATTACAGTGTGAGATGGAGTGCCCCAAGTGGGAGTTTGCTGGATGACAGAAAGCTTAAAATCTTGAGTTGACCATATTGGTGAACTCTCTCTGCTGAGAAGAGAATGTCTAACCGTGGAAAGAAGAAATTACTTTCACAAATTGATTCATGGTGCTAAGCTGGGTAGTAGTGAAACAAACCAAAACAGTATGGGCAGGAACTACAGAGCTGGGTCTAAAGAGTTTGTGTCTAAGGGTCCCGTTACACATAGTGACATACCAGCGATCCCACCAGCGATTCGACCTGGCAGGGATCGCTGGAATGTTGCTATATGGTCAATGTTGATCTGGCAATGAGACAGATCTCCACAGCGACCTGCCATCAGCCACCAGCGACCCATGTAACGACGTCTCTCTGGACACTCAGAACTGGCGCTCGTTGGTCTCCCGCCATTAAACACGCCGATGTGTGCTGCACAGCGGGAGACCAACAAGCAAAAAATGGTCCTGATCGTTTTGTCATGATCAGTGACCTCGCAGCAGGGGCCCGCTCGCTGCTGCTTGTCACACACAGTGATATCGCTGGCAAGGTCGCTGATGCGTCACAAAACCTATGACGTTTCAGTGATCTCGCTAGCAATCTCGGTATGTGTGATGGGGGCTTTAAGTTGCTCTGTGTCAATGAAACATATGAGAAGTTGTGTGCCTGCTATCTTGTGTACATAGTTGCCAACAAAGGACTGTTAAGCAAAAATACTCAATTGTTTACCTGCCCAGGCCACAGAATTAAATGCACTAACAGGATGCAGCAAACACATTAATAAAGATGGAGGCAACAGGTGAAAAATACTGATGGAGGTGTATTACACCTTATACCTCCATCTTTATTAAGGGGTTTTGCTGCATCCTGTCAGTGCATTTGTTCTTCTGGCCAGGGCAGGTAAACACTGTTGCCCTTTGTTTCTGTGAATTTTTCAGATTTTTTTTGGGGGGGAAATTTTAATTCTTCTCTTTGTGGTTTAGCTTTTAAATTTAATGTAGTGACTGTATATATACAGTTAGGTCCAGAAATATTTGGACAGTGACACAATTTTCGCGAGTTGGGCTCTGCATGCCACCACATTGGATTTGAAATGAAACCTCTACAACAGAATTCAAGTGCAGATTGTAACGTTTAATTTGAAGGTTTGAACAAAAATATCTGATAGAAATTGTAGGAATTGTACACATTTCTTTACAAACACTCCACATTTTAGGAGGTCAAAAGTAATTGGACAAATAAACCAAACCCTAACAAAAAATTTTTAGTTTCAATATTTTGTTGCGAATCCTTTGGAGGCAATCACTGCCTTAAGTCTGGAACCCATGGACATCACCAAACGCTGGGTTTCCTCCTTCTTAATGCTTTGCCAGGCCTTTACAGCCGCAGCCTTCAGGTCTTGCTTGTTTGTGGGTCTTTCCGTCTTAAGTCTGGATTTGAGCAAGTGAAATTAATGCTCAATTGGGTTAAGATCTGGTGATTGACTTGGCCATTGCAGAATGTTCCACTTTTTTGCACTCATGAACTCCTGGGTAGCTTTGGCTGTATGCTTGGGGTCATTGTCCATCTGTACTATGAAGCGCCGTCCGATCAACTTTGCGGCATTTGGCTGAATCTGGGCTGAAAGTATATCCCGGTACACTTCAGAATTCATCCGGCTACCCTTGTCTGCTGTTATGTCATCAATAAACACAAGTGACCCAGTGCCATTGAAAGCCATGCATGCCCATGCCATCACGTTGCCTCCACCATGTTTTACAGAGGATGTGGTGTGCCTTGGATCATGTGCCGTTCCCTTTCTTCTCCAAACTTTTTTCTTCCCATCATTCTGGTACAGGTTGATCTTTGTCTCATCTGTCCATAGAATACTTTTCCAGAACTGAGCTGGCTTCATGAGGTGTTTTTCAGCAAATTTAACTCTGGCCTGTCTATATTTGGAATTGATGAATGGTTTGCATCTAGATGTGAACCCTTTGTATTTACTTTCATGGAGTCTTCTCTTTACTGTTGACTTAGAGACAGATACACCTACTTTACTGAGAGTGTTCTGGACTTCAGTTGATGTTGTGAACGGGTTCTTCTTCACCAAAGAAAGTATGCGGCGATCATCCACCACTGTTGTCATCCGTGGACGCCCAGGCCTTTTTGAGTTCCCAAGCTCACCAGTCAATTCCTTTTTTCTCAGAATGTACCCGACTGTTGATTTTTCTACTCCAAGCATGTCTGCTATCTCTCTGATGGATTTTTTCTTTTTTTTCAGCCTCAGGATGTTCTGCTTCACCTCAATTGAGAGTTCCTTAGACCATATGTTGTCTGGTCACAGCAACAGCTTCCAAATGCAAAACCACACACCTGTAATCAACCCCAGACCTTTTAACTACTTCATTGATTACAGGTTAACGAAGGGAGACACCTTCATAGTTAATTGCAGCCCTTAGAGTCCCTTGTCCAATTACTTTTGGTCCCTTGAAAAAGAGGAGGCTATGCATTACAGAGCTATGATTACTAAACCCTTTCTCCGATTTGGATGTGAAAACTCTCATATTGCAGCTGGGAGTGTGCACTTTCAGCCCATATTATATATATAATTGTATTTCTGAACATGTTTTTGTAAACAGCTAAAATAACAAAACTTGTGTCACTGTCCAAATATTTCTGGACCTAACTGTATATATATATATATATATATATATATATATATATATACATATATATATATATAAAATGTATATTTTTTTGCACTTTTATCTTTATACAGGATGTACCCAGGCCCAGTAATGTAGGCCTTGTAAACTAGGGTCTCCGTTCCTGTATGGTGCACTTACAATATATAGTGCTTGGCAGCCCAGTCTAAGGCTCTGTGCCCACGTAGCGTATTCTCATGCAGTTACACTGCGTTCTGCACCGCAGCGTAACTGCATGCATCCTGCGTCTCCAGCACAATCTATGAAGATTGTGCCTAACCCATGTCCACGTGGTGTATTAGAACGCAGTGCTTCGGCTGCTGCCGAAGCACTTCGTTCTAAGAAGGGACATGTCACTTCTTTCATGTGCTTTGCATGCAGCCCCCGCTCTGTCTATGGGAGGGGCTGCATCCAGAGCGCATGAAATCGGCTTTTCATTACGGACTGTTTCTGCAGCGATTTGAAGCGCATGTGTGCTGTTCAAATCGCTGCAGAAATTTCTGCAGGGACAGAACGCAACGTGGGCACATAGTCTAATAGTATGGGTGTCATCAATAGGCTGTAAGCCAGACACTTTGAACCTACATGTGTGAACATCGCCCTATACAACTCATTTGTGTGCAATATTAATACTAAGCAATCACCCTCTCCATGGAGTGGCAGTGAGTGAGTGCTTACTCCATCAGTGTTTTGCACCTGTTGCCTCCATCTTTATTAAGGAGTTTTGCTGCATCCTCTGAGTGCATTTGATTCTGTGGCCTGGGCAGGTAAACACAGTTGCCCTTTGTTTCTGTGAATTATTCAGAATTTTTGAAGGAACATTTAATTCCTCCTTTTGTGGTTCCTCTATTAGGGATCTTACTGGTATGTTTTGGAAAATAGTTCTCAATATGAATGATCCAATTGAACAAAAATCTATAAAATTGTAATAAAAAGTTAACTTCACATATACTTTGAGTCCTTTCTTAACTTGACTAGACACATTGAATGCTGAGTGACCATCTTTATAAAGTATCCATTTTTGATCATGTGTTTGGACATATCAATGAAACATGTGGCCACCCATGGTTGTAATGTGAACTTAGGCATTGGAAGGGTTTTGTCAGCATTTTATGATATTATCTTGAATTTTGAAATCTCAGTATCTAATGAAATTTTGGAAAAGATATGTGTGGACACTATGCTATGCTACAAACATCTAATCTCTGAATATCTTTTGTGTGGCTTTAGGAGTTAAGTCAGGTCAATCACTCTCCGTTTCAGTGATGAAGTAAACAAGTTATTTTCGACTGATATTCTTGAAATAAAGATCCCTTTGGAGCCTCAGAGCTGTAGCTTTATAAGCATGGCTATTTTAATTAAACACTCATTGCCTCAGCGGTGAAGTCTTCAAACCCTGTCTTGATAGTATATGTTTGGTCTGGTGTTAGGAACTACTGTTTTTAGCATAATCACGCATTATCCACTGCAACTTTTTAATACCTTATTTTAATTAAACAAAACTGTTGGCAATTTGAGATATTGAGCTAGAAAACAGTCTGCAGATATCCTGCTCTTTCATTTAATTTCAGATAAGAAATTGAAACGTGTCGGCCGCCATGATATAATTATTCCGCTATACTTTCGGAAAACTTTCCATTCATTTTACTTAATCCCTATAACCGCTTCAAGTTTTTTTTTCTTCGGTTCTGTAATATCCAAGCCCGCGACACATCCAAATCTTTGCCGTCTACACATACTCATTGTCAGGGACTGTTAATCAGTTTGAGCGACACCTGAAATAATTGATCGGGCTTTTTAACTTTTAACTCGTAAACATTTCATAAACAGAGTAGACAATAAGGCTGCGGAAGAAATGGGATTTTTATTGCTATTAGGTTGGAAATGACCCGGCATAACTCAACTAAAGTGTACACAACAAACAGTCTAGCGCTGTTCCAATCCATTTCATCTTCCGTAGATAAACATTCAACATATTTATAAACTGCAAATTAACTCGAATCAAATCTTTTTATAGCGCAATATCCAGGGAATTTTGTGTGTAAGTACAAATCACTTTTGTTTTAGAGACAGCGGAAGTTTTGATGTTCTACTTAGTGTTCTTTCAGTTGCAAAACTGTCCAGAGAAGATGTGTAGCCGAGATTTTGAATAACAGATGAAAAATGCATAATCTCTTTGGTGGCTGTGTCAACCTTTAATCTTTAGGGGCATAAAACAAAATTGCTTTCCACAATCACTCGCTGCTCTAGAGAGATAAAGACTGGAAGCTCAAATATTTCAAGGCAATTTTCCTGCAAAAGTAATACTATAAAAGTAATTCTTGCTCTACATCAATGTATTAAGATCTTTGATCCTATTCTTCCTGTATAGATAACATCTAGGGAGGAGTTACATTGACCTGACTTTAATGGCAGGTATCATATGGATTCTTGGAATCCGAGAGCTGATTGTAATCCCTTTTTCTTGCTATTTTTCGTGAGACCCACAGTAAATTTTTAGCCTGTTATGAATTGTATCGGAAATGGTCATGAAATAAAACATGAAAAACATCATTGTTCCTTTTAACTAAATAGCAGAAAAAACCATATCAAATGCGTATGACTAATACGTTCTGTGCTATTATTGCAGTTGTACATCTAGCGCTTGTGGTGTGTAGGACATCAAATGTGTATGTGACTTGTTCGGAAACATAAAGAGATTTTGATACCTGTCAAAAACATGGATAGAAACAGATAATTAAATTGAGCTGTGAGAGTCTCAGTATTTATCCACATTAAAAAACCTTATTTTTGTAACCAAAGGTCAACCAGTAGAGTAGATATAGAGCAGATAGTCAGTACTATAATTAGGCAATCACGTTTTGGGTGGACAAAGTTTTTATACCCCCTTTAATAAATGTTAAAAAATGAACTGTTAGGATTTAACACTCATAATTTGGAAAAAGGGTTTTGATAGGTCCAGGTTCTTATGAGTTAAATAGTTTAGAATTCAGTATTGTAGAAAGAAAATAGTGGCACTCACTAATGCGTCAAAAATGTCCTTTACTCTTCAATCCATAAAAATGTGCTGGTGGGTGGATGCGGATCACATCTGGATGACGGCCATTTGGCACAAAACCGCTCTTCAGCAGGTCCTGTTGAAGAATGATTGCATGCCAATGGCTGTTGTCCAGACTTGACCCCCATCCACCTGTGACGCCCTGGCCTATCAGGTCGTCACAGGGTATTGTGCAATCTGCCCTTCTGCACAGTATCCACTCCTCCTTGGTTACGGATCCTGGTCCTTTGGTGTTGCTAATGTGTCACCCCAGGGACGTCGCTCCAGCTTCAGGGATGCCACAGAGTCTTCTTCTGTATATGGCAAACAGGTATGTCAGATTTTGTATGTTTCGTGACACCACTCACAGCTTGCGGTCAGGGATATGGATGACCGCCACTGCAGCTTTTATGAGTGTCTGGGGCTGATGGAGTATGCAGTCAGATGTTGTAGCCTCCCGTGAGTGAGGCAGGCCCTAGGGGCTCAGGTGTGCAGGGTAGCGGGTTCCGTAATAACTCAGGCTGAGTCCAAAAGTCTTTTTAACTGGTTTCTACTCAATTAAGATGTTCTGTGAGCTGACCCGGCCGTTACTGTGAGTAACCAGGCAGGACCAGGGGCTCCTTCAGGCCAGTCTGAGGGTGACCAGTTAGCTCGCCTTCCTAGCACTCTGTGTTCGGATAACCCCCTGACGTGAAGTACCATGGGGGTCTATCCAGGGAGTCGCAACTGTCTTTTCTCCCCTGTGTTTGGACCATTTGCCGGCAGCGTGGACCAGGTGAGATGGCTTCTAGCTCTGTCTCCTTATGGGTTCCAGCGTTGCTGCTGAGGCTCGGACTCTGTGTGGTTGGTGAGGTACTTGTAGTTCCCCTCACCGGCAGGTTTAGCAGATAGTTAAACTCGAGTCTGCTCTAGGGACCTGTCCCCATACGTGCCTAGTCACCAGGAGCACCTCTTTCTCTGACTCCTCTGTGACCGTTCTCTCCCCCGCAACTGTCACTACACCGCGCAGGGTCTGACTAGTGTGAGCGCGTGTATCTGCCTAGCAACCGCAGCGCACCACTACCAGACTGGCTCTACTCCGAGAGGGATAGGTCACCGGTCCGGAGCAGGGCTCCTGAAGTTTACTATGTGGCAGATGTTGGTCTGGGCCTGGTAGGAGCTGGAACCCCGGTCGCAGAGGATCGCGTCAAGGGGCACGGACTGATGAAGATGGCAGCTGGCGGCCTTGAGCTATCACCGGACAGGGGCCAGGGCACGATGGGGTACGTGGACCATAGGCCGGGAAGTAGCTTCACGCGTCCCGGTAATTTACCCAACGGGGTGAAGACTTCAAGATTCATCCCCAACCCACTCCAAAATCGGGGTACTAGCGCACCAATGGGATAGGACTTTCCCAAATTACAGTCCAAAGAAATCCTATGCGTGAACCCTGAGAGCAAACTCACTACGTTAGCTATACGGGTGAGCGGGACCCAAAACGTTTCAAGCTTGAGGGTCCAACTAGTGAGAAGGTGCCACGAAAAATGCCACAGGCTAACAGCAACACCAAGGACACAGATCCACACGTGCTCCCTCCATGCTGCAACGGTGCTCAGAATTCTGGTTTACAAGCTGTCGGAGTTGTTATTCTTGGACTGAGTGAGTACGCTGAAAAGCCCCTTTTCCTCTACCCAATGGCACCCCAGTCTCCAACACCCAACGGGCTCCGGGGCACAAATCCCCTACCCACGGAGGGGTTAAACATCCTGCTGCTACACCATCGCCACCGGGCTCCCCAACAGCAGCGGTGGTCTCCTACATTACCACGCACCGTGGGTGGCATCACGAACTTACACATCCCCTGTACATACCTATCCCCTCTCTTTTGAATTCGAGTGTCCGCGTGAAACCGCTGGGTCCGGAGACCGCTCGAGCCACTGCGGCTCTGGATCCGAGCGGCTCGGCCGCTGGCACGGGGGCGGTACACACCCACCAGCATATTTTTATGGATTGAAGAATAAAGGACATTTTTAACGCATTAGTGAGTGCCACCATTTTCTTTCTACAATACTGGATTATATAATTGCCGACCACTCCACAGGTTGAATACCACCACTTCAGAGTTTCTTTTGGCAATCAGTCCCTGGTTATGTTGTTACATAACAGACACCAGATCTTATTGGTGCCAAACCAGTTTCTGTTTTTTGTATGAAACACATTAGAGCACATATACAGTTCAGCAGACTTCCTCACTTGATGTTCATATTTAGATTGAAGATATTATTCAAATAATCATATTATTAAGATGATTATTATTTATACAGTTTATCAAATAATTGGATTTAAAAAAAAAATGAATCTTCCAGTGAGAGCTGTCTGAAAAAGGATTGTTCACTAAAGTCCACTAATCTGACAACCCCTTCTCAATCAGTATGCCACCCCCCCCCCACTAATTAACAACACCTATACTCACCTCTGGAGCCAGCCCCATTCCAGTGGTGTCAGCTATGGCTCTCCCAGGGCTCATGTAACATTATGTCATGGGAACTAATCAGCACAGATTTCTTGGAGACCTCCTTAAAACAAATAAAGACATATGGAGGAACTGAGAGCTGTGGCTGCCCTTTATCTTCCTCCAATGTCTGATTATGTCCATAGGAGAGGAGTGCAAAGCCCTCGCTGATTGGCTGCAGGGTTGGTGTGACATAAAAATGTTACATGAGCCCTGAGACAGCTACTGCTGACTCCACTGGAACAGCGGCAACATCAAAGGTGAGAATAAGTAGTGTTTTTTTGTTGGGGGGGAAACAAAGGTATGGAGAAGCGGTTATCATAGTAGTGGAAAACCTCTTTAAAGAGTTGACCCACTGTAACCACCTATCATATACACATAGGATTGATGATAAATTGCTGATCCCTGGGACCTACACTGATCCTGAGAACAGGTTTCTGTGGATAGGTGACAATTTGCTAAGATGGACCAAACAATGAGAACAAGACCGAGTTCCAAAATCTTGCTAACGCTAAGACTCAACCTTCACTTTTACAGTGCCACCTCATACACCGCCAAAGGAGAACAGCATGCCAGGTATGAGTGTTGCGGGCAGGGGCCAGACCGAAGCTAAAGGGCTGCTCGGGGATGCTCGGATCCGGGGCTTAACTGTGGCTCGAGTGGGAACCGGACCCGGGCTCGAGCAGCAGTCCGCCGCCCACAAGTGAAAAAGAGATATTTACAGGGGAATGTCTGTGACACCACCCCTGGGTTGCGGTGATGGATGGTGATACCACTGCTGCCTAGATATGGGGGTGCCCAGGGCTGATGGAGCAGGGCAGCAAGGTGGGGTCCCCTCCACGGGTAGGGAAGTTGTAGTCACGGGGCCCAGTTGGGAGTTGTGGTGGTGGCAGGGATTGCAGGGAATAGTACACTTACAGCTCAGTTGTCCTGGTGCTGGATCAGGTTGTATTGATGTGGAGGGTCAGTATACACAGAGTCTTTTGTAAACCAAATTGCTGGTAACTTGTGCCCTCAGCTGCTGTGAGGATGGGCCCCTCACCCAGGGTACTACAGGTGCTTTTCTCCTGCCTGAGGTCTGTGTCTGCTCCGTACACAGGTCCAGACTGGGTCCCGACAGTCGGCACCGGGGGGCCACTACCCTGTCCCGGTCCACTTCGGGTCCCACAAGTGGCTGACCTATTCCTGAGGCCTTATTGCCCCTCTACCCAAGCTCCACACAGGAGCTCCTTCCAGACTCTACGCTTCCTGCAGACTGACTTCTCACTGCAAACTGGAAACTCCCTATATAGTTTCCTGGCAGACACTTCAGACCTCTTACCTCCACCCACTGGTGTTGTGTGTCACTGTGTTGGAAACTCCCCAAGGGAGAGTGAGATCTGCACCAAAAAGATGGATGAAAACCTCTGTGAGACCCTGGTTTTGCAAGGGCGGCACACTCCCCCTTGGTAAAACACATCCCATCCTCGGGCTGGCCAGCTACCAGCGTTTATTTTTTTTTTTTTGTAACGGGAAAGAAAAGTTAAAACATTAGAAACATGCATCTTCCCACATCGGGAGGTACGTTTGCTCAAACTCCAACATTTTAAACGTTACGGCGCCCACAACCCAACTCCCACCAGTCCACAGCAACAAGCAGGTCGCCGGTCCTCATGGCGACTGGACCTCGGCCATCCTCACACAGGCCTCTCTTCCGACTGTCCACTCCATGTTGTGCTACAGTTCTGGTGGGGCATAACAGGGCAAAAGGGGTTGCCGGGTTTCGCTACCAAAAGTTAACTGAGCATCGTCCTCCACCTAGGGTCCCCAGTGACACCGACATGTCACACACCATTCACAACCCTGATGGCCCCATCTGGCTCCCACCAGAGGGGTTCAACAAGAACGACGAGCCTCTACCACCTTCCACTCGGAATTCCGGATGGCCTCTCCCGGGGAATGTGGGGAGGTTCAACAAAGGTAGTAGGCAGTCACTTAAACTTGAAACCTTTAAACTGTCAACTTGGGGGTAGCCGTCCATGTTCCGCTACCGCTGCTGCTGCCGCTCCCAGCACAGGGCACGGGTTCCGTGCTCTGCCTCCTGCTCAGGAGCCAGGCCCACTCGGATGCCCTCAGCGCCGGCTACAACCGGCTTTGCTAACTGCCCTAGTCGGCACCGGGGGGCCACTACCCTGTCCCGGTCCACTTCGGGTCCCACAAGCGGCTGGCCTATTCCTGAGGCCCTTACTGCCCCTCTTCCCAAGCTCCACACAGGAGCTCCTTCCAGACTCTACGCTTCCTGCAGACTGACTGCTCACTGCAAACTGGAAACTCCCTATATAGTTCCCTCCCAGACACTTCAGACCTCTCAGCTCCGTCCACTGGTGTTGTGTGTCACTGTGTTGGAAACGCCCCAAGGGAGAGTGAGATCTGCACCAGAAAGATAGATGCAAACCTCTGTGACACCCTTGTTTTGCCAGGGCGGCACATGAGCTCATATTCCTCCTGCAACAGAAGTCGTTATGCCACATTACTGCACACAGTTTCTATGCCACTTGTATTATTCAGACTCTATATCTTCCAACTACAGCAATCTGATGTTTGATTCATTTCTACCTTTTACATCATGAATGCTTGAAAGGAATGTCTAATAACATTTTCAAAAGTGCATACTACACCTTAAATGTTAAGTACCTTTCTATTTTATTTAATCCGTCTAGACCAATTTTCACTAGGAGTGCTATGCCACCTTCATACAGTGAGGCAAGAGTAAAGAGAACCTTTTAACCTTAATCACACAATGCTGAGGCAGTGAGACTGCAGCCTTATTTCTTCTCCTTCCCCCTTCATTCAACTCTATTATAGCTACTCTGGTATTTAAAAGGTAACTCAGGTACAGAAAAAGAATAGAACATGGCAGATTTTTCTTGTAAGATATTTTATCATGTGTAATATTTCAAAATATATTACCATTGATTTTGCACAAATTATTAGAATAATGGATATGTTTTAAATACTGTACCAATCAAATGTTTGGACACACCAGTTCATGCAATGGTTTTGATTGTTATTTGAATGTACACGTTGTAGATCTAGACTGAAGGCAGCAAAAAAAAAATGAAGGGACACATGGAAACAAGGATTCAAGTAATGCAAGTAAAATAATCCAATATAGGTGTCACATTTTAGATTTTTCAAAGTACTCGCTTTTTATTTACACCACCTGGCATTCTCTCAAGCAGCGTCATCAGGTAGTCACCTGTATTAGTTTCCAATGAAATTATTGTCAAAAGTTTATTTATGGAATCACTAAAAGCAAACAAGATATTATGGCAAAAAAATTTTTTTTACCACAAAGACATTTTCCGAACTGACCATTGAAGGTAAAGTACCAGGATTCCTGAAGTAGTTCCTCAGGACGACAGGCTTGAGACGAGACCCATGGAAGGAGTGGGGGATATGCAAGGATGCCAGAAACTTTAGCGTATAGGACACAGCATTAATCTACTGGGGCATTTTAAAGGGTCCAATAAAACGGGGACCCAAATTGTAGGAAGTCGTCTTGAGACAAATGTATCTGGAAGAGTACCATACTTTGCTATGAGCTGGAATGAGGGAGGATCCAGGTGTCTCCTCTCTGCATAAAGATAATCTAAGAATCCAGCTAAAAACATACAAGCTTTCTTTATTTCTTGTTTATATAAAGTGCATAATAACAGCAAACGTCACATCAACACGTTTCAAGTGCAAGATGCACTTGGTGCATCTTGCGCTTGAAACACATTGATGAGACATTTGGTGTTATTATGTGTACCACCCCACGCTCGGCCACAGTCGAGCCGCTCGGATCCGGACTCGTTTCTGGTGGGTGGCTCGAGCTCCTCCCGGACACAGGGGTGTCACGTCGCTCTGAAAGGGGGATGCTGGCACTTCGTGAGGGGTGGTGTTCGGTGGAGAGGTCCATGGCCGGGGCCGCGGTTGTTTGGGGATTAAGTTCATGACGCCACCCACGGGTTGTGGCGAATGGATGGACACCACCTCTGCCGTTGACTAGGCTCCCGGGGACAGTGTTGCGTAGCTTGGTGTTGACCCCTCCATGGGTAGGGGGATGATGGTCCCGGGGGGCCTGAGGGAGGTGCTGAGGCGGGGGAATGGATGCGTGCTGGCGTGTCGGTACGGTGCGGCACGATGCGTGGACCGAAGGCACTGTTGTACTCACTATCACAGACACGCTGGAGTCTCTGGTAAACCAAACAAGATGGTGGATGGTGCCCGCAGCCGGCTGCACTTTTCCCCTTTTCAGGTTGGTGGTTTCCGCCTTTCTCCTGCACCTCACTTTTGGTAGAAATGATGACTCCTATGCCTGAGCAACGGTAGTCCGCTCCCCAGCTTTGTGTGCGTTGGTAGAGCCCTTTTGTCCGCAGACGCTGGCCCGTGGGATCTTGATGCCTGGGCGGTTGGTTTCTATCCTTATGGTTGGGCTGTTGTCTTCAGTGAGGTCTTGGGTGGGAAAGGACCTAAAGTCCAGTCCTCAATCAGTGGATTCAACTCGGCCCAGTGGTTTCTGGGCCTCATACTGGGTCTGAGTACCCCTCCTGGTGCTCCGGTTTCCAATCGGTTCCCCAGTCCGGTACCGGCGGGCCACTACCCGGTCCCGGTCCCTTACGGTTCTACCGGCTGTAATCCCAGCTCCTGCAGGCGGCCACCACCGTCTGCCTCCTAGCCAGAGGTGACTGGGCTCCAACCCAGACGCCTGGTGTTAGGCTGTGGCAGACCTGGACACAGGTCTGTACTTGAACTCCACTCCACTTCACTGTCAAGACTAATCTACTCTGTTTTTCCTGCCTCAGGGTCTTTGAACTCCTAAGTGGGCGTGGCCAACCGACTGGCTCCGCCCCCTGGTGTGGACATCAAATCCTGAGGGAGGTGACTAGGGTTTGTAGGTTGGCTACTGTCACCTTATTAGGGAAAGGTGTTTGTGCAAGGGCCTACCTGTGAGTACCTGGCTAGTCCAGGGCGTCACATTATGCACTTCATACAAATAAGAAATAAAGAAACCTCATATGCTTTGAGCTGGATTCTCAGATTATCTTTATTCGTTTGGAAGCCATGGCGAGGCTGGATCTGGGACTCCATACTGAGGATGGGTGGACATGATGGTGAGCTGTACTTTCTTTTTTCTTGCTCTTATCTGCATGCCTTTTCATCTGCATTGAGGAGCACTCCAAAGAGGCCTTTGTTTCCATCAAGATTTCAGAGAAACTCTTGATGAGGGATCGGCAGCAGTGTTGCCGGAGGTTATAGTCACAGAGAAGGGGATTTTGGGCTGCTGTCCATATACTTTAAAGAACGTAGAGTTAGTGGAAAATTCACTCTCCTATTTATTACAGGAGAACTCCGCCCAAGGTAGACGTTTGACCCGATCAATGTGGTGTTTGTTGACGAAGTGTTGCAGGAAATTTTTCAAGATCTGGTTGACCCATTTCACTTGGCCATTGGACTGTGGATGGTAGGCCAATGAGAAGTCCAAGGTGACACCATGCAGCTTACAGGTGATCCTCTAGAATCAGGTTATGAAATGGTTGTCTGTATTGGACTTGTGTTCCTTGACCTGGAAATTCACCTTAAATCTCTTTACAAGTTTATCTGGGCTCTTTTTTTACCATTCGTATTATCCGTCTCTTTGAGTTGTCATCAATTTTCCTCCTGCGGCCACAAACAGGGAGTTTGTCTACAGTCCCATGGATCTTGAATTTCTGAATAATATATGCAACTGTAGTCATAGGAACATCAAGATGGAGATGGTCATATAACCTTTACCTTTAACATGCTTGTCTATAATTTTCTTTCTAATCTCCTGAGACAACTCTTTTCTTTTTTTCCTCTGGTCCATGTTGAGTGTGGTACACACCATGTAACCAAACAGCACAGTGAGTATCAGTAGCCCTACATACAGACCCACTGACTGATTACAAGATTGTAGACACTTGTGATGCTAATTAGTGGACACACCTTGATTTAACATGCCCCTTTTGTCACATTATTTTCAGGGGTACTATCATATCATTTCTGTCCTGGCCTATTTCATGAGTTCTATTTTTTTAAAAATTCTGTGGAAGCATGGTTAAAAAGCAATTTGAATTGAAAAGCAAGACTTTCATTTGTTCATTTTCAAAGATTTTTTTATTTATTATTACTTTTGTCAGATTCAAGTTGTTTCTGTGACCGTTGTGAGTTTTTCTTTCATTAAACGAGGGGTACCAACAATTTTGACTACGTGTGTATACAGTAGATACGGAATGTATTCAGACCTCATTCCCCAAATCCAGGTGTGAAAAACGTGTTGCATCATGCCCAAGAAGACTCATGGCTGCACTAGGTATGACAATGTGATATTTCAGTTTTTCTTGTTACAAAAATTTGCAACAATTTCTACATTTCTGTTTTTTTCTGACAGGATGGGGTGCAGAGTATACATTAATGAAAAAGAAAACCTGGCCAGATCTGTGTCTTGCCACAATTCTGTCTCTGAGCTCCTTGGGCAGTTTCTTTGACCTCATGATTCTCATTTGGTCTGACATGCACTGTGAGCTGTGAGGTCTTATATAGACAGGTGTGTGCCTTTCCAAATCAAGTCCTATCAGTTTAATGAAACACAGCTGGACTCCAATAAAGGCGTAGAACCATCTCAATATGGATTACAAGGAAATGGACAGCATGTGACTTAAATATGAGTGTCTGAGCAAAGGGTCTGAATATTTATGACCATGTTATATTTCAGTTTTGCTTGGTTAATAAATTTGCAAAAATGTCTACATTTCTTTTTTTTATATCAAGATGGGGTGCAGAGTGTACATTAATGGAAAAAAAAATAACTTTTTGAAGTTACAAATGAAACAAAGAATTAAACATTTAAAGGGGTCTGAATACTTTCCGTATCCACTGTATATATGTATATATTGTGATGGGGGTACTCACTCTGCTTACTTCTCAGTTGCATTGAGGTAGACACGGGAGCCACTTGGAATAATATGTCCTGGCTGCTTTGTTAACACCTCATAAAGCATGCCATCAGAACAGAAAAACAAACAGTCTTTAAATGCAGGAATATAGAAAACACATTCCAAATGTCGGCCCTTCAGAGTCAGGCTATGTGCGCACGTGTGCGCTATGCACCACACAGAAAAGGTGCGCTTCAGGGCGCATCTGAACAGCTGCGTTCTGAAGCGCATGGTGCCGGCAGAGAACGTACGCTCTGCATGCTGCCTCTCCCTATAGACAGCATGCAAACCGCACGGAAGAAGTGACATGTCACTTCTTAGAACGCAGCGATTCGGGCAGCAGCCGAATCGCTGCATTTTAATATGCCATGTGCGCACGGCTCCTGCACAATATCCATAGATTGTGCAGGGGACGCAGGACGCATGCAGTTACGCTGCGGTGCAGAACGCAGCGTAACTGCATGCAATACGCACACATGCGCACATACCCTCAGTCCAGCATATAAATCTCAGAAGAGACTTTTCACAAGAGGTCTTCTTACCTCTTGCACACTGACCCCAGTCAGTATATCAAGCTCCTACTCATGGGTTCATTCCTGGAGGTATCACAACTAGAGTTGAGCGCGGTTCGAGGTTCGCGGTTCTCCAGTTCGCGGTTCGAGTGATTTTGGGGGCTGTTCTAGATCGAACTAGAACTCGAGCTTTTTGCTAAAAGCTCGACAGTTCGAGTTACGTTCGAGAACGGTTCTAGCAGCAAAAGCAGGGCTTTTTACAGCCACAGTGTGCAGGGAGCCATCGCTGGCAGCCTGCGGTAAGCTGGTGACCAAGATAAACATCGGGTATCCAAGAAAAGCGCTTTGGTTAGTAACCCGATATTTATCCTAGTTACATGTGCAGGAAGCCGACACTTCCCCGCTCAGCTCGCTCCACCCCCTCCTGCATGCGGCGTATACACACACACACACTCACCTGTCCCCAGCCGTGCAGTCCACGACACTGACGTCCTCAGCGCCATATGACCGCGCTAGGCTCCACCCACTTCGCACTCCGCCGCCAGCACACATGGCCCCGCTAGGCTCCGCCCACCTGGCACTCTGCACACATTACCCTGCTAGGCTCCGCCCACCTGGCACTCTGCACACATGGCCCTGCTAGGCTCCACCCACCTGGCACTCTGCACACATTACCCCGCTAGGCTCCGCCCACCTGCCACTCTGCACACATGGCCCCGCTAGGCTCCACCCACCTGGCACTCTGCACACATAGCCCCGCTAGGCTCCACCCACCTGGCACTCTGCACACATGGCCCTGCTAGGCTCCGCCCACCTGACACTCTGCACACATTACCCTGCTAGGCTCCGCCCACCTGGCACTCTGCACACATTACCCCGCTAGGCTCCGCCTACCTCGCACTCTGCACACATGGCCCCGCTCGGCTTACCTGCGGTGATGAAGTCCCGCCCTCCCGACCTCAGCGCTGTCACTGTCCTCCATGGCCGCCGCTTGTCACATCACCTTCTCTCGCTTCCGACCCGAGACTGTGACTAGCGGTGACGTCACGGGCCGCTCGCGATACTTAGCTGTGAAGGTCATTGAACTCAGTGACAGGTGCTGTCAGCAGTGCAGGAGATCAGCGCAAGTAATGTACCTCGCTGACAGCAGCACTTCTCATCCCCTGCAGTGACCTGGGCTATTGATGTTAGCTCAGGTCACTGCATTGCTCTCCCAGCCAATGGGGAACATCCTGCTCTTCATTGACTGAGACAGTGTGGATCGTCATGGGAACCCCTTGGATTACAGCAGACCTGGATTTGTTTTTCTTTCTAATAAATTGGTGAAAGATGGAATGTGTTGGGCAGTGTTTTTTCAAATAAAAATGTGGTTGTCGTCTATTTTTTTTTATTACTGACTGGGTTGGTGATGTAAGGTAATCTGATAGATGCGTGACATCACTAAACCCAGGGCTTGATGCTAGGTGACATTACACATCTGGTATTAACCCCATATATTACCCTGTTTGCTACCGCACCAGGGCACGGGATGAGCTGGGACGAAGAACCAGGATTGGCGCATCTAATGGATGCGCCACTTCTGGGGCGGCTGCGGCCTGCTATTTTTAGGCTGGGGAGAGTCCAATAATGGACCTCCCTAGTCTGAGAATATCAAACTCCAGCTGTCTGCTTTTCCTTGGCTGGTGATCCAATTTTGGGGGGACCCCCACGTTTTATTTTAAATTATTTATTTAATTTAAAATAACAGCGTGGGGTGCCCTCAGTTTTGGATTACCAGCCAAGGTGAAGCTGCCAGCGGTGGTCTGCAGGTTGCAGCCATCTGCTTTACCCTAGGTGGCTACAAAAATAGGGGGAACCCCACGTCATTTTTTTTCAATTTTTTGGCTAAATACAAGGCTAAGCACCTCTTAGTGCCACATGAAAGGCACCAAAGGGTGCAAAATTACAAAATGCAGGAGAGTGGGACATTATGTGTCTTTCTGCCATTATAATGACAGAAAAGACTGATATGAAGTGTACAAGCACAAGAAAATCACCAGAGCGCTCTACGCTGTGAAAAGCAGTAGAAAATGGCACTGGAGTGAACATGTGATCGCCTCATGTAGGTTGAAGCTATGGATCTGTAGCGCCCTGGCGGCTCGGCTGCTCTCCGCCGAGCCGCTCGGATCCGGGCTTGGGTTGTCGGTGGCTCGAGCACCTCCGGACCGGGGGCCACGTCGCTCTGGAAAGGGGGGGGTTTGGTTGTTTGGTTTGGGGTGGACCGGTTTCACGGCCGGAGCCGCGGTGACCGGTAACAGTTCGTGACGCCACCCACGGGTCGTGGTGAGGTGATGGGCACCACCGCTGCGGTGAGGGTGCGGGGACTCGTCCGGGATCGGTGGTGGGTCGCAGCTAGGTGTTGACCCCTCCGTGGGTGGTTTGTTGGTCCCGGGGCCAGGTGGTAGGAGCGGAGGGTTGCAGGACGCAGGGGCTCGCTTACAGCGCTGATGGCACTGGTGTACTCATGATTAAACCACACAGAGTCAATGGTAAACCAAGTTCGGTGTAGATCGGTGCCCGCAGCTGACTGCGTGTGTCCCCAGTGAGATTCGTGGTGTCGCCTTTCTCCTGCACCTTTAAATTTGCTATAGTGACTCCTATGCTTCAGCAACGGTAGTCCGCTCCCCGGCTTTTGGGTACCGGAGGAGCACTTTTGCCCGCAGGCGCTGGCCCTTTGGATCTCTGGCCCTTGGCGTTGGCTCTTATCCGGAATCGGTGGGCTGTTGCCGTCTATCGGGACTTTAGATGGGAATGAACCCCTGAGGTCCAGACCGCAATCAGTAGATTTGTCTGAGCCCGGTTGCTTCTGGGCTAGAACAGGTCTGAGTACCCTGCCTGGTGCTCCGGTTGACTTGTTAGCTCCCCGGTTCGGGTCCGAAGGGTCACCACCCTCTTCTCGATCCCTACGGTTCCACAGTTCAGTCCCTGATCGGACTCCTGCAGACGGCTACACCCGACGGCCTGCCTGACTGTTCCAAGGGGTCCTAGGCTCCGTCCTAGGCCCCTGACTCTCAGCTCGCCACTTTTACTCCTATCACTACTGCTCTCCCCATTCGACTCACTTGTCATTTCCCTGCCTCAGGCCAGCAGACTCCTCGGAGGGCGTGACTATCCGCCTGGCTCTGCCCACCTGGTGTGCCTTGCTAGACCTGGGGGAGGCGGTCAGGACTTTTTGGCTGCTGGTGCCTCACTGGGGTGGAGGTGTGTGTGGTGTTGTGTGTTGTTACCTGTGACCCCTGGGTGTCCAGGGCATCACAGATCCAGGGTAAATTTATGTATTTTCCCTCCTTCAGTTTTTTTGCAGTACGCAAACAAACGGAAGGCACACGGATGACATACGGACCGTATATGGGACAGAAACGGATGCCACACGGATGCACCCGTAAAAAAATGAACCGTTTTTTGAGGACCACAAAAACGGATCGGTCGTGTGAATGTAGTCTTATTCTGATCTGCTGTTTATAAACAGCAGGCAGGAATAAGTGAATAGCGCCCCCCAGCGTCAGAAAATCTCCAGGGTTTCAGGGGGTAACTGAGACCCTGGATATCATGATTTAGGCTGGTTTTTCCGGTCCCCGCTCACGTGATCACCGGTATACACCGTATACCGATGATCACGTTACAGTAAATGACAGTGTCGGTAATAAAAAATTATTTATCTCCCATCTGGCATTAACAAACATGATAAATCTCCTCCCTGGTCCCCTCCGGTCCCCCGGTGTCGCCAAAGTCCCCCCCCTGACCCCCTCCCGGAAATCCAAGATGGCCACGCGCACAGCAGCGTGCCGGCCGCATTCACCCTACTCCTCTGATTTCTGTCGCATGTGCCATGACACATGCGACAGAAAACTCCTCCCCAGGCCCTGCCAGGTCACCCCCTATAACACCACCGGTGTTCCCCGGTGTCCCACGGTACCTGTGCAGCGTTGATCCCCCACGGCCCTCTCCTTCACAATAGACGCTGCCGCATGCATAGAGCGGCTGTCAGCTCAGCTTCCTGTGTTCAGACACAGTGATTGGTGGTTATGCATGTGTAAGCTAAATGGGCGGCATGGTGGCTCAGTGGTTAGCACTGCAGTCTTGCACCGCTCAGGTCCTGGGTTCAATTCCCACCAAGAACACCATCTGCAAGGAGTTTGTATGTTCTCCCCGTGTTTGCGTGGGTTTCCTCCGGGTACTCTGGCTTCCTCCCACACTCCAAAGACATACAGATAGGGAATTTAGATTGTGAGCCCCAATGGGGACAGTGTTCCCAATGTATGTAAAGCGCTGTGCAATTAATAGCGCTAAACAAATGAATAAATTATTATTATTACTGCAATGCCCTGCTCATGAGGTAAGGAACATAGTTGATCAGCTATATACTACATTTCCAAATAGAGCTATTTGATTTTATAGTTGCCCTGCTGAATGACTACCAAACATGAGAGTCCGTTAATCGTCACAAGAAAACACATCTAAATAGCGAGCTCTGTTGTTTAGTATTCATTCAGCTGGATAACTGGACTTAAAGGGGTATTCCATCTCCAAGATCCTATCCTCAATATATAGTAGGTGGAATAGCAATAATATCAGCAAATACCAATATTTGGAAATGTAGAATAGTTCTCCTGATTAGGCATGCCCTTACCTCATGAGCAGGGCATTGCAGATTTGTTAGGAACGTTACGACATGGACTCTGCTGCTGTGGACCTGGGGAGAGTGAGTGCAGATTCATTGCACCCACACTCCTTACATGGAGGGTCTGCATTCCTAGAAAATAGGGGATACATTCCCTGAGTGTCTCCCCCCATATTCTAGACGGTCCAGAGTCGTCGTGGGACCCCCTTATTTTTTTTCTTACAATAAATTGGTGAAAGAGGGAATGTTTTGGGAAGTGATTTTTGAAATAAATTTTTTTTGTCGATTTTTTTTGTTAGTACTGACAGTTTATGATGTCGGGTATCTGATAGACGCCATGACATCACAAACTGCTGGGCTTGATGTTAGGTGACTTTACAGCTAGTATCAACCCCATTTATTACCCCGTTTGCCACTGCACCAGGGCACAGGATGAGCTGGGGTGAAGCGCCAGGATTGGCGCATCTAGTGGATGCGCCACGTCTGGGGTGCCTGCAGCCTGCTATTTTTAGGCTGTGAAGGGCCAATAACTATGGACCTTCCCACCCTGAGAATACCAGACCACAGCTGTCCGCTTTACCTTGGCTGGTGATCCAAATTGGGGGGGACCCTACTTTTTTTTTGTAATTATTCATATTTATAAAATAATTATAAAAAAAGAGCCTGGGGTGACCTCCACATTGGATCCCCAACCACGGTAAAGCTGCCAGCTGTGGTTTTGAGGCTACAGAAGTCTGCTTTACCCTAGCTGGCTATCAAAAAATGGGGGGACCCAACGTCATTTTTTTTTAACTATTTTTTAAATAGAAAAAATTAATAGGCTTCCCTGTATTTTGATTGCCAGCTAAGGTAACGCCAGGCAGATGGGGGTGGCAACCCATTGCTGTCTGCTTTATCTGCACTGAGAATCAAAAATACCGTGGAGCGCTACGTCATTTTTTTTTAAAGATTTATTTTTACAGCACTGTCATGTCAGGCAATCAAAATACAGGGAAGCCCTTTTTGTTTTTAGTTATTTAGATAAATAATTAAAAAAAAATATATGGGATCCCACTGCATTTTTTGTATTGCTAGCTAAGGGTAATCCAAGCAGCTACTGGCTGCAAACCCCACTGCTTGGTGTTACCTTCACTGGCAATGCAAAATCCAGGGAAGCATTTTTTATTTTTTTTGCCAAAAAACTACAAAAAAAATGACGTGCGCTTCGCCATATTTTTGTATGCTAGCCAGGTACAGCAGGCATCTACGAGCTGCCCCAACCCTCAGCTGCCTATTTGTACCCGGCTGGGAACTACAAATATAGGGAAGCCCTTTTTTTACTTAATTCATGAATTTTATGAAATAATTTAAAAAAAAAACGACTCAGGCTTCGCCCCGTTTTTGTGTCCAGCCGGGTACAACTAGGCAGCTGGGGATTGGAATCCACAGCACAGGTTAGCCCGAGGTTTCTGGGCCCCTCTCCTGCGAATTGCAGTCCGCAGCCGCCCCAGAAAATGGCGCTCTCATAGAAGCGCCATCATCTGGCGCTGTATCCAACTCTTCCAACAGCCCTGAAGCCGGGTGGCTTGTTGGGTAATCATGAGTTAATACTGGCTTTGTTTTACTAGCTAGTATTAAGTAAGAGATTCTTAATGTCAAACTCGTTTGACCCAGCCATTAAGAATCTCCAATAAAGGGTTAAAAAAAAACACCACACAGAAAAAAAATACTTTAACAGAAATAAATACACAGACACATTAGAGACTCCATCTTTATTACCCCCTCTCAGCTCTCCACGATCCTGCTCTACTGTCTTCTTTCCTCTTCAACACATGCAGCTCTGTCTGCTCCATCAGACAGCACAGCTGCATGGGGAAGACGCTGTGCTCCGTGCAGAAATCACTCTGTGAGAGTGACCACAGGCTCCCGGCTGTAAGCGGTGGCACGGGTTGCCATAGCAACGCTGCTCTGATTACGTGATTCCGGTGCCGCTGTGTGCTGGTAGTGAGACGTCCCTGTCACCGCTACCAAGCGCGTTGCTATGGCAATGGTGATCTCCGTTATTGACCGGCTGTGTCAGCCGTTCAGGAGTTGGCTTCTGCGGATGCTGGTAACTACGGTAAACATCGGGTAACCAAGAAGCCCTTACCTTGGTTACCCAATGTTTACCTTCGTTACGCCACTCTCATGCTGTGCCAGCTCCCTGCTCCCTGCACACATAGCCAGACTACACATCGGGTTAAATTAACCCGATGTGTACTGTGGCTAGGAGTGCAGGGAGCCAGCGCTAAGCGGTGTGCGCTGGTAACCAAGGTAAATATCGGGTTGGTTACCCGATATTTACCTTAGTTACCAAGCGCAACATCGCTTCCACGTGGCGCTGCTGGCAGGGGGCTGGTCACTGGTTGCTGGTGAGATCTGCCTGTGTGACAGCTCACCAGCAACCCGTGTAGCGACACTCCAGCGATCCCTGCCAGGCCAGGTTGCTGGTGGGATCGCTGGAGCGTCGCTTAGTGTGACGGTACCTTAAGGGAATGGTGAAGCAGAGCGGGGAGTCGACCGTGTGCTAGAGCATGTCGCCGGTACACGGCGATACACAAACGTGCACCGTGTAACAGAGAGATGCAATGACAGGTCCTAGCATGAGGCGTCATAGTCATGTGACCAGTCTGTAGCCAATGAGATAACAGACATGTGACTGGTCACATGCTATTTTGATGACGTCACGTAGGTCCTGCATCACTGCTCGTTAACAGGAGGATGCAGCGATTATCGGGAGGAATAGCGGAAGGAGACAGAATGCAGGACACATCCCGGGGACAGGTAAGTGTTATGGCAATGTTTAGTAACTGTATGTGTACATTTATAATGCGTTTATACGTGTTTGTGATTGCCTCCCATTGTTTCCTATGGGTTCGAGTGGTTCGCCGAACCGGTTCACCGAACCAAACTCGAACCGAGCTCGAGCCGAACCGCGACCGGTTCGCTCATCTCTAATCACAACACCTCCACACACAGATCATCTGCCAAACAGACTGACACCATTTTAAACCATGTGGTCTGTCAGCCACTTGTAAAACATATCCATGGGCGGGGTACGTAGGTAGTCAGACCCACCCATCTCTTTAGCTACCTATGAACCTGACCCAAAGAACACTATATACAAATATGTAGCATTACAAGTGCCAGAACGAACCTGCAGGTTCACACCACTTTCGTGGTACATACCACCTATTTATAATGTAGCCAGTCACCATTTTACATATCCCCTCTCTGCCTAAAGCTGTGGGGCTTGGCACAAATACATACTTCCAGAGTAGAGACTTTTCTCTGTCTGTCTTTGGCTCCAGTCCTTGTAATACAGTCTGTCATTGTCACCAGACCCTTTTTAGTCAACTTGCCTCTTAGATATCCCTCTTTGTCTCTCTCCATGACTGTGTCCAATGGGTAGTGAAGTAGTGAGACTCTCTTTCAGTCAGAGCTACTGTCTGGTTAGACTCTGATCTATCTAGTCCTCTAGAAGGGCTACTGCTTGGGTATCTCAGCACTGACCTAACAGAAGATCTGCCATAACTTGACCCTGTGCACTCTCTTTTTGAAGATCTATCATGGCCTCTTCTTTTCAGGCATCTTTGGTCATCTCTCCATCGGCGCCTTTTCCTATCACCATCTTTGGTTATAGACCTATCACCATCTTTGGTTATAGACCTATCACTCACTCCATCTTTTCTTTTGGATTTTGATTCAGAAGGGTTGGACCCTTTAGAGCTTGTGCTATAGCCCATTGTAGAATTGGGTCTACTATAAAAAAAAGATGTGGCATTACCAGTGCCCATGCCAGAACAAACCTCGAGGTTCCCACCACTTTCATGGTACATACCACCCATTTAAAATGTAGCCAGTCACCATCTTACAATATATATATGATATCGACAGAAAAAAAATCCATTATGACCTGATAATAAATGGAAGACATATGGAGAATTAGTAGAGCTGAGGGTAGCTCTAGAGCCTGTACAGCGTTTTAGCTATATAAAACCTAAGTGCTGAATACAAAGAAAAACAAATGTGTACACTTCTGTCAACATCAATAATGCCTTTTGATGAAATTATACGAAGGATCTCTACATACCAAGGCACATAAACGAAATATACAAGAATGCATAGCCGTAATTTCCCTGTGTTGTAAAGCACATTACTACGCAAATCTAAAAAAGTAAGAACCATTTATATGTACGGTACCTATTCATATCCCAATGAAGCTGAATTATTCATCTGAAAAGAAATACATGTACATACACATTTATAAAATGAGGCTGGTTTAGTCTTTTATCATGATCAATCGGTTGGATGGTGTTCAGCACATCAATCTATTTTCCTTATATTCAAGGCATATCTGTCAAATGCCACCTACTGCAACCCTTACAAAACGAAATCCACCAAAGCGTGTGGTGTATTACACAATTGAGAACTGTTTTCATCTGTTGCCTGTTATGCCAACAATCCGTAGTATAGAAATATCTTGTCCTAGTTATTGCATGCTAAAGGCATTTTTTATTAATATGTTAAATGTTATTTGGTCTCAGAAAAAAAACTATGTATAGAAAGATACCAACACATATCCATTGAAACTACAACACCAAGAAAGAAAAGTCATGGAATTATCAAACTCTCAGGATAGATAGACTTGGTAATGGTATGCAAATTAATAAAAAATGGAAACAGATTTTTCAAAATATTTTGATTCATCCTGTATCGAGTATAAGAGACAGGCAAAGAAATACACTTCCACTCCTTGGGATGAATCCATGTTGTTAGTTTGGGAGAAAAATTTCTGCTAAACATCAAAAAAGGCCAATTTTGACTTTTAGGATTGCTGTTTTCAATAGGTGGTGCTAGAGTTTGTCTATTTTCCTGGAGAGACAATTTGAATAATTCCCAGAGGGGCGTGGCAGCTATAAGTTCCCTTACAACTGACAGCCAGACTGGTTTGTCAGGTCTCCATAAGGAGAATAGTCTTTTCCTGTGGTCCCCACATAGCTTTTCATACACCCAGATCAGATACCCACACTTTGCACTGACGGGGGGCAATCACCCCGAAACACCGTGTCTGCAATTTGGAATTCTGATCTGGCATATATCCTAGGTCATATGAAAAGGCTTGTTAAAAGGCCAATTTTGACTTTTAGGATTGCTGCTTCCAATAGGTGGAGCTAGAGTTTGTCTCCTTTCCTGGAGAGACAATTTGAATAATTCCCAGAAGGGCATTGCAGCTATAAGTTCCCTTACCACTGACAGCCAGACTGGTTTGTCAGGTCTCCATAAGGAGAATAGTCTTCCCCAGTGGTCCCCACATAGCTTCTCATACAGCCAGATCAGATACTCACACTTCGCACTGACGGGGGGCAATCACCCCGAAACACCGTGTCTGCAAATTGGGATTCTGATCTGGCATATATCCTAGGTCATATGAAAAGGCTTGTTAAAAGGCCAATTTTGACTTTTAGGATTGCTGCTTCCAATAGGTGGCGCTAGAGTTTGTCTCCTTTCCTGGAGAGACAATTTGAATTTCTGTTAAACATAGGCATTTTTTTCTTTCAAATAAGTGGTGAGATGGTCAGTGCTAGAGATGAAAAAATCTCCCGTGGTTTGGTTCGCCAAGCCAAACCAAGCATGAGATGTGCTCGCGAATCTATATCGAACCTAACTTCCAACCAGAGATTGGCGAGCTTTTATCGAGAAGGTTCACTCATCTCTAGTCAACACCTGAGGTTGGTGATTGAGGTCTGCATTTTAGGATGGAGAATGGAATGAACACTGTCAAAACGTCATTTGGATCATTGGATAGTGAAATGATGCTGGTGGTGAATGCTTGTTTGGAAGGTGAAGTTGAAGGGTAGACATATGTTTTGAGAATAAACTTAATGTGGTAAAAGTCTTCTGAGAAACATGATTTTCTTCACGTTCAATGCACCTAGTGCACTGCTGGAGAAACCATGATAGCAGCATGTAACAGATTTACTATGTCGAAGTGTTCTGTGATCAATCGGTGCTGCTTTATCCAGGGTATTTGAGTGTTTTATAGGTTTCCAGACTAAGTTTTTTATGACACTGGTAAGTTAGAAGACTCTCTGATGGAAGTGCAAGAGGGCTAAAATTAGTATTTGTCTATAAATTTCACTATTGAAAGCTACATTAATCCTGAGCAGATCCCCAACTCTATTTGCTGAATTGTAACCTCAAACTTCCAAGGACCTACTATTCTTCACTGTTACCTGCAGATGCTCATTATTTTACAACTTTCCAACCCCTCAGTGAACAAATTGTAGTCTTTTACAACCAAATATTTCACACTTTGACTAGTCCAGAGCACATGCTGCCATTTTCCTGCACTCCAGTTCCTATGTTTTTGTGCATAGTTGAACCGCTTGGCCTTATTTCCATGTCAAAAGTGTGATTAATTGACAACCCTTCTTTTATAAAGATCACTTCTTGTTGCTTCTTCAAAACAGCTTGAACAGCACATCTTAAATCCCAGGCTGCTTTAAAATCTATGCTTGGGAAATACCTTGTTGATGCATTATATCTAACTTGATTTTAGCTGCTGTGAGAACTTTTGCCCTGAAATATGACCTGTGACATGAAGCTGTCTTCTATAACCCCACCTTTGTAGGAGAGATTGGCTTTTTATCTTGTTTAAAGTCTCTAATATAGCCTTTTCAATTTCAGTTAATGTCATGCTAGGTACGGAGAAGTACCCAGAGAATGGTAAAATGGAAGGGAAGGGAGACCCTGTTACGGTTGCTGTGGCTCTGGAGACTATGTCCGGATTTCTTGCTACTGCACATGTGCAAGCGCTGGAGACTAAGTCCTATCTTGGAGCCATTGCACATGTGCGGGTGACATCATCGCTGACACGAGGTCACATGTCTCTGACACCTTCTATGCCGATTGGTCGCTGGTCATGTGCTTGTGACGCTTTGCTCGGTGATAGGCCAGCGTGACGTCATTGCTGTCATTCTGGCAGCGGATTGGCTCTGGTGTCCTCCATCTTGCATGAGGCACAGAGTCTATATAAGACCCTGACGCACGCCGCCCGGCGCTCAGTCCTCTTGGTTCATGCATGAGGGTAGACGCCCTGTGCACATCCCCCTAGGCATCTCTCTGTCTATATTAGGTGAGCGCTACCGGCAGGGTAGCGTTCTTATACTTTACAGCTTCGGCTGCAGTCTGTATCCTTACCTCTTAGTGGAGCAGACATAGGCAGGTGCCTGAGGCACATGGTCCGGCTGGACCTTGTGATTCTACTCGTAGGTGGATGTTGCCGCTAGGGTAACATTCCTTATACTGCTTCTGGCAGTTGTTCGTATCCTCGCACACTAGGGGAGCGAACAGAGGTAGGAGCTTTGTGCGGCTTATGCTGCTGTCCGTCTCTTTTGCACCACTAGAAGAGCGGACCTAGGCAGGTGCCATATCTAGTGGTTCGTGTCCTCACACACTAGTGGAGCGAACGCAGGTAGGAGCTTTGTGCGGCTTACACTGCTGTCCGTCTCTTTTGCACCACTAGAAGAGCGGACCTAGGCAGGTGCCATATCTAGTGGTTCGTGTCCTCGCACACTAGTGGAGCGAACGCAGGTAGGAGCTTTGTGCGGCTTACGCTGCTGTCCGTCTCCTGGCACCACTAGAGGAACGGACCTAGGTAGGTGCCATTTCCCACTCACTGCTTTTGTCTCTGTGATCTTTAACAGAGACCATTCCACACACCCTCCAAGTAAGGGAGGAATTGCTTTATTTTCTAATTATATTCCTCTGTGAGTTTAACAGAGGTATTGCACTCTGCACTTGTGCTATTATTTTTTACAGTGGCACACTTATATACCCCTTATCCTCTGCCATAGTCTGCAGCAGAGTCTTTGCATGGTGAACCCTGACTGTCTGACATTCCTTTAAGTTTTATTATCAGACAGCCCCCCGTAACAGACCCTTTGTGTAAGGAAGGGTGAGATGATGACCACTAACCAAGCCTACCACTGGGCCATAGCTTCCCTCTCCGCCCTATGTGGTTTTCGTACCTATGCGCTGAGCAAGATACCTGGCCCTAGAAAGGGGACAGTTGGTATGAGCTCTTTGTCAACCCCACTAGGAGCTAAAGGACACACAGGGATAATGAACAAGGGAAAATAACAAACAACTTATATCCAAGAAGATTCAGGGAGAGGGACTGCAGCATGCAAAGAAGTTACTGTAGATGATTGCAAGCCAACTGCTTACACTCAGGATTAGAGATGAGCGAACCGGTCCCGGTTCGGCTCGAGGTCGGTTTGCCGAACGGAGGTCCCGTTCGAGTTCGGCTCGTCGAACGTTCGACGAACCGAACTCGAACTGCATAGGAAACAATGGCAGGCAACCACAAACACATAAAAACACCTAGAAAACACCCTCAAAGGTGTCCAAAAGGTCACAAACAACTCACAACACAACAAAAACACATGGGAAAGTGACAAGGACATATACTTATGCAAAAACAAAAGAGCTGGACAAGGAAAAAGAGGAGGAGACACAGATATAGGCATGGCACGCCCTTCTAAAGTCATGTAAAACACCGCAAGGTGACTCCAAGTGGAGTCTCCCTTTTTTCCAAAAATTGGGCCCCACACACATCCACCCCATCAGTGGCAGCACTTGGGCCCTAGTTGCAAACAGGATGTTTTGATTTGCATCAAGCACATTCAAAAATACGCCATAATTAACCGTCCCCAGCATGACACCGGGGTAGGTAGATAAAGTCTTTGCTGAACCATGACTTGTTCATCTTGGCTTCTTTTAAAAACAATGTAAGCAAGGGTTACTCCAAGCGGAGTCTCCCTTTTTTTCCAAAAATTGTGCCCCACACACACCCACCCATTCAGTGGCAGCACTTGTGCCCTAGTTGTACACTTCACAGCTAGATTTGCATCAAGCACATTCAAAAATACGCCATAATTAACCGTCCCCAGGATGACACCAGGGTAGGTAGCAAAGTCTTTCCTGATCCCAGCTCTGTTCATCTTGGCTTCTTTTAAAAACACAGCAAGCAAGGGTTACTCCAAGCGGAGTCTCCCTTTTTTCCAAAAATTGGGCCACACAGACACCCACCCCATCAGTGGCAGCACTTGGGCCCTAGTTGCAAACAGGATGTTTTGATTTGCATCAAGCACATTCAAAAATACGCCATAATTAACCGTCCCCAGCATGACACCGGGGTAGGTAGATAAAGTCTTTGCTGAACCATGACTTGTTCATCTTGGCTTCTTTTAAAAACAATGTAAGCAAGGGTTACTCCAAGCGGAGTCTCCCTTTTTTTCCAAAAATTGTGCCCCACACACACCCACCCATTCAGTGGCAGCACTTGTGCCCTAGTTGTACACTTCACAGCTAGATTTGCATCAAGCACATTCAAAAATACGCCATAATTAACCGTCCCCAGGATGACACCAGGGTAGGTAGCAAAGTCTTTCCTGATCCCAGCTCTGTTCATCTTGGCTTCTTTTAAAAACACAGCAAGCAAGGGTTACTCCAAGCGGAGTCTCCCTTTTTTCCAAAAATTGGGCCACACAGACACCCACCCCATCAGTGGCAGCACTTGGGCCCTAGTTGCAAACAGGATGTTTTGATTTGCATCAAGCACATTCAAAAATACGCCATAATTAACCGTCCCCAGCATGACACCGGGGTAGGTAGATAAAGTCTTTGCTGAACCATGACTTGTTCATCTTGGCTTCTTTTAAAAACAATGTAAGCAAGGGTTACCCCAAGTGGAGTCTCCCTTTTTTTCCAAAAATTGTGCCCCACACACATCCACCCATTCAGTGGCAGCACTTGTGCCCTAGTTGTACACTTCACAGCTAGATTTGCATCAAGCACATTCAAAAATACGCCATAATTAACCGTCCCCAGGATGACACCGGGGTAGGTAGATAAAGTCTTTGCTGAACCAAGACTTGTTCATCTTGGCTTCTTTTAAAAACAATGTAAGCAAGGGTTACTCCAAGCGGAGTCTCCCTTTTTTTCCAAAAATTGTGCCCCACACACACCCACCCATTCAGTGGCAGCACTTGTGCCCTAGTTGTACACTTCACAGCTAGATTTGCATCACGCACATTCCAAATCCACAAGCATTTACTCTCCCCAGGATGACACAGGGGTTGTAAATTCCTTCTGGATCCATGACTTGTTCATTTTGATGAACGTCAGTCTGTCCACATTGTCACTGGACAGACGCGTGCGCTTATCTGTCAGCACACACCCAGCAGCACTGAAGACACGTTCAGAGACAACGCTGGCAGCTGGACACGACAAAATCTCCAAGGCGTAAGTTGAGAGCTCTGGCCATTTTTCTAGGTTTGAAGCCCAAAAGGAGCAAGGCTCCATTTGCAAAGTCATGGCATCGATGTTCATTTGGAGATACTCCTGTATCATCCTCTCCAGCCATTGACTATGTGTCAGAC
Source organism: Anomaloglossus baeobatrachus (assembly GCF_048569485.1). Taxonomy (NCBI): domain Eukaryota; kingdom Metazoa; phylum Chordata; class Amphibia; order Anura; family Aromobatidae; genus Anomaloglossus; species Anomaloglossus baeobatrachus. The sequence goes on from NC_134355.1 coordinate 586,988,985, forward strand.
TTGTTGTCTCTGGTGGCCTTGCAAAGGAGGGTCTAAAAAAATTATGAAAAGATTCCATAAAATTGCTGTTACCAGCACCAGATACGGTCCTACTGGTACGTGTAGACTGTTGAAGATGACGAGACCGTCCCATGTTTGTCAAGTTACAACTGGGAGATTCACTCCCTGCACCTGCACGGTTGTTTGGTGGAAAAGCGGATCTAAGATAGAGTAACAGCTTCTGCTGATACTCCTGCATACGTGCGTCCCTTTCTATGGCTGGAATTATGTCACAAAATTTGGACTTGTACCGGGGATCTAATAGTGTGGCAAGCCAGTAGTCATCATCACTTCTAATATTGACAATACGAGGGTCATGTTGGAGGTAGTGCAACAAGAAGGCACTCATGTGTCTTGCGCAGCCATGCGGACCAAGTCCACGCTGTGTTTGTGGCATAGAGGTGCTAACCGTTCTTTCTTCCTCTGACATCTCCCCCCAACCTCTTTCAACTGAAATTTGACCAAGGTCTCCCTCATCTGCTGAGTCTTCCATGTCCATGGACAGTTCGTCCTCCATTTCCTCATGTCCTCCTGCACCTTCCTCAACATCTCGCCTGCTACCATGCGCCCTTGTTGATCCCTGTCCCCCATGCTCCCATGCCTGGCGCCTTGGTGATGATGAACGTCTGGACCTTGGTGATGTTGTTGTGTCTTGCGCATATGAATCCTCCTGTAGTTCATCCCCTTCCTGTTGTCCCACCCCCTGACTCCGAATAGTGTTTAGCGTGTGTTCCAGCATGTAAATGACTGGAATCGTCATGCTGATAATGGCATTGTCAGCGCTAAACATATTCGTCGCCATGTCGAAACTGTGCAGAAGGGTGCATAGGTCCTTGATCTGAGACCACTCCATCAGGGTGATCTGCCCCACCTCTGCATCTCGTTGGCCCAGGCTATACGTCATGACGTATTTCACCAGGGCACGGCGGTGCTGCCACAGTCGCTGTAACATGTGGAGAGTTGAATTCCAGCGTGTCGCCACATCGCATTTCAGGCGATGAACCGGCAGGCCGAAAGACTTCTGGAGCGATGCAAGTCGCTCAGCTGCGGCGCTTGAACGGCGGAAGTGAGCAGACAGTTTTCGTGCCCTGTTCAGAAGGCCATCTAGGCCGGGATAGTGTGTTAAAAATTGCTGCACGACAAGGTTCAACACGTGAGCCATACAAGGTACGTGTGTCACCTTGCCCAGGCGAAGGGCCGCACCCAGGTTTGCAGCATTGTCGCACACGGCCTTACCAGGCTGCAGGTTGAGTGGAGACAACCATTTATTACACTCGGACCGCAGAGCTGACCACAACTCCTCAGCTGTGTGACTCTTATTCCCAAGACATGTCAAGCTAAAGACCGCCTGATGCCGTTGCGCTCTGCTGCCACAATAGTAATGAGGGGTGCGTGATTCCTTCTGTGCAGTGAGAACGCTGGTGGCCTGACCAGGCAGGCTTGGGGCGGAGGTGGAGGACCCAGATGAGGTGGAGGATGCAGAAGCAGTGGCGGAACTTGGACAGACAGACGATTGACACACAAGTCGTGGGGACGGCAAGACTTGTGCAGCAGACCCTTCACCATCTATCACGATAGTTACCCAGTGCCCAGTCAGCGACATGTAACGTCCCTGTCCATGCTTACTGGTCCAAGTATCGGTGGTGAAATGCACCCGTTCACACACAGAGTTTCTCAATGAAGCGGTGATGTTGTGTGCGACATGCTGGTGTAGCGCGGGCACACCTTTCTTAGAAAAGTAGTGGCGACTAGGCATCTGGTACTGGGGCACAGCGACAGACATAAGGTCTCTAAAATCCTGTGTGTCCACTAGGCGGAAAGGCAGCATTTCTGTAGCCAACAGCTTACAGAGGGATAGAGTCAACCTCTTAGCTTTGTCATGGGTCGCAGGAAATGGCCTTTTATTTGTCCACATCTGAGGGACAGAGATCTGGCTGCTGTGTGTAGACGGTGTTGAGTAGGGTGTCCCTGGAAAAATGCAGGTTTGTGAGGAAAGTGCAGGCGGAGACATGATGTTGCCTTCATCCAAAGTTGGTGCTATCGATGTCTGAGAGAGCTGTACACACTCACTTGTTTCCCCTTCCAAAACAACTGACGACCTACCAAGCAAACTGCCTGTTGCGGTTACAGTGGTGGAAGTTGTGGGTGGAAAAACAGGTGTGACAGCTGTCCCCACAGTCCTAGAAGATGACGAGCGCGCGGATGCACTGGAAGGGGCAGGCGGTGGATGGTTCGCTCCGCTAGGCCGCATTGCAGCACGGTGAGCTTCCCACCGGGCCATATGATATTTATTCATGTGACGATTCATGGAAGAAGTTGTCAAACTGCTGAGGTTTTGACCTCTACTAAGAGAACCATGACAAATTTTACAGATCACATAATTTGGGCGATCTTTTTCTATGTCAAAAAAGGACCAGGCTAGGCAAGGCTTAGAGGCCATGCGACCTGTTGATCCACCCCGAATAATGCTCAGAGGCAGAGTGGTGGCTGAGGATGCAGTTGTAGACGTGCTACCAGTACTCCGACTCTGTCCAGGAAGGCGCAAGGTAACTTCGTCATCAGTTGCATCCTCCTCCACCACCTCTGTTGACCTCCTCGAGTGCCTGACTGTGGGTTGACAGTAGGTGGGATCTAGAACTTCATCATCAATTGTTGTGTTTGCACTCCCCTCCCCCTCAGACCGAGCCTCTTCTTGCCCTGACCGAATATTTAAGTTGTCATCCCAATCGGGTATCTGAGTCTCATCTTCATCAGTATGTTCCTCATTGTCTATAACCACAGGTGTTACAGTTTGTGACAAAGGGTCAACATTATGCTCCGAAACTTGGTCCTCACGGCCTGAATCAGAGTCGCAAAGGTTCTGGGCATCACTGCAGACCATTTCCTGTTCTGTACTCACTGTAGCTTGGGAGCAGACCTCTGATTCCCAGGCTATAGTGTGACTGAACAGCTCTGCAGACTCAGCCATCTCAGTTCCACCATACTGTGCAGGGCTGATGGAGACTTCAGAGCTGGGAGAAATCAAGTTTGATTGGGATGACAACTCAGAGGAATGGTGTTTTTTGGATGCGGTACTTGAAGTGGCTGAGAGGGCACTTGTTGGACCACTTGAGATCCATTCAAGCATTTTCCTTTTTTGCCCATCATCTACCTTTGTTCCTGTTGTTCGTGTCCGTAAAAAAGGGAGCACATCGGATTGTCCACGGTAAGTAGTAGACATCTTACTTTTGCTGGTAGATGGTCTATCTTCAGCAGATGATAATGGAGCTTTGCCACCTTCCCCACGGACAAAACCTTTTTTGCCTTTTCCACCACGCCTCTTCCCCTTTCCACCAGCATCTGTCATTTTGCCACTCATGTTGATTGCGACAAGATTGTGGACTGAAAATGTGGTAGTAAAAATTGAGAGGTGGTGTAGATTGCAGTGGTGGTCTAGCTTTATTAACAGCAGAATAATAAAGAATAAATATCCCTGACAATGCAACTACGGCCCTTAAACCTGCAGCAAAAATTGCTAGTATAATGGCTTAGTTATAATGAGTTGGAGTGTGCAATGCAGGCAGACGCGCTCTGCAAATGTCTTTGCACTAGTGGGACTATAGCAAAGTCCAATAGCCACGTTTAGGATGCCACTAGGTACACTGAGTGTTTGCTAGTATAATGGCTTAGTTATAATGAGTTGGAGTGTGCAATGCAGGCATAGGTGCTGCAAATGTCTTTGCAGTAGTGTGACTAGACAAAAGTCCAATAGCCACGTTTAGGATGCCACTAGGTACACTGAGTGTTTGCTAGTATAATGGCTTAGTTATAATGAGTTGGAGTGTGCAATGCAGGCAGACGCGCTCTGCAAATGTCTTTGCACTAGTGGGACTATAGCAAAGTCCAATAGCCACGTTTAGGATGCCACTAGGTACACTGAGTGTTTGCTAGTATAATGGCTTAGTTATAATGAGTTGGAGTGTGCAATGCAGGCAGACGTGCTCTGCAAATGTCTTTGCACTAGTGTGACTATAGCAAAGTCCAATAGCCACGTTTAGGATGCCACTAGGTACACTGAGTGTTTGCTAGTATAATGGCTTAGTTATAATGAGTTGGAGTGTGCAATGCAGGCAGACGTGCTCTGCAAATGTCTTTGCACTAGTGGGACTATAGCAAAGTCCAATAGCCACGTTTATGATGCCACTAGGTACACTGAGTGTTTGCTAGTATAATGGCTTAGTTATAATGAGTTGGAGTGTGCAATGCAGGCAGACGCGCTCTGCAAATGTCTTTGCACTAGTGTGACTATAGCAAAGTCCAATAGCCACGTTTAGGATGCCACTAGGTACACTGAGTGTTTGCTAGTATAATGGCTTAGTTATAATGAGTTGGAGTGTGCAATGCAGGCAGACGTGCTCTGCAAATGTCTTTGCACTAGTGGGACTATAGCAAAGTCCAATAGCCACGTTTAGGATGCCACTAGGTACACTGAGTGTTTGCTAGTATAATGGCTTAGTTATAATGAGTTGGAGTGTGCAATGCAGGCAGACGCGCTCTGCAAATGTCTTTGCACTAGTGTGACTATAGCAAAGTCCAATAGCCACGTTTAGGATGCCACTAGGTACACTGAGTTTTTGCTAGTATAATGGCTTAGTTATAATGAGTTGGAGTGTGCAATGCAGGCAGACGTGCTCTGCAAATGTCTTTGCACTAGTGGGACTATAGCAAAGTCCAATAGCCACGTTTAGGATGCCACTAGGTACACTGAGTGTTTGCTAGTATAATGGCTTAGTTATAATGAGTTGGAGTGTGCAATGCAGGCAGACGCGCTCTGCAAATGTCTTTGCACTAGTGTGACTATAGCAAAGTCCAATAGCCACGTATAGGATGCCACTAGGTACACTGAGTGTTTGCTAGTATAATGGCTTAGTTATAATGAGTTGGAGTGTGCAATGCAGGCAGACGCGCTCTGCAAATGTCTTTGCACTAATGGGACTATAGCAAAGTCCAATAGCCACGTTTAGGATGCCACTAGGTACACTGAGTGTTTGCTAGTATAATGGCTTAGTTATAATGAGTTGGAGTGTGCAATGCAGGCATAGGTGCTGCAAATGTCTTTGCACTAGTGTGACTAGACAAAAGTCCAATAGCCACGTTTAGGATGCCACTAGGTACACTGAGTGTTTGCTAGTATAATGGCTTAGTTATAATGAGTTGGAGTGTGCAATGCAGGTAGAGGTTCTGCAAATGTCTTTGCACTAGTGTGACTAGACAAAAGTCCAATAGCCACGTTTAGGATGCCACTAGGTACACTGAGTGTTTGCTAGTATAATGGCTTAGTTATAATGAGTTGGAGTGTGCAATGCAGGCAGACGTGCTCTGCAAATGTCTTTGCACTAGTGGGACTATAGCAAAGTCCAATAGCCACGTTTAGGATGCCACTAGGTACACTGAGTGTTTGCTAGTATAATGGCTTAGTTATAATGAGTTGGAGTGTGCAATGCAGGCAGACGTGCTCTGCAAATGTCTTTGCACTAGTGGGACTATAGCAAAGTCCAATAGCCACGTTTAGGAGGCCACTAGGTACACTGAGTGTTTGCTAGTATAATGGCTTAGTTATAATGAGTTGGAGTGTGCAATGCAGGCAGACGCGCTCTGCAAATGTCTTTGCACTAGTGGGACTATAGCAAAGTCCAATAGCCACGTTTAGGATGCCACTAGGTACACTGAGTGTTTGCTAGTATAATGGCTTAGTTATAATGAGTTGGAGTGTGCAATGCAGGCAGACGTGCTGCAAATGTCTTTGCACTAGTGTGACTAGACAAAAGTCCAATAGCCACGTTTAGGATGCCACTAGGTACACTGAGTGTTTGCTAGTATAATGGCTTAGTTATAATGAGTTGGAGTGTGCAATGCAGGCAGACGCGCTCTGCAAATGTCTTTGCACTAGTGGGACTATAGCAAAGTCCAATAGCCACGTTTAGGATGCCACTAGGTACACTGAGTGTTTGCTAGTATAATGGCTTAGTTATAATGAGTTGGAGTGTGCAATGCAGGCAGACGTGCTCTGCAAATGTCTTTGCACTAGTGGGACTATAGCAAAGTCCAATAGCCACGTTTAGGATGCCACTAGGTACACTGAGTGTTTGCTAGTATAATGGCTTAGTTATAATGAGTTGGAGTGTGCAATGCAGGCATAGGTGCTGCAAATGTCTTTGCACTAGTGTGACTAGACAAAAGTCCAATAGCCACGTTTAGGATGCCACTAGGTACACTGAGTGTTTGCTAGTATAATGGCTTAGTTATAATGAGTTGGAGTGTGCAATGCAGGTAGAGGTGCTGCAAATGTCTTTGCACTAGTGTGACTAGACAAAAGTCCAATAGCCACGTTTAGGATGCCACTAGGTACACTGAGTGTTTGCTAGTATAATGGCTTAGTTATAATGAGTTGGAGTGTGCAATGCAGGCAGACGCGCTCTGCAAATGTATTTGCACTAGTGGGACTATAGCAAAGTCCAATAGCCACGTTTAGGATGCCACTAGGTACACTGAGTGTTTGCTAGTATAATGGCTTAGTTATAATGAGTTGGAGTGTGCAATGCAGGCAGACGTGCTCTGCAAATGTCTTTGCACTAGTGGGACTATAGCAAAGTCCAATAGCCACGTTTAGGATGCCACTAGGTACACTGAGTGTTTGCTAGTATAATGGCTTAGTTATAAGGAGTTGGAGTGTGCAATGCAGGCATAGGTGCTGCAAATGTCTTTGCACTAGTGTGACTAGACAAAAGTCCAATAGCCACGTTTAGGATGCCACTAGGTACACTGAGTGTTTGCTAGTATAATGGCTTAGTTATAATGAGTTGGAGTGTGCAATGCAGGCAGACGTGCTCTGCAAATTTCTTTGCACTAGTGGGACTATAGCAAAGTCCAATAGCCACGTTTAGGATGCCACTAGGTACACTGAGTGTTTGCTAGTATAATGGCTTAGTTATAATGAGTTGGAGTGTGCAATGCAGGCAGACGTGCTTGCAAATGTCTTTGCACTAGTGGGACTATAGCAAAGTCCAATAGCCACGTTTAGGATGCCACCAGGTACACTGAGTGTTTGCTAGTATAATGGCTTAGTTATAATGAGTTGGAGTGTGCAGAGGACAGGAGGGTACAGTGCCAGGATTGTGGGGCTCTGGGTAGAGGAATGGAAGCCTGCCTTTCTATTCCCTCCTAATAGGGAAATGCAGGGAGGAAATCCCTGACCTTGGCTACACAGACGCTGTCGCTGTTTTCAGGACCTGTCACCTTAACTCTGACCCTGCCGGTTTGAGCCCTTAAAAGGACTGCTAGAAAGTGCTCTCCCTAAGCTGTCCAGCGCTGTGTATGGAGCGCATACAGCTGTATCAGCGATAGGACAAAGGTCGAAGCTGCGACAGTGATGTCTGACACCAAAGACGCAGAAGAGATAATGGCGTCCTGGAGGAAAATGTCCGGTTTTATAATGCAGGGACATGTGACATGGACATCCTATCACACATGCCGTTGCTTCTCTGGCTAAAAGTCCACTTAGCTGTGTGTGTATCTGGGATTGGCTGACATGCTGGCCCGCCCCACTACACGTGCGCGCTTAGGGAAGGAAGACAAGGAAAAAAAAAAAAAAAATGGCGATCGCCATTATAGAAACAGCAGTGATCTGAAGGCGCTGTTCACGCACACTATACACTGAAATGTCATAATAGTGTGATTCACAGAGTGACTTACACTATTACAGCGGAAACCAAGCTAGGATTTAGCTGTTTTTTTGCTGCTAGAACCGTTCTCGAACGTTTCTAGAACTATCGAGCTTTTGCAAAAAGCTCGAGTTCTAGTTCGATCTAGAACAGGGCCCAAAATCACTCGAGCCTAGAACTGGAGAACCTCGAACCACGAACCGCGCTCAACTCTACTCAGGATCTGTTGGCAGCTAGAGATATCTCCAGCCCAGACCAGAAGGGAATGAGGGTATTTTAGGACACAAATTAAAGTGCTAATGAAAACAGCTGAAAGGGGAAGGAACTCTGAAGGGTACTAAAGGGAAAAGGATGAATCCCAAGCAGAGGAGTTACATAAGATACCATATATAACAGATACATAAGATACCATATAAACCAAGCAGGAGTAATAGAAGGTTAGTGAGCAGTTTGCGCAGCCAAACGCTGCGACATTTTATAGCGGACACCACAGGACTATCTGCCATCAGTAAATCAAAAAAGTCCGTGGAGCCTCTGTTAGGAGTCTTGACATAGAAACTAGCCAGATATCCCTCCGGGAAGGACCTAGCCAAGGAGTGGCTCTTTTTAGGAAACCACCGTAACCACCATATTAAGTGGCCTTTGTAGTCAATATCCAACTCTTTGACAAGTTTAAAGATATGACAAGGAAAATACCAAGGCCAGGTATCCATCCACAGACAGCTGTTTCGGGGTATTGCTCCTCATCAGTGTGGAGTAGGATTCTGGCCAGGTGGGAGCAATGCCTAGTAGACCAACAAGACAAAATAAACACTGATCTCGGGGAGACCAGCCAGAGAAAACACTGCCGGCAGCCATTAAGGGCGCTCAACACAATACAATCCTAGGTGCATTGCCCCCTGGGAAATATGCAAATCAAAAAGCCCATGGAGCCTCTGTTATGAGTCTCGACACAGAAACTAGCAAGATATCCCCGTGGAAAGGACCTAGCCAAGGAGTGGTTCTTTTTAGGAAACCACCTGGCCTTGGTATTTCCCTTGTCATATCTTCAAACTTGTCAAAGAGTTGGATATTGACTAAAAGGGGCACTTAATATGGTGGTTACGGTGCTTTCCTAAAAAGAGACACTCCTTGGCTAGGTCATTCCCAGAGGGATACAGTCATTTGAAAAAGTTTGGGCACCCCTATTAATGTTAACCTTTTTTCTCTATAACAATTTGGGTTTTTGTAACAGCTATTTCAGTTTCATATATCTAATAACTGATGGACTGAGTAATATTTCTGGATTGAAATGAGGTTTATTGTATTAACAGAAAATGTGCAATCCGCATTTAAACAAAATTTGACCGGTGCAAAAGTATGGGCACCTCAACATAAAAGTGACATTAATATTTTGTAGATCCTCCTTTTGCAAAAATAACAGCCTCTAGTCGCTTCCTGTAGCTTTTAATGAGTTCCTGGATTCTGGATGAAGGTATATTTGACCATTCCTGTTTACAAAACAATTCCAGTTCAGTTAAGTTTGATGGTCGCCAAGCATGGACAGCACGCTTCAAATCATCCCACAGATTTTCAATGATATTCAGGTCTGGGGACTGGGATGGCCATTCTAGAACATTGTAATTGTTCCTCTGCATGAATGCCTGAGTAGATTTGGAGCGGTGTTTTTGATCATTGTCTTGCTGAAATATCCATCCCCTGCGTAACTTCAACTTCGTCACTGATTCTTGCACATTATTTTCAAGAATCTGCTGATACTGAGTTGAATCCATGCGACCCTCAACTTTAACAAGATTCCCAGTGGCGACATTGGCCACACAGCCCAAAAGCATGATGGAACGTCCACCAAATTTTACTGTGGGTAGCAAGTGCTTTTCTTGGAATGCCATGTTTTTTTGACTCCATGCATAACACCTTTTTGTATGACCAAACAACTCAATCTTTGTTTCATCAGTCCACAGGACCTTCTTCCAAAATGTAACTGGCTTGTCCAAATGTGCTTTTGCATACGTCAGGTGACTCTGTTTGTGGCTTGCTTGCAGAAACGGCTTCTTTTGCATCACTCTCCCATACAGCTTCTCCTTGTGCAACGTGCGCTGTATTGTTGACCGATGCACATTGACACCATCTGCAGCAAGATAATGCGGAATGTCTTTGGAGGTGGTCTGTGGATTGTCCTTGACTGTTCTCACCATTCTTCTTCTCTGCCTTTCTGATATTTTTCTTGGCCTGCCACTTCTGGGCTTTACAAGAACTGTACCTGTGTTCTTCCATTTCCTTACTATGTTCTTCACAGTGGAAACTGACAGTTTAAATCTCTAAGACAATTTTTTGTATCCTTTCCCTGAACAACTATGTTGAATAATCTTTGTTTTCTGATCATTTCAGAGTTGTTTTGAGGAGCCCATGATGCCACTCTTCATAGGAGATTCAAATAGGAGAACAACTTGCAAGTGGCCACCTTAAATACCTTTTCTCATGATTGGATACACCTGCCTATGAAGTTCAAAGCTCAATGAGGTTACAAAACCAATTTAGTGCTTTAGTAAGTCAGTAAAAAGTAGTTAGGAGTGTTTAAATCAAGAAATTGATAAGGGTGCCCATACTTTTGCACTGGTCAAATTTTGTTCAATGCGGATTGCACATTTTCTGTTAGTACAATAAACCTCATTTCAATCCAAAAATATTACTCAGTCCATCAGTTATTAGATATATGAAACTGAAATAGCTGTTGCAAAAACCCAAATTGTTATAAAGAAAAAAAGGTTAACATTAATAGGGGTGCCCAAACTTTTTCATATGACTGTATCTGGCTAGTTTCTGTGTTAAGACTCCTAACAGAGGCTCCACAGATTTTTTGGATTTGCATATTTTCCAGGGGGCAATGCACCTAGGATTTCACTGTGTTGAGCGCCCTCGTTGGCTGCCGGCAGTGTTTTCTCTGGCTGGTCTCCCCGAGATCAGTGATTGTTTTGTCTTGTTGGTCTACTAGGCATTGCTTCCACCTGGCCAGAATCCTACTCCACACTGATGAGGGGCAATACCCCAAAACAGCTTTCTGTAGATGGATACCTGGCCTTGGTGTTTCCCTTGTCATATCTTTAAACTTGTCAAAGAGTTGGATATTGACAAAAAAGGGCCACCTAATATGGTGATTATGGTTGTTTCCTAAAAAGAGCTACTCCTTGGCCAGGTCCTTCCTGGAGGGATATCTGGCTAGTTTCTGTGTCGAGACTCCTAACAGAGGTTCCATGGACTTTTTTTACTTGCATATTTTCCCAGTGGGCAATGCACCCAGGATTTCACTGTGCTGAGCGCCCTCGTTGGCTGCCGGCAGTGTTTTCTCTGGCTAGTCTCCCCGAGATCAGTGATTGTTTTGTCTTATCTGTCATCAGTGACACACCCATGACAGTTAATGACTGCATTTCAAATTAAATCTAAAAATTAGCACCTATTTAGTACAATTCTTACTCATATACTTAACTATAATCCAACAAAATCCCTGACTTTATGCAAGTGTAGTTAACCCCTTAACGACCTTGGACGTACTGAGTACGTCATGGTGACATGGTGCTAAACGACCCATGACGTACTCAGTACGTCATGGCGAAATCGCGGTCCCGGAGCACCGGGGAGTGAAATTTATTTACTTAAACGGTAGATTCGGGAAGGAGGGGACCTCTGCCTGACCTCAGGAGGGGTGGTGCCTCCTCCCCGAACCTACAGAGGCTGTGATTGGCTGACGAGCGCCGCTCAGCCAATTACAGCCACTGTAATGTTCCAGCCATTGAAAATGGCTGGAACATTGAAATCCAGCCCTGATCAGTGCTGCTGTAGCACTGGCCATTGGCTGGAGCTGGGTGATCGATGCTTCACCCGCCCCCAGCTCTGATTGGAGAGACCGGTCTTGTGACCGCTCTCTCCAATCAATGTGGATCTGCGGCCTGTGATCGTCCCTAGAAGCCGAGGAGAGCGGTAAGTTGTTGTCCCCGCCGCCCGCCCCTGTCCCCGATCGCCCCGCCGCCCGCCCCCGTCCCCGATCGCCCCGCCGCTGCTCCCGCTTCACCGCTGTCCCCGCCGCTGCTCCCGCTTCACCGTCGCTGTCTCCGATCGCCCCGCCGCTGCTGCCGCTTCACCGCTGTCTCCGCCGCCATGCTCCCGCTCCACCGCTGTCCCCGCCGCCGCTCCCGATCCACCGCCGTCCCCGCCGCCATGCTCGCCACTGTCCCCGCCGCCGTCGCACCCACCTTTTTCAGCCGCTGCTGCCCCCGATCGGCGGCGGCTGCTGCCCCCGATCGGCGGCGGCCGCCGCCGCCGCCGCCTCCTTCATCGGCTGCCCCTTCTCCATCGCCACACCACCTATCCCTCCATGTGCTGCAAGCCACCCTCCCCCCACGTGGGGGGAGGGTGGCTGGCTTGCAGCACATGTGGGGGGAGGGTGGCTGGCTTGCAGCACATGTGGGGGGAGGGTGGCTGGCTTGCAGCACATGTGCTGCAAGCCACCCTCCCCCTACATGTGCTGCAAGCCCCCCTCCCTCCCCCTACATGTGCTGCAAGCCCCCCTCCCTCCCCCTACATGTGCTGCAAGCCCCCCTCCCTCCCCCTACATGTGCTGCAAGCCCCCCTCCCTTCCCCTACATGTGCCATTTCTCTCTCGCATCAGACTCTGCCCCCCTCCCCGATCTGCTGCCTGCTCTCTCCCATTTTCCATCTACTGCCCCCTCTCACCCTCCTCGATCTGTTGCCTCCTTCATCTGCTGCCTCTTCTGTCTGCTGTGATCCTGCTGCCTAGATCCATCCTGTAAGGTAGGTATCCCCATCTCACCCCCCCATCCTCCGCCGCTCCTCCATCCGCTGCGCCATTTCCCATCCATCCGCTGCGCCATTTCCCATCCATCCGCTGCGCCATTTCCCATCATCCATCCGCTGCGCCCTTTCCCATCCTCTGCCGCTCCTCCATCCGCTGCGCCATTTCCCATCCATCCGCTGCGCCATTTCCCATCATCCATCCGCTGCGCCCTTTCCCATCCTCTGCCGCTCCTCCATCCGCTGCGCCATTTCCCATCCATCCGCTGCGCCATTTCCCATCATCCATCCGCTGCGCCATTTCCCATCATCCATCCGCTGCGCCCTTTCCCATCCTCTGCCGCTCCTCCATCCGCTGCGCCATTTCCCATCATCCATCCGCTGCGCCCTTTCCCATCCTCTGCCGCTCCTCCATCCGCTGCGCCATTTCCCATCATCCATCCGCTGCGCCCTTTCCCATCCTCTGCCGCTCCTCCATCCGCTGCGCCATTTCCCATCCATCCGCTGCGCCATTTCCCATCTTCCATCCGCTGCGCCCTTTCTCATCTGCCACCCCGCCCTCTCGCATCGCATTATCCAGCGCAGTTGCTCGCTTCCAGACTGCAGTGGATGATGCGATGCGAGACTCGTGCATTGCTCTCACGTTTGGCACTGGTCTTAGTGGCAGGCGCTCTTTTTTTTTTTTTTTTTTTTTTTTTACTGATGTCTGTATTTTTTATTTCGCCAAACTAATTTTTTTTGTATGGGGGGGGTCTAGTTTCCAAAATGGGATCACATGTGGGGGAGCTCCATTGTTTAGGCACCTCAGGGGGTCTCCAAATGAAACATGGCGTCTGCTAATAATTCCAATCAATTTTACTGTGAAATGGCGCTCCTTCTCTTCTGAGCCCCGCCGTACGCCCAAACAATTGATTTCCACCACATATGAGGTATCGTCGTACTCAGGAGAAATTGCACAATACATTTTATGGTGCATTTTTTTCTGATACCCTTGTGAAAAAAAAGCTACCTGTTTGAAAAAACAATTTTGTGGTAAAAAAAAGAATAAAATAATTTCACGGCTGAACATTACAAACGTTTGTGAAGCCTCCAGGGGTTCAAAGTGCTCACTAAACAGCTAGATAAATTCCATGAGGGGTCTAGTTTCCAAAATGGGGTCAATTGTGGGGGAGATCCATTGTTTAGGCACTTCAGGGGGGTCTCCAAATGAAACATGGCGTCCGCTAATAATTCCAACCAATTTTGCTGTGAAATGGCGCTCCTTGCCTTCCGAGTCCTGCCGTGCGCCCAAACATTTGATTTCCACCACATATGGGGTATCTGCGTACTCAGGAGAAAATGCACCATAAATTTTATGGTGCATTTTTTCCTGATACCCTTGTGATAAAAAAAGCTACCTGGTTGAAGCAACAGTTTTGTGGTAAAAAAAAAATTTTTTCTTTTCACGGCTCAACGTTATAAACTTCTGTGAAGCCCCCAGGGGTTCAAAGTGCACATCAAACATCTAGAAAAAATATTTGAGGCCTCTAGTTTCCAAAATGGGGTCATTTGTGGGGGAGCTCCATTGTTTAGGCACCTCGGGGAGTCTTCAAACCCGACATGGCGTCCGCTAATGAGTGCAGCTAATTTTGCACTCAAAAATTCAAATGGCGCTCCTTGCCTTCCGAGTCCTGCTGTGTGCCCAAACATTTGATTACCACCACATATGGGGTATCTGCGTACTCAGGAGAAAATGCACGATACATTTTATGATGCATTTTTCCTGATACCCTTGTGAAAATACTAATTTTTATGGCTAAAGTAACATTTTTGTGTTAAAAAAGTAAAATTTTCATTTTTTCGTCTACATTGCTTTGGTTGCTGTGAAGCTCCTAAAGGGTTAATAAACTTCTTGGATGTGGTTTTGAGCAGAGTGAGGGGTGCAGATTTTAGAATTGGGTCACTTTTGGGTATTTTCTGTCGCCTAGGTTTCTCAAATCACTCCAAATGTGATGTGGTACCTAAACAATTTTTTTTTGTAAATTTTGTTGGAAAAATGAGAAATTGGTGATGAACTTTGAACCCTTCTAACTTCCTAACGGAAATTTTTTTTTTTTCAAAAATTGCGCTGGTGTAAAGTAGACATGTGGGAAATGTTATTTAGTAACTTTTTTGTGTGACATATCTCTCAGATTTATGGGCATAAAATTTCAAATTTTGAAAATTGCAAAATTTTCAAAATTTTCGCTAAATTTCCGAAATTTTCACAAATAAACGCAAAACATATTGGCCTAAATTTACCACTGACATGAAGTACAATATGTCACGAAAAAACATTCTCAGAATCGCCAGGATCCGTTGAAGTGTTCCATAGTTATAACCTGTCAAAGTGACACTGGTCAGAATTGCAAAAAATGGCCGGGTCTTTAAGGTGAAAACAGGCTGGGGGCTGAAGGGGTTAAAACTATTGGTGCTGTTTTGAAGGCAAAGATCGCTCACACCAAATTTTGATTTAATTTAGATTCACTTGGCATTTTGCTAATTGATAAAAATAAACTGTTAATGTTAACCTGTTTTTTAAGCATTCTTATTTTGCAACATTTCTCCACATCTGACTAAAACTTTTGCATAGTACTGTATAGCATAATAGGAGTACATTATATTTTATGTTTCTATTTTTATTGTTTTAATCTTTTTTTTCAGCTGTCATTGCCATTGAAAAACTGGAATATTTCAATACCATTAGCCGCACATTATTATTATGAAAAAGACAAGCTTAATTTTTTTTTTTTACCTGGCCTTAGGGACTCACTATTATAGAAATGTAAGAGTGGTGAACTATGGCTGTCGTATTCCTACTCCTGAAGGCACCAATCGCGTCAATATTGGGTAGTGTGAATAAAATGTTGTGTCTTTTGTAAAGATTATGTCATGTAAACTGTAATATAATAAATTGTATTGTGATATAGAGTGTGATAAGCATTGATAATGGGATATGTTCCTGTATAATGTGTATTAGGATAAGATGTAATGTTAATGTATAGCATAATGTACAATGCATAGTGTCTAATGTAGAATATGATGGTGAATAATATAGTAATGTATAAGATTTAGCAGTGATGATAATGTAATGACTAACAGTGTTTGTAAGGTGTTAGAATGTTTTCATATTACTAGATGAGAGGTTAAGTCTGCCCATTTACAGACAGCAGGCAAAAAAACAGTTAAGTGTTGGGATTAGCCCACCCTGGGAAGGGTCAGCTTATAGGGAAAGTGATGGTTAATCCAGAAAGAGTCAATGAAGGCCTAATGAGCAGTTGTTCATGAAGGATACATACAGTGGGTGGTTTATGGAAATGGAGAGCAAAAGAGAGGAGGCAAGATAGTGTGAACGTCAATTGGGGCTGGAGATACAGGGTTTGAAAAGTTTTGTACCTAGAAACCAATCCTTGAATGGAGCGGCCCCAGATAACAGGAGTCGGTGGATGGAACAGTAGCCTCTTAAACCAACAAAGTACTAGGTGACTCTTATTGGTGAAGGTCTCTAGTGGCCAGGTGTTGTATAAGTCAAGGCAACAGGTTAAGCTTAATTAGTGTGTGAATATACAGTAGACTACCAGCTGAGTGGTTTCGCGGTAGACTTCCGGAGTGAAAAGGTTTACTCGTGTCATTACGGGACCACTGGGGAGACCAGAAGTAGGACTACAGGGAAGGAAGATGACCATCATGGCGTGTTCTGTAACGCTGGACCAGGTTGCACCAGTTAGATTGGATGCAACCCAGAGGGAAGTTGAACTTTGTCTGTTAATGCTCAGTAAAACTGTGAATGAATCATGTATTTAAGACTTGTGGTTTACAGTGAACTATTGGTCTCCTTGTGAATATGAGTCATCTTCTGGTCCTACGGCATTATGTGGCCTACATGGGTTCCCAGCCCACACGGCGATATCCCACACACCCAGCAAGGACCAGGTAATTCATGTAGCGTGATGGGGTGATTGGAGTCAATCCTGGACCCATGACTATGCCCTCCACCAATTTACAGAAATGTGCAGTAATTTATCAAAATCTTAGCTAAGTTACTTATACTATGTATGATAATAGTGCTATTGTTTATTTTTCACTGATCAAATCATTCCTACTGATTTGTGACATTTAGATTATTCTCTACACATTTTAAATGGAAAAATAAAAAAAAATATAGGCCTTCATTGCAAAAAGAATAAAGCTTTATAAGAGGTTTAGTATAAGAGTAATATCTATACAAAAATCTTCTGTACAGTTGGTACAGCGTAATAAAATTTCTCATCATTATTATAGTAGCAATTTCTTCTTTCTGGCTTTTGTGTTTTATTTTGTATAGATGAAAAACTGTAGATTTTAATAGCTGTAAGATGCACAGTAACTCCAAGTGGGCAAAAAGACCAGAAACACGAAACATGTATAAGATGTAGAAAATGTCATATCATTGATTGAACATTTTTAAAAAATATTTTCCCAGGGCAAATTTTTTTTTATGTTTATTGAGATTTTTCATAACAGGTACAGTAACAATACACAGAAGATTTCACGTAAAAAATATAATAAACTAAAGAAATGATGGCTAACGTAAAAATTTATACAAGGGATGGGGAACTTTTTTTCTGCCGGGGGCCATTTGGAAATTTCTTCCAACCTTCGGGGGCAGCACAAAATTTTCAATGTGAAAATGAACCAGCTATCTTTGGTCAAACAATTAATTAACTCATCCTATTGTAGTGGTTGGAGCTGTTTGGTGCGGCTGTGATGTTCCGCGATATTTATGCGGCTTCTCACAACTGCTTTTCCAGATTTGCCTCGGTCTGGAGCGCAGTCAACTCTTTGTGATGTAATGAGATTGGTAGACCATATACATCACATAACAGACACAGGCACTGGTGTATATAAATCAAAGGAGACACATACATGACTAAAGGGACTGTTGGCATATACATCACATAGGAGACGCTGGGACTGCTGTATATACATCACATAGGAGATGCTGGAGCTACTGTATATACATCACATAGGAGACGTTGGAACTGCTGTATATACACATCACATAGGAGACGCTGTGACTGCTGTATATACCTCACAGGAGACACTGGGGGCACATACATCACATGCCCCTCCTGTGATGAATGTGCTTCCTGTCCGTCTTGTGATGTATATGCACCCAGCCCCTCTTGTGAGGTATATACTCCCAGCCCCTCCTGTGAGGTATATGCTCCCAGCCCTTCCTGTGATATATATGCCCACAGCCTCTCCTGTGATATGTATGGCCCCAGCATCTCCAATGTGATGTATGTACCCCAGCATGTGATGTATATGCCCCCAGTGTCATACACATCACAGGAAATGCTGGGGGCATATACATGACAGGAGGGGCTGAGGAACAGACATTACTATGTCACTGAGAAGCATAAGCATTGCAGAGTGGCACAGAGAGCACAGACATCACTAAGTGAAGACAGACATCACTAGGGGACACATACATCACTGGGCAGCCACAGGCATCATAGGAGGCACAGACATCACTGGGGGGCACAGACAGTACTGGGCAGCCACAGACATCACTACAGGGGCACAGATAGTACTGAGCAGTTACAGGCATCACTAGGGGGCACAGACATCACTAGTAGGCACAGACAGTACTGAGCAGCCTCAGGCATCACTAGGGGGAGCACAGAGATCTCTAGCGGGCACAGGCATCACTAGGGGGGCATGGGCATTACTAGGGGGCATACATACATCAGTAGGGTGGCACAGGCATCACTAATTGGGGGCACAGGCATCACTAAAGGTGGGCAAAGGCATCACTAAGGGTGGCACAGGCATTAATAAGGGGGGCACAGGCATCACTAAGGGGGGGCACAGGCATCACTAAGGGGGCACAGGCCTCACTAATGGGGGGCACAGGCATCACTAGGGGGGGCACAGGCATCACTGAGTGGGGGCACAGACATCACTATGAGGAGACTAGGGGCATGATGGACAGCATTTGCAGAGTGCAGACATCATTAAGGGGTACACAGCACTGGGGGTGGTACACAGTATTGGAGGGAACACAACATTAGAGGTGATACAAATCACTGGGGGCTGCACACAGCACTGGAGGGAGCACGGTGCACCAGAGATGGGGCGGAGAGCGGGCACAAGGAGCTTGAAAGTGGGCGGCACAAGGCGCTGGAAAGCAGGTGGCACATGGCACTGGAAAGCAGGTGGCTCACGGCGTCGGAAAGCAGGCATACAATGCTGGAAGCAGTGAAGCTACTGTGGAATGGAAGCGCAGAGCGCTAAACCCGCCTACAAACTCCAGAGCACGCTGGCACATGTCAGCGAGAGGGCTCATTGGTGCGTGCAAGCAGCACATGTGGGGATTTAAAGGGCCGGCGGCCGGAGCACTACCACCCCTGGGAATCTGCCCAGGGGGCCGCAGAAAAGGTCATGGCGGGCTGCATGCGACCAGTGGGCCAGAGTTTCCCCACTCCTGATTTATACATAAAGAGGATTAGAACAACTGCAGGCTACAACAACAAAGTAAGTCAGAGTACGTAGTAAACAACAAACACTATAAAAGTGGAATAAAAGCATAATGCAAGTTTATTGCCATTAGCTAAAGAAGTAGAAAGGCAAACCAGGATGAGTGTTTCTCATGACACAATACCGTGTCCAGTGGAATGCATGGATGTCGTCCATGACTGCAGCCTACTGTAAAGCTCATGCACAAACTTGCCAGGGCCCATGCTGAAAAATATGAATACTACTAGGACGCTATAGTCTTGAGTGATGAGACCAACAGAATATATTTGGAAGTGATGGCTTCAAGATTGTATAGTGTCACAAAGGTGAGATGTGAAAAAAAAATTCACGGTGCCTACAGTGAAACATGATGGTGACGGTGTTCTTAATTGGGGGTGCATGATTGTTGCTGGTGTCAGGGAGCTACATTTCAATGATGGTATCATGAATTCACAGATATACTGCTCTATATTGAAAGAGAAGATACTGCCATCACTCCATGGCCTTAGTAGACATGCACTTTTCCAACATTACATTGATAAATTACAAAATATATAATTGGTGGAGGAACAAATAACAAATGATTTAATGACAAAATATATAATTGGTGGAGGGAAGTTGAACTAGATGGACCTAGATGAACTAGATGTACCTAGGTTTTTTTAACCTTTGTAGCAATGTAACAAAGGTCCAAAACACACTATGCCTACTGCTGTATTTCTAAATAAGAACAAGATGAAAGTGATTCAGTGGCCAATTATATGTCCAATCTGAACCCAATCGAATACCTATGGGGAATTCTGAAGAGACAAGTTGTCATCACTCTCCATACAGCACCCAGGCGAATTTTTTAAAGAACGGAAAAGGATAAATGTTATATGTCACCAACTTGTTCATTCCCTGCCTAGAAGACTTAGTACTACCCTTAACAGTTATGAAAGTCATTAAAAACACAAGAAGTAGTTGCTTTCAATTTGGGGTGTACTCATTATTGCCTCAACAAATTTTCGTAAAGCTGAAGATTTTGTAATGAAAGTTAGATTTTTAATCTTATTTTCTTGTTAAAAGTTGAAAATTTGTTCTATGAAGCACAAGCGTGTACAAATGTAGAAATTGTTTGCAGTGAAATATGAATTGAAATCTTACTTTTCAAAGGGGTGTACTCATTTATGAAAATCACTGTAACTAATGCAGGGAATAGAGCTGGAGTGACAAAGGCTTTAGATCTTCAGCCTTATTTACATGTTAATGTATCGCCCCTGAACAGTTGGACTGCTCGGATCTGGGTTGCTGTGGCTCGAGGGTCTCCGGACCCGGGGGCTTGCGGTCACTCGAAAGTGAAAGGGGGCTATTTACAGGGGATTAATGTTCGTGATGCCATTCGTGGTTCGCGGTAAGGGGAGTACCACCACTGTTGATGGGAGTACCCAAGGGAGATGGAGTGGGGCAGCCAGATGACGTTCCCTCCATGGGTAGGGGAGTCCCTGAGACTCTGGATGGTGGAGGTGTAGGGGAGCGTGGTGCAGGCCAGGCTGGGAGATTCAGGGGAGAGCAGCATACTCACTCAGGCCGTATGGATGTTGGTACGACTATTAGGCAGACTCTGACACAAAAGTAAACAAAGTCTCTGGGTGCTGCTGCAACTTTAGGGGGAGCTCGTCCGGGAATTCGTCCCTGTGGGTATTGCTGATGGTTCTAGTCCTGCCTCCATGCACTAAGTTTTGACTTTTCTGAGTAACCCCTCAGCCTGAAGCTTTCAGGATCCCGCTCCCTACAGTTCGTTAGAGGAGCTGTGCTCTCGACCGCTGACACTTGGGATTTCAGTGGCCCACATAAGCTGGAAGGCCCTATCCCCTTCGTTGTGTTGATGCCTTCGATCTCTGAGCTCTTGGGGAAAGTTCATAAAGAGACTATCCTCCACAGGTTAATGTTGTGTGAAGCTACTCCCTGATCTAGGGTCCAGTACCTCGCTGTGCTCGGTACCGGTTTGGTTACTAGATTTTCCAGTGCCGACTGTTCTCCAAAACTAAGTGTGGCATCCCTCTCTAATACCCTGCGACCGGGTCTCCAACTCTTCTGGTCCCAAACTACCATTTGCGACCTAGCCAACGTCTCCCAAGGAGCTCCAACTCCTTCCAGCTCCTCACTCTCTGAGGGTTACCACTCAACTGACTATGTCCCTCCCACCAGTCTGCCTGACCCCTAGGCTGGTGGCCCTGTTCCAGCTAGAACACCCACTGGTGTGCCTGACAGGATGTGGTGTGAGGTGGGGCTAGGATTTGAATGCTGATGGAGCAATACCAAAGGTTAGGATCCCAGAACCATGGGGGGTTGAGCTCTGCACCACAAGAGAAAGGAGTGCAGTACCCTGTGACACCGTGACTAGTTCAGGGGCATCACATTAATTCAAATGTTGATTTTTCAATAATAAAGCAACAGACTGGTCATGTAGAGTTTTGCTGGATTTGTCCTTGAAAGACCTACATGTGCATATAAAAAGCTTGGGGGGGCTGGTGGGGAAGGGGGTGAAGGATGTGTGAAAAGCTGATGATAGATTGCCATTAAGAAGAGTCTACTATTCTTAATTTTTTTTTAGTAAAACAGCTATACACAAATAATACCTCATATAAAAAAAACTATATTAAATATAAAAGGTGCACAATGTAAATAAGTGGAAATTATTTATTATATTTTTGCTCAAAGACATCGAACATGAGAATCGTTATGACAGTTTATCTTTAAAAAGTAAATGTTTAAGATCATTATTGGTTGACATTTTCCCATTGACCATACTACACAGTTCAGATAATTTATTAGGTGACTGTTGGAAAGAGGAAATATGGAAGGCTAGATAATAACTTTCAAATACATTTTCACATTATCAATAAACATTAACTTTATGGAATTATGGGGTCTTTCTAGGCATTAAATTATACATTTCTATAGGGATATTGTTAACATAAAGGAAATAATGGCTTGTCAATATAGAGTAGCGTGGATTTATAATTACCGGTAAATGCAATCCATCATTAGGATTAGTTTAATCAAGGCAGAGAGCTTCATCTCTCTACTTTATGTATTGGTCTTTTTATATGTACACTATTGAGTCATTTATAGAGTGGCCATACATTTTTTCAGTTACTTAATGTTTATCGGCACATTTGCTCGGAAATGTTTATTTGGAGACCAATTTTATTATTTAATTTTCTTACATTATTATGAGGGCATTGTCAAAATCCTAATTCCGGTACATTTAATACAATTTTAAAAAAAAGTACATTTTGCAAATAAAACTGATTTATCAAAATGAACAAGTCCTAAGATGTACCCAATCCAATACTTCATTCTTGTTGTTTGTTATTTCCTTAATAGCCCTGGTTATATTTTTGAGTTGTTTTGATTTACAAGATGAACCTTCCCATATGGTTACCTCTATATTAGGCTACATTCACATGACCATTCCGTTTTTGCGGGCTGCAAAAAACGGTCCGTTTTTTTCACGGATGCATCCATGTGGCATCTGTGTGACATCCGTTCCGTTCCATATACAGTCCGTGTGTCATCCGTGTGCCTTCCGTTTTTTTTTTGCGGACCGCAAAAAACGGAAGCAGCAAGAAAGATAAATAGATGAGTAGATATAGAGATGGATAGATAGATATAGAGACCGAGAGATAGAGGGATGAATTAATGAATGAATAGAGGGATAGATAGATGGATAGATAGAGAGATAGATAGATAGATAGATAGAGAGAGAGATAGATAGATAGAGGGATAGATAGATAATAGAGGAGAAAGACCTATATAATGTCCCACCCCCCTGCATATTCTAAGCTGGCACCCTTTAGTGACTTTCATGGGGCACTAAAGTGTGCTTAGCCTTGTATTTAGCCAAAAAATAAATAAATAATTAAAAAAAAAATTACGTGGGGTCCCCCCTATCTTTTGTAGCCAGCTAGGGTAAAGCAGACGGCTGCAGGCTGCAGACCACAGCTGGCAGCTTCACCTTGGCTGGTAATCCAAAACAGAGGGCACCCCATGCTGTTATTTTAAATTAAATAAATAATTTGAAACAAAAAACACAGGCCCCCCCCCCCAAATTGGATCACCAGCCAAGGTAAAGCGGACAGCTGTGGTCTGGTATTCTCAGACTAGGGAGGTCCACTGTTATTGGACACTCCGCAGCCTAAAAATAACAGGCCACAGCTGCCCCAGAAGTGGCGCATCCATTAGATATGCCAATCCTGGCACTTTTACCCAGCTCATCCCGTTGCCCTGGTGCAGTGGCAAACAGGGTAATATATGGGGTTGATGTAAGATGTGTAATGTCACCTGGCATCAGGCCTATGTCAGGCATCTATCAGATACCCGACATCACCAACCCAGTCAGTAAGAAATAAAAAATAGACGACAAACACATTTTTATTCAAAAACCACTCCCCAAAACATTCCCTCTTTCACCAATTTATTAGAAAATAAACTAATCCAAGTCTGGTGTAATCCAATAAGGGGGTCCCACGATGATCCATACAATAGTCAATGTCCCAGTAAATGAAGAACAGAATGTTTCCAATTGGCTGGGAGAGGCGTGCAGTGGCCTGAGCTAACATCTATAGGTCAGCCCAGGTCACTGCAGGGCATGACGAGCGCTGCTGTCAGGAGGTTAACTAGGTAGATTGGGAAAACAGGAGAACAGAACAAGAGTATGGTGCAAAATTGGATAGTTTTAATACAAAACGACTGACATAATATAAAAGTCCTAATAATAATAAAACCTTCTTTCCCCCTGATGAAATAATCAAAAATCTTTCAAGATCGTGAAACGTATGTCGGGGTCCTTGCTCCAGGGTGACCTCTCTGCTGCTCTTCACCTGGCTGTGTTTTAACTATGGGTATGCCTATTTTTATGCTACCATTTATGCTGCCTATAGTCTGTGATCTATTCCTGTGCTAAGACCATGTGTTATTTGGATCTATAACGATCACTGACATGTATGTATCAGTTAACTTTGCACTTATAGTACTACTCTTTTTGTAACCGTTATACAGTACTTTACTATTTATTCATGTTTACGGTTTATTTGTTTGTAGTACTCTTCTGCTTTAATGACGTTGTGACCTGCAGCTAGTATAATTCAGATTTCAAGTTTTATATTGCATATTTTACCACATGCTTTATAATAATATAACTGTTGTTATACACATGCCTAGTTAAGTGTGCTGCCGACTTTTATATTGTGCCAGTCATTTTGTATTAAAATTATCCAATTTTGCACCATACTCTTGTTCTGTTCTCCTGTTTTCCCATGGTTTTTGATTGTGCTATGTAGGTAAAATGTTTTTGGTTTTCCTGCTGTATCATCTGGGATTTCCTCATTATAGCTAGGTACATTACCTGTGGTGATCGCTGCGCTCCTGACAGCAGCACTGTCACTGAGTTCAATGACCGCCGCCTTCACAAACCAAGTAGAGCAAGCAGCCCGTGACGTCACCGCTAGTCACAGTCTCGGACCGCCCGCGAGAGGTGATGTAAGAACGCAGCTGTTAGTGACAAGCGCTGACATCAGAAGGGCAGGACTTCATCACCGCAGGTAAGGCATTTTACTAACCTCCTGACGGCAACGCTCACCATCCCCGCAGCTGCTGATACTGCAGTGCGGGCAGCTGCGGACACACTAAAGTGTGGGCATATGCTGAAACTGCAGTGCGGGCAGGTGCGGACACACTACAGTGCGGGGCATATGCTGACACTGCAGTGCGGGCAGCTGCGGACACACTACAGTGTGGGCATATGCTGACACTGCAGTGCGGGCAGCTGCGGACACACTACAGAGCGGGCATATGCCGACACTGCAGTGCGGGCAGCTGAGGGGCTGGGGCTGGAGTGAGACACAAACTGCAGCGGCACCCGACGGAAGTAACACGGAAGTGTGGCTTCCGGAGATTTTGCGGTCCCATTGACTTGTATTGAGTCATGGTCAAAATAGGATATGTTTCATAATAACGGAACGGACATACGGTATCCTATGTGTTTTTTTGTAGGATCGGATGCACACGGAAGTGCTCCCGTGTGCCATCCGATCCTACAGAAAAGAGATTGAAAAGATGGTCCTGTCCGTGGGTCCGCAAACAAACAGGAACTGACCAGGACAAACGGAACGGTCATCTGAATGAGCCGTTAGTATAGTATCTCTTTTTCTTCCCACAAACGTTTGATTTTTACTTTTTAAATGCAAAATGTTAAAGCCAAAGAACAGGAAACCCTTGATAAATTTAATTCTAAATATGCACACAAGTGGCTATATGAACTTATATACTGGATCACCCATTTTGCAGTAGTTTGTAATATAAAATGGTAGAGCCAAATAGTTCCTGATTAGTAAAAGGGAAACACCAGGCAAATGAACAGCTAGTGCGTATTTATATTTTGCAGTATTAATACATATGAGACTCTAACACAAACACACAAATCTCCAAGTAGTAGTCATTAAACATTTCCGGCCAGTTTTTGCTGTATAGACTGTGTAACTGACTCACATAGCTGGTTGTCCTGATTCTGACCCAGCTATGACACCACACTAGTTGTTTTTGTGCCAATCCTCTCTGTTCCATCCATCTTCAAAAAGTGGGGTCGTTGGAAGTAACCGATCAGCATGTGGTGAAAAGAGATGGCATCCAGTTCTTCAGATTCCACAGGTTGCATTATCACACAGTACTGATACAGTGTAGGTTACAGTGTAGTTAGTTATGTATTGGTGAAGAGGCAAAGTAGAAATGTCAAAACTCTGATGGATGGAGAGAAAACACAGTGGTCTGCTAAAGTTTATGTCAATGTAATAAAGTCAAACTTTGATTAGCTAAGAGGTTCAGTGGTAACAGGGAAGCTCTCGCCAACTACAAGATGCCACTTCAAACTACAAACATCATTCTAACCTATGTCATTGCATAACACAATAACAAATTAACTGCTATTAAATATTATATTTTACTATAAATAAAAACCTTCAAATTAATTCTTATGGATTAATATTGGCCAAAGCCTTTTATTTAAATGTTAAAACATGTAAGCATAATAATTTCTGTAAAGAACTTGAACTTGAATTACTTTCTTTAAGTTACAACCATAAAATCTCACTAAACACAGTCCGCTGATACGCCACTAGGTGTCACTAGAAGCTACTAGAGACAGGGAAGTCAAACACACTGGAGATCAGAATCAAAGAAGTCAAATAGGGTACACAGTGATCAAGCAGAGTCGAGGTCAGAAGTCCAAAAGTCAGATAAGGTAAACAGGGAATGAGTGGAGCCGAGGTCAGGGTACAAGCTGAAGTCAGAGGGATAACATCAGAGTGCATGGGCAGAGAAGGGTAAAGCCTGCTTTACACGCTGCAATGTATCTTACAATGTGTCGGCGGGGTCACGTCGTAAGTGACGCACATCCGGCATCGTAAGGTACATTGCAGTGTGTAATAGCTACGTGCGATTGCGATTGAACGGTAAAACGTTCATCGCACGCACGTCATTCATTCCTCATGAATTGAACATCAGATTGTTCATCGTACCCGGGGCAGCACACACCGCAGTGTGTTACACCCTTGGAACGATGAACAGATCTTACCTGCGTCCAGTGGCTCCTGGACGGTAATGCGGAAGGAAGGAGGTGAGCGGGATGTTTAAGTCCCGCTCAGCTCCGCCCCTCCGCTTCTATTGGCCGGCTGCCACGTGACGTCGATGTGATGCCGAACGTCCCTCCCACTCCAGGAAGTGGACGTTCGCTGCCCACAGCGAGGTTGTATGGACGGGTAAGTACATGTGACGGGGATTAATTGTTTGTGCGGCACATTCAACAAAATTTAACGTGCCGCACATATGATGGGGCGGTTACGATCGTATACGATATCGTATGCAAAATCGTAACATGTAAAGCAGGCTTAATACAGCTCCATTGTAGGAAGACAAGATCAGAACAACAAAACTCACGGGAGACAGAGTACTCACTGCAGAGAAGGAACTACGACTGGCAGCATTCCTGGTGAAATTTTTCTCTACTGAAGCCGAGCCCTCACCCAGAATGAGGCGGCTGAACACAGGCCCCTCCCCCCACCAGCGCAGGACCCAAAGACTGAGAAGCAACCTGTCTCCTGAAGCATAATACAAAACATTGTCTCTGCTGGAAAGCAGAGCACTGCGGATCATGACACACAGCTTATTAAAATATGCTCAAGCCCAATAACAATCCAACCTATGTTCCTTCGTTTCCCAAGGCACTAACCCCAAGCAGCAAGCATTGCCCGTTGCCACCAAGGGCCAATTCTACCATGGTTTGTAAGTGAAGATTAAATATATTATTATATGATCTGATAAATTAACCATATCATGACAATAAAGGATGGCACACCATCTTCCAGATCAACATGTCTAAAAGAAAAAAAAACAGTTGTCAGCAAAAATATACAAATACCCCTATTTAACCTCTTCTTAATCTTAACACAGAATTTGAGAGCAGATAAATTTACCCATATAGCTTACAAATCATTTCAGAAAAAAATGATCTTAGCCCTAGGAAACCATCTCTCGACTTCGAACAGAGTCTTGTTCATCTCTAACAATAACCCACCATCCCCACTTTCCCATCATTGTTTTCACAGAGGTGTGGAATCAGCACATCAGGATCTTTAAACAGATCACTCACCATAAAGATTTGATCAATTAAACCTTCAAAATGTTGACCTCTGATCCCTAGCGAGCAGATCCTTACTTGATCCGCTGAACAGGATAAATTCGAACCATAGCAGCGTTGCTGAGCTCTCATCTCGGCCCAATGAATAAACGAGTGTCCTAGGATCCAAACTGTACAACCTGTGAAAACTATAACAAAAACGTAAAACCATCATCACTGCCTAAAGTAACAGTCTGAGACCCATATACCCAAACTTTTAATGACTTCTTTACTCAACCCCGGCCTGTAAAAATAGCAACAAAAAGACGACAATGTCCTCCAAAAATTAAGTATTACTCACAGCAAGTTGGGCTGCAGTGTGTACATCGCCCAGGCCAAAAGCTAAATGCTCTACCAGGATACAGCTAAATCCCCACTAATGTGGAAGCGTCACAGGTGCACCTGTGACGCTTCCACATTAGTGGGGGTTTAGCTGTATCCTGGTAGAGCATTTAGCTTTTGGCCTGGGCGAAGTACACAATGCAGCCCAACTCAACCCAGGCCTGGCAGCTTCAGGTGCTGCACCAATCTAAAATGAGTGAGTGGAAATATATTTCCCACCCAAACCCGACCACACTAAACTAAACAGCTGAACAAACCATCCTATATGGCTATTGTGTTAATGGTTCTCTCAACTGATTAAGATTAAGCATCTAGTCCTTTACTGATGGACCACAGCTTATATATTCTTTTAACAAGCATACTGAACAAATGGGACAATCCAATAGGCACATTAATTTTAAACAGCTTCCCCTACCGGATTTGTTGGTTTTTGACTTGCTAATCCTTAAAATCAAATAATCACTCCTAGAACATTGCTAAATTTAAACCTTTACATTTTTGCTTACTCTGTGTTAATAACTCGCTTGTACACAAAGCACAGAAAAACAATAGTAAACACGTTGTGGAAAACAACAATGACTCAAATAGACTAAAACAACATGACTGTGATACTGCAGATAAATTTCTCAAAATGTCAGGTGTAATAGGACATCTACCATCCTGCACACAACGGTCCTTCTTATAGCCCTACAGTAATTGTTTAATAAGGAAATAACTATGTTACAGCTGCTGGCCAAACAATTAGGCTATGTGTCCACGTTGCTTTTTACCTGCTTTTTACCTGCTTTTTTGCTGCTTTTTCAACTGCAGAGTTTAATGGCAAAATAGATGTGCTCTGCTTTTCAAGCAAAGTCTATGGGAATTTGGGTTTCTTGTGCCCACTATGCAGTTCAAACTGCAGCCATTTTCTGGCAGAAATTTGGGCAAAAACTCTGCTTTGCAGTTCAAAACGCAAATGGCAAAAATAATTGACATGTCAATTGTTTTTGCCATTTGGGTTTTGCACTGCAAAGCTGAGTTTTTGTCCAAAGTTCTGCCACAAAAAGGCTGCAGTTTGAGCAGCATAGTGGGTACAAGAAACCCAAATTCCCATAGACTTTGCTTGAAAAGCAGAGCACATCTATTTTGCCATTAAACGCTGCAGTTGAAAAAGCAGCAAAAAAGCAGGTAAAAAGCAGGTAAAAAGCAACGTGGACACATAGCCTTAAAGAAAAAAGGACACACCGGCTAATGTTTCACCCACTATAGAGTAAGCAAAATTCTTCTCAAACAACTTCATAAAAAAGTAAAGGCGACCTTGTTTGAACTTTTAAATTTGTCTAAAGACTTGACCATGTAAAATCTAGAATACCGCTCTCATGCAGCCACGCATCCTTTCCACATTGCAGATGTTAATGACTGGTGCAAAAATTCAAAAACGAAGGGGTACTTTGCACGTTGCGACATCGCTACCGAAATATCGTCGGGGTCACGGTTGTTGTGACGCAGATTCGGTGCCGGCAGTGACATCGCAATGTGTAAATCCTAGGAGCAACGATGAACGAGCGTGAAACAGTCAAAAATCGGTGATCTGTGTCACGTCATTCATTTTCATAATGTCGCTCCTGCTGCAGGTACGATGTTGTTTGTTGCTCCAGCGGCGTCACAGATCCCTGTGTGTGAAGCCGCTGGAACGACAAACATCACCTTACCTGCATCCCAACGGCAATGTGGAAGGAAGAAGGTGGGCGGGATGTCCGCCCCTCCGCTTCTATTGGCTGACCGTTTAGTGACGTCGTGGTGACATCGCGGTGACACCGAACGCACCTCCCCCTTGAAGGAGGGATTGTTCGTCAGTCACCGTGACGTCGCCGACCAGGTATGTGCGTGTGACGCTGCCGTAGCTAAAATGTTCGCTACGGCAGCAATCACAAGATATCGCATGTGCGATGGGGGCATCGATGCTAGCGATGTCGCAATGTGCAAAGTACCCCTAAGACCAGATCAAGCCCTGTAAGTAGTCCAATCTTCTTCCACCAGATCCGTCCATGGCATTAGGCTGAAGAATTTGTTGAACTGAAACCAAAAAAGTGATTCAA
Source organism: Anomaloglossus baeobatrachus (assembly GCF_048569485.1). Taxonomy (NCBI): domain Eukaryota; kingdom Metazoa; phylum Chordata; class Amphibia; order Anura; family Aromobatidae; genus Anomaloglossus; species Anomaloglossus baeobatrachus. Next base: position 587,019,185 of record NC_134355.1, read on the forward strand.
CCACTGTATTATAATCATCGAGAATGTGCAGTCTTTAACCATTTATTCAGCTTCAAACATAACAAAACCAAATGCTTTAAAGAGTTTCGTGCTGAACTGCACTTAGATGATAAGCTATTAAACGCAAAAAAACATGTCTTTTAATCTGACCTCAGCAAAATGTGTCTATTCTGAAAAAAATGACCCCATAGCACTACAGCTAGCACCACTGGGAACAGCATTTGCTATCAGTAATAGTGCCACACACCATCTACCACTCCAAAATACAAAAAAAAAATTCAGAACTCGCCGCATCTGTAAATACCATATTATTTCAATTATAAGACACACTTTTCCTCTATTATATTCTTTATTGATACCGCTCTTAGCTGCATTTAGTGTAGGGAGAGCTGCTGGAGAAGGGATAGTATATTCGAGTATCTAGGCAGAGATTAATACCGTACAGTCCTTGCTACTGCAAAAGCTCATAGATGCATTTATTGTAGGGCTAGCAGCTGGAGAAAGAATAGTTTATTAGAGGTGTCTAGGCAAGGTTTATAACAGTACAGTCATTCTTGATGCAACATGAAACCAAGTCATTTTAAGGGCTAAGTCTAATGTATTATATTCTCTAATAACACCACACTCAGCTGTGTTTAGTGTAAAGAAATCACTTTGAGAAGGAATAGTGTATTAGAGGCATCTAGGCAGGGATTCTTGTCTTAGGCTAGTTTCACACTTGCGTTGTGCGGCATCCGTCATATTGCGTTGTGTGATGGATGTAACGGATGCGTTGCATATAGTGGCACAACTGATGCGACGGATCCTGAAAAACAACGGAATCCGTTGTAGCTTTTTTTTCAGCAATTTACTCAGCTCAGCATGCGCAGTTGTGTAAAGACGGATCCGTCACAGGAATCCGTCAAATGACGGATTCCGTCGGATTCCGCCTCCATAGGCTTCCATTATAAAAATGACGGATGCCGACAGCATCCAGCACATTGCGTTTTTTTGACGCTCTGGGAAGCGCAGAAAAATGCTACATGCTGCATTATTTCCGCCCGACGGATGCAACGCAGCCTCTGCCGGCGGTACAAAGCAAGGCCATCCGTAGCAATGCGTCATCAATACAAGTCAATGGGAAACAGCGCACATCCGTTAACGGATTGCACTGTTTCCCAAAGTGGCGGATTGCGCCGACTGCCAAACAACGCAAATGTGGAAATGTGACGCCCTGGCCTATTAGGTCATCACAAGGGTGCTGTGCAATCTGCCCTTCTGCATGGTACCTGCTCCTAGTTTGGTTACGGGTCCTGTCCCTTTGGTGTTGCTAAGAACAGGTATACACAAATCCTGAGGAACACTCTGTACCACACCCACCAAACACCCATTGGGCAGCCTGAGGGGAATAGGGCCACCCAGATGGAGGGATGGTAGAAGGAGGGCCAGAAGTGTCAGTCAGTAGTCAGTTTGAGTGCAGCAGTGACAGTGAAAGGTCACACATTGGCCTGGAAGGAGCTGGAACCCCGGTCGCAGGGGGTAGTGGCAAGGGGAATGGTACTGCCATGGAGGGCAGTTCGGCGGCCTTGTGCTACAACCGGGCAGTGGCCAGGGCACGACTGGGTACGCGGACCCTAGGCTGGGAAGTAGTTTCACGTAACCCAGTAATTTACCTCACGAGGACGGAGTCTTCACGAGCCGTTCTCGACCCACTCCAAAATCGAGGTACTAGCGCAACGAGGGGGATAGGACTTCCCAAAACCGTCCAGAAAATCCCAAGCGTGAACCTTGAGAGCAAGCTCATCTCGTTAGCCACACGGATGAGCGGGACCCGAGTAGTTTCAGGCAAAAGGGATCCACAAAGAGTAAACACAGTGTCAAGGGACAAGGCTTCAGACCAACCAGCAACGCCAAAAGGGCACAGACCCAGCGTGCTCCAACAACATCTGCAGGGCATTCAAGACTTTGGTTTACCCGTTGTCGGTGTCAGAATTCCTGGACTGTGTGAGTACGTGGTGCCCCTTTCCTCCCAACAGGTCCCCATCCTTCCACTACTAAGCCCCGGGACACCTTCCCCCTGCCCATGGAAGGGTTAGCATCACAAGCTGCCATCCCATCGCTCCTGGGCACTCCCCCAAACACAGCAGTGGTATCCCACGTTACCACGAACCGTGGGTGGCGTCACAAACTTTATTTTTCACCCCTTGTAAATACCCCTTTTTCATTTGAGAGGCCGTGCGACCCCACCTCGGGTCCTAAGACCCCTCGAGCCACTGTGGATCCGGATCCGAGCAGCCCGTCGGCTGTCGCGGGGGCGGCACAGAAGTACCCTTACAGCCCTTGGTGCTGCAACGCAAAACCAAATGTCCTTTTCAGGGCTAAGTCTATTCTATTCTATTATATAATAATATGGCTCTTAAATGCATTTAATTGAGAGAGAGCTGCTGCAGAAGGGATAGTCTATTAGATGCATGTAGGCAGGTATTATTGCATTACAGTCCTTGCTGCTGTAAAAGTCATTTCAAGGGCTAAGTCTAATGTATGCTATTCTCTAATAAAACTGCTCTCAGCTGCATTTAGTCTAGGGAAACCTGCTTGAGGTGGAATAGTGTATTAGAGCCATGTAGGCAGGGATTCTTGTCTAAAGTGTGCTTTACACGCTGCGATATCGCGAGCGATAGCACCCGCCCACATCGGTGGCGTGTCACAGGGTGATCGCTGCCGTAGTGAACAATATCGCTACGGCAGCGTCACACGCAATTACCTGTTCACCGACGTCGCTGTGGCCGCCGAACAATCTCTCCTTTAAGGGGGAGGTTCGTTCGGCGTCACAGCAGCGTAACAAAGCGGCCTCCCAATAGAAGCGGAGATGAGCGGCCGGAACATCCCGCCCACCTCCTTCCTTCCTCATTGCCGGCGGCCACAGGTACGATGTTGTTCCTCGTTCCTGCAGTGTCACACATAGCGATGTGTGCTGCCGCAGGAACGACAAACAACCTGCGTTCCAGATGAGGAAAGATTTTTTGAAAATGAACGACATGTACACGACGAACGATTTGACAACTTTTTGTGATCGTTACTGATCGTAAAATGGTGTCACACACAACGACATCGCTAACGAGGCCGGATGTGCGTTACCAACACCGTCACCCCAACGACATCTCGTTAGCAATATATATATATACAATTGCCTTATTCTGTCTGTCTGTCTTGCTCCAAAATTACGTCATTACAGTGACAACCGTCGCCACACCACGCGCGCTAAAGAACCTGCGACCAATGGCTCAGCTAACTGAACAGCTCAAACTACGGGCCGACAGGACAATGCCCGACACTTTTCTCCGCACCCACACGGAGCCCCGACTCCCCGGTGAGTGCTGCACCCCCGGGAGCTCACACCGGCAACCCAGCCGACACATATCCACCGCTCGCCTCCGCCCCCCGCATACATTACCCCACTCGGCTCCACCCCCCCGCACTTCACCATCGGCATGTATACACTGAACACACATACACACACGAATAGTCACCTGTCCCCAGCCATGCAGTCCCCAGCACTGACGTCCTCAGCGCCATGGCCCCGCTCGGCTCCACCCCCCACAAACTCCGTCCCCTGCACACATTACCCCGCTTGGCTCCGCCCCCCGCACTCCGCCCTCCGCATGTATACACTGAACACACATACACAAACACACATACACCTGGATAGTCACCTGTCCCCAGCTATGCAGTCCCTGGCACTGAAGTCCTCAGCGCTATGGCCCCGCTCGGCTCCACCACCCTCGCACTCCGCCCCCCGCACATATTATCCTGCAGGATGGGGGCACATGTCAGGATGGTGACTGCACCATAATGGGGGCACATACCAGCATTGGGCCACATCACAGCATCAGCCCACGTTGGCATATATCTACCTGAACCAGTTTTTGGCCATGGACAACTGTACATTGCGTTTTCAAGAGTGACAATGAGATCCAACGTCAAAGTGCAAGTTGTTGACACCCCTTTTCAAGAAAAGTTACTTACAGATAGTGAAAAGGTCTTCACACAAAATGTGGTGCACAAAAATATTTTTACTTAACTTTACACTGTTCATGGCCTTCTTTCATTACAAGCCATGGACATCATTAAACATTAGACTCATCTATTAAAACTGTTCCTTCTGTTGTTTGTCATTTTAAAACCAATAAACAATTATAAGAATACTAAATTAAACCTAACCCATCCAGTCCATTCATTACCTTATTATTACTGATGAGCGGGTATGCTTGTTACTACTCGGTACTCGCACGAGTATCACTGTACTCGGGCTACTCGGCGGGTACCGAGTAATTTCGCGATACTCGTGCTGTACTCGTGGTCTTCATCCCTGCATGTTGGCGCTCTTTTGAGAGCCAGCCCTCATGCAGGGATTGGCTGGCAGACCACTGCAATGCCACGGCCCTGTTAGTTGTGAAATTGCAGTGATTGGCCGGCCTGCACAGCGTGACCAAGCCTTTATACCGGCGGGCGCGCTGTGCTCTGCACACAGCCATCTCATATTCCCTGCTTTCCCCGCCCACAGGTGCCTATGATTGGTTGCAGTGAGACACGCCCCCACGCTGAGTGACAGGTGTCTCACTGCACCCAATCACAGCAGCCGGTGGGCGTGTCTATACTCTGCAGTAAAATAAATAAATAAATAATTAAAAAAAACGGCGTGCGGTCCCCCCCAATTTTAATACCAGCCAGATAAAGCCATACATCTGAAGGCTGGTATTCTCAGGATGGGGAGCCCCACGTTATGGGGAGCCCCCCAGCCTAACAATATCAGTCAGCAGCTGCCCAGAATTGCCGCATACATTAGATGCGACAGTTCTGGGACTGTACCCGGCTCTTCCCGATTTACCCTAGTGCGTTGGCAAATCGGGGTAATAAGGAGTTAATGGCAGCCCATAGCTGCCACTAAATCCTAGATTAATCATGTCAGGCGTCTCCCCGAGATACCTTCCATGATTAATCTGTAAATTACAGATAAAAAACACACACACCCGAAAAATCCTTTATTAGAAATAAAAAACAATAACAAAGTCCCTCATCACCAATTTATTAACCCCGACAAACCCTCCATGTCCGGCGTAATCCACGGACCTCCAGCGTCGCGTCCAGCTCTGCTGCATGCAGGTGACAGGAGCTGCAGAATACACCGCCGCTCCGGTCAGCTTCACACAGCAACTGAGGTGAGTAGCGCGATCAGCTGCTGTCAGTCAGGTAACTCACGGCCACCGCTGGATCCAGCGGTGGCCCCGATTAACCTTAGTGACAGCTCAGCTGATCGCGATACTCACCTCAGTTGCTGCGTGGAGCTGACCGGAGCAGCGGTGAGTAGTGCGATCAGCTGAGCTGTCACTGAGGTTACCCGCGGCCACCGCTGCATCCACCGCTGGATCCAGGTAACCTCAGTGACAGCTCAGCTGATCGCGCAGCTGTCTTCAGTTGCTGTGTGAAACTGACAGGAGCGGCGGTTTCTTCTGCAGCTCCTGTCACCGTCATGCAGCACAGCTGGATGCGACGCTGGAGGACTGTGGAGTACGCCGGACATGGAGGGTTTGTCGGGGTTAATAAATTGGTGATGAGGGACTTTGTTAGTGTTTTTTATTTCTAATAAAGGATTTTTCGGGTGTGTGTGTTTCTTAACTGTTTACAGATTAATCATGGAAGGAATCTCGGGGAGACGCCTGACATGATTAATCTAGGATTTAGTGGCAGCTATGGGCTGCCAATAACTCCTTATTACCCCGATTTGCCAACGCACCAGGGCAAATCGGGAAGAGCTGGGTACAGTCCCAGAACTGTTGCATATAATGTATGCGGCAATTCTGGGCGGCTGCTGACTGATATTGTTAGGCTGGGGGGCTCCCCATAACGTGGAGCTCCCCATCCTGAGAATACCAGCCTTCAGCCGTATGGCTTTATCTGGCTGGTATTAAAATTGGGGGGACCGCACGCCGTTTTTTTAAATTATTTAATTATTTATTTCACTGCACAGTATACACACACCCACCGGCTGCTGTGTTTGGGTGCAGTGAGACACCTGTCACTCAGCGTGGGGGCGTGTCTCACTGCAACCAATCATAGGCGCCGATCAGCAGGAAAGCAGGGAATACGAGATTGTTTAATGAGCGGCCGGCTTTTTCAAAAGAGGAAAAGCCGCCGGAGTTTAGTGAACAGCAGTGCAGCGCCGCGGCGGTGATCGGGGAACGGTAAGTAAGAGAGAGGGGGGAGAATGACCGACAGACTGTGAGAGGGGAACAGACAAGACAGAGAGAGACAGACAGAGCGAGACCGACCGACGGGAGATAGAATGAAAAAAAAAATGACCGACATTGCTAGTAAAAAGCACAAAACGTGCGTTTTGTACATCGGAGTGCCACACAATGTTTTACGTAAAATCTTTCATGTATTAATCTCAAAAAGTAACATACACCAGCTCTATCTCACTATTGGGTATGTGCCCTTAACATTTCCGCCATGAAAATTCATTTTGGTGTCATTTTTGAAGGTTTTCTGGTGAGTCCGTAAAAATGGCATAAAACTCGGACAAAATTGTTCACAGCTGTGACTTTTGAGTGATAAATGCTTCAAGGGGTCTTCCCCATGCTGTTGCCATGTCATTTGAGCACTCTTCTGAGACTTTTGTGACATTTTTAGGGTTTCTACATGCTGCCAGGGGTCATTTCAGAAAAATACTCGGGTCTCCCATAGGATAACTTTGGGCTCGGTGCTCGGGCCGAGTACACGAGTATCTTGGGATGCTCGGCCCGAGCCTCGAGCACCCGAGCTTTTTAGTACTCGCTCATCACTACTTATTATTCAATCTGCTAACCTACATACACATTCTAGACTACCCAATACGTTAGAATCGGGCCACCTTCTAGTACATATATATATATATATATATATATATATATATATATATATATATATATATATATATATATAATGTTACATTTTACATTTGACTACAATAGATCCAATGTTAATTGAAGGAGAATCTCCACTTTAGGTTTATTTAGATATAAGGATACAGGTAATGAATTGCCTGTAATGAGCCTCAGAAGTACAATAACAAGGATAGTTACTTCTAGGCGTTCACAGCACATAAAATAATTAACTTCACTAGAGACATTACATTTAGGAAAGTTTTTATGGTTTCTTGTCATTGTGTAGCCCACAGAGAGCTACACATTTTGAAATTAGGAAAATAGCTACTATAAATGATGCTACAAAATAGTTAAAGTGGACATAAGAGTTTAAAACTGCGGCTCTATGGCTGTATGTGTGAAATATCTGGTGCTGGTACAGCTCATGAACCTATTGAGGAGAGTGGTTGCTTTCAGACATCCATTAAAATCGCAGATCTGAGAATGAGATCCATAAAACTCAGAGCAGCTCCTATTATGATTTAATTTTGAAGATTAGAAAAGAAAATACTAAATGGATTCCTGTACTGTCCGATAAAAAATGGTACGGCACACCAACACTTCCCATGGATGTGTGATAATAACTTAACCACCCCTTCTTTATTCCCAAATACCATTGGCATAAGGCGTGCTTTGTGCAATTTTTTAATGATTTAAAAAAAAACAGTCTTAAAGTACGATGTGTTATAAAATGAAGAAATAACAATGTCTTGCCCCTTATAATTTCATCCTTAAGGCTTTACGTCGTGTTAATCAGTCATCTAATAGAGCTCATCATTGGCGTCAGTGGTGACATCTGCATTTACAGCACATGACTGCAGAGGCCAATGATTTACTGCAGTGGTCAGGTCACTGCTAAATGGGATTTCATCAATAAAGCTGTGCGACACACTTAATTTTTTCCTTTGATAAAGGTGTAAGGGGGGCCTGAGGGCGCGGTAGTCAGTGCCTAGTGTGGCCTTCAGTAGCGCGCCCTGCCACAATTACATAAATTAGGGTTGTGGGTCTGTCGCATACAAATCAGACGGCACTCGATTGTAGTAGATAACAACACTTCTTTACTTGACATCAACTTATTAACAAGTATGTACATGTTATGTTACTCTTCAGGGTAATCCTTCACATCCTCCTAGACTGCTGCACTCACTGAACACTACAGTAGCACAGTCCTAGAATCATGAAACCCTTTGGAATATTCTTTCTACCCCTGCAACAGCTACCTGTCTATCCTCTCTCTCAGAGACCGGTCTCCCAACTGCCAACTGCCAACTGCCACTCTCCACAGCCCCAGCCGCTACTAGAGCAACAGCTCTTTCTGCATGGGGATGCAACTTCCCCATGAGCAATACCTTGCCTTCCCTCCCTAACCTTTCAGAAAAGTTACCCTATCCTCTTATTAGCTCCTACTATAGAAACTAATCCTATTCTCAGGTATTATTTCCCCTGAACTACTTTTAAAGTCAGGGATACCTATGCAAGAACCCTACATAGCAATACCTTACCAACTATTTCACTAACATGACTAACACTGCTACAGCTACATCCGCCTACCACCCATACCTTATTGCTATATAGACATTTTTCATGCAACATTATATAACAACAATATGATCGATATCTCTAAGGGAAGGGGTTTGACCACCCCCTTACAAACGCACCAGTCCGGTGCAGAAACACAATGGAATTAATCAAATCTATTTCAAATCCCAAGGTTCTCCATTCCCACAGTTCAGCTTGCCTAAACATAACAGTATCCATTTTTGACACCTTTAAAATCCTAACAGAGTGCAGTAGTTAAAGGGTTATTCCCATCTTCAAATCCTATCTGAATATGTAGTAGGTGTAATAATAATAATATTAGTAAATACCTTCAATTAAAAATGTAGTATAGTTCTCCTGATTAGCGATGTCTCTGACCTCATGTGCAGGGCAATGCAGCTCAGGTATCCATGGGAACATCCACTCATATATTGTTAGTTGGTTACTCGTAGTCGTAACAATGGATACCTATGCTAAAATGCCCTGCACATAAAGTTAAAGACATGACTATATCAGGAGAACTATACTACATTTCTAATTGGAGGGATTTGCTAATATTATTATTATTATTACTACACCTACTACATAATGGGATAGGATCTTGGAGATCGGACTATCCCTTTGAAGTATACTTTTTTGTTAAATACAGGTATTTAGAAAACTATTTAATATTTGAAAGTATTTTATTTACTTATTTTATCACATTTCACAGAGAACATTTTATATACAAACTCGCCTCTTCCATCACCAAGATTTTCCTGCACTATTTCTTTTGAAGCGTAAACATAATTTTAATTTTTATTCCATAACTCAATAGTACACATGAAATAAGAAACTTTGTAATATATCTTATCAGACAACTGCTTCTTTCTCTGCCAGAATGGATCAGTCATTATCAAAATTCTCAATTCTGAGGTAAAATCTGTATTCAGTGAAGACTTTCACATTACTGAGAGGAGATGGCGGCTGTTACTGATGAAATTCTATGATGACAGGAGGAGGGAGGAGCAAGAGGCAGGGGGAGGAGCTAGATGCATAGGGAGGAGTTAGAGGCAGAGGGAGGAGCTAGTATCAGAGGGAGGAGCTAGAGGCAGAGCGAGGAGCTAGAGGCAGAGGGAGGAGCTAGAGGCAGAGGGAGAAGCTAGTATCAGAGGGAGGAGCTCTTTGTCTGTCTTGACACCTGTCTCTTTTACTACCACACACTACCACACACTAACTCCTCCCGCTGTCTACCCACACTCTTCTCGGTCACTCTCTCCTCCCCCAGGTCTGGTCCCTCCCTTACCATTTGGCTGCCTGTTTGCTCACAGTGCCCAACCCTGTCACCTGACTCTAAGGGGGCTGGCATATTGTACATTGATAGTTTGTATCACTTCCAGTCCTGTGACTTAGGTCCATGGTTACTGGTTAAGTTTTCAAAGCATAACTTTTGCAAAATCTCTCAAAGTTCAATGTTTTTGGCAAAATTTTTAACTTTTCACAGTATTAAAACATTTTACTGGAACATTAACTGATAACTGTAACAAGCTGGCAGTCACTGAAATAATTGGGCACAATTACTTTATTGTGGTGTTGCTGAAGGGTGTGCGGGACTGGGTGTTTCTTCAACAACCCGATCTGGTCACGGCGCCACATCTAGAGCATACCAGCCCTGCTCCCCATGGTGCCTGGTATAGGACACCATGTCACCCACTTTCAGGTCCCATCTAGGGTGACCCCTGGGCAGGTGGGCCTTCACGTTCCAACAGGACATGAACACGCCCAGACTGAGGCCCAGTTCAGCAATTAATCCCCAACCTTTCTTCTGGTGGAACTGATCCACTACTCCCATGTAGTGGGCCACACGGGTTCCCCAAGTGGCCATCCGGAGGGTCTGCTTCTCTTGCAGATCAAGAGCCTTCGTTTGGACCCTCCGAGTCTCCCTTTCCTCCAGCTCCCGGGACAGCTTTATGGCCATGGCCTGGCATTCCTCATCCATCTCCGGTGACGGGGCAGCACACAAGCCCACAGCCTGGACAATCCGAGGCAGGCAGCGAGTAGGGATCCTGGACGGGGCAATTTGGCTCACCTCTGGGAGCTCCGTTGTCGGAGCCCTGGCAACGGCAGCTGGTAGGGCCTCCAAGGCAGGGTCAGCAATGTCCTTCTCCTCATGATGGTAGGCAAGGTCATCACAGGCAGGGGTTCAGGCATCGCTACTGCATCGTCGGCTGGTGACAACAACAGTGCGGCCTGGTCCTTCTTGGATAGTTGCAGGCGTTGCAACCTGGTCTGATCTGGCCGTTAGGACTGGGGTTGCAGCCTGGTCCGCGGCTGGGATCGGTACCAGGACACTGTTGGTGGTCGGCTCCAACTGGTGGTCTCCGGTGGTGCGGCACTCTCGCTCCACCTCCACCCCAAGTGGCATCAGCAAGGGGGTCTGAGTGGCCACCTCCTGGACTTGCACTGGTCGCGTGGCCCAGCTTTCATGGGCCCGCACTGCCACAGCTAATTCCCGCAGCTCCGCATTCCACTCCACCAGTTGCCGGCGTGACTGCACCGACACCCGGACACAGAACTGGGTCATTTCCCAGTCCAGCCAGGGGGCAGTGCCTGGCTTCAGGTTCCTGGACTCCTGTTCCCCTGGGGCAGACATCCTTCCCCACCGGCATCCAAAAGATTGTGTTACGCTCACCGTGGAGCGGCGAGCGTCCGGAGGTGGACCCACTGGACCGTGCACCGGACTCCCCCGAGAAGGCGACCAGCAGCGAACCCCTATACAGGGACTGTGCGGCGCCTCCCCAGAAGGCCTAAATGCACAGCGGCCAGGAACCGGTAGTAGGAGTCTCTGTAGGGCCAGGTGTAGCAAGGTTGTGACGTCCACAGCCGGCAGAACACGGAAACGACACCGGAGATGTTCACAGCAGGTGACATCCACAGCAGGTATGGTACAGATAATGTCCACAGCAGGTAGGGCACGGTGACGTCCACTGTCGGTATGAGCGGTGACGTCCACTGCGGGTATGTATAGATAGTGTCCACGGCAGGTATGGCAGGGTGACATCCTCGGTAGGTATAAGTGGTGACGTCCACAGCCGGAATGGTATAGATGGCACTACGGTGAGACACAGTATTAGAATCAGGTAAAAAATGCACGGATCACAAACAATAGCACAAATGGATTAGGACACTGGCAATGCACTAATAGAGGCGTTGCTCGGGCGCCTGCTGCCGGGGGAGGTGAACTTAAATACCTATTAGGCAACAGGTGACCTCTGAGGTCACTTCCAGAAAATGGGCCATGCCACTTTAAGAAAGGGGGCGTGGCCTCGCGCGCAGCCTAGAGTCACTTACAGCAATTCTGTGTGAGGAGGAGACTGCAGCAGGCCTAGGAGTGGGAGCAGCGTCTGCAGAGCCATGGGGCCGGTAAGAGGAAGGCCTTCGCTGCCTGGGAGTGGGAGCAGGAGTGCACGTGGGAGCCATGCTGGGACTGGGCAGATGTGAGGGAGAGCTCCCCCCCGGGGTCTGGTGGGACCAGGCGTTACAGTACCCCCCCTGAAGCCCCCTCCCCCTCAGGAAGCTCCGGAGGAGACGAGGAGCATCCACGTCCTCCGCAGGTACCCACGTCCGCTCCTCAGGACCGAACCCCTTCCAGTCCACCAAATAGTAGGTTTTACCTCGGACCTCCTTAGCCGCAAGGATGGCTTTTACCTCATAGACGTCATCATCACCAACAGGAGGAGGCGAAGCCCCAGGATCACTGTGGAAACGGCTCAGGACCACCGGCTTGAGGAGGGACACATGGAAGGAGTTCGGGATGCGAAGCGTCGACGGCAGCTTCAACTTGTAGGACACCTCATTGATCCGTCGGAGCACTTCAAAGGGACCAATGAAGCGGGGACCCAGCTTGTAAGACGGCTGTTTCAGGCGGACATACTTAGACGAGAGCCAGACTTTATCTCCGGGTCGGAAGAAAGGAACATCCAGACGGTTCTTGTCAGCGTGTTTATTCATGCGGACAGAGGACCGTTCCAGAGCCGACTTGGTCTCAGCCCAGACGCCGGAGAAGGACCTCATGAGGTCATCAGCTGCAGGGTTGCCTGAGGAACATGTCACAGGACACGGCACTTTGGGTCGCTGTCCATACACCACCTGGAACGGAGATTTAGCAGAGGACTCACTTTCATGGTTGTTATAGGAGAACTCGGCCCATGGAAGCAGTTTGACCCAGTTGCTGTGGTGTTCGTCCATGAAGTGGCGGAGATAGTTAGTCAGGACTTGGTTAATGCGCTCCACTTGCCCATTGGACTGAGGGTGGTAGGCAGAAGAAAAGTCCAATTCCACATCCATCATCTTGCAGACTGCTCCCCAAAACCGAGCGGTGAACTGGACCCCTCTGTCGGACACGATATGGAGAGGCAAGCCGTGAAGCCGGAAGATATGTTGAATGAATAATTCAGCAAGAACCGGAGCGGACGGTAGCCCAGAGAGTGGTGTGAAGTGGGCCATCTTGGAGAACCGGTCCACCACCACCCAGATGACTGTGCAGCCAGACGATTTTGGCAGGTCCGTGATGAAATACATGCCGATATGTTGCCATGGAGCAGATGGTACGGGTAAAGGAAGCAAGGGGCCCGCCGGAAGAGTCTTCGGGACCTTGTTCCGGGCACAGGAGGAACAGGATGAACAAAAGTCCTGGACGTCTCGACGTAGCCCTGGCCACCAGTAATATCGGGCTATCAATTGCAGAGATTTCTTTTGACCCACGTGACCTGCTATTCGGGAAGAGTGTCCCCACCGGAGTACACGTTCTCTATCGACCTCAGCAACAAACGTCTTACCGGGAGGAAGGTGGTGCATGTCAACTGGTGCCGCCATTAGCTTGGAAGATTCAATGATGTGCCGAGGTTCATCTTCCTGATCCTCTAACAGGAATGATCGAGACAGCGCATCGGCCTTCAGGTTCTTCTCGGCCGGACGGAAATGCAGAACAAAATCAAAGCGGGCGAAGAATAATGACCATCGGGCCTGTCGGGGGTTTAGCCTGTGGGCTGTCTGGAGATATGCCAGATTCTTGTGGTCAGTATAGATGGTAACTGGATGCAATGACCCTTCCAGCAGGTATCGCCATTCTTCCAGGGCCAGCTTGACTGCCAGCAACTCACGGTCTCCGATTGAGTAGTTTCGTTCTGCTGGGGAGAAAGCCTTAGAAAAGAAGCCACAGGTTACTGTCTTACCCTCTGACGTTTTCTGTGTAAGAACCGCACCGGCTCCGGATGAGGAGGCATCTACCTCAAGAATAAACGGCTTGTTCGTGTCGGGTCTGTGTAAGGCTGGAGCAGAAGCGAAGGCTCGTTTAAGGGACAGGAACGATTCTTCAGCTTCCAGGGTCCATTTCTTTGGGTTTTCCCCTTTGCGAGTGAGAGAGGTTATGGGACGCACCAAAGACGAGAAGTGTGGAATGAATTGCTGGTAATAGTTGGCGAATCCCAGGAATCGCTGGATAGCCTTCAACCCTTCCGGACGGGACCAATTCAGTACGGCTGATACTTTATCGGGGTCCATCTTTAGGCCGGTATCAGAGACTATATGGCCAAGGAAGGGTAGCGAGGTCTGCTCAAACAGGCATTTCTCGAGTTTGGCGTAAAGGCGATTCTCTCTCAATCTCCGCAGGACAAGACGGACATGTCTTCGATGGGTATGCAAGTCCGGAGAGAAGATAAGGATGTCGTCCAAATACACGACTACACAGGTGTATAAAAGATCACGGAAGACGTCATTCACGAACTCCTGGAAGACCGCTGGAGCGTTACTGAGCCCGAAGGGCATCACTCAATATTCATAGTGCCCATCCCGAGTGTTGAACGCGGTCTTCCATTTGTCTCCCGACCGAATGCGGACCAGATTGTACGCACCCCGGAGATCTAATTTGGAGAAGATCTTGGCACCTTGAAAGCGGTCAAACAGTTCCGGTATCAGGGGTAGCGGGTATCTGTTCTTCACCGTGATCTTATTCAAGCCGCGGTAGTCAATGCAAGGCCGTAGACCCCCGTCCTTTTTTCCCACAAAGAAGAAACCCGCTCCGGCAGGAGAGGAGGATTTTTGGATGAAGCCTCGTGCTAGATTTTCCTTTATGTAATCAGACATGGCTTGGGTCTCTTCTCAGGACAGAGAGTAGATGCGCCCACGCAGAGGGGTTGCCCCGGGGAGCAGGTCGATGGGACAATCGTAGGGTCTGTGTGGTGGCAACGTCTCAGCCTTCTTCTTGTCAAAGACATCGGCATAGGCCCAATAAGCAGGGGGTAACTCGGGAAGGGTGACCGGTTCAACGGGTCGGTGCGGAGGATGCACTGGTTTCAGACAGTTGCTGTGGCAATACGCACCCCATTGCAGGATGTCTCCAGAATCCCAGTCCAGTACTGGCTTGTGCGACCGAAGCCAGGGTATTCCCAGTAGTAGGGCATGTGTCATGCCAGGGAGTACGTGGAAGGCAATAGTCTCAGAGTGTAGCAACCCCACTTGCATAGTACAGTTCTCCGTGATGAACCGGATGGGTTCGGATAGCGGTTTTCTATCCACGGACGAAAGACTGATGGGGGTAGCAAGACATCGGACGGGAATCTGGTGTAGGTCCACCACAGCTTGTTGGATAAAGTTCCCGGCAGAGCCTGAATCCAGGAACGCATGGTCTGACAACCGAATGGAACCACAGGACAGGGATACAGGTACATGGAGAAAAGGAGAGGACTTGGCATGACCTAGGGTGGCCTCTCCGATGGACCCTAGGCTCTGTAGTTTCCCGGCTTTACTGGACAGTCCTGAATCAGATGTTTGGCACTTCCGCAGTAGAAGCACTCTCCTGCCATTCTCCGATTCTTCTGTCGCAGTCTGGACTCACTGACGCGATCGACCTCCATGGGCTCGTGCGGAGCAGTAGGCCGGGTGGAGGGAGGTGACATCGGCCTTTGGAAGGTGGGTGCAAGGCGCGGGGTTCTTCTCGCCCGGGTGATCTCTCTGGCACGCTCTTGGAAACGGAGATCAATACGGGTAGCCAGAGAGATCAGCTCTTCCAGGGTGGTAGGTACATCCCGGCCGGCCAGTTCATCCTTGATTTTACCGGATAACCCTTCCCAGAAGGCAGCTACCAAGGCGTCATTGTTCCACTTGAGTTCGGAGGACAGAGTGCGGAATTCGATTGCATACTGTCCCACGGTGAGATTCCCCTGGTGGATTCTCATGAGCGAAGAGGCAGTAGACGAGAGACGGCCTGGCTCATCGAACACCTTACGGAAGGTAGTCAGAAAGACGGACAGGACTTGAACGGTCGGGTCATTCCTCTCCCAGAGCGGATTCATCCAAGCCAGAGCCTGACCAGTCAGATGAGACATGATAAATGCGATTTTTGAGCGATCAGTCGCTCGTTGCAGCGGCGACAGCTCAAAGTGCAGGGAGGACTGGTTTAAGAAACCGCGACACAAATGGGGATCCCCTCCATACATGGGTGGGGAGGCCAGGCAGGAAGGAGACATGCATGTCGATAATCCTGCAGAGTCGGGGGTTGTTGAGGAGGCCAGATTCTGCAGGGCGTATAGACGGGAATCCACGGACGCCATATTTTCGGCCATCCGTCTCTGGGCCTCATGCTGGTGGGACAGTTCCTTCTGTAGTTCACTTAACTGGGAGCCATCGGAGGATACGGAGGTTTGCATGGATGCCAGACGGGATTCCACAGACTTCATGTAAGCCACTAATCTTGCTTGGGTCTCGCGTTGGCGAGAGAGCTCCTGTTGCAAGTCAGTCAGCGGGTTAACCTTGATCCCGGCGGAGTCCATGGCCTGAGCAAACTGTTACGCTCACCGAGGAGCGGCGAGCGTCCGGAGGTGGACCCACTGGACCGTGCACCGGACTCCCCCGAGAAGGCGACCAGCAGCGAACCCCTATACAGGGACTGTGCGGCGCCTCCCCAGAAGGCCTAAATGCATGGTGGCCAGGAACCGGTAGTAGGAGTCTCTGTAGGGCCAGGTGTAGCAAGGTTGTGACATCCACAGCCGGCAGAACATGGAAACGGCACCGGAAATGTTCACAGCAGGTGACGTCCACAGCAGGTACGGTACAGATAATGTCCACAGCAGGTAGGGCACGGTGACGTCCACTGTCGGTATGAGCGGTGACGTCCACTGCGGGTATGTATAGATAGTGTCCACGGCAGGTATGGCACGGTGACGTCCTCGGTAGGTATAAGTGGTGAAGTCCACAGCCGGAATGGTATAGATGGCACTACGGTGAGACACAGTATTATAATTAGGTAAAAAATGCACGGATCACAAACAATAGCACAAACGGATTAGGACACTGGCAATGCACTATTAGAGGCGTTGCTCGGGCGCCTGCTGCCGGGGGAGGTGAACTTAAATACCTATTAGGCAACAGGTGACCTCTGAGGTCACTTCCAGAAAATGGGCCATGCCACTTTAAGAAAGGGGGCGTGGCCTCGCGCGCAGCCTAGAGTCACTTACAGCAATTCTGTGTGAGGAGACTGCAGCAGGCCTAGGAGTGGGAGCAGCGTCTGCAGAGCCATGGGGCCGGTAAGAGGAAGGCCTTCGCTGCCTGGGAGTGGGAGCAGGAGTGCACGTGGGAGCCATGCTGGGACTGGGCAGATGTGAGGGAGAGCTCCCCCCCGGGGTCTGGTGGGACCAGGCGTTACAGCTTGTTTTACAGAGTTCCGTTGTCTCTGCCTTGGGCTGTCCTCCTACATGCTGGACACACCCTAGGGGCAGGGAGTTCAGGTTTTGCACCCTTTTACATAAGGCACAGCATTTTTACAGTCCAGAAAATGGCGGCAAGTTTAAATTTGGCAGTTAAGTCCAAATAGGCGAGTTGTCACCCGTTTTGGCGGGTCTAGTCCGAATCCTGCTGACTACGCCAATTTTTAAAAGCTGTCATGCCCCGAGGTAACTGCGCTGCTCGGATCCGGACGGTCCGTTGATCGAGGGATTCCAGATCCGGGGGCACCGTCGACAAGTTTTAAATGAAAAGAAAAATAAAATAATAAAAAGTCCGACTACACCACTCTTGCCTTGCGGCCAGTGATAGTAGGGCCGCCGCTGCAGGTTCCCACTGGGGATGATGGATGGGGGCAGCGTGGATGGTGGAGCCCTCTGCGAACAGGGATTTTAGCCAGGGGTAGGTGAAGGGTTAACGTGGAGGCGCGCAGCAATAATTCAGTCCAGACAGGGAGTGCAGTTTGATTGTCTTTACTTATTGGATTCGCACACTGGGGACGTGCTGGATCTCAAGTGTGCCTGTGTCCTTTATAGCTGTGCTAGCCAACCTGGAGCCACTCTCCCACCGATGCACTCTGGTGTATTTGTCAGTCCTTTCTGGCGTAGGAGCACTTGGAGGTCTTTCTGGTGTCTGGGTCCTGCCGCAGGCAGCTTGGACTATTTAAGGAAATTTCTCCCAGTCCCCTCTTTGCTGCTGATGCCTCGGACGTTAGTGGTGGCAGATGAGTCCTGGAAACCAGAGTCAGAGGAAGGAGCTAGACGTAGATGGAGGAGCTAGAAGCAGAGGGAGAAGCTAGTATCAGAGGGAGGAGCTAGAGGCAGAGGGAGGAGCTAGAGGCATAGTAGAAGCTAGTATCAGAGGGAGGAGCTAGAGGCAGAGGGAGGAGCTAGAGGCAGATGGAGGAGCTAGAGGCAGAGGGAGGAGCTAGAAGCAGAGGGAGGCACTAGAGGCAGAGGGAGGAGCTAGAGGCAGAGGGAGGAGCTAGAGGCAGAGGAAGGAGCTAGAGGTAGATGGAGGAGTAATTCCAAATGTACACAATTTTAAGCAAAAAATTCCCCAAAAAGTTAAAAAAACACATTTTTGATTATCAGACCTAGCAGATCACACCTTCTCTCACTTTTCATTTTCATACATTTTTCCCTGAGAATCTCTTCCCTTCTTCCATCTGATTCCTCCACACTCCATGCATTCAATAACTCTTTATACCTGAGCATACAGAGATACTGTCCATGATCGGCTCAGGCAGCTTTATATATAACTAAAAGTTACTATAAACGATAGAAGGATCACACAATAAAAGCAATATTTGTCAACTTTCCTTGCTCTTGGATTGTAAGCAATGCACTCACTGCTCTCTCTGTAATTGATGTACTTGTTGCTCTGTAATGTCTGATATTGTTTGTACAGGTTCTGCTGTTAACTGTAAAGGGCTACAGGATATTTTGGATGCAAATAGAATTAAAGAAACAACCAAATAGTCCATAAAATACATAAATTATTTGTACTTAATTAGGAGCCAAAAAATGGTGGAGGGAAATTGATAGACAAATAATCACTGGGACACACATTCAATCGTGAATAAACAGAATTATGTAATAAGTAAATATATCAGGGGTTAAATGGATAGTGTAGATAGTATTACTGCACAGATACAGTGGGGAAGAGAAGTATTTGATACACTGCCGATATTGCAAGTTTTCCCACCTATAAAGAATGGAGAGGTCTGTAATTTTTATCGTAGGTACACTTCAACTGTGACAGACAAAATAAGAAAAATCCAGAAAATCACATTGTATGATTCTTTAATTAATTTACATTTTATTGTATGAAATAAGTATTTGATAGAAATGAAAAACAGAACTTAATATTTGGTAGAAACCTTTGTTTGCAATTACAGAGGTCAGACGTTTCCTGTAGTTCTTGGCCAAGTTTGCACATACGGCAGCAGGGATTTTGGCCCACTCGGCCATACTGACCTTCTCCAGAAACTTTTGGTTTTGGGGCTGTCACTGGGCAACATTGAGTTTCAACTCCCTCCAAATATTTTCTATTGGGTTCAGGTCTGGAGACTGGCTAGGCCACTCCAGGACTTTAAAATTCATCATACGGAGCAACTTCTTTTTTGCCCTGAATGTGGGTGGTGGGTAATTGCCATGCTGGAAGACCCAGCCACAACCCATCATAAATCTTTCATCAATTGGTCTCATCTGACCACATGACATTCTCCAATGCCTCCTAAGGATCATACAGATGTTCATTAGTGAACTTCAATTTGGCTGGCTTGATGGCCTGCAGGATTTGAATACATTACTAATGGTAATCTTTGAGACTTTGGTCAGTCAAAGCTCTTTTGAAGTCATTGACCCCTATCCTCCAGGCTAGTTCTGGGCTGATTCCTGACCTTTCTCAGAATCATCCTTACCCCACGAGGTGAGATCTTGCATGGAACCTGAGACTGATTAAGATTGACTGTTATCTTGTGTTTCTTCCATCTTCTAATAATTGCACCAACAGTTTTTGCCTTCTCACAACGATGCTTGCACATCAACCTGTAGCCCATCCCAGCCTTGTGCAGGTCTACAATTTTGTCCCCAGTGTTGTTAGGCACCTCTTTGGTCTTGGCATGGTTAATAGGTAGGAGTATGATTGATTGACTGTGTAGACAGGTGTCTTTTATACAGTTCAAGGTGCATTACATACAGGTAATGAATGCAGAATAGGAAAACATAAACATAAAAAATGTTAATTTAATGGTGCAGAATCAACAACAAGTGGGACACAATTGTGAAGTTGAATGAAATTTATTGTTTATTTTAAACATTTTTAAAAAATAAATAACTGAAAAGTGGGGCATGCAATATTATTAGTCCCCATTAAGTTAATACTTTGTAGCGCCACCTTTTGCTGCGATTATAGCTGCATGTCGCTTGGGGTATGTCTCTATCAGTTTTGGACATTGAGAGACTGAAATTCTTGTTCATTCTTCCTTTGCAAACAGCTCGAGCTGAGTGAGGTTGGATGGAGAGAGTTTGTGAACAGCAGTTTTCAGCTCTTTTCACAGATTCTTGATTGGATTCAGGTCTGGACATTGACTTGGCCATTTTAACACCTGGATACGTTTATTTGTGAACCATTCCATTGTAGATTTTGCTTTATGTTTGAGATCATTGTTTTGTTGGAAGACAAATCTCTGTCCCAGTCTCAGGTCTTTTGCAGACTCCAACAGGTTTTCTTCAAGAATGGTCCTGTATTTGGCTCCATCCATCTTCCCATCAATTTTAACCATCTTTCCTGTCCTTGCTGAAAAAAATCAGGCCCAAACCATGATGCTGCCACCACCCTGTTTGACAGTGGGGATGGTGTGTTCAGGGTGATGAGCTGTGTTGCTTTTACGCCAAACATATCGTTTGGGATTGTGCCCAAATAGTTTGATTTTGGTTTCATCTGACCAGAGCACTGTTACGGGGGGCTGTCTGATAATAAAACCTAAAGGAATGTAAGACAGTCAGGGTCCACCGTGCAAAGACTCTGCTGCAGACTATGGCAAAGGATAAGGGGTATATAAGTGTGCCACTGTAAAAAATAATAGCACAAGTGCAGAGTGCAATACCTCTGTTAAACTCACAGAGGAATATAATTAGAAAATAAAGCAATTCCTCCCTTACTTGCAGGGTGTGTGGAATATTCTCTGCTAAAGATCACAGAGACAAAAGTAGTGAGTGGGAAATGGCACCTACCTAGGTCCGTTCCTCTAGTGGTGCCAGGAGACGGACAGCAGCGTAAGCCGCACAAAGCTCCTACCTGCGTTCACTCCACTAGTGTGCGAGGACACGAACCACTAGATATGGCACCTGCCTAGGTCCGCTCTTCTAGTGGTGCAAAAGAGACAGACAGCAGCGTAAGCCGCACAAAGCTCCTACCTGCGTTCACTCCACTAGTGTGCGAGGACACGAACCACTAGATATGGCAGCTGCCTAGGTCCGCTCTTCTAGTGGTGCAAAAGAGACGGACATCAGCATAAGCTGCACAAAGCTCCTACCTCTGTTCGCTCCCCTAGTGTGCGAGGATACGAACAACTGCCAGATGCAGTATAAGGAACGTTACCCTAGCGGGAACGTCCACCTACGAGTAGAATCACAAGGCCCAGCCGGACCATGTGCCTCAGGCACCTGCCTATGTCCGCTCCACTAAGGGGTAAGGATACGGACTGCAGCCGAAGCTGTAAGGTATAAGAACACTACCCTGCCGGTAGTGCTCACCTAACATAGATAGAGAGATGATAAACAAGCAATACATGGCTAATCAATACTCTGGGGAAACACTCCAAGGGTTCCCACAGGAGGGGTGCCAACTTCGAAACAAAACATGTTGAACAAGGAGGAAGGATAAGAGAAGGCACTAATTTATGCAAAAAACAGTATTTATTAAACATCAAAAATGTTATTGCATCATAAATAGAAAACAGTCATGAAATATTTATAATTTGCAAGAAAAATATAAATATAAAAATGAGGCCACAGGAGGTGGATGGAAAATTGATGGGTTACTAAGGAACGCAATAATAAACCCAAAACACCAACCCTGTACCCTGCCAATAAAACAAGTAGGAACTAGTCGTGGATCAGAGAGGTGAAGTTGCCAAGGGGAAAAAATTGTAGGACCCCCCAAAAAATTGGCAAAGCACCACTGAACCAAAAGACCAGCCCTAGGGCTGTAAGGATGTAAAAATAGCCGTGGATCATAGAGGTAAAACTGCAAAACTCAATATCATGGCCAACCCACACGAATTGTATAAAAGCAATTTTCAAAAAGCGTGTGTAGTCATGGATCAAGAGTAAAGCTATAATACAATATATCTCTGATCCACGACTAGTTTCCTACTTGTTTTATTGGCAGGGTACAGGGTTGGTGTTTTGGGTTTATTATTGCGTTCCTTAGTAACCCATCAATTTTCCATCCACCTCCTGTGGCCTCATTTTTATATTTATATTTTTCTTGCAAATTATAAATATTTCATGACTGTTTTCTATTTATGATGCAATAACATTTTTGATGTTTAATAAATACTGTTTTTTGCATAAATTAGTGCCTTCTCTCTTCCTTCCTCCTTGTTCAACATAGATAGAGAGATGCCTAGAGGGACGTGCACAGGGCGTCTACCCTCATGCATGAACCAAGAGGACTGAGCGCCGGGCGGCGTGCGTCAGGGTCTTATATAGACTCTGTGCCTCATCCAAGATGGAGGACACCAGAGCCAATCCGCTGCCAGAATGACAGCAATGACGTCACGCTGGCCTATCACCGAGCAAAGCGTCACAAGCACATGACCAGCGACCAATCGGCATAGAAGGTGTCAGAGACATGTGACCACGTGTCACAAGCACATGACCAGTGGCCAATCAGCTTAGAAGGTGTCAGAGACATGTGACCTCGTGTCAGCGATGATGTCACCCGCACATGTGCAATGGTTCAAAGATAGGACTTAGTCTCCAGCGCTTGCACATGTGCAGTAGCAAGAAATCCGGACATAGTCTCCAGAGCCACAGCAACCGTAACTCCCCCTCCCCCTCAAGGGCCCCCCTCCCGGCGATGCAGGTAATTGGCAACTAAGTCGGGAGCATGAACAGCCTCCTCAGGCTCCCAAGAGCGATGTTCCAGGCCATAGCCCTCCCAATCAGTCAAGAAGAACCTGCGCCCTCTAACCATCTTAGAGCCAACTATGGCTCGTACCTCATAGCTAGAGCGAGAGGAATCAGAGGCAGGAGAGTGCATTTCTTGAGCGTGAGGTAAAATAGCCGGCTTTAGCAGTGAAAGCAGTGAAACATGGAATTTGTCATGGATCCTAAGATGGACGGGTAACTTCAATTGGTAGACTACAGGATTTACCTGTCGAAGAACCTCATAAGGACCCAGGAAGCGAGGAGCAAATTTGACAGAGCTCACTCTAAGTTTCACGTGTTTTGCAGAGAGCCACACAAAGTCCCCTGGAGAAAAGACAGGAGCCGGGCGACGAAACCGATCGGACACTGTCTTCATACGGTCCTTAGCTGCTTGCATCGACTCTTGAGTCCGATCCCAAACCTCTCTGTCATTAGTTGCCCAGTCGGCCACAAGAGGAGGAGGTGCAGCAGCGGGAAACGGTACCGGTACCCTAGGGTGTTGCCCATTATTGAGTACGAATGGTGTCTGCCCAGTGGCCTCAGCCAGCGAATTGTTAAGGGCAAATTCTGCCCAGGGTAGGAGGGAGGACCAGTTATCGTGGTTCTCAGCAACAAAGTGTCGAAGGTATATAATCATGGATTGATTGGTACGCTCAACCAAACCATTGGTCTCCGGATGGTATGCCGAAGAGAGATTCAACTCAATTTGCAGAAGGCTACAAAGATCTCGCCAGAAACGGGAAGCAAATTGCGGGCCTCTATCACAAATGATACTATCTGGCATCCCGTGAAGCCTAAAGACATGCTTGAGGAATAGTTTGGCTAGTACCCTGGAAGACGGGATTCTCGATAACAGTACGAGATGAACCAACCGGGAGAAATGGTCCGTAATGACCCACACAAATCTATGTCCCTGTGAACACGGAAGATCACCCACAAAGTCCATGCCTACCACCTCCCATGGTCTATCTGGCACTGGTAAAGGATACAAGAGCCCAGCTGGTCTCTGCCGTAATGGACGGTTGCGAGCACACAAGTAGCAGGAACCGACATATCTCTTGACGTGGCTGGCTAAGTGTGGCCACCAATACCAGCTCTCCAGTAACTCTCGTGTCCGCCTAATACCAAAATGCCCACCCACCTTTGAGGTGTGGGCCCACGACAGTATATCATTCTGTCGATCAGGCGGAACAAAGGTCTTGCCCGGTGGGATTTGGTCTAACGTCACAGGGGAGAGCGTATGAAAAACCCTGGAGGGAAGGATAAAACGAGGTTCGTCAATCTCTTCCTGGGTAGAAACCATAGAGCGAGACAGAGCGTCTGCCTTGTTATTCTTACTCCCAGACAGATAGTTGATGGAGAAGTGAAAGCGGGAGAAAAACAAGGACCAGCGGGCTTGGCGAGGATTCAGACGCTGAGCGGTTTGTAAGTACGTCAGATTCTTATGGTCTGTATAGACCTGGAAAGGATGTTTCGCTCCTTCCAGCAAGTGACGCCACTCCTCCAAGGCTAATCTCAGGGCGAGCAGTTCCCTATCCCCAATGGTATAGTTTCTCTCTGCCGGTGAAAAGGTTTTAGCAAAGAAGAAACACAGCCTTTTTCTACCTGCACCGTTCTTTTGATACAAGACCGCACCAGCACCCACTGAAGAGGCATCAACCTCCAAGAGGAAGGGCTTATTCTCATCGGGTCTTTGAAGAATGGGAGCAGTTGAAAAGTGTTTCTTTACTGCCTCAAAAGCCTGGGATGTCTCAGTAGACCAGACTTTTGGATTAGCACCTTTCTTAGTCAAAGCCACCAAAGGGGCCACCAAAGTAGAGAAATGGGGTATGAACTGCCGGTAATAATTTATGAATCCTAAGAAGCGTTGCACCGCCTTCAAGGAATGAGGTCCGGACCATTCCAGGACAGCAGAGAGCTTCGCAGGATCCATAGCCAGACCCTCTTGTGAGATAATGTAGCCCAAAAAAGGCAAGGATGACTGCTCGAATACACATTTTTCGAGTTTAGCAAACAAAGAGTGCTCCCTTAAACGGGAAAGGACACGAATGACATCCTGACGATGAGTCTCCAGATCAGGAGAAAAAATCAGGATGTCGTCCAGATACACCACGACGGATGATAACAGTAACGCCCCGAACACATCGTTTACAAAGTCCTGAAATACTGCGGGTGCATTACATAAACCAAAAGGCATGACGAGGTATTCATAGTGACCGTCTCGGGTGTTAAAAGCGGTCTTCCATTCG
The DNA here is from genome assembly GCF_048569485.1 of Anomaloglossus baeobatrachus. Classification (NCBI taxonomy): domain Eukaryota; kingdom Metazoa; phylum Chordata; class Amphibia; order Anura; family Aromobatidae; genus Anomaloglossus; species Anomaloglossus baeobatrachus. The sequence continues at coordinate 587,044,334 of NC_134355.1, forward strand.
TCACCCTCTCGAATTCGTACCAAGTTATACGCATCCCGCAGATCCAACTTCGTAAAAACCTGAGCTCCCCTCAATCTGTCAAAGAGCTCCAAAATTAAAGGTAACGGGTATTTGTTCTTTATTGTGATTACATTGAGACACCTGTAATCTATGCAGGGACGCAAATCACCCTCTTTCTTCCGAACAAAGAAAAACTCAGCTCCCGCGGGAGAGACAGACTTACGAATGAAACCCTTCTCTAAACTCTCTCTTATAGAGGTCGACATGGCCTCCGACTCAGGTATCGACAGGGGGTAAACCCTGCCCTTAGGTGGAACCGAACCTGGGATAAGGTCTATGGCACAGTCATACGGCCTATGGGGTGGAAGAACCTCAGCACCCTGTTTGGAGAACACGTCAGCGAAATCCAAATAGGGTGTAGGTATCGGAGAGAGATCAGTTGATGCAACCGCAACGACCTTAGGTGGTAAGGTAAGACATCGGGACTGACATTTCAAACCCCAACTAATAATGCTGTCGGACTCCCAGTCAATGTGAGGAGCATGAGTCCGAAGCCATGGGAGACCCAGAAGGACGTCGTCTATACCCTCAGGCAAAACAAGAAAAGATATCTCCTCTATGTGACCCTGAGGCAGGGAAAGGCGCAAGGGAACAGTCCTCAATGTAATGGAGTCAGACAACATAGTCCCATTAACAACACGGACAGGAATAGGCGCCTCTAACATGATATAGGGAATATTGTGTCTTTTTACAAATCCTGAGGACACAAAAGTCCCGTCAGCTCCGGAATCAACAAAAGCCATAATAGGTCATGTATTCTCAGAGAATAAGAGCAGACCTGGGATACAACACTTAGAGGGTGCAGAAGACATCTCTAGTAACCCCCCTCTAATGGTTACTAGGCCAGGGAGTTTCCCTGACGACTAGGACACTTGTTGGCATAGTGCCCAGCCTGACAACATATGTAACATATAGGAGGACCAGACTTGCGTAGTCTGGAGGACGTATGACCTAACTCCATAGGAGTGGGAGATGTTTCAGATGCTGAGGAAGATAGTAGTGGACCCTCAACAACTGGAATAGCCCGATGCTTAGGGCGTGAGGAAGAGACCTCGAGTCTACGTTCCCTATGGCGTACGTCGATCCTCGTTGCTACTGTGATCAAGTCCTCCAGAGAAGCAGGAACCTCACGAGTAGCAAGGGCATCCTTGACATAGCCTGCCAACCCTCTCCAGAAGATAGGAATCAACACCTTCTCTGGCCAATCTAGTTCTGCCACCAGAGTTCTAAAAGCAATGGCATAAGAACTAGTGGATAACGAACCCTGAGATAGATCTAAGAGTCTCAGGGCCGCATCATGGGTAACCTGCAGACCCATGAATACCGCTTTAAGAGCATCAAGAAAGTCTTGATGTCGCAGAGTAACCACATCAGAGTGCTCCCATAAGGGAGTCGCCCATTCTAAGGCTTTGTCCTGAAGTAAGGAGATGATAAAGCCTACTCTGGACCTCTCCGTAGAGAAGCGAGAAGAGTTGACCTCTAGGTGTATCTGACACTGACTAATGAAACCACGACATGATCTGGCATCGCCAGAATATCTGTTTGGCAGAGCAAGTCTAGGATCATGTGCAGATGTCACCATGGTCTGAGGTTTATCCTCTATACTCTTGAGCCGTGACTCAAGTACTTGTATGTAACGGTGTAACTGCTGATATTCTGCCATAACTGCCAGACCCTGGGCTCAGTCCTAATGTTACGGAGGGCTGTCTGATAATAAAACCTAAAGGAATTTCAGACAGTCAGGGTCCACCGTGCAAAGACTCTGCTGCAGACTATGGCAGAGGATAAGGGGTATATAAGTGTGCCACTGTAAAAAATAATAGCACAAGTGCAGAGTGCAATACCTCTGTTAAACTCACAGAGGAATATAATTAGAAAATAAAGCAATTCCTCCCTTACTTGGAGGGTGTGTGGAATGGTCTTTGTTAAAGATCACAGAGACAAAAGCAGTGAGTGGGAAATGGCACCTACCTAGGTCCGTTCCTCTAGTGGTGCCAGGAGACGGACAGCAGAGTAAGCCGCACAAAGCTCCTACCTGCGTTCGCTCCACTAGTGTGCGAGGACACGAACCACTAGATATGGCACCTGCCTAGGTCCGCTCTTCTAGTGGTGCAAAAGAGACAGACAGCAGCGTAAGCCGCACAAAGCTCCTACCTGCGTTCGCTCCACTAGTGTGCGAGGACACGAACCACTAGATATGGCACCTGCCTAGGTCCGCTCTTCTAGTGGTGCAAAAGAGACGGACAGCAGCATAAGCCGCACAAAGCTCCTACCTCTGTTCGCTCCCCTAGTGTGCGAGGATACGAACAACTGCCAGACGCAGTATAAGGAACGTTACCCTAGCGGCAACGTCCACCTACGAGTAGAATCACAAGGCCCAGCCGGACCATGTGCCTCAGGCACCTGCCTATGTCCGCTCTACTAAGGGGTAAGGATACGGACTGCAGCCGAAGCTGTAAGGTATAAGAACGCTACCCTGCCGGTAGCGCTCACCTAACATAGACAGAGAGATGCCTAGAGGGACGTGCACAGGGCGTCTACCCTCATGCATGAACCAAGAGGACTGAGCGCCGGGCAGCATGCGTCAGGGTCTTATATAGACTCTGTGCCTCATCCAAGATGGAGGACACCAGAGCCAATCCGCTGCCAGAATGACAGCAATGACGTCACACTGGCCTATCACCGAGCAAAGCGTCACAAGCACATGACCAGCGACCAATCGGCATAGAAGGTGTCAGAGACATGTGACCACGTGTCACAAGCACATGACCAGTGGCCAATCAGCTTAGAAGGTGTCAGAGACATGTGACCTCGTGTCAGCGATGATGTCACCCGTACATGTGCAATGGATCCAAGATAGGACTTAGTCTCCAGCGCTTGCACATGTGCAGTAGCAAGAAATCCGGACATAGTCTCCAGAGCCACAGCAACCGTAACAAGCACCTTCTTCCACATGTTTGGTGTGTCTTCCAGGTGGCTTGTGGCAAACTTTAAAACAACACTTTTTATGGATATCTCTGAGACATGGCTTTCTCCTTGCCACTCTTCCATAAAGGCCAGATTTGTGCAGTGTAGAATTGATTGTTGTCTTATGGACAGACTCTCCCACCTCAGCTGTAGATCTCTGCAGTTCATCCAGGGTGATCATGGGCCTTTTAGCTGCATCTCTGATCAGTCTTCTCCTTGTTTGAGATGAAAGTTTTGAGGGACGGCCGGGTCTTGGTAAATTTGCAGTGGTATGATACTCCTTCCATTTCAATATGATCGCTTACAGAGTGCTCCTTGGGATGTTTAAAGTTTTAGAAATCTTTTTGTAACAAAATCCAGCTTTAAATTTCTTTACAACATTATCATAGACCTGTCTGTTGTGTTCCTTGGTCTTCATGATTCTATTTGCGCTTTAAACAGAACACTGAGACTATCACAGAACAGGTGCATTTATACGAAGACTTGTGTCCCACTTGTTTCATCAGTAAGTTAAATTTTTTTATCGTTATGTTTGAAGCCTGAAATGTGGGTAAAGGTTGACAAATTCAAGGGGGCCGAATACATTCGCAAGGCACTGTACTACAAAAGCCAGCACATATAAAAATTATAAAAATAAAATTCTGAAAGAAAGAATGTGCATATATAGTGTAGACACACTGATCACAATATATTGCTTTATTTCACTGTTAAATATTGCTATATATTTCAATGGATAAGATAGAGCAAATAAATTGTCTCTCGGAGCGCTGGGAATAATGAGATTAAGGTGTGTAAAATAAACAAACCTTTATTGCCCTCTAGAGCCACAGCATGTTTCAATAGTCATGCTATCTTCATCAGGTGGAATAGCTATTTTATCCATTGAATTATATCCTACTGAGGATTGAAGGCTGGAGTAGCTCTGGAATCTCCTTCCCTTTGCTGACTTAAGGATTTGTGGTAGCTGGGTAACTGGGGAAGCTCCAGGACCTGATGTGACGTTTCTCTGTTGGTCCAGTAACATGACCACAATCTGAATACTCCTTCCTAATGATGACTGTAGAAACTTCAGTGCCTCCAGCAAGCACACCGCTTGATCCCCCTGCTGTTATCGGAGTTGTGCAGGGTTGCACAACCCTTTAAGGTGAGCACCTTAGGCTTATGTGCCACCCCAGTGGTCATGGGAGCCACAGTTGCGTTGTTTTCCTATGCCTGGAGGCAGCAGGGAGACCGCTATGCCAGGTACAATCACACACAACACTTCCTAATCCAGGCCAGAAGGGGGAGCTCAAGTCCTGTTTGGGGTGAGCTTCCCTGTGCATTCTGGGCTGTAGAGGGGTTAGAGAAAGTGAAACAGGAAGAGAGAACTCAGAACTTTAGTAGCAGTGAAAGAGAATGGTCACTTTTTTGAGAGCTGTCTTAAGCTTTCCAGGACCGAGTGATGAATCAGGACACCGGAGTCCTCGACTGTCGGGTACTAACGGCCCAGCAGTAAACTCGGAGGGCAGGAGGTACCACGCCGCCTGGCCCAACAGAGACTCCCAAGGTGAAGTAGCATAATAGAGCCCGGGGCCGCAGAAATACAAGCGGGCCCTACATCCGGCTTGCGCTGCCTGCCACAAGGGACAAGGCAAATTGTACATAGAAAGAGGGATTCTGTTCTGCTCCAGGGCACAGTGACCCACATTGATAGAATATTAAGGAAGGCCTCCAACGTACCTAGCAAAGAAGGGACTTCTCACTGGTCCCTGGCTGACTGGATCACTGTAACCTGGGACTATAACAACTGACCAGTAAAGGGTAAAGGAAACTACCAGCCTTTGTCATCCAGTTACTGTCGGCATCCTCAGCCCCACTACCCAGTGTACAACACCATAGACTACCATCCTATCATTCTCCCTGGGGCCCGCTCCACCTGTAGGTAGCAGAAACACCTTAGCTGCTACTGTTAAGAGGGGCATCATTTTACGGTGATGCCATCCAAGTTATGCATCTACACCTTAAATCCGTCTACATCCAAATCCTATGAGTCATTTGTCAGTAGCATGCTATTGGATTTAATCCATAATCCACCTACAACTGATGAAAGACGTACACAGATCTAGGTAGAACATATGACTAGTTTAATTACGGAAGTTCACATATATTTAAAGAAATCAGTTGGCTAGGAGCCAAGAATACGTAACACGTCTCTGTTACGCTGCCGGGATCCCGGCACCGCCCGTCACTCACCGATCCGGTCCCCGGGTGCCCTGGCCACGGCTGCTGCCCCTGTGCATCCTCCGTGCTCCCCGCCCGTCGGCCCCGGCATCCCGCTGCGGTCCGGGACTAAGATTCTGCTTCCCCTGCATCTACTCCGCTCTCTCCCCTCCATCCTGTCTTGATCTCCGGCGCTCGGTCCTCGCGCATGCGCACTAGGGCGCGGGCGCGCTCACTCACCTCTTCTTAAAGGGCCAGCATCACTGAAACAGAATATGGCTGATTACAGGTGCAAGGTATATAAGACTTCCTTTTGCTTGTGGGCGGTGCCTGTTCAACGTGTTCTTGTAATTTATCTCTTGCACTAGATGTTCAGGTCCCTCTGTGCTTTGTACTCAGGTTAATCCTGTCTGTGCCCACAGTGTCCGACTGCCAACCGTAGTGTGTCCAGCCTGCCGCTTCCCAGGAGTTTCCCTGGTGACTATCAGCTGTGGATCCCGGCATCTTCCGTCAGACTGTACCCGTCACCGGTTCTGGATTCCATCTGGCCACATCAGCCTGCACTCCTCGCTGGTCCTGGACTCCATCTGCTGTTTCCACTCGGCACCTGTACCCGGTTCCGGTCATCTGTCCTGCCCACGGCTACCGTTGGACTAGTCGTTATATCCCGTACGGACATCTGAAGGACGCGAAACCCGAACTCACTTGTGTCCCGGCTGCTGTGCATCTAGGGCCTCTGGGGAGGCCACCAGTCAGTCCCTGTATAGGGGTTCGCTCCTGGTTGTCTCTCTGGGGGAGTCCGGTGCACGGTCCCGTGGATCCACCTCTGGACTGGGTAAACTGTAAAAGAGCTTATTCTGCGATATAGATATATATATATATATATATATATATATATACTAGAAGGTGGCCCGATTCTACGCATCGGGTATTCTAGAATTTACGTATTGTGTAGTTCATGTATGATTTTTGTTATATATATATATATATATATAGATGTTGTTGTGTGTAGTTACCAAGTGTTTGTGTAGGGCGCTGTACATGTTCTGAGTGTTGTCTGGGTGTGGCGGGGGGTGAGAGTGGTGTTGTATGTGTGTTGCGTGTGTTGCGTTGTTTGTGGAGCACTGTGTGTCTGTAGCGTCGTGTGTGTGTGTTGCGCGGTTTGTGTGGGTGTGGTGTGTTTTGGGGGGAGGTATGTTTTGTGCAATGTGTGTTGTGCGGTATGTGCGTATATTTATGTATGCCGCGGTGTTTGTGTGTTGAGTGTTGTGTGTGTGCAGCGTTGTCTGTGTGTGTGGGTGTCTGTGTATGGCGGTGTTTGTGGTTCCCAGTGTGTGTGTGGTGTGTTGTGTGTATGTGTGTTGGGGGGAGGTGTGCACCTCCCATCGTGCTCCATCCCCCATGCTGCGCACCCCCCATCGTGCCCCATCCCCCATGCTGCGCACCCCCCATCGTGCTCCATCCCCCATGCTGCCCACCCCCCATCGTGCTCCATCCCCTATGCTGCGCATTCCCCATCGTGCTCCATCCCCCATGCTGCGCACCCCCCATCGTGCTCCATCCCCCATGCTGCGCACCCCTCATCGTGCTCCATCCTCCATGCTGCGCACTCCCCATCGTGCTCCATCCTCCATGCTGCGCACTCCCCATCGTGCTCCATCCCCCATGCTGCGCACTCCCCATCGTGCTACATCCCCCATGCTGCGCACTCCCCATCGTGCTACATCCCCCATGCTGCGCACCCCCCATCGTGCTCCATCACCCATGCTGCACACTCCCCATCGTGCTACATCCCCCATGCTGCGCACCCCCCATCCTGCTACATCCCCCATGCTGCACACCCCCCATCCTGCTACATCCCCCATGCTGCGCACCCCATCGTGCTACATTCCCCATGCAGTGCACCCCATCGTGCTACATCCCCCATACTATAATAGTTCTCCTATTATACTCAGAGAGGAGTATAATAGGAGGACTATAATAGGAGGAGTAGTCCTGGGGGGAGAGGAGTATAATGCCGGCTCCCTGCACATGTGTACCGGGAGCCGGTGTACGCTGGTAACTATGATACACATCGGGTAACTAAGGGACCTTAGTTACCCGATGTGTATAATGGTTACCAGCATTCACGGGCTCCGTCAAGATCCCAGCATCGCAAGGTTATGTCTGGCGCTGCTGGGATCGTGACGGAGCCGGTGTATACTGGTAACTATGATACACATCGGGTAACCAAGGGACCTTAGTTACCCGATGTGTATAATGGTTACCAGCGTTCACGGGCTCGGTCAAGATCCCAGCATCGCAAGGTTATGTCTGGCGCTGCTGGGATCGTGACGGAGCCGGTGTACACTGGTAACTATGATACACATCGGGTAACCAAGGGACCTTAGTTACCCGATGTGTATAATGGTTACCAGCGTTCACGGGCTCCGTCAAGATCCCAGCATCGCAAAATTATGTCTGGCGCTGCTGGGATCGTGACGGAGCCGGTGTACACTGGTAACTATGATACACATCAGGTAACCAAGGGACCTTAGTTACCCGATGTGTATAATGGTTACCAGCGTTCACGGGCTCCGTCAAGATCCCAGCATCGCAAGGTTATGTCTGGCGCTGCTGGGATCGTGACGGAGCCGGTGTACACTGGTAACTATGATACACATCGGGTAACCAAGGGACCTTAGTTTCCCGATGTGTATAATGGTTACCAGCGTTCACTGGCTCCGTCACGATCCCAGCAGCGCAAGGTTATGTCTGGCGATACGTGCGGAGGGCCGAGGCGAGCAGCCAATCCATGCGGAGGCCGGGGCCAGGCCGAGGCGAGCAACCAATCCATGGGGGGGCGGAGCCGAGGCGAGACGAGCGGCCATTCCGTGCGGGGGGCGGGGCCATGGCGAGTTCAGCGGCCAATCAGCTTTGTGTCACCGTAAGGACACAAATTTGGACCAAGACAGACAGACAGACAGACAGACAGAATAAGGCAATTATATATATATATATATATATATATATATGTATATGTGTTTCATCATTTTATATTAAGCTAAGTCAGCATGAGTCACTTATTTGTGAAGGAATCCAGCTCACCCACGTCTGACCTCACCGTGCCTCAGACTCGGATCCGGCCCTGCCCTGGCCGAACAGCAATGAAAATGAAGAAGATGATCCAGCTGAGTGATGAGGTGATTTATTCAGTGCAGTTCAGACAAAGCATATGGTCGTGGTTAACGCGTTTCTGGCTTAACGCCCTTAATCATAACAACTAGTGAATGTTGTCAATGCCGCTATATACTCCCCTCTCCGTCTGGGGAATTAAGTGGAAATGGGAATATTTATTTATATTTTTGTTTCATATGCTTTTTCACTTGTTCACTTCTATCTAATCCAGCTTTGTTTGCTGACACATATGTTCCCATTTCCGCTCAATTGCCCCAGACGGAGAGGGGAGTACATAGCGGCATTGGCAACATTCACTAGTTGTTATGATTAAGGGCGTTAAGCCAGAAAGGCGTTAACCACGGCCATATGCTTTGTCTGAACTGCACTGAATAAATCACCTCATCACTCAGCTGGATCATCTTCATTTTCATGAGTCACTTATCACATGAAAGTCCCAGAATTTCTGGTGAGTCTTATGATGTCTGCTGAATGCATATAGATGTGTGGTACACATTTCAAGCGCCATCTTAAGTCTTGTTTTTGGATTTCTTCATATAATTCTTAATACTCATAACAGTTCATAACCATGTCCATAACACTACGACCATCTGCCCCAGAGGACAGCGACAGCTAATCCCTGGCCGCATACCGCAGGTGTCGTCATGAGACAAATCCTCCATCATCACCCCAACCCTTCTTTATTGTACACCTCAGGGCCACGAAACCAGGCAAAAGGGCCACCCGGGACATCCCCAGACCCAGGGATAAGTATTTAACCCCTTGCCCCGGGGGTGATGCATGTAATACAATTTCCCTGACATTAGATCCTTTACAGCACTTCTTCTATTTTCCTATGAAATCAAATATTGCTATCTAGGCACCCATTTCAAAAGCAACAAATTCTATCAGAGGGAGAGCTTTGACCAGCTGGAAACATACATGTGAATGAAAAGACTCCCAGGAAGAATGGCATCCAGCCTAATCCACATTTTGGCATTTAACCTATGTTACCTCATGGGTATATTTCTCCATAGCAGTATAGAGTGCGGTCTTTAAAATGGTTTCAGTTTGGGGGAGTTTCCATTATATAGACCCCTCAAAGTTCATTTAAATCTGGAGAGATCCCTAAAGAAAAAAGATTTTGTAAGTTTCTTGAAAAATGAGAAATTGCTAAACTTTTAATCCTTCTAATATCCTAGCAAAATAAATGATATATGAAAAATGATGTAGATGGTAAGTAGGTATAAGGGAAATGATCTTTATTAATTATTTTGTGTGACATAATGCTTTAGTTTTAGGGTATCGGAACTGAGGTTTTGAAAATAGCCACATTTTCAGGAAAATGTTTACAACCCCTGGCAAAAATTATGGATTCCCCTGGCTCTGAGGATGTTCATTCAGTTGTTTACTTTTGGTTAAAAAAAGCAGATCACAGACATGGCACAAAACTAAAGTCATTTCAAATGGCAACTTTCTGGCTTTAAGAAACACTAAAAAAAATCATGAAAACATAATGTGCTAGCCAGTAACGGTTACTTTTCAAGACCAAACAGGGGGAAAAATGATGGAATCACTTAATTCTGAGGTAAAAATTATGAAATCATGAAAAACAAACAAACAAAAAAAGCACTCCAATACATCACTAGTATTTTGTTGCACCACCTCTGGCTTTTATAACAGTTGCAGTCTCTGAGGCATGGACTCAATGAGTGACAAACAGTACTCATCATCAATCTGGCTCCAATGTTCTCTGATTGCTGTTGCCAGATTAGCTTTGCAGGTTGGAGCCTAGTTATGGACCATTTTCTTCAACTTCCACCAAAGATTTTTAATTGGATTGAGATCTGGACTATTTGCAGGCCATGACATTGACCTTAAGTGTCTTCTTTCAAGGAATATTTTCACAGTTTCTCTATTATGGCAGGATGCATTATCATCTTGATAAATGATTTAATTATCCCCAAACATCCTTTCAATTGATGGGAAAAGAAAAATGTCCAAAATTTCAATGTAAACTTGGGCATTTATTGAAGATGTAATGACAGCCATCTCCCCAGTGCCTTTACCTGACATGCAGCCCCATATCATCAGTGACTGTGGAAATTTACATGTTCTCTTCAGGCAGTCATCTTTATAAATCTCATCGGAATGACACCAAACAAAAGTTCCAGCATCATCAACTTGTCCAATACAGATTCACGATTCATCACTGAATAGGACTTTCATCCAGTCATCCACAGTCCTTGATTGCTTTTCCTTAGCCCATTGTAATCTTGTTTTTTTTTCTGTTTAGGTGTTAATGATAGCTTTTGTTTAGCTTTTCTGTATATAAATCCCATTTCCTTTCAGCGGTTTCTTACAGTTACAGACATTGACTCTAGTTTCATCCCATTCGTTCCTCATTTGTTTTGTTGTGCATTTCCTGTTTTGGAGACATATTGCTTTAATTTTCCTGTCTTCACGCTTTGATGTCTTCCTTGGTCTACCAGTATGTTTGCCTTTAACAACCTTCCCATGTTGTTTGTATTTGGTCTAGATTTTAGACACAGCTGACTGTGAAAGACCAACATCTCTTGCAACATTGCGTGATGATTTACCCTCTTTCTTTTAAGAGTTCGATAATCCTCTCCTTTGTTTCAGTTGACATCTCTCATGTTGGAGCCATGATTTATGTCAGTCCAATTGGTGTAACAGCTCTCTAAGGTGTGATCACTCCTTCTTAGATGCAAACTAACAAACAGATCTTATTTGACGCAGGTGTTCATTTTGGGAATGAAAATTTACAGGGTGATTCCATAATTTTTCCCCATGTTTGGTTTTGAAAAGTAACCGTTACTGGCTAGCACATTATGTTTTCATAATTTTTTTTAGTGATTCTTAAAGCCAGAAAGTTACCATTTGAAATAACTTTAGTTTTGTGGCATGTCTGTGATCTTCTTTTTTAAAACAAAGGTAAACAACTGAAAGAACATCCTCAGAGCCAGGTGAGTCCATAATTTTTGCCAGGGATTTTATATTTTCACAAATAAACACAAAAATGTCTACCTAAATTTTTCACTAAGGCCTCTTTCAAGCATCAGTAAAAAACACACACGTATTTCACTGACATGTTAATGACGCATATGGCCTTCTGTGTGCCATGATTTTGATCCATGATAGCACATGGAGATCAGGCACTTATAGTCACCTTAAAGGAGGAATACTCCAAAGAACCATCACAAAGATATAGGGGTGGATCCAGAGTTTTCTGGAGTCCAGCCCAAATGGCACAAACTCATAAACTTATTAGGAAAAGAGGACAAGAGTTTTTAGTGCAAAAGATAACAACTTTTTATTAAACACAGGTGGGGGAATCCAAACAGTCATTAAAAACATATAAAAACATATATGGCGGTCATCCCCTACATTGGGGCATAGTACATAAATTAAGCTGTCAGTACGAACAACATATAAACAGCACGTGCTTGGTGATGCAGGAAGGACACCTAGGTATTAGTTCGACAGACCACAGAAAGGGAAAGTATCAATACATTGGCAAGCAGAATTAATGGAACAATCCACAATTGGCACGGTGCCACATAGTATATCTATATAGAGTGTGGCAGATTTAGTTATACAAAGCCACTAAATGAACTTGTCATTGGGAGCGTTCACACATTATGCTGCCGGCATAGTACTACCAAGGCATAGTGGTGGCTGTAATGTGGTTTAAAACCACAGTCAGAGCCTGCATACATTAAGCAGAGTGCCATGAGAGCCCATTACCAATTTCACCAAGTACAGGGGAAGAGTCCGCCAGTCACTGCAGCCTCGGAAGACCTACGTACGTTTCGATGTTTAGGTATATTGAATCTTCATCAGGGAGGAGGCATAAGGCACCTGTCCATGCTCCTGCTGTCCATGGTGCTGATGTCTCCGACTATCCTGTCTCTGGCTGCAGCTGCCTCACCACTGTTTATACTTCAGGATCACGATGCAGTGAATATTCATGAGCATAATTAGCTGGCCTGGAAGCAGTACTCTAATGTGGGTTGTACTCAAGTGCGTTTGTGCTTTTAATGGTTTTTAGATGTCTGTATTTGTTACTATGTATATTTTGTATTTCTTGTATTCTATGTCATGTGTGGCTTTTTATGTGTGATTTTTCATGTGTGATTTAATAAAAGAGATTTGTTTTTTGATATTCTATATATGGTGATCCCCCCTCATTAGGTACGTCTTTTTTCTTCTTTTTTGCCACGATTGTACTGTGTACCTAGGAGATCCCAGTTTTAGGTGGTGCCATCCCTTTATTCTTTCTTCCTAGCCTGGAAGCAGGAGACAGCAGCAGCCGGAGACAGCATCACTGGAGACAGGTGAGCATAAAAATCATTTTATTTCAAGGATACGTGGGGTTTTTGGTGTTTTTTTGTACATGTTACATGGATCACAACACTGTGTATTCCATGGGACATCAGGGATGCCGGAGAAAAACAGACTTGTCTCCATGCAGAGCACATGGACACATGTGTACGCCCCACAGAAACACATCAGTGAGAAATCACAGATGTGTGCGGAGACCCATTGAGTTTAATGGATCTGCTTACGTCCGTGATTCTGGTAATATAAAAACAGTAACATACGTACCAGAATCAATGACGTGGGAAGGAGGCCTAACATAACGTAAAATGTGTCATAATGAAAAACAGTCTCAGAATCACTCCGATTCGTGAAAGTCTTCAAAAGTTATTAGCACAAAAAAGACACTGATCAGATTTCCAAAATATGGCCTGGTCATTGAGGCCGAAATTGGCTTAGTCATTAAGGGGTTATTACTTCATAGAGATTATTGAGGTGTCGGAACACACACTACAATAAAAAAAATGCTGTAAAAACAGTGCAGAGCTTAGTGATTACAAATTGCATTTTATACAAGTGCACCATGTACGGTATACACTTTGCAGTACGGCATTATTGTGTCATAATCTACAAATACAGATTTTATTACTGAAATTAAGAAGAGGTCAAGTATCGCCCGTTCTGTTGCAGCCATTTCTATCAATCCTTTAATAACGTTAATAGAGCAATTAGCAGAGCTAAAATCTTTGCCTACCAACACTTTTGGTTGGCAGTTCTAAAATAATAAAATAGCAAAATGAATCCAGCCTGAACATTTCCACTTGCAAAAAAAGTACGAAATTTATTAATGCTTTTCATTTTAACAGTCTGCACTTTGGTGATATTATTCTATTAGTTGCTTTATCATGTTTGATTTAGCATTTGGAAAACATTATTATAGCAGAAGTTATTATGTGTCCAGTTATGGAGTGTATTGTTCTCATTTATAGTTATTGTAATGAAATAAAACCATGAGCTAAAAACACTTAGAAATGGCATTATTTCCACAAATGGTTTGAATTAACATTGGTTATTTCTGAATTTCAGATTTAAAAAAAATGTGGCATTGTGTCTTATTGTTGTGAATTAGTCAATGCTTTTTTTCCTACTAAGGTGTTATTTCTTTTATATCAAACCTTTCTTTTAACCAAGGACATGTTGGCAGTCACATACTGATACAACCGTGCTCTGTTCCAGAAATATTTGGACAGTGACTGAATCTTCATGATTTGGCCTCTGTATGCCAATACTTTTTACTTAACACACACACACACACACACACGCACACACACACACACAGTTAGTTGCAACTAGTTTTTTGCCTTTGTTATGGTATATTGTACCATTGTTTTGATACAGGTCTTCCATAGGATATTTAGCATCACTATATTTAGGCATTTTGCCCTATGAACATCTGTATTACATTGTGAGAGTAGGGCGGTCTCTGTAATAATTTCAGGCACCTTTCTCCTTTTTCCGTCCTTTTGGTTACAGTTGCAACTAACTATATGTGTGTGTGTGTGTGTGTGTGTGTGTGTAAGTGTGTGTGTGTGTGTGTGTGTAAGTATGTGTGTGTGTGTGTGTGTGTTTTAACATTTTAATGGAGATATTAAAAGCTATATTTTAATTTGTGATTATACACTTTGTTAATACCTCTTGCCCGGCTCATAATATATATTTAATATTTGCTGGCAATATACACAATTGCTTATTCTAGTTTATCAACAAAGCCTAAAAATTTGAGGGGCTCAATAGAAATTGGACAAATTAGTTTTTATCATATATAAAATATTCATTTTTAATACTTTATACGGAATCCTGTACAGGCAATGACTACTTGAAGTCTGAAAGCCGTGGACGTCATCAAATGTTGGGTTTTCTCCTTTGCAATGCTTACCAGACCTTTACTGCAGCTGACAAGTTATTGCTTGATTGCGGGTCTTTCTGCCTTAAATTTTGTCTTAGACATAAAAAATGCAGCTCAATGGGGTTAAGAGCTGGTGATTGACTCATCCATTGTAGAATATTCCACTTCTTTGCCTTAAAAATCTCCTGGGTTTCTTTTGCAGTATGTTTTGGGTCATTGCCCATGTGTCCTTGAAGCACCATCCAATCAACCTTTCTGCATTTGGTGGAATTTGAGCAGCAAGTCTCGCCTTGTACACTTCAGAATTCATCCAGCTGTGTTTGTCTTTAGTCACATCATCAATAAGCACTAGGGACCCAGGGCAATTGGAAGACATACGTGCCCAGCCATCACACTGTCTCCACCATATTATACAGAGGATGTTGTGTTCTTTGGATCTTAAGCCATTCTTAGCCTTCTCCAAACTTTAATCTTCCCATCATTCTGGTTCAGGTTGATCTTAGTTTCATCTGTCCAAAGGATGCTTTTCAAAAACTCGGCTGACTTCCTTAGTGTTTTCTTGGTAAAGTCTAACCTGGCTTTTCTATTTTTAAAGCTGAATAATGGTTTGCAACTTGTGGTGAACCCTCTGTATTTGCTCTGCTCTCATGAAGTCTTCTCTTTATAGTAGACTTCGATACTGAAATACCCACTTCCTGGAAAGCGTTCTTCACTTGGGTGGATTTTGTGAAGGGTTTTTCTTTACCATGGAAAGGATTCTGCAATCATCTTCCACTGTTGCCATTCATGGACGTCCAGCCTTCTTGAGATTCCAAGCTCACCAGTGCAATCTTTTTGTTTGCAGAATGAACCAAACTGATTTGTCTACTCCTAACATTTCTGCTACCTCTCTGAATGATTTCTATTTTTTTTCTGCCTAATGATTGTATGTTTCCCTGCCATTGAAAGCTCCCACATATTGTGGGTTCACAGCAACAGCTTCCAAATGCAAGTGCCATACCTGGAATCAGCTCCAGACCTTTTACAGGCTTTATTAGTGATGAATTAATGAGAGAATAGCCCATGCAGCCTATTAATGAGCTCTTGAGATAATTGTCCAATTACTTTTAATCTCTTGAAAAAAAGGCAGCTACATTTTAAAGAGCTATAATTTCTAAACCCTTACTCCAATTCGGATGGGAATTCCCTCAAGTTAAAGCTAAGAGTCTTCACTTTAAGCCCATATTGAATTATATAACTGTATTTTGAATATGTTTTAGTAAACAGCTAAAATGCCAAAACCTATATTACTGTCTAAATAGTTTTGAACCTCACTGTATATGTAACTCTACTTTATACCTGAGCTTTCTAAGGAAAATTTTTATCAAATTGTGTGAACCCATTTACCAATTATGTGACCTCCGTAGGTGGAAACTTACACTAGCACAATTCCCTCACCTAGTCCTTTAGGATTCAGCTCTAATTTTAAATCTCTTTGGATACATGGAAGGAGTATTCAGCTGATGAGGAGACAATAACTACCCATAAATGTACATTGCAGAAGCAAATTTGATCAGCGTCTCCTAGAATTACATTACAACAGCATACAAGACACCAGATGCTAATGCAATCTGAGCATGCTAGAGTATTTGCTGACAATAAGCAGCCAAAACTACACATGTAGCTGCACTTTTTTGGTACATTTTTTGCCCTTTGTGTAATAAACTTCCTAAATGTCATAGTAACCATTAAGTTCATGCCAACCAAAGGCTTTGTCCCATAAATAATGTACACTTTAAGCAGTAGATCTTGGAATAAAACTAAGTTTCACAATTGGATGTATTAGAATTTTTTTTCCTATGCTGAGATAATATTATATATGTGCCCCTGCTATGTACTGTGTAATGGCTGTGTCTGACTATATAGTGACATGGTCTGATCATATCACAACTCCTGGGTCGGGGAGGATGCAAAAGAGAATATACATTATAGCAACTGTACATTATAGTACCTGATTGTAGCTGCTGGTTTCTGTAAGGAAAAACATTTTCCTTCATGTATAAGTCCTTAAGGACATGGTGATTTTTCGTTTTGGGCTTTTTTTTATCTCCCCTTTTTCCAAAAGCCATACTTTTTTATTTCTCTTTTGGCATAGCCATGTTATCCACTCGTGGACACAGACAGAAGAAGGCCATGTGCAAGAACAATATGTGGGGCCTTTTTGCAGTCCAAGAGTTCACCAAAATGCACAATTCCTCTTGCTTTGGTGGTGGTAATGGACCCCTTACCTCTTGCGTGGCTGCACAGGTTGCACCAATGATATGTCTGCCCCTGGTCAGGACAACTTGGACTTTTGATTGACGCTATCCATTTTATCACACAATGTAATGGTAAGCTGGAAAAAATGCCAAGTGTGGAAAAATAGCAAAAAAAGTGAAATTCTGCAAATGTTATTTTTTTTTATTATTTGCATTCATTAATTTATTAATTCATTTTACCATAAAATTGACATAGCAGTGCAATTCTGCAGGTTAGTATGATTACATACATACCAAACTTTTATCTTTTTTGTTTTATTTAAGTGGTGAAAAATAATTAAAAATTGTGAAAAAAAAATATTCTTGCTTGTGTTGCGACTTACCGAGAGTCTTAACGTTTTCCATTTTTGTGATCTAGGGCTGTGTGTGAGGACTTGTTTTTTTGAGCTATGAGCCAATGATTTTATTGATATCATTTTGGGGTATATGCTTTGTGTTCATTGCCTGTTATTAAATTTTTTTCTGTTTTGGTGGAGGCCGAAAACTGCACTTATGTCTTTTTTTTTTCCCATGTTAGGCAGCTTAACAATCGAATTAATTTATTTTAGATTTTGATAGATCGGACTTCTATGTATGCAGCGATACCAAATATTTGTGGGGAGTTTTATTCTTTTTTAATTTTTAATGTCGAAAAAGGAGGGTGGTTTTAATTTTTGTATTTTATTTTTTTCAGATTTTGAAACTTCTCTTTCTACTTTGTATTATATTTAATAGTCCCCTTAAGGTACTTGAATTTGCAATAGTCTGATCACATGTTCTATATACCGCAATGTCACAGCATTTCTGCATATAGAGGACACTACAGTCTCCTATGAATGCCTGCAATGGGCTGATTTCACAAAAGTACTGAGATGACAGACACCCGGGTCATCAGCTGAGCCCTGGCTGGCATGAAAACTCATTGGCATCCTGCGAACGCATTGCGTGATGAGGGTGTCAGAACAACATGCCCCCTGCCAACGTGCGTTAAATGCCACTGTCAGAGATTGACAACGGCATTGGACAGTATAACAGCCGTAAGTGGAGTGCCACTCCACCCTCAGCTGTTAGAAGCACATATCATCTGATTAAATAAATTGACATGTGCAGGGAAAGATGCAAAATCAGCGTAAGAGCCTGCATCAAAGGCATGGAGAGAGCCCATGATATATACAGTATAGCACGACATGGGTCGTTAATGGGGTAAAAACTTGTTTTGCCTCACAGAAACAATCAGCTGTGATCACATGCTGTAATATCTGTATACTTTTTTACTTCCTTCCCAGCCCAGAAGCTGTGATGTGATCAGACCATGTACCTGTACGGTCAGACATGTCCATTACATAGTATACAGTGTGTCCACCCATATCCTATCCACCGCCATTAACTTGAGAACGGCGGCAGCTATAGGCATAGAAGTGGTGTCTAGGTATAGTAAAGTAGCCATGTGCAACACAATGAAACCACCTATAGAGCCACCTGGTGGAAACAACAGAGTTAGCATTTTTATCTTGAAAAAGCAACGAGATAGAGAAAAAAAGTGAATATAAAAATTGTAGGGCATCATCAATTCAATACAAATCGACACCTTGCATAGAGAAATGCTATGATATGAAACCCATGACCCCCCAAAAACATTGAATGCTGGTCACGCATAGGGCGCTCATTCAACTTTGATGCTTAAAGTGGCCCCCATCAGCTGCAACCCACATCTGGATTCTGGACAGCATACTGTATCTTGCTGCATGTGGTGCAATATGGTAGGTGACACGTTTGCACAAGCATCTGTAATACGTCGTCATAGGTCCTGCAATGTTGGTGGAGGGGTCACATACACCTGCTGTTTGATGTGACCTCACAGAAAGAAGTCCAATGGGGTCAGGTCAGGTGAGTGTGGAGGCCACTCCATGCAGCCACCATACCCAATGACTTGTAGGAAGGTCTCCATAAAGTATCGCTTCACGTCTGCAGCCTTGTGAGTTTTACACGTTCTAATCATAGCATTACTGTATGCAAGGTGTCGATTTGTATTGAATTGATGATGCCCTACAACTTTCTATTAGGTTTAGGAAAGTATCCATGCGCTATGCAATGAAACCACCTATAGCGCCACCTGGTGGAAAACAACGGCGTTAGCATTTTTATCTCGTTCCATTTTCGATATAAAAATGCTAACTCCGTTGTTTTCCACCAGGTGGCGCAATAGGTGGTTTCATTGCGTAGCGCATGGATACTTTACTATACCTTGACACCACTTCTATGCCTATAACTGCCGCTGTTCTCAAGTTAATGGTGGTAGACAGGATATGGGGGGGGACACTGTATAGCTGGGTGAGATATATAACATAATTATGGGACAAAAAAATGTTTTTAACACATCAAATTCTGGGACTTATTTTTATTCTAACAACCATGAATGAAAATGTTATTGTTAGTGGGAAAACCTTTTTTAAGTGATTGAAATCCATCATAAGTATTACTGACTCTCCTCCTTTGTGAATGGCTGCCCATTTGTTAGAGCAGGCTTCCTCAAAGACTACACAGTTGAGCACAATAGAGAGTTGACCATGTTTCCATGACCCTCCTACAGTCAAAAAACACTGCTCATGGGAAAGCTGTTTTTCAATTGGAGAAGGCTGATAGACCGGTCTTGTCACATGCACCTCCATCCTCTGTCATATTGAGAGCAGGAATGCATTTTGTGACGCTCCACAAAGGGGAGGTGCCTGTAATTAAGTGAAAAAGAGATGCTGTAGATAAGGCACAAGTAACCACTTAATATAACAAACAATCTGCATAAGAAAATATGAAGCATGTTATGGTATAATCATAGTGAATAATAAAGCCGCACATGTTATGCCTGCTACTGAGGCTTCTTCAGTGTCTTTTTTTACCAAATGCTTTTTGGATGAATGAAAATATATCTTCATACTTTGGTGATTTCGTCCTATTTCCTTTTTCTAGGGGCCTGTAATTACTTTATATGAATAAGTGTACACATCTCCAACAAATTTGATAAAATAAAGATAAAGAGGCCAACAACCTTTAAAGCAGATTTGTCACATCTCCAGCTCTCACAGTACTTTAACCGTTTTTTCACCCTGCTGTTCTGTTTGCATTTGCTATACACTTGTACTGTTCCTGGGTCTATATGACCCGACCTATTAATTCTTGATTTTTAACTACTCTAATTGTTTTATTTGAATCATTTTTTCATTGAAATACTATATGTGAATATGGTTGATCATAAACAAATGAAAAATTTAAATTCAAAATTAATTATTTATTTTTTTTTGTAAAAAGGTTACACAGGCTTTTTGCAATTATCTTCGATTGTTGACATTCTGCACACAAATAATAAAGAAGCTTTACATTACTATTACTAAAACATGACATTTAACTTTTTGAAAACAAATTTTATAAATCAAGAAATGAAAAATCATAAAAACTTCAACCTTTTTAGAAAGAAAAAAGAATAAACTGAACATGTTCATGCGTTTTTACACTGAACACAATAATAAGACACATGTCCTTTACACAGATATTTTGAACATCCAGCACATGTCAGATTAGTCTTATTGTCACAGGAAGATGGACAGAAGCTACATCTCTTCCTTTTTTTGCTGGTAGCTGTGCTGGTGGAGGCCGTGGATGTGGAGTCTCCTTCTTGAGCATGCTGGACACTTTTTACAATGGCTGTTGTTCCATCACTTCTGGGGGTCACTTTTCTGCTGTCAATATATGGCCTCACCAGGGATTTTCCCAATTCCTCAAGAAATAATCCTCTTTTATGCAGCTTATTCCGGTTCCAATCAGGGTCGATTTCTCTCCATAAGACAAATGCATTGTATGCAGAAACGTCCAGTATGTTATAAAATAAAATCATTGGCCACCGATTGGTTTTGCGTTTGCATGCATATGTTGATATTGCTTGGTCTAAAGTATCAACTGCTCCCTTTGTGGCATTATAATCCAAAATAATGTCAGGTTTTCTGTCTTCTCTATCACTTACGGCATTGTCATGGTGCATTGTGCTCATTAGAATTACCTGTTTGGTTTTTTTTGGAACATAAGAAACAACAGTTGTATTTCCAGAAAAATAAAAAGTAGAACTGTACACCTCTCTCTTGCTAAGGATACCTTGCGGTAGTTCAGGTTTGTTTTTTCTCATAGTACTCAGCATGGTAAGTTGTTTTTTCTTCAACATCTGGCCTAGTTTATAGGATGTAAAAAAGTTGTCACATGTGACATTTTGTCCTTTTAGTCCATGAGTCAAATCTAGAACAACACGCATACCCTGATTTCTTTCAGGTCTTTCATCAGGGTTTTTTCCTGTATACACCATTTTGAGATGAAGTACACATAAAAAAACATAACTTTTGCAGTCAGAAATAAACAGAGACCTGTAGAACAGTATAAAATGCTATCGGGTCATATTGACCCGAACAGTACAAGTGTAACAATCAGCGTGTAGCAAAAAGTAAACAAAAAAAAACAAAAAAAAATTTAGAGCTCCACAAATGACAAAAAGTCAAGGAACCAGTAGTTTCAAATCCTCATTAAAAAAAATCTGCAGGGTCTCAAAAATCATTTCGGGTCATATTGACCCGAACAGTACAGCAGGGTTAAATAGATGCTTAAGGCCTGACCAGTCTGGCATTGTCACATTGATAAATCACATTAGAATGTTTTTTGAAAGTTTGACCTCAACTTCCAACCAGCTAGTTTGACAGCTCCTCAGTGCCCCGCCTCTTTGCTGAGATCTCACATTACTCAGTATACGCTGCAGATGTCAATTAAGCTAGTTGGGCAGAGATTGAATACGCTTGAACTGATGAGTTTTCCTGATCACTCCATAACCTCTCACTGTGACAGCAGTATTTATTCTGTCATTCTAACATGTATGTTCAAAGGAAGTACACCAGTTTTACCAGGTCTGAGAGCTCTACCATGCTTAATAATGAATGCAATTCTTATTATGAAATCTTGTGACAGATCTGGTCTAATGATCAATTATACCAAAATATCTAATAGAAAAGATAGATAAATAAATAGAACATATGTAGAGGTTCATGCTATGTCCTTCAGCATTATAACAAATGTTTCCATTATTTCCATGCTGTCTTTATAAGAAGAATTTTGCATTCAGCAATTTAGGTCATGTTTGGGTGGTGATATATGGTGCCTTCAGTGCTGAAATCCATAGGTACATGCCACCTGCAGGTGTAGACTCTGCTCTACAAGGAATATATTGCATTATTAACAGGAGACGGTAACCTGGTGGTAATTCATATTCCATGAACAGCAGACAATGTTCAAGCTTCGCACATCATCATGCTGTAAATGGTAGCTCTGCCAGCACAAATATTTGAGTAGACTTCATCATATGGCTCTTGGTCTTCATGACATGAATAATTACTTCTTCTGGTTCCATGGCCTCACTGTCTCATCCTTTCCGTCCAAGCAATGAATGCTTGTGCCTAATGTACTGCTGAGGCAGAACTCTTTGCTCCAAAGGACTGGATCTCATTTGTCACAGAGATAGATTTTCCTGAAAGCTGTTAGCCGGGGCACTTCTTTCTCGTTGCTCATCTTTCGCTTACTGTGATTAATTAGGGAGACTTCCGACATTCTCCCTTTGTTCCTGTACATATGTGTTAACGAAAACATGAATCCAAGCAAATTGATGTGGCTTGAGCATATAAATGAGAATATATCCATCTTCACCATGAGCTTCATTAATGACTATCTCTGTATATTGATAAGAATGCAACCAATCATCCATGGCTTCCACTGATAATTTATACAGAGATTTATATTCCCCTTTCAACTAATATTCTCCTTACTGACAAATTTGCTACAGACTTTGACCAGTTATAGAGTCTGAAATGTTGTTTTTAACATTAGGACAAGGTTTGTATTTAATAGAAATTGTATAACAGCAGTAAGATCCATAAATCTATGATTGAAAATCAATGTACAATATAGGATTTGGTGAAATGTTATGAAATGTCTAAAGGTTTTTTTTTTTATTTTTTTAATTATTAAATACTGTCAAGTACTCACAATGACCCTCATAATTAGTTGGGCCCTGCAGCTGTATGTGTAACCGCCCCATGGATACATTGAACAATCTAGAGTGGTCTACTTTGACTCAATTATGGGTGATATTAGAATCAGCTTTAAAAGGATTTATCAACTACTCAACCTAAATCTTTTACCACTCCTCTCTTGATAAAGCATCTCACGAAATGCACGTTGGGCTGCATGTGGAGATTTTGTCAGTAGAATGAACCATCCTAAGCATTAAGGTCATATAAAGATGAATACAATGTTGTTGTTATTCATGAAAGGGCATATAATGCCTGAAACGCGTAGAAAGGTGTTTGTCTACTAGGGATGATCAAATACCTCAAATATTCGGCTTCGCAAATATTTGCCGAATAGGTTGCCACTAGAGATGAGCGAACTGGTCCCGGTTCGGCTCGAGGCCGGTTCGCCGAACGGAGGTCCCGTTCGAGTTCGGCTTGTCGAACGTTCGACGAACCGAACTCGAACTGCATAGGAAACAATGGCAGGCAATCACAAACACAGAAAAACACCTAGAAAACACCCTCAAAGGTGTCCAAAAGGTGACAAACAACTCACAACACATGGGAAAGTGACAAGGACATATACTTATGCAAAAACAAAAGAGCTGGACAAAGAAAAAGAGGAGGAGACACAGATATAGGCATGGCACGCCTTTCTAAAGTCATGTAAAACACCGCAAGGTGACTCCAAGCGGAGCCTCCCTTTTTTCCAAAAATTGTGCCCCACACACACCCACCCATTCAGTGGCAGCACTTGTGCCCTAGTTGTACACTTCACAGCTAGATTTGCATCAAGCACATTCAAAAATACGCCATAATTAACCGTCCCCAGCATGACACCGGGGTAGGTAGCAAAGTCTTTCCTGATCCCAGCTCTGTTCATCTTGGCTTCTTTTAAAAACACAGCAAGCAAGGGTTACTCCAAGCGGAGTCTCCCTTTTTTCCAAAAATTGGGCCCCACACACACCCACCCCTTAAGTGGCAGCAGTTGTGCCCCAGTTGTACACTTCACAGCTAGATTTGCATCAAGCACATTCAAAAATACGCCATAATTAACCGTCCCCAGCATGACACTGGGGTAGGTAGATAAAGTCTTTGCTGACCCATGACTTGTTCATCTTGGCTTCTTTTAAAAACAATGTAAGCAAGGGTTACTCCAAGCGGAGTCTCCCTTTTTTTCCAAAAATTGTGCCCCACACACACCCACCCATTCAGTGGCAGCACTTGTGCCCTAGTTGTACACTTCACAGCTAGATTTGCATCAAGCACATTCCAAATCCACAAGCATTTACTCTCCCCAGGATGACACAGGGGTTGTAAATTCCTTCTGGATCCATGACTTGTTCATTTTGATGAACGTCAGTCTGTCCACATTGTCACTGGACAGACGCGTGCGCTTATCTGTCAGCACACACCCAGCAGCACTGAAGACACGTTCAGAGACAACGCTGGCAGCTGGACACGACAAAATCTCCAAGGCGTAAGTTGCGAGCTCTGGCCATTTTTCTAGATTTTGAAGCCCAAAAGGAGCAAGGCTCCAGTTGCACAGTCATGGCATCGATGTTCATTTGGAGATACTCCTGTATCATCCTCTCCAGCCGTTGACTATGTGTCAGACTTGTTGTCTCTGGTGGCCTTGCAAAGGAGGGTCTAAAAAAATTATGAAAAGATTCCATAAAATTGCTGTTACCAGCACCAGATACGGTCCTACTGGTACGTGTAGACTGTTGAAGATGACGAGACCGTCCCATGTTTGTCAAGTTACAACTGGGAGATTCACTCACTGCATCTGCACGGTTGTTTGGTGGAAAAGCGGATCTAAGATCGAGTAACAGCTTCTGCTGATACTCCTGCATACGTGCGTCCCTTTCTATGGCTGGAATTATGTCACAAAATTTGGACTTGTACCGGGGATCTAATAGTGTGGCAAGCCAGTAGTCATCATCACTTCTAATTTTGACAATACGAGGGTCATGTTGGAGGTAGTGCAACAAGAAGGCACTCATGTGTCTTGCGCAGCCATGCGGACCAAGTTCACGCTGTGTTTGTGGCATAGAGGTGCTAACCGTTCTTTCTTCCTCTGACATCTCCCCCCAACCTCTTTCAACTGAAATTTGACCAAGGTCTCCCTCATCTGCTGAGTCTTCCATGTCCATGGACAGTTCGTCCTCCATTTCTTCATGTCCTCCTGCACCTTCCTCAACATCTCGCCTGCTACCATGCGCCCTTGTTGATCCCTGTCCCCCATGCTCCCATGCCTGGCGCCTTGGTGATGATGAACGTCTGGACCTTGGTGATGTTGTTGTGTCTTGCGCATATGAATCCTCCTGTAGTTCATCCACTTCCTGTTGTCCCACCCCCTGACTCCGAATAGTGTTTAGCGTGTGTTCCAGCATGTAAATGACTGGAATCGTCATGCTGATAATGGCATTGTCAGCGCTAAACATATTCATCGCCATGTCGAAACTGTGCAGAAGGGTGCATAGGTCCTTGATCTGAGACCACTCCATCAGGGTGATCTGCCCCACCTCTGCATCTCGTTGGCCCAGGCTATACGTCATGACGTATTGCACCAGGGCACGGCGGTGCTGCCACAGTCGCTGTAACATGTGGAGAGTTGAATTCCAGCGTGTCGCCACATCGCTTTTCAGGCGATGAACCGGCAGGCCGAAAGACTTCTGGAGCGATGCAAGTCGCTCAGCTGCGGCGCTTGAACGGCGGAAGTGAGCAGACAGTTTTCGTGCCCTGTTCAGAAGGCCATCTAGGCCGGGATACTGTGTTAAAAATTGCTGCACGACAAGGTTCAACACGTGAGCCATACAAGGTACATGTGTCACCTTGCCCAGGCGAAGGGCCGCACCCAGGTTTGCAGCATTGTCGCACACGGCCTTACCAGGCTGCAGGTTGAGTGGAGACAACCATTTATTAAACTCGGACCGCAGAGCTGACCACAACTCCTCAGCTGTGTGACTCTTATTCCCAAGACATGTCAAGCTAAAGACCGCCTGATGCCGTTGCGCTCTGCTGCCAGCATAGTAATGAGGGGTGCGTGATTCCTTCTGCGCAGTGAGAACGCTGGTGGCCTGACCAGGCAGGCTTGGGGCGGAGGTGGAGGACCCGGATGAGGTGGAGGATGCAGAAGCAGTGGCAGAACTTGGACAGACAGAGGATTGACACACAAGTCGTGGGGACGGCAAGACTTGTGCAGCAGACCCTTCACCATCTATCACCATAGTTACCCAGTGCCCAGTCAGCGACATGTAACGTCCCTGTCCATGCTTACTGGTCCAAGTATCGGTGGTGAAATGCACCCGTTCACACACAGAGTTTCTCAAAGAAGCGGTGATGTTGTGTGCGACATGCTGGTGTAGCGCGGGCACACCTTTCTTAGAGAAGTAGTGGCGACTAGGCATCTGCTACTGGGGCACAGCGACAGACATAAGGTCTCTAAAATCCTGTGTGTCCACTAGGCGGAAAGGCAGCATTTCTGTAGCCAACAGCTTACAGAGGGATAGAGTCAACCTCTTAGCTTTGTCATGGGTCGCAGGAAATGGCCTTTTATTTGTCCACATCTGAGGGACAGAGATCTGGCTGCTGTGTGTAGACGGTCTTGAGTAGGGTGTCCCTGGAAAAATGCAGGTTTGTGAGGAAAGTGCAGGCGGAGACATGATGTTGCCTTCATCCAACGTTGGTGCTATCGATGTCTGAGACAGCTGTACACACTCACTTGTTTCCCCTTCCAAAACAACTGACGACCTACCAAGCAAACTGCCTGTTGCGGTTACAGTGGTGGAAGTTGTGGGTGGAAAAACAGGTGTGACAGCTGTCCCCACAGTCCTAGAAGATGACGAGCGCGCGGATGCACTGGAAGGGGCAGGCGGTGGATGGTTCGCTCCGCTAGGCCGCATTGCAGCACGGTGAGCTTCCCACCGGGCCATATGATATTTATTCATGTGTAGAGTTGAGCGCGGTTTGTGGTTCGTGGTTCTCCAGTTCTAGGCTCGAGTGATTTTGGGGCATGTTCTAGATCGAACTAGAACTCGAGCTTTTTGCAAAAGCTCGATAGTTCTAGAAACGTTCGAGAACGGTTCTAGCAGCAAAAAACAAGCTAAATCATAGCTTGGTTTCTGCTGTAATAGTGTAAGTCACTCTGTGAATCACACTATTATCACATTTCAGTGTATAGTGTGCGTGAACAGCGCCTTCAGATGACTGCTGTTTGTATAATGGCGATCGCCATTTTTTTTTTTTTTTTCTTGTCTTCCTTCCCTAAGCGCGCGCGTCTTGTGGGGCGGGCCAGCATGTCAGCCAATCCCAGACACACACACAGCTAAGTGGACTTTGAGCCAGAGAAGCAACGGCATGTGTGATAGGATGTCCATGTCACATGTCCCTGCATTATAAAACCGGACATTTTCTTCCAGGACGTCATTATCTGCATTCTGCGTCTTTGGTGTCAGACATCACTGTCGCAGCTCCGTCCTCCTGAGTCCTATAGCCGATACAGCTGTATGCGCTGCATACACAGCGTTAGACAGCTTAGGGAGAGCACTTTATAGCAGTCCTTTTAAGGGCTCAAACCGGCAGGGTCAGAGCCATAGGTGACAGGTCCTGCAAACAGCAACAGCGTCTGTGTAGCCAAGGTCAGGGATTTCCTCCCTGCATTTCACCATTAGGAGGGAATAGAAAGGCAGGCTTCCATTCCTCTACCCAGAGCACCACAATCCTGCCACTGTACCCTCTTGTCCTCTGCACACTCCAACTCATTATAACTAAGCCATTATACTAGCAAACACTCAGTGTACCTAGTGGCATCCTATCTGTGGCTATTGGACTTTGCTATAGTCCCACTAGTGCAAAGACATTTGCAGAGCACGTCTGCCTGCATTGCACACTCCAACTTTTTTAAACTAAGCCATTTTACTAGCAAACACTCAGTGTACCTAGTGGCATCCTAAACGTGGCTATTGGACTTTGCTATAGTCCCACTAGTGCAAAGACATTTGCAGAGCACGTCTGCCTGCATTGCACACTCCAACTTTTTTAAACTAAGCCATTTTACTAGCAAACACTCAGTGTACCTAGTGGCATCCTAAACGTGGCTATTGGACTTTGCTATAGTCCCACTAGTGCAAAGACAATTGCAGAGCACGTCTGCCTGCATTGCACACTCCAACTTTTTTAAACTAAGCCATTTGACTAGCAAACACTCAGTGTACCTAGTGGCATCCTAAACGTGGCTATTGGACTTTGCTATAGTCCCACTAGTGCAAAGACATTTGCAGAGCACGTCTGCCTGCATTGCACACTCCAACTTTTTTCAACTAAGCCATTTTACTAGCAAACACTCAGTGTACCTAGTGGCATCCTAAACGTGGCTATTGGACTTTGCTATAGTCCCACTAGTGCAAAGACATTTGCAGAGCACGTCTGCCTGCATTGCACACTCCAACTTTTTTAAACTAAGCCATTTTACTAGCAAACACTCAGTGTACCTAGTGGCATCCTAAACGTGGCTATTGGACTTTGCTATAGTCCCACTAGTGCAAAGACATTTGCAGAGCACGTCTGCCTGCATTGCACACTCCAACTTTTTTAAACTAAGCCATTTGACTAGCAAACACTCAGTGTACCTAATGGCATCCTAAACGTGGCTATTGGACTTTGCTATAGTCCCACTAGTGCAAAGACATTTGCAGAGCACGTCTGCCTGCATTGCACACTCAAACTTTTTTAAACTCGGCCATTATACTAGCAAACACTCAGTGTTCCTAGTTGTATCCTAAACGTGGCTATTGTACTTTTGTCTATTCACAGTATTGGAACGTTATTTGCAGCACGTCTGCCTGCATTGCACACTCAAACTTTTTTAAACTCAGCCATTATACTAGCAAACACTCACTGTACCTAGTTGTATCCTAAACGTGGCTATTGTACTTTTGTCTATTCACAGTATTGGAACGATATTTGCAGCACGTCTGCCTGCATTGCACACTCAAACTTTTTTAAACTCAGCCATTATACTAGCAAACACTCAGTGTACCTAGTGGCATCCTAAACGTGGCTATTGTACTTTTGTCTATTCACACTATTGTAAACATATTTGCAGCATGTCTGCCTGCATTGCACACTCAAACTTTTTTAAACTCAGCCATTATACTAGCAAACACTCACTGTACCTAGTTATATCCTAAACGTGGCTATTGTACTTTTGTCTATTCACAGTATTGGAACGATATTTGCAGCACGTCTGCCTGCATTGCACACTCAAACTTTTTTAAACTCAGCCATTATACTAGCAAACACTCAGTGTACCTAGTGGCATCCTAAACGTGGCTATTGTACTTTTGTCTATTCACACTATTGTAAACATATTTGCAGCATGTCTGCCTGCATTGCACACTCAAACTTTTTTAAACTCAGCCATTATACTAGCAAACACTCACTGTACCTAGTTGTATCCTAAACGTGGCTATTGTACTTTTGTCTATTCACACTACTGCAAATCTATGTGCAGCACCTCTGCATGACAACCTCCTGCTCTGTTTTTAATAAGCTATAATGATAGCACAAAATACTGCCATTTAGTGGCATCATAGAACTGGCTGTTGTATTCCATTAGTGCCCCACTGGTGACAAGCTATTTCTAGCACCTCTACATCACACCCTCATGCACATTTTGATACGCTAATGTTATAGCAAACTCATGGAATTCATTGCTGCATTTCATAATTCGGAGGGATAGAAAGTCAGGCTTCCTTTAGCTTTTCCTTCTGTTCATAGACAGCATCTCCAAGACAAATTTCCCCTCCACGTCTAAGTGTGGAGAGTCAGCTAGTGCGCATGCGTGTGCCGATGTACCCCAGCTGCAGCCTAATTACAGTGTTTCACCTAGTGAGTATGCTCAGCCTGACTGTGTTATTCCTGACGCTAAGTCTTCTTTTCGGGATACAGCGCATGCTCCCACACTAGGTGTGAAAAGCCTCTTTGCACAGGTGCTTGCATTCCGTGCCGGGTCTAAGTCCTGTTTTGTGCCTAGACACCATGCTAAAGCTGATAGTCTTTTTTCAGAGACTGTATTTCATGCTACTGAGCATGCTCAGGCACTTCCTGCATCAGAGACTAGGTCCGGTAATGAACTCTTTGGCCCTGGCCCTGATGTGGGGGTCCCATATAGACCACAGGGCATCAGGTGTCCTCCCAAATGGCTTGCAGAGGCCCACACCTATGACTTGTCACCGCATTATTGATGGTCAGACGATGACTGGTGAGGTGTTTGGGTCATGGCAGCCATGAGGTCATAATTGAAGTTGCGTTTCCAAATAGGACGCTAGTTATGCCACTGATGACGTGTCACTCTACTTTTGTCTCCAGGAGGTGCATTGTGGTTCACCCTGGTTTGGGGCGGACCCAGGTTATAAAAGGGGCTGGAGCCAACAAGGAGGTGCGCAGTCTTCTATTATGCTCCGAAAGAGCACACCTCCATGTGTTGAACCCATTGCGGCTTTAGGCCAGAGGTAGGCAGGGATAGGGTGGTGGATGCAGCCCACCACCACAGTTGGTAACGCAGAACGGTTAAGACCAGCTCCTGTCCTAACAGTCCTGCTTGTGCAGCCCAGTGGCATTAACAGGCCTGCTGCTGCTGATGCGCCTGCTGTCCACAGGTGTGGCCCCTACGCACACGGTCAGCGTACTCAATGGCCCCTGTGTTGTTAACAGGGAGTTCCTGGGCTGGGTGGGCATGTGGACCCTGTGACGCTAACAGGGCTCACAGTCTCCAGATCCGAATGGCGTCTAACTCGGTTCAGGCTACTATTAGTTTCATAGCCACACAGCTCTGTATCCTCCACCAAACCTTCAAGTTGCCAACCTCTCCTTTTCCAACTGGGAGCACGGTGGACACTGACTGCTAATGGGGATATATACCTTTCTCTTTCTTTTCTTATTAATTTTCGTTATATAGCGGTCACAGATTATATACCACTTTATCCAAATCTGCCAGTCCCACTGTAACAGATGTTGTTTCTTCAGCAAATGTTACAGTTGCTTAACCACCAAATCCACGGACCAAAACTTTTTTCCCCTTTCCAACACACCTGTTCCCCTTTCCAACAGCATCTGTCCTTTTTCAACTCATTTTGGGATATGACCAAAAGTGCAACTGTGCAGGGACACCGTACTCAACGCCATCTCAGCACAGCAGCCATCCCTCGGTCCCTCCCATGTGGACAAGTAAAAGACCATTTCCTCCTATCCATGACAAAGCGTTGAGATTCACTCTGTGCAGCACTGGTGTTTAGTGGAAAAGTAGATCTAAGATTGCGTACCACATTCTGCAGATACTCCTGTATACGTGCGTCTATTTCTATGGCAGGAATTAGTTCGCCAAATTTTGTCTTGTACCGGGGATCTAACAGTGTGGCAACCCAGTATTCAGGATTACTTCAAATTCATACAATCCGAGGGTTATGTAGGTAGTGCAGCAAGAAGGCGCTCATGTGTCTTGTGCATCCAGGAGGACCAAGTCCTTGGTGTGTTGGTGGCAGAGAGGTGAGAATCGTGCCTCCTTCCTCTGCCCTCTCCCCACAACCTCGCACAACCGAAATGTGAGCAAGCTCTCACTCATCTGCTGAGTCTTCCATGCCCATCGCCAGTTCGTCCTCCATTTCTTCATGGGCTCCTGCACTTTCATCAACACTTTTTGCTGATACTATGCGCCCTTGTTAATCCCTCTCCCTCACCATGACTGCCGCATAGGTGCCGCTGACCATCTGGACCTCGTAGATCTTGTTATCCCTTCCGCATATGACTCCTCCTGTACTTCCTCCCCTTCCTCTTGTCCCAACACCTGACTCCGAATAATAATTACAGTGTGCTCCATCATGTAGATGACCAGAATTGTCACGCTGAGAATGACATTGCCAGTGCTAAACATCTTCGTCGACATTTGTGAACTGTGTAGCAGGGTGCATAGGTCCTTGATCTGACACCACTCCAGCAGCGTGATCTGCACCACCTCTTGATCAAGTTATCCCAGGCTATATGTCATACCGTATTTCAGCAGGGCTCTGCGGTGCTGCCACACACGCTGCAACATGTGCAGATTCCAATTCCTGCGTGTCGGAACATCGCATTTCCGGCGTTTAACTGCCAGACCCTAAGACTTCCGGAGTGATGAAAGTTGTGGAGCTGCTGTGTGCGCACGATGGAAGTGAGCACATAGCGAGCGTGCACGCTGCACAAGGCCATGTAGGCCGTGATGGTGTTTTAAAAATTGCTGGAGAATCAGATTCAACACGTGAGCCATACAAGGCACGTGTGTCACATTGCCCTGACAATGGCCCGCAGCCAGGTTTGCATCATTGCCGCACACGGCTGTTAAGTCACCAACGGAGTCCGCTCCGGCAATTTGTACTCCAGTCGCCAGGTGACAACGTGTTCCTTTCATGCATAGTGCTGATGATGGGAGAGGAGTCGATGCCAGCGGCGCAGGTGGACGCAGGTTATGCTCACCCACTGGGCTGCATTACCTTGACAGATGCAGAATCTCTGGCTGAATGTAGCTGGCGGGTATCTCACAGATGAAATACCATCATTCAGCTACAACCAATGTGAAGACACCACACCCTTTTTTATGCCCATCCTGTCTGCAGACCACTGCCAGACATAGCTATGAACCTCTGGTTAATTTTACCCCCAGTTCAGTTTTATGATTTTTTGTGCTTGTTACCTGACTACTTTTCCTGCTTGCTGTTTATGTACCTTGTTGGCCGATCCGCATTTCACCTCTGCTTGTTTTCTGATTAAGTCATGGCCGTCCCATTCTGTTCCTGTTCCTCAATTAATGTTTTGACCCTGCCTGACTACTATTCTCTGGAATAGCGGTGTGACTCACATTTCCCATACATTTCAAAGTAAAACTTTGACCGCCTGATGGCATTGAGCTCTGCTGCCAGCATAGTAAGGAGGTGTGTGGTAGTCCTTGTGTGCAGTTGCAAGGAAGGGTGGCCTGACCACACAGGGTTTGCGCCAAGGTGGAGGACCCACACGAGGTTGAAGAGGCAGAAGCAGTGTATTAACTTCTACATACAGAACAAGGATTGAAACAACTCGTGGGGACGGTAAGACTTGTACAGCAGACCCTTCTCCATCTCTCACCATAGTTTGCCAGTGCCCAGTCAGCGACATGTAACGTCCCTATCCATGCTTACTGGTCCAAGTATCGGTGGTGAAATGCACCTGTTCACACACAGAGTTTCTCAAGGAAGCGGTGATGTTGTGTGCGACATGCTGGTGTAGCGCAGGCACACCTTTCTTAGAGAAGTAGTGGCGACTGGGCATCTGGTACTGGGGCACAGTGACAGACATAAGGTCTCTAAAATCCTGTGTGTCCACCATGCGGAAAGGCAGCATTTCGGTAGCCAACAGCTTACAGAGGGATAGAGTCAACCTCTTAGCTTTGTCATGGGTCGCAGAAAGTGGCCTTTTATTTGACCACATCTGAGGGACAGAGATCTGGCTGCTGTGTGTAGACGGTGTTGAGTAGGGTGTCCCTGGAAAAATGCAGGTTTGTGAGGAAAGTGCAGGCGGAGACATGATGTTGCCCCTTCATCCAACGTTGGTGCTATCGATGTTTGAGAGAGCTGTACACAATCACTTGTTTCCCCTTCCAAACCAACTGACGACCTACCAAGCAAACTGCCTGTTGCGGTTACAGTGGTGGAAGTTGTGGGTGGAAAAACAGGTGTGAAAGCTGTCCCCACAGTCCTAGAAGATGACGAGCGCGCGGATGCACTGGAAGGGGCAGGCGGTGGATGGTTGGCTCCGCTAGGCCGCATTGCAGCACGGTGAGCTTCCCACCAGGCCATATGATATTTATTCATGTGACGATTCATGGAAGAAGTTGTCAAACTGCTGAGGTTTTGACCTCTACTAAGATAACCATGCCAAATGTTACAGATCACATAATTAGGGCGATCTTTTTTTATGTCAAAAAAGGACCAGGCTAGGCAAGGCTTAGAGGCCATGCGACCTGTTGATCCACCCCGAATAATGCTCAGAGGCAGAGTGTTGGCTGAGGATGCAGTTGTAGACGTGCTACCAGTGCTCCGACTGTGTCCAGGAAGGCGCAAGGTTACTTCGACGTCGGTTGCATCCTCCTCCACCGCCTCTGTTGACCTCCTCGAGTGTATGACTGTGGGTTGACAGTAGGTGGGATCTAGGACTTCATCATCAATTGTTGTGTTTGCACTCCCCTCCCCCTCAGACAGAGCCTCTTCTTGCCCTGACCGAATATTTAAGTTGTCATCCCAATCGGGTATCTGCGTCTCATCTTCATCAGTATGTTCCTCATTGTCTATAACCACATTTGTTGGAAAGGCAGCATTTTGGTAGCCAACAGTTTGCAGATGATGAAAGTCAACCTCCAAGCCATGTCATGCCCTTCTAAAAGCATGTAAAACACAGCGAGGGGACTCCAACCACAGTCTCCCTCGTTTCCACTAACTGGGCCACACACACCCCACTTGACTGGCATCGGTTGAGCCCCCTTTTGAAAAAGAAAAAGATGCTTTGCATGAAGCACTCTCAAAAATACGCGTGCCTTTCCCGTCCCCTGGCTGACCCAGGGGAAGAAAAGTCCTCTGAGAGCCATGATTTGTTCATTTTGGGTCTTTTAGAAACACAGCGATGGGACTCCAACCACAGTCTCCCTCGTTTCCACTAACTGGGCCACACACACCCCACTTGACTGGCATCGGTTGAGCCCCCTTTTGAAAAAGAAAAAGATGCTTTGCATGAAGCACTCTCAAAAATACGCGTGCCTTTCCCGTCCCCTGGCTGACCCAGGGGAAGAAAAGTCCTCTGAGAGCCATGACTTGTTCATCTTGGTTCTTTTAGAGACACAGCGAGGGGACTCCAACCACAGTCTCCCTCGTTTCCACTAACTGGGCCACACACACCCCACTTGACTGGCATCGGTTGAGCCCCCTTTTGAAAAAGAAAAAGATGCTTTGCATGAAGCACTCTCAAAAATACGCGTGCCTTTCCCATCCCCTGGCTGACCCAGGGGAAGAAAAGTCCTCTGAGAGCCATTATTTGTTCATTTTGGGTCTTTTAGAAACACAGCGAGGGGACTCCAACCACAGTCTCCCTCGTTTTCACTAACTGGGCCACACACACCCCACTTGACTGGCATCGGTTGAGCCCCCTTTTGAAAAAGAAAAAGATGCTTTGCATGAAGCACTCTCAAAAATACGCGTGCCTTTCCCGTCCCCTGGCTGACCCAGGGGAAGAAAAGTCTTCTGAGAGCCATGATTTGTTCATTTTGGGTCTTTTAGAGACACAGCGAGGGGACTCCAACCACAGTCTCCCTCGTTTCCACTAACTGGGCCACACACACCCCACTTGACTGGCATCGGTTGAGCCCCCTTTTGAAAAAGAAAAAGATGCTTTGCATGAAGCACTCTCAAAAATACGCGTGCCTTTCCCGTCCCCTGGCTGACCCAGGGGAAGAAAAGTCCTCTGAGAGCCATGACTTGTTCATCTTGGTTCTTTTAGAGACACAGCGAGGGGACTCCAACCACAGTCTCCCTCGTTTCCACTAACTGGGCCACACACACCCCACTTGACTGGCATCGGTTGAGCCCCCTTTTGAAAAAGAAAAAGATGCTTTGCATGAAGCACTCTCAAAAATACGTGTGCCTTTCCCGTCCCCTGGCTGACCCAGGGGAAGAAAAGTCCTCTGAGAGCCATGACTTGTTCATCTTGGTTCTTTTAGAGACACAGCGAGGGGACTCCAACCACAGTCTCCCTCGTTTCCACTAACTGGGCCACACACACCCCACTTGACTGGCATCGGTTGAGCCCCCTTTTGAAAAAGAAAAAGATGCTTTGCATGAAGCACTCTCAAAAATACGCGTGCCTTTCCCGTCCCCTGGCTGACCCAGGGGAAGAAAAGTCCTCTGAGAGCCATGACTTGTTCATCTTGGTTCTTTTTGAGACACAGCGAGGGGACTCCAACCACAGTCTCCTTCGTTGCCACTAACTGGGCCACACACACCCCACTTGACTGGCATCGGTTGAGCCCCCTTTTGAAAAAGAAAAAGATGCTTTGCATGAAGCACTCTCAAAGATACGCGTGCCTTTCCCGTCCCCTGGCTGACCCAGGGGAAGAAAAGTCCTCTGAGAGCCATGTCCACATTGTCAGTGGACAGACGCGTGTGCTTATCTGCCAGCAGACCACCAGCAGCACTGAAGACAGGTTCCGAGAGAACGCTGGCTGCAGGACATGACAAGATCCCCAAGGCGTACGTGGCGAGCTCAGGCAATTTATCCAGATTGGAAGCCTAAAATGAGCAGGGCTCAAGTTGCACAATAATGGAATCGATGTTTCCTTGCATATACTCATATATCTGTGTGTCCTCCTCTTTTTCCTTGTCCAGCTCTTTTGTTTTCACATGAGTATATGTCCTTGTCACTTTCCCATGTGTTGTGAGTTGTTTGTCACCTTTTGGACACCTTTGAGGGTGTTTTCTAGGTGTTTTTCTGTGTTTGTGATTGCCTGCCATTGTTTCCTATGCAGTTCGAGTTCGGTTCGTCGAACGTTCGACGAGCCGAACTCGAACGGGAGCTCCGTTCGGCGAACCGACCTCGAGCCGAACCGGGACCGGTTCGCTCATCTCTATTCATGTGACGATTCATGGAAGAAGTTGTCAAACTGCTGAGGTTTTGACCTCTACTAAGAGAACCATGACAAATTTTACAGATCACATAATTTGGGCGATCTTTTTCTATGTCAAAAAAGGACCAGGCTAGGCAAGGCTTAGAGGCCATGCGACCTGATGATCCACCCCGAATAATGCTCAGAGGCAGAGTGGTGGCTGAGGATGCAGTTCTAGACGTGCTACCAGTACTCCGACTCTGTCCAGGAAGGCGCAAGGTAACTTCGTCATCAGTTGCATCCTCCTCCACCACCTCTGTTGACCTCCTCGAGTGCCTGACTGTGTGTTGACAGTAGGTGGGATCTAGAACTTCATCATCAATTGTTGTGTTTGCACTCCCCTCCCCCTCTGACCGAGCCTCTTCTTGCCCTGACCGAATATTTAAGTTGTCATCCCAATCGGGTATCTGAGTCTCATCTTCATCAGTATGTTCCTCATTGTCTATAACCACAGGTGTTACAGTTTGTGACAAAGGGTCAACATTATGCTCCGAAACTTGGTCCTCACGGCCTGAATCAGAGTCACAAAGGTTCTGGGCATCACTGCAGACCATTTCCTGTTCTGTACTCACTGTAGCTTGGGAGCAGACCTCTGATTCCCAGGCTATAGTGTGACTGAACAGCTCTGCAGACTCAGCCATCTCAGTTCCACCATACTGTGCAGGGCTGATGGAGACTTCAGAGCTGGGAGAAATCAAGTTTGATTGGCATGACAACTCAGAGGACTGGTGTTTTTTGGATGCGGTACTTGAATTGGCTGAGAGGGCACTTGTTGGACCACTTGAGATCCATTCAAGCATTTTCCTTTTTTGGCCATCATCTACCTTTGTTCCTGTTGTTCGTGTCCGTAAAAAAGGGAGCACATCGGATTGTCCACGGTAAGTAGTAGACATCTTACTTTTGCTGGTAGATGGTCTATCTTCAGCAGATGATAATGGAGCTTTGCCACCTTCCCCACGGAAAAAACCTTTTTTG
This sequence comes from Anomaloglossus baeobatrachus, assembly GCF_048569485.1. Classification (NCBI taxonomy): domain Eukaryota; kingdom Metazoa; phylum Chordata; class Amphibia; order Anura; family Aromobatidae; genus Anomaloglossus; species Anomaloglossus baeobatrachus. Next base: position 587,082,026 of record NC_134355.1, read on the forward strand.
CCTTTTCCACCACGCCTCTTCCCCTTTCCACCAGCATCTGTCATTTTGCCACTCATGTTGATTGCGACAAGATTGTGGACTGAAAATGTGGTAGTAAAAATTGAGAGGTGGTGTAGATTGCAGTGGTGATCTAGCTTTATTAACAGCAGAATAATAAAGAATAAATATCCCTGACAATGCAACTACGGCCCTTAAACTGGCAGCAAAAATTGCTAGTATAATGGCTTAGTTATAATGAGCTGGAGTGTGCAATGCAGGCAGACGCGCTCTGCAAATGTCTTTGCACTAGTGGGACTATAGCAAAGTCCAATAGCCACGTATAGGATGCCACTAGGTACACTGAGTGTTTGCTAGTATAATGGCTTAGTTATAATGAGTTGGCGTGTGCAATGCAGGCAGACGCGCTCTGCAAATGTCTTTGCACTAGTGTGACTATAGCAAAGTCCAATAGCCACGTATAGGATGCCACTAGGTACACTGAGTGTTTGCTAGTATAATGGCTTAGTTATAATGAGTTGGAGTGTGCAATGCAGGCAGACGCGCTCTGCAAATGTCTTTGCACTAGTGGGACTATAGCAAAGTCCAATAGCCACGTATAGGATGCCACTAGGTACACTGAGTGTTTGCTAGTATAATGGCTTAGTTATAATGAGTTGGCGTGTGCAATGCAGGCAGACGCGCTCTGCAAATGTCTTTGCACTAGTGGGACTATAGCAAAGTCCAATAGCCACGTATAGGATGCCACTAGGTACACTGAGTGTTTGCTAGTATAATGGCTTAGTTATAATGAGTTGGAGTGTGCAATGCAGGCAGACGCGCTCTGCAAATGTCTTTGCACTAGTGGGACTATAGCAAAGTCCAATAGCCACGTATAGGATGCCACTAGGTACACTGAGTGTTTGCTAGTATAATGGCTTAGTTATAATGAGTTGGAATGTGCAATGCAGGCAGACGCGCTCTGCAAATGTCTTTGCACTAGTGGGACTATAGCAAAGTCCAATAGCCACGTATAGGATGCCACTAGGTACACTGAGTGTTTGCTAGTATAATGGCTTAGTTATAATGAGTTGGCGTGTGCAATGCAGGTGTTACGGGGGGCTTTCTGATAATAACCGAAAGGAGTATCAGACAGTCAGGGTCCACCGTGCAAAGACTTTGCTGCAGACTATGGCAGAGTGCAATACCTCTGTTAACTCACAGAAGGATATAATAAGTAAGTAAAGCAATTCCTCCCTTACTTGGAGGGTGTGTGGAATGATCTCTGTTAATAATCACAGAGACAAAGGCAATGTGTGGGAAATGGCACCTACCTAGGTCCGCTCTTCTAGTGGTGCAAAAGAGACGAACAGCAGCGTAAGCCGCACAAAGCTCCTACCTGCGTTCGCTCCACTAGTGTGCGAGGACACGAACCACTAGATATGGCACCTGCCTAGGTCCGCTCTTCTAGTGGTGCAAAAGAGACGAACAGCAGCGTAAGCCGCACAAAGCTCCTACCTCTGTTCGCTCCCCTAGTGTGCGAGGATACGAACAACTGCCAGACGCAGTATAAGGAACGTTACCCTAGCGGCAACGTCCACCTACGAGTAGAATCACAAGGCCCAGCCAGACCATGTGCCTCAGGCACCTGCCTATGTCCGCTCCCCTAAGAGGTAAGGATACGGACAGCAGCCGAAGCTGTAAGGTATAAGAACGCTACCCTGCCGGTAGCGCTCACCTAGCATAGACAGAGGAATGCCTAGAGGAACGCGCACAGAGCGTCTACTCATATGCATGAACCAAGAGGACTGAGCACCATGCGGCGTGTGTCAGGGTCTTATATAGACTCTGTGCCTCATCCAAGATGGAGGACACCAGAGCCAATCCGCTGCCAGAACGACAGGAGTGACGGCATGCTGGCCTATCACCAAGCAAGACGTCACAAGCACATGACCAGCGACCAATCGGCATAGAAGGTGTCAGAGACATGTGACCTCGTGTCAGCGATGATGTCACCCGCACATGTGCAATGGCTCCAAGATTGGACTTAGTCTCCGGCGCTCGCACATGTGCAGTAGCAAGAATTCTGGACTTAGTCTCCAGCGCTCGCACATGTGCAGTAGCAAGAAATCTGGACATAGTCTCCAGTGCTCGCAGCAACCATAACAGTACCTCCCCCTCAAGGGCCCCCCTCCCGGCGACGCAGGTAATCGGCAACTAAGTCGGGAGCATGGACAGCCTCCTCAGGCTCCCAAGAGCGATGTTCCGGGCCATAGCCCTCCCAATCTATCAAGAAGAACCTGCGCCCTCTAACCATCTTAGAACCAACTATGGCTCGTACCTCATAGCTAGAGCGAGAGGAATCAGAGGCAGGAGAGTGCACTTCACGAGCGTGAGGTAAAATAGCCGGCTTTAGCAGTGAGACATGGAATTTGTCATGAATCCTAAGATGGACAGGTAACTTCAATTGATAGACTACAGGATTTACCTGTCGAAGAACCTCATAAGGACCCAGGAAGCGAGGAGCAAATTTGACAGAGCTCACTCTAAGTCTCACGTGTTTTGCAGAGAGCCACACAAAATCCCCTGGAGAAAAGACAGGAGCCGGGCGACGAAACCGATCGGACACCGTCTTCATACGGTCCTTAGCTGCTTGGATCGACTCTTGAGTCCGATCCCAAACCTCTCTGGCATTAGTTGCCCAGTCGGCCACAAGAGGAGGAGGTGCAGCAGCGGGAAACGGTACCGGTACCCTAGGGTGTTGCCCATTATTGAGTACGAACGGTGTCTGCCCAGTGGCCTCAGCCAGCGAATTGTTAAGGGCAAATTCTGCCCAGGGTAGGAGGGAGGACCAGTTATCGTGGTTCTCAGCAACAAAGTGTCGAATGTATATAATCATAGATTGATTGGTACGTTCAACCAAACCATTAGTCTCCGGATGGTATGCCGAAGAGAGATTCAACTCAATTTGCAGAAGGCTACAAAGATCTCGCCAGAAACGGGAAGTAAATTGCGGGCCTCTATCACAAATGATACGATCTGGCATCCCGTGAAGCCTAAAGACATGCTTGAGGAATAGTTTGGCTAGTACCCTGGAAGATGGGATTCTCGATAACGGTACGAGATGAACCATCCGGGAGAAATGGTCCGTAATGACCCACACAAATCTATGTCCCTGTGAACATGGAAGATCACCCACAAAGTCCATGCCTACCACCTCCCATGGTCTATCTGGCACTGGTAAAGGATGCAAGAGCCCAGCCGGTCTCTGCCGTAATGGACGGTTGTGAGCACACGAGTAGCAGTAACCGACATATCTCTTGACGTGGCTGGCTAAGTGTGGCCACCAATACCACCTCTCCAGTAACTCTCGTGTCCGTCTAATACCAAAATGCCCACCCACCTTTGAGGTGTGGGCCCATGACAGTATATCATTCTGTCGATCAGGCGGAACAAAGGTCTTGCCCGGTGGGATTTGGTCTAACGTCACAGGGGAGAGCGTATGAAAAACCCTGGAGGGAAGGATAAGACGAGGTTCGTCAATCTCTTCCTGGGTAGAAAGCATAGAGCGAGACAGGGCGTCTGCCTTGTTATTCTTACTCCCAGACAGATAGTTGATGGAGAAGTGAAAGCGGGAGAAAAACAAGGACCAGCGGGCTTGGCGAGGATTCAGACGCTGAGCGGTTTGTAAGTACGTCAGATTCTTATGGTCTGTATAGACCTGGAAAGGATGTTTCGCTCCTTCCAGCAAGTGACGCCACTCCTCCAAGGTTAATCTCAAGGCGAGCAGTTCCCTATCCCCAATGGTATAGTTTCTCTCTGCCGGTGAAAAGGTTTTAGCAAAGAAGAAACACGGCCTTTTTCTACCTGCACCATTCTTTTGATACAAGACCGCACCAGCACCCACTGAAGAGGCATCAACCTCTAAGAGGAAGGGCTTATTCTCATCGGGTCTTTGAAGAACGGGAGCAGTTGAAAAGTGTCTTTTTACTGCCTCAAAAGCCTGAGATGTCTCAGTAGACCAGGCTTTGGGATTAGCACCTTTCTTGGTCAAGGCCACCAAAGGGGCCACCAAAGTAGAAAAATGGGGTATGAACTGCCTGTAATAATTTATGAATCCTAAGAAGCGTTGCACCGCCTTCAAGGAATGAGGTTCGGACCATTGCAGGACAGCAGAGAGCTTCGCAGGATCCATAGCCAGACCCTCTTGTGAGATAATGTAACCCAAAAAAGGCAATGAGGACTGCTCGAATACACATTTCTCGAGTTTAGCAAACAATGAGTGCTCCCTTAAACGGGAAAGGACACGAACGACATCCTGACGATGAGTCTCCAGATCAGGAGAAAAAATCAGGATGTCGTCCAGATACACCACTACTGAGGATAACAGTAAATCCCTGAACACATCGTTTACGAAGTCCTGAAATACTGCGGGTGCATTACATAACCCAAAAGGCATGACGAGGTATTCATAGTGACCGTCTCGGGTGTTAAATGCGGTCTTCCATTCGTCACCCTTTCGAATTCGTACCAAGTTATACGCACCCCGCAGATCCAACTTCGTAAAAACTTGAGCTCCTCTCAGTCTGTCAAAGAGCTCCGAAATTAAAGGTAATGGGTATTTGTTCTTTATTGTGATTGCGTTGAGACCCCTGTAATCTATGCAGGGACGCAAATCACCCTCTTTCTTCCGAACAGAGAAAAACCCAGCTCCCGCGGGAGAGACAGACTTACGAATGAACCCCTTCTCTAAACTCTCTCTTATATAGGTCGACATGGCCTCCGACTCAGGTATCGACAGGGGGTAAACCCTGCCTTTAGGTGGAACCGAACCTGGGATAAGGTCTATGGCACAGTCATACGGCCTATGGGGTGGAAGAACCTCAGTACCCTGTTTGGAGAACACGTCAGCGAAATCCAAATAGGGTGTAGGTATGGGAGAGAGATCAGTTGATGCAACCGCAACGACCTTAGGTGGTAAGGGAAGACATCGGGACTGACATTTCGAACCCCAACTAATAATGCTGTCAGACTCCCAGTCAATGTGCGGAGCATGAGTCCGAAGCCATGGAAGACCCAGAAGGACGTCGTCCATACCCTCAGGCAAAACAAGAAAAGAAATCTCCTCTATGTGACCCTGAGACAGGGAAAGGCGCAAGGGAACTGTCCTCAATGTAATGGAGTCAGACAACATAGTTCCATTAACAACACGGACAGGAATAGGCGCCTCTAACATGATAGAGGGAATATTGTGTCCCTTAACTAGAGTTGAGCGCGGTTCGTGGTTCGTGGTTCTCCAGTTCGCGGCTCGATTGATTTTGGGGCATGTTCTAGATCGAACTAGAACTCGAGCTTTTTGCAAAAGCTCGGTAGTTCTAGAAACGTTCGAGAACGGTTCTAGCAGCCAAAAAACAGCTAAATCATAGCTTGGTTTCTGCTGTAATAGTGTAAGTCACTCTGTGAATCAAACTATTATCACATTTCAGTGTATAGTGTGCGTGAACAGCGCCTTCAGATCACTGCTGTTTCTATAATGGCGATCGCCATTTTTTTTTTTTTTTTTTCTTGTCTTCCTTCCCTAAGTGCGCGCGTCTTGTGGGGCGGGCCAGCATGTCAGCCAATCCCAGACACACACACAGCTAAGTGGACTTTGAGCCAGAGAAGCAACGGCATGTGTGATAGGATCTGCATGTCACATGTCCCTGCATTATAAAACCGGACATTTTCTTCACGGACGCCATTATCTGCCTTCTGCGTCTTTGGTGTCAGACATCACTGTCGCAGCTCCGTCTTCCTGAGTCCTATAGCCGATACAGCTGTATGCGCTGCATACACAGCGTTAGACAGCTTAGGGAGAGCACTTTATAGCAGTCCTTTTAAGGGCTCCAACCGGCAGGGTCAGAGAGCCATAGGTGACAGGTCCTGCAAACAGCAACAGCGTCTGTGTAGCCCAGGTCAGGGATTTCCTACCTGCATTTCACCATTAGGAGGGAATAGAAAGGCAGGCTTCCATTCCTCTACCCAGAGCACCACAATCCTGCCACTGTACCCTCTTGTCCTCTGCACACTCCAACTGATAACTAAGCCATTATACTAGCAAACACTCAGTGTACCTAGTGGCATCCTATACGTGGCTATTGGACTTTGCTATAGTCCCACTAGTGCAAAGACATTTGCAGAGCGCGTCTGCCTGCATTGCACACTACAACTCATTCTAACCAAGCCATTATACTAGCAAACACTCAGTGTACCTAGTGGCATCCTATACGTGGCTATTGGACTTTGCTATAGTCCCACTAGTGCAAAGACATTTGCAGAGCGCGTCTGCCTGCATTGCACACTACAACTCATTCTAACCAAGCCATTATACTAGCAAACACTCAGTGTACCTAGTGGCATCCTATACGTGGCTATTGGACTTTGCTATAGTCCCACTAGTGCAAAGACATTTGCAGAGCGCGTCTGCCTGCATTGCACACTCCAACTCATTAAAACCAAGCCATTATACTAGCAAACACTCAGTGTACCTAGTGGCATCCTATACGTGGCTATTGGACTTTGCTATAGTCCCACTAGTGCAAAGACATTTGCATAGCGCGTCTGCCGGCATTGCACACTCAAACTCATTTTAACTAAGCCATTATACTAGCAAACACTCAGTGTACCTAGTGGCATCCTATACGTGGCTATTGGACTTTGCTATAGTCCCACTAGTGCAAAGACATTAGCAGAGCACATCTGCCTGCATTGCACACTCCAACTCATTCTAACCAAGCCATTATACTAGCAAACACTCAGTGTACCTAGTGGCATCCTATACGTGGCTATTGGACTTTGCTATAGTCCCACTAGTGCAAAGACATTTGCATAGCGCGTCTGCCTGCATTGCACACTCAAACTCATTTTAACTAAGCCATTATACTAGCAAACACTCAGTGTACCTAGTGGCATCCTATACGTGGCTATTGGACTTTGCTATAGTCCCACTAGTGCAAAGACATTAGCAGAGCACATCTGCCTGCATTGCACACTACAACTCATTCTAACCAAGCCATTATACTAGCAAACACTCAGTGTACCTAGTGGCATCCTATACGTGGCTATTGGACTTTGCTATAGTCCCACTAGTGCAAAGACATTTGCAGAGCGCGTCTGCCTGCATTGCACACTCCAACTCATTAAAACCAAGCCATTATACTAGCAAACACTCAGTGTACCTAGTGGCATCCTATACGTGGCTATTGGACTTTGCTATAGTCCCACTAGTGCAAAGACATTTGCATAGCGCGTCTGCCTGCATTGCACACTCAAACTCATTTTAACTAAGCCATTATACTAGCAAACACTCAGTGTACCTAGTGGCATCCTATACGTGGCTATTGGACTTTGCTATAGTCCCACTAGTGCAAAGATATTAGCAGAGCACATCTGCCTGCATTGCACACTCCAACTTTTTTAAACTAAGCAATTTTACTAGCAAACACTCAGTGTACCTAGTGGCATCCTAAACGTGGCTATTGGACTTTGCTATAGTCCCACTAGTGCAAAGACATTTGCAGAGCACGTCTGCCTGCATTGCACACTACAACTCATTGTTACTAAGCCATTATACTAGCAAACACTCAGTGTACCTAGTTGTATCCTAAACGTGGCTATTGTACTTTTGTCTATTCACAGTATTGGAACGATATTTGCAGCACGTCTGCCTGCATTGCACACTCTAACTTTTTTAAACTCAGCCATTTATAGTAGCAAACACTCAGTGTACCTAGTTGTATCCTAAACGTGGCTATTGTACTTTTGTCAATTCACAGTATTGGAACGTTATTTGCAGCACGTCTGCCTGCATTGCACACTCAAACTTTTTTAAACTCAGCCATTTATAGTAGCAAACACTCAGTGTACCTAGTTGTATCCTAAACGTGGCTATTGTACTTTTGTCTATTCACAGTATTGGAACGATATTTGCAGCACGTCTGCCTGCATTGCACACTCTAACTTTTTTAAACTCAGCCATTATACTAGCAAACACTCAGTGTACCTAGTTGTATCCTAAACGTGGCTATTGTACTTTTGTCAATTCACAGTATTGGAACGTTATTTGCAGCACGTCTGCCTGCATTGCACACTCAAACTTTTTTAAACTCAGCCATTTATAGTAGCAAACACTCAGTGTACCTAGTTGTATCCTAAACGTGGCTATTGTACTTTTGTCAATTCACAGTATTGGAACGTTATTTGCAGCACGTCTGCCTGCATTGCACACTCAAACTTTTTTAAACTCAGCCATTTATAGTAGCAAACACTCAGTGTACCTAGTTGTATCCTAAACGTGGCTATTGTACTTTTGTCTATTCACAGTATTGGAACGTTATTTGCAGCACGTCTGCCTGCATTGCACACTCTAACTTTTTTAAACTCAGCCATTATACTAGCAAACACTCAGTGTACCTAGTTGTATCCTAAACGTGGCTATTTTACTTTTGTCTATTCACAGTATTGGAACGATATTTGCAGCACGTCTGCCTGCATTGCACACTCTAACTTTTTTAAACTCAGCCATTATACTAGCAAACACTCACTGTACCTAGTTGTATCCTAAACGTGGCTATTGTACTTTTGTCAATTCACAGTATTGGAACGTTATTTGCAGCACGTCTGCCTGCATTGCACACTCAAACTTTTTTAAACTCAGCCATTATACTAGCAAACACTCACTGTACCTAGTTGTATCCTAAACGTGGCTATTGTACTTTTGTCAATTCACAGTATTGGAACGTTATTTGCAGCACGTCTGCCTGCATTGCACACTCAAACTTTTTTAAACTCAGCCATTATACTAGCAAACACTCACTGTACCTAGTTGTATCCTAAACGTGGCTATTGTACTTTTGTCAATTCACAGTATTGGAACGTTATTTGCAGCACGTCTGCCTGCATTGCACACTCAAACTTTTTTAAACTCAGCCATTATACTAGCAAACACTCACTGTACCTAGTTGTATCCTAAACGTGGCTATTGTACTTTTGTCAATTCACAGTATTGGAACGTTATTTGCAGCACGTCTGCCTGCATTGCACACTCAAACTTTTTTAAACTCAGCCATTATACTAGCAAACACTCACTGTACCTAGTTGTATCCTAAACGTGGCTATTGTACTTTTGTCAATTCACAGTATTGGAACGTTATTTGCAGGACGTCTGCCTGCATTGCACACTCAAACTTTTTTAAACTCAGCCATTTATAGTAGCAAACACTCAGTGTACCTAGTTGTATCCTAAACGTGGCTATTGTACTTTTGTCAATTCACAGTATTGGAACGTTATTTGCAGCACGTCTGCCTGCATTGCACACTCAAACTTTTTTAAACTCAGCCATTTATAGTAGCAAACACTCAGTGTACCTAGTTGTATCCTAAACGTGGCTATTGTACTTTTGTCTATTCACACTACTGCAAATCTATGTGCAGCACCTCTGCATGACAACCTCGTGCTCTGTTTTTAATAAGCTATAATGATAGCACAAAATACTGCCATTTTGTGGCATCATAGAACTGGCTGTTGTATTCCATTAGTGCCCCACTGGTGACAAGCTATTTCTAGCACCTCTACATCACACCCTCATGCACATTTAGCTACGCTAATGTTATAGCAAACTCATGGAATTCATTGCTGCATTTCATAATTCGGAGGGATAGAAAGTCAGGCTTCCTTTAGCTTTTCCTTCTGTTCATAGACAGCATCTCCAAGACAAATTTCCCCTCCACGTCTAAGTGTGGAGAGGCAGCTAGTGCGCATGCGTGTGCCGATGTACCCCAGCTGCAGCATAATTACAGTGTTTCGCCTAGTGAGTATGCTCAGCCTGACTGTGCCATTCCTGACGCTAAGTCTTCATTTCGGGATACAGCGCATGCTCCCACACTAAGTGTGAAAAGCCTCTTTGCACAGGTGCTTGCATTCTGTGCCGGGTCTAAGTCCTGTTTTGTGCCTAGACACCATGCTAAAGCTGATAGTCTTTTTTCAGAGACTGTATTTCATGCTACTGAGCATGCTCAGGCACTTCCTGCATCAGAGACTAGGTCCGGTAATGAACTCTTTGGCCCTGGCCCTGATGTGGGGGTCCCATATAGACCACAGGGCATCAGGTGTCCTCCCAAATGGCTTGCAGAGGCCCACACCTATGACTTGTCACCGCATTATTGATGGTCAGACGATGACTGGTGAGGTGTTTGGGTCATGGCAGCCATGAGGTCATCATTGAAGTTGCGTTTCCAAATAGGACGCTAGTTATGCCACTCATGACGTGTCACTCTGCTTTTGTCTCCAGGAGGTGCATTGTGGTTCACCCTGGTTTGGGGCGGACCCAGGTTATAAAAGGGGCTGGAGCCAACAAGGAGGTGCGCAGTCTTCTATTATGCTCCGAAAGAGCACACCTCCATGTGTTGAACCCATTGCGGCTTTAGGCCAGAGGTAGGCAGGGATAGGGTGGTGGATGCAGGCCACCACCACAGTTGGTAACGCAGAACGGTTAAGACCAGCTCCTGTCCTAACAGTCCTGCTTGTGCAGCCCAGTGGCATTAACAGGCCTGCTGCTGCTGATGCGCCTGCTGTCCACAGGTGTGGCCCCTACGCACACGGTCAGCGTACTCAATGGCCCCTGTGTTGTTAACAGGGAGTTCCTGGGCTGGGTGGGCATGTGGACCCTGTGACGCTAACAGGGCTCACTGTCTCCAGATCCGAATGGCGTCTAACTCGGTTCAGGCTACTATTAGTTTCATAGCCACACAGCTCTGTATCCTCCACCAAACCTTCAAGTTGCCAACCTCTCCTTTTCCAACTGGGAGCACGGTGGACACTGACTGCTGAAGGTGATATATACCTTTCTCTTTCTTTTCTTATTAATTTTTGTTATATAGCGGTCACAGATTATATACCACTTTATCCAAATCTGCCAGTCCCACTGTAACAGATGTTGTTTCTTCAGCAAATGTTACAGTTGTTTAACCACCAAATCCACGGACCAAAATTTTTTTCCCCTTTCCAACACACCTGTTCCCCTTTCCAACAGCATCTGTCCTTTTTCAACTCATTTTGGGATATGACCAAAAGTGCAACTGTGCAGGGACACCGTACTCAACGCCATCTCAGCACAGCAGCCATCCCTCGGTCCCTCCGATGTGGACAAGTAAAAGACCATTTCCTCCTATCCATGACAAAGTGTTGAGATTCACTCTGTGCAGCACTGGTGTTTAGTGGAAAAGTAGATCTAAGATTGCGTACCACATTCTGCAGATACTCCTGTATACGTGCGTCTATTTCTATGGCAGGAATTAGTTCGCCAAATTTTGTCTTGTACCGGGGATCTAACAGTGTGGCAACCCAGTATTCAGGATTACTTCAAATTCATACAATCCGAGGGTCATGTAGGTAGTGCAGCAAGAAGGCGCTCATGTGTCTTGTGCATCCAGGAGGACCAAGTCCTTGGTGTGTTGGTGGCAGAGAGGTGAGAATCGTGCATCCTTCCTCTGCCCTCTACCCACAACCTCGCACAACCGAAATGTGAGCAAGCTCTCACTCATCTGCTGAGTCTTCCATGCCCATCGCCAGTTCGTCCTCCATTTCTTCATGGGCTCCTGCACTTTCATCAACACTTTTTGCTGATACTATGCGCCCTTGTTAATCCCTCTCCCTCACCATGACTGCCGCATAGGTGCCGCTGACCATCTGGACCTCGTAGATCTTGTTATCCCTTCCGCATATGACTCCTCCTGTACTTCCTCCCCTTCCTCTTGTCCCAACACCTGACTCCGAATAATAATTACAGTGTGCTCCATCATGTAGATGACCAGAATTGTCACGCTGAGAATGACATTGCCAGTGCTAAACATCTTCGTCGACATTTCAAAACTGTGTAGCAGGGTGCATAGGTCCTTGATCTGACACCACTCCAGCAGCGTGATCTGCACCACCTCTGGATCAACTTATCCCAGGCTATATGTCTTACCGTATTTCAGCAGGGCTCTGCGGTGCTGCCACACACGCTGCAACATGTGCAGATTCCAATTCCTGCGTGTCGGAACATCGCATTTCCGGCGTTTAACTGCCAGACCCTAAGACTTCCGGAGTGATGAAAGTTGTTGAGCTGCTGTGTGCGCACGATGGAAGTGAGCACATAGCGAGCGTGCCCGCTGCACAAGGCCATGTAGGCCGTGATGGTGTTTTAAAAATTGCTGGAGAATTCGGATCAACACGTGAGCCATAAAAGGCACGTGTGTCACATTGCCCTGAGGATGGCCCGCAGCCAGGTTTGCATCATTGCCGCACACGGCTGTTAAGTCACCAACGGAGTCCGCTCCGTCAATTTGTACTCCGGTCGCCAGGTGACAACGTGTTCCTTTCATGAATAGTGCTGATGATGGGAGAGTAGTCGATGCCAGCGGCGCAGGTGGACGCAGGTTATGCTCACCCACTGGGCTGCATTACCTTGACAGATGCAGAATCTCTGGCTGAATGTAGCTGGTGGGTATCTCACAGATGAAATACCATCATTCAGCTACAACCAATGGGAAGACACCACACCCTTTTTTATGCCCATCCTGTCTGCAGACCACTGCCAGACATAGCTATGAACCTCTGGTTAATTTTACCCCCAGTTCAGTTTTATGATTTTGTGTGCTTGTTACCTGACTACTTTTCCTGCTTGCTGTTTATGTACCTTGTTGGCCGATACGCATTTCACCTCTGCTTGTTTTCTGATTAAGTCCTGGCCGTCCCATTCTGTTCCTGTTCCTCAATTAATGTTTTGACCCTGCCTGACTACTATTCTCTGTAATAGCGGTGTGACTCACATTTCCCATACATTTCAAAGTAAAACTTTGACCGCCTGATGGCATTGAGCTCTGCTGCCAGCATAGTAAGGAGGTGTGTGGTAGTCCTTGTGCGCAGTTGCAAGGAAGGGTGGCCTGACCACACAGGGTTTGCGCAAAGGTAGAGGACCCACACGAGGTTGAAGAGGCAGAAGCAGTGTATTAACTTCTACATACAGAACAAGGATTGAAACAACTCGTGGGGACGGCAAGACTTGTACAGCAGACCCTTCTCCATCTCTCACCATAGTTTGCCAGTGCCCAGTCAGTGACATGTAATGACCCTGTCTATGCTTACTGGTCCAAGTATCTGTGTTGAAATGCACCCTGTCGCACACAGATTTTCTCAAGGAAGTGGTGATGTTGTGTGCGACATGCCGGTGTAGCGCGGGCATGCTTTTCTTGGAGAAGCAGTGGTGATTGGGCATCTGGTACTGGGGCACAGCGACAGACATAAGGTCTGTAAAATCCTGTGTGTCCACTACGCGTAAAGGCAGCATTTCGGTAGCCAACAGCTTACAGAGGGATAGAGTCAACCACTTAGCTTTGTCATGGGTCGCAGTAAGTGGCCTTTTATTTGACCACATCTGAGGGACAGAGATCTGGCTGCTGTCTGTAGACGGTGTTGAGTAGGGTGTCCCTGGAAAAATGCAGGTTTGTGAGAAAAGTGCAGGCGGAGACATGATGTTGGCTTCATCTTGCCTTCAGATCTGTTCATCTTGTATCATTTTTAAAAAACACAGCAAGCAAGGGTTACTCCAAGCGGAGTCTCCCTTTTTTTCCAAAAATTGGGCCCCACACAGACACCTTATCAGTGGCAGCACTTGTGCCCTAGTTGCAAACAGGATGTTTTGATTTGCATCAAGCACATTCCAAATCCACAAGCATTTACTCTCCCCAGGATGACACAGGGGTAGTAAATTCCTTCTGGATCCATGACTTGTTCATTTTGATGAACGTCAGTCTGTCCACATTGTCACTGGACAGACGCGTGCGCTTATCTGTCAGCACACACCCAGCAGCACTGAAGACACGTTCAGAGACAACGCTGGCAGCTGGACACGACAAAATCTTCGAGGCGTAACTGGAGAGCTCTTGACATTTTTCTAGATTTGAAGCACAAAAGGAGCAAGGCTCCATTTGCAAAGTCATTGCATCGATGTTCATTTGGAGATACTCCTGTATCATCCTCTCCATCCGTTGACTATGTGTCAGACTTGTTGTCTCTGGTGGCCTTGCAAAGGAGGGTCTAAAAAAATTATGAAAAGATTCCATAAAATTGCTGTTACCAGCACCAGATACGGTCCTACTGGTACGGGTAGACTGTTGAAGATGACGAGGCCGTCCCATGTTTGTCAAGTTACAACTGGGAGAATCACTCCCTTCACCTGCACGGTTGTTTGGTGGAAAAGCCGAGCTAAGATCGAGTAACAGCTTCTGCTGATACTCCTGCATACGTGCGTCCCTTTCTATGGGTGGAATTATGTCACAAAATTGGGACTTGTCCCGGGATCTATAGTGTGGCAAGCAGTAGTCATCATCACTTCTAATTTTGACAATACGAGGGTCATGTTGGAGGTAGTGCAACAAGAAGGCACTCATGTGTCTTGCGCAGCCATGCGCACCAAGTCCACGCTGTGTTTGTGGCATAGAGGTGCTAACCGTTCTTTCTTCCTCTGTCATCTCCCCCCCAACCTCTTTCAACTGAAATTTGACCAAGGTCCCCTCATCTGCTGAGTCTTCCATGTCCATGGACAGTTCGTCCTCCATATCTTCATGTCCTCCTGCACCTTCCTCAACATCTCACCTGCTACCATGCGCCCTTGTTGATCCCTGTCCCCCATGGTCCCATGCCTGCCGCGTTGGTGATGATGAACGTCTGGACCTTGGTGATGTTGTTGTGTCTTGCGCATATGAATCCTCCTGTAGTTCCTCCCCTTCCTGTTGTCCCACCCCCTGACTACGAATAGTGTTTAGCGTGTGCTCCAGCATGTAAATGACTGTAATCGTCATGCTGATAATGGCATTGTCAGCGCTAAACATATTCGTCGCCATGTCGAAACTGTGCAGAAGGGTGCATAGGTCCTTGATCTGAGATCACTCCATCAGGGTGATCTGCCCCACTTCATGCATCTCGTTGGCCCAGGGCTATACATCATGACGTATTGCACCAGGGCTCTCGCCGGTGCTGCCACAGTCGCTGTAACATGTGGAGAGTTGAATTCCAGCGTGTCGCCACATCGCATTTCAGGCGATGAACCGGCAGGCCGAAAGACTTCTGGAGCGATGCAAGTCGCTCAGGTGCGGCGGTTGAACGGCGGAAGTGAGCACTGCAGACAGTTTCCGTGCCCTGGTCAGAAGGCCATCTAGGCCGGGATAGTGTGTTAAAAATTGCTGGACAACAAGGTTAAACACGTGAGCCATACAAGGCACGTGTGTCACCTTGCCCAGGCGAAGGGCCGCACCCAGGTTTGCAGCATTGTCGCACACGGCCTTACCAGGCTGCAGGTTGAGTGGAGACAACCATTTATCAAAATCAGTCTCCAGAGCTGCCCACAACTCAGTCGCTGTGTGACTCCTATTTCAAAGACATGTCAAGCTAAAGACCGCCTGATGCCGTTGCGCTCTGCTACCAGCATAGTAATGAGGGGGTGCGTGATTCCTTCTGCGCAGTGAGAACGCTGGTGGCCTGACCCAGGCAGGCTTGGGGCGGAGGTGGAGGACCCAGATGAGGTGGAGGATGCAGAAGCAGTGGCGGAACTTGGACAGACAGAGGATTGACACACAAGTCGTGGGGACGGCAAGACTTGTGCAGCAGACCCTTCACCATCTATCACCATAGTTACCCAGTGGCCAGTCAGCGACATGTAACGTCCCTGTCCATGCTTACTGGTCCAAGTATCGGTGGTGAAATGCACCCGTTCACACACAGAGTTTCTCAAGGAAGCGGTGATGTTGTGTGCGACATGCTGGTGTAGCGCGGGCACACCTTTCTTAGAGAAGTAGTGGCGACTAGGCATCTGGTACTGGGGCACAGCGACAGACATAAGGTCTCTAAAATCCTGTGTGTCCACTAGGCGGAAAGGCAGCATTTCTGTAGTCAACAGCTTACAGAGGGATAGAGTCAACCTCTTCGCTTTGTCATGGGTCGCAGGAAGTGGCCTTTTATTTGACCACATCTGAGGGACAGAGATCTGGCTGCTGTGTGTAGACGGTGTTGAGTCGGGTGTCCCTGGAAAAATGAAGCTTTGTGAGGAAAGTGCAGGCGGAGACATGATGTTGCCTTCATCCAAAGTTGGTGCTATCGATGTCTGAGAGAGCTGTACACACTCACTTGTTTCCCCTTCCAAACCAACTGACGACCTACCAAGCAAACTGCCTGTTGCGGTTACAGTGGTGGAAGTTGTGGGTGGAAAAACAGGTGTGACAGCTGTCCCCACAGTCCTAGAAGATGACGAGCGCGCGGATGCACTGGAAGGGGGCAGGCGGTGGATGGTTCGCTCCGCTAGGCCGCATTGCAGCACGGTGAGCTTCCCATCGGGCCATATGATATTTATTCATGTGACGATTCATGGAAGAAGTTGTCAAACTGCTGAGGTTTTGACCTCTACTAAGAGAACCATGACAAATTTTACAGATCACATAATTTGGGCGATCTTTTTCTATGTCAAAAAAGGACCTGGCTAGGCAAGGCTTAGAGGCCATGCGACCTGTTGATCCACCCCGAATAATGCTCAGAGGCAGAGTGGTGGCTGAGGATGCAGTTGTAGACGTGCTACCAGTGCTCCGACTGTGTCCAGGAAGGCGCCAGGTTACTTCGACGTCGGTTGCATCCTCCTCCACCGCCTCTGTTGACCTCCTCGAGTGTCTGACTGTGGGTTGACAGTAGGTGTGATCTAGAACTTAATCATCAATTGTTGTGTTTGCACTCCCCTACCCCTCAGACCGAGTTTCTTCTTGCCCTGACCGAATATTTAAGTTGTCATCCCAATCGGGTATCTGCGTCTCATCTTCATCAGTATGTTCCTCATTGCCTATAACCACAGTTGTTGGAAAGGCAGCATTTTGGTAGCCAACAGTTTGCATATGATGAAAGTCAACCTCCAAGCCATTTCATGCCCTTCTAAAAGCATGTAAAACACAGCGAGGGGACTCCAACCACAGTCTCCCTCGTTGCCACTAACTGGGCCACACACACCCCACTTGACTGGCATCGGTTGAGCCCCCTTTTGAAAAAGAAAAAGATGCTTTGCATGAAGCACTCTCAAAAATACGCGTGCCTTTCCCGTCCCCTGGCTGACCCAGGGGAAGAAAAGTCCTCTGAGAGCCATGACTTGTTCATCTTGGTTCTTTTAGAGACACAGCGAGGGGACTCCAACCACAGTCTCCCTCGTTGCCACTAACTGGGGCCACACACACCCCACTTGACTGGCATCGGTTGAGCCCCCTTTTGAAAAAGAAAAAGATGCTTTGCATGAAGCACTCTCAAAAATACGCGTGCCTTTCCGTCCCCTGGCTGACCCAGGGGAAGAAAAGTCCTCTGAGAGCCATGACTTGTTCATCTTGGTTCTTTTAGAGACACAGCGAGGGGACTCCAACCACAGTCTCCCTCGTTGCCACTAACTGGGCCACACACACCCCACTTGACTGGCATCGGTTGACCCCCCCCTTTTGACAAAGAAAAAGATGCTTTGCATGAAGCACTCTCAAAAATACGCGTGCCTTTCCCGTCCCCTGGCTGACCCAGGGGAAGAAAAGTCCTCTGAGAGCCATGACTTGTTCATCTTGGTTCTTTTAGAGACACAGCGAGGGGACTCCAACCACAGTCTCCCTCGTTGCCACTAACTGGGCCACACACACCCCACTTGACTGGCATCGGTTGACCCCCCCTTTTGACAAAGAAAAAGATGCTTTGCATGAAGCACTCTCAAAAATACGCGTGCCTTTCCCGTCCCCTGGCTGACCCAGGGGAAGAAAAGTCCTCTGAGAGCCATGACTTGTTCATCTTGGTTCTTTTAGAGACACAGCGAGGGGACTCCAACCACAGTCTCCCTCGTTGCCACTAACTGGGCCACACACACCCCACTTGACTGGCATCGGTTGAGCCCCCTTTTGAAAAAGAAAAAGATGCTTTGCATGAAGCACTCTCAAAAATACGCGTGCCTTTCCCGTCCCCTGGCTGACCCAGGGGAAGAAAAGTCCTCTGAGAGCCATGACTTGTTCATCTTGGTTCTTTTAGAGACACAGCGAGGGGACTCCAACCACAGTCTCCCTCGTTGCCACTAACTGGGCCACACACACCCCACTTGACTGGCATCGGTTGACCCCCCCTTTTGACAAAGAAAAAGATGCTTTGCATGAAGCACTCTCAAAAATACGCGTGCCTTTCCCGTCCCCTGGCTGACCCAGGGGAAGAAAAGTCCTCTGAGAGCCATGACTTGTTCATCTTGGTTCTTTTAGAGACACAGCGAGGGGACTCCAACCACAGTCTCCCTCGTTGCCACTAACTGGGCCACACACACCCCACTTGACTGGCATCGGTTGAGCCCCCCTTTTGACAAAGAAAAAGATGCTTTGCATGAAGCACTCTCAAAAATACGCGTGCCTTTCGCCTCCCCTGGCTGACCCAGGGGAAGAAAAGTCCTCTGAGAGCCAGGTCCACATTGTCAGTGGACAGACACGTGTGCTTATCTGCCAGCAGACCCCCAGCAGCACTGAAGACAGGTTCCGAGAGAACGCTGGCTGCAGGACACGACAAGATCCTCAAGGCGTACGTGGCGAGCTCAGGCAATTTATCCAGATTGGAAGCCTAAAATGAGCAGGGCTCAAGTTGCACAATAATGGAATCGATGTTTCTTTGCATATACTCATATATCTGTGTGTCTCCCTCTTTTTCCTTGTCCAGCTGTTTTGTTTTCACATGAGTATATGTCCTTGTCACTTTCCCATGTGTTTGTGTTATGTTGTGAGTTGTTTGTCACCTTTTGGACACCTTTCAGGGTGTTTTCTAGGTGTTTTACTGTGTTTGTGATTGCCTGCCATTGTTTCCTATGGGCTCGAGTTCGGTTCGTCGAACGTTCGACGAGCCGAACTCGAGCCAGACCCCCCGTTCGGCGAACCGCCTCGAGCCGAACCGGGACCGGTTCGCTCATCTCTACCCTTAACAAATCCTGAGGACACAAAAATCCCGTCAGCTCCGGAATCCACAAAAGCCATAATAGGCCATGTATTCTCAGATAACGAGAGCTGACCTGGGATACAACACTTAGAGGGTGCAGAAGACGTCTCTAGTAACCCCCCTCTAATGGTTACTAGGCCAGGGAGTTTCCCTGACGACTAGAACACTTGTTGGCATAGTGCCCAGCCTGACGACATACGTAACATATAGGAGGACCAGACTTGCGTAGTCTGGAGAACGTATGACCTAACTCCATAGGAGTGGGAGATGTTTCAGATGCTGAGGAAGATGGTAGTGGACCCTCAACAACTGGAATAGCCCGATGCTTAGGGCGTGAGGAAGAGACCTCGAGTCTACGTTCCTTATGGCGTACATCGATCCTCGTTGCTACTGTGATCAAGTCCTCCAGAGAAGCAGGGACCTCACGAGTAGCAAGGGCATCCTTGACATAGCCTGCCAACCCTCTCCAGAAGATAGGAATCAACACCTTCTCTGGCCAATCTAGTTCTGCCACCAGAGTTCTAAAAGCAATGGCATAAGAACTAGTGGATAACGAACCCTGAGATAGATCTAACAGTCTCAGGGCCGCATCATGGGTAACCTGCGGACCCATGAATACCGCCTTAAGAGCATCAAGAAAGTCTTGATGTCTCAGAGTAACCACATCAGAGCGCTCCCATAGGGGAGTCGCCCATTCTAAGGCTTTGTCCTGAAGTAAGGAGATGATAAAGCCTACTCTGGACCTCTCCGTAGAGAAGCGAGAAGAGTTGACCTCTAGATGTATCTGACACTGACTAATGAAACCACGACATGATCTGGCATCGCCAGAATATCTGTTTGGCAGAGCAAGTCGAGGATCATGTGCAGATGTCACCATGGTCTGAGGTTTATCCTCTATACTCTTGAGCCGTGACTCAAGTACTTGTATGTAACGGTGTAACTGCTGATATTCTGCCATAACTGCCAGACCCTTGGCTGAGTCCTAATGTTACGGGGGGCTGTCTGATAATAACCGAAAGGAGTATCAGACAGTCAGGGTCCACCGTGCAAAGACTTTGCTGCAGACTATGGCAGAGTGCAATACCTCTGTTAACTCACAGAAGGATATAATAAGTAAGTAAAGCAATTCCTCCCTTACTTGGAGGGTGTGTGGAATGATCTCTGTTAATAATCACAGAGACAAAGGCAATGTGTGCGAAATGGCACCTACCTAGGTCCGCTCTTCTAGTGGTGCAAAAGAGACGAACAGCAGCGTAAGCCGCACAAAGCTCCTACCTGCGTTCGCTCCACTAGTGTGCGAGGACACGAACCACTAGATATGGCACCTGCCTAGGTCCGCTCTTCTAGTGGTGCAAAAGAGACGAACAGCAGCGTAAGCCGCACAAAGCTCCTACCTCTGTTCGCTCCCCTAGTGTGCGAGGATACGAACAACTGCCAGACGCAGTATAAGGAACGTTACCCTAGCGGCAACGTCCACCTACGAGTAGAATCACAAGGCCCAGCCAGACCATGTGCCTCAGGCACCTGCCTATGTCCGCTCCCCTAAGAGGTAAGGATACGGACAGCAGCCGAAGCTGTAAGGTATAAGAACGCTACCCTGCCGGTAGCGCTCACCTAGCATAGACAGAGGAATGCCTAGAGGAACACGCACAGAGCGTCTACTCATATGCATGAACCAAGAGGACTGAGCACCATGCGGCGTGTGTCAGGGTCTTATATAGACTCTGTGCCTCATCCAAGATGGAGGACACCAGAGCCAATCCGCTGCCAGAACGACAGGAGTGACGGCATGCTGGCCTATCACCGAGCAAGACGTCACAAGCACATGACCAGCGACCAATCGGCATAGAAGGTGTCAGAGACATGTGACCTCGTGTCAGCGATGATGTCACCCGCACATGTCTAATGGCTCCAAGATTGGACTTAGTCTCCGGCGCTCGCACATGTGCAGTAGCAAGAAATCTGGACTTAGTCTCCAGCGCTCGCACATGTGCAGTAGCAAGAAATCTGGACATAGTCTCCAGTGCTCGCAGCAACTGTAACAGCAGGCAGACGCGCTCTGCAAATGTCTTTGCACTAGTGGGACTATAGCAAAGTCCAATAGCCACGTATAGGATGCCACTAGGTACACTGAGTGTTTGCTAGTATAATGGCTTAGTTATAATGAATTGGCGTGTGCAATGCAGGCAGACGCGCTCTGCAAATGTCTTTGCACTAGTGGGACTATAGCAAAGTCCAATAGCCACGTATAGGATGCCACTAGGTACACTGAGTGTTTGCTAGTATAATGGCTTAGTTATAATGAGTTGGCGTGTGCAATGCAGGCAGACGCGCTCTGCAAATGTCTTTCCACTAGTGGGACTATAGCAAAGTCCAATAGCCACGTAAAGGATGCCACTAGGTACACTGAGTGTTTGCTAGTATAATGGCTTAGTTATAATGAGTTGGAGTGTGCAATGCAGGCAGACGCGCTCTGCAAATGTCTTTGCACTAGTGGGACTATAGCAAAGTCCAATAGCCACGTATAGGATGCCACTAGGTACACTGAGTGTTTGCTAGTATAATGGCTTAGTTATAATGAGTTGGCGTGTGCAATGCAGGCAGACGCGCTCTGCAAATGTCTTTGCACTAGTGTGACTATAGCAAAGTCCAATAGCCACGTATAGGATGCCACTAGGTACACTGAGTGTTTGCTAGTATAATGGCTTAGTTATAATGAGTTGGAGTGTGCAATGCAGGCAGACGCGCTCTGCAAATGTCTTTGCACTAGTGGGACTATAGCAAAGTCCAATAGCCACGTATAGGATGCCACTAGGTACACTGAGTGTTTGCTAGTATAATGGCTTAGTTATAATGAGTTGGCGTGTGCAATGCAGGCAGACGCGCTCTGCAAATGTCTTTGCACTAGTGGGACTATAGCAAAGTCCAATAGCCACGTATAGGATGCCACTAGGTACACTGAGTGTTTGCTAGTATAATGGCTTAGTTATAATGAGTTGGCGTGTGCAATGCAGGCAGACGCGCTCTGCAATTATCTTTGCACTAGTGGGACTATAGCAAAGTCCAATAGCCACGTATAGGATGCCACTAAGTACACTGAGTGTTTGCTAGTATAATGGCTTAGTTATAATGAGTTGGCGTGTGCAATGCAGGCAGACGCGCTCTGCAAATGTCTTTGCACTAGTGGGACTATAGCAAAGTCCAATAGCCACGTATAGGATGCCACTAGGTACACTGAATGTTTGCTAGTATAATGGCTTAGTTATAATGAGTTGGCGTGTGCAATGCAGGCAGACGCGCTCTGCAAATGTCTTTGCACTAGTGGGACTATAGCAAAGTCCAATAGCCACGTATAGGATGCCACTAGGTACACTGAGTGTTTGCTAGTATAATGGCTTAGTTATAATGAGTTGGAGTGTGCAACGCAGGCAGACGTGCTCTGCAAATGTCTTTGCACTAGTGGGACTATAGCAAAGTCCAATAGCCACGTATAGGATGCCACTAGGTACACTGAGTGTTTGCTAGTATAATGGCTTAGTTATAATGAGTTGGAGTGTGCAATGCAGGCAGACGCGTTCTGCAAATGTCTTTGCACTAGTGGGACTATAGCAAAGTCCAATAGCCACGTATAGGATGCCACTAGGTACACTGAGTGTTTGCTAGTATAATGGCTTAGTTATAATGAGTTGGCGTGTGCAATGCAGGCAGACGCGCTCTGCAAATGTCTTTGCACTAGTGGGACTATAGCAAAGTCCAATAGCCACGTATAGGATGCCACTAGGTACACTGAGTGTTTGCTAGTATAATGGCTTAGTTATAATGAGTTGGCGTGTGCAATGCAGGCAGACGCGCTCTGCAAATGTCTTTGCACTAGTGGGACTATAGCAAAGTCCAATAGCCACGTATAGGATGCCACTAGGTACACTGAGTGTTTGCTAGTATAATGGCTTAGTTATAATGAGTTGGCGTGTGCAATGCAGGCAGACGCGCTCTGCAAATGTCTTTGCACTAGTGGGACTATAGCAAAGTCCAATAGCCACTTATAGGATGCCACTAGGTACACTGAGTGTTTGCTAGTATAATGGCTTAGTTATAATGAGTTGGAGTGTGCAATGCAGGCAGACGCGCTCTGCAAATGTCTTTGCACTAGTGGGACTATAGCAAAGTCCAATAGCCACGTATAGGATGCCACTAGGTACACTGAGTGTTTGCTAGTATAATGGCTTAGTTATAATGAGTTGGCGTGTGCAATGCAGGCAGACGCGCTCTGCAAATGTCTTTGCACTAGTGTGACTATAGCAAAGTCCAATAGCCACGTATAGGATGCCACTAGGTACACTGAGTGTTTGCTAGTATAATGGCTTAGTTATAATGAGTTGGAGTGTGCAATGCAGGCAGACGCGCTCTGCAAATGTCTTTGCACTAGTGGGACTATAGCAAAGTCCAATAGCCACGTATAGGATGCCACTAGGTACACTGAGTGTTTGCTAGTATAATGGCTTAGTTATAATGAGTTGGCGTGTGCAATGCAGGCAGACGCGCTCTGCAAATGTCTTTGCACTAGTGGGACTATAGCAAAGTCCAATAGCCACGTATAGGATGCCACTAGGTACACTGAGTGTTTGCTAGTATAATGGCTTAGTTATAATGAGTTGGCGTGTGCAATGCAGGCAGACGCGCTCTGCAAATGTCTTTGCACTAGTGGGACTATAGCAAAGTCCAATAGCCACGTATAGGATGCCACTAGGTACACTGAGTGTTTGCTAGTATAATGGCTTAGTTATAATGAGTTGGCGTGTGCAATGCAGGCAGACGCGCTCTGCAAATGTCTTTGCACTAGTGGGACTATAGCAAAGTCCAATAGCCACGTATAGGATGCCACTAGGTACACTGAGTGTTTGCTAGTATAATGGCTTAGTTATAATGAGTTGGCGTGTGCAATGCAGGCAGACGCGCTCTGCAAATGTCTTTGCACTAGTGGGACTATAGCAAAGTCCAATAGCCACGTATAGGATGCCACTAGGTACACTGAGTGTTTGCTAGTATAATGGCTTAGTTATAATGAGTTGGAGTGTGCAATGCAGGCAGACGCGCTCTGCAAATGTCTTTGCACTAGTGGGACTATAGCAAAGTCCAATAGCCACGTATAGGATGCCACTAGGTACACTGAGTGTTTGCTAGTATAATGGCTTAGTTATAATGAGTTGGAGTGTGCAATGCAGGCAGACGCGCTCTGCAAATGTCTTTGCACTAGTGGGACTATAGCAAAGTCCAATAGCCACGTATAGGATGCCACTAGGTACACTGAGTGTTTGCTAGTATAATGGCTTAGTTATAATGAGTTGGAGTGTGCAGAGAACAGGAGGGTACAGTGCCAGGATTGTGGGGCCTGGGTAGAGGAATGGAAGCCTGCCTTTCTATTCCCTCCTAATAGGGAAATGCAGGGAGGAAATCCCTGACCTTGGCTACACAGACGCTGTCGCTGTTTTCAGGACCTGTCACCTTAACTCTGACCCTGCCGGTTTGAGCCCTTAAAAGGACTGCTAGAAAGTGCTATCCCTAAGCTGTCCAGCGCTGTGTATGGAGCGCATACAGCTGTATCGGCGATAGGACAAAGGACGGAGCTGCGACAGTGATGTCTGACACCAAAGACGCAGAAGAGATAATGGCGTCCTGGAGGAAAATGTCCGGTTTTATAACGCAGGGACATGTGACATGGACATCCTATCACACATGCCGTTGCTTCTCTGGCTCAAAGTCCACTTAGCTGTGTGTGTGTCTGGGATTGGCTGACATTATGGCCCGCCCCACTACACGCGCGCGCTTAGGGAAGGAAGACAAGGAAAAAAAAAAAAAATGGCGATTGCCATTATAGAAACAGCAGTGATCTGAAGGCGCTGTTCACGCACACTGTACACTGAAATGTCATAATAGTGTGATTCACAGAGTGACTTACACTATTACAGCAGAAACCAAGCTAGGATTTAGCTGGTTTTTTGCTGCTAGAACCATTCTCGAACGTTTCTAGAACTATCGAGCTTTTGCAAAAAGCTCGAGTTCTAGTTCGATCTAGAACAGGCCCCAAAATCACTCGAGCCTAGAACTGGAGAACCTCGAACCACGAACCGCGCTCAACTCTAGTTGCCACTATTCGACTATTCGCAAATATTCGATGCGCAATGTAAGTCTATGGGAAACACGAATAACAACTATGTGGAACTATTCAGGCTTCCCATAGACTTACATTGCGTATCAAATAATCGCATAGCGGCAACCTATTTGTCGGATATTCGTGAAGCTGAATATTTGAGGTATTCGATCATCCCTATTGTATACCAATTTTTTTGTTTTTAATCTTGTTCATGTTTTAATCAATGGATTAAATAATATTTTATGGACTTATTTTGAGCGGCTGATGGAATTTTTTCCCATTTTGAAGCAGACTTATTTGCCTTCAGGAACTGGCCTATTGTTTCCTTGCACCACACCCTATTGAGTATCCCCTGCCTTGGTGAGCTGTTAAATCTCCTTTTCATTTCTGTTTGTAAAAAATGATCAATATAATAATACAGTAATAGTAATAGGGAAATAACTAAATAGTGACCTTAAAAAATTTCCCATAAAAGTATATAAATTATATTTAAGATAGTAAAACCTCAGGAAGAAACCTGATAGTGACAGACAAAACATTAAATAGAAAAAGGGTTAGTTATCAGACACAACACAAAAAAGAAATGGTCATTAGACCAGTGTAAATCTGTGCTTTGGTCTGATGAGACCAAATTTGAGATCCTTGGATCCAAACACCGTGTCCTTGTGCGACGCAGAAAAGGTGAACGGATGGACTGTACATACCTGGTTCCCACCATGAAGCATGGAGGAGGAGGTGTGATGGTGTGGGGGTGCTTTGCTGGTGACACTGTTGAGGATTTATTTAAAATTGAAGGCATACTGAATCAGCATGGCTGCCACAGTATCTTGCAGTGGCATGCTATTCCATCCGGTTTCCGTTTAGTTGGACCATCATTTATTTTTCAACAGGACAATGACCCCAAACACACCTCCAAGCTGAGTAAGGGCTATTTGACTAAGAAGGAGAGTGATGGGGTGCTACACCATATGACCTGGCCTCCACAGTCACCAGACCTAAACCCAATTGAGATGGTTTGGGGTGAACTGGCCGCAGAGTGAAGGCAAAAGGGCCAACAAGTGCTAAGTTTCTGTGGGAACTCCTTCAAGACTGTTGGAAGACCAGTGACTACCTCTTGAACCTCATCAAGAGAATGCCAAGAGTGTGCAAAGCAGTAATCAAAGCAAAAGGTGGCTACTTTGATGAACCAAGAATATAAGACATATTTTCAGTTGTTTCCCACTTTTTTGTTAAGTATTTCATTCCACATATGTTAATCCATAGTTTTGATGCCTTCAATGTGAATCTACAATTTTCAGAGTCATGAAAATAAAGAAAACTCTTTGAATGAGAAGGTGTGTCCTAACTTTTAGTATGTACTGTATGTCCGGTTCATAGATCTAAACAGTCCATTAACATATGAAGAAAAAAATAATTTCTTTGAAAACACATTGGTTTGAAGATATCAAAATATAGTTTTACTCCTCTTTCCATGACCCTCATGCTCATGAAAATGGCTTAGGTGGGTTGATCTTACTGACAGATGCCCTTTAATTTCCTTTTTTGTGAGACCAGGTATTTCTCTGAAGACTTTTATGCAATATAAAACACCACATACAGTACATAACATTTTTTTTTTCTCTTTTTGTGTGTTCTTCTGTTTCAATATTATTTTCTTCATTTTTAACATGCTCAAGGTAATATATTTTGTTTTGGTGGCATTCTTATGGGAGTTTCTGACTGACTAGAAGAAAAAGACCAACAAAATGATAGCAATTTAAAAATCCCACTGAAAGACGCCTTGGAAACTTTTGTTAAAGCTTTTATATTTTACACCTTTTTCGTTAAGACAACATTACTATATGGAAAACTAGAACAAGGGAGGGTCCGGCACAAGTCTCCATCAAATCCAACTTTATGTAGAAATGTATAAAAATAGAGCTTTCATGCCATAAAAACGGAAAAATGCAATAATAGTAGGAAAATCCTTCACCCACAAACGCGTTTCGGATTTTCAAATCATTATTCATGTTCCATGATGGATGGGTAAGCTGGACTTTTTCTCTATTTTAGTTTGGATATATGGAAAAATGTTATGTTTCTCCATTGTATTTTTTTCACACCAAAATATGGCAAAGTAATCTGTCCCGATCATTGAGTTTTTGCTGTCTTTTTAATGCACCCTTTATTTTGGGGGTTTTTGGTAAAGATTTGCTTGAATACTTGTTTAGTGCAGTTTTTTAGTGCAGAAATGCAGGAATTCTGCACCTAAAAACACAATTGCAGGTTTTACATTCTTTTTTTCAGGCTCCATATAGATGCCCATTAGAAAAAAGGAACACAAAAAGTTCACGGTTCAACAGGATCTTTAAACACAGTGGGCAAGAGTTTCATGAAATCACATCCATTTTGCTTGAACTGTTAAATACAGTAAATTTTGTGCAGCAAAGAATCAGAGGAAGCAGAAGAAACAGAGCATTTACTAGGGAACATGGTCTAGAAGGCCAGAAAATTATCCTTTGTGAAGAATCCCAGCATTTATGAAGGTATAATCAAGTTACAATACATCTGTGTGAAGATGATTTTCAAGACATTATACTTGAGAGTTGGTTAATCTATAGCGCAAGAATGGCTTTGACCAATCATAATGAATTGTGCATCAAACCACCGAAGTGTTCCATTTCCCATGGTGTCAAAAAATAAGGGCAATCACTTGACAAGCCAATGAGCAGTCAGCTCATCCAGAAAGAATCTCCCCCGATTTTAATTAAATGTTCTAAAAATGAAATTTCTGACTCACAATACAGGGATTCCCGTGTACACCCATACCGTTCATTGTACACAATCCATACAAGAAATTAAATAAAAGAAAAAAAAAACAACTTAAGAACTTTCTCACATAATAGAACTGTTTATAGTCACAGTAGGAAATCCTGTTATGTGATCCAGAGCAAATGTTTGATAAATGCTTCAAATGCAAAATGCAATAAAACGGCAAAGATACAATCCAACTGTAATAAATAATTCAGCTTTAAATAAAGGGATATGGAAAGGAAAGTATTTCTTTCTCTCCCAGGCAGTTTTCAGTTTTACTCATATTAATTTTATGAGGTTCTTGCTGATTCTCGATTATCGCGTGCCTATATTTAATTCCTAATGTAATGATCTTGTTCCTCACCAGAAACCTTTTCTTAACAACCACAGCTACTGTTTTGCCTCTTGTTTTGTGACTCTGTAATCCCTTTCTCTCTGCATTTTTTTATATATACACACACACACACACACACACACCGTATTTTTCACTTTATAAGACGCATCTGATTATAAGACGCCCCCCCAAATTTGGTGAAGGAAAAGAGAATTTTTTTTTTAATGTTACATGGGGTCCATCTTATAATACCAGTGTCCGTCTAACAAATCATATAGGGTATATGTCCCTCATAGCCCCCCATCCTAAAATTAGCCCCCCCCTTAATCTGGATATGGCCTCCTTATATTGAATATAGTCCCCTTGTGCTGGGACACGTCCCCCTGTGCTGCCCATGGTCCCTATAGATGGTACACCTCCCCTGTGTTTGATATGGCCCCCATGTGTGCTGCCCATGGCCACTATAGATGGTACACCTCCCCTGTGTTTGATATGGCCCCCATGTGTGCTGCCCATGGCCACTATAGATGGCACACCTCCCCTGTGTTTGATATGGCCCCCATGTGTGCTGCCCATGGCCACTATAGATAGCACATCTTCCCTGTGTTAGATATGCTCCCCATGTGTGCTGCTCATGGCCACTATAGATGGCACATCTCCCCTGTGTTAGATATGCCCCCATGTGTGCTGCCCATGGCCACTATAGATGGCACATCTCCCCTGTGTTAGATATGCCCCCATGTGTGCTGCCCATGGCCACTATAGATGGCACATCTCCCCTGTGTTAGATATGCCCCCCATGTGTGCTGCCCATGGCCACTATAGATGGCACATCTCCACTGAGTTAGATATGCCCCCCATGTGTGCTGCCCATGGCCACTATAGATGGCACATCTCCCCTGTGTTAGATATGCCCCCCATACTGCTGCCCATAATAAAATAAAACACGCTTTCCTTACCTTCTCAGCGCTGACGCTCCTCGTGTCTCCCACCTTGCAGTTGAGCTCCGGCTTCCTCTACTTCCTGGTTCTTGCAGCTGGTCATGTGATCAGCATGGCAGAGTGATATCATCTCTCAGCAGCAGGAGACCGGGGGATCAGCGCTGGAGGTAAGTAAAGCTTTTTTATTTTACTATGGGCAGCAGCACGGGTGCCATATCTAACGCAGGGGGGATCATGTGCGATCAAAGGGAGCACAGGCAGATATAATATGCCCTGCTGCCCCAGCCCCTCAGCGTGATACAGTTTCAGCATCACGCTGCTGATGGACAGCGGCTGTGCATATTATATGAGCGGGAGCAGGAGATCAAATGCTGCCGCCCGCAGCTGTCACCTGCCCCCAGCCGAGGTTACCACAACTTTTCAGGTGATATGAGGCACAGAGGTAACATCCTGTTCGTGACGCCAAAAGTTGTAGTAACCTCGGGTGGGACACGGTTGAGTCTGATGGTGGTAATAGTTGTTATTGTTGTTGTTAATATTTAATGATAAAACAACTCCTCTTCGGTGATGAACAGTCTCTTTACTGGTGATATAAATAACTATTTGCAGGTGACAGCTGGTCAGTGTTTTCCACACATACTGTAGTAAATTCAACCACACCAGACAGGCAAACCTCTGAGGGGCAGCTTTTCTTCTCCTGATGCTCTAGAAAAACTACTCACAAAATGGAGGACGTCAACTCCCTCTATTTCCTCTCAACTGCCGTCTCCCAGCCGACCCTATCCTTCCACGAGTAGTCGGAGTTAGCTCCTCCCTCTGCATAGGACTCCTACCACTGCAGTCATCAGATGACTGCACAGGAGAAACTTAACCCTCTGAGTGCCGCCTGTCAGCAGGTTTTCACAATATCCTACAGTACTTAACCCCTTAACGACCGCGGGCAGTAAAATTACGTCCTAAGTGTCATAATGTTACTGCCCGCGGTCCTCCGGCGGCAGCATGCTGCGATCGGCACACATCTCAGCTGATTTTCACAGCTGAGATGTGTGCCTGCTAGGCACGAGCAGAAACGTTATCTGCTCGTGCTGATTAACCCCTTATATGGCCCTGTCAAGATGTGACAGCGCCATTATAAGCGCGATCGCAGTAAAGTTTTACTTACCGCCCGATACCGGAAGTCACGTGACGCGATCACGTGACTTCCGATAGTTGTCATGGTAGCACAGGGTCATGTGATGACTCCTGTACTACACCTGACTTGCTTTCAGGTGCCCGGGGCACAGCAAAAGAGAAAGAGAGCGTATCTGCTGTTTACAGCCTTGTAGCTGTGATCAGCAGATACTGCAGAGCGATCAGAATGCTGATCGCAATAGCCCCCTAGGGGGACTAGTAAAATAAAAAAAAAAAGTTAAAAAAAAGTTAAAAAAAAATTAAAAAAACAAAAAAACATAAAAGTTCAAATCACCCCCCATTCGCCCCATTGAAAATTAAAGGGTTAAAAAAATAAAAAAATATACACACATTTGGTATCGCCGCGTTCAGAAACGCCCGGTCTATCAAAATATAAAATCAATTGATCTGATCAGTATACGGCGTAGCGGCAAAAAAATTCCAAACGCCAAAACGATGGTTTTTTGTCGCCACAACTTTTGCACAAAATGCAATAAGATGCGATCAAAACGTAGCATCTGCGCAAAAATGGTACCGTTAAAAACGTCAGCTCGAGACACAAAAAATAAGCCGTCACTGAGCCATAGATCCCGAAAAATGAGAACGCTACGGGTCACGAAATATGGCGTAAAACGTGCGCCACTTTTTTCGGACAAACTTCCGTTTTTTTTAACCCCTTATATAAAAGTAAACACCTATACATATTTGGTGTCTACGAACTCGCACTGACCTGAGGCATCACACCCACACATCAGTTTTACCATATAGTGAACACAGTGAATAAAATATCTCAAAAACCATAGTGCTATCGCACTTTTTTTGCAATTTTTCTGCATTTGGAATTTTTTTGCCGTTTTCCAGTACACTATATGGTAAAACTGATGGTTTCATTTAAAAGTACTCCGCAAAAAATGAGCCCTCACATGACCATATTGACTGAAAAATAAAAAAGTTACGTCTCTCAGAAAAAGAATGGCGAAAAAAAAAAACGGAAAGCGACCGGTCGTGAAGGGGTTAATATACATAGAAAATTAGATTTGTGCGAAATACTCTATATTTCTGGTACCCCAAGAAGATGACCACTTTGTGGGATACCTCACTTACAGTTACCACTCACACTGCTGTGAGCAGTGACTTCAGCCGCACTGACACATCTGTATCACTGAAAGCCAGCGGCTCCTGGGAAGACTTAAGTTCTTTTTCTCCAAATAGCCACAATTTCAAAACAACAACTGAGCACACTCATAATGCTATTACCCTACAGATTAACACTATATCTCCAGGTAAATAGTGTTATCCAAAGTGACAGCTTCCCGTTAAGTCTTATGAATGTCCAGAATCTTATTCGGCTGAGACATGATGTGGAGACTGTTAATCACGCCTATTGGAGTATGATTAATGATTGTGACATCGAAGAGATCTATAAAAACAATGTCCGCTGGATTAGTCAAAGAGTCACATATAGTATGTGTCGCGGGCGGAGGAGGGGACGCTGCGCTCTCCCACTGCTCGGGTCCGGCCGCTGGTACTGCGGCTGCTGCTCGCTGGTGGCTCGAGCGGTGGGCCGGATCCCGGGGACTCGAGCGGCGTTCCTCGCCCGTGAGTGAAAAGGGGATTTTGATTATTGTCCGTGACGCCACCCACGGTTGTGGTGATATTGGTGACACCACCGCTGCTCTAGACGGGGATCCCGGGAGCGGGTGACAGGGAGCAGCTTTGTTGTTAGTTCTCCCCTCCGTGGGTAGGGGGTTGGTTGTCCCGGGGCCCGGTGATGGGGTAGGGATGGATGGCAGGCAGGTTACGGGGCCTGGTGAGGTGCAGGGTCGCGGGGGCAGCGCTGTGCCGCACGGCACGGTGGTACTCACTCAGCCAATGATGAGGACACAGTTCTCGGTAAAACACACGGCTGGATGGACGGGTCCCACAGGCGGCTGCGGTGTTGTTTCTCCCGGCAGGTTTGTGATGACTGCCTTTCCCTGCACCTATGTACGGTAGATGGTTCCAATGGGTTCCCACTGGTAACCCGCTCCCCAGCTTGGATATGGGCTGGAGGAGCCCCTTTTGCCCGCAGGCGCTGGCCCTGAGAAATGGTTGCCTTGGCGGTGGCGGTGTCTCCCTCACTTGGTTGGACTGTTGCCTTCTGTCGGGACTTGGCTGTTGGGAAGCCCAGGAGGTTCCCTTCACTAATGAATTTGGCAAATTCACGGTGACTCCTAGCCTTGCCGGGGTCCGTAAGCCCCTGCCAGATGGTGCTGGCTTCTCTTTGCGTACCGGTCCGGTACCGCTGGGCCACCGCCCGTCCACAGTCCTTACGGTAGAATCCAATCAGCCACTCCTGCAAACGGTCACCACCGTCTGCCAACCTTGCTGTCCCGCCCGGGCCACACACCCGGATGCTGTCAGTTAGTTGCTCTACTACCACTTCTCCTCCTTCCACTTTCACCTCCAAAACCAATCTGTCTGTTTCCCCGCCTCCAGGACTGAACTCCTCGGTGGGTGGGGCCAACCGCCTGGACCACCCCCTGGTGTGGACATCAGCCCCTGGAGGAAGGCAACAAGGGTTTTATGTCTGACCTCGGTGTGCCTGCTGGGAGTGTGGGGTTGTGTTGATGTTGTTTTCTGTGGCCCCTGGCTTGTCCAGAGTGCCACATTCCCCCTTAGTTAAATGCAGACCGTCCGCGGGCTGCCCGTCAATTACCGGTGTTATTTTCACAAACTGAAATATAGAAAAATGGTAAAACAGAATACATTTATAATAACATCTTGCCACATCGGAAGGTACTCTTACTTAAACGTTGCGTAACGGTTACGGCTTCCGCTCTCTCCCACCCAAGCAACCTGGCCCTGATGCTGCCCCTAAGCAAACAGGCAGCACCCCTTGACCCCAGTCCAGCACAAGTTGCCCGAGCGGGTTCTGTCCTTTTCAGGGGACCCACGTGCATGGGGAACCCCTGAAACCCCCAGAGGATCGCCACCGGTTCCGGTGGTGGCTGGGCCCCAGCCTGCTCCACTGCGGGCCCTTCCTCCAATCTGCTTCTCCGGAGGCGGTAACGGTGAAAGCCACAACAACATTATTTACATGCCACTAGTTTGCGGTTGCCCTGCTAGTTCTCAGGCCTGTTCATAAGGAGTTCCTTATGCAAAATGGTGAAGGGGGTCCCAACGGGGACCAGTTGCCAGCAACGACCGGTTCAAATCAGCAGCATATCAGGTGAACTTCATTGATAGATTATTTACTTATCATTCATCTAACTCTCAAACGGTACTTTTAACACACACAATTTTTTTTTCCTTTTAGAGAGTAGTTTCCCTGTACCTAAGTGGGGGTCTACCTAGGTTGGGACGAGTGGACCTCCGGGGTCCTGTGTCAGTGGGGACAGGCAGTGGGGCAGAGGGAGCAATCAGCTCCTCTTCCCTGCTATCGTGTGGGGCAGGCGGAGGCATAGGGGAGCTGGGTATAGGTTCATCCCTGGGCACTGGCTCATGGTCTACCACTTCCATCACTTCCTCATCCACGGGTTGTGTGAACAGTATTACTGGAAGAATCACCGCGCCATTCTGTGTAGGCCAGTCTGCTGGGAAATCACCCATCACAGTGTGGATTACCTCTTTTGCCTTCTCCGTCGGTTTAGGGATCGGAACTTCAGCCGCTGCCCTCAATGCTGGTGGGCACCTCTTTATATGGTCCCGGGAAACCGTGGCCAAAGTGCCCCCTTGGTCACGACTGATCTGGTAGGCCTTCCCATCTTCCCATACTGTGGGCTGTATGATGTATGGGGTTTGTTCCCATTGATCATCCAGCTTGTGGGTCCTCCTCTTCCGCTTCAGCACTACATCTCCAGGCTGGAAAGGGCCAGCAGACGCCCTCTGGTTGAAGCGCTGCTCCTGCTGTTCCCGACTCCGACTCAATTTCTTCTCAACATATTCCTGAATATGTTGGTATTGCACCCTCCGCCGAGTTTCCCATTCTACTGTCGAAGGGAGTGCTTCTGGGGCTTCCAATCCCATGTCCAGATCCACCGGTAGCCGGCCAGGGCGAGCCCTCATCAGGTATGCTGGGGTGAACTTCGTTGAGCTGGAAGGGATATTGTTGTACATATCAACCAAGTCAGGTAGCTTCTCCGACCACAGGTTCCGCTCTTCTAGCGGCAACGTCTTGAGAAGGCCCAGGACCAAGTGGTTCATCTTCTCACACATGTCGTTGGTTTGGGCATGGTAAGGCGTGGTCCGGATTTTCTTGCAGCCGTACAACTGACAAAACTCATGGAACACCTCCGCTTCAAAGGCCGGGCCTTGGTCAGTAAGCACCTTCTCATGGTATCCATGTGGTCGACAGAAATAAGCCTGGAACGCTCTAGCGGCGGTACGGCCAGTTAGGTCTTTGACTTGGACAACCACCATGAACCTTGAGTAGTGGTCTACTATGGTTAGAGCGTAGGTGTACCCACTTCGGCTGGGGGTGAGCTTTACATGGTCCAGGGCGACCGGGTGTAGGGGCGCCTTCTGGCTGGCCTCGTCCTTCCTTCTCAGCGTGCAAGGGCCGCACTCTCGGCACCAGGCCTCTACAGACTCCCGCATCCCGCTCCAATAGAACCGCTCTCTCAACAGCATTTCCAGCTTCTTCCATCCGAAGTGTCCGGCACCATCATGGTATGCTTGTAGAACGGTGGGCACATTAGCTTGGGGAATCACCAACTGGCGGATTTTCTCATGAGTCTTTGGGTTAATCAGCTCACGGTACAACTTTCCCTGGTGTAGATACAGCCGGGTCCGATCTCGCCACAGGCGTTGGGCTTCAGCTGGGGCGGCAGGGTCTATCCCAGCAGCGCCTTGCTCCACCAGGATCTTGACTAGGCGGACAGCGGGCGCCTGGTTTTGAGCTTGCTGCCACTCCTGACTGGGCAGCGGGTCCAGGTTCACCTGTTGTTGGTGGAAATGCACCTTCAGAGTTGGTGGCTGGTGAAATGCAGGCAACTCGATCTCTTCGAGGTCGTCATCCTCGCACCCTTCTTCCGACAAGTGGGGCATCCGAGAGAGTGCATCAGCATTAACGTTGGCATGACCGGCCCTGTATTTGATGGTGAAATCGTAGTTGGCTAGCTTGGCCACCCACCGCTGTTCTAACGCGCCCAACTTGGCCGTGTCCAGGTGGGTCAGCGGATTGTTATCCGTGAAAGCGGTGAATTTTGCTGCGGCCAGGTAATGGCGGAACCGCTCAGTGATAGCCCACACCAGCGCCAGGAGCTCGAGCTTGAAAGAGCTGTAGTTCTCAGGATTATTTTCAGTCGGTCCGAGCTTTCGGCTAGCATAAGCAATCACTTTTTCCTTCCCATCATGGACCTGGGATAGGACTGCCCCCAAGCCCACATTGCTGGCATCAGTGTAGAGGATGAATGGGTAGCTGTAATCAGGATACGCTAGAATCTCCTCTCCGGTCAAGGCCGCTTTCAGCTGGCGGAAGGATTCCTAATGCCCCTCTTCCCACACCAGTGGGGCTCCGAGGGGTCTACCACCTTTAGTCTGTCCCACGAGGAGGTCTTGCATGGGGGCAGCCATCTTCGTGTACCCCTTGATGAAGCGACGGTAGTACCCTACCAGACCCAGAAACTGCCTTACTTCCCTCACTGTGGTTGATCTCGGCCAGTCTTGGATGGCAGTGATCTTCTTGGGGTCGGGGGCGACACCTTCTGCACCCGCCACATGCCCCAGGTACTGCACTCTGGGTTTCAGCAGATGACACTTGGAGGGCTTCAACTTCATCCCGTATTTGGCAAGGGACGCAAACACCTCGGCCAGGTGCTCCAGGTGGGCTTCATATGTCTGGGAGTACACAATCACATCATCCAGGTATAACAGGACGGTCTCGAAATTTAGATGCCCCAGACAGCATTCCATCAGCCGTTGGAAGGTTCCAGGGGCGTTGCACAGCCCGAACGGCATACTATTGAAATCACAGAGCTCCATTGGGGTGGTGAAGGCGGGTAAGCTGGACTTTTTCTCTATTTTAGTTTGGATATATGGAAAAATGTTATGTTTCTCCATTGTATTTTTTTCACACCAAAATATGGCAAAGTAATCTGTCCCGATCATTGAGTTTTTGCTGTCTTTTTTATGCACCCTTTATTTTTGGGGTTTTTGGTAAAGATTTGCTTGAATACTTATTTAGTGCAGTTTTTTAGTGCAGAAATGCAGGAATTCTGCACCTAAAAACACAATTGCAGGTTTTACATTCTTTTTTTCAGGCTCCATATAGATGCCCATTAGAAAAAAGGAACACAAAAAGTTCACGATTCAACAGGATCTTTAAACACAGTGGGCAAGAGTTTCATGAAATCACATCCATTTTGCTTGAACTGTTAAATACAGTAAATTTTGTGCAGCAAAGAATCAGAGGAAGCAGAAGAAACAGAGCATTTACTAGGGAACATGGTCTAGAAGGCCAGAAAATTATCCTTTGTGAAGAATCCCAGCATTTATGAAGTTATAATCAAGTTACAATACATCTGTGTGAAGATGATTTTCAAGACATTATACTTGAGAGTTGGTTAATCTATAGCGCAAGAATGGCTTTGACCAATCATAATGAATTGTGCATCAAACCACCGAAGTGTTCCATTTCCCATGGTGTCAAAAAATAAGGGCAATCACTTGACAAGCCAATGAGCAGTCAGCTCATCCAGAAAGAATCTCCCCCGATTTTAATTAAATGTTCTAAAAATGAAATTTCTGACTCACAATACAGGGATTCCCGTGTACACCCATACCGTTCATTGTACACAATCCATACAAGAAATTAAATAAAAGAAAAAAAAAACAACTTAAGAACTTTCTCACATAATAGAACTGTTTATAGTCACAGTAGGAAATCCTGTTATGTGATCCAGAGCAAATGTTTGATAAATGCTTCAAATGCAAAATGCAATAAAACGGCAAAGATACAATCCAACTGTAATAAATAATTCAGCTTTAAATAAAGGGATATGGAAAGGAAAGTATTTCTTTCTCTCCCAGGCAGTTTTCAGTTTTACTCATATTAATTTTATGAGGTTCTTGCTGATTCTCGATTATCGCGTGCCTATATTTAATTCCTAATGTAATGATCTTGTTCCTCACCAGAAACCTTTTCTTAACAACCACAGCTACTGTTTTGCCTCTTGTTTTGTGACTCTGTAATCCCTTTCTCTCTGCATTTTTTTATATATACACACACACACACACACACACACCGTATTTTTCACTTTATAAGACGCATCTGATTATAAGACGCCCCCCCAAATTTGGTGAAGGAAAAGAGAATTTTTTTTTTAATGTTACATGGGGTCCATCTTATAATACCAGTGTCCGTCTAACAAATCATATAGGGTATATGTCCCTCATAGCCCCCCATCCTAAAATTAGCCCCCCCCTTAATCTGGATATGGCCTCCTTATATTGAATATAGTCCCCTTGTGCTGGGACACGTCCCCCTGTGCTGCCCATGGTCCCTATAGATGGTACACCTCCCCTGTGTTTGATATGGCCCCCATGTGTGCTGCCCATGGCCACTATAGATGGTACACCTCCCCTGTGTTTGATATGGCCCCCATGTGTGCTGCCCATGGCCACTATAGATGGCACACCTCCCCTGTGTTTGATATGGCCCCCATGTGTGCTGCCCATGGCCACTATAGATAGCACATCTTCCCTGTGTTAGATATGCTCCCCATGTGTGCTGCTCATGGCCACTATAGATGGCACATCTCCCCTGTGTTAGATATGCCCCCATGTGTGCTGCCCATGGCCACTATAGATGGCACATCTCCCCTGTGTTAGATATGCCCCCATGTGTGCTGCCCATGGCCACTATAGATGGCACATCTCCCCTGTGTTAGATATGCCCCCCATGTGTGCTGCCCATGGCCACTATAGATGGCACATCTCCACTGAGTTAGATATGCCCCCCATGTGTGCTGCCCATGGCCACTATAGATGGCACATCTCCCCTGTGTTAGATATGCCCCCCATACTGCTGCCCATAATAAAATAAAACACGCTTTCCTTACCTTCTCAGCGCT
This sequence comes from Anomaloglossus baeobatrachus, assembly GCF_048569485.1. Classification (NCBI taxonomy): domain Eukaryota; kingdom Metazoa; phylum Chordata; class Amphibia; order Anura; family Aromobatidae; genus Anomaloglossus; species Anomaloglossus baeobatrachus. The sequence continues at coordinate 587,120,490 of NC_134355.1, forward strand.
GACGCTCCTCGTGTCTCCCACCTTGCAGTTGAGCTCCGGCTTCCTCTACTTCCTGGTTCTTGCAGCTGGTCATGTGATCAGCATGGCAGAGTGATATCATCTCTCAGCAGCAGGAGACCGGGGGATCAGCGCTGGAGGTAAGTAAAGCTTTTTTATTTTACTATGGGCAGCAGCACGGGTGCCATATCTAACGCAGGGGGGATCATGTGCGATCAAAGGGAGCACAGGCAGATATAATATGCCCTGCTGCCCCAGCCCCTCAGCGTGATACAGTTTCAGCATCACGCTGCTGATGGACAGCGGCTGTGCATATTATATGAGCGGGAGCAGGAGATCAAATGCTGCCGCCCGCAGCTGTCACCTGCCCCCAGCCGAGGTTACCACAACTTTTCAGGTGATATGAGGCACAGAGGTAACATCCTGTTCGTGACGCCAAAAGTTGTAGTAACCTCGGGTGGGACACGGTTGAGTCTGATGGTGGTAATAGTTGTTATTGTTGTTGTTAATATTTAATGATAAAACAACTCCTCTTCGGTGATGAACAGTCTCTTTACTGGTGATATAAATAACTATTTGCAGGTGACAGCTGGTCAGTGTTTTCCACACATACTGTAGTAAATTCAACCACACCAGACAGGCAAACCTCTGAGGGGCAGCTTTTCTTCTCCTGATGCTCTAGAAAAACTACTCACAAAATGGAGGACGTCAACTCCCTCTATTTCCTCTCAACTGCCGTCTCCCAGCCGACCCTATCCTTCCACGAGTAGTCGGAGTTAGCTCCTCCCTCTGCATAGGACTCCTACCACTGCAGTCATCAGATGACTGCACAGGAGAAACTTAACCCTCTGAGTGCCGCCTGTCAGCAGGTTTTCACAATATCCTACAGTACTTAACCCCTTAACGACCGCGGGCAGTAAAATTACGTCCTAAGTGTCATAATGTTACTGCCCGCGGTCCTCCGGCGGCAGCATGCTGCGATCGGCACACATCTCAGCTGATTTTCACAGCTGAGATGTGTGCCTGCTAGGCACGAGCAGAAACGTTATCTGCTCGTGCTGATTAACCCCTTATATGGCCCTGTCAAGATGTGACAGCGCCATTATAAGCGCGATCGCAGTAAAGTTTTACTTACCGCCCGATACCGGAAGTCACGTGACGCGATCACGTGACTTCCGATAGTTGTCATGGTAGCACAGGGTCATGTGATGACTCCTGTACTACACCTGACTTGCTTTCAGGTGCCCGGGGCACAGCAAAAGAGAAAGAGAGCGTATCTGCTGTTTACAGCCTTGTAGCTGTGATCAGCAGATACTGCAGAGCGATCAGAATGCTGATCGCAATAGCCCCCTAGGGGGACTAGTAAAATAAAAAAAAAAAGTTAAAAAAAAGTTAAAAAAAAATTAAAAAAACAAAAAAACATAAAAGTTCAAATCACCCCCCATTCGCCCCATTGAAAATTAAAGGGTTAAAAAAATAAAAAAATATACACACATTTGGTATCGCCGCGTTCAGAAACGCCCGGTCTATCAAAATATAAAATCAATTGATCTGATCAGTATACGGCGTAGCGGCAAAAAAATTCCAAACGCCAAAACGATGGTTTTTTGTCGCCACAACTTTTGCACAAAATGCAATAAGATGCGATCAAAACGTAGCATCTGCGCAAAAATGGTACCGTTAAAAACGTCAGCTCGAGACACAAAAAATAAGCCGTCACTGAGCCATAGATCCCGAAAAATGAGAACGCTACGGGTCACGAAATATGGCGTAAAACGTGCGCCACTTTTTTCGGACAAACTTCCGTTTTTTTTAACCCCTTATATAAAAGTAAACACCTATACATATTTGGTGTCTACGAACTCGCACTGACCTGAGGCATCACACCCACACATCAGTTTTACCATATAGTGAACACAGTGAATAAAATATCTCAAAAACCATAGTGCTATCGCACTTTTTTTGCAATTTTTCTGCATTTGGAATTTTTTTGCCGTTTTCCAGTACACTATATGGTAAAACTGATGGTTTCATTTAAAAGTACTCCGCAAAAAATGAGCCCTCACATGACCATATTGACTGAAAAATAAAAAAGTTACGTCTCTCAGAAAAAGAATGGCGAAAAAAAAAAACGGAAAGCGACCGGTCGTGAAGGGGTTAATATACATAGAAAATTAGATTTGTGCGAAATACTCTATATTTCTGGTACCCCAAGAAGATGACCACTTTGTGGGATACCTCACTTACAGTTACCACTCACACTGCTGTGAGCAGTGACTTCAGCCGCACTGACACATCTGTATCACTGAAAGCCAGCGGCTCCTGGGAAGACTTAAGTTCTTTTTCTCCAAATAGCCACAATTTCAAAACAACAACTGAGCACACTCATAATGCTATTACCCTACAGATTAACACTATATCTCCAGGTAAATAGTGTTATCCAAAGTGACAGCTTCCCGTTAAGTCTTATGAATGTCCAGAATCTTATTCGGCTGAGACATGATGTGGAGACTGTTAATCACGCCTATTGGAGTATGATTAATGATTGTGACATCGAAGAGATCTATAAAAACAATGTCCGCTGGATTAGTCAAAGAGTCACATATAGTATGTGTCGCGGGCGGAGGAGGGGACGCTGCGCTCTCCCACTGCTCGGGTCCGGCCGCTGGTACTGCGGCTGCTGCTCGCTGGTGGCTCGAGCGGTGGGCCGGATCCCGGGGACTCGAGCGGCGTTCCTCGCCCGTGAGTGAAAAGGGGATTTTGATTATTGTCCGTGACGCCACCCACGGTTGTGGTGATATTGGTGACACCACCGCTGCTCTAGACGGGGATCCCGGGAGCGGGTGACAGGGAGCAGCTTTGTTGTTAGTTCTCCCCTCCGTGGGTAGGGGGTTGGTTGTCCCGGGGCCCGGTGATGGGGTAGGGATGGATGGCAGGCAGGTTACGGGGCCTGGTGAGGTGCAGGGTCGCGGGGGCAGCGCTGTGCCGCACGGCACGGTGGTACTCACTCAGCCAATGATGAGGACACAGTTCTCGGTAAAACACACGGCTGGATGGACGGGTCCCACAGGCGGCTGCGGTGTTGTTTCTCCCGGCAGGTTTGTGATGACTGCCTTTCCCTGCACCTATGTACGGTAGATGGTTCCAATGGGTTCCCACTGGTAACCCGCTCCCCAGCTTGGATATGGGCTGGAGGAGCCCCTTTTGCCCGCAGGCGCTGGCCCTGAGAAATGGTTGCCTTGGCGGTGGCGGTGTCTCCCTCACTTGGTTGGACTGTTGCCTTCTGTCGGGACTTGGCTGTTGGGAAGCCCAGGAGGTTCCCTTCACTAATGAATTTGGCAAATTCACGGTGACTCCTAGCCTTGCCGGGGTCCGTAAGCCCCTGCCAGATGGTGCTGGCTTCTCTTTGCGTACCGGTCCGGTACCGCTGGGCCACCGCCCGTCCACAGTCCTTACGGTAGAATCCAATCAGCCACTCCTGCAAACGGTCACCACCGTCTGCCAACCTTGCTGTCCCGCCCGGGCCACACACCCGGATGCTGTCAGTTAGTTGCTCTACTACCACTTCTCCTCCTTCCACTTTCACCTCCAAAACCAATCTGTCTGTTTCCCCGCCTCCAGGACTGAACTCCTCGGTGGGTGGGGCCAACCGCCTGGACCACCCCCTGGTGTGGACATCAGCCCCTGGAGGAAGGCAACAAGGGTTTTATGTCTGACCTCGGTGTGCCTGCTGGGAGTGTGGGGTTGTGTTGATGTTGTTTTCTGTGGCCCCTGGCTTGTCCAGAGTGCCACATTCCCCCTTAGTTAAATGCAGACCGTCCGCGGGCTGCCCGTCAATTACCGGTGTTATTTTCACAAACTGAAATATAGAAAAATGGTAAAACAGAATACATTTATAATAACATCTTGCCACATCGGAAGGTACTCTTACTTAAACGTTGCGTAACGGTTACGGCTTCCGCTCTCTCCCACCCAAGCAACCTGGCCCTGATGCTGCCCCTAAGCAAACAGGCAGCACCCCTTGACCCCAGTCCAGCACAAGTTGCCCGAGCGGGTTCTGTCCTTTTCAGGGGACCCACGTGCATGGGGAACCCCTGAAACCCCCAGAGGATCGCCACCGGTTCCGGTGGTGGCTGGGCCCCAGCCTGCTCCACTGCGGGCCCTTCCTCCAATCTGCTTCTCCGGAGGCGGTAACGGTGAAAGCCACAACAACATTATTTACATGCCACTAGTTTGCGGTTGCCCTGCTAGTTCTCAGGCCTGTTCATAAGGAGTTCCTTATGCAAAATGGTGAAGGGGGTCCCAACGGGGACCAGTTGCCAGCAACGACCGGTTCAAATCAGCAGCATATCAGGTGAACTTCATTGATAGATTATTTACTTATCATTCATCTAACTCTCAAACGGTACTTTTAACACACACAATTTTTTTTTCCTTTTAGAGAGTAGTTTCCCTGTACCTAAGTGGGGGTCTACCTAGGTTGGGACGAGTGGACCTCCGGGGTCCTGTGTCAGTGGGGACAGGCAGTGGGGCAGAGGGAGCAATCAGCTCCTCTTCCCTGCTATCGTGTGGGGCAGGCGGAGGCATAGGGGAGCTGGGTATAGGTTCATCCCTGGGCACTGGCTCATGGTCTACCACTTCCATCACTTCCTCATCCACGGGTTGTGTGAACAGTATTACTGGAAGAATCACCGCGCCATTCTGTGTAGGCCAGTCTGCTGGGAAATCACCCATCACAGTGTGGATTACCTCTTTTGCCTTCTCCGTCGGTTTAGGGATCGGAACTTCAGCCGCTGCCCTCAATGCTGGTGGGCACCTCTTTATATGGTCCCGGGAAACCGTGGCCAAAGTGCCCCCTTGGTCACGACTGATCTGGTAGGCCTTCCCATCTTCCCATACTGTGGGCTGTATGATGTATGGGGTTTGTTCCCATTGATCATCCAGCTTGTGGGTCCTCCTCTTCCGCTTCAGCACTACATCTCCAGGCTGGAAAGGGCCAGCAGACGCCCTCTGGTTGAAGCGCTGCTCCTGCTGTTCCCGACTCCGACTCAATTTCTTCTCAACATATTCCTGAATATGTTGGTATTGCACCCTCCGCCGAGTTTCCCATTCTACTGTCGAAGGGAGTGCTTCTGGGGCTTCCAATCCCATGTCCAGATCCACCGGTAGCCGGCCAGGGCGAGCCCTCATCAGGTATGCTGGGGTGAACTTCGTTGAGCTGGAAGGGATATTGTTGTACATATCAACCAAGTCAGGTAGCTTCTCCGACCACAGGTTCCGCTCTTCTAGCGGCAACGTCTTGAGAAGGCCCAGGACCAAGTGGTTCATCTTCTCACACATGTCGTTGGTTTGGGCATGGTAAGGCGTGGTCCGGATTTTCTTGCAGCCGTACAACTGACAAAACTCATGGAACACCTCCGCTTCAAAGGCCGGGCCTTGGTCAGTAAGCACCTTCTCATGGTATCCATGTGGTCGACAGAAATAAGCCTGGAACGCTCTAGCGGCGGTACGGCCAGTTAGGTCTTTGACTTGGACAACCACCATGAACCTTGAGTAGTGGTCTACTATGGTTAGAGCGTAGGTGTACCCACTTCGGCTGGGGGTGAGCTTTACATGGTCCAGGGCGACCGGGTGTAGGGGCGCCTTCTGGCTGGCCTCGTCCTTCCTTCTCAGCGTGCAAGGGCCGCACTCTCGGCACCAGGCCTCTACAGACTCCCGCATCCCGCTCCAATAGAACCGCTCTCTCAACAGCATTTCCAGCTTCTTCCATCCGAAGTGTCCGGCACCATCATGGTATGCTTGTAGAACGGTGGGCACATTAGCTTGGGGAATCACCAACTGGCGGATTTTCTCATGAGTCTTTGGGTTAATCAGCTCACGGTACAACTTTCCCTGGTGTAGATACAGCCGGGTCCGATCTCGCCACAGGCGTTGGGCTTCAGCTGGGGCGGCAGGGTCTATCCCAGCAGCGCCTTGCTCCACCAGGATCTTGACTAGGCGGACAGCGGGCGCCTGGTTTTGAGCTTGCTGCCACTCCTGACTGGGCAGCGGGTCCAGGTTCACCTGTTGTTGGTGGAAATGCACCTTCAGAGTTGGTGGCTGGTGAAATGCAGGCAACTCGATCTCTTCGAGGTCGTCATCCTCGCACCCTTCTTCCGACAAGTGGGGCATCCGAGAGAGTGCATCAGCATTAACGTTGGCATGACCGGCCCTGTATTTGATGGTGAAATCGTAGTTGGCTAGCTTGGCCACCCACCGCTGTTCTAACGCGCCCAACTTGGCCGTGTCCAGGTGGGTCAGCGGATTGTTATCCGTGAAAGCGGTGAATTTTGCTGCGGCCAGGTAATGGCGGAACCGCTCAGTGATAGCCCACACCAGCGCCAGGAGCTCGAGCTTGAAAGAGCTGTAGTTCTCAGGATTATTTTCAGTCGGTCCGAGCTTTCGGCTAGCATAAGCAATCACTTTTTCCTTCCCATCATGGACCTGGGATAGGACTGCCCCCAAGCCCACATTGCTGGCATCAGTGTAGAGGATGAATGGGTAGCTGTAATCAGGATACGCTAGAATCTCCTCTCCGGTCAAGGCCGCTTTCAGCTGGCGGAAGGATTCCTAATGCCCCTCTTCCCACACCAGTGGGGCTCCGAGGGGTCTACCACCTTTAGTCTGTCCCACGAGGAGGTCTTGCATGGGGGCAGCCATCTTCGTGTACCCCTTGATGAAGCGACGGTAGTACCCTACCAGACCCAGAAACTGCCTTACTTCCCTCACTGTGGTTGATCTCGGCCAGTCTTGGATGGCAGTGATCTTCTTGGGGTCGGGGGCGACACCTTCTGCACCCGCCACATGCCCCAGGTACTGCACTCTGGGTTTCAGCAGATGACACTTGGAGGGCTTCAACTTCATCCCGTATTTGGCAAGGGACGCAAACACCTCGGCCAGGTGCTCCAGGTGGGCTTCATATGTCTGGGAGTACACAATCACATCATCCAGGTATAACAGGACGGTCTCGAAATTTAGATGCCCCAGACAGCATTCCATCAGCCGTTGGAAGGTTCCAGGGGCGTTGCACAGCCCGAACGGCATACTATTGAAATCACAGAGCTCCATTGGGGTGGTGAAGGCGGGTAAGCTGGACTTTTTCTCTATTTTAGTTTGGATATATGGAAAAATGTTATGTTTCTCCATTGTATTTTTTTCACACCAAAATATGGCAAAGTAATCTGTCCCGATCATTGAGTTTTTGCTGTCTTTTTTATGCACCCTTTATTTTTGGGGTTTTTGGTAAAGATTTGCTTGAATACTTATTTAGTGCAGTTTTTTAGTGCAGAAATGCAGGAATTCTGCACCTAAAAACACAATTGCAGGTTTTACATTCTTTTTTTCAGGCTCCATATAGATGCCCATTAGAAAAAAGGAACACAAAAAGTTCACGATTCAACAGGATCTTTAAACACAGTGGGCAAGAGTTTCATGAAATCACATCCATTTTGCTTGAACTGTTAAATACAGTAAATTTTGTGCAGCAAAGAATCAGAGGAAGCAGAAGAAACAGAGCATTTACTAGGGAACATGGTCTAGAAGGCCAGAAAATTATCCTTTGTGAAGAATCCCAGCATTTATGAAGTTATAATCAAGTTACAATACATCTGTGTGAAGATGATTTTCAAGACATTATACTTGAGAGTTGGTTAATCTATAGCGCAAGAATGGCTTTGACCAATCATAATGAATTGTGCATCAAACCACCGAAGTGTTCCATTTCCCATGGTGTCAAAAAATAAGGGCAATCACTTGACAAGCCAATGAGCAGTCAGCTCATCCAGAAAGAATCTCCCCCGATTTTAATTAAATGTTCTAAAAATGAAATTTCTGACTCACAATACAGGGATTCCCGTGTACACCCATACCGTTCATTGTACACAATCCATACAAGAAATTAAATAAAAGAAAAAAAAAACAACTTAAGAACTTTCTCACATAATAGAACTGTTTATAGTCACAGTAGGAAATCCTGTTATGTGATCCAGAGCAAATGTTTGATAAATGCTTCAAATGCAAAATGCAATAAAACGGCAAAGATACAATCCAACTGTAATAAATAATTCAGCTTTAAATAAAGGGATATGGAAAGGAAAGTATTTCTTTCTCTCCCAGGCAGTTTTCAGTTTTACTCATATTAATTTTATGAGGTTCTTGCTGATTCTCGATTATCGCGTGCCTATATTTAATTCCTAATGTAATGATCTTGTTCCTCACCAGAAACCTTTTCTTAACAACCACAGCTACTGTTTTGCCTCTTGTTTTGTGACTCTGTAATCCCTTTCTCTCTGCATTTTTTTATATATACACACACACACACACACACACACCGTATTTTTCACTTTATAAGACGCATCTGATTATAAGACGCCCCCCCAAATTTGGTGAAGGAAAAGAGAATTTTTTTTTTAATGTTACATGGGGTCCATCTTATAATACCAGTGTCCGTCTAACAAATCATATAGGGTATATGTCCCTCATAGCCCCCCATCCTAAAATTAGCCCCCCCCTTAATCTGGATATGGCCTCCTTATATTGAATATAGTCCCCTTGTGCTGGGACACGTCCCCCTGTGCTGCCCATGGTCCCTATAGATGGTACACCTCCCCTGTGTTTGATATGGCCCCCATGTGTGCTGCCCATGGCCACTATAGATGGTACACCTCCCCTGTGTTTGATATGGCCCCCATGTGTGCTGCCCATGGCCACTATAGATGGCACACCTCCCCTGTGTTTGATATGGCCCCCATGTGTGCTGCCCATGGCCACTATAGATAGCACATCTTCCCTGTGTTAGATATGCTCCCCATGTGTGCTGCTCATGGCCACTATAGATGGCACATCTCCCCTGTGTTAGATATGCCCCCATGTGTGCTGCCCATGGCCACTATAGATGGCACATCTCCCCTGTGTTAGATATGCCCCCATGTGTGCTGCCCATGGCCACTATAGATGGCACATCTCCCCTGTGTTAGATATGCCCCCCATGTGTGCTGCCCATGGCCACTATAGATGGCACATCTCCACTGAGTTAGATATGCCCCCCATGTGTGCTGCCCATGGCCACTATAGATGGCACATCTCCCCTGTGTTAGATATGCCCCCCATACTGCTGCCCATAATAAAATAAAACACGCTTTCCTTACCTTCTCAGCGCTGACGCTCCTCGTGTCTCCCACCTTGCAGTTGAGCTCCGGCTTCCTCTACTTCCTGGTTCTTGCAGCTGGTCATGTGATCAGCATGGCAGAGTGATATCATCTCTCAGCAGCAGGAGACCGGGGGATCAGCGCTGGAGGTAAGTAAAGCTTTTTTATTTTACTATGGGCAGCAGCACGGGTGCCATATCTAACGCAGGGGGGATCATGTGCGATCAAAGGGAGCACAGGCAGATATAATATGCCCTGCTGCCCCAGCCCCTCAGCGTGATACAGTTTCAGCATCACGCTGCTGATGGACAGCGGCTGTGCATATTATATGAGCGGGAGCAGGAGATCAAATGCTGCCGCCCGCAGCTGTCACCTGCCCCCAGCCGAGGTTACCACAACTTTTCAGGTGATATGAGGCACAGAGGTAACATCCTGTTCGTGACGCCAAAAGTTGTAGTAACCTCGGGTGGGACACGGTTGAGTCTGATGGTGGTAATAGTTGTTATTGTTGTTGTTAATATTTAATGATAAAACAACTCCTCTTCGGTGATGAACAGTCTCTTTACTGGTGATATAAATAACTATTTGCAGGTGACAGCTGGTCAGTGTTTTCCACACATACTGTAGTAAATTCAACCACACCAGACAGGCAAACCTCTGAGGGGCAGCTTTTCTTCTCCTGATGCTCTAGAAAAACTACTCACAAAATGGAGGACGTCAACTCCCTCTATTTCCTCTCAACTGCCGTCTCCCAGCCGACCCTATCCTTCCACGAGTAGTCGGAGTTAGCTCCTCCCTCTGCATAGGACTCCTACCACTGCAGTCATCAGATGACTGCACAGGAGAAACTTAACCCTCTGAGTGCCGCCTGTCAGCAGGTTTTCACAATATCCTACAGTACTTAACCCCTTAACGACCGCGGGCAGTAAAATTACGTCCTAAGTGTCATAATGTTACTGCCCGCGGTCCTCCGGCGGCAGCATGCTGCGATCGGCACACATCTCAGCTGATTTTCACAGCTGAGATGTGTGCCTGCTAGGCACGAGCAGAAACGTTATCTGCTCGTGCTGATTAACCCCTTATATGGCCCTGTCAAGATGTGACAGCGCCATTATAAGCGCGATCGCAGTAAAGTTTTACTTACCGCCCGATACCGGAAGTCACGTGACGCGATCACGTGACTTCCGATAGTTGTCATGGTAGCACAGGGTCATGTGATGACTCCTGTACTACACCTGACTTGCTTTCAGGTGCCCGGGGCACAGCAAAAGAGAAAGAGAGCGTATCTGCTGTTTACAGCCTTGTAGCTGTGATCAGCAGATACTGCAGAGCGATCAGAATGCTGATCGCAATAGCCCCCTAGGGGGACTAGTAAAATAAAAAAAAAAAGTTAAAAAAAAGTTAAAAAAAAATTAAAAAAACAAAAAAACATAAAAGTTCAAATCACCCCCCATTCGCCCCATTGAAAATTAAAGGGTTAAAAAAATAAAAAAATATACACACATTTGGTATCGCCGCGTTCAGAAACGCCCGGTCTATCAAAATATAAAATCAATTGATCTGATCAGTATACGGCGTAGCGGCAAAAAAATTCCAAACGCCAAAACGATGGTTTTTTGTCGCCACAACTTTTGCACAAAATGCAATAAGATGCGATCAAAACGTAGCATCTGCGCAAAAATGGTACCGTTAAAAACGTCAGCTCGAGACACAAAAAATAAGCCGTCACTGAGCCATAGATCCCGAAAAATGAGAACGCTACGGGTCACGAAATATGGCGTAAAACGTGCGCCACTTTTTTCGGACAAACTTCCGTTTTTTTTAACCCCTTATATAAAAGTAAACACCTATACATATTTGGTGTCTACGAACTCGCACTGACCTGAGGCATCACACCCACACATCAGTTTTACCATATAGTGAACACAGTGAATAAAATATCTCAAAAACCATAGTGCTATCGCACTTTTTTTGCAATTTTTCTGCATTTGGAATTTTTTTGCCGTTTTCCAGTACACTATATGGTAAAACTGATGGTTTCATTTAAAAGTACTCCGCAAAAAATGAGCCCTCACATGACCATATTGACTGAAAAATAAAAAAGTTACGTCTCTCAGAAAAAGAATGGCGAAAAAAAAAAACGGAAAGCGACCGGTCGTGAAGGGGTTAATATACATAGAAAATTAGATTTGTGCGAAATACTCTATATTTCTGGTACCCCAAGAAGATGACCACTTTGTGGGATACCTCACTTACAGTTACCACTCACACTGCTGTGAGCAGTGACTTCAGCCGCACTGACACATCTGTATCACTGAAAGCCAGCGGCTCCTGGGAAGACTTAAGTTCTTTTTCTCCAAATAGCCACAATTTCAAAACAACAACTGAGCACACTCATAATGCTATTACCCTACAGATTAACACTATATCTCCAGGTAAATAGTGTTATCCAAAGTGACAGCTTCCCGTTAAGTCTTATGAATGTCCAGAATCTTATTCGGCTGAGACATGATGTGGAGACTGTTAATCACGCCTATTGGAGTATGATTAATGATTGTGACATCGAAGAGATCTATAAAAACAATGTCCGCTGGATTAGTCAAAGAGTCACATATAGTATGTGTCGCGGGCGGAGGAGGGGACGCTGCGCTCTCCCACTGCTCGGGTCCGGCCGCTGGTACTGCGGCTGCTGCTCGCTGGTGGCTCGAGCGGTGGGCCGGATCCCGGGGACTCGAGCGGCGTTCCTCGCCCGTGAGTGAAAAGGGGATTTTGATTATTGTCCGTGACGCCACCCACGGTTGTGGTGATATTGGTGACACCACCGCTGCTCTAGACGGGGATCCCGGGAGCGGGTGACAGGGAGCAGCTTTGTTGTTAGTTCTCCCCTCCGTGGGTAGGGGGTTGGTTGTCCCGGGGCCCGGTGATGGGGTAGGGATGGATGGCAGGCAGGTTACGGGGCCTGGTGAGGTGCAGGGTCGCGGGGGCAGCGCTGTGCCGCACGGCACGGTGGTACTCACTCAGCCAATGATGAGGACACAGTTCTCGGTAAAACACACGGCTGGATGGACGGGTCCCACAGGCGGCTGCGGTGTTGTTTCTCCCGGCAGGTTTGTGATGACTGCCTTTCCCTGCACCTATGTACGGTAGATGGTTCCAATGGGTTCCCACTGGTAACCCGCTCCCCAGCTTGGATATGGGCTGGAGGAGCCCCTTTTGCCCGCAGGCGCTGGCCCTGAGAAATGGTTGCCTTGGCGGTGGCGGTGTCTCCCTCACTTGGTTGGACTGTTGCCTTCTGTCGGGACTTGGCTGTTGGGAAGCCCAGGAGGTTCCCTTCACTAATGAATTTGGCAAATTCACGGTGACTCCTAGCCTTGCCGGGGTCCGTAAGCCCCTGCCAGATGGTGCTGGCTTCTCTTTGCGTACCGGTCCGGTACCGCTGGGCCACCGCCCGTCCACAGTCCTTACGGTAGAATCCAATCAGCCACTCCTGCAAACGGTCACCACCGTCTGCCAACCTTGCTGTCCCGCCCGGGCCACACACCCGGATGCTGTCAGTTAGTTGCTCTACTACCACTTCTCCTCCTTCCACTTTCACCTCCAAAACCAATCTGTCTGTTTCCCCGCCTCCAGGACTGAACTCCTCGGTGGGTGGGGCCAACCGCCTGGACCACCCCCTGGTGTGGACATCAGCCCCTGGAGGAAGGCAACAAGGGTTTTATGTCTGACCTCGGTGTGCCTGCTGGGAGTGTGGGGTTGTGTTGATGTTGTTTTCTGTGGCCCCTGGCTTGTCCAGAGTGCCACATTCCCCCTTAGTTAAATGCAGACCGTCCGCGGGCTGCCCGTCAATTACCGGTGTTATTTTCACAAACTGAAATATAGAAAAATGGTAAAACAGAATACATTTATAATAACATCTTGCCACATCGGAAGGTACTCTTACTTAAACGTTGCGTAACGGTTACGGCTTCCGCTCTCTCCCACCCAAGCAACCTGGCCCTGATGCTGCCCCTAAGCAAACAGGCAGCACCCCTTGACCCCAGTCCAGCACAAGTTGCCCGAGCGGGTTCTGTCCTTTTCAGGGGACCCACGTGCATGGGGAACCCCTGAAACCCCCAGAGGATCGCCACCGGTTCCGGTGGTGGCTGGGCCCCAGCCTGCTCCACTGCGGGCCCTTCCTCCAATCTGCTTCTCCGGAGGCGGTAACGGTGAAAGCCACAACAACATTATTTACATGCCACTAGTTTGCGGTTGCCCTGCTAGTTCTCAGGCCTGTTCATAAGGAGTTCCTTATGCAAAATGGTGAAGGGGGTCCCAACGGGGACCAGTTGCCAGCAACGACCGGTTCAAATCAGCAGCAAATCAGGTGAACTTCATTGATAGATTATTTACTTATCATTCATCTAACTCTCAAACGGTACTTTTAACACACACAATTTTTTTTTCCTTTTAGAGAGTAGTTTCCCTGTACCTAAGTGGGGGTCTACCTAGGTTGGGACGAGTGGACCTCCGGGGTCCTGTGTCAGTGGGGACAGGCAGTGGGGCAGAGGGAGCAATCAGCTCCTCTTCCCTGCTATCGTGTGGGGCAGGCGGAGGCATAGGGGAGCTGGGTATAGGTTCATCCCTGGGCACTGGCTCATGGTCTACCACTTCCATCACTTCCTCATCCACGGGTTGTGTGAACAGTATTACTGGAAGAATCACCGCGCCATTCTGTGTAGGCCAGTCTGCTGGGAAATCACCCATCACAGTGTGGATTACCTCTTTTGCCTTCTCCGTCGGTTTAGGGATCGGAACTTCAGCCGCTGCCCTCAATGCTGGTGGGCACCTCTTTATATGGTCCCGGGAAACCGTGGCCAAAGTGCCCCCTTGGTCACGACTGATCTGGTAGGCCTTCCCATCTTCCCATACTGTGGGCTGTATGATGTATGGGGTTTGTTCCCATTGATCATCCAGCTTGTGGGTCCTCCTCTTCCGCTTCAGCACTACATCTCCAGGCTGGAAAGGGCCAGCAGACGCCCTCTGGTTGAAGCGCTGCTCCTGCTGTTCCCGACTCCGACTCAATTTCTTCTCAACATATTCCTGAATATGTTGGTATTGCACCCTCCGCCGAGTTTCCCATTCTACTGTCGAAGGGAGTGCTTCTGGGGCTTCCAATCCCATGTCCAGATCCACCGGTAGCCGGCCAGGGCGAGCCCTCATCAGGTATGCTGGGGTGAACTTCGTTGAGCTGGAAGGGATATTGTTGTACATATCAACCAAGTCAGGTAGCTTCTCCGACCACAGGTTCCGCTCTTCTAGCGGCAACGTCTTGAGAAGGCCCAGGACCAAGTGGTTCATCTTCTCACACATGTCGTTGGTTTGGGCATGGTAAGGCGTGGTCCGGATTTTCTTGCAGCCGTACAACTGACAAAACTCATGGAACACCTCCGCTTCAAAGGCCGGGCCTTGGTCAGTAAGCACCTTCTCATGGTATCCATGTGGTCGACAGAAATAAGCCTGGAACGCTCTAGCGGCGGTACGGCCAGTTAGGTCTTTGACTTGGACAACCACCATGAACCTTGAGTAGTGGTCTACTATGGTTAGAGCGTAGGTGTACCCACTTCGGCTGGGGGTGAGCTTTACATGGTCCAGGGCGACCGGGTGTAGGGGCGCCTTCTGGCTGGCCTCGTCCTTCCTTCTCAGCGTGCAAGGGCCGCACTCTCGGCACCAGGCCTCTACAGACTCCCGCATCCCGCTCCAATAGAACCGCTCTCTCAACAGCATTTCCAGCTTCTTCCATCCGAAGTGTCCGGCACCATCATGGTATGCTTGTAGAACGGTGGGCACATTAGCTTGGGGAATCACCAACTGGCGGATTTTCTCATGAGTCTTTGGGTTAATCAGCTCACGGTACAACTTTCCCTGGTGTAGATACAGCCGGGTCCGATCTCGCCACAGGCGTTGGGCTTCAGCTGGGGCGGCAGGGTCTATCCCAGCAGCGCCTTGCTCCACCAGGATCTTGACTAGGCGGACAGCGGGCGCCTGGTTTTGAGCTTGCTGCCACTCCTGACTGGGCAGCGGGTCCAGGTTCACCTGTTGTTGGTGGACATGCACCTTCACAGTTGGTGGCTGGTGAAATGCAGGCAACTCGATCTCTTCGAGGTCGTCATCCTCGCACCCTTCTTCCGACAAGTGGGGCATCCGAGAGAGTGCATCAGCATTAACGTTGGCATGACCGGCCCTGTATTTGATGGTGAAATCGTAGTTGGCTAGCTTGGCCACCCACCGCTGTTCTAACGCGCCCAACTTGGCCGTGTCCAGGTGGGTCAGCGGATTGTTATCCGTGAAAGCGGTGAATTTTGCTGCGGCCAGGTAATGGCGGAACCGCTCAGTGATAGCCCACACCAGCGCCAGGAGCTCGAGCTTGAAAGAGCTGTAGTTCTCAGGATTATTTTCAGTCGGTCCGAGCTTTCGGCTAGCATAAGCAATCACTTTTTCCTTCCCATCATGGACCTGGGATAGGACTGCCCCCAAGCCCACATTGCTGGCATCAGTGTAGAGGATGAATGGGTAGCTGTAATCAGGATACGCTAGAATCTCCTCTCCGGTCAAGGCCGCTTTCAGCTGGCGGAAGGATTCCTAATGCCCCTCTTCCCACACCAGTGGGGCTCCGAGGGGTCTACCACCTTTAGTCTGTCCCACGAGGAGGTCTTGCATGGGGGCAGCCATCTTCGTGTACCCCTTGATGAAGCGACGGTAGTACCCTACCAGACCCAGAAACTGCCTTACTTCCCTCACTGTGGTTGATCTCGGCCAGTCTTGGATGGCAGTGATCTTCTTGGGGTCGGGGGCGACACCTTCTGCACCCGCCACATGCCCCAGGTACTGCACTCTGGGTTTCAGCAGATGACACTTGGAGGGCTTCAACTTCATCCCGTATTTGGCAAGGGACGCAAACACCTCGGCCAGGTGCTCCAGGTGGGCTTCATATGTCTGGGAGTACACAATCACATCATCCAGGTATAACAGGACGGTCTCGAAATTTAGATGCCCCAGACAGCATTCCATCAGCCGTTGGAAGGTTCCAGGGGCGTTGCACAGCCCGAACGGCATACTATTGAAATCACAGAGCTCCATTGGGGTGGTGAAGGCAGTTTTCTCTCGGTCCTCGGGTGCCACGGCCACTTGCCAGTACCCGCTGGTGAGGTCAAGGGTAGAGAAGTAGTTCGCGGTTCTCAGTGCGGCCAAGGTCTCTTCAATACGGGGCAGTGGATAAGCATCTTTATGCGTTATCTGGTTAATCTTCCGGTAATCCACACGCATCCGCATGGTGCTGTCCTTCTTCTTAACCAGTACCAACGGGGCGGCCCAGGGACTACAGCTGTCCCTGATAACCCCTGTCTCCCTCATGTTCCTCAACATGTCCTTGGCACATTGGTAGTGTGCAGGGGGAATAGGTCTGTACTAGTGATGAGCGAGTATGCTTGTTACTACTCGGTACTCGCACGAGTATCACTGTACTTGGTCTACTCGGCGGGGACCGAGTAATCTCGCAATACTCGTGCTGTACTCGTGGTCTTCATGTTGGCGCTCATTTTAGAGCCAGCCCTTATGCAGGGATTGGCTGGCAGACCACTGCAATGCCACAGCCCTGTTGTGGAATTGCAGTGATTGGCCGGCCCTTACAGCATGACCGTGCCTTTAGCCCGACACTTCCCCGCTCGGCTACGGCCCCTCCCGCACTCCACTCCGCGTGTATATATATATGCACGCTTACACACACACGCACGTTTTTTTTTTAATTTACAGTTTTATGGTTTCTACATGCTGCCGGTGGTCATTTCAGAATAATACTCGGGTCTCCCATAGGATAACATTGGGCTCGGTGCTCGGGCCGAGTACACGAGTATCTTGGGATGCTCGGCCCGAGCCTCAAGAACCCGAGCTTTTTAGTACTCGCTCATCACTAGTCTGTACCTCTCTTTGATAGGGGGGTGTTCACTGGTGGGGATATGGTGTTGGGCCCCTTTAATCTGCCCAAAGTCAAGGGGATGTTTGCTAAAAACTTGCTCATACTCCCGTACCTCCCGGTATACCCCTTCTTTGTGATGTGCAGGGGTATCGTCAGTGCCTACATGTAACTGTCGGTACCACTCATCTAACTCCCCTTGGGGCGGGTGAGTGCTGGCAGTCGGTGGTGAGGTTGGGGGAACTGCCTCGCGGATGGTGTGGGGATCCAGAGTGAGCAACTTGGCAAGTGTAGCATACCGGGGAAGCCTGACTTCTTCCTCCCCACAGTTCAGCACCCTCACAGGCACTCTCCCCTTCTTTACATCTACCACCCCTTGGGTGGCCATTACTGTGGGCCAGTGCTCGGAGGGTATGGGCTCTATCATGGCAGGGTAGTCACGCCCCTGGGGGCCTACTGCTGCCCTACAACAAATCATCATCTCGCTCCTGGGGGGCAAAATCAAGGGGGCAACATCCATCACTCTCACCCCACCAATCTCTCCTCCTGTCGAGTTCACATGCTGGCGGTACATCAAGGCTCGGATCTCACGCTGCACAGCTCTCTGTCGGCTCCCCACCGCCGTGGCGGCCAGCTGCTGCAGTAGGGTCAACACATCACTCATACAGCGCTCCATCACATTGGTTCCTAGCACTATCTTCGGGTTATGATCACTGGGTTCATTCATTATCCCAATCATACCCTGGTGTTGCAGTTCAGCTCGCCCCATGGTCATGGCCACTTGTTTGTATCCCACTTGGGTCAATGGGAGTCCATCAGCAGCAATCAGTGTTATAATAGCATCTGGGGGAGCCAGCTCGTCTGTCCCCCAATACCGTTGATACAATGTGTATGGTATGGTGGTTACCTGTGATCCAGCGTCCAGGAGAGCCATCACCGGTATGCCGTCCACAGCCACGGGGATTATGGGCTGGGCCCCGATGTACCGGTCCCGCCAGTCTGGGGGGCCATGGGGTTCTACTCCTGAGGATTGGCCCATAGCCCCAGGGGTTGCTCGTTTAACGGACACCGTCGGGAGTAGTGACCGGGTTTGCTGCACCTGTAACAGATTGGGGGCCCGTTCCGTGAGTCATTGGCCCTTCTCCGCTGCATCCAGGGGACGTCCTCAGGGCTGTCGCCGAGCTGCATCTTCACCGGGGCCTGGGATCTAGTCGGAGGCTGGAGTGCGGCGAGAATCTTAGCGAGGTCCCCATCCATGCGACGAACTTGAGCAGTGAGCTCTTTCATCGTTCCGCTTGGGGCTGCAGGCACTGGAGGTGCTGATGGGGTAGGGGCCACCACGACGGGAGCAGTCTCAACTGGCCACGGGGCGGGCTCAGGGACTTCACATGCGGGGGCTTGCAGAGCTTTGATGGCCCGTTCCTTTAATACGGCAAAGTCCACGTCAGGGTGTTCTAGGGCCCACAGCCGAAGCTGTTTGTGGTCCTCTGACCTTTTTTCTGGAAAACCTGCAAGGCATCAGGTTTCCCATCGTACTGCGGTAGCCAGGCAGCTCCGGGCACATAGGGCAAAGAGAACGGCATCACCTGAGCGAGAGCTGGGGCCGCAGCTCCCCCCGCCAGCGCGGCCGGGACCTGGGCAGGCCCATTCCCATCTACGGGTGCTCCCGCGGCTGCATCCGCTGCTCCTCCAGCGGCTCCGGGCGCAGACATCTTGTTTCCGTCCCCCTTAGCCTCTTTCCGGCTCCTTCTCTACAGGGGCGGGGTTTTGGCCTTCGCGCCTCCACTACTCGAGGAGATGCTTGAGCGGGAATTCTTCGCGCCCAAGATGGCAGCTTCACAAATTTTCCGGCCGGACACCTCCGGCGGTAACAAGGCGCACCTCTACCAGACGGCATAGCGGTAGGATCCTGTTCATGACACCAAGTTGTCGCGGGTGGAGTAGGGGACGCTGCGCTCTCCCACTGCTCGGGTCCGGCCGCTGCTACTGCGGCTGCTGCTCGGTGGTGGCTCGAGTGGTGGGCCGGATCCCGGGGACTCGAGCGGCGTTCCTCGCCCGTGAGTGAAAAGGGGATTTTGATTATTGTCCGTGACGCCACCCACGGTTGTGGTGATATTGGTGACACCACCGCTGCTCTAGACGGGGATCCCGGGAGCGGTGACAGGGAGCAGCTTTGTTGTTAGTTCTCCCCTCCATGTGTAGGGGGTTGGTTGTTCCGGAGCCCGGTGATGGGGTAGGGATGGATGGCAGGCAGGTTACGGGGCCTGGTGAGGTGCAGGGTCGCGGGGGCAGCGCTGTGCCGCACGGCACGGTGGTACTCACTCAGCCAATGATGAGGACACAGTTCTCGGTAAAACACACGGCTGGATGGACGGGTCCCACAGGCGGCTGCAGTGTTGTTTCTCCCGGCAGGTTGGTGATGACTGCTTTTCCCTGCACCTATGTACGGTAGATGGTTCCAATGGGTTCCCACCGGTAACCCACTTCCCAGCTTGGATATGGGCTGGAGGAGCCCCTTTTGCTCGCAGGCGCTTGCCCTGAGAAACGGTTGCCTTGGCGGTGGCGGTGTCTCCCTCACTTGGTTGGACTGTTGCCTTCTGTCGGGACTTGGCTGTTGGGAAACCCAGGAGGTTCCCTTCACTAACGAATTTGGCAAATTCACGGCGACTGCTAGCCTTGCCGGGGTCAGTAAGCCCCTGCCAGATGGTGCTGGCTTCTCTTTGCGTACTGGTCCGGTACCGCCGGGCCACCGCCCGTCCACGGTCCTTACGGTAGACTCCAATCAGCCACTCCTGCAGACGGTCACCACCGTCTGCCAACCTTGCTGTCCCGCCCGGGCCACACACCCGGACGCTGTCAGTTAGTTGCTCTACTACCACTTCTCCTCCTTCCACTTTAACCTCCAAAACCAATCTGTCTGTTTTCCCGCCTCCAGGACTGTGAACTCCTCGGTGGGCGGGGCCAACCGCCTGGCCCACCCCCTGGTGTGGACATCAGCCCCTGGAGGAAGGCAACAAGGGTTTTATATCTGACCTCGGTGTGCCTGCTGGGAGTGTGGGGTTGTGTTGATGTTGTTTTCTGTGGCCCCTGGCTTGTCCAGGGCGCCACATATGTATGAGGGCAGAAAAAGTTGTTTTTACATAGATATGAAAAGCTGTGTGTTGCAGGTACAGTAATGGCAGGATTTTATTGCTGGATTATATCTGGAATCCATTATGGGGATTTTTTGGGAGACCTGAAAGACCTGTCAGGTTACCTTTAACCAAATGAAACTACTTTCATAAATAAAAATCATTCTCAATAGCAGTTAATTTACAGTAGAAATTCAGAAGCAGGAAAGCAATTTCTAATTGTCTACATTTTTAATGTTGGGTTTATTCATCCTCAGACATATTTTTTTTTTTGTAATCTAAATAGGTTTATAATGAATTGCTGAGTAATTTTAAAGTGAGAGAAGCCAAAGCACCATGTAATTACATCTTTATTCACAAATGCTAAGTTATTTTTCTCTTCTTCTTGAAGAAAAAACAGGGGTTTTTTTTATGTCAAAGTTTGCACTAAGCAGGCACCAATATGTGACATCAGAAGCTTCTTCACAACACTTGATTCCTTCAGGCTGCTTTACACGCTGCGATCTCGCTAGCGAGATCGCTAGCGTGTGTACCCGCCCCCATCAATTCTGCGTCACGGGCAAATCGCTGCCCATGGCGCACAAAATCGCGCGAACCCATCACACTACTTACCTGCCTAGCGACGTCGCTGTGACCGGCGAACCGCCTCCTTTCTAAAGGGGCGGTTTGTTTGGCGTCACAGCAACGCCACTAAGCGGCCAGCCAATCAAAGTGGAGGGGCGGAGATGAGCGGGACGAACATCCCACCCACCTCCTTCCTTCCTCATTGCGGGCGGCCGCAGGTAAGGGGAGGTTCCTCGTTCATGCGGTGTCACACATAGCGATGTGTGCTGCCGCAGGCATGACAAACAGCATCGTACCTGCAGCAGCAACGATAATTGGGAATAGGGGGGCCGATTAGCGATTTTGCACGTTTTTGCGATGTTTCAAAATCACTCTTAAGTGTAACACGCAACAACATCACTAACGCGGCTGGATGTGCGTTACAAATTCCGTGACCCCAACGACATCGCTTTAGCAATGTCGTAGCGTGTAAAGCGGCCTTTACTTGTGTTCATCACTCAATCAGCCAACAATTTTCATGCAGCACAATGCCCCCTGTCACACAGTAAAATGGATAAAGCAGTTTTCTAATGGGTTTAGATCAGCCCAGAGTCCTGATCGAAACCCAGTTTAAAACCCTAGAAAATCATTTGTGACAAAGTTATGGACAAGAAACCCTCAACAGTCAAAGAACTGTGGAAGAGACTGGAAGAAGCGTGGACCAAAATCACACCAGAGCAGTGTGAGGGACTAGTGATGTCCTATGGCAGCAAATGTGCTGAAGTCATTCAAAGCAAAGGCCTGTATACTTCCTACTGATTGGTGACCGTAGTTACCTTCAGATAGTTTAGTTATAATCTTTCTCTGTGCTACAGTCATTGCTGTTCTCTAATAATGATCATCACGTTTTGGGCAATATAAAGGTTTTATGTTGAAAAACGTTGGATCCTTTTTTCTAGTGGCATGGTATACTTCTTACAAAAAAACTTTAAATGTTGATCATTGTAGATTACATTATTTCTGGAAAAAGCAAGTGATCATATATTGTTCTCGAATTTTGATCTCCAGTGTACATCAGTTTTCTTTACTGTGCAATCTATACATATGCTTGTTTAATTTAACTGTTGATAATAGCTTTTTACTTACCGTATTTTTCGCTTTATAAGACGCACCTGATTATAAGACGCACCCCCAAATTTGGTGAAGGAATAGAGAATTTTTTAATAAATGGGGTCCGTCTTATAATGCCAGTGTCCGTCTAACAAATAATATAGGGTATATGTCCCTCATAGCCCCCTCATCCTAAAATTAGCCCCCTTAATCTGGATATGGCCACCTTATATTGAACACGTCCCCCAGTGATGCCACATTTCCCCTATGGCTGGCACACATCCTCTATGGCTGGCACACGGCCCCTGTGGCTGGCACACAGGCCCACTGTGGCTGGCACACAGGCCCACTGTGGCTGGCATACAGGCCCACTGTGGCTGGCATACAGGCCCACTCTAGCAGGCAAACAGGCCCACTGTGGCAGGCAGACAGGACCACTGGGGCAGGCAGACAGGCCAACTGGGGCAGGCAGACAGGCCCACTGTGGCTGGCAGACAGGCCCACTGTGGCTGGCAGACAGGCCCACTGTGGCTGGCAGACAGGCCCACTGTGGCAGGCAGGCAGACAGGCCCACTGTGGCAGGCAGCCAGGCCCACTGGGGCAGGCAGACAGGCCCACTGGGGCAGGCAGACAGGCCCATTGGGGCAGGCAGACAGGCCCATTGGGGCAGGCAGACAGGTCCATTGGGGCAGGCAGACATCACGCTCTGTTACATATCGCCCCCATGTTGCTGCTTTTAGTAAGATAAACTCTTTCCTTACCTTCTGAAGCACTGTCTTGTCTTGTGTCTCCCTCCTCGGGGTTGAGCTCCTCCTGTCTCCTGCACTTCCTACTTCCTGGTTCTAGTGCAGGTCATGTGATCGGGACAGCAGAGAGATATCTCTGCGTGCCTAATCACAGCAGCAGGAGGGAGACTGAGCAGACACTGGAGGAGGTGAGTAAAGAGTTTATTATTTGGGGATCCTGTGCGATCAAAGGTAAGCACAGGCAGATATAATATGTGCAGCTCCCCCAGCCCATCAGCGCGATGCAGTTTCAGCACCACGCTTCTGATGGACAGCGGCTGTGCATATTATATGAGCGGGAGCAGGAGATCAAACGATGCCGCTCCCAGCTTTTCCTGCCCCCAGCACCGCTCCAGAGCTGCCCGCACCTCCACTGGACTCTGTATATATATATATATATATATATATATACACCCCCCCTCCCGTATATTCGGATTATAAGACGCACCCCCTACTTTCCCCCAAAATTTGGTCGAACAAAAGTGTGTCTTATAAAGCGAAAAATACGGTATATTGGGCTATTTGCTTGCATGTTATCACGGAGTATGATGCGGTAACTTGGAGTAGGGGCACCTAGACTTAGGGGCCCTTTGCACACTACGACATCACAAGCCGATGCTGCGATGCCGAGCGTGTTAGTCCCCGCCCCTGTCGCAGCTGCGATATCTTGTGATAGCAGCCGTAGCGAATATTATCGCTACGGCAGCTTCACATGCACTTACCTGCCCTGCGACGTCTCTCTGGCCAGCGACCCGCCTCCTTCTTAAGGGGGCAGGTTGTGTGGCGTCACAGCGACATCACATGGCAGCCGGCCAATAGAAGCAGAGGGGCGGAGATGAGCGGGACGTAAACATCCCGCCCACCTCTTTTCTTCCGCATTGCAGACGGGACGCAGGTAGGAGATGTTCCTCGCTCCTGCGACTTCATGCACAGCGATGTGTGCTGCCGCAGGAACGAGGAACAACATCGTACCGTCGCAGCAGCCAAAATAATGAAAATGACCGACACTACACCGATCATACGATACCAATGCTTTTGCGCTCGGTTATCGTAGTTAAAATGATTTACACACTACGATGTCGAGAGCGATGCCGAAAGTGCGCCACTTTCGATTTGACCCCACCGACATCGCACCTGCGATGTTGTAGTGTGCAAAGGGCCCCTAACCCTCAGACTGAGGACTCTAAACTGTCCTTATTCCAGAGGCCCTGCCCCCTTTAATTGCCATGGTCTAACGCCTTCTCTCCCTCACCTCTGGGGAGGGCTGGGACTGGAGTAATGAATCCCACAAATACCGACAGACAGGAGAAAACCAAGCACAAACAGGGGAAAGACAATATGAGCTCCAGGAGAAATAAAGTAAAGGGAGGAAATAAACAAACAACAAGGATATTTCCACCACACACCAAATAGCATACAATAGTTCACCAATAACTGAATGACCACACATAAAGACCGGTATCGCTGTAGCAAAGCTAGAGCTATAATCGGCATGAGGGACCAGGTACCAATATCTTTTAAAGGGCGGAGGTGGCTGTGATAGGTCTTCAGCAACTTGTGACCCCAGTAGCAATTCACAGGCCAGCAGGAACAAACTCCTGCTAGACTGAACATCAGTGAACACAAAACCAGTTGATGCCCAGCTCTAACTGAGTAATTCAACATCACCCGGTGTTGTGTCAGACTCTCCAGTATGAACAGAGTCGGAAGACGCCAATACACCTGATAAGATTAAAGCAGAACACCGCATGACACATGTATATTTATTTTTCACTGTTTTAATCCGATTACAACATGCAATGGGTTAA
Organism: Anomaloglossus baeobatrachus; assembly: GCF_048569485.1. Classification (NCBI taxonomy): domain Eukaryota; kingdom Metazoa; phylum Chordata; class Amphibia; order Anura; family Aromobatidae; genus Anomaloglossus; species Anomaloglossus baeobatrachus. The sequence continues at coordinate 587,144,997 of NC_134355.1, forward strand.
ATTGCTTCTAAGTTTATCTCGTATTTAAACTATTGGTGATTCCATCCACTCTCTCTATAAATTCCTGGAGTAAAGATATTATGGTGTCAGGATTAAGAATGGTGAGCTCAAAACAAGTAGTTCGAGTCTCTGCTCCTCTATTTCCACATGACTTCATAGAGTTTTGTACTCTTTTAATTTTTGGAATATTTACCTACTGGGGATGCCAGATTTTCACTTTGATTGTGTCTACTTAAACCCAGAAGCTGGTCTGGAGTCTCCGTCAACCACACTCTAAACATGGCTCTTTTCCTAAATGCAATGAGCTGATACTCTTCTTCCTGTATGAATTGTCCTTGGCCTATCCTTAGGTTAGGCCCAGGGGTGTAACTACAATAGGTGAAGGGGTTGCATTTGAGTTCTGGAGCATAGGTGGCCCAAAAAGTCCCTTTGATTTTCATGATAATGTCAATGATATTAAAGACTTGTAATAATTATGGGTCCAATTAGAGCTTTTACATTGGAGCTCATGAGCTTCAAGTTAGACCACTGGTTAGGCCTCTACTGGTAAAACCCGGGAGAACCTGTAGTTTGCAGTCTCTGCTACTCTACTTCCACGTCACTTTATAGAGTTTTGCACTCTTAATTTTTGGAATAATGTTGAGGTTTTAATCTAATGACCTACTGGGGATGCCAGATTTTCACTTTGTTTGTGTCTACTTATACCCAGAAACTGGTCTGGAGTCTCCATCAACCACACTCTAAACATGGCTCTTTTCCTAAATGCGATGAGCTGATACTCTTCTTCTTGTATGAATTGTCCTTGACCTGTCCTTAGGTTAGGCCCAGGGGTGTAACTACAATAGGTGAAGGGGTTGCATTTGAGTCCTGGAGCGTAGGTGACACAAAAAGTCCCTTTGATCTTCATGATAATGTCAATGATATTAAAGACTTGTAATAATTGTGGGCCTAATTAGAGCTTTTACATTGGAGCTCATGAGCTTCAAGTTAGACCACTGGTTAGGCCCCTACTGGTAAATCCCGGGAGAACCTGTAGTTTTGCTGCTATATGTACATTGCTAAGTAATTCCCAACTCCAATCCATATTAGGATATAATATAAATTTCAGCCCTAAAGAATTGAAAGTTATAACTTTACCAACAAACTTATCCTTCCATAAAAATAGACAATTGTCGAAAATTTCACTTATGCCGGACAGGTTATTTTTTTTTTTTGTTACATTGCAAACTTTTGCTATTACTGTAACATCAATCTTTCAATAGGTTTCACACAAACACAGCACACTTCTCTGGAGATATTTATGAATGACTGCTTGCTGGCAGCACATTTCCTCCAAAGAGATTAAATTGAAGTCAAAGCTCCACTGGAAAGTAAGGTGACCTTTGAAGCGTGACAACAGGTGGACATCCTGGTAGATCTTACAAAGAATAAAAATATGCCTGGATTTCTAACTTTATTTTCCCATCTATTCAGTGCACCAACTAATTATAATTAGAGCCTCGTATCTGAGAAGGAATCAATAGGCAGGAAAAATGGAGCCTGTGAACGATGATTAATTGCTCCTGCAGATCATGTTTGAAATCCACAGTGCAGACCTTCCCCGCTATATTGCTGTATATTAGATAGGACACTGCAGCCTCATATCCATTATGCTATCAGTCAATGTAATGTTTAGTGAGTGGAGATAGACATGAGTTCCAGTTATATCATTAAGTATGGCTGACACTTTTAGCCCCTTGTATTAAGGTGTTGTGACTGGTAAATGAGAGAGATGAGAACATCGATGCATAAGTGATATTAAACAGCTCAAGTAAAGTTACCGGAATGAAGAAAGGAAAGTTCACCATTTTGCATTAACCTGTGATGCTGTAATTGGGAACCATTTTTTTTATTAGATAAAATATTTGGAAATATTATCAATAGCAAATTGCTGATATAATAAATCACTCACTTTAGCAATTGTAGCTTTTCAAGAAAATTAATGATATCCTACAAATCTACTGTGCATTTTAAAATGTCTGATGTGACATTGATACACTGATGACCAAAAGGGTAACAATGTTCTGGACTTTTGCGTTCCAGGTTCCAAAACTCACCATCCACTACAGCTTTGACCATGAGACTACCTTCATTTTATAGACAGTCATCTTGGCTATCTCACACATAAATTTGACTTGCAACTATTTAGCATATGATTAGTTTTGCAAATTATTGTCACGTTACTGCATTGTTACAGTTTTTCTCCTAAAAATCTAAATTTTAATTTTTATTTTTTTGTAAATCCACCTTTGTCTTTCAACACTGCCTGAATCCTTCTTGGCATGCTCTCGATCAGATTCAAACATGTTTCAACCAAAATCTGATCCCAGGTGTATTCTACACATTCCCAGTGTTGGTGCATACTGGTCAATTAACTTGGTTATGTATATAGCTTTTTCTTCAACTCAGTTTGGGGACTGTGGGGGCCAATCCAGCACCACTACATTATTGTCATTAAAACATTTCTTCTCCAATTTTGACGTATGCTTTGGGTCATTTTCCTGATGGAACACTATGTCATCATTTTCATACATTTTCATACCCATAGTACTCGAGTGTAACTCATCTTGAAGGATACTCACATATAGCTCACCATTGAGACCATCATCAAACCTGGTCAAGTACCAAATCACTGTGGATGTGAATCAACCCTATATCATCAGGCTTATTCCATAAAACTTGACAGTTCCTTTAATTTCTCAATCTGTTAGACACAGTTCCACCCATCAAAGCCAACGCTTCTTATGATGATATTGAAGTTGAAGCTTCTTAACTTTTTTTCCAGACTTGTGTAACATGCATCACATGGTGCTTGCATTGATTTCTGTGGTCTCACTATTACAAAGCATACAAGCCACCTCCACTGCCATGTTTGTCACACCAGAACTGATAGACTTTGTGATGAGCTGACTTACTGACTCCGATATTTTGCCTGGACATCTACTTCTAGGCTATTGAATAGGTAAATGGACTTCACTTCATATTTTTCCAACTGTCATGTGTCACGCTTCCCGGTCCCCGTGCCCCGCTCTCCGGTCCCCGTGGCCCGCTCCCCGCTTCCCGGCGGCGTCCCCGACTCACCACTCCGGTCCCGGTCTCCTCTTCCTCGCCTGCGCCCTCCATGCGTCCAGCTCCCCGCTCCCGGCGCTCCTCAGCGACGTGGGACACCCTGTCGGGCACCCCTGCTTCCTCTGCACCGCTCCCTGGACTGGCTTCTGGCACACGGGCCTCGCGCATGCGCATTAGGGCGCGCGCGCGGTCATTGACCCTTTCTTAAAGGGCCAGCACCTTCAAACAGGAAATTGCATAGACAGGTACAGGGTATATTAGGATTCTCCTTCCTGGTGGGCGGGGCCTGTTCTACATGTTTAGTAAGCTAGGAGTTCAGGTCCCCGTATTGCTTTGCCCTGTATTAACCCTGTCTGTCTCGCAGAGCCTGTCCTGCCACGCCAGCCGCTCCGAACCACGTCCATTCCAGTACCCTGACGGTGACTTCGGCAGATGTTCCACCACCTCTGCAGCTCCGCCAGTCTCCAGTCCCTGGCTCCGCTGGGTGACCCGTCCCATCGCTCAGCAGGTTCCGGATCCCGCCTGACCCTTCAACCCGGCCTTGGACCCGGAGCCTCGTCACCCGGACTACCGTCCAGAACTCCGTGTGTTCAGCAACATCCACCTTTCCAGCTCCCCTATGGACTGTCTGGCTACCAATAGTGCTTCGGCTGCCGTGCATCAAGACCCTCTGGCGGGGTGACCGGCCTGGCTGCCTCCTCAGGGGAAACCGGTGTACGGTCCAGAGTTTCCACCACCCGGACGTAACATCATGGCACTGAAATGATGCAGTTTAGCAATGTTCTTGGCCAACAGACCGCTATTGATGAGTTGGATGATGCTGAACCAGTGACCTTTTGCTTGGGAATCAGCTTAATAACACACTCGAGCGTATGGATGGTGGGATGATGAAGATAAAGCGGTTGAGGAAGTTGGGAGTAGTTGTCTTGTGATGCCACCTGTAGTGTGAGGCCAGGGATTCGCCGCCGCTGTGGGTGCTGTCCTCTGAGGCGGATGGTGTCACAGCTTGGAAGATGCAGGAGCAGCATACAGCCTCGTGGGAGCGCTCGCTTCATTCTTATTTTCATTATTTTTCCTTTGTTTTTTTTTTTTTTTTACTTTCTTGAGTTCCGGATTTTGATCAAACAGTCGGATTCCCGGCCTCGGTCCAGTACCCGGGCAAGATTGAAAAAGAGTGGATCCGAGCTTTTAAAGTCCGGGTCCGTCCATCACTAGTCACAAGCGCTCAGTGTAACTTTATAAGAGCCAGATCAAGGCTAGAATTAGGCTCTCAGTCATATAGATGTATTGAAGAGTGACCTCTGGCTACACGAAATACTTGAGAGGCCGGCAGGTTGCAAACTGCCTGAGACTGACTGGAGCGTCGGTGATAACTGATGAAGCAGCTGGTAAGTATGAGAATCGAGTCAGGGAACTTAGATTAGAAGCACCCTTCAAGAGGAAAAATTAAAAAAAAAAAAAATGTTGGAGTGGTGCTTTAAGCACAGAAGAATTTTTGTGTGGACAGCTACCTATCCAGTTATAGCTGATTTGAACAGTAAGGCCTGCATTTAACTTGCTGAGGGATGTGGGAATATTCAGCCAAAAAAGGAAGAAGTGTGGTTGAGGATGGCAAGCCTGTTTCTTTAACAGGCTATAATCAGGGCTGTATTAACCCCATAGCCTTTATTGTTTTTTACCCTCTGCCTCTTAAATCTCACCCCATGACAGCTTACAGACTGACAATATGTAAAGATGAACATGGGCCAAAATTCTAATTTGCAGCAAAGTTTTCTTCACAAACTGAATAACGGTTATTATCCTCTCTGGTCTTTTCAGACACCAGAGCATTAGAATCCTAATCTGTAAAAGCAAAAAATAAACATACACTTAACCTCACTGATCACCTTTCTGGCCTGTCACTGCCTGCTGTCTGGTCCTCAGAGTTGCTTCTTCTGTCCTCCTTCACAAGCCTACAATGACTGAAATTTAGGATCAAGTCCAGAGGTCATTGTGCATCACATATTCATGGTGCCATGATGTGCAATGAGCCTTAAACTCTGAGTCTGGGTGGCAACCGGATGTCCTGGTCTATAGGTGGCTTTGAGGACTGGATGGCAGGCAGTGAACAGTGGAAGGGCCAGACAAGGGAGCCGTGAGGTGAGTATAAGCTTATAATTTTTTAACAATTTGCCTGTTTTCTATTATTCAGCAAAATGGCTGACATAATAGTGGCAAATAGAGGTGTGGAAAGGTAAGTATCAAGTCTACATAGTAATGCATATGGGAAACACAAATAGCAGAATGTCAGATGCTAATAATATTCATTCACTTATATAGCACTATTAATTCCATAGCGCTTTACATACATCATCATCACTGTCCCCACTGGGGCTCACAATCTAAAATTTCTATCAGTATGTCTTTGGAGTGTGGAAGGAAACAAGAAGAAACCCACACAAATGCGGGGAGAACATACAAACTCCTTGCAGATGTTGTCATTGGTGGGATTTAAACCCAGAACCCCAGCACTGCAAGACAGCAGTGCTAACCACTGAGTCACCATGCAACCCTAGATGATGACTGATAGTATCAGATTACAGGCCAAATGTGCATATAAGACCATGACAGAAAAGAAATGGAGTAAATGCAGATGAAATACAAAACGACGAAGACTATGCCGAAACGTGCATTGGGGTGAGCGCATCACACTGGAATCCTGTTGATAATGTACTGAATATATTGGTCTTCCATCTGCATTTACTCCATTTCTTTCATATCGTGGAACACAGATACCAATCTGCTCTCACTTCTATAAACAGATATACTTACCATATCCATTCTCCTAAGTCGAGAATCTTATATTTATAGTTACCAGGATGTATTTTATGCAAATTTCACATGTATTCTATTTATTGTGTGTTTGTGCCCCACTTTCTCTGTAAGGTTATCACACCATTTTAACTTGATATAGTAAATACTATTGTTTTATTTTACCCTGATTTATGACTTTTTTCTTAGAAGGGGCTATAGTAGAGGTCAGATAGCCCTGCATACCTGGGGACAGCCACATGTCTTTGTAAGGGATCAAGTAGAGGCTGCCTTACTGTTGGGGTATTTGTTAAGAGGCTGGTGAGAAAAATGAAGATTGTAACTTAGGATCCGAGCAATCTGAGTAACTCAGTGTATCTAAAAAAAAGTGACTCAACTTTTCCAAAGGTAATATCTATATATAAACTGGAAACTCAAAGGTTGACATAAGCGTCAAATTTAGAAAATAATACGTAGCTGTAATACAGGGAAATAGAAACATTGACACATTTATGAAAATCCTCATGTTATGAAGTAAAACCGTTAGTCTGAGACATGAAAGAATCACGTCTATACATCAAGTGCACGGTGCACTACTTTGTATGACTCAGTGCTTCAAAGAGCAGAGTGTGTCATTCATTGTGCTGAGGTTTGATCATTGTTTATTAACTGGAAGCTTTGTTCTTCAGGAACACGACAGGTTTTGAAGATGCATATGCTTTATCACAGTTGCATCACTTATGATTAACTCAGCCAGTGATTAGTCTCCTCTTCTGCCCATAGGAATATCCCACAAGAATCTTACACTGGTCACATCCTTCTTGATGTTGCTGTATAATGAGCGGAGGGATTATGTCCGGTATATTAACAAGTATTCTGCTCAGGCACAAACAATTTCTTCAGTCTTACAGGCTACACACGTAAGTGAACGATGACATGAGACACTTGAGCTTGCAATGTTAGTGACTATCATGATTGTTGCGTTTTTGCATAGTGTCTTTACCATGAATGTGAGAGGGTCAATACTGGTGGAGCAGTGAGTCCATGTGTACCGGGCACCATTGGCATGGAGGGAGTAAAAGGGGCTGTTAAGAGGAAAAAAAGATTACTGCCACAGCAGCGGGACACATAAAGCGCCTCTGTCAGTATTAATCAACTGCTTTTTTTAACTGATGAAATATCTCTATGTGATGACGGCTGCACCAGATGAGTTGCAGAGGCAAGGAATCCTTTCCAACTCCTCAAGGTCATGTGTGGAATGGAGCTATTGCTGTGAAGGATGACATCACTGGAAGAAGCCATTTAAAGGGAACCTGTCAGGTACAATATGTGTCGCGGGTGGGGAGGGAGCCGTCGCTGCTGCGCTCTCGCTGGCGCTCGGGTCCGGCGCTGCAGCTGCTGCTGCTCGGTGGCTCGAGCGGTGGGCCGGATCTGGGGACTCGAGCGGCGCTCCTCGCCCGTGAGTGAAAGGGGTGGTTTGGTTTGGGAATTTGGTCCGTGACGCCACCCACGGGTTGTGGTGAGGTTGGACACCACCGCTGCTGTTGACTGGGATCCCGGGAGCGATGGCAGGGAGCAGCTGGGATGTTGTTTCCCCCTCCGTGGGTAGGGGTTGGTGGTCCTGGGGCCCGGTGAGGTGACGGGGAAGCAGGGTTGGCAAGGTGCAGGGGGGGGGCGCTTGGACTGCGCAGCGCGGTGCCGGACGGCATGGTAGTACTCACTCCGCCACAAATGGATGCAAGTCTCTGGTAAAACAAACGGCTGGATGGACGGGTCCCGCAGCCGGCTGCTGTGGTTTCTCCCGGACGGTTGGTGGTGGCTGCCTTTCCCTGCACCTTTTGTGTATCTTCGGTCCCGATGGCTTCCCACCGGTAACCCGCTCCCCAGCATGTATATGGGCTGGAGGAGCCCTTTTGCCCGCAGGCTCTGGCCCTGGGAACTCTAGCTGTGGCGGTAGCTGTATTTCCCTTCTGCTGTTTGGACGGTTGCCTTCAATCGGGTCTTGGCTGTTTGGAAACCCCTGGGGTTCTGGTCACTAACGGATTTGACCTGTTTAACGGCGACTCCAAGCCTGGTCGGGGTCCGCAGGCCCTGCCGGTTTGTGCTGGCTTCACTTCGCTCCCCGATTCGGTACCGGCGGGCCACCGCCCGTCCCCGGTCCTACGGTTCTGCGTCGATCTGCCTCTCCTGCAGACGGCCACCACCGTCTGCCAACCTTGTTCTCGGTGCCCAGGCCACATACCCGGACACAGTCCATTTGTTCCTCCACTACCACTTCCCTAACTGCACTCGAGCTCTGCCCGAGCTGAACTCCCTTCCTTTCCCGCCTCCAGGACTGTGAACTCCTCAGTGGGTGGGGCCAACCGCCTGGCTCCACCCCACCTGGTGTGGACATCAGCCCCTGGAGGGAGGCAACAAGGATTTGTGTCTGACTGATGTGCCTATCTCGGGGTGGGGGGGGTGTTGTGTTGTAGTACCTGTGACGACCTGGCCAGTCCAGGGCGCCACATATGCACCCAGAGCCATGAGCAGTTCTGGGTGCATATTGCTAATCCCTGCCTAACTGTCCCAGCCTATAGTAGCACAGATGAAGAGATCTATAGAAAACGTATTTCTAAAGATCCTTTATGATAAGCTAATGAGTGGAGGAACTTGCTGCAAGGGCATTAGTTCCTGCACTCATTCCACCCTCCTAGCTTCTTAGCACGCACACAGGGGTATGCTAAATTGCTATTTAATTCCGCATCACCAGCAGTGACACTTGTCCCCTGTCCCCACTGACCTGACCCGGCACTCCCAGTCATGCGCAGTAGACCTCTCTGAAGCCAGGATGTGTACACCGAGCTTCATAGTGCACATGACCGTAAGTGCCAGGCATTCAGCTCTGCAGTGACAGTGGATACAGGTACGTGCATCACCAATGGTGATGCTGCATTGAATAGCATGTTAGCATGTTAGCCCGCCCTCAGGGGCATGCTAAGAGTGCGGAATGAGTACAGGAACTCATGCCCTTGGGACTAGTCCCTGCACTCATTAGCATATCGTAAAAGATCTTTACAAATACTTTTTCTAAAGATTTCTTTATCTATGCTACTATAGGCTGGGACAGTTAGGCAGGGATTAGCAATATGCACCTAGATCTGATCATGGTTCTGGCTGCATTTCAGCAGACAGGTTCAGTATTCCAGTATTGGAACAAACTCAGGCCATCTCATCTTCGGATCATCTTCCAGCAATCTTGACATCAGCAGGAGCGTCACATGAAACATTCACAGCCCTTCCTTTTCCTTGAGGATGATAGGGCGGGGTTTGGGACTTTGTCATGGCACAGATTTGATGAAGCTGAAGAGTAATTGTCCCATTCAACTAATAAAACAAGCAAACAGGCCCTTATGGGATTATGGCACAATCCCCTAAACCACAAGTTCAATTCAATAAATAACTTTCCTTACTTAGTACTGTACGACTGGACAGGAAGCAACAATATGGCTCACTCGGATCTTCTTCTGGATACGGTGTTTAGTCTTTGGGTACCTTCTGTAATTTGTGGCTGTACGCTGCTTCGCTGCTCACATGACCACTCCCTTCCGACTCTTAGCGCAAATGGTACCCCCTTCCTTGCCATATCGGTCTTTTATTATTAACAACGTTGCCACTCCTACCAAGTGACCCAGCATTTCTTCTAAACTCTTCTTTTGAGGAAACACTCATCCCACTTATTAGTTCCTTTGTGTTCTTTCCAACCAGCAGTTGGTTGTATTCATTTACAAATGCTGTGAGATGTCGGCTGGATTTCTGCTAAGTTCCTTCAAAACTAAATGCAACTTTTGCTACAAAATAATTAGGATACTTTGATGCTTGTGCACTCCCCACTCTCCTCCTTTTCAACATTATTTTAACAAATGTGTTGTGGACATACATCTGTGAATATTTGCCAGACGTGCTGGAAAGCCTAGTTTTGCCTATGGATTGAGGTATACTTTTTGTTGGTTGACAATATACAATCATTTATTATATATTTTATCTATATGTTTCACTGTGTGAATTATCCCTCTGTGTACAACTTTATGTTATGATAAGATGTCCTTTGACCTGGAAATATTGGTGGCTGGGTAATATATAGGTTCTTTTATCTATGGTAATTAGGAGCCTGAACAAGGGTGTATTTTTTTAATCTTTTTTGAATTTTTAACTACATCAAAACCATACTTTGCACAACGTTTTGTTTGGCTAAAAAATCAGATAGTAAATGGATTCATTTTTTGACAGAATTTTTGGGGAAATTGTCATAATGGATGGCATCTATTATGTTATCTGTTAACAGATTTGTCTTATAGCACTGCCCATACCCAGAGCATTACAGGTGTTCAGAGACACCTCTAGTAAAAGGGTGAAAAATAAAGACAACAGTGCCCATTTATATTTTGATACTGGATCCATTACAAATAGATGATAATGACATGAGAATAGTGTCTAATAGATCAAAGACCACACAGGCTGTAACAAGATCTACAAAGAGTTAATAGTAGTGTCCATGGCAGGGGTTGGGAAACATTTTTCTACCGGGGGCCATTTGAAAATTTGTACCATCATTCGGGCACCGGACAAAATTATCAACTTGCAAATTGCCCTACTATATTTATTCTAACAATTAACTTACTGTGGAGGATGGAACATCTTGTTTTTGGTACGGCTGTAATATTAGGTGATATCAATCTTGTTGCTTCTCACAGCTGCCTTACCAGGTTTGTGTCGGCTGTGACTGCTGAGGGCATATAGATCACAGGAGGGGCTGGGGGCATATACATCACAGGAGATGCTGGGGGCATATAAATCACAGGAGATGTTGGGGGCATATACATCATAGGAGACACTGGGGGCATATACATCACAGGAGACGCTGAAGGCATATACATCACAGGGGAGGCTGGGAGGAATATACATAGCTGGGGAGCATAGACATACTGGGAAGGCTGGGGTTCATACACCTCACAGTAGACATTGAGGGCATATACATCACTGGGGAGGGCTGGTAAGAATATATATCACTATGCTGGACTGAGAAAAATATACATCACTAGGGAAGCTGAGAGGCATAAACTTCACTGGAGGGTACAGACATCACTGTTGGTATATACATCACTGGAGGGCACAGACATCGCTGGTGGTATATTCAGCACTGGGGGGCACACACAGGCCTGTGGAGGCTGGAGGGACATATGTGAAGCCCCACAAGTGCGGTGTCGGTGCATTACCTTCAGGGACTCCACTCAGCTGGATCTTGTCACAGGTAGGGAACCTTCTTCTAGGATTGTCGTGACGCCACTCTCAGAATTGCGGTCAGTGGGGACCGCCACTGCAGATTGAGGGACGCCTGGGGCTGATGGTGGGTGCAGTCAGTTGTAATAGCCTCCTGAGAGTGAGGCAAGCCCCAGGGCCCTGTGTAAGTGTGTAGAACCACAAGGCGCAGAATAACTCCACACAAGCAGAATGTCTTTCAGGGGTTTTACTCACTGTTGATGGCAGGGTGAGTAACCCGGGCGTAGCTGGGATGAACCAGGCTGGAACCAGGTATCCTTCAGGCTGACTGATGAGGGTGGCTACCGACTCGCCTTCCTTAGCCCTTCTGTGGTTTGTGGTAACCCCGACTTTTAGTCCCTATGGGGGTCACCCAGGGAAGTAGCTGCTCCCCTCGTTTGTTTGCCGTTTGCTTGTCGCCTGGACCAGATCACTCCAGCTGCTTGCCTCCTGTGAACTATGGGCCCTAACTGTGGCTACGTGGCTGCGGCTTTTGTGGTGTTGTGGCGTGGGCTTTAAGGGCCCCACACCGGCAGGTTTAGCAAGGAAAGGTGGATCTATCCCCGCATCGGGATCTGCCGCCCGTTTGGGCCTGGTACTCCCTGACAGTCTCCTTACTTTCCACTACACTGCTCTCTCTCCAGCTGTGTGTGGTGTTCGGGCAGCACTACCAGGTGACCGTTCTTCCCCGTCAGTAGTCACTGCGCGGACGCTGTTAGACTGTAACAGCTCCAGGGTCTGCTTCTGCTCTTCCTGAGCTGCACACTAAACTGGCTCACTCGTGGGACCTGCACTCCTGCTCCTGTCTGAGCTCCACTTCCATGCTCCTCACTCCTCCACACTCTGCTTCAGACTGTCCACTCCTCCTTCTCTTTTCCCTTTGTGCCTGCCTACGCCACCTAGCAACCAGGCTCTCTACCACACCCCTTGAGTGGAGATGGAGGCTTCGCCCCCTCCACTCCTCAAGTGGAGGTGAAGGCTTTGCCCCCTCCTGGGATCCCCAGGGGTCCTCTCAAAGGTACATGTGTGAGACCTGATCACTATGCGCCTGTGTAGTCACACCTCGGTCAGCCTTCTGGATTACCTGTATTGTACTGTCCCCAGCATGGGTGCAGTACTCAGTGGTGCCTGACCAGGTCAGGGGCGCCACATTCCCCCTTAGTTATCACCAGCACGTCCTCGGGCTGCAAGACAACATTTTAAAATGCGTAAAACATTAAAACATGGTAAAACATTTTAAAACCACCAGGTACCATACATCACCACCCTCCACCCACAAGTCCGTTAACCCACCCTAAACCCTCTCACGTTGGCCGCGCCTTCAGCCACTTCTGGCAGGATGTAGAGGCGGCTTTCATGGTCTGGTGGTTTCAGGGTATACCTGGCCTGGTGGAGCCGCGCCTTCAGCCTCTTCTGGCAGGATGCAGAGGCGGCCTCCACAGTTGGTGCTGACCAGGTACCCTCTTTGTGGTGGAGAGCCAGGCCCCATAAACAGGCGTGCTCTCTGGTTGCAGGCGAGCCAGGCCCCATAAGCAGGCATGCTCCCTGGTTGCAGGCGAGCCAAGCCCCTAAACAGGCTGGCTCTGGTGGTGGTACCTCTGGGGTAACTATTTACACTGCGAGAGTTTGTGGCTATAGCCAGTTCATAGCCTTAAGGTTCATGGGTTTCTCACACTAGTTCATGTGGGCACATTTCTTAAACTTATAAACGTTGCAAACTGGTCAAAACTGTAACTTGCTGTACTTCTTTCTTTACTTTACATAGATTCCTCCTTACCAGGGCTTGGGCCTGTAGGGCTGCGGCACCTGTTGTTTTCTCCATCCTTGTCATCATCGGTTGTGGTCTCATCAATGGATTCTTTGTCTTTTCCTTCCTCTTCTTCTGTATCTGTTTCTTTTTCTTGTGGTATGGAGACAGCTGGGTTACTATAGGAATCTCTGGTACATGGCGTAACGTCAAGTGCATACCATCCTCTTTCTCCTTGGTGCATGGTGAATTCCACTGAATCTCCTGTTCGTAGGTTCCTTCCTGGATGTCCTCTGGGCAAATGGGCTCTAACGTCTCTTCTGTTAACAAAGATGCCTTCCTTCATACCAGGAGCTACTATGAAGCCATATCCTGATTTCAAGCTGAAGTCTTCTACTACACCACGACAAAGTGGACCTCTAACCTGGGATTTGGCCCTTCTCAGGAACCGTTTCTCTTCCAAGTCTCTGGCCATGACTTCGTCTTTCTGCTCTGGAGACTGCGGTGCAGGGGAAAGCTTGGTTCTGCTACGGCGCCGTGTCCTACGGGCTGGATTCTGCTGGGTTGTTACTTCACTGCCTGCAGGCCCCCAGGTGAGGTTTCTAGGCAACTCTTCCTCTTCATCCCAGCAGGAATACGGCAGCATCTCTGGCTCTGGGCATGGATCCACTGCTGATGGCTCCGGGGTCAGCTCCTCAGCTTCCTGGCCTCCTCTCCCCCTTAGTTCTTTGGAGCACTCCTGTTGTGGCAGCGCCGGGGATGGGTGGTCATCAGCAGGCCCGGGCTGGGGACTCTTTGGCGTGGTTGCTGCAGAAGTCGCCTTGGGGGTGTGCGGAGGGAGCAGATACCGATCCACCATCTCTTGTGGGAACTGGGCCTCTAGGTCAGCCTTCAGCTTCCAGTATTCGGGGTCCTCTCCTATCAGGGACTTCCTAGCAGGGACTTCCTTAGACTGGGGAGCGGTGTCTGCTCTGGCCTTGCAGGCCGGGGTAAACAGTGGTACATTCTTGTCTTGGCGGGCCGCGCCTGACATGGCGGCGGCCTGGTCTTGGCGGGCCGCGTCCGACATGGCGGCGGCCTGGTCTTGGCGGGCCGGGCAGGGCATCTCTGCGGCGGCCTGGGCTTGGCGGGCCGCACCTAGCATGGCTACGGCCTGGTTCAGCGTCGCCGCGCCGGGAATCTCATCAGGGACCGCGGGCGTGGCAGCAGGGGTCGGGGCACTCGCGCTGGCAGGGGCAACACTGGACTCACCCATCGGTGGCACCATCGGGGTCTGAGTCGTCGCCGCTCGGTCTGGCACTCGTCGCGCAGCTTTTTCCTCATAGGCCTTCACCGCGGCAGCCATCTCCAGAAGCTCCATGCGTTCCTCTCTGATCTGCTCCACGACCCGGGTCTCCAGTCGGTCGCAGAACTGGGCAAGCTCCCGATACCACCAGGCAGCGGAGCCTGGTTCTGGGTTTCTGCGTTCAGACGCCATTTCCTCTGCGCCTTCTTCTGCACGATTTCCCAGCAGTGGACTCGTCGCTGCCTCCAGTTGCAGGCTCTTCAGTTTCTGCTCTGCCTCTTCCAGCAGCAGGCTTCTGGCTCCCCTTCTGTCCCGACGTCTCTGAACGCCTCCGCTCTCTTCACTTGCGAGGTCAGGACTCTGCAGGGGATCTCTGGGTAGCCACACCTCTTCGTGGGCGGTAACTTCTCCCAGCGCGGGCTGCTGTTGTTTTTCAGCGCGCTTTTCATGGTGGCAATATGGCGGCGCTTCCAATTTTTCAAGCGGACCGCCCAGGCACATGGTCACCTGTCTAAACAGGTCTAGTCCTTATCCTGTTCGTGACGCCAGATGTGAAGCCCCTCCAGTGTTGTGTCGGTGCATTACCTTCAGGGACTCCACTCAGCTGGATCTTGTCACAGGTAGGGAACCTTCTTCTAGGATTGTCGTGACGCCACTCTCAGAATTGCGGTCAGTGGGGACCGCCACTGCAGATTGAGGGACGCCTGGGGCTGATGGTGGGTGCAGTCAGTTGTAATAGCCTCCTGAGAGTGAGGCAAGCCCCAGGGCCCTGTGTAAGTGTGTAGAACCACAAGGCGCAGAATAACTCCACACAAGCAGAATGTCTTTCAGGGGTTTTACTCACTGTTGATGGCAGGGTGAGTAACCCGGGCGTAGCTGGGATGAACCAGGCTGGAACCAGGTATCCTTCAGGCTGACTGATGAGGGTGGCTACCGACTCGCCTTCCTTAGCCTTCCTGTGGTTTGTGGTAACCCCGACTTTTAGTCCCTATGGGGGTCACCCAGGGAAGTAGCTGCTCCCCTCGTTTGTTTGCCGTTTGCTTGTCGCCTGGACCAGATCACTCCAGCTGCTTGCCTCCTGTGAACTATGGGCCCTAACTGTGGCTACGTGGCTGCGGCTTTTGTGGTGTTGTGGCGTGGGCTTTAAGGGCCCCACACCGGCAGGTTTAGCAAGGAAAGGTGGATCTATCCCCGCATCGGGATCTGCCGCCCGTTTGGGCCTGGTACTCCCTGACAGTCTCCTTACTTTCCACTACACTGCTCTCTCTCCAGCTGTGTGTGGTGTTCGGGCAGCACTACCAGGTGACCGTTCTCCCCCGTCGGTAGTCACTGCGCGGACGCTGTTAGACTGTAACAGCTCCAGGGTCTGCTTCTGCTCTTCCTGAGCTGCACACTAAACTGGCTCACTCGTGGGACCTGCACTCCTGCTCCTGTCTGAGCTCCACTTCCATGCTCCTCACTCCTCCACACTCTGCTTCAGACTGTCCACTACTCCTTCTCTTTTCCCTTTGTGCCTGCCTACGCCACCTAGCAACCAGGCTCTCTACCACACCCCTTGAGTGGAGATGGAGGCTTCGCCCCCTCCACTCCTCAAGTGGAGGTGAAGGCTTTGCCCCCTCCTGGGATCCCCAGGGGTCCTCTCAAAGGTACATGTGTGAGACCTGATCACTATGCGCCTGTGTAGTCACACCTCGGTCAGCCTTCTGGATTACCTGTATTGTACTGTCCCCAGCATGGGTGCAGTACTCAGTGGTGCCTGACCAGGTCAGGGGCACCACACATACAAAGGCCTGGGGAGGCTTGAGGGGAACACACAGAAACCTAGGGAGGCTGGAGGTGAACATACAGCCCTGGGATGGCTGGAGGGGAATACACAGCCCTGGGGAGGCTGGAGGGATACACACAGTCCTGGAGAGGCTGCATGAGCACACACAGCCCTGGGGAGGCTGCATGAGCACACACAGCCCTGGGGAGGCTGCTTGAGCACACACAACCCAGGGGAGGCTGCAGAGATACACAGAGCCCTGAAGGAACACATAGAGCCCTAGGGAGGCTGGAGTGGCGCACAGAGCCCTAAGGAGGCTGCAGAGAAGCGCAAAAGCCTGGGGAGGCTGCAGACGGGCGCACAGAGGCCCTGGGAGGCTGCAGACAGTCACACAGAGGCCTGGGGAGGCTGCAGACGAGCGCACAGAGGCTGGGGAGGCTGCAGACGGGTGCAGCACAGATGCCTGGGGAGGATGCAGATGGGCGCACAGTGGCCTGGGTAGGCTGCAGACAGGCGCACAGAGGCCTGGGGAGGCTGCAGATGAGCGTACAGAGGCCTGGGGAGGCTGCAGTCGAGCGCACAGAGGCATGGGGAGGCTGCAGATGAGCTCACAGAGGCCTGGGGAGGCTGCAGATGAGCACACAGAGGCCTGGGGAGGTTGCAGAGGAGTGCACACAGCCCTGGGGAGGCTGAAGAGGAGCGCACACAGCCCTGGGGAGGCTGGACAGGAGCGCACACAGCCCTGGGGAGGCTGGAGAGGTGCGCACACAGCCCTGGGGGGGCTGGAGAGGAGTGCACACAGACCTGGGGAGCCTGGAGAGGAGCGCACACAGCCCTGCTGAGGCTGAAGGGGCCTAGACAGGCCTGAGGGCACAAACCTGAGGGACACTAGGGTATCAGCTACTCTTTTGTGGGACGAGAGAACATTGCAGGCTTATGCCGCCCACAAAGTATGTCCTCCGGTGTATGTGCATGATTGAGCCTAGAATGTATGGGCTGCTTCCAGGTTGGTGGGCGTGTATTGCGTGTGAGTTTTTAGGGGCCAGCAGCTACCAAGACACGGCTGCTGCCTGAGCACTGCGGTCCCTGAGAATCTGCCTGGGGGCCACATGAAAGGTCAAAGGTCAAAGGAAAAAATTCCCACCCCTGATCTATGGGGAGACAATGGGTGATTTAGGCACAAAGCTGTAAAATCTAATATAACTAAGTGTATTTGCAAAAACATGTAAAGCATGTTTTATGCAATTCTTTTGCTTTTTGAGATGTTTTCTGTAACTCAGTTTTGAATAATAAGATGCACTACAAATGTAATTTTTTTCACTTATGTACATTTTTGGGTTCTTGATGATATCAGATGTTCGCTGTAACTTAATCTTAAAATTTTAAAAGCATTAGAAATGTTAATTTTTCACTTTTATTACATCTTTGAGTCCTTATGAATTTATCTGTCACAAGGGTACCACGATGAAGGGTGATCACCCCTATTTCTGGTGTCGCAGCACAGGGCTGTTACGAGGGGAACCCGGGGAAGCGTGCCAAGATGGGAAATGGACAGCTTCCGCCGGTCAAGGTCCACTGTGCGGTGTAAGGGACCGCTGCTATGGCCAGGAAAGAGTGAGCGGGTTGCTGCTAGTGATCGTCTGGAACGTCACAGACGATCTATGTACACCGGTCCGCCCTAACCCGTGAGGGTTGTATGGCTCGGGGCTTCTCGTACGGTGTACCTGTTGCACGGGGACGCACAGAGTTGCCTACACACGTGTGCCAGCGGGAGTCACAGGAATATGGCACTGGGGTAGCACAGAGGTGCCCACGCACGTGTGCTTCAGAAACCAAGTGAGTCCGACAGAGACTCGAGGAGCTCACCTGGGACAGGAACACAGCCTGCTAAACGGGATACTGCCGGAGCAGCAAGGCAGGGGCAAGACCTGCAAACTAGGTGCTGCCTGAGCAGCAAGGGCAAAGCCCACAAAAGACAATAGTGCCTGAGCAGTGGCATGGCAGCACGCTGCCAGACATCTAAACATAGAAGGACAGTCGCGCACCGCCATGATGGCAGGGGAAGCTTTTAAGGAGGTGTAGCTCCACCCAAGGGCGGGCGCGAGACGGGCGTGACCCAATCAGGGTTCGTGACGTCCTGGCCCAGCCAGTCAGGATTCAGTACATCACCAGCCTCGTCATGGGGCCGTGTGATATCAGTGAGCGAATCAGAAGACGTCACGTGGAGCACATGCTCATCTTCCTGCCTCTGGGTCATAAAGGCGGGATCCTCGGTTTCACAATGTGCAGAGACATGGGAAGTCTTGCTGCTTCCCTGAGCATCTATTCTTTGCACACTGCGCAACCTCCCAGAGCATCTGTGATGCTGAGCAGGAGAGCTTGTGGCAGGCAAGGGATGGGAGACCGCTCCATTCCTTGCAAGGGGAGAACCACTAGGTGTCACCCTTGTGCTATGTCTCTGAGGAGGCAACTCCTGCAGACTGCGCAGTCTCCTAGACCTTTGGCGCTGCTGAGCAGGAGGGCTCGTGGCAGACAAGGAATGGGGGACCACCTCATTCCTTGCAACAGGAGAGCCACGACGTGTAACACAGGGCTACACGCACACTTGCAAAGGATAACACTGTTAGGTGTGCAAATTCTCCATGATCCAGTGCTGAAAGGGTTAATTAGTTGTTCTGGTCTCCTCAACTCTATAAAAATCTGGAATCAGCTGTTCTGAGTTTACCATTAACCTCTGGAATAAAGACTCCTCTCTGGGCTCAGGGAGTTGCCAGTGATAGCTCTGCTTAGCTAGCCTCTAGAGGAAACTTGTAAGCTATGGATCAGGAAGTTATTTTAGGAACCATAACTGGAGTTTGCTATATGGAGTCTGTGTTGTGTTTTCCCTTCCTGAATCCCTTTTCAGTTTGACACTGGTCCATTCCGCTTTACTCCTTTCTGTAGTTTGGGGTGCTTTGTATGATTGTCATTTATTTTACCCTGTATGTCTTATCCTCTCTGTGTCTTTAACCTAGAGTGTGACTAGCATTCCCACTGCCCTGTGCACTAGTCAGGGCTGTGTTTAGGGGAAAACAGGGACAAGAATGTGATAGCAGCACGGGGTGAAATAACCCATCATCAAGGGACATCGAGGAGCTCAGGGCTACTAGCGGTAAGTGTCAGAGGTTGGTTCTCCCTATCCTTCTTTATTGGCAGTATATCCCTTCTCCCATCTTGCCTTGCACTGACCTTGTGTAATAATTATAATGGATAATTCAAGAATCTATTTGCATGGAGCAAAAACACAACTGAACCCGGTTTATAGGTGATAAAGTCTGTATTGTAAGACATGGTGATAAACAAACAAGGAAAACAATCAAGTCTATAAACACACAGTGGAGATATCAAATGAAGCCTTTACAGAAAGTCTCTGAAACTCCAGAACCATATGCAGAGCAGCTTACAAAGTCCAGAACCAGATGCAGAGCAGATACTAAAGTCCAGAACAATCCCGTGCTCTGCTCTGCTACTGTGTCTATACAAATGTGAAAGTGACAGAGCACTTAATTAAAGCAAGCCAGCTTATGTGTCAGCAAAGGTAGGTCAGGCAAGAGCTGCAGCAGGGTGCAAGGCATCAGCAGGTGGACGCAGCAGGTGAGCTGAAGGTAGCAGAACCTCTGATGAGCAGCAACAGGAGAGTCACACAGGATTTGCTGGAGTAGATGGAGAAACTCAAGATACCACTAGTAGGAGGAAACTATTCAGAATACTCAAGCAGAGGACTAGATCCTGGACTGGGGTTTAAAAAGGTAAGAGGGCAAAAAACACATGGAGAGGAATGAAGCAGGGGACGCCATCTTGAAAGAGGGCAAAAAATCCCAAAAGGTAATCAAAATAACTGGAGTTTTGACATCATGATGGAGTGTTACAACCAGGAGCTGCCCTGGAGAATTATCTTGTACCTATCGTTATACAAGTCCATCCTCGCCATCAGAAGCTGTTGTAAAGATTGGGTAGGTACTTAAAGGGAACCAAGCACCAGAATATTACTATATAACCTAAAGCCAGTGCTATACTGGCACTATCATGCTGATTCTATACATGCCTTTAGTTGGCAGATTGGATGTATAGTTTTTGAAATACAGGCAAGCTAAGTTAGAGAAATGCACTGTTATTTTATTGGCAGCAGCTGCCAAATAGCTACCGTAATATGTGGGTCAAGTTTTCTTACCTATTCCGCCCCTGTCTGCTTCCTGGCTTCTGTAGATGCTAAACTGTATGGGCTGAATTTCTAACACGACTCTATCACGTGACAGAAATGACTCATACCTGGAAGGAGCCCATACAGTCTAGCATCTACAGAGGCCACGCAGTAGACAGGAGCTGGAATATATAGCAAAATCCAACCCACAGCTGCTGACAATCAAAAAGCTATGCATTTCTGTAACTTTACTTACCTGTATTTCAAAAACTATATATCTGATCCCACAACTAAAGGTATGTATAGAATCAGTACGATAGTGCCAGTCTAGCAATGGCTTCAGGTTATATAGGAAAATCCTGGTGATTGGTTCACTTTAACCATTCTCTCTCAGGGTAAAGGGGGTGTTACATGCAGCGATATCGCTAGCGATATCACTGGTGAAAGCACCCACCCCCGTCGTTTGTGCGTCACGGGCAAATCGCTGCCCGTGGCACACAATATCGTTAGGAGCCGTCACACGGACTTACCTGCCTAGCGATGTCGCTGTTGCCGGCGAACCACCTCCTTTCTAAGGGGGTGGTTCGTGCGGCGTCACTAAGCGGCCGCACAATAGAAGCGGAAGGGCGGAGATGAGCAGGAAGTAACATCCCGCCCACCTCCTTCCTTCCGCATTGCCTGCGGCCGCAGGTAAGCTGCAGTTTGTCGTTCCTGAGGTGTCACACATAGCGATGTGTGCTGCCTCGGGAACGACAAACAACCTGCGTGCTCAACAATCAACAATTTTTAAAAAGGAACGACGTGTCAATGATGGATGATAAGGTGAGCATTTTCCATCGTTAACGGTCGTTAATTGCTGTCACACGCAACGACATCGCTAACGATGCCGGATGTGCGTCACGGAATCCATGACCTCGGTGATATATCGTTAGATACGTCGTTGCGTGTAATGGGGCCTTAAGCCTGGTTCTGGGAACTGTGGATCAATGTACCGTGACATTAACTTAATGCAGCATTATCTAGATGTGGCCTTTTTGATGTTTTTATTTTCCCCCAAATCATTCCTGAAGACACAGAAGTTGAATGAAAAATAGGAAACACATGTAAAAAAATATATATGAAAATAAAAGATGCCACAAAAATGCTTGTAGAAAATGCTTGAAATTCATGGAGGTTTTTACAAGGGAAAAAAAACACTGCCAAAAACTTTTACAGAGGAAGAAAACCAACAGAAATTATAATTCAGTGTGCAGAAGCTTGTTAAATGCACAGGACATACATGGAGGAAAATCATCTCAGCTTCTATTTACTAGTCTCTTGTGATGATTGCTGTTCATTTCCCATTGCTGCTTCAACTACTGGAATGACATTCATTTGGGATGAAATGAGAAAATTTTTTACTTGCAATGCAGCAGACGTGTACAGAGGCCCAGAGTTATAATCTATAATAATACTCCCTGTATAACAGCACACTCCTGAAAACTGATTTGAACTGAACCATCATGCATTCATGTGATGTAACCCGCTTTATAAAACACCAGGGTCATATATGAGCGTATGTACAATTCAATCTTCTGCACTGCGTTACATTTATAGGATATTGTACTATAGCCGGAGGTACAAGTCTTTACGTATTTTGCTGTCAAAATTTACATTTTATTTCACATGGGTGAAGAAACTGGGATAAAAGCAATAGAATTTGGACCCACTCTAAGCTAGTTATTTCAAGGACTGAAAAATATTACCCCAGTAGAAGGAAAACTCTACTTTTACATGTAAAAAAAAAAGGCGAATAGCTGCTTCTAAGCAAAAAAGTGTTTCATATTAAGACTCAACACATGACGGAGTTTTCGACAACAAGAAAAAGAAGGATTTTATCAATACAGAGTGGGCCATTAGTATGGATACACCCTGGGCGGGCCATTAGTATGGAAACACCCTGGGCAGGTCATTAGTATGGATACATCCTGGGTGGGCCATAAGTATGGATACACCCTAATAAAATGGAAGTGGTTGCGGATATCACCTTACCGTTTGTGGCATATTAGTAAATGGGAGGGGCAAAAAGTTTGAGGCCAGGTGTCGCCAATGGTGACTGTACCGCCCCAGCGCCAGCAGCCGGGCCACTGCTCGGATCCGGGATTCGTAGTTGCTCGAGGGGTCTCCGGACCCGAGAGGGGGGGGGTCGCGCGGACACTCGAAATAAAAGGGGATATTTACAGGGGAGTTTGTGATTATAGTTCATGATGCCACCCACGGTGTGTGGTAAGGTGGGATACCACCGCTGCTGTTGGGAGTGCCCGGTGGTGATGGAATGGCAGCCAGATGTTTAACCCCTCCGTGGCTAGCGGGATGATGCCCCGTGGCTTGTCGATGGTGAGAGGGGAGCACCGTTGGGGAGGAAAGGGTCACTGCCTACTCACTCAGTCCAATAACGCTGACACTGACAACTTGTAAACCAGAATTCTTAGCACCACTGTAGCAAGGAGGGAGCACTCCGGGATCCCGTGCCCTCGTCGGGTAAATTACCAGGACGCATGAAGCTAGTTCCCGGCCTTGGGTCCACGTATCCCGTCGTGCCCTGGCCCCTGCCCAGAGATGGCTCAAAACCGCCGGCTGACCGGCTCGTCAGTTCCGTGCCCCTTGACGCGATCCCCTGCGACCGGGTTTCCAGCTCCTACCAGGCCCAGACCAATGTCTGCCACCTAGTAACAGGAGCCCAGCTCCCTCACCTCTCCACTCAAGAGTCACCACTCAACACCTCACTACTCCAACTATCTCCTAAACACTCCTGACCTCCCCTTACCAAACCCCCAAGTGACCAGCCCTATTCCCTTCAGGCTGCCCACTGGTGTGTCTTGTGGATGTGGTGCAGAGTGTTTCTAAGATTTTGATTAGCTTGTTCTTAGCAACACCATAGGCTAGGGATCCGTAACAAAGGAGGAGTGGATACTGTGCAGAAGGGCAGATTGCACAATACCCTGTGACGACCTAATAGGCCAGGGCGTCACAGTGGCCATCTGCAAAGCCGCCATTTTGAATTCAACTTTACTCTTTTTTATCATGGTCTATCCATACGTATGCCCCACCATGTAGTTTGGATCAACAACATTTGATCAGTGTTCAGTTTTTACCATCAGTGTTTAATCAATGGTTATCATAAATAGAAAAATAAAAAAACAAATACAAAAATCACCGAGCTTCTTCTAATTACGGACAACGCACAGATAGCACACTGCTTTTCACAGAGCCATAGACTTGTATTGGCAATTTTGATCTGTGACTTGCTTCAAAATTGGACTTGTCAACAAAAATTTTATTATGTTCTATTTGTGAAAACCATGGATAGAACATGTACATGAAAACAAGACATATGAATGAGGCGCTACCACCATGCTCACAATATCATAGTAAAAGACTTGTTACTTTGTAAATTGGACGCTTAGTTCACATGTTCATATATCTTCCCCATTTGTCTGTTCAGTTTAGAAAAAAAAAAATGGAACAGAAAAACAAAATTAACATCCCAAATGCAAAAGATTTCCTTCCTGTCCAATAAGCAAAACTTATAGTCTCCATAAAAGTCACCATGACCACCTACAACAACAGTGTTAGACCATTAAAGCCTATTATTTGGTCTTCCTAAGGGTTCAGTCACATCTGTATATAAAATCTACGAGTGCAATTCAGTCCAAAGCTAGATATAGATAGATGAATAGTAATATAATGTTAGGGCCAGGTGGACGGGCAGACCCAGGAGGTGGATCCACTGGGCCGAACTCCTTGATGATGGTAAGGGGTCCGGTAGCTGGAGCACTACAGGTAGCAGGGCAGTCCGTGCACAAGAGTATAATGGAGAAGTCCCTGGGACCACGGAGTCACTGATGGTAGTCCGGGTGACGGAGCTCAGGTTCGGAAGCCGAGATGATGTCAGGCGGAGTCCGGAACCGTTGGAGCGAGATGACGGGTCACCACAGGGATCCGAGATGGTACGGACTGTCAGGATGGCAGATAAGCAGCGTTCGGGGTGCGGGATGCGGCAGGACCGGATGGCGAGGCAGGATCGGCTCTAGAAGAGAGATACGTAAGTATGGCAGAGAGACACAAGGAGACCTGACTCCTAGCTTGGGAAACACGAAGATCAGGCCCCGCCCACTTGGACATTAAACCCCTTTATACCCTGTACCTGTGTGCTTCATTTCCTGTCAATGGACGCTGGCCCTTTAAGAAAGGGTCAATGACCGCGCGTGCGCCCTAATGCGCATGCGCGCGGCCCGGGTGCCAGAAGCCAGAGCAGGAAGCTGAGAGGAGGAAGCAGCAGAGCCAGGCTGGGGCTGAGACGCCGACGGGCGCCGGGAGCGGGGACCAGGACGCCTGGGAAGCGCCGGCAATGGATGCTGGAGCGCGGGGAGCGGTGGAGACCGGACTGAGGAACCGGGGAGCGAGGCAGGGGAGCCGGGGAGCGTGACAGGTGAGCCGGGGAGCAGCGCAGGGGACCCGGGGAGCGTGACAGTACCCCCCCCACGCCCCCCTCCCCGCAACCGGGACAGGAAGGCACGGATCAGCGGAGTACCCACATTCTCCCGGGGCTCCCAGGACCTATCCTCAGGACCATACCCTGCCCAGTCCACCAGGAAGAACTGTCGACCCCGTACGGTCTTCATGGCCACGATATCCCTTACCGCATAGATGTCGTCATCGGCTATAGGAGGAGGAGCCGAACTGGCAGCAGCGGAGAAGGGACCAAGGACAACCGGCTTGAGCAGGGAGACGTGGAAGGATTTGGGTATCCTCATCGTGGCCGGGAGCTGGAGCTTGTAGGAGACCTCATTGATTTTGCTGAGGACTTTAAACGGCCCGATGTAGCGAGGACCCAGCTTGTAGGATGGTATCTTCAATCGGACGTACTTGGAAGCAAGCCAGACTAGATCACCAGGAGAGAAACACGGAGGGTCCAGACGTCTCTTGTCTGCATGTCTCTTCATCCGCAGGGTAGCACGCCCAAGGTACGCCTTGACAGAGTCCCAAATGGTTGCAAAGTCACAGGCTACAGCATCAGCAGCAGAGACATCCGAAGAAGGAGATACAGGCAATGGAACGGAGGGCTGAAGTCCGTAAACGACATGAAAGGGAGAGCTGGAGGAGGACTCACTGACGTGGTGGTTATGGGAGAACTCAGCCCAAGGAAGAAGCGTGGACCAGTCGTCGTGATGGGCGTTGACGTAGTGTCGTAAGAAGGAGGTCAAGATTTGATTGACCCTTTCCACTTGGCCATTAGACTGAGGATGGTAGGCAGAAGAAAAGTCCAGAGTCACTCCCAGATGTTTGCAGAGAGCCCTCCAGAAGCGGGAGGTGAACTGAGTTCCTCTGTCGGACATAATGTGTGATGGAAAGCCATGCAAGCGGAAGATGTGATGTATATAGGCGTCCGCGAGTTCCTGAGCAGAGGGCAGTCCAGCCATAGGGACGAAATGAGCCATTTTAGAGAACTGGTCCACCACGACCCATATGACTGTGTGTCCGGAGGACAATGGCAAGTCCGTAATAAAGTCCATTGCAATGTGTTGCCACGGAACTGAGGGTATAGGCAGAGGCAGAAGACGGCCATATGGCAGGTGTTTGGGCGTCTTGTTCCTGGCACAAGAGGAGCAGGCAGAGACAAAAGCAGCGACGTCCGTGCGAAGGGATGGCCACCAGTAATGACGTACAATCGCACTCCATGTTCTCTTTTGACCAGCATGACCGGCTGTTTTCGAGGCATGGCCCCAGTGTAACACTTTTTGCCTATCAGTCTCAGAGACAAAGGTCTTCCCGGGCGGTATCTGGGCCAGGGTGACTGGAGCCACCGGAATGATTTTACTAGGACAAATGATGGGTTGGGATGTCTCCTCCTCCTGATCCATGGGCATGAAAGACCTGGACAAGGCATCAGCGCGTACATTCTTGTCCGCGGGTCGGAAATGGAGCTGGAAATTGAACCTGGCAAAGAACAAGGACCACCTGGCTTGCCGTGGGTTCAGTCGCTGAGCGGACCGCAGGTATTCCAGGTTCTTGTGGTCCGTGTAAATGATTACGGGGTACACTGCTCCTTCCAGAAGGTAGCGCCATTCCTCCAGAGCCAGTTTTACTGCCAATAGCTCTCGGTCACCGATGGTGTAGTTGCGTTCAGGTGCTGAGAAGCTCTTGGAGAAGAAACCGCAAGTCACCATCTTCCCGGAGGAGGACTTCTGCATGAGCACTGCTCCGGCTCCCGAGGAGGAGGCATCCACCTCACCTCCAAGGTGAACTGGCGGTTTAACTCCGGACGATGGAGCACAGGAGAGGAGGCAAATGCCCGCTTCAGAGAGCCAAACGCGGCGTCGGCCGCAGGTGACCAGTCCTTTGGATTAGCCTCCTTCTTGGTCAAGGCGGAGAGAGGAGCGGTCAGAGCAGAGAAGTGAGGGATGAACTGGCGGTAGTAGTTGGCGAATCCCAGAAAGCGTTGGATTGCCTTCAGTCCAGAAGGAGGAGGCCAGTTGAGAATGGAGGAGACCTTCTTTGGATCCATCTGCAGTCCGGTATCGGAGATGATGTAACCCAGGAAGGGGAGAGAAGACTGCTCAAAGACACACTTCTCGTACTTGGCGTACAGACGATTCTCTCTCAGTCTTTGTAGAACCAGCTGCACGTTCTCTCTGTGGGTCTGGAGATCCGGAGAGAAGACAAGGATATCATCCAGATACACCACCACACAGACGTAAAGAAGGTCCCGGAAAACGTCGTTCACCAATTCTTGAAAGACTGCTGGTGCGTTACACAGACCGAAGGGCATCACGCAGTATTCATAGTGCCCATCGCGAGTATTGAACGCGGTCTTCCATTCGTCCCCAGAGCGGATGCGGACCAGGTTGTAGGCACCCCGAAGGTCCAACTTGGTGAACACACGAGCTCCTCTAAACCGGTCAAACAATTCGGGGATGAGCGGCAGAGGGTACTTGTTTTTCACGGTGATTTGGTTCAATCCCCGGTAGTCTATACATGGGCGTAAGTCGCCCTCTTTCTTCTTCACGAAGAAGAAGCCTGCTCCAGCAGGAGAGGAGGATCTCCGAATGAATCCCCTTGCCAGGCTCTCTGTGATGTAAGTAGACATGGCCCTTGTTTCGGCTGGAGACAATGGATATATCCGTCCTCGAGGTGGTGTTGTTCCCGGGAGCAGGTCGATGGCACAATCGTACGGACGATGTGGCGAAAGTACCTCAGATTCCTTTTTATCAAAGACGTCCGCGAAGGACCAATAGGCCGAGGGCAGTCCTGGTAGGTTCTCTGGAACCGGAGGTCGTCGGATGGGTTGTATGGTGTTCAGACAGTTCTCATGGCACGAAGAGCCCCATCGGGTGATTTCACCAGTGCCCCAGCTGACTGATGGTTCGTGTGTCCGTAACCAGGGAAGTCCCAGCAGGATTTGATGGGACATGTGTGGGAGGACGTAGAGAGCGATGTTCTCGGTGTGCAGGGCACCGATACGCAGTTCGACCGGCCTGGTGATCCAGGAGATGGTGTCAGATAGGGGTCTCCCATCCACAGAGGCAATCACGAGGGGTTTGTCAAGTGGAGTAACAGGCACTTGGTACTTGTCCACCGTGGCCTGCTGGATGAAATTGCCTGCTTCCCCGGAATCGAGGTACGCCTAAGCCGTGAACCGCGTCTCTCCCGTTGTCACTTGCACAGTCCACGTAACCGGGTCTGAGAGAGTCCCAGCACCTAGGGTGGCCTCTCCTACCAACCCTAGGCTTTGGAGTTTCCCGGCCTCTCTGGACAGGAGCGTAGCAGGTGTGTGCCCTCTCCGCAGTAGAAGCAGAGGCCCTTGGCGAGCCGCTCTGCTCGACGTTGTTCAGACTGCCGCACACGGTCGATCTGCATGGGCTCGTGGACGGAGACACCAGATGCCGTTGACTGTAGTACGGCGGGCTTCTGCGGAGGAGAGGAATGCCGTACCGGACGTCTCTCACGGGACACCTCTTTGGATCGCTCCTGAAAGCGAATGTCCACTCGAGTCGCTAGGGTAATCAGGGCATCCAGGGTGGACGGTACGTCACGACCAGCCAGCTCATCTTTAATTCGACCCGAGAGTCCTTCCCAGAAGGTGACGGTTAGGGCCTCGTTGTTCCAGCCGAGTTCCGAAGCCAAGGTGCGAAAACGGATTGCGTATTGACCCACCGTCAGAGTCCCCTGACGTAACCGGAGAAGAGATGAAGCAGACGCGGAGGCGCGTCCGGGCTCGTCAAAGGTGCCACGAAATGCCTGCAGGAACTCCTGGATGTTCGTGGTCACAGGATCCTCCTTTTCCCACAAGGGGTTCATCCACGCCAGTGCCTCACCCTCTAGATGGGACATGATGAATGCGACCTTGGCTTGGTCGGAGGCAAACAAATGTGGCAGCTGCGTGAAATGGAGGGAGCATTGGTTTATGAAACCCCTGCAGGTCTTGGGATCTCCGGCGTACCGGGGTGGTGAGGCCAAACGAAGTCTGGAAGCATCCGAAGAGGCTGCCACGGGGGCTGGAGCCGTGGATTGGCTAGTGGAAGCCCGAGACGCTGAAGATGTAATTGACGCTTGTAGCGTGTTCAGGCGGGCGTCCACCGAAGTCATGAAGTTCAGCATGCGGGTCTGGGTCTCACGCTGGCGTTGGAGTTCCTCCTGCAAGGCCGCTAGTGCTTCAGCGGGATCCATGGCCTGATCTTACTGTTAGGGCCAGGTGGACGGGCAGACCCAGGAGGTGGATCCACTGGGCCGAACTCCTTGATGATGGTAAAGGGTCCGGTAGCTGGAGCACTACAGGTAGCAGGGCAGTCCGTGCACAAGAGTATAATGGAGAAGTCCCTGGGACCACGGAGTCACTGATGGTAGTCCGGGTGACGGAGCTCAGGTTCGGAAGCCGAGATGATGTCAGGCGGAGTCCGGAACCGTTGGAGCGAGATGACAGGTCACCACAGGGATCCGAGATGGTACGGACTGTCAGGATGGCAGATAAGCAGCGTTCGGGGTGCGGGATGCGGCAGGACCGGATGGCGAGGCAGGATCGGCTCTAGAAGAGAGATACGTAAGTATGGCAGAGAGACACAAGGAGACCTGACTCCTAGCTTGGGAAACACGAAGATCAGGCCCCGCCCACTTGGACATTAAACCCCTTTATACCCTGTACCTGTGTGCTTCATTTCCTGTCAATGGACGCTGGCCCTTTAAGAAAGGGTCAATGACCGCGCACGCGCCCTAATGCGCATGCGCGCGGCCCGGGTGCCAGAAGCCAGAGCAGGAAGCTGAGAGGAGGAAGCAGCAGAGCCAGGCTGGGGCTGAGACGCCGACGGGCGCCGGGAGCGGGGACCAGGACGCCTGTGAAGCGCCGGCAATGGATGCTGGAGCGCGGGGAGCGGTGGAGACCGGACTGAGGAACCGGGGAGCGAGGCAGGGGAGCCGGGGAGCGTGACAGGTGAGCCGGGGAGCAGCGCAGGGGACCCGGGGAGCGTGACATATAAATAGATAGATTGCGAAACACACAATAGTGCGAGAGCCATGAGCATTGCCGAACAGTGACATCATGAGTTCATCACAGGTTAGTGCCAGTGGCTGTTCTCACACAAAACAGTATGAGAGCCGGCCGTACTTACCGGCGATTAACTCATGATGTTACCGCACATCAATAACCTCGGCTCTCGGCTTAATTCTAATAATTTAAAGTACCAGCATGGGGTGATGTCTGTTTTCTATTACCAGCCAAGGTAAAGTAGTCTGCAGCTGTCTTTTTTGTGTTGGCTGGCTACCAAAAGTAAGGGGAACCCCATGTCGTTGTTTTTTAAAATATTGAATTTTTGTGGCTAAAAACAAGGCTAACCCTGTTTAGTTCCACATGTAAGGCACTAAAGGGTGCAAACTTACAATATGCAGGAAGGTGGGCCATTATATATGTGTTGCATATCTATCTATCATCTAACTATCCGTTCATATGTCTAGCTTTTGACGGTATGTAAAACTCCATGTTAAAAACACGTCACACGAACATCACATGGATGACATGGACGTCACATGAATGACACATGGACGTCACATGAATGACACACGGACGTCACACAGATATCACATGGCTATCACATAGAGACTAGGGGGGGGGACATACTCGCATAGCACTCACATGACATGAAATGACACTCGCATGTCACTGGCATCTCACACCAAGACACTTTGGGAGCAACAACAGAGCTATATTTTAAAAACTGATGTGAGTGAACTCTAATGAAAAGGGATAGTGCACACATGATGTCGCAATAAAGGATAGTAAACACAGGGATTTCATGGAACAGGGGAAAAAACACATTGATGCCACAGAAGAGTGGTAATATAAACAGTGATGTCATGGTTAGTGATGAGCAAACCCGTGGACATTCGGGTTTGCCGAAACAGCAGGGACTAAAAAAAATCATGTTCGACAGCCAAAATTGAACCTGAACTTGACCCCGGATGCCAAGCACCATAAAAGTCGAAAGGACCCGAACATAAGTGTTACAAAATTGTGTTACAAGGGTTAGGGGGCTGCAAAAAAAAAAAAGAAAAGAAAAAATAAAGCAGGACAGTTATACTTACTGACTTTTCCCACAGCTGTAACACTGCTTCTGGGATTGATCATTAGCTCTCATACATATTCACTGCTTCCTCCACCCACTGCCAGTCCCAGTGTCTGTCATTGGTTGGAATCACACATGCTGTTTGTGTCCCTATAGTGGTGTAAAAATAAATAAATAAAATTACATAGGGTCCTCCATATATCGATACCCAGTGCAAATAAAGCAGATGGCTACCAGCTGCTGCTCCCAGCCAAGTGCGTTATCTTTGCTGAGTATCAAAATATGAGGGTCCCATGCGGATTTTTTGTAAATGATTTAAATAACTAATTTTAAAAAATGATGTGTAATACCCCTCAATTTTGATACCCAGTAGAGATAAAGTTGACAGCTGGGGGCTGGTATTCTCAGGCTGGGGAGGCTCATAGTTATTGGGCCCCTCCAGCCTAAAAATATCATCCCGCAGCCATTAGATGCGACAATTCTAGCACTTTACCCAGCTGATCCTGATTGCTCTGGTACAGTGGCAATCATGTTACTATAAGAGGTTTATGATGGCTGTCATTTGTCAAAAATCATAGCTGCCACTAAAACCTGGATAAGGAATGAAGAGAGGTCTCTGAGACCCCTCCATTACTAACCTGTAAGTCAAAAGAAATAAACACAAAACACACAAAAAAAGCTTTTCCTTAAAAAAGTAAAACAAAAAAAAACACCAAATACACTAAATCTTCATCTCTGACCAAAAAAACGCATCAAAACCACATCACATTTTGATGCGCTTTTCTGCCAGGAGTTGCAGGTGTCATTAATTTGCCCTTGAGCTTTGATATCCTCTTACTTCTCTCAAGCACCATAAAATCCCTGCTGCATTTCTGGCCTAGGCTATTCTACAGGCTATGGTATGTCCCCTTTCCAGCACAGGTGTCTTTTAATCTGCATCTTCAGAAATAGAGAGCAGGTGGCCTCAAGTAGAAACTGCCCAATATGCACTTTTAACAATCACTGAAATTGGTAAAAGAAGTGATATAAAACAGATCCCATTCACAGCAATGTTGTTTTGGCATTGCTGTGGACTATGTCCAATTTTTCAGATGAGTTAGCGGTGCTTTGTCAAGAGAATCCAGTGCAGAATACACTTAAAAAGATGCCTTGTGAACATACCCTTAAAAGGATCATTTGGGTCAGGTAGGCTAATGTAATAATAGAGACAATAATGTTACCATTTTTTACATGTATATGTTCAAATACTCGCCAAGGAAATATTTCATTGTCTGGAACAAACATGACCCTGGAATTGCTGACTCCGGTCTTCCTCACGTCTCCTTCCACCATTCCCAATCTTATCTAAAATGACTACACAGACACCGAATATCTTTGGATAATTCTGGCCATAGCAGCCATTTATTAACATAAATACATAACCAATAAAATTGCAATATGGTAAGGTCCTTGAAGCTACTACCCTGGTGATTCCCATAAACCGAACCATAAAACCAACTTGCTCCCAGCCGTTACCCACACTGGCTCAGGCGCACCAAACTGTAAGGGTTAATCCTTCGTTAACCCCAACACACCCACACGGGCCCCGACATCCCCGTCGGGATTCCCCTCCAAATCACCAGGTGACCAGCAATTGTGCCAATGAGGGGATCCACACCCGTATGGATTCCCCGAACAATTTTAAACCAACTTCAAGGACCCACCAATAACACGCCACTCAGCCACTACGACCCGAGAAACCCCCCCACCCCCACCCGTCTCCCATATGATGCACACCCAGACATACCATAAATATCAGGGAGGGCGGGCGGGACTCTTCCTTCAGCCAGGGGAGCGGGAAAGTGCCGCTCCTCCCCTTTGGCCATCCAATCCTTTCAAAACGGGCTCACTCCCCCTCCCCCACCCATGACACCCTGACCTCCCCACCAATCAGGGGTCATGCCGGCCTCCGCAAATGCCCCGGGGGGGGGAGGGGGGGGCAATGCTCCGTCCTCTCTTGACCCTGGAATTGCTGACTCCGGTCTTCCTCACGTCTCCTTCCACCATTCCCAATCTTATCTAAAATGACTACACAGACACCGAATATCTTTGGATAATTCTGGCCATAGCAGCCATTTATTAACATAAATACATAACCAATAAAATTGCAATATGGTAAGGTCCTTGAAGCTACTACCCTGGTGATTCCCATAAACCGAACCATAAAACCAACTTGCTCCCAGCCGTTACCCACACTAGCTCAGGCGCACCAAACTGTAAGGGTTAATCCTTCGTTAACCCCAACACACCCACACGGGCCCCGACATCCCCGTCGGGATTCCCCTCCAAATCACCAGGTGACCAGCAATTGTGCCAATGAGGGGATCCACACCCGTATGGATTCCCCGAACAATTTTAAACCAACTTCAAGGACCCACCAATAACACGCCACTCAGCCACTACGACCCGAGAAACCCCCCCCACCCCCCCCCGTCTCCCATATGATGCACACCCAGACATACCATAAATATCAGGGAGGGCGGGCGGGACTCTTCCTTCAGCCAGGGGAGCGGGAAAGTGCCGCTCCTCCCCTTTGGCCATCCAATCCTTTCAAAACGGGCTCACTCCCCCTCCCCCACCCATGACACCCTGACCTCCCCACCAATCAGGGGTCATGCCGGCCTCCGCAAATGCCCCGGGGGGGGAGGGGGGCAATGCTCCGTCCTCTCTTGACCCTGGAATTGCTGACTCCGGTCTTCCTCACGTCTCCTTCCACCATTCCCAATCTTATCTAAAATGACTACACAGACACCGAATATCTTTGGATAATTCTGGCCATAGCAGCCATTTATTAACATAAATACATAACCAATAAAATTGCAATATGGTAAGGTCCTTGAAGCTACTACCCTGGTGATTCCCATAAACCGAACCATAAAACCAACTTGCTCCCAGCCGTTACCCACACTGGCTCAGGCGCACCAAACTGTAAGGGTTAATCCTTCGTTAACCCCAACACACCCACAGGGGCCCCGACATCCCCGTCGGGATTCCCCTCCAAATCACCAGGTGACCAGCAATTGTGCCAATGAGGGGATCCACACCCGTATTGATTCCCCGAACAATTTTAAACCAACTTCAAGGACCCACCAATAACACGCCACAACGAAGGCACCTTGATAACCTTCAAGTGCCCGAGACCCCCCTCAACCTCAGGGCCCTTTCAATACCACCCTGCAAGCCGAGGGCCCACAAATCGATCCCTACCGCATTTAAGTGCACCCCATCAGCCAACCAAAATTCCTCTTTCGTCCTTTCCAACTCCACATGCCGGATACAAACACCCCCATTCCGACTAACAAACTTTGAAATCGCCCTATTCACCTTTGCCCGCGCCTTGTTCAGCCTATCAACAGACCGCGCTTTCCGCCAACTCCTTCTCGCCACCATCTCCGACCAAACCAACGTAATCCCTGGAAAGGACACCCATAGCCGTAACAAGTCGTGCTTGATGTCTTTTTTTAGGATTCTGAAAGGCCTTTCCCCTAGATCGTTCCCCCCAACGTGTAAGACCAAAACTTCAGGAGGCCTGTCTAATCGGGCATGTTTATGCACCTCTTGTAACACCCTGCTCCACCCTAACCCCCGAACCCCGAGCCATCGTACGAGAGCCACGTCCCTGGCGAAGCCTAACTGTCTCCCGTTCCTTCTCACATCCGCTCGCCGGGCTCCCCAATACACGTAAGAATGGCCCAGGATCCAGACCAGCGGGGGGGAGGGAAGGGGTGTTTCTGCAATACAAAAGCACAAACAAGTAGTCCCGTATACCCTCAAAACGAAAAACCAACACCCCGGCCGACCCCCCCCTCCCATTCACCGTAAGAGTCCCCACTCAGTTTCCGACCACCGCCTGGGGGCGGACGTATAGCTGAAAACGCCCCGACTTCCACCTACCAATCTGTTTAACCGCGTCTTCAGACAAACCGCACATGGATGCCTTCGTTGCCGCCCCTATGCGAAAAGAATGCGATCCGAAAGACTTAGGATCTAATCCCAATGACTTCAAACACGCCCTGAAAACACTCACAAACTGGTATCGTGATAAGAAAGACCCGTCGTTATGACATAACAGCGGGCCGTCCACCTTTTTACGAATCTGTTCAAAATTCTTGAAACACCTCAACGGGCACATATCCGATCCCCCAACCGCTCCCAAACACACTCGCTTCCCTGCCCCCCGTTGATCAGTTTTAGATTTTCTTATCCAAAATTCAATTCCCCTGTCCACCGCCATAATGTCACCACAACTCAAACCTCCAGGGGACAACTTACTGGGAGATACCAATTCCCCCACCCGCAAGGCTCCGAAAAACGCCAAGGAAAACGCCAACCTAAACAAATGTGCCTCAAACGGAGATGTACAGACCTCACCCAACACCCCACCCAGCCGTTCCAATAATCCGAATGACACTGGTCGTCTACCATCCAGTAGCTTTCGTCCTCTGCGAAAACCCCTCAACGCCTGGACAACCAAAAAACACTTAGTTAAATCCCGTAACCCTCGTAACCGGAAACCAAATGCTAACCCTGCCATGAAACGATTTGCCTTCGCAACTGACCACCCTGCTACCGCCACTTCCCCCAACTTTTCCAACAATATTCCCAACT
The DNA here is from genome assembly GCF_048569485.1 of Anomaloglossus baeobatrachus. Taxonomy (NCBI): domain Eukaryota; kingdom Metazoa; phylum Chordata; class Amphibia; order Anura; family Aromobatidae; genus Anomaloglossus; species Anomaloglossus baeobatrachus. Next base: position 587,180,412 of record NC_134355.1, read on the forward strand.
GATCCTCTTCGGAAAAATCCCCACCCTGTAACCATTGCTCCCAAAGCCCCCATGCTGCCTGATATGCTGTCCACGTGTTACCCGACAAGGACGCCCGAATTAGCGGTCCCGCTGCCCGAAGACCACGTTCCAAAGGTGTGCTGGGCACTCCAACCCGCTGGACTCTGCCTCTGGTGCGCAATCCCGGAACCGATCCCACTGAAAACGAGAGAGGGAATCAGCTATTAGGTTCTGAACACCTGGCACATGAGCCGCCGTAATACATGCGTTAATTTGCAGACAAACCAATACCAATTCCCGTAACACCCGAACGACCGGAGGAGAGGACGCCGAAAACTGATTAATCGCCAGCACCACCCCCATGTTGTCACAGTTAAAACGAATCTTCTTGTTTGCCAACTGGTCTCTCCAAAGATGAAGTGCCACCATTATTGGAAAAATTTCCAATAGCGCCACATTCTTTGTCAAGCCTTCAGCCGTCCAGTTGTCCGGCCACCGACCCACACACCACTGACCCTGGAAGAAAGCTCCGAAACCTGAACTGCCCGCCGCATCCGTAAACAACTCCAGGTCAAAATTGTCCACTACATCCTCCATGAGCAGGGAACGACCGTTGTAGTGCTCCAAAAACTGTCCCCAAACTGCTAAGTCCGCTTTGTGTTCTGCCAATAACCGAACGTAATGGTGCGGAGCAAGCACCCCCGCCGTTTCCCTGGCAAGTCGTCGCGAAAAAATCCGGCCCATTGGCATCACCCGACAAGCAAAGTTAAGTTTTCCCAGTAGGGACTGCACTTCCCTTAATTGCAGTTTCTTTACCCGCCGTGCCCTTGCCACCTCGTCCCTCATGGCCGCAACCTTGTCCTCAGGAAGCCGGACTTCCCAGGCCACTGAATCGATTACAATGCCCAAAAAACTTAAACTAGTAGTCGGTCCCACAGTTTTTTCAGGTGCCAAGGGGACCCCAAAGCGGTCCGCCACCCACTCCATAGTTGCCAAGATCCCGGCACACTGCGCCGAATCGGCAGGACCTACACACAAAAAGTCATCGAGGTAATGTACCAATGCTGACAAGCCCGAAACGTCCCGAACAACCCACTCCAAAAAGCAACTAAACGTTTCAAAAAATGCGCATGAGATTGAGCACCCCATGGGCAAACAGCGATCTACAAAATACGCCCCCTCCCAAAAACAACCCAACAACCGGACACAATCTGAATGCACTGGCAAGAGCCGAAAAGCTGATTCAATATCTGTCTTAGCCATAAGTGCCCCCTTTCCACATTTTTTTACCCATCTTGTGGCCTCATCAAATGACGTATATACCACCGAACACAGTTCAGCCGGTATCCCGTCATTTACCGACCTACCTCTTGGGTAAGACAGATGGTGAATCAGCCGCAATTTTCCCGGCTCCTTTTTTGGCACCACCCCCAGCGGCGAGACCACCAGATCGGGAAAAGGAGGGGCCTGGAACGGCCCCGCCATCCTCCCCAAACCCACTTCCTTGCCTAATTTTTCCGCCACGACCGCCGAATGCTGGTAAGCTGACAAAAGGTTCTTCGTCGCCGCCGGCACATCAAAATCGGGAGCCGGAATTCTGAAACCCTCCCCAAATCCCAACCGCAAAACTTCAGCTTTCTCCCTATCAGGGTACCTATTTAGGTACGGAAGCATCGCGGCTAAGCTCACCGGCGTCAGACCCTTGGGTATGAGTTGTGCCGGGCTTGGATTTGCCTTTCTTAAAGCACTTTGCCGCCCCATGTGAGGTCCCATTACAATGGGTACAAAGGTGCTTGAAACGGCATGTGGCCCCGAACTTGCATTGCCCCTCATTGAATTGCCAACACACGCCGGGCTTCTGCGATCCCCCCTGACCTTGTTGACTACCGGCACCCTGCGTTCCAGACTGGCCGGCCGACCCGGCCCCGCCCTGAAAGGGCTGGCCATACCTCGACGGCGCCATAACCCGCAACCACAACCCGATATCCTTTTGGTCCCATCTAATAGAAGGTCGAACGGCCTTCCGCTGACAAAACTGTTCGTCATACCTAAGCCACGTCTGTCCCCCATACACCCTGTACGCCTCACCAATAGAGTCCATATAGCAAAACAAATGTGAACAGTTCTCCGGCGCCTTTTCGCCTATCACACTCGCCAAAATAGCAAAAGCCTGTAACCAATTAGTGAATGTCTGAGGGATCAAGCGCCATCGCCGCTTCTTCTCATCCTCTTTCTTGCTATCATCCTTTTTTCCTTTGTCCAAATTAAATTTCGCCAACGGCAGCAGGGAGAAGATCTCTACGTATTCATCCTTCCAAATCTTCTCCCTCACCTCTGTCTTAAGATGGGAACCCAAGGGGCCCTCGAAACAGACGAAAACCTCGCCCCGCACCCGATCGTCTAAATGAAGCCTGTCCTCCTTATTCTTTTCCGTCTGCACCGACACCGACACCGGGGAAGGAATACCCGCAACCGGCGTTTCACTAATGCCCAGGACAGGTGGATTAATCCAAGCCCCCACTGGCCCTGAGTGTTCCCGTGCCCCCCCAATCCGCTCCAGCAACGTACGCACGCAACCAATAAGCTCTCCCAGCTCCCCCCTTCCTGACACATATCCTCCACCCCCCACGGGTATCCCCTGACTAAACCCTGGATGACCTACATCCCCCCTTGCGTTCTGGACCTGACAATACTGGGGAGACAAACAAGACATAGAAGCATACTCACCGGGCTGCACGAGGGTAGAGGCCCCGCCAGCCAGACCACCAGACTCCTGACGTCCCTCCGGCTGCTCTGTAGACTCCCGGCTCCGCACCTCCGCTTCGCCGCCGTTGGCCCCTGCTGCTGCAGGGCCGGACGATCCCTCCAGGAGCTGATCCTGTGGCTGCTGCCCGTCCCCCCAGCCGGCTGCAACAGGGGGCTGTCTGCGGTCCTCCGGATCCTGCCGACGCAGCTCCCCCATCCCACTCCACGGGGCCCCCCCCGTCATTCCGGGCCTCTGCTGATGAGGGCCCTGCGCGCCAGGCCCGGTGCACTACCGATCCCAGCCGTCTTGATCCGCCCCCTCCACTGGGGCCCGCCCCCTCATCAGTCCTCCACTGCAGACAGGGCTCAGGGCGCTCGGCAGGCACATCACCAGAGCGCCCCGCCGCAGCTCCGACATCCACCGTTGACACAGTGGGAGCAGGCCCCGCCCCCAACTCCAGCAGAGGCCTGCTCACCGCCGCTGGACCCGGCCGCACTTTAGAATTCCTCCCAGACCGGGGCCTGCTGGACTTTTTAGCACATGGCGCCCGGCCTGGAGGGTCCCTGGAGGGGCTTCTGGTGCGTCGCTGGGCCCGGGGAGTCACCTCAGGGGATAACCGCTCCGGCGGTCTGGATCTACGGAGGCGCCGCTCACGTGGGGGGGGAGCCCCCATCGCCTCCAGACTCCCTCCGATGAGTCCCTGCACAGACGCCTGCAGCCAGCCTGGAGGACGGTCGCCTGCTGCCGCTCTCAGCCGCTCCAGGATTTGTTCCACCGACTCCATTGCCGCAGGTAAGGTGGCTGCGACTCTTCCTTCAGCCAGGGGAGCGGGAAAGTGCCGCTCCTCCCCTTTGGCCATCCAATCCTTTCAAAACGGGCTCACTCCCCCTCCCCCACCCATGACACCCTGACCTCCCCACCAATCAGGGGTCATGCCGGCCTCCGCAAATGCCCCGAGGGGGGGAGGGGGGGGCAATGCTCCGTCCTCTCTGGAACACAATTGGCTTGTAGGCAGCACAATCAGTTATCTACTTCTATTTCAGGTTGCATGTTAGCCAGAGATCTCTGTGTAATTTACTCCACCTGCTATTTGCTCCCCTTTTACAAGATAAAGGTTTCATTTAATAAAATAAAAATGTAATATTTTACCTACAGCATGTGTAAGCCTCCTTAATATTGCAATAAACAACTGCATTGTACAAGACGAGCAGCCGCTCAGACTGGAACCTATTGTCAGAATTTTATTGTGATGCTAAATTAAAAAATAAGGATGAAACTTCCATAACTCCATTAATTTCTAGCATTGCTGGGGAATCGGGCTGTATCAGTCAGGTCTTAGGCGGCCTGTGCACACTACGACATCGCAAGCCGATGCTGCGATGTCGAGCGCGATAGTCCCCGCCCCCGTCGCAGCTGCGATATCCTGGTGATAGCTGGCGTAGCGAACATTATTGCTGTGGCAGCTTCACATGCACTCACCTGCCCTGCGACGTCGCTCTGGCCGGCGACCCGCCTCCTTCCTAAGGGGGCGGGTCGTGCGGCGTCACAGCATTGTCACACGGCAGCCAGCCAATAGAAGCGGAAAGGCGGAGATGAGCGGGACGTAAACATCCCGCCCACCTCCTTCCTTCCTCATTGCAGCCGGGACGCAGGTCAGGAGATGTTCCTCGCTCCTGCGGCTTCACACACAGCGATGTGTGCTGCCGCAGGAACGAGGAACAACATCAGACCTGTCGCTGCTGCAAAATTATGGAAATGTTGGACCCTACACCGATCATACGATAACGACGCTTTTGCACTCGTTAATCGTATGTAAAAGGATTCACATACTGCGATGTCGACAGCGACGCCGGATGTGCGTCACTTTCGATTTGACCCCACCGACATCGCACCTGCGATGTCGCAATGTGCAAAGCCCGCCTTAGAAGACACAACAAAGACTGGGGAGAAGCGTGAGTGATGTGATGAGAGCAGGAAACAATACAGATATGATAGTCAGTATAGAGGAATATAAAAGGTCACTCTGGATGTGTATTCATTCTATAATTAGTATATAAATGATGAATTTGAAAAATCTGCAAAATTGGATAAACTTAATGTATCTGTATCCAGCTGTGATCCTGTCCATAAATTCACAGCAGGAGTACATTCATAAATAATGTATATTTTTTTAATTCAACTACAACTTTCACTTCTGTTTTACATTATAATACATTATACATAGCAACTGTTAAGGCCCTGTTACACGCTACAATTTATCTGGCGATATGTCGTCGGGGTCACAGATTCCGTGACGCACATCCGGCATCGTTAGCGACGTAGTTGCATGTGACACCTACGTGCAACTCCGAACGATCGCAAAAAGGTTGAAAATCGTTGATCGTTGACATGTCGTTCAGTTTCAAAGTATTGTTCATCATTTGGAACGCAGCAGACATATTGCTACGTTTGACACCCTGCCAACGACAAACAACATCCACACGACCACCTTGGTCAAACAATATATCGTTGAACGATTTTGCGTCACTTGTGAGATCGTTACGTGCAACCGGTAATAAACGACATATGTGCGATCTCAGCAAATCGTTACTACGATCTGGGCGTGCCACATCGCTACTGAGATCGTCAGATAAATTGTAGCGTGTAACGGGGCCTTTAAACTTTAGGTGCTTATTTTATACCCAGTGTCTCCCTTTTCTACTTTGATAACCTTTTGGTCCTATTAGACCAGAAAAGTGCTACTATTCAACTAAAAATGATCAGTGTGAGCATAGATCCTACTGTTAGTAAAAGGGAAGGCTGATTTAGATGGCCTATTTTCTAAATTACTGTTTGGGCATCAGTCAATCCAACCTTCATCAGTTAACCAAAGTGTTGTCACGCTCCCCGGGTCCCCTGCCCTGCTTCCCGGCTCCCCTGCCTCGCTCCTCGGCTCACCTGCCACGCTCCCTGGCTCCTCTGTTAGGCATCCCTCGCTCCACAGCCTCCAGCCCCCATCACCTGCGGTCCCCAGGCGGCCCGGTCCCCGCTCCCGGCGCCCGTCGGCAGCTCTGCTCCAGGCCGGCTCCCCTGCTTCCTATTCACCGCTCCCTGCCCTGGCTTCTGGCACCCGGGCCTCGCGCATGCGCATTAGGGCGCGCGCTGCGGTCATTGACCCTCTCTTAAAGGGCCAGCGTCCACTGACAGGATATTGAACACACAGGTACAGGGTATAAAGGGGTTTAGTGTCCAAGTGGGCGGGGCCTGTTCTTCGTGTTTTCCTAAGCTAGGAGTCAGGTCTCCTTGCGTCTGCTGGTATACTTACCTATCTCTCTTCTAGAGCCGCTCCTGCCTCGCCATCCGGTCCTGACGATTCTCGAACCCCGAACGCTGACTGTCTGCCATCCCGTCAGTCCGTACCATCTCTGATCCCTGTGGTGACCCGTCCTCTCGCTCCATCGGTTCCGGAATCTGCCTGACAACATCTCGGCCTCCGAACCTGAGCTCCGTCACCCGGACTACCATCAGTGACTCCGTGGTCCCAGGGACTTCTCCACTCCACTCTTTTGAACGGACTGTCCTGCTACCTGTAGTGCTCCGGCTACCGGACCCCTTGCCTTCAGTAAGGTGTTCGGCCCAGTGGATCCACCTCCTGGGTCTGCCCGTCCACCTGGCCCTAACAAGTGTCTACAAAAAAATATCTCTTTCTGGCCAAAATGGTCTGTCTGCGTATTGTATGCCAGTCAATTGATTGCAAAATTGAATACTTGTCTCTTTGTTTTCCATTCCAAATTATAGTAGATAACTTATACAATTTTGTGAGGAGCTAGCACTAAAATGCAGGAGTACTGGATACTCGAATCGAGCAGGTAGGACGCTCATCCGGGCTCAACTCGAGTACCGCATATAATGAAAGTCAATGAGAAACTCAAGCATTTTTCTAGAATACCCTAGCAGGAGGGCTGGGGGGGGGGGGTGGCGGAAAAGCAGAACAATTGTTGAAATGGGTGGAAACAGCACTGCAGTGGAATAAAGGTGGTGTCACACACAGCGACAACGACAACGACGTCGCTGCTACGTCACCATTTTCTGTGACGTTGCAGCGACGTCCCGTCGCTGTCGCTGTGTGTGACATCCAGCAACGAGCTGGCCCCTGCTGTGAGGTCGCCGCTCGTTGCTGAATGTCCAGCTTCATTTTTTGGTCGTCGCTCTTCCGCTGTGACGCACAGATGGCTGTGTGTGACAGCGAGAGAGCGACGAAATGAAGCGAGCAGGGAGCAGGAGCCGGCATCTGGCAGCTGCGGTAAGCTGTAACCAAGGTAAACATCGGGTAACCAATGTTGCAGCACAGCGATGCGTGTCGTTATGATAGCTGCTTCGGCTGCTGTGTTTGACAGCTAAGCAGTGATCATAACAGCGACTTACAAGGTCGCTGCTACGTCACAGAAAATGGTGACGTAACAGCGACGTCGTTGTCGCTGTCGTTTAGTGTGACCTCAGCTTAAGAGCAGCATGGGGAAGACATCTGGAGAGATCTCTGACTCCCAGATCGCTGCTTAGAACTAAATAAATATTTTTTTTAAAAATGACCCTATTCCCCCTATGTTTGATGACCAGCCAAAGTAAAGCTTCAGTTGTGGCTGATAATATCAGGCTGGAAAGGTCCATGGATATTTGGTTCTTTCCAGCCTAAAAATAATAACCTGCAGCAGCCCCAGAAGTGGTGCATCACCTTAGATGGGCCAATTCTGGCTCTTTACCCGGCTCTATCCAATTACCCTGGTGCAGTGGAAATCAAGGTAATATTTTTGTGGTTGATCTCAGCTGTGTAATGTCAGTTGGCATCAACGCTAGGGGTTCGTAATGGATTGTCGTCTATCAGGCCGCTGTGATTAGCTGCTATTCACAGTCGCCGGAGCTGCATTTGAGGAACGTAGACTATGCCAAAACTTTGTGGGAACATTTTGACAATAAATTGGTGAAAAAGGGAAGTCTTTATTCAAATAAACAATTTTTTCCAGTATGTGTGGTTTCTTTTTTGTTTACTGGGTAAGTTATGGGGTGTCATCTTTCCATTACTAACACCAGGGCTTGATGCCAACTATTACACAGCTGACAATAGCCCCCCAATATAATACCCCAATTGCCACTCCACCAGGACAATTGGGAAGAGCCAGGCTAAGTGCCATAATTGACATATCTAATGAATGCACCAATTCTAGGGCAGCTGTGGGCTGAAATTCTTATGCAAAGGAAGGGCTAAATAACCATGGACTCCCCATCCTGATAATACAAGCCTGCAGCTGTCTGCTTTACCTTGGCTTATCAAAAACTGGGGGGGACCCCAAGCCGTTTTTATAAATTATTTATTAGTTTAAAATAGGCTAATAATACCCTTTGGTGCCACATGAAATGCACTATAGGGGGACAGTGTACAATGTGCTACAATAGCAATTAAAGGGAACCTGTCATCAGAAATTTAGCTTTAAACCTAAAAGATTCCCCCTCTGCAGCGCCTGGGCTGCATTCTAGCAATGTTCCTGTTGTTCTTGTGCCCCCTTTCTGACCAAAATAAAGACTTTATAAAGTGGTACCTTTTTGTATTCAAATCTTGATAGATTCAATTCAATTCAAGAGATTGTATATCAAATCTTGATAGAGGTGCCGCGCACGCGAGGACCAATGGTCACGTGTGTCGCAGGCACGAGACTATGGGCGGCGCTGTGGTTGCATCGCAAGTGCCCGCCCATCATCTCGTGGCCACGCTCTCCCCTATGCCTCCAGCGTTCTGCGCAAGTGCTGGCCAGATGACCCGACGTCACCTCTTTCCCATCTTACCCTGCAGCAGGAAATAGATGGGAGGAGCGGAGCAGGACACCACCGCTTACGAGAGGTGACGTTGGGTCATCTGGCTAGCGCTTGCGCAGTACACTGGAGGCAGAGGGGAAAGGGCGGGCACGAGATTATGGGCGGGCACTTGCTGATGACAATCACAGCGCCGCCCATAACCTCGTGCCTGCGCACACGTCACCAGCGGTCCACAGTGCACAGTCGCACGGCGCATGCGCGGGACCGCACTGGGTGGCATCCTGAGATATGAAATGGAGCGATGGGGGACAGCCTAAAGCGACAGGAGGCAGACTAACGGACACCAGAGAGCCCGCCCCTGTGTACCATTATCAAGATTTGAATACAAAAAGGTACCACTTTATAAAGTCTTTATTTTGGTCAGAAAGGGGACACAAGAACAACAGGAACCTTGCTAGAATGCAGCCCAGGAGCTGCAGAGGGGGAATCTTTTAGGTTTAAAGCTAAATTTCTGATGACAGGTTCCCTTTAAACCTTGCCTATATTCCTGTTCTAATCTAAACTCTCTCTCCTACATCAATTCTCCTTGACCTGCTTCCAGAGGGCAGTGTGCCAAGCAATGTTCTCCCGACTCTATATAAGAGACGATTACGTGATTTGGCTGGCCAATCACAGTAATGACAGTAGCCAACATGCTTACAGCATTTCTGTATATGACAGGCAATCCCTGCATGTTTACTGACCGTGTAACAGTTGCAAAACATGTGGAGTGGGGACACGAGCATGGGCTCGAGCACCTACAATACTTGATCGAATGACAAGCATGCCGAAGCCCCCTGATGCTCGATTGAGTATTGAGCAGTGGCAAACACATTCGCTTAAGACTAATAACCTTTTTTAATTTATTGAATTTTTCCAGAAAACTTGATAAGCAGCAAGTCAATTTGCCGCAAATTGCAACACTGCAAAGTCTCCAATTGCCCTGAGGAGATGTGTGTAACAGTCTGAGGAATACTAGGACTGCAACCATCCATTCAAGCTCATTAACACAAGCACAGGCTTGGAAGGGACCTCCCCATAGAAGTGGACAGTTATCTAGTAGTATCCAACAGCTCGTTTAATTACACAGTGCTGTGACTTAAAGACACAAGCTCAAGATGATGGTAACACTAATAGAGGTAACATCATCCATCTGTGACTGGGGCGAGTGATGTGCCATATATTCCACAACATCCTCCATATCCTCTCTGAGGATATTTCCTAGGCCTCTTTCACACGTCCGTAAAAATCACGCATGTTTTTCATGGGCATGTCAAAGATGCGTATTGTCCTCCGTGTGCCGTGTGTATGGCACACATGTGTTCTCCGTGTGCTATCTGTGATAACATATGGATAACAGGAACTTTCTGCTCACCTGTCCCTGTTGTCCATGGTGCTGATCTATGGTCTCCGGCCCTGCCGACTCCCCGCTGCTGCAGCTTACTGCTTGTCCTTCATCTTGTTTCAATATACTTGTAATTCCTCCCTTAAACATGGGCAATTCTTGTACTCAGTAACATCTCTGCTTTCTACTCAGTGTATTGCCAGCTTTTCTATAAATTCATACAATCTTTAACTATTGCCCTTCCTCCACGCTACAGTAGTGCATACGGTGCATAGCCACGTATTAGGCATGTTGATAGTCTTTCTAAACTGTTGCACATAGGTACAGATTTTTTGAAAATTATATATATACAATTTTTGTTGGGCCATAGTTATAATATACTGACTCAGATCGCCACCTTTGAGTAACCACAAGTATGACAACTTTTCCACCCTTTTTGTACATTAACCCTTAACGGGAATGATATATTTCTCCTCTTTATAACAAGAGGACATTTTGACATCTATTATTACATCTTTTGAAATATATACAGTTATTTACATTATTTCAGTGGTCACGCTGCAGGGGAGGGGGCTCTACTCTTGCTTTCCTGTCCATCTTATGCAGGTTACTATGTAACATAGCCACTATTGTCTCTCTACCTGATCTCCTATTTTTTCAATATTTTGTATTATTCCTCTATTGTACTAATCACATTTTGCATATTAAAATATTTAATAAAAATCAATTTATATTTCACTATATTTTTCGTTTTTGTTCTTCTTTTTCTCCTTTTTTACAAGGAAATTATCATTGTAGGACTAAATCTCACATGCAGAGCAGTCACGCTAATCTGTGTATCCCCGCCCCCACCACTGATTGACAGCTTGCTGATCATGTACAGCGTACACCGGAAGCTTCCAGTTAGTGATGTGGGCGTGGTTATACAGGGCTCAGTATTTGCCCACGGCTACATGAACAGCAGAGAAAACAAAATTGTATCCAAACTGTTCCAAGCAGCCAATAAAGTGATAATATGTACCTCTAAAGAATTCTGCTCTCAGATTACATAGCAAAAACATGCTGACTGATTCCTTTTGACTGAGGCTGAGTTGAAATGAGCGATGCAATTGGTGCATTTATAAAAGAGATGCTTTAGGCTAGTTTCACACTTGCGTTGTTTTCCTCCAGTCGCAATCCACCGTTTTGGAAAACAGCGGAATCTGTTAACGGATTCCGCTACTTCCCATAGACTTGTATGGACGATGGATTGCGAGTGATGGACCTGCGTTCCTTCCGCTGGCCAACACTGCGTTGCTTCCGCTGGGCGTAAGGAACGCAGCATATAACGTTTTTTGAGCAGCGGAATCCTTAGGATTTCGCTGCACATGCTCTCTCTGCACGTGTAACCAGGGTACACATCGGGTTACTAAGCAAAGCATTTTGCTTAGTAACCCAATATCTATCCTGGCAATGTGTGCAAGGAGCCAGCGCTAAGCGGTGTACGCTGGTAACCAAGGTAAATATCGGGTAACCAAGCAAAGTGCTTTGCTTAGTTATCCGATATTTACCCTGGCTATGTGTGCAGGGAGCCCAACACTTCCCCGCTCGACTCCACCCCCTCCCACACTCCACTCCGCATGTACACACGCACACACACAAACACACGCACACACACCACACACACACACACACACACACACTCACCTGTCCCCAGCCATGCAGTCCCCGCGGCACTGACGTCCTCAGCGCCATGGCCCCGCTCAGCTCCACCTACCCCACACTCCACCACCCGCACACATTCTTGGCGGCCGAACGATCAGCTGATCACCCGGCGACCGGCTGCTGTGAGCGATCAGCTGATCGCCCGGCAACTGGCTGCTGTGAGCGATCAGTTGATCGCCAGGCGACCGGCTGCTGTGAACGATCAGCTGATCACCCGGCGTCCAGCTACTGTGAGCGATTAGTTGATCACCCAGCGGCCGGCTACTGTGAGCGATTAGTTGATCACCCGGTGGCCGGCTGCCGTGAGCGATCAGCTGATCGTTCACAATAGTCTGCCGCCGGTAAAACTGTAAGAAAAAAAAAAAGCAGATTCCGCTGTTTTGTACGATCCGTTGCATCCGTTGTGCCACTATATGCAACACATCCATTGCATCCGTCACACAATTCAATTGCACGGATGCCGTTCAACGCAAGTGTGAAACTAGCCTTACTTGTTGGAGTGCTGCTAGCTCTCTAGTCCAGGGGTCTCAAACACGCGGCCCGCGGGCCGCATGCGGCCCTTCAGGTGGTTTCTTGCGGCCCGCAGGCCCGTGGACCTGGTAAAGATGGCGACCGGTGCAGGGGCCGCAGCTGCCAGCTATCTATTTCAGCCTACAGTTTTGTCTTTGCCGCGCACAGTGAAGTTCTCACTGCAGAACGCAATAACAGCCGCCTGCCAATCAGAGGCAAGCACCTGCTGCATATGACCTCAGATGCTTGCCTGTGATTGGCCAGTGGCTGTTGTGCAGTGAGAACTGCTTTGCACGCGCCGGCCGAAAGTTCAGCGATGACAGCAGCTGTGATCATTACCAGGTCCACGTGCCCGCGTGCTGCCGACAGCAGGTGAGAAGAATGTTTTTGTGTGTGTGTGGGGTTCTGTGTTGCTGGCTGAGGCTGCAGTGTGTGTGTGTGTGTGTGTGTGTGTGTGTGTGTGTGTGTGGCATGCCGTGTGTGTGTGTGGTTCTGTTGCTGGCTGAGGCTGCAGTGTGTGTGTGTGTGTGTGTGTGTGTGTGTGTGTGTGTGTGTGTGTGTGTGTGGGGCATGCCGTGTGTGTGTGTGGTTCTGTTGCTGGCTGAGGCTGCAGTGTGTGTGTGTGTGTGTGTGTGTGTGTGTGTGTGTGTGTGTGTGGGGCATGCCGTGTGTGTGTGTGGTTCTGTTGCTGGCTGAGGCTGCAGTGTGTGTGTGTTTGTTAGCTGAGGCTTCACCGAGTCCACGTGCCTGCATGCCGCTGACAGCAGGTGAGAAGAATGTTTTCGTGTGTGTGTGTGTGTGTGTGTGTGTTTCTGTTGCTGGCTGAGGATGCACAGAGTGTGTGTGTGTGTGTGTTAGCTGAGGCTGCACAGGGTGGGGGTGGTGGTGGTGTGAGCTGAGGCTGCACAGGGTGGGGGTGGTGTGAGCTGAGGCTGCACAGGGTGGTGGGGGTGGTGGTGGTGTGAGCTGAGGCTGCACAGGGTGGTGGGGGTGGTGGTGGTGTGAGCTGAGGCTGCACAGGGTGGTGGGGGTGGTGTGAGCTGAGGCTGCACAGGGTGGGGGTGGTGGGGGTGGTGTGAGCTGAGGCTGCACAGGGTGGGGATGGTGGGGGTGGTGTGAGCTGAGGCTGCACAGGGTGGGGGTGGTGGGGGTGGTGTGAGCTGAGGCTGCACAGGGTGGGGGTGGTGGGGGTGGTGTGAGCTGAGGCTGCACAGGGTGGGGGTGGTGTGAGCTGAGGCTGCACAGGGTGGGGGTGGTGGGGGTGGTGTGAGCTGAGGCTGCACAGGGTGGGGGTGGTGTGAGCTGAGGCTGCACAGGGTGGGGGTGGTGTGAGCTGAGGCTGCACAGGGTGGGGGTGGTGTGAGCTGAGGCTGCACAGGGTGGGGGTGGTGTGAGCTGAAGCTGCACAGGGTGGGGGTGGTGTGAGCTGAGGCTGCACAGGGTGGGGGTGGTGTGAGCTGAGGCTGCACAGGGTGGGGGTGGTGTGAGCTGAGGCTGCACAGGGTGGTGGTGGTGTGAGCTGAGGCTGCACAGGGTGGGGGTGGTGTGAGCTGAGGCTGCACAGGGTGGTGGTGGTGTGAGCTGAGGCTGCACAGGGTGGTGGTGGTGGTGGTGTGAGCTGAGGCTGCACAGGGTGGTGGTGGTGTGAGCAGAGGCTGCACAGGGTGGGGGTGGTGTGAGCTGAGGCTGCACAGGGTGGGGGTGGTGTGAGCTGAGGCTGCACAGGGTGGTGGTGGTGGTGGTGTGAGCTGAGGCTGCACAGGGTGGGGGTGGTGGTGGTGTGAGCTGAGGCTGCACAGGGTGGGGGTGGTGGTGGTGTGAGCTGAGGCTGCACAGGGTGGGGGTGGTGTGAGCTGAGGCTGCACAGGGTGGGGGTGGTGTGAGCTGAGGCTGCACAGGGTGGGGGTGGTGTGAGCTGAGGCTGCACAGGGTGGTGGTGGTGGTGGTGTGAGCTGAGGCTGCACAGGGTGGTGGTGGTGTGAGCTGAGGCTGCACAGGGTGGGGGTGGTGTGAGCTGAGGCTGCACAGGGTGGTGGTGGTGGTGGTGTGAGCTGAGGCTGCACAGGGTGGTGGTGGTGGTGGTGGTGTGAGCTGAGGCTGCACAGGGTGGTGGGGGTGGTGGTGTGAGCTGAGGCTGCACAGGGTGGGGGTGGGGGTGTGAGCTGAGGCTGCACACATTTTTACAGAATGGGAAACAAGATGGGGCACATTACTACAAGATGTTGGCCAAAATTACTATGCGGATGCGGTGGTTATTGTAAAACTGTATTACTTATAAAAAGGGGAAAAAAATGTAAAAAGAAAAGTGTGTATGTATGTAGGTAGATATATATATATATATATATATATATATATATATATATATATATATATTACACACACTACACACTTGTTATAATGGACAAATGAAAAATGTTCAAAAACAGTGATTCAAGGGTGTATAGAAAGAAAAAATGGTACCACTACCAATGTCACTTTGTCCTGAAAGGAATGCGGCCCCTCAAATTATTTTTTTCCTGTGTGCGGCCCATACACCCAGCCATACCTCCCAACTTTTAAAGAAGGAAAAGAGGGACAAAGTTTGCGGCGCGCGTAGCGCGCCGCGGCAAATTTTTAGGCCACGCCCCCTAACCACACCCATTTCACAGTCACGCCCATATCCACTCCCCATCCACACCCATTCAGCACAAACACGCAGGCAGCCGGCGGGCCTCCAGCACGGACACGCAGGCAGCCGGCGGGCCTCCAGCACGGACACGCAGGCAGCCGGCGGGCCTCCAGCACGGACACGCAGGCAGCCGGCGGGCCTCCAGCACGGACACGCAGGCAGCCGGCGGGCCTCCAGCACGGACACGCAGGCAGCCGGCGGGCCTCCAGCACGGACACGCAGGCAGCCGGCGGGCCTCCAGCACGGACACGCAGGCAGCCGGCGGGCCTCCAGCACGGACACGCAGGCAGCCGGCGGGCCTCCAGCACGGACACGCAGGCAGCCGGCGGGCCTCCAGCACGGACACGCAGGCAGCCGGCGGGCCTCCAGCACGGACACGCAGGCAGCCACAGTGAGGCGGCCGGTCGCCCGCACAGTGAGGCGGCCGGTCGCCTTCACAGACAGGCAGCCGGCCGCCTTCACAGACAGGCGGCGGGCCGCCCGCACAGAGAGGCGGCCAGCCGCCCGCACAGAGAGGCGGCCGGCTGCCCGCACAATGAGGCGGCGGGCCGCCCGCACAGACAGGCGGCGGGGGGCGCCCGCACAGACAGGCGGCAGGGGGGGCGCCCGCACAGACAGGCGGCAGGGGGGCGCCCGCACAGACAGGCGGCGGGGGGCGCCCGCACAGACAGGCGGCGGGTGGCGCCCGCACAGACAGGCGGCGGGTGGCGCCCGCACAGACAGGCGGCAGGGGGGCGCCCGCACAGACAGGTGGCGGGCCGACCGCACAGACAGGCGGCGGGCCGACCGCACAGACAGGCGGCGGGCCGACCGCACAGACAGGCGGCGGGCCGACCGCACAGACAGGCGGCGGGCCGACCGCACAGACAGGCGGCGGGCCGACCGCACAGACAGGCGGCGGGCCGACCGCACAGACAGGCGGCGGGCCGACCGCACAGACAGGCGGCCGGCCGACCGCACAGACAGGCGGCCGGCCGACCGCACAGACAGGCTCCGGCCGGGGGTGAGGGGGGAGGGAGGGAAATCAGCGCTGGGGAGATTAGTTTACTGTACCAGCAGCAGCACAGGCAGCGCTCCTCTCTATGCCATGTCTACTAGGATGGTAGGAGGGAAAAGCAGGGAGGCGGAGAGAGAGTGGGTGGGCGGAGCCCGGGAGCCGGCCGTCCCGCCCGTGGCAACGGGACAAACAACGTAAAGCGTGAAAGTCCCGCTGTATCCGGGACGGTTGGGAGGTATGCAGCATGTTAGAATGTGTACATAAGATCCCGCTGGTGGTGGCCGCAGCTTATAGGCCCCAAATCTGGTGACAGGTTCCCTTTAAAGTGAACCTGTCAGGTGCAATATGCACTCAGAGCCAGGAGCAGTTCTGGGCACATATTGCTAATCCCTGCCTAACCGTCCCTGTATACACTAGCATAGATAAAGAGATCAAGAACAAATATTTTTAAAGATCTTATATCTTATGCTAATGAGCGCGGGGACTAGTCCGAAGGGCGTTACTTCACTTGGCTAGTCGGCTCGCATAGCATGTTAGCATGTTATTACGCCCCTGTGTGAGTACTAATACGCTATGTGAGCCGACTAGCCAAGTGAAGTAACGCCCTTGGGACTAGTCCCCGCGCTAATTAGCATAAGATATAAGCTCTTTAAAAATACTTTTTCTATAGATGCCTTTATCTATGCTAGTGTATACAGGGACAGTTAGGGAGGGATTAGCAATATACACCCAGAACTGCTCCTGGCTCTGAGTGCAGATTGCACCTGATAGGTTCCCTTTAAAGGGAAACTGTCACCAGAAATTTAGCAAAAAAAATAAAAGATTCCCCTCTGCAGCTCCTGGGCTGCATTCTGGAAAGGTTCCTGTTGTTATTGTGCCCACTTTGAGACCTAAAAAAATACTTTATGAAGTCTTACCTTTTTGTATGCAAATCTGTTTTTATGGTCACGGGGGCGGGCTGCCTGGCGTCCGTTATTCCCCCTCCTGCCGCTGTACGCCGTCCCCCATTGCTCATTTCCATACATGAGGACGCCTTCCTCATGTAACTGTCCTCCTGAAGTTTTGTGCATGCCCAGTGCCACTCTCGCGGGACTGAGCACTGTGCAAAGTGTGAACGCTTTTGAGGTGATTGCGCAGGCGCGAGATTATGGGCGGCGCTGTGATTGTCATCAGCAGCGTCATCCAAGTACCTGCCCATAATCTTGTGCCCGCGCTTCTCACTCTGCCTCCACTGTTATGCGCAAGCACTGTCCATATGAACCACGTTACCTATTACCATGGGCGCGAGATTATGGGCGGCGCTGTGATTGTCATCAGCAGCGTCATCCAAGTACCCACCCATAATCTCGTGCCCGCGCTTCTCACTCTGCCTCCACCGTTATGCGCAAGCACTGTCCATATGAACCATGTTACCTATTACCGTGGGCGCGAGATTATGGGCGGCGCTGTGATTGTCATCAGCAGCGTCATCCAAGTACCCACCCATAATCTCGTGCCCGCGCTTCTCACTCTGCCTCCACCGTTATGCGCAAGCACTGTCCATATGAACCATGTTACCTATTACCGTGGGCGCGAGATTATGGGCGGCGCTGTGATTGTCATCAGCAGCGTCATCCAAGTACCTGCCCATAATCTCGTGCCCGCGCTTCTCACTCTGCCTCCACCGTTATGCGCAAGCACTGTCCATATGAACCATGTTACCTATTACCGTGGGCGCGAGATTATGGGCGGCGCTGTGATTGTCATCAGCAAAGTCATCCAAGTACCCGCCCATAATCTCGTGCAAGCGGTAATAGGTAACATGGTTCATATGGCCAGCACTTGCGCATAACGGTGGAGTCAGAGGGAAAAGTGCGGGCACGAGATTATGGGCGGGTACTTGGTTAACGCTGTTGATGACAATCACAGCGCCGCCCATAATCTCGTGCCTGCGCAATCACCTGAAAAAGCGTTCACATGCGCAAATCTTCGGGAGGACAGTTACATGAGGAAGGCGTTCTTGTGTATGTAAATGAGCAATGGGGGGCTGCGTAAAGCGGCAGGAGGGGGAATAACGGACGCCAGACAGCCCGCCCCCGTGACCATAAAAACACATTTGCATACAAAAAGGTAAGACTTCATAAAGTATTTTTGTAGGTCTCAAAGGGGGCACAATAGCAACAGGAACCTTTCTAGAAGCAGCCCAGGAGCTGCAGAGGGGAATCTATTACTTTTATTGTGAAATTTCTGCTGACATGTTCCCTTTAACTGGTAGGGCAGCCAGGATAAAGCAGAGCTGAAGTTGTTGGGAAGCTAGGACCCAGCAGCTCTACAGGCAGGAGACCACTGATCGGTAATAGAAGCCTGCAGATGTCACTCTGCATAGGTTATTACTGGCCAGTGCTATCTGCAGGAGAGAGAAGTGCTGATTGCACGGTCTCCTCAGCGTCCTGACTCCCCGTGTATCTGCAGCAGTGAGAAGCCGCACAGGGGGAGTCAGAGAACAGCTGCAGAGAAACGCAGGCTCCAGGACTGGGGGGGTCGGCTCTGGGGGAGGGGGGGGTCGGCTCTGGTGCAGGGGGGGGGGCGGCTCTGCTGCAGGGGGGGTCGCTCTGCTGCAGGGGGGGGGTCGCTCTGCTGCAGGGGGGTCGCTCTGCTGCAGGGGGTGATTCATACCTCAGCAGCAGTCACAGGAGTAGGTGCGCGGTCGGCTCTGTAATGAATAGAAGGGAGAAACAGCGAGGCGGGGCTACAGTGGGTGGGTGGAGCCCGGGATAAACAGCCTCACAGGCGGGACCCGGGATCAAAGCCTCAGAAGAGGGACTGTCCCGCTGTATCCGGGACGGTTGGGAGGTATGCACCCAGCCGAGTTTGAGACCCCTGCTCTAGTCTATAAACCATTGGGGGTGCAGAGAATCAGAATTTCAATTAAGTTCCCCAAAAATTGGTTTGCACACATCAGCCTACTATAACCTCTGGCTTAACTTTAGCAGTTGCAGGGGTCGCAATCGTATCCTGGCCCTTAAGCTTAGGAGGCCACAAAAAGTTCCTCTGGCCCATACAAGAAAAGCAATATTATTAAGGACTTATGATAGTTCGGGGCCTTAATGGATATTTGGCATTGGGGCTCATGAGGATGAATTTATGATACTGGCTATAATAGTATGCGTTATTGATAATTATGCCAGAAGGGCTATCTGTGCAATGAGTTTCCTACAGCTCCTTGGGTGGGTCATGAAAACCAATGTTCAGGATTAGGGATGATCGAATACCTCAAATATTCGGCTTCGCAAATATTTTCCGAATAGGTCGCCACTATGCGAATATTAGATGCACAAAATAAGTCTATGGGAAGCTCGAATAGTTCAGAATAGTTGTTATTCGGGTTTCCCATAGACTTACATTGCTCATCGAATATTCACGAATAGTCGAATAGCGGCGATTTATTCGGCAAATATTCGCAAAGCCGAATATTGGAGGTATTCGATCATCCCTATTCGGGATGTAAGGATATTAGACTACAAGAGGGGCTGAGCAGAAGAAACTATGGATCCCCCGAGTGGTGAAGAACATGTGCTTGAGAATTCAGTGTAGGGGTAGACGCCTTCCTGAGTGATAGTTGTATTTTCAGCTTTTGTCTAAGTATCACTTTAATGGAAGAAACAGAAAAATATTTATGAGGTGTCATCAGATATCTGAAAGTTTCTTGTTTATACATTCTGCCTTTCAGCAGTTTTATATCTTTTGCAGATAAGTTATTCACACCATATTTTATGTGGGTTTAGCTGCTAAAACAAACACCGTGCTTGTTTACCTGTGCCGAGAACTTGTTTTGATTGTTGACTACATATAAAATTCATTTACTTTTTATTATTGTTTGCAAACTGCCAAATGGCTAGCTCTACAATTTGCGGCCAAGACACATCTACTTCCTTAAGCACTTTTCACTTGACCTGTTCTTTTCTCTGCTGAGAAAATTGAGGTCATTGGGCCGTTGATACAAGACTCTGGGGAAAGAGAATGAGAGAGGATATGGAGAAAAGGAGCGGAAAGAGACGAACATACAGCGGTTAGAGCAGCGCAGAACGGAGGAAATACAAAATGTGTCAGAAAAGTTCAGTTTAGTTAGAACTATAAAAGCTATTGTGTACTGACAGGGAAAAATATGGGTTTTAATTTCTCTAAATTAAAAACCTTTAAACATTCAATGCGCTTATGAATGCTCTTGTTAGTGGGATTCTACTTGGTAGAATAACAATTTATGAGAATGGAAATGACAACCTAAACCCCTTCATGACAGGGCAATTTTCCATTTTTGTTTTTTCCTCCCCTTGTTTCAAGAGCCTTAAAGGGAAGCTGACACTAGATTTGGGGCCTATAAGCTGCGGCCACCACCAGTGGGCTCTTATATACACCATTCTAACATGTCGTATATAAGAGACCAGGCCGCTGTGTAGAACATAAAAATCACTTTATAATACTTACCTAGAAGGTTGCTCCTGTGCAGATTGGTCAAATGGGTGGCACCGTTCTGCGGGACTGGCACCTCCTCTTTCAGCCATCTTGGTCTTCCTTCTTCTGAAGCCTGAGTGCAAGACGCGTCCTAGATCATACACACTTGTCAGCACTGAGGTCTTGCACAGGCGCATTTTGATCTGCCCTGCTCAGAGCAGATCAAAGTATTGTAGTGCACCTGCGCGGGACCGACGCATGTGTATGACATAGGACGCGTCATGCACACAGGCTTCAGAAGAAGGAAGACAAAGATGGCCGAAAGAGGACGCACCGGCACCGGAGATCGGTGCCACCCACTTGACCAGTCTGTACCGGAGCGACCTCCTAGGTGAGTAGTATAATGTGATTTTTACACAGGTTCCCTTTTATTTTTTTTTATTTTTCCACCTACATAATGATGGCTTGTTTTTTTGCAGGACAAGTTCTACTTTTGAATGACCCCTTTCATTTTATCATGCAAGTAAAATATATCTTTGTACCGTGTTAGCCAGTAGAGATAAAAAAAAGTTTGTTTAAAAGAACTGAGAGTCCTCAGTAGTTGATACCTTTTAATGGCTAACTGAAAGATGGTAATAATAGCAAGCTTTCGAGACTACTCAGGTCTCTTCATCAGGCATGGTATAAACCAAAATCTGAAGAGTCACATATTTATACACAACAGGACATAGAATAGTGCAGTAAAAAAAAATATGTGACTCTTCAGATTTTGTATTATACCATGCCTGATGAAGAGACCTGAGTAGTCTCGAAAGCTTGCTATTATTACCATCTTTCAGCTAGCCATTAAAAGGTATCAACCACTGAGGACTCTCAGTTCGTTTAAACAAACGTTTTTCATTTTATCATGTGATGAGTGGAAAAAAAAAATCCAAATGATTTGAAATTTCCAGAAAAAGTGCAACGCTAGATTATTTTTAAAATGTTTTTACCATGTTAACAACAAAGTAAAACTGACTTGGCAATATGGTTCTTCAAGTCAGTATGATTATGCAAAAATCAAACATGCAAGTGGTGAAAAACAATCAGAAATTTGTAAAAAGAAAAAAAAAAATTGCTTGTTTTGTCATTTTCTGAGATCTGTAAGAATTTCAATTTTCAGGATATGGGCCTATGTGAATGCTTGTTTTTTTGCTCCCTGAGTAGAAACAGTCGAACCAGCAGATGTTTGGGTTTCACGGGTCTAGAAGGAATTAAAAAGAAGTCCAGTTTGGGAACAGACTTGACCAAGACATGACCAGGAATGATGAACCCCATATAGTCTAAGGGACCTGAACTTGCTGAGTTTCCGCATGGTTATCATATTGCTTCTGGGTTCTCTCATTAAGCTTATGAATATTCATTGCTTCTATTACCCACCCTCTTTGACAGTATTTGTGATTGGTTGCAGTCAGACTGCCAGCTTGCTGACATCTGTGATTGGTTGTCCTCGCACTAGCTGTCTGAGTACCCAAAGTGGAGAGTAAAAATAAATAAATAATTCAAATTTGATACCCAGCGCAGATAAAGCACAAAGCTGGAGGCTGTAGCCACCAGCTGTGAGCGTTATCTTGGCTGTGTATCAAAATTTGAATTATTTATTTATTTTTACTCTCCACTTCTGGTACCGAGGCAGCTAGTGCGACGACAACCAATCACAGATGTCAGTAAGCTGGCATATAAGAGACCCCACAAGTTTTTTTCAATTATTTAAAAAAATAATTTTAAAAACAATGTGCGGTCCCACCCAATTTTGAAATCCAGCCAAGATAAAGCAGAAAGCTGGGGGCTGGTGTTCTCAGACTGAGAAGACCCATGGATATTGGACCATTCCCAGCCTAAAAATAGAAGCCCACAGCCACCCCAATATGATTGGCACATCACATTAGATTAGCCAAGGGCTCTTACCCAGTTTATCCTGATTGCCCTGGAGTGGTGGCAATTGGGGTAGTATAAGGGGCTAATGACAGCTGTAATCTGTCTAAAATTACATCTACCATTAAGCCCTGGATTAATAATTGATAGGGGTCTATGAGACCTCCCCCTATTATTAATCGTGATAGCAAAAATAAATAAATATAAAACACAGAGAAAAATCCTTAATAAAAAATAAACACCCTCTTTCTCCAATTTATTAACCCTCAAAACACTCTAGCAGGTCTGACGTGATCCTCAGACACAATGTCCCACAATGATCCCGGCTCTGCAACATCCTGAGGTCACAGAGAATGGTCACATTAGCAAACACAAATGGGCACTGAGGCATCAGTAACACACTGATGGAGCAGTAAGAGCTGTAACGTCAGTGAGGTCACCTGAGGTCACAGCTACAGATGTCCCACTCTACCCCAGTTGTACTGAACTCACCTGAGGTGAACTCATTGAACTTAAATCCGGTACTCCGGCATTGAGTTCAGTGGTCCGGGATTACTGGATTATTGAGTTCAATGGTGGTGGATAACCTGATTAACTGGCACCGTTGAAGTCAATAGTCTGGAAATTCGGCAGTATTTAACTCAGTGCTGAATTACTGGAATGTACACTTATCCAAAGGGGGCAGAATGGAAAAGCTGAGTTTTGTGAGCAGCACGTACATATAGTGTATTGGGGCATTGCCACAAAATTCAACCATTGTAGAAAAGAAATATAGCCGAAAACAATACAGTTTGGTATATTATGGAAGTCAAATAGCAATTTTATTCCCAGCAAATGTGACATCACAACTTTACCAAAGATTAACCAACTTATTAACATGTTAACTGTTAAACATTAAAGTCAGATCAGATCTGCATTTTTTTTCCTTTTTCCTCAGCTGTGTTTGGACAGATTTGTTATGGCATTTGAGTATTATTTTGGTCTTTTTCATTTTCCACCTAAGGCCACGTCTACACATTGAATGTTTTGATGTTTGTTGAGTTTATTTACCTCAGTATTTGTAGGCAAAACCAGGACTGGGACAATCAGAGGAAAAGTAGAAGAGAAACACGTCACCATGTCTGCTTTTTTTTTTAAATTGAGGTAAAATAACTCACCAAATATGCAATGTTTGCATATGGCCATACTCTTCTTTTCATTTCTACCTTTTTTTTAAAGTCTATTAACGGGAGCCTGTCAGGTCCCATATGCGCTCTAACCTACAAGCAGGGTGATGTGTGGTGTAGAGACCACTTCCTACCCATCACGGTGTTGTAATATTGTGTAATATGAATTTATAAAAAAAGTTTTATTACTTACAAGTTCCCTATGTAAATGATCAGAGGGTCTAGTCCCCTGGGCGTTGCATCGCTCCGTGGGCGTTTGCATGCTTCCCGTGGCATCATCACGCCACTGTGGGTGTGATACCATGGATTTACATGAGCGACGTCACTGTCAGCTCCTTGAGATTCCACGCGTGCACGCTTACCATTTCCACAGGCTTGTTATCTGGGTGTTTGCTTGACGGCTTCAGTCATGCTCTGCGCATGATCAGAAGACTACTGCAGTTCAGACCATGCGCAGAGCACTTCTGAAGCTGAGAAGCAAGCACCAAGATAACAAGTCTGCGGGAATGGCAAGCGCGCACGCGCGGGATCTCACAGAGCTAATGGTGACATAGCTCATGTAAATCCATTGTATCTAGCCCACGGGGCGAAGTGATTCCCAGGGCACTAGAGCTTCTGATGATTTACATGGGGATCATGTAAGTAATAAAACTTCTTTTATACATTCATATTACACAATATGACAACACAGTTATGGGTAGGAAGGGGTTACTAGGCCACACATCACCCTGCTTGTAGGTCAGAACGCATATGGGACCTGACAGGTTCCCTTTAAATATTGGTCTGCCTGTTCTGTGTGCCCATCATTGTGGGCAGGGGTGGTGGTGATTCCCAATGTTTTTGACTGGTTCATTAATGGCGACTTTTTAAAAAGTGGCATTTTTTTGTGTGAAAATGTATTCCAGTCCCCTTCTAGAGTAATTTTATGAATTTTATTTTTGTGTCATAAAAAGGCTAAAAACAAAAATAAATATCATTTTTCGATTTTGTGCAAAAACCATTAACATCGTGCACTATAATGAAGAGTTTGGCACCAAAAACAGTCAACAAATGCAGGAAGACAAAATGAGAAAGGTGACATAAATCATGGATTTGTTCTTTAGATCTTTTAGAGAAAAGAGAAATAAATGTTTTAAAAACTCTTTTTTCTTTAAAAAAATATATAGATATATACCAGTGATTGTGTTTATTTACATACTTTCCTTTAGTTTTAAAATCTGATACTGTACACGTTACACTAATATTGCTCCCTGCCGCCATTGCGGGTTTTTTTGGACTTGTAACAAACTAGCATAACTCTTGATACATCCTTTTTGGAGACTGAAAATATTTGTTTTGCAAACAAACAAAAACCTCAAATTATGTATGAATGTGTGTTTTTGCACATTTATTTTAGTTAATCATATTTGAAACTCATAGACACCAGACCAATACTATGGCCTGTTGCTGCATTCGGCTTTTTGGGCTTAGCATTTCATGTTCAGTCTTTTTTTGGAAAATAATAAATAATTCTGTTAAAAAAATCCAACATTTTATCTGCAGCTGTTTTTTTGGCACCTGTTTTAGCAATCAGTTTTGACATGAGTGCACCCAACACTAGTAGTACGGCCTGTTGCCATTGCAAACTTGCTAGATGTGGAACTTCCTAACGTTCCTCATTCAGTCAATTTTGGCAAGGAGAGAGATAAATGTGTTTTAGAAAATAACAAGCAAAACCATTTTTTTAATCTGAACATTTAACTTTTACTGTATGGGTGAAAACAGTGATATAGTTCTTTTTATTGTGTAGTAATAAAAAGTATGTTAAGATAAAAATTGTCCATGGAAATGGGCATATGTAAAATTTAAAGCATGGCGTGGCATCCGGGTATAAGATTGTGGGAGCTGCAAGCAGCAACACAGCCATCACCACTGGCACTTGCCCTCAGTTAATAGTACAAAAGCATGTCACAATTTCCCTCCATAAAACTCATCTTCGTTACAACAAGCTGATGTTAACTCTGACAGTGACACCATCAACTTGAGCCAGTGTTAAGCACAGTCCTCCTACACGTCCATAATTTAGTCCAGAGGTAGACATACCATTGATGAAAACTGTGAGGCTGCAAGGGCCTAACACATAAGTGGACCCCTTTCCTCGCCAAACAACTTCAAATTGTGCATTATGATGACCTATTGGACTCCAAAGGGCCCATATACCATTCTTGCACAGGTACCCTCTTCTCTCTGTTTACTTTCCTTGGTTAACATTTTACATTGCAGACTTTAAGTTCCATTAATGACACTGCTATCACTTAGGCCCTTTAGTCCCCTTAGCCACAGCACTTTTGGGGTTAAAGATGATGTTTCTGAACACGTTCTTGCAGTTGATCGGATGAGATGAACACTCAATAGTTCTCACATGAGATGGGGTAGATAAGATGGAGGACAATATTCAATACCTAGCAGTGCTCTTGGCTCTGTGAGTCATTATGGTAGTTGCAACTGCAATGGTTGCCATGTGTTTGGACAAAGTAATACATGTTCGCTTCATGGCACTTGTGCAGGGTATGGCATAAAATTCAAAAGATTTTTCAAACAGAAATTCATAGGCTTTCATGAGTACATTTATCTATATCAACATCCTCATTTTTTGTAAAAAATAGTGTTACCAATGCATTTTTGACACAATTTTCTGGCAAGAGATGCAGATTTCGTGCAGAAATTTCTGCAACCAAATGCTCAACTTGCTCACAAACCCTAATCTTGTAATTTGGCATTAAGTCCAATGAGTTCACATGAGGTGAGTTCACTGAGTTTAATGAGTTCACCTCAGGTGAGTTCAC
The DNA here is from genome assembly GCF_048569485.1 of Anomaloglossus baeobatrachus. Taxonomy (NCBI): domain Eukaryota; kingdom Metazoa; phylum Chordata; class Amphibia; order Anura; family Aromobatidae; genus Anomaloglossus; species Anomaloglossus baeobatrachus. Next base: position 587,206,544 of record NC_134355.1, read on the forward strand.
CTGAAGTCATAGCTGGGGTACCATGTGAACTAAGAGCTGTGATCTCAGGTGAACTCACTGATGTCACCACTTTCACAACTGCGACTCCGACCATGTGTACTGCAGGCTGCAGTGATTATCACGATTTCTAATTTTACCACGTACTGTAACCTCAGATGTATCATAGCTGGGATTATCGTGGGACATCATGGTATGTATTACGTCGGACAGGAAGGGGTGTTTTGGGGGTTAATAAATTGGAGAAAGCGCATATTTTTTTAAATAAAGGATTTTTCTCAGTGGTTTGTGTTTATTGCTTTTTACTTACATGAGTAGTAATGGGTGGTCTCATAGACCCATACACATTACTAATCCAGGGCTCCGTGACAGCTGTGATTTTTTTTTGGCAAATCACAGCTGTCATTAACAGCTATCACAATACCCCAATTGCCACCTCTACACGGCAATTGAAATGAGCCAGGCAAGACCTAAGATTAGCACATCTAATGGATGCACCAATTCTGGTACAGCTGTGGGCTGCTATTTTTAGGCTGGGCAGGGCTCAATAACAATGGGCCTCCCAAACCTGAGAATACCAGTCCCCAGTTATCTGCTTTATCTTGGCTGGGTGTCAAATTTGGGCGAGACCCCATGCAGATTTTTTTAATTATTTATTTAAATAATAAAAAAAAGCATGGGGCCCCCACATATTTTGATACATAGCCAAGATAAAGCATACAGCTGGGGGTTGCAGCCTCCAGCTTTCTGCTTAATCTGCGCTGGGTATCAAAATGCGGGGGACCACACATCATTTCTTCCAATTATTTATTTAGGGACCCAGACAGCTAGTGTGAAGGCAACCAATCTCAGATGCTGGCACAGAGGGTGGGGGTCCAGTCTGACTGCAACCAATCACAGATACTGTCAGAGAGGGTTGGGTTGGGGAAGCGGGGAATATTCATAAAGTGTAATGAGCAGACCCAGAAACAGTGTGATAGCTGCGTGGAAACTAGGTAAATATAATTGACCTAAAATTTTCCCTTTATCCGTGTGGCTGAACCCGAACAGTATCACAAACTTGCCTGAGAAGTCCATGTCCGGGGTCTGTGCATGGACACTAGGTGTCCATTATGGACACCGAACTTTACAGTTTGGGTTCGCCCATCACTATTTAAATCCCCTATGGATGTAATCTCATTTGCTCTCATGGAATTACAGGCTGCAACATAACTGCCTGCATGATATCCAAAGGCGAAGAGGGACACATTTTGGATAGTTTTTTTAAAAAAACCCCAAAAACATAAAAAGTCTAATCATATGATGTCTTATTAAATAATCAGTTGGTTTCTTCCAGTTATCATCCACTTCTATGAAGATATCAGTTTGCCACAAATACAGGCACAACAGAACTTGAAATCACAAGCTGCCAACAGATTTTCTGGTCTGAAACAGACTAAAAGAAATATATCAGAAGAAGTGACTGCGTAAGGGTTCTCTTCCACTTGCGTACCGCTTCCGATGCGAGAGCATAAGAGGACACTGCCTCATTGATTAACACTGGTATGAGTGCAATACAATGTTTTATCAGATCGCACTTGCACAGAGAAATCACAAGTGGAAAAGTACCTTAACACTAATTATTTTTCTGTATGTACAGTGCTTTGTTGGGTGCCAGTTAGGCCAGTTTCACATTTGCGTTGTTTCGACGCAAATGGACTCCGTCACTAATGTAGTACAGTTTATTTATTTACAGTGGAAGAGCGACACCATGTGGACACATGCGGGTAGTGCAGGCAGCATGCTGTCGCTCTTCCACTGTAATTAAATGAACATTAGTGACTACATTAGTGACGGAGCCCGTTTGCGTCGAAACAACGCAAGTGTGAAACCGGCCTTAGAGATGAGCAAGTACCATAATATTCGTAATCACTACACTCATAACGAGTACTTTGTAATATTCGTGTATTCATTACGAATAGTGAGTAGAATGCAAGTCAATGGGAAATGCGAGAAATTTTCTGCTGAACTCAAAAGAGAGGTCTGGGAGTCTGAGGAAAAGACTGAAATAGATGGGAAAGTGATGAATGTTAATGTAGAGAGTTTGAACAATATTCCTGCATGCATTTCTGACTCACATATGGTATCTGGGAATGAGAATGTCACAGACAGTATTACGAGACTTATTCTCTCTCTGTCTCTCTCTCTCTCTCTCTCTCTCAGGTTCATACTCACCGATCACGGCGTGGTGCAGCTGTCACACTGCTCCTGTGGCCTCTCTTCTTCTTCCCTACCCACTCATTAGCCTCATCATATATTCACTGCACCTGCTCATTAGGCTCATGCTTATTAACTCCTTTCTCCGCACACCGGTGGCCATGATTAGCTGCAGTCAGACCTGCCCTTGCGCTGAGTGACAGCTATCTGACTGCAACCAATTACAGCTACCGGTGGGCGAGTCCATATCGTACAGTAAAAAAAAATAATTTAAAAAAAAAAACGACTTGTGGTCCCCCCAATTTTGATATGATACCCAGCCAAGATAAAGCCTCACAGCTGAGGGCTGGTATTCTCAGGCTGGGGAAACCCATGTTATTGGGAGCCCCCCAGCCTAAAAATATCAGCTAGCAGCTACCAGGAATTGCTGCATACATTAGTTGAGACAGACCCGGGACTTTACCCAGCTCATCCTGATTGCCCTGGTGCGTTGATAATCGGGGTAATGCAGGGGTAATAACAGCGCACAGCTGTCATCAAGCCCAGAATTAGTGATGCAAATGGGTCTTCTATGAAACCCTCTCATCACTAATCCTATAAGTAAAAGAAATACACATACACCGAGAAAAAGCCTTTAGTTGGAATAAAATACAAAACCACCCTCTTTCATCACTTTATTAACCCCAGTAACACCCAAGTCCAACGTAATCCACACGAGGTCCCATGATAGTCCTGGCTCTGCTACATCCGAGCCTGGAGAGACTGAAAACGTCCATTTTTTCCAGGCTTCGGGAAACACTGACAAGAAAGACCCAGCTGGCTGGCAGCAGTGACGTCACTCAGTGCCCGCATGATCGCCATGACATACCTATACTTCATTCGTTGGAAACCTCTATCCGATCATATTGCATAAGTACGTCAAACATCAAGAAGGGGATAAGTAGTTGCAAAACGTTTTCACATACAAATGTTTAAGGTTTCTTTATGTAAAGTAAACAACCTATTACAACAGCTTCGTCATAACATAAAATAATGTTTTCAATTGTTTTCAATGGAACTTACAATAAGTAGTAGACTAATTGAGTTGTGAAGTTTGGACAATAATTCCTGGATAAGTATTACAGACAATATAGTAGTAATCTAAGAGAATCATTTTATCCACCATAAGCTGGTAAATAGCTCTGCTGGTTATAAGCTGAATAGGACCAAAAAGGATGATCCTTATATAATCTGTGTTTTAACTTCCATTTTAAATTCCCATAGGTGGCCAACACTGTTAGAGTCCCACATGGCACAATTATATATCTTTTAAGCCTCTGGCTCTCGCTCCATTTGGATCTAAGTCTGACCACTGGAATTAATCAGCGGATGCTTGAGGTCAGTGAAATGGAACTAGAAGCCCCAGGGGTGTTGATCAGAAGTAAAAACCTCAGCAAATCTCATTTTGGCAAGCTGTTATGTGATAAGTAGAGTAAGTAAAGCAAAGATATTATATAAGAAATACAGGAACATACTGTATAGGAAATTGGTTAGAAATATTCCAACATAATGTATGAAGGTTAGTGTCTTACTATCAATGGTTCTAAAGATTTGAATAATGTTTTATCCTGGGAAATATTATATCATTGTGATCGTCAGGCATTTTCCCTTCCATAGATTATAAAGTTGATTTAAAAACTATAGAAGTACTGGTGTAGTGTTGTGGTGTAATGTTGCCTAAAGGCTTATTTATTGTTGTGCTTAGTCTGCAGACTCAGTGCGACAAAGTCATTTTCATCATGTTACAGGTTCTAAAATTAAAAAAAGATATTTAAATTCCTTAAAAGAATGTCAAAATCTCCGGCCAGGTCTCCAAGGTTAAATTGGGTCAACTCTTAGCATCCTTGCCAATCAGCTATTCGAAGGGGCCACCACTCTCTAAAAATATATGTTTACAATGGTATGAAAGATGGAAAATAATATGGTTATTTCTTATAGTATGGATATTTCAAATTCATGCTGTACTTTCTGCATAAACCCAATGGTGTGGACTTACTTGACTAAATTAGAACATTTGGAGTATTCAAATTGTCTCTTTAGGGAGGAAGGAGACACATTCTAGCGCCACCTATTGGAAGTAGAAATCCTAAAAGTCAATAGTGACCCTTTAACGAGCCTAAAGGTGGTGTCACACACAGCGACGACGACAACGACCTCGCTGCTACGTCACCATTTTCTGTGACGTTGCAGCGACGTCCCATCGCTGTCGCTTTGTGTGACATCCAGCAACGAGCTGGCCCCTGCTGTGACGTCGTTGCTCGTTGCTGAATGTCCTGCTTCATTTTTTCGTCGTCGCTCTCCCGCTGTGAAGCACACATCGCTGTGTGTGACAGCGAGAGAGCGACGAAATGAAGCGAGCAGGAGCCGGCGTCTGGCAGCTGCGGAAAGCTGTAACCACTGTAAACATCGGGTAACCAAGGGAAGACCTTTCCCTGGTTACCCGATATTTACCTTCGTTACCAGCCTCCGCCACTCTTGCTGCTAGTGCTGGCTCCTGCTCTGTGCACATGTAGCTGCAGTACGCATTGGGTAATTAACCCTATGTGTACTGTAGCTAGGAGAGCAAGGAGCCAGCGCTAAGCAGTGTGTGCGGCTCCCTGCTCTCTGCACATGTAGCGACGTTATGATCGCTGCTGCGTCGCTGTGTTTGACAGCTAAGCAGCGATCATAACAGCGACTTACAAGGTCTCTGTTACGTCACAGAAAATGGTGACGTAACAGCGATGTCATTGTCGCTATCGCTATTTGTGAACCCAGCCTAAGACTCCTCACCACTGACTGCCAGATTGGTTTGTCAGTCTTAAAGAGTAAGGTTTAACCCATAGACCCCACTATAGCTTCTCATACATCCAGATCAGATCTTTGCATTAATGAGGGGCAATCACCGTGAAACACCGTGTCTGCCAATTGAGGTTCTGATCTGGCATAAATCCTAAGTCTCACAAGGCGGTGCGGCAAATTACAATATGAAAGGATCACTATTGACTTTTAGGATTGCTACTTCCAATAGGTGGCACTAGAGTTTGTCTCCTTCCTCCCTAAAGAGACAAATTGAATATTTCCTGAGGAGCATTGCAGCTACAAGACACCTCACTGGCAACCAGATTGGTTTGTCAGTCTTCGCAAGGAGAAACGTTTTCCCCTTAGACCCTACATTTGGAGTAAAATACATATGAAAAAAATCAATCCAACAAAATTTACAAAACAATTTTTTTTATGGAACACATCACATTTTAAATGACTTGCGGATCCTTTGTGACAGAAAATATCCAAAAGTGACATTATTTGGAAAACTGCCCCCCTCAAACTGCTCAATACCACATTTAAGAAGCTTATTAACCCTTTTTGTGCTTCACAGGAATGTGGAAGGAAAAAAATAAAAATTTTACCTTAACTACAAAAATATTGCTTTAGCCCAAATGTTTTCATTTTCACAAGGGTAACATTATTAAAAGGGAACATAAAATGTATTGTGCAATTTTTCCTGAGTACAGGGATACTCCATATGTAGTATAAAACTACTGTTTAAGTGCACAGCAGGGCTCAGAAAGGAAAAAGCATTTTTTGAATTTTGTAGAGCAAATTTGGCTGAAATTGATAGCAGACGCCATGTCGCATTTACAGAGCCCTTGATCTGCCTAAACTGTGGAAACCCACCGCAAGTGACCCCATTTTGGAACTACATCCCTCAAGAAGCGTATTTAGATGTACAGTGAGCATATTGAACCTAGAGATGTCTCATAAAATTTTATAATAGTGAGCTGTGAAAATAGAAAAATACATTTTTACCACAAAAATGGTGTTTAACCCCTAGTTTTTTTTTTCATTTTCAAAATGGTAAAAATAAAAAACAAACTATACAATTTATTGTGCAATTTCGCCTGAGAACAAAAATGCTCTACATATGGTAGAAATCTACTGTCTGGGTGCATGGCAGGGCTCGGAACGGAAGAAGCGTTATTTGAATTTTTAAGCTCTTGGCTGCAATTAATGGCAGATGCCATGTCGCGTTTGCAGAGCCCCTGATGTGTCTAATCTGTGGAAACTCTGACGAAGAGACCCCTTTTTGGAAACAACACCTCTCAAGGAATTCATCTAGGGGAGTAGCGATCACTTTTAACCCCCAGGTGATTCCTGGAAATGTATAACATTGGGTCTTAAAAATAAATAAAAAAATAAAACAAAGTACACTAAAATGTTCCTTTGCCCCATACGTTTTCATTTACAAAAGGGGTAATAAGAGAAAATGAACTATACAATTTATTAAACAATTTTTCCTTCTTTCACCAATCCCCCATATGTGGTTAAAAATGACTTTTAAAGCGCAGTGCAGAAGCTCAGAAGGTAAGGAGCACCATATTGACGTTCAGATTTAGCTGGCATGGTTTGGGGTGCAATGTCACTAGAGATGAGTGAGGTTTGAGATTCGCCAATTTCATGTTCGAGTGATTTTGGGTGGTGTTCGAGTCGTTCGACGAACTCGAACAATTTGCTAAAAGTTCGGCAGTTCAAGTTACGTTCGACAACAGTTGAAACACCAAAAATGTGGCTTTTTACAGCTACGTGTGCAGGGAGCCATCGCTGGCAGCCTGCGGTAAGCTGGTAACCAGGGTAAATATCGGGTATCCAAGCAAAGCGCTTTGCTTAGTAACCCGATGTTTACCCTGGCTATGTGTGCAAAAATCCCCGAAAGCCACACAGAAGCACTTCCGTGTGACTTCCGTCGGATGCCGCTGCAGTCTGTGTCCCGCTCCAGCTCCAGCCCCGCGGCTGCCCACTCAGCAGTGTCTACAGCTGCCCGCACTGTATGGTGTCCGCAGTTGCCCACACTGCAGTAATAGCAGCTGCGGGGATGACAAGCGCTGCCGTCAGGATGTTAGTGAAGTTCCTTATCTGCGGTGATGAAGTCCTGCCCTCACGACATCAGCGCTGTCACTGTCCTACATGGCCGCTGCTTGTCACATCTCCTCTCGCTGCAAACCCGAGACTGTCACTAGCGGTGACGTCACAGGCACCCGCGATACTTGGTTGTGAATACGGCGGTCATTGAACTCAGTGACAGCTCTGCTATCAGGAGTGCAGCGATCACCACAGGTAATGTACCTCGCTATCCTCCTGATAGCAGCACTTGTCATGCCCTGCAGTGACAGCTCTGCTATCAGGAGTGCAGCGATCACCGCAGGTAACGTACTTCGCTATCCTCCTGACAGCAGCACTCATCATGCCCTGTAGTGACCTGGGCTGACCTATTGATGTTAGCTCAGGTCACTGCATTGCTCTCCCAGCCAATATGGAACATTCTGTTCTTTATTGACTGGGACATTGCTATGGTATGAATCGTCATGGGAACCCCTTGGATTACACCAGACCTGGATTTGTTTTTCTTTCTAATAAATTGGTGAAAGAGGGAATGTGTTGGGGAGTGTTTTTTCGAATAAAAATGTGTTTGTCGTCTATTTTTTTTTTATTACTGACTGGGTTGGTGATGTCGGGTATCTGATAGACACCTGACATTACGAACCCCAAGGCTTAATGCCAGGTGACATTAAACATCTGGTATTAACCACATATATTACCCCGTTTGCCACCGCACCAGGGCAACGGGATGAGCTGGAGTGAAGCACCAGGATTGGCGCATCTAATGGATGCGCATTTTCTGGGGCGGCTGCGGCCTGCTATTTTTAGGCTGGGGAGAGTCCAATAACCATGGACCTCCCTAGTCTGAGAATATCAGACCCAGCTTTCCACTTTACCTTGGCTGGTGATCCAATTTTGGGGGAACTCCCACGTGTTTTTTTTTTTAAATTATTTATTTAATTTAAAATAACAGCGTGAGGTGCCCTGAGTTTTGGATTACCAGCCAAGGTGAAGCTGCCAGCTGTGGCTGCAGCCATCTGCTTTATCCTAGCTGGCTTTCAAAAATAGGGGGATTCCCATGTCATTTTTTTTTAAATTTATTTATTTTTTTGGCTAAATACAAGGCTAAGCACCCCTTAGTGCTACATGAAAGGCACCAAAGTGTGCAAAATTACAAAATGCAGGAGAGTGGGACATTATGTGTCTTTCTGCCATTATAATGACAGAAAAGACTAATATGAAGTGTACAAGCACAGGAAAATCACCAGAGCGCTCTACACTGTGAAAAGCAGTAGAAAATGGCACTGGAGTGAACATGTGACAGCCTCATGTAGGTTAAAGCTATGGATCCTGGGTAAATTTATGTATTTTCCCTTCTTTAGTTTTTTTGCAGTACGCAAAAAAACGGAAGGCACACGGATGACAAACGGATGACATACGGACTGTATACGGAACGGAAACTGATGCCACACGGATGCACCCGTGAAAAAACATACATTTATATATTTCTTTTGTTTATTTTTTTTTCTTAGTACTGACAGTTTGTGATGTTGGGTATCTGATAGATGCCATGACATCACAAACTTCTGGGCTTGATGTCAGGTGACCTTACAGCTAGTATCAACCCCATTTATTACCCCATTTGCCACTGCACCAGAGCACGGGATGAACTGGGGTGAAGCGCCAGGATTGGCGCATCTAGTTGATGCGCCACTTCTGGGGCGCCTGCGGCCTGCTATTTAAAGGCTGTTAAGGGCCAATAACTATGGACCTTCCCACCCTGAGAATACCAGACCACAGCTGTCCACTTTACCTTGGCTGGTGATCCAATTTGGGGGGGACCCTACTTTTTTTTTGCAATTATTATTATTTATAAAATAATTATAAAAAAAAGAGCCTGGAGTGACCTCCACATTGGATCACCAACCATGGTAAAGCTGCCAGCTGTGGTTTTCAGGCTACAGCCATCTTCTTTACCCTAGCTGGCTATCAATAATGGGGGGACCCCACGTCATTTTTTTTAAACTATTTTTTTTAAATAGAAAAAATTAATGGGCTTCCCTGTATTTTGATTGCCAGCCAAGGTAACGCCAGGCAGATGGGGGTGGCAACCCGTAACTGTCTGCTTTATCTGCGCTTAGAATAAAAAATATGCGGGTCCGCGGAGTGCTACATTATTTCTTTTAATGATTTATTTTTACAGCACTATAATGTCAGGTAATCAAAATACAGGGAAGCCCATTTTTTTTTTAGTTATTTCAATAAGTAATTAAAAATAAATTTATGGGCTCCCACTGCATTTTTTGTATTGCTAGCTAAGGGTAATCCAAGCAGCTACTGGCTGCTAACCCCCACTGCTTGGTGTTACCTTCACTAAACTAGAAAAATAGATGACGTGAGCTTCGCCACATTTTTGTATGCTAGCCAGGTACAGCAGGCAGGTATGGCTGCCCCCAACCCCCAGCTGCTTATTTGTACCCGGCTTGGAACTAAAAATATAGGGAAGCCCTTTTTTTAATTATTTCATGAATTTCATGAAATAATTAAAAAGCAAAAACGACGTGGGCTTCGCCCCATTTTTGTGTCCAGCCAGGTACAACTAGGAAGCTGGGGATTGGAATCCGCAGCACAGGTTAGCCCGAGCTTTCTGGCCCCTGTGCTGTGAATTGCAGTCCGCAGCCGCCCCAGAAAATGGCGCTTTCAGAGAAGTGCCATCATCTGGCACTGTATCCAACTCTTCCAGCAGCCCTGAAGCTGGGTGGCTTGCTGGATAATAATGAGTTAATACTAGCTTTGTTTTACTAGCAAGTATTAAGCCAGAGATTCTTAATGTCAGGCAAGTTTGACCTGGCCATTAAGAATCTCCAATAAAGGGTTAAAAAAAGACACCACACAGAGAAAAAATACTTTAATAGAAATAAATAAACAGACACACTTAGAGACTGCATGTTTATTACTCCCTCTCAACCCTCCACGATCCTGGTCTTCTGTCTTCTTTCTCCTTCAACCCATGCAGTTCTGCTACATCAGACAGCACTGCATGGAAGGAAGACGCTGCTGCTTCCTGTGCAGTCTAATCACTCAGTGAGTGAGCAAAAGCTGCGTGCTGTAAGCGGTGACGTCACCGCTTGACAGGCGGGTTACCATAGCAACGGTGCTCCGATCATGTGATTCCCGATGCCGCTATTTACCGGCTGTGACAGCTAGTCCCTGCATGTGGCTGACTCTGTAAAGAGCGCCCACATGCAGGAATGGGGAGTCGACCATGTGCCAGAGCATTTCGCTGGTACACGGACATGCTCAAACGAGCACCGCGTACTGGAGAGATGCACTGACAGGACCTAGCATGAAGTCATAGCCATGTGACCAGTCTGTAGACAATGAGATAATAGACACGTGACTGGTCACATGCTTTTTTGACATCACGATAGGTCCTATCATCAGTGCTGGTTACAGGGAGGATGCAGCGATTATCGGAAGGATAAGCGGCAAGAGACAGAGTGCAGGACGCTTCGCAGGGACCTGAAAGTGTTATGGCAATGTTTATTCACTGTATGTGTACATGTATAATGTGTTTTTATGTGTTTGTGTTTGCCTAACATTGTTTTCAATGGGGTTCGAATGGTTCGTCTCCTCTGTTCGGCGAACTGAACCGAACCGAACCAAACTCGAACGCTAGGGGGGTGGCTCATCTCTAAATGTCACATTGACAGAGCACTTGACATGCCAGAAAAGCAGACTCTCGTTAGTTACCCCATTTTCCAAAGTAACCTCCACAATGAATTTATCTATGCGTTGAGTGAGCATATTGACACCACAGGTATGCCACAGAATTGTATGCCATTGAGTGAAGATGATAGAATAATTATATTTTTTTTACTAAAATGTTGTTTTAGCCAAAGGTTTTTAATTTTTATAAGTCTAATAAGAAAATATAGATCACACAGTTTGTTTAATTTTCCCTGAGTGTGCCAGTACCCTCCATGTAATCGGGACCTGGTTGTGAGTTACAGTACAAAACTAAGAAAGGAAGGAGTACCATATTGAACTTCAGAATTAGCTGGAATAGTTTGTGTCTGGCATGTCATATTGGCAGAGCCTGTGAGGTGCCAGAATGGCTGAATTCCCCCAGAAGTAACTTCATTTTGCAAACTGAACCACTCGATGAATTCATGTAGGGGTGCAATGATCATATTGACACCACAGATATGTCATAAAATGTTATACTATAGGTTAGTGAAGGAAAAATAATTATATTTTTTACTCTAAATTGTTTGCAGACACCATTCGCAGAGCCCCTAAGTGCAAGTGCCAGAACAGCAGAAACCCTCTCAAATGACCACATTTTGAAATATCTATTCATCTGGCAATTTTTACATGGATGTAGTGATGAGTTTGTTATTGGAAAACACCCATGGAGTAAAACACAGTGAATGTTGTGTGATGCCCTGGCCTATCAGGCTGTCACAGGGTATTGTACAACCTGCCCTTCTGCACGGTATCCACTCCTCCTTCGTTACGGATCCTGGTCCTTTGGTGTTGCTAACAGCTTAGCGAATCAAAATCCTAGAAACACTTTACACCGAACCCACCAGACACACCATATGGGGGCCTGAAGGGAATAGGGCCGCCCTGATGGGGGGTTAGTAAGGGAAGGAGAGAGAAGTGAAACAGGAGTGGAAGGAGAAGGAGGTGAAAAAGTGACTCTCCCAGAGGGAGAAGTCACTGGTCCGGAGCAGGGCTCCTGAAGTTACTAGGTGGCAGACGTTGGTCTGGGCCTGGTAGGAGCAGGAACTCCGGTCACAGGGGATCGCGTCAAGGGGCACGGTCTGCCGAGGAGGTCAGCCAGCGGCCTTGAGCCATCACCGGGCAGGGGCCAGGGCACGACTGGGTACGTGGACCCTAAGCCGGGAAGTAGCTTCCCGCGTCCTGGTAATTTACCCGACGGGGGTGAAGACTTCAAGGTTCATCCCCAACCCGCTCCAGAATCGGGGTACTGGCGCACCGATGGGATAGGACTTTCCCAAATACAGTCCAAAGAAATCCTACGCGTGAACCCTGAGAGCACTCCGTTAGCCATATGGGTGAGCGGGACCTGAAAAGTTTCAAGCTTGAGGGTCCAACTAGTGAGAAGGTGCCACGGTAAAGGCCACAGGCTAACAGCAACACCAAGGGCAAGGACCCCAGCGTGCTCCCTCTAAGCTGCAGTGGTGCTCAGAATTCTGGTTTACAAGCTGAGGTGTTATTATTCCTGGACTGAGTGAGTACGCTGAAAAGCCCCTTTTCCTCTACCCAATGGCACCCCCATCACCAACATTCCAATGGGCCCTGGGGCATAAACCTCCTACCCATGGAAGGGTTAAACACCTTGCTGCTACACCACCGCCACTGGGCTCCCTCTACCAACACAGAGGGGTTAAACACCTTGCTGCTACACCACCGCCACCGAGCTCCCTCCACCAACAGCAGGGGTGGTACACCATCTTGCCACGCACCGTGGGTGGCGTCACGAACTTTCCAAATCCCCTGTACATACTTCACCCCCGCTCTTCTTTTAATTCGAGTGTCCGCGCGGACCTCCCGACTCCGGAGACCCCTCGAGCCACCGCGGCTTTGGATTCCAGTGGCTCGGCCGCTGACAGGGGGGCGGTATACCTTCAAAAAACTTGGCGTCACGAACAGGATACGAGCAGGACCCACTTACCTGGGTGACGTGCGCTTTGAAAGCCGAAAACCGCGAGTCAGGAGTCCTTTTCCCGACATTTCCGCCATTGTCCGCCATCTTTTCGCGTCGGAAAGCTGTCTTCATTGGAAAAGCGCGCGAAGCCTGGGCCCGCCCTTTGTATTCCTTGTGAGGCCAGAACCGGAAGTTCCCAGAGGGCTACGGTCAGTGAGAAAGTGCTGCGAAAAGACCGAGAGGGCGGGCCAGAATGTGTTACTAGCGGAAGTGGAGCAGGGATGCCAGGAATCTGCGATAACGTTCCTGGAAGACGCAGTGGCAAGATGGCGGAGTGAGACTGGTCACCAGAACGTGCTGTCCCTGGGACCGTGACATGGATAGAGGAGGAAACAGAGCAGCTATGCAGGAGAATTCGGACACAGTTCCTGTTCATTCTGAATCATTGGAGGGAAGAGATGAGGAGTCTGGTGGTGGCGGTGAAAGGCCGTGAGATTGAAATCTCACGTGAAGAGAGGGTAAGCGGTTACCCAGTCCCTATTGATTGCCCAAATCTGGCCACAGCGGCTGAGGGATCTGGACCGTCCCCGCTTGCGGTGAGCACTCCACCATCAACTACCCCATCCTCAGCGGACGCCGACATGCCCACACCAACTCCGGCAGCGGAACCTTTAATGCATCTATCAGAAGCTCCAGCTGCAGAGAGCCAAACCACAGCTGTCATTCCAGTCACGGCAGCGGTCATCCAGACACCTGCCAGACCAGACCCGGCCGCATCTCCGGGCCCGTCTTCAGAGGCGGAGCACCCAGGTCCTGCAACCCCGGCTGCGGAGCAGTCGGTTCATCAGTTTGCACATGCGGGAGCGGAACCAAGATGTTCACCCGTTCCGCAACCGCGCGGTATCCCAACGGCTGTTGGAGCCGCCAGTGTCCAAGTAAAGCCAGAGCCAGATAGGGAGCGGAGGCCGGACGCCGATGCCCCCTACTGGGAAAGAGGGAAAGACAACAGTACCAATTGCAGACATAGATTGCAACCTGAGACCAGTGACGACGGGAGCTTGCCACCCGTGATCGAGAAGAGAAGGAGCAGATAAGGAGCGCTGCTTCCCAACTAAGAGGGCCACAGTGCCATGGCCTTGTGGAGCGGTTTGACCCCGAGCAAGGATGGGGGTTTATCTGCGAAGCAGGCCTCACAGCGGGGGTGTATGTGTCCCGCAAGGATGTGGCACAGCACCTTCCTTGGGGCCACCCAGAGTGCAATCTTCAACCGGAGGAGATGGTTACCTATACCCGGCATTGCAGAAAGTGGGGCTGTTATGCCCTGGAGGTAACTAAGCATGTGATGTTTAAGGAAGGGTATGTGTCGGCGTCAGTAGCACGTAGTCGCAAGGAAGTGTGGCTGCAGGACCTGACAGTCTATTATTAAAAGAAAAAAAAATGTTACAGTACCAGTAGTTGCGATGCCATAGAATTGTTAGGTATCGGTGCTTTCGTTTGTTATTTTTCATAGTTTGTTATTTCCATACAGAATATGTTAGTAAATAAGTGCCTAATTAACCAGTTTTAATGAAAAGAGTGAAAGTTACCAAATTTGCAAGTAAATTGTTGAAAAGTGTACAACAGGTACATGGACTTCGTTTAAGTTTTTATATATAAGTAAATATGGACCATGGTCACAGGACTGGCGTGACCCTACACAAACTTGTGTTTTGTATATCTGTTGCACCTCCTGTGCCAACCAGAGTCGTCTAAAAGACAACACCCGGGACCTTAACCCCGTCATGGACCCACCATAGGATTCCAGGGGCAACAGGTTGTTTGGGTGGCGGGTTATTGGGATCCGGGACGTTGGGACTGGACTGTTGCAAGAAGGTGCTGCAACAGAGTAGGTTGAGCCTCTGTTACCATAGAAACTGGTAGCGTCCCATGGTTGGGCGAAAAACTCTTAATTATTTCAGTAACGTTTAAGTAAAGTGCCTCCCCTGTGAGGGATGGAACCCGTTAATAAAGAATGCATAATGTTAAAATGTTACTTTTTCTCTTCCACAGTTTAAAAACAAAAATAAACCTCTGGTGTCCTGCAGCTCGGGGACGAGCTACGTTTAACCAAATGGGGAATGTGATGTCCTGGCCTATCAGGTCGTCACAGGGTATTGTGCAACCTGCCCTTCTGCACGGTATGCACTCCTCCTTGGTTACGGATCCTGGTCCTTTGGTGTTCCTAACAGCTTAGCCAATCAAAATCCTAGAAACACTTTACACCGAACCCACCAGACATACCATTTGGGGGCCTGAAGGGAATAGGGCCGCCCTGATGGGGGATTAGTAAGGGAAGGAGAGAGAAGTGAAACAGGAGTGGAAGGAGAAGGAGGTGAAAAAGTGACTCTCTGAGAGGGAGAAGTCACTGGTCCGGAGCAGGGCTCCTGAAGTTACTAGGTGGCAGACGTTGGTCTGGGCCTGGTAGGAGCTGGAACTCCGGTCACAGGGGATCGCGAGGCCTCGACGCACGTTTCACCAGAAGGCTTCGTCAAAAGGCTCCTGACGAAGCCTTCTGGTGAAACGCGCATCGAGGCCCCGCCTCCACGCCTGGACTGCCCGACTTTCCCTGCTCTGACATGACACAAGGTAATATACCTTAGCTCTCTTCATGCCCTTTGCCATTGAGGGACTCTTTATGAGATTTCACAGATTTCTTTACTATTTTCTGCTTCTATTGTTCCCTCTTGGTGACTTATGGGCTGTTATACCTTTGGAAATTTCTTCCATTCAAAACTTTTTGTCTGTCAGCAGGTGTTGCCATCTTGTGGCTAGTCTAGGCATTGCTGTGGGTTGTTTCTGTGCAGGCTTTTTTCATCTTTGCCTGCAACCACTGTGCACCCTGTATCACCTTGCATTTAATAAAAGCTATTTGTATTCTACCTTGACGATCTTATGGTCCTTTTTCTCTGTGTCCACTTTTTCTATATATTGTCATCCTTTATTGGGGTTACACACCTTTTAGGTTTTTGTAAAATATGTTTAAAGTTTATGTTCTGGTGTAATGTGTTTAAGTGGCCACTAGGTGGCCACAATGTGTAAGTTGCTACCCTGGTACCCACGGGCTAGAGGGAGTTAGTGAAGGGGAGGGGCTTAGTTTGAAAAAGAGCGGTTAAGAAGTGAGTTGGTGTGAGGAGAGTCCTTGAGGGAGAGGAAGAGGCTGCGTCTCTGAGAGGCGTGGTGGAGGAAAACCCCAATAACTTTAATTTGGCGTGACCTTCTGGGTCGAATCTGGGTGTGGATGCACAGTGCGGCTCAGGTGGTGGCCATTCCCTGGCAGAGACCTGACGAATCCGTTTGATCAGTGGGTGGTCGGTGGGCTCTTGAGAGAAAAGTAGGATCTGACTGACTGTTGATTCTGCTGTGGATAGTGAAGCTGAAGGGGAGGATGAGGAGCTTAGGGACCCTAACGGGAGCCCGAGTACCAGGGAAGCAGTTGATCAGTAAAATATACAAATTAAGAGTGGCTCCAGTCGCTAATGGCAGTGGTCAAAAAGAAAAGCCGGAACGTATGTCCTAAGGATGGTATTTATTAAGAATGATACCCCCTGTAACTAAAAAGTGATGTACCCGACACTGGCGAGATGTTACAAGTAAACAGATGTTTTTGTGCAGAAAAGACTGTCAGTGTGTGGTGTTTGAGGACACTGGAACCCAGGGAATGGCCACCACCTGGGCCGCACTGCCCGTCTACACCCGGATTCGACCCACAAGGTCACGCCAAATTAAAGTTATTGGAGTTTTCCTACATCACGCCTCTCAAAAACGCAGCCTCTTCCTCTCCCTCAGGGACTCTCCTCCTACGCTGCAGTAGCCATCTTCATCCACACTGAAGCGGCCATATTGGATTTCTTCAGCCGCACTCGGGCGGCGGTACACCACTTAATCTTCGCCCTGCGAGTAGGGCCAGGACACGGAAGTCCATCCTGCCGACTTTGCCAAGTGTAGAGTTGTGTGGGGTAGTAGTCATGGGCGAGGTAATTTTCTGCCACACCCCAGCATGCTACATGAAAATGGGGGCCTTGGCTGGGTGTGTTGTGCACTACAGTAGCGATACACCTTTGCAGGCCACATGTCGCTGATGGCTTTGGCCGGTCAGGACCAGATGGTAAACAGTTCCAGAGAGGAAACAGCAACTTCTTTATAAACACAGTCTTTACTGAACAGACGGCTGATGATAATGTGACGCCCTGGCAAAACCAGGTAGTCACAAAAAGAGTTAATCCTCCTTGGCACCAGCATAGTCCCCACACAGATATACACCAGCCAATCAGGCCCTACTCACCCCCTCCCCAGGAAAATGGAAGAAAGCGAGAGGAGCTTAGGAAGTGCAGAGAGGAGTTAAGTTTCAGTTTTAGCTGTAGTCAGTGGAGAGCTGACAAGAGAGAGTTGGAGCTCCCTGGAGAGGTTGGTAGTCGGGGTTGGAGCCCTGGACTACCGGACTAGGTAGCAGTGAGGGCCACAGTCACGGAGATCCGGTCGTGGGGAACCTGAGGCCGACCGGGGCAGGGTTGTAGCCCGCCGGTGCTGAGAGAGGGGACCTGATCCAGAGGCCGTTCAAGCGGACTAGTCCAGACAAGAAAGAGACAGAGAGTGTGGAAGAAAGGGTCCCTAGCTGTATATCTTGGTGTGGGACCCAAGCACACCCCTCCAAAAGGCTCACGGCATTCGGCTTTGGTTTACAAAAGGACTCTGTGTTTACTGACCATCCACATGAGTACAGCCTCATCCAGCACCACGACAACCGAACTGTGAGTTTCCTGCTCCCTGGAATACCTCTCATATTACCCTGGGCCCCAAGACAACACCTCCCCTACCCATGGAGGGGATCCCTCCTTGCTGCCCCGCTCCATCAGCCCCGGGCACCCCATCACCAGGCAGCGGCGGTGTCACCATCCCTCACCGCAACCCATGGGTGGCGTCACTGACAAAGACTAAATCCCCTATAAATAACCCCTTTTCACTCGTGGGCGATGGACGGCTGCTCGAGACCCGGATCCGGCTGCCACTCGAGCCACAGACACGATCCCTGACCCCAGCGTCACTCGAGCAGCCCCCGGTTGTGATCTGTCCCCCGCCCGCGACAATATCACTATGCACACAAAAGTGGGCATGTTGCTTCTCGGACGTTTCATATGCATTAAAGAGTAAAGGGTGCTTTACACGCTGCGACATTGCTAGCGATAGCTAGCGATGTCATGCACGATAGCACCCGCCCCCATCGTTCGTGCGACATTTGGTGATCGCTACCGTAGCGAACATTATCGCTACGGCAGCTTCACATGTGCATACCTTTTCAGCGACGTCGCTGTGAGCGCCGGACAATCCCTCCTTCAAGGGGGAGGTGCGTTCGGCGTCATAGCGACGCCACTGCAGCGTCACTAAGTGGCCGCCCAATAGCAGAGGAGGGGCGGAGATGAGCTACCGCAACATGCCGCCCATCTCCTTCCTTCCTCATTGCCAGTGGACGCAGGTAAGGAGATGTTCGTCGTTCCTGCGGTGTCACACATAGTGATGTGTGACGCCGCAGGAACGACGAAAAAACAGCGGCATGCACCACCAACGATATTATGAAAAGGAGCGATGTGTCAACGATCAACAATTTTTGCCGTTTTTGCAATCGTTGATCGTCGCTCCTTGGTGTCACACGCTGCAATGTCGCTAACGGCGCCGGATGTGCGTCACTAATGACGTGACCCCGACGATATATTGCTGGTGATATCGCAGCGTGTAAAGTGCCTTTAACTCCAGATATATTCCTGCAGCGTGTTCATTCTTATATGTCCTTACACTTCCACAAGTCTGAGCAATTCACCACCATCCAGCTCCACCTGACATCACAGTCCTCTAGAGTTGCTCCATCCTCTCTGCGGTTTTGCTTCATATTCCTCTCCCCTAGAGATTGTGCCAATGATTCAGCTTAAAGGGAATCTGTCAGCAGGTTTTTTCTATGTAAGCTGAATACAGTATACTGCAAGGGTTAACAAAGAAAATTCAGGCCTGCCTATCTGGTCACAGTCCATCTATTGTTTATTTGATATGTTTGTTTAAGCAACATGGCCCTTATCATTGCAGGACTACAATGTCAAATACATGGCAGTCCAGCAAACCCACTCCACCTCATTGTCAATGTACAATCTCTACAGAGAGCCTGGTGAGGGCAGGGACATCTCTCTCAGCTCTGCTACATGACTAAAGCTAAAAGTTCTGATTGTATCAGAATGGCTGCACTCAGTAATCTAAGTGATACATCAGTGGATTCAGGATCTCCTTGCCTACATTATGCTGATCTCAGATGGCGTAGCAAAAAGCTGATGACAGATTCCCTTTAAAGCTAAATTGCCACTGTCATAACAGCACATAGTGTCAGTAGAAAAACGCACGTTGGCTTCAGTCAACTCATAAAAAAAATAATGTCTTAATTTGTGATTTTTTTTTTAACAATATTTCGAGCCGGAGAACTTCATCATGTGCTTCGCTGGATCACTTATGTATTGTGTATTGTGGAAGCAAATGAAATATTTAGAGATAGAATAGATAAACTTCACCTTGGAGCCACGGGGCAGTGCCACCAGCCTGAGTTCCTGGCAATGGAAGGGTTCCTCTTGGTTCCTGTGTATTACAGCAGTGCCTTCAGCTTGTTACATTCTCTCTATAACACATTCACAAAGAGACTGGCGCTCAGTGATTTTAGGGACTGACAGCAGGTTCCCTTTCTCTTCCTATACAGTGATCATTGCTTTTCTTGCTGTAACGAGAAGTTATTAAAAAGAAATCTGTGTTAAGTCTTGCTGCAGAGACTCTTGGGTTTTGCTCAGTAATTGAAGCTTTCGCCTCAATTTTTCTGTTTTATCCTGTGTTATATTTCCCCAGTGACAGGTAGATGAGGATCCCCAGCTTTTTACCCTGTGGCACATTCCGGCAAGCTGCTCCTTTTGCTATAAGGTGGACATTGCAGGTAGAATGCTCCCTATAATCACCCATTTTGCTCTTTAATTGTTTATAAAGTGCTTTCTGTTTCAGGGAAGGTTTCATTGATTAAATGGATGTACAACACCGGATCATTACCGAAGGTTGCGAGCATCATGGGAATGTTGTAGCACAGCCTGTAAAGCTTTCCGAGGCTACTGGGCAGAAACGCCTGCAATATAAGAAAAGAAAAAAAAAACAAACAAAAAACGATTCTCCGAGAAAATCTCTAATGGGCCTTTACATGAAATGAAATTATATTACAGGATTGTACTGGGTCCCTATCGATTGCAACCGCCAAAAAATGCAGTTTTCCTTTCTGATTATAAAATCATGTTTTATATATAGAAATATAGAATTATACAAGCAGAGCATATGGAGCTGCTCATATTGACATTCCTGGTTCAGAAATGCAAGGACTATCATAAAGCCAGAACAGAAGGACAAAGGACGCCGGGGGAATATTTAATGTTAGGCCTCGGTTCCACTTGCGTTTTGCACAGATGAGTGCAATCCAACAAAAGATCGGAGTGCACTCAGACCAGTGAAAAACTATGGTGCAATGTGCACCTAAGATTGATTTCTAAGACCATATCGGCCTGAGAAATGATTTGCAGAATGGTGCGTTTGGCAGCGAGTCTCGATTCACACGCACCCATATAAGTCTATGGGTGTGTCTGAAACATACCAGTGCACTTGAATGTCATCGGACCGCAGTGCGATGTACGCAGACAGGCCGCGGAAGAGAGGGAAAAAGTGCCCCTCCTCTTCTCCGCAGCTATGATTCGATCACAAGATCACAGTCACATGACCCGCGGATGTCACCTGCAGCAGAGGGTCATTAGCATATCGCTTCTGATGTTCTTGCATCAGAAGTTATATGCAAGTAGAACTGAGGCCCTAAAGCGATTTCAATAGTTTTAAAGTGGCTTAAATGCTTCATGATGTCTGCATTGTTATACCGCTTATGAAAGGTGCCTCACCTGTGGTCACATGATCATAGTCCTGCTATTTGTGCCATGTCATGAGCTCTCAAAACATGGTTATCTCTTCCCCCTCCCATCTTTGAAGTACTGGACATCACAGATTTTGTCTTCTTCTTTTCCTGTTTTGTTCACTCTCACTATCGCTAAGCCTCTCAAGTAGCCAAACTAGATTTCATACTGTGCACTTATGAGGGGCAATATCCCGAAACATGGTAGCTTCAAGTTGAGATTCTGGTTTGGCTTATATCCTAAGTCATATTGCAAGGCTTGCTAAAGAGCTGATATTAACATTTACGATTGCTACTTCCAATAGGTGGCACTAGAGTCCCAGTCCTCTTCCTCTCTGAAGAGGCAATTTGCATGCAAGGCATTCAAGTCTCCTAATAGTGGCATGCTAGACCTGGCATGTCACTATCCACAAGAAGAAACCTTCCCCTTTATATCCCTAAAGGGACATTTTCTTCTTGCTGAGCATCAGATCCTGCAGTGTCAGCATGAAGCTAAAATGTAGAGCAGTGCCTAAGTAGCAAATATTTGTTGCCTTTGAAGACAATGAATAATTACAGCACTATTTTACTCCTTGTAATCATGTCCGCTTCTGGCATGAAGTGAAATAATCATCTGTCTTCAGGCGGCAGTCTGAGCTGTCTCCTATAGTAGAACTTGGCAGCCTGCGGGGGACATTATTGAGAGGAGGAACTTGGGGAGGACATTATGGAGCTGGGCAGCATGTGAGAGACAGCATGGAGAGAGACAGTATGGATTGGAGATGGGCAGCTTGCAGAGGACAGTATGGAGAGTTGAAGCTTATGACGGAAAGTTTGGAGATGAGCAGCTTGTGAGGGACAGTATGGACTGGAGATGGGCAGCTTGTAGAGGACAGTATGGATTTGGGCAGTTTGTGAGGGAAAGTATAGAGAAGGGCAGCTTGTGAAGGACAGTATGGAGAAGGCCAGCTTGTAGGGTACACTGTGGAGAGAGATAACCTTTATGGATTTATTTTTCAAAGGGTCATCTTGTTGGGAATAATATGGAGATGGGAAGCTTTTAGAGGACAGAATGGAGAAGGGCAGCTTGTGAGGGATAGTATGGAGAGGGGTAACTGTGGATACACAAGGGTCAGTGAGTTCTTTCATCTGTTAGCTTAAATGTCTTTAGAAAGACTGCACAGGCCAGAAATGATCCTTCTGAACACTTCCACTCTTTTCCAATGGGCAGTGCACTACATGGACAACATAAAAAGAGGGTACCAAACTCTGTTAAGACAGCAGATTGTACATTCCCAAAAAGGACACGAGATGGTGCAAGTTACAGAATTTCACGCTTCCACTGGCTTGTCCAGGTTTAGAACCTCTGTGACTTCGGGCATAAAAGGTCAATTACCCTAGCCAGCACACCATGACTTTGGCAGCCACCTACTGAAAGTAGATAACGGCAAGCTTAGGAAGCTTACTGAGCATTCACGACTCACTTTGTCTAGCAGAACCTGTGGTGAGGTCATACCCATATGACCAGAAGGGGCGGGGCCTCAGCCACGAAAGCTGGATACCAGGTCACATGGCTATGACCTCACAGGTCCTGCTAGACAAAGTGAGTCGCTTGTATAATGCTTATGCTAATTCTAACAGGGGGAGGGGATAACTATGAATACCCCCCCAGATATGATCTGATCCTCAGCTGCTGTCACTCAAGAAGCTGCTCATTTTACAAACTTCACTTTCTTGGATTTCACAACCTAAACATCCAATCTGACCACTACAGGTATGTATAGACTCAGCCTGATAGTGCCAGTATAGCACTGGCTTTAGGTTATATACGAAAATCCTGGTGATTGGTTCCCTTTAACAGATGGGCAGGTGAACAGCTTTAAATATCGTAAATGTCTGGTAGGATTAGGAGAAATCTTTGAAACTGCATTCTTTTACATTAGTTTTCCCTGCCCAAAGCAATCACTAGCAGCATAAAAACAATTGTGCTACAAAGAGCTGGGAAATATATATTGGAAATTATGGAAATTACGCTGGCACTATTTTGTCATCATTCCGACATATATAGGTCCTGTCTTATATTTTTACAAGATTCGAAACACTCTTTAAGTCACATTCTTGGCCTGTAGTCATTGTAATAGCTATTTTAGTTCATGGGGTTGTCATCCAGAATCTATTGCTCAAGTAAAATGGTAACGGGCGCTAAACAATAATAGAATAAAATATTACAAAAAAGGTAATATTAGATAATAATGTAATTAGGGTTACATTCATCAGGAAATACAACCAGTCATGTATAAAAAATGTGCAAGTTAAAGCTCCTAAGTCCCATTCATTTGATAGCTCTTAATTTAGATGATACTGGTCAACATTTCAGTGCCAAAGAATGGAGTAGACTTAGGAGTATAGCCCACTGATAACACAATGGGTGCCGGCTGTATTATGATTCTAAGGCCACGTTCACACTGCATTATAACCTACATTCACTGATCCCGTTGGAGCTTCCATACAACACCCCCTCCTCCTGCAAAATGGGTTTTAGCCACATGCGCCGACAGGGCCATTGACTATAATGGTGCAGACAGAGTTACTGTGTGCTCTGTCCTGCACCATTTTCGGGCATAAATGCTTTCTGCAGGAGGACACCCAGACGCAGTCTACTACGTCTGGGTGTTCGCCTGCAGAAAGCGTATACGCCTGAAAATGGTGCAGGACAGATCACACAGTGACTCTGTCTGCACCATTACAGTCAATGGCCCCCATCAGAGCATGTGGCTGAAGCTCATTTTGCAGGGGGCTCGGACGGAAGCTCCGACGGAACTAGTGAACGTAGGTTATAATGCAGTATCAAAATGGCCCAACAGTACTGACTATGATTATGTCAGTTTAATACTGTAGATGATATGAAAAGTAGCAACAACAGCACCTAAATGTGGTTACGCATTGTAAAGTTCCTCAATTACCCTATTGCCCTCCTTTCCTCGGCAGCACTATGGCTGTATGCTGAAGGGTTGTCATGGCAGCCAAGGGCCTAACAAAAATCTGGTGTGAGCTATTTTAATAATCCAATTAATCTGATAGGAGATCGCTTATAGAAATCACAATATACTGCACTACACAAATATTTTAGTGTTTTGTACAAGCTTTCAAGCATCCACAAGTTCAAATCTCAAGGGTGCATCTCAAATAAAATGTACAAAATAGTTTTCAATTATTAAAAATTATAAAAAAGCCAAAAATGAAAATTATAGTCATGCAATATTTACATAAAAAAACTAAAAAAATATCATTGCATGAAGAAAGAAATAAAAAAAAACATAGTTCCAATATCTACTCATCTCTCTTTCTGTTCTGCCAGTCTCCTCTGGAGTAAAAGGTACAACGTCATGATCCCCCATTACCTGACCTCCAAGTCATCTGATTCGGGAGATAACTGGTAGTCAAGATGTCAGGTGGCGACAGTTGGAACAGGTAATGGTGAGTATGTCTTTTTCATTTTCTATACAGGCTACCCCCTGTGTATTTTAAAAATATAAAACTCATAGAGCTGCATGCCAAAATGCTAACATTGAAGAAGGGAACTCTGGTATTGCATTAATGCTATAGGATTATTTGAAAAAGAAAAAAAAATAGATATTTAGCATATGTCTTGACCAATGCATGTGAGCCCAGTAACCAATGGCAAGGTAATCTCTGTATACCTGGAACCTAACTTGAAATGAGTCTATCTGGGTTAAAAACTTACAAATCTGGGCACCTAGGACCCTGCTATAAAAGGGAATGAACACAGCCTGGTTACAAGGTGGAGTGATCAATCAGAAAGAAATGCACTACAAATATTTAAAAAAAGACTCACCCGCACATGCAACAGGTGTGAACAGGTGCAAGCTGAAAACACATTATAACTACAAAACATATACAGCTGCACTCTAAAATGCTAACAATGAGTAAGGGGACTCTGATATTGTATTATTGCTATAGGAAGAGATATTTAGCTTATGTATTGCCCAATGTATATGAGCTTGGTCACCAAGGCAAAATATATCTCTATATAACGGGATCCTAAC
This sequence comes from Anomaloglossus baeobatrachus, assembly GCF_048569485.1. Lineage (NCBI taxonomy): Eukaryota > Metazoa > Chordata > Amphibia > Anura > Aromobatidae > Anomaloglossus > Anomaloglossus baeobatrachus. Next base: position 587,231,355 of record NC_134355.1, read on the forward strand.
TTGAAATGTCTCTATCGATATATGCATTGGCCAATATGTAAGCTAAATATCGTTTTACTTCAAATATTCCAATAGCAGTAATGCAATACCAGAGTTCCCTTATTCATTGTTAGCATTTCAGAGTGCAGCTGTATATGTTTTGTAGTTATAATTAGTTTTCAGCTAGCACCTGTTCACACCTACTGGATGTGCGGATCAGTCTTTTTGATATATTTTAAAAATATACCATACAAGCTTTTTATATATTGGGCTTTCCTTCCAGTCATAACATGCTTTAACATGTACATATGTGTCGCCCAGGGCTATAGGGTACTCGGTCACAGGTGGTGTATTGCTGTGGAAATGTCACTTGGTGGCCGTTGCCCGGTTGCGTGTCATGGGAACGCTTTTTAAAAGGGGGTATATTTACAGGGGAGATTACATGAAAGTATACACGTGACGCCTCTTGCGGGTTGCTGCTATGTGGATAGAGCCGCCGCTGCACAGTTCTTACAACTGGGGTTGGTGTTGGTGGCAACCTGGGTGTCAGGCCCTCCGCAAGTAGGGCCGAGCCCCAGAGGACAGGTGATGTAGATGGGTGCAGAAAGAAGGTAGGCCACACAGGGGGTTGCAGTGTAACTGGCTCCTTTACTCACAATAAGATGGAAACTGATCACCCTAAAAGGCTGGTCTTGACCGCAGGTCTCCTTAGTTCCAGTTCCATTTGAGTGACCTGGTGGCTTCCTTCCCCTGCACCTGTCTTTGGTTGGTGGGTCCCCGTGGCTTGGAGCATCCCATCCTGATAGTCTCTCAATGGTAGTCCGTATGACGGTAGCGGGAACCCTGTGGGGTCGGAGTCTCTGGCCCTGTCCCCGCTTCTCCCATTGCTACTGAGTCACAAACTTCAAGGTCAGTGAAGTCCTTGATGGTCCCCTCACTGTGCAGATTTTATCAGGTCTGCTTGGAGCGTTTCGCTGACTTAGGATTCTGTACCCCGTCGGTGCTATGGTTCCGGGAGCACTACACCGTACTCCAAGGGCAACCACACGCCTCGGCCCTCAGGTCACTGTCACACTCCTGTCAGGGTTTCACTCGCTCTCCGCCCGTCTGTCCATCACTGACGACGATTCACTCTCTCTCTCCTCTGACTGTCCGCTGTCTGCCCCTCCCACCTGGTCGTCTAGTGGAATGGATTGGCTCCACCTCTAAGTGGCCACCCATTGGGTCCAACCCTAGTCTGGCACCAGTCTGTGGAGAATTTGGGGGTAAAATAGGGATTATTTGGAATGCTTTGGTTATTACCTCCACTGTTCTTCTGGGTCCCTGGGGGTAGGCCCTGAATCCTGGGTGGGGATGCAGAACCTTATAGCTCCCTGATGGCTTCAGGGGCACTACACATACATGATGCATCAGCACACTGTGATTAATGAAAACATGAACTCCAATATTTCTACAACTGTTAAAAATGTAAGGTACTTAGTGGGGTTTTTTTTATTAAAAACCATCCAACCAAGTCAAGGTGTACCTAAGTAATGTGGTAGGAAATCAGTGAATAGGGACCATCCATATCTAGGTGCACCTTGATGGAGTTGGATGGCTTTTGCACTCTAATCAAAAAACACCAAGTACCTTATTTTTCTAACGTTTACAGCAAAATTAGAATTCATTTCTCGCAGTGTGCTGTTCCATCGTGTATGTATGTGTCTGTATTTTGACCACATATCGTATATATGTGAACCTGTACATTAATTTAATACTAAAGGCCCTATATTTTGTTTTTTGTGTAACATACTTTTAACTTTATGAAAGAGACATAAATAAATCAAAATTTATGGTGTTTTTTGTTGTTATAGAAGGTTTTTTCTTTGTTTCAATGTATCTGGCCTTATGGGTCATTGTGCAATTCTAGAAAACTTTCCTTATGGTTTTTCAACGCTTTGGCCAACTTTAGTGTCTATTTTTAAATATTCCACTATAAACCTCCATATATCTATGGAGCTATACATTAACATTGGTAATAATGATAATCTGATTTCTCACAAGGTCTCTATGACATCCTAACTAGAGGCTGAGCACTAAAATGCCCTGGTGCTCGGTCCTCAAGTCGAGCAGGTCAGATGCTCTGAAAGTGCTCAACTTGAATAATGAGTATAATGGAAGTCAATGATTGGGTAGTTTGGCATTTCCGAGGGGAGGGAGGGCTTTTTGGTTTTTTTTTTATGTGCTACATCTGAAAATATTATTTTAGAGCCAGTGAGAGCCATTCAGAGACTGTGAACGGCTCTCCCTGAGGTTTCTGCTCACTTAGTGTGGTCATTGTTTCATGGGCGACATTCCCGAGCACCCACAATATTCGGCCGAGCTCCACGTGTACCAGAGCACCCCGATGCTCAATCGAGTACCTAACAATGGCAAGAACACTTGCTAAACACTAATCCAAACACCTAAAAGAGTTTGGAAGGTGACACATTATCATCAAAACCTGCAAGATTTCTTCTGTTTTAAGTATTGAAGCATGATGGTTGACCAATTTCAACGATGATGATGGGAAGCATAAAAGTAACAAAATACTCATATTTAGAGACAGTTCTCAAAGTCAATGCATTCATAAAAACCTAATACAAGAACATTGTCAGCTCTTCTGCTGCCGACAACCTTCAAAGAAACCTAATTATTGGGAGAGACTTTACCAGGAGATGCCGAGCAGTGACACCGCATCTGCAGACAATAATTGGTTAATCAGAGAAAATTATGGCAGGTTCCAGTAAGGTGAACAGAGCCCTTCTCATCTCATTTGCAACCTCCTCACATCTATTTCCTGCAGAGTGAGCAGTAAATAATTGTTAGAATGCAAAGTGTTTAGTAGACATAGGGATAGTCACCCATTAAAGTGAATGAAGTCTGCAAATGGGTAGTTTGGCTGTAAATGAGTGTTCTAGATATGAAAGCAGCCGAGGTCATCGTTATTAACTTGTGAGCGTAAAACGGAATGATGGCGTAATGAAAATATATGGTCCTGTACACAGTAAGTGAGGATGATCTCAGAGGACAAAGATCCTATAGACGTTGCAGCATTTTGGTTCTTATAGATGCTATAAAAGTGCCCGTCCCTCCTAGGACTAAGGTGACCCAGGGATGTACTTAACAGGATTCTTCTTGTTTTCAGTAGATAAACTATAAGCCTTTCTGTGAAATATTCTTAGTTATTTCAAGAATCATAAATGTTTATTCTCCAAAATCATAAAACCACCCTCGTCTATGAATATTGAGGGGTTTTTTTTTTACTTTTTTTTCAGACCAGTTAACAAAATCTTAAATATTTAATTTTGTACTTAAAGCAAAATATCCATGAAAATTGACCCCAAAATATATTATTCTCACTCCATTTGATTCATCAATGTTTCTTGCACAGCTGTCATGATCATGCTCTGCAGGCCCACCATCCTGCAGAGACAGTTTCAAGCATTTGCTCTGCGGGATGGCCTCCTGCAGAGCTGGCTTACACTTTTTTGTCCCCTTCGGGTTTTCAGCCTCTCTCTGACCTTGGCGGAGGGGTTCTCCGGACCTCGATTTGGGCTCTCCTCTGCTTTATTAAGGAGCCAACCCTGATGCTGTGCCACCAGTGAAATTTCCAGTTTTGGCAAGTACTCGGCTCTGATCTGCTCATGTCTTCCTGATCCTGTCTCGCTACCACTCCCTCCTCCAGCTCTCCTGACTTCCTCCCTCTGCCCATGTCTGCATTCCCTGACCTCCCCATGACCCCCTCCGTCTCATCTCCTTATTCCGTTCTGCTCGTCCCGGTTTTCTGTCCTTCTCCCTCCATTTACCTCCCTCTGTATTACCCACCTTCTCCTCTCATTCCCATCTCTGTTGACTGATCTCATCCCTACCAACTGACTGGCTCCCTTTCTGTACCGACTTCAGCTTGTGCTTTGACTCTGTCTCAGTTTTCCCTATTGTCCTGAATGTTACCTCTCTGTGCATCGACTTTGGTCTGTTTGATTACTCTTCCCTAGGTTCTGCCCCACCTAGGGTTTTCTTCTATTTGTTTCCTGTCTGGTTGTGCTTCGGCAACACATGGTGGTTTAGCCTCTAACTGTACCAGGTTTAGCTTCACACAGCGCAGGATTATTGGCGCAGTCATTTTTGCTTCAGAGGCATACTTCCTGCAAAGTAGTTGAGAAAAATGCCTTATCTAAATGCAAGTTTAGGGGGTAGTTGCAATTTTAATTGGGCATTTTGGAAGTTATGGAGAACTATTTTTTGTCACTTGGCCTCGCAGTAAGCTTTTAAAGGGACATTTCACTATTTTTTCACCTTTTTGCCATATATCATAGTTCTAAATAATACATTTTGTAATATACTTGTATTGGATGTATAGCTTCTATGAGCACATGTCAGCAGGGATCACAAAGCACTACATTGTTATTGAGTCAAGTAGTATAATTCTGGGGAAACTGGAGAATTCTTCCGTGCAATCACATAGAAAAAATGAATCACATAGTTGTCTCTTAAATTAGTTTCAGATCCACAAGAACAAGGGATTCTTGAAACAATATGTAATTGTTCTAGGCTTTCATTATTAGGCTATGCTCACACAGGGCATTTTTGCTGTATTTTTTTGGCATTGTTTTTTCATTGGTTTATGCAAATAAATGCAAATTTAAAGCTTCTTTTTATGTCGCGGGCGGAGGAGGGGACGCTGCGCTCTCCCACTGCTCGGATCCGGCCGCTGCTGCTGCGGCTGCTGCTGCTCGGTGGTGGCTCGAGCGGTGGGCTGGATCCCGGGGACTCGAGCGGCGCTCCTCACCCGTGAGTGAAAAGGGTGGGGATTGGATGGTGGGGATTTGGTTATTGTCCGTGACGCTACCCATGGTTGTGGTGATATTGGTGACATCATCGCTGCTCTGGACGGGGATCCCGGGAGCGATGACAGGGAGCAGCCTGGATGTTAGTTCTCCCCTCCGTGGGTAGGGGGGTTGGTAGTCCCGGGGCTCGGTGATGGGGTAGGGATGGTTGGCAGGTGGGCTACGGGGCCTGGTGAGGTGCAGGGTAGCGGGGGCAGCGCTGTGCCGCATGGCACGGTGGTACTCACTCAGCCAGTAACACACACAGAGTCTCTGATGAAACAAACGGCTGGATGGACGGGTCCCACAGACGGCTGTGGTGTTTTTCCCCTGACACCAGGTTGGTAATGTAAGTTCTTTCCTGCACCTTCTGTACGCTCCTCCTGCGCTCCAGTTTCCAGCTGGCTCCCCGGTTCAGTACCGGTGGGCCACCGCCCAGCCCCAGCTACCTACGGTTCCACCAGACTATCTTCCCGGCTCTCACAGACGGCCACTACCGTCTGCCTGACTGCCACACGAGAGCCCTAGGCTTCAACCTAGGCCCCAGTCTGCGTCTGCCTCACTGCAGACCTCCTCTCTCTTCCTCTGCCTGGACTTGTCTGGGCTTGTTTCCTGCCTCAGGCCAGCTAAACTCCTCGGTGGGCGTGCCCATCTGCCTGACTCCACCCACCTGGTGTGTCTGTCTGAACCCGAGGAAGAAATCAGGTCTCACTGGGGATGACTGCTGTGAACTGCTGAGGGTGGGGGTGTGTGTGTGTTGTTACCTGTGGCCCCTGGCTTGTCCAGGGCGCCACATTTACAGTACTATGGATGCTTTTACATCAACATTTTTTTAACTGCAGCAGAAATTGATTTTTTGCTGCAAAGCCGGATCCATTACAAATGTGTTGTCATTTCAATGCATTTGCAATGGAATTGTGACAATATGCAGTCACATGTGGTTGCATGCGGCACACACTGGATCCGTTGCTTTGCAGTATTTTACCTTTTCTCAAAAATGCTACTTGCAGCATTTTTTGTCCTCGGGCAAAATACTGCATGTCAATGGATCCATTAGATTGCGGCAGCACCTGCAATGTCTTTCAATGGGCGCCGGATCCTGCTCTACCGGAAGTCGCCGGATCCTGATAGACAGGATTCTGTTGTATGTACTGAGCATGCCCAGAAAGCAGCCTGGCATAGTCAGTAGAGATATCTCTCTCTCTGGCCGGTTTCAGATGTCCATCTTTTATCAGGTATAAGCCACATGCATGGTTATGGTCATACGTGTGACACGTACCGGAGAAAACACGTGTCTGTTAAATAAAAAGATGTTCTATATTCACCTGTATCCAGAGGTGATGTCTTCGGCTCTGCTGCCTCCCTCTCCTAACCGTTGCTCATTATATTCATTGATTATTCACTGCCCGATGATTTGGAAGCAGGGGCATCGTAGGGTCAGCGCCGCAACAGCACCACAGGGACAGGTGAGTATACAGCAAGCAGTGTTTGTGCAGTGAGGTCCAGGAGGTCATTGGAGTTCCCAATGAACTCAGATGGCATCCTAATGACACCCCTGCGACACCCGCGCTACCGCGAGTGTCAGAAAGTTGACTTCACGGGTGCATCAGAGTTCATTTGGAACTCTGATGAGTACCCAATGCTGTCCTCACGATGCTCTGGCTTCCAGGTCCTCACTGCACACACACACACAAACACACGTGAGCACACATACACACATATGTATACACACATAGCAGACACACATGGATACACCGAGCACATACACACACATAGTGCACATGCATGTATACACTGAGCACAGACACTCACATATGTCTTCACACACACACACACACACACATACACACACACACACACTTCTGGATACTCCCCCAGCGATGCGGTCCCCGGCACTGAAGTCCCCAGCGTGGCTCCTGCTTCCATCTCTTCAGTGCAGTGAATATTCAGTGAGTATAATGAGCGGCGGTCAGGTGCGGGAGGCAGCGAGACGTCTGAAACCAGCCTCTCTCTCTCCAGAAGACCAGGATTGTGGAGGGGTGAGAGGGAATAATAAAGATGGAATCCCTAATCTGTCTGTGTATTTATTTCTAATAAAGTATTTTTTCTCTGTGTGGTGTCTTTTTTTTTAACCTTTTATTGGAGATTCTGAATGGCCAAACTTGGCCTGACATTAAGAATCTTGCGCTTTATACCAGCTGGTAAAACAAAGCTGGTATTAATCCCTTATTACCCAGCGTGACTCCCGGCACCAGAGCTGCTGGAAGAGTTGGACACAACGCCAGAAGATGGTGCTTCTATGACAGCATCATTTTCTGGGGCAACTGCAGACTGTAATTCGCAGCGGGGGTCCCCAGAAAGCTTGGGCCACCCTGTGGTGCAGATTCCAATCCTCAGCTGCCTAGTTGTACCTGGCAGGACACAAAAAATGGACGAAGGCCACGTCTTTTTTTTTTTAATTATTTCATGAAATTCATGAAATTATTTAAAAAAAAGGGCTTCCCTATATTTTTGGTTCTCAGCCGGGTACAAATAGGCAGCTGGGGGTTAGGGGCAGCCCGTACCTGTCTTCTGTACCTTCCCTAACATACAAAAATATGGCAAAGTCCACGTCATTTTTTTTAGTTTTTGGGCAAAATACTTAAAAAAAAGGTCTTCTCTTGATTTTCCATTGCCTGTGCAGGTAACACCATGCAAGAGTCCACGCATTTTTTTTTACCCCTAACCCTTTTTTTTTAAGAATTTAAGAAAAAAAATCGACATGGGCTTTGTCCATCGAGCACCCGAGCATTTTACTGCTCACTCATCCCTACTCCTGACCACACAGCCAGCAGAACAAGTAATCAGATCAGCTGACTCCAGTGTTGGCTGATTACTTCTTCTGTGTCCCCCTGCATCCATCGCAGCATGTGTGGGCTGTGAGGTCAGGTGAATTCGGCCGGCACTGGAGCCCTGATCTGAACTCAGCTGACCTCACAGCACGCACATGCTGCAATGAATGCAGCGGGACACAGAACAAGTAATAGGCCAGCACTGGAGTCAGTTTATCTGATTACTTGTTCTGCTGGCAGAGTTCAGCTGAGGTCAGATCAGCTGACTCCAGTGCCGGCCGAACTCAGCTTAATTCCACAGCCCACACACACTGCTATGGATGCAGCGGGACACAGAACATGTAATCAGCCGACACTGGAGTCAGCTGATCTGAACTCAGCTGAACTCCTGACCACACAAGCCGCACACGGTCACACGTGATTGGCAGCAGCCAGTGACTGCATGTCAAACCTGCACTAAAAATGCCAAGTTAAAGCAAGGATAAACATGTTGTCTGAATTGCCCAGTGCAGGATGATAGACAGGTATACATCCAGCCGGTCACAGTGATCCCCACAAGGACCTGGAGACCCTCAATGTGCATTTCGCTAGGGTTTTTGCTTCATCAAGGAGAGAGATTCTACTGATGCATGTAAATGGTAGTTTTAAATAGTGCTTCCAACCATGAATAATGACCAACAATTGGTAGAGGGTGCAGCCTGTGTGCCTTCATTTTCCAACCTCTTCCTAGGATTCTGGTAGAGGTTGGTGTTCGGTGACAGAGGTGCTAGGACTAGCTCCCATGTGCAGTGCTGGCTCAGATATATTGATGACATCCTTATATTTTGGCATGGCCCAACGGAGCAGCCAAGTGATTTTGTGGGCCAATTAAATAACAATAAGTATAACATAAAGCTGACATATAAGCATAGCAGCAGGAGTATTGACTTCTTAAATATCAACATTGAGGTTGATTGCAACCTCAAGGTACAGACAAGTGTGTACTTATACACATACATGGACCCTAACTTGAAAAGCTTCCTTTTGGGTTAAATACCAACTTGTCTGGGCAGAGAGGATCCAGCTATTAAAGAGGGTGGGCACAGCCTGGTCACAGGGCAGAGTGCTAAATCAGAAAGAAATGCGCCACAATTGTAGTGCATTTCTTTCTGATTTAGCACTCTGCCCTGTGACCAGGCTGTCTCCACCTTCTTTAATAGCCAGATCCTCTCTGCCCAGCATGTAGGTTTTTAACCTAGATATAGGCATTTCAAGTTAAGGTCCCAGTATGTATATATAGTGGAACCTTGGTTATCGAGAACAATCCGTTCTGAGAGTGTGCTTGTAAACCAAATTACCCGTTCAGCAAAGCAAGATTTCCCAGAGGAAATCATTGCAATGCAGACAATTCGTTCCACAGCGAACTTTAAATGTCCCATCCTGTTCCCCTATTGTGTTCCCTTATTACACATGCACAAACACACAAAAACACGTACAAATACACACAAACTCACACAAACACACACACACACAAGCACGCACGCACACACACATATTATGCTCACCTTACCTTCCTTTCCATCGCCGGTCTCCTGGGACTTGCTGTTCACTAGTACGGGCTGTGTATCGGGTTACCATCACGATGAGGGAGGAACTTCCGCACCCAGAGCGCTGATGTCAAAGGCAGGAGCTGCTTGCCTCTGATTGGTCAGCGCGCTGCCTTTGAGTAGCGGTGACAGAGGAAGTTCCTGCTTCGTTGCTATGGTTGCCAATACACATTCTGGAGTGGCGAACTACAAGACCCAGGAGGCCGGTGATGGAACGGCAGGTACACATATTATGCTCACCTTACCTTCCGTTCCATAGCCGGCCTCCTGGATCTTGTAGTTCGCCGAGAGGATTCCTCCCTCGTCGCGATATACCGGCGAACTACAAGAACCATGAGTCCGGCGATAGAACGGAAGGTAAGGTGAGCATAATACTGTATGTGTGTGCGTGGGTGTTTGTTTGTGTGTGTTTGTGTGTTAGTTTGTGCGTGCTTGTGTGTGTTTGTGTGGACTGCAAGAGTGGGTTAGAACGTGGTGGATGTACGGAACCGGAAGTGTGTGCGGTGAGTATTTTGCTCTTACAGCAAAGCTTTCTCGTAAACCGAGTTACAAATTTACAGAAAGCTTTGCTTGTTGAGCGAAATTCTCATTAACTGGGTTACTCGTTAAGCGAGGTTCCACTGTATATACATATATATATATATATATATATATATATATATATATAAACAGATCATCTTGTCATTGGTTACCGGGCTCACATGCATTGGCCAATACATAAGCTAAATATCTCTTATTTCAAATATTCACATAGCCGTAATGCAATACCAGAGTTCCCTTATTCATTGTCAGCATTTTAGAGTACAGCTGTATATTTGTAGTTATAATGTGTTTTCAGCTAGCACCTGTTCATACCTGTTAGATGTGACAGTCAGTTTTTTTTTAAAATATATATAATTGACTGCAATTAACATTACAACCCCTGGGTGGTCACATATAGAAATATAGAGCATAAGCATCTCATGGCAGAGTATTCAAAATGATATTTGTTGGTTGTTTTTTTTAAAGCTGGTGATCTTACATATTTATCTGTGAATGTGGCAAGTCAAATGGAAATGCATATTGTAGCTGTCTATTATCTCTCTATCTATCTATCTATCTATCTATCTATCTATCTATCTATCTCTTTATCACTATTTATTCATCTATCTCTCTATCCACTATTTGTCTACTTTATCTATCCTTCTCACATGTCTGTATTATGTTACCAACTATCATCAAAATTCTATTTTTCGAGGAGACTGCACAAATCCCTTTATAATGAAATAGCACATGCATTTTTACTACAGTGGGGAAAACAAGTACAGTTAGGTCCAGAAATATTTGGACAGTGACACGATTTTCGCGAGTTGGGCTCTGCATGCCACCACATTGGATTTGAAATGAAACCTCTACAACAGAATTCAAGTGCAGATTGTAACGTTTAATTTGAAGGTTTGAACAAAAATATCTGATAGAAATTGTAGGAATTGTGCACATTTCTTTACAAACACTCCACATTTTAGGAGGTCAAAAGTAATTGGACAAATAAACCAAACCCAAAAAAAAATTTTATTTTCAATATTTTGTTGCGAATCCTTTGGAAGCAATCACTGCCTTAAGTCTGAAACCCATGGACATCACCAAACGCTGGGTTTCCTCCTTCTTAATGCTTTGCCAGGCCTTTACAGCCGCAGCCTTCAGGTCTTGCTTGTTTGTGGGTCTTTCCGTCTTAAGTCTGGATTTGAGCAAGTGAAATGCATGCTCAATTGGGTTAAGATCTGGTGATTGACTTGGCCATTGCAGAATGTTCCACTTTTTTGCACTCATGAACTCCTGGGTAGCTTTGGCTGTATGCTTGGGGTCATTGTCCATCTGTACTATGAAGCGCCGTCCGATCAACTTTGCGGCATTTGGCTGAATCTTGGCTGAAAGTATATCCCGGTACACTTCAAAATTCATCCGGCTACTCTTGTCTGCTGTTATGTCATCAATAAACACAAGTGACCCAGTGCCATTGAAAGCCATGCATGCCCATGCCATCACGTTGCCTCCACCTTGTTTTACAGAGGATGTGGTGTGCCTTGGATCATGTGCCGTTCCCTTTCTTCTCCAAACTTTTTTCTTCCCATCATTCTGGTACAGGTTGATCTTGGTCTCATCTGTCCATAGAATACTTTTCCAGAACTGAGCTGGCTTCATGAGGTGTTTTTCAGCAAATTTAACTCTGGCCTGTCTATTTTTGGAATTGATGAATGGTTTGCATCTAGATGTGAACCCTTTGTATTTACTTTCATGGAGTCTTCTCTTTACTGTTGACTTAGAGACAGATACACCTACTTCACTGAGAGTGTTCTGGACTTCAGTTGATGTTGTGAACGGGTTCTTCTTCACCAAAGAAAGTATGCGGCGATCATCCACCACTGTTGTCATCCGTGGACGCCCAGGCCTTTTTGAGTTCCCAAGCTCACCAGTCAATTCCTTTTTTCTCAGAATGTACCCGACTGTTTATTTTGCTACTCTAAGCATGTCTCCTATCTCTCTGATGGATTTTTTCTTTTTTTTCAGCCTCAGGATGTTCTGCTTCACCTCAATTGAGAGTTCCTTAGACCGCATGTTGTCTGGTCACAGCAACAGCTTCCAAATGCAAAACCACACACCTGTAATCAACCCCAGACCTTTTAACTACTTCATTGATTACAGGTTAACGAGGGAGACGCCTTCAGAGTTAATTGCAGCCCTTAGAGTCCCTTGTCCAATTACTTTTGGTCCCTTGAAAAAGAGGAGGCTATGCATTACAGAGCTATGATTCCTAAACCCTTTCTCCGATTTGGGTGTGAAAACTCTCATATTGCAGCTGGGAGTGTGCACTTTCAGCCCGTATTATATATATAATTGTATTTCTGAACATGTTTTTGTAAACAGCTAAAATAACAAAACTTGTGTCACTGTCCAAATATTTCTGGACCTAACTGTATTTAGTAAACCACAAATTGTGCAAGTTCTCCACTTAAAAAGATGAGAGAGGCCTGTAATTAACATCATAGGTAGACCACAACTATGAGAGACAAAATGAGAAAACAAATCCAGAAAATCACCTTGTCTGATTTGACAAGATTTTTTCTCAAATTATGGTGGAAAATAAGTATTTAGTCACCTAAAAACATGCAAGAATTCTGGCTTTTACAGACCTGTAACTTCTTCTTTAAGAGGATCCTATGTCTTTCACTCATTACCTGTATAATGGCACCTGTTTGAACTTGTTCTCAGTATAAAAGACACCTGTCCACAACCTCAAACAGTCACACTCCAAACTCCACTATGGTGAAGACCAAAGAACTGTTGAAGGACACCAGAAAGAAAATTGTTGCCCTTCACCAGACTGGGAAGCCTAAATCTGCATTAGGCAAGCAGCTTGTTGTGATGAAATCAACTGTGGGAGCAATAATAAGATGATGGAAAACATACAAAACCATTGATAATCTCCCTTCCTCTGGGGATCCATGAAAGATCTCAGCCTGTGGGGTCAAAATGATCACAAGAATGGTGAGCAAAAATCCCAGAACCATACAAGGGGACCTAATGAATGAGCTGCATAGAGCTGGGACCACCGTAACAAAGGCTACCATAGTAACACAATACGCCACCATGAACTCAGATCCTGCAGTGTTAGACGTGTTCCCCTGCTTAAGTCAGTACATGTCCGGGCCCATCTAAAGTTTGCTAGAGAGCATTTGGATTATCCAGAAGAGTAATGGGAGAATATCATATGGTCTGATGAAACCAAAGTAGAACTGTTTTACGGAAACACAACTCATCGTGTTTGGAGGCGACAAAATGCTGAGTTGCAGCCAAAGAACACCATACCTACTGTGAAGCATGGGGGTGGCAACACGATGCTTTGGGGCTGTTTCTCTGCAAAGGGACCAGGATCATTGAACATGAAAGAATGAATGGGGCAATGTATCATAAGATTTTTGAGTGCAAACCTCCTTCCATCAGCAAGGGCATTTAAGATGAAACGTGGCTGGGTCTTTCAGCATTATAGTGATCCCAAGCACACCGCCAGGGCAACAAAGGAGTGGCTTCGTAAGAACCATATGAAGGTCCTGCAGTGGCCTAGCCAGTCTCCAGATCTCAACCCCATTGAACACCTTTGGGGGGAGTTGAAAGTCTGTGTTACCCAGCAGCAGGCCCAAAACATCACTGCTCTAGAGGAGATCTGCATGGAGGAATGGGCCAACATATCACCAACAGTATGTGCCAACCTTATGAAGACTTACAGAAAACATTTGACCTCTGTCATTGCCAACAAAGGATATATAACAAAATATTGAGATGAACTTTTGTTATTGACCAAATACTTATTTTCCACCATAATTTGCAAAAAAAATGTTGCCAAATCAGACGCGGTGATTTTCTGGATTTGTTTTCTCATTTTGTCTCTCATAGTTGTGGTCTTCCTATGATGTCAATTACAGGCCGACCTTTTTAAGTGGGGGAGCTTGCACAATTGGTGGCTGACTAAATACTTTTTTCCCCACTGTATGTCTGATTGACTTTCTCTCCATAACTGACAATCTTATAACTTCAAAAACGTTATTTTGTATTTAACCCTTACCTAACAGGAAAAAAGGAATCAGGTAACCTGTCCGGTATCCTAATTACCTGAAGTGAAATTAGAGACACCATGACATGACGAGAGCTGACATTCCTCAAATATAATACTCAGATTAAAGTGTTTTGTTTAAAAAGTAATTATAAAGCTGTCATTAATCAAAAAAACAAAACAAACAAACATCATATTAGCATAATTATAGCAGAATCTGCCAAAAATATCACATTGAGGGTGGCGGAAACTTAACTTGCGGCCTCAATACTGGTGTGGTCCCCGATCCCTGCTCTCGGGAACTTGGAATTTGCAAAAGAAATAGAATCTCAGCATGTCGGATTTTTTCTAGGTAATAGTTTCTGGGGTTATGCAAATAAATCCAACCAGATACATACTAATGAGACAAGAGATATTCAAACTCCTCATTAATAATTCATAATGACTAGCAAATTATTTTAATTACCAGAGTTCAATTTGTTATTACACACAGATTCAAAGAGAATTGTTAATGTTGAACCAAGATGGCTCGGAGGAGGAAAATAAAAACAAACGCTTTGATTGGTTTGAAAGATTCTCTTATGTTAAGGACAATGATATAATGATCTAACAAACCATTGATTTAGAAAATACTTCAATTATCCACTTCAGAAATGTTTATGTCCTCTAATAACTCAAATATTTTCATTTTGAATTTGCATATTGTTGTATTACACGGTTATCGGCAAAGGAATCACTTTTTGTAAAGGAAAAAGAAACTTTACAGAAATTCTACATTGGTGTTTAAACTTGTATCTAAAGAAGACCATGGAGAATTTACCTGCATCGCGTTACAAATAAAACAAATATACAATATTAGTAGGGGTTATTTTTGGAGAAAAATCCAGCATCTCGTCCGGTTGAAGTATAATTAAAACAAACTTTATTCCCTATTGTTTAAAAATTCCAAAAAGGGAAAGTCATAAAACTATACAAGGGGAACTTTTGTAGAAGACGCTTACACATTTCGCACTGCATGTCCTTACTCATAGCTATGAGTAAGGACATGTAGTCCAAAACCCGTAAGCGTCTTCTACATAGCTATGAGTAAGGACATGTAGTCCAAAACGCATAAGCGTCTTCTACATAGCTATGAGTAAGGACATGTAGTCCAAAACGCATAGGCGTCTTCTACATAGCTATGAGTACGGACATGTAGTCCAAAACGCGTAAGCGTCTTCTACTACAGTACACCTTGTATGGTTTTATGACTTCCCGTTTTTTAGAATTTTTAAAGAATATGGAATAAAGTTGGTTTTAATTATACTCCAACCGGATGAGATGCTGGTCTTTTTCTCCACAAATATGTCCTTTGGATTGCCTGGTATCCTTTCTTGCACCGCCCGATCTTAATTGGACTCAGAGAAGCACTCGAAAGGAGATGGGGTGAGCTGATAAAAAAAGCACTGTTTTCTACATATTAGTATAGGTGTATTCTAAAGGGTACTTTACACGCTGCAATATCGGTACCAATATCGCTAGCGTGCATACCCGCCCCCGTCGGTTGTGCTTCACGGGCAAATCGCTGCCCATGGCACACCACATCACTAACACCCGTCACACGGACTTACCTTCCTTGCGACGTCACTCTGGCCGGCGAACCGCCTCCTTTCTAAGGGGGGGTTGGTTTGTGCGGCGTCAGAGCAACGTTACACGGCAGCCGTCCAATAGCAGAGGAGGGGCAGAGATGAGCGGCAGGAACATGCCACCCACCTCCTTCCTTCCTCATTTCCTGTGGATGCAGGTAAGGAGATGTTCGTCGTTCCTGCAGTGTCACACATGGCGATGTGTGCTGCCGCAGGAACGACGAACAACATCATACCTGCATCAGCAACGATATTTGGGAAAGGAGCGACGTGTCAACAAGCAACGATTTTCCACGTTTTTGCGCTCGTTGATCGTCGCTCCTTGGTGTCACACGATGCGATGTCGCTAACAGCGCCGGATGTGCATCACTAACGACGTGACCCCGACAATATATCGTTAGCAATGTGGCAGCATGTAAAGCACCCTTAAGTCTATGTTCACATTTGCTATAGAGCAGGAGAGGGCAATTAATTCTCCCGACAGGCCACATTTGAGACCCTGACTCTTCTGGAGGGAAGAACCAATAGGCTAAAATTAATTCTGCTTAATAAAAGAAAGTAAACTTGGGACTACAGAACAGGAGAAGGACTTGGGGATTCTGGTTACAAATAAGCTGAGCAGCAGCACTCAATGTCAGGTAGCAGCTGCAAAAATAAACAAGATTTTAGGGTGTATAAAAAGAGAGATTAGATCCCGTGATCCCAACGTATTGTTACCCCTCTATAAATCCCTTGTAAGGCCACCTCTGGAATATGGGATCCAGCTTTGGTCTTCACATTTTAAAAAGGATATTCAGAAGTAAAGGCTGCTTTACACGCATCGACATTGCTAGCGATGTCACTGGTGAAAGCACCCGCCCCCGTCGGTTGTGCATCACGGGAAAATCACTGCCCGTGGTGCACAACATTGCTCGGACCCGTCACACGAACTTACCTGCCTAGTTACGTCACTGTGGCTGGCGAACCACCTCCTTTCTAACTGGGCTGTTCGTGCGGCGTCACAGCGATATCACACGGCAGCCGTCCAATAGAAACGAAGGGGTGGGGATGAGCGGGCGGAACATCCCGCCCACCTCCTTCATTTCCTCATTGCCGGCGGCCGCAAGTATGGTGATGTTCCTCGTTCCTGCGGTGTCACACATAGCGATGTGCACTGCCGCAGGAACGACAAACAACATCGTACCTGTGGCAGCAACGATACTTGGGATTAGAACGATGTGTCAATGATCAACGATTAAGTGAGTAATTTTGATCGTTAACGATCGTTCGTGCGTTTCACACACAACAACGTCGCTAACGAGGCCGGATGTGCGTCAAGAATTCCGTGACCCCAACGACATCTCGTTAGCGATGTCGTTACGTGTAAAGCCCGCTTTAGAGTCAGTTCAAAGATGGGCAACTAGACTATTACAAGGAATGGAAGGCCTCACATATGATGAGAGGTTGGAAAAGTTAGATTTGTTTAGCTTAGAAAAAAAGGCAACTCGGGGGAGATGTCATTTATGTGTATAAATACATGTGTGGTCAATATAAAGGACTGACACATGACTTATTCCTTCCAAAGACAATACTACGAATGAGTAGGCACTCACTGCGAGTTGAAGAAAAGCGATTCCAACAGCTCAATAGGAAAGGGTTCTTTACAGTTAGAGCAGTCAGACTGTGGAATGCCCTACCACAAGAGGTAGTAATGGCAGATACTATAACAGCTTTTAAAAAAGGGCTGGATGATTTCCTCAGTACATACAACATTGTTGGTTATAAATGATTTAGTGACGAAATATATAATTGGGGCAGGAAGGTTGAAGTAGATGGACTCTTTTTTTTAACCTAAGTAACTATATAACTATATGTTAATATTAACATAATAATTGTAATTATTATTTAAATTAATATTAATTGGATCACTTCATAGTGTGCTGAATTGAGTGTTCTTAAACCTTCCCCTATATCCACACAATTCCTCTATATACAGTATGAGCCCCCAGATAACCTCTATATAAAAAAAGAGGCCCCACACAGGCCCCCTATATACAGTATGAGCCACAACACAGGCCTCCTATATACAGCATGAGCCTCCACATAACCTCTTATATAAAATATGAGCCCCCACATAAATCCGATAAACAGTATGAGCTCTCACATAGCCTCCCTTAATACAAGCATGAACCCCAACACAGTACCCCTATATACAGTATGAATGCTGATGTAATCCACCTATATACATTATTAGTCCACACATCGGCACTATATACAGTATGAGTTCCATATAGGCACTTATATACAGTATAAGCCCCCACATAGTCTCCTATGTATAGTATAAGTCCTCACCACGCCACTTGTCAAACGCCTAGCTACTAGTGATGAGCGAGCATGCTTGTTACTACTCGGTACTCGCACGAGTATCGCTGTACTCGGGCTGCTCGGCGGGGACCGAGTAATCTCGCGATACTCGTGCTGTACTCGTGGTCTTCATTTCTGCATGTTGGCGCTCTTTTGAGAGCCAGCCCTCATGCAGGGATTGGCTGGCAGACCACTGCAATGCCACAGCCCTGTTAGTTGTGGAATTGCAGTGATTGGCCGGCCTGCACAGCGTGACCGAGCCTTTATATCGGCCGGCGCGCTGTGCTCTGCTCACAACTATCCAGACAGTCAGTGCAGGGAGAGTGTCGCTGATTCAGGGAAAGCTTTGCGGCCCTTTATAGTTAGTTCCGGAGCAGGGCTGCAAACAGTGTGACCAAAAGTCCTTCTCAGGACTATTCAAGTTGTATACAGGCAGGCAGGGTATAGCCAGGTCGGAGTACAGTAGCAGAGTCCTTCTCAGGACTATTGTTGCTATATACAGGCAGGGTATAGCCAGGTCGGAATACAGGCTAGTGACCAGAAGAGTCCTTGTCAGGACTATTGTAGCAGTATACAGGCAGGCAGGCAGGGTAGTGGTGACCGTATACCAGCCTTCATCATATCTGGGGCTGGTGTACACAGTGTAAAACAGTCCAGATAGTGTCAGACTTCTCAGTAATTGTCGCTCCTAAAAACCAGTTAGGTTCTTATTGCGTCCGTGCTTGCATTTAAAAACAGCACGTGTGTGGCAGTCGGTGGCAGCGTACAGGTGCGCGTTTTGCACAAACTATTATATAACGCACAAGTCTAGTGTATAATAATACACGTCAGTCAGCAGTGTCTGATAGTGTCAGACTTCTCAGTAATTGTCGCTCCTAAAAACCAGTTAGGTTCTTATTGCGTCCGTGCTTGCATTTAAAAACAGCACGTGTGTGTCTGTCGGTGGCAGCGTACAGGTGCGCGTTTTGCACAAACTATTATATAACGCACAAGTCTAGTGTATAATACACGTCAGTCAGCAGTGTCTGATAGTGTCAGACTTCTCAGTAATTGTCGCTCCTAAAAACCAGTTAGGTTCTTATTGCGTCCGTGCTTGCATTTAAAAACAGCACGTGTGTGGCAGTCAGTGGCAGCGTACAGGTGCGCGTTTTGCACAAACTATTATATAACGCACAAGTCTAGTGAATAATACACGTCAGTCAGCAGTGTCTGATAGTGTCAGACTTCTCAGTAATTGTCGCTCCTAAAAACCAGTTAGGTTCTTATTGCGTACGTGCTTGCATTTAAAAACAGCACGTGTGTGGCAGTCGGTGGCAGCGTACAGGTGCGCGTTTTGCACAAACTATTATATAACGCACAAGTCTAGTGTATAATACACGTCAGTCAGCAGTGTCTGATAGTGTCAGACTTATCAGTAATTGTCGCTCCTAAAAACCAGTTAGGTTCTTATTGCGTCCGTGGTTGCATTTAAAAACAGCACGTGTGTGGCAGTCGGTGGCAGCGTACAGGTGCGCGTTTTGCACAAACTATTATATAACGCACAAGTCTAGTGTATAATACACGTCAGTCAGCAGTAGAGATGAGCGAACCGGTCCCGGTTCGGCTCGAGGCGGTTCGCCGAACGGGGGGTCTGGCTCGAGTTCGGCTCGTCGAACGTTCGACGAACCGAACTCGAGCCCATAGGAAACAATGGCAGGCAATCACAAACACAGTAAAACACCTAGAAAACACCCTCAAAGGTGTCCAAAAGGTGACAAACAACTCACAACACAACACAAACACATGGGAAAGTGACAAGGACATGTACTCATGCGAAAACAAAACAGCTGGACAAGGAAAAAGAGGAGGACACACAGATATAGGCATGGCACGCCCTTCTAAAGTCATGTAAAACACCGCAAGGTGACTCCAAGCGGAGTCTCCCTTTTTTCCAAAAATTGGGCCCCACACACCCACCCCTTCAGTGGCAGCAGTTGTGCCCCAGTTGTACACTTCACAGCTAGATTTGCATCAAGCACATTCAAAAATACGCCATTCTTATCCGTCCCCAGGATGACACCGGGGTAGGTAGCAAAGTCTTTCCTGATCCCAGCTCTGTTCATCTTGGCTTCTTTTAAAAACACAGCAAGCAAGGGTTACTCCAAGCGGAGTCTCCCTTTTTTCCAAAAATTGGGCCACACAGACACCCACCCCATCAGTGGCAGCACTTGGGCCCTAGTTGCAAACAGGATGTTTTGATTTGCATCAAGCACATTCAAAAATACGCTATTCTTAGCCGTCCCCAGGATGACACTGGGGTAGGTAGCAAAGTCTTTGCTGACCCATGACTTGTTCATCTTGGCTTCTTTTAAAAACAATGTAAGCAAGGGTTACTCCAAGCGGAGTCTCCCCTTTTTTCCAAAAATTGGGCCCCACACACACCCACCCATTCAGTGGCAGCAGTTGTGCCCCAGTTGTACACTTCACAGCTAGATTTGCATCAAGCACATTCAAAAATACGCCATTCTTATCCGTCCCCAGGATGACACCGGGGTAGGTAGCAAAGTCTTTCCTGATCCCAGCTCTGTTCATCTTGGCTTCTTTTAAAAACACAGCAAGCAAGGGTTACTCCAAGCGGAGTCTCCCTTTTTTCCAAAAATTGGGCCACACAGACACCCACCACATCAGTGGCAGCACTTGGGCCCTAGTTGCAAACAGGATGTTTTGATTTGCATCAAGCACATTCAAAAATACGCTATTCTTAGCCGTCCCCAGGATGACACTGGGGTAGGTAGCAAAGTCTTTGCTGACCCATGACTTGTTCATCTTGGCTTCTTTTAAAAACAATGTAAGCAAGGGTTACTCCAAGCGGAGTCTCCCCTTTTTTCCAAAAATTGGGCCCCACACACACCCACCCATTCAGTGGCAGCACTTGGGCCCTAGTTGCAAACAGGATGTTTTGATTTGCATCAAGCACATTCAAAAATACGCTATTCTTATCCGTCCCCAGGATGACACCGGGGTAGGTAGCAAAGTCTTTCCTGATCCCAGCTCTGTTCATCTTGGCTTCTTTTAAAAACAATGTAAGCAAGGGTTACTCCAAGCGGAGTCTCCCCTTTTTTCCAAAAATTGGGCCCCACACACACCCACCCATTCAGTGGCAGCACTTGGGCCCTAGTTGCAAACAGGATGTTTTGATTTGCATCAAGCACATTCAAAAATACGCTATTCTTATCCGTCCCCAGGATGACACCGGGGTAGGTAGCAAAGTCTTTCCTGATCCCAGCTCTGTTCATCTTGGCTTCTTTTAAAAACACAGCAAGCAAGGGTTACTCCAAGCGGAGTCTCCCTTTTTTCCAAAAATTGGGCCACACAGACACCCACCCCATCAGTGGCAGCACTTGGGCCCTAGTTGCAAACAGGATGTTTTGATTTGCATCAAGCACATTCAAAAATACGCTATTCTTAGCCGTCCCCAGGATGACACTGGGGTAGGTAGCAAAGTCTTTGCTGACCCATGACTTGTTCATCTTGGCTTCTTTTAAAAACAATGTAAGCAAGGGTTACTCCAAGCGGAGTCTCCCCTTTTTTCCAAAAATTGGGCCCCACACACACCCACCCATTCAGTGGCAGCAGTTGTGCCCCAGTTGTACACTTCACAGCTAGATTTGCATCAAGCACATTCAAAAATACGCCATTCTTATCCGTCCCCAGGATGACACCGGGGTAGGTAGCAAAGTCTTTCCTGATCCCAGCTCTGTTCATCTTGGCTTCTTTTAAAAACACAGCAAGCAAGGGTTACTCCAAGCGGAGTCTCCCTTTTTTCCAAAAATTGGGCCACACAGACACCCACCACATCAGTGGCAGCACTTGGGCCCTAGTTGCAAACAGGATGTTTTGATTTGCATCAAGCACATTCAAAAATACGCTATTCTTAGCCGTCCCCAGGATGACACTGGGGTAGGTAGCAAAGTCTTTGCTGACCCATGACTTGTTCATCTTGGCTTCTTTTAAAAACAATGTAAGCAAGGGTTACTCCAAGCGGAGTCTCCCCTTTTTTCCAAAAATTGGGCCCCACACACACCCACCCATTCAGTGGCAGCACTTGGGCCCTAGTTGCAAACAGGATGTTTTGATTTGCATCAAGCACATTCAAAAATACGCTATTCTTAGCCGTCCCCAGGATGACACCGGGGTAGGTAGCAAAGTCTTTCCTGATCCCAGCTCTGTTCATCTTGGCTTCTTTTAAAAACACAGCAAGCAAGGGTTACTCCAAGCGGAGTCTCCCTTTTTTCCAAAAATTGGGCCACACAGACACCCACCCCATCAGTGGCAGCACTTGGGCCCTAGTTGCAAACAGGATGTTTTGATTTGCATCAAGCACATTCAAAAATACGCTATTCTTAGCCGTCCCCAGGATGACACTGGGGTAGGTAGCAAAGTCTTTGCTGACCCATGACTTGTTCATCTTGGCTTCTTTTAAAAACAATGTAAGCAAGGGTTACTCCAAGCGGAGTCTCCCCTTTTTTCCAAAAATTGGGCCCCACACACACCCACCCATTCAGTGGCAGCACTTGGGCCCTAGTTGCAAACAGGATGTTTTGATTTGCATCAAGCACATTCAAAAATACGCTATTCTTAGCCGTCCCCAGGATGACACCGGGGTAGGTAGCAAAGTCTTTCCTGATCCCAGCTCTGTTCATCTTGGCTTCTTTTAAAAACACAGCAAGCAAGGGTTACTCCAAGCGGAGTCTCCCTTTTTTCCAAAAATTGGGCCACACAGACACCCACCCCATCAGTGGCAGCACTTGGGCCCTAGTTGCAAACAGGATGTTTTGATTTGCATCAAGCACATTCCAAATCCACAAGCATTTACTCTCCCCAGGATGACACAGGGGTAGTAAATTCCTTCTGGATCCATGACTTGTTCATTTTGATGAACGTCAGTCTGTCCACATTGTCACTGGACAGACGCGTGCGCTTATCTGTCAGCACACACCCAGCAGCACTGAATACACGTTCAGAGACAACGCTGGCAGCTGGACACGACAAAATCTCCAAGGCGTAACTGGAGAGCTCTGGCCATTTTTCTATGTTTGAAGCCCAAAAGGAGCAAGGCTCCAGTTGCACAGTCATGGCATCGATGTTCATTTGGAGATACTCCTGTATCATCCTCTCCAGCCGTTGAGTATGTGTCAGACTTGTTGTCTCTGGTGGCCTTGCAAAAGAGGGTCTAAAAAAATTATGAAAAGATTCCATAAAATTGCTGTTACCGGCACCAGAAAAGGTCCTACTGGTACGGGTAGACTGTTGAAGATGACGAGACCGTCCCATGTTTGTCAAGTTACAACTGGGAGATTCACTCCCTGCACCTGCACGGTTGTTTGGTGGAAAAGCCGAGCTAAGATCTAGTAACAGCTTCTGCTGATATCCCTGCATACGTGCGTCCCTTTCTATGGCTGGAATTATGTCACAAAATTTGGACTTGTACCGGGGATCTAATAGTGTGGCAATCCAGTAGTCATCATCACTTCTAATTTTGACAATACGACTGTCATGTTGGAGGTAGTGCAACAAAAAGGCACTCATGTGTCTTGCGCAGCCATGCGGACCAAGTCCATGCTGTGTTTGTGGCATAGAGGTGCTACCCGTTCTTTCTTCCTCTGACATCTGACCCCAACCTCTTTCAACTGAAATTTGACCAAGGTCTCCCTCATCCGCTGAGTCTTCCATGTCCATGGACAGTTCGTCCTCCATTTCTTCATGTTCTCCTGCACCTTGCTCAACATTTCGCCTGCTACTATGCGCCCTTGTCGATCCCTGTCCCCCATGGTCCCATGCCTGCTGCGTTGGTGATGATGAACGTCTGGACCTTCGTGATGTTGTTGTCCCTTGCGCATATGAATCCTCCTGTAGTTCCTCCCCTTCATGTTGTCCCACCCCCTGACTCCGAATAGTGTTTAGCGTGTGCTCCAGCATGTAAATGACTGGAATCGTCATGCTGATAATGGCATTGTCAGAGCTAAACATATTCGTCGCCATGTCGAAACTGTGCAGAAGGGTGCATAGGTCCTTGATCTGAGACCACTCCATCAGGGTGATCTGCCCCACCTCTGCATCTCGTTGGCCCAGGCTATACGTCATGACGTATTGCACCAGGGCTCTGCGGTGCTGCCACAGTCGCTGTAACATGTGGAGAGTTGAATTCCAGCGTGTCGCCACATCGCATTTCAGGCGATGAACCGGCAGGCCGAAAGACTTCTGGAGCGATGCAAGTCGCTCTGCTGCGGCGCTTGAACGGCGGAAGTGAGCTGACAGTTTTCGTGCCCTGTTCAGAAGGCCATCTAGGCCGGGATAGTGTGTTAAAAATTGCTGCACGACAAGGTTCAACACGTGAGCCATACAAGGTACGTGTGTCACCTTGCCCAGGCGAAGTGCCGCACCCAGGTTTGCAGCATTGTCGCACACGGCCTTACCAGGCTGCAGTTTGAGTGGAGACAACCATTTATTAAACTCGGACCGCAAAGCTGACCACAACTCCTCAGCTGTGTGACTCTTATTACCAAGACATGTCAAGCTAAAGACCGCCTGATGCCGTTGCGCTCTGCTGCCAGCATAGTAATGAGGGGTGCGTGATTCCTTCTGCGCAGTGAGAACGCTGGTGGCCTGACCAGGCAGGCTTGGGGCGGAGGTGGAGGACCCAGATGAGGTGGAGGATGCAGAAGCAGTGGCGGAACTTGGACAGACAGAGGATTGACACACAAGTCGTGGGGACGGCAAGACTTGTGCAGCAGACCCTTCACCATCTATCACCATAGTTACCCAGTGCCCAGTCAGCGACATGTAACGTCCCTGTCCATGCTTACTGGTCCAAGTATCGGTGGTGAAATGCACCCGTTCACACACAGAGTTTCTCAAGGAAGCGGTGATGTTGTGTGCGACATGCTGGTGTAGCGCGGGCACACCTTTCTTAGAGAAGTAGTGGCGACTAGGCATCTGGTACTGGGGCACAGCGACAGACATAAGGTCTCTAAAATCCTGTGTGTCCACTAGGCGGAAAGGCAGCATTTCGGTAGCCAACAGCTTACAGAGGGATAGAGTCAACCTCTTAGCTTTGTCATGGGTCGGAGGAAGTGGCCTTTTATTTGACCACATCTGAGGGACAGAGATCTGGCTGCTGTGTGTAGACGGTGTTGAGTAGGGTGTCCCTGGAAAAATGCAGGTTTGTGAGGAAAGTGCAGGCGGAGACATGATGTTGCCTTCATCCAACGTTGGTGCTATCGATGTCTGAGAGAGCTGTACACACTCACTTGTTTCCCCTTCCAAACCAACTGACGACCTTACAAGCAAACTGCCTGTTGCGGTTACAGTGGTGGAAGTTTTGCGTGGAAAAACAGGTGTGGCAGCTGTCCCCACAGTCCTAGAAGATGAAGAGCGCGCGGATGCAGTGGAAGGGGCGGGCGGTGGATGGTTCGCTCCACTAGGCCGCATTGCAGCACGGTGAGCTTCCCACCGGGACTTATGATATTTAGTCATGTGACGATTCATGGAAGAAGTTGTCAAACTGCTGAGGTTTTGACCTCTACTAACAGAATCATGACAAATGTTACATATCACATGAGTTGGGCGATCTTTTTCGATGTGAAAAAAGGACCAGGCTAGGCAAGGCTTAGAGGCCATGCGACCTGTTGATCCACCACGAATAATGCTCATAGGCAGAGTGGTGGCTGAGGATGCAGTTGTAGACGTGCTACCAGTTCTCCGACTCTGTCCAGGAAGGCGCAAGGTAACTTCGTCGTCGGTTGCATCCTCCTCCACCGCCTCTGTTGACCTCCTCGAGTGCCTGACTGGGGGTTGACAGTAGGTGGGATCTAGAACGTCATCATCAATTGTTGTGTTTGCACTCCCCTCCCCCTCAGACCGAGCCTCTTCTTGCCCTGAACGAATATTTAAGTTGTCATCCCAATCGGGTATCTGCGTCTCATCTTCATCAGTATGTTCCTCATTGTCTATAACCACAGGTGTTACAGTTTGTGACAAAGGGTCAACATTATGCTCAGAAACTTGGTCCTCACGGCCTGAATCTGAGTCACAAAGGTTCTGGGCATCACTGCAGACCATTTCCTGTTCTGTACTCACTGTAGCTTGGGAGCAGACCTCTGATTCCCAGGCTATAGTGTGACTGAACAGCTCTGCAGACTCAGCCATCTCAGTTCCACCATACTGTGCAGGGCTGATGGAGACTTCAGAGCTGGGAGAAAGCAAGTTTGATTGGGATGACAACTCAGAGGACTGGTGTTTTTTGGATGCGGTACTTGAAGTGGCAGAGAGGGCACTTGTTGGACCACTTGAGATCCATTCAAGCATTTTCCTTTTTTGCCCATCATCTACCTTTGTTCCTGTTGTTCGTGTCCGTAACAAAGGGAGCACATCGGATTGTCCACGGTAAGTAGTAGACATCTTACTTTTGCTGGTAGATGGTCTATCTTCAGCAGATGATAATGGAGCTTTGCCACCTTCCCCACGGACAAAACCTTTTTTGCCTTTTACACCACGCCTCTTCCCCTTTCCACCAGCATCTGTCATTTTGCCACTCATGTTGATTGCGACAAGATTGTGGACTGAAAATGTGGTAGTAAAAATTGAGAGGTGGTGAAGATTGCAGTGGTGGTCTAGCTTTATTAACAGCAGAATAATAAAGAATAAATATCCCTGACAATGCAACTTAGTTATAATTAGTTGGAGTGTGCAACGCAGGCAGACGTGCTGCAAATGTCTTTGCACTAGTGGGACTATAGCAAAGTCCAATAGCCACGTATAGGATGCCACTAGGTACACTGAGTGTTTGCTAGTATAATGGCTTGGTTAGAATGAGTTGTAGTGTGCAACGCAGGCAGACGCGCTCTGCAAATGTCTTTGCACTAGTGGGACTATAGCAAAGTCCAATAGCCACGTATAGGATGCCACTAGGTACACTGAGTGTTTGCTAGTATAATGGCTTGTTTAGAATGAGTTGTAGTGTGCAATGCAGGCAGACGCGCTCTGCAAATGTCTTTGCACTAGTGGGACTATAGCAATGTCCAATAGCCACGTATAGGATGCCACTAGGTACACTGAGTGTTTGCTAGTATAATGGCTTGGTTAGAATGAGTTGTAGTGTGCAATGCAGGCAGATGTGCTCTGCTAATGTCTTTGCACTAGTGGGACTATAGCAAAGTCCAATAGCCACGTATAGGATGCCACTAGGTACACTGAGTGTTTGCTAGTATAATGGCTTGGTTAGAATGAGTTGTAGTGTGCAACGCAGGCAGACGCGCTCTGCAAATGTCTTTGCACTAGTGGGACTATAGCAAAGTCCAATAGCCACGTATAGGATGCCACTAGGTACACTGAGTGTTTGCTAGTATAATGGCTTGTTTAGAATGAGTTGTAGTGTGCAATGCAGGCAGACGCGCTCTGCAAATGTCTTTGCACTAGTGGGACTATAGCAAAGTCCAATAGCCACGTATAGGATGCCACTAGGTACACTGAGTGTTTGCTAGTATAATGGCTTGGTTAGAATGAGTTGTAGTGTGCAATGCAGGCAGATGTGCTCTGCTAATGTCTTTGCACTAGTGGGACTATAGCAAAGTCCAATAGCCACGTATAGGATGCCACTAGGTACACTGAGTGTTTGCTAGTATAATGGCTTGGTTAGAATGAGTTGTAGTGTGCAACGCAGGCAGACGCGCTCTGCAAATGTCTTTGCACTAGTGGGACTATAGCAAAGTCCAATAGCCACGTATAGGATGCCACTAGGTACACTGAGTGTTTGCTAGTATAATGGCTTGTTTAGAATGAGTTGTAGTGTGCAATGCAGGCAGACGCGCTCTGCAAATGTCTTTGCACTAGTGGGACTATAGCAAAGTCCAATAGCCACGTATAGGATGCCACTAGGTACACTGAGTGTTTGCTAGTATAATGGCTTGGTTAGAATGAGTTGTAGTGTGCAATGCAGGCAGATGTGCTCTGCTAATGTCTTTGCACTAGTGGGACTATAGCAAAGTCCAATAGCCACGTATAGGATGCCACTAGGTACACTGAGTGTTTGCTAGTATAATGGCTTGTTTAGAATGAGTTGTAGTGTGCAACGCAGGCAGACGCGCTCTGCAAATGTCTTTGCACTAGTGGGACTATAGCAAAGTCCAATAGCCACGTATAGGATGCCACTAGGTACACTGAGTGTTTGCTAGTATAATGGCTTGGTTAGAATGAGTTGTAGTGTGCAATGCAGGCAGATGTGCTCTGCTAATGTCTTTGCACTAGTGGGACTATAGCAAAGTCCAATAGCCACGTATAGGATGCCACTAGGTACACTGAGTGTTTGCTAGTATAATGGCTTGTTTAGAATGAGTTGTAGTGTGCAATGCAGGCAGACGCGCTCTGCAAATGTCTTTGCACTAGTGGGACTATAGCAAAGTCCAATAGCCACGTATAGGATGCCACTAGGTACACTGAGTGTTTGCTAGTATAATGGCTTGGTTAGAATGAGTTGTAGTGTGCAATGCAGGCAGACGCGCTCTGCAAATGTCTTTGCACTAGTGGGACTATAGCAAAGTCCAATAGCCACGTATAGGATGCCACTAGGTACACTGAGTGTTTGCTAGTATAATGGCTTGGTTAGAATGAGTTGTAGTGTGCAATGCAGGCAGATGTGCTCTGCTAATGTCTTTGCACTAGTGGGACTATAGCAAAGTCCAATAGCCACGTATAGGATGCCACTAGGTACACTGAGTGTTTGCTAGTATAATGGCTTGTTTAGAATGAGTTGTAGTGTGCAATGCAGGCAGACGCGCTCTGCAAATGTCTTTGCACTAGTGGGACTATAGCAAAGTCCAATAGCCACGTATAGGATGCCACTAGGTACACTGAGTGTTTGCTAGTATAATGGCTTGGTTAGAATGAGTTGTAGTGTGCAACGCAGGCAGACGCGCTCTGCAAATGTCTTTGCACTAGTGGGACTATAGCAAAGTCCAATAGCCACGTATAGGATGCCACTAGGTACACTGAGTGTTTGCTAGTATAATGGCTTGGTTAGAATGAGTTGTAGTGTGCAATGCAGGCAGATGTGCTCTGCTAATGTCTTTGCACTAGTGGGACTATAGCAAAGTCCAATAGCCACGTATAGGATGCCACTAGGTACACTGAGTGTTTGCTAGTATAATGGCTTGTTTAGAATGAGTTGTAGTGTGCAATGCAGGCAGACGCGCTCTGCAAATGTCTTTGCACTAGTGGGACTATAGCAAAGTCCAATAGCCACGTATAGGATGCCACTAGGTACACTGAGTGTTTGCTAGTATAATGGCTTGGTTAGAATGAGTTGTAGTGTGCAACGCAGGCAGACGCGCTCTGCAAATGTCTTTGCACTAGTGGGACTATAGCAAAGTCCAATAGCCACGTATAGGATGCCACTAGGTACACTGAGTGTTTGCTAGTATAATGGCTTGGTTAGAATGAGTTGTAGTGTGCAACGCAGGCAGACGCGCTCTGCAAATGTCTTTGCACTAGTGGGACTATAGCAAAGTCCAATAGCCACGTATAGGATGCCACTAGGTACACTGAGTGTTTGCTAGTATAATGGCTTGGTTAGAATGAGTTGTAGTGTGCAATGCAGGCAGATGTGCTCTGCTAATGTCTTTGCACTAGTGGGACTATAGCAAAGTCCAATAGCCACGTATAGGATGCCACTAGGTACACTGAGTGTTTGCTAGTATAATGGCTTGGTTAGAATGAGTTGTAGTGTGCAATGCAGGCAGATGTGCTCTGCTAATGTCTTTGCACTAGTGGGACTATAGCAAAGTCCAATAGCCACGTATAGGATGCCACTAGGTACACTGAGTGTTTGCTAGTATAATGGCTTGTTTAGAATGAGTTGTAGTGTGCAATGCAGGCAGACGCGCTCTGCAAATGTCTTTGCACTAGTGGGACTATAGCAAAGTCCAATAGCCACGTATAGGATGCCACTAGGTACACTGAGTGTTTGCTAGTATAATGGCTTGGTTAGAATGAGTTGTAGTGTGCAATGCAGGCAGATGTGCTCTGCTAATGTCTTTGCACTAGTGGGACTATAGCAAAGTCCAATAGCCACGTATAGGATGCCACTAGGTACACTGAGTGTTTGCTAGTATAATGGCTTGTTTAGAATGAGTTGTAGTGTGCAATGCAGGCAGACGCGCTCTGCAAATGTCTTTGCACTAGTGGGACTATAGCAAAGTCCAATAGCCACGTATAGGATGCCACTAGGTACACTGAGTGTTTGCTAGTATAATGGCTTAGTTATCAGTTGGAGTGTGCAGAGGACAAGAGGGTACAGTGGCAGGATTGTGGTGCTCTGGGTAGAGGAATGGAAGCCTGCCTTTCTATTCCCTCCTAATGGTGAAATGCAGGTAGGAAATCCCTGACCTGGGCTACACAGACGCTGTTGCTGTTTGCAGGACCTGTCACCTATGGCTCTCTGACCCTGCCGGTTGGAGCCCTTAAAAGGACTGCTATAAAGTGCTCTCCCTAAGCTGTCTAACGCTGTGTATGCAGCGCATACAGCTGTATCGGCTATAGGACTCAGGAAGACGGAGCTGCGACAGTGATGTCTGACACCAAAGACGCAGAAGGCAGATAATGGCGTCCGTGAAGAAAATGTCCGGTTTTATAATGCAGGGACATGTGACATGCAGATCCTATCACACATGCCGTTGCTTCTCTGGCTCAAAGTCCACTTAGCTGTGTGTGTGTCTGGGATTGGCTGACATGCTGGCCCGCCCCACAAGACGCGCGCACTTAGGGAAGGAAGACAAGAAAAAAAAAAAAAAAAAATGGCGATCGCCATTATAGAAACAGCAGTGATCTGAAGGCGCTGTTCACGCACACTATACACTGAAATGTGATAATAGTTTGATTCACAGAGTGACTTACACTATTACAGCAGAAACCAAGCTATGATTTAGCTGTTTTTTGGCTGCTAGAACCGTTCTCGAACGTTTCTAGAACTACCGAGCTTTTGCAAAAAGCTCGAGTTCTAGTTCGATCTAGAACATGCCCCAAAATCACTCGAGCCGCGAACTGGAGAACCACGAACCACGAACCGCGCTCAACTCTAGTCAGCAGTGTCTGATAGTGTCAGACTTCTCAGTAATTGTCGCTCCGAAAAACCAGTTAGGTTCTTATTGCGTCCGTGGTTGCATTTAAAAACAGCACGTGTGTGGCAGTCGGTGGCAGGGTACAGGTGCGCGTTTTGCACAAACTATTATATAACGCACAAGTCTAGTGTATAATAATACACGTCAGTCAGCAGTGTCTGATAGTGTCAGACTTCTCAGTAATTGTCGCTCCTAAAAACCAGTTAGGTTCTTATTGCGTCTGTGCTTGCATTTAAAAACAGCACGTGTGTGGCAGTCGGTGGCAGGGTACAGGTGCGCGTTTTGCACAAACTATTATATAACGCACAAGTCTAGTGTATAATAATACACGTCAGTCAGCAGTGTCTGATAGTGTCAGACTTCTCAGTAATTGTCGCTCCTAAAAACCAGTTAGGTTCTTATTGCGTCCGTGCTTGCATTTAAAAACAGCACGTGTGTGGCAGTCGGTGGCAGCATCAGGCTCCATATTGTCCCTGGATAGAGACGTGCATGATGGCCTGTAAACATGAAGTGCCCATTGTAAGGAAGTGGGTCTATTGTATTATAGCCCTTAGGCAGGGCAGCCAAAAATTGGGAGGCTCCACGTTGTCCCTGGATAGAGACGTGCATGAGGGCCTGTAAACCTGAAGTGCCCATTGGAAGGAAGTGGGTCTATTGTAGTATAGCCCTTAGGCAGGGCAGTCAAAAATTGGGAGGCTCCACGTTGTCCCTGGGTAGAGACGTGCATGAGGGCCTGTAAACCTGAAGTGCCCATTGGAAGGAAGTGGGTCTATTGTAGTATAGCCCTTAGGCAGGGCAGCCAAAAATTGGGAGGCTCCACGTTGTCCCTGGGTAGAGACGTGCATGAGGGCATCAAAACATTGTTCCCATTGCAAAGGAGCGGGTCTCCTATCGTTGTAATGTCCATTCTGCAAAGAATGGGCGAAAAAATTTACCACTGGGGGTATACCTGAAACAAAGGCCTAAGTATTGCAATTTGTAACGGTCATCATCATGGTGGCGCATGAGGAGAAGGAGGAGCAGTCCAGCGATTATCCAAAGTCCAGAAGTATGTACCCATGGGTGAGTGGAGGTACATGGCAAACTTTAAATTCCGCTCTCATTTGCTGGTGGTGTGGTGAAGTCTGGCCCAATCCAACCCTTGTTCATCTTGATCAGAGTCAGCCTGTCAGCATTTTCAGTTGACAGGCGGGTGCGTTTATCTGTAATGATTCCACCTGCGGCACTAAAAACACGCTCTGACAAAACGCTAGCAGCAGGGCAGGCCAGGACTTCCAAGGCGTAGAGAGCCAATTCATGCCACGTGTCCAGCTTGGATACCCAATAATTGTAAGGCAC
The DNA here is from genome assembly GCF_048569485.1 of Anomaloglossus baeobatrachus. Lineage (NCBI taxonomy): Eukaryota > Metazoa > Chordata > Amphibia > Anura > Aromobatidae > Anomaloglossus > Anomaloglossus baeobatrachus. The sequence continues at coordinate 587,263,643 of NC_134355.1, forward strand.
AGAGGAATGTCGGAGTACAGTTGTTCGATCTGCAAGGTACTCCTTCAGCATCTGGGCAAACTTAGGATTTCTTGTGGCACTACCCCGCACCTCAGGGGCTGTGGTACGTGAGGGGCTGAGAAAACTGTCCCACATCTTAAAGACTGTTCCCCTACCTCTGGCGGATTGGACTTGTGCCTCTCTCGGCTGTACGCCTCGGTTGTCCACTGATTCATGACCTATGCTGCTAGCGTTTTGTGAGGGGAATGCTTTGCCTACTTCCGTGACTATGGCCTTCTGGAACTGCTGCATTTTGCCTGACCTCTCCGCCTCGGGAATAAGAGACATAAAGTTCTCCTTTTAGCGTGGGTCTAACAGTGTTACCAACCAGTAATGATTGTCGGCCAAGATGTTCTTAACGCGAGGGTCACGAGACAGGCAGCTTACCATAAAGTCAGCCATGTGTGCCAGACTCTTAACAGCCATCACTTCAGTATCCTGACCAACACGATGACTGAACATGCTGTCCTCGTCCTCCTCCTCCTCCTCCTCATCATCTACCCTGTCCTCTGGCCAGCCACGCTTAACCGAGGATATGACTGCATGTCATATCCTCAATTTGGCCAGAGAGTTGCTCCATGTCTTCATCCTCCTCCTCGTCATAGTCCTCCACTGCACGTTGTGATGAGACGAGGCTGGGCTGTGTGTTATCATCACCCACACCCACTACTGTTTCTTGCTCAAACTCATCGCGCTCCGCCTGCAATGCATCATGGTTGTTTTTTGAGCAGAGACCATTTTAGAAGGCAGAGAAGCGGTATGGTGACGCTAATAATGTCGTCATCGCCGCTCACCATCTTGGTGGAGAAATCAAACTTTTGGCGGATGGTGCATAGGTCGGACATCCATCTCCACTCCTCAGGTGTTATGTGTGGAGTTTGACCCATTTCCCGACGGCTTAGGTGATGCAGGTACTCAACAACTACCCTCTTCTGCTCATATATCCTGACCAACTTGTGCAGAGTTGAATTCCAACGCGTGGGGACATCACACACCAGTCTGTGTGCCGGAAGATGCAAACGGCGTCTTAAGCCGGCAAGGCCGGCTGAAGCAGTAGGTGACTTTCGAAAATGTGCAGACAGGCGGCGAACTTTTACCAGCAGATCAGACAGCTCTGAGTATGACTTTAGAAACCGCTGAACCACGAGGTTGAGCACATGGGCCACGCATGGAACATGTGTCAGCTGGCCTCGCCTCAAAGCCGCCACCAGGTTCCGGCCATTGTCACACACGACCTTTCCTGGCTTTAGGTTCAGAGTTGTGAGCCAGTGATCTGCCTGCTGTTTCAGAGCTGTCCACACCTCTTCTGCATTGTGGGGTTTGTCACCTATGCAGATTAGCTTCAGCACTGCCTGTTGCCGCTTCGCCGAGGCAGTGCTGCAGTGCTTCTGTGTCGCCCTGGACAAGCCAGGGGCCACAGAGCACAACACTTATACACCCCACACTCCCTGCAGGCATATCATAGTCAAAACACAAAATCCTTGTTGCCTTCCCCAGGGGCTGTTGTCCACACCAGGGTGTGGAGCCAGGCGGTTGGTCTCCACCCACCGAGGAGGAGGGAAAACACAGGCAGTGAGAGTTAAGCTAAGGAAGTGGAAGGAGGAAAGTAGTAGAGAGGAGAAAAGTGACAGCAAAGAGCCTGAAGTTGGTCCGGGTGTGTGGCCCGGACAGGACAGCAAGGTTGGCAGGATGTGGTGACCGTCTGCAGTGGAGGCCGATTGGAGTCTGCCGTAAGGACCGTGGATGGGTGGTGACCCGGCCGTACCGGACCGGTATACAAAGAGAAGCCAGCACCATTGGCAGAGGACTTTCGGATCCCGGCAAGGCTTGGTGTCGCCGTGAATTTGACAAATCCATTAGTGAAGGGAACCTCAGGGTTTCCAAACAGCCAAGTCCAGATAGAAGGCAACCGTACAACCGTGAAGGGGAGACACAGCCACCGCCAAGGGCAACCGTCTCCCAGGGCCAGCGCCTGTGGGCAAAAGGGGCTCCTCCGGCCCATATCCAGGTCGGGGAGCGGGTTACCGTTGGGAAACCATCACTACCAACACTTAACTTAGGTGCAGGGAGAGACAGTCATCACTAACCTGCAGGGAGGAACAACCGCAGCCGTCCGAGTGACCCGTCCATCCAGCCACTTGTTTAACCGTGAACTGTGTCATCATCATTGGGCTGAGTGAGTACCTCCGTGCCGTGCGGCACAGCGCTGCCCCTGCGACCCTGCACCTCATCAGGCCCCGCAACCCGCCTGTCATCCATGTCTACCCCATCACCAGGCCCCGGGACAACCAACCCCCCTACCCACGGAGGGGAGAAATAACAACAAAGCTGCTCCCTGTCACAGGCTCCCGGGATCCCCGTCCAGAGCAGCGGTGGTGTCCACACAATCACCACAACCGTGGGTGGCGTCACGGACAATAACCCCAAAACCCAAACCACCCCTTTTCACTCACGGGCGAGTAGCGCCGCTCGAGTCCCCGGGAACCGGCCATCGCTCGAGCCAACGAGCAGCAGCAGCCGTAGAGCAGCGTCAGCCGGACCCGAGCAGTGGGAGAGCGCACCGTCCCCTCCTCCGCCCGCGACACTTCCAGCTTGGGACTGGTGTGGAGGGTAAAGTGGATCAGGATGCGCAGGAGGAGGAGGAGGCTGAGGAGCATGACATTCCGGAGCTGTAGAGTGTGTGTGAAACCCTGACTGAGGTAGGGCCTGCAAAACTTGGTGTGTGAAGGACGTGTTCCGTCCCTCGCTCAGACTGGGTCCCAGCTTGCACAATATTAACCCAGTGTGACGTCAACGAGATGTAGCGGCCTTGCCCACATGCACTTGTCCACGTGTCTGTGGTTAGGTGGACTTTGGCTGAAACAGCGTTGTTCAGGGCACGTGTGATGTTTTGTGACACGTGGTTTTGCAATGCGGGGACGGCACACCGGGAGAAATAGTGGCGGCTGTGGACCGAGTAACGTGGGACAGCTGCCACCATCAGGTCGCGGAATGCTTCTGTCTCAACCAGCCTAAAAGGCAACATTTCCAGCGCAAGCAGTCGCGAAATGTTAGCATTTAGAACTGTGGCATGTGGGGTGTTGGCAGTGTATTTGCGCCTGCGTTCAAAGGTTTGCTGAATGGATAACTGAACGTTGCGCTGGGACAAGGACGTGCTTGATGATGGTGTTCTTTCTGCGTGGGCAACTGCAGGTGCAGGAGTGGAGGAGGCTTGTTCGCAGGCAGCATGGACAGGGGATTGGCTCGCATGCACAACCAGCGAAGACGTAGCAGTGACATCAGCAAGCACTGCTCCTCGACTCTGTTGTACTTCCCACAAAGTCGGGTGCTTGGCTGACATGTGCCTGATCATGCTGGTGGTGGTCAGGCTGCTAGTTTTGGTACCCCTGCTGATGCTGGCATGGCAGGTGTTGCAAATGGCCTTTTTAGAATCATCTGGAGCCAACTTAAAAAACTGCCAGTGTCAGAGTTCCGGGTTTTCCAGTTTTCTTTTGAAAGAGCTTGCCCTTTGTTAACATGGAGTTTTCTGTTCTGTTGCCCTACTTCCTGTCCATCTGTTTAAAAGCCGCCCCTAAAGCTTAGTCCAGTGCCTGAGTATACTGCTTCCTGTGTGCTCCTGCCCTGCTGCTTTTGGTTCCTGATTGTTATTCGGATCCTCTTGGAAAACAACCGACACCGACTCTGGACTTCATCTGGTATCATCTAGCTGTGCCCGGACTTCGTTTGCCGTCTTTGGTCGGCACTTCTGCCCGGTTCCTTCCGTTTAATACCACTCTGGACTCACATCACGTACGGACATTTTTGGACTTACCTATTGCCCTTTTGTGTCCCGGCTGCTGCGCATTTAGGGCTTCTGGGGTGATTGCCAGACAGTCCCTGTATAGGGGTTCGCTCTTGGTGGTCTCCCTGGGGGAGTCCGGTGCGCGGTCCCGGGAATTCCCTTTCGCTCCGTCCCTGGAAGGTATTTCCTGTATTTATGTTCTACTGTGTTTTTGTTCCGTTTATGTACATATTTGCTGGTTGCATATTATAAACGTCTTGCACCAAGAACTCGTCTCTGGTTGTCATTGCCCTAACGCAATCGAAATCCTCAATACATACAATAGTATTACAGCCAGACTCGGGAAGACCTAACATTTGTACAGGCACCTTGTGTCGTGTTGTTCCGGGGAACAGTTGCCTGACGTCTGCCTGGGGCCACCACTCTGCTTCTTACTGTCTGTTGTGATGCTACGCCTCCCTCCCCCTGTGCACTGCTGTCCTCGCTCTGCATATCCTCCTGCCAGGTTGGGTCAGTTACTGGATCATCCACCACGTCGTCTTCCTCTTCCGCACCCTGCTCCTCCTCCTGACTTCCTGACAATTGTGTCTCATCATCGTCCACCCCTTGTTGAGACACGTTGCCAACTTCGTGAGAACGTGGCTGCTCAAATATTTGGGCATCTGTACATATAATCTCGTCATGGCCCACTTCAACAGGAGCTGGCGAGAGGCCAGAATTTGTGAATGGAAACGTGAACGAACAGCTCTTCTGAGTGTCCAAGTGTGGGATCAGTAATGTCCGTGGACGTGTACTCGGCCTGGTGGTAGGAAGGAGGATCAGGTTCTGAAATGTGCGGTGCAGTATCACGGCTACTGACACTTGACCGTGTGGAAGACAGAGTGTTTGTGGTGGTGCCAATCTGACTGGAAGCATTATCCACTATCCAACTAACAACCTGTTGACACTGGTCTTGGTTCAAGAGCGGTGTACTGCTGCGGTCCCCAAGAATTTGGGACAGGACGTGCGAGCGACTAGATGTGGCCCTTTGTTGTGGCGAAATTAGAGCTTGCACACAACCTCGGTCTCTGCCTGCACCACCATCACGTCCACTTCCTTGTTCGTTGACAACGCCCTTGCACATTTTGCAATGCTGTGCTGATGTGTATTCACTAGACTTGTGCGTTATATCCAAGTTTTTGCAAAACTCACACAAATGCAGCGGAAAGCTGCCACCAACAGGCACACACGTGCGGTTTTTAAATGCAAGCACGGAGGCACTAAGAACCTAACAGGTCTCTATCCAGGGACAACGTGGAGCCTCCCAATTTTTGGCTGCCCTGCCTAAGGGCTATACTACAATAGACCCACTTCCTTACAATGGGCACTTCAGGTTTACAGGCCATCATGCACGTCTCTATCCAGGGACAATGTGGAGCCTCCCAATTTTTGGCTGCCCTGCCTAAGGGCTATACTATAATACACCCACTTCCTTACAATGGGCACTTCAGGTTTACAGGCCCTCATGCACGTCTCTATCCAGGGACAACGTGGAGCCTCCCAATTTTTGGCTGCCCTGCCTAAGGGCTATACTACAATAGACCCACTTCCTTACAATGGGCACTTCAGGTTTACAGGCCATCATGCACGTCTCTATCCAGGGACAATGTGGAGCCTCCCAATTTTTGGCTTCCCTGCCTAAGGGCTATACTATAATACACCCACTTCCTTACAATGGGCACTTCAGGTTTACAGGCCCTCATGCACGTCTCTATCCAGGGACAACGTGGAGCCTCCCAATTTTTGGCTGCCCTGCCTAAGGGCTATACTACAATAGACCCACTTCCTTACAATGGGCACTTCAGGTTTACAGGCCATCATGCACGTCTCTATCCAGGGACAATGTGGAGCCTCCCAATTTTTGGCTGCCCTGCCTAAGGGCTATACTATAATACACCCACTTCCTTACAATGGGCACTTCAGGTTTACAGGCCCTCATGCACGTCTCTATCCAGGGACAACGTGGAGCCTCCCAATTTTTGGCTGCCCTGCCTAAGGGCTATACTACAATAGACCCACTTCCTTACAATGGGCACTTCAGGTTTACAGGCCATCATGCACGTCTCTATCCAGAGACAATGTGGAGCCTCCCAATTTTTGGCTGCCCTGCCTAAGGGCTATACTATAATACACCCACTTCCTGACAATGGACACTTAATGTTTTGAGGCCCTCATGCACGTCTGTATGCAGGGGCATTGGTGAACCTCACAATTTTGGACTGCCCTGGCAAAGGAAAATACTACAAAGACTCACTTCCTCAAAATGGGCACATTAGACTCAAGAGGCCTTCATGTACGTCTCTTCTCAGGGACATCGGAGTGCCACACAATGTTTTCACGTAAAATCTTTCATGTATTAATCTCAAAAAGTAACATACACCAGCTCTATCTCACTATTGGGTATGTGCCCTTAACATTTCCGCCATGAAAAATCATTTTGGGGTCATTTTGGAAGGTTTTCTGGTGAGTCCGTAAAAATGGCGTAAAACGCGGACAAAATTGTTCACAGCTGTGACTTTTCAGTGATAAATGCTTCAAGGGGTCTTCCCCATGCTGTTGCCATGTCATTTGAGCACTCTTCTGAGACTTTTGTGCCATTTTTAGGGTTTCTCCATGCTGCCGGGGGGTCATTTCACAAAAATACTCGGGTCTCCCATAGGATAACATTGGGCTCGTTGCTCGGCCCGAGTACACGAGTATCTTGGGAGGCTCGGCCCGAGCTTCGAGCACCCGAGCTTTTTAGTACTCGCTCATCACTACTAGCTACATTCATTTGTCATTTCTTTCTAGCCTGGCAGGAGGAGATGTAAGAGGAGCGGTGGCAATGAGGGACATTCAGCAGTTGTCCAAGACTGCAGGGCATTGAGCTAAATCCAGGACTGTCTGCTGTATCTAGGACAGCCGGGACTAAAGATGAGCGGATCGATCCATGGACGCCGGTCCAGCATCCAGATCAGTGTGGCACCCAGGGGGCAGGGGTTGTCAGGCACGGGGAGTCTCGTACCTGAGTTACTTGTCACCGGGTTGGTGTGATGGTCTGGGATGTCGCGGTGCCCTGCCCGTCTTCGTGCCCTGAGGAGTACACCAATAAAGAGAGATGATGATGAGGGTTGTAGTAGGATGATTGTCGTGATGCCACCTGCAGTATGCGGCCAAGAATTAGCTGCCACTGCTGTCGCTGTCCTCCAGGGCAGATGGTAGTAGCAGCCAGAGATGGTATTGCTCCCCACAGGTGGAGCGGGCCCCGGGGAGGATGATGAGGGGATTAGTGATGGCCTTTAGCACAGATGTGTGGGGCAGCGGCACCAGTAATAAGAGTCCGAGTCGATTGCTGCGGTTCCAGGTGTCTTTGTGCTGCTCACCCAGGTAGTACCGTTCACCCACTCTGATGTGCCCCGTCGACCTCTGATAAGTTAGAAGAAGTTAACGGTGTTTGAAAGAAGAAAGCCCCTTTTTCAGAGTTGCACTTCCAGCCAGGAGGAACCTGAGCTGAGCGCTCTGCTCCAAATTGCAGGCCCCGTGAAGATAATTAAAGAGATAGTGGTGTTTTGCCCCAGAACTGGTGTCCCAGGTAGACTGACTGGTGATTGTGTGAGTTTGCTCCTACTTCTACCCCAAGTGGAATGCGCCCCCCAGGTGGTTGTCCTAGTGAACGGGACATTTCAATGCTTTGTGATGGTTAACCCCCTGCCTAACCTAGTACAGTGATGTGTGAATGTGGAACACCGGTGATTAACCCCCTCGTTACCCGAGGGGAATACCATGCCTTAAATGAGGTGCAATACTCTGTGGCAACAGGAGCCTCAGGGGTGCCACATCAGCGGGATCTGGAAGCTGGATGGCAGGCCACTATCATCTTACCTTCTGGCATCCCCGATGTGGCTTTTGATGATCTAAAGCTGGCATGTCTTCATCTGTGCATTCTGCTCATCACTACTTGGGACTCGTGGATTTATTTTTTTTTCATTTGTTCATAGTTGTAGTAGCCAGAACTTTCATTTATGGAAGTGTCACTATATGATATCTGGCTTTGTTGCCTCTGTAAAGCCATGTTCGAACATTGGATGTGTACCGCCCCGCAAGCTCGGCTGTGACTGCCGAGCCGCTCGGATCCGTGCTCGTACTGCGGGTGGTGGCTCGAGCCTCTCACAGACCCGGGGGTCACGTCGCTCTGCAAGGGAGTTGGCGCTACACGTGAGGATTTGGGTGTTTGGTTTGGAATGACAGTTTGTAACGCCACCCACGGGTTGTGGTGATTGTAGACACCACCACTGCAGTGAAGGTATGGGGGCTCCCGGGAGTGGTGTAATGGCGCAGCTAGGTGTTGTGCCCTCCGTAGGTAGGGGGTGTTGGTCCCAGGGCCCGGTAGGCAAGGGCCGGGTTGCAGGGTGAAGTGTTGCGGTGCAATGCGGTGCAGTGCGGTGCCTGATGGCACTAATGTACTCACTCTGACACAAGACACTGGATTCTCTGGTAAACCAAACGGAGTGACGAACAGGGCCCGCAGCCGGCTGCAGCTTCTCCCAGAGTAGGTTGGTGGTATCCACCTTTCTCCTGCACCTCTGTATGTAAATGTTTGACTCCTATGCCTGGGCACCTGTAGTCCGCTCCCCGACTTGCATATGCCGGATGAGCCCGTTTGCCTGCAGACGCTGGCCCTTTGGGTCTCTATGCCTTGGCGGTGGCTTTACCCTGTATGGTTGGGCTGTTGTCTTCTAAAGGGACTTGTGTGGGATAGGTCCTTAAGTCCAGTCCACAATCAGTTGATTTGACTCGGGCCTGTCGGTTCAGGGCTTTGTACTGGGTCTGAGTACCCTGTCTGGTGCTCCGGTATCCAGTTGGCTCCCCGGTTCGGTTCCGGTGGGCCACTACCCTGTCCCGGTCCCTTACAGTTCCACCTGTCGTCTTCCCGGTCTCCTGCAGGCGGCCACCACCGTCCGCCTCCTTGCCAATGGCGACTGGGCTCCGACCCAGTCACCTGGTAGTCTCTTATCAGGGCCCGGACACAAGACTGCCCGTGACCTTGACTGCTCTACACTTGTGCTTGAACTGTTGTGTCTGTTTTCCCGCCTACAGGCCTGTGAACTCCTCGGTGGTCGGAGCCAACCACTTGGCTCAGCCCCCCCCCCTGGTGTGGACATCAAACCTGGAGGGTGGTGACTAGAGATGAGCGAACCGGTCCCGGTTCGGCTCGAGGCGGTTCGCCGAACGGGGGGTCTGGCTCGAGTTCGGCTCGTCGAACGTTCGACGAACCGAACTCGAGCCCATAGGAAACAATGGCAGGCAATCACAAACACAGTAAAACACCTAGAAAACACCCTGAAAGGTGTCCAAAAGGTGACAAACAACTCACAACATAACACAAACACATGAGAAAGTGACAAGGACATATACTCATGTGAAAACAAAACAGCTGGACAAGGAAAAAGAGGGAGACACACAGATATATGAGTATATGCAAAGAAACATCGATTCCATTATTGTGCAACTTGAGCCCTGCTCATTTTAGGCTTCCAATCTGGATAAATTGCCTGAGCTCGCCACGTACGCCTTGAGGATCTTGTCGTGTCCTGCAGCCAGCGTTCTCTCGGAACCTGTCTTCAGTGCTGCTGGGGGTCTGCTGGCAGATAAGCACACGTGTCTGTCCACTGACAATGTGGACCTGGCTCTCAGAGGACTTTTCTTCCCCTGGGTCAGCCAGGGGAGGCGAAAGGCACGCGTATTTTTGAGAGTGCTTCATGCAAAGCATCTTTTTCTTTGTCAAAAGGGGGGCTCAACCGATGCCAGTCAAGTGGGGTGTGTGTGGCCCAGTTAGTGGCAACGAGGGAGACTGTGGTTGGAGTCCCCTCGCTGTGTCTCTAAAAGAACCAAGATGAACAAGTCATGGCTCTCAGAGGACTTTTCTTCCCCTGGGTCAGCCAGGGGACGGGAAAGGCACGCGTATTTTTGAGAGTGCTTCATGCAAAGCATCTTTTTCTTTTTCAAAAGGGGGCTCAACCGATGCCAGTCAAGTGGGGTGTGTGTGGCCCAGTTAGTGGCAACGAGGGAGACTGTGGTTGGAGTCCCCTCGCTGTGTCTCTAAAAGAACCAAGATGAACAAGTCATGGCTCTCAGAGGACTTTTCTTCCCCTGGGTCAGCCAGGGGACGGGAAAGGCACGCGTATTTTTGAGAGTGCTTCATGCAAAGCATCTTTTTCTTTTTCAAAAGGGGGCTCAACCGATGCCAGTCAAGTGGGGTGTGTGTGGCCCAGTTAGTGGCAACGAGGGAGACTGTGGTTGGAGTCCCCTCGCTGTGTCTCTAAAAGAACCAAGATGAACAAGTCATGGCTCTCAGAGGACTTTTCTTCCCCTGGGTCAGCCAGGGGACGGGAAAGGCACGCGTATTTTTGAGAGTGCTTCATGAAAAGCATCTTTTTCTTTGTCAAAAGGGGGGGTCAACCGATGCCAGTCAAGTGGGGTGTGTGTGGCCCAGTTAGTGGCAACGAGGGAGACTGTGGTTGGAGTCCCCTCGCTGTGTCTCTAAAAGAACCAAGATGAACAAGTCATGGCTCTCAGAGGACTTTTCTTCCCCTGGGTCAGCCAGGGGACGGGAAAGGCACGCGTATTTTTGAGAGTGCTTCATGCAAAGCATCTTTTTCTTTGTCAAAAGGGGGGGTCAACCGATGCCAGTCAAGTGGGGTGTGTGTGGCCCAGTTAGTGGCAACGAGGGAGACTGTGGTTGGAGTCCCCTCGCTGTGTCTCTAAAAGAACCAAGATGAACAAGTCATGGCTCTCAGAGGACTTTTCTTCCCCTGGGTCAGCCAGGGGACGGGAAAGGCACGCGTATTTTTGAGAGTGCTTCATGCAAAGCATCTTTTTCTTTTTCAAAAGGGGGCTCAACCGATGCCAGTCAAGTGGGGTGTGTGTGGCCCAGTTAGTGGCAACGAGGGAGACTGTGGTTGGAGTCCCCTCGCTGTGTCTCTAAAAGAACCAAGATGAACAAGTCATGGCTCTCAGAGGACTTTTCTTCCCCTGGGTCAGCCAGGGGACGGGAAAGGCACGCGTATTTTTGAGAGTGCTTCATGCAAAGCATCTTTTTCTTTGTCAAAAGGGGGGGTCAACCGATGCCAGTCAAGTGGGGTGTGTGTGGCCCAGTTAGTGGCAACGAGGGAGACTGTGGTTGGAGTCCCCTCGCTGTGTCTCTAAAAGAACCAAGATGAACAAGTCATGGCTCTCAGAGGACTTTTCTTCCCCTGGGTCAGCCAGGGGACGGGAAAGGCACGCGTATTTTTGAGAGTGCTTCATGCAAAGCATCTTTTTCTTTGTCAAAAGGGGGGGTCAACCGATGCCAGTCAAGTGGGGTGTGTGTGGCCCAGTTAGTGGCAACGAGGGAGACTGTGGTTGGAGTCCCCTCGCTGTGTCTCTAAAAGAACCAAGATGAACAAGTCATGGCTCTCAGAGGACTTTTCTTCCCCTGGGTCAGCCAGGGGACGGGAAAGGCACGCGTATTTTTGAGAGTGCTTCATGCAAAGCATCTTTTTCTTTGTCAAAAGGGGGGGTCAACCGATGCCAGTCAAGTGGGGTGTGTGTGGCCCAGTTAGTGGCAACGAGGGAGACTGTGGTTGGAGTCCCCTCGCTGTGTCTCTAAAAGAACCAAGATGAACAAGTCATGGCTCTCAGAGGACTTTTCTTCCCCTGGGTCAGCCAGGGGACGGGAAAGGCACGCGTATTTTTGAGAGTGCTTCATGCAAAGCATCTTTTTCTTTTTCAAAAGGGGGCTCAACCGATGCCAGTCAAGTGGGGTGTGTGTGGCCCAGTTAGTGGCAACGAGGGAGACTGTGGTTGGAGTCCCCTCGCTGTGTCTCTAAAAGAACCAAGATGAACAAGTCATGGCTCTCAGAGGACTTTTCTTCCCCTGGGTCAGCCAGGGGACGGGAAAGGCACGCGTATTTTTGAGAGTGCTTCATGCAAAGCATCTTTTTCTTTGTCAAAAGGGGGGGTCAACCGATGCCAGTCAAGTGGGGTGTGTGTGGCCCAGTTAGTGGCAACGAGGGAGACTGTGGTTGGAGTCCCCTCGCTGTGTCTCTAAAAGAACCAAGATGAACAAGTCATGGCTCTCAGAGGACTTTTCTTCCCCTGGGCCAGCCAGGGGACGGGAAAGGCACGCGTATTTTTGAGAGTGCTTCATGCAAAGCATCTTTTTCTTTGTCAAAAGGGGGGGTCAACCGATGCCAGTCAAGTGGGGTGTGTGTGGCCCAGTTAGTGGCAACGAGGGAGACTGTGGTTGGAGTCCCCTCGCTGTGTCTCTAAAAGAACCAAGATGAACAAGTCATGGCTCTCAGAGGACTTTTCTTCCCCTGGGTCAGCCAGGGGACGGGAAAGGCACGCGTATTTTTGAGAGTGCTTCATGCAAAGCATCTTTTTCTTTGTCAAAAGGGGGGGTCAACCGATGCCAGTCAAGTGGGGTGTGTGTGGCCCAGTTAGTGTCAACGAGGGAGACTGTGGTTGGAGTCCCCTCGCTGTGTCTCTAAAAGAACCAAGATGAACAAGTCATGGCTCTCAGAGGACTTTTCTTCCCCTGGGTCAGCCAGGGGACGGGAAAGGCACGCGTATTTTTGAGAGTGCTTCATGCAAAGCATCTTTTTCTTTTTCAAAAGGGGGCTCAACCGATGCCAGTCAAGTGGGGTGTGTGTGGCCCAGTTAGTGGCAACGAGGGAGACTGTGGTTGGAGTCCCCTCGCTGTGTCTCTAAAAGAACCAAGATGAACAAGTCATGGCTCTCAGAGGACTTTTCTTCCCCTGGGTCAGCCAGGGGACGGGAAAGGCACGCGTATTTTTGAGAGTGCTTCATGCAAAGCATCTTTTTCTTTTTCAAAAGGGGGCTCAACCGATGCCAGTCAAGTGGGGTGTGTGTGGCCCAGTTAGTGGCAACGAGGGAGACTGTGGTTGGAGTCCCCTCGCTGTGTCTCTAAAAGAACCAAGATGAACAAGTCATGGCTCTCAGAGGACTTTTCTTCCCCTGGGTCAGCCAGGGGACGGGAAAGGCACGCGTATTTTTGAGAGTGCTTCATGCAAAGCATCTTTTTCTTTTTCAAAAGGGGGCTCAACCGATGCCAGTCAAGTGGGGTGTGTGTGGCCCAGTTAGTGGCAACGAGGGAGACTGTGGTTGGAGTCCCCTCGCTGTGTTTTACATGCTTTTAGAAGGGCATGAAATGGCTTGGAGGTTGACTTTCATCATATGCAAACTGTTGGCTACCAAAATGCTGCCTTTCCAACAACTGTGGTTATAGGCAATGAGGAACATACTGATGAAGATGAGACGCAGATACCCGATTGGGATGACAACTTAAATATTCGGTCAGGGCAAGAAGAAACTCGGTCTGAGGGGTAGGGGAGTGCAAACACAACAATTGATGATTAAGTTCTAGATCACACCTACTGTCAACCCACAGTCAGACACTCGAGGAGGTCAACAGAGGCGGTGGAGGAGGATGCAACCGACGTCGAAGTAACCTGGCGCCTTCCTGGACACAGTCGGAGCACTGGTAGCACGTCTACAACTGCATCCTCAGCCACCACTCTGCCTCTGAGCATTATTCGGGGTGGATCAACAGGTCGCATGGCCTCTAAGCCTTGCCTAGCCAGGTCCTTTTTTGACATAGAAAAAGATCGCCCAAATTATGTGATCTGTAAAATTTGTCATGGTTCTCTTAGTAGAGGTCAAAACCTCAGCAGTTTGACAACTTCTTCCATGAATCGTCACATGAATAAATATCATATGGCCCGATGGGAAGCTCACCGTGCTGCAATGCGGCCTAGCGGAGCGAACCATCCACCGCCTGCCCCTTCCAGTGCATCCGCGCGCTCGTCATCTTCTAGGACTGTGGGGACAGCTGTCACACCTGTTTTTCCACCCACAACTTCCACCACTGTAACCGCAACAGGCAGTTTGCTTGGTAGGTCGTCAGTTGGTTTGGAAGGGGAAACAAGTGAGTGTGTACAGCTCTCTCAGACATCGATAGCACCAACTTTGGATGAAGGCAACATCATGTCTCCGCCTGCACTTTTCTCACAAACCTGCATTTTTCCAGGGACACCCTACTCAACACCGTCTACAGACAGCAGCCAGATCTCTGTCCCTCAGATGTGGTCAAATAAAAGGCCACTTACTGCGACCCATGACAAAGCTAAGTGGTTGACTCTATCCCTCTGTAAGCTGTTGGCTACCGAAATGCTGCCTTTACGCGTAGTGGACACACAGGATTTTACAGACCTTATGTCTGTCGCTGTGCCCCAGTACCAGATGCCCAATCACCACTGCTTCTCCAAGAAAAGCATGCCCGCGCTACACCGGCATGTCGCACACAACATCACCACTTCCTTGAGAAAATCTGTGTGCGACAGGGTGCATTTCAACACAGATACTTGGACCAGTAAGCATAGACAGGGTCATTACATGTCACTGACTGGGCACTGGCAAACTATGGTGAGAGATGGAGAAGGGTCTGCTGTACAAGTCTTGCCGTCCCCACGAGTTGTTTCAATCCTTGTTCTGTATGTAGAAGTTAATACACTGCTTCTGCCTCTTCAACCTCGTGTGGGTCCTCTACCTTTGCGCAAACCCTGTGTGGTCAGGCCACCCTTCCTTGCAACTGCGCACAAGGACTACCACACACCTCCTTACTATGCTGGCAGCAGAGCTCAATGCCATCAGGCGGTCAAAGTTTTACTTTGAAATGTATGGGAAATGTGAGTCACACCGCTATTACAGAGAATAGTAGTCAGGCAGGGTCAAAACATTAATTGAGGAACAGGAACAGAATGGGACGGCCAGGACTTAATCAGAAAACAAGCAGAGGTGAAATGCGTATCGGCCAACAAGGTACATAAACAGCAAGCAGGAAAAGTAGTCAGGTAACAAGCACACAAAATCATAAAACTGAACTGGGGGTAAAATTAACCAGAGGTTCATAGCTATGTCTGGCAGTGGTCTGCAGACAGGATGGGCATAAAAAAGGGTGTGGTGTCTTCCCATTGGTTGTAGCTGAATGATGGTATTTCATCTGTGAGATACCCACCAGCTACATTCAGCCAGAGATTCTGCATCTGTCAAGGTAATGCAGCCCAGTGGGTGAGCATAACCTGCGTCCACCTGCGCCGCTGGCATCGACTACTCTCCCATCATCAGCACTATTCATGAAAGGAACACGTTGTCACCTGGCGACCGGAGTACAAATTGACGGAGCGGACTCCGTTGGCGACTTAACAGCCGTGTGCGGCAATGATGCAAACCTGGCTGCGGGCCATCCTCAGGGCAATGTGACACACGTGCCTTTTATGGCTCACGTGTTGATCCGAATTCTCCAGCAATTTTTAAAACACCATCACGGCCTACATGGCCTTGTGCAGCGGGCACGCTCGCTATGTGCTCACTTCCATCGTGCGCACACAGCAGCTCAACAACTTTCATCACTCCGGAAGTCTTAGGGTCTGGCAGTTAAACGCCGGAAATGCGATGTTCCGACACGCAGGAATTGGAATCTGCACATGTTGCAGCGTGTGTGGCAGCACCGCAGAGCCCTGCTGAAATACGGTAAGACATATAGCCTGGGATAAGTTGATCCAGAGGTGGTGCAGATCACGCTGCTGGAGTGGTGTCAGATCAAGGACCTATGCACCCTGCTACACAGTTTTGAAATGTCGACGAAGATGTTTAGCACTGGCAATGTCATTCTCAGCGTGACAATTCTGGTCATCTACATGATGGAGCACACTGTAATTATTATTCGGAGTCAGGTGTTGGGACAAGAGGAAGGGGAGGAAGTACAGGAGGAGTCATATGCGGAAGGGATAACAAGATCTACGAGGTCCAGATGGTCAGCGGCACCTATGCGGCAGTCATGGTGAGGGAGAGGGATTAACAAGGGCGCATAGTATCAGCAAAAAGTGTTGATGAAAGTGCAGGAGCCCATGAAGAAATGGAGGACGAACTGGCGATGGGCATGGAAGACTCAGCAGATGAGTGAGAGCTTGCTCACATTTCGGTTGTGCGAGGTTGTGGGTAGAGGGCAGAGGAAGGATGCACGATTCTCACCTCTCTGCCACCAACACACCAAGGACTTGGTCCTCCTGGATGCACAAGACACATGAGCGCCTTCTTGCTGCACTACCTACATGACCCTCGGATTGTATGAATTTGAAGTAATCCTGAATACTGGGTTGCCACACTGTTAGATCCCCGGTACAAGACAAAATTTGGCGAACTAATTCCTGCCATAGAAATAGACGCACGTATACAGGAGTATCTGCAGAATGTGGTACGCAATCTTAGATCTACTTTTCCACTAAACACCAGTGCTGCACAGAGTGAATCTCAACACTTTGTCATGGATAGGAGGAAATGGTCTTTTACTTGTCCACATCGGAGGGACCGAGGGATGGCTGCTGTGCTGAGATGGCGTTGAGTACGGTGTCCCTGCACAGTTGCACTTTTGGTCATATCCCAAAATGAGTTGAAAAAGGACAGATGCTGTTGGAAAGGGGAACAGGTGTGTTGGAAAGGGGAAAAAAATTTTGGTCCGTGGATTTGGTGGTTAAACAACTGTAACATTTGCTGAAGAAACAACATCTGTTACAGTGGGACTGGCAGATTTGGATAAAGTGGTATATAATCTGTGACCGCTATATAACAAAAATTAATAAGAAAAGAAAGAGAAAGGTATATATCACCTTCAGCAGTCAGTGTCCACCGTGCTCCCAGTTGGAAAAGGAGAGGTTGGCAACTTGAAGGTTTGGTGGAGGATACAGAGCTGTGTGGCTATGAAACTAATAGTAGCCTGAACCGAGTTAGACGCCATTCGGATCTGGAGACTGTGAGCCCTGTTAGCGTCACAGGGTCCACATGCCCACCCAGCCCAGGAACTCCCTGTTAACAACACAGGGGCCATTGAGTACGCTGACCGTGTGCGTAGGGGCCACACCTGTGGACAGCAGGCGCATCAGCAGCAGCAGGCCTGTTAATGCCACTGGGCTGCACAAGCAGGACTGTTAGGACAGGAGCTGGTCTTAACCGTTCTGCGTTACCAACTGTGGTGGTGGCCTGCATCCACCACCCTATCCCTGCCTACCTCTGGCCTAAAGCCGCAATGGGTTCAACACATGGAGGTGTGCTCTTTCGGAGCATAATAGAAGACTGCGCACCTCCTTGTTGGCTCCAGCCCCTTTTATAACCTGGGTCCGCCCCAAACCAGGGTGAACCACAATGCACCTCCTGGAGACAAAAGCAGAGTGACACGTCATGAGTGGCATAACTAGCGTCCTATTTGGAAACGCAACTTCAATGATGACCTCATGGCTGCCATGACCCAAACACCTCACCAGTCATCGTCTGACCATCAATAATGCGGTGACAAGTCATAGGTGTGGGCCTCTGCAAGCCATTTGGGAGGACACCTGATGCCCTGTGGTCTATATGGGACCCCCACATCAGGGCCAGGGCCAAAGAGTTCATTACCGGACCTAGTCTCTGATGCAGGAAGTGCCTGAGCATGCTCAGTAGCATGAAATACAGTCTCTGAAAAAAGACTATCAGCTTTAGCATGGTGTCTAGGCACAAAACAGGACTTAGACCCGGCACAGAATGCAAGCACCTGTGCAAAGAGGCTTTTCACACTTAGTGTGGGAGCATGCGCTGTATCCCGAAATGAAGACTTAGCGTCAGGAATGGCACAGTCAGGGTGAGCATACTCACTAGGCGAAACACTGTAATTATGCTGCAGCTGGGGTACATCGGCACACGCATGCGCACTAGCTGCCTCTCCACACTTAGACGTGGAGGGGAAATTTGTCTTGGAGATGCTGTCTATGAACAGAAGGAAAAGCTAAAGGAAGCCTGACTTTCTATCCCTCCGAATTATGAAATGCAGCAATGAATTCCATGAGTTTGCTATAACATTAGCGTAGCTAAATGTGCATGAGGGTGTGATGTAGAGGTGCTAGAAATAGCTTGTCACCAGTGGGGCACTAATGGAATACAACAGCCAGTTCTATGATGCCACAAAATGGCAGTATTTTGTGCTATCATTATAGCTTATTAAAAACAGAGCACGAGGTTGTCATGCAGAGGTGCTGCACATAGATTTGCAGTAGTGTGAATAGACAAAAGTACAATAGCCACGTTTAGGATACAACTAGGTACACTGAGTGTTTGCTAGTATAATGGCTGAGTTTAAAAAAGTTTGAGTGTGCAATGCAGGCAGACGTGCTGCAAATAACGTTCCAATACTGTGAATTGACAAAAGTACAATAGCCACGTTTAGGATACAACTAGGTACACTGAGTGTTTGCTAGTATAATGGCTGAGTTTAAAAAAGTTAGAGTGTGCAATGCAGGCAGACGTGCTGCAAATAACGTTCCAATACTGTGAATAGACAAAAGTACAATAGCCACGTTTAGGATACAACTAGGTACACTGAGTGTTTGCTACTATAAATGGCTGAGTTTAAAAAAGTTTGAGTGTGCAATGCAGGCAGACGTGCTGCAAATAACGTTCCAATACTGTGAATTGACAAAAGTACAATAGCCACGTTTAGGATACAACTAGGTACACTGAGTGTTTGCTACTATAAATGGCTGAGTTTAAAAAAGTTAGAGTGTGCAATGCAGGCAGACGTGCTGCAAATATCGTTCCAATACTGTGAATAGACAAAAGTACAATAGCCACGTTTAGGATACAACTAGGTACACTGAGTGTTTGCTAGTATAATGGCTTAGTAACAATGAGTTGTAGTGTGCAATGCAGGCAGACGTGCTCTGCAAATGTCTTTGCACTAGTGGGACTATAGCAAAGTCCAATAGCCACGTTTAGGATGCCACTAGGTACACTGAGTGTTTGCTAGTAAAATTGCTTAGTTTAAAAAAGTTGGAGTGTGCAATGCAGGCAGATGTGCTCTGCTAATATCTTTGCACTAGTGGGACTATAGCAAAGTCCAATAGCCACGTATAGGATGCCACTAGGTACACTGAGTGTTTGCTAGTATAATGGCTTAGTTAAAATGAGTTTGAGTGTGCAATGCAGGCAGACGCGCTATGCAAATGTCTTTGCACTAGTGGGACTATAGCAAAGTCCAATAGCCACGTATAGGATGCCACTAGGTACACTGAGTGTTTGCTAGTATAATGGCTTGGTTTTAATGAGTTGGAGTGTGCAATGCAGGCAGACGCGCTCTGCAAATGTCTTTGCACTAGTGGGACTATAGCAAAGTCCAATAGCCACGTATAGGATGCCACTAGGTACACTGAGTGTTTGCTAGTATAATGGCTTGGTTAGAATGAGTTGTAGTGTGCAATGCAGGCAGATGTGCTCTGCTAATGTCTTTGCACTAGTGGGACTATAGCAAAGTCCAATAGCCACGTATAGGATGCCACTAGGTACACTGAGTGTTTGCTAGTATAATGGCTTAGTTAAAATGAGTTTGAGTGTGCAATGCAGGCAGACGCGCTATGCAAATGTCTTTGCACTAGTGGGACTATAGCAAAGTCCAATAGCCACGTATAGGATGCCACTAGGTACACTGAGTGTTTGCTAGTATAATGGCTTGGTTAGAATGAGTTGTAGTGTGCAATGCAGGCAGATGTGCTCTGCTAATGTCTTTGCACTAGTGGGACTATAGCAAAGTCCAATAGCCACGTATAGGATGCCACTAGGTACACTGAGTGTTTGCTAGTATAATGGCTTAGTTAAAATGAGTTTGAGTGTGCAATGCCGGCAGACGCGCTATGCAAATGTCTTTGCACTAGTGGGACTATAGCAAAGTCCAATAGCCACGTATAGGATGCCACTAGGTACACTGAGTGTTTGCTAGTATAATGGCTTGGTTTTAATGAGTTGGAGTGTGCAATGCAGGCAGACGCGCTCTGCAAATGTCTTTGCACTAGTGGGACTATAGCAAAGTCCAATAGCCACGTATAGGATGCCACTAGGTACACTGAGTGTTTGCTAGTATAATGGCTTGGTTAGAATGAGTTGTAGTGTGCAATGCAGGCAGACGCGCTCTGCAAATGTCTTTGCACTAGTGGGACTATAGCAAAGTCCAATAGCCACGTATAGGATGCCACTAGGTACACTGAGTGTTTGCTAGTATAATGGCTTGGTTAGAATGAGTTGTAGTGTGCAATGCAGGCAGACGCGCTCTGCAAATGTCTTTGCAGTAGTGGGACTATAGCAAAGTCCAATAGCCACGTATAGGATGCCACTAGGTACACTGAGTGTTTGCTAGTATAATGGCTTAGTTATCAGTTGGAGTGTGCAGAGGACAAGAGGGTACAGTGGCAGGATTGTGGTGCTCTGGGTAGAGGAATGGAAGCCTGCCTTTCTATTCCCTCCTAATGGTGAAATGCAGGTAGGAAATCCCTGACCTGGGCTACACAGACGCTGTTGCTGTTTGCAGGACCTGTCACCTATGGCTCTCTGACCCTGCCGGTTGGAGCCCTTAAAAGGACTGCTATAAAGTGCTCTCCCTAAGCTGTCTAACGCTGTGTATGCAGCGCATACAGCTGTATCGGCTATAGGACTCAGGAAGACGGAGCTGCGACAGTGATGTCTGACACCAAAGACGCAGAAGGCAGATAATGGCGTCCGTGAAGAAAATGTCCGGTTTTATAATGCAGGGACATGTGACATGCAGATCCTATCACACATGCCGTTGCTTCTCTGGCTCAAAGTCCACTTAGCTGTGTGTGTGTCTGGGATTGGCTGACATGCTGGCCCGCCCCACAAGACGCGCGCGCTTAGGGAAGGAAGACAAGAAAAAAAAAAAAAAAAAATGGCGATCGCCATTATAGAAACAGCAGTGATCTGAAGGCGCTGTTCACGCACACTATACACTGAAATGTGATAATAGTTTGATTCACAGAGTGACTTACACTATTACAGCAGAAACCAAGCTAGGATTTAGCTGTTTTTTGGCTGCTAGAACCGTTCTCGAACGTTTCTAGAACTACCGAGCTTTTGCAAAAAGCTCGAGTTCTAGTTCGATCTAGAACATGCCCCAAAATCACTCGAGCCGCGAACTGGAGAACCACGAACCACGAACCGCGCTCAACTCTAGTGGTGACAAGGGTTTTTAGTTTGACTGGTGTTACCTAATTGGGAGGGGGTATGGGGTTGTGTGTGACTACCTGGGACGACCCGACTAGTCCGGGGCGTCACACATAAATATTGTGTTTTTGTTTTCGCTCGAAGTCTGCACCAAGCTGTGCAATAGCAAGCCTCTCTAATTATTGCATTTTTCCAGATTTTTTTTAGTTTTTCTCCCTTTTATTTAATGTCTTTAATACAGATGTGAAACAGCATTTTTAATGTGGTTTTTATTGTACGGAAAAGCTTTGGATTCTGCATTTAAAAAAGTGAAGTTTTTTTAGATGATTTTTTAGGCTCCAAGTAGAATCCTCCAGAGAAAATCAAACTAAAACTGCACAGTACAGGGGCGTCTTTAGATGCACAATAGGTGCAGTATTCATGAAATCACATCCACTTTGCTTGGATGGCTAAACACAGCAGAATGTTTGTGCAAAAAATCAGCAGAAAAAATGCAGCATTTACACTACATGTGAACACGGCCTTAATATCCAAGCACAGTGTATGTGATTTTATATAATCTCACACTGTGCATCTAAAGACGCTGTTGTATTAGTGCATTATTCTATTGGCTTCTATATGGACCTTGAAAAAAAATATGTAAACTATATAACATTGCACTGCTAAGCACAGAATAAAAGTTTTTCTTTTCTATTAAAAAAGCATTAAAAACACAGCTTCATATCTGTGTAAAAAAACACCTCAAATAAAGGAGAACACCCATAACAATATGCAACAAAAATACAATTGTCAGGGAAGATTGATATTGCATCATGTGTTGTAGACACCTGCAGAAAACGTGCAGAAACAAAAGATGAAAAAAAACGCACTATTTACATTTACACATTGCCTCAGCAATACATTTTTATTACATTTTTATTATATTTTAAATAGAGTAAAAAAACAATCACAGCATTTTCTTTTCACTATTTACCAGTCACTAAAAATAATCGGATTGCTGTGTTATGCGGTTTGCTAAAATTGCAAGGACACCAATTATGTCTATTATTTGATGATTTTAACAGTGCATTAAAGATTACATTTTTGTATTTAGTTTTCAATATTTTTTAGAAATTTTAGTAATTTTAGAGGAAGAAAACCATCTTTAATTTCCTTCTAAAGTACAGGTACATACAAATACACTGCTATGTACAAATGTACCTCTATGTATCAGTATAATCTGCTTATGAGTTTACAGGCTAAACTCCAGCTGTAAGTGTAGAAAATCATCCCATCGGTGCAGCCTGCAGCTCATAGTATTAAGTGCTTACTACAATGATACAGGTTTGATTCTGGGAAGAATGGATCTCAAGAATGACTGTTTTTAATTATATTTTTAGTAGTTTTAAAGGAATAATAAGAAATGTTGAATTTGAAAACCTAAGTCTTTTTTCAATCTATATAACTATGTAAAAAAATTACCTTTTTCCTCACCTCTCAAATACAGGTACATAGATATTCACTGGTATGTACAGATGTTTCTCTATGTACCAGTATCTCTACATACCAGTGGGCTCACATGCTGCAATTCAGCTTCAAAAATAACAAATTCTCCTATGCTAATTAATATAGTCTGTGGCTCATAAATTTAGTTGCTGCCTGAAAAAATAGAGGTTGTAAGTTCAATTCCTATGGATATCATATTTCAATAGAATTGTTTATTTAATTAATGTGTGTACAGAGTAAATATGCAGCTCCACCCCAACAAGGAGGGACTGTGAGAGCAATGACGTCGCACAGAGAGAAGCGAGTGAGAGGAAGTTGGGACAAAGCTGTAACATAGCATGGTTACTATTGTTCACAGTCTCCAGATGTTCGAGCATCTGAGAACTCCAGGAACATTAAAGGCTCCCTTAAGCTTACCAGGTTGGCTGAGAACTTCGGTAACCGGTCTGACATCACTGCTTCTCACAGCTAGGTCCCTTGTTGCCTTCACAGGAGCTACAGTGATAATTCAAATTTTCGACCACTGCAGCTTTTGGATGTAGCAGAACCGAGATTGAGATGGGACATTGTAAATTGCGTCAGACCTCCAGGGGTGTTTTGGGCATTAATATATTGGTGAAAGAGGGTGTGTTTTTTTATTATTAAAATAAGGATTTTTTGTGTGTTTGTGTTTTTTTTACTTACAGGGCTATAATGTAGGGGGCCTCATAGACAAATTTCCATTAACAGCCAAGGGATTAATGGCAGCTGTGATTTTTGACATATTACAGCTGAAATCAACCACAAATATCACCCCGATTGCCACTGCACCAGAACAATCAGGATGAGCTGGGTAAAGCGCCAAATTTGGTGCATCTGATGGATGCGCCAATTGTGAGACAGCTGTGGGTTGCTATTTTTAGGCTATGGAGGGCTCAATAACCAAGGACCTTCCAAAGTCTAAGAATATCAGTTCTCAGATCTCTGCTTCATCTGAGATGGTTCTCAAAAATAGGCAAGAGCCCACGTCTTTTTTTTTAATTACTTATTTAAATAATTTAAAAACAAATTTCATGGGGTAGCCTCTATGTTTTATAATCACCCAAAATAAAGCAATCAGCTGTGGTCTGCGGCCCAAACCTGTCAACTTTACCTGAGCTGGTTATCACAAATAGGCGGGGGACTGCACGTCAAATTGACAACATTGTTCCCAGAAACGACCTGTGTTTCAGAGATGCATCCAGGCATCTTCCCCATGCTGTTCCCAGTCAATTTCAGCACTTTTCCATCCATTTCAGCATTTTTACAGCCCCGACATTCATCCTTGAAGGGTCTGCTGGAAAATTATTCGAATTTGCCTTTGACTTCCATTAGATTCGTTATTCAAGACAAATACACGAATAGGGCAATATATTTTAGACAAATAATCCAAACCCGAATATTACACTTTTTGCCCATAACTATGCCCTCTTCTTTTAAGCAAAAGAGAGATTAGAATGTGAAAATACATCTCTCCTTACATTCTAAACTGTCTCTAATGCTCCACTTATCTCATTTGGTCTGATCTTGCCTAATCTGCTGTCTTTCTGTTTTCTGACCCTTTTCAAACTGGAATAGCACTCTACACTCTACAGAAACGTCTCTCACTAGTCATAAATTACAATCTGATGACTAAACTTGATGGCAACTACCAGGTATTGATTCTTCTAGACCTTTTGACATTGTAGACCAACAACTCGGCATGCTGCACCCTTTTAGCTCCTGCTATTGTTTGTATTTTCCTTATTTCTGACCAGTTATTTATTGTCTCATCTCCTCACTTCTCTTCTCTTCTTCGTGCTGTTGGAGATTGCTCAAGGTTCAGTGCTATTCCCTCCTCTCTTTATATTGCCTCTAGTGAATGAGCTGTCAGCATATTTGACTTTAAAGAGAACCTGTCATGTTGAAAATGTTAACTGATCTGAAGGCAGGATGTTATAGAACAGGAGGAGCTGATTAGATTGATGTATGTGTTTTGGGGAAAAATAAGTCTAACTTATTTATTAATTGAAATCCCTGGTGTTGGTATGCATGTGTGTCTAGTGGGTGGTCCTTCACATTGATTGACTGTCTTCCCTGTATATACAGAGATAGCTGTCAATCACTGAATTGTACCACCCACTTTATTCATATGCAAATAAAAATACCATGAATTTCAAACACATATAGGGTACTGCTCAGCTTCTTCCTTTTTATACCATGTTGTCTACAGATCAGACTACATGTACTACATGACAGCTTCCCTATAAATACCATCTTTAACATGAAACAAAATTATACACCTCTTTTCTACTGTAACATGACATCTGCACTACGACAAAACACCATCATGTCCTCTCTGACATTAATCTTTTAAATTTAACTTCTTGTGTTCCTACACTCTACTAATCTACCTGAACCTAATTTTTCCATATCAGTGTGTGATACAATAGTTTCTACTCAGCATTCTTGCTATTGGAGCTATGTTTCACTCTCTTTTCTACACTTTATATTGAATCATTTTTACTCTTTTGCCATCTACACCTTAAAAATAGCTTCAGAATCCTTCTTGTTTTCACAGTTTTAAACATTGCTCACATACATTCTTCTCTGGATTTCTGTAGGAATACCTGTCAATGTCTACTCCGATGCCTCCACCTTGTGTCAGCCACTTAACTAGTTGCCCATCTATTACAGTATAATATAAATGTTATGGGCTCACCTTGTGAGATTGAATTACTGAGTCATAGATTAAGGTGAACAGCATGTGTAAAAGGGTTTCCAGTGCCCTGTAGTCCCAGAAGAATATTATAGGATGTGATGATCAATTGGTGTATTTTAGTGAAATGTAATAGTGATGTACTGTATGTAATGTGTTTCTTCTGTGTAAGTTGGCAGGCCACCACCAGGTGTCACTGGGTCCCTGGTTCCGAAGTGGAAAGGAATGTAGAGGGAGGAACAGGGTGGCATGGGTTACAAAGGGAAGGATAGTCCCCTCAGAGGACAGAGGAGATTTAGGGAAGAAGCTGCAGGGTCAGATGTAGCAGAGTGGAGTCGGGTAGTGTGTGGAGAAGACAGGCAAAGAGAGAAAGGCAGAAGGAAGAAGGAGTAAAAGAGATTGGAGTGGAGTGTGAGCCCCTCAGCTATTATGCATAATTCCAGTATCGAGGTAGAGGAGCAGGCAGGCGTCCCTTGTTCTTAAAAGGAGCAAATAAATTGTTCTTTGGTGGCCATAGTTGAGAAGCCAGGTTCTGTAAAGAAATAATTGCCTGTAAAAGACCTTGATGTAAAGACTGCCTTTAAGAAGTGGAAGCTGTGTGTCAAAAGAATGTTCAGTAAAGTTGTTAAGGTTTTAACCGGTAGTGGACTTGTTACTGATGGTGCAGTGTGCAAGGCCGATTTTAGTGAACAAAATCCTGAGAAGCCAGTTGAAGACCCAGAAAAGCAGTTGCAGGCAGGTACCACCTCCACACCCACTCCATACACCACTCTGTCCCCCGTGTCTGTACTGTGCTGGGGTGGGTTGAGGACCATGACCCTCGCCCATGACTGCCCCTCCCTGGCACTT
The DNA here is from genome assembly GCF_048569485.1 of Anomaloglossus baeobatrachus. Lineage (NCBI taxonomy): Eukaryota > Metazoa > Chordata > Amphibia > Anura > Aromobatidae > Anomaloglossus > Anomaloglossus baeobatrachus. Next base: position 587,289,628 of record NC_134355.1, read on the forward strand.
TACACATGGACCAAAGGTGGATCATGAGTGAGACTGATGGCACAGGAGCATCAAGATCCAGTAGAGCTCGATATGCAGGAAGGTCCATCGATCAGCTGAGCTGCAATGCTATATGTAGCAGTGTCAAGTGTGTGGAGAGCACATACGATCAGTAAAGGTAAGTAGACTGGTGGGTACTGTGATGCCGCAGAGATAAGTGTGTGGATAGCATCTTGATTCAGAATATAAAAGAGCATAGCCTGATATTGTTATCAATAGGGTTGAGTGTATGGAAATCACCTTGAAATAGCAGAGACTAGTAGGCTAGCAGGTACATTGAGGCAGCAGAGTTGGATGTGCATACAGCACTCAGGAACAGAAGAGCTACGTTGGTAGACAAATAGCTGAGTTGCAGTAGAGGTTGATGTGTTTACAGCACTCAGGAATAGAGTAGTTAGACACTGGTTATACGAGACCTGGATGCACATGCAGCACTCAGAAACAGCAGAAATGAGTAGACAATAAGGGACTGAGTTGTTGGAGAATCAGATGTGAGGACAACACTCAAATGCAGCTGAGTAGAAAATCGGATAGAGGGTTGTAGCTAATGAGAAGTGTGGCTGGACATCTGTAAAAGACATGGTAGCACTGTGCACCTGCTAACAAAATTCTCAAGTAAAGCACACCTGCTTGAGGTGGCTTTAAAAGACCATAGATAGTGAGATTAGAAGTGTATGACAAGTAATTATAGACAGCAAACGCGCAATAGCACAGAGTGAGCTAACTGATAGGAAACAGGAGGCAAAGACTAAGTTGGAGCCAGGACAAGGGAATAACAAAAAACTTTTCACTGTCTCCCAAGGCTGGGACAAGGTATTTTGGTGTCATAGGGAATTTAAGTGAATGGCACCCTCCCTTCCAGCTCTCAACCCCTAAACAGAGAAATGGAATAAAAATTGTTGGAAAATACAAAAAGGCGCAAATAGGGTTTTATCCTGGTGGTACCAGAATAAAATAATTACAGGGAATCACTCACCTGGAGGAGTTGTGAGAGTCACAACTACTGTAAAGGGCCCATTACAAGCTACGATATATCTAACGATATGTCGTCGGGGTCACGTCATTAGTGACGCACATCCGGCATCGTTTGACATATCATAGAGTGTGACAGCTACGAGCGACTGTGAACGAGCAAAAATACTCACCTTATCGTTGCTCGTTGACACGTCACTCATTTTCAAAAAATCGATCATCCTTCTGCACCACTGTTGTTCATTGTTCCCGAGGCAGGACACATCGCTCCATGTGCCCCCCCCGGGAACGATGAACTTCAGCTTACCTGTGACCGCCGGCAATGCGGAAGGAAGGAGGTGGGCGGGATGTTACGTCCCGCTCATCTCCACCCCTCCGCTTCTATTGGGCGGCCGCTGTGTGACGTCGCTGTGACGCCGAACATCCCTCCCCCTTCAGGAAGAGGATGTTCACCGCCCACAGCGAGATCGTTCGGGAGGTAAGTACGTGTGACAGGGGTTACCGACTTTGTGCAACAAGGGGAACAAATTGCCCATAACGCACAAACGATGGGGACGGATGCAATCGCACATGCGATCGCACGATAATTCGCCACGTGTAAAGCGGCCTTAAGACCACAGTGGCTGCTGCAGACCCTGAAGATGGATCAATATGCAATGGGGAGAAGGAAACAGTTCAATCGTGCCGCCGTCTGGTATAAAAAGATGATCACTCAGGATTTGTAATTTGTTGTTCTATGTGTTTTGCAGTCTTCAGATTCCTTCTTCAGGAACCAAAATCACTGATGCACCAAAAAATAACTGTAGAAGTAAAAAACATAGTTTGATTTATTGGTGAGGCTCAAAGTTCCATATAGAATTTTCATTGTTTGTGGATTCTTTATACAATACAAGGGAGAAATTGCCGTTTTCCTGTACAAATTATGATTCTGGTGACCTATTCATTTTCTGATAGTGTTTCTGGTAATACATTCATGTACTTATGGTGCTTCTTGTTATGTTTTCCTGTACAGATTGTGGTTTTGGTGATTTGTTCATGTACTGGTTATGGTTCTGGTGATGCATCCATGTACAAGAAACACCATAATTATTTTAATAGAATAATCTAGTTTAGTACAGCAATCAATTGTAATGTCAAGTTAGCCCCATATACATTTATTTACATCACATGAACCTTCAACTCCCAGTATGTCCTGATGGAAAGATACCTGGAGTTGTCCAGAAAAAAAAAAGAAAAATGAAAAAAATCAAAAAATAAATTTACCTCACCTTGTGTAGATATTGCAAAAAAACTTTCTTCTATGCTCTTATTCAAGGTAGCCTTCTATCCATAGGAAAACACTGACCCACACAATGTATCAGAAGGAAAGCAAACTGGATTGTTATAGGCTGCTAAAAGTCTTCAAAGCTTTATTCCATTCAAAGTATATTAAAAACTTCCAAACGGTAGATATATTTCACTCAATGCATTTCTGATGTTGTTTCCATTAATCACTCAGTATTAAGTGCAGCAGTGATTAAGGGCAGCAATGCCAGAAATGCACTGTGAAATATATCTATCATCATGGAAGTTTTTAATATACTTTAGGTGTGGAATAAAACTTTGAAGATTTATTTCTTTGTAGTACTTGAAGTTGTTACCAGCCATCATCAGACTGCTGACCATACAGGAACCCCAGTACTGATAAGAAGTGATCAGTATCAAGAAGTAAACATCCAGGGACCTTACAGGTAACATTTTCTCTGATTTGAGTTTTTATTTTTATTTTGTCTCCATCTTGTCCAAATGCCATGATGACTTTTCACAGCCACAGCTCATCTCTGCAGACTTTCATCTTCTTGGGTCTTTTGTAGCACATCCCAACATGTTGCCCTTAAAAATAAGAGTGTAACTAAAAAGACTGCTGCATAAAAATATCTGTCCATATAATTCCCTAAATAAGACTCCTATGGTGTATGAACTCTACACTGTCTGCATTAATGAGCTATATCCACACCACTGTCTGCCATTATGAACCACGGCCTGTACTATGGCTGTCGCTCTTCAACTTTTTCCTTACATTCTTGATATCTCTACACCAGGGGTACACATATCATTGGTGCAACCTGTGAAGCCGCACAGGAGCCCAAAAGGTAAGGGGATTCACGTCTACCTCAAAACCAGGCAGTGTTGTACATTATGATGCTCTTGGATTATAAAGGACCCATTTATTGTTCTTGCACAGGGGTCCCTTTTGTCTGTGTCCGATAGTGCTCCACACTGTCGTCCGACCATGCTAACATCTCTCCATACTATGCCTCTATTTCATGGTGCCCCCTATCCATATCCATTCTGTGCTTTCTCTTCACATTATGCCCTCATGCTGGCCACCACGCTGGCCACCACGCTGACCATCTCCACACACTGTGCAATTACACAGTATGATGTCCACCTTAGCCCCTTTACATTATTGTTACTATTGCCTCTTCTACAATATGATGTTTCCCACAGCACCTTATACAGTATACCCACCACAGCACCCAATATAAGTTCCCCAACATCCCACAATACAGTGTGATCAGTACAAAAAACGTAATGTCCCCTATAGTTCCTTATACAGTATGATCACCACTGCTCCTTATGCAATATGATGTCCCCACAATATTAAATACAGTATAATCCCACCATAGCCCTCCTATACAGTATGCTGTCTCCAGGTTCCCTGCTATAATGTCCCCCATAGCCTCCTATATTTATTTACTTATAGTTATTTACGTTACTCACTTATATAGAGCTTAAATCCATAGTGCTTTACAAACATAATCATCAGTGATCACTGTCCCTACTGGGTCTCACAATCTAAATTCCCTGTCAGTATGTGTTTGGAGTGTGGGAGGAAACCAGAGTACATGGAGGAAACCCACACAAACATGGGGAGACCAAAATTCTTTCATATGTATATACAGTAGTATGATGTCCCCCACAGCCCAGGTATAATATCCACTGCAGCACCTCTTATAATGTCCCCCCATAGCCCCTCTTGTGATAGCCTACAAAATCAATTTTGTAATGTCCCCCCACAGTGCCTATTATGATGTCCTCTTCAGCTTTTCTTGTGGTAGCCCACAGAAATCCTCTTGTAATGTCTCCCAAAGCCCCTCTTATGATAGTGTGACACCCTGGCAAAACCAGGTTGTCACAGAGACTGCACAAATCTATCAGGTGCAGGACTCCATCCTCCATGGCATACCAACACAAACCCACATCCATGGTACACAACACCAACCAGCAAAGCCTAGTCACCCCCATGACAATAGGGACACACCAGTGGGCGGGGCCAAGCAGATTGTGACGCCTACCTAAGGGTTCTGAAGTGTCAGGGGAGGGAACACATCAGTTAGAGCTGAGACACAGATCAGTCTAGACAGAGGAAGTGAGAAGAGTAAAGTGACAGGGTGGTCAGGGGTCGGAGCCTCTGGACTACCAGACAACTGACTAGGTGGCAGATGGCAGACAGGGCCACAGACAACGGAGATACGGTCGCGGGAGACCTAAAGTGGACCGGGGCAGGGTTGTAGCCCACCGGTACCGACAGCGGGAATCCGGTCCGGAGGCCGTGCACAGTCGTGGTACCTGGAACTTAGGGCGAAGACAGCTTCAAGCCCCTTGTCAATTAGCCAGCCGGGGACAAGGTTTCAGGCCTTGTTCCACCAGAAAGCCCAGAGAGTGAGACGTAAATCAAACGCGGGGGATAGGGCGTCCGCAACCACCTACAGAAATCCCAAGGGTCAGATCTTGCGGGCCACAGCTCCCAACACATAGAATCACCGGGAGTGGACTTACCCGTTTCAAGCGGAGTAGTCAAACTGAAGGCACAAACATTAAGTGCAGGAGGGAGGGACTCCTGTTTGCTGTACCAAGGTGTGGGACCCGAATACATCCACCAGAGGTTACCGGTCACTGGAAATTTGGTTTACCATTGGACTCTGTGTGGATTTCTCTGAAACTGTGAGTATGCGATGCCCTGGCACAGCCAGGTAGTCCCACAGCGTAGGCCCCCCGCATAACACCAACCCAAAAAGGGTTACACTCAGCCGACAAAACCTTATTCACCCACCCCCCCAGGGTAGGACAGGCACACCAGTGAGCGGGACCAGGCGGATGGAGAACGCCCACCTAAGGGGTCTGGAGAACCCGGGGCGGGAAAAGTTCAAGCAGTCTGAGTCTGGGAGTTGAAGTTCTAAGTTGGAGGAGGTGTAGTTGTGAGGAGTGGAAGTTCAAGTGCAAGCCAGAGTGGAAAAGTCATCGAGGTTGGAGCCCCGGCGTGCTAGCAAGGTGGCAGACGATAGTCAGTGTAAAACAGGAGACGGTAATACGGCTGCCGGAGATCCGAGATGGACCGAAACAGGTTTGGAGCCCGCCGGTACCGACACCGGAGAACCGACCCGGAAACCATGCACAGAGGGGGTACTTGGACCCTGAAGCCAGGACCGGAACCAAAGGCCTTGCTAATTAACCAATTGAGGGCAGGATTTTAGTCCCAACCAAAGTCCCAGAAGCAGACAACAGCCTACCACGGGGAATAGGGCATCCGCCAGGGCCCGGTAGATTCCAAGGGCCAGCGTCAGCAAGCATGGCTCCCCCCGTAGTTCTGGGAGCGAGCTTCCATGTTCCATACCGGAGAGCCCAAAGATAACTCACAGTAGTGCAGAGAAAAGTGACATGGACCATCAGCCCAGGTGTGGGACCCGAATAACATCCGGGCGCGGCGGCCGGCCACCATCACCTTGGTTTACTACTGGACTCGTCTGATTTATTTAATTGTGAGTAAACCAATATTCCCCGGTCTGACCGGGCGCGCCAGCCCCTGCCATCACCACCCTCAGCACAGAGACACTGGGCCCCGGGGCATCCATCCCTACCCACGGAGGGGTTAACATCCAGCTGCCATCCCATCGCCCCCGGGTGCCCACAACAGCAGTGGTGGTACCACACGTCACCATACACCGTGGGTGGCGTCACAGACAGTTTACAGCAAATCCTGTACAAATATGTCCCCTTTTTTTTTAAGTGTCCGCGCGACCCCCGGGTCCAGAAGAATCCCTTGAGCCACACTGTGGATCCGGACCCGAGCAGCCCGGCTGCTGGCACGGGGGCGTCACAAGTACACCACTATCACCCGGTCCAGCCCTGTAGAACACGCTCCACAGCATTTCCCTTCCCCGGGCACCCAGGGCCCTGGACAGCATCTCCCCTACCCGTGGAGGGGATACCATCTTGCTGCCCCGCTCCATCAGCCCCGGGCGTCCCATACCAAGGCAGCGGTGGTGCCACCAATCATCACCGCGACCCACGGGTGGCGTCACTGACAAACTTTTTCCCTGTAAATATCCCCTTTCATTATTGTTGTGGGCAACGGGCCGCTGCACGAGCCCCGGATCCGGTCGCTACTTGAGCCGCAGCCACGATCCCGGATCCGAGCGCCTCGAGTAGCCCCTCTGATGTGGTCTGAGCCCCCGCCCGCGACAATAGCCCACACAGCATCTCTTGTAATAGTCCTACTACCCCTTATGTGATGTCCCCTATAGCCCCTCTTGTAATGTCCCCTCCGAAAGAAGCTAATAACAGCTGCTTTTGTGCTGGGCAGCCCTTAAACGAATTGTATTTGCATGTAATAATGTATTCTAACTAATTGTATTTGCATGTAATAATAATGACTTATTTCAAAGATGCACCCTCTTCAGGGAGGCAAGAGGTAGTGCCATAGTGGCGGTCTACCCTGCCTACCCCTCATCTAGACCCTGCTCTCACCGACGTCTCTCATCTCAATCTGTTATCCTGTTCATGCCCTTATGTAGATTTATTTTTTAAGGTAATACTAGAGTTGCTATTGTGTCTATTTCCATTAGAGAGAAAAATAAGCTGCCATTACACACAATTATAAATTGTCTTAATTTGTGATGGACGACGAGCACTAAAATGATTGGGGGCTCATTACTCGAGATGAGCAATTTGTAATGCTCGAGTGCCCGACTGGAGTAATGTAACTTAAATAGATATAAAACAAGCGCACTATGAGAAGCACCCGTGGAATCCTTTTAGCGTTTAAAAAATTAGAATTGCTCACCTTTGTTGGTTGTGCGCCCCCGCACAACTTCAGTGAAGGCTAATCAGTCTGGAGTTCCTCCGAACAGATCCTATGTCCAGGCTTCCAACATCCAGATTGTGGGTATCGTTGTCGGCTACTGATTTCACTCCTATTTTACCTGATGAAAGCAACTCTGCTGAAACGCGTTGTAATAATAGGAGTGCCTATTCAATAAAGTTCAAATAATTAATATCAGCAAATATCCTTTTTGCGCTATATTAGACCGAAATAATTATCCATCGACTGGAGTAATGGGTATAATGGAAGTCAATTGGAAACTTGAGCATTTTTCCAGCAGACCCCCTTTGGTCTTTCAGGTGGTCTGCCAGTAGACAGTAGAAATCACTGAGGAGAGAGAGACAACAATATCCTGACATTGACATTAAATGCTCTACCTGAACACAAATCTACTTCCACTGTTTAACTCTTAAGGGTACGTTACACGCTGCGATATCGGTTCAAAAAGGGGACAAAAACTGAGCCGGGAAATTATAGGCCGGTAAGTTTAACCTCTACGGTTGGTAAAATCCTTGAGGGTTTCTTGAGAGATGCTATATTGGAGTATCTCAAGAAAAATAACCTTATGACAGAGTATCAACATGGGTTTATGAGGGATCGATCCTGTCAAACTAATTTGATCAGCTTCTATGAAGAGGTAAGTTCAAGTCTGGACCAGGGAAATGCAGTGGATGTTGTGTATATGGACTTTTCAAAAGCTTTTGATACGGTGCCACACAAAAGGTTGGTACATAAAATGAGAATAATGGGGATAGGGGAAAATATGTGTAACTGGGTTAAAAACTGGCTAAGTGATAGGAAACAAAGGGTGGTTATTAATGGTACGTACTCGGACTGGGTCTCAGTTCATAGTGGGGTACCACAGGGGTCAGTATTGGGCCCACTTCTTTTCAACATATTTATAAATGACCTTGTTGGGGGCATGCGGAGTAGAATTTCAATATTTGCAGATGATACTAAACTCTGCAGGGTAATCAATACAGAGGAGGATAATTTTATATTACAGGGAGATTTATGTAAATTGGAGGATTGGGCTGAGAAGTGGCAATTGAAGTTTAATGTAGATAAATGTAAGGTCATGCACTTGGGTAGAGGAAATAACATTTATGATTATGTACTTAATCGTAGAACACTGGGTAAAACAGACACAGAAAAAGACTTGGGTGTATTGGTGGATGGTAAACTTCACTTTAGTGGACAGTGTCAGGCAGCTGCTGCCAGGGCTAATAAAATAATGGGATGTATTAAAAGAGGTATAAGTGTTCATGAAAAAAATATAGTTCTACCTCTGTACAAGTCACTAGTGCGACCACACTTAGAATACTGTGTACAATTCTGGTCACCGATATATAAGAAGGACATAGCTGAACTAGAGAGGGTGCAGAGAAGAGCCACCAAGATTATTAGAGGAATGGGTGGGCTGCAATACCAAGACAGGTTATTAAACTTGGGGTTATTTAGTTTGGAAAAACGAAGGCTTAGGGGGGATCTAATCACAATGTATAAATATATGAGGGGACAGTACAGAGACCTTTCCAAAGATCTTTTTACACCAAGGCCTGCGACTGGAACACGGGGGCATCCACTACGTCTTGAGGAAAGAAGGTTTAATCATAATCACAGACGAGGATTCTTTACTGTACGAGCAGTGAGACTATGGAACTCTCTGCCACATGATGTTGTAATGAGTGATTCACTACTAACATTTAAGCAGAGCCTGGACGCCTTTCTTGAAAAATGTAATATTACCAGTTATGTATATTAGATTTTATGACAGGGTATTGATCCAGGGAACTAGTCTGATTGCCGGATGTGGAGTCAGGAAGGAAATTTTTTCCCCATTGGAACTTGTTTGCCACATTGGGGTTTTTTTGCCTTCCTCTGGATCAACATGTTAGGCTACAGGTTGAACTAGATGGACTTAGAGTCTCCCTTCAACCTTAAAAACTATGATACTATGATACTATGATCGCTAGCGAGCGTACCCGCCCCCGTCAGTTGTGTGTCATGGGCACATCGCTGCCCGTGGCACACAACATCAATAGGAACAGTCACACATATGTGATGCCCTGGCCTATCAGGTCGTCACAAGGGTGCCGTGCAACCTGCCCTTCTGCATGGTACCCGCTCCTCCTCGGTTACGGGTCCTGTCAATTTGGTGTTGCTACCAACAGGTGTACATAAATCCTGAGGAACACTCTGCACCACACCCACCAACCCCCCATTAGGCAGCCTGAGAGGAATAGGGCCGCCCAGATGGAGGGATGGAATAGTGAGGGCAGAGATGTCAGAGTTGAGTAGAGTTGAGCAGTGACAGGACAGGTCACGCTGTGGAGCTGGGCTCCTGTACCCATCCCAGTTGCCAGACGTTGGCTTGGCCAGAAGGAGCTGGAACCCCGGTCGCAGGGGAGTGACAGGGGGTACGGTGCTGCTGGAGACTGCAGGCCGGCTGCCTTGTACTACAAACAGGTAGGGGCCAGGCCACGATGGGGTACGCGGACCCTAGGCTGGGAAGAAGCTTCACGCAGCACAATAATTCACCCGACGGGAACGGAATCTTCAGGAACCGTTCCACACCTGCTCCAGAATCTGGGTACTAGCGCAACAAGGGGGAAAGGACTTCCCACAACTATCCAGAAAATCCCAAACGTGAACCCTGAGAGCAGGCTCACCTTGCTAGCCACGCAGGTGAGCGGGACCCGAGTAGACTTAGGTGAAAGGGATCCACCAAGTTACACACAGTGCCAAGGGACAAGGCTTCAGACCAACTAGCAACACCAAAGGGGCACGGACCCAGCGTGCTCAGCCAAGAGAAACAGAGCATTCAAGAGTTTGGTTTACCTGGTGTCAGCGTCAGTTACTTTGAACCGTGTGAGTACCTGATATCCTCTTCACCCCCGACGGGTTCCCCACTCCATACATCACCGGGCCCCGGGACACCAAACCCCCTACCCACGGAGGGGTTAAACATCCTGCTGCTTCAACACCATCACCGGGCTCCCCAACAGCAGCTGTGGTCTCTCACATTACCACGCACCGTGGGTGGCGTCACGAATATTATCCCATTCACCACCCAAACCAACAATCCCCCCTTTTTATTTCCGAGGTAGCCACGCGACCCCGCCTCGGATCCGGAGACCCCTCGAGCCACTGTGGATCCGGGTCTGAGCAGCCCGTCGGCTGTCGCGGGGGCGGCACACATACTTACCTGCATGGCGATGTCGCTGTGATCGGCGAACTGCCTCCTATCTAAGGGGGCGGTTCGTTCGGCATCATAGCGATGTCACTAAGTGGCCATCCAATAGAAGTGGAGGGGCGGAGATGAGCGGGCCAAACATCCCGCCCACCTCCTTCGTTCCTCATTGCCGGTGGACGCAGGTAAGGAGATGTTCCTCGTTCTTGTGGTGTCACACATAGCGATGTGTGCTGCCGCAGGAACGACGAACAACCTCGTTACTGTACATACAGTGATATTTGGTGTTTGGACGACCTCTCCAAAACCAACGATTTTTACCTCTTTTGCGATCGTTGAAGGTCGCTCGTACGTGTCACACGCTGCGATGTCGCTAACGACACTGGATGTGCGTCACAAACACTGTGACCCCGACGATAAATCGTTAGCCATGTCGTGGCGTGTAAATGGCCCTTTAATCTGTGACAAGTCACAAGATTATCATAGCCTTGAAATACTCTGTGCTGCCAGTGGAACCAGCACCTTCCAGTTTGTGACTTACTGCAATATCTTGTCATTCATCTTCTGAAATACTCTGTGCTGCAGGAACACAACTATCCTTCCACTATGTAATGCTCAGTCTGTAACCAGTCACAAGATTATCATACCCCTGAAATACTTTGTGCTGCAGATAGAACCTGAACTTTCCAGCTTGTGACCTACTACAATAATTGACATTCCTATCCTAAAATGACCTGTGCTGCCAGGGTACAGCAGATACAGTTAGTTCTGATTTGTGCAGCAGTGGGTACAGCAGATACCACTGGCACGGATTGGTGCAGCAGTGAGTATGTCAGATACAGCTGGTATGCAGTGGTGCAGTAGGCAATACATCAGATACTGGAACACAGATGGGTATTAGAGATACCGCACACAGCAATGCAGCATCAGCGTCACCAGGGACCTGATAATCAGCAGCATGTCTTTAACGGATAGATCACATTTCTTAGGCACCTTCCATGGGGGAAGGTGCCTCAAATACCTAGTGCCTTTCAGCCATAAGCAAAGAGACACTTCCAGGATAGGGTGCGTTGGTGCTTTAGGAATAGGTACCTGCGCGCCCTAAGTGTGCTCCCATGAGGCCTGTGAGACACACGCCAGCCATGGGAGCCAGTGGCAGGGGTGTCGCCCTGGGCAAGCCAGGGGACACAGGTCACACACCACCACACCCTACATCCCAGGTAGGAACACCAAAGCTAACCAAAAATCCTTGTTGCCTTCCTCCAGAGACTGATGATTCACACCAGGGGGTGGACCAGGCGGTTGGCTCCGCCCACCGAGGAGGACACAGCTCTGGAGGCGGGAAGAACCAGGCAGATAAGCTCAGGGAGTGAAGGAGTAAACAGCTAAGATGAGCTAAGGAAGTGAAAGTAGAAGCAAAGTAAAGTGGTAAAGGAGGAAAGCAAGAGTGGTGACAGAACAGAAAGAGCGTGTAAAAGCCTGAAGTAGTTCAGCTGTGTGCAGGACAGGTCAGCAAGGTCAGCAACGGCGGTGACTGTCTGGAGGGGGACCGTTTGGAAGTTCCTGGAAGGACCCCGTAGGCTGTGTGCCCGGCGGTCTGGAGCAGTGTTCCGAAGGATAGTCAGCACCAGGGCAGGGGCCTCTCGGACCCCGGCAAGGCTTGGAGTCGCCATAATTTGCCAAATCCGTCAGTGAAGGAGACGTAGATCCCCCAACAACCAAGTCCCGATTGAAGGCAACAGCCCAGCCAGTGTAGAAGAGACACCGCCACCGCCAAGGCACCAGTTTCTTAGGGCCAGCGCCTGCGGGCAAAGAGTAGAGCTCCCCCGGTCCAGCTTGAAGCCGGGGAGCGGGTTACCGGTGGGGACCCATCGCAACCAACAAGTACACCAAGGTGCTAGGAAAAGGGACATCACCGTCACCTACCGGGAGAGCAAGTGCAGCCGTTCGTGGGACCGTCTATCCAGCCGTTTGGTTTACCGTAAAAACTGTGTCAACGTCTCAGGCTGAGTGAGTACCACAGTGCCGCAAGGCACAGCGCTGCCCCCGCGTCCCTGCGCCCACCAGGCCCTGCACCTCCCAAGCCATCACCGGGCCCCGGGATCACCAACCCCTACCCACAGAGGGGCAACACAACACCTGGCTGCTCCGCATCACCATCCCCGGGACCCCCGTATTGAGCAGCGGTGGTGAAATCACCACAACCGTGGGTGGCGTCACGGACAATAACCAATTCCCACACCCAACAACCCCCTTTCACTCACGGGCGAGGAGTGCCGCTCGAGAACCCCCGGGATCCGGCCTACAGCTCGAGCCACCACTGAGCAGCGGCCGCCGGACCCGAGCAGAAGGGGGTGAGCGTAGTGTGCTGACACCCTCCTCCCCGCCCGCGACATCTTGGCGTCATGAACAGGATCTTACCGCTCTGCCGTCTGGTAGAGGTGCGCCTTGTTACCGCCGGAGGTATCCGGCAGAAAAATTTCAGAAGCCGCCATCTTTGGCGCAAAAAGTTCCCGCTCGAGCGTCTTCTCGAGTAGTAGAGGCGCGAAGGCCGAAGCCCCGCCCCGAGAGAGGAGGGGCCAGAAAGAGCTAAGGGGGACGGAAACAAGATGTCTGCGCCCGACGGTGCCGCTGGAGGAGCGGTGGTCGCAACCGCAGCGGCACCCACAGATGGGAATGGGCCTGCCCAGGCCCCGGTTGCGCTAGCGGGAGGTGCCGCGGCCCCCGCACTCGCTCAGGTCATGCCGTTCTCCTTGCCCTATGCGCCCGGAGCTGCCTGGCTACCGCAGTATGACGGGAAACCGGATGCCCTACAGGCCTTCTGGAAAAAGCTTAACCCGTTGCTAGAGCTGTACCCGCTGACTGATAAGCAACGTGCGGCGAAAGTGCTAGGCCAGTTAACCGGTGCGGCTGAGCAGGAAGCGGAGACCTGGGCCGAGGGGGACCGGCTCTCTGTAGCCACCATCTTCGAGAAGCTACAGACTGCCTTCGAGACCCGGACTGAAGCTGAGCTGAGGATGCAGTTTTACCAGTGCCGGCAACGAGCTGGGGATAGCATTCGGGACTATGCTCTACGTCTGCAGACCGCCCTCCGCACGCTGAAGCGGGCGAACCCTATTAATGAGGCGGATAGCAACAAGATGCTAGTATAGCAATTTGCGCAGGGGATGAGGTCCCCTGAGGATCGTAAACAACTCCGGCTGTGGGCCCTGGAACACCCTGATGTGGACTTTGCTGTGTTAAAGGAGCGGGCCATTAAAGCACTACAGCCCCCAGCTGCCGAAGTTCTGGAACCCGCCCCGTGGCCCGTCGAGACGGCTCCCGTTGTGGCGGCCTCAGCCAAACCAACCTCTCCAACACCTGCAGCCCCGAGCAGCACAGTGGAGGAACTGGCAGCCCAGATCCGTCGCATGGACGGAGACCTCGCCAAAATCCTTGCTGCACTACAACCTCTAACCAGATCTCAGCCTCCAGCACAGATACAGCTTGCTGACAGTCCCGAGGATGTTCCCTGGATGCAGCGGAAAAGTGCTAACAACCCGCGGAGGAGACCCCCAATCTGCTACAAGTGCCGTAAGCCGGGCCATTACTTCCGACAGTGCCCGTTAAACGAGCAACCCCTGGGGCCCCGGGCCAATCCTCAGGAGTAGAACATCGTGGCCCCCCGGACTGGCGGGACCGATATATCGGGGCCCGCCCCATCATCCCCGTGGCTGTGGACGGCATACCAGTGATGGCTCTCTTGGACACTGGATCACAGGTAACTACCATACCTTAGACGTTGTATCAGCGGTATTGGGCCATAGACGAGCTGGCGCCCCCAGACAATAGTATAACGTTGATTGCCGCTAATGGACTTCCATTGACCCAGGTGGGATATAAACAAGTGGCTATGACAGTGGGGCAAGCTGAACTGCAACACCAGGGTATGATTGTGATCATGAATGAACCCAGTGATCATAACCCAAAGATAGTGCTGGGAACCAATGTGATGGAGCACTGCATGGCTGATGTGTTATCCCTATTACAACAGCTGCCCGCCACAGCGGCAGGGAGCCGGCAGAGGGCTGTGCAGCGTGAGATCCGAGCCCTGATGTACCGCCAGCATGTGAGCTCAACAGGAGAGGAGATTGGTGGAGTGAGAGTGATGGATGTTGCTCCATTGACTGTACCCCCTAGGAGTGAGATGATGATCTGGTGTAGGGCAGCAGTAGGGCCTCAGGGGCGTGACTACCCTGCGATGATGGAGCCCATGCCTTCCGACCACTGGCCCACTGTAATGGCCGCCCGAGGGGTGGTGGATGTGAAGAAAGGGAGAGTGCCTGTGAGAGTGCTGAACTGTGGGGAGGAAGAAGTCAGGCTTCCCCGGTATGCCACCATTGCCAAGCTGCTCACCCTGGATCCTCACACTATCCATGAAGCCAGTCCATCCACACTCCCACCTACCACCAGCACTTCCCCACCCCAAGGGGAGACAAAGGAGTGGCATCAACAGCTACATGTAGGCACTGATGATACCCCTACACATCACAGGGCAGGGGTATACAGGGTGGTGCAGGAGTACGAACAGGTTTTCATTAAGCAACCCCTAGACTTTGGGCAGATCAAGGGGGTCCAACACCACATCCCCACCGGTGAACATCCCCCTATCAAAGAGAGGTATAGACCTATTCCCCCTGCACATTACCAGTGTGCCAAAGATATGTTGAGGAATATGAAGGAGGCAGGGGTTATTCGGGACAGCTGTAGTCCCTGGGCCGCTCCGTTGGTACTGGTCAAGAAGAAGGATGGTACCATGCGGATGTGTGTGGACTACCGGAAGATCAACCAGATAACCCATAAAGATGCCTATCCATTACCTCGTATTGAAGAGTCTTTGGCTGCACTGAGAACTGCAAACTACTTCTCGACCCTTGACCTCACCAGCAGATACTGGCAAGTGGCCGTGGCCCCAGAGGACCGGGAGAAGACCGCCTTCACCACCCCGATGGGGCTCTGCGAATTCAATAGCATACCGTTTGAGCTGTGCAATGCCCCCGGAACCTTCCAACGGCTGATGGAGTGCTGTCTGGGACATTTAAACTTCGAGACCGTCCTGTTGTACTTGGATGATGTGATTGTTTATTCCCAGACGTATGAGGCCCATCTGGAGCACCTGGCCGAGGTGTTCGCGTCCCTTGCCAAGTACGGGATGAAATTGAAGCCCTCTAAATGCCACCTGCTGAAACCCAGGGTGCAGTATCTAGGGCATGTGGTGAGTGCGGATGGTGTCGCCCCCGACCCTGAGAAGATTACTGCCATCCAGAGCTGGCCGAGACCAACTACAGTGAGGGAAGTAAGGCAGTTTCTGGGTCTGGTGGGGTACTATCGGCGCTTTATAAAAGGGTACACGAAGATGGCTGCCCCCATGCAAGACCTCCTCGTGGGACAGACCAAAGGTGGTAGACCCATTGGAGCCCCACTGTCGTGGGAGAACAAGCATGAGGAGTCCTTTTGCCAGTTGAAGGCGGCCTTGACCGGAGAAGAGGTCCTGGCGTACCCTGATTATGGGCGCCCGTTCATCCTCCACATGGACGCCAGTAACGTGGGGCTAGGAGCGGTCCTATCCCAGGTCCAGGACGGAAAGGAGAAGGTGATTGCCTACGCTAGCCGAAAACTCCGGCCGACCGAAAGGAACCCTGAGAACTACAGCTCCTTCAAGCTCGAGCTATTGGCGTTGGTGTGGGCTATCACGGAGCGGTTCCGCCACTACTTGGCGGCAGCAACATTCACCGCGTTTACGGACAACAATCCGCTGACTCACCTGAACACGGCCAAGTTGGGCGCACTGGAGCAGCGGTGGGTAGCCCGGCTAGCCAACTATGATTTCACCATAAAGTACCGAGCCGGTCGTGTCAACATAAACGCTGATGCACTCTCCCGAATGCCCCATTTGTCAGAAGAGGGGTGCGAGGATGACGACCTCGAGGAGATCGAGTTGCCTGCGTTTCACCAGCCGCCTACTGAGAGGGTACAAGTACATCAGCAACGAGTGGATCTGGACCCACGGCCCAGTCAAGAGTGGCAGGAAGCTCAGGACCAAGCGCCGGCTGTTCGCCTCGTCAAGACTCTGGTGGAACAAGGTGCTACGGGAATAGACCCTGCCGCTCCAGCCGAAGCCCAACGCTTGTGGAAAGAACGGAAACGGCTTTACCTATACCAAGGGAGGCTGTACCGTGAGCTGATCAACCCGAAGACCCATGAGAAAATATGCCAGTTGGTCATTCCTCAAGCTGACTTCGCTACTGTCCTGCGGGCATACCATGATGGTGCTGGCCACTTCGGATGGAAGAAGCTGGAGATGCTGTTGAGGGAGCGGTTCTATTGGAGTGGGATGCGTGAATCGGTGGAAGCCTGGTGCCGAGAGTGCGGTCCTTGTACGCTGAGGAGAAAGGACGAGACTAGCCAGAGGGCACCCTTACATCCAATAGTCACCCATCAGCCGCTGGAGTTGGTCGCCCTAGACCATGTCAAGCTCACCCCTAGCTGAAGTGGGTACACCTACGCATTGACCATCGTAGACCACTACTCAAGATTTATGGTGGTAGTCCCCGTTAAGGACCTGACTGGTCGAACTGCTGCTCGGGCATTCCAGGCTTATTTTTGCCGACCCCATGGGTACCCCGAAAAGGTGCTGACTGACCAAGGCCCGGCCTTTGAAGCAGAGGTGTTCCACGAATTCTGCCAGTTGTACGGCTGCAAGAAAATCCGGACCACTCCGTACCACGCCCAAACCAACGGCATGTGCGAGAAAATGAACCACTTGGTCCTGGGGCTTCTCAAGACACTACCGCTGGAAGAACGGAACCTGTGGCCGGAAAAGTTACCCGACTTGGTCGACATGTACAATAATATCCCCTCTAGCTCGACGAAGTGCACCCCAGCGTATCTGATGAGGGCTCGGCCTGGCCGCCTGCCGGTGGATCTGGAGATGGGGTTGGAGGCCCCAGAAGCCCTCCCTTTGACGGCGGAGTGGGAAAGTCGGAGGAGAGTACAATACCGGCAAATCCAGGAGTATGTGGAGAAAAACCTCAGTCGAAGTCGAGAGCAGCAGGAGCACCGGTTCAATCAGAAGGCGTCCGCGGGTCCTTTCCAGCCAGGAGATGTAGTGCTGAAACGGAAGAGGAAGGCCCACAAGCTGGATGATCAGTGGGAGCAAGTCCCTTACGTCATACAACCCACAGAATGGGGAGATGGGAAGGCCTACCAGATCAGTCGTGACCAAGGGGGCACCCTGGCCACAGTTTCCCGGGACCATCTAAAAAGGTGCCCCCCAGCGTTGGAGGCAGAGGCTGAAGTACCGGTTCCTCCACCAGCAGAGAAGGCAGCAGAGGTAATCCACACTGTAATGGGTGACTTCCCAGCAAACTGGCCTACACAGAACGGCGCGGTGATTCTTCCAGTGATACTGTTCCCACAACCCGTGGATGAAGAAGTAGTGGAAGCGGTTAACCGTGAGCCAGAACCAGTGCCATGCCAATGCCCAGGGATGAACCTGTACTCAGCTCCCCTGCACCTCCGCCTGCTCTACACTATAGCAGGGAGGAGGAACCGATTGTTTCCTCTACCCCACTGTCTAGCACCACTGACACCGGGCCCCGAAGGTCCACCCGTTCCAACCTAGGTAGACCTCCACTTAGGTACAGGGAGACCGTTCTGTGAGAAAAAGGGGTCAGGGAATGTAAAGAGTGTTTGTTGTTTGAAAAGTTTGAAAAGTTTTGAAAGAATGATCAGAAAATGATAATTACCGAACAGTTACCTGATTTGCTTTGTGATTGAACCGGCTGGAGCCGGCACCGTTGTCCCAGTGGGGACCGTTTAAAGTTTTGCATGGGAACTATCCATGGACAAGCCCGTGAACTTGCAGGGCAACCACAAACGTTAGTGGCTTGTAAATATGTTGTTTACCGTTACCGTTTTCCGCAAGACCGCCTCCGGAGAGGCAGGTTGGAGGGAGGGCCCTGAGCAGAGCAGGCTGGGGCCCAGCCACCAAAAGAACCGGTGGCTACCCTCTGGAGGGAAGGACAGATCCCGCTCGGGTACCGTGTGCTGGACTGTGGGTTAAGGGGTGCTGCCTGGGCTTTAGGGGCAGCATCAGGGCCAGGTTGCTTGGGTGGGAGAGAGCGGAAACCGTAACCGTAAACCGTTATGCAACGTTTAAGAAATGTGCCTCCCGTCTTGGGAAGAGTTATTAAAAATGTAAATATGTTATATTATTATTATGTTATCTTTTACAGAAAAATAAAACCGGTGTTGGACGGCAGCCCGCGGACGGTCTGCATTTTGCTAAGGGGGAATGTGTCGCCCTGGGCAAGCCAGGGGACACAGGTCACACACCACCACACCCTACATCCCAGGTAGGAACACCAAAGCTAACCAAAAATCCTTGTTGCCTTCCTCCAGAGACTAATGATTCACACCAGGGGGTGGGCCAGGCGGTTGGCTCCGCCCACCGAGGAGGACACAGCTCTGGAGGCGGGAAGAACCAGGCAGATAAGCTCAGGGAGTGAAGGAGTAAACAGCTAAGATGAGCTAAGGAAGTGAAAGTAGAAGCAAAGTAAAGTGGTAAAGGAGGAAAGCAAGAGTGGTGACAGAACAGAAAGAGCGTGTAAAAGCCTGAAGTAGTCCAGCTGTGTGCAGGACAGGTCAGCAAGGTCAGCAACGGCGGTGACTGTCTGGAGGGGGACCGTTTGGAAGTTCCTGGAAGGACCCCGTAGGCTGTGTGCCCGGCGGTCTGGAGCAGTGTTCCGAAGGACAGTCAGCACCTGGGCAGGGGCCTCTCGGACCCCGGCAAGGCTTGGAGTCGCCATAATTTGCCAAATCCGTCAGTGAAGGGGACGTAGATCCCCCAACAACCAAGTCCCGATTGAAGGCAACAGCCCAGCCAGTGTAGAAGAGACACCGCCACCGCCAAGGCACCAGTTTCTTAGGGCCAGCGCCTGCGGGCAAAGAGTAGAGCTCCCCCGGTCCAGCTTGAAGCCGGGGAGCGGGTTACCGGTGGGGACCCATCGCAACCAACAAGTACACCAAGGTGCTAGGAAAAGGGACATCACCGTCACCTACCGGGAGAGCAAGTGCAGCCGTTCGTGGGACCGTCTATCCAGCCGTTTGGTTTACCGTAAAAACTGTGTCAACGTCTCAGGCTGAGTGAGTACCACAGTGCCGCAAGGCACAGCGCTGCCCCCGCGTCCCTGCGCCCACCAGGCCCTGCACCTCCCAAGCCATCACCGGGCCCCGGGATCACCAACCCCTACCCACGGAGGGGCAACACAACACCTGGCTGCTCCGCATCACCATCCCCGGGACCCCCGTATTGAGCAGCGGTGGTGAAATCACCACAACCGTGGGTGGCATCACGGACAATAACCAATTCCCACACCCAACAACCCCCTTTCACTCACGGGCGAGGAGTGCCGCTCGAGAACCCCCGGGATCCGGCCTACAGCTCGAGCCACCACTGAGCAGCGGCCGCCAGACCCGAGCAGAAGGGGGTGAGCGTAGTGTGCTGACACCCTCCTCCCCGCCCGCGACACAGGGACGGGGGATGGATCAGCCACCACTGAGTGATGGAGCGGGTGAGTGTGCCAACAGTGTTCCCACTGGGGGAGGGAGGCAGGACATTATGAGGACGCCATACCTGTGTTATAAGCTCTTCAGCTCTAAAAGAGTCTAGCTGAGCGAGGAGGCCCTGCACTCAGTTTGGCAAATCACCGGCTCAGTGCATCAGCTCCAATCAATGAAAGAAGCTGCTTCACTGTAACCCAAGACTTCAAGCATCATGGGATACTCGGCACTTCATGTTGCTCGATTGAGCAACCCAATGCTTGATCGAATAACCAGCAGGGTGAGCCACTCACGGTCATTGGTCATTGTTTAGAATTTATGCCAATGGCCACTCTTATACCATATATAATATTATTTTTCAGAAATATAGCTTGTATGTAGAAAATCTCAGTACTTTCTATTTTCTTCTCCACTATATTGAGTTGGCTTGTGGAGCACATTACTCTGCATGATATATGAGTATTCCAGCTACTCTTGATTGATTCCTCTCTAATTTGATCATTTCACACTCTTCACTCTATTGATGTTTGATTATCTACACAACAAATAGAAGTAGGAATGTTGCTCCAACATGAAGGAATTAAGAAAAATGGCCTGAGTATATTGCCTGCTGAGTTATTAATGTATGGGACATCACTCTGCTCTATGCTTTATTTATTGATGAACATTCATTTTCGTAATGCATAGGGATTGGATTTACAGATAAATGAATAGAACTGAAATGGGATAAATGTTTTTCAGTTTTCTGTTTTATCAAATAAAGCAGCCTGGGCTTCTTTGTCCAGTTACTATTTCTCATGATCACAGGTAGACAAATTTATCAATCCTATGTACTTGTTATTAAATGTGGAAAAAGTCTCATTGCTTATTAAGTTCTGTCGTCCGCTGTTTGAAGAATATTTACTTTCTGCCACAAATACTCTCCACCACAAGAATAGAAGTCTTTGGTCTAATAAGAGGCAACTAAACAGGATTATCTCCAATGTCATATACTTTAATCTCAAGACAAAGGCATAGCTGGGATTTCAGGGGAAGAGGCGTGGAGATATCTTAGTAGGCTCTTAACCTAGGTAATTATATTTACAACTATGGTGGCAACACCCTAATTATGACGATTAATTTGCCAGAAGTTACAAGAGGGTCCCACCATTGAGCCCCCACCTGATCAGGAGAATGTGGATATTATGTCCCCCAATTAAATGGAGTGTTGGTCACACATTTATACCACTGACCTTTTCAATGTCAATATGATGAATAGAGATTCAGCACTTGGCTATCACTAAAAGTTCCATTAAAATTGATTTGAGCAGTGGTGTAAATGTGAGGCCACTATGTAATTCAAGCAGTAGCACAAAACCCACAATTTTGTTGTCAGTGGGGGTCTCATTGCTAGGACTCTTAACAATCATAGGTTTATCAACTATCCTGTTCAAAGTCGATAAATGTTTTTCATGTTGACAATGTATTTGAAGGCAAAAGAAAAAAATCAGATGCATTAGTTAGTGATATAGGTATGATCTTGTAGCAAATATTTATTTCAGTAACCTGCATCCTCTGGCTGAAATTCCATGCAGGCCCATACTTGTAAGAATCAGGACATCTGCTGAAAAATTGATCTGTTCAATGCTGTCCCTTGCGCAAAGCTTCGACCAGACTTATGGTAACTAACAGATTGATTTTTAACAGGGAAAAATATAAAGTCCTACATCTGGTCAAGAAAAATGAAAAAAGCATATACAGAATGGGAGGACTAGGGCTAAGCAACAGCATGTGTGAAAAAGACTTGGGGATCCTAATAGATCACAGACTGCACATGAGTCAACAATGTGATGCAGCAGCAAAAAAAGGCAAACACAATTCTGGGATGTGTTAACAGAAGCATACAGTCTAGATCATGTGAAGTAATTATTGCCCTATACTCTTGTTTGGTCAGACCTCATCTGGAATACTGCATCCAGTTCTGGGCACCATATTTGAAAAAGACATCAACAAACTGTAGATTCAGAGAATTACGACCAGAATGCTGACTGGTCTACAAACCATGTCCTATGAGCATCGGTTACATGATTTGGAAATGTTTAGCTTACAAAACAGCAGACTGAGAGGAGACCTAATAGCTGTCTACATATATCTCAAGGGCTGTCACACTGTAGAGGGATCAGTCCTGTTCTCATTTGCACAAGGAGCGACTTGAAGCAATGGGATGAAAATGATTGGGGGAGACACAGATTAGATATTAGAAAAAAACTTTTTGACAGTGAGGGTGATCAACGAGTGGAACAGGCTACCACAAGCGGTAGTGGGTTCCCCTTCAATTAAAGTCTGCAAACAGGGGCTGGACAGACATATGTGTGCGATTATATAGTGAAACCTGCATTCAACAGGTGGTTGGACCAGATGACCCTGAAGGACCCTTTCAACTCTACGATCCTATAATTCTATGAGTCAGGACAATAAAAAAATAGTGACAAGTCAGTCATAGACCAGAGGCAATTGGAGGGTGGATAATACCCAGACTAATTAGAGAAAATCAAGTGCAATGGACAGCCCTGCCACACTTGTGCTTCATTAGCATAAAAATTCCACTGCTTATTATAAGAATGAAAAAGAGATTTCTTCAAGAAATACATCATTTTCTTACCTTCAAAGTGCCATTACAGACATTTTTTTTATTAAGAGAAGGAAAATCCTGCTGACTAGAGATTAAGGTTAATGCATATATCTCCACATCCTGTACATGAATGCTTATTCATACAATTTGAAACATAGTCCAATACTACGCATCTCTAATAACACAGAAAATGGTTCAGTCATATGGTCTCACAGAAAAATTCTAGAAGATCCTTAATTTATTACTTTATTGGAGCCAGTGCCCCAAAATCCAGATGATAAAATTAATCTCCAATATGTGGCAGCATAGGATAATGCCATCTTATACTCAATGGTGGAGTGGTGTCCCAAAATCATCTTGTCTAATTCAATAGAACAGCATGCTTAAGATAACCTAGATAGCAGCTAAATATAATGGAAGCACCACTTCTGGGTCAGCTGTGTGCTGATATTTTTAGGTTGGAAAGGGCCAAATAACATTGGATCCTTACAGCCTGATAATACTAGCTCCCAGCTTTCTGCTTTGCCTTAACTGGTTATCAAAAATAGGGAGGAGCCCATGCCATTTTTTAAAATTATTAATTTAAATAAATCCTTTAAATTCTGATGTAATCCAAACTGTATTGTCCCACAACGTCCATCGATATCTATGGAGCTTTGTTCTGAGAACTATCTCAGATCAAAGCTCCATAGGTCACTAGTGGTCAGCGGCAGCCTGGAATTCTCATGAATGATGACATCAGTAACTCAGTGACATCAAAGCTTGTAAGAAATTCTGGGCTGCCACTGAAAGGCAGTTACGTTTGGACTTTTGGTTTGGGAACGTTCTCAAGATGAGGCTGCATAGGTCACTCCTGGTTAGCAGGACAAAATGAATTGGTCACAAACATGAGATAATTCTAGGCTGCTGCTGACTGGCAGTGACCTATGTAGCATCAGTCTGAGAACGTTCTCAGAGTTTAGCTCCTTAGGAGTTAATGGGTGTAGTAGGACATTACTCCATTGGATTAAGTTGCAAAGTCCAGTATTTACTTTTAATTAATAAATTGGTTAATTGGTTAATGAAGGACTGTGAGGGAGTGTTTATTCACCAATTTGATTACGTCAGAGAGTCTTTATTCAAGTAAACTATGTTTCCCTGTGTGTGTGTGTGTGTGTGTGTGTGTGTGTGTGTTTTAACTGTACACTTGCTTGGTTAATAATGGGGGTGTCTAATAGATGCCTATTTATTACTAACCTCTGGGCTTGCTGCCAGCTGTTATTTCACAGCTGACATTAACCCCAAAAGTATTACGCTGCTTGCCATAGCATCAGGGCAATTGGAAAGAGCAAGACAAAGCACCAGAATTGGTGCATCTAATGGCTGCTATGTGGAGGCTTGGAGGGGCTAAATAACCATGGGCCTTCCAAGCCTGATAATACCAGTCACCAGCTGTCAGCTTTAGCTTGGCTGATTATCAAAAATAAAGTGGAGTCCATGCCATTTTTTTAAATATTTATTTAAAAATGGCTTGGGATCCCTTCTATTTTTTTATATTAGCTAAGCTAAAGCTGTCAGCTGAGGGTTGCAATGATAGAAAAAAAATAACCCATTAGGCGCCAGTTAGTTAGGTACCCTTTATCGCTACAATGAAATGGAGTAAGTAAAAAAAAACTACTACGTGCAAGAATGTACAGTGTATAAGTCAAAAATTGGTGAAAGTTTCTTTTTAAGTATTTGCTAGTGACAATCTACCAATAGATATACATACCGTATTTTTTGCTTTATAAGACGCACCTGATTATAAGACGCACCCCCAAATTTGGTGAAGGAAAAGAGAATTTTTTTTTTTTAATGTTAAATGGGGTCTATCTTATAATGCCAGTGTCCGTCTAACAAATCATATAGGGTATATGTCCCTCATAGCCACCCATCCTAAAATTAGCCACCCTTAATCTGGATATGGCCCCCTTATATTGAATATAGCCCCCTTGTGCTGGGACACGTCCCCCTGTGCTGCCCATGGCCCCTATAGATGGTACACCTCCCCTGTGTTTGATATGGCCCCCATGTGTGCTGCTCATGGCCCCTATAGATGGTACACCTCCCCTGTGTTTGATATGGCCCCCATGTGTGCTGCCCATGGCCCCTATAGATGGCACATCTCCCCTGTGTTTGATATGGCCCCCATACAGCTGCCCATGGCCCATATAGATGGCACATCTCCCCTGTGTTTGATATGGCCCCCATACAGCTGCCCATGGGCCCTATAGATGGCACATCTCCCCTGTTTGATATGGCCCCCATACTGCTGCCCATGGCCGCTATAGATGGCACATCTACCCTTTGTTTGATATGGCCCCCATACAGCTGCCCATGGCCCCTATAGATGGAACATCTCCCCTGTGTTAGATATCACCCCCATGCTGCTGCCCATAATAAAATAAAACACTTTTTCCTTACCTTCTCAGCACTGTAATCCATGTGTCTCCCACCTCGCAGTTGAGCTCCGGCTTCCTTACTTCCTGGTTCTTGCTGCCGGTCATGTGATCGGCACGACAGAGTGATATCATTGTGCCTTATCACAGACAACAGCAGCAGGAGACCGGAGATCAGCACTGGAGGTAAGTAAAGCTTTTTTTATTTTATTATGGGCAGCAGCACGGGGGCCATATCTAACACAGGGGGGATCATGTGCGATCAAAGGGAGCACAGGCAGATATAATATGCCCCGCTGCCCCAGCCCCTCAGCGTGATGCAGTTTCAGCACCACGCTGCTGATTGACAGCGGCTGTGCATATTATATGAACGGGAGCAAGAGATCTAATGCTGCCGCCCACAGCTGTCACCTTCCCCCAGCACCGCTCAAGAGCGGACCCTGCAGTATATATATATATATATATATATATGTACACCTCCCCCCGTATATTCAGTTTATAGGACGCACCCCCTACTTTCCCCCAAAATTTGTGGTAACAAAAGTGCGTCTTATAAAGCGAAAAATACGGTAGTTATTATAATTTATTGCAAGTTTAATTTAAGACTACCACACACTGAACCATGGGGGGGTAACAGCTCTGTATTATGGTATTGCAGTATATTCAGAGGGGCCTGCCATGTGTTTTAAGCCTAAAATAGCTCTTGTTAATCCAACTTTTCTTTCTAATATATCCTATCTAAAACAAGACCTTACTTTCATGTACCATCAAAAATAGTTAGTCTTCATTAATTCACAATATCATTGCACAATTTCAATGGTGGAGATGCTGCATGTAAGGCTGCTTTCACACATCCGGTTTTAGCAGTGCGGCTAAATCCGGCTCTTTTCATAAGTTTTTACATGCGGGCCGTCCGGTTTTTGCTACAGAGTATGCGCAGTGCAAAAAAACGCATGCGGCGTCTGGATGCGGTTTTTGCTGCATCGCGCCGCATCCGGCGTCCATAGGCATGCATTGGAAAAAGCGCCACATCAGCCATGGTCACTATGCAGTTGATGAAACTTCGCTGTGCAACTGAATAGTTTTGGCTGCCCCCGGCATAGGGAATAGCTGATTGCGGAGGGTACCAGTTGTTACACTCATACAGATCAGACGTTGATGACCTATCCTGAGGTTGGCCATCAATATTAAAGTCCCGGACAACCGTTTTAGCTTCTTCCAAATTGAAACTGCTGAATTGAGCATGTAATACTATTATTCAGCATGTATTTTTACCATAATCAATTAGTGGCTACCTCTAAGGCATTTCCCTATACATAGTGTACTATACATGGTGGTTTAGAGGTGGTTCTCCAATTGTGAGATCATTTCTTTTACACTGTATAGAGGAGTGAGACCTCTATGTGCTCTTTATTTATCTATGTATGTATCTGTAATCAATTTGTGGATCAGTATAAATTCACAATAAATACTCATTTCTTATTGGAGCAATATGGCTGACTGTTTTCTAAGATGTTGAGATGTCCAACCTTTATACTTATATTTTCTTTCTGTATGACTATGCTGTGTAATAATGGGGAAAATAATATCTTTTTATTTTAAATTGGAAATGAAAAATTAATTTTGCCTAAAACAAAGGGCTATGTCAATTATAATGCAACACTAATCAACAAGGGCATCTATATTATTACCGCCTTAGTGCAACATTTGCCGGAATAAAGGAATCATCTGTTAATAGGCCGTTTGCCATACTCTTTCCAATTTTCCTTTATAGAATCCAAGAAGCTGCGGGTGTTTAATTTCAATGAAGCCATTCTGTAATAAATCTTTTACCTTGACAGTCTCCCCAAGATCAAAAAATGTGGACTGACAGCAGAACAGACATTTAATGAGAACCACCAGGGTATATTCTGTCTTGGGTTGGTGACACTCCTATCAATTCTCTTTCATGAGGTTTTCAGCTTCATTATCTGATGCTCTCCAAAGGAATGATGCTTTCCAAAAGTTAAGCAGTTTTTCCCTCACTTCTCCAATGTTATGTATACACAGCTAGAAACTTAAAGGGAACCTGTCAGGTGCAATATATACACAGAACCACGAGCAGTTCTGGGTTCATATTACTAATCCCTGCCTAACTGTCCCAGCCTATAGTAGCATAGATAAAGTGATCTTTAGAAAAAGTATTTCTAAAGATCCCATATGATATGCTAATGAGTGCAGGGACTAGTCGTGAGGACATTACTTCTTTTGGCTAGTTGGCCCCCTTAGCATGTTAGTATGCCCCTGTCAGCATGCTAACATGCTAATGAATGCGTAGCATCAGAGGATGGTCATGCTCACCTCTCTGCTGTCCGAGTCCTGGATTTTGACTCAGTGAGCATGATCCCGGATTTTCGGTATAGGTTTGAAGCCAGGACTTGTACACCCGTCAGTCATGTGCACTATGAAACCAGGTGTACAAGTGATGGCTTCAAACTCATGTAGTGCGCATGACCGAAAGTCCAGAGTCATGCACACTGAGCCAAAATCCAGGACTCGGGCGCGATGGCAGCGGAGAGGTGAGGGAGATCATCCTCTGATGCTGTGTATTCATTAGCATGTTACAACGCCCACTGGGGCGTATTAACATACTAAGGGGGCCGACTAGCCAAGGATTGTAACACCCTTTGGACTAGTCCCTGGCTGCATTAGCATATAATAAAAGAGCTTTAGAAATACTTTTTCAAAAGATCTTTTTATTTATGCTAGTGTATACAGGGACTACTATACTATTTCCGTACCAATGCCCTTGTCAGCAATTCATGAATTGATTATTTAGTGATTATCTACTCACAACTATTCTTCAGGTGATTTATTCAGGGTTTAATTTTTTCACTGTGTATTTTTCTCCAGTTCTATCCTTCTTGTATAATTTAATTTTAAACATCTTTTTTAACAATAAAAAAATATTATGATTATATCATCTGTTTCAGTATAATTTTTGTAGGTTTAAATGAATATATGTACTGGAATCACTAAAATGGCTTTTGGTATATTAATATGTATACAGGGATGGTTAGGCAGGGATTAGCAATATACACCCAGAACTGCTCGTGGTTCTCTCTGCATATGGACCTGACAGGTTCCCTTTAAATATGTTTGTAAAGAAAAAAAAGCTGTTGCAATGTAATAGAACTAGTAATAAAATGGAGGATTTAGGATCAGAAGTGAAAAAAATAACTTTTTGTATATAGTTTTTTTTATTAGACTTATTCAGCATGATCTTAAACAACATCATCTTAAATTTGCCTTTTAACTGCAAACTCCCCAGCATCAGAGCGCACAAAATTTATTTCACTTACTGCTGTTTATTGGTTATTAGTTACTATCTGTTGTCAAGGTAACCGCCATTCGGGCAATAAAAGCGAGCAGTGGAGGCCATTTTATGTTCCCACAGAGACAATACTGTGCCAAGCAACACGAAAATGTGGAGACGAGAGAAATTTTGATTTTTGTAATAAAAAGTTAAATTGAAAGAAACATTTTTTGTTTAATTTCTCCTGAGCTATTTATAAAATGAGTTAACTCTCATAAACAAGACGATCGAAAGTCTCAGGTTTACCGGGTACTCAGTGTTTGGACTTGAAGTTAATGTGATAGATGGAGTCTAGGATTAGCCCGTCGTCTTGCTGCACCGTAACTGATTTAGTTAATTAGATGAGATGATGCATGGATAGAAGCAGAAATACAGATTGATTTCTAGAAGAAAAGCTTGAAATTAAAAGGCTCGACCGAATGGCCAGCTGGTGGAGCATGAAGAAGCTGGAAATGATAGTTGGACAGTCAGAGAACCTCGATGTGGACGGTCTGACTGCCTATGCCTTGTACTTATTAAATCGTAACATCACTTCTCCAGTAAGGCCGGGAGACGTAGCTGATTATTGTGTTGTATAGTTTTGTAGAACAAAGATAGGAAAACAATGAAAATGTCTTATTATACTTCTAAATGTGTCAATGTGCCTTTAAAAAGTATTCAAACCCCCTGCACTTTTCCACAATTTTTCACGTTACACCCACAAATGTATTTTACTGGGTTTTTATGGGATATACTAACACTAACTTGCAAGTATTTGTGAACTGTAAAGAAAAAAAAAATGTGGTTTTTGAAATATTTTAAACCCTTCACCTCCCATCCCATGGGAAATTCCTGACCCAGCCATTTTTCTTTCAATTCTGGCCAGTGACATTTTATGATGGTATAACTCTGGAATGCCTAAATGGACCCCAGTGATTCTTAGACTGCTTTTTTGTAACATATTGTATTTCATGGTAGACATGTTGAAGACAAGCGATTCCGGCAGATAAAGAGGAAGAGGCTCTTTACCATTAGAGTAGTCAGACTGTGGAATGCCCTACCACAAGAGGTAGTAATGGCAGATACTATAACAGCTTTTAAAAAAGGGCTGGATGATTTCCTCAGTACACATAACATTGTCGGTTATCAGTGACTTAGTGACCAAATGTAGAATTGGTGGAGGAAGGTTGAACTAGATGGACCCAGGTCTTTTTTCAACCTATGCAACTATATGTAACTATGGAAACTTAGGAAGATATTTTTTGCATTTATTTGTGAAAAGTTTGCAATTTTCAAACTTTTATGCTCTTAAACCAGAGAGTTATGTCGCACAAAATAGTTATTAAATATAATTTATCACTAGAGTTGAGTGGACTTGTGGAAGTTCGGTTCCATGGTTTTAGCTGGACTTTAGATAAGGTTTGGTTTGGCCTGAACCCCATTTGAAGTCACTGATTGGGCAGTTCGGGTCTCTGCCCACATGCAGCCAACAATAAACAGATCACTTCCTGAGGAGGGTGGGCAGGGTTTTTCCATTTTTTTTGTTTGGTGCACACTACATCCGATCAAGCTGTTGTTATCCCCAACACTGCAAGCACCTCGCACTTGGCTAAGCACCAAGCGTACCAGAGGACAGCCATGCTTGCGCGAGTGGTTTGCATACGTAAAGCACCAGAACTCTGTTATTTTGTAAAGTCTGACCGAACCTCGGGTTCACTCATCTCTATTTACTATATGTCTACTTTACTTCAGCACAATTTTTGAAATATATATATCTATATATATATATATATATATATATATATATATATATATATATATCTTTTTGTTAGGAAGTTAGAAGGATTAAAACAATCTCAAAAATGTCTTATTTTCCAACAAAATTTACAAAATCATTTTCTTTAAGGACCACACCCCATTTCAAATGATTTTGCGAGACCTATGTGATATAAAATATTCTAAAGTTATAATATTCTAAAAACTGCACCAACTTAACTGGTCAAAACTACATGCAGGAAGTTTATTAACCTTTTAGGTTTTTTACAGTAATTAAAGCAATGTACAATAAAAAATGAAAATTTTACTTTTCATCAAAACAATGCTACTTTAGCCCAAAAGTTTGCATTTTTACTAGGATAAAAGGAAAAAATGCACCCAAAAAGTTGCTGCGCAATTTCTCCTGAGTACGTCGATCCAACACATGTGGTGGAAAAGTTCTGTTTGGACGCATGAGAGGGCTCGGAAGGAAAGTAGTACTGTTCGACTTTTGGAATGCAAAAGTGGCTGGAGTTGTTAGCAGATATAATGTCCCATTTGAAGATCCCCTGATGAGTCTAAACAGTGGAAACCACCCACATGTGACCCCATTTTGGTAACTACTTTTCAAGGAATTTATCTAGATGTGTGGTGAGCAGCTTTAACCCCCAGGTGCTTCACATAATTTTATAATATTTTGCCATAAAAATGAAAAAATAACTTTTTTCCCACAAATGTTACTTTTGCCCCAATTGTTTTATTTTCACACGGGTAATAGGAGAAAAACCACTTGAGCAATTTCTCCTGAGTACACCTATACCTGACATGTGGTGGAAAACTACTGTTTGGGCCCATAGCAGGGATTGGAATGGAAGGAGAACCATTCCACTTTTGCTGCGCTATAGTGGCTGGAATCATTAGCAGATGCCATGTCACCTTATCTAAACAGAGGAATCCACCCCTATGTAACCCCATTTTGCAAAAACAAACAAAAGGAGGAAAATATCCTCCAAAAATTAAGTATTACTTACAGCAAGATGGGCTGCAGTGTGTATATCGCCCAGGCTAAAAACTAGTACTCTACCAGGATACAGACACTCTACAATGCAAGGCCCAACAGAAAGGGGCCTGGCTGTATCCTGTACAAAAAATATGAGGTTTTTGTTGGTATTTATGGCCATAAAACGTAAGCCTACAACCCTTATCATGGGACCGCATGCTCGTAGGTCCCTACACTAAATATAAAAATAGCAACATAAAGAGGAAAATATCCTCCAAAAATTAAGTACAGCAAGATGGGCTGCAGTGTGTACATCGCCCAGGCCAAAAACTAGTACTCTACCAGGATACAGCTAAATCCCCACTAAAGTGGAGGCATCACAGGTGCAGGAGGAGCAAATCACACACACACCTCCATGGAATGGAGGGGGGCGATTGCTAGATGATAAAACTGCACACTAGTGGCTTGCATAGAGCGTTGTTCACACATGCAGATAACACAGTCACAAACCTGCAGCCTATTAGGTGATGCCCATACTATTAGATCAGGCGGGCTGCCAAGCTGTACCCCACCTGTGTATCATGCACGGACAGACACTCTACAATGCACAGTGTGCCGCGGCTTGATTT
Organism: Anomaloglossus baeobatrachus; assembly: GCF_048569485.1. NCBI lineage: Eukaryota > Metazoa > Chordata > Amphibia > Anura > Aromobatidae > Anomaloglossus > Anomaloglossus baeobatrachus. Next base: position 587,321,326 of record NC_134355.1, read on the forward strand.
GCGGTCACATGTGAAGGACTCACCTGTGATCGTAAATCCCCTGAGTTAATGCAGTGAGCCGGGTGACCAGCTGTGTTGTTACTACTGGCCACAGCTGCAGTCCTCCACCTGAGAGCGGTGGCCACGAGTAACTACAGTGACAGCACAGCTGATCGCGCTACTCACTTCAGTTGCTGCATGGAGCTGACAGGAGTGGCGGTGTTCTACTGCCGCTCCTGTCAGCTTCCGATGTAGCAGAGCTGAAAGCGTCGTGGGACCTTGCGTGGATTACGTCGGACCTGGAGGTGTTTTTGAGGGGTTATTAAAGTGGTGAAAGAGGGTGTTTTTTTGTCTTTCATTTCAAATAAAGGATTTTTTGGATGTGTGTGTTTATTTTCTTTATCTTACAGGTTAATCATGGAAGGTATTTCGGGGAGACGCCTGCCATGATTAATCTTGGACTTAGTGGCAGCTATGGGCTGCTACCATTAACTCCTTATTACCCCGTTTTCCATCGCACCAGAACAATTTGGGAAGAGTTGGGTAAAGTCCCGGGACTGTCACATGTAATGGATGCGGCAATTCCGGGCGGCTGCTGGCTGATACTGTTAGGCTGGGGGGCTCCCCATAACGTGGAGCTCCCCATCCTGAGAATACTAGCCTTCATCCGTGGGGCTTTACCCTGGCTAGTATCCAAATTGGGGGGACCACACGTCGTTTTTTTTTCAATTATTTTTTTACTGCTTGATATAGACACACCCACCGGCGGCTGTGATTGGTTTCAGTGAGACAGCTGTCACTGAGCGTGGGGGCGTGTCTGACTGCAACCAATCATAGGCGCCGTAGGGTGGGGGAAGCAGGGAATACGTGATGGATTAATGAGCGGCTGGCATTTTCAAAAGAGAATAAGCCGCCCCAGTGTGAACACCGTGCAGTGCCCCGCCGGTGATCGTGGATCAGTGAGTATGAGAGAGGGGGTTGGAGGGAGAGACCGACATGGACAGAGAGAGAGATAGAGACATAGAGAGAGAGAGACCGACCGACAGACCGACCGAGAGAGAAAGACGAAAGATCTGCCTTTGTTATGTTAAAAAAACATGCGGATCGCAACAATAATGCAATGCAAACGCACTGCTTTACATTTTGGCAGCGATTTTCTACAACTCATTGATTTCAATGGGTGTAGAACACAGCCAAAACGGCAAGAACAATTGACATGCTGCTTCTTCAAACGCATGGATTTTTTTCAAATTTTTGACAATCAAAACGCTACTTTTCAAAAAGCATCTTGCGCACAGATTTTGCATGATTCTCATAGACTTTGCTGGGGAATCAGAACGCATGAATTTTGTCAATGACACAGTGCAGTTGTAAATGTAGCTAAAACGCAGAAAAAAATGCAACGTGCGCACATAGCCTTACTATTTGTAACATCATTCACTTTGCGGTATATGTGATAAGCAAGCTTTAATTATCAGGTCAGTATGATTACAGCGATACCAGGTGTATGTGTGTTTTTTTAGGTTTGGCTGCTATCACAATAAAAACAGTTTTTTACAAGATAAAGGTTTTTTGCATCACTGACTTTTGAAGGCTATAACTTTTTTATTTTTCTGTCAGCAGAGTCATGTGAGAACTTGTTTTTTGACTTTTGTTTTTATTGGTACCATTTTGGGCCTCTTAATTTTTTTTTTTAATGCTTTCTATTCCACTTTTTGTGAGGCAGAATCAAGATGAAATACCGATTCAGGAATTGTTATTTTACACCGTTCACTGTATTGTAAAGAAATAAGACAGCTTTATTCTTTGGGTCACTATGAGTACAATGATACCACATTTATATATATATTTTTATTTATGTTTTTTTCATCTTTTACACCATAAAAACCTAGTTTATAGAAAAAATAATAGTTTTTGCATTGCTGTATTCTGAGAGCTATATCGTTTCTTTTTCTCCACTTACAGAGCTGTTCTTTGTTTGTGGGACAAGATGACATTTTCGGAGATACCATTTTTATTTAGATATTAATTTTTTATTGTGTTTTATCCCACGTTTTGGTCAGTATGATGAAAAAACTGTTTTTTGACTAGTGTTTTATTTTTTTTACGGTGTTCACTAAAGGAATTAACTAGTTTTAAATTTTTTAGATTGCATCAACCTGCACGTCATGATACCAAATATGTGAACTTTTGTTGTTTTGATTTTTGTTTATATAAATATACATATTTATTGGTATTATATTGTTTAAATTTTGTTATATTTGTTTTGTGATTTTTTTTTACAATACAATATATATATATATATATATATATATATTTAAAATTTTATATTATATTATAATATATATTTTACTATATATATATGTATATATATATATATATATATATACATATATATTATTTTTTTAATTTCTTTTTACTTATTTTTTACTTTTTTACTTAGTCCCTTTATTATACATTAGCTTTTATTACACTGATCACTGGTATAATCCCTTGCAATGCACCAGCCGAGCTCCTGGAAGCAATTGCACGGACACAGCTTCTGTGCCTGTACGATCACGTATATTGTGGCACCCAGAACTGTACATAGTATTCCAGGTGGGGTCTGACCAGGGCAGAGTATAGGGAAATAGTGACCCTCTTGATCTAGATTCAATTCTTGTCTTGATACATTCCAGAATTTTGTTGGCCTTTTTAGCTGCAGCACCACACTGTTGGCTCATGTTCAATCTGTGATCTACTGTTATGCCCAAGTGCTATAGCTTAGTTCTTTTCTTTCCATACTATATATGCTTTTTCCATTTTTTTAACCAGATGTAGGACTTTGCATTTGTCCCTGTTAAATACCATACTGTGTGCCTCAGCCCATTGTTTGTGTATCTAGATCATTTTGAACAAGTTCTCTTACGGCCCTTTCACATTTCTGTGCATTAAACACATGTGTGTGATAGTCCATGGTGCAGGTCCATATGGCCGTCACTGTGTCACTGTGTGTGTTCTCCATGTGCTGTTCATGTGCTATACGTGTGACTTCCGGATAGCCCACAGACAGCATCAACTTCTATACTTATGTAACGCCCCGCGCTCGGCTGCAGCCGAGCCGCTCGGATCCGGGCTCATTTGGTGGGTGGCTCGAGCGCCTCCATACCCGGGGGTGACGTCGCTCTGCAAGGGGTTGCTGGCGATCTCGATGGGGGTGGTTAGGTAGGTGTGTACGGCTAGAGCCGTATTTGAGTTTGTGACGCCACCCACGGGACGTGGTGAAAGTGTAGACACGTGTGTAAATAGCTGAAAAATACAAAAATAGCAAAGAGCCCTGGGGATCCACAGTAGCAATAGTGTACACTATTGCTACTGTGGATCCCCAGGGCTCTTTGCTATTTTTGAAGGTGTAGACACCACCGCTGCAGTTACGGGGCACCCGGGGGAGATGGTAGTACAGCAAGATGTTTATCCTTCCATGGGCAGGGGTGGTGGCCCCAGGACCTGCTAGGGGAGTGTAGTGGTTGGGCGGTGCAGGGCGGTGCGCGGCCGGATGGCACTGTTGTTCTCACGATTACTAACAAACTCAAGTCTCTGATGAATAAAGTTGATGGTGGTCGGTGCCCGCAGCCGGCTGCGTCTTGTCCCCCATCTGGGTTGGTGGTCCTGGCCTTTCTCCTGCACCTCTTTATGTTGTGTTGACTGCCTATGCCTCAGCAACGGGAGTCCGCTCCATGACTATATATGTGCCGGAGGAGTCCGTTTGCCCGCAGGCGCCGGCCCGTGGGATCTCTCTGCCTGTGCGGTGGCTTTCTATCCCCTCGGTGGGCTGTTGCCTTTTTTCAGGTCTTGGGATGGGAAAGGACCTAAGGTCCAGACCTCAATCAGTGAATTCAACGTGGTCCAGTGGCTTCTGGGTCTCGTTCTGGGTCTGAATACCCCTCCTTGTGCTTTGGTTTCCAGTCGGCTCCCCGGTTCGGTACCGGCGGGCCACTACCCTGTCCCGGTCCCTTACGGTTCCACCTGGCCATCTTCCTGGCTCCTGCAGGTTAGGCCACTGCCTGCCTTCTAGTCTAGGCACCAGGGCTACGAACCCGGCACCTGTCAGTTTCCGCTGCAGACCTGGACATAGGTCTGCTGCACTCTACTCCTCTCACTACTCCACTCCACTTGAACTTGAACTGACTGCCCTACAGTTTCCTGCCTCAGGCCCTCTGGACTCCTCGGTGGGCGTGGCCAACCACTTGGCTCCGCCCCCTGTGTGACCAAGCTCTGAGGGAGGTGACTAGGTTTTGATGTGGTTGGCTGCTGTTACCTTATTAGGGGGACGGGTGTTATGCAAGGGCCTACCTGTGACTACCTGGCTAGTCCAGGGCGTCACACTTACTTCTCTCTGGCATTGCTGTTACACTAGCTTTCAGGTCCATAGTCAGTGCAGTGAATAGTGAGTAGTGATACCCGGACTCGCAGATAACCAGGACCCGTGGACCTAACCGGATTTTTTTAAAAATTGGGCTCTGGCCAAGGATTGACCAGTGTATTTGGCCGGACGCCATTACCCATATAAATATATGAGGACCAGAATCTGGCAATTAAAAATGGTGGTAGAAGGGATAGGGGGATAAGACAAAGTGCTTCATTTTTACTAAGGCTCCGGCACTGATATAATTGCTCCCATGGCCACTCATTCACTTCCGGCACGTTAACCTTCATACATATGTACTGCTTTCCCTGCCCATCGGTATCTGTGATTGGTTACAATCAGTTGCGCCCCCACCCTAAGAGACAGTGTCTGACTGCTTTTAATCACAGACCTGGTCTGCGAGTATAGCGTATGCCATGGGAGCAGGTGCAACCATGCTGTTGACTTTGTCAGTATAGCGCTGCTTGCTTTATTATTTTTTTCTTTATTTTTCTATTATTTTTTTGTATTACTTGAGTGCTGGATCTGGATCAATACCCGGAATTCCATGAGCACTCAGGTACATTTGAAACCGCTTGGATCCAGACTTTTACAGTCCCTGTCTGCCCATCACTATTCATGGGGTATAATGAGCAGAGCCCAAAAGCAACAGTAGTGCAGGAGACAGGTAAGTGTAAAAATGTATTTAATTTCAGTAAATGGGTGTCCTTTGGCACGTGTCACACTGATGTCACACAGATTACATCAGTGTGCATCTGTGTGACATCTGTGCTGCCTGCCAAAAACAGTCATGTCCCCGTGTAGAGCACATGAACATGCGTGCTCCACATGGACACATGGCAGATGAGATCTTGAGCGACTGACACCATTATTTGAAGCCCGCGACGCCGACGTTTCCAGGATGGCCATTGCCTCACCCCCCGCCTACTGCATCAGCACCCCCCACAGAACAGCGCACAGCCGCAGCATCACTCCTGCATCTTGTGACCACTCTCCACCATCTTTCAGTAAGCTACACTCAGCTTATAAGATGTATCCCCCATTTTCCTTCCAAATTTTTGGGAGGAAAAGTGCATCTGATAATAAAAAAAAAACGGTACCTCAACTTTTTTATAGTTTTTTTCCTAGCCCAGTGTTTTTAATGAGGGTGTTCTGACCTTGACCATTGAGTATACAGCACAGAATAAAAACCTCAGCCTAAAAGGAATGGTAAAGTTAATGAGGGCTCCATCACTAATGTGGAAGCTACAATATGTTAGAATTTTTTTTAATTAACTATATCAGATTATTTTGAAATATAAATAATGAGATAAAAAAAAATGAAATGTCACCATTTCCAAAAAAATGTTTTAAGTCTGATTTAAAAGTGGGACCTTTAAAGTGAACCTGTCACTAGATTTGGGGCCTATAAGCTGCGGCCACCACCACCTGGCTCTTTTATTCAGCATTTTAACATGCTGTATATAAGAGCCCAAGCCACTGTGTAGGGTGTAAAAATCACTTTATAAAACTTACCTAAACGGTCGGTGTGGTGCAGATGGGTCAGATAGGTGTCTCTGTTCTCGGGGCCGGCACCACCTCTTTCGGCCATCTTTGTTCTCCTTCTTCTAAAGCCTGGGTGCATGATGCATCCTACATCATATACACAGGTTCTGAGCAGGTGCACTTTGATTTGCTCTGAGCAGGGAAGATCAAGGTATTGTAATGCGCATGAGCGGAAACTCAATGTCAGCACGTATGCATTACGTAGGACGCGTCATGCACCCCGGCTTCAGAAGAAGAAGGACAGGTTCCCTTTAAAATGATCCACATATCAAATGTTTTTATCACATCCAATAAATGTTTCTTCTAAGTTTGAAATTATTTTGTAACAAGACAGAACTTTGAAGAAATGACTACTTTTCAAGAAGAAGGGACGGCAGAATAACATTAATAATACAGAGGAGGTTAGGTCATCTTCTCATTCATTTTCTCAAAAGGAATCACGAAAACTGTTTCTGTAGCTGTGTATCCGAGAACATTTCAATAATTTACATGGGTTCGCCAAAGATGAGCTCAAAAGCTTGCACAGGATTTGTGCTAACTATTCAAGCCTTAGTAATAGCCAAAATGGTAAAGACCTTTCTCGTGCATACAGAATATTGATATAATGGAGAGGCCTGCACTCTATTTAAAACGTGGCTATGAGAAAAACACTATTCCTAAATTGATTGACAGCTACACAATGACCTGAACCTTCTTCCCAAGCACTGTTTGCATTGTAGCGATTTCTGCACAATTAGGTAATGTTCTGTTCATTTGAATGGCATCTCAGTCATTTGTTACACTTGAAAGAACATAGTTAAGCGAGCTTGGACCTTAATCTCTTACCCCATAGGACACGATCAGGTCACATTATTGTAATTTCATCAGATGAAAGCAGCCCAGGTATAAACTAGATGACTGAAACCCTTATAAATACAAGAAAGCAGGTGAATTGTTCAGATAAATGGCACCTCAATGATCATGTTCTGTTACCACCTTGGCCAATAGAACATAATTGGACTTCTTTTTTCTCTTCTTAAAGTTGAAATGTTCTCCGCTTGGCTAAAGTATTAATTTTCACCTATGCTAAACTCTTCCAATGAATAATTTATTGCTTATTTATTCTGCCTGAAAGGAAGGTCAGAATATGCATTTAAATGGAAATGCGCTTTGCAAGAGTAGCACAAAAGAAGCTTGTAATATCATTGCCTTTCAGCTGGACGCAGATCGCAAGTGGCAGGCCAGCTACGAGTGGATGCAGCCACTTTATACGAGGGTCTTATCAAACACTATCACTATTGTAATACACAGGATTGCAGGAAAGGGCTGCACATTCACAATATCCCTGGGGCTCACTTTGATGTCAGCTACCAAAAGATCAATGCAAAATGATACTTCCACATTTAACATTTTGCTCCAAAAACACTGACTTATGACATCTGTGACTCTCAAGATTGCACTAGCTGTTTGTCAGGTTGAGAAATATGTCATGTCATTTTAACAGAAGACAAGTTATTTCACACCCAAAATGTAAAAATGTTTCCACAAAGTGACACCATTACATATTGTTTTAAAAAAAAAAATAAAGCAAGTAAAATAAAATAAAATATATCCATGTATACTGTATATATATTTATAATCGCATATATTGTTGCAAGCAAATCTAAATATCTTTCCAATTTTAAAGTCCCATTTTTAACTGCAAGTATACTGCAAGTGCTGCCTCTTTTTTATCTTATATACTGTATTTGATGAGACCAAGATAAATTTATTTGGTTCAGATGGTGTGAAGTGTGTGTGGCGGCAACCAGGTGAGGAGTACAAAGACAAGTGTGCCCTGCTTACAGTCAGGCATGGTGGTGGATTTGTCATGGTTTGGGGCTGGATGAATGCTGCCGGCTGTGGGGAGCTACAGTTCATTGAGGGAACCATGAATGGCAATATGTACTGTGACTTACTGAAGCAGAGCCTCATCCACTATCTTCAGAAACTGTGCTGCAGGGCAGTATTAAAACATGATAACAGCCTCAAACACACCTGAAAGGCAACCACTGCCTTGATAAAGAAACTGAGGGTAAAGGTGCTGGACTGGCCAAGTATGTCTCCAGACCTAAACCCTATTTAACATCTGTTGGACATCCTCAAAAAGTAGATGGAGGAGCAGAAGATCTCCAACATACACCAATCCTTTAATGTCATGGAGGATAAAAGAGGATTCCGTGGCCCCTGTGAAGCTTTAGTGACCTCCAGGCCCAAGAGAGTTAAGACAGTGCTGGAAAATAATGGTGTCCACACAGAAAATTGAGCACAATTTGGCCATTTTTTTTGGGGGGGGTGTACTCACTTTTGCTGCCAGTGGTGTACACATTAATGGCTGTGTGTTGAGTTATTTAGAGGGCACAGACAATTTACACTGTTATACAAGCTGCACACTGACTACTTTACATTGTACCAGTATCATATCTTCAGTGTTGTCCCATGGAAAGATAAAACAAAATATTTACAAAATGTGAGGGGTACAAAGCAAATAGCCAGTAAAATATAAAGTTTATTAGAATTAATTAAAAAAAAATGAAAACAAGGTAAATAACAAGTGACTAAAGAGCACCAGCAAAGAACAGCAAGATATCCATAGAAAGAATACATCAACTAATGCACTCCTCCATGCCACGTCTTCACATCCTCCACAAACCTTCAGAGGGATACCAACCGGTCAATTTCTTCGGATCAGACGAGTATGCTCCACTGACATGGCAGGCAATGGATTTAAAGAAAAGATTCATTGATCGTGGATACAGCAGAAAAGTTATCAATAAGGCGTACCATCGAGCGAAGAATCCTGACCGGCAACAACTTCTATATTCCACCAAACAACACTCTTCTACTAATCAGGTAAGACTGATCACCAAATATCACTCTCAGTGGTCAGCAATGAGGAAGAGTATCAGTAAATTCTGGCCTATTTTGCTTACTGACCCAATTGTCAGACACTATATCTACCCAAAAGCTAGCATCCCTGCAAGACGAGCACAGAATCTTAGGGATATTCTCGTCTCTAGTCACTATCGACCAACGTCTCAAAAAAATTTCTTCTCAACTATTCGTCCCAGGTGGGGCTGTACACCATGCGGTAAATGCATGGCTTGTCCTAACATTGAGAGCCACGTGTTTTTCTAATTCATCTAACACTAGAAACTTCACGATCACACAGAGCATTTCGTGCTCTACCCGCTCTGTAGTATATTATGCTACCTGCCCCTGTCCTCGAATCTACTTTGGGCTTACTACAAGGGAACTGAAAGTTTGCGTACACGAACACATGAGGAATAATATATCAGCATTGAAAGAAGACGATATTAGTTCCTTGAAGAGCATTCCAAGACACTTCAAGGAATTTCATCAGTGTGGTGCTTCCCTCTTACGAGTTAGGGGCATTGATAGAGTGATACCAAATATTCGTGGAGGTAATACAATGAAAAAAATCTCAATGTGAAAGTAAATGGATCTGGACATTGGACACAGTATCCCCCAAGGGACTTAATGAAAATCTTTCTTTTGCTCCATTTCTCCATTCCAATGGACTCAATTTTTGTCAAAAATGATTGTGCATATTTTCCATAGTTCTATTTTTCTGGCCGTCATTTAATATATATTTTTTATGGTGTCTTTTTATTCAATTTTTAAATAAAATTTTTTTTTAGTAGGGTAGCATATCCAGTTAATAAAATTGGTCCAGTAATATTAAGTGTTTTTCGAATGTTTACTAATTATATTTTTATGTCCTTTAGGTCTATATATTTTCTTCTCTAATTCCGTTTCATAAGACTTCAGCAATCTTCTGGAAAATCAGCATATTGCACTTACCTGCATCTGTTCGCGTACATATGAAAAATATATATATATATACATATAAATATATATATATATATATATATATATACACGCATATGCTATTTGTGTGTATGGTATATATTAATCTATATATTTTTCTGTGTAATATTAATGAAAATATTTTTTGCATTTCATAGACTTTTTATCTGTATGCATGTTTCTATTACATAGGTGATGCTGTTATATATATATATATATATATATATATATATATATATATATGTATATATATATATATATATATATATGTATATATATATATATATGCATTTATAATTATGAATTCATCTTTTATACATTGTAATTTTACTTGCACTTGCACTGTTAAAACACTCATAGTTTTCACACTGTATGTATCTCACGTATAGCACATGCATATATTTATTATATGCATTGATATGCTTTGCATTTTCATATGAATTTTTGCACATATGGAACACACAAAGATATATATTTATATATAAATATATATACAGTGCCTACAAATAGTATTCACCCCCCTGCAGATTTAGACTGTAGATCAGCCTGGAAGTGTGAAATGCACTGCAGCAAAAAAGAATGTTATTTTCTTTTTTTTTTTTTTTTTTAATTGTGAAAAGTTTATTCAGAGGGTCATTTATTATTCAACCCCTCAAACCACAAGAATTCTGTTTGGTTCCCCTAAAGTATTAAGAAGTATTTCAGGCACAAAGAACAATGAGCTTCACATGTTTGGATTAATTATCTCTTTTTCCAGCCTTTTCTGACTAATTAAGACCCTCCCCAAACTTGTGAACAGCACTCATACTTGGTCAATATGGGAAAAACAAAAGGTGCATTCCAAGGCCATCAGAGACAAGATCATGGAGGGTCACAAGGCTGGCAAGGGGTACAAAACCCTTTCCAAGGAGTTGGGCCTACCTGTCTCCACTGTTGGGAGCATCATCCGGAAGTGGAAGGCTTATGGAACTACTGTTAGCCTTCCACGGCCTGGACAGCCTTTGAAAGTTTCCACCTGTGCCGAGACCAGGCTTGTCCGAAGAGTCAAGGCTAACCCAACGACAACAAGGAAGGAGCTCCGGGAAGATCTCATGGCAGTGGGGGCATTGATTTCAGTCAATACCACAAGTAACGTACTCCACCGCAATGGTCTCCGTTCCAGACGAGCCCGTAAGGTACCTTTACTTTTAAAGCGTCATGTCAAGGCTCGTCTACAGTTTGTTCATGATCATTTGGAGGACTCTGAGACAGACTGGTTCAAGGTTCTCTGGTCTGATGAGACCAAGATCGAGATCTTTGGTGCCAACCACACACGTGACGTTTGGAGACTGGATGGCACTGCATACGACCCCAAGAATACCATCCCTACAGTCAAGCATGGTGGTGGCAGCATCATGCTGTGGGGCTGTTTCTCAGCCAAGGGGCCTGGCCATCTGGTCCGCATCCATGGGAAGATGGCTAGCACGGCCTACCTGGAGATTTTGGCCAAGAACCTCCGCTCCTCCATCAAGGATCTTAAGATGGGTCGTCATTTCATCTTCCAACAAGACAACGACCCAAAGCACACAGCCAAGAAAACCAAGGCCTGGTTCAAGAGGGAAAAAATCACGGTGTTGCAGTGGCCTAGTATGTCTCCTGACCTTAACCCAATTGAAAACTTGTGGAAGGAGCTCAAGATTAAAGTCCACATGAGACACCCAAAGAACCTAGATAACTTGGAGAAGATCTGCATGGAGGAGTGGGCCAAGATAACTCCAGAGACCTGTGCCGGCCTGATCAGGTCTTATAAAAGTCGATTATTAGCTATAATTGCAAACAAGGGTTATTCCACAAAATATTAAACCTAGGGGTTGAATAATAATTGACCCACACTTTTATGTTGAAAACTTATTAAAATTTAACTGAGCAACATAACTTGTTGGTTTGTAAGATTTATGCATCTGTTAATAAATCCTGCTCTTGTTTGAAGTTAGCAGGCTCTAACTTATTTGCATCTTATCAAACCTGCTAAATCTGCAGGGGGCTGAATACTACTTGTAGGCACTGTATATATATATATGTATATATATATATATATATATATATATATATATATATATATATATATATATATATATATATCAATTGAATTCATATTTATTGACCATTTGCACTTTATTCACTCATATGTGTTGCATTCACTTGTCACTTGACATTTGTACATACAGATTTTCATTATATTTATTCATGGCTGTATATGTGATGCCCTGGACTAGCCAGGTAGTCACAGACACAACATCACACACACCCCTTTCCCGGATAGGTGACACCAGTCACACAGAAAATCCTTGTTGCCACCCTCCAGGGTCTGATGTCCACACCAGGTGGGGCAGAGCCAGGCGGTTGACTGCGCCCACCAAGGAGTTCACAGGCCTGGAGGTAGGAAAAGAGTTCAGTCAGGAGAGTGCGGAGTTCATTAGAGGGAGTCTGTGAGTGGAGGAGGAGAGAGACACACACCGGCGGACCTGAGTCCAGGCCCGCCAGTGGAACTGCAAGTGTCTGGGTCGGAGCCCAGACACCTCCAGCAAGGTCGGCAGATGGTGGTGGCCGTCTGCAGGAGTTGGTGTACGGTCGGTGGAACCGTAGGACCGGGGTCGGGCGGTGGAACAGTAGGACCGGGGAACCGATTGGAGCCAAGCACCAGGCATGGTACTCAGACCCCTACTAGGCTAAAAGCCGCCCGGATAGTTAAATTTGCTGATTGCAGTCTGAACCTCAGGGGTTCATTCCCACCCAAGTCCCGATTGATGGCAACAGCCCAACCATCCCAGATAAGTGCCACCGTCAAAGGCAAGAGATCCAAAGGGCCAGCGACTGGGGGCAAACGGGCTCCCACGACACTTACAAGCCGGGGAGCGGACTACCAGTGTCCAGGCACAGGAGTCATACACAACATAACATCGGTGCAAGGGGAATTACAGTCGCCACCAACCCCTCCAGGGAGAACACCGTAGCCGGCTGTGGGCCCCATCCATTCTACCATTTGGTTTACCAGAGACTCCGTTATCTTGTGTCAGAGTGAGTACACCAGTGCCATCAGGCACCGCACCGCGCTGCACCCCGGCTCTCACCTTCCCGAGGGCCCCCGGAACCATTGCCCCCTACCCACGGAGGGGTTAACACTAAGCTGCATAACACCGTCCCCGGGAGGCCTAGTCAACAGCAGCGGTGGTGTCCACCATAATCACAACCCGTGGGTGGCGTCACTAACTTTATCAATTCCACCAAACAACCACCCAAACCCCTGCGTGCACCGCCACTACCCCCTTTCAGAGCGACATGACCCCCGGGTCCTTGAGAGGCTCGAGCCACTATTCGCAGTACACGAGCATGGACTCGAGCGGTTCGGCAGCCGCAGCCAAGGCCGCGGGGCGATAGACATATATGCTTACATTACTCTCTTATGATTCATTCAGTATTGCTATTAAGATCACTATCTTATTTTCTTCATTATCAATCTCTCATCTCCATTTGTTTACAAACTCTTGTATGCGCAGAATTTAGGGTATGCTCATGGCTGTGCGCATGCGTCCGGCTAGATTTCCTGTCCTCTCTGGTTACCGCATCTGTATCCTGGATGGGTGGCGTCGCGTGACCGGGCTCCGATCATGTGATCCATCGCGTGACTGGAGCCTGCTCGCGTCACGCCCTTGTCTTTGGATGACTCAATGCTGTGTGCCCGCCGGCGGTCCCGGCTGGATGCATGCGCCGTCACTAAGCCCCAGTTAGTAATGTCATTTGACAGCCCATTGGCTGTCCTGCACATATAATGAAACCCCTGCTGGTATGACGCCACGCCCTCTGATGAAGGCTTTCATGCTGAAACACATGTAGGGACGGACGCTGGCACCAGCAGGAGGAGATGCCACCAGGAAATTTACTAACAGATTTGGCTCATTTATATTTTTAAATTGTATTCCACCCATCTGTTATTTGTACTTTCTGTCCTGCTCCAGTCCTGCCAGAGCTTCTCAATGCACACTTGCACTTTACACTTAAAATACTTTGGTTTAACCTCTGGCAGCATGGAATAGGGCTACAAATATTTTGCACAGCCGTATTTTTCATTGTATCCCTCCTCCTTGCTATTCTTTGCCGGGGGTGCTCTTTAGTCACTTGTTATTTACCTTGTTTTTAATTCTTTTAATTAATTCTAATAAAATTTATATTTTACTGGCTATTTGCTTTGTATTTTGGTCATTTCAATTGTTGTTGTGCAGGTAGCCTGGGCTATCTTGCCTTCTATATCACCATGTGTGGGATAAATTGACATATTTATTTCCCTGTGTTTTGGCAATTTTGGTTATTGTTAAAATGTGAGGTTTGTACTGTATATAATTTTGTGATACACTGTATATATACTGTATAATCTTTACAACTTTTTTTTTAAACAAACCCAAATCAATTGGGCAATAGTTGCTAACAAATCTAAATGCATTTATAATTCTTTATTATGGGGAAAAGCTCATTAACATCACATTTCAAGTAAAGTCCAAAATGAAAAACCACATTAATCATGGCCTGCAAGATTAAGTCAATAGATTTAAGATCAGTCATTTCCCATTCCACTAATACCCAATAACTATTAGAAACAGTCACTAATTTTGGGCACAAAATACTTACACAATATTTTTTCCAAAATGTTTATACCAGACAACTGGCATAAAGACATTTACCCTGAAATACTAGTCTTAACTGGTTCCAATGAATACTTTTTACATAGTAATGTTAGGTGTCACATTCATCACAGCATAATGTATCATGAGTTCTGCTGCAAAATCTGTAACTAAAGCCAGCTTTACACCTTACAATTAGGTGTGCGATCTCGTATGTGATGTGACACGCCCAGGTCGCATATGCGATTGAATGAGATTGCACGTAGGTCGTTCATTTGCTGTCACACGTGCGTTAGTAGTCTATGTTAAATTGATCAATATTGTGTGCGATCCTTTAGATCATGTGTTCTGTGACGTATGCATTGGGCACCTTTTTTTTTTTATTTATTGACTTGCCAAGCGTGTGTAATGTGTAGGGATGCGTTTTTACTATGTCATCTGCCATTCAGCTCTGCTACATGGCCGCTAACAGCAGACACAGACAGCCATGTAGCAGCGGTGAATGGTAGTTGACAGCAGACACAGACAGAGCCGCACTGTCAGAATGAACTCGGGTGAACCTCACCCGACTTCATTGTCATGCTGCGGCTCTGTCTGTGTCGCGTCCTGATTAGCGGTCACCAGTGAAGGGCTCACCGGTGACCGCTAATCTCCTGAGTAACTGAAGTGAGCAGCCCTCTCTCATATACTCACCGATCCCCGATCCCCGGCGCTGCACGGCGTTCACACTGCTGAGGCGGCTTTTACTGTTTTGAAAAAGCCGGCAGCCCATTAAATAATCTCCTATTCCCTGCTTACCCCGCCCACCGGCGCCTATGATTGGTTACAGTGAGACACGCCCCCCACGCTGAGTGACAGGTGTCACACTGCACCCAATCACAGCAGCCGGTGGGCGTGTCTATACTGTGCAGTGAAATAAATAATTAAATAATTTAAAAAAACGGCGTGCGGTCCCCCCCAATTTTAAAACCAGCCAGATAAAGCCATACGGCTGAAGGCTGGTATTCTCAGGATGGTGAGCTCCACATTATGGGGAGCCCCCCAGCCTAACAATATCAGCCAACAGCCGCCCAGAATTGCCGCATACATTATATGCGACAGTTCTGGGACTGTACCCGGCTCTTCCCGATTTGGCCTGGTGCGTTGGCAAATCGGGGTAATAAGGAGTTATTGGCAGCCCATAGCTGCCAATAAGTCCTAGATTAATCATGTCAGGCGTCTATGAGACACCCTCCATGATTAATCTGTAATTTACAGTAAATAAACACACACGCCCGAAAAAATCCTTTATTGGAAATAAAAAACACACACACATTCCCTGGTTGACCACTTTAATCAGCCCCAAAAAGCCCTCCTTGTCCGGCGTAATCCAGGATGATGCAGCGTCGCATCCAGCGCTGCTGCATGGAGGTGACCGGAGCTGCAGCACACACAGCCGCTCCGGTCACCTCCACGCAGGTAATGAAGACAGCCGTGCGATCAGCTGAGCTGTCACTGAGGATACCCGCTGTCACTGGATGCAGCGGTGGCCGCGGGTAACCTCAGTGACAGATCAGCTGATCGCGCTGCTCACCGCCGCTCCGGTCAGCTCCAGTCAGCAACTGAGTTGAGTAGCGCGATCAGCTGATCTGTCACTGAGGTTACCCGCGGCCACCGCTGCATCCACCGCTGGATCCAATGACAGCGGGTAACCTCAGTGACAGATCAGCTGATCGCGCGGCTGTCTTCATTACCTGCGTGGAGGTGACCGGAGCGGCTGTGTGTGCTGCAGCTCCGGTCACCTCCATGCAGCAGCGCTGGATGCGACGCTGGAACATCCTGGATTACGCCGGACAAGGAGGGCTTTTTGGGGCTGATTAAAGTGGTGAACCAGGGAATGTGTGTGTGTTTTTTATTTCCAATAAAGGATTTTTTCGGGCGTGTGTTTATTTACTGTAAATTACAGATTAATCATGGAGGGTGTCTCATAGACGCCTGACATGATTAATCTAGGACTTATTGGCAGCTATGGGCTGCCAATAACTCCTTATTACCCCGATTTGCCAACGCACCAGGGTAAATCGGGAAGAGCCGGGTACAGTCCCAGAACTGTCGCATATAATGTATGCGGCAATTCTGGGCGGCTGTTGGCTGATATTGTTAGGCTGGGGGGCTCCCCATAACGTGGAGCTCCCCATCCTGAGAATACCAGCCTTCAGCCGTATGGCTTTATCTGGCTGGTTTTAAAATTGGGGGGAACCGCACGCCGTTTTTTTTAATTATTTAATTATTTATTTCACTACACAGTATAGACACGCCCACCGGCTGCTGTGATTGGGTGCAGTGTGACACCTGTCACTCAGCGTGGGGGGCGTGTCTCACTGTAACCAATCATAGGCGCCGGTGGGCGGGGTAAGCAGGGAATTCGAGATTGTTTAATGGGAGGCCGGCTTTTTCAAAACAGTAAAAGCCGCCGGAGCAGTGTGAATGCCGTGCAGCGCCGGGGATCGGGGATCGGTGAGTATATGAGAGAGGGGGATAGACTGACATGGACAGAGAGAGAGGGACAGAGATAGTGACGGACTGACAGAGATTAGTGAATGACAGACATTGTGAGGCGCTTCAGAACGCAGCTTTTCAGCTGCGCTCTGAAGCGGACCTTTTTTAAGCTGCGGTGCAGAGCGCACACCTGCGCACATAGCCTCAGACATCAAAATCGTATGAGGGATGTCACACGTTACAATTGACTAGTTTCGTACTACTAAACATCCAATGTATGAGGAATAAACGACGTGTATGCGATCACCGTATTTTCGTTCAATATCGATCGCATGTAGGTATCACACGCAAATACATCACGAACGATGCCGGATGTGCGTCACTTACAACTTGACCCCGACGACGGATTGAAAGATTTATTGAAGTGTGTAAAGCAGGCTTTAGGCTCACATATCCTTCATTCTGTATAATTTTGGTGTGTTTCTTAATAGCTGAGAATTTTTTAAAAAATCAAACAATACCATGCTGGCCAAAAGTATTGGCACCCCTGCAATTCTGTCAGAGAATACTCAGTTTCTTCTTGAAAATGATTGCAATCACAAATTCTTTGGTATTATTATCTTCATTTATTTTGCTTGCAATGAAAAAACACAAAAGAGAATGAAACAAAAATCAAATCATTGATCATTTCACACAAAACTCCAAAAATGGGCCAGATAAAAGTATTGGCACCCTTAGCCTAATACTTGGTTGCACAACCTTTAGCCAAAATAACTGCGAACAACCGCTTCCGGTAACCATCAATGATTTTCTTACAATGCTCTGCTGGAATTTTAGACCATTCTTCTTTGGCAAACTGCTCCAGGTCCCTGAGATTTGAAGGGGGCCTTCTCCAAACTGCCATTCTGAGATCTCTCCACAGGTGTTCTATGGGATTCAGGTCTGGATTCATTGCTGGCCACTTTAGTAGTCTCCAGTGCTTTCTATCAAACTATTTTCTAGTGCTTTTTGAAGTGTGTTTTGGGTCATTGCCCTGCTGGAAGACCCATGACCTCTGAGGAAGACCCAGCTTTCTCACACTGGGCCCTACATTATGCTGCAAAATTTGTTGGTAGTCTTCAGACTTCGTAATGCCATGCAAACGGTCAAGCAGTCCAGTGCCAGAGGCAACAAAGCAACCCCAAAACATCAGGGAACTTCCGCCATGTTTGACTGTAGGGACTGTGTTCTTTTCTTTGAATGCCTCTTTTTTTTCCCCTGTAAACTCTATGTTGATGGCTTTTCCCAAAAAGCTCTACTTTTGTCTCATCTGACCAGAGAACATTCTTCCAAAACGTTTTAGGCTTTCTCAGGTAAGTTTTGGCAAACTCCAGCCTGGCTTTTTTATGTCTCGGGGTAAGAAGTGGGGTCTTCCTGGGTATCCTAACATACAGTCCCTTTTCATACAGACGCCGACGGATAGTACAGGTTGACACTGTTGTAACTTCGGACTGCAGGGCAGCTTGAACTTATTTGGATGTTAGTCGAGGTTCTTTATTCACCATCCACACAATCTGTGTTGAAATCTCTCGTCAATTTTTCTTTTCCTTCCACATCTAGGGAGGTTAGCCACAGTGCCATGGGCTTTAAACTTCTTGATGACACTGCACACCGTAGACACAGGAACTTTCAGGTCTTTGGAGATGGACTTGTAGCTTTAGGATTGCTCATGCTTCCTCTTGGATTTGGATTCTCAAGTCCTCAGACAGTTCTTTGGTCTTCTTTCTTTTCTCCATGCTCAATGTGGTACACACAAGGACACAGGACAGAGGATGAGTCAATTTTAATCCATGTCAACTGGCTGCAAGTGTGATTTAGTTATTGCCAACACCTGTTAGGTGCCACAGGTAAGTTACAGGTGCTGTTAATTACACAAATTACAGAAGCATCACATGATTTTTCAAACAGTGCCAATACTTTTGTCCACCCCCTTTTTTATGTTTGGTGTGGAATTATATCCATTTTTTTTTTCTTTTTTCATTGAAGACAAATTAAATGAAGTTAATAATACCAAAGAATTTGTGATTGCAATCATTTTCAAGAAGAAACTGAGTATTATCTGACAGAATTGCAGGGGTACCAATACGTTTGGCCAGCACTGTGTATATATATATATTTTTTTTTATGTTTGACTTGTGTCTATTTTTCAGCCTTCCAAATGCCAAAAAGGCTGTTTCTTCACAGTTTAAATACTTTATGTTGGAACAAGAAGTCTAAAGAGCCTTTTTAGGTATTTTCTTTTTTTACGTGATCACATGATTATTCTCATTTCCCCCTTTTCCCCCCAAAAAAACAACTATTTATATTCTCAGGTTATGCTTCAAAGACAAGTTCAGCAATACCTTTACCTAGATAGTATGCACCTTCATTGCTGAAAAATCAGCATTTGAATTGACATGCAAATTGCTATGGTAGATCTGAAGCCTTTGTCACTCCAGCTCTAGTCCCACCCAGCGTTGCCTGTTCCTGCTTAATGAAATGTTCCTTTGCCTGAAGTCACACAGCAGGAAGAAGCACTGCTGGTTGAAGAATAGAGCTGGAGTGACTGAGATGACAGACCTACAGACTCATTTGCATATCAATTTAAACACTGATTTCTTATAAACAGAGGATCAAACTGGCCATACCAAGGTATTGATGGACTTATCTTTGAAACAGGTACATGCACACATCCAGCTGACAGATGATATAGTTTTACTATATTTTACTATCCTAGAGCATTCTGGATTTCAGCACCATGGACAGTGGACAGACCAGAAAAAAAGCAAAGTATGAAAGTTGAGTTGCAAATTCTATATATTTACAAATAAAAATTGTTCTACTTGATAGTATGTAGACTATTGTCAATCCTTGTTTGTTATAGGGGACTCCTACAGTGTCACCACAGTGATTCCCTACACGTATTCTATTGAAATATCAACTCATCCAGAATGATAGTGTAGAAGCTCTTTCTGATGGCTCTGAAAGCCAACTGCACGTCCTAAACAGGAGGACTCCCCGACTGATCTCAGATCTTGATTTAGGGTTATTGGTCCTCATCAGTAGTGTATAGCACTTTGGTTTGCTGTGTCACATACCATTTGAACTGTTTTACTTACGGAAGCACTTGTGCTAATGAGTCATTTATTGAATAACATAACGGTCTACAACTTAATAGTAATATATAAGAGTAACTTCCAATATCTGATTCTAGCACTGCAGAATATTTTAGGGGAAAACTTAAAAAAATATGTTGTAGCCCCAATTCCGTAATATTTATTTGTGGGAGTCTTGGTCCTGAAATGCCCACTGATTGCTCAAACTGTGAAGCAGAAGTACTTAATACTTGATTTATTTTTGCTCAACAGCAGATCAGTATGGCTCCATACAGTGCTTTTCTCATGCTTCAGAATAAGCTGATCATTTGTTTAAGCTATGCAATGATAGATCAGATATCTTTAAAGAGGATCCTGTGAGCCACATTATTTTAGTAAAGACTAGGGCTGAGCAGATCCGAACTGTAAGGGGCACTTTGCACACTGCGACATCGCAGGCCAATGCTGCGATGCCGAGTACGATAGTCCCCGCCCCCGTCGCAGCAGCGATATGTGGTGATAGCTGGCGTAGCGAAAATTATCGCTACGCCAGCTTCACACACACACTCACCTGCCGTGTGACGTCCCTGTGGTCGGCGACCCGCCTCCTTGTTAAGGGGGCGGGTCGTGCACCGTCACTGCGACGTCACACGGCAGGTGGCCAATCGGAGAGGAGGGGCGGAGATGAGCAGGATGTAAACATCCTGCCCACCTCCTTCCTTCCGCATAACCTACGGAAGCCGCGGTGACGCCGGTAGGAGATGTTCCTCGGTCCTGCGGCTTCACACACAGCGATATGTGCTGCCACAGGAGCGAGGAACAACATTGGACCGTCGCCTCAGCGTAATTATGAATTACGCCGACGCTGCACCGATGATACGATTACGACGCTTTTGCGCTCATTAATCGTATCATCTAGGCTTTACACACTGCGATGTCGCATGCGATGCCGGATGTGCGTCACTTTCAATTTGACCCCACCGACATCGCACCTGTGATGTCGCAGTGTGCAAAGTGCCCCTAAAAGTCTGGATCCGTGCGGTTTCAAAGATTTCCGGGTGCCGGATCCGGATAAGGAATTCTGGGTGCCTGATTCGGATCCAGCACAGTGGAAAATAATTGGAAAAAAATGAAAAACAGACATAAAACAGCGTTTCATACTTACGAAGACTCGGTATCATGACGGCACACTGCTTCCGGGTCATGCATTCACTTCATGTACTGTGCATTGTATACATGCAGATTTCAGTTTTTTCCCTGTCTACGAGCCGTCCTCTTTTCTATGATTGGTTGCAGGCAGATGCGCCCCCAGCCTGTGACAGTATCTGCCTGCCGCGCAGTCATCGTGGCTCAGTCATTATCTGCACAGCCAGCGGTTATACTCTAATGCAGCTGGCTGTATGTAGCAGAGCTGAAGCATAGTGGGACCTCGTGTGGATTAAGCCAGAGCTGCAGGGTGTTGGGGGTTAATAAAGTGGTGAAGGAGGGTGTGTTTTGTATTTTATTCAAAATAAAGGATTTTTCTCTATGTCTGTTTTTTTACTTTCACTTACAGGTTAGTGTGATGCAGGTATCTGGTAGACACCTATGCTATCACACTAACATAGGGCTTAGTAGCAGCTGTGCGCTGCTATTAACCCCTTATTACCCTGATTGCCACCACACCAGAGCAAATCGAGAAGAGCCGGTATTGCACCGGGATTGTCACATCTAATAGATGCGGCAATAACGGGCGGCTGAGGGCTGAGAATACCAGCCCTCATCTGGCTTTATCATGGCTGTGTATCAAAACTAGGGGGACCACACATCATTTTTTTTATTTTTAATTATTTATTATAATAATAATAATTTAAAAAAAGCCGCATACGATTTTTTTAGGCTTGAGTCACACTTGCGAGGGACTCCCGCGAGTCTGACATCGTATCACAGCCGCGCAGACTTCTACCAGGAATGTGCATGTGTTTCACATGCACGTTCACCATATTGACCCACATACACTTGCACTGCTTTTCCCGACCACGGGTCATCCTGCCGCCTGTGATTGGTTGCAGTCAGCTGACACGCTGACACTCAGGGTGGGGGCAGCTCTAATTATAACCAATTACACTCACCAGTGGGTGGGCAAAACAATGAATATTGCATTTTCGACTCTGGAAGGGAAAAGCGTGACCCGGAAAAAGTGTGCCGCTATGACACAGCCTCGGGTGAGTACACCGTACGCGGTCCTACTCCCCCCCTATCCATTCCACCACTGTTTTTAATTTCCGGATTCTGGTCCCAATAGACTTATATGGGCACCGGAACCCGGAGTGGATCCAGATTTGTTTTCAATCCAGCAGTGATCTACCGGTCCCGGATTTTGGCGGATTCAACTCTAGTAAAGACCATAAAAGTTAGCACTAAATAAAAAAGTCTGGAACTGTAAGATGTGGAAAAAAAAACAAAAGAACTAAATACTCAGGGAGCAGCACAAATAAAATATAAGAAGAAACTTTTTTTTATTTTTTTCAATTTTTTTTATTGAAATTTTCAAAATTTTCATAGGGTACAGAAGAGAAAGAGGAGGCATTAGGATAAGGGAGACAAGTAGACAACATAGGGAAAATTAACAGTAAAAGCAGTCAAGCTTTATCAAATTGGACTCAGTGTCTAAACTATAAATTACATCGTATATATCAACGTCCGTGTCTTTTAGTTTAACTACAATAGAGTTAATTCTCATAGATATATAATGTTAAAGAAACTAGCTAATTTTGACCAGGGGACAGGTCAATTTTAATAGTTTAGCTTTCATTTAGGCTCTGACTAGTTTTGCTGAGAAACATCTTCAACTTTCCTGTACATGGCAGGTCATGTCATGTGGAATAAGCCTCCACATTTGAAGCCCAATTGCATAACATTAATAAAAGGTAACACCTATATTGTAAAACTGGGAACACAAAATGTTAATACCTGTTATTGTCAATAGGTGATGATAACAGCTAGGCACATATTGGATGTCAAATTTTAACCTGACAGCAAGTGATTTTGTGGCCTTTATGAGCTGCTAAAATCATTGTTTGCCTTATTGAATAATATCCACAAATTTTGATGCCACAAATACAGTGACTGATGCATTTTGGATCAATTATATACAGTGCCTACAAGTAGTATTCAACCCCCTGCAGATTTAGCAGGTTTGATAAGATGCAAATAAGTTAGAGCCTGCAAACTTCAAACAAGAGCAGGATTTATTAACAGATGCATAAATCTTACAAACCAACAAGTTATGTTGCTCAGTTAAATTTTAATACATTTTCAACATAAAAAGTGTGGGTCAATTATTATTCAACCCCTAGGTTTAATATTTTGTGGAATAACCCTTGTTTGCAATTACAGCTAATAATGGTCTTTTATAAGACCTGATCAGGCCGGCACAGGTCTCTGGAGTTATCTTGGCCCACTCCTCCATGCAGATCTTCTCCAAGTTATCTAGGTTCTTTGGGTGTCTCATGTGGACTTTAATCTTGAGCTCCTTCCACAAGTTTTCAATTGGGTTAAGGTCAGGAGACTGACTAGGCCACTGCAACACCTTGATTTTTTCCCTCTTGAACCAGGCCTTGGTTTTCCTGGCTGTGTGCTTTGGGTTGGGTTGGGTCTTGTTGGAAGATGAAATGACGACCCATCTTAAGATCCTTGATGGAGGAGCGGAGGTTCTTGGCCAAAATCTCCAGGTAGGCCGTGCTATCCATCTTCCCATGGATGCGGACCAGATGGCCAGGTTCCTTGGCTGAGAAACAGCCCCACAGCATGATGCTGCCACCACCATGCTTGACTGTAGGGATGGTATTCTTGGGGTCGTATGCAGTGCCATCCAGTCTCCAAACGTCACGTGTGTGGTTGGCACCAAAGATCTCGATTTTGGTCTCATCAGACCAGAGAACCTTGAACCAGTCTGTCTCAGAGTCCTCCAAGGGATCATGAGCAAACTGTAGACGAGCCTTGACATGACGCTTTGAAAGTAAAGGTACCTCACGGGCTCATCTGGAACGGAGACCATTGCGGTGGAGTACGTTACTTATGGTATTGACTGAAACCAATGTCCCCACTGCCATGAAATCTTCCCGGAGCTCCTTCCTTGTTGTCATTGGGTTAGCCTTGACTCTTCGGACAAGCCTGGCCTCGGCACGGGTGGAAACTTTCAAAGGCTGTCCAGGCTGTGGAAGGCTAACAGTAGTTCCATAAGCCTTCCACTTCCGGATGATGCTCCCAACAGTGGAGACAGGTAGGCCCAACTCCTTGGAAAGGGTTTTGTACCCCTTGCCAGCCTTGTGACCCTCCATGATCTTGTCTCTGATGGCCTTGGAAGGCACCTTTGTCTTTCTCATTTTGACCAAGTATGAGTCCTGTTCACAAGTTTGGGGAGGGTCTTAATTAGTCAGAAAAGGCTGGAAAAAGAGATAATTAATCCAAACATGTGAAGCTCATTGTTCTTTGTGCCTGAAATACTTCTTAATACTTTAGGGGAACCAAACAGAATTCTTGTGGTTTGAGGGGTTGAATAATAAATGACCCTCTGAATAAACTTTTCACAATTTAAAAAAAAAAATAAAAAAAGAAATAACATTCTTTTTTGCTGCAGTGCATTTCACACTTCCAGGATGATCCACAGTCCAAATGTCACAATGCCAAGTTAATTCCAAATGTGTAAACCTGCTAAATCTGCAGGGGGTTGACTACTACTTGTATGCACTGTACCTTAACCTTAGCTATAATTAAAGCACACCCATCACCAGGATTTTCCTATATAACCTAAAGCCAGTGCTATTCTGCACTATCAGGCTGATTCTATACATACCTTTAGTTGTCAGCTAGGTTGTATAGAGTTTTAAAACACAATCAAGTAAAGTTTGTAAAATGAGCAGCTTTTTGAATGACAGCAGCTCCCGATCAGCTGATAGCTGGGGTGAGCATTCATACTGATTCCCGCCCCCCTGCCTCTCCATCCTCCCCCTGTTATTTAAGCTAATTCTATTATAGAATCATTTTGCTATCTGACTAGAAGGACCTGTGCTAATGTCATACCCATGTGACAAGAAGGGGCGGGGCCTTGGACAACAAAAAATAATGTTGCTCCCTGGTATCAGCTATGTTGGATGAGGCTCCGCCCCTTCTGGTAACATGGGTATGACATCAGCACAAGTCCTTCTAGTTAGAGAGTAAAACGATTCTATAATATTGTTAGCATAAATAATAGGGGGAGGACGGACAGGCAGGGGCGGGAATCACTATGAAAACCTACCCCAGCTATTAGCTGATCAGCAGCTTCTGCTAATCAAAAAGCTGCTCATTTTACAAACTTTACTTGCATGTGCTTTTAAACCTAAACATCTGAGCTGACAACTAAATGTATGTATAGAATCAGCATGACAGTGTCAGTATAGCACTGGCTTTAGGTTATATAGGAAAATCCTGGTGATTGGTGCGCTTTACTTGCGGCTTCTTCTGTGGCATAATTTGTGGATAATTCAATAAATTCAAACAATGATTTTATCTAATTGTTGGTGCTGAATGTTCCCTTCTTTCTGCTATTAGACATTGCCTATGTGATCTGTGCACTTGCTGAGAAGTGAGTCGGCCATTCTTATGCTACATTTTCATAATTGTTAGATATTACAAGTTCAGTGCTTTTCTCCTCTTTTGTTAATGTCGTACACTTGGTATAGGCTGCATGGTGCTTCTATTCTCAACATTGCAGTTGATGGGAGAGCATGTGGTCAGACATTTCCATCAGTCTCTTTCAATGGAAAAACATGTTTTCCTTGTTCAGTGTCCTACCAACAGCGACCATGATGAGGTCAGGCTATAAAAAAGGCTACACTTATAAGCAAGCAGCACTATGCAAAGGAAGAAAACTTGTAATACTTATATGATATATAGTACTAGTGGTGACCTTATTAGACAAAATGGGAATTTGTTAATTTGCTCAAATTTGGTCAAAACTGTTCAATTTTTTTTTTTATTTTATGTGAATTAAATGTACACTATAAGGCTCGCATGTCTCTCCAGACCCCAAAACATAATTCACGTATGTAAAAAAAATATACTCACCTGACTTTCACCTGTCTCTCTCGCAACCTTGCCCTGGTCCCGTGTCCCTGACCATTTTCAGGTCTAGCATTTTGAACATCTTCTACGCTGACTAGGCTTTGACCTCATGACAATGCTTTAAGGCTTAACATAAGTTAGGGACCCACTCAGAGGTTTGCCGTGACATGGCAGTGGGCTGTATACAGTGTCAGATTAGAATGTTAAAGTGCACCAATCACCAGGCTTTTCCTATATAACCTAAAGCCAGTGCTATACTTACACTAACATGCTGATTCCATACATACCTTTAGTTGTCAGCTCGGATGTATAGTTTTTGAAATCCAGGCAAGTAAAGTTTATAAAATGAACAGTTTTTTGATTGGCAGCAGCTGCCAAGCAAGTTTAATAGCAATTCCTGACCCCCATAAGACAACACTGGTGACCATACCAATGAAGAAGACTAAACCACGGACAGTCGGTGCAGTAGTACAGGTCAGGGCAGGATGAGTATATATATATATATATATATATATATATAACAAAATGGAGTAGAGTTGTTGGATTATTGTTAAAAGAATCACCAAAAATTTATATTTTGGCAAATTATTATTTAATTTGTTGTAAAATTCAAAGTGAATTTGATTGGCTTTAAATAAATTTTCAGATCTGCTAAAATAAGAATAACTGAATA
Organism: Anomaloglossus baeobatrachus; assembly: GCF_048569485.1. Lineage (NCBI taxonomy): Eukaryota > Metazoa > Chordata > Amphibia > Anura > Aromobatidae > Anomaloglossus > Anomaloglossus baeobatrachus. The sequence goes on from NC_134355.1 coordinate 587,348,110, forward strand.
ACCTCTTTAACCACCAAACATATTAAAGTGTATTATAACCTTCAGATATATGTGGCCATAATAAAGTGAAACCATTAAAGCTGATATACCCTTATCATTTGGATAAACAAGTTTTCTGTTTAAACTGTACGAGCTGTGAATGTGCTTATAAATGGTAAACTGTGATGGGGTCCTTCTCCCATATCACACAATCAACAGAGCGAGAGATGAGTGAGCAGTCCAAAGCATATTTATTCCAAGCAATACAGAATGTCCATCAAATAATCCATCACACAGAGGGTAAAATTAGTCCAGAAATATGAATATGATCCATTAAGCGATAAATGTCCAGATCTCTGTGGGTAGCTGCAGCTTTTCCCTCAGAGGTTAAAATCTTCTTCCTTCTCTCTTCAAGTTCAAACAGACTGACAAATCCCCCAGGTAAGCAGAGAGTTTACAGTAGATGGATCCCAGGTCCCTTCCCCCAGACTAAAGTCGCCGTCACATTTAACGACTTACCAGCGATCCCGAAAACGATGCGACCTGATAAGGATTGCTGGTTAGTCGCTGGGAGGTCGCTGGTGAGATGTCACACAGTCAGATCTTATGAGAATAGCAACATGTGTTAATTAAAACTTAACTTTTAATTGGGTTATATTAAGATTCAGAATACAGTATAAAGTGCAAATAGTGATCCACACACCAATTTAAAACCTGAAAATGATGAGGCCAATCAAGGAATGAAGCACCATCACTTTCATATCATAACACAGGTAAACAAAAGGGCAATCTACCCTATATATCAATACCCATATAAATATCATCAGCTATAGGGACACTGGGTAAATATGGCCTACAATAAAGAGGCTTGAAAGCAGCCCAGGATACTGTCACGGCCAGGTGGACGGGCAGACCCAGGAGGTGGATCCACTGGGCCGAACTCCTAGATGGTAGTAAAGAGTCCGGTAGCTGGAACACTATAAACAGCAGAACAGTCCGTGCACACGAGTATAGCGGAGAAGTCCCTGGGACCACGGAGTCACGGGTGGTAGTCCGGGTGACGCAGCTCAGGTTCGGAAGCCGAGATGATGTCAGGTGGGGTCCGGAACCTTTGGAGCGAGATGACGAGTCACCGCAGGGATCCGGGATGGTGCGGACTGTCAGGATGGCAGATGGACAGCGTTCGGGGTTCAGGATACGGCAGGACTGGATGGCGAGGCAGGCACGGCTCTACAAGAGAGATAGGTGAGTATATGCACAGAGACACCAGGAGACCTGACTCCTAGCTTAGGAAACACGAAGATCAGGCTCCGCCCCCTTGGACAATAAACCCCTTTATACCCTGTACCTGATTAGCCTCATTTCCTGTTAATGGACGCTGGCCCTTTAAGAAAGGGTCAGTGACCGCGCGCGCGCCCTAATGCGCATGCGCGCGGCCCGGGTGCCAGAAGCCAGGGAAGGAAGCTGAGAGGAGGACGCAGGGGAGCCGGCCAGGGCCTGGGAAGCCGTCGGGCGCCGGGATCGGAGACCAGGGGGCCTGGGAAGGACGGGCACCGGAGGCTGGAGAGCGGGGAGCGTGGCAGGTGAGCCGGGGAGCGGGGCTGAGGACCCGGGGAGCGGAACAGAGGACCCGGGAAGGGGAGCCGAGGACCCGGGGAGCGTGACAGTACCCCCCCCCCCACGCCCCCCTCCCCGCAACTGGGACATGAAGGCACGGATCAGAGGAGTGCCCACGTTCTCCCTGGGCTCCCAGGACCTATCCTCAGGACCATACCCTTCCCAGTCCACCAGGAAGAACTGTCGACCTCGTACGGTCTTCATGGCCACGATATCCCTTACCGCATAGATGTCGTCATCGGCAATAGGTGGAGGAGCCGGACTGGCAGCAGCAGAGAAGGGACCAAGGACAACCGGCTTGAGCAGGGAGACGTGGAATGAGTTGGGTATCCTCATCGTGGCCGGGAGCTGTAGCTTGTAGGAGACCTCATTGATCTTGTTGAGGACTTTAAACGGCCCAATGTAGCGAGGACCCAGCTTGTATGATGGTATCTTCAGGCGGACGTACTGGGAAGCAAGCCAGACGAGATCTCCAGGAGAGAAACACGGAGGGTCCAGACGTTTCTTGTCTGTGTGTCTTTTCATCCGCAGGGAAGCACGCCCAAGGGACGCTTTGACAGAGTCCCAAATGGTTGCAAAGTCACGGGCTACTGTATCTGCAGCAGGGACATCCGAAGAAGGAGATACAGGCAATGGGATGGAAGGCTGAAGTCCGTAAACGACATGGAAGGGAGAGCTGGAGGACGACTCACTGATGTGGTGGTTGTGGGAGAATTCAGCCCAAGGAAGAAGAGCGGACCAGTCGTCGTGATGGGCGTTAACATAGTGACGTAAGAAAGAGGTCAAGATTTGATTGACCCTCTCTACCTGGCCATTAGACTGAGGATGGTATGCAGATGAAAAGTCCAGAGTCACTCCCAGATGTTTACAGAGAGCCCTCCAGAAGCGGGAGGTGAACTGAGTTCCTCTGTCGGATACGATGTGTAATGGAAAGCCATGCAAGCGGAAGATGTGTTGTATATAGGCGTCCGCGAGTTCCTGAGCAGAGGGCAGTCCAGCCATAGGGACGAAATGGGCCATTTTAGAGAACCGGTCCACCACGACCCATATGACTGTGTGTCCGGAGGACAATGGCAAGTCCGTAATAAAGTCCATTGCTATGTGTTGCCACGGAACTGAGGGTATCGGCAGAGGCAGAAGACGGCCATATGGGAGGTGTTTGGGCGTCTTGTTCCTGGCACAAGAGGAACAGGCGGATACAAAAGCAGCGACGTCCGTGCGAAGGGATGGCCACCAATAATGACGTACAATCGCACCCCATGTCTTTTTCTGACCAGCATGACCGGCTGTTTTCGAGGCATGACCCCAGTGTAACACTTTTTCCCTGTCTACCTCGGAGACGTAGGTCTTCCCGGGCGGTATCTGGGCCAGGGTGACAGGGGCCACCGGAATGATTTTACTAGGACAAATGATGCTTTGGGTAGTCTCTTCCTCCTGCTCCATGGGCATGAAAGACCTGGACAAGGCATCAGCACGTACATTCTTGTCCGCGGGTCGGAAGTGAAGCCGGAAATCAAACCTGGCAAAGAATAGGGACCACCTGGCTTGCCGTGGGTTCAGACGCTGAGCGGACCGTAGGTATTCCAAGTTCTTGTGGTCCGTGTAAATAATCACGGGGTACACTGCCCCTTCCAGGAGGTAGCGCCATTCCTCCAAAGCCAGTTTGACTGCCAAGAGCTCTCGGTCACCGATGGTGTAGTTGCGTTCAGGCGCTAAGAAGCCCTTGGAGAAGAATCCGCAAGTCACCATCTTCCCGGAGGAGGACTTTTGCATGAGCACTGCTCCGGCTCCTGAGGAGGAGGCATCCACCTCCAAGGTGAACTGGCGGTTTAACTCCGGACGGTGGAGTACAGGAGAGGAAGCAAAAGCCCGCTTCAGAGAGCCAAACGCGGCGTCAGCCGCAGGTGACCAGTCCTTTGGATTAGCCTCCTTCTTAGTCAAAGCGGAGAGAGGAGCAGTCAAGGCAGAGAAGTGAGGGATAAACTGGCGGTAGTAGTTGGCGAATCCCAGGAAGCGTTGGATTGCCTTCAGTCCAGAAGGAGGAGGCCAGTTGAGAATGGCGGAGACCTTCTTGGGATCCATCTGCAGTCCAGTATCAGAGATGATGTACCCCAGAAAGGGGAGAGAAGACTGCTCAAAGACACACTTCTCATACTTTGCGTACAGACTAGTGATGAGCGAGTACTAAAAAGCTCGGGTGCTCGAAGCTCGGGCCGAGCCTCCCAAGATACTCGTGTACTCGGCCCGAGCAACGAGCCCAATGTTATCCTATGGGAGACCCGAGTATTTTTGTGAAATGACCTCCCGGCAGCATGGAGAAACCCTAAAAATGTCACAAAAGTCTCAGAAGAGTGCTCAAATGACATGGCAACAGCATGGGGAAGACCCCTTGAAGCATTTATCACTCAAAAGTCACAGCTGTGAACAATTTTGTCCGCGTTTTACGCCATTTTTACGGACTCACCAGAAAACCTTCCAAAATGACCCCAAAATGATTTTTCATGGCGGAAATGTTAAGGGCACATACCCAATAGTGAGATAGAGCTGGTGTATGTTACTTTTTGAGATCAATACATGAAAGATTTTACGTGAAAACATTGTGTGGCACTCCGATGTCCCTGAGAAGAGACGTACATGAAGGCCTCTTGAGTCTAATGTGCCCATTTTGAGGAAGTGAGTCTTTGTAGTATTTTCCTTTGCCAGGGCAGTCCTAAATTGTGAGGTTCACCAATGCCCCTGCATACAGACGTGCATGAGGGCCTGTAAACCTGAAGTGCCCATTGGAAGGAAGTGGGTGTATTATAGTATAGCCCTTAGGCAGGGAAGCCAAACATTGGGAGGCTCCACGTTGTCCCTGGATAGAGACGTGCATGAAGGCCTGTAAACCTGAAGTGCCCATTGGAAGGAAGTGGGTGTATTATAGTATAGCCCTTAGGCAGGGAAGCCAAACATTGGGAGGCTCCACGTTGTCCCTGGATAGAGACGTGCATGAAGGCCTGTAAACCTGAAGTGCCCATTGGAAGGAAGTGGGTGTATTATAGTATAGCCCTTAGGCAGGGAAGCCAAACATTGGGAGGCTCCACGTTGTCCCTGGATAGAGACGTGCATGAAGGCCTGTAAACCTGAAGTGCCCATTGGAAGGAAGTGGGTGTATTATAGTATAGCCCTTAGGCAGGGAAGCCAAACATTGGGAGGCTCCACGTTGTCCCTGGATAGAGACGTGCATGAAGGCCTGTAAACCTGAAGTGCCCATTGGAAGGAAGTGGGTGTATTATAGTATAGCCCTTAGGCAGGGAAGCCAAACATTGGGAGGCTCCACGTTGTCCCTGGATAGAGACGTGCATGAAGGCCTGTAAACCTGAAGTGCCCATTGGAAGGAAGTGGGTGTATTATAGTATAGCCCTTAGGCAGGGAAGCCAAACATTGGGAGGCTCCACGTTGTCCCTGGATAGAGACGTGCATGAAGGCCTGTAAACCTGAAGTGCCCATTGGAAGGAAGTGGGTGTATTATAGTATAGCCCTTAGGCAGGGAAGCCAAACATTGGGAGGCTCCACGTTGTCCCTGGATAGAGACGTGCATGAAGGCCTGTAAACCTGAAGTGCCCATTGGAAGGAAGTGGGTGTATTATAGTATAGCCCTTAGGCAGGGAAGCCAAACATTGGGAGGCTCCACGTTGTCCCTGGATAGAGACGTGCATGAAGGCCTGTAAACCTGAAGTGCCCATTGGAAGGAAGTGGGTGTATTATAGTATAGCCCTTAGGCAGGGAAGCCAAACATTGGGAGGCTCCACGTTGTCCCTGGATAGAGACGTGCATGAAGGCCTGTAAACCTGAAGTGCCCATTGGAAGGAAGTGGGTGTATTATAGTATAGCCCTTAGGCAGGGAAGCCAAACATTGGGAGGCTCCACGTTGTCCCTGGATAGAGACGTGCATGAAGGCCTGTAAACCTGAAGTGCCCATTGGAAGGAAGTGGGTGTATTATAGTATAGCCCTTAGGCAGGGAAGCCAAACATTGGGAGGCTCCACGTTGTCCCTGGATAGAGACGTGCATGAAGGCCTGTAAACCTGAAGTGCCCATTGGAAGGAAGTGGGTGTATTATAGTATAGCCCTTAGGCAGGGAAGCCAAACATTGGGAGGCTCCACGTTGTCCCTGGATAGAGACGTGCATGAAGGCCTGTAAACCTGAAGTGCCCATTGGAAGGAAGTGGGTGTATTATAGTATAGCCCTTAGGCAGGGAAGCCAAACATTGGGAGGCTCTACGTTGTCCCTGGATAGAGACCTGTTAGGTTCTTAGTGCCTCCGTGCTTGCATTTAAAAACCGCACGTGTGTGCCTGTTGGTGGCAGCTTTCCGCTGCATTTGTGTGAGTTTTGCACAAACTTGGATATAACACACAAGTCTAGTGAATACACATCAGCACAGCATTGCAAAATGCGCAAGGGCGTTGTCAACGAACAAGGAAGTGGACGTGATGGTGGTGCAGGCAGACACCGAGGTTGTGTGCAAGCTCTAATTTCGCCACAACAAAGGGCCACATCTAGTCGCTCGCACGTCCTGTCCCAAATTCTTGGGGACCGCAGCAGTACACCCCTCTTGAACCAAGACCAGTGTCAACAGGTTGTTAGTTGGATAGCGGATAATGCTTCCAGTCAGATTGGCACCACCACAAACACTCTGTCTTCCACACGGTCAAGTGTCAGTAGCCGTGATACTGCACCGCACATTTCAGAACCTGATCCTCCTTCCTACCACCAGGCCGAGTACACGTCCACGGACATTACTGATCCCACACTTGGACACTCGGAATAGCTGTTCGTTCACGTTTCCATTCACAAATTCTGGCCTCTCGCCAGCTCCTGTTGAAGTGGGCCATGACGAGATTGTATGTACAGATGCACAAATATTTGAGCAGCCACGTTCTCACGAAGTTGGCAACGTGTCTCAACAAGGGGTGGCCGATGATGAGACACAATTGTCAGGAAGTCAGGAGGAGGAGCAGGGTGCGGAAGAGGAAGACGACGTGGTGGATGATCCAGTAACTGACCCAACCTGGCAGGAGGATATGCAGAGCGAGGACAGCAGTGCACAGGGGGAGGGAGGCGTAGCATCACAACAGGCAGTAAGAAGCAGAGTGGTGGCCCCAGGCAGACGTCAGTCAACTGTTCCCCGGAACAACACGACACAAGGTGCCTGTACAAATGTTAGGTCTTCCCGAGTCTGGCTGTAATACTATTGTATGTATTGAGGATTTCGATTGCGTTAGGGCAATGACAACCAGAGACGAGTTCTTGGTGCAAGACATTTATAATATGCAACCAGCAAATATGTACATAAACGGAACAAAAACACAGTAGAACATAAATACAGGAAATACCTTCCAGGGACTGAGCGAAAGGGAATTCCCGGTACCGCGCACCGGACTCCCCCAGGGAGACCACCAACAGCAAACCCCTATACAGGGACTGTCTGGCAATCACCCCAGAAGCCCTAAATGCGCAGCAGCCGGGACACAAAAGGGCAATAGGTAAGTCGAAAAATGTCTGTACGTGATGTGAGTCCAGAGTGGTATTAAACGGAAGGAACCGGGCAGAAGTTCCGACCAAAGACGGCAAACGGAGTCCAGGTACAGCTAGATGATACCAGATGAAGTCCAGAGTCGGTGTCGGTTGTTTTCCAAGAGGATCCGAATAACAATCAGGAACCAAAAGCAGCAGGGCAGGAGCACACAGGAAGCAGTATACTCAGGCACTGGACTAAGCTTTAGGGGCGGCTTTTAAACAGATGGACAGGAAGTAGGGCAACATAACAGAAAACTCCATGTTAACAAAGGGCAAGCTCTTTCAAAAGAAAACTGGAAAACCAGGAACTCTGACACTGGCAGTTTTTTAAGTTGGCTCCAGATGATTCTAAAAAGGCCATTTGCAACACCTGCCATGCCAGCATCAGCAGGGGTACCAAAACTAGCAGCCTGACCACCACCAGCATGATCAGGCACATGTCAGCCAAGCACCCGACTTTGTGGGAAGTACAACAGAGTCGAGGAGCAGTGCTTGCTGATGTCACTGCTACGTCTTCGCTGGTTGTGCATGCGAGCCAATCCCCTGTCCATGCTGCCTGCGAACAAGCCTCCTCCACTCCTGCACCTGCAGTTGCCTACGCAGAAAGAACACCATCATCAAGCACGTCCTTGTCCCAGCGCAACGTTCAGTTATCCATTCAGCAAACCTTTGAGCGCAGGCGCAAATACACTGCCAACACCCCACATGCCACAGTTCTAAATGCTAACATTTCGCGACTGCTTGCGCTGGAAATGTTGCCTTTTAGGCTGGTTGAGACAGAAGCATTCCGCGAACTGATGGTGGCAGCTGTCCCACGTTACTCGGTCCACAGCCGCCACTATTTCTCCCTGTGTGCCGTCCCCGCATTGCATAACTAACCACGTGTCACAAAACATCACACGTGCCCGGAACAACGCTGTTTCAGCCAAAGTCCACCTAACCACAGACACGTGGACAAGTGCATGTGGGCAAGGCCGCTACATCTCGTTGACGTCACACTGGGTTAATATTGTGCAAGCTGGGACCCAGTCTGAGCGAGGGACGGAATACGTCCTTCACACACCAAGTTTTGCAGGCCCTACCTCAGTCAGGGTTTCACACACACTCTACAGCTCCGGAATGTCATGCTCCTCAGCCTCCTCCTCCTCCTGCGCATCCTGATCCACTTTACCCTCCACACCAGTCCCAAGCTGTAAGTGTCGCTGGCGGAGGAGGGGACGGTGCGCTCTCCCACTGCTCGGGTCCGGCTGACGCAGCTCTACGGCTGCTGCTGCTCGTTGGCTCGAGCGATGGCCGGATCCCGGGGACTCGAGCGGCGCTACTCGCCCGTGAGTGAAAAGGGGTGGTTTGGGTTTTGGGGATATTGTCCGTGACGACACCCACGGTTGTGGTGATTGTGTGGACACCACCGCTGCTCTGGACGGGGATCCCGGGAGCCTGTGACAGGGAGCAGCTTTGTTGTTATTTCTCCCCTACGTGGGTAGGGGGGTTGGTTGTCCCGGGGCCTGGTGATGGGGTAGAGATGGATGACAGGCGGGTTGCGGGGCCTGATGAAGTGCATGGTCGCAGGGGCAGCGCTGTGCCGCACGGCACGGAGGTACTCACTCAGCCCAATGATGATGACACAGTTCAGGGTAAAACAAGTGGCTGGATGGACAGGTCACTCGGACGGCTGCGGTTGTTCCTCCCTGCAGGTTAGTGATGACTGTCTCTCCCTGCACCGAAGTTAAGTGTTGGTAGTGATGGTTTCCCAACGGTAACCCGCTCCCTGACCTGGATATGGGCCGGAGGAGCCCCTTTTGCCCACAGGCGCTGGCCCTGGGAGACGGTTGCCCTTGCCGGTGGCTGTGTCTCCCCTTCACGGTTGTACGGTTGCCTTCTATCTGGACTTGGCTGTTTGGAAACCCTGAGGTCCCCTTCAATAACGGATTTGGCAAATTCACGGCGACACCAAGCCTTGCCGGGATCCGAAAGTCCTCTGCCAATGGTGCTGGCTTCGCTTTGTATACCGGTCCGGTACGGCCGGGTCACCACCCGTCCACGGTCCTTACGGCAGACTCCAATCGGCCTCCACTGCAGACGGTCACCACATCCTGCCAACCTTGCTGTCCTGTCCAGGCCACACACCCGGACCAACTTCAGGCTCTTTGCTGTCACTTTTCTCCTCTCTACTACTTTCCTCCTTCCACTTCCTTAGCTTAACTCTCACTGCCTGTGTTTTCCCTCCTCCTCGGTGGGTGGAGACCAACCGCCTGGCTCCACACCCTGGTGTGGACAACAGCCCCTGGGGAAGGCAACAAGGATTTTGTGTTTTGACTATGATATGCCTGCAGGGAGTGTGGGGTGTTTAAGTGTTGTGCTCTGTGGCCCCTGGCTTGTCCAGGGCGACACAGAAGCACTGCAGCACTGCCTCGGCGAAGCGGCAACAGGCAGTGCTGAAGCTAATCTGCATAGGTGACAAACCCCACAATGCAGAAGAGGTGTGGACAGCTCTGAAACAGCAGGCAGATCACTGGCTCACAACTCTGAACCTAAAGCCAGGAAAGGTGGTGTGTGACAATGGCCGGAACCTGGTGGCGGCTTTGAGGCGAGGCCAGCTGACACATGTTCCATGCTTGGCCCATGTGCTCAACCTCGAGGTTCAGCGGTTTCTAAAGTCATAGTCAGAGCTGTCTGATCTGCTGGTAAAAGTTCGCCGCCTGTCTGCACATTTTCGAAAGTCACCTACTGCTTCAGCCGGCCTTGCCGCCTTAAGACGCCGTTTGCATCTTCCGGCACACAGACTGGTGTGTGATGTCCCCACGCGTTGGAATTCAACTCTGCACATGTTGGTCAGGATATGTGAGCAGAAGAGGGCAGTTGTTGAGTACCTGCATCACCTAAGCCGTCGGGAAATGGGTCAAACTCCACACATAACACCTGAGGAGTGGAGATGGATGTCCGACCTATGCACCATCCGCCAAAACTTTGAGGACTACAACAAGATGGTGAGCGGCGATGACGACATTATTAGCGTCACCATACCGCTTCTCTGCCTTCTAAAATGGTCTCTGCTCAGAAAACAAACATGATGCATTGCAGGCGGAGCGCGATGAGTTTCAGCAAGAAACAGTAGTGGGTGTGGGTGATGATAACACACAGCCCAGCCTCGTCTCATCACAACGTGCAGTGGAGGACTATGACGAGGAGGAGGATGAAGACATGGAGCAACTCTCTGGCCAAATTGAGGATATGACATGCAGTCATATCCTCGGTTCAGCGTGGCTGGCCAGAGGACAGGGTAGATGATGAGGAGGAGGAGGACAGCATGTTCAGTCATCGTGTCGGTCAGGATACTGAAGTGATGGCTGTTAAGAGTCTGGCACACATGGCTGACTTTATGGTAAGCTGCCTGTCTCGTGACCCTCGCGTTAAGAACATCTTGGCCGACAATCATTACTGGTTGGTAACACTGTTAGACCCACGCTAAAAGGAGAACTTTATGTCTCTTATTCCCGAGGCGGAGAGGTCAGGCAAAATGCAGCAGTTCCAGAAGGCCATAGTCACGGAAGTAGGCAAAGCATTCCCCTCACAAAACGCTAGCGGCATAGGTCATGAATCAGTGGACAACCGAGGCGTACAGCCGAGAGAGGCACAAGTCCAATCCGCCAGAGGTAGGGGAACAGTCTTTAAGATGTGTGACAGTTTTCTCAGCCCCTCACGTACCACAGCCCCTGAGGTGCGGGGTAGTGCCACAAGAAATCCTAAGTTTGCCCAGATGCTGAAGGAGTACCTTGCAGATCGAACAACTGTACTCCGACATTCCTCTGTGCCTTACAATTATTGGGTATCCAAGCTGGACACGTGGCATGAATTGGCTCTCTACGCCTTGGAAGGCCTGGCCTGCCCTGCTGCTAGCGTTTTGTCAGAGCGTGTTTTTAGTGCCGCAGGTGGAATCATTACAGATAAACGCACCCGCCTGTCAACTGAAAATGCTGACAAGCTGACTCTGATCAAGATGAACAAGGGTTGGATTGGGCCAGACTTCACCACACCACCAGCAAATGAGAGCGGAATTTAAAGTTTGCCATGTACCTCCACTCACCCATGGGTACACACTTCTGGAGTTTGGCTAATCGCTGGACTGCTCCTCCTTCTCCTCATGCGCCACCATGATGATGACCGTTACAAATTGCAATACTTAGGCCTTTGTTTCAGGTATACCCCCAGTGGTAAATTTTTTCGCCCATTCTTTGCAGAATGGACATTACAACGACAGGAGACCCACTCCTTTGCAATGGGAACAATGTTTTGAGGCCCTCATGCACGTCTCTATCCAGGGACAACGTGGAGCCTGACGCTGCCACCGACTGCCACACACGTGCTGTTTTTAAATGCAAGCACGGACGCAATAAGAACCTAACTGGTTTTTAGGAGCGACAATTACTGAGAAGTCTGACACTATCAGACACTGCTGACTGACGTGTATTATACACTAGACTTGTGCGTTATATAATAGTTTGTGCAAAACGCGCACCTGTACCCTGCCACCGACTGCCACACACGTGCTGTTTTTAAATGCAAGCACGGACGCAATAAGAACCTAACTGGTTTTTAGGAGCGACAATTACTGAGAAGTCTGACACTATCAGACACTGCTGACTGACGTGTATTATACACTAGACTTGTGCGTTATATAATAGTTTGTGCAAAACGCGCACCTGTACCCTGCCACCGACTGCCACACACGTGCTGTTTTTAAATGCAAGCACGGACGCAATAAGAACCTAACTGGTTTTTAGGAGCGACAATTACTGAGAAGTCTGACACTATCAGACACTGCTGACTGACGTGTATTATACACTAGACTTGTGCGTTATATAATAGTTTGTGCAAAACGCGCACCTGTACCCTGCCACCGACTGCCACACACGTGCTGTTTTTAAATGCAAGCACGGACGCAATAAGAACCTAACTGGTTTTTAGGAGCGACAATTACTGAGAAGTCTGACACTATCAGACACTGCTGACTGACGTGTATTATACACTAGACTTGTGCGTTATATAATAGTTTGTGCAAAACGCGCACCTGTACCCTGCCACCGACTGCCACACACGTGCTGTTTTTAAATGCAAGCACGGACGCAATAAGAACCTAACTGGTTTTTAGGAGCGACAATTACTGAGAAGTCTGACACTATCAGACACTGCTGACTGACGTGTATTATACACTAGACTTGTGCGTTATATAATAGTTTGTGCAAAACGCGCACCTGTACCCTGCCACCGACTGCCACACACGTGCTGTTTTTAAATGCAAGCACGGACGCAATAAGAACCTAACTGGTTTTTAGGAGCGACAATTACTGAGAAGTCTGACACTATCAGACACTGCTGACTGACGTGTATTATACACTAGACTTGTGCGTTATATAATAGTTTGTGCAAAACGCGCACCTGTACCCTGCCACCGACTGCCACACACGTGCTGTTTTTAAATGCAAGCACGGACGCAATAAGAACCTAACTGGTTTTTAGGAGCGACAATTACTGAGAAGTCTGACACTATCAGACACTGCTGACTGACGTGTATTATACACTAGACTTGTGCGTTATATAATAGTTTGTGCAAAACGCGCACCTGTACCCTGCCACCGACTGCCACACACGTGCTGTTTTTAAATGCAAGCACGGACGCAATAAGAACCTAACTGGTTTTTAGGAGCGACAATTACTGAGAAGTCTGACACTATCAGACACTGCTGACTGACGTGTATTATACACTAGACTTGTGCGTTATATAATAGTTTGTGCAAAACGCGCACCTGTACCCTGCCACCGACTGCCACACACGTGCTGTTTTTAAATGCAAGCACGGACGCAATAAGAACCTAACTGGTTTTTAGGAGCGACAATTACTGAGAAGTCTGACACTATCAGACACTGCTGACTGACGTGTATTATACACTAGACTTGTGCGTTATATAATAGTTTGTGCAAAACGCGCACCTGTACCCTGCCACCGACTGCCACACACGTGCTGTTTTTAAATGCAAGCACGGACGCAATAAGAACCTAACTGGTTTTTAGGAGCGACAATTACTGAGAAGTCTGACACTATCAGACACTGCTGACTGACGTGTATTATACACTAGACTTGTGCGTTATATAATAGTTTGTGCAAAACGCGCACCTGTACCCTGCCACCGACTGCCACACACGTGCTGTTTTTAAATGCAAGCACGGACGCAATAAGAACCTAACTGGTTTTTAGGAGCGACAATTACTGAGAAGTCTGACACTATCAGACACTGCTGACTGACGTGTATTATACACTAGACTTGTGCGTTATATAATAGTTTGTGCAAAACGCGCACCTGTACCCTGCCACCGACTGCCACACACGTGCTGTTTTTAAATGCAAGCACGGACGCAATAAGAACCTAACTGGTTTTTAGGAGCGACAATTACTGAGAAGTCTGACACTATCAGACACTGCTGACTGACGTGTATTATACACTAGACTTGTGCGTTATATAATAGTTTGTGCAAAACGCGCACCTGTACCCTGCCACCGACTGCCACACACGTGCTGTTTTTAAATGCAAGCACGGACGCAATAAGAACCTAACTGGTTTTTAGGAGCGACAATTACTGAGAAGTCTGACACTATCAGACACTGCTGACTGACGTGTATTATACACTAGACTTGTGCGTTATATAATAGTTTGTGCAAAACGCGCACCTGTACCCTGCCACCGACTGCCACACACGTGCTGTTTTTAAATGCAAGCACGGACGCAATAAGAACCTAACTGGTTTTTAGGAGCGACAATTACTGAGAAGTCTGACACTATCAGACACTGCTGACTGACGTGTATTATACACTAGACTTGTGCGTTATATAATAGTTTGTGCAAAACGCGCACCTGTACCCTGCCACCGACTGCCACACACGTGCTGTTTTTAAATGCAAGCACGGACGCAATAAGAACCTAACTGGTTTTTAGGAGCGACAATTACTGAGAAGTCTGACACTATCTGGACTGTTTTACACTGTGTACACCAGCCCCAGATATGATGAAGGCTGGTATACGGTCACCACTAGGAATGGCTATATATACCCTGCCTGCCTGCCTGTATACTGCTACAATAGTCCTGACAAGGACTCTTCTGGTCACTAGCCTGTATTCCGACCTGGCTATACCCTGCCTGTATATAGCAACAATAGTCCTGAGAAGGACTCTGCTACTGTACTCCGACCTGGCTATACCCTGCCTGCCTGTATACAACTAGAATAGTCCTGAGAAGGACTTCTGGTCACACTGTTTGCAGCCCTGCTCCGGAACTAACTATAAAGGGCCGCAAAGCTTTCCCTGAATCAGCGACACTCTCCCTACACTCACTGTCAGAATAGCTGTGAGCAGAGCACAGCGCGCCGGCCTATATAAAGGCTCGGTGACGCTGTGCAGGCCGGCCAATCACTGCAATTCCACAACTAACAGGGCTGTGGCATTGCAGTGGTCTGCCAGCCAATCCCTGCATGAGGGCTGGCTCTCAAAAGAGCGCCAACATGCAGAAATGAAGACCACGAGTAAAGCACGAGTATCGCGAGATTACTCGGTCCCCGCCGAGCAGCCCGAGTACAGTGATACTCGTGCGAGTACCGAGTAGTGACAAGCATGCTCGCTCATCACTAGTACAGACGATTCTCTCTCAGTCTTTGTAGAACCAGCTGTACGTTTTCTCTGTGGGTTTGGAGGTCCGGAGAGAAGACATGGATGTCATCTAGATACACTACCACACAGATGTAGAGAAGGTCCCGGAACACGTCGTTCACCAGTTCTTGAAAGACGGCAGGAGCGTTACACAGGCCGAAGGGCATCACGCAGTATTCATAATGTCCATCGCGCGTATTGAACGCGGTTTTCCATTCGTCACCAGAGCGGATGCGTACCAGATTGTAAGCACCCCGAAGATCCAGCTTGGTGAACACACGAGCTCCTCTAAGCCGGTCAAACAATTCAGGAATGAGCGGCAGAGGGTACTTGTTTTTTACGGTGATTTGATTCAAACCCCGGTAGTCTATGCATGGGCGTAAGTCGCCCTCTTTCTTCTTGACAAAGAAGAAACCTGCTCCAGCAGGAGAGGAGGATCTCCGAATGAACCCCCTTGCCAGGCTCTCTGAGATGTAAGCAGACATGGCCCTTGTTTCGGCTGGAGATAAAGGATATATCCGTCCTCGTGGTGGTGTTGTTCCTGGGAGCAGGTCGATGGCACAATCGTATGGACGATGCGGCGGCAGTACCTCGGATTCCTTTTTATCAAAGACATCTGCAAAGGACCAATAGGCCGAGGGCAGCCCCGGTAGGTTCTCTGGAACCGGAGGTCGTCGGATGGGTTGTATGAACTTTAGGCACCTCTCATGACACGAAGAGCCCCATCTGGTGATTTCGCCAGTGCCCCAGGTAACTGATGGTTCGTGTGTCCGCAACCATGGAAGTCCCAGCAGGATCTGGTGGGACATGTGTGGGAGGACGTAGAAAGCGATGTTCTCGGTGTGAAGGGCACCGATACGCAGTTCGACCGGCCTGGTGATCCAGGAGATGGTGTCAGAGAGGGGTCTCCCATCCACCGAGGCAATCACTAGGGGCTTGTCAAGTGGAGTAACAGGCACCTAGTACTTGTCCACCGTGGCCTGCTGGATGAAATTGCCTGCTGCCCCGGAATCGAGGTAGGCATCAGCCGTGAACCGCGTCTCTCCCGTTGTCACTTGCACTGTCCATGTAACCGGGTCAGAGAGAGTCCCAGCACCTAGGGTGGCCTCTCCTACCAACCCTAGGCTTTGGAGTTTCCCGGCCTCTCTGGACAGGAGCGTAGCAGGTGTGTGCCCTCACCGCAGTAAAAGCAGAGACCCTTAGCGAGCCGCTCTGCTCGACGTTGTTCAGACTGACGCACTCGGTCGATCTGCATGGGCTCGTGGACGGGAGCCCCAGCTGTCGATGACTGAAGTACGGAGGGTTTCTGCGGAGGAGAGGAATGCCGTACCGGACGTCTCTCACGGGACACTTCCTTGGATCGCTCCTGAAAGCGAATGTCCACTCGAGTCGCTAGGGCAATCAGGGCATCCAGGGTGGTCGGTACGTCACGACCCGCCAGCTCGTCTTTAATTCGCCCTGAGAGTCCTTCCCAGAAGGCGGCGGTTAGGGCCTCGTTGTTCCACCCGAGTTCTGAGGCCAGGGTGCGAAACCGGATCGCGTATTGACCCACCGTCAGAGTCCCCTGACGTAACCGGAGAAGAGACGAAGCAGACGCGGAGGCGCGTCCGGGCTCATCAAAGGTACCACGGAATGCCTGCAGGAAGTCCTGGATGTTCGTGGTCACAGGATCCCCCTTCTCCCACAAGGGGTTCATCCACGCCAGTGCCTCACCCTCTAGATGGGACATGATGAAGGCGACCTTGGCTTGGTCGGAGGCAAACAAATGCGGCAGCTGCGTGAAATGGAGGGAGCATTGGTTTAAGAATCCCCTGCAGGTCTTGGGGTCTCCGGCGTACCGGGGTGGTGAAGCCAACCGAAGTCTGGTGGTATCTGAAGAAGTCGCCACAGGAGCTGGATCCGTGGATTGACTAGTGGAAGCCCGGGATGTTGAAGTCGTAACTGCCGCTTGTAGCGTGTTCAGGCGAGCGTCCACAGAAGACATGAATTGCAGCATGCGGGTCTGGACTTCACGCTGGCGTTGGAGTTCCTCCTGTACGGCTGCTAGTGCTGCAGCGGGATCCGTGGCCTGATCTTACTGTCACGGCCAGGTGGACGGGCAGACCCAGGAGGTGGATCCACTGGGCCGAACTCCTAGATGGTAGTAAAAAGTCCGGTAGCTGGAACACTATAAACAGCAGAACAGTCCGTGCACACGAGTATAGCGGAGAAGTCCCTGGGACCACGGAGTCACGGGTGGTAGTCCGGGTGACGCAGCTCAGGTTCGGAAGCCGAGATGATGTCAGGCGGGGTCCGGAACCTTTGGAGCGAGATGACGAGTCACCGCAGGGATCCGGGATGGTGCGGACTGTCAGGATGGCAGATGGACAGCGTTCGGGGTTCAGGATATGGCAGGACTGGATGGCGAGGCAGGCACGGCTCTACAAGAGAGATAGGTGAGTATATGCACAGAGACACCAGGAGACCTGACTCCTAGCTTAGGAAACACGAAGATCAGGCCCCGCCCCCTTGGACAATAAACCCCTTTAAACCCTGTACCTGATTAGCCTCATTTCCTGTTAATGGACGCTGGCCCTTTAAGAAAGGGTCAGTGACCGCGCGCGCGCCCTAATGCGCATGCGCGCGGCCCGGGTGCCAGAAGCCAGGGAAGGAAGCTGAGAGGAGGACGCAGGGGAGCCGGCCAGGGCCTGGGAAGCCGTCGGGCGCCGGGATCGGAGACCAGGGGGCCTGGGAAGGACGGGCACCGGAGGCTGGAGAGCGGGGAGCGTGGCAGGTGAGCCGGGGAGCGGGGCTGAGGACCCGGGGAGCGGAACAGAGGACCCGGGAAGGGGAGCCGAGGACCCGGGGAGCGTGACAGATACTACATAGCAATTGGCGATATTTGAGCAACAAGTAGGCTTATGTCAAGTTGACGGAAGAAGTGACTTGGTCGCTACCCTGTCAGGTATAAAGCTGACCCTTTTTCTCGATAACACAGGAGAAATCTGACCCCTGAACAGGACATAGGAATTGGGTGAGACCACTCCTTTTTCTTTTGTGTATATTACACCATATAGCAACTGTTGTCTATAGCCTATCTACAGACAGGATCCTTTTTGTTTATATTGGATCCACTCAGGGTCACCAACTAGTGGATACCCCATTTAACAATATATATACATCTATTGAGGTGTCCATCTGCCTGTTAATATATAGGTTGTGTTTTCAATACTAGGCAGGCTACTTGTTGCTCAAATATCGCCAATTGCTATGTAGTATCCTGGGCTGCTTTCAAGCCTCTTTATTGTAGGCCATATTTACCCAGTGTCCCTATAGCTGACGATATTTATATGGGTATTGATATATAGGGTAGATTGCCCTTTTGTTTACCTGTGTTATGATATGAAAGTGATGGTGCTTCATTCCTTGATTGGCCTCATCATTTTCAGGTTTTAAATTGGTGTGTGGATCACTATTTGCACTTTATACTGTATTCTTAATATAACCCAATTAAAAGTTAAGTTTTAATTAACACATGTTGCTATTCTCACATTAACCATACATGTAAGAGTTCTATTTTAATACCTACTGGTGTTGTATACTTGCTATTTCAACAGTCAGATCTTACCAACGACACAGTAACGATCAGCAACCTGTATAACGATCTCGGCAGGCGTTGGGACTGTGTTAGGAGGTCGTTGGTAGGCGTCAAACACAGTGATGCGTCCTGCCCAGCAGGACATCGCCTTTGAAGAAAATGGTCCCAACCATTCAGCAACGACTAGCGATCTCACAGCAGGGGCCTGATCGCTGGTAGGTGTCACACATAACGAGATCGCTGCTGCGTCACAGAAACGGTGACGCAACATCGATCTCGTTAGCGATCTCAGTGTGTGTGACGGGGCCTTTAGGGCCAGGAACACTACAGGGGGTGATTACCTACAGACAATACAATGTAGACACAAGCAGTACAATTAATAGACCGTGAACCAAGCTTAAAATACAAATCTGCACATGATACACAGTACACCATATCCCACCATCACAAAACCTTAACAAAATATTGAGTTTATGGCTAAAAAAGAAAGCATTGGGGTTTACGGTAATCATCTGGAATGTCACAAGCTTTCAGTAGCACAGCCAGTAGGCAGTCCAGTACCACTGACTCCAACGAGAGCTAATTTGTCAGCAATAGCAACTAGCCTGAAGGAGAGCTAGGATCAGAAAGCAAGGTGTGCCAACCAAAAAATAAGTAGCAAATCCAAATTCAAAAAATCATAGAAAGAAGAGGGGCACTCACCAAAAGTAACGAAAAAATAGTCCTTTATTTCACATGGACAACAGGAGGCAGAGGGAGGCGTGGGAAGCAAGGACGATGGCTGCCGTTTCACGTTTGGAGTAACGCTTCTACGGGTCCACCCATCACTGACACACCTTCCACATCCTTAAAGGTGAGTACAGGTGACGGCAATAATTAAAGTGAAGTGAAAACACAAAAGTTAAAAGCAATAATTAAAAACAGCAAAATACATTAATCAAATATGGAAATGTAGAAATATACAAATGTAATCACAGAGGAAATAATAAATCGATGGACTTATAAATATGAATAAATAAAAAATTGATTTCAATTAGTTCACAGAAAAAACAAAAGTTCATTTTTTTCATTCAAACCTAAAGTCCCTAGTGCCTTCAGGTCAATTATCCAACGTGCTTCTTTTTGTAAAATAATTTTGTGTGTATTAACGCCTATTTGAAAACTAACAACCCTTTTTATACTGCCAAACATTAAACAACCTGGATTGCATATATGAACTGAACGTACATGATGAATAAGTCTGGGGGAACCCTTCCCTGTAAGAAGGGTTCCCCCGCACAATCAGCTCTACCCTAACCTACTGTATCCTCACCTATCCCTTGTAGACTGTGAGCCTTTGAGGGAAGTGACCTCTATCCTCCTGTACCAGTCTGTGCCTTGTATTGTTTATGATTATTGTATTGTCCCTTTTATGTACACTTTTTCCACATGTAAAGCGCCATGGAATTGATAGCGCTATAATAATAAATAATAATAATAATAGTGTTCCCAAAATCTGACAAAAAGAGGGCGTATCGTTTTGTCGATATAAAAGAAACTGCACGGGCAAAACACACAATAAAATATTAATTTCGTTCTACATGTGATGAATTGTTTCACTGGGATCAATCTACCGCCCAACTTCAAAGGATTAGAAATGCAATGAAAGCTACAAAAAGAACAGTTACCGCATTTAAAATTACCTATCAATCGCATATCATCTATCCAATTCCTGCTTCTATTTTTAAACATGTTACAGGTCAGGACATCGCCTAGATTTTTGCATCTTTTATTGGTAATCAGCGGTTTGTTACAAGTTATATCTTTTAAATCCTTGTCCTGTTCTAAAATATTTTTAGTGCTGAAGTGCACATTTGGTGCTGGCTTTTTGTTTTTTCTTCATTGAATTGGTCGGTGGCTGACCCCCACCCTGCTGTGCACCCCAATTTGGGATGTATTCCATCTGTCTAGATTTTGGCAGTTGGTGACTGTTCACATTCAGTCATCAGGCCTTGTCCACAGGCTATTCACTTCATGCAGCATTTGCTTGGACCTGTCCCGCCCACAGCCATGACTCAGTCATGGGTACGGGATTGAAATAGACCAGGTGAGTGCTGCTAAGAGCAGTTCTACTACTCATATGTGAGGCCGTATGGCACATTTTATAAAAATATTTTAGTGTAGGACTGCCTCAAATGAGATTTGCCGTGACGTGGCGAGGCAGCTCAAGAAATTGCAAATTTTTGCCAAAAATCTCAAAATTTTTATAATAAGTACAGTTTGGAACTTTTAGTGCTGAAGTGCACATTTAGTGCTGGCTTTTTGTTTTTTCTGTTCTAAAATATGCCAATGTTTGAAAACAGCAGAGTGAATCACATTATCCAGTGGACCATATTTGAAGTTAAAGGTAAATCTTTTTGTGCTTTTTTGGCATTAAGCTAAGTTGACAAATATGAGTTTAGAACCTGTGTATGTCTCTATTTCCAATAGTACCAAAAACCTTATTAAAACAATGTATGAGAAGTTAGGCCAAGGATCAAGGGAAAGAGATGGATGCTAAACCATCACCAAGTCCTCTTGTTCCAGGTGGTTAGGTTTGTGGTAGCAGGTTCTTCTCACCTTGATGAATATATTCTAGAATAATCAATAGAAATTGAGTAAGTATTAATAGTGTCATCTGCATAATATATGTAATATTTATTGTTGTGTCAAGAAAATAAAAGCTCCAATATTATTGATGAAACTTCAGTAAAATCACATGATTGGTTTCAGGCAAGACAATTCTTTACAATGTGTGCATAGTGGAAATACTCTCAATAAATCGATTCCTTCATTCCAATATGAAAGGTAATATTAGAAATATAAATCAAACCACAACAAGGGGAAGACGTCAATGAAACCATGCTAGGTTGCAATATTGGATGTTGATTTTTCCCTCGAGGTTCTGCAATTATGAGTCAGAATATTAAAGTGTATTTCCATAGATGTTGAGAACATTGCTACATTGTAGTACGTAAACCTCCAATCAGCAAATGACTGTGTGATTACAGAGACAGAACAGGCAAAAAAAAACACATATGTTTAATAAAATAGCAGCGTTCTCATAAAAAACAATCCGATCACATCTTACAATTCAAAGTTTGTGGAAAGAACAGATATAGCAAATTGCAAGCTACCCATCACATTACACTGAGACAATGGATTGACTATCCTTTGTGCAGAAAATGGATACATATATACGTTGTATTAACATGAATGTGCTATGCTACTTGAGTAGTATGCCAATGTTTAATGTAACAATCATTTTCAAATAATATAATATCACAGGAAAAAATCAGTCATATTTAGACATACCTGGTCACTATATTAATGCACTGCAGGCCCTCATGGTAAAGTAAGAGGCAGCATAGGTGCAAAAAAAATGAACACACGCCTATAATCCATGAAAAAATATATCAGGTATTAGTTAATACTTTGGCCAAAATACACAGGCTTGAAAGTCACCTCAAGAGTAGAGATGAGCGGTTCTGTATAGGCTCAGTTCACCGGCAGCACACGAGCCTATCCCCACAGGCTTGAGCCTAACCCGAACTCCGGATCAAGTCACTAATTGGCAGTTTGAGTCTCCGCTCACATACAGCCAGCCATAAGCAGAATACTAACGGGGGAGGGTGGGCGGACTTTTTCATACTTTTTGTTTGTTGCACACTACATGTGATCACGCTGTTGTTACACCCAGTGTGCACCATTCAAACACTACAAGCGGCTCACACAGGGCTGAGCACCGAGCGTACCTGAGCACAGCATTGCTCACACAAGTTTTGCTCACACCTAAAGTATATGATCCTCGAACCCGAACCTTGATTTTAAAATTTGGTGATCAGTTCAAAAAACCGATCCTCAAGTTCACTCATCTCCACTCAAGAGTCCTCACTGTCTGGTGAGTCAATAAAGAAAAAGTATAAGCAATTCACTGAAAAAATGTCTGTTCATGTGGCATCCACACATATTATGCTGGACAACCCCCCTGTTAATCTAATAGCATGGACATCACAAATAGGCTGTTAGTTGGCATAGTGCACGTGTACCTGTATCAGTGACTTGCACCTCACACAAGCGTTTTCCCTGTGTATTTTTTTTATACAGGCAGTCCCTGAGTTATGAACATTAGTCTTAAGTATGACTCATGCTTATGAACGTAAGATGTAAAAAACAAAAAGTTTTCAAGTCACCCCACTGAGGTGAGGTGAGCAGATCTTGGTGGCAGTAGCAAATATTCAAATGAATATGCTCCCCTTCCCAGTCACCCCACAGCTCGCTGCCTGCCATCCAGTCCTCTTCTTTCCATCATTATATGCCACATCACTCACATCCTTACTATAGACAGAGACTTACGACCACCTCCATGCCTGAAATTGTAGTGATATCCTGTGGCTGGTAGATGCTCCCTAGCTATGGAGGAGCAATGCCACTCATGAATGTAGGCAAATAATGAATTAGGCCTGTTTAAACACTCCCCTCATGATTTTTTTCACAGAGAGAGGAGACATTAATGGCCAAGAGAACTTTACAGACAAAGCAGGCTTATAGACAGCTGACAAGGTTATATCCTTCGTTCAGTCTCAGGTTCAACATTGGTTGCCCACATGTGTCGCCCAGGGTTATGGGGTACTCGGTTCCGGGCAGTGTATATCTGGGGAATGTCACTTTGGTGGCCATTGCACAGTCCCTGGATACTTCTTGTAAAGGGAAATATTTACAGGGGATTGTTGAATAAAGCTTATATTTGACGCCCTTTGCGGTGTTGCGGCTATAGAGATGGAGCCACCGCTGCACAATGTACACTACTGGGGCTGGTGTTAGTGGCAGCCTTGATGTTAGGCCCTCCACAAGCAGGGCCAGGTCCAAGAGAATAGGTGTTGCAGGTGGGTGTTGAAAGAAGGTAGGCCGCAACGGGGGTTTGGTGTAAATTGTTCTTTTTACTCACTGCAAGCTGGTAACTGGTCACCCGGCGCTGGCTGATCTTAACCGCAGGTCCCCTTAGTCCCAGTGCCGGTTTAGTGATCTGGTAGCTTCTTTCTCCCCCACCTGTCTTTGATTGATGGGTCCCCATGGCGCAGAGCGGCTGGGGGTCCTCTCCTGGTTGTGTTCTTCCGCAGTACGTATGACGGTAGCGTTAACCGTTTGAGGTTGGAGTCTCTAGTCGTGTCCCCGGTTCTCCCTTTGCTACTGAGTCACGAACTTCAAGGTCAGTGAGGTCCTTGATGGTCCCCTCACTGTGCAGATTTTATCTGGTCTGCCTGGAGCTTTTGCCTGACCTAGGATTCTGTACCCCGTTGGTGCGTCGTTCCGGGAGTACTCCACTGGCAACTAACCACTTGGGCCCTCAGGTTACTGTTTACTCCGATCAGTCCGTCTGCTCACTTTCACAGTCTCTCCTCTACTTCCACCATTATTGTGTGTCTTCTCCACTGTCTGACTCTCCACTCTGTTTGCCCCTCCCACCTGGTCATCTAGTGGACTGGAGTGGCAACACCTCTAGGCAGCCATCCATTGGTCAAACCCTATCCAGGTACCATTCTATGGGGAATGATTAGGGAAAAACAGGGATTAACTGGAGTGTTTGTTACCGACACTGGTTTTCTGGGTCTCTAGAGGGTAGGCCCTGCATCCTGGTGGGAATGCAGTACCTTGTAGCTCCCTCATGGCTTCAGAGGCGCTACACACACATACCCAAATAGGACATGGTTGAGATCTTACTTTTTTGTCTTTTTTTTGTCTTTATATATTTCATCTGAATTGCCCAAAAACACAAGGCTGTTATATGTGACATCCTGTTGTATCACAGAACATGGGGGCTTCATGTATATATTTGTAAGAAAACATTTTGTGGTGTGATTTATTGAACTTATTTGGCTGGGAGCCATTTAAATATATTTAACCACTTAACGACCCATGACATAATATGCCCATCCTATGTCATGTCCCTGCCTTTGGTGTGGGCTTTCACACAGAGCCCAAATCTTTCCCTGTAAGGATGGGTGATCTCATCAGCCAATAGGTGCCTCTATCAGCCACAGGTGGATCAGAGATTTATCTGCAGCGGTTAACCAATTAAATCCTGCTATCAATCTCTGATGACAGGATTTAACACGCTCTAACAGGGAGTGTGTCATTCCCCATTTCCATCGTTGCTCCCGTGACATTATCACAGGGTGCCTGCCGATGGGCTGTTATGACTGCGATGGGTCAGCTGATGACCCCTGTGTCGGTCATGATGATCCTCCTGTGTATGGCGGTTGTGAGCCGGCATTTATAGGAGATTGTGATTTCTGTTGTACAGATGAGTGTTGATGCACTGCTCTTTATAGCACAGCTGATTGAATGTTTGGTATCTACATAATCATATTGACCTGGAGAATCATACTGCCATGACAGTTTTACAGTAAAATTAACTTTGTAAATTAAAAAAAAAAAAAAAATTGCAGAATTTCCCTTTCTTCACTTTATTTTCTATTTCCCCACACTTACCATTACACCATATATTATAGTAAATGGTGTTATTCAAAACTACAACTCATCCTGCAAAAAACAAGCCCTCAAATGGCTTCCTTACAACATGTGATAAAAAATATCCAAAAACAAGAAGGTTAGTAGAGGTTAACTCTTGCTAGCCTGTCTATGAATGAGCAGACAGCAGGTTGATGCCTGTGTCTGCCTGAGTTGCTCAGAAACACCAGCGAAACCATTGGACGGAGTGCCAGACTGCAGTGTGAACAGAGCCTGATGCTGCCATGGCAGTCTGTGAGTTATGTGCAAAACTCCTGACAGTTCTCCTTCCTCTAATAGGGGCCTCAGGACTCACAGGAACTGGTATTTCCTGAGATAGGTGGTGAAATACTCTAACCAGACATTCTGAATCTGAGTCTGGCACCCAAGTCCTCTCTTCAAGGCAACTGCGTTTTAATTTTTCTCATACTCTGTACTGTAAAGGACCAGGAAGATATTCCTCTCCTCAACCATCAAATGTTATTTCCAACTTCCTTCAGCTATTTGTGTTATATGTAAGGGCCAAATTTTATGTATTTTTTATTCTTTAATTTTTATAGATTTTTTTTTTTACTATGGGTTACATTTTATGAACTTTATTGATAGGCTCGGGAATAACTTACTAATCACTTGGGGTTCAACTGCTGGGACCCGCTTCGATCCTAAGAAAGGGGCTCAGTAGAGCCTTGTCTAAATGGAGCAGAGGACAAAGATACACAACTCTACTCCTTTTATTGTCTAGGGGACCGTAATGTACTGTATTTTTTGGATTATAAGGCACACTTTTCCTTTCAAAAATTTGGGAGGAAAGTGAAGGTTGCGTCTTATAATCTGAATGTAACTTACCAGGGATGGTGGAGAGGGGTCGCAGGAGGCTGGTGGAATGCTGTGACGGTTGTGCATCGGCTGCAGTGGCTGGGCTGGTGCTGTGGTGGCTGTGCAGGGTCTGTGGTGGCTGTGTGGGGTCTGAGGCGGCTGGTGCTGGGCCAGCTGTGCAGGGTATGCGGCGGCTCGTGCGTGGTCTGTGGTAGCTGGGCTGGCGCTTTGTGGCAGGAAGTGAAGACTTCAAATAATTGGTCTTGACTCAAGCTCTCATCTGCACATGCGCCACCTCTGGCCCAGTGACCTTTCAGCAGCGGACTTAAGGAAAATGGACGAAAGCTTAATCTGAGCTGACTCCAGGCGCAATATCTTTGAAGCCTTCAGCCGCTGCCCCAGCACCAGCACAGCCGACAGTTTTTTTGGACACCTACCACCCCTGCCTCTGGTGACGCCGCTCCACCACCACCGCCGCCACCTCCGGTAAGACATCACCGGATCGTAATATGGACCCCATATTTTTCCCCTTCCTTGCTCTGAATCTTATATTCCGGTGCATCTTATAAAGTGAAAAATATGGTCATTTATAAACTTGGTACAATTTTTTTTTAACTTGAAAACCATTATATTTCCTAGAGCTTATGGTTTCAAATGGTTTTACTAACTAATAACTATTAACTATATCATTGTTAAGCTATTCCTTTAAAGGGAAAGTGACGTAAAAAAAAAATTCAGCAACTGAAAAAATGTAAAGTAATAATGTTTTGCTTAAATATTATTTGTTTTTAATTGAGAAAAATATCTAAAAAAATATTTAAAGATTGATATTTTCCACTCTTAAACACTAGGGGGAGCAGCTGCTGAAATCCTACTGTAGAACTACTGCAGAACTGGCTTACTTTACAACTGCAGTAAAAGTGGGTGGAAACTTCCCCTCCCAATCTGGGTGTTTCCAAAAGGATAAGAGAGTATGAAGTTTAGGATCATAGTGCAGAGCCATTTAGTTGGTAACCGCAAAGTGAACTTAATGTCAAAACTGTCACTAAGGACACCTGGCATAGTGCCCCACTGTATCCTGCACCGCACTGTATTCCGCACCACATTGTATCCCGCACCGCACTGTATCCCGTGCCCCCATATACTCTGCTGCCAGCCAGGATTGGAGGTCTGAGGTGACATACGGGAAGAAGGGGTGATTTGCAGCCTGAGCAGCACTGCACTACAGATGTCACACCACAATCACTGCTTCCAGCAACATACACTCACCTCAGACCTGCGCCCCTGGCAGAATGCCCTGTCAGCCTGGTGTCTGTTCCTCCCATCAGCAATCACAGCACAGAGCAGCGAGAACCGGAAGCTCACATGGGGAGGATGGGGTGAGCATAGAGGGAGGGTGGTAATTGGTGGCAAAGGGAGGGTGAACGGAGGGGGAAGGGAGTGAGCGGAGGGGGAAGGGAGTGAGCGGAGGGGTGGGGAGCAGTATGCCAGGATCAGTTACGATGCAATCACCGCTGCCCAGCACTGGTACTCACCCAATCCCGGCAAGTGACAGGGGGAAAGTGCAGTTCACATCATATGCTGTGAGCGCCACAAAGATGGCAGCAACCTGCTGCCTCTGCTGTGATCTGGACAGCCCAGGGAGCATGTCTAGTTTACAGCAGATGCTGCCTCTGTGTTAGAGAATAGAGTCGGAGCCCAACAATCAGAGTCAATGCACAGAGGGCTGCCATAAAGGAGGTGAGTAACTGTCGTTATACTCACCAGATCCAAAATGGCAGCCCCCAGTGTTTCAGTAAAAATAGCATTAAATAAAAACTTAATAAACAGTGAGTTTAATTTTGTATTAAAAATACTTGATTCCATAATCACTATTATTAATACAAAAAGAAAGAAACGCGACATCTTACCTTTAATGACCCAGCCACATTGAGTATAACCATCAGAAAACCTTTGGAGTAGAAGGAATTGTATAAAGCTTTACACGTTATTACAGAATTAACACTGAGGGTTGTAAGCAAATCAGTCTATCTCCTCCTCAGATCTCTTTTGAAGTCACGAAGAATAGACATTTAAAATAAAACAGAAAATCAATATGACTGGCTTAGTGTCCCTGTGTTCCGTCTTCTCTCCCTCCCTCTGTCTTTCCGCAGCTACCCAGTCACTTTTACCATTTGAATAACAATTGCTTACACAACACCTCTCCGTTCTCACATCTAACACGCTGCCCAGTACTTCACATCGTAGACTATTGTGTGATTGTTTGTCCTCATATAATATCATGCCGTGAGGCTGAAAGATAGACATGGAGACTGATGCTTCTGTTTTCAAAGCAGAATGTCTCATACAGGGCAATGTTTACAGCAATGTACTTGGGAAATACAGCTACAATCCTTCTGTATGGAAAATGAAAGAATTATAAGAATAGTACACTAAGAAAATGAACATTTACCGCTGTCAGATGTTCTTCACAGCTGAAAAGAAGAATTCTATGCTTTCTAAATATAAATAATCAATCATGAACAATGATTAACTATGCTGATCAATCATTAATCTATATCGCAAAGATAAATTTCAAAATCATTTTGAGATACTCTGTCATGGTAAGTGTATGCTTTATGGCACGGGCGGAAACAAACAGAAGAGGCCCCTGTGCAAGAACAATATAAGGACCCTTTGCAGCCCAAAAGCTCATCAAAATGCTCTGTTCCACCTTCTTTGGAGGTAGACATGGACTGTCTTACGTCTTGGGCGCCATAAAGGTGTGGCCATAAAGGTTGCACAAATGGTATGTGTTCCCCTGCTTTATGGCCCCAATTCACCAAGACTGGTGCATCATCTCCGGTTTTAATGATGGTCATGCAGGATTAAGATGCACTGAATTCTGCAAGAATTTCATAGGTTTTTCCATTTTTCCAGATATTCACAGGTTTCCAAGGAGTCTACATTTATAGTAGCATGAGGCGGTGGATTCCATATGTGAATATAAAGGCCATTTTTTGGTCTTTCCTGACCCCCATAAATTACCGTGATTAGAGATGAGCAAACCAAACACCACATTTAAAAATCAAGTTTCGTGTTCAGGGTGCGGATCCTTTACGTAAGAACAAAGCTTGCACCAGCAACGATATGCTCAGGTGCGCTCAGTGCTCAGCCCTGTGCAAGCCGCTTGCAGTGTTTGAACGGCGCACCCTGGAGGTAACAACAGCATGGTGGGATGTAGTGTGCAACAAACAAAGAAATTGAAAAAGTCCGCCCACCCTCCCCCGGAAGTGATCTGCTTATGGCTGGCTGTATTTGGGTGGAGACTCAACCTGCCAATATGTGACTTGATCTGGGGTTCAGGTCAATCTCGAGCCTGTGGAGCTAGGCTTGTTTGCTGATGGCGATCCGAGTCTCAATGGATTCGCTCATCTCTAACCATGATGTCAATGAGGCAGGACAAGCATTTGTTTTTGAGACATGTCGCTGGCAGGCGATCTCCCAACGCTGAATCTCATCATGATGTTTGACCACAGGTCCACCCTCTGCCACCTAGGCATTTCTTTGCCATGGCAGACGTACCTATCATCCTCTCTTTTGCAAACTGTGTGATGGTTGATATAGTAGTATAGTCTGAAGCACTAATAACTTGTACCCATATATAATTTTAAGGGGTACCACTGGAGCAATGATTTAGAGAAGTAGGTTACCTGATACATTTTGTCATTTTGTAGAGTGCGGGGCACACACTGATTCAGTATACGCTTTTATACTATTGATATTTCTTGGAGCATGGATTACTATTTTATACTCATACCCCAGAAGTTCTTCTTTAGAAAGGCTGGAGATTTTTCTTTTATAAAAAAAAATATAAAATTATCACCTCATTGCTTACCTATCCGGCCGTTTCAGCCCGACATCTGGTGCTCAGCAGGTCCTCTTGTGTCTTCTTCCACAGTGTACACTCAACATCAAGCTTCTGGCACCAAGTAAGTTTCAGACGCATGCTGTGACGTTATGACATGTATCACTCAAGGCCTAGTCAGTGCCTCGGGCAATGTGAATTGTGACATCATGATGCACGAGGTGTTGGCAAAATATGCACCAGGAAGTCATACGCTGTGATATCTGAGGCCTACTCAGCGCCGAAAGACGCCAAGTGAAGGCTGTTGAAGAAATTGCAAGAGATCATGCAGATCACTGGACAGCAGGTTTCAGTAATGGCGGGACAGGCAAGCATTAAGGTAGGTGGTTATTTATTTTTTTCTTTGCTGCATGTTTATAATGCTTAGGGGATTGGAGGAACCCCATAGAATGTTAAGAAACATATGATTTGCATTGAATAACTTTGATGCAAATTGAACTTCTCTGCAAAACGTTAGTGATCTGCTGAATTAAATTCTCAGCAGAGTAGTTCATCTCTAGTAGACACACCTGTACATGAGCAACATAATACTCATTCACTACAACAACTTACCACCATAACACAATTGAATAAACCTACTATAGTATGATTGAATAACACCACCACACTGTGCCTAGATAAGAACCCCAAACAATGAATGATAATAAAGAGGTATGGAGAATCTTAGTTATGACCATGGGCATTGATAGGTCCTAAATGATCAAGGTAGTATAGAAAATATACTCCGGCACACTATAGAAAAAAGTAAGGAGAAGTCCAATATGATGCTCAACAATGTCTTTATTTTAAATGTGAATATTGTCCGACGTTTCAACCCATCAAGGGTTTTCCTCAGGGACTAATATATAATAACAAAAAAAGAAAGAAATACACAATGTCACAATAATACATCATTGTTACATAACAGCATATATCACACACAGGTGAAAAAAACGTTCACATTGTTACAAAAAAATGCAAATTACGAGCATTTCATAAGGAATGTACAAAGAAATTACCCATGAATTAAATAGAGTAGATACAAATGGACATAATATTCTCTGTAGAAATCAATGTATGATGTAATCATAAAAATGTGGAGACCAGAAATCAGGACATACCTATGGTAGATAGGATTAAATTTCTTTAAACGAGCACCGAAATTGCGTCGGGTAAATTAACACATTGGTATCCACGGAAAGTACTAGAGGGTAAGACATGAATATATTAATACCGTGAATGATCATGAGAAAGAGGGAGAGCTATGTGTTTATCGGGGTTTTGGTGGATATACCTCAATGGATCAATGTTGAGATCAGGACATCCGATCAAATGGATATTGGAAAGACGGAAAAAACCTCCGCTGTTCTATTGAAGGGGTTCAATGTGTGAATTCCTAGTGGGTCATGTGCCACATGTTTCTAAATGAGACAGATCATTTGTATATTAGAAATGGAACGCATATAGAACCCAAATGGTAATAGATCTATCAGGAAAAAAGTACCTCATGGGAGGGGCCAGATATGAGCCGGAGATCCCAAGTCACGTTAGGGTCAAAATGACCTGTGCGAATGGGTAAATAGTACTGTGATATGCAAAAGGAGAAAGCCCAGATTATGACCAAAAAATCATAGGAGGATAAAACCACTAAGGGTAAGACGAGATTATGATACCTATAAGTTTGGGAATAAGTCCCAGTGGGTTTTCCAGCCGTTTCAGGAGTCCAAATGAGCATGTAGTTAACTTAACCACAACAGGTGGACCACATAAAAGTTGGGTTGTATCAGCCCCGGACCCAAAGAGGTGAATCTACGTCCTGTTCTGAGAAAATATATGTGAATACATGAAATGGTGATATAAATCATAGTGATGACATGTTGTAATATGCAATAGACCAATCGTAAAGACCACGTCGTACCTTATGAAAATAATGTTTCACATAATGTGGATAAGGCTGCCTCTGTGTTATGGCAAAACGGCAGTGTAGGTATATATGCACCATAAATGAGAAGGAGACTGTAGTATGGCAAAGAAGAGAGAGAAATATATGAGATCACTAATCACCAACCAGCAGAAGATATACGTAGCGGTGGAACCACGTACCTGACCTAATGTTGACTGGATATAAGGTCTAGTTATGAGCAGGCCAAAGGCTCTATAGGGAGTAGAAGAGATGGTTAATGTAGAGAAAAAAGTAGAGAAAAAAAGGGGTAGAGAAAAAAAAAAAAAGTGTAGAATAAAATGTAGAAAAAATAGAGGGTAAAGAAAAAGGGTAAAGAAAAAGAGGGGCAAGCAGTGACAATATAGATTCAAGGGGTACGTGCCATACCTGTATGATACACAACCACGTGTGAGGCGCCGGGCACCGTATATGAGCGGTGTAGGCTATTTATACTGAACCCGGAAGTCATAGCTTCCGTTGTGTTAGGAATCATGTGCGTCACACGTGACGTGTGCGTGCGCCGACGTGATGACGTCATGCGCCGCGCACGCGCGGTATGGCCGATCGCCGCCATGGCAGCGTCAGCGCCGCGCATGCGCGGCAGACAAGGCCCACACGCCGGCGTGTGAGGAGGAGGGAGTCAGTGTGTGTAATGGCCCGCGCACGCGCGGAGAGGCACACCTCCCTGTCATCTCCGCGCGTACGCGGAAGCCAAGCACACACTCTTAGAAGAAATATTCTACGCGCGTGCGCGTAGGGACCCATGGCCAGGGAGCGCGCCACGGGGCAGGGCGCCACTGGGGACGCCGTGCACCGTGGGCGCGCGAAGGACAGGAGACCCCGCGCACGCGCCTGTGTGAACTATACAAACCAGAGTGCACGTGCTGATTATTATTCGCGGGTGGTGCATGTGGTATTCAAGTGTTGTGGGTGACCTAAGGAAAAAAAGGAAAATGTTAGAGATGCAATATGTTAGCCATTGCTATACTCCTGTAAAAAGAAATAAGACTCAAATGTAAAATGCTATTCATCAATGCAACATATTGCACATCACCAGGGAGCCATCTAAGTGATCACATCAATTTCACGATTTAACCCATGTGGTTCCAAGGTTCTTAAAGTGTGGATCCAGTAGGCCTCGCGCTGTTTTAACGTCCTAATCCTATTACCGCCCCTTCTGATAGGGGGTACGTGTTCAAGGATCTGGAATTTTAATTGTGCTACCGTATGTTTAAATGTGACGAAATGGTATGGAATGGGCAATAGGATTTGTTGGCAACGGATGGTAGATTTGTGCTTATTAATGCGGTCCCGGACATGCTGGGTAGTTTCCCCAACATATCCGAGACCGCACGGACATTTGATGAGATATACCACAAAAGAGGAGTCACATGTTAGGTAATCCCGTATATGGAATACCCTACCAGTGTGTGGATGGGTGAATGTGTCTCCCCGGGTTAAATTATTGCACTGCAAGCAATGTAAACAAGGAAAATTGCCTACTTTAGGAGTCCCTAAAAAGGTCTGTCGTGACGTACTAGTCGTGGACCCTATGTCGGCCCGTACTAACTTATCTCTGAGATTCTTTGGTCGTTTGTAGCAGAACAATGGGGGTTGGGAAAATTCAGGAACAGTAGGGTAAGCAGT
The DNA here is from genome assembly GCF_048569485.1 of Anomaloglossus baeobatrachus. Taxonomy (NCBI): domain Eukaryota; kingdom Metazoa; phylum Chordata; class Amphibia; order Anura; family Aromobatidae; genus Anomaloglossus; species Anomaloglossus baeobatrachus. Next base: position 587,381,359 of record NC_134355.1, read on the forward strand.
GTGGAGTAATGGCCAATGTTGCGCAACAATACTTTTAATGAGTGGTGAAAACGGATGATATGTGTTAACACATGCTACACGGGGCTCATTGGACCGAGTGGTGTCAGTTTGTGATATGCGATTGTCGGCTATATGGGCAGGGTAGCCTCTGGCTGCAAACTTCGAACCCATTTCTTTTATTCTAAATTCACGTTTATCTGGATCTGAAACAATTCTCTCCACTCGTTTATATTGTGATATAGGGAGGGCTTTTTTGGTGTGAGCTGGGTGACAGCTTGTGTAATGGAGAAGGCTGTTCCGATCGGTGGTTTTCACAAAGAGGTCCGTTTCAATACGGCCCTCTGAGGAAAGACACACCAGAGTGTCGAGAAAGCTGATGGAATGGACATCCTGGTGTATAGTGAAACTGAGACCTGGTCTGTAGGTGTTGATCTGTTGGAAAAAACAGTCCAGGGTGGAAGAATCACCATGCCAAATCATAAAGATATCATCAATGAATCTCTTCCACACCACTGAATGCTTCTTCCACAAGGGGTTCTGATATACATAAAGAGCCTCAAAATGTGCCATGTAAATATTCGCATATGGTGGTGCCATGTTTGACCCCATCGCTGTGCCCCTGCATTGTAGAATGGATTGGTTCCTTGAATCACAAGGCACCTTTACCACAGCGCAACAATCCTTTTGTATGGACCTCATCCATACAATTCTGGAAAACAACTTCTTCATTTTTGAAGATTCTTTTTTTCTACAATGCAGGGGCACAGCGATGGGGTCAAACATGGCACCACCATATGCGAATATTTACATGGCACATTTTGAGGCTCTTTATGTATATCAGAACCCCTTGTGGAAGAAGCATTCAGTGGTGTGGAAGAGATTCATTGATGATATCTTTATGATTTGGCATGGTGATTCTTCCACCCTGGACTGTTTCTTCCAACAGATCAACACCTACAGACCAGGTCTCAGTTTCACTATACACCAGGATGTCCATTCCATCAGCTTTGTCGACACTCTGGTGTGTCTTTCCTCAGAGGGCCGTATTGAAACGGACCTCTTTGTGAAAACCACCGATCGGAACAGCCTTCTCCATTACACAAGCTGTCACCCAGCTCACACCAAAAAAGCCCTCCCTATATCGCAATATAAACGAGTGGAGAGAATTGTTTCAGATCCAGATAAACGTGAATTTAGAATAAAAGAAATGGGTTCGAAGTTTGCAGCCAGAGGCTACCCTGCCCATATAGCCGACAATCGCATATCACAAACTGACACCACTCGGTCCAATGAGCCCCGTGTAGCATGTGTTAACACATATCATCCGTTTTCACCACTCATTAAAAGTATTGTTGCGCAACATTGGCCATTACTCCACACTGCTTACCCTACTGTTCCTGAATTTTCCCAACCCCCATTGTTCTGCTACAAACGACCAAAGAATCTCAGAGATAAGTTAGTACGGGCCGACATAGGGTCCACGACTAGTACGTCACGACAGACCTTTTTAGGGACTCCTAAAGTAGGCAATTTTCCTTGTTTACATTGCTTGCAGTGCAATAATTTAACCCGGGGAGACACATTCACCCATCCACACACTGGTAGGGTATTTCATATACGGGATTACCTAACATGTGACTCCTCTTTTGTGGTATATCTCATCAAATGTCCGTGCGGTCTCGGATATGTTGGGGAAACTACCCAGCATGTCCGGGACCGCATTAATAAGCACAAATCTACCATCCGTTGCCAACAAATCCTATTGCCCATTCCATACCATTTCGTCACATTTAAACATACGGTAGCACAATTAAAATTCCAGATCCTTGAACACGTACCCCCTATCAGAAGGGGCGGTAATAGGATTAGGACGTTAAAACAGCGCGAGGCCTACTGGATCCACACTTTAAGAACCTTGGAACCACATGGGTTAAATCGTGAAATTGATGTGATCACTTAGATGGCTCCCTGGTGATGTGCAATATGTTGCATTGATGAATAGCATTTTACATTTGAGTCTTATTTCTTTTTACAGGAGTATAGCAATGGCTAACATATTGCATCTCTAACATTTTCCTTTTTTTCCTTAGGTCACCCACAACACTTGAATACCACATGCACCACCCGCGAATAATAATCAGCACGTGCACTCTGGTTTGTATAGTTCACACAGGCGCGTGCGCGGGGTCTCCTGTCCTTCGCGCGCCCACGGTGCACGGCGTCCCCAGTGGCGCCCTGCCCCGTGGCGCGCTCCCTGGCCATGGGTCCCTACGCGCACGCGCGTAGAATATTTCTTCTAAGAGTGTGTGCTTGGCTTCCGCGTACGCGCGGAGATGACAGGGAGGTGTGCCTCTCCGCGCGTGCGCGGGCCATTACACACACTGACTCCCTCCTCCTCACACGCCGGCGTGTGGGCCTTGTCTGCCGCGCATGCGCGGCGCTGACGCTGCCATGGCGGCGATCGGCCATACCGCGCGTGCGCGGCGCATGACATCATCACGTCGGCGCACGCACACGTCACGTGTGACGCACATGATTCCTAACACAACGGAAGCTATGACTTCCGGGTTCAGTATAAATAGCCTACACCGCTCATATACGGTGCCCGGCGCCTCACACGTGGTTGTGTATCATACAGGTATGGCACGTACCCCTTGAATCTATATTGTCACTGCTTGCCCCTCTTTTTCTTTACCCTTTTTCTTTACCCTCTATTTTTTCTACATTTTATTCTACACTTTTTTTTTTTTTTCTCTACCCCTTTTTTTCTCTACTTTTTTCTCTACATTAACCATCTCTTCTACTCCCTATAGAGCCTTTGGCCTGCTCATAACTAGACCTTATATCCAGTCAACATTAGGTCAGGTACGTGGTTCCACCGCTACGTATATCTTCTGCTGGTTGGTGATTAGTGATCTCATATATTTCTCTCTCTTCTTTGCCATACTACAGTCTCCTTCTCATTTATGGTGCATATATACCTACACTGCCGTTTTGCCATAACACAGAGGCAGCCTTATCCACATTATGTGAAACATTATTTTCATAAGGTACGACGTGGTCTTTACGATTGGTCTATTGCATATTACAACATGTCATCACTATGATTTATATCACCATTTCATGTATTCACATATATTTTCTCGGAACAGGACGTAGATTCACCTCTTTGGGTCCGGGGCTGATACAACCCAACTTTTATGTGGTCCACCTGTTGTGGTTAAGTTAACTACATGCTCATTTGGACTCCTGAAACGGCTGGAGAACCCACTGGGACTTATTCCCAAACTTATCCTTAGTGGTTTTATCCTCCTATGATTTTTTGGTCATAATCTGGGCTTTCTCCTTTTGCATATCACAGTACTATTTACCCATTCGCACAGGTCATTTTGACCCTAACGTGACTTGGGATCTCCGGCTCATATCTGGCCCCTCCCATGAGGTACTTTTTTCCTGATAGATCTATTACCATTTGGGTTCTATATGCGTTCCATTTCTAATATACAAATGATCTGTCTCATTTAGAAACATGTGGCACATGACCCACTAGGAATTCACACATTGAACCCCTTCAATAGAACAGCGGAGGTTTTTTCCGTCTTTCCAATATCCATTTGATCGGATGTCCTGATCTCAACATTGATCCATTGAGGTATATCCACCAAAACCCCGATAAACACATAGCTCTCCCTCTTTCTCATGATCATTCACGGTATTAATATATTCATGTCTTACCCTCTAGTACTTTCCGTGGATACCAATGTGTTAATTTACCCGACGCAATTTCGGTGCTCGTTTAAAGAAATTTAATCCTATCTACCATAGGTATGTCCTGATTTCTGGTCTCCACATTTTTATGATTACATCATACATTGATTTCTACAGAGAATATTATGTCCATTTGTATCTACTCTATTTAATTCATGGGTAATTTCTTTGTACATTCCTTATGAAATGCTCGTAATTTGCATTTTTTTGTAACAATGTGAACGTTTTTTCACCTGTGTGTGATATATGCTGTTATGTAACAATGATGTATTATTGTGACATTGTGTATTTCTTTCTTTTTTTGTTATTATATATTAGTCCCTGAGGAAAACCCTTGATGGGTTGAAACGTCGGACAATATTCACATTTAAAATAAAGACATTGTTGAGCATCATATTGGACTTCTCCTTACTTTTTTCTATAGTGTGCCGGAGTATATTTTCTATATTGTCTGCTGTTTCTCCAGAGCACCTGCTATTAAGATTGGTTGAGCCAGGTTCTAATCCAGATATACTAAATGATCAAGGGTCTGAGCTCTAAAGTACATGTCTCCGCAGAAAAATCTTTTTCTTCCTGTATATTAGAAATTAAAACCTGTTCTCACATTCCCTAATAGCAAAGTGTATTATTAGATTGATTCCCAAGTAAAAGGTCACTAGTTAGAATCAAGGCGCAGCCATGAAGATGATTTCCCAAGAAAATACAAACAGCATCATCCAACTCATCAATGACGGTCTTTTGGGCAAGAAAATTGCCAGACTGCATCATGTGAGTGCCATGACAGTTAGAAGAATATGAAATTAAGTCCATCCATCTATTCAAACGCCAAGAGGTGGGCATTCAGTCAAAATATTCACAAAAACATGTCAGTTCCCCACAAGTTCTATCAATTACGGCTTGACAACCATGGCAGTGGAAGTGGCTCATATGCTTCGTAAGTCCATGAAAGCACCCTGCGACAGATATTATATGAGTCTGGAATGGTGGCCAAAAAGAAGGTGAAGAAGCCGCAACTTCAATATCTTCATGAGAAGCTTCATCTCAAGTTTGCAAAAAGTATGAAAGTGGATAGTTGAAGATTGAAAACAGGTGATTTGGAGAAATGAGATGAAAGTCAATAGACTAGGCTCTGATGGTTTCACACAGATCTGCAAGAAACAAGCGAAAAATACTGTTGATCTGGGGTTACTTCACAGCCAAAGACATTGGATACTTGACCAGGATCGATGGTGGTCTCAATGCTGAGCTATATGTGAGAATCGTACAAGAAAAATACTTTGTATACTCAAGTACTATGGGTATAAAAAGGATGACATAGTGTTCTAGCAGGACAACAATCCAAAGCATAGGCAAAGATTGGCAATGAAATGGTTCAAGGACAATGAAATACAGGTGCTGTAGTGGCCCTTGGCTCCCACAGTCCCCAGACCTCAACCCAATCGAACACTTGTGAGTAAAATCTCATTTCCTTGAGATGGCTGGATTGTCATTGTAAATAAGCACTTGTACCTTTCCCCCCCCATCTCATTGTAGATTGTAAGCTCTCACGAGCAGGGTTGTCTTTTTTTCCTCTAACTATTGTATTTTCCATAACTGTTACTTGCTTGTATACGATCCTCCTGAATTGTTAAGCGCTGTGGAATATCTTGGCGCTATATAAATAAAGATTATTATTATTATTATTATTAAGTAGAAGCTGTATAAATACCAAAGTGAGTCAACCAGTATGCACCAATATTGGGAATGTGTAGAAGAGAGCTAGAATCAGATTTCGGTTGAATCTGTTCAAAAGCATACCCAAAAGCCAAATGTGGATTTACAAAATACTAACAAAATAATAGAAATTTAAAATTAGATTTTTAGAAGCATATAGTAACATTTTATTGACATGACAAGAATCTGCATAACTAAATCATATGTAACTCCTACCATGACTAGATAACGATACCATGGCTGAATTGGACTACAATACAATTACTAGATAACACCATCCTACACTTATTAACTTACAGCACTGTACCATAAATGAATAACAGCACATTACCATAAGTGGATAATACCACCACATTGGGAATGAATAATACCATAACAGCTTGATTGAGGAACACAGATGGCTTTGACAGGATAACATTGCTTTAGTGTGACTGGATTACATCCCAATACTGTCACTCGATAGAACTCTCTTATTTTGACTGAATAAAGCTACTGTACTATGGCTGAGTAAGTAGTAACACCACCATACCCTGACTGAATAACAGCATTATATCATAACTAGATAACACCCCCAAACTATGACTGATTAACATCATCACACAATCATTGAATAACACAAAATGAGGCTGGAAAACCTCACCATACCATAAATAATGATACCATTAATTAACTCTGACTAAATAACAACACCATACTGTGATTGAATAACATGACCATAACATACCAGTATACCATCAATAGATAGCACCACCATATCGTGACTGAATAATACCACCATAATCTGATTGAGGAACACAGATTGCCACGACTGGATGACTGGATAACACCACTGTACAATTACTGCGTAACACCACTGTTCTGTGATTGACTACCTCAACCATACCATACCTGAATACCATCAGTGCACAGCACCACCATATTGTGACTGAATAATACCACCATAATCTGATTGAGGAACACATTTTGCCATGACTGAATGACTGGATAACACCACTGTACGATTACAGCATAATACACCTATACTGTGATTGAATATCACAACCATACCATGCCTGAATACCATCAGTGTATAGCAATACTATATTGTGACTGAATTATACCACCATAATCTGACTGAGGACACAGATTGCCATGACTGGATGATTGGATAACACCACTATATGATTACTGGATAACACCACTATTCTGTGATTGAATACTACAATCATACCATGCCTGAATACCATCAGTGTACAGCACCACCATATTGTGACTGAATAATACCACCATAACCTGATTGAGAACACAAATTGCCATGACTGACTGGATACCACCACTATTCTGTGATTGAATACCACAAACATACCATGCCTGAATACCATCAATGCATAGCACCACTATATTGTGACTGAATAATACTACCATAACCTGATTGAGAACACAGATTGCCATGACTGGATGACTGGATAACACCACTGTACGATTACTGGATAACACCATTATTCTATGATTGAATATCACAAACATACCATGACTGAATACCATCAATGCATAGCACCACTATATTGTGACTGAATAATACTACCATAACCTGATTGAGAACACAGATTGCCATGACTGGATGATTGGATAACACCACTATTCTGTGACTTAATAACACCATTATTCTATGATTGAATATCACAATCATACCATGACTGAATACCATCAATGCATAGCACCACTATATTGTGACTGAATAATACCACCATAACCTGATTGAGAACACACATTGCCATGACTGGATGATTGGATAACACCACTATTCTGTGACTGAATAACACAACTATGCTGCGACTAAATAGGATTTTCTTGCAGTGACTATATAATACCACCATACCATGAATGAATATCACCAACATGCTTTGGATAACAGCACCATGCCATAACTGAGCAAAAATACATTACCATGACTGAATAATACTGCTATACCATAACTGCATATTACAAACATTCCCTGACAGGTAAGAACCATCCTATTTTAAGACAGACATTTGGAGGATTTTTTTGATATATGTTAGAAAATATTTAGTGTTCGTAAAATAATCAATCCCTGGACGCAGGTAGAAGTTTCATATTCTTCACTGCCAATGAGGCTCACATGTAATCTAAATTCTATGCAGATTTATGTAGTGAATTTCCTTCTATAACTAACAATTTTCACTCTGCAAATGAGTCTAGTCTTTTCCTTAAAATATGCGCTCATGCATTTTCTTACTTTTGCTGTACAGCAAACTGTCAGCTCCATTTTCACTCAAATTATGTTTGTATATTTTAATTAACCTTTGCTTTTTTTCTCCTCTGTACTGCGTTTTGGCAAGTACACTGAGACATTAGGAATAATAGGAAAAATAGCACCATCAAGCCTTTCTCATGGTCTGGTACTCCCATCGGCTGTGTGTTTTTATAACACTCCTCTCACCAGACAATATTTTTGACTTTTTAGAATGAGATTGAAGAAGACATTAAAAGTGATTTTCTGATAATGTGCAAATTTCCACTCAGCCTTCAACGCTTTTCATACAATGTATTCATCACGGGTCCTGTTCTTGCACGTACGGTAGTTTTATCTCCAGGTCATCTATGAGTGTCTGAGAGCCGTAATTAGTCCTGTTGCAATGTCATAAAATGACTATGTTCTCCAGCGTCTTCAGATGCATCATCAACTTTATAAAGATGGACCATTTATAATCAGCGTTTCCCATTACATCCGCCACCTGTAAAAGATGGATTTGATTTGAAACAAGTCCAGTCACACACACTAATTCTAATTTTCGGCTGTGTATTATAGCAACAGACTATTTCTCTCTGTTGTGCTTAATGAATTTCTTTCCATTATGGAACGCCTAACATATCCGAGCTCAATGCAAGGCCATTCAGCTCCAATTATTGACAAAGATATTGGCCTTTAGAGGGTGAGTTAATGGCCATTTTTCTTTTTTAGCTTCAATCTATGAATATCCTCCCGGGAAAATGAACAAGGGTCTGTTTGTCAGAAAAAAAATATTGTGTCAGTATATTCTGATATGTTTGAAATGAATTTGGTCCTATACATGTAGCAATTACCTGATCACATTTCTCATAGTCTACTTTGATTTCACCCCTTAAATTATGTGATGGCGATAGAGCGGTCATAAATCTCACCAAGGCTTCTGATTGTGATTGCAAAATTCTGTATGGCTTACATAAACCAGAAGATAGATATACAAGGAAAAAATATTGGGGCACCTGCATATTAGGCCACTTTCACACTAGGTTTAGCTCTCTATTCAGTGGTTCCGTTGGGGTTTCCATCCGAACCCCCCGCAAAAAGGGGTTCGAACACATATGCCAACGGGGCCCTTCACTATAATGGTGCAGATGGAGTCACCGTGTGCTTTATCGTGCACTATTTATGAGAGCATATGCTTTCCGGAAGTGGACACCCAGATGTAGTCTACAACGGCTGGTTGTTCACCTCCAGAAAGCATACACTCCCAAAAATGTTGCATGACAGAGCACACAGTGACTCCATCTGCACCATTTTGGTCAATGGCCCCGTCGGCACATGCGTCCACAACCTGTTTTGCGAGGGGTTCAAACAGAAGCCCCCATGGGACCACTGAACAGAGGGCTAAACACAATGCGACATGGGCCACTTACACAAGCCTTTATGGCACCCCATTCTAGGTTCATTAGTTCATTCATTTGCAAATGTAACAGTTTACATTCTTTTTCAAAGTCTTTCTACAAGATTCTGGTGTGTGTATGCGGCAATTTTTGCCCATTCATCTGTTGCGAGCGGGGGCGCAGACCACGTCAGGGGCTACTCGGGGCGCTCGGATCAGGGATCGTGGCTGCGGCTCGAGTGGCGACCGGATCTGGGGCCCGTGCAGCATTCCGCTGCCCACAACACTAATAAAAGGGGATATTTACAGGGGAAAAGTCTGTCAGTGACGCCACCCGTGGATTGCGGTGAGAGTTGGTAGCACCGCCTCCACGGGTAGGGGAGGTGTAGTCCTGGGACCCAGGTGAACGGGAGTAATGGCTGCAGAGTATGTCATGCAAAGTTGGACCGGGGATGGATGGTGTACTCACAGTTCCAAAGAATTGCACACAGAGTCCAGTGGTAAACCAAATTGCCAGTGACCGGTTCCCTCCGGCAGGTGTATTCGGGTCCCACACCCTGATGTAGCAAACAGTGGTCCCTTCCTCCTGCACTCAGTGTTTGTGTCTTCAATGGGACAACTCCGCTTGAAATGGAGAAGTCCCCTCCCGGTACTTTGTATGTTGGGAGCTGTGGCCCACGAAATCTGACCCTTGGGATCTCTGTGGGTTCTGGCGGACACCCTATGCCCCGCGTTGGGCTTTCGTTTTGTTCTCTGGGCTTACTGTGGAACAAGGCCTGGAACCTTGTCCCCGGTTGGACAATTGACAAAGGGCTTGAAACCTTCCTAGGGTCCAGGCACCCTAACTGTGCACGGCCTCCGGACCGGATTCCTGCTGTCGGCACCGGCGGCATACAACCCTGCCCCAGTCCACTTACGGTCTCCCACGACCGGATTTCCGTCGCCTGTGGTCCTGCTTGCTGTCTGCCACCTAGTCAGTAGTCCGGTAGTCCAGGGGCCCAAACGCCTGACTCCGCTGTCACTCCACACTCCTCTCTCCTCAACTGTCAGTACTCAACTCCCCACTTAGACTGTCTTATTACCTCCCAGAACACCTCAGGACCCCTTGGTGGGCGCTCCCATCCGCCTGGTCTCTCCCACTGGTTTGTCCCTATTGTCATGGGGTGTAACTGGCAGGTGTTGTTCACCTGGGTGTGGGTTTTGCGTTTTATGCCAAGGAGGATGGAGTCTTGCACCTGAGAGATTTGTGCAACCCCTGTGACTACCTGGTTTTGCCAGGGCGTCACACTTCCCCTTGGTTGAATCCAGCCCGTCCTCGGGCTGTCCGGCAACTGACGTTTATTTTTCTAAAATCTAAAACGGTGGAAAAGGTAAAATACATTAACAATAAAACATTTCTTCCCTTACAGGGAGGCACATTTCTTAAACGTTACGGGTCATCTCCTTCTCCCTTTAACCCGCCACCCAAAACACCTAAACCCTCCTTTGTGCCACCTCTAACACAGGTGTCACACCGCCCTGAGTTCCTGTTGGTGTCCTTAGTGTCCGGGTAAAATTTCCTTACCCACCAGTCCACCCCAAAGAGCTCCATGGTCCGGAACCCCTTGGCCTGGAGGTTAGCCACTGGTTTTGCTAGTGACTGGGCCACGGACGACTCCACCACAGGCCCATCCTCCAACCAACCTCTCCAGAGGTGTTACAGTCTTGGTGGTGGGGTAACAAGAAGGTAGATCGGGGTTATGTACAAGACCCAAGAAAGTTTTTGGGTGGCCTCTACCAGTCCAGAGGCTGTGGTCCATTAAAACATAAAACAGGGAAAGCTGCGTTTAACTGGGAAAAGGGTAGCCGGGATCCGCTACCTTACTTATTCTTTATGCTCAAACAAGTGACGGTGGAGTGGAGGCATGGTTTTTCATCAACCACCACCTACTTCTTTATGTTGAGGGCAAACCACCCTCGCTCTCCACAATGCCAGGTGTAGCTCACCATGTCCCTGGGTTCCAGATTCCGATTTGGGTGGCCGGTTTGCAAATGAGGGGCCACATCCCTCCGGGACATGAATATTTCGGCCTCCAGTCCCGGTTCATAGATGAACCCTTACCTTTTCTGGGGGTCAAAGTGACAGACCTGTCCTCTGTACGTCGGGCCCCGGACCCGGAAGGTAGCTTGATGCAGGCAATCTTTTTCCTTGTAGGTGTGGGCAAGCACCTCAGCCTTGCGCTTTTCTCTGGCAGCAATCTTCCGACGTAGTTGCTGCTGCCGCTCGTAATATGGGGCACGGGTTCCGTGCTTTGCCTCCTGCTCAGGAGCCAGGCCCACTCGGATGCCCTTGGCGCCAGCTACGACCGGCTTCTCATACTGCCGTGGGTTCCACCGATCAGTGGCCTGCTACGCCTCTCTGCAGGTGCACTCCGGCTGCTCCACAGCCAGCATGGGGTGCTTAGGAGTGGTTGGTGCTGCAGTGGGGTAGACTTTAGGTCGGGTGCCGCCTCCGTTGCGGCCGGGCGGACTGCCGGAGCTCACTTCATCACAGGTGCGGCCAGGCTCAGGGCCGGGGAAGATGTCATCAGGGTTGCGGCCTGGCTCGAGGCCGGATGAGATGTCATCGGGATTGCAGCCTGGCTTGGGGCTGGATGTGATGTCATCGGGGTTATGGCCTGGCTCAGGGCTGGGACGGGTGCCGAGGCGGTGGTGCAAGCAAGGCCCGAGGTCCCAGTTACTGGGTACTCCTCCGCAGATGTTACAGGTTCTGCTGCCACAGGTCGAGGTAACGGATCGGTCGGGGCGTTGGCCACGGACACGGGCGACGAGGGAAGCGACGTGGCGGACGGGGGCAGGCCGGGCCCCTCAACCATGCCGGTCAGTTCCTGAAGAACATAGGGGCGTGGGTCACTGCTTACTCACTCCTCCGAGGCCATCTCCATCTCGCGCACCCTGACAGCTGCAGCCAGGCCCTTCATCTCCGTCGTCCACCTCGTCAAGATGAAGTGGGCTTAGGCCTGGATCCTCCGGCACATCTTCTACGTCTGCTCCTCAATCCACTCTGTGGTTTCGGGAACGGGACTCTCCACATGCTGCTTGCCAGGCTGCTGAGACATTGTTACGGGGGGACCGGCAGATTAGGACCAGGGGGTATATATCCTAATCGCCAGTCGGGGCCCACCGTGCTCCAGATGACAAAGGAGCTGCTGGCACCTGAAGGTTAGGTGGAGACTATAGAGCTGGATGGCTCTGAAATAACCCAGGAACTCTGGGAACCGGTCATGTGTGTTGGGACACGTCAGACCGGACGACAACCCGATTAGCGTTTTGGTGCACCTAGCGCTACACCAACCATGTGTGCAGGAAACACGTCAGGCCGGGTGGTAACCAGGTAGCGTTGACCGGAAGACCGCCACGAAAGCGCCCTGTCGGCCACGTGTGTAGGACACGTCAGGCCGAGCGGTCCTCCGATTAGCGTTTCTGGCCACCTCTCGACTGGCCACGTGTGTGTAGGACACGTCAGGCCAGATGGGTACACCAGTAGCGTTGACCGGGAAGCCGAGGAGGATAAGGAACACCCTGTTAACTCCACAGGGGTCCTGGGGTACACTGTCCTTGCGCGTAGGGGGCACAACCGGAGAGGTGGAGCAGCAGGTGCGTTGTCCGTGTGCGTAGGGGACACAATCGGACAGGTGGCGCAGCAGGTGCGTTGTCCGTGTGCATAGGGAGCACAATCGGACAGGAAGCACAGCAGCCGCAGCCCAGTTAACACCACTGGGCTGCTATAGCAAGACTGGAACGGCAGGAGGGAAGCATGGCGCCTGACCCTGATGTGCCGAGCCACGAATCTTGGCGTGACAGGCACCGTTCGCCTAACCCTACCTACCGCTTCCCAACATAGGCTTATGCCGCAATGAGGCTCTAACATGGTGGTGTGCTCTGACTTAGCAAAAGTGAAGACTGCGCACCTCCAAGTTGTCTCCAGCCCCTTTTATAACCTGGGTCCGCCCCAAACCCAGGGTGGAACCACCAAGGTCCAATAGCAGAGTGCCATGTCATCAGTGACGTCACATGCGACCTATCCGGAACCACCACGTCATTGATGACCTCATGGCAGCCACGCCCCAAACACTTCACCAGTCATCGTCTGACGACCAATACTGAGGTGCCAGATCATAGGGGCGGGCCTCTGCGAGCCAGTCCGGAGTTGCCACGTCATCACGACACCTGACACCCTCTGCCCTATCAGGGCCTGCCACCTCACGGACATGCTCAGTGAGGTCCTTACCGGACCTAGCCTCTGATGCACTAAGTGCCTGAGCATGCTCAGTAGCCTGAGCAACAGGCTTAGAAAGCAGACTATCAGTTTGAGCATGCTCAGTAGGCACCTCCCAGAACTTAGACACAGTACGAAGTCCAAGTACCTGTGCAAAGAGGCTGTTAGGGTTAATTGTGGGAGCATGCTCAGTAGCCTGAACTGAGGACTTAGTCTCAGACATAACACAAACAGGCTGAGCATGCTCACTAGGCAAAACACCGGGCTTAAACTCTGGCTGGGGTAAATCGGCGCACACATGCGCACTAGCCGCCTCTCCACACTTAGACGTGGTGGAAGGAACAGCCAACTGGACGACCCAAGGCACGGCCAAGAACGGCAGCCGGCGCCTGGGCGCAACAGGAACTGCAGCAGGCTGCTTGCGGCTATGGCGGCGCTGGTTCGTAACAGTACCCCCCCTCTAGCGGCCCTCCCACTCGAATGGTCTATAGTCGCCACAGATACCACTGAGCGACGGGCGGAAGATGGAGACATGCAGTGGGAGCTACAAGACTCGCTCCACCGCATAATCACCCCAGACGACCAGTCGATATGTGGGGAATGCCGCTTCAACCAAGGAATACCCAGCAGAATATCATCTGCACCCTTAGGGAGAACCAGAAATGAAATGATCTCCCTATGCTCAGATGACATGGCAAGGGTAATGGGCATTGTCCGCTGGTGAATTACCTTGGGCAACAAGGACCCATCCACCACACGGACTCTCACTGGCCTTGGCATTTGCACCAGCGGGATGGCATGCCGCCGGGCAAAAGAGGAGGAGATGAAACTATCCCCAGCACCTGTGTCCACACTTGACCTTGTGGACCATGTTGACCCCTTAAAGGAAATGGACGCGGGAAACGTCACCCTAATGGATGACGCAGAGTCCAGTCTACCTCCAGCTATGGTCACCAATCGTGGTCGCTTATCCTGACGCTTTGGGCAATGGTTGGCATAATGACCATACTGCCCACAAGCAAAACAGGAAATGCCCTTGCGACTCGAAGACCTAGCAACACCAACCCTAGAGATGTCCATAGGGACAGAGATGTCCTCTAAGGGAGGTGCAGTAGGAGAGACCACTACAGTGGCTGAACGACCCTCTGACCTGCGCTCCAGCTGACGTTCGGAGGTCCGCAGGTCAATGCGTGTAGCCAGAGTCATGAGGCCCTCAAGGGTAGTTGGTACCTCACGCGACGCTAATGCGTCCTTCACGTGCGAGGCTAATCCCCTCCAGAACAGTGGAATGAGAATCCTCTCTGACCACCCCAGTTCTGCAGCAAGTGTCCGGAAACTCACAGCATATTGACTTGAGGAGGTACGCCCCTGCTCCAAAATCAGTAGCTGTAGGGCCGAGTCGTGAGTGACCTGAGGCCCCAGGAACACTTGTCGCAAGGACTCCAAAAACTCCTTAGAGTCCTGTACTACGGGGTCATTCCTCTCCCACAATGGTGTAGCCCACTCCAGTGCTCTATCAGAGAGCAAGGAGATGATAAACCCCACCTTCGACCTCTCTGTAGGAAACCATGCAGCCAACAGCTCTAGATGGACTGAGCACGGGTTCACGAATCCCCTACATGCCTTGATGTTCCCCGTAAACTTGTTGGGCAGCGAGAGGTGAGGGAGGGTAGGAGTAGGCTTCGTGACGGACACCATTGCAGCCGCTTGAGCCACCACATCATCCATATCAGCAGCAAGAGCAGACTTCTCCAGATACCTCACTCTGGCATCAAATGGCAGCATGAACTGACGTAGCTGCTCCATCTCCGCCATGCCAGCCAGACCCTGGCGCAGTCTTACTGTTACGGGGGGACCGGCAGATTAGGACCAGGGGGTATATATCCTAATCGCCAGTCGGGGCCCACCGTGCTCCAGATGACAAAGGAGCTGCTGGCACCTGAAGGTTAGGCGGAGACTATAGAGCTGGATGGCTCTGAGATAACCCAGGAACTCTGGGAACCGGTCACGTGTGTTGGGACACGTCAGACGGGACGACAACCCGATTAGCGTTTTGGTGCACCTAGCGCTACACCAACCACGTGTGCAGGAAACACGTCAGGCCGTGTGGTAACCAGGTAGCGTTGACCGGAAGACCGCCACGAAAGCGCCCTGTCGGCCACGTGTGTAGGACACGTCAGGCCGAGCGGTCCTCTGATTAGCGTTTCTGGCCACCTCTCGACTGGCCACGTGTGTGTAGGACACGTCAGGCCAGATGGGTACACCAGTAGCGTTGACCGGGAAGCCGAGGAGGATAAGGAACACCCTGTTAACTCCACAGGGGTCCTGGGGTACACTGTCCGTGCGCGTAGGGGGCACAACCGGAGAGGTGGAGCAGCAGGTGCGTTGTCCGTGTGCGTAGGGGACACAATCAGACAGGTGGCGCAGCAGGTGCGTTGTCCGTGTGCGTAGGGAGCACAATCGGACAGGAAGCACAGCAGCCGCAGCCCAGTTAACACCACTGGGCTGCTATAGCAAGACTGGAACGGCAGGAGGGAAGCACGGCGCCTGACCCTGATGTGCCGAGCCACGAATCTTGGCGTGACAGGCACCGTTCGCCTAACCCTACCTACCGCTTCCCAACATAGGCTTATGCCGCAATGAGGCTCTAACATGGAGGTGTGCTCTGACTGAGCAAAAGCGAAGACTGCGCACCTCCATGTTGTCTCCAGCCCCTTTTATAACCTGGGTCCGCCCCAAACCCAGGGTGGAACCACCAAGGTCCAATAGCAGAGTGCCATGTCATCAGTGACGTCACATGCGACCTATCCGGAACTGCCACGTCATTGATGACCTCATGGCAGCCACGCCCCAAACACTTCACCAGTCATCGTCTGACGACCAATACTGAGGTGCCAGATCATAGGGGCGGGCCTCTGCGAGCCAGTCCGGAGTTGCCACGTCATCAGGACACCTGACACCCTCTGCCCTATCAGGGCCTGCCACCTCACGGACATGCTCAGTGAGGTCCTTACAGGACCTAGCCTCTGATGCACTAAGTGCCTGAGCATGCTCAGTAGCCTGAGCAACAGGCTTAGAAAGCAGACTATCAGTTTGAGCATGCTCAGTAGGCACCTCCCAGAACTTAGACACAGTACGAAGTCCAAGTACCTGTGCAAAGAGGCTGTTAGGGTTAATTGTGGGAGCATGCTCAGTAGCCTGAACTGAGGACTTAGTCTCAGACATAACACAAACAGGCTGAGCATGCTCACTAGGCAAAACACCGGGCTTAAACTCTGGCTGGGGTAAATCGGCGCACACATGCGCACTAGCCGCCTCTCCACACTTAAACGTGGTGGAAGGAACAGCCAACTGGACGACCCGAGGCACAGCCAAGAACGGCAGCCGGCGCCTGGGCGCAACAGGAACCGCAGCAGGCTGCTTGCGGCTATGGCGGCGCCGGTTCGTAACAGACATCTTGCCGCGTTGATGTCCAGGAACGGGTTTTTGCAGAGCCTGGAGTCACTGACCTTTATCTTCTCTGGTCAGATGCCGTTTTGTCCTGCCCTCCCCCTTGGTTGTCAACAGCTGTCTCGCAGGTCACACTGTCCTTTGCAACTTCCTGCTCTGGAGATCACCGGGTTCCGCCCAGGTTCTTAGGGGGCAGGGCTTCAGATTTTCGCTCTTTTCGGGGAAGAAGATGGCGAGGTTGTTGTTTTTGGTGACAAATATGGCGGGCAAGATGGCGGCAGTCCAAAAATTTTTAGCGTTTCACGGTTTAGAGTCCAGGAAAGGCACACTTTACCCAGGTTAGTGGATGGGGTAAGAATTCTGTTTGTGACGCCAGGTTTGGTTGTCGCGGGTGGGGGCGCAGACCATGTCAAGGGGCTACTCGGGGTGCTCGGATCCGGGATCATGGCTGCGGCTCGAGTGGTGACCGGATCCAGGGCCCGTGCAGCATTCTGCTGCCCACAACACTAAAAAAAGGGGATATTTACAGGGGAAAAGTCTGTCAGTGACGCCACCCGTGGGTTGCGGTGAGAGTTGGTAGCACCACCGCTGCCTGGTGATGGGACGCCCAGGGCTGATGGAGCGGGGCAGCAGGATGGAATCCCCTTCACGGGGCCCAGGTGAACAGGAGTAATGGCTGCGAAGTGTGTCATACAGGGTTGGACTGGGGATGGATGGTGTACTCACAGTTCCAAAGAATTGCACACAGAGTCCAGTGGTAAACCAAATTGCCAGTTACCGGTTGCCTCTGGCGGGTGTATTCGGGTCCCACATCCTGATGTAGCAAACAGGGGTCCCTTCCTCCTGCACTCAGTGTTTGTGTCTTCAATGGGACAACTCCGCTTGAAACGGGGAAGTCCACTCCCGGTACTTTGTATGTTGGGAGCTGTGGCCCACGAATTCTGACCCTTGGGATCTCTGTGGGTTCTGGCGGACACCCTATCCCCTGCGTTGGGCTTCCGTTTTGCTCTCTGGGCTTACTGTGGAACAAGGCCTGGAAACTTGTCCCCGGCTGGTCAATTGACAAGGGGCTTGAATCCTTCCTCGCTCTAGGGACCAGATCACCGTCGGCTGTGGTCCTGATTTTCGTCTGCCACCTAGTCAGTAGTCCGGTAGTCCAGGGGCCCCAACCCCTGACTCCGCTGTCACTCCATGCTCCTATCTCCTCAACTGTCAGTACTCAACTCCCCACTTAGACTTTCTTGTTCCCTCGCAGAACACCTCAGGACTCCTAAGTGGGCGCTCCCATCCGCCTGGTTCTGTCCACTGGTTTGTCCCTATTGTCATGGGGTGTGACTAGGCTTTTCTGGCTGGTTTTGTGCACCTGGGTGTGGGTTTTGTGTTTTATGCCAAGGAGGATGGAGTCTTACACCTGAGAGATTTGTGCAACCTCTGTGACTACCTGGTTTTGCCAGGGCGTCACACATCCAGATTTGCATTTGTGACGTGACACTAATGGTGATCGAGAGAGTTTGGGATGCTAATCTCTGTTCTTGTTCATTGCAAAGAATCTAATGAGGGTGAGGTTGTGGATCTGTGTGGGTCAGGCAAGTTCCCTCATGCCAAACTCACGGAACCATGCCTTTTTGGACCTTTTGGACACAGTCATGTTAGGACTGAAAAGGCCATTTACCAATGTACCCATAAAGTTGTAAGCACACAATTTTCCAATATGTCCTGGTCTGCTGAAGCATTAAGATTATATTTTTTAACTGGAGCTATGGAGTCAAGTCCAAACCCCAGTAAACAGCCCCATAGCATATTACCTAAAAATATTACTTCTTGCACAGTCAGGCAGATAACGCTCTCCTGGTAGTTACCAAACCCAGACTCATTCACTAGATGACAGATAGACAAGTGTGATCCTTCCCTCTAGAGAATATATTTCCACTGCTCCAGAAACGAGTGATGGTGTGACACAACTCCACATGATACTTGGCATTGCGCTTGGTGACGTAAGGCTTCCATGCAGCTACTGGGCCATGGAGACCCCGGCCATGAAGCTCCCAGCGCACAGTTTTAATGAAAGAGCAGGTTTGGACTCTACAGTTATGGAGTCAGTAGAGCGTTAGGGAATCTTATGCACTGTAGCCATGGAACGTGGTGACATCAATCTTTAATTTTTTGTGCCATACTACTTTATGGCTGTGATTCCTACACACTTCCACATTACAATATCACTCACAGTTGATATTGGAATATTTAGGAGGGAAGACATGTCATGAACTGATTTGTTGCATTGGTGATGTCCTGTTACAGAACAACACTCTAATTTAGAGAACTCTTTAAAGTGAGAGATTTTTTTAAATTGCTTTTATAGGCAGACTGCATGGCGAGGGGATGTGTGTTATACATCTGTGGAAATGGACCTAATGAAAATCTAAATTAAATTAATAATCAGTGTATCTTAATACTGTTGTCTATATCATGTATCTTCAAAGTTTTTAGGAAATCCTAATAAATTCTGACTAGAGACACCTTTTGTATCCGATCACTCATATACAATTACTGCATGCTGACAAAAGTGCTGGTCCATGTAATAATTTTCTTCATCAACTCAACATGTGTGTAACTTAGAGGGTTGTCCATTTCTATTTTTTAATGGTCCTGCAAGGGTAAAATAATAAAAAATAATATTTGTTCACCTTCTGATCCCCCACTTCTTTCTTTAGTGCTGCCAAACAACCTCTTACGGCTGATGTTTGACTGCAGCACATCACCTTATGATTGGAACGAGATGATGGAGTCTTTGATCTACCATGGGAATATGGATGGGCACACAAGCCATGCACAGTACATTTCTGCAATATTTTGGCATGTCCTTTTTTCAGTTGTCCCAATGTTAGTATAATAGTATAGTAGTGGTGCTAGTCACCGTTATGATCCATGGCTTCTTGAAACATAATTGCTCAAGCCGCTTTCTCTTCCTTTTTACTTGTCTTATTATGAGGTAGAAAGTGGTTCCTCTGTGCTGCCATGTAACTAAACAATAAGTCAGATAAAGTTGACAGGTTTATATATCTATGCATTTCAAGACGATCTGGAATATTCTTCTAATTCATTATGCTTTGCTCCTGAAGTAGAGACCAGAACACCTCAAAACATGTAGATAAATAAACCCGTCAAATTCATCCGACTCATCGTTTGGCTAAACGTCAGGGCAGAGGAACCACTTTCTGCCCTATCATATCTCTGGTGTCCCTACACCTGTGTATTTGCATCAGCCTTAATGCCTACATAGTGGTTATGTCTCACAGAAACATCCAAGGTGAGGAGATTCCTTGATCCCTCCCACCCCTGTTTTATCACGTATCCCTTTATTGTGTTTTCATTTTCACCTTTAGTTCTCTTTTTATTTGTCCTGGAAGTTGACAGTGTTTGTGTGACACATACCATGCACTTTTTAATAGCACCATTGAAGAATACAAGCCCTATTATGTTTTCCTACATCTGTGCTGAAGCCAACAAGAGAACATAAGAGAATAGTCTGGTGGCCTGACATTAAGATCTACTAGTGGCAGGTTGGAGGACAAGTGGTAGATTGTGATCTACTATTCGGCCTCTACTGTTTGGGGTGAATGAAACATAAAAGATTACTTTATCCAAGGGTAGGCACAGACAGCGACTCTGTGCAAGAACAATATGTGGAGCTTTTTCTCTCCAAAGTCTAACATAGAACAATCCCCATAAAAATCTCTGGAGGCCGGAGACAAATTGCTTCTTTATGCACCAATGGCCAACTATGCATCCAGAAATCCTTGTATTATACTTTTTTTTTTCAGAAGGCCTGATACAAACTCAGATCTTTTATGCTTCTGTCTTGCTTTTGTAGACATTGTGTCAAGTTAACAGTCAGGACGATAGTGTCTCAGACAGGAGCAAAGGAAGATTGATGACCTAAGTGGAAAGAAAGTTTCTCCTGATGTATTCAGGAATTTGTAAAAGCCATGCCAACAATACTTGTATTTACAACAATAGTTTTGCTTAATGGACTTTGACGCAAAATCGGGTAACAGAACGTTTTAGACAAAATACATTTTGCATCTTTTTAACATAGATTCATTTATATTTCTTGACACAATGCGTTGCTTGACAGAGACAAGGATAAGTCGCTTTATTTCTCTATATATGTATTGTTCAGAAGCCTTTTTAAAGTAAGTATCTTGCTGGGTGTTCTCATTAAGAAACCACAAGTAAACCTCTAGGATCAGGCTCTTCTATATTTCATGGAATTTATCATTTATATCTGGCATGCTATTAATGAACAGATTAAGTATATTAAAAAAGTTATACACTACTTTGACAACCTTTCCTTAATCAGAGTGTTTACCCCCCTTTAAAATAATAGCACACTCAATTCTGGTGCCAGCGCCATTCCAGCATTATTGGCATTCTCTCCCAGAACTCACATGACGCTTTTACATCACACAAGCCTGCTACCAATCAGTGCCTGCTTCCCTCTCTCCGCCTTCAGAGATATCAAACATCAGTAGCAAATAAGCAGCCAGGCACAGCTCCGACTTCCTCTTGATGTTCAATTTGTTCAAAGCAGGGGTGAGAAAAGCCCCCTCTGATTTGGCCTAAGGCTCACATAACGTAATAACATCCCGTGAGCCCCAGGAGAGAGAATGCCAACAACTCTAGCACAGTGCAAGCACCAAAAGTATAAGGCTGCTGCCACTCGAGCATTACTGCTCCTGCTCTGCTGTAAGTGTAAAATAGAATTGCCGACACTTCCTAAACTGAAGGTCTGAACTGGTGCAAACTGAACATAGCATACATTAGCCAACATAACAGTTGCACTCAAGTCAAGGGGAGGGAAAAATAACGAAGGATGTAAATAGTGAATATTGAAATGAGAATATTCATTACTGCTCAGAAAACATGAAACGTTTTTAGAAAAAATATGAGTTATTTTGTAAATAAAATTGGCTAAATTTAGGGGGTGAGGGTGGCCTAGAAGAACATGGTGCTGGTCACATAATCCAGGAGCTCTGACGACTTCAGGCGGTGAAGTGGCTCACACATCCTACTGGCAGTTCCTTCAGCGGTGAATCTTTCTCCAGGCACTCAGTATCACCCTGGGATCAGATTAGGCGGTCCAAAACCAGGCTACGGAGCTCCTCCAGAAAGGTATCTGACTTCTTTGTCAGAGGCTCTGGGATGGAGAGCATTTCTAAGATGGCTGCTGCCTCCCCTCATGCTGCAAAGTCTGCAAGGCCTGCACGCTCTGCTACTTCTTCTGCCTCAAGCAGAGGAAGCTCCATGGAGACTGCAGACACTGTCAAAATTGTAAGCCCTGATAACCAGCTTGTCACAAAGGAGGAGATGAAATCCCTCTATGCAGCTTTCAGGAAATCTATGCAAAATGATATAAAGAGCATGTTGGCAGAGCTGAAGGGGGAAGTTGGAGCCATAGGTAACTGCACAGATCATTTGGAGAACAAAATGGAGGAGTTAATAGGGTCCCACAATGCCCTGATAGATGAGCATGAGGAGCTTAAAGCTAAAGTCCACAAGTTAACATCTAAAATGCGGGTCCTGGAGGACAGATCCAGGAGAAACAATGTTAGAATAAGAGGAATACCAGAAGAAGTACATGATAAAGATTTGCTCCCTCTGTTACAGTACTTTATTCAAGCTGTTGTGCCTGAAGCAGAAGGGAGAGATATCTTAGTGGACCAGATCCACAGAATCCCTAAGCCTCAAGGACTTAACCCTTCGATTTCCATAGATACTATTGCCCGCATTCACTTCTATAAACCAAAACCCGCACAATCAACAGGCAACCCTGGCACACAAGGCAGACTAAAGAACTAAGATGGGCTTCCAGAATTGCTGAGCGCAGATGGAAGAGGTCTCATTCCACTGAGCACTTCATTGCATATAAAGAGTCCCTCACCACTTTCAAATCCACACTCACTGCTGCAAAACAAACCTACTTCTCATCCCTCATATCCTCTCTCTCTTACAACCCTAAACAGCTATTCAACACTTTCAATTCTCTCCTCCGTCCTCCGGCACCACCTCCCTCTCCTCTCATCTCAGCTGAAGACTTTGCCTCTTTCTTCAAGCGGAAGATTGACAACATCAGAGCAAGCTTTGGCCCACAATCACCACAGCCCCTCATCATAGCTACTCATCCCACTTCCTCCAAATCCAGTTCTCCACCATGACAGAAAACAATCTCTCCACTCTACTCTCAAGATCACATCTAACCACCTGTGCACTGGACCCGCTCCCATCGCACCTCATCCCCAACATCACCGCAGTCCTCATCCCAGCCCTAACCCATCTCTTCAACCTATCACTAACACTACGCCATCTACCTTGGATAAAGATTCACCTCAAAACAGGAGAATTAACCCTGAATGGTTTAAAGCTTGAAGTTCCCATAACTTTCGCCTTTTGAGGTCGTGGTCTCCATTGTTCTGGATTTTTTATTTTTTTTTGTTTCTGCTGAGGTGCTGGCTACTACATTTTGTGGCCGCATCCTGCTCACCTGCAGTTCCTGCCCCACGAGCGTCTTTTTTTCACTCTTACTGTTTTGATTGCTTGTCAGTCCTTGTGTAGCTCAGTCATGTTATGTGAGGAGCAACTTGTTTCTCAGTTTTTCTTTAATTGTTATGTCATGTTATTTGTTGATAGGTCTTGCCTGTTTGTACCGTTTCTTTCTGCAGGGTTAATACTCCAAAGGAAGCAGATTCTCGGCTATCACAGCCACTTTTGGCCTTACATACCATGGGTTTAAAGGTATTGTCTCTAAATGTAAAGGGAATAAATTCTCCGCATAAAAGGTCATGGGTCTGGAAGGAGGCAAGGAAGGCGAGTAGTGATGTTTTGTGCATTCAAGAATCACATTTATTAGCCCAGGATAATGGTAGAATGAAAAATGTTAATTATCCTCATCAGTTTTTTGCCAATAATGTCCACAAAAGGGCGGGTGTGGGAATCCTCATTAAAAGCTCTGTAGCCTTCCAGCTTGAAAGTGTGGTGGGGGACATTGAGGGGAGATATGTAATTTTAATTGGTCTACTAAACAATGTGCAATTCACTATTGCTTCAGTGTACAGTCCCAATGTGGGCCAATTAAAACTCATACGTAAATTTTTGGAGACTTTTAGGGGAGTGGCAAAGGGTTCCTCAGTGATATGCGGAGACTTTAATGTCCCTATGTGTAAATCCCTAGATTGTTCCCACCAAGCCCCGGGCAGAAAAGAGATGGGCCACCTGATCCGTGAGTTTCGTTTTCATGGTATATGGCGATATGGTCATGCAGGAGAGAGAGACTAATCTTTTCACTCCCTAAGGTTTAATGCCTATTCTAGAATAGATTATATCTTAGTAGATGATTCGTTAAGGTTGGGTTGTGACCAGATTAACATTGGCCCCATTACGTGGTCAGACCACGCGGCCGTTATGTTAACAATTTCAGATGAGGGTCCTAACTGGTCTCCTTCCAAATGGAAACTGAATGATTATATCCTCACTGACCAAGATACCAGGGATGAAATCGCTTGTCAATTAAAATAATTTTTTGCCATTAATGATAATCAAATGGTCTCAGATGAAACTCTTTGGGCGACCCATAAGGCCTTTGCTAGAGGTGTCCTCATCAAATTGCAGCAATGGAGAAAAGGAAAAGGTTAAAAGCATTTAATGATATTTTGTCTAAACTCCAGCTCCTGGAAATGGCAAACAAGGCCCACCCCTCTAACATTTTCCTTGACTCTATTAGAGGTCTGAGAGATCAGATGAGATCACTTATGCTGTATTCCTATGAAAAAAATCTAAAAAAGCTTAAATCTAAATTCTATAGCTTGGGTGATAGAGCCGGTAGGGTCTTATCAAATCGTGTGAAGAAAAGGGAGGCTCGGATGGCCATTCCCTTTTTGATTAAGCACGACGGGTCCAAAGTTTTAAACCCTAATCATATAGCTAGTGAGTTTAAAGAATACTATTCCCAACTATATAATCTCAAGTCAGATCCTAAAAACAAACACACCAGCCCACAAAGGGTGACATTTCTTCTTTCTTTGCTAAACTAAATTTGCCCAAACTTTCCTCCACGGCTCTGGCTGCTCTTAATGCCCCCCTTACTGAGGAGGAAGTAGTTCGGGTTATTAATTCCTCTAAGAGACTTTATGCCCCCGGGCCAGATGGTTTTTCTAATTTTTACTACTGCCAGTTTGCGCATATCTTAGCTCCATTTTTGGTTAGAACGTTCTCACTATGGAGGGACTCATCTGATATCCAATCTGAAAGCTTGGCTGCGACAATCACTACTATTCCTAAACCAGGGAAGCCTCCAACCTCTCCTGGTAACTTCAGACCTATCTCTCTTTTGAATTGTGATGTGAAGTTATATGCAAAAGTCTGGGCTAATAGACTCCTCTCGGTTTTGCCGGCCCTGGTCTCCCCTGACCAAGGGGGATCTGTCCCACGGAGACAGGCTAGAGATGGCACTAGAAGAGTGATTGATTTGATGGATTTTCTTGAGTCCAGTGGTACCCGCGGTGTATTCCTGTCTCTAAATGCGGAAAAAGCATTTGACAGGGTACACTGGGGCTATGTGGATGCCATTTTGGACACATTTGGTTTCTCTGGTAATATAAAGGATGCTATTATGTCCTTATACAAAAAAACCAAATGCATCGGTCTGTGCAGCAGGCTTCTATTTGACCTGACTAATGGGACCCGCCAGGGTTGCCCCCTTTCTCCTATAATTTTTGCTTTAGTCATGGAGCCCCTGGCGGAGTCCATTAGGCTCAACCCGGAAATCTCTGGAGTTAAAATAGGCCCTGTAGAACATAAGATCGGACTATATGAAGACGATGTAATACTCTCTTGCACTGATAGTGAAAGATCATTGATAGGGATCAAAAACGCTCTTCTTGAATTTTCTAAGATTTCATATTACAAGCTAAACGGAGGAAAATCAGTTTTCTTTTCAGTTAATGTTCCACCATCTGTTAGAGATAGAATCTCCTCACTTGTCCCATATACTTAGGCTCAGGACAGCTTTTCATACCAAGGGCTAAGGATTTGTAAACTTTCCAATATTGTCAAACCGAATTTTAATACTCTGTTTGATTCCATTCGAAAGGACATAGACAATCAAATACATTTACCCCTTTCCTGGATGGCGCGCATTCAGATAGTTAAGATGATGTTCCTACCAAAAATTATTTATTTATTCCGCTGTCTTCCCTTGAGGTTCCCCAAGAGGTTTCTCTCTCTCCTGCAGGCAGTTGTGAGCAGATTTATTTGGGCAGGAAATAAACCTAGGGTTGGTATGTCTACCTTATTTATTTTATAGTTATTAACATGGTGGTCTGGGGGTCCCGAGTTTTTATTTGCACCATAAAGCAGCGGTTCTAGAGGTGTTAAGGGAGTGTTATGATGATTCTAGTACTCACAAATGGGTGCTTGTGGAGAAATACTTGGCCCCGCGTAAGACTTTGAGATTTCTACTGGAGGCGCGAGTACTTAGTTCCTTTGCCCCCTCTCTTCCCCTGCAGATAATGAAAGTGGCATTTTCTTACTGGTCTGATCTGGTCTCTACTTCTCAGGTGATTACATTTGAGTATACCTCTATTAGAGCCTTGGAGCTTCATGTGGATGGCCTCACGTTAGGCAATTGGGTGAGGAATGGTATTATGGTCATGAAATATATCCTCTTAATTCAGGAGTTGAAACCTTTCTCTGTCCTAATGGATGAATTTGGCCTTCACAGAAATAACTTCTGCCAGTATCTGCAAATTCGGCATTTTTTAAATTCATGTGTATTTCCCTTATCCTGCCATAATGCTGTTTGCTCGCCAATATAGCGTTTTTTTAGTTCCTCCTCCTCTCAAAAACACGGCCTCTCAGTAGTATATAAAGTGTTTAATTCCCCCCGGTAATGATCCAAAACAAGCGTATATGAGGCGATGGGAAGGGGTGCTTGCTTTCTCCTCACCCCCTGACCAATAGTGGTCCGCTTCTGGCGACCTGCAGAAATATTCCTCCTGTATCAATTATCTTGAGCAGCTTAAGAAAGTTCACTTTGACTGGTACTACACCCCGCTAAAGATTTCCAAATTCCGTGGTTCCTATCCCCAATCCTGCTGGAAGGGCTGCTCGGGTGTTGGTTCCCTAGGGCACGTCTGGTGGGATTGCCCGCTCATCCGGCCTTTTTGGGAAGAAGTGTCTAACATTATTACCTCAGTTACAGGCCTGGCTGGAAGTTTTGAGTGGTCCGCTAGCGGTTTTGGGGATCGGTTTACATATATTCCCTGGCGATTTGAGACCAATTGTATCACACATTCTAATAGCAGCACATATGTATCTGACAGACCACTGGAGAGAAATAACTATCCCCTCTTAATTGGAAATTATCCAAAAAAATCAATAAACATTACCAATACGAGCTCTTTCAGACCTCAGATCTGTTTACCAAAAATAAAATAAGGAATCGGTCCCCCTGGGTGGTGTCCAAATTCTCGTCCTTCCAATCCGAATTGGTGGACCTGTTATCTTACAGTTAGGTCCAGAAATATTTGGACAGTATACAGGACAGGATAGCAGACATGCTTGGAATAGCAAAATCAACAGTCGGGTACATTCTGAGAAAAAAGGGAATTGACTGGTGAGCTTGGGAACTCAAAAAGGCCTGGGCGTCCACGGATGACAACAGTGGTGGATGATCGCCGCATACTTTCTTTGGTGAAGAAGAACCCGTTCACAACATCAACTGAAGTCCAGAACACTCTCAGTGAAGTAGGTGTATCTGTCTCTAAGTCAACAGTAAAGAGAAGACTCCATGAAAGTAAATACAAAGGGTTCACATCTAGATGCAAACCATTCATCAATTCCAAAAATAGACAGGCCAGAGTTAAATTTGCTGAAAAACACCTCATGAAGCCAGCTCAGTTCTGGAAAAGTATTCTATGGACAGATGAGACAAAGATCAACCTGTACCAGAATGATGGGAAGAAAAAAGTTTGGAGAAGAAAGGGAACGTCACATGATCCAAGGCACACCACATCCTCTGTAAAACATGGTGAAGGCAACGTGATGGCATGGGCATGCATGGCTTTCAATGGCACTGGGTCACTTGTGTTTATTGATGACATAACAGCAGACAAGAGTAGCCGGATGAATTCTGAAGTGTACCGGGATATACTTTCAGCCCAGATTCAGCCAAATGCCGCAAAGTTGATCGGACGGCGCTTCATAGTACAGATGGACAATGACCCCAAGCATACAGCCAAAGCTACCCAGGAGTTCATGAGTGCAAAAAAGTGGAACATTCTGCAATGGCCAAGTCAATCACCAGATCTTAACCCAATTGAGCATGCATTTCACTTGCTCAAATCCAGACTTAAGACGGAAAGACCAACAAACAAGCAAGACCTGAAGGCTGCGGCTATAAAGGCCTGGCAAAGCATTAAGAAGGAGGAAACCCAGCGTTTGGTGATGTCCATGGGTTCCAGACTTAAGGCAGTGATTGCCTCCAAAGGATTTGCAACAAAATATTGAAAATAAAAATATTTTGTTTGGGTTTGGTTTATTTGTCCAATTACTTTTGACCTCCTAAAATGTGGAGTGTTTGTAAAGAAATGTGTACAATTCCTACAATTTCTATCAGATATTTTTGTTCAAACCTTCAAATTAAACGTTACAATCTGCACTTGAATTCTGTTGTAGAGATTTCATTTCAAATCCAATGTGGTGGCATGCAGAGCCCAACTCGCGAAAATTGTGTCACTGTCCAAATATTTCTGGACCTAACTGTATTACCTATCATCCCTACCCTTGCTTCCTATGTTGCAAATTGTATGCCCTCACCCTACTATGCAGAAGTTTCAGCTGTTATCTGTTTTTACTTTGAATTTTATTGACCTGCTGTTATAGGAGAAATTTTTCATGTTTGTTGCAGTGTATAACCTGTATTATGTAAAATCTTAATAAAAATGTATTGAAATAAAAAAAATATTGGCTAAATTTACTTGAGCCCAGTTACCATGCCAAGGCATAACGCTCAACTGGGTCCTAAATCTAAATCTCTGTCTCTTTTCATGTTAAAACTCTTTCGAGTGTCATGCCACTGGGATGCTATCCAACGATCACAGCACAGCCGCGGAGGAGGAGGTGGGTGCTGTAGAGGAGAGGTAGGGACTAATCTCCCTATCTCCTCCATTGTCAGCTAATGCATATATCGCACTGCACTCCGGTGTAATGCGAATGCAGTCCGATGTTTGTCTCGCACCCATAGACTTGTATGGGTGTGAGTGAAAACAAATTGGATGAGAAAAAAAATTGCTCATGGAAGCGGGCCCATAGAGTAATATTGGTCCGAGTGGAATTCGATTTTTTTATCGAATTCCACAAGCTCTGTTATACTCGGTGGGTGCTCTTAGCCTAAGTGTTTTTATATTAAGAATATGGCGATTAAAAAGAGGCTGTCTGAGAAGTGGAGAACACCTTTAAATATAAGATGACTGTCGACAAAATCCAGCCATTGAGCAAGAACGGGCCACAGGTGATAGTACTGTGTTAGGCTTTCGAAAATGAACAGCATGGAGAAGGAGAGAGCGAGAGGGAGAGAGAGAGAGAAAGAAAGGGAATGAGAGCTCAAGTAACTTCAATTCTTCTTTCTCACATATTGTAAAGTTTCTTTACCTCCTACTTTTTTTTTATTTTTGTACAATTATATGAAAATTGTTCACTAAGTTATATTCATTCCTATTTTTGTTTTTCCGCTAACACATAACTTGTATAAATTTATTTTTTCTCAATAATTATTGGTATGATGTTACTTTTTTTTCTATTATTTTCAATCTTTTTTTTTCCTGAAGACAATTCTTTAATCCTGCTAAATATAACATGTGAAGTTGTTTGTGGCTGACACTGATTGTAATAAATAGACCTGTAGCACTTCATTGATAATTGCATTTGTTCATTAAATGGACTGAGCTATCAGTATTAATCAATTCAAGTATAATTAAAGTATACTACAAATCTATTCATTAGCGTTACTGTCAATCTCATTAGCTACTAATGTCAAATAGTAATTTATGATATGTGATTACAGTGCCATATATATATATATATATAACTGTACGTATATATACACAGTATATATGCACAAATATGTGCAATAATTTGGGGTCAAAAACGCAGTCAAAGAGGCTGGTTGCGTTTTTACGGCCAGAGGGTGTGGTTTTTGCTGGAGAAAGTAAAATATAGCGTGCACACATAGCCTTAGTGCTTGTCCAGGTTTGAGATTTAAGTCTGAGATATATATATATATATATATATATATATATATATATATATATATACAGTCAGGGCCAGAAATATTTGGACAGTGACACAAGTTTTGTTATTTTAGCTGTTTACAAAAACATGTTCAGAAATACAATTATATATATAATATGGGCTGAAAGTGCACACTCCCAGCTGCAATATGAGAGTTTCCACATCCAAATCGGAGAAAGGGTTTAGGAATCATAGCTCTGTAATGCATAGCCTCCTCTTTTTCAAGGGACCAAAAGTAATTGGAAAAGGGACTCTAAGGGCTGCAATTAACTCTGAAGGCGTCTCCCTCGTTAACCTGTAATCAATGAAGTAGTTAAAAGGTCTGGGGTTGATTACAGGTGTGTGGGTTTGCATTTGGAAGCTGTTGCTGTGACCAGACAACATGCGGTCTAAGGAACTCTCAATTGAGGTGAAGCAGAACATCCTGAGGCTGAAAAAAAAAGAAAAATCCATCAGAGACATAGCAAACATGCTTGGAGTAGCAAAATCAACAGTCGGGTACATTCTGAGAAAAAAGGAATTGACTGGTGAGCTTGGGAACTCAAAAAGGCCTGGGCGTCCACGGATGACAACAGTGGTGGATGATCGCCACATACTTTCTTTGGTGCAGAAGAACCCGTTCACAACATCAACTGAAGTCCAGAACACTCTCAGTGAAGTAGGTGTATCTGTCTCTAAGTCAACAGTAATGAGAAGACTCCATGAAAGTAAATACAAAGGGTTCACATCTAGATCCAAACCATTCATCAATTCCAAAAATAGACAGGCCAGAGTTAAATTTGCTGAAAAACACCTCATGAAGCCACCTCAGTTCTGGAAAAGTATTCTATGGACAGATGAGACAAAGATCAACCTGTACCAGAACGATGGGAAGAAAAAAGTTTGGAGAAGAAAGGGAACGGCACATGATCCAAGGCACACCACATCCTCTGTAAAACATGGTGGAGGCAACGTGATGGCATGGGCATGCATGGCTTTCAATGGCACTGGGTCACTTGTGTTTATTGATGACATAATAGCAGACAAGAGTAGCCGGATGAATTCTGAAGTGTACAGGGATATACTTTTAGCCCAGATTCAGCCAAATGCCGCAAAGTTGATCGGACGGCGCTTCATAGTACAGATGGACAATGACCCCAAGCATACAGCCAAAGCTACCCAGGAGTTCATGAGTGCAAAAAAGTGGAACATTCTGCAATGGCCAAGTCAATCACCAGATCTTAACCCAATTGAGCATGCATTTCACTTGCTCAAATCCAGACTTAAGACGGAAAGAACCACAAACAAGCAAGACCTGAAGGCTGTGGCTGTAAAGGCCTGGCAAAGCATTAAGAAAAAGGAAACCCAGCGTTTGGTGATGTGCATGGGTTCCAGACTTAAGGCAGTGATTGCCTCCAAAGGATTCGCAACAAAATATTGAAAATAAAAATATTTTGTTTGGGTTTGGTTTATTTGTCCAATTACTTTTGACCTCCTAAAATGTGGAGTGTTTGTAAAGAAATGTGTACAATTCCTACAATTTCTATCAGATATTTTTGTTCAAACCTTCAAATTAAACGTTACAATCTGCACTTGAATTCTGTTGTAGAGGTTTCATTTCAAATCCAATGTAGTGGCATGCAGAGCCCAACTCGCGAAAATTGTGTCACTGTCCAAATATTTCTGGACCTAACTGTATATATATACTGCCTTGCAGCGCTGGGGTCCTAAGTTCAAATCCCACCAAGGACACCAACTGCATCGAGTTTGTATGTTCTCCCTGTGTTTGCGTGGGTTTCCTCCGAATTCTCCGGTTTCCTCCCATACTCCAAAGACATACAGATAGGGACTCTAGATTGTAAGCCGCAAAGGGGACAGTGTTCTCAATGTATGTGAAGCGCTGTGGAATTAATAGCGCTATATAAATGAATAAAATTATTATTAATTAAATATATATATATATATATATATATATATATATATATATATATATATATATATATATATATATATATATACAGTGCCTACAAGTAGTATTCAACCCCCTGCAGATTTAGCTGGTTTACACATTCGGAATTAACTTGGCATTGTGACATTTGGACTGTAGATCAGCCTGGAAGTGTGAAATGCACTGCAGCAAAAAAGAATGTTATTTGCTTTTTTTTTTTAAATTGTGAAAAGTTTATTCAGAGGGTCATTTATTATTCAACCCCTCAAACCACCAGAATTCTGTTTGGTTCCCCTAAAGTATTAAGAAGTATTTCAGGCACAAAGAACAATGAGCTTCACATGTTTGGATTAATTATCTCTTTTTCCAGCCTTTTCTGACTAATTAAGACTCTCCCCAAACTTGTGAACAGCACTCATACATGGTCAACATGGGAAAGACAAAGGCGCATTCCAAGGCCATCAGAGACAAGATCGTGGAGGGTCACAAGGCTGGCAAGGGGTACAAAACACTTTCCAAGGAGTTGTGCCTACCTGTCTCCACTGTTGGGAGCATCATCCGGAAGTGGAAGGCTTATGGAACTACTGTTAGCCTTCCATGGCCTGGACAGCCTTTGAAAGTTTCCTCCCGTGCTGAGGCCAGGCTTGTCCAAAGAGTCAAGGCTAACCCAAGGACAACAAGGAAGGAGCTCCGGGAAGATCTCATGGCAGTGGGGACATTGGTTTCAGTCAATACCATAAGTAACGTACTCCACCGCAATGGTCTCCGTTCCAGACGAGCCCGTAAGGTACCTTTACTTTCAAAGCGTCATGTCAAGGCTCGTCTACAGTTTGCTCATGATCACTTGGAGGACTCTGAGACAGACCGGTTCAAGGTTCTCTGGTCTGATGAGACCAAGATCGAGATCTTTGGTGCCAACCACACACGTGACGTTTGGAGACTGGATGGCACTGCATACGACCCCAAGAATACCATCCCTACAGTCAAGCATGGTGGTGGCAGCATCATGCTGTGGGGCTGTTTCTCAGCCAAGGGGCCTGGCCATCTGGTCCGCATCCATGGGAAGATGGATAGCACGGCCTACCTGGAGATTTTGGCCAAGAACCTCCGCTCCTCCATCAAGGATCTTAAGATGGGTCGTCATTTCATCTTCCAACAAGACAACGACCCAAAGCACACAGCCAAGAAAGCCAAGGCCTGGTTCAAGAGGCAAAAAATCAAGGTGTTGCAGTGGCCTAGTCAGTCTCCTGACCTTAACCCAATTGAAAACTTGTGGAAGGAGCTCAAGATTAAAGTCCACATGAGACACCCAAAGAACCTAGATAACTTGGAGAAGATCTGCAAGGAGGAGTGGGCCAAGATAACTCCAGAGACCTGTGCCGGCCTGATCAGGTCTTATAAAAGACGATTATTAGCTGTTATTGCAAACAAGGGTTATTCCACAAAATATTAAACCTAGGGGTTGAATAATAATTGACCCACACTTTTATGTTGAAAATTTATTAAAATTTAACTGAGCAACATGACTTGTTGGTTTGTAAGATTTATGCATCTGTTAATAAATCCTGCTCTTGTTTGAAGTTTGCAGGCTCTAACTTATTTGCATCTTATCAAACCTGCTAAATCTGCAGGGGGTTGAATACTACTTGTAGGCACTGTATATATATGTATATATATACACTATATGTGTATCAGTTAATCCTATAAGATATACTTTTTTTTCATTCTCATCTTCACTTAATAAGTTGATCTTTATTGACTTACGCTGGTTTTTGATTTAAGTAAGATGATTTTTATTGCTTACTCAATTTTTGTAACGATAACTGCAGCCAAAAATGGAACAGGATAGATTATGGAGAAAACACATTAAGAAAATTTAGATAGACGAATTTGAGTTTATCAGTAAAAATTTCTGTGCGTTTAAATTCTAACCATAGTGTGACAACCTGAACTAGTCAGGGTGTCACAGGTTACTGCACACCATTCCCTTCTGGTGCAGGACTCACCCTCCATGGTTCTGGGATCCTAACCTTTGGTATTGTTCCATCAGCATTCAAATCCTAGTCACACCTCACACCACATTCTGTCAGGCACACCAGTGGGTGGTCTAGCTGGAAAAGGGCCACTTGCGTAGGGGTCAGGCAGACTGGTGGGAGGGATTATAGTCAGATCAGTGGTAGCCCTCAAGAGGGAGGAGCTGGGAGTTGGAGCTCCCTGGGAACTTTTGGCTAGGTTGCAGACGGTGGTCTGGGACCGAAGGAGTCAGAGACCCAGTCGCAGGGTATTAGAGAAAGGTGTCAGGCTTAGTTTAGGGGAATGGTCAGCACCGGAGTATCTAGTAACTGAACCGGTACCGAGAACGGCGGGGTACTGGACCCTAGATCAGAGAGTAGCTTCCCGCAACCTGATAATTAACCTGTGGAGGATAGTCTCTTTATGAACTTTACCCAAGAGCTCAAAGATCGAAGGCATCAACACAACACAAAGAGGGGGATAGGGCTTTCCAGCTTATGCGGCCCACTAAAATCCCAAGTGTCAGCCATCGAGAGAACAACGTGCCTACTTAACAGTGGGGTGCTGGACCCCAACAGCTTCAAGCAAAGGGTTTCACTCAGAACATCTAAAATACAGTGCATGGAGGCAAGGTACAGACCATCAGCAATACCAACGGGAGCGGACTCCCGGACGAGCTCCCCTGAAGTGGCAGCGGCACCCAGAAACTTGGTTTACTTCTGTGTCAGAGTCTGCTTTGTGGTTGCATCACTACCCACCCTGCCTGAATGAGTACGCTGTCCTCCCCTGCTTCAAATCTGCACCACGCTCCCCTACACCTCCATCCATCCAGAGTCCCGGAACCTCTCCTACCCGTGGAGGGAACGTAATCAACCGCTGCAGGGGGGGCACAATAGTTTTATTTTTTTTTCTTTCATAAATCATCAGTGCACAAGAAAATAAGAAACTATAACGTATTACAGAAATCCCTTTCTTTTGCCTGCTCTTTCATTCTCAATATTATCAATTTACAGGAACAGTCTGTTTTCTCTGAGTACAGACTTTCCCATTACTAGGCTAAGTGATCACAGGGGGTGCTCATGAAGTTCTATGGAGGAGAGAGGAGAAAGAGGAGCTAGATGCAGACACAGAGATACTGCTATAAGTGTTACAGGGGAACTGGCAAATGAGGATAAGGTGGTAAATATCCCAATCGCCAGTCGGGGTCCACCGTGCTTCAGATGACAAAGGAGCTGCTGGCAACCCGAAGGTTAGGCGGAGAATACAGAGATGGGTGGCTCTGGGATAACCCAGGAGACCTGGGAACCGGTCACGTGTGTAGGGACACATCAGACTGGATGACAACCAAGTTAGCAATTCGGTGTCCCGCTGCGAAAGCGCCCTGTCAGCCACGTGTGTAGGACACATCAAACTGAGCGGTCCCCCGATTAGCGTTTCTGGTCACCTCTCAACTGGCCACGTGTGTGAAGGACACATCAGGCCAGGTGATCGCACCAGTACAGTTGACTGGGAAGCTGAATAGGATAACAGGTTCCCCACATCCAGCCTAGCAACTCCCTGTTAACTAGAGATGAGCGAACCGGTCGCGGTTCGGCTCGAGTTCGGTTCGTCGAACGGAGGTCTAGTTCGAGATCGGTTCGGCGAACCACTCGAACCCCATAGGAAACAATGGGAGGCAATCACAAACACATAAGAAAACCTAGAAAACATCCTCAAAGGTGTCCAAAAGGTGACAAACAACTCACAACACAACACAAACACATGGGAAACTGACAAGAACAAATTCTCATGCGAAAACAAAACAGCGTTACGAGGAAAAGGAGGACGAGACACAGATATAGGCATGGCATGCCCTTCTAAAATCATGCAAAACACCGCAAGGGGACTCCAAGCGGAGTCTCCCTTTTCTCCAAAAATTGGGCCACACAGACACCCCTTCAGTGGCAGCACTTCTGCCCCAGTTGTACACTTCACAGGTAGATTTGCATCAAGCACATTCAGAAATACGCCATCCTTAACTGTCCCCAGGATGACACCGGTGTAGGTAGCAAAGTCTTTGCTGATCCCAGATCTGTTCATATTGGCTCCGTTTTAGAAACACAGCAAGCAAGGGTTACTCCAAGCGGAGTCTCCCTTTTTTCCAAAAATTGGGCCACACAGACACCCCTTCAGTGGCAGCACTTGTGCCCCAATTGTACACTTCACAGCTAGATTTGCATCAAGCACATTCAAAAATACGCCATCCTTAATTGTCCCCAGGATGACACCGGGGTAGGTAGCAAAGTCTTTGCTGAACCATGACTTGTTCATCTTGTGCCCCAGTTGTACACTTCACAGGTAGATTTGAATCAAGTACATTCCAAATCCACAAGCATTTACTCTCCCCAGGATGACACAGGGGTAGTAAATTCCTTGTGGATCAATGACTTGTTCATTTTGATGAACGTTAGTCTGTCCACATTGTCACTGAATTGGGAGAGAAGGAGGCAGTTGTGGTCTCCGAAACGCGTAGGAATGAAATTAAATAAAAGAATTGTGTGTTCAACACTGATGTCCGTGGTCTTCAAGCGCGGCGCTAAACCTGTTTTCCTCCAGTTCTGAAGTTGATGTTCCACATTGTCACTGGACAGACGCGTGCGCTTATCTGTCAGCACACACCCAGCAGCACTGAAGACACGTTCAGAGACAACGCTGGCAGCTGGACACGACAAGATCTCCAAGGCGTAAGTGGAGAGCTCTTGCCATTTTTCAAGATTTGAAGCCCAAAATGAGCAAGGCTCCATTTGGAAAGTCATGGCATCGATTTTCATTTGGAGATACTCCTGTATCATCCTCTCCAGCCGTTGACTATGTGTCAGACTTGTTGTCTCTGGTGGCCTTGCAAAGGATGGTCTAAAAAAATTATGAAAATATTCAAAAAATTGCTGTTACCAGCACCAGATACGGTGCTGCTTGTACGGGTAGACTGTTGAAGATGACGAGACCGTCCCATGTTTGTCGAGATATAACTGGGAGATTCACTCCCTGCACCATGGGTGTTTGGTGGAAAAGCCGAGTTAAGATCGAGTAACAGCTTTTGCTGATACTCCTTCATACGTGCGTCCCTTTCTATGGCTGGAATTATGTCACAAAATTTAAACTTGTACCAGGGATCTAACAGTGTGGCAAGCCAGTACTCATCATCACTTCTAATTTTGACAATACGAGGGTCATGTTGGAGGTAGTGCAGCAAGAAGGCGCTCATGTGTCTTGCGCAGTCATACGGACCAAGTCCACGCTGTGTTTGAAGCATAGAGGTGCTAACCGTTCTTTCTTCCTCTGACATCTCCCCCCAACCTCTTTCAACTGAAATTTGACCAAGGTCTCCCTCATCCGCTGAGTCTTCCATGTCCATGGACAGTTCGTCCTCCATTTCTTCATGTTCTCCTGCACCTTCCTCAGCATTTCGCCTGCTACCATGCGCCCTTGTTGATCCCTGTCCCCCATGGTCCCATGCCTGCCGCCTTGGTGATGATGAACGTCTGGACCTTGGTGATGTTGTTGTATCTTGCGCATATGAATCCTCCTGTAGTTCCTCCCCTTCCTGTTGTCCCACCCCCTGATTCCGAATAGTGTTTAGCGTGTGCTCCAGCATGTAAATTACTGGAATTGTCATGCTGATAATGGCATTGTCAGCGCTAAACATATTCGTCGCCATGTCGAAACTGTGCAGAAGGGTGCATAGGTCCTTTGATCTGAGACCACTCCATCAGGGTGATCTTCCCCACCTCTGCATCTCGTTGGCCCAGGCTATACATTATGACGTATTGCACCAGGGCTCGGCGGTGCTTCCATAGTCGCGGTAACATGTGGAGAGTCGAATTCCAGCGTGTCCGCACATTGCATTTCAGGTGATGAACCGGCAGGCCGAAAGACTTCTGGAGCAATGCAAGTCGCTCAGCTGCGCCGGTTGAACGGTTGAACGGCGGAAGTGAGCAGACAGTTTTCGTGCCCTGTTCAGAAGGCCATCTAGGCCGGGATAGTGTGTTAAAAATTGGTGGACAACAAGGTTCAACACGTGAGCCATACAAGGCACGTGTGTCACCTTGCCTAGGCGAAGGGCCGCACCCAGGTTTGCAGCATTGTCACACACGGCCTTACCAGGCTGCAGGTTGAGTCGAGACAACCATTTACCAAACTCAGTCTCCAGAGCTACCCACAACTCAGCCACTGTGTGACTCTTATTTCCAAGACATTTCAAGATAAAGACTGCCTAATGCCGTTGCGCTCTGCTGCCAGCATAATAATGAGGGGTGCGTGATTCCTTCTGTGCAGTTACAACGCTGGTGGCCTGACCAGGCAGGCTTTGGGTGGAGGTGGACGACCCAGACGAGGTTGAGGAGGCAGAAGCAGTGGAGGAACTTGGACAGACAGAGGATTGACACACGTCGTGGGGACGGCAAGACTTGTGCAGCAGACCCTTCACCATCTATCACCATAGTTACCAAGTGCCCAGTAAGTGACATGTAACGTCCCTGTCCATGCTTACTGGTCCAAATATCGGTGGTGAAATGCACCCGTTCACACACACAGAGTTTCTCAAGGAAGCGGTGATGTTGTGTGTGATATGCTGGTGTAGCGCCGGCACACCTTTCTTAGAGAAGTAGTGGCGACTGGGCATCTGGTACTGGGGCACAGCGACAGACATAAGGTCTCTAAAATCCTGTGTGTCCACCAGGCGGAAAGGCAGCATTTCGGTAGCCAAAAGCTTACAGAGGGATAAAGTCTACCTCTTAGCTTTGTAATGGGTCACAGGAAATGGCCTTTTATTTGTCCACATCTGAGGGACAGAGATCTGGCTGCTGTGTGTAGATGGTGGTGAGTAGGGTGTCCATGGAAAAATGCAGGTTTGTGAGGAAAGTGCAGGCGTAGACATGATGTTGCCTTCATCCAACTTTGGTGCTATTGATGTCTGAGAGAGCTGTACACACGCACTTGTTTCCCCTTCCAAACCAACTGACGACCTACTAAGCAAATTGCCTGTTGAGGTTACAGTGGTGGAAGTTGCGTGTGGAAAACCAGGTGTGACAGCTGTACCCACAGTCCTAGAAGATGAAGAGCGTGCGGATGCACTGGAAGGGGCAGGCGGTGGATGGTCCGCTAGGTCGTATTGCAGCACGGTGAGCTTCCCATTGGGACATATGATATTTATTCATGTGACGATTCATGGAAGAAGTTGTCATATTGCTGAGTTTTTGGCCTCTACTAACAGATTCCCGACAAATTTTACAGATCACATGATTTGGGTGATCCTTTGCAAGGTCAAAAAAGGATCAGGCTAGGCAAGGCTTAGAGGGCATGCGACCTGCTGAGCCACCCCGACTAGTGCTCAGAGGCAGAGTGGTGGCTGAGGATGCAGTTGTAGACGTTCTACCAGTACTCCTCCTCTGTCCAGGAAGGCGCAAGGTAACTTCGTCGTCAGTTGCATCCTCCTCCATTGCCTCTGTTGACGTCCTCGAGTGCCTGACTGTAGGTTGACAGTAGGTGGGATCTAGAACTTCCTCATCAATTGTTGTTTTTGCACTCCCCTCACTCTCAGACCCAGCCTCTTCCTGCCCTGACCGAATATTTAAGTTGTCATCCCAATCTGGTATCTGCGTCTCATCATCATCAGTATGTTCCTCATTGTCTATAACAACAGGTGTTACAGTTTGTGAATAAGGGTCTACATTATGCTTAGAAACTTGGTCATCAGGGCCTGAATCTGAGTCACCAAGGTTCTGGGCATCACTGCAGACCATTTCCTGGTCTGTACTCACTGTAGCTTGGGAGCAGACCTCTAAATCCCAGGCTATAGTGCGACTGAACAGCTCTGCAGACTCAGCCATCTCTGTTCCACCATACTGTGCAGGGCGGATGGAGACTTGAGAGCTGGGAGAAAGCAAGTGTGAGTGGGATGACAACTCAGAGGACTGGTGTTCTTTGGATGCGGTAGTTGAGGTGGAGAGGGCACTTGTTGGACCACTTGAGATCCATTCAAGCATTTTCTTTTTTTGGGCATCATCTACCTTTGTTCCAGTTCTTCATGTCTGTAAAAAAGAGAGCACATCGGATTGTCCACGGAAAGTAGTAGACATCTTACTTTTGCTGGTAGATGGCCTATCTTCAGCAGATGTTAATGGAGCTTTGCCACCTTCCCCACGGACACAAACTTTTTTTCCTTTTCCAACACGCCTGTTCCCCTTTCCCCCAGCATCTGTCATTTTGCCACTCATTTTGATTGAGACAAGATTGTGCACTTAAAATATGGTAGTAAAAATTGAGAGGTGGTGTAGAATGCAGCGGTGGTCTAGCTTTATTGACAGCAGAATAAACAACAATAACTATCCCCGACAATGCAACTATGGCCCTTAAACAGGCAGCACAGTTTGCTATTCTAATGGCTTAGTAAAAATGAGTTTGAGGGTGCAATGCAGAGGTGCTGGAAATAGCTTGGCACCAGTGTGACACTAATGAGGTCCAACAGCCACTTTTTGGTTGCCACTAAGTTTCCTCAATGTTTGCTATTACAATGGCTTAGTAAAAATGAGCTTGAGGGTGCAATGCAGAGGTGCTGGAAATAGCTTGGCACCAGTGGAACACTAATGAAGTCCAACAGCCACTTTTTGGATGCCACTAAGTTTCCTCAGTGTTTGCTATTATAATGGCTTAGTAAAAATGAGCTTGAGGGTGCAATGCAGAGGTGCTGGAAATAGCTTGGCACCAGTGGGACACCAATGAAGTCCAACAGCCACTTTTTGGATGCCACTAAGTTTCCTCAGTGTTTGCTATTCTAATGGATTAGTAAAAATGAGTTTGAGGGTGCAATGCAGAGGTGCTGGAAATAGCTTGGCACCAGTGGGACACTAATGAAGTCCAAAAGCCACTTTTTGAATGCCACTAGGTTTCCTCAGTGTTTGCTATTATAATGACTTAGTAAAAATGAGTTTGAAGGTGCAATGCAGAGGTGCTGGAAATAGCTTGGCACCAGTGGGACACTAATGAAGTCCAACAGCCACTTTTTGGATGCCACTGACTAGCCGCACTCTTTTCAATTAAAATGGCTTTGCAAATATGTGCAAGAGGGGAGAATGCAGAGGTGGTGGGACTTGCTTGGCACAAGTGCCACAATAATGGAGGACAGCAGCCACTCTTTGGATGGCACTAACTGGCAGCACTCTGCAATTAAAATGGCTTTGCTAAAAAGGGCAGGAGGGTACAGTGGCCGGGTTGTGGGTCAGTGTAGAGGAAAGGAAGCTTCACTTTCCATCCCTCCTAATGGTGAAATGCAGCAAGGAAGTCCCTGAGCTTAGCTATACAGACGCTCTTATCTGTAGCTGTTAAAAACTGTTTCCACGGACCTGACTGTCACCTATGGCTCTGAGCCTGCTGTAATTAGCCCTTAAAAGGGCTGAAAGAAACTTCTATCCCTATTCTGTATAGCGCTGTGTGTAGAGCGTACACAGCAGGATCGGCGACAGGCGCTGCGTCTGCGGTGACTGTCACCAAGAAGCAGAAGGCAGATATTGGCGTCCTTACAGGCAGATGCCCGTATTTATACTGCAGGGACACGTGACATGGACATCCTATGACACATGCCCTTGCTTGTCTGGCAAAAAGTCCACTTAGCTGTTTGTGTGTCTGGGATTAGCTGACATGCTGGCCCGCCCCACTACACGCGAGCTTAGGAAAGGAAGAACAGAAAAAAAAATAAATGGCCATTATCCCAGCAGCAGTAATTTGAACGCGCAGTCCCCGCACAATATACGCTGAAATTTCATAATAGTGTGAGTTACAGAGTGACTCACACTATTACAGCGAAAAGCCAACTAGTAATTAGCTTGGCTTTTTGCTGATAGAACCGTTCTCGAACGTAACTCGAGCTAACGAACTTTTAGCAAAAAGCTCGAGTTCTAGTTCGATCTCGAACACCCCCCAAAATCACTCGAACCGCAAACTGGAGAACCACGAACCGCGCTCAACTCTACTGTTAATGCCACAGAGGTCCTGGGGTACGCTGTCTGTGTGCGTAGAGGGCATAACCGGACAGGTGGTGCAGCAGCCGCAACCCAGTTAACTCCATTGGGCTGCAATAGCAGGACTGGACAGTAGGATAGAAGCATGGCACCTGACCCTATCGTGCCAGCTACGGGCGTCTTGACGTGGCTGGCACCGGAAAGCTATCCCTACCTACTGCTTCTAATCCAAAGGCTTATGCCACATTAAGGTTCTAAACATGGAGGTGTGCTCTGTCTGAGCAAATGAGAAGACTGCGCACCTCCATGTTGTCTCCAGCCCCTTTTATAACCTGGGTCCTCCCCAACCCCAAGGTTGACCACAATTGCACCTCCAGGATCCAATAGCGGAGTGCCACGTCATCAGCAACATCACCAGTGTCCTATCCGAAACTGCCACATCACTGATGAACTCATGGCTTCCATGCCCCAAACACCTCATCAGGCATCATCTGATGACCAATGGTAAGGTGCCGTGTCA
Source organism: Anomaloglossus baeobatrachus (assembly GCF_048569485.1). Lineage (NCBI taxonomy): Eukaryota > Metazoa > Chordata > Amphibia > Anura > Aromobatidae > Anomaloglossus > Anomaloglossus baeobatrachus. Next base: position 587,423,972 of record NC_134355.1, read on the forward strand.
TAGGGGCGGGCCTCTGCAAGCCAGTCCGGAGTGGCCACATCATCAGGACACCTGATGTGTGTCAGCCTATCAGAGCTTGCCACCTCACGGTCATGCCCATTGAGGTCCTTACTGAACCTAGCCTCTGATGCACTAAGTGCCTGAGCATGTTCAGTAGACTGAACAACAGTCTCAGAAATCAGACTATCTGCCCGAACATTCTCAGTAGGCACAATACAGGACTTAAGGCCACTTTACACGGAACAACATCACTAACGAGATGTAGTTGGGGTCACGAAATTCGTGACGCACATCCGGCCTCGTTAGCGACATTGTTGCGTGTGAAACGCAGGAACGACCGTTAACGATCAAAAATACTCAACATAACGTTGATTGTTGACACGTCGTTTTTATCTCATATATCGTTGCTGCTGCAGGTACGATGTTGTTCGTCGTTTCTGTGGCAGCACACATCGCTATGTGTGACACCGCAGGAACGAGGAACAACATCGTACCTGCGGCCGCTGCCAATGAGGAAGGAAAGAGGTGGGCGGGATGTTACGGCCGCTCATGTCTGCCCCTCCGCTTCCATTGGGCGGCCGCTTAGTGACGCCGCTGTGACACTGCACAAACCGCCCCCTTAGAAAGGAGGCGGTTCGCCAGCCACAGCAACGTCGCTAGGCAGGTAAGTATGTGTGATGGGTGTTAGCGATGTTGTGCGCCACGGGCAGTGATTTGCCCGTGATGCACAACCGACGGGGGCAGGTGCTTTCACCAGCGACATCGCTAGTGATGTCACTGTGTGTAAAGTGGCCTTTAGACATGGCACGATGTCCGAGTACCTGTGCAAAGAGGCTTTTTGCACTAAGTGTAGGAGCATGCTCAGTGCATGAACTGAGGACTCAGCCTCCGGAATGGCACAGTCAGGCTGAGCATGCTCACTAAGTTAAACATTGGACTTTGGCTCTGGCTGGGGTAAATTGGCACACACATGTGCACTAGCCGCATCTCCACACTTAGACGTGGAGGAGGAAGCAGCCAGCTGGACGACCCGAGGCACGGCTAAAAATGGCGGCTGGTGCCTGGGTGCATCTGGAACCACAGCAGGCTTATTGCGGCTATGGCGGCGCCGATTCGCAACAGTGCCCCCCCCTCTAGAAGCCCCCCTACTCGAATGGTCTGTAGTCGCCACAGGTACCATACCACTGTGTGATGGGCAGAAGGTGGAGACAAGCAGTGGGAGCTACAAAACTTGCCCCACCGCACAATCTCCCCAGACGACCACCTGATATGTGAGGAATGCCATTTCAGCCAAGGCAAGCCAAGCAGAATATCATCTGCACCCTTAGGGAGAACCAGTAACAAAATGGTCTCCCTATGCCCAGATGACATAGCTAGGGTAATGGGCACCGTCCGGTGGTGAATCACCTTGGACAAAAAGGACCGATCCACCACACAGACTCTCACTGGCCTTGGCATTTGCACCAGCGGGATGGCATGCTGCTGGGCAAAAGAGGAGGAGATAAAGCTATCCCCAGCCCCTGTGTTCATATGTGCCCTTGTGGACCAGGTTGACCCCTTTAAGGATATGGACACAGGAAACGTCACCCTAATGGATGATGCCTGGTCCAGTCTGCCACCAGCTATGGTCACCGATCGTGGTCGCTTAACCTGACCCTTTGGGCAACGGTTGGAATAATGACCGTACTGCCCACAAGCGAAACAGGAAGTACCCTTGCGACTCGATGACCTAACAGCACCAACCCTAGAGATGTCCATAGGGACAGGGACATCCTCTAAGAGAGGTGCAGTGGGAGAGACCACAACAGTGGCTGAATGACCCTTTGACCTGCGCTCAAGCTGACGTTCAGAGGTCCGCAGGTCAATGCTGGTAGCCAGAGTCATGAGGCCCTCAAGGGTAGTTGGTACCTCGCGCGACACTAACACATCCTTCACATGTGAAGCCAACCCTTTACAAAAAAAAAAGTGGAATCATGATCCTCTCTGGCCACCCCAGTTCTGCAGCAAGTGTCCTGAACCTCATAGCATACTGACTCGAGGAGGTACGCCCTTGCTCCAAAGTCAGTAGCTGTAGAGCCGAGTCGTGAGTGACCTGAGGCCCCAGGAACACTTGCCGCATGGACTCCAAGAACTCATTGGAGTCCTCAACTATGGGGTCATTCCTCTCCCACAATGGTGTGGTGCACCCCAGTGCTCTATCATAGAGCAAGGAGAAGATAAACCCCACCTTTGATCTCTCTGTAGAAAACCGTGCAGCCAGCAGCTGCAGATGGACTGAGCACTGGTTCACGAATCCCCTACATGCCTTGCTGTCCCCCAAAAACTTTTAGGGCAGCAATAGGTGAGGGAGGGGTTGAGTGGGCTTGGTGGCAGACACCATTGCGGCCGCTCGAGCCACCATATCATCCATATCAGCAGCAAGAGCAGACTGCTCCAGAGACCTCACTCTGGCCTCAAGCTGCTGTATGAACTGACGTAGCTGCTGTATCTCTGCCATGCCAGCCAGACTCTGGCGCAGTCGTACTGTTATGGGTGGGACTGGCAGATCAGGATAAGGTGGTAAATATCCCAATCGCCAGTCGGGGCCCACCGTGCTCCAGATGACAAAGGAGCTGCTGGCAACTCAAAGGTTAGGTGGAGAATAAAGAGCTGCATGGCTCTGAGATAACCCAGGAGACTTGGGAACCGGTCACGTGTGTAGGGACACGTCAGACCGGATGACAACCCAGTTAACGTTTCGGTGTACCTGGAGCTATACCGACTATGTGTGCAGGGAACATGTCAGGCCGTGTGGTGACCAGGTAGCGTTGACCCAGCCCAGGAACTCCCTGTTAATGCCACAGAGGTCCTGGGGTACGCTGTCCCTGTGCCTAGGGGGCATAACCAGACAGGTGGCGTGGCAGCAGCCGCAACCCAGTTAACTCCACTGGGCTGCAATAGCAGGACTGGATAGTAGGATAGAAGCACGGCGCCTGACCCTATTGTGACAGCCATGGGTGTCTGACGTGGCTGGCACCGGATGCCTATCCCTACCTACTGCTTCCAATCAAAAGGCTTATGCCGAAATAAGGTTCTAAACATGGAGATGTGCTCTGTCTGAGCAAATGAGAAGATTGTGCACCTCCATGTTTTCTCCAGCCCCTTTTATAACCTGGGTCCGCCCCAACCCCAAGGTGGACCACAATGGCACCTCCAGGATTCAATAGTGGAGTGCCACGTCATCAGCGACATCACCCGCGCCCTATCTGGAACTGCCACATCACTGATGAACTCATGGCTGCCACGCCCCAAACACCTCACCAGTCATCATCTGATGACCAATGGTGAGGTGCCGTGTCATAGGGGCGGGCCTCCGCGAGCTAGTCGGGAGTGGCAACATCATCAGGACACCTGATGTGTATCGGCCTATCAGAGCTTGCCACCTCACGGACATGCCCAGTGAGGTTCTTACCGGACCTAGTCTCTGATGCACTAAGTGTCTGAGCATGCTCAGTAGCCTGAACATCAGTCTCAGAAATCAGACTATCTGCCCGAGCATGCTCAGTAGGCACAACACAGGACACGAATCGGCATGCACATGCGCAAATGCTGCATCTCCAGACGTAGACGTGGAGGAGGAAGCAGCCAGCTGGATGACCCGAGGCACAGCTAAAATGACGGCCGGTGCCTAGGCGCAACTGGAAGCACAGTAGGCTGCTTGCAGCTATGGCGGCACCGATTCTTAACAGTAAGTTCTGAAACAACAGTTTTAAGTCCATGCTACTTTTTCAGCAAAAATACAGATACAACATTCAATCTGTCTATATAGGAGCCTTGTTATAAACAAAAATGTTTTTTGTGCCATGCAGCAGTACCCAGTAAAAAGTATCTGCTGGTATACCGGATTTAAAACTTAAGATAAGTTCTGACTAATTAGATGTTTGCAGTGGATCAGTCAGGTCTTTAATTGTACTCTATCAAAAGGTACCTTATGATCCAGCAATGTTGGTAACTACTGGAGGGTGATGATACATTTGCTGCAGCTCATCAAAACTCTTTGTGGATCAGACATCCATTTTGGTGAAATACTAAAAACTACAACTGAGAAGTGACTGTTCATTGGCTGTAGCCAGCATATGACACAACTAGAGATGAGCAAGGACTGCAATATTCGTAATCACTATACTCATAAGTACTTTGTAATACTCGCATATTCGTTCTGAATAGCGAGTACAATGAAAGTCAATGGGAAATGCAAGTAATTTTCTGCTGGACCCAACAAAGAGGTCTGGGGGCCTGAGGAAAAGACTGAAATGGATGGGAAAGTGATGAAACTGAATGGGGAAAGCCTGGAGAATATGCCTGTATGCATTTCTGACTCATATATGGTTTTTGTGATCCCCGGAAGCTGCACGGAAGCTCTTCTGTGTGACTTCAGTCTATCGGTGTCCCTACAGTCTATGTGGCACTGCCCTGGCCAGCCCTGCAGTGACTTACACAAGAGTGTGCAAGTAGTTGTGGGGATGACGAGCGTCGGTATCAAAAGGTCAGCTCAGATCATTACCTGCTGTGATGATCTCCACTGAACTTGTGACGTCAGCGCTTGTCATTGACTTCATCACAGACTTGGCCCTATCTTGGATCTCCTCATACCTAACCGACCGAACTTTCAGCGTCTCCCATTCTCACACCACTTCCTCAGCTCGCCCCCTATCTGTCGGTGTCCCTCAAGGCTCAGTTCTTGGACCCCTGCTGTTCTCCATCTATACCTTCGGCTTGGGACAGCTCATAGAGTCCCACGGCTTCCAGTATCATCTCTATGCCGATGACACACAGATCTACCTCTCTGGACCTGACATTACCTCTCTACTAACCAAAATACCACAATGTTTGTCTGCTATTTCATCCTTCTTCTCTGCACGATTCCTAAAACTTAACATGGACAAAACAGAGTTTATTGTCTTTCCTCCTCCTCACTCACCTCCTCCAACAAGCCTTTCCATCAAACTTGATGGTTGCTCACTCACCCCAGTCTCACAAGCTCGTTGCCTTGGAGTAACCCTCGACTCTGCTCTATCCTTCAAGCCACACATCCAAGCCCTCTTCAACTCATGCCGATTACAACTCAAAAATATCTCCCGGATCCGTGCTTTTCTTAACCAAGAATCTTCAAAAACATTAGTGCATGCCCTCATCATCTCCCGCCTCGACTACTGCAACCTCCTGCTCTCTGGCCTCCCTTCCAACACTCTTGCACCCCTCCAATCTATCCTAAACTCTGCAGCCCGCTTAATCCACCTCTCCCCTCGCTACTCCCCAGCCTCGCCACTCTGCCAATCCCTTCACTGGCTTCCCATCGCCCAACGACTCCAGTTCAAAACATTAACCATGACATACAAAGCCATGCACAACCTGTCTCCTCCCTACATCTGTGACCTAGTCTCCCAGTACCTACCTGCACGCAACCTTAGATCCTCACAAGATCTCCTTCTCTGCTCCTCTCTTATTTCCTCTTCCCACAATCGTGTACAAGATTTCTCCCGTGCATCCCCCATACTCTGGAACGCTCTACCTCAGCACATCAGACTCTCCCCTACCGTGGAAAGCTTCAAGAGGAACCTCAAGACCCACCTCTTCCAACAAGCCTACAACCTACAATAGCCCTCAGCCCAGTAGACCACTGCGCAACCAGCTCTGTCCTCACCTATTGTACCATCACCCATTCCCTGTAGACTGTGAGCCCTCGCGGGCAGGGTCCTCTCTCCTCCTATACCAGTCTGTCTTGTACTGTTAATGATTGTTGTACGTATACCCTCTTTCACTTGTAAAGCGCCATGGAATAAATGGCGCTATAATAATAAATAATAATAATAATAATTGACTTATTGTAGTGTTGGGCTTTAGCCTCCTCCTCCTCAATGTCATTCTGCGGCCCTAAATTCAAATTTTCAGAGGGCCTGCAATAGTCAGGAAATCTGACTTTGGTGAGGGCCCTGAGGTGGCCCAATGACATACGTTTGGAAGGGCCCTTCTCTATAAATGTTGGAGTGCCCTCTTCTGTAGATATCAGAGTGCCCTCACTTTTTCATATCGTAGGGCCCTCACTCGCTCATTTAACGCATTGAAGGGCAGAGACTACAAAGAAGAAAAGCTAGCAACATGGAATACAAGAAGGTAGCTGTGACTGCAGCCTGCAAGCCTCAGGTTGGGCTGAACTGTACCAACACAAAAAATAAAGCTGAACTAGTCAACTGGATGACAAGGTCAAATATATCACTTGTGCAAGTGAATGGACAAAGGAAATATGGTGCCCTACCTCCCTCCAGGATGGGTTGGAGAAGCTTCTCCAACTGGCTCAGAGATTTTTGGCATTATTCTCCAGATTATATAGGAAAAGAAGACTTGTTGATTGATACTCTAGTACTTGGTCCAGTGCAGAATGTGCATTAAATTTGTAAAAATTACTTCTGGGGGCTGTGTCATAGATGCAGAAAGACACCATGACAAGGGCCTCCCATGAGAAACATTATCTACATAAGACTAGTGTAGTAGTTGTCACCCTCAATTCAAGTTTTCAGAGGTCCATCAGTTGTTCATCAACAGTCATTGTAAATTGCTATTGAATATGTATCCCCTCTCAGTCACAATGTGGGAAAACCTGTGACAAGGGTGTCCAATTACAAATATTAGTTTGGTCGGACTACTATCCTGGTTTGTCCAGTGCACAATGTGATCGTCTTTACAAAAATTAGCCCTATAGCAAGAGTCATGGTTGGCACAGGAAGGAAACAGCTTTATATGGGACAGGGTGGATGTTAACAGCAGTAGCCAAAATTAACATTTTGGGGGGAATTTACTTTGGCTTGCTCTCATCTGGAGGGATTAGAAACTGTGGAGAAATCCAGTTCTTGTTGAATTTAATAAGAGCAAGTCTGACTGCGTTTTCTGTGGAGAGGCATAAGCGCCTATTAGTGATGGTTGCCTCAGCAGGACTGAAAACACGCTCTTACGTAAGACTAGCAGCTGGGTAGGCCAACACCTCCAACGCGTATAAGGAGAGGTCAGGCCAAGTGTTCAGCTTAGACACCTAATATAATTAAATAGAACTTAAGCGTCATTAAGGATGCAGTACTTATGCAGGGGGAGTTAAGTACCACTTGACTATGTTGTGCATCTTCTCCCTCCTTGACATTGTTACAGGCACAGATAGTGTGGAGCCCCACATTACCTTCAGGTGCAGGTCAGTGCAGGGTCTCCACGGGCATGGAAATCTTCTGGTCACAGGTAGGTTAACTTCAATGGGGGATTCGGTACGCCACTCTCTGTATTTGCGGTCAGGGGTGACCGCCACTGCAGTTTAGGGGACGCCTGGTAAATAAAGAAATAATGTTTGGAACACCATTCTAAGTCTGAGTTGGGTGCAAAAACCTAAAAAAAAAATCACTATATGGAGAGAAGGTATGCACACCAGTGACTATGCAAGGGGAATACATGTAATAGCAGAAACTGCTGTGTGAATACTGGCCTGAAAAATACAATAGCTATATGCAAGAGTGAATATGTGAAAAATGGAATCTGCATTACTGCCATGAATATATGAATAAAGAGAAATTTAGCTACTGAATTGATCAATGCAACAGAGCCCCAAAACCTCTTCATGGTATTCTCTTTTTAATAATAATAATAATAATAATAATAATTATATTATTATTATTATTATTATTATTATTATTATTATTATTATTATTATTATTAAGAGAATAACGTGAAGAGGTTTTGGGGCTCTGTTGCATTGATCAATTCAATAGCTAAATTTCTCTTTATTCATATTTCATGGCAGTAATGCTGATTCCACTCTCATTTTTTAATTTTTGCATGTAGCTATTGTATTTTTCAGGCCAGTTTTCACACAGCGGTTTCTGCTATTACATGTATTCCCCTTGCATAGTCATACATAGTTACATAGTTACATAGTTACATCTAGTTGAACCTTCCTCCACCAGTTCTACATTTGGTCACTAAGTCATTTATAACCAACAATGCTTTGTGTACTGAGGAAATCATCCAACCCTTTTTTAAAAGCTGTTATAGTATCTGCCATTACTACCTCTTGTGGTAGGGCATTCCACAGTCTGACTGCTCTAACTGTAAAGAACCCTTTCCTATTTAGCTGTCAGAATCGCTTTTCTTCCACTCGCAGTGAGTGCCCCCTGGTCCTTAGTATTGTCTTTGGAAGAAATAAGTCATGTGCCAGTCCTTTATATTGACCACACATGTATTTATACATATAAATGAGATCTCCTCTGAGACGTCTTTTTTCTAAGCTAAACATATCTAACTTTTTCAACCTCTCATCAAATGGGCGGTCTCGATTCCTTGTAGTAGTCTAGTTGCCCACCTTTGAACTGACTCTGAATGTCCTTTTTTAAAATGTGGAGCAAAAAACTGGATCCCATATTCTAGATGTGGCCTTACAAGTGATTTATAGAGGAGTAAAAGTACGTTGGGATCACAGGATCTAATCTCTCTTTTTATACACCCTAGAATCTTGTTTGCTTTAGCAGCTGCTGCTTGACATTGAGTTCTGCTGCTCAGCTTATTTGTAATGAGAATACCCAAGTCCTTCTCCTGTTCTGTAGTCCCGAGTTTACTTCCATTTAATGTATACGCAGTTATTGGATTACTCCTTCATAGGTGCATTACTTTACATTTATCAACATTAAAACTCATTTGCCAAGTATCTGCCCATTCTGACATCTTATCCAGATCTTTTTGTAATATTGTACTATCATGGTCAGTTTTTAATATCCTACATAGTTTGGTGTCATCAGCAAAGACTGACACTTTACTATCAATCCCATCCACAAGGTCATTAATAAAAAGATTAAAAAGAATCGGTCCTAGCACAGATCCCTGCGGCACCCCACTGCTGACTATAGCCCATTTAGAGAATGTACCATTTATGACTACTCTTTGTTTCCTATCTTTTAGCCAGTTACTTACCCAGTTGCATATAAATTCCCCTAGTCCTTGCTTCTGGAGCTTTAGTATAAGGCTATTATGTGGTACAGTATCAAATGCCTTTGCAAAGTCCAGATAAATCACATCAGCTGCATTACCAATATCCAGGTTTGCACTTACCCCCTCATAGAGCCCCAACAGGTTGGTTAGACATGACTTATCTTTCATGAATCCATGCTGTCTGTCAGTTATTATATTATTTTCTGCAATATATTTTTGCATGTCATTTCTTAAAATGCCCTCAAAAACTTTGCATACTACTGATGTCAGACTTACTGGACGGTAGTTGCCTGGATCTGTCCTCTTACCTTTCTTAAATATCGGTACCACATCAGCAATCCTCCAATCCTGAGGCACCAACCCTGTTATAAGCGAGTCTAAAAAGATGAGATACAGCGGTCTGTCGATTACGGAGCTCAATTCCCTCAATATTCGTAGATGAATGCCATCTAGCCCTGGGGATTTGTCAATGTTTAACTTACTCAGACGTTGGCGTACTTCTTCTTGTGTTAAATTAATTATATCGGGTGGTGAACTTTGATTTTTCACTTGTTGAATGATCCCTGGTACAGGCAGTTCCTTGGTGAACACAGATGAGAAATGCCTATTTAATATCTCAGTCTTTTGTTTGTCCTCTATAACTAACTTGTTATTATATTTTAAGGGGCCAATACTATCCTTTATTTTCCTTTTGCCATTAATGTATTTATAAAAGATTGTGGAATTTATTTTAATGTCATTGGCGATTTTTGTTTCAGTAGCTAATTTTGCTTGTTTGATTACTTTTTTGCATTTCCTATTGATATCGTTATACTCCTGAAATGCTATTTCTGTATTCTCAGCCTTCAAGATTTTAAACGCCCTTTGTTTTTGTTTTATTATACTTTGTACAGTCTTATTTATCCATAGTGGTTTCTTTTTATTCCTGGACACTTTATTACCAGAGGGTATAAGTTTTTTACAGGACTCTAGCAGTATATCCTTAAACCTTCCCCATTTATGTTCAGTTTTCCCAGTTACCATGACTTTGTCTCAATCTACACATTTAAGCTCTTCCCTTAATTTGTTGAAATCAGCTTTCCTAAAATTTCAGGTTTTAGCATTTCCCCTTTGAAATGTTCTATTGAATATTACGTCGAAGCTTACCATATTATGATCGCTGGTGCCCAAGTGCTCCCGGACCTGTAGATCTGAAATTGTATCCGGTCTATTTGACAGGACCAGATCTAGCAAATTATCTCCCCTTGTCGGTTCATCTACCATCTGAGAGAGGAAATGGTCTTGAATAGTAGATAAGAATTTACAGCTTTTTGCACAACAAGAAGATTCTATGTCCCACTGTATGTCTGGATAGTTGAAATCCCCCATAATAAGAACCCGATTATTATTATTATTAGCTGCCTTTTCAATTTGTTCCAGCATTTCACCCTCTATTTGTTCAGGTATGTTAGGAGGCTTATAGCAAACTCCAATTACCATTTTCCATTATTCCCCTCCCCATGTACATTTACCCATACTGACTCTACATTGTTGCAGTTCCCCCCAATGTCCTCATTCAACACAGGTTTTAGGTTAGATTTGATAAATATACACACCCCACCACCTTTTTGTCTTTCCTGTCCCTCCTAAATGTACTATAACCCTGTATGTTTGTCACCCAGTCATGGCTTTCATCCAGCCAGGTTTCCGTAATGCCCACCACATCATAATCCATGGTTGACATAAGAGTCTCCAATTCATTCATTTTGTTTGTAAGACTTCTTGCATTTGCCAGTAGACATTTAATACTATTAACACCTTTATTACTCCTAGCCTCCCTACGTTCCTTGCATGTCCCATCTCCCCCCTAATCCTTCATTGACCCATACCGTCTCACTGTCTCTGGTGTGCATACCTTCTCTCCATATAGTGATTTTTTTTAGGTTTTTGCACCCAGCTCAGACTTAAGCCTCTGTCATACGTTCGTGCCTCCGGTACGTGTTTGGCAGTTTTTTCATGTACCGGAGGCACGTACACACGTGGACATATGATTTCATAATGGTATGGACACACGTAAGTATTTTGGATCGGAACATGTGTCTGTTCCGTACTTCCATGTGATCCTAACGCCAACATGTCCACGTTTTCTCCGGCAGCACGGGTGTCACACGGTCCGTACCACACGGATGTAGTGTGGATGCGGTCCCGTGTGACACGCCCCGGAGAAACACAAGTCATTATTTTAAAAAAAAAAACACATACTCAACTCCACCAGCACTGCAGAATCTTCCACTCCAAACAGTTGCTGCCGGCTGCCGCTCATTATGAGCGTGTAAAGGAGGTGGGCGTGCTGTCACGAGCTCTAATCTTTGCCTCTCCGCTAGGCCGGAAGCAGCATCAGCGGGGAGTGGGCGGGGCTAGAGCCGAAGATCAGAACCCTGGACAGCAGCGAGGACCACGTGAGTATTCAAATTACCGGTTCTCCGTGTGTTATTGCAGAAAGCACATGGAGAACACACGTGGACAGCACATACCGGAGACACATACTTACCACACGCAACACGCAGGGAAAATACGTGTCTCGCGGAACGTGCGTGATTTCCACGTGAGTGTGGCAGAGGCCTTAGAATGGTGTTCCAAACGTTATTTCTTTTTTTGTTAGTCGTCTTTCGTTTGTGAACACGACCCCACCCATGCCTTGCCGGTCCACATTATACATATATAGCCTGGGTCTCAGCTTCCCATACATGGTAAGTTTTTTAACTGCATGAGAGGACACATTAGCTAGGGACCCCAAAAATAAGAGAATACCGTGAAGAGGTTTTGGGGCTCTGTTGCATTGATCAATGCAATAGCTAAATTTCTCTTTATTCATATTTCATGGCAGTAATGCAGATTCCACTCTCATTTTTTCATTTTTGCATGTAGCTATTGTATTTTTAAGGCCAGTATTCACACAGCGGTTTCTGGTATTACATGTATTCCCCTTGCATAGTCACTGGTGTGCATAACTTCTCTCCATATAGGGGACGCCTGGGGCTGATGATCGATGCAGTCAAATGTTGTAGCCTCCCAAGAGAGAGGCTGGTCCCAGGGCCCAGTGTAAGTGTGTAGTACCACAGGTCACAGAAGAACTCACGCACAAAACAGCAATGTCTTTCAGGGTTTTTACTCACTTTCAGGTGGCACGGGTGAGTTAACCCGGGCGATACTATGTTGGACCAGGTGGAACCAGATATCCCTTCGGCTGATGTAGGGGTGACTGCTGACTCGCCTTCCTAGCCCTTCTTGTTTTGAGGTGACCCCGACCTGAAGTCTTGCTGGGATCACCCAGGGAAGTCGCATACGCCGTTCTCCCCTTTCTGGCTCGCTTGCGGGCAGCATGGACCAAGTAATTCTGGCTGCTTGCTGTCAGTCACTTATGGGCCTCTCGTTGCTGCTGTAGGTGTGGACTCTGTGTAGGTTTGGTGAGACGCATAAAGTGCCCTCACTGGCAGGTTTGGCAGGCAAACTGAATGGGCCCCTGCTCTGGGGACCTATACCCCATGCGGGCAGGGTCTACTGGCAGTCCCCGTACTCAGCCACCTCTCTGCACCAGGTGGTTTTCGGGCGGCACTACCAAGTAGCCTTTTCTCCCCCGCCAGCAGCCACGAATGGTGCAGTGTCAGTCTGGCTTCTCTGCACTCCACTTCCTTGCTCTCTCAGCTCCACTAGCCGACTGGCTCACCACAACCTCCCCTCTGTGCACACTCCCTTGTTCCCATTGACATCACCCACCACTAGCTGGGAGGCGAGGGTCACGCCCCCTCCCCGAGTCTGCTCAGGGGTCCCCTCTAGCTGTGTGTGTGTTCCTGGTTACTAGTGTTCCGTGTGTCCACACCCTAGTCAGCTTCTGGGATTACCTGTGTTGTACTGACCCAGCATGGGTGCAGTACCCAGTGGTGCCTGACCAGGTCAGGGGCACCACATTCCCCCTTAGTTACCAACAGCACATCCTTGGGCTGTAAAGACAAACAATTTAAAATGCAAAACATTAAAACTTCATAAAAGCATTGTAAAACATTGTAAAAACATACCAGGTACAATACATCACCACCCTCCACCCACAAGTCCGTTACCCACCCAAAACCCTCTCAGGAGGCAGGTCACTGGTCCTTTTAGCAACCAGGTCTGGGCCATCTGTTTCCCCAGACCTTTCCTCCAATCTTCCTCTCCTGGGGCTGGTGGTTGAAGGGAAGCCCCTCTCCCGACGAGCTGCATCTTTGGCCTCTTTTGGCAGGATGTAGAGGCAGCTTTCTTAGTCTGGTGGTTAACGGGGTATATCTCCCTTGTGGAGCTGCATTAGCCCTTGCTGATCTGCTGGTTTATTGAAAATGGCCCAGTTTGCTCACAGCCCCCCCCCACATCTTTTGGACTTGAAACAAAAAACACCAAAAGAAACTGAGCTGTAACAAATGTTCAGTAAACATGCAACATTACAAGCATGTGAATGGCAGCCTAAAGACTAGAAAAAAACTAAAGAGAAAAATTGTATGAAAAATACCCTGACTATAAATAAATAAATTGCAAGTGCTTAATAACAGGGTACTTAGTATATAAATTTTTGCAAAAAGGTAAGAAGCTGTCCCACCTCGTCACGGTTTACCCATCTTGGACAGTCCCTAACCAACTAAAGTTAAAAACATTTTCTATATCTGACTTGTGTCATATCAAAACTCCAATGTGAATGGTAACAAGTGATCAGCTGGGTCCCAGATTAAATACCTTTTTGGTGTGGTTGCAGTCTCGGTAATGACCTCTGACTTCCCTTCTGTCTTAATTTTCAGGTGTGTTGTTTTAATGCAGCAGTGAGACTAGCATCTATCACCTGCCCACTCCCTAGCCAGGGACCATTATAGGTTCATCTCAGGACTTCAGATTCTCCCTTGGCAACAGACGAGGAACCTTTATAGGGACTGGCTAAGAGTGCAGGGTACAGCAGCAGGTAAGTGAGGAAATGCCCATCTTCCCTCTCATTAGCAAAAAGGTTGGTGGAGCCTCTGTTAGGAGTCTCAACACAGAAATTGCCCCTCATCAGTGTGGAGTAGGATTCCGGCTAGGTGGCAGCAATGCCTAGTAGACCAGCAAGACAAAACAATCACTGATCTCGGGGAGACCAGCCATAGAAAACACTGCCGGCAGCCATCAAAGGCGCTCAACACAGTGAAATCCTAGGTGCATTGCCCCTTGGAAAGTATGCAAATCAAAAATGGCCCGTGGAGCCTCTGTTAGGAGTCTCGACACAGAAAATAGCCAGATATCCCTCCGGGAAGGACCTAGCCAAGGAGTGGTTCTTTTAGGAGACCACCATAACCACCATATTAAGTGGCCCTTTTAGTCAATATTCAACTCTTTGACAAGTTTAAAGATATGACAAGGGAAATACCAAGGCCAGGTATCCATCCACATACAGCTGTTTCGGGGTATTGCCCCTAATCAGTGTGGAGTAGGATTCTGGTTAGGTAGGAGCAATGCTTCCAAGGGGGAAATGCACCTAGGATTTCACTGTGTTGCGTGCCTTTTATGGCTGCCGGCAGTTTTTTCGCTGGCTGGTCTCCCCGAGATCAGTTATTGTTTTGTCTTGCTGGTCTACTAGACATTGCTACCACCTAGCCAGAATCCTACTCCACACTGATGAGGGGCAATACCCCAAAACAGCTGTCTGTGGATGGATACCTGGCCTTGGTATTTCCCTTGTCATATCTTTAAACTTGTCAAAGAATTGGATATTGACTAAAAGGGCCACTTAATATGGTGGTTATGGTGGTCTCCTAAAAAGAGCCACTCCTTGGCTATTTCGTATTTTTGTGTCGAGACTCCTAATAGAGGCTCCACGGACCATTTTTTGATTTGCATACTTCCCAGGGGGCAATGCACCTAGGATTTCACAGTGTTGAGTGTCTTTGATGGCTGCTGGCAGTGTTTTCTCTTGCTAGTCTCCCCGAGATCAGTGATTGTTTTGTCGCTCTCATTAGCGCTATGGACCACTATTATTAAAGTGTCCCTGGTGTTACCCCTGTTTTGTTGTGTATTTGGCCTCACGCCTGGCCTCCCCTAGTCCATGAATGACAGTAATGTTCAAAAGTATTGTGCCATTGCCTGAAACCACTAGGTTTGTGCTTCTGTACTATGCAGAAGAGCGTTTCAATTGTACCCCCTGCTACCCTGTCAACATAAGTTTATTTTTAAGTTAAGAGAACTTTGTTTTCATCCACTTGCTTGGCTCCCTCATTCTGGGGGAAAAGGGTTATGATATCACACAGAGTGCAACTGACTTGAATGTGAAGGAGTCCACAGTAGCCACATTACCACCATGCACACACCCCAGAAATTTTGTGTAACAAGCCAGGGTGTTAATGAAGCAGAATTCACCCATGGCTGCCACCCCAAGCCACGCTACATAGCGAAAACAGGAGTATTTAGCAGAACTGTGCATGGGAGAGTCGGTTGAGATGGCTGAAAAATTGGCTAAAGCATCGTTTGTCTGACAGCCATCTAATCTTTATGAACTACTTCAGACTTGAGCCTCTAAACACACTTTAATTACTAGAATAATCTCTGCAGGGAAATAATTAAAACATTTATTACAACCATACCTAAACCTTTCTTACTCCACTACATTTATCTTTAAGTATTGTATTTTCTTGTAAATCCTTTGCACCTTAAAACACTTCAATATTTTCTAGCACAGAAGAGGTTCATTAAATCACTGGCAATGCAATTTTCTCCCCAGGTTTTGTAATAAAGCCGCATCCAGCTAGTAATTCTTTCAGTCCATCTGTAGATTACTCTGTTCCTAGTATGGTCACTTACAGTCTTTTACTCTAATTCAATTGGCCTTCAAACAATTGCTATTTTCTTTTAACCAAATCAGCATATGTGCTTAGAAGTTCTAATAATCAATGGACAAATGCACAGATCTATTTAGAGATGTGAACAGAAAATGCCGGAAGATATGTGAAGACACGTATTCCTTTCCATGAAATGATACTGCCAGCCATCTGTATAGAAGCTTAACTTTAATTTGCCAAAAACCTATAGAATTATTTATAGGAAACAAATGTAAACTCTTCCTGTCCTTTCACAAAAAAATCAAGCAGAAGAGCAGGCAGCCGATATTCCATACAATAGGTTAAAACTTGAGCACTTAGGGTACGTGAAAAAACAAAAAGAAAAAAGCCTCTAAAAACAATTAAGCTTATTTATATCTTATTAAAACAGTAACGATAATAGTTAAACAAATGGACCATACCCATATATAAAGTCTCAGACATGTCATAAAGGAGTGCAAAAGACACACGTCGAGGTACTGGGTTGGGCAGTGAGCTAAAATGAGTATGTGCAATATTGTCACTTCTACTAAAAAAACAGTAGGGTTTAACAGGTATCGGGATATTCCGGGACCGGGGCCGGAAATTACCTAAGCTTGTCCCTGCCTGTCAATGGAGGTTTAGATCATCTTACTGTTTTGGGTGCCCCCGTTCCTCGGCGGCTAGCCCTCAAAGCCCCTATCATTCTCAAATTAATTCCAAAACAATCACCAAGTGCAAGGTGCTGAAAATCTGTCACATAGTCATATATCCAACTTAGATGAAGAAAACAGTCCCACACTTGTATATAATTGGGTCCATATAGAGAAATCCCAGTTATTTTTCTGTTGTGGTAATCCCTTTATTCCGACACATTTCCCCCCAGAAATACTGGGGTACATCAGGGGATATATAGGGGAGGCTTAAGATATGTCCAATTATTTAGGCCGTCAACCTTATATTTCGGCTATTTAGCCTTCAGTGGAGTTAAATAGCACTAGATTGCTGCAATGGATACCAGCAAACAGACTGGACCGCAATGTCTGGTGGTAATGTTCCACCTTCCCATATCCACGAGATGTGCAGTGATGGGGGTCTCAGCAAACAGACTGGACCCAAGTATCTGGTGGCAGCGTGCAACCATCTTAAAACCATGTGATTTGTCTTAGGGAACGTGCCCACGATCAGTGTTCACAGCATTTTGGACGCAGCATCCTTCAGCTATGTCCAAAACGCTGTGTTGTACATTACAAGCATAGTGGTTGGGATTTCTGCCCCATTCTGTTTATAATATAATCGTCTCTTGGCACGGCTATTCTCCTGCCCTCCGCTTCCTATACTATATGATATGTCCCTCCCCTCGTGTTACTGCTTGGGGGCGTTACATACCCGCTTCCCCTGTTAACCTCCTGCCTGTCCATAGATGGTCATGTCTGGACTAACATTCTCCACCTTTCCTATTGATTCCACTTCCTGTCTCTGAAAACACCCCTGACAGGAGGGTGGGACTAACATCCAGGCACAGACGCGACGCACGCATGCACTGTTCGCGCCTTCTGTGGGGGTGACTGCCGGGCACTTCCGGGATGAATAGTGGGATGACGCACGTCCTCCTCCTGTTCCTCCACGTGGTGCCCTGCGGTCACCGCCTTGAAAGGCGGGACATCATGACGCAGAGTGCGCTGATTTGCTGCTGGATCCCTGCCATTCATTTATAAACCCACACAAGTACCGCGCCGATTTGCTGCTGGATCCCTGCCATTCATTTACAAACCCACACAAGTACTTGTCCTTGGTCTTTCTTTTTACCAGTGGTCTTCCTCTCATCTTATTTATTGGTGCTTTTGACCACTGGGATCTTTTTTGGTTTGTTAGTAGATCAACTAGACTGAAGATACTGATCAGTGGCCTGGAAAAAAGAACTGGATCAGCCACAAAGTCTTCACTAAAACCACCATAGGTGCCAATAGGCACATACGCTGGTAAGTAGCTGACAGAGGGCAGCTTCAGGGGATCAACGGTACCTCGACAGCTGGCGCCATGGATACAAACAGTCTGTGGGTATAGAAGCACCAGCAGTCAGTGTTGTGGATTTAGCTGGAATGGATGGAAGCAGCAGCAGATCTTTGTAGAAAGCAGCTAGCGTAGATACTTGCAGCAGTAGCAGTGGATATCGTATTAAGCGGATGCCGTGGATAGTTGCTGCAGCAGCAGAGGACTTGTAATGCACTGAAACACAGATTGGAATCAGCAAAAGCACAATGACAGCAGAAACTGAGGATCTGAGAACTAGCAACATACAGAACTCGTTGCCCAGGCATGGGGGATGGTGCCTTAATTACCTGATGCTTCTCAGGTGAGCTGAGAGGTACTTCCGGATCAGGGAAACTGACCCTTTAAGAAAAGATGCATGTCTGAGCACGCACCCTACGGTCATTCCCAGGAGACCTGTGTGGCATGCGCAGGCCCTGGAAGACAGCAGCATGGATCAGGGACAGAGCACCCAATTTTGGGTGGCCGGGAAGATTAGAGTATCAGCGTTCCACCAGCAAATAGCAGGTGAGTAGTGTTGTGAGTATTGGTTGCTTTTATTTTTTTTACATTTATTATGCTCTGGGCTCTTGTATTACCCCAAAGCAGAATAAGGGACTTTCAATTTATGGAGAATATATTTGCTGCAAATCACGTTTCTCAGTAAAATCTGATTTGGATAATTTGAATTGTCTAAAAGCTGTGCTCATCTCTACCAATAAATAATTGACAAGATATCATAGTGAGACGCCAGTGCTTTGAGTTAACAATGTTAATCACTGAGCCACCATTTTTGATCACACAACTATATGACTTTTAATAAATCCAATTAGAGGAATTAAAACTTTAAGGAATTGATATACAAAGCATTTTAAAAAAAAGTGACTTTTCCTGTACAATGGCCAACTTTTACTTTTATACAACTGTGTAAGTAGTAATTTTTTATGCAGGTCCCTAATGAATGCATAAAGAATCATTAACTTTTACAAATTGCGAAGCTTTTTTACAGAACTTAGAAGAACCCGTCTATATTTAGACATGGTTTTTGAGCTTTTCACATCCCAATTTCCCTTCTAAGTGGAATATTTACAAGGATTTCCTAATTGCGGCATCAAGTTTCAGAAGTTAATTTATTCTCCTTGCACACTCTTAAGTCTTTTCGCGGAGAGGAATGATTGATACGCAGATGGAAGGAGAGGAAGATCCTCTCAGTTAGTGCCTCACAAAAACTGGTAAGTCTGCCTTTCATGTACAGAAAAGAGTGGGGGGAATGAAAAGCACAGTTAATTCAAAGAGTATCTCCAGGATTCCCTTGAGGGAAGTGGGAGTACTTGCTCTTTTTATCTTCTTTGAAGTTGACAGTGCTGGCATATCGAAACAAGAAGAATCCTACTTCATCAGTATAAACCTGTGGTTGGAGGGCTGAGGAGGTAAAATCATTTATGGGAAGTGTAATTGACAACTAATGTTTCTGAGTTTCATGTTTGTTACAAAGACTGCAGAAGAATGCACTCCTGAACTACATTGTCTGAACCCTTTTTTGTTTGTAGATTAGAGCCTTAAGTTCACACCACTATACGTACATCTTCATGTCCCTTTCTGTCATATCTCGATCTCTTCTCCTTGCAATACAACAAATTGTGGCTAAACCATGCAAGCATATCATGTAAACTATTCAATGAAAACATTTGTACTTGTAATTCAGTATATCAAGACACATACTAAAGGCCCCTTTACACACTGCAACATCACTAGCGACATCGCAGTAACATCACCGGTTTTGTGACGTAATAGCGACCTTTTTTCAGCAACATTGCAGTGTGTGAAACGCATCAGCGACCTGGCCCCCGCTGTGAGGTCACTGATCGCTACACATCTCTCAGGAACATTTTTTGGTCCTTTGTTTCCCCGCTGCCCAGCAAGCATCGTTGTGTTTGACACCGTTACAATGACTTTGTTAGCGACTTCCCTTTCAAATAGTTGCTTTGACACGCCCCCAATGACCTGCTAGGTCGTTCTGCAGGTCCGTATCGCTGCTGCGTCGTTGGCCAGGTTTGCCTGTTTGACAGCTCACCAGAGACATTCCAGCTATCCCGGCCAGGTCGGGATCGCTTGTGGGATCGCTAGAAAGTGTATAAAGGGGCCTTAAGTGTGCGTACCCACGATCAGTGTTCACAGTGTTTTGGATGCACCAAGCTTCAGTAGCATCTAAAACACTGTGATGTACAATAGAGGCACAGTGGATTTCTAAAAATCCCATGCCAACTCTGAGTGTGTGCAGCCCGCAGCATAATCTGACATGTGGTCCGGCTTTCGGAGCCGTAAGCATGTCAACTCTTTGCTGCGGAGTCACAAGCATCCTCCATAGGAGAACACAGGCGAGAGACCGCAGCGTTCCAAACCCTGATTGTGGGCATGAGCAGCTACAGTCTCCTGCGTTCTCCTGCATTGAGAACTCATGGCCCCCCCGGTCAGGATCTGCCCTTTCCAGGACGCAGAGAGTTCTGATCATGTGCATATATCCCAAGTCAGTATCCTGTGGCATAAAATCTCAAAAACATTTATCAAGCACATACTCTACTCATCAGTCCATAAATCCTTTCAAAAATCTGTCTTTAGATATTTCTTGTTCCAGTCTTAATGTTTTAACTTATCTGTCTTGTTCAGTAGTGGTTGGGTACCTTACCTCGACCATATCTTTGAACACCTTGATTTTCTGAGCTCTCCGGGGTTGGGGGGTTTGCAGATCTGCACTATGACAATATGGCAGCAATGGAGGATAATGGGTTCCTGGTGCTTCACGTTTGAGTCATCGCAAACCTTTGGTAGTGAATATGCTTCTTTTTTCTGAACAATTTTTTGCATCTCCATTAAATATTTGCAAAAAAACATTTGATAGTTCTGTGATCATTACAATATCTTAGCAATTCAAGAGTACCGTAGTATCTCACTGTAAGGCTATGTGTCCACGGTAGAATGTACCTGCGGATTTTTCTGCATGAAAATCCGCGACTTTCGCGGCAAATCCGCACCGGCGGATTTGCCGCGGATTTACCGCGGATTTTGATGCGGATTTCTTTTTTTTTTTCCCCCATTATATACCCAAAATCCGCACCAAAATCCACAACAAATAATTGACATGCTGCAGATTTTTCCGCATCAAAATCCGCGGCAAATCCGCAGCGGAAAAATCCGCACCATGGGCACAGCATTTCCAAAATGCCATTGAAATGGCTTGGAAGTGCCGCTGCTGCAGATTTTCGGGAAATCCGCGGCAAATCCGCGGCAAAATCCGCGGTAAATCCGCAGCGTGGGCACATAGCCTAAGACTTTTCACCATCTCCCCCTCATTATGCAAATACACATCCTCTGTGATGCTTCAAACCGATAAACGTTCAAGTTTTTACAGTTTGGAGAATTCTGCATATGGATTATGATATGGTCAAAATACTCATTTGCCTAATAATTGTGTACACAGTGTATATAACAGGAGCTTCAAAGGGCTTGCTTAAGAAAAAGCTCTTTATATTGTCTTGCTGATCTGAGGAAAATTAAATCCTTTCTAAAACGAGTTACCCTTGTCATAGTCATATCAGTTTCTTTAGGTTCCTTCATGCTTCCATCTAGATCCGTGAAAAAAAATGGGATTCAGATGAAACTAGACAGAGCCATTGAATATAATAAGCCTGCTACTGTAATCTCCATTTGACATATTTTATTCTGGACACAATAGCAGCAGCCACCAATATGTCAAAGGTTAAATACAGTCCGAAGGCTCTATCGGGACAGGTCCTGATGGATACATCAAGGAGATCTCGAATGTCATGTGAAACTAGCGTAATGCCTGCTTTACACGCTTCAATAAATCTTTCAATCCGTCGACGGGGTCAAGTTGTAAGTGACGCATATCCGGAATCGTTCGTGACGTATTTGCGTGTGACACCTACGTGCAATCAAGATTGAACGAAAATACGGTGATCGCATACACGTCGTTTATTCCTCATACATTGGACGTTTTGTTGTATGAACCCAGTCAATTGTAACGTGTGACATCCCTCATACAATTTTGATGTCTGAGGCTATGTGCGCAGGTGTGCGCTCTGCACCGCAGCTTAAAAAAGGTCCGCTTCAGAGTGCAGCTGAAAAGCTGCGTTCTGAAGCGCCTCACAATGTCTGTCATGCACTAATCTCTGTCAGTCGGTCACTATCTCTGTCCCTCTCTCTCTGTCCATGTCAGTCTATCCCTCTCCCCCCCCCCTCTCTCATATCCACCAATCCCCGATCTCCGGCGTGGCGCTGCACGGCGTTCACACTGCTCCTGCGGCTTTTACTGTTTTGAAAAAGCCGGCCGCCCATTAAACAATCTCGTATTCCCTGCTTACCCTGCCCACCGGCGCCTATGATTAATTACAGTGAAACACGCCCCCCACGCTGAGTGACAGGTCTCACACTGCACCCAATCACAGCAGCCGGTGGGCGTGTCTATACTGTGCAGTGAAATAAATAATTAAATAATTAAAAAAAACGGCGTGCGGTTCCCCCCTAATTTTAAAACCAGCCAGATAAAGCCATACGACTGAAGGGTGATATTCTCAGGATGGGGAGCTCCACGTTATGGGCAGCCCCCAGCCTAACAATATCAGCCAACAGCCGCCCAGAATTGCCGCATACATTATATGCGACAGTTCTGGGACTGTACCCACCTCTTCCCGATTTGCCCTGGTGCGTTGGCAAATCGAGGTAATAAGGAGTTATTGGCAGCCCATAGCTGCCAATAAGTCCTAGATTAATCATGTTAAGCGTCTATGAGACACCTTCCATGATTAATCTGTAAATTACAGTAAATAAACACACACACCCTAAAAAATCATTTATTAGAAATAAAAAACACAAACATATACCCTGGTTCACCACTTTAATCAGCCCCAAAAAGCCCTCCATGTCCGGCGTAATCCAGGATGCTCCAGCGTCGCTTCCAGCGCTGCTGCATGGAGGTGACCGGAGCTGCAGCAGACACAGCCGCTCCGGTCACCTCCACACAGCAACTGAAGACAGCCGCGAGATCAGCTGAGCTGTCACTGAGGTTACCTGCTGTCACTGGATGCAGCGGTGGATGCAGCGGTGGCCACGGGTAACCTCAGTGACAGCTCAGCTGATCGCGCGGCTGTCTTCAGTTGCTGTGTGGAGGTGACCGGAGCGGCTGTGTCTGCTGCAGCTCCGGTCACCTCCATGCAGCAGCGCTGGAAGCGACGCTGGAGCATCCTGGATTACGCCGGACATGGAGGGCTTTTTGGGGCTGATTAAAGTGGTGAACCAGGGTATATGTTTGTGTTTTTTTATTTCTAATAAATGATTTTTTCGGGTGTGTGTGTTTATTTACTGTAATTTACAGATTAATCATGGAGGGTATCTCATAGACGCTTAACATGATTAATCTAGGACTTATTGGCAGCTATGGGCTGCCAATAACTCCTTATTACCCCGATTTGCCAATGCACCAGGGCAAATCGGGAAGAGCCGGGTACAGTCCCAGAACTGTCGCATATAATGTATGCGGCAATTCTGGGCGGCTGTTGGCTGATATTGTTAGGCTGGGGGGCTCCCCATAACGTGGAGCTCCCCATCCTGAGAATACCAGCCTTCAGCCGTATGGCTTTATCTGGCTGGTTTTAAAATTAGGGGGGACTGCACGCCGTTTTTTTAAATTTATTTAATTATTTATTTCACTACACAGTATAGACCCGCCCACCGGCTGCTGTGATTGGGTGCAGTGTGACACCTGTCACTCAGTGTGGGGGGCGTGTCTCACTGTAACCAATCATAGGCGCCGGTGGGCGGGGTAAGCAGGGAATACGAGATTGTTTAATGGGCGGCCGGCTTTTTCAAATCAGTAAAAGCCGCCGGAGCAGTGAGAAAGCCGTGCAGCGCCGGGGATCGGTGAGTATATGAGAGAGGGCTGTCAATTCAGTTACTCAGGAGTTTAGCGGTCACCGGTGAGTCCTTCACTGGTGACCGCTAATCAGGACGTGACACAGACAGAGCCGCAGCATGACAATGAAGTCGGGTGAGGTTCACCCGAGTTCATTCTGACAGTGCGGCTCTTTCTGTGTCTGCTGTCAACTACCATTCACCGCTGCTACATGGCTGTCTATGTCTGCTGTCAGCGGCCATGTAGCAGAGCTGAATGGCAGATGACATAGTAAAAACGCATCCCTACATTACACACGCTTGGCAAGTCAATAAATAGAAAAAAAAAAACAAAGGTGCCCAATGCATACGTCACAGAACACATGATCTAAAGGATCGCACACAAAATTGATCAATTTAACATAGACTACTAACGCACGTGTGACAGCAAATGAACGACCTACGTGCAATCTCATTCAATCGCATATGCGACCTGGGCGTGTCACATCGCATATGAGATCGCACACCTAATTGTAAGGTGTAAAGCAGGCTTTAGACTTCTTTACTGTGTTTGTGTGGTGATTTGAAAATTCACAGTCTTTCAGCAGCTTTTTCTGCATATTTCACTAAATCAAAACCTAAGAAGAAAACAAAATGAGTCATATAGCCTGTAAGTAATTTAGTCATTTTTAAAAGTACATATAAATAACATAGGCTACTTAGTAAACATTGTTTTTGATCAAAAAAGCATAAAAGCCATCCCACTGTAACAGGGTGTATCATAATCGGAATGATCGTATCCTCTAGTTTTAAAACCTCACCCTGTGTCAACCAACCTCAATATACAGGTGCATCTTAATGAATTAGAATATCAACAAAAAGTTAATTTATTTCAGTAATTCTATACAAAAAGGGGAATGCAAATATTATATAGAGTCGTTACACACAGAGTGATCTATTTTAAGTGTTTATTTCTGTTAATGTTGATGATTATGGCTTACAGCCAATGAACACCAAAATTATCAAAAACAATTAGAATAATTACCACAAAACACCTGCAGAGGCTTCCTAAGCATTTAAAATAGTCCCTTAGTCTGGTTCAGTAGGCTACACAATCATGGGAAAGACTACTGACTTGACAGAAGTCCAGAAGGCAGTCATTGACACATTCCAAAAGGAAGGTAAGCCACAAAAGGTCATTGCTAAAGAAGCTAGCTGTTCACAGAGTATTGTATTCAAGCATATTAATGGAAAGATGAGTGGAAGGAAAAAGTGTGGTAGAAAAAGGTGCAAAAGCAACCAGGATAATCGCAGTCTTGATAGGATTATTACAAAAAGACCATTCAAACGTTTGAGGGAGATTCACAAGGAGTGGACTGCTGCTGGAGTCAGTGCTTCAAGAGCCACCACACACAGATGTATCCAGGACATGGGATACAAGTGTTGCATTCCTTGTGGCAAGCCACTTATGACTAATAGACAATGCCAGAAGGGTATTACCTGGGCCAAGGAGAAACAGAACTTGACTGTTGCTCAGAGGTCCAAGGTGTTGTTTTCAAATGAAAGTAAATGTTGCACTTCATATGGAAATCAAGGTCCCAGAGTCTGGAGGAACAGTGGAGAGGCCACAATCCAAGCTGCTTGAGGTCTAGTGGGAAGTTTCCACAATCAGTGATGGTTTGGGGAGCCATTTCATCTGCTGTTTTAGAGAACTTCATGCTTCCCTCTGCAGACAAGCTTTTTGGAGATGGAAATTTCATTTTCCAGTAGGACGTGGCACCTGTTCACACTGACAAAAGTACCAATACCTGGTTTAATAACTACAATATCACTGTGCTTGATCGGCCAGCAAACTTGTCTGATCTAAACCCCATAGAGAATCTATGGGGTATTGTCAAGAAGAAGATGAGACACCAGACCCAATAATACAGACAAGCTGAAGACTGCTATCAAAGCCAGCTGGGCTTCCATAACACCTCAGCAGTGCCACAGGCTGATTGCCTCCATGGCACACTGCATTAAGGCAGTAATTCATGCAAAAGGAGCCCTGACCAAGTATTGAGTGTATTTGCTGTACAGACTTTTCAGTAGGCGCCCAGATTTCTGAGTTTCAATTTTTTTTTTTTCAGTTGATCTTATATAATATTCTAATTTTCTGAGATAATGACTTTTGGGTTTTCATTGGCTGTAAGCCATAATCATCAACATTAAAAGAAATAAACTTTTGACATAGATCACTATGTGTGTAATGAGTGACTCTACAGTTAGGTCCAGAAATATTTGGACAGTGACACAATTTTCGCGAGTTGGGCTCTGCATGCCACCACATTGGATTTGAAATGAAACCTCTACAACAGAATTCAAGTGCAGATTGTAACGTTTAATTTGAAGGTTTGAACAAAAATATCTGATAGAAATTGTAGGAATTGTACACATTTCTTTACAAACACTCCACATTTTAGGAGGTCAAAATAAACCAAACCCAAACAAAATATTTTTATTTTCAATATTTTGTTGCGAATGCTTTTGGAGGCAATCACTGCCTTAAGTCTGGAACCCATGGACATCACCAAACGCTGGGTTTCCTCCTTCTTAATGCTTTGCCAGGCCTTTACAGCCACAGCCTTCAGGTCTTGCTTGTTTGTGGGGCTTTCCGTCTTAAGTCTGGATTTGAGCAAGTGAAATGCATGCTCAATTGGGTTAAGATCTGGTGATTGACTTGGCCATTGCAGAATGTTCCACTTTTTTGCACTCATGAACTCCTGGGTAGCTTTGGCTGTATGCTTGGGGTCATTGTCCATCTGTACTATGAAGCGCCGTCCGATCAACTTTGCGGCATTTGGCTGAATCTGGGCTGAAAGTATATCCCGTTACACTTCAGAATTCATCCGGCTACTCTTGTCTGCTGTTATGTCATCAATAAACACAAGTGACCCAGTGCCATTGAAAGCCATGCATGCCCATGCCATCACGTTGCCTCCACCATGTTTTACAGAGGATGTGGTGTGCCTTGGATCATGTGCCGTTCCCTTTCTTCTCCAAACTTTTTTCTTCCCATCATTCTGGTACAGGTTGATCTTTGTCTCATCTGTCCATAGAATACTTTTCCAGAACTGAGCTGGCTTCATGAGGTGTTTTTCAGCAAATTTAACTCTGGCCTGTCTATTTTTGGAATTGATGAATGGTTTGCATCTAGATGTGAACCCTTTGTATTTACTTTCATGGAGTCTTCTCTTTACTGTTGACTTAGAGACAGATACACCTACTTCACTGAGAGTGTTCTGGACTTCAGTTGATGTTGTGAACGGATTCTTCTTCACCAAAGAAAGTATGCGGCGATCATCCACCACTGTTGTCATCCGTGGACGCCCAGGCCTTTTTGAGTTCCCAAGATCACCAGTCAATTCCTTTTTTCTCAGAATGTACCCGACTGTTGATTTTGCTACTCCAAGCATGTCTGCTATCTCTCTGATGGATTTTTTCTTTTTTTTCAGCCTCAGGATGTTCTGCTTCACCTCAATTGAGAGTTCCTTAGACCGCATGTTGTCTGGTCACAGCAACAGCTTCCAAATGCAAAACCACACACCTGTAATCAACCCCAGACCTTTTAACTACTTCATTGATTACAGGTGAACGAGGGAGACGCCTTCAGAGTTAATTGCAGCCCTTAGAGTCCCTTATCCAATTACTTTTGGTCCCTTGAAAAAGAGGAGGCTATGCATTACAGAGCTATGATTCCTAAACCCTTTCTCCGATTTGGATGTGAAAACTCTCATATTGCAGCTGGGAGTGTGCACTTTCAGCCCATATTATATATATAATTTGTATTTCTGAACATGTTTTTGTAAACAGCTAAAATAACAAATCTTGTGTCACTGTCCAAATATTTCTGGACCTAACTGTATATAATATAACAGTTTCCCTTCTTGTATTCATTAATGAAATAAATTAACTATTTGATAATATTGTAATTTATTGAGATGCACTTGTAGATGAGGGCAAAACAGAACCGGGCCTGACTTTTTGGATACCTAGCCATGAGAAGCTATATAAATTAATTTCCTAGCTTATAAAGGGATAGCCACGTCCCTGTATGAACAAAGTACAAGAAATTACATACAACAAAACTAAACAAATTAGGTGGAACACAGGTTAGTATTAATGCAACGTGTAAGACCATATTCACGTTGTAGACATTTAATAAAAAATAACTCAACTACAAACAAAATGAGAATATAATCTGTATTAAATATGTAAATAAAATAGTCATAATATATTTAAATAACATAGAATACTTAGTAAATACTGTTTTTGATAATAACCGTAAAATCAATCCACTGCAACAAGGTGTAACTCAATAGGGACCGTCTTATCCACTAGCATTAAATCCTCATCTTGTATCAACCGACCTCAATGTAGGTGGGGACAGGACTGGGCCCCAACTGTTTAGACACATTATCTGTCTTTCATGGGTGATTTGAAAATTTACAGCCATTCAGCACCTTTTTATGCATACTCTTCTAAATCACTAAAAAATGGTACTTCTTTAAAAGGGAATCTGTCAGCAGGTTTTTGCTATGTAAAGGCCCCGTTGCACGCAACGACATATCTAACGATATATCGCCCGGGTCACGGATTCCGTGACGCACATCCGGCATCGTTAGCGACGTCGTTGCGTGTGACAGCAAGGAACGACCATTAACGATGGAAAATACTCACCTTATCGTCCATCGTTGACACGTCGTTCCTTTTAAAAAAATCATTGATTGTTGAGCACGCAGGTTGTTCGTCGTTCCAGAGGTAGCACACATCGCTACGTGTGACACCTCGGGAACGATGAGCTGCAGCTTACCTGTGGCCGCCAGCAATGCGGAAGGAAGGGGGTGGGCGGGATGTTACGTCTCGCTCATTTCCGCCCCTCCACATCTATTGGGCGGCCGCTTAGTGACGCCACTGTGACGCCGCACGAACCGCCCCTTAAAAAGGAGGCGGTTCGCCGGACACAGTGACGTCGCTAGGCAGGTAAGTCCATGTGACAGCTCCTAACGATATTATGCGCCACGGGCAGCGATTTGCCCGTGACGCACAAACGACGGGGCGGGTGTTTTCACCAGCGATATTGTTGCATGTAACACCCCCTTTATTTGAAGCAAGCATGCTGCAAGGGTTAACACAGAAATTCAAGGCATGCCTGTGTTATCTCAATCTGATCTTTTGTTTTTGCTATGTTTGTTTAAGCAGCAAGACCCTTATCATTGCTTGGTCTAATATGTCCTATGTATGGCAGTGCGGAATGCCCCATCCTCTGATTTAAGCTTAGCTGACAATGTACAATCTCTATGGAGAGCCTGGTGTGGGTGGGGACAGCTCCCTGAGCTCAGCTACATGACTAAAGATAAAAATTCAGATTATGTTAGAACAGCTGCAGCTACTAATCTAAGTGATACATTGTTGGATTCAGAATCTTATAGCCTAGTTGATGCTGCTCTCACATAACATAGCAAAAACCTGCTAACCGATTCCCTTTTAGTAAATTTGATGCATTTCATGCAAAAATCAGATTGTTGTATGGAAGAAAATCAGAAGCCAAAGAGAGTAATTAAACAGGTTAGAAGTCAAAAAAAAAGGACAAAATTCCTTATTAGGAATCAGCCCTTTAAAACTAATGTGAGTTTATGACGGATCAAACCTATTAACCCTTTAAGGACCATGTGATTTTTCATTTTTGCTCTTTCATCGTTTCTTCCCCATATGCCAAGAGCCAAAACGTTTTTTACTTTTACATTGACATAGCTTATTTTTCACGGGATGACTTCTACTTTTGCATCAATTTTATCATATGATGTAATAAAAATCAGGAAAAAAAAATATATTTTCTATGTATGCCGAAATAGCAAAAAAAAGTTCAATTCTGCAAAAAAAAAAATAAAATAAAAAATAAATATATATATATATATATATATATATATATATATACATACATATACATACATACATACATACATACACACACACATATATATATATATATATATATATATACATATATATATATATATATATATATATATATATATGTGTGTATGTATGTATGTATATGTATGTATATATATATATAATATATATATATATATATATATATATACTAGAAGGTGGCCCGATTCTACGCATCGGGTATTCTAGAATTTACGTATTGTGTAGTTCATGTATGATTTTTGTTATATATATATATATATATATATATATATATATATATATAGATGTTGTTGTGTGTAGTTACCAAGTGTTTGTGTAGGGGCTGTACATGTTCTGGGTGTTGTCTGGGTGTGGCGGGGGGTGAGAGCGGTGTTGTATGTGTGTTGCGTGTGTTGCGTTGTTTGTGGAGCGCTGTGTGTCTGTAGCGTTGTGTGTGTGTGTTGCGCGGTTTGTGTGTGTGTGGTGTGTTTTGGGGGGAGGTATGTTTTGTGCAATGTGTGTGTTGTGCGGTATGTGCGTATATTTGTGTGTGCCGCGGTGTTTGTGTGTTGGGTGTTGTGTGTGTGCAGCGTTGTCTGTATGTGTGGGTGTCTGTGTAGGGCAGTTGTTTGTGGTTCCCAGTGTGTGTGTGTGTGTGTGTGTGTGGTGTGTTGTGCAGTGCGCGCGTGTGTGTGTGTGTGTGTGTGTGTGTGTGTGCATCAGCCTCTCTTCTCTCAGCCTACCTCTCCCAGCCTCCCTCCTCCCAGCCTCCCTCAGCATCAGCCTCCCTCTCCCAGCCTCCCCAAGCATCAGCCTCCACCAGCATCAGCCTCTCTCCTTCCAGCCTCCCCCAGCATCAGCCTCCGCCAGCATCAGCCTCTCTCCTTCCAGCCTCCTCCAGCATCAGCCTCCCTCTCCCAGCCTTCCCCAGGATCAGCCTCTCTCCTCCCAGCCTCCGTCCTCCCAGCCTTCCCCAGCATCAGCTTTCCCCTCCCAGCCTCCCTCAGCATCAGCCTTCCCCAGCATCAGCCTCTCTCCTCCCAGCCTCAGCCTCTCTCCTTCCAGCCTCCCCCAGCATCAGCCTCTCTCCTTCCAGCTTCCCTCAGCATCAGCCTCCCCTTCCCAGCCTTCCCCAGGATCAGCCTCTCTCCTCCCAGCCTCCTTCCTCCCAGCCTCCCCCTCCCAGCCTCCCTCAGCATCAGCCTTCCGCTCCCAGTCTCCCCCAGCATCAGCCTCCCCATGCATCAGCCTCTCTCCTTCCAGCCTCCCCCAGCATCAGCCTCCCCTTCCCAGCCTTCTCCAGGATCAGCCTCTCTCCTCCCAGCCTCCTTCCTCCCAGCCTCCCCCTCCCAGCCTCCCTCAGCATCAGCCTTCCGCTCCCAGTCTCCCCCAGCATCAGCCTCCCCAAGCATCAGCCTCCACCAGCATCAGCCTCTCTCCTTCCAGCCTCCCCCAGCATCAGCCTCTCTCCTTCCAGCCTCCCTCAGCATCAGCCTCCCGTTCCCAGCCTTCCCCAGGATCATCCTCTCTCCTCCCAGCCTCCTTTCTCCCAGCCTCCCTCAGCATCAGCCTTCCCCTCCCAGTCTCCCCCAGCATCAGCCTCCCCAAGCATCAGCCTCCACCAGCATTAGCCTCCACCAGCATTAGCCTCTCTCCTTCCAGCCTCCCCCAGCATCAGCCTCCTCAAGCATCAGCCTCCACCAGCATCAGCCTCCCTCGTCCCAGCCTCCCCCTCCCAGCCTCCCCCAGCATCAGCCTCTCTCCTCCCAGCCTTACCCATGATCAGCCTCTCTGCTCCCAGCCTCCTCCAGCACGCCGTGCTCCTCTGCCGACACTCACACACCCGATCGCATCCACTCACACACACCCGATCGCATCCACTCACACACACCCGATCGCATCCACTCACACACACCCGATCGCATCCACTCACACACACCCGATCGCATCCACTCACACACACCCGATCGCATACACTCACACACACCCGATCGCATACACTCACACACACCCGATCGCATACACTCACACACACAGACACTGACGATATCGCACATACGCGCTTATACTCACAACATCCGGGGATATCACATGCTTCTGGCCATGTGATCCTCCGGCAGGTCCTGGAAGATCACAACAGCACAGTATCGAGGCCGAGAAGCAAGCGATATCCCAGGATGTTGTGAGTATGTGGATGCGATGTGATGTGTGTGTGTGAGTGAGTGTGATCTGATTTGTGTGTGTGTATGTGTGTGCTGTTATGTGTGTGTGCTGTTATGTGTCTGTATTTTCCGGCGCTGCAGGACCTTGATGTGTGGATGCGATGTGATGTGTGTGTGAGGTGTGTGTCAGAGTGAGTGTGAGCCGGTGTACACTGGTAACTATGATACACATCGGGTAACTAAGGGACCTTAGTTACCCGATGTGTATAA
This sequence comes from Anomaloglossus baeobatrachus, assembly GCF_048569485.1. Classification (NCBI taxonomy): domain Eukaryota; kingdom Metazoa; phylum Chordata; class Amphibia; order Anura; family Aromobatidae; genus Anomaloglossus; species Anomaloglossus baeobatrachus. Next base: position 587,456,124 of record NC_134355.1, read on the forward strand.
TGGTTACCAGCGTTCACGGCCTCCGTGAAGATCCCAGCATCGCAAGGTTATTTGTGGCGCTGCTGGGATCCTGACGGAGCCGGTGTAGAAGCAAGAGATATCCCAGCATGTTGTGATGTGTGAGGTGTGTGTGAGAGTGAGTGTGAGTGTGATCTGATGTGTGTGTGTACTCACCTGGGAATCGGGGCTCCGTGTCAGTTGGGCCAGAGCGAGCGTGCATTGCGTGAGGGGGGCGGGGCCTGCAGAGAGCCGAGGCGAGAGGCCAATCCGTGTGGGGGGGCGGGGCCATGGCGAGCCCAGCGGCCAATCAGCTTTGTGTCACCGTAAGGACACAATTTCGGAGCATGACAGACAGACAGACAGACAGACAGACAGAATAAGGCAATTATATATATAGATATATATATATATATATATATATATATATATATACATATATATATAAATAAAAAATTGGTTAAAAGAACTGAAGTCCTCAGTGGTTGATACCTTTTTAATGGCTAACTGAAAAGATGATAATAATAGCAAGCTTTCGAGACTACTCAGGTCTCTTCATCAGGCATGGTATATATATGTATATGTAATTTTTTTATTTAAAGTGTTCATTTTATTATAAATATGACCTGTCAGTATGATTCTCCCGCCAGATAAGTACAATTTTGCAAATACCAAACATGTCTAGATTTTGTTTTATTTAAGGGGTAAAAAAACCAGAAATTTGTAAAAAAAATTACTTTGTGTAACGATTGTCCGAGAGCCATAACATTTTCAATTTTTTTGTATACAGAGCGGTGTCAGATCTTGTTTTTTTCGCCCAAGCCAATGTTTTCATTTATATCATTTTGGAGTACATGCAATGTATTCATAGCATGTTATTACATTACTTTCCATTGTTGCAGCGGACGAAAAACCGCAATTCTGGTGTGTTTATTTTTTTTCTCGCTTACTGAACTAATTTATTTTCCAGATTGGCTTTTTATGAGCACAGCAATACCAAATCTGTGTATTTTTTTATTTTTTTTATTTTTAACGTTGTAAAAGAGTGGTGGGTTAAACTTTCTTACAGTCATGTCCAGAAATATTTGGACAAGGACTGAATTTTCGTGATTTCAGCTCTAGGTGCCGCTATTTTTTACTTAAAGTGAAACATTTGAGATGCAATTGAAGTGGAGACTTTCAGGCTTAATTAAAGGGGTTAAATAAAAATATCCTATCAAATGTTTAGGAATTACAACCATTTTCCTTTAAAGCCTCCTCATTTCAGGGGCTCAAAAGTAATTGGACAAATTATCTTTACCATAAATAAAATGTTCATTTTTAATTCTTTGTAGAGAATCCTTTGCAGGAAATGACTCCTGAAGTCTGGAAGCCATGGACGTCACCAATCGCTGGGTTTCCTCCTTTGTGATGCATTGCCGGGTCTTTACTGCAGCTGACTTCAGTTCTTGCTTGTTTATGGGTCTTTCTGCCATACGTTTTGTGTTAAATATGTGAAATGCAGCTCAATGGGGTTCATATCTGATGATTCTTGTCCATTGCAGAATATTCCACTTTTTTGTCTTAAAAAACTTTGCTTTTGCAGTATGGTTTAGGTCATTGTCCATTTTTCTGTTAAATGCTGTACAATCAACCTTGCTGCATTTGGTGGAATATGAGCAGATAGTAAAGCCATGTACACTTCAGAATTTATCCGTCTGCTTTTGTCTTCAGTCACATCATCAATAAACACTAGTGACCCTGTGCCATTAGACGCCATGCATGCTGATGCCATCACACTGCCTCCACCATGTTTTACAGAGGATGTGGTGTGCTTTGGATCAAGAGCCGTTATAAGCTTTCTCTATACTTTCTTCTTCCATTACACTGTTACATTTTAATCTCTATTTCATCTGTCCATGCAATACTTTTCCAGAACTCAGCTGGCTTCTTTGGAGGCTTTGCAAAAAAGTCTCATCTGGTTTTTCTATTTTTAAGGCTGATTAATTGTTTGAACCCTTTGTATTTGCGCTCATGAAGTCTTCTCTTTATGGCAGACTTAGAAACTTGATCATATACTTCCCGGAGTGTTCTTCACTTGGGTGGATGTTGTGAAAGGGTTTTCCTTCACTAAGGAAAGGATTCTGTGATAATCCACTACTAATATCTTCCTTGGACATCCAGGCCTCTTTGAATTCCCATGCTCTCCTGACTCCTGAGTGCCATTTCTTTTTACCAGAATATACCAAACTCTTGATTTGACCACCCCTAACATTTTTGCAATCTCGCTGATGGATCTTTTTTTTTTTCAGTCCAATGATGGTCTGCTTTTCCTCCATTGAGAGCTCCTTTGACCGCATGTTGTGGGTTCACAACAGCAGCTTTCAAATGAAAATGCTACACCTGGAATCAGCTCCAGACCTTTTAACTGTTTATTTGATGATGGATTGATGAGGAAACAGCCTATGCAGCCCATTAAAGAGCTTTTGAGATAACTGTCTAATTACTTTTGGTCCCTTGAAAAATAGGCAGCTACATGTTGAAGAGCTATAATTCTTAAACTCTTACTCCAATTAAGATGTCAATACCCTCAAATTAAAGCTGAGAATATGCACTTAAAAATGCATATTGAACTGTATAACTTTATATGGAATATGTTTTAGTAAACAGGTAAAAATGTCAAAACCTGTGTCACTGTCCAAATATTTATGAACCTAACTGTATATATTTTTTCATAATTTTTAAAGCATTTTTTTTCTACTTTTCACAGTATTTAATTGTCCCCTCAAGGAAGTTGAACCTGCAGTCATCTGATTGCTTGTGCTATATACTGTTGTCGGATAGAGCCCATGACACAGATTGAGTATAAAGTATGGTATATTTCCCCACACGTTTCAAAGTATTACACTTTTTCTTCAGAATAATCCACAATCAGCACATCATTAACCCTTTCTCCTCCTCTTGAATCTTCTGTAATCTATGTGGGTCTACAGCAGACTGTTTTAAGTGGTTTATGCAGTTATGGTCAAATTTCCCCTCCAGGTGAGCTGATCTCCAAACTATTTTAGACTTTTCTATCCAGTTAACACCTTATTGCCCTATTGTTTTTCCAGCCTCTTCTCTAATGTTTTACCATGAGAATATACCTTTAAGTATTTTTTTAAGCCTTGAAAACTATAGTTAAAGTGTAAAACTGTTCGCAAATGAAAAGTCAAAGTATGAAAAACAATGTGTCGTTAAATAGGCCTTATTGACAAATATGTGGCAGACAAGTAGAGATGAGTGAGTCAATTCATTGAAAATCAAGATTTTATGCAATTTTAGGAATTTTGATAGACCTAGCAACGGGACCATGGTGATTTGGCTTCTCCACAGCCTAAAAGTAGCAGTCTCCCGAACTGGCGCATTCATAAGATGCACGAATACTGGGGCTTCACCCCAGCTCTTCCCACTGCTCTGGTACAGTGGTAAACAGGGTAATATATGGGATGATGCCAGCTGCATAATGTCAGCTGGCATCAAGCTCAGGGGTTACTTATGTTGAGGCGTCTATTAGATTCTTGACATTATTCATGAAGTCAGTAGTAAAAAAAAATAAAGATGACAAAATTATTTTATTTAAAAAACATTTCCCAACACATTCTGTGTATCCACAAGATATTGAAAAAAATAGCAAGGAAAAAAAATACCAATCTGGTCAGATGTAATCCATACTGGAGATCTCATGATGATCTTCCAGAATATGGGGGCAAACTTAGAGAATGCATCCCCCATATGCTGGATGTGCAGACACTCTTAGAAGTGGTAATTCAATGATCTCATTGAGGTTACTGCAGGTCATACTCGCTGGGTCACTCAGAGGGCAGTGTCACCTTCAGTAAACTCACTGAACTCCTCGCAGCATGCTGGATGAGAACTGTCTCTCTGCGTATGTGCTCCATTTTACCTGATGATGTGGAGAAGGGGGCATGAGGAACTCGGCACTCAAGGCGGTACTGGGGGGGTGTCTGCCATTTTACCAGTTCATGAGGAGATAGAAGACTTTGGCTGCATCTGCGAATCAGGGGAGGCCAGGGGAGGACATTTCTTTCTCATCTGACATGTCTGATCATGTCAGATGGTAGAGAAATTATTTTTTACGAGAGATTTAATTTACTGTTACATGATCGCCATTATACGGTGTGTAACAGCGATCATGTGACCGGGGACCGGAAAATCCATCCAAGATTGTGATCTCCATGGTCTCAGCTACCTGGTAGCTGAAACCCTGGAGGTTTTCCAATGCCGGGGAAGTTATACCCTTATTTGTTACCACCGTTTTAAAACAGAAGAAAGGAATAAGTCCCCTTACTGCCGTCATTTTAAAATGTAATGCGGTTGTTAAGGGGTTAAGTCATAAAATTACTTTATTTCGGGTGACAAACGTTTTTCTACTTGCTAACACAGTTTATACTTTCTTTTTATTGCTTATGTATACATATACTGTATATATTAAATTCCTACAGTAGATTTAACCCCTTCACAACCCAGTGAATTTCCCTTTTTTAATTTTTCTCTCCTCTTCTTCCAATTGCTATAACTTTTTTTTTTTTTTTCCATCAACATAACCCTATAAGGGCTTGTTTTTTCCTGGATGAGTTGTGCGTTTGAATCATACCATTAATTTTACCATATAGTATACTGCAAAATGGGAAAAAAATTCCAAGTACAGTGAAATTGAAAAAAAAGTGCAATTCCACAATGTGGGGTTTTTTTTGTTCACTACATGATAAAACTGACATGGCAATATGATTCTCCAGGTAAGTATGAGTTTGTGGATACTAAAGATGTATAGTTTTTTGTAATATTTTCTTTTGTTAAAAAAAAAATCATAAATTTGTCAAAAAAATAAACAGCACTTTTTTCACCAATTTCTGAGACCCATGATGTTCTCATTTTTCAGGACCTGGGGCCTATTTTATGTGCCCAGAGCTGATGTTTTTCCAAATTCTATTTTTAGGAAGATGCCATATTTTGAATGCGTCTTATTGCATTTTATTGCAATGTTGCGATGGCCAAAAATAAACCATATTTCTGTTGTTTTGAATTTATTTTTTAGTTACTCTGTTTACCAATCATATTAATATATTTTATATTTGGATAGATGGGGCATTTCTAAAAGCAACAATACCAAATATTTGTAGTTTGTTTTTTCTTAAATTGTTTTATTTTCAATGGGGCAAAAGGGTGGTGAGTTGAACTTTTGTGGGGTTTTTTTTTCTATTTTTTTTCATATTTTTCAAAACTGTTTCTAAAACTTTTATTGTTTTTACTAGTCCCCTTAAGGGCCTTGAAGGTGATATGCTCCCATTGATTGTGCTCTGCAGAGCGGTACTTAAGCATGTTTTTAGGATTTCTTTAGTATTTCCCAGGAAATAATCCATTACCTGTGAAATACAAGGAAATCCTAAAAATATGCACCGCTGGTGGCTCCTGAGGACTGAAGTTGTACAATGCATGGCGGTATGAAGATTTGTCAAGAACCGTATGAGGAACAGTGAGCAACAGAGGTTAGCTGTGGTGAGGTATTAGTTGTTTTTCTTATTTTTTTTTTAAAAAAAAATTTACACCTATCAAAACCTAAAAATTCCATAAGGAAATATTTTAGAAAATGTATAACTATGCCATCAGTGATTGAAGCAAACCTTCATGCAAAATAAACCAGTTCCGTATTTACTGAACTTAAGTACTGTATATGCTGCCGTAAATCAAGCCACATGGCCTAAATTATTCTTCATTGATTGAAGATGAATTTGAGTATTGATCCAAGTTACCACTTACTGGGAAGGGTTTGGTTCTCTGTGAGACATAATTGTTGTAATTGGTTTCATTGGGGATTTTAGTATGACTTCCACCAAATCAATAAACCTGTTTATTTAGACCATTAATTCTGACCATTTGAATTTTGGAGCTAATGCTTGGCAGTTACTGATAAATGTAGCAACACTGAATTAAAGGGTACGATGTAATGTTTCTCAGTATAATGTAGCCAAATATATTTGTTTAAAGGGAACCTATCAGGTGCAATATACACCCAGAACCATGAGCAGTTCTGGGTGTATATTGCTAATCCCTACCTAACCATCCCTGTATACACTAGCATAGATAAAGAGATGTTTAGAAAAAGTATTTCTAAAGATCTTTTATCATATGCTAATGAGGCCAGTGTCTAGTCACAAGGGCATTACATCCCCTTGCTAGTTGGCCTCCTTAGCATGTTAGTATACCCCTGTAGGTGTGCTAACATGCTAATGAAGGCGCCGCATCAAAGACATGGTCGTGCTCACCTCTCTCTGCTGCCATCACATCCGAGTCCTGTATTTCGGCTCAATGCGCATGGGTTTGAAGCCAGGACTTGTACCTCTGGCTTTATAGTGCGCATGACCGAAACTCCAGGGTCATGCGTACTGAGCCGAAATCCAGGACTTGGTCATGATGGCAGTAGAGAGGTGTGCGCGACCATGCCTTTGACGCTGTGCATTAATTAGCATTTTTGTACACTCACAGGGGCGTGCTTACATGCTAAGGGGGGCGACTAGCAAAGGGTAGTAGCGCCCAGGGGACTATTCAATGGCCTTATTAGCATTTCATATGGGAACTTCAGAAATACTTTTTCTAATGAGCTCTTTATCTATACTAGTGTATACAGGGACAGTTAGACAGGGATTAGCAATATACACACAGAACTGCTCGTGGCTTTCTGCACATATTGCACCTGACAGGTTCCCTTTATCAGGGTAAAATAAAGAGCAAAAATTGCTAAAAGTTCTGTAGTTTTTGGTTGTTGGAATCCTTAATAAGTTCTGTTGTTGTTTCCTTTTAGGTAGATTACAAATAACGATTAACTATTGCCAAATATTACTGAATAATCTTTTTAATACATAAAAAATCATCAAGTTGAATTATTTTTATATTAATTTAAAATATGCATGAAAACTGTTGTAATGCCTAAGGCCATGTGCGCACTTACCGGATTTTGTCGCGGATTTTCCGCGGATTTGCTGCATGTTTCGCTGCAGAAAATGTTCATAACATCTCTGCAGTGAATCACCAGCAAATCCTATGGAGAAAAAAAATCCTGTGCGCACTGGGCGGAATTTGACAGCTGCATGTTTTGCTGCGGGAATCCCGCAGCAAAAACAAATGCATGTCACTTCTTTTCCGAACATCGCTGCGGGATTTCACTCCATTGACTCAATGTTAATCATGAAATCCCGCAGGGAATAACGCAGGCAGCAAATTCTGTGCGGTTCACTGCGTTTTCCTGCGTTATTCCCTGCGGTATTTCGCGGTTTACCTCCGGTAATGTGCATCGCTTGTCTGCGGTTTTGCAGGGAAGTGATGTCATTACAGGAAGAGGAAGCCGTGCAGAGAGTAAACACAAACACATCACAGACATAGAACACATCACAGACACAGAACACATAGACACAGACACATAGAACACACATAGAAAGAAAACGGAAATATAGAAAACAAAGCACGTGGGCTCCGCTGCATATTTACCGTCCAGCCGAGGTAAGCACACAGCGGCGGCCCGGTATTCTCAGGCTGGGGAGGGAGAGGGGCAGGGGTAATGTCCCCCGCCTCACTCCCCCTCCCGCAGCCGAGAATATCAGCCGCAGCTGCCCCGGCACTGTCGCATGCAATATGCGGCACTACCGGAGTGTCCTCGGCTCTTCTTGCCACCGTGTAGCAGTGGTGGCAAGGTAATACAAGGGGTTAATGGTGGTGGGGGATCACCGCCATTAACCCCAGGCTTGATCATGGCAGCGTCTATGTGACAGCTGACATGATCAACCCGTAAGTAAAGTGAAAAAAACACAGACACCGAAAAATCCTTTATTTTAAATAAAACCAACAAGCCTCGTTCACCATTTTATTAACCCCCCCCAAACAAAGCTCCGGCGTAATCCACCGCTCCGACGTCCTGCGCTGCTTCCATCCAGCCGCGACTGTCACAGACACAGCGCTGAATGAAAGCAGCAGACAGCAGAGGTAATTACCGGTCATTTCCCACGGCCGGTAATGTGAACTCACTGCCGACCGTGGGAAATGCAGCGATCTGTCCTCTATCTATCCCTCTATCTATCTGTCTGTCTATCTATCTATCCCTCTATCTATTCTTCTGTCTATCTACTATCAGAATTAAATGTATTTTTTTTTTTTTTCTTCAATGTGCTTTATTGCATTGAATGCAATAAAGCACATCCCAACCCGCACGCGGCAAAACCGCGGCAATACCGCGAACAATACCGCGATAAAACCGCAGCAAACCGCGGCAAACCGCATGCGGTTTTCGGGTGCGGTTTCCCGCGTTTTTTTACCGCGGGTGCGGTAATCTTTGAAAGCATGCGGAATTTACGCAAGGAAATTTCATTTCCCAGTGCGCACAGAGCCTAAAGGTGGAATTCTTGCAACTGTTTTTAATTGTATCCTTATCACTTATCATAATGAATCTGAAACACTCATTATATATATTTTTTACTTTTCATTAACTTCACCTGTAGAGGTAGGGGTTTCTGAATTTTTTTTTTCCCCTATATGTAAATTTATCCTTTAAGCAAGGGGGCGGTAACAAATCTTCTCTGGAGAGTTTACTATTTCTCAATCATTAAGAGACAGCAAGAAGCAAATGGACACAAAAAAGGCAAAAAATAACATCATTTCGAGCATGATCTTTTGAGACTTAAGAGGGTCATCCCAAATTTACAATTTCCTGTATACTGTAGAAATCTATTTTTAAAGTTAATCTGTCAGGTGCAATATGCACCCAGAACCATGAGCAGTTCTGGGTGCATATTCCTAATCGCTGCCTAACTGTCCCTCAATCTAGTAGCATAGATAAAGAAATCTTTAGTAAAAGTATTTTAAAGATCCCATATGATATCTTAATGAGGCCAGAGACTAGTTGCAAAGGTGTTAGCTCCCTGGCTAGTCGGTCCACTTAGTTAGCTAGTTGGCTAGTCGGCCCCCTTAGCATGTAAGCACGCCCCTGTGAGTGTGCTAAAATGCTAGTGAATGCGCAGTGTTAGAGGATGGTTGTGCTCACCTCTTTGCTGCCATCACTTCTGACACTGGACTTCAGTTCAGTGCGCACGATCCTGAACCAAAAGTCAAGGCTCATTCGCACTGAGGCACAATCCAGGAGTTGGAAGTGATGGTAGCAGAGAGGTTAGCATGACCATGTTTTTGATACTGCGCTTTCATTAGCATGTTAGCACACTCACAGGGGCATGCTTAAATGCTAAGGGGACCGACTGGCCAACTAGCCAACTAAGGAGGCCAACGAACCTATTGAACTTGCGACTAATCCCTGGTCTCATTAGCATATCATATGGGATCTTTAGAAATACATTATCTAAATATCCCTTTATATATACTACTATAGGCTGGGACTGCTAGGCAGGGATTAGCAATATGCGCCCAGAACTGCTCATGGTTCTGCGTGCATATTGCACCTGATAGGCTCCTTTTAAGCTTTAACCAATTTTCAATGTGTTGTGTTTGAAAATTTCCTATTTTAATCACTATTCAGTTACTCCTTAAATCTTTTTTTTTTTTTACTTTAGCTCCTATGACTTTTAGTTTAAGTAAGGTCTGATACAAGATGACATCGGGAGAATGGGAGAGCAATCGCTTTCACGCAACTTATATGACCCCCTTTGGAACAGAATATAATCACGGGCAGTGCTGGAGTAACTTACCTCAAAGTAAGGAAAAGAAGTATGCAAGATGAAAGATCACCTATAAATTATTAATATTTATTAACATACAAGCTATCAATTGTTTAAAAAAATCAAAAAGGCACATAGACTATAACACGTAGTAACCTACAATAGAGCATAGTCCTATCTGACAACCCAATGACTAGGATACCTATATCAGCTGTCACCACCTTAATAAGTTTATACAAATATTCAAGCTGGACAAATGAAGATAAAGGATATACATTGACATTTTTTTGCAAAAACCTTGTTATAATATTTACACCTGGACACTTGTATAATCAAAGTCCAATCAAAATTAAAAAGGTCAAGATTTTAACAGAATAAATGTGCACTGTAACTGAATCAATAACATAGTATAATACATGCAAAGCACTGATGCACAAGCATGCTCTCCACTGCTCAAAACTCAACGTAGTATCAAGGTGTTCTGGCATGCTTGTTACTTGAACAAGTATTGTGGGTGCTCAAGTGCCATGCTCGAATCTGTATCCTGCTTGTTTTGAAGTTTTAGACAGCCAATCAGCATGCGACAAGTTCCTGCCATACATGGTAATGCTGTAGCCATATTGGCTACTGGAATTACTGTGATCAGGTAATCAGGGTTATATAAGAAGTGAGCACAATGCTCATCACACTGCAGTTTAGTGAGAGATAATCTAGGAGGGATAGATAGATTAGAGCAGGCATATAGGCAGGGTTTATTGCATTATAGTCCTTCTATATTTTACTGTTGCTACAACCTAAAAACAAGTCATTTTCAGAGCGATGTACTGTCCTTTATTTAGCAAAACTGCTGTTACCTGCATTAAATGTAGTGGTAGCTGGTAGAGGAGTGATAATATTGGATTAGAGCAAGCATATAGGAAAGGATAATTGCCCTTACAGTCCTTATATACTTAAATTGCTACAGCAATAAAAAACAAAAGTCCTTTTCAGAGTTACATACTGTCCTTTATTTAGTAAACTGCTGTTTAGGGATACTGCATTCAGTTTAGGGATACTGGTGGAACAGGAATATTTTAGGATTAGAGACAAATAGGCAGGGTTTATTGGTCAACAGTCCTTCTATAATTATATTCCTGCTGCAGCCTAAAATCAAAAGTCCTATTCAGGCTTAATTACTGTCCTTTATTCTAGTAAAACTGCTGTTATATGCACTGAGTGTAGAGATAGTGGGTGGAGGAGAGATAGTTTTGGATTAAAGCAAGCATATAAGCAGGGTTTATTGCCTTATAGTCCTTCTATACTTACACGGCTTTAGACTAAAACCAAAAGTTATTTCTATTGTCACAACTATCCATTATTTGGTAAAACTGCTGTTACCTTCACTTAGTGTAGAGATAGGTGGGGGAGGAGGGATCATTTTGAATTTGGGCAGGGTTTAATACTTTACAGTCTTTCCATACTTGCACTGCTGCTACAATCTAAAAGCAAAAGTCTTTTCAGGGATACATACTGTCCTTTATTTAGTAAAATCATTGTTATTGGTATTCAGTTTAGGGATAGCTTGTGGAGGGATAAATTAGGATTAAAGGCATATAGGCAGAGTTTCATAGAATCATAGATTTATAGAAGAGTAGAGTTTGAAGGGACCTCAAGGGCCATTGGGTCCAACATCCAGTGAGTGCAGGTTTTCCTAATTTATTATTATTATTTATTTATAGAGCACCATTGATTCCATGGTGCTGCACATGAGAAGGGGGTTACATACAGAATACATATACAAGTTACAATAGACAGACTGGTACAGAGGGAAGAGGGCCCTGCCCTTGCGGGCTTACATTCTAAGGGATTTTGGGGAGGAGACAGTAGGTGGGGTGTAGGTTGGGCGGCAGCTCCGCACGGTGGTGGAGCGGCAGCTCCGCACGGTGGTGGGGCGGCAGCTCTGCACGGTAGTGGGGCTATATGCCAGCTATATGATTATCCAGTTTCCACTTGAAGATTTCCATTGATGGAGAGCTCACCACTTCCCATGGTAGCCTGTTCCACTCTCTGACTAGCTTCACTGTCAGAAAGTTTTTCCTAATGTCTAATCTGTATCTCCTTCCATTTAGTTTCATCCCATTGCTTCTTGTACTTCCTGCTGCTAATAAGAATAGAGTACTGCACTCCGCACTGTGACACCTTTCAGATACTTGTAGACTGCTAGTACAGTAAGTCTCCTCTCAGCCTTCTCTTTTGCAATCTAAATATCTCAAGTTCTTTTAGCCATTTTTCGTAGGACATTGATTGCAGACCTTCTACCATCTTGGTTGCACTTCTTTGGACTTGCTCCAATATATCAATGTCTTTTTTGAATTAGCTTTACAAGAACGCTACACAGTATTACATGTGGGGTCTGACCATGGCAGAGTATAGGGTAATAATTACCTCTTGATCTAGATTCAATGCATGTCTTGATACATCCCAGAATTTTGTTTCCCTTTTTGGCTGCAGCATCACACTGTTGGTTCATGTTGAATCTTTGAATTACTATATTGCCCAAGTTCTTTTCCCCAGTGCTATTACCTAATTCTATTCCTCCCAATTCTATTCCTCCCACACTGTCTATGATTTTACATTTTTTTACCCAGGTGTAAGACTTTGCATTTGTCCCTGGTAAACACCATTCTTTTCACCTCAGCCCATTGTTCGATAGTCAAGATCCTTTTGAATTTACCCTCTCTCCTCTCTAAGGCTAGGTTCGCACACTGCGTCTTTTTGACGCTGCGTTTTTGTGCGTTTTTGGCCGCTAAAAACGCACAAAAACGCAGCGTCAAAAAAACGCATAAAAAACGCATGCGTTTTTGCCGCGATTTGGTGCGTTTTTGGCTGCGTTTTGCTGCGTTTTTTATCTCTGCGTTTTGCTGCGTTTTTCCAATGCATTGCATGGGGGGGAAAACGCAGAAAAATGCAGGAAAGAACTGACATGTCCATTTTTTTTTTATAACTCAAAAACGCAGGTAAAAAAAACAGATGTGTGCGGACAGCAAAAATGAAAACTCATAGACTTTGCTGGGGAAGCAAAGTCCTGCAGTTTTGAGGCCAAAAACGCACCCGAAAAACGCGCAAAAACGCCGCGAAAAACGCACTGTGCGCACATAGCCTAATGTTGCCTATTCCTCCTATCCTTGTATCATCTGATAGTTTTATGAGTTCCCCAATAACTCTGTTGTGAAGATAATTTATAAAGATATTAAAAAGTACTGAGCTTACTAGAGAGCCTTATGGCACCCTGCTTTTGACTTTTCTCTAGTTTCATGTGCAGCCATTTACATAGAATTACTCGCTGTGCCCGATCATTAAGCCAGTTGTGAATCCATTATTGTTGATCTTTTTTTAATGAGGATGTTATGTGTTACTTTATTGAATACTGTATTGAAGTCTAGGTATACTATATCCATGGCATTTCCCTGGTCCAACCATTTTTGTCAGGTTGGTCTGATAAGATTTATTATAAATAAAGCTCATAAAGCCACACTGGCTCTTGTTATTTATTGCCTTCACAACTAGGTACCTAAGTAAATGTCCCTTGACAATTTGCTCAAATTTTTTTCCTGCTATGGAGGTCAGGCTTATTGGCCTTTAAGTTAATGGCTTAAAGTCCTTCTATAGTTATACTGCTGCAACCTAAAAACAAAAGATTTTTTCAGGACTACTGTTCTTTATTCTAGTAAAACCGCTGTTACCTGCTTTGAGTGTAGAAATAGCTAGTGGAGTAGAGATAGTTTTGACTTAGTGGCATAGAGGCAGGTTTTATCATCTTAATTCACTTTTATAGACTGACAAAAAGACATACAGAACAGAGGATAAAATAGATTTTACAGGAAAAAATTTCTATGTGTGACAGGACAACAGTATTAGCAATCAGTATTGACATGATGAAATATCTATTTTTGCCAAGAGCACAGAGTTATAAATTAGTATTTATCTGCTGTGATTTCTGTGCCAGGACCAGACACATATCAAGGTATCCACTGACATACATATAGTGCAGCTGCACAGAATTATTGATGACGATTGGCCAGCTAATATAATACTTAGAGGTGGCACTGGCAAGGGCACACAATGCACTATGCATTACCAGACTGCTGTGCCACTATGTCCCACAATCTGCTAGTCCGTCAATCCGTCACCAAGTTCAGCTGAGTTCACTGAGAGCAACAGGAGAGCTATCATCTGTGAACTCGAGTGAACTGAGTGCTCCCCCCCGCTGCCCTCAGTGAACTCAGTTGAACTCACTGCCGGATTGTCAGACTGTCGGACTGCAAGTCCTGTCATCACAGCAGTCCGACAATCCAGCATTCAGGTCACCAAAATTCACAACCAGCGGCTCTCCTGCAGACAGGGGTGCTTTACCTTGGCTGGTTATCAAAAATTGTGGGAACCAAACCCCTTAAAAAAAAAAAATAATTTTTTACTTCATAGCAGTGACCTCGGAATCAGAGATGCGTACAGGCATCTTCCCCATGCATTATTCCGGCCTCCCCTGCCCTGTTGTGGGTTATACCAGAAAAATGCTTGAGTTCCCCATAAACTACCAGTATACTCGTTACTCGAATCGAGCGAGTCCGAACATTGGACCTGCTTTATTTGAGTCATGAGTATTTGAGCACTTTAGAGCTCGCCCATCACTATTTCTAATTGCTCAGAACAATAATGTATAAAACATTAACTTTAGGAGAGACAAGGAGAGAGAGAGATTTTGTTCCAATATGATCTGTATAATCCACTTACATAGTGAATAAGGAGATGTAAGCCACCTCGGCATTACAAACTGACAGGCCTACGCCTGGCTGTGCTCCACTGGGACCACTGATAACATAGGTATGATAAACTGGAGTAAACCATGTGATGTGAAAGCTGCAGGGCTTAATGACGATGGAAAGTAAAATTACACTGTAATGTGCTGTGGGACAGTAGTCATAGAGGAGAGATTGACTCAAGACATCCCGGCATGCTAGATGGAAGGACTGGTCCTTGCTAGGTGCGTTGACTTGTGTTGTGTGGGCTGTGAACCTGTGTAGGTCTCATATTGGTCAGCTGGCCAGGACTGGATGATGACTTGTACTCATATGGAGACAAAAAGTTTATTTGAAATAACACTTTACTCAACGGTTCATTTCTACCAGCAATGTTACACTCCAGATAAAGGGCATTTTTTTCCAGCATGTTACAATTTTAAAGGGCATTATCAGATACAGTCCAATTTCTTACTGAGTTGTTTCAGATCTCACTGGTCCTGTGAGTCCCAGAGCAACTCAGTCCAGCATTTCAGCACACACTATGATGGTCTCCTCCCTTCTACCAGTCCCATATCCAATTTCCTTAAGGGTCCCAACGTGACCAGAGCAAACCTTGGCACTCCCAGATTTGTAAAGGGAAATTGCTTGGGTAATGGACTACATTCATATCCCAGTTAAGGTTAGCCCAGTACTTTGATGGTAAGGGTCTGGACACTAGAGTTCTGTCATTCTTTCCATCTCCTTTCTTTCTCCTTTGTGGCCACAAATCTCCCATTGCATGTGACCTTCACAACCGACTCTCAACCAGTGTCGGACTTGCTACCGGAGAAACTGCCAGTAATACCAAGCCTGGCTGCGGTAACCTTCATTGAACTCCGGAGCTCTCACCTGAGCTCCGGATTGCAGCCTGGACTGAACTCAGGGCTTGCAGGACTGAACTGCGAGTGCCGACTGATTGCCCGGCGATTGTGGTTCAGTTCATGACAGCTGCGGAAAGGCCAGGCTGAACTCGGGAGCTCAGGTGAGAGTCTGGGGTCGTCTTCTATGCCGGGTATCGTCTTATAAAGGCGGTGCATAGTTCTGTATGAGCCCATTGTTACGACATCGCAAAGCATTCAATTGCAGTACTGCCATGATGGCAGACAACAGCCCCGTGCATCAGATGCTTTCATAGAGGGGTCTATGGGCCTTGTGGTATACAAGAAGCATCTTGGGTCAATGCCTTAATGGAGGAGAGGTGAGAATGTTTATTGTGTGTAAACAACAGCATAATAGAGTACAAGAAGGGGATCGGTAGGAAGGCATTCTGAAACAATGGGCTCATTACTACAAGGAGGGGACATGGTTGGGCACATTACTAAACAATGAGCTCATTACTACAAGGGGGGGATAAGGATGAGCACATTACTAAACAATGGGCACATTACTGCAGGGGACATTACTAAACAATGGGCACATTACTGCAGGGGACATTACTAAACAATGGGCACATTACTGCAGGGGACATTACTAAACAATGGGCACATTACTCGGGTCGGCTTATACTCGATTATATATGATATATCCCAAACTCTGTATTTTAACTAGAAAAGGTGGGGGTCGTCTTATACGCCCAGTCATCTTATACACCGAAAAATACTGTACCCTTTTTTTAGGCATTTAAATGTTGTGCTTGGGAAGTTTTAAATAGCATGACATTTTTACTCGACAATACAGTGACAAATAAATACATAAAATGTGTATACAAATAAATTCTAGATGATCGCAGTATATTTCATTAGTGTAAAAACAAAAAAAAACTCAAAAACGATTAAATGAAAAAAATAATCTTCGTACTGTGAATGATATACGAAAATTTTAGGTGAGTGTGCATGTGTATGATGCATATGTATTTTATAGATTTTACTTATGTAAAAAAATAATAAATAGAAATGAAATAAAAAATATTAATTGATCTGCATAATATGCATAATATACAAGATTGTAGGTTACTTAACTATTATCTGGTTTATTTATATATAAAAAAAAAACCATTGAGAGGGGGAGATTTTCATAAAAAAGTGCTTGCAAGAGAGAGTAGGTGGATATTTGAGCTGGGGACCCGCATGCCACAGGGCTTTAATAATCGCATGGATATCATTATGCACTATTGATACATTGTTGCATTATATGTTGCGGGCTATTACTACTGTGTTATGCTTTTGTATCACTTAAAAAATAATTTTATGGTCAGGTTATTGGATTTTCTGATTGTATTTTTCTCCAAAATGCTGAATCCTTTCCTTATAACTCTTATGCATGCTGTATATTGATTAATATGCGGATAGCTTACATGTTTGATTTGCTTTTCTAGCTTATGTTTTTAAATCTCTCACATATGTTTGTAATTACCCTGATTGGAGTGAGATGCATATAAGGTTCTATGTTTGGAAAGCAGATTAGATTCTGGACCGTGAAGAAGGCGGATTTTACCGCTGAAACGCGTAGTCCTATCTGCGCTATTTTCCTGCGATAATGCTGTTCTGAATTGCTTGGACCATTATATTTTAATGAATTTATGAATAAAAAGAAGGAAAAATTTTTTTAACAGCATCCTGGATTGCTCACGTTATTGCTGGACTCTGCCTTGTCGTTGTTCACATTTGTATGGATGGACTCCTACGTCCTGATCCGGGCACAACGGAGTTAACCAGGTCAGCTGAGGTTCCAGGTGATTCACAGGAGTGAGCTGGTCTACATTGTTGGACATTATATATATACAGTATATATTGTATTCTTTACCTTTTACCTTTCATTACTGAAAAAAAACCCTCAACAAAGATGAGATAAAAACAATAATCTGCATGCTGTGCATAATATATAATGTTTTGGGTGAATTGCTGGGGGTGGAATAGTATTTGATTGTGTAGATGTAGGTAAAATAATCTCTTATACCAATGGAAAACATCTGTTTTGTATTAAAGTGAAAATATTACTTTTTCATTTCACTTTTAGGCCTCTTTCACATGTCAGTGATTCTGGTATGTATGTGCTAGTTTTTATATGTACCAGAATCATGGACATATGCAGAGCCATTAAAATCAATGGGTCTGCACACACATCAATGATTTTTCACTGACCGTGTCACCGTGCGACGTACACGCGTGTCCGTGTTTCCGCACGGGGAAATGTTTATTTTTTCTGGCATCACTGATATCCCGTGGACCACACTATGGTGTGATCCGTGAAACATGTACCAGAAAACGACCGACATTGAAAATAAGCTTTTTAAACTCACTCGTCTCCAGCGATGCTGTCTCCGGCTGCTGCTGCCTGTTACTTCCAGCCCAGTTAATTGTTTTCATGAATATGCATTTATGCACTGCACAGTCGACCCGGAAGTAGGTGCAGCGGTGAGAGACACAGCATCCGGGAGACTTCAGCACCACAGACAGCAGGAGCGGGGACAGATGAGTTTATTTCACACATCAGTGAAAAAAACGTCTATGTTTCTCACTGATGTGTGAAACAGGCCTTAAGGTTAAAAGGAAAACTGTATTGTGGAAGTAGGGGAAACATTATGTGCCACTCCTTTTTTTTTTTTTTTTTGCTCCAATTTGACATTGAGAAAGCAGCTTTTGTTGATTGGCGCTTGCAGGAAAAATATTTAGCTGGATCCACCTTCATATTTACATATAATTAAAAACTTTTTCTTAGTAAAGAGGGGAATTTACAGTTGTTTTGGTATTATAATTTTAACTTATTTTTAAAATAGTTCTCCGAAGACCTCCGGAAAAAGCTTCAGGGTGGGTTTCTGTAAAGTCGGCACATAACCATGACAGGGTGCAGTACTAAAGAAATGGTTACGTATTTACTAAAATTAAATAATAAATATCCTAATTTTTGATTTGGGTAATTTTGATGTAATTGATTTGAAATTGATTTTTCAGCTTGTGACACTGCATTATAAAGTTATAATAAAGCTATATCACAATATGAATTGTGTTACAATAAACATCATTAATCGGAATATACTATATTGCAGAAGTTATAGTAAATCATTTAATTAATTTAAATTTTTAAATTAAAACATAACTCTAATGACAGTAAGAGTCCTGATCTTGAGCTATGAAGTTCTCAAGGCCACGACCTACTGCTTAATTTTCTTTAATATAAATTTCACAAATTAATATTGTATTTCTTACATTAAAGGCAGATATTCTATTCATAATGTAAAATCTATAAATCAGGTAAAAATGTTATAACCTTCAATTAGTTATTGTAGCTTCTACATAGGATAATGCTATAGCTGTCTGACTTTCAATAAACCTCTCTTTTGATTATATATATATATTTTTTTTTGCTTTTTTTTTATTGAGAGAAACAACTAACTCACCCTTAGCCTTAAACCATGTAAGTTCCAAATAATAAAAAAAAAAAATGTTGAATGTACTTTTTTAGAATGGAATCCAATTCTACTTGAATATTAAAAAAAAAATGCATTTGCTAAAATGCATATTGCTATGTAACTGACCTCAATGTGGAGTCAGCAAAATGGCGGCCATTGGCCATCATTTTTGTGAACTGTAAAAGTCCATAAAAAGTAAAAAGATTAATAAAAAAAACCTATAATTATCTTACAGCTCACCTCTCTTCACTTTTAACCATCCCATGCTCAACATTTCTGTGCAAGGTCAAGTAACATGTAATAATGTCAAGAACTACCGAGCACTTGTGCAGAACCCTGCCTAGCCTCATCAGAGCGGAAAGTCTTGACCTAGCATGATGATGTCTGGGGAATCAGCACTGTTAGGGGTACTTTGCATGCGACAACATCGCAAGCCGATGCTGCGATGTCGAGCGTGATAGTCCCCGCCCCCGTCACAGCAGCAATATCTTGTGATTGCAGGTGTAGCGAACATTATCGCTACACCAGCTTCACATGCACTCACCTGTCCTGCGACGTCGCTCTGGCCGGCGACCCGCCTCCTTCCTAAGGGGGGGGGTCGTGCGGCGTTACAGCGACGTCACACGGCAGGCGGCCAATAGCAGCGGAGGGGCGGAGATGAGCAGGATATAAACATCCCGCCCACCTTCTTCCGCATTGTAGCTGGGACGCAGGTAGGAGATGTTCCTCGCTCCTGCGGCTTCATACACTGCGATGTGTGCTGCCGCAGGAACGAGGAACAATATCGCACCTGTTGCTGCACCGGCATTATGGAAATGTGGGACCCTACACCGATGATACGATAACGACGCTTTTGCACTCGTTATTCGTGTCAAAAAGGATTTGCACACTACGATATCGACTGCGACGCCGGATGTGCGTCACTTTCGATTTGACCCCACCAATATCGCACTTGCGATGACGTACTGTGCAAAGCCCAGCTTAGTGGTAGTAAGAAGATGCACCAAGGACTGGATGAGTGATTGTGAGGGAGGATCCAGAGGAGGGGATTGATAATCAAATTTCATGGGAAAATATACTCGAACAGGCAAATTTGAGTTTTCCTGAGCCTCCTATCTCTAATGTGTTTGAGCAAAAGTTTTTGAGTCGTAACTGGATTTGACCGGGTACAAGATTTGTGGGAAATAAAGGAGGTATCTGAAATTGTACCTATGTAAAAAATATACTGAACAAAAGAGCTTGCACTCTACTCCGCAGAAGAGACAGAGAATGCTGTTGACAAAAATACCTTATACTCTACAGAAGAGAGAAAGGAGATCCTGCTGATCAAAAAGAACTTACACTATAGAAGAAAGAAAGAGAACCACACTGATCATAAGAGTTTGCACTCTACTCAACAGAAGAGAGGACCTAGTTGATAACAGCTTATGTTCTAGAGGCAAGAAAGAGAGAGAGGACCCAGATGTACATAAAGGCTTATACTCTAGAAAAGAGAGAGAAGACCCCACCGATCATAAGAGCTTATGTGTCACCTCTGCTCCGGCAACCTACCGCTGCCGCTTGGAACCGGATCCGCGGTGGCTCGAGGGGTCGCACGGCCACCCGGAATAAAGGGGGGGTATTTACAGAGGAAGATATGGAAGGGTTGTGATGCCACCCGGGGTGCGTGGTAAGATTGGAGTACCACCGCTGCGATTGGGAGTACCCGGGGGCGATTGTTCGGGCAGCTAGGTGTTTAACCCCTCCATGGGTAGGGGGGATGTCCCGGGACTCGGTGATTGTGTTGGGGAGGTGCCGCTGGGCTGGTAAGGGTTAATTGCGTACTCACTCAGTCCAATAACGCGGACGCTGGCAACCGTAGTAAACCAAAGTTCTTGATGCACTGGACCAGGGAGGGAGCACGCCTCTATCCCATGCCCATTGGTGTTTCTTGTTAGCCTGTGACCTTAACCTTGGCACCTTGGCATCTTTTCTGTAGTTGGTCCCTTTTTAGCATGAAACTAAACGGGTCCCGCTCACCAGTATGGCTAATTGGGTGAGCTTGCTCTCAGGGTTCACGCTTGGGATTTTCTGGACTATGTAGTGGGAAAGTCCTATCCTCCTCGTTGTGCTAGTACCCCGATTTTGGAGCGGGTGGAGAACGGATCTTGAAGGCTCCGTCCTCATTGGGTAAATTACCAGGATGCCTGAAGCTACTTCCCGGCCTAGGGTCCACGTACCCCGTCGTGCCCTGGCCCCTACCTGGTGATGGCACAAAGCCACCGGCTGTCTTCCTCGACAGTCCGTGCCCCTTGTGACGATCACCTGTGACCGGGGTCCAGCTCCTATCAGGCCCAGACCAACGTCTGCCACCTAGTACACCAAGGAGCCCAGCTCCTGACCTCTCCTCTCGAGAGTCACTTCTCAACTGCTCTTCTCCTGAAACTCCTGACCTCCCCTTACCAACCCCCCAAGTGGGCGACCCTATTCCCTTCAGGTCAGCTACTGGTGTATCTGGTGGGTGTGGTGCAGAGTGTTCCTAGGGTTTTGATTAGCTTGTTCTTAGCAACACCAAAGGTCAGGGACCAGTAACCAAGAAGGAGATGGATATCATGCAGAAGGGCAGATTGCACAATACCTTGTGACAACCTGATAGGCCACGGCATTACACTTAAGGTACCGTCACACATAACGAGATCGCTAGCGTGATCGCAGCTGAGTCACGGTTTTGGTGACGCAGTAGCGATCCCGTTAGCGATCTCGTTATGTGTGACACTTACCAGCGATCAGGCCCCTGCTGTGAGATCTCTAGTCGTTGCAGAATGGTCCAGGCCATTTTCTTCAAAGGCGATGTCCTGCTGGGCAGGACACATCGCTGTGTGTGACACTGTGGGACAGGGTCACAGTGACTGCTGAGATCGTTATACAGGTCGCTACTGCGACCTGTATTGTTCCGGCATCGCTGGTAAGATCTCACTGTGTGACATCTCACCTGCGACCTCCCAGCGACTTACCTGCGATCCCTATCAGGTCGAATCGTTTTCGGGATCGCTGGTAAGTCGTTGTGTGTGACGGTACCTTTACACTCTAGAAAATTGAGATAAGACCCTGCTGATCACAAGAGCTAACACTCTACAGGTAAGAAAGATAGAAAGGACACTGCTGACAATACACTCTACAGGAATGAGAAACTTACCCAGTGACTGTGGAAAAATAAAAACTACTCTGCCATATAAACTGTTCTCTACTGGGAATTATCGATCTATGATGATCCAGGTTCTGACCACCACTGTAGAAGGTATGATAATCCACTAGATGTTGTAGCAGTAGGGAATTATGGGAAAGTCCGGGTGGCAATGCAAAATTACTTTGGCCCTCTCTCTCATGCTTCAGTATTGTGGGAAATGATGTGAGGCAAGCTTTATTCCTTTTCTACTAACCTTAAATCAAGTCTCAAAGTATTCGAATTTGTGTAAAACCCCAAATTTCAGGACATTTGACTGGATTTGATCCTCTGTACATCAATCCACTCAACTCTAAAAGAGCTGTCCAGTTTAGAAAACCTACTATGTCATGCCCTATTAGAGAACAACCAAGAAGGAAGACATAACCCCACCAACATTAGTAAGCAGCTTTCAGTAATTTCATTCAGATTTCATATGAATTTGGCAAGGAAATCTGATTACATTCAATTAACTTGCTGCAAATTGAATGTTCCTTATTATTCTTCAGGGATGTTTTAGACACATGAAAGGTCCATAGATATTTATAATAATACTCAATCCTCTGCTCATGTGTTCCACTGCCGCAGCCCACCGTCTGGTCCTTAACTTTGTCTGACATTTTCTTTCCTCTAGCAAATCGTGTTGTCGCGGGCGGAGGAGGGGACGCCGCGCTCTCCCACTGCTCGGGTCCGGCTGGCACTGCGGCCTGCTGCTGCTGCTCGGTGGCTCGAGCGATGGGCCGGATCCCGGGGACTCGAGCGGCGCTCCTCGCCCATGAGTGAAAGATGGTTTTTGGGTGTGGGGATTGTTTATTGTCCGTGACGCCACCCACGGTTGTGGTGATTTGTTGACACCACCGCTGCTCTGTATGGGGATCCCGGGAAGGATGTTATGGAGCAGCCAGTTGTTGTGTTGCCCCTCCGTGGGTAGGGGTTGGTGATCCCGGGGCCCAGTGATGAAGTGGGTGATGCAGGGCTTGGTGGGCGCAGGGACGCGGGGGCAGCGCTGTGCCTTGCGGCACTGTGGTACTCACTCAGCCTGAGACGATGACACAGTTCTCGGTAAAACACACGGCTGGAAAGACGGTTCCCACGGACGGCTGCACTTGCTTTCCCCAGTAGGTGACGGTGACGGTCCCTCTGTCCTGCACCTATGATGATAATGGTTGCGATGGGTTCCCACCGGTAACCCGCTCCCCGGCTTGGATATGGGCCGGAGGAGCCCTACTTTGCCCGCAGGCGCTGGCCCTGAGAAACTGGTGCCCTGGCGGTGGCGGTGTCTCTCCGTTACGGTTGGACTGTTGCCTTCAATCAGGACTTGGTTGTTAGGAGACAGACGTCCCGTTCACTGACGGATTTGGCAAATTATGGCGACTCCTAGCCTTGCCGGGATCCGAAAGGCCCCTGCCCTGGTGCTGACTGTTCTTCTATACTGCTGCAGACCGCCGGGTCACTACCCGTCCGCGGTCCTTCCAGCAACCTCCGAGCAGTCCCCCTCCAGACTATCACCGCCGTCTGCTGACCTTGCTGTCACTGTCCGGGGTACACACCCGGACCAACTTCAGGCTTTACTACTGTTTCCTTTTCACTTGACTTCAGCTTCACTCCTCTACCACTTCACTGTTTTCTCCTTTCACTTCCTCCTCCAAACTCTATCTGCCTGGATCTTCCCGCCTCCAGGGCTGTGAACTCCTCGGTGGGTGGAGCCAACCGCCTGGCCCACCCCCTGGTGTGAACATCAGCCCCTGGAGGAAGGCAACAAGGATTTTGGTTAGCTTTTGTGTTCCTCACTGGGGTGTAGGGTGTGGTGGTGTTGTGACCTGTGACCCCTGGCTTGCCCAGGGCGTCACAGTATCTCTTCAGGCATCTTCACTCTGACCCCAAGTAGGCCAATGATGTCACGAGTAGGCCTCTGTGCAGTGATGTCAGAGGCCTACTTGATGCTGAAGACCCAGCATAAAGTTAAGACACCTGAAGAAGATGTTCTGTGCTGGAGAGAAGGAGGGGTTGGATAGACTGGATGGTGGGCTTCAGTGGCAAGATAGGTGAGTGGTGAGGTATCATTTTTTAACTCCTTTGTCAGGTCTCTAAAGTTTATGACAGATGCCTTTTCATTACATTTTCACAAATTAAAAAATATTTTATTCAGGGGAATTACTTTTTTTAAAACATGATGGTAAGTTCCATTTGCCTCAAAACCAATTTGCCCATCTCTATTAGTAGCATCAACTCATTCAAGATAATGTGTACATAAGTATTATATTTTCTAAATGTGTATATTCTTGTGAGCTAGTTGTTGCTGGAGAAATAATGAAAAGACAAAATGTGTTTTGTTCAGGACTATGTCAAATCGTCAGAAAGTATTAGAAAAGTGTATCCTTACAGTGAGGAAAGCTTTATAATTAACCTCTAGCAGTTATTTAAAGGTCTAAGGTAATATATCCTACTCCTTCATTAGTGGCTGCATGGACGCTGGGGAACTGCAGACTTATTAGGAGAGTTTGGATGAAGTGCAGAGAGCAGACAAGGGCATGTTTGGGTCTCTCCCTGCTCTCAATAGTATAAGGATCATTCACGGTTGACTTACTCTATTCTTCCTCCTGTCCCAAGGTGTCACCCAAAGTCAAGATGTCTTAGGGACAAGCCATGTGTGACAGTATTTTGAATTTAGTCTGGCTCTCATCCAGAAGGCAAGCTGTCACTTAAGTCTCTGGGCACTTCACTGCTCGCAATGTAATGTTTTTTTTATCCTATATATATTTGTATAAGCATATTTTTTTTCAGCAAATTTACTCCTCTTAACTACAAATATTGCTGTTGCTTTTTCCTAGTTTCTTACTTTTTGTGAATTTTAAAATAAAATATTGTACTATTTTAACAAGTGAGAAGCTATTACTGCTATGTACCATCTTTCCCCAAAAATAAGGCACCGTCTTATATTATTTTTTGCCAGGCAAAAAGGGCAACGACTTATTTTCGGGTTATTTTTGTGGAAATGTGGACTTGGGATAAGTTTATCTTCCCAAAAAGGCAGACACCCACGGGAATTGTAGTTACTTGACCATGAACATCTGTGATGCTTCCAGATCCTCCTGCGATCCACAGCAAGAGCTCTCAGCCGGTCTTTGTATGTTCTACAGTAGTCCTCCTCTGCTTTCAGAGGCAGGGGGACCTGGGACACTGTGAAATGCATCGCTCTGCCCTGTTTTGTGCATATATTTGTGTTTCTTCAGATATTTTGTCATACCATGCCTAAGGAAGAGACCTGAGATGTCTCGAAAGCTTGCTTTATAACATCATATTTTATTTTAGTTAGCCATTAAAAGGTATCACAACTACAAAATTTTAATTTTGTTTCTCTCACGGAGAGCAATCAATCATTTTTCAACTGGCTAACACGGTACCAAAACCTTTTTCTTCTCTCACTAACACACACACATCCAATCACAGTAACATTACACACACACATCTGGTGATACCGTACTGTATCCAGCCACTGTGGTACGTGAGGACCTTTGGTGGAATGCATCAAAGACCTGTGGTAGAACACAATGAGGACTAGCATAGGTCCTCTATGCGTTCCACCACAGGTCCTCCTGTTCCACAGAATCTCAGGTCCCCGTAACAGTACGGTATCACTGGATTTGTGTGGTAGGATATGTGATGAGAGCGGAGGGATCCTGGATCCGATTTGAGAGTGGAACTGATCATGACACAGTTCTCTGTGGGAGAGCTCATATACCATTGGCACCTGCAATTTGCACCTGTTCGAGGTCTGGTAAGTATTGATTCGGGGTCTATCTTATCTCTTTTGGGGATGTCTGTTTTATTTAATGAAGTGCCCTGCAGTATTGTTTAGCTGCATGGACACTTCATTATTGAACTGCAACTAGGGCTTCTTTTTGATGTAGGGCTTATATTTAAGGCTTACTCCGAAAAGAACCTAAATTCCTGCTGGAGCTTACTTTCGGGATATGGCTTATTTTAAGGGAAACACGGTAGTTTAACATGTGAATGATAAACATGATGGGGAACATTTTACAGATACACTAATATAGCAATGAAAAAGGCATGAGGTTAAAGATGAGCGGATCAATTCCA
Source organism: Anomaloglossus baeobatrachus (assembly GCF_048569485.1). Lineage (NCBI taxonomy): Eukaryota > Metazoa > Chordata > Amphibia > Anura > Aromobatidae > Anomaloglossus > Anomaloglossus baeobatrachus. The sequence goes on from NC_134355.1 coordinate 587,482,284, forward strand.
AAAGGATGAAGTTTTAGACGAATTTTCTGAACATCTATTCTTAAGGTTTTTTTTGCAGATTACAAAAAAAACTTCTTCCGGAGTCACTGCTGAAGCACCAGAGAGCGGGCAAATGTGATTTTGCATTGCCGCAGCACAGTCGTTTTCTATCTTCAAAGCCACTGGTTAAGTCTCTCTTCCTTAACCCTGCTGTTCTGTTCGCATTTGCTATACACTTGTACTGTTCCCGGGTCAATATGACCCGACCTATTAATTCTTGATTTTTAGCTACTCTAATTGTTTCATTTGAATACTTTTATCATTGAAATTCTATATGTGAACATGGTTGATCATAAACAAATATAAAATTTAAATTCAAACTTAATTATTTTTTTTTTTTCACAAAAAGGTTACACAGGCTTTTTGCAATTATCTTCGATTGTTGACATTCTGCACACAAATAATAAAGAAGCTTTACATTACTATTACTAAAACATGAAATTTAACTTTTTGAAAACAAATTTTATAAATCAACAAATGAAAAATCATAAAAACTTCAACCTTTTTAGAAAGAAAAAAGAATAAACTGAACATGTTCATGCGTTTTTACACTAAACACAATAATAAGACACATGTCCTTTACACAGATATTTTGAACATCCAGCACATGTCAGATTAGTCTTATTGTCACAGGAAGATGGACAGAAGCTACATCTCTTCCTTTTTTTGCTGGTAGCTGTGCTGGTGGAGGCCGTGGATGTGGAGTCTCTTTCTTGAGCATGCTGGACACTTTTTACAATGGCTGTTGCTCCATCACTTCTGGGGATCACTTTTCTGCTGTCAATATATGGCCTCACCAGGGATTTTCCCAATTCCTCAAGAAATAATCCTCTTTTATGCAGCTTATTCCGGTTCCAATCAGGGTCGATTTCTCTCCATAAGACAAATGCATTGTATGCAGAAACGTCCAGTATGTTATAAAATAAAATCATTGGCCACCGATTGGTTTTGCGTTTGCATGTATATGTTGATATTGCTTGGTCTAAAGTATCAACTGCTCCCTTTGTGGTATTATAATCCAAAATAATGTCAGGCTTTCTGTCTTCTCTATCACTTACGGCATTGTCATGGTGCATTGTGCTCATTAGAATTACCTGTTTGTTTTTTTTGGAACATAATGAACAACAGTTGTTTTTTCAGAAAAATAAAAAGTAGAACTGTACACCTCTCTCTTGCTAAGGATACCTTGCGGTAGTTCAGGTTTGTTTTTTCTCATAGTACCCAGCATGGTAAGTTGTTTTTTCTTCAACATCTGGCCTAGTTGATAGGATGTAAAAAAGTTGTCACATGTGACATTTTGTCCTTTTAGTCCATGAGTCAAATCTAGAACAACACGCATACCCTGATTTTTTTCAGGTCTTTCATCAGGGGTTTTTCCTGTATACACCATTTTGAGATGAAGTACACATAAAAAAACATAACTTTTGCAGTCAGAAATAATCAGAGACGTGTAGAACAGTATAAAATGCTATCGGGTCATATTGACCTGAACAGTACAAGTGTAACAATCAGCGTGTAGCAACAAGTAAACAAAAAAAAAAACAAAAGCAAAAAAAAAATGTAGAGCTCCACAAATGAGGAGAAGTCAAGGAACCACTAGTTTCAAATCCTCATTAAAAAAAAATCTGCAGGGTCTCAAAAATAATTTCGGGTCATATTGACCCGAACAGTACAGCAGGGTTAAGCCTGCTTTACACATTGCAATTTCGCATACGATATCGTATGCAATTTGCAACGCCCCCATCGTATGTGTGACACGTTTAATTTGTTGAACGTGCCGCACAAACGATTAACCCCTGTCACACGTACTTACCCGTCCATACGACCTCGATGTGGGCGGCGAACGCCCACTTCCTGGAGTGGGAGGGACGTTCGGCGTCACAGCGACGTCACGCGGCAGCCGGCCAATAGAAGCGGAGGGGCGGAGCTGAGCAGGATGTAAACATCCCGCCCACCTCCTTCCTTCTGCATTGTGGGCCGGGAGCCGCAGGACGTAGGTAAGATCTGTTCATCGTTCCCGGGGTGTCACACACTGCGATGTGTGCTACCCCGGGTACGATGAACAACCTGATGTGCAATTCTAGAGAAAGGTACGATGTGTATGCGATGAACATTTTAACATTCAATCGCAATCGCACGTACCTGTCACACACTGCAATGTAACTTACGATGCCGGATGTGCGTCACTTACGACGTGACCCCGCCGACACATTGTAAGATACATTGCAGCGTGTAAAGCAGGCTTTAGGTAAGTGTAAGCTCTTATGGCAATGGGGTCCTGTCTGTTTGTTTGTTTTTTATGTGCAAGTTATTATGGTCAGCAAGGTTTTCTCTCTCTCTTCTCCCCTGATGTGTATTATTTGAGCGATTACAAGTTTTCCGGTATTGAAAATAACACCAATTTATTCATTGTGATCGTGAATATAAGAAAAATGTGGATTTCTCTGGAATAAGACATCGGATCTCAGATATCAATGTATCATTTTGTTCAACCTCCTATGACCTACATGCCGCTATAGACGGCTAAGGGGGGGGGTGATCCTACCGACAGATTGCCTTTAAAAGAATTTTGGAGATTGAGCAGAAATTTGAAGAAGCAAAAGGGAAACTCCTCTATCATTTGAATAATTCAATAGTTAAATTTTATTCAAAATGCATCACACTCTTTCCATCAAAGAACATATTATGAGCAAGCGAAGATCGCCAAGCACAATTAATACCAGTGACAACAAAAGTCCTAAAATATTCCATTGGCAGCATCCTGCCAACTTTCTCCAATTATGTGCAAATTCTTCAGCATTTTCACGTGCAACTTCTATCGCTGTCTTGGCAAAAACACAACCATTTTCGTATCAGAATGACAGCTGAGCAGGATTTGGATGACAGAAGAGAGGGGGAGATGGATCAGAAAGGTAGAAAAAGCCTGGATTTTACAGACGCTGTGAAGTTTTGTTCCTTCTTTTTCAGCTTCTTGTTATCTAATGAGCTCTCGATGTCTTTGATCAGTTCTGGATGAAAAAAAGCTGCATTTTCATCTTACTATTTTCTTCTTTTGGTCCATTGTATCCTGTTGTGCACCAAACCCATAATGTTTCTGAAAAACCACTTGGGGCAAATGTTATTTTTGTTTTTCATCCATATTTTCATATAACACTTTTAATTTATTTATTTTTTGCTTTGCTGTATTTAATGTTTTTTTTACAAAGGATATGCCATACATATATAAGGGATGTGGATTGTACTAATAGGACCTGAATCCTTGTGATGGCCATGTCATGCCCTGCTGTCAGGGAAATGGTAATTGATTAACCTTACTTAACTCTCTTTTTTAATTTGTATCAATAAAGAAAGGTCTGAAAAATGTCTTGATGACCTACAAGTGCATCTCAATAAATTAGAATATTATCAAAAAGTCAATTTATTTCACTAATTCAATACAAGAAGGGAAACACATATCTAATATATAAAGCTGAATGTGTGTGTGTGTGTGTGTGTGTGTATGTCCGGGATTGGCATCTGCACCGTCGCAGCTACAGCCACAAACTTTTGCACACTCACACGCCTGAACCCCGAGAGCGTCATAGGATATGTTGTGAGGTGAAATTTTAACCCCGCGTGTTCCAATTTACCAATCAATTTTGCCCCTATCTACATAATGGGGAAAAAGTGAAACGAAAAGTGTATCCGCACTGTCGCAATTACAATCACGAAATTTTGCACAGACACCTCATGTGACCCAGGGAACGTCGTAGACTATGTTTTGACTGGAAAATTTAACCCCGTGCTTTACAGTTACTCTCCAAAAAACATGCCTCCATTAACGTAAATGGAGCCTGGAACTACAGGTTATTAGTAAGAGCTGTGATTGGTTGTTATAGGAACAAAAGACATTCATAGTATAAGAAGCTTATATGTGAGGTAATAAGATGTCAGTGGGGAGACGGATAGAGAGAGACAGACAGACAGACAGAGAGACAGACAGACAGACAGGGAAAGAGACAGAGAAATGGTGAAAGAGACAGACCTGGAAAGAGACAGACCTGGAAAGAGACAGACCTGGAAAGAGACAGACCGAGACAGACCTGGAAGGAGACAGACCGGGAAAGAGACAGATGGGGAAAGAGACGGATGGGGAAAGAGACAGACAGACATGCAGACAGGGACAGAGACAGGCAGACAGGGAAGGAGGAGACAGCCAGAGTGACAGACAGAGATAGATGGGGAAAGACACATACCTTGATAGAGACAGATGGGGAAAGAGACAGAGAAATAGAGACAGACAAGGAAAGAGACAGACAGAGACAGGCAGACAGGGAAAGAGACAGACAGGAAAAGACACAGACAAAGAGACGGGGAGACAGACGGGGAAAGAGACAGACCTGGGAAAGAGACAGACCAAGAAAGAGACAGATGGGGAAAGAAACAGAGAGAGACAGACAAAAAAAGAGACAGAGACAGACAGACCGGAAAAGAGACAGACCTGGAAAGAGACAGACCTGGAAAGAGACAGACGGAGCACATTACTTGGCCAATTTAGTTAAATCTGTGTGGAATATCTGTGGTGTTGAAATATATGTTGTGAAATGCTTCTATTAGCTTAGTTTTTGCCTTTAAATAATTACTTTTCTATCTGTTTTGTGTTTTTTGTGTGCAGAATAAATTTTTGTTAATACATTCTATTTTGTTTATAATAGTTATTAACCCGGGCGAAGCCGGGTAGTACAGCTAGTATTATATAGAATCATTACACACAGAGTGATCTATTTTAAGTGTTTATTTCTGTTAGTGTTGATGATTATGGCTTACAGCCAATGAAAACCCGAAAGTCATTATCTCAGAAAATTGGAATATTATATAAAACCAACTGAAAAAATGATTTTAAACTCAGAAATGTTGGTGCCTCCAGAAGAGTCTGTACAGTAAATGCTTCAATACTTGGTCGGGGCTCCTTTTGCATGAATTACTGCTTCAATGTGGCGTGGCATGGAGACGATCAGCCTGTGGCACTGCTGAGGTGTTATGGAAGCCCAGGTTGCTTTGATAGCAGCCTTCAGCCTTATAGATTCTCTATGGGGTTTAGGTCAGGCGAGTTTGCTGGCCAATCAAGCACAGTGATACTGTGGTTATTAAACCAGGTAATGGTATTTTTGGCAGTGTGGACAGGTGCCAAGTCCTGCTGGAAAATGAAATTTCCATCTCCAAACAGCTTGTCGGTAGAGGGAAGAATGACGTGCTCTAAAATTTCCTGGTAGACAGCTGCACTGACTGTGTTGATAAAACACAGTAAACCTACACCAGCAGATAACATGGGTCCCCAAACCATCACTGATTGTGGAAATATCACACTTGACCTCAAGCAGCTTGGATTGTGGCCTCTCCACTCTTCCTCCAGACTCTGGGACTTTGATTTCCAAATGAAATGCAAAATTTACTTTCATCTGAAATAAAAACACCTTGGACCACTGAGCAACAGTCCAATTCTTTTCCTTTTTAGCCCAGAAAAGACGCTTCTGGCATTGTCTATTGGTCATGAGTGGCTTGACACAAGGAATGCTACAGTTGTAGCCCATGTCCTGGATACGTCTGTGTGTGGTGGCTCTTAAAGCACTGACTCCAGCAGCAGTCCACTGTTTATGACTCTTCCCCAAATTTTTGAATAGTCTTTTCTTAACAATCCTATCAAGGCTGCAGTTATCTCGGTTGCTTGTGCAACTTTTTCTACCACACTTTTTCCCTCCACTCAAATTTCCATTAATATGCTGCCTTGGACAAAGCACTCAGTGAACAGCCAGCTTCTTTAGCAATGACCTTTTGTGGCTTACCTTCCTTGTGGAGTGTGTCAATGACTGCCTTCTGTACATCTGTCAAGTCAGCAGTCCTTCCCCATGATTGTGTTGCCTACTGACCCAGACTAAGGGACCATTTTAAATGCTTTTCAGGAGTTTTGTGGTAATTATTCTGATTTTATGAGATAATGACTTTTGGGCTTTCATTGGCTGTAAGCCATAATCATCAACATTAACAGAAATAAACACTTGAAATAGATCCCTCTGTGTGTAATGACTCTATATTATATATGCGTTTCCCTTTTTTATTTTATTACTGAAATAAATTAACTTTCTGATGATATTCTAATTTATTGAGATGCACTTGTTCATGGTATTTTTTGACATCCATACATTTATGCAATAAAGTTACAAGATTTGAATATTCCTTTAAAATATATGATCAGTGTTAAAGAGACCTTCCAGGCTCCCCTTTTCTGCAACTCATCTCCCTTTTTATATATGCAGTAATTCCATAATAATCATCTAACTTTTACAATTGAAACCAGAAGTTTATATGCTGTATATGTGGTTTAGTAGTGTGCACTTTAAATCCAATCTACATTTAGCATATTAGAAATCATCCATCTTTGCACTGACTTGCGAAGTTAGTTTGACCTTACACACTAAGTAGCCAATCAGAAAAGGCAGAGTTGTAAGAGGGAGTGAGTAAGCAGCAGCCTGAACCAATGATGATGCACGGGTGTGTCTAAGACTATCTCAGTCTTTCTGTAAGCAAAGTAGCTAAACTGTAGAAACAAAATACAACTTTGTATCAATAGCATGTAGTAATATAACATTCATTTTAGCTAAAATGAATGGCATTTCAATGGGGATTTGGGGAGGTGGAAAATTATTAATTAGGGATGATTGAATACCTCAAATATTTGGCTTCGCGAATATTTTCCAAATAGGTCGCCGCTATTCGACTATTCGTGAATATTCGATGCGTAATATAAGTCTATGGGAAACTGGAATAACAACTATTCGGGCTTCCCATAGACTTACATTGCGCATTAAATATTTGCAAAGCGGCGACCTATTCGTCGAATATTCGTGAAGCCGAATAATTGAGGTATTCGATTATCCCTATTATTAATGTATTTTGGCCAGTTTTTTTGCAAAGATAAATGAAGAGATGGGGCTTTTAGAGCAACGAACTTGTGAAGCAAATTTGGATGGGATCTCACAAATATGAGCTCTGTTGATTAATCTGATGCACGACACATGGACTTTCATTTTCTAGTGGCACCATATTGGTAAATCTATCCCAACGTGTATTTCATGATGAATTAATTTCAATTATAAGTACAGAAATTGATTAGACACATACACACAAAGCCAGTCCATGGCAAACACTTTTCTTGATGTAATTAGCTTCTAGATCTTGCGATAAGTCAGCAATGTAGAAAATAGCAAAAACGGTCAAGTTCCAAGTTGAAATAAAAAAACTTTAATTTTATTTTGAAATATTAAAATTCCTATCCACAGAGATGATGTGAAAAAAATATTAATAACCCAAAAATAGAAGATTCAGTCCAGATTCATGATGATGGAACACGGTAGCCGGAACCATGTGTGGCAATAAGTTATGCGTTTCAGATACTCCTGTGTCCTTTGTCCAATCTCAAGCTTGTATTACATATTATGTTTTCACATCATCTTCATGAATAAGAATTTTAATGTTTCCTAAAAAGGCTGAAGTTTTTAATTCAATTTGTAGCTGGACCCTTTTTGCTATTTTCTGGATCTCCTCGTGCTGGTGAGAGCGTTCATCCGTATAATAGCGCTTCAGGTGAGTTGGCTATTCTTTTCATTTTTTCTTCAGTAATATAGAAAGTCTGTCATAAAATGTGTGAAAAAAAAATGATATAATAACACAAAAATGGAAGATTCAGTCCAAATGCATAATGATGTAACTCAGTGGCTGGTAATCATTAGTAGCAATAAGCTACGCGTTTCAGACACTCCTGCTTCCTCTGTCCAAGCTCAAACTTGTGTTATTATATAGTATTTTTTTACATCATATCTGTGTTAGGTTTGGTGGTTCTGCTCCTGAGTGAGTCCATTGCGCTCCTACGTGTGCCCTTGTTCACCAAGGGGTCACCCATTGCCCTTCACTGGCTACGATGGGTGGGGTGTTACTGTTGGAGGTGGAACTTGCATGAGTGCCAGTTCTAACCGAGCTTGTTGTACATCGTAACTGCGGGTCACTGGGAGGTGGGACGTCTCTGTTTACAACATTAGTGTCACTCACAGGCCCCTAAAAGCTGGTTCCCCTAATGTGAGCTGTTACCAGTGGAGACAGGATGCTGTATCCTCTGACATGGTCAGATGGTGGGAGGTTCCCTCCGTTCCACTCTCCTCCTCTCCTTCTGATGTTCTGTGAACAGAGGGCGGGGAATGGGCTTTGCCTCAGTGAGCCATATGAGTTCAAGGAGGCAGATTTAACCCTGCAATCTGCCTTCCTTAGGTGCTGATTAATTCAGTTTTGTGGGATGGTTTGGCTGCTTTGATTGTGCTGGTTCTCTGAGGTTTTCCTCTTGCTTCTCCTGCTGTAGGGTTCAGCTTTATCTTTGCTTACAGCTGGATTTAGCTCCCTCTTTGTTTCTGCTGTGGTATCAGCCTAGGTTTTGTTTCCTTTTCCGTTTAGTTATTTTCTTGGGTATGATTGTCCTACCTGACGCTGTGTGCCAGCTATTGCGCTATTTGCTGCCTGGGAAGGACACCGTTAAAATCCCCCCTCGCCAAAACCTGCAAGTGGGTGAAGGATATCCCCGGCCCTTAAGGGTGTGCAGTAGTGCGACGGCTAGATCCAAGTGCGGCCGACACACTGTGCTTGCAAGCATGCAGCGGGTCTCGTCTCAACATCCCGCATTACACTCACTTGATAGGAATTGTAATGTTTCAAAATAAAGGCTGAAGTTTTTAATCCAATTTGGAGATGGACCCTTGTTGCCTTGTTCTGGATCTCCTGGCGCTGGTCAGACCATTAATATGTATCCGCATAATACCCCCTTTCATTTTTCCTTTAGCAATATAGAAACTCTGCTATATAATAAGTGTCTGAAAAATATATATATATATATATTTCCACACAAAAATATTGTGTGACAGAACTTTTATATTGCTAAACTAATGTAGAAAATATTGATTGGAAGCAGCACTCCATTGAATGAAAATAAGTGAAAATGTGGAGTTTTTTCACCCAGATCCGTTCAAGTGACAAAGCACTGTGTTACGTCTGCTGGTATTTGACGCAAATAAACGATATGTACTGTAGCAATTACCCATCACGATGAACAGATCCTGAGGATTCAATTTAAAGAGAATGTCTAAAATCTGGTAGCTGTGATGTGTTTTGACACTGAACAGTTACATTTGCCTGGAGATGTGTTGACAATTGTATTGTACTTGTCAGCCGGGACAGAAAACTGCAGCATGTTAAACACAAACATATTGCATGTTTCTGCTTCACCTACAGTAAAACACTCACAAAACATTAAAAAGAAGCATCCGTTATTGAAGGATCTTGGTCTTTTACTTTGGGAAAATAAGACTATGAATGTTAAGGTCATGTTATACCAAATAGGATTATATTACACAGGTCTATAAAAAAAAATCTGGTGCAAGGTTTTTTTTAATAGATTTAGGGTATTTTGAAGGTGCCGAATTAAAAAATCCCATTACTTTTGTTGATTTGAGATAATGGACATTCATGAAAATAATCTGTTCCCAAACCATGTGTGAAGAATCTATGACAGTGGACAATTGTGAAAGTAAAAGTTAAACTTTGGTGTGCGAATGGTATGGACAGAACCTAAAAACCACCATGATGATTAATATTTTTGCATTGTAAAGATTAAAGGCTTTAATCATTAAAGGATGGTTATCTTGATTTGGAATCTACAAGACAACTCATTCCACATTGCTATGACACTCACAAACCAGTGTTTACCAGACACCAGACCACTGTCAGACTCTGAAGAGACCTTGTAAAGCTGTAGGGGGGAAAAAGCGCAATAGGGTCTTAGGCTACTTTCACACATCAGTTTTCTGCATTCAGCCACAATCCTTTTTTTTCCTGATCCAAAGGATCCGGGAAAAAAATGTAAAACCGTATCCACCGGATACGGTTTTTAACGGATCCGTTATGCCGGATGCGTTGCATCCGTTTTTGCATCCGGTTTGTCTGTTTTTTTGATGGATCAGGTTTTTTAATTAATTTGGTGCATGCGCAGTTAACAAAAACGGATCCGGCAGCCGCATGCATTTTTTAACGCATTGCGCCGGATCCGGCGTCCATAGGCTTTCATTGTAAAACACGCCGTATCGTGCCGGATCCGGCGCGATGCGTTTTTTTTGCCGGACAAAAAAACGTTGCAAGACACGTTGCCTCTGGCCACCGCTTTAATTGATTTTGCCGCATCCGGAAAAAAACGGATGCAATGCAAAGCCATCAGGTACAATCCGGTAACAATGCAAATCTATGGGGATAAAACGGATACGGTACCGGATCCGTTTGACTCGTTTTTTTCCCGGATTGTACCTGATGGAAAAAAACTGATGTGTGAAAGTAGCCTTACCCGGTATGAGGGTCGAGAGACAGAAAGAGATACACTCACCTGGTTGGGTTGTGCCAGTGAAAACCCTCTATGATCGCATGTGAGTTTTTTTATGTGGTTCAGCAGCGGCCCCGGAAATCAGGTTATCATATAAATCAAATAGAAAACCGGTTTTAAATGCCGCGCTAAAAACCACAGATGCTGTAGATAAAGAGATTTCCTTTATTTCACAGTTCTAGGCGTTTCAGAGACATCTCCGTCTCCTTCCTCGGGACAAGAAATCATGATTGATTTCTTTTCCTGAGGAAGGAGATGGAGATGTCTCTGAAACGCGTAGAACTGTGAAATAAAGGAAATCTCTTTATCTACAGCATCTGTGGTTTTTAGCGTGGCATTTAAAACCGGTTTTCTATTTGATTTATATGATGAGACACTAAAGAGAGGCAGGGATTGTGTGACGTCTGCCCAGGACCACAGATTCAGGATGACTTTCAAAGACAGACAAGAGGCTAACTGCCCACTCAGCAGGAACCTGAGGGCCCTGAAACCCTTTAACCCCCCTACAGGGATATGGAATTACTACAGGAGGTTGCTGCCTATGGAAGGCTGCAATACAGAGAAGAATAGTCACCAGGCAGGGTCAAAACTAGGAGGAAAAATAGGGATAAAATCGGCAGACAAGAGAGTGGTCGGGTAATTAGGCTAAGGTCAAACCAGAGATGGCAGAAAAGTATAAAAATGGCAGGCAAGAATGTGGTCAGAGTACAGGCAGAGGTCAATGTATGGACATCAATAGTTCAAAAGCAGGATGTGAACCAGGCCTCAGCAGACTACAAGACTATATCTGGCGGCAACCAGCAGACTGGTGGAGGAATAAGAAAAGTGTAGTGCCTTACCATTGGCCCTGGCTGAAAGGTGGTAACTTCAGCTGGAAGGTACACACCATCAAAGTCAGCCAGTGGTACTGCAGGTCATAATGAAACCCAGGAGTGGATGGGCAGAGCCTGTGTCCACCGGAGCTACTGACTCCCCATCACCAGCACTGCCCACAGTGGGAATACAACGGCATCTGGTGATCAAAGCCGAAGTAGCAGGAGCAGACTCTGATGGAGACGTGGCAGATTGTAGTCTATAGCAGGTAGTAGCAGTGGAAGGGAATTTGAGGGAAGCTTCGATGCCTCAAAGATTAATCCAAAAAGAACTCAATCACCTGATTCAAAACTTAAATCTATCCAAGCAAGTGTGCCGCCCAAGCAGCGGATCGAACCACTCGGATCCGGGGGTAGTGTCCGTTCGTGGCTCGAGGGTCTCCGGACCTGGGGCCTCAGGGGCCACACTCTAAATTAAAAAGGGGGATATTTAAAGGGGAGCTATAGTCCGTGACGCCACCCATGGTGTGCGGTAACTGAGAGTACCGCCTCTGCCATTGGGAGTACCCGGGGTGATGGAATGGGGCAGCAAGGTGTTTTTACCCTCCACGGGTAGGGGTATGCCCCGGGGCTCTGGAAGATGATACTGGGTGCCGTGACGGGGAGATCACTCATGTACTCAGTCAGCCAGTAATCAGACGCTGACAACTGGGTAACCAAGTCTCTGAGTGCCGTTGCCTCTCAAGGGGAGCTCGTCCGGGTCCCGTCCCCTGCAGTGCTGCCTGATGATCTGTGACCTGCCTCCGGGCACAAAGTTTAGATTCACCGTAGTGGCCCGGTAGTCTGGAATTTGCCGGGCCCTGCACCCCACTGTGGCTAAGTGTGGGAGCCTGCACTTAGGGCTCGCGCTTGGGATTTTAGTGGGTTGATTGTATGGAAGGCCCTATCCCCCTCCTTGCGCTAGTGCCCCAATTCTGGAGCTAGTGGGAACAGTTCATAAAGGCTCCGCTCTCCGCAGGTTAATTGCCGGGTTGCCTGAAGCTTCTCCCCAACCTAGGGTCCGTGTACCCCGCCGTGCCTTTGGTCCCGGACTGGTGATGGGACCAGGCTGCTGACTGTTCTCTTTAACAGGTCCAGGTACCTTGCCTTAATCCCCTGCGACCGGGGGTCCGACTCCTTTAGGTCCAGACCTCCGTCTGCAACCTAGACAGCTACTCTTGGGAGCCATCGCTCTCTGCCTCCTCCACTTCACTCCTTTCTCTCCTTTTCTGACACTCCTCAGCTTCCCTTCCTGACCCCTTGGTGGGTGACCCTATTCCGCTTTAGCCGCCCACTGGTGTGCCTGGTGGGTGTGGTGCAGGGTGTATCTAGGATTTAATTTGCTGTTGGAGGCAGCACTGTAAGATGGGGACCCAGAAGAACCATGAGGGATTTGAATCCTGCACTAAGGGGAAAGAGCGTGCAGTACCCTGTGTCGACCTGATAGTCCAGGGGCATCACACAAGCATCAGAACAATTAGAATCTAGACTTAATGAATAAAATCTTATAAATACAGGAGTTAAAATTACAACCTATTGGAAAAGAGAAGAGAAGCTTCTCCCATATTTAAACCAAGAGGAAGAACTTGTATACTGCAATGATCTTCCAGAAATTGTACTTCAAATGGGAGTAACGAAATATCAACCAGAAGACTGGAGGCTTTTTATATATGGCTCCATTGGAAGCTTGAAATGTGTTCTCTTGCACAATGAAAACCGTAATGCGTCTATATCCAAAGCGCACTCAACAAAGCTTAAAGAAGAATCTGAAAATGTGAAAATCGTATTACAGAAAATCCATTATCATGAACATCAGTGGTCAATTTATGTTGATGTGAAGATGATGAACTTCTTGTACCGTAATCTGGATACACAAAATACCCATGCTTCATCTGCCTCTGAGATAGCAGGACACAGAAAGATCATTGGACAAAATTGTCATGTCCTACAAGGGAAGAAATGATGGTTGGTGCTGCAAATATCATCAACAAGCCACTGGTCGAGAAGAAGAAAATCATTCTTGCCACACCTGTTTATTCTGCAGTACAAATAACCTGAAAATATGATTCTCCAGGTTATTACAATTATGACGCCACTGCACCTGTTTTTTTTAAGTGGTAAAAAAAAATCAGAAATTTGTAAAATAAAATTGTTTTTGCTTGAGTCACCGCATTCCAAAACCTGTAACATTTGTGACTTTCCCATAATGCTACACAAAGAAGCAGTAAGTTTCAGGTGTGCATTAAAATGCATCCAGAGGTGTGTCTCTGATTAACTCAGATGTTGACAATAAACCTATCAGAAGCTTCCAAAGACATGACATCATCATAAGGGATGTCCTATATTGTGTAAAGTCATAGCACTCTTAGTGTATGCAAACTTTTGACTTTACAGAAAGTAATAAAAATGCCTTAAAACATTCTCTCTCTCATTATTCTGGCATTTGGCAAACATAAATAATTTTGCTTCCTAATTGACCAAAAACGGAAAGGTTTATTCTGATTTCATGTCAGATAGTGAGAAAAACATGCAGATATGTTTTTTAGATGGTATATGTAAACTTCTGGTTTGAACTATATTTGCATAAAACTAATAAAAAAAATGCAAAAAAAACTTGGCAAAAAATTTACTATGTGAACATAGCCTTAATTCTCACTTACAAACACCAGAAAAACAACATTGACATAAAAATCAGAAAACCAAACAACAAAAGACAATGTTTAAAAGATGCAAATCCTTTTATGAATTTATTGTTAACCAAATAAGTCACTAATTTAGTGATATTCACACCAAAAAAATGGCAAACATGCATTGATGAATTGGGCTTTTTGTCTTTTTTTGTGCATACTCTATAATATCAAGTCAATCTGGTGTTCAATTACGTGAAGACATGAACACAGGCTATTGCATTGAGCTTTTATGTGGTCACAGGACTACCATGTAATATTTATGGTAATCTGGGCTCGTCTGAGAGGTAAGAAATCTATGCAAAGTGCATTTATCATTCCTGAAGAATAAGGTACCAAATTCAGTACTTGCAAAACAATTATAATCACTAATATTAATTATTTACCAGTATTAATATGACATTAAAAATATCTGCAGTCTCTCTGTGGGACTGCAGACTCATGAATCCTCCCACGAACGCACTGTGCGCTGCCAGGATTTGACGGTTTCTGAGCCAGGAACGAGGTCACTTGACCACAAGTATGTTATATGCATGTTCCCAGCCAAAACGCCACTAGTGGACGCGGCCTCACTCAATACAAGTGTATTGAGCAAGGCCACGCTCACTAGACGGCCTCGCTTACTAGTCGGAGGTGACCACTTCATACACTTGTATTGAGTCAGACTGCACCCAATAGTCGGGTTCTGGTAAAGAACATGCACACTGCATATTTGTGGTCATGTGACCACCATTTCCGGTCAGACATGGCAATTACATAGTACATAGCAGGGGCACATTTATAAGAGTATCACAGCAAAGGAACATTTTTTTAAAAACAGATCAGATTGTGGAAATTATTATTATTACAAGATCTATTCATTAAAACTAACTTTGTTGGGCAACCGCTTTAAGTTTGCTCTAAAAACACATCCACATTTTATATATACACAGGCACATATACACATTTACTCTATATACACACAGGCACATATGCTATATATACACTCAGGCACATATTCACATATACTATATATACACAGACACATATACTATATATACACAGGAGCATATACTATACATACACACAGGCATATAAATATACTATTTATGCACAGAGATACATATATTATATACAGACATATACTATATATACACACACACACTGGCACATGGACTATATTTATGCACAGATATACATATACTGCATGCACACAGGTACATACACATATACTATTTATATACACACAGGCACAAATACATATATAAAGGAACATACACAGGCACATACACTACATACTTTTTCTTTCTTGGCCTTTTTCCAGAGAATGTGAATGATAACACAAAACCTTTTTTCCACTCATGGTTAGTGGTTGGGTGAAGCCATTTTTTGTGAAACTACTGTTTTTGCTTTTTAAATTATAATGACAACCAAAAACATCTAAATGACCCTGATCAAAAGTTTATATATCCTGGTATTTTATCCTGATAACATGCACAGAAGTTGACACAATTGGGTTTGAATGGCTAGTAAAGGTCCAGTCACACTAAGCAACTTACCAGCGATCCCAACAACGATAGGGATCGCTGGTAAGTTGCTAGGAGGTTGCTGGTGAGATGTCACACTGCGACGCTCCAGTGATCCCGCCAGCAACCTGACCTGGCAGGGATCGCTGGAGCGTGGCTACACGAGTTGCTGGTGAGCTCACCAGCAACCAGTGACCAGCCCCCAGGGCCGCGTGGAAGATGCTGCGCTTGGTAACTAAGGTAAATATCGGGTAACCAACCCGATATTTACCTTGGTTACCAGCGCACGGAGCTACACCTGTAGAGAGCAGGGAGCAGCGCACACTGAGCGCTGGCTCCCTGCTCTCCTAGTTACAGCACACATAGGGTTAATTACCCGATGTGTGCTGCAGCTAAATGTGCACAGAGCAGGGAGCAGCGCACACCGCTTAGCGCTGGCTCCTTGCTCTCCTAGTTACAGCACACATCGGGTTAATTAACCCGATGTGTCCTGCAGCTACATGTGCACAGAGCAGGAGCCGGCACTGACAGTGAGAGCGGCGGAGGCTGGTAACAAAGGTAAATATCGGGTAACCAAGGACAGGGCTTCTTGGTTACCCGATGTTTACTGTGGTTACCAGCCTCCGCAGAAGCCGGCTCCTGCTGCCTGCACATTTAGTTGTTGCTGTCTCGCTGTCACACACAGCGTTCTGTGCTTCACAGCGGGACAGCAACAACTAAAAAATGGCCCAGGACATTCAGCAACAACCAACGACCTCACAGCAGGGGCCAGGTTGTTGCTGGATGTCACACACAGTAACATCGCTAGCAACGTCACAAAAGTTGTTCGTTAGCAGCGATGTTGCTAGCGATGTTGCTTAGTGTGACGGGGCCTTAAGGCTAGAGTCACACTTGCGAGTGCCCCGCGTGTAACTCACGCAAGTCTCTCATTGAATCACCCGGCATGGACTCACACTCTCTGGACAGGAGCGTCTCAGCTGCATAGACATACATGCAACCGACCCGCTCCTGTCAGGAGAGTGCGAGTCCGTGTCGGGTGATTCAATGAGAGACTCGCGCGAGTTACACGCGAGGCACTCTTAAGTGTGACTCTGGTCTTAAGGTGACATCCTCACCTGTGACCTGTTTGCTTGTAATCAGCGTGTGTGCATAAAAGCTGAGTGAGTTTCTGGGATCCAGACAGACTCTTGCATCTTTCATCCAGCCACTGATGTTTCTGGATTGTGAGTCATGGGGAAAGCAAACATGAAAAAGGAATTTAGAATGCACAGCCAGAATATTGATTACTATATCATTTAAGGAGGGTGCACATATGTCAAGAAAGACTATACATTAATTTAGAAGGAAAGCGCTTGACCAAAAAATGGCACTCACTCAAATATTTTATGAAAATATATAGTATCATTTTTATTTGTGTATAAATTTTAAAAACACATACAAAAAACATGGAAAACATATTTTTAAAAAAACACCAAAAATATAGAGAACCCAATACAAACTAAAGTCCTCCTATTATAGAGTAATAATTCAGAGATTTTACCATAAATAACCACAGATAAGTTTTTTAGAAGTACATGAAAGATCAAACAATTACTTAGGTCAGTATAACCCAGTGACCTAGTGGTCAAAACAGCAAACCACAAAATCCATAAATGTGAGAAAAAACAGGAATTTTACCATAGTAACGATCTCTAACAATAATATAGGAGGTTCAAAGAAATCTGACCCAACGCGTGTCGCTAGTGCATCCTCATCAGGGGCAGTGGGGAAAGCAGAGATGTCTCCATCAGTTTGCATGGACCACTTTGTCCTGCAAAAATCACAGACATATGAACAACCCCATAGACCAGTGTTCCCCAACTCCAGTCCTCAAGAGCCACCAACAGTGCATGTTTACAGGATTTCCTTAGTATTGTACAGGTGATATTTTAATTACCTGCTCAGGTGATGATTTCAACACCTCTGCAATGCTATGGAAATCCTCAAAACATGACCTGTTGGTGTCTCTGAGGACTGGAGTTGCGGAACACTGCTATTTACTGTCATAGGCATAAGTTTTCACAAGATAAAAATGAATAGCATATATGTGTGAAAAACTGACATGCGAATGAGGCCTTAAGGCCGCTTTACACGCTACGACATCGTTAATGTGATGTCGTTGGGGTCACGGAATTTGTGACGCACATCAGGCCGCATTAGCGATGTCGTTGCTTGTGAAACTTATGAGCGATTTTGAATCGTCGCAAAAACGTTCAAAATCGCTCATCGGTGAAATGGGGGTCCCTTCTCAAATATCGCTGCTGCAGCGTGTACGATGTAGTTCGTCGCTCCTGCGGCAGCCCACATCGCTCCGTGTGACGCCGCAGGAACGAGGAACCTCACCTTACCTGCCGCCGTCCGCAATGCGGAAGGAAGGAGGTGGGCGGGATGTTACGTCCCGCTCATCTCTGCCCCTCCGCTTTGATTGGGCGGCTGATTAGTGATGTCGCTATGATGCCACACGGACCGCCCCCTTAGAAAGGAGGCGGTTCACTGGTCACAGCGACGTCGCAGAGCAGGTAAGTAGTGTGACGGGTCTGGGCGATGTTGTGCGCCACGGGCAGCGATTTGCTCGTGTCGCACAACCGATGGGGGCGGGTACCCACGCTAGCGATATTGGTACCAATATCGCAGCGTGTAAGTTGCCTTTACTCTATAATGTCTTATAATTGTCCCAGCTGATTTGTAAAGGGCTGTGGAATATAGAAATAAATTATTATTACTTATCTTATCATTAGTATCTAGGGTTATTTGAGTATTAGATGGCACAGGGCATCATTGAATGCAAGGCCAGCTTTGCACTTTTATCATTTACAGATTATCCCATAGGCTGAGCGGAGACTTAATAGCGATCTACAAATATCTGAAAGTTAGTCACAGTGCAGAGGGAACTACCCTATTCTCATTAGCACAAGGAAGTACAAGAAGCAATGGGATGAAACACAAAGGAAGGAGATTCAGATTAGACATTAGGAAAACTTTCTGACAGTGAGGGCAGTCAGGGAGTGGAACAGGTGACCACGGGAGGTGGTGAGCTCTCATCAATGGAAATCTTCAAGAGGAAACTGGATAAACATATAGCTGGGATGATTTAGGAAACCCTGCACTCGCAGGGGGTTGGACCCGATGACCCTTGAGGTCCCTTTCAACGCTACTATTCTATGATTCTATGAATCCTTCTATAATAGTCTATATTTATTTCATAAAGGATTGTTTATAATTTCCCCCAAATTGCTTTTCCAGTTACTAAGAGCTGTGTTCAGAAACTGAATTAAAACCACTGTACATATCAGACGATTACAGCATGTGTAATGTTCTCAGTTTCTAATAATATTCACAAATTCTGGGACAATGACGCTATAAAAAAATAAAAGCTTTGGATGCATTGGTGGCTTTAGTGTGGGTTAATAGGGTGAGTGGGGTCTCTGATATAAAATTGCCAGGTTTATGGAAGAATAAAGCATGAGTCATATAAAGAGTAATATAAAATTATAGTTGCGGTACACTTTATTGTCATTTTCTTACATAATTAAGACCCAAGGTCTGAAATTATATGAATATTATTAAAAGTCATTAAAATGTATCAATAACCAGTGGCCTCTGTCACAGGAAGCCTTTCATTCACTACAAGTGGGCTTTGCTGGACAATTGCCTCAATTCTATTAGTTACAGCCTAATTAATCCCTCTATCACTGGGGGCAGGATAAAGGAAGTCAGCCATTTCAGTGGCATTACATTAATTAACCTAAGCATTTACTTTTATTGTCAGGAAAGTGGCGAGATGTCTATGTGCTGAGTTAATTAACCATTTTATTTCCACTGCAAAAAAAGTAGCTACTAAAATGAGTGAATTGTTTTGAGATATAGGATTTTTAGGAATCTGAACAATTTGCAATTTTCAACATCAATTTTACATAAGTAGAAGATTTCATCAGCCAAAAATGGCTAACATGACCTAGGGATTGGCTAGGCTGCTTTCCCATATTGTTTTGTAGCTATCACATCACATGGTATAGCACAGCCAATCAGAAAAGAGTATTATAGGCTGTATAAAAGCAGTGGCAGAGAATGCAGCAACCTTTAGTAGTGAATCTGGATACAAAGGAGATGGCAAAGTTCATAGTTTAGCCATACAGATAGGGATAGAAAGACATAAAACGGCGAACAAATATTGCAGATAGTATGTGTTATAGTGCACCAGTGAGAAAAAAACAGTGTATATAGTGTTAAGAAAAGAGGATAATACAGATATTCAGATGATAGAGTGAGAGGAGAGTTTAAGTGATTGATCACAGTGGTTATAGTGCTGCGGGTGCTTCTATTACACTTTTTTATCATTCTCCATGCAGACGCAGGCCACCAAACGAATATTGAGAGAAAACCAAAAACTAAGTGAAATCCCAAATAAAAAAAAATAAAAACAAAAAAAAAGAGAAATAAAGACATTTAAATGTGACTATTCACCTCCCAATGTGAAATATTGTTAGTGGCATACCAGTTTATTATTCATATTTGAAGCGTGCACATATCACATCAATGATGGACGCTATTGCTGCTGCTATTGTTGGACTTGTATCTACCAGTTCTTGGTTAGGAAGGGGGGAGTTATGTTATACAACTAGAATTGAAAAAAAAATACAGACATTTATCTGTCTACAAGGTATGCGTGGCACAAACTATAGGTTTCTTTTGCACACCTGTTTCTGTAGTTAAGGGTGCTTTACACGCTGCGACATCGCTAGCGATAGCACCCGCCCCGTCATTCATGCGACATTTGGTGATCGCTGTCGTAGCGAACATTATCGCAGCGTCACACGCACATACCTTTTCAGCGACGTCGCTGTGACCGCTGAACAATCCCTCCTTTAAGGAGGAGGTGCGTTCGGCGTCATAACGACGTCACTGTGACGTCACTAAGCGGCCGCCCAATAGCAGAGGAGGGGCGGAGATGAGCGGCCGGAACATCCCGCCCACCTGCTTCCTTCCTCATTGCCGGTGGATGCAGGTAAGGAGATGTTCGTCGTTCCTGCGGTGTCACACACAGCGATGTGTGATGCTGCAGGAATGAAGAACCACCAGCGGCATGCACCACCAACGATATTATGAAAAGGAGCGGTGTATCAACGATCAACGATTTTTGACACTTTTGCGATCGTTGATCGTTGCTTCTTGGTGTCACACGCTGCGATGTCGCTAAGGGCGCCGGATGTGCGTCATTAACGGCGTGACCCCGACGATATATCGTTAGCGATGTCGCAGTGTGTAAAGCACCCTTTACTTTTGCTCAATTTTCCCTAAAAATGTGATCTGTTGTGAATAAATTTGCCATGAACCGCATAACTAGGAAGCCCCTAATTTTCTAGAATATTCTGAATTCTCCTTGGATTCTATTGAACCCATCTTGAGCTCTCTAATGCAAACATAGAATTTTTTATGTCCAAGTAACTCCAACCTACCTGGCTAGTAGAGATGGTAATTGGTGTTAATCATCAGCTTATTTAACCCCACACAGCACTTTATACTTTAAAAGCTACTCTCATTATCCATTAATTTGGGGGGTAAAGGGGGGCACATGCCTACCTTACAGTTAGTTATATACAGGTGGTGCAAATAGAAAAAGCAGTGTTAGTTTCACACATTTGTGTGCAAAAATAATCCCTGTGTGGTAAACATCTATAATTTAGAACTTTGCTAAATGAAGAGGCAATGGCTTTTTCAAAAGCTGTCCAAAAACTATCCTTTTCATTAGGGAGACAAAACAGAGTAGTATTTTCAAAATGAAAAATCTACAATATGTGTTGTCTTCATCAAGCTATTTCAAAAATGATCCTTTTTTTGGGAGTACATTTATATTTGTGTACTCTTAAAGGGAACGTCATCAGATTTATTCCATTTAAACTGTGGCCACCTCCTGTGAACTCTTATATACAGCATTCTAGAATACTGTACATAACTCCCCAAGCCACTCTGTAGAACATAAAAAGAGCTTTTATTATACTCACCTGCGGAGTGGTCTGCTCCGATGGGCATCGCTGGTCTTCATCCTGTGCCTCCTCTCTTTTCACAATTGCCATCCTCCTTCCCTGCTTCATGTAGATGACGCGTCCTCCATTGCACTCCTGCGCACGTGCACTTCTCTCTGCCCTGGTTGAGGGCAGATGAAAGTATTTTAGTGCATATGCGCAGGCATTCTTTGACCTTTCCCCACACCTGAGCATTAGGCTGTGTGCGCACTAGGCCATTTTACCCGCGGATTTACCCGCGGATTTGCCGCGTAAATTTCTTGAGAAAGATTAGAAATCTTTCTGCAGACATTTCCCAGCAAAACCTATGGGAACAAAAAATAGCTGTGCGCACGCTGCGGATTTTTCTCAAGAAACTTTCTTGAGAAAATGAGCATGTCCATTATTTTCCACAGGTACCTGCGGAATACTCCCGGAATTTCACTCCATTCACTGTAATGTAATCGCGAAATACCGGGGGTATACCGCAGGTAGCAAATGATGTGCAGCATACCCCCGGTATAGCCGCGATTTACCTGCGGTAATGCTCATCGCTCCCTGCGGTTTTGCAGGGAGGGATGTCATTATGCCAGGAAGAGGAAGCGGAGCAGAGTAAACACAGACGTCACACTCCCTGGACGCCGCACAGAAGCACTTCTGTGTGACGTCCGGCGGGTGCCCGTGCAGTCTGTGTCCTGCTGCAGCCCCGCGGCTGCCAGCACAGCAGTGTCAGTGTCTGCCCGCTGTGTGTCAGTGTCTGCCCGCAGTGTCAGCAGCTTGTCACCCTGCAGCGCAGGCAGACACTGACACACAGCAGTGCGGGCAGCCGCGGGGATGCCGAGCGCTGCTGTCAGGAGGTGAGATGAGATCATTACCTGCTGTGACGATCTCCTGCCTCCTGACGTCACCGCGGTCACTGCTGTCTATGCCCGTCTCGCGAGCGGCCCGAGACTGACACTAGCGGTGACGTCACGGGCTCTCGCGATACTGCTGACAACGCGGCGGGCAAAGAAGTCAGTGACAGCGCTGAGGGCAGGACTGCAGGAGATCATCACAGCAGGTAATGATCTCAGCTATCCTCCTGACAGCAGCGCTCGGCATCCCCTGCAGTGACCTGGGCTATTGATGTTAGTTTAGGTCACTGCATTACTCTCCCAGCCAATGGGGAACATTCTGTTCTTCATTGAATGGGACAGTGACTATGGTATGGATCGCCGTGGGACCCCCCCTTATTGGATGACGCCGGACGTGGAATTGATTGTTCTTTTCAATAAATTGGTGAAAGAGGCTATGTTGGGAGTGTTTTTTCAAATAAAACTTTTTTTGTTGTCTATTTTTTATTTCTTACTGACTGGGTTGGTGATGTCGGGTGTCTGATAGACGCGTGACATCACGAACCCCAGGGCTTGATGCCAGGTGACATTACACATCTGGCATCAACCCCATATATTACCTCGTTTGCCAACGCACCAGGGCAACGGGATGAGTTGGGGTGAAGCGCCAGGATTGGCACGTCTAATGGATGCGCCACTTCTGGGGCAGCTGCGGCCTGCTATTTTTAGACTGGGGAGTGTCCAATAACAGTGGACCTCCCTAGTCTGAGAATATCAGACCCCAGCTTTCCGCATTACCTTGGCTGGTGATCCAATAGCGGCCCCGAGCGTCAGAAAATCTCTGGGGTTTCAGGCGGTAGCTGAGACCCTGGAGATCATGATTCAGGCCGGTTTTTCCGGTCCCCACTCACGTGATAACCGGTCTATATCTATCTATCTATCTATCTATTTATCTATCTATTATCTATCTATCTATTCATCTATCCATCTTTCCCTCTATCCATTATCTGTCTATTGATTATCTATCTATTATATATATTATTTATTGCAGTAGTTACAGCATAAAAAAACCGCAGGGACCAACCTGCGGAAAAACCGCGGCAAATCCGCGGCAAAAACGCATGCGTTTTTCCCCCAGATTTGGTGCGTTTTTTTAACGCAGGTGCGGTAATCTTCAACTCCCAGAAGTTTCTCAAGAAATTTTCTTGAGAAAAATCACTTTTCTAGTGCACACATAGCCTTACAGAGAGAAGTGAGTGTGTGCAGGAGCGCAATAGAGGACACTGTGTGGATAACTTAGGACGCATCATCCACATGAAGCTGGGAAGGAGGACAGTGATCTCAATTAGAGAGGAGGTGCCAGATCAACATCAGCAATGCCCATCGGACTGGAGTATAATAAATAGTATTTTTTTATGTTTTACAGATCGGCCTGGGCTCATTTATCGAGTATTCTAGAATGCTGTATATAAGGGCTTACTGCTGGTGGCTACAGTTTATATGGCACAAATCTGATGACAGGTTCCCTTTCAGAGAGTACATTTTCTACCACTATTCTCTATCACTAGTACTTTCTAGCATTAATAAACACAGTGAGCAGACAGAAACGGTATGGCTATTATGGCTATGCAGTTCTGGTGGCAGGAGCAGCAAGGCAAAAAGTTAAAATGGGGTAGGCAAGTAGATGTGTGACAGTTTAGGGTCCTTAAATGCAGCCCTGGCAGCAGAAGTACAGTCTGGCACTATCAAACACAGTGGTCACCCAAGAAATATGCAGCTGGCATGCTTGGCTAGTGGCTGCAAGAAGAGCACCATGGTATGGAGTTAGGAGGGGCAGTGATGGAGGTCTGACGCCTCTGGACTATCAGGTCATCACAGGGTATTGCACAATCTGCCCTCCAGTGCAGTATCCACCTCCCTCTTGGATATGGGTCCCTAACCAGATGGTGTTGCCTACATCAGCTAATCAAATCCTAGATACACCCTGCACCACACCCACCAGACACACCAATGGACGGCTTGAGTGGAATAAAGTCGCCCACCTGGGGGGTCAGGAAGGGGAGGTGAGGAGTGTAGTCAGTTGAGTAGCAGTAGAGAGTTGGAGAGGAGCCCTCGAGCTGGGAGGAGCTCTGAGGAGGTCGGGTCAGGTACTCCCATTAGGAGACTGTCTAGGTGGCAGACGGTGATCTGGGCCTAGAGGAGTGGACCCCCAGTTGCAGGGGATCGTGGCAAGGGGCTCGGATCTGTTGAGCAGAACAGCCGGCGGCCTGGCACCATCACCGGGCTGGGACCAAGGCATGACGGGGCATGTGGACCCTAGGTCAGGGAGTTGCTGCATGCAACCTGATAATTTACCCGTGGAGAATGGAGCCTTCAATATTCATTCCCAACCACTCCAAAATCGGGGCACTAGTGCAACGAGGGGGATAGGACTTTACACCCGAAACGGTCCAGAAAATCCCAAGCGTGAGCCCTGAGAGCAAGCTGCCTCACTTAGCCACAGTGGGGAGCGAGACCCAGCAAGTTCCACACTATCAGGATCACCAGAGAAGTAAACTTAGTGCCAGGAGGCAGGTCACGGATCACCAGGCAGCACCATTGGGGACGGGACCCGAACTACATCCCCCTCAGCGGCAGTGGTGTCCATTGATTTGGTTTACTCGGTTATCGGTGTTTGCTTAATAGACTGAGTAAGTACAAGAGTGACCCCTGCATCCCACGGCCTATTCCCACACACTGAGTCCCGGAGCATTACCCACTACCTGTGTAGGGTTCTAACACCTGGCTGCCCCGTTCCATCATCCACGGGTACTCCCAACTGCAGCGGTGGTACTCCGAATTACCACATACCACGGGTGGCGTCACAAACTCTATAATCCCTTGTAAATACCCCCTTCATTTGAGTGGCCGCACGACCCCCGGGTCCGGAGACCCTCGAGCCACTGAGAACCCGGATCTGAGCAGCTCGGCTGCTGCCATGGAGGCGGCAGAGAGGTAATTGGAAGTTTAGTGACAGCAATAGCAGCCTCATCAGCAGTACCACAGCATAGAGGAAATGATGACAATGAGTACATGCCTGGCTGAGTGTAGTCCATTAACAATGGCGGCAGCAGGATGATGTTGGACAGGGGTGGGCAATTCATTTTCCCAAGGGAACACATGAGAGATTGTGACTATTGTGGAGGGCCAAACAAATAGGCTGAAATTAATCCTTCTCAATATTAATATCAACATATTAATTACAACTAGCTGTAGTACCTGGGCGTTGCCCAGGATAGTAAATGTCTCTCTGCCTCTCTCCCAGTCTCTGTCTGTTTGTCGATGTCAATCTGTCTCTCTGTCTGTGTCTTACTTTGTCTGTCTGTGTCTATGTCTCTGTCTGTCTGTTTCTATCTCTCTGTCTGTATTTGTATCAGTCTATCTGTCTCTCTATCTCTGTGTCTGTTTCTGTGTGTGTGTCTGTCTGTCTCTCTCTTTCCCCGTCTGTCTCTTTCCCATTCTGTCTTTGTCTGTCTCTTTCCAGGTCTGCCTCTTTCCAGGGTTGTCTCTTTGCCTGTCTGTTTCTTTCCAGGGTTGTCTCTTTGCCCGTCTGTCTCTTTCCAGGGCTGTCTCTCTGCCCGTCTATATCTTTGCCCGTCTATCTCTTTCCCTGTCTGTCTTTGTCTGTCTCTTTCCAGGTATGTCTCTTTCCAGGGTTGCCTCTTTCCAGGGTTGTCTCTTTGCCCGTCTGTCTCTTTCCAGGGCTGTCTCTCTGCCCGTCTATCTCTTTGCCCGTCTATCTCTTTCCCCGTCTGTCTTTGTCTGTCTCTTTCCAGGTATGTCTCTTTCCAGGGTTGCCTCTTTCCAGGGTTGTCTCTTTGCCTGTCTGTCTCTTTCCAGGGCTGTCTCTTTGCCCGTCTATTTCTTTGCCCATCTATCTCTTTGCCCGTCTGTCTCTTTGCCCATCTGTCTCTTTGCCGGTCTGTCTCTTTGCCCGTCTGTCTTTTTGCCCGTCTGTCTCTTTGCCCATCTGTCTCTTTGCCCGTCTGTCTCTTTCCAGGGCTGTCTCTTTCCAGGTCTGTCTCTTTCCAAGTCTGTCTCTTTCCAGATCTGTCTCTTTGCCCGTCTGTCTCTTTGCCCGTCTGTCTCTTTGCCCGTCTGTCTCTTTGCCCGTCTGTCTCTTTGCCCATCTGTCTCTTTGCCCATCTGTTTCTTTCCTGGCCTGTCTCTTTGCCCGGCTGTCTCTTTGCCCGGCTGTCTCTTTGCCCGGCTGTCTCTTTGCCAGGCTGTCTCTTTTCAGGGCTGTCTCTTTGCCCATCTGTCTATTTCCAGGGCTGTCTCTTTTCCAGGGCTGTCTCTTTTCCAGGGCTGTCTCTTTGCCCGTCTGTCTCTTTGCCCGTCTGTCTCTTTCCCCATCTGTCTTTTTGCCCATCTGTCTCTTTGCCCGGCTGTCTCTTTCCAGGGCTGTTTCTTTGCCCATCTGTCTTTTTCTAGGGCTGTCTCTTTGTCCGTCTGTCTCTTTGCCGGTCTGTCTCTTTCTAGGTCTGTCTCTTTGCCCGTCTTTCTCTTTGCCCGTCTGTCTCTTTGCCCGTCTATCTCTTTCCCCGTCTGTCTTTGTCTGTCTCTTTCCAGGTATGTCTCTTTCCAGGGTTGCCTCTTTCCAGGGTTGTCTCTTTGCCCGTCTGTCTCTTTCCAGGGCTGTCTCTTTGCCCGTCTATTTCTTTGCCCATCTATCTCTTTGCCCGTCTGTCTCTTTGCCCATCTGTCTCTTTGCCGGTCTGTCTCTTTGCCCGTCTGTCTTTTTGCCCGTCTGTCTCTTTGCCCATCTATCTCTTTGCCCGTCTGTCTCTTTCCAGGGCTGTCTCTTTCCAGGTCTGTCTCTTTCCAAGTCTGTCTCATTCCAGATCTGTCTCTTTGCCCGTCTGTCTCTTTGCTCATCTGTCTTTTTCTAGGGCTGTCTCTTTGTCTGTCTATCTCTTTGCCCGTCTATCTCTTTCCCCGTCTGTCTTTGTCTGTCTCTTTCCAGGTATGTCTCTTTCCAGGGTTGCCTCTTTCCAGGGTTGTCTCTTTACCCGTCTGTCTCTTTCCAGGGCTGTCTCTTTGCCCGTCTATTTCTTTGCCCATCTATCTCTTTGCCCGTCTGTCTCTTTGCCCATCTGTCTCTTTGCCGGTCTGTCTCTTTGCCCGTCTGTCTCTTTGCCCGTCTGTCTCTTTGCCCATCTGTCTCTTTGCCCGTCTGTCTCTTTCCAGGGCTGTCTCTTTCCAGGTCTGTCTCTTTCCAAGTCTGTCTCTTTCCAGATCTGTCTCTTTGCCCGTCTGTTTCTTTGCCCGTCTGTCTCTTTGCCCGTCTGTCTCTTTGCCCGTCTGTCTCTTTGCCCGTCTGTCTCTTTGCCCATCTGTCTCTTTGCCCATCTGTTTCTTTCCTGGCCTGTCTCTTTGCCCGGCTGTCTCTTTGCCCGGCTGTCTCTTTGCCCGGCTGTCTCTTTGCCAGGCTGTCTCTTTTCAGGGCTGTCTCTTTGCCCATCTGTCTATTTCCAGGGCTGTCTCTTTTCCAGGGCTGTCTCTTTTCCAGGGCTGTCTCTTTGCCCGTCTGTCTCTTTGCCCGTCTGTCTCTTTCCCCATCTGTCTTTTTGCCCATCTGTCTCTTTGCCCGGCTGTCTCTTTCCAGGGCTGTTTCTTTGCCCATCTGTCTTTTTCTAGGGCTGTCTCTTTGTCCGTCTGTCTCTTTGCCGGTCTGTCTCTTTCTAGGTCTGTCTCTTTGCCCGTCTTTCTCTTTGCCCGTCTGTCTCTTTGCCCGTCTATCTCTTTCCCCGTCTGTCTTTGTCTGTCTCTTTCCAGGTATGTCTCTTTCCAGGGTTGCCTCTTTCCAGGGTTGTCTCTTTGCCCGTCTGTCTCTTTCCAGGGCTGTCTCTTTGCCCGTCTATTTCTTTGCCCATCTATCTCTTTGCCCGTCTGTCTCTTTGCCCATCTGTCTCTTTGCCGGTCTGTCTCTTTGCCCGTCTGTCTTTTTGCCCGTCTGTCTCTTTGCCAATCTATCTCTTTGCCCGTCTGTCTCTTTCCAGGGCTGTCTCTTTCCAGGTCTGTCTCTTTCCAAGTCTGTCTCATTCCAGATCTGTCTCTTTGCTCGTCTGTCTCTTTGCTCATCTGTCTTTTTCTAGGGCTGTCTCTTTGTCTGTCTATCTCTTTGCCCGTCTATCTCTTTCCCCGTCTGTCTTTGTCTGTCTCTTTCCAGGTATGTCTCTTTCCAGGGTTGCCTCTTTCCAGGGTTGTCTCTTTACCCGTCTGTCTCTTTCCAGGGCTGTCTCTTTGCCCGTCTATTTCTTTGCCCATCTATCTCTTTGCCCGTCTGTCTCTTTGCCCATCTGTCTCTTTGCCGGTCTGTCTCTTTGCCCGTCTGTCTCTTTGCCCGTCTATTTCTTTGCCCATCTATCTCTTTGCCCGTCTGTCTCTTTGCCCATCTGTCTCTTTGCCGGTCTGTCTCTTTGCCCGTCTGTCTTTTTGCCCGTCTGTCTCTTTGCCCATCTGTCTCTTTGCCCGTCTGTCTCTTTCCAGGGCTGTCTCTTTCCAGGTCTGTCTCTTTCCAAGTCTGTCTCTTTCCAGATCTGTTTCTTTGCCCGTCTGTCTCTTTGCCCGTCTGTCTCTTTGCCCGTCTGTCTCTTTGCCCGTCTGTCTCTTTGCCCGTCTGTCTCTTTGCCCGGCTGTCTCTTTGCCCGGCTGTCTCTTTGCCCGACTGTCTCTTTGCCCGGCTGTCTCTTTTCAGGGCTGTCTCTTTGCCCATCTGTCTATTTCCAGGGTTGGCTCTTTCCAGGGCTGTCTCTTTTCCAGGGCTGTCTCTTTGCCCGTCTGTCTCTTTGCCCGTCTGTCTCTTTCCCCATCTGTCTTTTTGCCCGTCTGTCTCTTTGCTGGGCTGTCTCTTTCCAGGGCTGTCTCTTTGCCCATCTGTCTTTTTCTAGGTCTGTCTTTTTGCCCGTCTGTCTCTTTGCCCGTCTGTCTCTTTGCCCGTCTGTCTCTTTGCCCGGCTGTCTCTTTCCAGGGCTGTCTCTTTGCCCATCTGTCTTTTTCTAGGGCTGTCTCTTTGTCCGTCTGTCTCTTTGCCGGTCTGTCTCTTTGCCTGCCTGTCTCTTTCTAGGTCTGTCTTTTTGCCTGCCTGTCTCTTTGCCCGTCTGTCTCTTTGCCCGTCTGTCTCTGTTTGTGTCTCTGTCTCTCTCTATCCGTCTCACCACCGACATCATATTACTTCACACATAAGCTTTGTATACTAACAGTTTATTTTGTTCCTATAGCAACCACTAACAGTTGCTATTAATAGCCTATAGCTCCACCTCTATTCAGTTAAATGGAGGCAGGATTTTGGTGTATAACTGTAAAGCGCGGGGTTAAATTTTCCCATCAAAACATAGTCTATCACGTTCCCTGGGTCACATGGGGCATCTGTGCAAAATTTCGTGATTGTAAATGCGACGGTGCGGATTCCTTTAGCGGACACACACACATACACACACATGCATATATATATATACAGTATATACACACACATACTTACACCGAGCTTTATATTTTAGATTATAAATACTATTTTATATGAATATTATGCATACCTCTCAACTTTTCAAGAACAAAAGAAGCTACAAATTATGTGGTGATTATGTGGTGGGCAGAGTGCACCACGGCAAATTCTGGCCACAACCATATCCATAGTGGCTTGTGATAGCCATATCACAAGCCACACCTATTTGCCAGTTAGGGATATTCAACAGATGCACCGGACTGTTCATTATTCATCGCCATAGAAGTCAGAACTTTCTCATCTGGATGTAGCTTCACTATACGATATCTGGTTTTTTTTTGTGTCTGTAAGGCCGTGTTCACATTGTGTTTTTTGCCTTCTGCAGGTGTCCACACAAAACTACACAATAATGTTCTTCCCAGATTAGTGCAATTTTTCTGCATTTTTTATTTTTTTCCCGATTTCTTCGAGGTTCTTGGTACAGATGTGAAGCCACGTTTGTATATGCTTCTATAGTACAGAAAAGCTTTGATTCTGCCCTTACAAAATAAACTGCAGCTTTTTCCATGTTTTTCAGGCTCCACATGGAAACCTCTAGGGAAAAAAATCACCAAAACCACAGAGTTCGGCATGTTCTTTAGGTTTACAGTGGCCATAAATTTACTAAAATCACATCCAGTTTCCTTGGACACTTAAACACAGCAGAATTTCTGTGTAATAAAAAAAAAAATAGCAGAAAAAAATGCTAAACTTAAGCACACGGACTGTGGATGCGATTTCATGAAATCTTTGCCCTCTGTGCATCTAAAGATGCCGCTGAACTGTGTGGTTTGGGTGTTTTTTTTTCTCTACAGGTGTCTATGGGGAGTCTGAAAAAAAATTCAAGCAGAAAAAGATGTTGTCACATTTTTAAGCAAAGAATCAAAATTTTCTGTAGTGTTAAAAAGCATTAAAATCTCACATTCACATCGGCACCAAAAATGCATCATTAAGGAGGATGACATATAAAAAACGCAGCAAATACGCAAAATCAGAAAAGATTGTCATTGTGTTGTGTGGTGCAGTCTCCTGGAGAAAAAACTGCAGCATTTACACTACATGTGAACATGGCCTCAGTGTTATATTTTAATTACATTTTTAAATGGATTTAATAGAGAAAAATAATCAACTAGGCCACGTTTTTACACTATATACCGATCCCTATAAATACTCTGATCTCTGTGTTGTTTGGGTCGTTATGATTACAGGGAAACAAATATGTCCATGTTATTTGCTGATTTGTGGTGTTTATTATTTAAAAAGAAAAGCGCATTAAAAATGAAGTTATTGTAGTTTTTAACTATTTTTTTATGATTTTTTTAATGAAAAAATTATTTTCTTTTTTCCTCTCCCTTTAGAATACAGGAAATAGAAACACACTGCTATGTACAATGGATCTCTATGTACAAGTTTAATTTGCTTTTGGAGCTAGAGCCTGCTCTACAGCTTCAAGTACACTAAATTCTCCCTGTAACATCATCACAGTTTGTGGCTCGAAGCCTTAACTTCTGCTGAAATGTTTGACAGTTGTTAGTTTTAATCTTGTGGAAGGGTTGAAAGAAGCAAAAATTACTGTAGAATAATGGTTGCTGAGAAAAAAAACGCATGTCATACGGATGGTAGATGAGAAAAAAAAATCACACACTTACATAGCACTCTTATGACATACGAAATACTTAACAGATTTTCCTTGTCCCACTTTTCTGCATGAGAATGAGACTGATTTTATTTATACACGAGTATGAGAGTACCCTTAGGTTATGTGCCCACGGGACAACATACCGGCGGATTTTTCCGCAGGTTTACCGCAGCTGCTCCCTGGAATCCGCAGTTACCATTGCTGCGGTATTTCTGCAGAGTTGTTGTGGTAAACCCGTAGAAACAGTGCCGACTTCATGCAGAATTCCTACGAAATTCCCGCCCTGTGTCTCCATAGTGGAGGAGCCGGAATTCCGCAGGTATTTCCGCATGAATAATTAACATGCAGTTAGGTGCGGCTGCGGGAAATCCGCAGTATTTTCCGTAGCCGAACATACCGCACCATTGATACAGCACTCCCCAAATCCCATAGGGTAACATGGGGAGTGTCGGTACTTGCTAGAACCTGCAGATTTATCTGGAAAATTCAGATAAATCTTCAGGTTTTCCGTGGCAAAATCCGCGGGTACGTTGTCTCGTGGGGTCATAGCCTTAAGCCTGCTTTACACGTTTCAATTAGTTGCACAATCGCATTTGCGATGTAACACGCCCAGGTTGCATACGGGATCTTATGAGATCACACGTAGGTCGTTCATTTGCTGTCACACGAGCGTTAGTAGTCTATGTTAAATTGATCAATTTTGTGTGCGATCCTTTAGATCATGTGTTCTGTGACGTATGCATTGGGCACCCTTTTTTTTTTTTTTTTTTTTTTTTTTATTGACTTGCCAAGCGTGTGTAATGTGTAGGGATGTGCTTTTACTATGTCATCTGCCATTCAGCTCTGCTACATGGCCGCTGACAGCAGACACAGACAGAGCCGCACTGTCAGAATGAACTCGGGTGAACCTCACCCGACTTCATTGTCATGGATGATCTAGTTTCGCTTCCAGCTCTGCTGCATGGAGGTGACCAGAGCTGCAGCAGACACAGCCGCACCTGTCACCTCCACACAGCAACTGAAGACAGCCGCGTGATCGGCTGAGCTGTCACTGGATCCAGTAGTGGCCGCGGGTAACCTCAGTGACCGCTCAGCCGATTGCGCGGCTGTCTTCAGTTGCTGTGTGGAGGTAACAGGAGCGGCTGTGTCTGCTGCAGCTCCGGTCACGTCCATGCAGCAGCGCTGGAAGCGAAGCTGGATAATCCTGGATTACGCCGGACATGGAGGGCTTTTTGGGGCTGATTAAAGTGGTTAACCAGGGTATATGTTTGAGTTTTTTATTTCTAATAAAGGATTTTTTCGGGTGTGTGTGTTTATTTACTGTAATTTACAGATTAATCATGGAAGGTGTCTCATAGACACCTGACATGTTTAATCTAGGACTTATTGGCAGCTATGGGCTGCCTTATTACCCCGATTTGCCAACGCACCAGGGCAAATCGGGAAGAGCCGGGTACAGTCCCAGAACTGTCGCATATAATGTATGCTGCAATTCTGGGCGGTTGTTGGCTAATATTGTTAGGCTGGGGGGCTCCCCATAATGTGGGGCTCTCCATCCTGAGAATACCACCTTCAGCTGTATGGCTTTATCTGGCTGGTTTTAAAATTGGGGGGGACCGCACGCCATTTTTTTTAATTATTTAATTATTTATTTCACTGCACAGTATAGACACGCCCACCGGCTTCTGTGATTGGGTGCAGTGTGACACCTGTCACTCAGCGTGGGGGCGTGTCTCTCTGCAACCAATCATAGGTGCCGGTGGGCGGGGAAAGCAGGGAATACGAGATTGTTTAATGGGCGGCCGGCTTTTTCAAAATAGTAAAAGCCGCCGGAGCAGTGTGAACGCCGTGCAGCGCCGGAGATCGGGGATCGGTGAGTATGAGAGAGGGGGATAGACTTACATGGACAGAGAGAGAGGGACAGAGATAGTGACCGACTGACAGAGATTACTGAATGGCAGACATTGTGAGGCGCTTCAGAACGCAGCTTTTCAGCTGCGCTCTGAAGCGGACCTTTTTTAAGCTGCGGTGCAGAGCGCACACCTGCGCACATAGCATCAGACACCAAAATCGTACGAGGGATGTCACACGTTACAATTGACTAGGTTTGTGCAACAAAACGCTCAATTCTAGACAAAGATACGATGTGTTTGCGATCAACGGTTTTGCGTTCAATCCTGATCGCACGTAGATGTCACACGCAGATACCTCACAAACGATGCCGGATGTGCGTCACTTACAACTTGACCCCACGGATTGTGAGATATATTGAAGCATGTGTTAGGGGCTTTAGAATGCAGGGACATAGAAATACACACAGCTATGTACAGATGTATCTCTATGTAGATGAACTTCCAAGGGAATGAGCTGCAATACCACCCACAACCTATAAGCAGGGGTGGCGCTACTCCCTATTTAAAAGATATCAACCTTTATTTTTCTAATTCACAATATTTCCTTTAAGGCCCAGGCAGTTAGTGCATACCGGTAATTGGATAATTGTGTACCCTTTTAATCTATTATACCCTCTACTCTATATTTAATGTATCACAGTACATTTACAAGCAACTTTCTTCTTACTATTGCAGTTATTTCACATTGCCATTCCTATTAAGTTCTTTTCCCTCTGCACTGCTGAGCAATACTGCTTACTCTATAATATTATTGATCAGACGTTATTGATCCAGGCTAAAGCAGAAGTTGTTTTAATTGCTTTAATGTGTATTTGTCTTTGTTTTTACGTATTAACCAGAACTAGACAATGCTAATTTCTCATATGATTTTTTTTCTTCCTTTTCTGACTTGGACTTTTTTTTTATTTTGTAACGTACAAGGTCACTTAAGGGGAGTATTTTCTTGCATCAGTTAAGTAAAGTACCTTTTTCGTGTAGCCTGATACACATGATATTCCCAAGTGGATATTTATTTTCTCTGCTTAGACCAAAATTACAGACAATTTGCAATCAAGACTAAATTGATCACACCTATCTACAACTAAGATTACTTTTTTGCCACTCGGAATGCGTTGATTTTCTATAGAGATTGTTTTAATATTTCAATCTGCCCAATTAGAGCCATGTTCTGGGGAACATCTGCCTGTCCCCTTTAACAGAACCGGAGGAAATTATTCCCTTAAGGAGTTAGGTGTTAGGTTAGAAGCCATAGACAAAACCTTTCCAACCTTCTACCGTCACCTCCTTACGTCCGATAGCGAATCCACAGCAATTAAAAATCTCTTTAAAGATTAACAATGGTTAAAGATGGCCAAGGGACAGAACATCCGAGTGAGAAGACACAATGTGAAGTTAGAGAAGCATCATTAGTAAAATTCCAAGATAGTGCGGTTGCTCTTTCTGCATCTTAATGATGTCAGGATGGTGAGGGATTGCTCTGCCACTGACATTTTCTGAATACAATTAATTGGACAGACATTGAAGAGCATTATTTTAGGTGCTATGTTCTGTAGATGTGTTTAACCTTCTACACTTCTAATCCAAGTAACAAATATAACATTTTGGAGTTCAATCTGCTTTCTTGTAACTGTAGAAATCGATCTACCATTTATTATGAAAGCACGCAGATGCACTTTATAAGTTCTGTGCCTAAGAAATCTATAGTTTATGAAACTTAAAGTTTGACTCCATCAAAAAAAAAGAACGAGAAAATGCAAAATACTACAGTCAACCATAACTTAGTTTTCAGATGAGCTCCTCTGTTGAGATCTAGGGAAATATCTCTGTCCGTCTCTGTAACTATTGAACCATCATGGTTAAGAAAAGAAAATAGCTCTAGCAGTTTTGATAAAAAACTAAGTACAGCTTAAAGGGAACCAATCTCCAAGATTTTCGCATATAACCTAAAGCCAGTGCTATACCGGCACTATCAGGCTGATTCTCTACATACCTTTAATAGTCAGCTCGGATGTTTAGGTTTTGAAATCCAATAAAGTAAAGTTTGTAAAATCGGCAGCTGCTTGAGTGACAGCAGCTGAGGATCAGATAATAGCTGGAAGGGTATTCAGAGTTATCCCCCTCTGTTAAATCGTTTGTATAATACTTATGCTAATTCTAACAGGGGGAGGGGATAACTCTAAAAACAACTCAGCTATTAGCTATTAACTTTTCACTAGCAGGACCTGTGTAAGGTCATACCCATGTGACCAAAAGGGGCGGGGCCTCCACAAACAGAAAAATATTGCTTCCTGAAATCAGCTTTGTTGGCTGAGGCCCCGCCCCTTCTGGCCACATGGGTATGACCTCACACAGGTCCGTTAGTGAAAAGTTAAATGGATGGTATAATACTTATGCTTATTCTAACAGGGGGAGGGGATAACGATGAATAGTCCCCCAGATATTATCTGATCCTCAGCTGCTCTCACTCAAGAAGCAGCTGATTATATAAACTATACTTTCT
This sequence comes from Anomaloglossus baeobatrachus, assembly GCF_048569485.1. Taxonomy (NCBI): domain Eukaryota; kingdom Metazoa; phylum Chordata; class Amphibia; order Anura; family Aromobatidae; genus Anomaloglossus; species Anomaloglossus baeobatrachus. The sequence goes on from NC_134355.1 coordinate 587,518,264, forward strand.
TGGATTTCAAAACGTAACCATTCGAGATGACAACTAAAGGTATGTATAGAATCAGCCTGATAGTGCCAGTATAGCACTGGCTTTAGGTTACATACGAAAATCCTGATGATTGGTTTCCTTTATATCATTGTGTCCTAGACATCTGTGAATTGAACTCTTGTCACAGTCTTTTCTCTGTTGTTGAGTTTAGGGACAAGTTCTGGGTTAGAGTCTCACTTTACCTTGTGAGACTTTGCTAATTAAATGGATTCCCTTTCCTTTGGGGAGGAGAGGATTAATGTCAGTTTACCTTCCAGCAGCTTCTGACTCTGGGCCAGGTATTTCCAGTTTGGACCACTCCCAGTTCCTATATATACCACCTGCTTCCACCAGAGGATGCCGGTTATTTTCATTCATTTGGAAGCTTGGCCAGGAGGAGAAAGGAGCTGGAGAAACCCTCTGTTGTGTTTTGTTGGCTGCAGTAGTTCATGGTGTCTGGTTGTACGGTATGGAAGTTACCCTGTAGACTGTTTACTTCCTTTAATGTTGTTTCTCCTTGTGCACTTTTAGTGGCTTCTTTGTGTATGGTTGCCATGTGTACAAGTTGTCATTGTTACCGCTGTTAGTCTTTATTTGTTGGTGGGGTTGGTTACTTCTGTTCTTGCCCAGTCCCCCGGTCGTGGGTTGTGGAGGGTGAGGTCTTGTCATTATGGACCAGGACAGGAGATAGGGCCAGGTTGGGGGTCTGGACCTCCTTACCACCAAGGGTACCTCCGGGTGTGAGGGTGAGTGCACGGGCCTCAGCCTTAGGGCCAGTATAGGTTTCCCTGTGTTACCCCTGTCACCCGTGACAACTGTATAATAGATTTGGGGTGAGTGATCTTGAAATCTAAGTATGGGCCTCTTTTCTTCTCAGAACCTTAAGTTTTATTTTTGACTTGTTGGGTAGACAATAAATGACCTGATTTATATTAGCCTTGAGCCACCCAGTAACTTTTGCATTTCGCTCTGTTTTACATGTATATATGTGTACCCAGAGCTCAGCTATAGAGATAGCAGACTTAGCAGTGACTCTCTACTTGTGCCTTAAGTCAGTGTTTGGCACTTGCCAACGATGTAGGTGTGATAGACATCTGGTGCTGTCTGCTTTGCATCTACAGGTTAAGGTTGAATTCTGTTCCCGATTGTGACATTTTTTGATACAGAGTGAAGGCAGTTTAAAGGTAGTGTCTCTGTATAAACAACTTTTACTAAAGTATCACTCTAGGATCGTTTTTCCAGTGCAGTCAATCAAATTTCCCTGCCCCCAGTTTTAAATTTAATCTATGACGTTTTTATCTTTTTTTGAGGTTGCTCTGGTCCCATGGCGCCATCTTGTTAAATTAACTTCTGACTGTCAGGAAATCAGAAGTTATGTCGCAAGCGCTCCAATGAAGACTGAGAGCTAGAACGAGGCCAAAATGAGGCTCTCATAGAGATGTATTGAGTTATGACCTCCGGCTCTCTCCATGGAACACTGGATCTGCCGGCAGGTCACACAATGCCAGAGACCAACCGAAGCAGCAGAGATAACAGAAGTTGATGCCGGAGGATTAGTATAAGATGGGAGCAGGGGATTTAGATTCAAAGCACCATTCCAACAGTAAAATAAACACGCTGGAGTGGTGCTTTAAACCCGTATTTTTACCAGAAGCCTCATAAATCCAAAACCCAAGACCTACCGTATGGATGGCAGAACCACAAACAGTGAACAGATGTCTACACTGCTGGCTCCAAGATAGTTTATTTGATTCAAAACTTCAAAAGAAAACTTAATTTTCTTCTCGATTAATGTTCTATTGTAAAGGGTTACTAACCATTCAGAAATTTCAAAACAGTCCGTAAAAATAAGACACATTTTTGCCCTCCAAAATGAAAGGAATCTGTGATTTTTTTTTTTTTTTAAGCTAAAGAAACGTATACAATTTTTTTTTACCATTTATACGGAGTACAGCTGATGTTGAAAAAGAAAAATTATTTCTTCAAAGATACTGGAAAATAACAATGTAAATGCAATTACAACAAACTTATATTTGGAATTAACATAAATTATTGAATATCAGAAAACAGTTGTAACACAGACATATTTACTTTTTTGTTATCCCCACAAACACGTACAATACAGGGAACACATTATTTATGGCGATCGTCAAATGGACTAAATAACAATGAGGCAATTGATTTTTCTGCATTTATAATAGAAGTTTATATAAATTAAAGGGAACCTTTCACCAGATTTGGGGCCTAAAAGCTGCGGCCACCACCAGTGGGCTCTTATATACAGCATTCTAACATGCTGTATATAAGAGCCCAGGCCACTGTGTAGAATGTTAAAAACACTTTATAATACTTACTTAAACGGTCAGTGCGGAGCAGATGAGTCAGATGGGTGTCTCCATTTTCCAGGTGCGGCACCTCCTCTTTCGGCCATCTTTGTTCTCCTTCTTCTGAAGCTAGTGTGGATGACGTGTCTGACGTCATCCACAATAGCCAGCATTGAGGTTCCACGCATGCGCACTACAATACTTTGATCTGCCCTGCTCTACTTTATTGTCATTGAACCAATTGTTTGCCAGTTGCGATGTATGCTTCGGATCATTGTCCTGCGGGTACACTATGTCGTCCTTGTCGTTCTCATAGTACTCTAGTGTACGAAGTAACTCATCTTGTAGGATACTCACATGTATATCAGCATTGAGCCCACATAGATTCTGGTCAAGTATCCAACAACTTTCCCTGTGAAAAAACTTTCTTTATATCATAAGGCTTCCTCCACCGAACTTGACAGTTCCTTCAACCTATCGATCCGTGAGCCCCTTTCCCCTTGTTTCTTCAAGATCTATTTGCACCAATCAGAGCATAGTCTATAGACTTTAATCCCATCTCTCCAAACTACCTGTTTCCAAATTTCTACTGTCCGCTTTTCGAGCTTCTTTTCAAACTTGAGTCGATGCTTCTTATGATGATATTGGAGTTGCAGGTTTCTTCACCTATTTTTGGGCCACTATTCAAGACTTGTGTAATGTGTGTCTCATGGTGCTTGCATGGACATCTGTGACTTTACTATAATGAGGCAAATGAGCTGGCTCCACTGCCATGTTTATTGTGCCAGAACTGATAATGATAGACATTATGATAAGCTGACTTGTTGACTCCAATATTTTGCTTGGATGACCACTTCTTGGTTTTTTAATGGATGAATTTCTTCCAACTGTCCTGGTACTCACATGATGCAGTGGCAATTTTATTGTATGAGAGACTATCGATAAGCTTGATTATGCGGTTTCTTTTTTTAGGGAAATCTTCCTGTACGCTCAATTTGAACATGTGACATTGGAATCAACGTAATAAAACACTAAGCTATTAAAGAATTTGAGAACAGGTTGTAATTTGTAGTAAACAGTGTAGGTAATCAGCTCTGGTAGTCATTGACGGGGACGCAGTAAAGAGACACACATAAGTTTTCAGTCCAAAAAGTCAGTATTTTATTCACACTTTACACAAACAAATGCACAGTCTTACTTCAGAGAGGAATACATAAGAAAAGTCCAGCTTTTCCGACAGCTGAACAAAGGTCCTGTTAATCCATTTAGCTATGGTTCTTCCCCACAAAGCTTGCTTCAGTTTTCCAGGGCAACCACCCATATTCTGAGAAGTTCTGGCTTTACACTTTATGCTGTGTACCTCAGGCATTGCCATAAAAACCTGAACTAGCAGAGAAGGTCCAGGCCAGTTTTGACCTTCTTCCCTGCTGCCCACCAGTGTGAAGAAAAATACCTTTCATCCAGCACTACACCCTTCACTGTGTTGTAATGAAGAAAAAAATGTTCAAATACTGAGAATACTATGTGTATGAAAATGACGACATAGTGTTCCAGCAGGACAACGACCCGAAGCATATTGTCATGTCCCCACCGGAGTCCGCTCCTGCGACTTCTGCTCCGATCGCCAGGCGACACCGTGTTCCCACCATGGATTGTGCTGGTGATGGGAGAGGAGTCGGTGCCCATGGCCCTGCTGAGCACAGGCTCCGCTAGGCTGGGTTTCCCTGGAACCTGCAGTACCACTAGCTGACTGTAGGTGGCATGTGTCTTCCAGCTGAAGTTGCCATCATTCACTTGCAGCCAATGGGAAGACACTACACCCTTCTTATTCCTCCTCCTGTCATGTTACCACTGCCAGAGATAGTTTGTATTCCTGGCTCCTGTGCGTGTGATTTCTATAGTGATTCATGTGTGCTGATCTCTGCTTGTTCTGACTACCCTTCTGCCTGTCGTTTATGTACCTCGCTGCCCAATCCGGATTTGACCTCTGCTTTATTTTCGGATTACGTCCTTGCCTGCTGATTCTGTCCCTGTTCTGCAATTCCTGGTTTGACCCTGCCTGACGACTACTCTCCGGATTGCTGCCTTCCACAGGTAGTGATCTCCAGGGCCCCGTGTAATTCCAAATCCCTGTATAGGGGTTAAAGGGTTTCAGGGTTCTGGGGGTCCTGCTGGGTGAGTGGCTTCCCTCTAGCCTGTCCATTACAGCCGTCTGAGTCTGTGGGTCCAGGCAGGTGTTACACATATGATGAGATAGTTTTATCATTTAACCATTTCTTTCTCTAACAAACTAATAATCATTTTAAATTAGATTTTTTTAGGAGCAAAACAGTATCAATACAGTGATGTGACAATAAGCCGCATAACTAATCATATGCAAGATAGTTGCAAGTCAAATTTATGTATGAGATAATCAAAATGATTGCCTTTAAAATGAAGGTAGCCTCATACTCCAAACTGTAGTGAATGGTGAGATATGGAGCTTGAAGCTCAAAAGCTCTAAACATTTTTTACCCTTTTGCTTGTCATTGTACCTCATCAGCAACGCCTTTTATCTCCAAATGCAGAAGTGAGAAGCTCCTATAATGAACCACAACCAAACCATTTCTCAAAAATACATGAAATACATTCCTAAATATGTGCAACCATGTTATGATTATTAAAGAACTTTTCCCTTTACTCACCAGCCCCGACACACTTCTGGAATAATCACCCAAAAGACTACACAAACATTTGCCCAAGCAAACAGTATGAAAACCTGCTTAGTGAAAAGGAACTGCAACGTCAGGCTCCCGTGAACAATAAGAACAAGTCATTCTGCACATTGCCTTTATATAAGAAACACATAACTAGTCTCATGAATGCTGCAACACATATTAAGCAGTTCTCCGTAAACCGTAAGGGATGCATGCAAATCATTAGAGCTTTTCTAATCTGTGGATCCGATAAGAATAGGAGCAATTATATTAGTTGCTGTCACTAAATTGTGGGCATAAGCTGTACTGCAGGAAAAGGGATTAGATGGGAAAGATGTGAGTTTTTTGATTGTTTGAAGTGCCTTTAGCAGGTGTAGTAAAGACTCCAACTATCATTTAATATTTCATGATAAAGCTGTTAAATATTTATAGGACCCATACAGAGAGTGAATTTATTACAGAGATAGAAGAAAATGTTCAAAAATAGTAAAGTTATGAGGAGAGATTGAGTAGTCTGGGTTGGCCTTTACTGTGCCCAGTAGATCTATCTGGCATCTTTTTCTCCTTTTTTGAAATCTAGATTTTAATTGTTACCATATACAGAGATGAGTGATCCTATGGAAGTTGGGTTCAAAGGGTACTGTCAAACATTAGATGAAGTTTGGTTTGTGACCAAGACTTGACCCGAACCTCAATGGAAGTTAGTAATTGGTCAGTTTGTGGTTCCACCCACATAGCACCTCCCATAAGCAGAACACTTCCGGGGAAGGGTGGGTTGGTTTTTAATATTTTTTTTGTGTGTGTGCACACTAGATCTGATCACACTGATTTTACCCCCAATGTGAGCCATTCAAACACTGCACATGGCTCGCACAGGGCTGAGCAACACTCATATCCAAGAACAGTGCTGCTCGCTTGAGTGATTTGCACTCAATACTCATTTGAACTTCGACCTGAACTCTGTTTTTTTTTAGTCTGTGTTCAAACCCGGACTTCGAACATCGAATTTCAGGCTCGCTCATTTCCAACCATAAACATTAGAGATTAGAGATGATCGAACTTGACGTTCGATGTTCAAAGTTTGGGTTCGAACACATACTTAAAAAAAACAGGGTTCGGGTTCGATATTTGAGTGAGTTTCAAATGCAAACCACTTAAGTGATCAGTGCCGTGCTTGGGTATGAGTGATGCTCAGCCCAGTCAGAGCCATTTGCAGTATTTGAAAAGCTCACACTGGTGGTAAAATCTGCATGATGAGATCTAGTGTGCACAGGCACAAATCTAAATTAAAACCCCCCACCCACCCTCCCATGGAAGTCTTCTGCTTATGGCTGGCTGCATGTGGATAGAGACAAGAACTGCCAAATTACTGACTTCCATTGAGGTTCATGTAAAGTCAGGGTCACAAACCAAACTTTATCTAAGGTTCACTGTACCCTCTGAATCGAACTTCCAAAGGTTCACTCATCTGTAATGTAGATGATCTAATCTTTTTAAATTTAAATTCTCCAGGTTCGATGATCTTTTTTCTAAACATTGATTTGCCGTGATTTGATTTGCCACAAATCGCATACTGCAAACCCTCAAAGCAAAGATATGTGTAATTCTCTGAGGACTGAATTGAACCCCTTTCACGATCTTTAAAACAAACACAGTCTTAGCTATATATTTTAACGTCACTTGGATATTACTATCGGGAAATGAGGGCAGCTAATAAACTATTTAATAACACCCAACACAAACACACTTTGAGCATTTTTTTTTTTAAATATTTTTTAAAAAATTACCACTCTTAGGGGTACTTTGCACGCTACAACATCGCTAGCCGATGATAGCGATGCCAAGCGCGATAGTACCCACCCCCATCAAACATGCGATATCTTGTGATAGCTGCCATAGCGAACATTATCGCTGCAGCAGCTTCACACGCACTTACCTGCCCTGCGACTTCGCCCTGGCCGGCGACCCGCCTCCTTCCTAAGGGGGCGGGTCATGCGGCGTCACAGCGATGTCACCTCGACGTCACTAAGCAGCCGGCCAATAGTAGCGGAGGGGCTGAGATGAGCGGGATGTAAACATCCCGCCCACCTTTTCCCTTCCGCATTGCCGGTGGATGGCGGGCGCAGGTAAGGAGATGTTTGTCGGTCCTTCGGCTTCACACACAGCGATGTGTGGAGCTGCAGGAACGATCGTACCTGCGGAGGCACTGACATTATGAAAATGAACGGCGTGACACAGATCAGCGATTTTTGACTGTTTCACGCTCGTTCATCTTCTCTCCTAGGCTTAACACCTTGTGACGTCGCTACCGGCGGCAGATGTGCGTCACTTTCGATTTGACCCCGGCGATATCGCAATAGCGATGTCGCAACATGCAAAGTACCCCTTAGACGTTTGTGATTAGGTCATGGGAATGACTGAAATCTCCGGAATCAGGGTCAACTAAAGATTCACCTACCTAGGCCTACTGTTTATACCAAACCTGAATGAATGATTTATCAAATGTGAGATTTCACACCGTCTTACACTTGATAATGGCCAACCCTTCCTGTGGAAATGTCGCGGGCGGAGGAGGGGACGCCGCACTCTCCCTACTGCTCGGGTCCAGCTGCCGCGGCTGCTGCGGCCCGCCGCTGCTCGGTGGCTCGAGCGATGGGCCGGATCCCGGGGACTCGAGCGGCGCTCCTCGCCCGTGAGTGAAAGGGGATTGGGATTTGGGATTGTTTATTGTCCGTGACGCTACCCACGGTTGTGGTGATTTGTTGACACCACCACTGCTCTGTATGGGGATCCCGGGAGTGGTGGTATGGAGCAGCCAGATGTTAATCCTCCCCTCCATGGGTAGGGGGTTGGTTGTCCCGGGGCCCAATGATGAGGTGGGCGATGCAGGGCTCAGTGGGGTGCAGGGACGCGGGGGCAGCTCTGTGCCTCGCGGCACTGTGGTACTCACTCAGCCTGAGACGATGACACAGTTCTCGGTAAAACACACGGCTGGAAAGACGGTTCCCACGGACGGCTGCACTTGCTTTCCCCAGTAGGTGACGGTGACGGTCCCTTTTCCTGCACCTAAGATTATGATAGTTGCGATGGGTTCCCACTGGTAACCCGCTCCCCGGCTTGGATATGGGGATATGGGCCGGAGGAGCCCTACTTTGGCCGCAGGTGCTGGCCCTGAGAAACTGGTGCCCTGGCGGTGGCGGTGTCTCTCTGTTACGGTTGGACTGTTGCCTTCAATCGGGACTTGGTTGTTAGGAGACAGACGTCCCCTTCACTGACGGATTTGGCAAATTATGGCGACTCCTAGCCTTGCCGGGATCCGAAAGGCCCCTGCCCTGGTGCTGACTGTTCTTCGTATACTGCTCCAGACCGCCGGGTCACCACCCGTCTGCGGTCCTTCCAGCAACCTCCGAGCAGTCCCACTGCAGACTATCACCGCCGTCTGCTGACCTTGCTGTCACTGTCCGGGGCACACACCCAGACCAACTTCAGGCTTTACTACTGTCACTTTTCTGTCACTTCAGCTTTTCTCTTTAGCTCCACTACTGCTTCCTTCTACTTCACTCCCCTAACTTGAACTCCTCCTCAGACTCTAGTCTGGCTTCAACTGCCTGGTTCTCCCGCCTCCAGGGCTGTGAACTCCTCGGTGGGCAGAGCCAACCGCCTGGCCCACCCCCTGGTGTGAACATCAGCCCCTGGAGGAAGGCAACAAGGATTTTGGTAGCTTTGGTGTTCCTAACTGGGGTGTAGGGTGTGGTGGTGTGATGACCTGTGACCCCTGGCTTGCCCAGGGCGTCACAGCAATGACATATCTGTGTGTCCTATCAGGTTTGGATGGTACTTTCTTTGGTCATCATGGTGTACTGACCACGGAAAATAAAGATTTATGATTCTAGCCCTCAAGTGATCACTCTCATTATCCATGTGACACAGTGAAAACAAAGTACACGGCAAAATAAAGAACCTATATTGGAAAATTGTGATTTTATAGCTGAAGAACTGTCAATAGATAGTTTATCACAAATAGAATTATCTATGGCATTGTTAATGAATTTTATATTCTATTGAATCAGAAATGCTTGAAGAAGTGATGCCTTCTCAAGATAACTGTTTAATATCTCCATCTCTTAAAGTGAACCTGTCAAGTCCTCGATGCCCTCCAACCCAGCAGGGTTAATGGCTGTCTGATTAAATTCCCTCCTTCAGGTGGCCCTCTCTCAAAATCTTTGGAAGGTCATGAAGCAGCAGTTATTCCACATCTTTGGAGTGTCGTCAGACGGCCCTCGCTGAAATTATTTAGCTGGTGATCACGCAGCCTTTGCTTACAAACATTTGCGGGTCATCAGGCGGGCCTCACTCCAAATTTTAAGAGAGCAAACAGGCAGACCTCGCTCAATATCTTTGGAAGGTCATCAGGCGGCCTTTACTCTATAACTTTTTGAAGGTCATCAGGTGTCCCTTCCTCAAAATCTTTTGAGGGTCTTCAGGCAACTCTAAAGGCTACTTTACACACTGCGATATCGGTCCCGATATCGCTAGTGTGGGTACCCGCCCACATCTGTTGCGCGACACGGGCATATCGCTGCCCATGCCGCACAACATCGCCCAGAGCCGTCACACATACTTACCTGTCCGGCGACGTCGCTGTGACCGGCGAACCGCCTCCTTTCTAAGGGGGCGGTCCGTGCGGCGTCACAGCGACGTCACTGAAACGTCACTGAACCGCCACCCAATAGCAGCGGAGGGGCGGAGATGAGCGGGACGTAACATCCCGCCCACCTCCTTCCTTCCGCATAGCGGCCGGGAGGCAGGTAAGGAGAGCTTCCTCGTTCCTGCGGCGTCACACGCAGCGATGTGTGCTGCTGCAGGAACGAGGAACAACCTCGTTAGAGTCGTTACTGCTGCAGTAACGAGATTTGAGAATGGACCCCCGTGTCGCCGATTAGCGATTTTGCACGTTTTTGCAACGATGCAAAATCGCTTATCGATGTCACACGCAACGGCATCGCTAATGCGGCCGGATGTGCGTCACGAATTGCGTGACCCCAACGACTCCGCATTAGCGATGTCATAGCGTGTAAAGCCCGCTTTACTTAAAATTTTCAGAGGGTAATCAGGTGGCCCTTGCTACAAATTTTTAGAGAGTCATCAAGCGACCCTCTGTCTCTGGTTTCACCCTCTTCCCTGCCTTCCCTTTTACCATACAATAGAATCTTGTCAGTAGCAACTCCCATCTCCTATCTCAGTAATATAAAAATCTTCTTACTGAAGACAGATTTTACCCAGTAATTGAGATTTTTGAGAATGAAATATCAATCCAGGTGGAGAAAGAGTCAAATTTATCTGATAAGATATACATTGATGAGCAAAGGGGTAACAATGTTTTCAGCTTTTGAATTTCAGGCTCCATATCTCACCATCCACTACAGGTTTAAAGTTGAGACTACCTTCATATTATCGACAATCATCTTGGCCATCTTACACAAATTTTACCTGCAACTACATAGCATATGATTAGTTATGCAGATTCTTGGCATGTCACTGCATTGTTACTGTTTTGCTCCTAAAATTCTAATTTAAAATGATTTTTAATTTGTTAGTTTTATCATTGAACCATTTCTTCCTCTATCTCATCATGTGCTTTGGGTCGTTGTCCTTTTGATACCCATAATATTTGAGTGTACAAAGTAACTCGCCTTGTAGGATAATCACATATAGCTCAACATTGAGACCACTATCATGCCTGGTTAAGTATCCAACGCTTTTGGCAGAAAGACAATTCTATAGCATCAGGCTTCCTCCATAGAACATGACACCTCCTTCAATTTCTTGATCCATTATCCTTTTTTTCTCTTGTTTCTTCCAGACCTATTTTCACTCATCAAAGTCTAGGTTATTGACTTTCGTCTCATCACTCAAAATCATGTTTCCAATCTTCTACTATCCACTTTTCAAACTTTTTTGCAAATTCATATCCTTTCAACTGTCATGGCCTCACATGATGCAGTTTGACAATTTTCTTGGCCGAGAGACAGGCATCGATTAGCTGGATGATGCTGTTTCTGTTTTCTTGGCAAATCTTCTTCTTTGTTGCTTCTTGATTTAAATCAGTGATTTTTTTTTTTGCTTGGGAATCATCAAAATAACACACTGAACTATTAGGAAATATGAGAACAGGTTGTAATTTTTAGTACACTGAAAGAAGATGATTTTTCAAACAGCAAGAGCAAAACAGTAACAATGCAGTGACATGGCAATAATCTGCATAATTAATCATATGCTAAATAGCTGCATTTAAAATTTATATGATAAATCACTGATGTGCGCGCAGACCCATTGATTGTAATGGGTCTGTGTATGTAAGTGATTCTGGTACATATAAAAACTATCACATACTTACCAGAATCACTGACGTGTGAAACAGATCTAAAAAGTATTAGATGAAGGGTGCACATATTTACGCCACCACTTTATTTAAGTTTTTTATATTTGTTCCTGAAAATATTTTGGTATATTTTTCTACTGAATTCTATAGATTATGGGTCACATAACAGGTGGAAAAAAAGCACTGCCTTTTGCTGTAATTATACATTTTTTCACAGCATTTTTTTCACAATATATTCACAATGTATATTACAGCTATTACCACTGTACATATCTATGTAAGTGTTAACAGTATATATAGTTTTGACCCCTAATAATATCAATAGTCATATATATATATATATATATACACTACATATCCTGGCTTTAGTTATCCCATGATTACTATATACTATAACTGTGAACACTTGAGTCTAATTTTTATGGTATTTTATATTCTCACTTATCCTATTTTTTCATAGCAAAATAATTTAACAGCTATAGTATTTGTAATACCTATGCAGTGACTCCTGTTCTTGACGTTTTAATATTTATACATGTGATGCCCCTGTTTTAGTTATTCTTCCAGTCAGCATTCATTTTTAATCATTAATAAAAATTGTTATTTTTTGACCAAATCGTTTTTTCTTAGAAGTTTTTGTTCTAAAAATGTGGTGCCTTGTATTATCCCCGTAGGTCGGCTACATCCATGTGACCCACACTATTTGAATATATATATTTGTTATTTCATATCATAAAATTTATAGTGTTGTGCATGGTTGTGTTTTTCTTTGATCAATTTCTGTATGTGCTAATGACCTACGACTGACATCCTCTAGAATCTGAATCTCCTACCCCTGTGATCAAGACTTCTTGTGAGCTGTCCCTAGTCTCTGGAATACACTATCCAGGACAATTCACTCAGTTCACAATACCCACAGTTTTACGCGTGCCCTAAAAATGGATTTTGTTAGACTGGACTATCGCCCCACCTCACTTATCTAACTATTCACCTTTAGCCTTTACAATATTTTCTACAAAATCTGGTCCTTTTTATCATCTGGTTGAAACCCTCTATGCACTTAACCATACTCTATACCTGTATTGTACACATACTGGCTGGTGAGCGGTTCATGCAATAATATGTGAATTATCTATTTATTATCTTGATGTCTGGACCATATGATAAAAGCACTTTTTACTATTTACATATTGAGACTCCCCTATTTCCTCATAGATTGTAGTTTGTGAGTAATACCCCCACTCCTCTAGGTACCTGTTGAATTGTTTTATTCTATAATGTCATATTGTCTGTATATGTCCCCTTTGAATTGTAAAGTGCTGCAGAATATGTTGATGCTATATAAAAAAAATATTATTATTACATAAAAAGCTGGTATTTTAACATGGGTTTACAGACTTATCTCTACTGTATCTCTACTATGATGAGTAGTTTGTAAAATCATTGTAATGATATTCCATACATATTTTATAAAAGAATTTTAATTAAAATTCATACATATTGAATCATGTTATCTTTATTTTTATTCTCTGTAAATCAGCTTCATAATCTTCACTCTTTTTATTTTTCAATTAGTCAATACTTTCTACCTTCCGTCAAAAATCAATAATAGAAGAAGACTGGGGAACTGGGAATATACATATTGTGTACTGCTATAAAAAACAGAAAAAAGTTAAATGGCAAAGAAAAACAATTGCAAGGCTAAAGGTTGAGCAGATTAAAATAAATGAGTCATGCAAGCTAGGGATGTGGAATAGCGGAAATTAGATTACCAAACAATACAGAAAAATAAATGAGTAAGAATTACGAATTAAAAAGTTATCAAAAAACAATAAAAAGAGAGGGTCAGAGCACTAGTCCCAGACAATGGGCAGAGGCCGACATTACAAGGCATTGGAGGGAAGGTGGGGTTGTTATAGTGGGATTTACAAGGTCATGTTGTGGGAATTACAGATCGATATCCCAACATACCTCAGGATGTCTTCTGTTGACAAACTTCTGGAATGTCTTAGGACAGCTGCTGGCGACCGTACCCCAGGCTAGCTGAAAGAAAAGGTTGTGATGATGATCGGAGGGGAAGTGGGGACGATGTCAAGTTCATCACTGCCCGAGTGGTACCCCTGCAGATCATGGCCTCCTGTGAGGCTACCCCCTGACCTGGCTCCCTCTGCTCAGTGCATCAGCATTGGAGCCCATCTAGGGACCCTCCAGGCTAGGCACTGCATAGTAAGCAAGCAGGAAGGCCTTGGCCTGTGAGGAATCCAGGTATGTGGCTGTATCCACTGCCAGTGCTCCAGGTGTATGTGACTGTATGCAAGCAGTCAGGGCTATGATCATGTTGGGTGGTAGACTGATTCGCCTCTTGAAGACAAGAAGCCAACCCAGATGGCTAACAAAAGGGACAGTGAGCTGTTTGAAAATTGGTCATCGTTGAGACTTCAGCCCACTGGTCCATCCACTCCATTTTTGCTGTCTACTGGTGCTCTCTTGAATTTGGACTTCTCTGACATGCCAAATGACTCCCACTCCATGAAAGATACAGGGAGGAGAGCCAATAAGAACAATAGTGTGGACAAGTGTTTGAACATGGCACCTTTGGCTCGTAGGATCACAGCTCCTACGCAGCCTGGTGAGTATTTTTCCATGTCTTCTCAGTTTCCCCCATTTTAATGTCTCAAGGCATGGAATATAACCAGAGCTTGGGTGTTACAGGTGTTTTAAGGAGAAGAAGCGAAAAAGAGGAAGAGGGGAAGCACAGGTGGCTATTGATCCCTCAGACCTTTATTAATTGGTTGCAGTCATTTGTGATTTTTGTGTACACTGTGCATAGACAGAAAGCTACTAATCAGTAGTGGTGTTGGGGTTACACAGAGCAGGAGGACTATATAGCACAAGCCAATTAGTCCTGTAGTTATAATCTCCTACTGATTAAATCAGGATTTCAATTCACTTGTAGAGATGGGTGAACCCGTAAATTTTCGGGTTCAACGAGTCCAGCCAGACTTTAAAAAATGTCCGGTTTGGAACCAGACGTGTACTGAAACATCTGCCCGGATGCCGAACCTTATATACTGTAAGTCTATAGGGACCCAAACATTTTGCTATAGAATTGTGTCAGAAAGGGCTGGGGGCTGCAAAGTAGGACCGTTATACTTACCGAGCCTTATGTGTGGCTGTAACATGGCTTACGGGTTCGATCATTAATTCTCATATATATTATCTGCTTCCCCTGTCCACCAGCAGTCCCGATTGCAGTCAAACCATGCCCCCCACACTGTGTGACACCGTTTGTTATTAGTTGGAGTCACACACGCCCTCTGCACCTCTATAGTGGTGTAAAAATAATTTAATGGAGTAAGGTCTCACATATTGTGATACCCAGCGCAGGTAAATAATACGGCTAAAGTCTGTATTCTTATCTCGGCTCTGTATCAAAAAGAAAATAAGAAGTACCATATGCTGCTTTTTTAATTCTTTAAATAAATGATTTAAAAAATTGTTTGTTCCCCCCACCAATTTTGATACTCAACCATGATAAAGCCCACAGCTAGGGGCTGGTATTCTCCGGCTGGGGAGTCCTATTGTTATTGAGCTCCCAAAGGCTAAAATGGATATCAGGGTAATATAAAGAGTTAATGACAGCTAACAGCTGCCACAAAACCCTAGATTAGTAATGTGTAGGGAACTATGAGACCCCCATTACTAATCCTGTAAGTGAAAAAAATAAACACCTAAAAAAACTAATTTGAAATAAAATAAAAAAACTACCCTCTTTCTTCAATTTAACCCCCCCAAACACCCAGATCTGTGCTATATACTGAAGTTGCATTCTGCAGGTATATTGCAGAACATGACCGCCCACTGCAGCTTCAGGCACACACTGACTGCGCCGCAGCTGTGAGCAGTAACATCACTGGGTTTTCCTGTGGTCACAGGTAAGGGTTCCCATGCAACTACACCTGTAACCACAGGTAAATGCAGTGATGTCACTGTTCTTAGCTGTGGCAACCTGTCAGGTCCAATATTCACCCAGAACCACAAGCAGTTCTGGGTGGATATTGCTAATCCCTGCCTAACTGTCCCTGTATACACTAGCATAGACAAAGAGATCTATAGAAAAAGTATTTCTAAAGATCTTTCATTGTATGCTAATGAGCGAGGAGACTACTCCCCTGGGCATTATTTTCCCTGGCTTGTTGGCCCCATTAGCATGTTAGTACGCCCCTGTGGGTGTGCTAACATGCTAATGAATGCGCAGGTTCAGAGGATGATCTCACTCACCTCTTCCTCTGCTATCACCACCTGACACTGGATTTCGGCTCAGTGTGCAAGACCCCAGAGTTTCGGTCATACGGACTATGAAGCCGGGTGTACGCATCCTGGCTTCAAACTGAAGTAGTGCACATGACCGAAACTCCGCGGTCATGCCCACTAAGCCGAAATCCAGTGTCGGGCGGTGATGGCAGCCGGAGAGGTGAGTGAAATCATCCTCTGATGCTACGCATTCATTAGCATGTTAGCACGCTCACAGGGGTGTACTAACATGCTAATGGGGCCAACTAGCCAGGGGAACTAACACCTTGCTCATTAGCATACGATAAAAGATCTTTAGTAATACTTTTTCTATAGATTTCTTTGCCTATGCTAGTGGATACCAGGACCGTTAGGCAGGGATTAGCAATATGCACCCAGAACTGCTCGTGGCTCTGGGTGCATATTGAACCTGACAGGTTCCCTTTAAGGCAAAAAGATCCATAAACAGGCAACAACAGAAGTCAGCGGCAATAAAGGCAGGCAAAGCATCACAAAGGAGGAAACCCATCATTTAGTGAAGTCCATGGCTGCTTTATTTCAGGCAGTCATTGCCTGCAAAGGATTCTCTATAAAATATTAAAAATGAACATTTTATTTACAGTATGGTAAATATGTCAATTACTGTTGAGCCACTGAAATGAAAAGGCTTTGAAGAGAAATGGTTGCAATGACTAAACGTTTCACACTTTTTTCCTTTAATTAAACTTGAAAGCTAAAACTTCAATTGCATCTACGTTGTTTCATTTTTAATAAAAACCAGTGTCTTCCAGAGCCCAAATCACGAAGAGTCGGTCACTGGCCAAATATTTCTGAGCCTAACTGTATATCTATCAATCCTCCTGCCAGAATCCATAAGTCCATACATTTGCATATCATGCTAAAGACTGAAAAAATATGCAGAGAACAGCAAATAATCTAACGGTGATTATAAGAATTTATTTAAATATTGATTTATTCTAAATTCAACAGTTTTGTTTTTCTTTCTTAACATTAGTTAATTCAGGATACATTAATTTCACAAAAACTCAATGTGCTCTGATTCAGCTTGGCAAAAAATATTTTCAAGTATTTATACCAAGTGAAACAGAAAGATGTATTAAGCCAATAGCTGTGTAATGTTGCTGAAAAGAATGAACTGCACTGTATAAAAGAAAAAGAACAAAACAATAAAATGTTGTAGAAATTCTATTATGGGTAGAATTAGCAGAGATGAGCGAATATATTGGAGTGGAAATAAATTCTTCTCTAATATTACATTACATTGTAATCCTATTCTAGGCAGATTGAGAATAATGCCGACCAGCTGGCTGACATTTTTTGTAACCATAAAGGGCCATTGAAAGGGTAAATATAAAGAAATAATCATACTTGCATTACCGGTCACCTTTCTGGCCCCTCCACTCTGGACTATCCATTGAGTGATGCATCTTTTTGTCCTCATAGCTGAGTGCCGAATCCCTGGGTCTTTTCAGAGTAGTCTTCTACTATTGGCTCTGATCATGCCCTGGACGTTTTTGCGAATGTCTCGGCAAGACCATGGTGCACGTTGTGCCACCATGACATTCTGAATTTATGCATATGTGACGCCCCAGGGCTGTGGAGTACTGGGTCCCGGGTGTGTAGTGCGCAGGGGGGAACAGTCGTGGTAGCGGCCAATGCCCGGTTCCATGACCCTGAGGTCAGTCCGATAAAAGGGGTGAAAAATGGGAAAAATAAAATAAAAGATTTTTCAACTACGCCACTTGCGGTGTGCAGCCAGGTTATTGAAGGCGCCGCTGCAGGGTCCTGCTGGGCTGGTGAAATAATTTGAACACAACTTGGACATCAGTAGATGGCCAATTAAAGGAGTGACAAAGGTACTATAAAAATATCAATCTTTATTTATTTTCCAATAAAACACTAAAATATAGCATAAAGGTGCCGGCAGTAAATAGAGAGACGCAGACAGTTAATATATTAAGTCCCTATAAATAATCAAGGACTTTTTTAGAATTTAGAATAAACACATCAAACACACCAGGTGAATGTATATTAGACCTGAGCCAGAAAAATAATCATTCATTAAGAACAGGTGCAACTCTGTAGTTCTATCTGCGCTGATAATAATATATTCCACATTAGTTCATTTTTACCAATTAGTACCCCATCCAAAATTACATACCCATAGGTAGGGATAGAAAAAATGTATGGATATAAGGTTCCCACCACAGGAACCCAGGAGCTCCTCGAAAAAGCTATTGCGAAACACGTGTCGGAGTGTGAGGGTCGCAGCAGTCACTCTGTGACTCACACTATTATGAAATTTCAGCGTATAGTGTGCGGGGACAGCGCGTTCAGATCACTGCTGCTGGGATAATGGCGATCGCCATTTTTTTTTTTGTTCTTCCTTCCCCAAGCGCACGTGTAGTGGGGCGGGCCAGCATGTCGCCAATCCCAGACACACACACAGCTAAGTGGACTTTTTGCCAGACAAGCAAGGGCATGTGTCATAACCTGTCCATTTCACATGTTCCTGCATTATAAAAACGGGTATCTGCCCATCTGGACGCCATTATCTGCCTTCTACGTCTGGGTGACAGCCACTGCTGGCGAAGCTTCTGTCGCCGATCCTGTTGTGTACGCTCTAGACACAGCACTATACAGAATAGGGATAGAAGTTTCTTTCAGCCCTTGTAAGGGCTAATTACAGCAGGCTCAGAGCCATAGGTGACAGTCAGGTCCGTGGAAACTGTTTTTAACAGCTACAGATAACAGCGTCTGTGTAGCTAAGCTCAGGGACTTCCTTGCTGCATTTCACCATTAAGAGGGATAGAAAGTGAGGCTTCCTTTCCTCTACACTCACCCACAACCCGGCCACTGTACCTCCTGCCCTTTCTAGCAAAGCCATTTTAATTGCAGAGTGCTGCCAGTTAGTGCCATCCTAAAAGTGGCTGTTGGAATTCATTAGTGTCCCACTGGTGCAAAGCTATTTGCAGCACCTCTGCATTGCACCCTCAAGCTCATTGTTACTAAGCCATTATAATAGCAAACACTGAGGAAACTTAGTGGCATCCAAAAAGTGGCTGTTGTACTCCATTTGTGCCCCACTGGTGCCAAGCTATTTCTAGCACCTCTGCATTACACCTTACTGCTCTCTTTTTAATAAGCTATAATAATAGCAAAAAATGCTGCCAGTTAGTGGCATCCAAAAAGTGGCTGTTTTACTCCATTAGAGCCCCACTGGTGCTAAGCTATTTCTAGCACCTCTGCATTACACCCTCCTGCTCTGTTTTTAATAAGCTATAATAATAGCAAAAATGCTGCAAGTTAGTGGCATCCAAAAAGTGGCTGTTGTACTCCATTTGTGCCCCACTGGTGCCAAGCTATTTCTAGCACCTCGGCATTACACCCTCCTGCACATTTTTGCAAAGCCATTTTAATTTAAAAGAGTGCTGCCAGTTAGTGGCATCTAAAAAGTGGCTGTTGTACTCCATTAGTGTCTCACTGGTGCCAAGCTATTTCTAGCACCTCTGCATTACACCCTCCTGCACATTTTTGCAAAGCCATTTTAATTTAAAAGAGTGCTGCCAGTTAGTGGCATCTAAAAAGTGGCTGTTGTACTCCATTAGTGTCTCACTGGTGCCAAGCTATTTCCAGCACCTCTGCATTGCACCCTCAAACTCATTGTTACTAAGCTATTAGAATAGTAAACTGTGCTGCCAGTTTAAGGGCCATAGTTGCATTGTCGGGGATAGTTATTGTTGTTTATTCTGCTGTCAATAAAGCTAGACCACCGCTGCAATCTACACCACCTCTCAATTTTTACTACCACATTTTAAGTGCCCAATCTTGTCACTATCAAAATGAGTGGCAAAATGACAGATGCTGGGGGAAAGAGGAACAGGCGTGTTGGAAAAGGAAAAAAAGTTTGTGTCCGTGGGGAAGGTGGCAAAGCTCCATTAACATCTGCTGAAGATAGGCCATCTACCAGCAAAAGTAAGATGTCTACTACATTCCGTGGACAATCCGATGTGCTCCCTTTTTTATGGACACGAAGAACTGGAACAAAGGTAGATGATGCTCAAAAAAAGAAAATGCTTGAATGGATCTCAAGTGGTCCAACAAGTGCCCTCTCCTCCACCTCAACTACCGCATCCAAAAAACACCAGTCCTCTGAGTTGTCATCCCAATCACACTTGCTTTCTCCCAGCTCTGAAGTCTCCATCCGCCCTGCACAGTATGGTGGAACTGAGATGGCTGAGTCTGCAGAGCTGTTCAGTCACACTATAGCCTGGGAATCAGAGGTCTGCTCCCAAGCTACAGTGAGTACAGACCAGGAAATGGTCTGCAGTGATGCCCAGAACCTTTGTGACTCAGATTCAGGCTGTGAGGAACAACTTTCTGAGCATAATGTTGACCCTTATTCACCAACTGTAACACCTGTTGTTATAGACAATGAGGAACATACTGATGACGATGAGACGCAGATACCAGATTGGGATGACAACTTAAATATTTGGTCAGGGCAGGAAGAGGCTCGGTCTGAGGGTGAGGGGAGTGAAAACACAGCAATTGATGAGGAAGTTCTAGATCCCACCTACTGTCAACCCACAGTCAGGCACTCGAGGAGGTCAACAGAGGCGGTGGAGGAGGAAGCAACTGACGACGAAGTTACCTTGCGCCTTCCTGGACAGAGGAGGTGTACTGGTAGCACGTCTACAACTGCATCTTCAGCCACCACTCTGCCTCTGAGCACTAGTCGGGGTGGCTCAGCAGTAGAGTTGAGCGCGGTTCGTGGTTCGTGGTTCTCCAGTTCGCGGCTCGAGTGATTTTGGGGCATGTTCTAGATCGAACTAGAACTCGAGCTTTTTGCAAAAGCTCGGTAGTTCTAGAAACGTTCGAGAACGGTTCTAGCAGCCAAAAAACAGCTAAATCATAGCTTGGTTTCTGCTGTAATAGTGTAAGTCACTCTGTGAATCAAACTATTATCACATTTCAGTGTATAGTGTGCGTGAACAGCGCCTTCAGATCACTGCTGTTTCTATAATGGCGATCGCCATTTTTTTTTTTTTTTTTTCTTGTCTTCCTTCCCTAAGCGCGCGCGTCTTGTGGGGCGGGCCAGCATGTCAGCCAATCCCAGACACACACACAGCTAAGTGGACTTTGAGCCAGAGAAGCAACGGCATGTGTGATAGGATCTGCATGTCACATGTCCCTGCATTATAAAACCGGACATTTTCTTCACGGACGCCATTATCTGCCTTCTGCGTCTTTGGTGTCAGACATCACTGTCGCAGCTCCGTCTTCCTGAGTCCTATAGCCGATACAGCTGTATGCGCTGCATACACAGCGTTAGACAGCTTAGGGAGAGCACTTTATAGCAGTCCTTTTAAGGGCTCCAACCGGCAGGGTCAGAGAGCCATAGGTGACAGGTCCTGCAAACAGCAACAGCGTCTGTGTAGCCCAGGTCAGGGATTTCCTACCTGCATTTCACCATTAGGAGGGAATAGAAAGGCAGTCTTCCATTCCTCTACCCAGAGCACCACAATCCTGCCACTGTACCCTCTTGTCCTCTGCACACTCCAACTGATAACTAAGCCATTATACTAGCAAACACTCAGTGTACCTAGTGGCATCCTATACGTGGCTATTGGACTTTGCTATAGTCCCACTAGTGCAAAGACATTTGCAGAGCGCGTCTGCCTGCATTGCACACTACAACTCATTCTAACCAAGCCATTATACTAGCAAACACTCAGTGTACCTAGTGGCATCCTATACGTGGCTATTGGACTTTGCTATAGTCCCACTAGTGCAAAGACATTTGCAGAGCGCGTCTGCCTGCGTTGCACACTACAACTCATTCTAACCAAGCCATTATACTAGCAAACACTCAGTGTACCTAGTGGCATCCTATACGTGGCTATTGGACTTTGCTATAGTCCCACTAGTGCAAAGACATTTGCAGAGCGCGTCTGCCTGCGTTGCACACTACAACTCATTCTAACCAAGCCATTATACTAGCAAACACTCAGTGTACCTAGTGGCATCCTATACGTGGCTATTGGACTTTGCTATAGTCCCACTAGTGCAAAGACATTTGCAGAGCGCGTCTGCCTGCGTTGCACACTACAACTCATTCTAACCAAGCCATTATACTAGCAAACACTCAGTGTACCTAGTGGCATCCTATACGTGGCTATTGGACTTTGCTATAGTCCCACTAGTGCAAAGACATTTGCAGAGCGCGTCTGCCTGCGTTGCACACTACAACTCATTCTAACCAAGCCATTATACTAGCAAACACTCAGTGTACCTAGTGGCATCCTATACGTGGCTATTGGACTTTGCTATAGTCCCACTAGTGCAAAGACATTTGCAGAGCGCGTCTGCCTGCGTTGCACACTACAACTCATTCTAACCAAGCCATTATACTAGCAAACACTCAGTGTACCTAGTGGCATCCTATACGTGGCTATTGGACTTTGCTATAGTCCCACTAGTGCAAAGACATTTGCAGAGCGCGTCTGCCTGCGTTGCACACTACAACTCATTCTAACCAAGCCATTATACTAGCAAACACTCAGTGTACCTAGTGGCATCCTATACGTGGCTATTGGACTTTGCTATAGTCCCACTAGTGCAAAGACATTTGCAGAGCGCGTCTGCCTGCGTTGCACACTACAACTCATTCTAACCAAGCCATTATACTAGCAAACACTCAGTGTACCTAGTGGCATCCTATACGTGGCTATTGGACTTTGCTATAGTCCCACTAGTGCAAAGACATTTGCAGAGCGCGTCTGCCTGCGTTGCACACTACAACTCATTCTAACCAAGCCATTATACTAGCAAACACTCAGTGTACCTAGTGGCATCCTATACGTGGCTATTGGACTTTGCTATAGTCCCACTAGTGCAAAGACATTTGCAGAGCGCGTCTGCCTGCGTTGCACACTACAACTCATTCTAACCAAGCCATTATACTAGCAAACACTCAGTGTACCTAGTGGCATCCTATACGTGGCTATTGGACTTTGCTATAGTCCCACTAGTGCAAAGACATTTGCAGAGCGCGTCTGCCTGCGTTGCACACTACAACTCATTCTAACCAAGCCATTATACTAGCAAACACTCAGTGTACCTAGTGGCATCCTATACGTGGCTATTGGACTTTGCTATAGTCCCACTAGTGCAAAGACATTTGCAGAGCGCGTCTGCCTGCGTTGCACACTACAACTCATTCTAACCAAGCCATTATACTAGCAAACACTCAGTGTACCTAGTGGCATCCTATACGTGGCTATTGGACTTTGCTATAGTCCCACTAGTGCAAAGACATTTGCAGAGCGCGTCTGCCTGCGTTGCATACTACAACTCATTCTAACCAAGCCATTATACTAGCAAACACTCAGTGTACCTAGTGGCATCCTATACGTGGCTATTGGACTTTGCTATAGTCCCACTAGTGCAAAGACATTTGCAGAGCGCGTCTGCCTGCGTTGCACACTACAACTCATTCTAACCAAGCCATTATACTAGCAAACACTCAGTGTACCTAGTGGCATCCTATACATGGCTATTGGACTTTGCTATAGTCCCACTAGTGCAAAGACATTTGCAGCACGTCTGCCTGCGTTGCACACTCCAACTAATTATAACTAAGTTGCATTGTCAGGGATATTTATTCTTTATTATTCTGCTGTTAATAAAGCTAGACCACCACTGCAATCTTCACCACCTCTCAATTTTTACTACCACATTTTCAGTCCACAATCTTGTCGCAATCAACATGAGTGGCAAAATGACAGATGCTGGTGGAAAGGGGAAGAGGCGTGGTGGAAAAGGCAAAAAAGGTTTTGTCCGTGGGGAAGGTGGCAAAGCTCCATTATCATCTGCTGAAGATAGACCATCTACCAGCAAAAGTAAGATGTCTACTACTTACCGTGGACAATCCGATGTGCTCCCTTTGTTACGGACACGAACAACAGGAACAAAGGTAGATGATGGGCAAAAAAGGAAAATGCTTGAATGGATCTCAAGTGGTCCAACAAGTGCCCTCTCTGCCACTTCAAGTACCGCATCCAAAAAACACCAGTCCTCTGAGTTGTCATCCCAATCAAACTTGCTTTCTCCCAGCTCTGAAGTCTCCATCAGCCCTGCACAGTATGGTGGAACTGAGATGGCTGAGTCTGCAGAGCTGTTCAGTCACACTATAGCCTGGGAATCAGAGGTCTGCTCCCAAGCTACAGTGAGTACAGAACAGGAAATGGTCTGCAGTGATGCCCAGAACCTTTGTGACTCAGATTCAGGCCGTGAGGACCAAGTTTCTGAGCATAATGTTGACCCTTTGTCACAAACTGTAACACCTGTGGTTATAGACAATGAGGAACATACTGATGAAGATGAGACGCAGATACCCGATTGGGATGACAACTTAAATATTCCGTCAGGGCAAGAAGAGGCTCGGTCTGAGGGGGAGGGGAGTGCAAACACAACAATTGATGATGACGTTCTAGATCCCACCTACTGTCAACCCCCAGTCAGGCACTCGAGGAGGTCAACAGAGGCGGTGGAGGAGGATGCAACCGACGACGAAGTTACCTTGCGCCTTCCTGGACAGAGTCGGAGCACTGGTAGCACGTCTACAACTGCATCCTCAGCCACCACTCTGCCTATGAGCATTATTCGGGGTGGATCAACAGGTCGCATGGCCTCTAAGCCTTGCCTAGCCTGGTCCTTTTTTCACATCGAAAAAGATCGCCCAACTCATGTGATATGTAACATTTGTCATGATTCTGTTAGTAGAGGTCAAAACCTCAGCAGTTTGACAACTTCTTCCATGAATCGTCACATGACTAAATATCATAAGTCCCGGTGGGAAGCTCACCGTGCTGCAATGCGGCCTAGTGGAGCGAACCATCCACCGCCCGCCCCTTCCACTGCATCCGCGCGCTCTTCATCTTCTAGGACTGTGGGGACAGCTGCCACACCTGTTTTTCCACGCAAAACTTCCACCACTGTAACCGCAACAGGCAGTTTGCTTGTAAGGTCGTCAGTTGGTTTGGAAGGGGAAACAAGTGAGTGTGTACAGCTCTCTCAGACATCGATAGCACCAACGTTGGATGAAGGCAACATCATGTCTCCGCCTGCACTTTCCTCACAAACCTGCATTTTTCAAGGGACACCCTACTCAACACCGTCTACACACAGCAGCCAGATCTCTGTCCCTCAGATGTGGTCAAATAAAAGGCCACTTCCTCCGACCCATGACAAAGCTAAGAGGTTGACTCTATCCCTCTGTAAGCTGTTGGCTACCGAAATGCTGCCTTTCCGCCTAGTGGACACACAGGATTTTAGAGACCTTATGTCTGTCGCTGTGCCCCAGTACCAGATGCCTAGTCGCCACTACTTCTCTAAGAAAGGTGTGCCCGCGCTACACCAGCATGTCGCACACAACATCACCGCTTCCTTGAGAAACTCTGTGTGTGAACGGGTGCATTTCACCACCGATACTTGGACCAGTAAGCATGGACAGGGACGTTACATGTCGCTGACTGGGCACTGGGTAACTATGGTGATAGATGGTGAAGGGTCTGCTGCACAAGTCTTGCCGTCCCCACGACTTGTGTGTCAATCCTCTGTCTGTCCAAGTTCCGCCACTGCTTCTGCATCCTCCACCTCATCTGGGTCCTCCACCTCCGCCCCAAGCCTGCCTGGTCAGGCCACCAGCGTTCTCACTGCGCAGAAGGAATCACGCACCCCTCATTACTATGCTGGCAGCAGAGCGCAACGGCATCAGGCGGTCTTTAGCTTGACATGTCTTGGTAATAAGAGTCACACAGCTGAGGAGTTGTGGTCAGCTTTGCGGTCCGAGTTTAATAAATGGTTGTCTCCACTCAAACTGCAGCCTGGTAAGGCCGTGTGCGACAATGCTGCAAACCTGGGTGCGGCACTTCGCCTGGGCAAGGTGACACACGTACCTTGTATGGCTCACGTGTTGAACCTTGTCGTGCAGCAATTTTTAACACACTATCCCGGCCTAGATGGCCTTCTGAACAGGGCACGAAAACTGTCAGCTCACTTCCGCCGTTCAAGCGCCGCAGCAGAGCGACTTGCATCGCTCCAGAAGTCTTTCGGCCTGCCGGTTCATCGCCTGAAATGCGATGTGGCGACACGCTGGAATTCAACTCTCCACATGTTACAGCGACTGTGGCAGCACCGCAGAGCCCTGGTGCAATACGTCATGACGTATAGCCTGGGCCAACGAGATGCAGAGGTGGGGCAGATCACCCTGATGGAGTGGTCTCAGATCAAGGACCTATGCACCCTTCTGCACAGTTTCGACATGGCGACGAATATGTTTAGCTCTGACAATGCCATTATCAGCATGACGATTCCAGTCATTTACATGCTGGAGCACACGCTAAACACTATTCGGAGTCAGGGGGTGGGACAACATGAAGGGGAGGAACTACAGGAGGATTCATATGCGCAAGGGACAACAACATCACGAAGGTCCAGACGTTCATCATCACCAACGCAGCAGGCATGGGACCATGGGGGACAGGGATCGACAAGGGCGCATAGTAGCAGGCGAAATGTTGAGCAAGGTGCAGGAGAACATGAAGAAATGGAGGACGAACTGTCCATGGACATGGAAGACTCAGCGGATGAGGGAGACCTTGGTCAAATTTCAGTTGAAAGAGGTTGGGGTCAGATGTCAGAGGAAGAAAGAACGGGTAGCACCTCTATGCCACAAACACAGCATGGACTTGGTCCGCATGGCTGCGCAAGACACATGAGTGCCTTTTTGTTGCACTACCTCCAACATGACAGTCGTATTGTCAAAATTAGAAGTGATGATGACTACTGGATTGCCACACTATTAGATCCCCGGTACAAGTCCAAATTTTGTGACATAATTCCAGCCATAGAAAGGGACGCACGTATGCAGGAGTATCAGCAGAAGCTGTTACTAGATCTTAGCTCGGCTTTTCCACCAAACAACCGTGCAGGTGCAGGGAGTGAATCTCCCAGTTGTAACTTGACAAACATGGGACGGTCTCGTCATCTTCAACAGTCTACCCGTACCAGTAGGACCTTTTCTGGTGCCGGTAACAGCAATTTTATGGAATCTTTTCATAATTTTTTTAGACCCTCTTTTGCAAGGCCACCAGAGACAACAAGTCTGACACATAGTCAACGGCTGGAGAGGATGATACAGGAGTATCTCCAAATGAACATCGATGCCATGACTGTGCAACTGGAGCCTTGCTCCTTTTGGGCTTCAAACCTACAAAAATGGCCAGAGCTCGCAACTTACGCCTTGGAGATTTTGTCGTGTCCAGCTGCCAGCGTTGTCTCTGAACGTGTATTCAGTGCTGCTGGGTGTGTGCTGACAGATAAGCGCACGCGTCTGTCCAGTGACAATGTGGACAGACTGACGTTCATCAAAATGAACAAGTCATGGATCCAGAAGGAATTTACTACCCCTGTGTCATCCTGGGGAGAGTAAATGCTTGTGGATTTGGAATGTGCTTGATGCAAATCAAAACATCCTGTTTGCAACTAGGGCCCAAGTGCTGCCACTGATGGGGTGGGTGTCTGTGTGGCCCAATTTTTGGAAAAAAGGGAGACTCCGCTTGGAGTAACCCTTGCTTGCTGTGTTTTTAAAAGAAGCCAAGATGAACAGAGCTGGGATCAGGAAAGACTTTGCTACCTACCCCGGTGTCATCCTGTGGACGGCTAAGAATAGCGTATTTTTGAATGTGCTTGATGCAAATCAAAACATCCTGTTTGCAACTAGGGCCCAAGTGCTGCCACTGATGGGGTGGGTGTCTGTGTGGCCCAATTTTTGGAAAAAAGGGAGACTCCGCTTGGAGTAACCCTTGCTTGCTGTGTTTTTAAAAGAAGCCAAGATGAACAGAGCTGGGATCAGGAAAGACTTTGCTACCTACCCCGGTGTCATCCTGGGGACGGCTAAGAATAGCGTATTTTTGAATGTGCTTGATGCAAATCAAAACATCCTGTTTGCAACTAGGGCCCAAGTGCTGCCACTGATGGGGTGGGTGTCTGTGTGGCCCAATTTTTGGAAAAAAGGGAGACTCCGCTTGGAGTAACCCTTGCTTGCTGTGTTTTTAAAAGAAGCCAAGATGAACAGAGCTGGGATCAGGAAAGACTTTGCTACCTACCCCGGTGTCATCCTGGGGACGGCTAAGAATAGCGTATTTTTGAATGTGCTTGATGCAAATCAAAACATCCTGTTTGCAACTAGGGCCCAAGTGCTGCCACTGATGGGGTGGGTGTCTGTGTGGCCCAATTTTTGGAAAAAAGGGAGACTCCGCTTGGAGTAACCCTTGCTTGCTGTGTTTTTAAAAGAAGCCAAGATGAACAGAGCTGGGATCAGGAAAGACTTTGCTACCTACCCCGGTGTCATCCTGGGGACGGCTAAGAATAGCGTATTTTTGAATGTGCTTGATGCAAATCAAAACATCCTGTTTGCAACTAGGGCCCAAGTGCTGCCACTGATGGGGTGGGTGTCTGTGTGGCCCAATTTTTGGAAAAAAGGGAGACTCCGCTTGGAGTAACCCTTGCTTGCTGTGTTTTTAAAAGAAGCCAAGATGAACAGAGCTGGGATCAGGAAAGACTTTGCTACCTACCCCGGTGTCATCCTGGGGACGGATAAGAATGGCGTATTTTTGAATGTGCTTGATGCAAATCTAGCTGTGAAGTGTACAACTGGGGCACAACTGCTGCCACTGAATGGGTGGGTGTGTGTGGGGCCCAATTTTTGGAAAAAAGGGGAGACTCCGCTTGGAGTAACCCTTGCTTACATTGTTTTTAAAAGAAGCCAAGATGAACAAGTCATGGGTCAGCAAAGACTTTGCTACCTACCCCAGTGTCATCCTGGGGACGGCTAAGAATAGCGTATTTTTGAATGTGCTTGATGCAAATCAAAACATCCTGTTTGCAACTAGGGCCCAAGTGCTGCCACTGATGGGGTGGGTGTCTGTGTGGCCCAATTTTTGGAAAAAAGGGAGACTCCGCTTGGAGTAACCCTTGCTTGCTGTGTTTTTAAAAGAAGCCAAGATGAACAGAGCTGGGATCAGGAAAGACTTTGCTACCTACCCCGGTGTCATCCTGTGGACGGCTAAGAATAGCGTATTTTTGAATGTGCTTGATGCAAATCAAAACATCCTGTTTGCAACTAGGGCCCAAGTGCTGCCACTGATGGGGTGGGTGTCTGTGTGGCCCAATTTTTGGAAAAAAGGGAGACTCCGCTTGGAGTAACCCTTGCTTACATTGTTTTTAAAAGAAGCCAAGATGAACAAGTCATGGGTCAGCAAAGACTTTGCTACCTACCCCGGTGTCATCCTGGGGACGGCTAAGAATAGCGTATTTTTGAATGTGCTTGATGCAAATCAAAACATCCTGTTTGCAACTAGGGCCCAAGTGCTGCCACTGATGGGGTGGGTGTCTGTGTGGCCCAATTTTTGGAAAAAAGGGAGACTCCGCTTGGAGTAACCCTTGCTTGCTGTGTTTTTAAAAGAAGCCAAGATGAACAGAGCTGGGATCAGGAAAGACTTTGCTACCTACCCCGGTGTCATCCTGGGGACGGCTAAGAATAGCGTATTTTTGAATGTGCTTGATGCAAATCAAAACATCCTGTTTGCAACTAGGGCCCAAGTGCTGCCACTGATGGGGTGGGTGTCTGTGTGGCCCAATTTTTGGAAAAAAGGGAGA
Source organism: Anomaloglossus baeobatrachus (assembly GCF_048569485.1). Taxonomy (NCBI): domain Eukaryota; kingdom Metazoa; phylum Chordata; class Amphibia; order Anura; family Aromobatidae; genus Anomaloglossus; species Anomaloglossus baeobatrachus. Next base: position 587,547,723 of record NC_134355.1, read on the forward strand.
CTCCGCTTGGAGTAACCCTTGCTTGCTGTGTTTTTAAAAGAAGCCAAGATGAACAGAGCTGGGATCAGGAAAGACTTTGCTACCTACCCCGGTGTCATCCTGTGGACGGCTAAGAATAGCGTATTTTTGAATGTGCTTGATGCAAATCAAAACATCCTGTTTGCAACTAGGGCCCAAGTGCTGCCACTGATGGGGTGGGTGTCTGTGTGGCCCAATTTTTGGAAAAAAGGGAGACTCCGCTTGGAGTAACCCTTGCTTACATTGTTTTTAAAAGAAGCCAAGATGAACAAGTCATGGGTCAGCAAAGACTTTGCTACCTACCCCGGTGTCATCCTGGGGACGGCTAAGAATAGCGTATTTTTGAATGTGCTTGATGCAAATCAAAACATCCTGTTTGCAACTAGGGCCCAAGTGCTGCCACTGATGGGGTGGGTGTCTGTGTGGCCCAATTTTTGGAAAAAAGGGAGACTCCGCTTGGAGTAACCCTTGCTTGCTGTGTTTTTAAAAGAAGCCAAGATGAACAGAGCTGGGATCAGGAAAGACTTTGCTACCTACCCCGGTGTCATCCTGGGGACGGCTAAGAATAGCGTATTTTTGAATGTGCTTGATGCAAATCAAAACATCCTGTTTGCAACTAGGGCCCAAGTGCTGCCACTGATGGGGTGGGTGTCTGTGTGGCCCAATTTTTGGAAAAAAGGGAGACTCCGCTTGGAGTAACCCTTGCTTGCTGTGTTTTTAAAAGAAGCCAAGATGAACAGAGCTGGGATCAGGAAAGACTTTGCTACCTACCCCGGTGTCATCCTGTGGACGGCTAAGAATAGCGTATTTTTGAATGTGCTTGATGCAAATCAAAACATCCTGTTTGCAACTAGGGCCCAAGTGCTGCCACTGATGGGGTGGGTGTCTGTGTGGCCCAATTTTTGGAAAAAAGGGAGACTCCGCTTGGAGTAACCCTTGCTTACATTGTTTTTAAAAGAAGCCAAGATGAACAAGTCATGGGTCAGCAAAGACTTTGCTACCTACCCCGGTGTCATCCTGGGGACGGCTAAGAATAGCGTATTTTTGAATGTGCTTGATGCAAATCAAAACATCCTGTTTGCAACTAGGGCCCAAGTGCTGCCACTGATGGGGTGGGTGTCTGTGTGGCCCAATTTTTGGAAAAAAGGGAGACTCCGCTTGGAGTAACCCTTGCTTGCTGTGTTTTTAAAAGAAGCCAAGATGAACAGAGCTGGGATCAGGAAAGACTTTGCTACCTACCCCGGTGTCATCCTGGGGACGGCTAAGAATAGCGTATTTTTGAATGTGCTTGATGCAAATCAAAACATCCTGTTTGCAACTAGGGCCCAAGTGCTGCCACTGATGGGGTGGGTGTCTGTGTGGCCCAATTTTTGGAAAAAAGGGAGACTCCGCTTGGAGTAACCCTTGCTTGCTGTGTTTTTAAAAGAAGCCAAGATGAACAGAGCTGGGATCAGGAAAGACTTTGCTACCTACCCCGGTGTCATCCTGGGGACGGCTAAGAATAGCGTATTTTTGAATGTGCTTGATGCAAATCAAAACATCCTGTTTGCAACTAGGGCCCAAGTGCTGCCACTGATGGGGTGGGTGTCTGTGTGGCCCAATTTTTGGAAAAAAGGGAGACTCCGCTTGGAGTAACCCTTGCTTACATTGTTTTTAAAAGAAGCCAAGATGAACAAGTCATGGGTCAGCAAAGACTTTGCTACCTACCCCGGTGTCATCCTGGGGACGGCTAAGAATAGCGTATTTTTGAATGTGCTTGATGCAAATCAAAACATCCTGTTTGCAACTAGGGCCCAAGTGCTGCCACTGATGTGGTGGGTGTCTGTGTGGCCCAATTTTTGGAAAAAAGGGAGACTCCGCTTGGAGTAACCCTTGCTTGCTGTGTTTTTAAAAGAAGCCAAGATGAACAGAGCTGGGATCAGGAAAGACTTTGCTACCTACCCCGGTGTCATCCTGTGGACGGCTAAGAATAGCGTATTTTTGAATGTGCTTGATGCAAATCAAAACATCCTGTTTGCAACTAGGGCCCAAGTGCTGCCACTGATGGGGTGGGTGTCTGTGTGGCCCAATTTTTGGAAAAAAGGGAGACTCCGCTTGGAGTAACCCTTGCTTACATTGTTTTTAAAAGAAGCCAAGATGAACAAGTCATGGGTCAGCAAAGACTTTGCTACCTACCCCGGTGTCATCCTGGGGACGGCTAAGAATAGCGTATTTTTGAATGTGCTTGATGCAAATCAAAACATCCTGTTTGCAACTAGGGCCCAAGTGCTGCCACTGATGGGGTGGGTGTCTGTGTGGCCCAATTTTTGGAAAAAAGGGAGACTCCGCTTGGAGTAACCCTTGCTTGCTGTGTTTTTAAAAGAAGCCAAGATGAACAGAGCTGGGATCAGGAAAGACTTTGCTACCTACCCCGGTGTCATCCTGGGGACGGTTAAGAATAGCGTATTTTTGAATGTGCTTGATGCAAATCTAGCTGTGAAGTGTACAACTGGGGCCCAAGTGCTGCCACTGAAGGGGTGGGTGTGTGTGGGGCCCAATTTTTGGAAAAAAGGGAGACTCCGCTTGGAGTAACCCTTGCTTGCTGTGTTTTTAAAAGAAGCCAAGATGAACAGAGCTGGGATCAGGAAAGACTTTGCTACCTACCCCGGTGTCATCCTGGGGACGGATAAGAATGGCGTATTTTTGAATGTGCTTGATGCAAATCTAGCTGTGAAGTGTACAACTGGGGCACAACTGCTGCCACTGAAGGGGTGGGTGTGTGGGGCCCAATTTTTGGAAAAAAGGGAGACTCCGCTTGGAGTCACCTTGCGGTGTTTTACATGACTTTAGAAGGGCGTGCCATGCCTATATCTGTGTGTCCTCCTCTTTTTCCTTGTCCAGCTGTTTTGTTTTCGCATGAGTACATGTCCTTGTCACTTTCCCATGTGTTTGTGTTGTGTTGTGAGTTGTTTGTCACCTTTTGGACACCTTTGAGGGTGTTTTCTAGGTGTTTTACTGTGTTTGTGATTGCCTGCCATTGTTTCCTATGGGCTCGAGTTCGGTTCGTCGAACGTTCGACGAGCCGAACTCGAGCCAGACCCCCCGTTCGGCGAACCGCCTCGAGCCGAACCGGGACCGGTTCGCTCATCTCTACTCAGCAGGTCGCATGCCCTCTAAGCCTTGCCTAGCCTGGTCCTTTTTTGACCTTGCAAAGGATCGCCCAAATCCTGTGATCTGTAAAATTTGTCGGGAATCTGTTAGTAGAGGCCAAAACCTCAGCAGTTTGACAACTTCTTCCATGAATCGTCACATGAATAAATATCATATGTCCCAGTGGGAAGCTCACCGTGCTGCAATGCGGCCTAGTGGAGCGGACCATCCACCGCCTGCCCCTTCCAGTGCATCCGCGCGCTCTTCATCTTCTAGGACTGTGAGGACAGCTGTCACACCTGGTTTTCCCCGCACAACTTCCACCACTGTAACCGCAACAGGCAGTTTGCTTGTTAGGTCGTCAGTTGGTTTGGAAGGGGAAACAAGTGCGTGTGTACAGCTCTCTCAGACATCGATAGCACCATACTCACCACCGTCTACACACAGCAGCCAGATCTCTGTCCCTCAGATGTGGTCAATTAAAAGGCCATTTCCTGCGACCCATGACAAAGCTAAGAGGTTGACTTTATCCCTCTGTAAGCTCTTGGCTACCGAAATGCTGCCTTTCCGCCTGGTGGACACAGAGGATTTTAGAGACCTTATGTCTGTCGCTGTGCCCCAGTACCAGATGCCCAGTCGCCACTACTTCTCTAAGAAAGATGTGCCTGCGCTACACCAGCATATCGCACACAACATCACCGCTTCCTTGAGAAACTCTGTGTGTGAACGGGTGCATTTTACCACAGATACTTGGACCAGTAAGCATGGGCATGGACGTTACATGTCGCTGACTGGGCACTGGGTAACTATGGTGATAGATGGTGAAGGGTCTGCTGCACAAGTCTTGCCGTCCCCACGACTTGTGTGTCAATCCTTTGTTTGTCCAAGTTCCTCCACTGCTTCTGCCTCCTCAACCTCGTCTGGGTCCTCCACCTCCGCACCAAGCCTTCCTGGTCAGGCCACCAGCGTTGTAACTGTGCAGAAGGAATTACGCACCCCTTATTACTATGCTGGCAGCAAAGCGCAACGGCATCAGGCGGTCTTTATCTTGAAATGGCTTGGAAATAAGATTCACACAGCGGCTGAGTTGTGGGCAGCTCTGGAGACTGAGTTTGGTAAATGGTTGTCTCCACTCAACCTCCAGCCTGGTAAGGCCGTGTGCGACAATGCTGCAAACCTGGGTGCGGCCCTTCGCCTGGGCAAGGTGACACACATGCCTTGTATGGCTCATGTGTTGAACCTTGTTGTCCAGCAATTTTTAACACACTATCCCGGCCTAGATGGCCTTCTGAACAGGTCACGAAAACTGTCCGCTCACTTCCGCCATTCAACCGCCGCAGCTGAGCGACTTGCATTGCTCCAGAAGTCTTTCGGCCTGCCGCTTCATCGCCTGAAATGCGATGTGCCGACACGCTGGAATTCGACTCTCCACATGTTACAGCGACTGTGGCAGCATCGCCGAGCCCTGGTGCAATACGTCATGACGTATAGCCTGGGCCAACGAGATGCAGAGGTGGGGTAAATCACACACGCTAAACACTATTCGGAGTCAAGCGGTGGGACAACAGGAAGGGGAGGAACTACAGGAGGATTCATATGCGGAAGAGACAACAACATCACCAGTGTCCAGACGTTCATCATCACCAAGGCGGCAGGCATGGGACCATGGGGGACAAGGATCAACAAGGGCACATGGTAGCAGGCGAAATGTTGAGGAAGGTGCAGGGGAACATGAAGAAATTGAGGACGAACTGTCCATGGACATGGAAGACTCAGCGGATGAGGGAGATCTTGGTCAAATTTCAGTTGAAAGAGGTTGGGGGGAGATGTCAGAGGAAGAAAGAACGGTTAGCACCTCTATGCCACAAACACAGCGTGGACTTGGCCCGCATGGCTGCGCCAGACACATGAGCGCCTTCTTGCTGCACTACCTCCAACATGACCCTCGTATTGTCAAAATTAGAAGTGATGATGACTACTGGCTTGCAACACTATTAGATCCCCGGTACAAGTTTTGTGACATAATTCCAACCATAGAAAGGGACGCACGTATGCAGGAGTATCATCAAAAGCTGTTACTCGATCTTAGCTCGGCTTTTCCACCAAACACCCGTGGTGCACGGAGTGAATCTCCCAGTTGTAACTTGACAAACATGGGACGGTCTCGTCATCTTCAACAGTCTACCCGTACCAGCAGCACCGTATCTGGTGCTGGTAACAGCAATTTTATTGAATCTTTTCATAATTTTTTTAGACCATCCTTTGCAAGGCCACCAGAGACAACAAGTCTAACACATAGTCAACGGCTGGAGAGGATGATACAGGAGTATTTCCAAATGAACATCGATGCCATGACTTTGCAAATGGAGCCTTGCTCATTTTGGTCTTCAAATCTTGAAAAATGGCCTGAGGTCTCCACTTACGCCTTGGAGATCTTGTCGTGTCCAGCTGCCAGCGTTTTCTCTGAACTTTTTTTCAGTAGAGTTGAGCGCGGTTCGCGGTTCGAGGTTCTCCAGTTCGAGGCTCGAGTGATTTTGGGGGCTGTTCTAGATCGAACTAGAACTCAGCTTTTTGCAAAAGCTCGATAGTTCTAGATACGTTCGAGAACGGTTCTAGCAGCAAAAAGCAGGGCTTTTTACAGCTACAGTGTGCATGAGCCATCGCTGGCAGCCTGCCACAAGCTGGTAACCAAGATAAACATCGGGTATCCAAGCAAAGCGCTTTGGTTAGTAACCCGATGTTTATCCTAGTTACGTGCAGGAAGCCGACACTTCCCCGCTCAGCTCGCTCCGCCCCCTCCTGCCCGCGGCATGTACACACGTACACACACACACACACACACACACTCTGCACACATGGCCCCGCTCGGCTTACCTGCGGTGATGAAGTCCCGCCATCCCGACCTCAGCGCTGTCACTGTCCTCCATGGCCGCCGCTTGTCACATCACCTTCTCTCGCTTCCGACCCGAGACTGACTAGCGGTGACGTCACGGGCCTCTCGCGATACTTGGCTGTGAAGGCGCCGGTCATTGAACTCAGTGACAGGTGCTGTCAGTGTGCTGGAGATCAGCGCAGGTAATGTACCTCGCTGACAGCAGCACTTGGCATCCCCTGCAGTGACCTGGGCTGACCCATTGATGTTAGCTCAGGTCACTGCACTGCTCTCCCAGCCAATGGGGAACATCCTGCTCTTCATTGACTGGGACAGTGTGGATCATCATGGCAACCCCTTGGATTACACCAGACCTGGATTTGTTTTTCTTTCTAATAAATTGGTTAAAGAGGGAATGTATTGGGGAGTATTTTTTCAAATAAAAATGTTTGTCGTCTATTTTTTTTTATTACTGACTGGGTTGGTGATGTCGGGTATCTGATAGACGCCTGACCTCACCAACCCCAGGGCTTGATGCCAGGTGACATTACATATCTGGTATTAACCCCATATATTACCCCGTTTGCCACCGCACCAGGGCGCGGGATGAGCTGGGGCGAAGCACCAGGATTGGCGCATCTAATGGATGCGCCACTTCTGGGGCTGCTGCGGCCTGCTATTTTTAGGCTGGGGAGAGTCCAATAACCATGGACCTCCCTAGTCTGAGAATATCAGACCCCAGCTGTCTGCTTTACCTTGGCTGGTGATCCAATTTTGGGGGGACCCCTATGTGTTTTTTTTTTTAAATTATTTATTTAATTTAAAATAACAGCGTGGGGTGCCCTCAGTTTTGGATTACCAGCCAAGGTGAGGTTGCCAGCTGTGGTCTGCAGGCTGCAGCCGTCTGCTTTACCCTAGCTGGCTACAAAACTAGGGGGAACCATACGTCATTTTTTTTTTTTTCATCTTTTTGGCTAAATACAAAGCTAAGCACCCCTTAGTGCCACATGAAAGGCACCAAAGGGTGCAAAATTACAAAATGCAGGAGAGTGGGACATTATGTGTCTTTCTGCCATTATAATGACAGAAAAGACTGATATGAAGTGCACAAGCACAAGAAAATCACCAGAACGCTCTACGCTGTAAAAAGCAGTAGAAAATGGCACTGGAGTGAACATGTGACCGCCTCATGTAGGATGAAGCTATGGATCCTGGGTAAATTTATGCATTTACCCTCCTTCAGTTTTTTTGCAGTACACAAAAAAAACGGAAGGCACACGGATGACAAACCGACACCGAACTCGAACGGGACCTCCGTTCGACGAACCGAACTCGAGCCAAACCGGGACCGGTTCGCTCATCTCTAGTCTTCAGTGCTGCTGGGTGTGTGATGACAGATAAGCGCACGCGTCTGTCCAGTGACAATGTGGACAGACTAATGTTCATCAAAATGAACAAGTCTTTGATCCACAAGGAATTTACTACCCCTGTGTCATCCTGGGGAGAGTAAATGCTTGTGTATTTTGAATGTGCTTGATGCAAATCTACCTGTGAAGTGTACAACTGGGGCACAAGTGCTGCCACTGAAGTGGTGGGTGTCTGTGTGGCCCAATTTTTGGAAAAAAGGGAGACTCCGCTTGGAGTAACCCTTGCTTGCTGTGTTTTTAAAAAGGAGCCAAGATGAACAGATCTGGGATCAGAAAAGACTTTGCTACCTACCCCGGTGTCATCCTGGGGACGGTTAAGAATAGCGTATTGTTGAATGTGCTTGATGCAAATTTACCTGTGAAGTGTACAACTAGGACACAAGTGCTGCCACTGAAGGTGTTTCTGTGTGGCCCAATTTTTTGAAAAAAGGGAGTCCCCTTGCGGTGTTATACATGATTTTAGAAGGGCATGCCATGCCTATATCTTTATCTCGTCCTCTTTTTCCTCGTTACGCTGTTTTGTTTTCGCATGAGAATTTGTTCTTGTCACTTTCCCATGTGTTTGTGTTGTGTTGTGAGTTGCTTGTCACCTTTTGGACACCTTTGAGGGTGTTTTCTAGGTGTTTTTATGTGTTTGTGATTGCCTCCCATTGTTTCCTATGTGGTTCGAGTGGTTCGCCGAACCGAACTCGAACGAGATCTCCGTTCAGCGAACCGAACTCGAGCCGAACCACGACCGGTTCACTCATCTCTACTCCCGACATTCACAAAGCCGGGGAGCGGACTCCCGTCACTGAAGTGCAGGCAGTCCACAGATACACAACACGGTGCAGGAAAAAGGCAGAGAGCACCAACCGGGTGGGGGACCCAACACAGCTGGGTGTGGGCACCGACCACCATCAGCTTGGTTTACTAGAGACTTGTGTGTGTTACTAATCGTGAGTACAACACTGCCCTCCGGCCGCGCACCTCCCTGCACAGCCCAACCACACAACACCCAACAGATCCCAGCGCCATCATCCCTACCCACGGAGGGGTTAATATCTTGCTGTGCAACATCTCCCTCGGGTGCTCAGTAAAGGCAGCGGTGGTGTCCACCTTCACCACAACCCGTGCGTGGCATCACAAACTCAAACACGGCTCCGGCCGTACACCTACGTCCCCCTAAAGCGCCAGCCCCCCTTTCAGATCGAAGTGGACCATGGGGCCCCCGGTTCCGGAGACGCTCGAGCCAACACCCGGCGAGTCTGGATCTGAGCGGCTCGGTTGCCGCCGAGCACGGGGCGGTACACATAGACTCTTCTGGCATCACGAACAGGATACTTACCCATTCACTTACCTAGTGAAGTGCGCTTTGAAATAAAGTCAGCGGTTATCCGTTGCAAAATTTTCAGAATCCGCCATCTTGTCGCCATCTTTTGGCGCGAAAATTCCCGCCAGAGTCTTTTTGCAGAAAGGGCGCGAAAGCTGAAGCCCCGCCCCCTGGGAACACAGCCATGCAGCAAGGCCGGAAGTCGCAAAACGAAACTTACCGGCCGAAGAAGAGACTGCCGCGAAAAGACCAAGGGAGGGGCGGGTGAAGATTCTGTGCCATGTGACCGAGCGGATAAAGTGCAGGGACTCCCAGGACCTTGCTACCCTTTTGGTTCCTGGATCCCGAGAGAGCGACATGGCTGACCTGTCCGGCAAGCCCGAAGTCCCGGAGCCCGTGCCTGGAACAGCAGCGTGGGTAGATGCCCGGACGACGCTGATGTGCCACCGTCTGCAGGCCCAGGTGCGCTTCTTAATGGAGCGGTGGGTGGCCGAGATGGAGGAAATAGCTGTGGCCGTGCGAGTACGTGAAGTGGAGGTAATTTTGGAGGAGGGGGTAAGTGACCCAAGCCCCCATGTCCCCGAGGGACCGGCCGACGCGGCTCAGGGACCCGGTCTGCCGCTGCTCTCTATGTTGCCTCCCTCGCCGCCCGTACTGGTTGCCGCTGCTCCCCCGCTCTGTCCGCTGCCCCCGACACCAGCAGCGGAGCCGGTCCCATCCGCCCCTGAGGACCCACCTGTGGAAGCAGCCCGTGGACGGCCGATCATCCGACTAGTGCCAATCCCGCTACCGTGGAAGAGTGGCCCCCGGAGAGTGCCCGGACCAGGAGTGAACCTGCTAGTCCTGGAGGAAGCCGTGTCTCAGCTACCCAAGGCCCCGGAAGTCGCCCGGCCGAGATGGAGGTGGACGCCGACCGGAAGTGGGCCCAGCAGGCGAAGCTGGCTGCTCCCAAAACCCAGGCCTCGGCTGAGACGTTGCGGGGTTACCACTGCAAGGCAGCTGAGCAGGCCACAACACAGCGGAGCTCCCCAACGCAGAAGGTACTGGTCATAGCCGGCACAAGGGAGCTCCGGCTGGGCCCGATCCCCACGCAGAGTGACCCGGAGCAGGCAGATGCTCCGTACTGGGAGTGGCAGCAGAACCAGCTGGGCTGGGAGATTGCGGCCCGAGAAAAGAAGAAGGCGGAGGTGCTGGCCCAGACCATCCGAGAGAAGGAGAACCTCCGCAGCGCCACCTATCGGGCGCGGGGCTCGACCTTTGAAGGCAAGATTCGGCAGTTTGACCCCCGCCGTGGATGGGGGTTCATCTTTGAGCCGGGCCTGGAAGCGGAAATATTTGTGTCTCAGAGGGACGTGTAACCGCATCTTCCCGTGGGAACCCGAGAACTTGCAGGCCACCCAATAACTTTTGGGTTTGTATATAGTCCCGGACCAACCTTCCAGGTCCTACAGTCTCCGGAGAGGCTGGTTGGAGGAAGGGCCTGCGGCAGAGGAGGCAGGGGGCCCGTCACCAATGAAACCGGTGACAACCCTCCGGGCCAGGGGTCCCCTGGACGTGGGGCCTCTGAGAGACTGCCGGGTAAGGAACTTATGACCTGGGCCGTGTGGGTAATACCCGGACCTGAACCCGTTTCCTGGACTGGGGAAAAGGGATGCTGACCTAGTTCTTAGAGGCAGCATAAGGGCTAGGTTTATCATAAACAGCACAGAAAATAGGGGGAAGGTACCGTGTCGTAGTTTCATCCTAATAGACTGTATTACAATCCCCATATAAATGGATATCATAGAATATACTCCCAATTAAACTTGAACATTCATGAAAAACACGTATAGGAGACTCATTCAATTTATAAAATATCAAATTTTTATTATGATTCAGAAAGATAAAAATTCATTTTCCATATAAAGTACAAATGAGGTAAGGTGGATTCTTTACACACCCACCCACCAAGGAACCGCCCAAAATTTAACCCATCATGATCCCTAGCAAGAAAGTATAAATAGCCAGTGCAATATATAAGGGGAACACCATGTGGTCAATCACTCAAGTCACCAAGCAACAGTCGGCAGACTTACCCATGGTGAGGGCCGATCAATGGTGGTTCAGAGGTGGGTAGGTGAGTATCCTTCAACCCGGACGCGCGTGTCGCCAAAGCTTCATCAGCGGGGTGCAGGCAAATGGATATACTCACACCACACTCCTCTTTTATATCCTGTAAAAAGCCCGTGATTGCTAGTGATGTAATCCATGTGTGTAGCGCCGACATAGTGGCGCATGCGCATATATAAGGGGAACACCATGTGGTCAATCACTCAAGTCACCAAGCAACAGTCTGCAGACTTACCCATGGTGAGGGCCGATCAATGGTGGTTCAGAGGTGGGTAGGTGAGTATCCTTCAACCCGGACGTGCGTGTCGCCAAAGCTTCATCAGCGGGGTGCAGGCGAATGGATATACTCACACCACACGCCTCTTTTATATCCTGTAAAAAGCCCGTGATTGCTAGTGATGTAATCCATGTGTGTAGCGCCGACATAGTGGCACATGCGTATATATAAGGGGAACACCATGTGGTCAATCACTCAAGTCACCAAGCAACAGTCTGCAGACTTACCCATGGTGAGGGCTAGGTTTGCTTGGGTGGGCAAATGAAAGGACTCGGTCCCGTCCCGTTCCCGGTTATTAAAAATGTTTTATTTGCAATGTTCAAGTATAATGCCTGCCGTCAAGGGATGAAAAAAAAGCTTTCGTAATTGTAAATATGTTGGTATACTTGTATACATGTTCTCTTTTATCTTTTGCAGTTCAGAAAAATAAACGGTGGTGGTTGGACAGCCCGCGGATGATTTGTAGTTAACCAAGGGGGTGTGTGACACCCTGGACTAGCCAGGTAGTCACAGATTGCGCCCCGCACAACACCTGTCCCCTAATAAGATGTCACCAGCCAACCATAAAACCCTAGTCACCCCTCTCAGGGCTTGATGTTCACACCAGGGGGTGGGGCCAGGCAGTTGGCCACGCCCACCAAGGAGTTCAGAGAGCCTGAGGCGGGAAAAACGTCAGGTTTCTAGTTTAGGAGGTGTAGTGAGTTGAAGCAGGCCTGTGCCCAGGTCTGCAGCAGTCTGACAGGTGTCAGGGTTGGAGTCTGGGCACCTTTGGCTAGGACGCAAGCGGTGGGCTCAGCCTGCAGGAGCTGGGAAGAGGGCTCGGTGGAACCGTGGTGGACTGGGACAGGGTAGTGGCCCGCCGGTACTGACCTGGGGAACCGACTCGGAAACCGGAGCACAAAGGGGGGTACTCAGACCCTGAAACGAGTTCCAGAGGCCACTGGACTGAGTTAATTAACTGATTACGGTCTGGACTATAGGTCCTTTCCCACCCAAAGTCCCGACTGAAGACAACAGCCCAACGAAGGGGATAGAAAGCCACCGCACAGGCAGAGAGATCCCAAGGGCCAGCATCTGCGGGCAAAAGGGCCCTCCCGACATTCACAAAGCCGGGGAGCGGACTCCCGTCGCTGAAGTGCAGGCATTCCACAGATACACAACACAGTGCAGGAAAAAGGCAGAGAGCCCAAACTGGGTGGGGAACCCGACGCAGCCGGCTGCAGACACCGACCACCATCAACTTGGTTTACCAGAGACTTGTATGTGTTACTAATCGTGAGTACCACAGTGCCCTCCGGCCGCTCACCTCCCTGCACCGCCCAACCACACAACACCCAACGGGTCCCGGGGCCATCATCCCTGCCCACGGAGGGGTTAACATCTTGCTGCTCAACTTCTCCCCCGGGTGCCCAGTAAACGGAGCGGTGGTGTCCATCTTCACCACAACCCGTGGGTGGCATCACGAACTCAAACACGGCTCCGGCCGTACACCTACGTCCCCCTAAAGCGCCAGCCCCCTTTTCATATTGAAGTAGACCATGAGGCCCCCGGGTCCGGAGACTCTCGAGCCACCACCCGGCGAGTCCGGATCTGAGCGGCTCGGTTGCCGCCGAGCACGGGGCGGTACAAGTCCACTGTTGAATTTTCAGTTTGCCCATTTTGCAACCAGTAATACACAATGCAAACATAGAGGCTATTGAAGGCAAACTATTCAGAGTTTTTAATGAAACCCAAAATGATATTATGAAACATTAAGGCCCTGTGCGCACTGGAAAATGTAATTTTCTTAAAATTCCGTAGGGTCTGCAAGATTACAGCACCCGCGGTAAAAAAAATGCGGCAAACCGCACCCGAAAACTGCATGCGGTTTGCTGCGGTTTTACCGCGGGGTATTGTTCGCAGTATTGCTGCGGTTTGGCCGCATGCGGGTTGGCACATGTGCTTTAATGCATTCAATGCAATAAAGCACATTGAAAAAAAAAAAAAGTAATTTCCTTCTGAGGTAAATAGCAGACAGATAAATAGACAGAAGAATAGAAGACAGAAGAATAGATAGAGGGATAGATAGATAGATAGATAGGTAGAAAGATAGATAGATAGATAGATAGATAGATAGATGGAAGGATAGAGTCCCTGTGAGCACATGCTGCATTTCTCTTCGAGTGGTAATGTGTTGTTCACATTACTGGCCGTGGGAAATGCACTGTGGTTACCTCTGCAAGCTCGTTGCGAGGCTGCATTCAGCGCTGTGTGTCAGTTGCGGCTGCATGCAAGCATCGCAGGACGAGGATTACGCCGAAGCTGTGTGTTTCGGGGGGGGTTAATAAACGGGTGAACCAGGGGCTTTTTCTGTGTTTTATTTAAAATAAATGATTTTTCGGTGTGTGTGTTTTTTCACTTTACTTACGGGTTGATCATGTCAGCTGTCTCATAGATGCTGACATGATCAAGCCTGGAATTAAATGGCAGCGATCCGCTGTCATTTAACTCATTATTACCTGGATAGCCACCGCATCACGGCATCTGGAAGAGCCGGGGACACTCCGGTACTGCCGCATAATGGATGCGACAGTCCCGGGGCAGCTGCGGCTGATATTCTCGGCTGCGGGAGGGGGAGGGGCATTAACCCTGTCCCTCACCCTTCCTAGCCTGAGAATACCGGGCCACCGCTGTGTGCTTACCTCGGCTGGACGGTAAAAATACGGTGGAGCCCACGTGTTTTTTTTTTCTATATGTCCGTTTGCTTTCTATATGTATTCTGTATGTCTGTGTGTCTGTGTGTCTGTGATCTGTGTGTGTTTACTCTCTGCTCCGCTTCCTCTTCCTGTCATAATGACATCACTTCCCTGGAAACCGCAGGCAGCGATGAACATTACCGCAGGTAAACCGCAAAATACCGGAGGGAATAATGCAGGAAAACGCAATGAAACGGAAACACAATTTGCTGCCTGCGTTATTCCCTGCGGGATTTCACGATTACATGGCAGTCAATGGAGTGAAATCCCACAGCGACGTGCAGAAAAGAAGTGACATGCAATTGTTTTTGCTGCGGGAATCCCGCAGCAAAACATGCAGCTGCCAAAATCCGCATAGTGCGCACAGCATTTTTTTTCCCCATAGGTTTTGCTGGTGAATCACTGCAGAGATGTTATGAACATAACATGCAGCGAAACATGCAGCAAAACCGCAGGAAATCCGCGGCAAAATACGGCAAGTGCGCACAGGGCCTAAATGCATTTAAAGTACAGAAACTGACCTACAGGGTTCCATATTCCTTAAAGACCAGACCCTAAGGTAGTAGCTGGAATTTCATATTTGTATTCTCAATATTATCAATTAAATGTCCAAAATCTAAATAATTCTGACCACAAATATTGAACTAAAAGCACCTTCTTTGCTCCTATCTGACAGAATAATGATGCAGTACATCTTCGTCATAACACACTGTCCCATAGATAATGCCAAGATCCTTCAGGATCTAATTAGTCCCTTGCACCTCCCCTGTATCTGTCATCAAGAGCATTATTTTTCTAATGTCCAGATCTTCATGCACCAGACCTGTAAAAAATACATACAATTGAAACAAGAAGTTTACATACACTATGTAAAAGGCACATCTGCATGTTTTTCTCATTATCTGACATGAAATCAGAATAAAGCATTCCCGTTTTAAGTTAATTAGATTTACCAAAATTATTTATATTTGCCAAATGCCAGAATAATGAAAGAGAGAGAATGTTTTAAGGCATTTTTGTTACTTTATGCAAAGTCAAAAGTTTACAAACATTGCATTAGTATTTAGCACCATTGCCCTTAAATTGTATGACTTGGGTCAAACGTTTTGGATGTCCTTCCACAAGCTTCTCAAAATGGTTGGTAGGAATTTGAGCCCATTCTTCCTTACTGAACTGGTGTAACTGAGCCATGTTTGTAGGTCACATTGCTCGCATCTGCCTTTTCAGCTTTGCCCATACATTTTCAATAGGATTGAGATCAAGGTTTGTGATGGCCACTCCAAAACATTGACTTTGTTATCATTAAGCTACTTTGTAACCAGTTCAGCAGTATGCTTTGGGTTATTGTCCATTTGGAAGATCCATTTCCACCCAAGTTTTAAGCCCCCAGCCTATTTAACTGTACTGGCATTTTGGATGCCGATGCAGTTGAAATGATGAAAGAGGGAGCTCACTGTTGCCTCCTCAGTTATTTTACTTCGATGTCTGATGTCTCAGCACAGCAAGCGCAATGGCGTCACTACAGCACGCCCACTGCACTGAGGTGAGAAGAGCTGCAGAACTCATGCCACTGCAGAGATTAGAGCAATGGGGGAAACAGGTGAATATTTATTTATTTTAATTAATGAGTACACTAGGGGCCTAGTACTAAATGGATGACTATAGGGTATGCATTGTTTTTATATTGAGGACTATGCAGTGTGCATTCTTCTATATGGTGGTCTTTGTGGGTCACGGCAAACATGGCATCATCATTGTAAATTTTGGACTTGGTGACAGAAATGAGGCTGGAGGATGATTTATTGAATTTGCACAACAAATCAACTGTCTATCATGAACACCTTCCAAAATCAAAAACGGCGACTTTACACATGAACATCACCAAATGAGGCCTATAAGAATCAGACTAACTACATATGTGCTCGTAAAAGATGGAGGTCATCGATCATTATCGCGAAAACAAGGCCAAGAGCTGACTGTGGATCTGATCATGAGCTTTTGACAGCAAAGATTAGAGTCAAGCTGCAGAAAAGGACTAGACAAGAGGATGTTTCGCACCTCGATTTGACAAACCTACCTGAAGTTTTTTGCAACAGTCTGCAATACCGATTTATATCATTGGATGAATTATGGAGCAACAACCATAGATGGAATAAAGGACATACAGATTGTCAAAATGAAAAGCTTAAACGTGAGACTCCTACTCAATATAAAGAAGAGAAAGATATTGACTACTGCCAGGTATGACCGGGACACATAAAGACTATATACTGTATATACTGCTCAAAAAAATAGAGGGCACCCTAAAATACCATTCTGTTGTTTAAGTGTTCCCTTTTTTTTTTTTTGAGCAGTATATTTTGTATCTACAAGCTCATATTGACCTGGAGAATCATAATGCCAGATCAGTTTTACCATATAATATTTACCATATAACAGAAAAAGGGGAAGCCAGTACTGCTTGAGAGTGGCATGCAAACAATTAAAAGTGTAAATTCACAAAATATTCTAACTGTACTATAATGCAAAATCAGATTTTTAGCAAACAATTGATCAATTTGTTGAGCCACCCCTGCCATGTCACGGCAACTCTCAATAGGGGGGTCCTACTCTGTATTTTATATTTCCATTGTGCCATGCAGCCTCCTAAATTCATTAAAAGCAGAACCATTTTGAGGCAACATATATACCTGTAACATTTCAGAAACCGCTTACATGTTAGCAAAGATAGGCATCCTTGAATAAAGTAAGAAGAAAGGTAATGAGACTTCAGCTTACCATAGGCAACTGCGCTCCAGGACTTGCAGGTGCTCGTGGACCTCCAAACTGGCCAGGCTGGTGTATAGCTGAGAAGAAGTGATGAGTGGACCCAGGTGCTAGGTCCACTCTTCACTTCTTCTCATCCTTGAATAAAGGCAGCCCAGGTCCCAGCATGTGCAGCGAACACCATACACACCAGGACAATATCAGAACTTGCTCTCACAGTGCCCAAGTAAATGGTGCTTAATTTACAAAGCATGTGGAAAAGGGTGAGGTGGCTGAGTGTGAACAGCCACCAATATTTAATTTTGATAGAAACAGAAGGAATTTGCAAACCAAACCAGGCGTGCACGGCATGGTGGGGGTCAGCCACCGAACCAATAAACAACAATGGCATGTTTGCAAGCCATTCTCAAGCAGTACGGGCTCCTCCCCTTTCTCTTTACCATATAGTAGTTATCATGGTAAATAAAAAATTCCAAAACAATCATGGAATTTCACTTTATTTTTGCAATTTCACTGCACTTGGAAATATATTCCCGTTTTGCAGTAGAATATGGGGCAAAATGAATGGTGTCATTCAAAAGTATGACTCGTCCTGAAAAAAACCAAGTCCTCCTATGGCTATATTGGAGGAAAAATAAAAAAAGTTATGGCTCTTGGAAGAAAGGGAGTAAAAAATGAAAACCAAAAATTGCCGGGTGGTGATGAGGTTCAGATTTAGTTGCTCGGGTAAACTGTAGAAGCTCCCAATTATTTTAGCTTTAGACACCAATTCTGAAATTCTCACCAGCCCTTGGTAATGGTTAATTTTACAGCTCATCCAAAGTTTCGTTGCAAACTAATTCCGACCAGGAAAGGGTTCAAGTTTTCTTTTTGGGCTTTTTTTTTCCTCATTACAAACCTTTCCTTTTCATATTGTACTTTTTGGTGTTTTTCAAGTTTAGTGTAATCCGATGAACTCGCTCAGCAGAGAACACATTTTATTTATCAGTCTCCTCTCGTATGTCATCCGCATTTATAAAACTGTATTGCTCTTCTCCAGCAAATCGATGCACTTAAAAAAAAAAGTTGATGCCCCTGTACAAATCTTGACATGTCACTTCAGAAAACCTTCTAATGCTGAACTTTAAGGTGTCATAAATGACCTTTATTGTGTTACTTTACTTGTTCTCCATTCATGTACCGTTGAAAGGTTATTTACAGTCAAATTGACCTTATGGACATGTTGTTAACACAGCTCTGGTACATCTCGCCCCCTCTTGTTTCCACATCACATGGCGCTGGCGGTAGATGCCTCCATACATAATTTATCGCTTGCTACAGTGAAGAAGAATAGGCCGGTGGATGCTTCTCATTCCATAACAAATTGAGTCTATATCTTTTATCAAATCAGAGATTGGTGTTGGAGAATATTTTCACATCTGGCTGTGGTGATGTCAATAGAAGTAATCTGAATGGAAATATATCCGTTGTTTCCACTGGAACTCATTTATTATTCCTGCTGTACATTTGCAAGGATTTACAGAATATCCGGGGGAGCACAGTTCTGCTCTAAGCTGCTTAGTCTAACTAACTCCGGTCTAAGCAAAAAAAAAAAAAACTGCCAAAAATGGAACAGAACAGGGTAATCTGCGAGAAAGGTGATTTATAACATGATATTACCTCAATCAGGAATCCTGAACCGGCCCCGGGGCCCAAAGGGAGATGTGAAATACTATTTACATTTTATTAAATCTAAACCAGCAAGTGCTTTTTATCAGAGCAATTCTGAATTTAAAATGTGATAGCAACTCATCTGTTCTATTCTGCAGGGTGCTTTACCTCATTCAGGTTACATGGGTGGATTAAAAGAAAAATAACACTGTTAATCCCTTATAATATTCGCTCTTTGATGTGATTTGCAGCTCTTTTAGGGGTAGAATAAAGGTCGCAACTGTTTTAACTGTTTTATACTGAGTTTACAGTTTCCTACTATCTAACATATAAAGCTGTGTGTGTGTGTGTGTGTATTTGTGTATGTGTGTGTGTGTGTGTGAATATGTGTGTGTGTGTGTGTATGAATGTGTGTGTGTCTGTGTGTGTGTGTGTGTGTGTGTGTGTGTGTGTGTGTATGAATGTGTGTGTGTGTGTGTGTGTGTATGAATGTGTGTGTCTGTGTGTGTGTGTGTGTGTGTGTGTATGAATGTGTGTGTGTGTGTATGAATGTGTGTGTGTGTGTGTGTGTGTATGAATGTGTGTGTGTCTGTGTGTGTGTATGAATGTGTGTGTGTGTGTATGAATGTGTGTGTCTGTTTGTGTGTGTGAATGTGTGTGTGTATTTCCACTCAAAGAATCCACATTTACAATTGCAAAATTTGCACAGCCACCTCATGTGACTAAAGGAATGTCATAGACTAGACTATGTTCTGAGGGGAAAATTTAACCCCACGTTATACAGTTATTTGCCAAAAAACCTGCTTACATTACATACACAGAGGCAGACCGAGAGAGACATAGAGAGACAGACAGAGACAGACAGAGGAAGACAGAAACAGACAGAGAGAGACTCAGAGAAAGACAGAGACAGACAGAGAGACAGACGAAGCCGCATTGAAACGCGTGGAATCGCTTTTAGCTACCGGATCTCACCATCATGTCCCAAAGTAATTAATAGCTGACACCGTTACTTTTGTGTCATTTATTTTTGCAGCACTTATTAATTTGAGTGCACTTCCTTCACAGAATTGGGGCTATACATATCCATATGGGTGGCATTTCTATCCCTAACCTAGGGATGAATATTGTTACTTATAATTGTAGTTTCTTGTGTCATTTCTGTTATTTGGGGCTTTATACTTTACATTTATTTTCATATGTTTGTGCAGCCTGGTGTACTTTGTGTGCTGGTCGTCATTTTTTACTCTGTCTTTGGGTGAAATTGTCATCTTATCACTCTCACTGATTTTTGTCTGCCTCACCTTGTTGTTTATGTAATATAGTGTTTCATGTTTTTCATTACATTTCTGATCCTTCTTTTTTCAGTGTTCTCCCAGGTTGATTGCTGCTATCTCACTATTGAGAGAAACCCCTTCTTTAGGTTTATACTGTGGTATGGGGCCATTTTCTCCTTTTAGGAGAAGCTTTGTAAGTTTATGAAGAGAGACAGACAGAGAGGGACAGACAGACGTAGAGAGACAAACAGATGGAGAGAGATGGATAGAGAGAGACAGACAGATTGAGAGAGACAGAGAAACAGAAAGAGAGACAGACAGAGAGGGACACAGAGAGACGCAGACAGAAAAAGAGAGAGATGGGTAAAGACAGAGACAGACAGGGACAGAGCCAGACAGAGACAGTGAAAGAAAGACAGACAGAGAGACAGATAGACAGAGACAGACGGATATAGAGAAAGACAGAGAGAGACAGACAGAGAGACAGACAGACAGAGAGACAGACAGACAGAGAGACAGACAAACAGAGAGACAGACAGAGAGACAGACAGAGAGACAGACAGACAGAGAGACAGACAGACAGAGAGACAGACAGACAGACAGAGAAACAGACAGACAGAGAGACAGACAGACAGACAGAGAGACAGAGAGACAGAGAGACAGACAGACAGAGAGACAGACAGAGAGACAGAGAGACAGACAGACAGAAAGACAGACAGACAGACAGACAGAGACAGACAGGCAGACAGAGAGAGAAACAGAGAGAGGAACAGGGAGACAGACAGAGAGGGAGTCAGACAGACAGAGACAGACGGATATAGAAAAAGACAGAGAGAGAGAGACAGACAGACAAAGAGAGACAGAGAGAGATGCAGACAGAAAAAAGAGAGCTGGGTAAAGACAGAGCCAGACAGAGACAGTGAAAGAGAGAAGGACAGAGAGACAGACAGACAGAGACAGACTGATATAGAGAAAGACAGATAGAGAGAGAGAGAAACAGAGAGAGACGGACAGACAGAGAGACAAACAGAGAGAGACAGGGAGAGAGACAGAGACAGACAGAGAGGGAGTCAGGCAGACAGATTGAGAATGGGAGAGAGACCAAGAGACACCTAGTTACTATCCTGGGCAATGCTGGGTACTACAGCTGGTAAATATATAAACTCCAAACCCTGTTTTATATGTACAGTTTACAGGATGTAAAAGGTTAACATTATTCCTTTTAATTTTTAATGATTTAAAATGAAAATAAAAATATCTATGTATACAGTATATTTATTTATTTGCAGTAAAAATTTTAAAATTAAAAATGCTAACCTATTGCATATTGTAAACTCTACATATAAAACAAGGTTTGGCAATTCCGTTTACATATTTATAGTATGAAACTATACACTCAGTATAACACAGTTGCGAACTTTATTCTACCTCTAAAAAGGCTACAAATCCCATCAAAGAGCTAATATTAAAATGGATTAACAGTGTTATTTTTCTTTTAATCCACTCACATAACATAAATAAAGTAAAGCACCGTGCAGAATAGAACATATACAGTTGAAATTTTACATACACTATCTAAAAAGACACGTGCATGTTTTTCTCACTATCTGACATGAAATCAGAGTAAACCATTCCCTTTTATGTCAGTTAGGAACCAAAATCTAATATATAAAGCAGAGTGTATGTATGTGTGTGTGTGTATGTATATATGTAGCAAAAGATATTGTGAAGATGCTTTCGAAAATGGAAGATTATGTTATTATCCACAGTGAAATGAGTACTGAATGAACATGGGCTGAAAGGCCACTGTGCTAGAAAGAAGCCATTACTCCAAAGTAAATATAAAAAAGTCAGATTTAATGTTTGAAAATGCACACAAGAAAAAAGACCTTAATTATTGGAAACCTGTCCTGTGGTCTGAAAAAACTAAAATTGAACTGTTTGGTCATAATGACCATTGTTTTGTTAGGAGGAAAAAGGAAGAAGCTTTGAAGCCTAAGAACAGCATCCCAACTGTGAAACACGAGGGTGGCTATGGAAATGGAGCAGCACAATTGCCAATATGGTGGGTGCAAAGCCTGCATTATGATATTCCCATTGTAAGTAAGTAAAGAAAATAAAAGCAAGGTGGCACTCCAAAAATGATGAAAAAATTGACCTTGATAAGCGCATAAAATGTGGCAACATTTTGGTTCCTAAGAACCTTTCTCAAGTAATTAATTTGTATGGACAGGAAGTTTATAAAGCAAAGAAATGGTTACGGAGTGTGATAGGATGACAGGGGCCTGGGGCTTCTAGACTGGCCCTCAGGCTAGGGAGGCCTGGTCTGATCCTAGAAATAAGTCAGATAGTGACAACTTTTGGGCCTCCTTCCTACCCTTGCTCCTGTCCAACCCTGATCTAGTAGCCCCTCCCTCCATACCATAGGGAGGGAGGACTGGAAAAGAAGCGTATAAACCCCAACAGTGATAGAAAAAACAGCGGAAACCAAACCTCTATCACGCAACACGAACACACAGAAAAATCAGACAACAAGTGATAAGGAGGAATGCTAAAGCAGGTAGGAAATAACCAGATCCGGTATATCATAAAAGTGAGTACACCACTCACATTTTCATATTTATACTGACTTTATCATATCTTTTCATAAGACAGCACTAAAGATATGACACTTTGATACAATGTAAAGCAGTCATTGCACAGCTTGTCTATCAGTGTAAATTTGGTGTACTCTAAATAACACAGCCGTTAATGACAAAACGCCTGGCAAACAAATATAAGTTATAAATATAAGTTTTTTTGTTTTTTTTTAAATCAATAGATCGTTTTTATCAATTGTAACAAAGAAAACAACAAACAAATGTATATACAAAACAGGGATGACATCTTAGAGATAGCATATAGTCTTCATAAAGATATAGGTTGACCAATCCTGTGTTAGAAGCAGTTAAAAGCAGGGAAAGTAGCTTGCAAACAAAACAAATACATGTATAAACTTATACTGACAGTGGGTTACTACTAGGGGAGTCCAACTCGGAAGATGGGGTAAAGATTACTATAGAAATCTAGATATTAGCTTTGTAAAGAAATCTGATTTAATGAGTTATCTAAAGGGTCCAGACTCTGTTGTTTTTAAATGCATCCATCTTTTTGGCCCCTATTATTTTCAAGCACTGTCTTATCTTCTTTGAGCATGGAGTTCACTAGAGCTTCGCAGGAGCCGCTGGATCCTCTTCCATCCTCCATGATGATATCACATAGCTGATGGAAGTTAGAGACCTTGCACTCTTTTACCCCACAGATGCTCAATAGGGTTTAGTTCTGCCAACATGTTTGGTTAGTCCAGCACCTTTGCCGTCAATTTCTTTGGCAAGGCAGTGGTTATCATGAAGGTATGTTTCGGTCCTTATCATGTTGGAATACTGTATTGTGATCCAGATTCCGATGGGAGAGAAACACCTGTTGCGAATTTTGTCATTAAGCTCCATGTTACAGAAAAGCAAACTGTGTGAAAAGTACTGAAATATTGCACAGTTGGACATGTGCATTCAAAAGTTTAGAGCAAGTCATATTAGGTTCAGCTGGAAAGGTTAGAGGGCATTTTAGGATCATCCTGAAATTTCACACGAAAGCCAAATATAGTTTTATAGTTTCATAGTTTTTAACGTTGAAGGTAGACATAAGTCCATTGAGTTCAACCTATAGCCTAACATGTTGATCTAGGGGAAGGCAAAATCCCCATTGGGCAGACAGTAAACTCAATATTAGGGGAAAATTTCCTTGACGACTACACATACAGCAATCAGACATGTCTGGATCAAGCCCGCAATCACAAAATCTAATACATATCACCAGTAACATATTTTTTAAAAAAGACATTCAGGCATTTCTTACATTTCAGTAATGAATCAACCATTAAAACATTATTTGGCAAAGAGTTCCATAGTCTCACTGCTCTTACATTAAAGAATCTGCATCTGTGATTGCATCTTCTTTCCTCTAGATGCGGAGGATGTTTTCTCATCCCTGTCACAGGCCTATGTATAAAAAAAAAACATTAGAAAGGTCTCTGTGCTGTCTCCTCATATATATGTATAGTGTAATAAGATCGCCCTAAGCCTTCGTTTTTCCAAACTGAGTAACCCCAAGTTTAAAGACCTAGTCTTTTTATTGTAGTCCATCAATTCTCTTAATAACCTTAATTGCTCCTATCCGCATTCGCTTTAGTTTACCTATGTCCTTTTTATACATTAGAGACCAAAATTGTACAGAGTATTCTAAATGAGGTCTCACTTGTGATTTGAATAGGGGTAAATTATGTTCTTTTCATAAGCATCTGCATCCCAATATTTTGTTAGCCATGGCCGCAACTGCCTGACGCTGTTCACTAAAGTTGAGTTTGGTGTTCACCCATACACCCAAGTTTTTTCAGTGACAGTTTTACCCAGTGTTATATAATTATAATTATAAATTTTATTTCCTCTGCTTAAGTGTATGACCTTACATTTATTCACATTGAATATCAATTGCCATTTCTCAGCCTCCAGCTTACATAAATGCTTCTATAATATTAAGTTTTCCTCCTCTGTATTGATTATCTTGCAGAGTTTAGTATAATCTGCAAATATAGATATTCTATTCCCAAATGCCCCTTACAAGGTCATTAAAAAATATATTAAAAAGAAGAGGGAACAATACTGACCCCTGTGGTACCCCACTGTTAACTGTTAACCAGTCTGAGTGTGTTCCATTAATAATCACCATCTGTTTCCTATCACTGAGCCAGTTCTTAATCCTGTTTCACATATTTTACCTTATTACCATTATTCTCTTTAAATTACCAACCTAATGTGTGACACTATATCAAACGCGTATGGAAAGTACACACAGACAACGACCACTGCATTTCCATGGTCCAGTCTGGAGTTTACCTCTTTACAGAAGTTGATCAGATTAGTTTGACAGGACTGATTCCTCATAAACCCATGTTGATGAGGGTATTTTTCTTGAGATACTCCAGGATAGCATCTCTTAGGAAATCCTCAAAGAGTTTTTACCACAGTAGAGATTAAACTTATCAGGCTGAAATTTCCAGGTTCAGATTTTATCCCTTTTGTATATTTGCACCATATTGTGGTACACTGTTATTATGGAATCTCTGAAGATGAAATGTAATGGTATGTCTATTACTGTACTTAATTACTGCAGTACTTGGGGGTATACGCCATCCAGGCCTGGGGATTTGTCTACTTTAATGATTGTGAGGTGGCGCTGTACTTCCGGCTAGGCTAAGCAGCTGGCATTTAATGGAGAATTTATGGTAGCCCAGATCATGTCAACTGTCATGGGATTTTCTTGGTGATATACTGTAGAGAAAAAGGCATTTATTAGATTGGCCTTTCTCTCATCCTTTTCCACCATTTCATTTTTGAGAGGGGCAACACTATCATTTTTGAGTTTGTAACTTTTTGTGTTCAGTGTCTATACCAGAAGGGGCCACGTATATACCAGGATTGGACCAGAAGGGGGACATTAGTACAGGTTGGGAGACATGACCACATAATGGGGGCAACTCATATTCCCTATAGGATTTAAAATGCTACAAAGACCCATACATCTAACTAACATGTGGGATGGGGGTCCAAATTTCATATTGGGACCGATCAGACTATTGTTATGCCACTGCCCTCAGACCTCCCACAAAGTTCCCCAACTGACTTCTACCCATGCAAGAGCACATTTGGGCCTTTTATGTCCACAATCTACTAGGACAATATCTGACATTTCAGGACAGTCCTGTCAAATTTAGGACAATGGGCAAGTATGGTGACATATGTTGACTGTGGTTTTAATTATAATTGTCCAGGAAAGACTAATTTATTTTTAATATGTTGTAACCTTGTACCATTTTTACTAAAGGGACTTCTGTACTGCAACTCAGTTGATAATATATTGTTCTTTTGTCCTGATGAAGAAGATGGATATGTCTTTGAAACGCGTTGACCTGTAGAAACAAAGAAAAAAGGATTTCATCACACACCTTTGGACTCATGTGGTTTCTAGCGCAGCATTAAACCCGGATCTCTTTTATTCCCATTGTTTTGACCCTTTCTTCGCGGCTGCTGCTGACAACCATTTAATATATGTGCATATAGGAGTTGTGCCTGACACAACTTCAGCAGGTGAGTGTGTCTTTGGCACCTTATTTGTGAAATCTCATACCTGGTAAGACCCTATGTGTGTTTTCTCTTCCACAGACAAATAGTACTGCAACACATGGCAGATTTTATATTTCTTCACTTAATGCTCATGTTAATCGGGTTGGTTCCCTTGACCTATATTAGCTCTTTACCCATTGCTATATTGAAATGCTCAAATTATTATGACAGATTGATTTGAAGGTTAAACGACAGTGTCTTTGTGATCTCATAGTCTAAAAATGCCAAATGGATGCACAAATCCAGTTAAAGTGATTTTTTTTTTTTTAGCAGGCTATTATACTTGGCAATGTTGTACTATGAATTGCAGAAAGAGACAGAAAAAATATCCATTTAGAGGTAGCGAAACATGGAACTCTTTCTTTCTCGCTGTTTTAAGCCTGAGCGCACTAGAGACATAAAACTTGTTTCCTAAGAGATGTCAGCTCTGTGTTTGGCTCAGTATCTCATACATTTTACATGGGATTCATTATCCGAGCGCTCTCAGCTCCTTCTCGGTTTCATGCTAGACAGGAACAGTCCCACTAAGCTGGCTTCTAGCAATGTCTCCTAATACAGCTCTCTGTGTTCTCCCTAATTATGTTTTAATTACTATACATGAAAAAAAATTACCAGCTTTTCTACAGAAATCATATAATCTTTGAATTGTGACTTGGTATTTTTTTCATCTAATAAATGACAGACGTAAGTCACCGCGACCTTAAAGAAGGGATGTAATCTAGCTGAAGATCTAAAAACCTTCAGACCTTAAAAGTGTGAAAGTGTAAACCCTTGCATGAAAATTATCTTTTTTACACTTTAAGTTAATGACTAATTTTTAACTCTTTATTCTATCACTCTAAATAATTTAGGATTTATTTGTATCAGTCTGCTAGTGTTAAGGAGGGCCATAGGATCAAATACAGTGGAACCTTGCTTAACGAGAACCATCCGTTCTGGGACTGTGCTTGTTAATCAAGTTACTCGTTCAGCAGAGCAAGGTTTCCCATAGGAAATCATTGCAATGGTGACGATCCGTTCCACAATGTGTTAAATGTCCCATCCTGGTCCCCTATTCTATCATTCCACACATGTACAAACGCACACAAACATGTACAAACGCACACAAACACACACAAACACACACAAACACATGCACACACACATATTATATGCTCACCTTACCTTCCGTTCCATCGCCGGTCTCCTGGGACTTGCTGTTCTCCGGTGCGGGCCGTGTATCAGGTGACCATAACAACAAGGGCGGAACTTCCTGACAGAGCGCTGACGTCAAAGGCAGAGCCGCTTGCCTCTGATTGGCCAGCGCGCTGCCTTTGACAAGCGGTGACAGGAACCAGGAAGTTCCTGCTTCGTTGCTATGGATGCCGATGCCTGGAGCGGAGCAGAGAGGCGCGGCGCACTACAGGACCCAGGAAGCCGGCGATGAAATGGAAGGTACAGATATTATATGCTCACCTTACCTTCTGTTCCACTGCCGGCCTCATGGTACTTGTAGTTCGCCGCGATGTACCCGGGAACTACAAGAACTATGAGGCCGGCGGTGGAACGGAAGGTAAGGTGAGCATAGTACAGTACTGTATGTGAGTGTGTGTGTGCATGTGTATGTCTGTGTGTACATGTGTGTGTTTGTGTGGACAGTACAAGTTCGGGTCACAGTGTGGTAGATGGACGAAACCGGAAGTGTGTGAGGTGAGAATTTCGCTCGTACAGCAAAGCTTTCTCATAAAGCGGGTTACAAATTTAAAGAAAGCTTTGCTTGTTAAGCAAAATTCTCGTTAAGAGAGTTACTCATTAAGCGAGGTACCACTGTACTTAATTAACCCTGAGCCATAGAGGATTGTGGGAAAATGTCGGTTGAAATCGTTTCTCCTTACATATGTCTGTTTAGATACATACACGTGACACAGATCTAAAGATGGCTGCCATTTCCTGTTCTTCACACCCTGCCCTGATATGCAAGGAATGGCCAGATGGGAGAAGAGGACCCATCCACTGATGACCTCATGGACCAAGCCACTGATGACCTCATGGACCAACCCACTGATGATCTCCCTGACCAACCCACCACTAATGTACACATCCATGCATGCCCACTTTAAAACTGACCCCTTTTCCTTGTTTATATAGGCTGTTGCTCTGTTAAAATAAAGCCTGTTTTGAGTTGTGCCATTCTCTGATCAAGGAGAGCTTATAACCGACACTGTTAGATGTTATTCTTTCATGCATGCACTTGAGCCATATCTATTAGGTCAGAAGCAGGCAACTAGCAGACACCTGTAGTGTCCACCTCACCATGTGACTGACACACATGCAACGTCTGGTGGCAGCCATCTTGGGACACCTTGCCATGTGACTGACACACATAAGACTTCCAGTGGCGGCTATCTTGGGACACCTTGCCATGTGGCTGAAACACTAGCTACAGCCAGTCTAGAGTTTATCCTTTAACATTGTTAATTCACAATTAGGAGCTTCTCTGAAGCACATAACTAGTGATGAGCGGACCCATAAATATTCGTGTTCGGTGAACCAACACGGGAGAAACAAAATTTGGTCGGTGAGCAAACTTAACGCTAAACTTAACCTTAAACAAAGAGCCCCATAAAAGTCAATGGAGATCCAAAGTATGGGGCTTTAAAATAGTTGTAGTAAGGGCTAGTTGGCTGCAAAGGAAACCTGATTGGAGATAAGCACATGTCCATTGCCTTGAAAACAAATGTAGAAAGGTACATGACTTTAATGGCTTCTGTCACCCTGATAATTATGGTTACATAGCAAGTAATTTAGGAAACTCAAACATTTTCACAGTTACTCCAAAAGGATGGATTTCAGAGATTCTCCATAGACCAACATTTTTTTAAAAAAAGGCTCTTACAGAACCGGTTTTCCCAGCTCATCCACACAGCAAAGTTTGCCAGGCTTCCCCCACAGAGCTAAAGGTTTAACAAACAAACTTGCCCTATATTGCCTGTATTCCCAGTTCCCCACAGAACCAAGATTGACAGAGCTCCACCACAGACCACTAAATTGTAAAAAAGGCCAATAAAACAGCCTCTTTACCAAGTTAACTCTCACAGCCAAGATTGTCCAATATTCACCTTACAGTACCCAAAGTTTAAAAAGCCCCTAAACAGCATGCTTACCTGGTTGACCCTCACAGCTCTCATTGCCCAAGATTCACTACATAGCACCCATTTAAAATAGAGATGGGCCATGGAATCCCATTCAACAGAGTGCTCAAAAACCAGAAGTACCAGGTGCCTGACTTGTCGAAGTTCGCACTGCTTTGCTAATGTTCAAGGGGGTGACATTGACAAAAGATGGCCAAGCTCCTAAAGTACCAACTCTGCGCTTTCCGCTAGGCACTAATTCTTTGAATGCCTGTGTTAACAGTTCCCTCACAGGAGCCAATTTTGGCTCCAGGGTTGAACAGTCTAGTTTCTACATTTAAAAAGCTTGTAGTTGGGTTTGGAATCGAACCAGAGGTATGCCAGCTAGACCTGCTACTGCCAGACCCAACCATTTATTCCCAGGAATTCCAGTCTATCCCAGGAATCTAAAGCATTTTTTTTTTAAAAAATTATTGCTCAAAGGAGGCAGCTATATCTGAATATGACAGCTTTGAATAATGGAATAAGACTCTGTTTCCATTTTGGGGTTTGGTGGTACTGTGGCCACAAAGGGATTATTATACTGCCTGTACACAGCAGTTTAGGACAGTTACATAAAGCTGCATGATGCAACACATTATCAGGTTTCAAAAATAGTCACAAAGTAAGGTACGCAGTACACACACTGTTTTTTTTGTTGGATTTGAAGCTGCCCAACAATGCTACTCAGTGTGTATACTAAAGCATTTATTTTTAAAAAAATATTGGTCAAAGCAGGCAGACATAAAACACTTTAAACAACATGATGAAGAAAGTAGAAGGCCTAAAATATTATATTTTATTGACAAAAATTAAAATGCAGATGACAGTAATAAATATGATGATAGGTATGGGGAAGGGACAGAGACAAATGGATTCAATTAAAATTACATAAATCCAAATTCAAAATAGTATAAGCACTGCATAAAGAGTATATCCTAAAGTGTCATACGATTTAAATCAAGATATAGGATAAATTATTATAGCATGTCTATGTACTTAGTGTAAACTTGTGCATGATGTAAAGTGAAAGTGTTTATATAGTATGTATTGATCACAGTATATAATGAGGCTGGAAAAATTTCACTCTATCTATTGCACATATACAGTTACAGTAGTGATTCAAATACACTGTATAAAGAGACACTAGATTACATAAAATATACAGTGCCTAAGTTTATATAGTATTAGATGGCTATATACAGCATAATTAGTGGCAAAGTTGCCCTATGATAAACAGACTTACAAGGATATTATATAGAGTCTTAGTCGGTCCCGCTGCCCCAATGCACGTTTCGGGATTCACTTCCTCAGGGTACCTGTGTTGGGGAGGCAAAAGCCATCTTTTATGTAGCTTGTGGCCATCTATTAGAGACTGGATGCGATACTGTTCAACCAATAGCATGCAGGGAGGCAAATTGTTTATTGGCGCATGTGCCTTCCATCCCCACTACATATGTGGAAGTTCGGATCTGCGGTCAGCGAGGGGAAGTGTCATACGTTGTCAGGGAGACAGTACATGCGCCATCGCCCCTATTGCCGCAGACCAAACAGACCATGTGAACACTTTCAGGCATGCGCATTGACCCATGCAGAGTCTTAATGCTTATCAAAGGACTAAGCTGTGTCTCTCATTACAAACAAGGTTTATATAAGAGATAAGAAAGATTATAATAGATTAGATTTGCTAGTTTAAAAAAGAACATTGTTATAGGCAGATAGTTTTCTAGTGCAAGAGACTAAGGGGTACTTTGCACACTACGACATCGCAAGCCGATGCTTGCGATGCCAAGCACGATAGTCCCCGCCCCCGTCGCAGCTGCAATCTCTTGTGATAGCTGCCGTAGCAAACATTATCGCTACATCAGCTTCACATGGACTTACCTGCCCTGCGACGTCGCTCTGGCCGGCGACCCACATCCTTTCTAAGGGGGCTGGTCATGCGGCGTCACTGCAACGTCACACGGCAGGCAGCCAATAGAAGCGGAGGAGCAGAGATAAGCGGGACGTAAACATCCCGCCCACCTCCTCCCTTCCGCATTGCCGGCGTGAGCCGCAGGACGCAAGTAGGAGATATTCCTCGCTCCTGCGGCTACACACACAGTGATGTGTGCTGCCGCAGGAACGAGGAACAACATCGTAACATCGGTCCTTCCGAAATTATGGAAATTACCGACGCTACACCGATGATACAATTTCGACGCTTTCGCACTCGTTAATCGTATCAGGAACGATTTACACACTCTGATATCAACAGCGACGCCGGATGTGCGTCACTTTCGATTTCACCCCACCGACATTGCACCTGCGATGTCGTAGTGTGCAAAGTACCCCTAAGTGAAACTAAAGTGTATTGTGTATAGATGATCAATATAAGTAAACTGAATCGTTAATGTAGAACAATGAAAATATGTGACAAAACATAAATTATGGTGATGTGACAGAGAATTATTAAAATATTATAACATAATAATATCGTGTTTTTCCAAAACTAATCCCTCCCCCAAAAATAATCCCTAGCTGGGATTTTCTGCATTTTGGGAGCAAGGCTTAAATATAAGCCCTCCCTCGAAAATAAGCCCTAGTTGCGGATCAATAATGAAGTGTCCGTGCAGCTAAAACAGTTACAGATACTGCAGGACACTTCATTATAGAAAGCAGACACACCGTAATCACACTCACCAGAAACTGAGCAGAGGACCTGCAGTGATTGCACCCGAGCATACATCAGATATTACACACACATCCGATCTCGCACACACAATCAGATTGCACACATAATCAGATCCCACACACAGCGCTGGATGTGATGTGATGTGAGTGTGCGCGCATGTGTACACAATCTGCAATCTGCTCTGTGTGTGTGTGTGTGTGTCAGCGTGTCTGTCAGCCAGAAGCAGGGGAGGACAGCGTGCAGCACCCACTGGAGATCACAGGAGGACCTGGGAGCCATGCAGATGTCCGGGTCTGGTAAGCATGAGTCTCCTGGGAAGGTGGGGGTCTGCTTTTTGGTGTTTCTCCAAGAATAAGACTTCCTCCAAAACTAAGCCCTAGTGCTTTTTTGGTGGGGGGGCAAAAAAAATATGAGACAGGGTCTTATTTTTGGAAAAACATGGTATTAAATATAAAGAAACAAATTATAATAATTAATTCAATAAATAAATATACACCAGTGCATGGCAATAAAGTAAAATATCATCAAAAGTTAATTTATTTTAGTAATTCAATAGAAAAAGGGAAACACATATATTATATAGAGTCATTACTAGAGATGAGCGATGTTCGAGGTTCGAGTGATTTTGGGGGTGCTCGAGATCGAACTCGAACTCGAGCTTTTTGCTAAAAGCTCGACAGTTTGAGTTACGTTCAAGAACGGCTCGATCACCAAAAGCAGGGCTTTTTACAGCTACAGTGTGCAGGGAGCCATCGCTGGCAGCCTGCGTAAGCTGGTAACCAAGATAAATATCGGGTATCCAAGAAAAGCGCTTTGCTTGGTAACCCGATATTTACCCTAGTTATATGTGCAGGGAGCCAACACTTCCCCGCTGAGCTTCGCCCCCTCCTGCACACGGCATGTACACACACACACACACTCACACTCACCTATCCCCAGCCATGCAGTCCCCGGCACTGACGTCCTCAGCGCCACATGGACACGCTAGGCTCCACCCACTTCGCACTCCGCCGCTCGCACATATGGCCCCGCTAGGCTCCACCCACTTCTTACTACACCGCCCGCACACATGGCCCCGCTAGGTTCCACCAACCTCCCACTCCGCACACATGGCCCCGCTTGGCTCCCCCCACCTCGCACTCCGCACACTTTACCCCGCTAGGCTCCACCCACCTCGCACTCCGCACACATGGCCCCGCTCGGCTTACCTGCGGTGATTAAGTCCTGCCCTCCCGACCTCAGCGCTGTCACTGTCCTCCATGGCTGCCGCTTCATATTTCCTCTCTCTGCCGACCCAAGACTGAGACTAGCGACGCGACACTTGGCTGTGAAGGCTGCGGTCATTGAAGTCAGTGACAGCTCTGCTATCAGCAGTGCAGGAGATCGTCACCGCCGGTAATGTACCTCGCTCCTGACAGCAGCACTTGTCATGCCCTGCAGTGACCTGGGCTGACCTATTGATGTTAGCTCAGGTCACTGCTCTCCCATCCAATATGGAACATTCTGTTCTTCATTGACTGGGACAGTGACTATGGTATGGATCGTTATGGGAACCCCTTGGATTACAGCAGACCTGGATTTGTTTTTCTTTCTAATAAATTGGTGAAAGAGGGAATGTGTTGGGGAGTGTTTTTTCAATTAAAAATGTGTTTGTCGTCTATTTTTTTTTTATTACTGACTGGGTTGGTGATGTTGGGTATCTGATAGACGCCTGACCTCACGAACCCCAGGGCTTGATGCCAGGTGACATTACACATCTGGTATTAACCCTATATATTACTACGTTTGCCACCGCACTAGGGCAACGGGATGAGCTGGGGAGAATCACCAGGATTGGCGCATCTAATGGATGCGCCACTTCTGGGGTGGCTGCGGCTTGCTATTTTTAGGCTGGGGAGAGTCCAATAACCATAAACCTCCCTAGTCTGAGAATATCAGACCCCAGAAGTCCGCATTACCTTGGCTGGTGATCCAATAGCGCCCCCCAGCGTCAGAAAATCTCTGGGGTTTCAGGCGGTAGCTGAGACCCTGGAGATCATGATTCAGGCCGTTTTTTCCGGTCCCCGCTCACGTGATCACCGGTATACACCGTATACCGATAATCACGTTACAGTAAATGACAGCGCTGATAAAAAATGATTTATCTCCCATCTGGCATGAACAAACATGTCAGATGGGAGATAAATCTCCTCCCCGGTCCCCTCCGGTCCCCCGGTGTCACCAAAGTGCCCCCCCCGACCACCTCCCGGAAATCCAAGATGGCCACGCGCACAGCAGCGCGCCGGCCGCATTCACCCTACTCCTCTGATTTCTGTCGCATGTGCCATGACACATGTGACAGAAAACTCCTCCCCAGGCCCTGACAGGTCACCCCCTATAACCCCACCTGTGTTCCCCGATGTCCCACGGTACCTGTGCGGCGTTGATCCGCCGCGGCCCCCTCCTTCACAATAGACGCTGCTGCATGCACAGAGTGGCTGTCAGCTCAGCTTCCTGTGTTCAGACACAGTGAGTGGTGGTAACCATGCATCTGTAAGCTACTGCAATGCCCTGCTCATAAGGTAAGGAACATAGTTGATCAGGAGAGCTATACTACATTTCCAAATGGAGGTATTTGATTTTTTTAGTTTCCCTGCTGACCGATTACCAAACATGAGAGTCTGTTATACGCCACAAGAAAACATGTCTAAATAGCGAGCTCTGTTGTTTAGTATTCATTCAGCTGGATAACTGGACTTAAAGGGGTATTCCATCTCCAAGATTCTATCCCCAATATATAGTAGGTGGAATAGCAATAATATCAGCAAATACTAATATTTGGAAATGTAGAATAGTTCTTCTGATTAGGCATGCCTTGACCTCATGAGCAGGGCATTGCAACTTTGGTAGCAACACTTACGACATGGACTCTGTTGCTGTAAACCCGAGGAGAGTGGGTGGAGATTCATTGCACCCACACTCCTCACATGGAGGGTCTGTACTCCCAGAAAATGGGGGATACGTTCCCTGAGCGTGTCCCCCCATATTCTAGATGGTCCAGAGTTATCGTGGGACCCCCTTATTTTTTTCCCTACAATAAATTGGTGAAAGAGGGAATGTTTTGGGGAGTGTTTTTTCTAATTCATTTTTTTTTGTCTATTTGTTTTGTTAGTACTGACAGTTTGTGATGTCGGGTATGTGATAGACGCCATAACATCACAAACTGCTGGGCTTGATGTCAGGTGACCTTATAGCTAGTATCAACCCCATTTATTACCCCGTTTGCCACTGCACCAGGGCACGGGATGAGCTGGGTTGAAGCGCCAGGATTGGCGCATCTAGTGGATGTGCCACTTCTGGGGCGCCTGTGGCCTGCTATTTTTAGGCTGTGAAGGGCCAATAACTATGGACCTTCCCACCCTGAGAATACCAGACCACAGCTGTCCGCTTTACCTTGGCTGGTGATCCAATTTGGGGGGGACCCTACTTTTTTTTTGTAATTATTAATATGTGACCTCCACATTGGATCCCCAACCACGGTAAAGCTGCCAGCTGTGGTTTTCAGGCTACAACCGGCTATCAAAAATGGGGGGACCCGTCATTTTTTTTTTTTAACTATTTTTTTTAAATAATTAAAATTAATGGGGTTCCCTGTATTTTGATTGCCAGCCAAGGTAACACCAGGCAGATGGGGGTGGCAACCCGTAGCTGTCTGCTTTATCTGTGCTGAGAATCAAAAATACCGCGGACCGCTACGTCTTTTTTGTAAAGATTTATTTTTACAGCACTGTGATGTCCAGCAATCAAAATACAGGGAAGCCCTTTTTTTTTTTTAGTTATTTAAATAAATAATTAAAAAATATATATATGGGCGCCTGCTGCATTTTTTGTATTGCTAGCTAAGGGTAATCCAAGCAGCTTCTGGCTGCTAACCCCCACTGCTTGGTGTTACCTTCACTGGCAATGTAAAATCCAGGGAAGCATTTTTTATTTTTTTTTCCAAAAAACTGCAAAAAAAATGACGTGTGCTTCGCCATATTTTTGTATGCTAGATAGGTACAGCAGGCAGGTACGGCTGCCCCCAACCCCTAGCTGCCTATTTGTACCTGGCTGGGAACTAAAAATATAGGGAAGCCTTTTTTTTTAATTATTTCATGAATTTCATGAAATGTTTAAAAAAAAAACTACGTGGGCTTCGCCCCATTTTTGTGTCCAGCCGGGTACAACTAGGCAGCTGGGGATTGGAATCCATAGCACAGGTTAGCCCGAGGTTTCTGGGCCTCTCTGCTGCGAATTGCAGTCCGCAGCCGCCCCAGAAAATGGAGATCTCATAGAAGCGCCATCATCTGGCGCTGTATCCAACTCCTCCAGCAGCCCTGAAGCCGGGTGGCTTGCTGGGTAATATTGAGTTAATACTAGCTTTGTTTTACTACCTAGTATTAAGCCAGAGATTCTAAATGTCAGGCAAGTTTGACCCGGCCATTAAGAATCTCCAATAAAGGGTTAAAAAAAAGACACCACACAGAGAAAAAATACTTTAATAGAAATAAATACACAGACACACTTAGAGACTCCATGTTTATTACTCCCTCTTATCCCTCCACGATCCGTGGTCTTCTGTCTTCTTTCTCCTTCAACACATGCAGCTCTGCTCCATCAGCAGCACAGCATGGGAGAAAGATGCTGCTCCCCATGCAGGCTTTTCACTCAGTGAGTGATCAGTGCTGCTGGCTGTTAGCGGTACCGTCACCACTGACAGACGAGTTGCCATAGCAACGGTGCTCCGATCACGTTATTCCCGGTGCCACTGCGGCTGTTAGCGGTGACGTCACTGCTAACAGGCACGTTGCTATGGCAACGGTGATCTCCGTTATTTACCGGCTGGGTTAGCCAGTCAATAATGGAATGGGGAAGCAGAACAAGGAGTCAACCGTGTGCCAGAGCATGTCGCCGGTACACGGCGATACACAGACGTGCACCGTGTACCGGAGAATGCAATGACAGGACCTAGCATGACGTCCAAGCCAAGTGACCAGTCTGTAGCCAATGAGATAATAGACACGTTACTGGTCACATGGCTGTTTTGACATCACGATAGGTCCTGCATCACTGCTGGCTACTGGGAGGACGCAGCGATTACCGATGGAAAAGCGGCGGGAGACAGAGTGCAGGACGCATCGCGGGCACCGGTAAGTGTTATGGCAATGTTTATTAACTGTATGTGTACATTTATAATGTGTTTTTATGTGTTTGTGATTGAGGTTCGAGAGGTTCATCGAACGGCTCGTCGAACGACTCGTCGAACGGGGCACCGTTCGACGAACCGAACTCGAACTCCAGGGGGGTGGCTCATCTCTAATCATTACACACGGAGTGATCTATTCCAAGTGTTTATTTCTGTTAATGTTGATGCTTATCCTGGTCTGGTGTGATCTCATAAGTGGGATCTATTAAGTGGAGTGTCAGAAATATACCAAAAATGTAATTCATAATATAGCCTCCTGAATGCCACCACCTCTTTTGACCAGACAATCCATCTGTTTCATCTACAGGTATGTAGTCTATTCTGT
Organism: Anomaloglossus baeobatrachus; assembly: GCF_048569485.1. Taxonomy (NCBI): domain Eukaryota; kingdom Metazoa; phylum Chordata; class Amphibia; order Anura; family Aromobatidae; genus Anomaloglossus; species Anomaloglossus baeobatrachus. Next base: position 587,584,885 of record NC_134355.1, read on the forward strand.
CCTGTATCAATAATTCACCTGGTATGTCATATTTCTTCAACAACTGTCCTCTTCATTGAAGTCTATTCTGTCCTGTATCAATAATTCTACTGGTATATCATATTCCTTCAACAACTGTCCTCTTCATTGAAGTCTATTTGGTCCTGTAGCAATAATTCTACTGGTATGTCATATTCCTTCAACAACTGTCCTCTTCATTGAAGTATATTCTGTCCTGTATCAATAATTCTACTGATCACTGGTGTGTTTCTGTGCTCTGTGTTAGTACAACCCCTTCCCTCTGCTCACACTAGAGTCAATTTGTAGGCCTTCAGAGATGTATAAATTTGATGGTTCAGGTCTGCTATGACCCTGGTTTGGTGTGATCTCATAAGTGGGATCTATTAAGTGGAGTGTCAGAAATATACAAGAAATGTCCCAGAAGTGACCAGAAGGTAACATTTTACTCTTTATAACTGAGTTTGCCACTGTCACAATTTAATTGTTAAATCCCATACTTAACACCTTACTCCCACCATGTTCACCTATGCCCTCACAGTCTTTGCCCCTCTCCTCCTTTCTCTCCTTCGCTATCCCCACACCCCAACACTCTCCAAACAAATATTCATCTCCCCGCCCCTCCTGCCTTCTCATCTGTCCTCATCTGCTGACCTGCTCCTAAACCTCAGATCGCTCCAAATATCACGCAAACCATGCCGTCCACTCTCCTTTTCCCACCTGCTCTCCCTTTCTCTACTTCTTCTCACTGCTGGTGACATATCCCCCAACCCTGGCCCCCCACAGATAGTACACCCTTCTTTATCACCCATTTATCACTCCCCACATACTAGTAACTACCTCAATATAAAATCCATTCCCCTCTCACCTACTCCAATGCTCCTTCTCTCTGGAGCACCCTGGAATGCCCATTCTGTCTGTAATAAACTGCACATCATTCACAATTTCTTTACATCTAGCAAGCTATCCTTCCTGGGCCTCACCGAAACATGGCTGACACCCTCCAACACTGCCTCCCCTGCTGCACTATGCTACGGTGGCCTTCACTTCTCCCACACTCGTCGCCCTGGCAATAGACAGGGTGGAGGAGTGGGTCTCCTTCTTTCTAACAACTGCAGCTTTAACCCAATCCCACCTCTATCCTCTCTTGTCCTGCCTTCCTTTGAAGTGCACTCTGTCCGAATCTATTCTCCCTCTAACCTCCAAGTGGCTGTCATATACAGACCCCCGGGCGCTACCACTGCCTTCTTCGACCACTTCTCTGCCTGGCTTCTACACTTTCTCTCTGCTGACATTCCCACCATAGTCATGGGTGACTTCAACATCCCCACTGACAACTGCTAGTCGGCAGCCTCCAAACTCCTGTCCCTCGCTTCGTCTTTTGGTCTAACTCAGTGATCCGCCTCTGCCACCCATAAAGATGGACACACACTAGACCTTATCTTCACCAGCCTCTGTTCCCTTTCTGACCTCACAACTTCCCCTCTCCCCCTATCTGACCACCATCTGCTAACCTTTTCAGCCCTGTCCTCCTCACCTGCCCCCCCTGTCCAGAACCTCGCACATCCCCACAGAAACCTTGCACACCTCAACATGCACACCCTCTCTGACTCTATCCTTCTGCTGTCCTCCATATCGTCACTCCATGACACAAACAGTGCCACCACCTTCTACAACGCCACTCTCACATCAGCTACTGATTCAGTTGCTCCCCTTGTGCATGGCAGAGTGAGACGAATCAATAGACAGCCCTGGCACAACAGCCTCACTAAAAAACTATGGCAAGTGTCTAGGGCTGCAGAGCGGCGCTGGAAGAAAACGCACTCCCAGGAAGACTTCACCACATTCAAAAATGCAATTCACACATTTCGTTTTGCCCTCACCTCCGCTAAACAGGATTACTTCAGAAACCTCATATCCTCTTTAACACACAACCCCTAACAGTTATTCAATACTTTCAACTCCCTCCTTCGCCCACCACTGCCCCCTCCAACCTCCCTCATTTCTGCAGATGACTTTGCCACTTATTTCAAAGAAAAAATCGACCAAATAAGGCAAGTCTTCTCTGCTCAGTCACCACAACCCCTTCACATAACAGACCACTGCCCCTCCCCCATAAACTTCCTCCCCACCATCACTGAAGAAGAGCTTGCATGTCTTTTCTCAAAAGCACTCCTCACCACCTGCGCTCTTGACCCCATCCCATCTCCTCCCCAACCTCGCCACGCTCCTTATTCCAGCTTTAACCCATCTTTTCAACCTATCTTTAACGACTGGTACCTTCCCCTCTGCCTTTAAACATGCAACAGTCACACCTATCCTAAAGAAACCTTCCCTCGACCCAACCTCTACTATCAGCTACCGCCCCATATCACTACTCCCGTTCACCTCAAAACTCCTGGAACAGCATGTCCATGCTAAACTTTCCTCCCACCTCTCATCTAACTCTCTCTTTGACAGCCTACAGTCCGGCTTCTGTCCTCATCATTCTACCGAAACTGCCCTGACTAAAATCACGAATGACTTACTGCCAAAGCTAACAAGCACTTCTCCATACTCCTACTTCTAGACCTGCCCTCAGCCTTCGATACTGTCGACCACTCCCTCCTATTACAGATCCTCTCTTCCCTTGGTGTCAGAGATTTTGCCCTCTCTTGGAATTCTTCATACCTTTCCAACCGCCCTTTTAGTGTCTCCCATTCCCACACAACCTCTTCATCCCGCCATCTCTCTGTTGGCGTCCCTCAAGGCTCTGTCCTAGGACCCTTACTTTTTTCTATCTACACATTTGGCCGGGGAGAACTCATAAAGTCCCATGGCTTCCAGTACCACCTATATGCCGATGACACTCAGATCTACCTCTCTGGCCCGTCTCTGCGGTCCAGAATCCTGAAGTTTCTATCTGCTCTATCCTCCTTGCAGTTGACAAAAAGTCTTCTAAAGAACATAACTAGCAAGTGGAAGAAGTTGCTCTTTTAAATGAGACTAACGTAAAACATTTTGTGCTAAATGCAAAATGTTAAATGAGGCAGTCTTACACTGCACATGACCCTAAAAACACCATTCCTACTGTCAAACATGGTGGTTGAAGCATCATGCTGTGTGGAGGCTTTTCTTCAGCAGGAGCAGAGAAGCTGGTCAGAGTTGATAAGAAGATGGATGGAGCTAAATATAGGGAGGCTTAAAAAGACTTGAACTTGGGTGTATGTTACCCTTCCAGCAGGACAGCACACTAAACACACTGCCAGAGCTACAATGGAATGGTTTAGATCAAAGCATTTTCATGTGTGTGAATGGCCCAGTCACAGTCCAGACCTAAATCTCTTTGAGAATCGGTGACAAAACTTGGAAATTGTTGTTCATAAACCCTCTCCATCGAATCTCACTTAGCTAAAGTTGTTTTTCAAAAAATAATGGGGAAAAATTTCAGCCTCTAGATGTGCAAAGCTTGTAGAGACATGCCTCAAAAGACTAATGCCTCAATCATACATCAGCATTTTTTATCAGTATTTCATCACTATTTGTATGCCAAAACCAGAAGTATCTCCAAAACACAGATCAGGTGTCAATCTTTCAATTATAGTGTTTCTCTGTAAGTTCCACTCCTGGCTTTGGCATACAAACACTGATACAAACATATTGACTTGTGAATGAGGCCTTACTTACAAACAGCAAAAGTAGTCATTCAAAGTATTGACTCAGAGGGCTGAATACAAAGGCAAGTCACAATTTTCAGATTTATACTTTTTAAATATTTAGAAAACCAAGTATAATCTCCTTTACACTTCACAATTAGTGCTACTTACTGGTGGTATATGACACAATATCTCAACAGGATGCATAAACGTTTGTGAGTATAACATTAAAAAAATGTGGAAACGTTCAGGGGGTATGAATACTTTTTAAAAGGCATTGTTAATCTGTATATATGGACTAATAAAAACAATTCCAATTGTTTTAAACAAACAAATTGGAGTGCTGCTTATGTTTTACATTTATTGAATTGGACCTTGGACCTATGGTCATGTGTCCAATAAGCTCTTCACCCACATATAAAGACATTATATAAAGACAAAACACTGAATTGATCAGATTTTGATTCCATTTTAGGCACCACCAAATCCTTAAGAAAAAAAAACATTTGGACATTTCGTGAGTTCAACATCCCTCTTTTAGAGACTATTACTCATCCAGAGCACAGACCGAAAATTTGGACACACCTTCTCATCTCTAGAACAACTGCTAAGGGGAGACTTTGTGCAGCAGGCCTTCATGGTAAAATAGGTGCTAGGAAATCACTGCTAAGGACAGGCAACAAGCAGAAGAGACTTGTTTGGGCTAAAGAACACAAGGAATGGACATTAAACCAGTGGAACTCTGTGCTTTGGTCTGATGAGTCCAAATTTGAGATCTTTGGATCTATCCACCGTGTCTTTGTAAAAAAGGTGAACGGATGGACTCTACATGGCTGGTTCCCACCGTGAAGCATGGAGGAGGAGGTGTAATGGTGTGGGGGTACTTTGTTGGTGACACTGTTGAGGATTTATTCAAAATTGAAGGCATACTGAACCAGCATGCCTACCACAGCATCTTGCAGCGGCATGCTATTCCATCCGGTTTGCGTTTAGTTAGACTATCATTTATTTTTCAACAGGACAATGACCCCAAACACACCTCCAGGCTGTGTAAGGGCTATTTGAATAAGAAGGAGAGTGATGGGATGCTACGCCAGATGACCTGGCCTCCACAATCACCAGACTTGAACCCAATCAACATGGTTTGGGGGGAGCTGGACCGCAGAGTGAAGGCAAAAGGGCCAACAAGTGCTAAGCATCTCTGGGAACTCCTTCAAGACTGTTGGAAAACCATTTCCGGTGACTACCTCTTGAAGCTCATCAAGAGAATGCCAAGAGTGTGCAAAGCAGTAATGAAAGCAAAAGGTGGCTACTTTGAAGAACCTAGAATATAAAACATATTTTTAAGTGTTTCACACTTTTTTGTTAAGTATTTCATTCCACATGTTTTAATTCATAGTTTGATGCCTTCAATGTGAATCTACAATTTTCAGAGTCCTGAAAATAAAGATAACTCTTTGAATGAGAAGGTGTGCCCAAACGTTTGTTCTGTACTGTAGGTTTTACTTAACAAAATTGTCATTACCAACTGAAATCCTATTTATTTCAAAATAATACTCTATTTTAATTTCTCCACATATCAGCTCTATAGGACTTTTACTGTAGATTATCTTCCTCTCTTTTTCCAATCCCACAAATCCCCAAATCGTTTTGATAAACCACATGATCTTGAGAACCACCAGCAATACTTGCTTCACATATCTTTCTACAATACAAGTATATTGAAACCTTATCTACCTTTTGGAAAGCACATAAAACTTTTATAAAAAGAGAATTAACTTCACTAGGATCTAAACTCAAGAACCAATATTTAGAAAGGTTGTCTGAGTTTATCCTGGATGGAAAAGGCAACTTTTCTAACAGACCATGGGAACAACGGAAAGACCTTCTAGAATCCTGTTCTGCTAAGCTTTACTAGTCTTGTGTCTTTAAAATGCATGTCGATAGTAAGTGGGGCGTAAAGGTTAGGCCGGATATAATTATTAAACTAAGGAGAACACAAGAAAATAAATTCTCACACATTCAGTGAGGAAAATAAGTATTTGATACACTGCCGATATACAAGTTTTACCAGCTGCAAAGAATGGAGACATCTGTAATATTCATCGTAGGTACACTTCAACTGTGACAGACAGAAACTTCCCAAATATCCAGAAAATCACATTATTATTTAATGTTTGAAATAAGTATTTGATCACCTACCAACCTGCAAGAATGCTGGTTCTCATAGACCTGTTATTTTTTCTTTCATAGCCTTCCTACTCTGCAGTCATTACCTGTATTAATTTCACCTGTTTGAATTTGTTACCTGTGTAGAAGACATCTGTACACACACTCAATCAACCACAATCCAACCTCTCCACCATGGACAAGACCAAGGACCTGTCTAAGGACACCATGGACAAAACTGTAGACCTGCACAAGGCTGGAATAGACTACAGGACAATAGGCAACCAGCTTAATGAGAAGGCAGTGAACATTGGCGCAATTGTTAGAAAGTGGAAAAAACACAAGATGACTGTCAATCTTACTTGATCTGGGGTTCAATGCAAAATCTTCCCTCATTGGGTAAGGATGATTCTGAGATAGGTCAGGAATCAGCTCAGAATTACATGAGAGTACCTGGTCAATGACCTGACAAGAGCTAGGACCACAGTCTCAAAAATTACACTTAGTTACACACTGCGCCGTCATGGATTAAAATCCTGCACCGTGCGCCAGGTCCTCCTCCACACGCCTGCACATGTCCACACCCATTTAAAGTACGTCAATGACCATTTTGATGATCCATAGGAGGCATGGGAGAAGGTCATCTGGTCAGATGAGACCAAAATAAAACATTTTGGTATCAACTCCACTCGCCGGGGTGTTTTGAAGAAGAAGGATGAGTACAATTCCAACAATGCCATCCCAACCATAAAGCATTGGGGTGGAAACATCATATTTTATATTTTGGGAGTCCTTTACTGCAAACAGGACAGAACGACTGCACTGTATTGAAGGGAGGATGGTTGGGGTCATGTATCATGAGATTTATGCCCCAAAACCTCCTTCTTTCAGTAAGAACATTGAAGATGGATCATGGCTGGGTCTTCCAGCATGACAATGGCTCAAAACATACACCCACAGCAACTAAGGAGTAGCTAAGTAGCTAAGTAGTAAGAAGCATTTCAAGGTCCTAGGGTGGCCTAGTCAGTCTTCAGAACTGAACCCAATAGAAAATCTTTGGAGTGAGCTGAAACTCATTGTTCATAAGTGACAGCCCCGAAACCTGAGCGCTCTGGAGAAGATCTGTAAGGAGGAGTGGGTCAAAATCCATGCTGCAGTGTGTAAAAACTTAGTGAAGAACTACAACAAATACCTTACCTCTAATTGCAGACAAAGGTTTCTGCACCAAATATTATGTTTTTCTATTGTATCAAATACTTATTTCATGCAATAAAATGCAAAATAATTATTTAAAAATCATAAAATGTGATTTTCTGGATTTTTTTTATTCTGTCTGTCACAGTTGAAGTATACCTATGATAAAATTTACAGACCTCTCCATTTTTTGTAGGTGGGAAAACTTGACAAATCGGCAGTATATCAAATACTTATTTTCCTCACTGAAGATAAAATTGTATTAATCTAAAAATATCTTATATTTTTTACCTTCTCCCACATAAATCCATACCTAAAACTTTGATGGAATCATTCTTGTCCCCTATCTGTATTTCCACTCCATTAAGCACTGGGTGCCCCATTCAATTGTGAAGAAGTTCATAAAGCATTGAACTCAACCCCTTACCAAAGAATTAATGGCCCAGTTTGAAGTACTAAAGAGAATTTGCTGAAGTTACCATCCAACTCTTTTCCTAAGACCAACCTTAACCTCTTTACGACATTGGACGTACTGGGTAAGTCATGGCTAATGTTTTTATATTCACCATTGGCTGCTGCGGTGAGCCAGCAGTGAGTCCCGCACATGTCAGCTAATTTGAACAGCTGACATGTGCGGCTATGAGGCCAGGTGGATCTGGGAGCCACCCGCGCCTGTTAACCATTTAGATAGCACTGTCAAAATGTGACAGCGTGATGTAAATGGCCTTTTCCCATCGCCACGGGAGGGCCCGTGACGTGGTCGCGGGCAACCGATGATAGCCAAGGTAGCACAGGGTCATGTGATGACTCCTTTCACTATCATGACTACCTTCCTGTTACAGCTGGCAGAACGCTGGCTGTAAGAGAAGAGCAGCATTTCTCCTGGTCTGAGCTGTGCAGCTTTTATCAGGAGAAATGAACAAGCGATCAGTCTGCTGATTCTTATAGCCCCCTAAGAAGACTAGAAAAATAAAAAAAAGTTAAAAAAAGTTTTTTAAAATTTAAAAAATAAAAAAAACCTAAAAGTTCAAATTACCCCCCTCAATTGAAAATAAAGGTTTTAAAAAAAATATACAAATATTTGGTATCACCATGTTCAAAAGCGCCCGGTCTATCAAAATATAAAATCAATGAATCTGATTGGTAAACAGCATAGCGCAAAAAATTATGTTTTTTGGTCACTGCAAATTTTGTGCAAAATGCAATAACAGGCAATCAAAATGTAGCATCTGCAAAAAAATGTAACCATTAAAAACATCAGTTCAAGGCGCAAAAAGTAATCCATCACTGAGCCCCATATCCCAAAAATGAGAACGCTACAGGTTTCGGAAAGAGGTGCAAAAAGTGCCGCCCTTTTTTTTTAACAAACTTCTGAGTTTTTTTAACCCCTTAGATAAAAGTAAACCTATACATGTTTGGTGTATAGAAACTCATACCGACTTGAAACATCACACCAATAATCAGTTTTACCATATAGTGAATACAGTGAATAAAATATCTCAAAAACCATTGTGTAATTGACCTTTTTTAAAAAATTTTCCACACTTGGAATTTTTTTGAGGTTTTCCAGTACACCATATGGTAAAAGTTATGGTTTTGTTTAAAAGTGCAACTCGGCCCGCAAAAAATAACCCCTTATATGGCAAAATGGATGGAAAAATGGAAAAGTTAAGGCTCTCGGAAGAAGGGGAGCAAAATAAAATAAAAAAACGGAAAAACTGAAAATCGCCTTGGGGTGAAGGGGTTAAGTAGTTGTGTAAAAAATGGAAGCAGCACTGGTGAAAATTACAGATGAAGCAACTGCTCATAAATCTACCAAAATAGCCTTTTCTCTGCTATATTTTTTACATTTTGTGCCTTATTGCTATTTACTTTTTAATTTTATTACAGGGAGTATTCTTTTAAGAATCTAATTCTAATCACTGTTCTCTTCACTTATTAAGTATTTATGAGTCATGGAAGTTCTAATTGTTGAAATTTAACTAAAGGAGTCTATACATGCGTCCAAAGTCATGCACCAAAATCTATCTGAAAACATTTTTAATTTCACACTCTTGAACTCTCTCGTCAAGAAAATTAATGTGTCTACAAATACGAAAGTGAAGTTAAAAATGATAAATGCTTGTGTTTATACTTAATCAAATTTCCATCCGTTTTAAATTGCAAACTACACTGACCGCGCATAGCAATCGGGAAAGCTGGCAACTTATTGAAGAATAATGAAACCCTAACCATTAGCTAATGATGGCAAAAAGAAAAGAATTTATACACACTTTGTATTTATGAATTTATTTTTCTCCATCTGAGCATGCATAAATGATAGCTAGATATAGTATTATTATTCTACAAAGTATCTTTAAAAGGGATCCTCTTCGTTATATAAAATTACTTATCAATACAAAATTAAATTTCTTAATTCAATATAATGTAAAATTATGACACACAGCTGTACATTAGGAATTCACATTGTTAATAGGGATGAGTGGACCCGTGAATATTTGGGTTGTCCGGAATCGGCCAAACTGTAGTTCAGAGTTTAGTTCGGTACCTGAACCTGACCCAAACTTTAGGCCAAACCCCATAGATGTCAATTTGGACTTTAACTTTGGTTGTAAATTGGTCATAGTAAGGGCTAGGGGACTTCAAAAGGAAGCCAAAAGGGGATAAAAGCAGGACAATTGCCCTGAAAACAAATGTGATTGGTGAAATAACTTAAAGAAGTTCTATCTATCTATTGTAATCATGGTTAAATAGGAAGTAAATGTAAATGAATGAAATACAAATTTCAAGAGTGCCCCCACAGAGCCTGTCTTCACAGTTCCCTCACAGAGCCAACATTTTTAGTGTTCCTACAGAACCTGTTTTCAGAATTCCCTCCAAAAGCCTTAATTTTAAGAGTACCCATACAGAGACTGTTTTCAGAGTTTCCAAACAGAGACAAAATTTCAATAGTTGCCACTACAAAGCCTATTTTCAGAGATCTCCCACAGAGCCAAACATTTAAGAGTGCCGCAACAGACCATGTTTTCAGAGTTTTCCCAGTCAACATACAGAATCCCTTTAAAATAACATAGAGTAAAAAAAAAATAGTCTTGAACCAGGAGGTGGAGGTCCAAGAGGAGGAGGAGGTTGAGAAAGAGGCGGAGGTGGACATGTCTGTGGAGGTGAAATAGGCGAAGGGGGTAGCCAAAATTGTTGTGTTTTTTTTTAAATTTAGGGAGGCCCCAAACATTGAGAATAATTGAACAAAAAAATGCAGTGGAGTATAACTGTGGCTGGATGTGGCAGCTATAGGTTGCTAGTCAGCTAAAGATACAAACAAGACCTGTGGGATCAACTCATGGTTTATTTTCATGAATGTGAGCTTGACCATGTTGGCTGTGGATAGGCAGATGTGCTTGTCTGTGATCACACCCCCTGCTGTGCTAAACACCACAAGTTTTGACAGTACATTGGCAGCAGGGAAGGCCAGTACCTAAAAGGTGTAAGGGGTACACTCAGGCCATGTGTCCAATTTGGAGACCCAGATGTTAAATTGGGGAGAACCATCACTCAGTATGTGGAGACAGGTGGACACATTCTCTTCCACCATGTTGTTGAAATGCTACAACTGTTAATACGGACCATGTCAGATGATGTTGCTGGATTTTGTGGTGTGCTGAGGAAGTTTTTCCACATTTTGGTCAGGCTAACCCTCCCTTCCAAGGTAGTGCCAGTGCCCCAGCTGTGTTGCCGACTTCCTCCTTTTCTGCGTTTTGCTTCCATTGAGTCTCCGCTGTCAGGTGGAAACACCATCATTAGTGTGTATATCAGCGTGCACTTGTATTCTCACATTTTATGATAACACATTCAAGTGATGGAAGTAAGGATGGCTCATTGTCCTTGTAGAGAGGATCAAGCAGAGTGGCCACTGATTAACAATCCAGGCAACTTGGTGGTCATTGCACAGGCACCGCAGTATGTATTCGCTCACAAAAGTCCATGTTTAAATGTGTAGTTTGTATACTGAAACAAATATGTTGAAAGGCTGCACCATATAGTCAATCAAAAAGTCTTAGGCTGTGGGCACTTCTTCAGTGATTACAACCACATTGTATGTTGGCATGGTGGGGATTGTCCAGCGCACCACATGAACCAACCTATATAACCGCCAGATCACTGATGGTGCCACCATTGTGTTTTGACTAGCATAGGGTAAGGATGTGGCGCAATTGAGGGACATTGTTAGGCTACTCCTCCTCTCTATGCATACTCAGAAAACAGACTCTGTGGGGGAACTCTGCCAATAAGCTTTTTATTGTACTTTGCAAACAGGCTCTTTGAGGGTACTCTGCACCGGGCTCTGTGGGGGTACTCTGCACCACGCTCTCTGGGGGTACTCTGAAAACAGGTTCTGTGAGATACTTTGCACCAAGCTCTGTGGTAGTACTCTGAAAACATGCTCTGTAGGGGAACTCTGCACCAGACTCTGTGGGGTCCTTTTAAAAAAGATCTGTGGGGTACTCTGAAAAATGGCTCTGTGGAGACACTCTGCATACAGGCAGTGTAATATTCTGCTGGGCACTATCGTTCTGTGTACAGGCCATGTAATGCTCTCTTTTGGGGTGCAAAGAAAGAGGAAAGCAACAAATAGGGGATGTGGAAGTGGCAGTTGTGTTGCTGGTGATGGTGATGGAGCTGCTGCAGTGAGAGGACGTAGTCAATGTGTGCCTGTCATGAGCCCAAATGAAACACCTTCATTTGGTGCATGCAGGCGACATGACATTCACCTGTGTAGTTTCCTAGGTACAAGTACAGCTGTACGAATGGAGAGACCAGAACAAGTAGAGGTGGATTTATATTGGATGACTGAGAAAGCCTTCAGTTCCTTCACTTTGTCTTCTACTTGGTCTCCTTCTGAAAGCACAGAGTTTGCACCTGTGGCCCATGATCATCTGTCTTCTGCCTCACCCCCTTGCAAATGAGCCAAGCAGTCTGAGGCCCAAGTCATGCAGCGGTCACTTCTGACTGACGTTTTTGATGACTCCACTGGCTGGGGTTCTGTATGCCATCCACTTGGTCATGTCCCAGAAGTGGAAGAGATTAAGTGCACTTATGCCCAACTACTAGTTCTGTTTGAGAATGGGGACGTGGGAGAGCTAGTGCACATAGTCAGTTGTCCACCACAGCACATCTCTGATGATGATGACTAAACCTGTGGATTTCAGCAGTGTGCAGACCGTCAAGGAGGGCAGAGATGAGGAGTGGGTGGAAGATGATGTGAGGGATGATGAAGTCCTACTCCGCCAATGAAGTCTAGGCACCTTAGTGACGTGTGCAGTTCAGAAAGAAAAGAAAAAGGGGGGCGCAATGAGAAGCACCAGTGGGTTTAGAATTATAAAATTCCTAAATGCTACTCACCTAATAGGGTTGTGTGCCCCCGCACAACCCCAGGAGTAGGCTTTATTATATTTAATGAGTTATTCCAGCCGTCCTCTCTCCAATGCTGAATCAGGGAAAAACTTGGTCCTGGCGTCACGTGAAGAGATGAGAGATGCACCTAAGATTAAATAAATATAGGCACAACCTAAGAACAGGATACCAATTACACAGTCTTTCAAGACATTTTAATGTTGTCCATCAGAGGGACCCAAATAAAATGAGCCTAACAATCATTGATCATATTATATATATAATTGCCTTATTCTGTCTGTCTGTCTGTCATGCTCCAAAATTGTGTCACGGTGACATTGTGTCACCGTGACATGTCCTTACGGTGACACAAAGCTGATTGGCCGCTGGGTTCGCCATGGCCCCGCCCCCCCACACGGATTGGCCTCTCGCCCCGGCTGCGCCCCCACACGGATTGGCCAGCCGCTCGCCCAGGCTCTGTCCCCCCCACAGATTGGCCTCTCGCCCCGGCACCCTGCAGGCATTGGCAACTCGCCCACGCCACGCCCCGCCCCCCTCACGAAATAGATGTTAGCTCTCGCCCCCCCCCCGCATTGCCCGAACTGACACGGTCACGGAGCCACGAATCCCAGATGAGTACTGTACTCCCCCCCCCTTTCCCCCCTCACCAACGGGAGCCCACATCAGCGTACGCCGCCACCGTATGCTGGTGTTGGCTCCCGTGCGAGCGGGGGACGTGTTGCGCTGGTAACCATGCTTGCATAGTTACCAGTAAATCAAGGTCCTGCAGCGGCGGGACTTCCACACGCACAAACATAACAGCACACACACACGCATACACACACACATCAGATCGCACTCACTCTCACAAACACCTCACACACACCTCACACACACCTCACACACACCTCACACACACCTCACACACACATCGCATCCACATACTCACAGCATCCGGCGATATCGCTTGCTTCTCGGCCTCGATACTGTGCTGTTGTGATCTTCCAGGACCTGACGGAGGATCACATAGCCAGAGGCATGTGGTATGTCCGGATGTTGTGAGTATCAGCGCGTATGTGCGATATCGTCAGTGTCTGTGTGTGTGAGTGGATGCGATCGGGTGTGTGTGAGTGGATGCGATCGGGTGTGTGTGAGTGGATGCGATCGGGTGTGTGTGAGTGGATGCGATCGGGTGTGTGTGAGTGGATGCGATCGGGTGTGTGAGTGTCGGCAGAGGAGCACGGCGTGCTGGAGGAGGCTGGGAGCAGAGAGGCTGATCATGGGGAAGGCTGGGAGGAGAGAGGCTGATGATGGGGGAGGCTGGGAGGGGGAGGCTGATGCTGGGGGAGGCTGGGACGAGGGAGGCTGATGCTGGTGGAGGCTGATGCTTGGGGAGGCTGATGCTGGGGGAGGCTGGAAGGAGAGAGGCTAATGCTGGTGGAGGCTGATGCTTGGGGAGGCTGATGCTGGGGGAGACTGGGAGGGGAAGGCTGATGCTGAGGGAGGCTGGGAGGAAGGAGGCTGGGAGGAGAGAGGCTGATCCTGGGGAAGGCTGGGAACGGGAGGCTGATGCTGATGGAGGCTGGAAGGAGTGAGGCTGATGCTGGGGGAGGCTGGAAGGAAAGAGGCTGATGCTGGTGGAGGCTGATGCTTGGGGAGGCTGATGCTGGGGGAGACTGGGAGCGGAAGGTTGATGCTGAGGGAGGCTGGGAGGGGGAGGCTGGGAGGAAGGAGGCTGGGAGGAAGGAGGCTGGGAGGAGAGAGGCTGAACCTGGGGAAGGCTGGGAAGGGGAGGCTGATGCTGGGGGAGGCTGGAAGGAGAGAGGCTGATGCTGGTGGAGGCTGATGCTTGGGGAGGCTGATGCTGGGGGAGACTGGGAGCGGAAGGCTGATGCTGAGGGAGGCTGGGAGGAAGGAGGCTGGGAGGAGAGAGGCTGATCCTCGGGAAGGCTGGGAAGGGGAGGCTGATGCTGAGGGAAGCTGGAAGGAGAGAGGCTGATGCTGGGGGAGGCTGGAAGGAGAGAGGCTGAGGCTGGGAGGAGAGAGGCTGATGCTGGGGACGGCTGATGCTGAGGGAGGCTGGGAGGGGAAAGCTGATGCTGGGGAAGGCTGGGAGGACGAAGGCTGGGAGGAGAGAGGCTGATCCTGGGGAAGGCTGGGAGAGGGAGGCTGATGCTGGAGGAGGCTGGAAGGAAAGAGGCTGATGCTGGCGGAGGCTGATGCTGGGGGAGGCTGGAAGGAGAGAGTCTGATGCTGGTGGAGGCTGATGCTTGGGGAGGCTGGGAGAGGGAGGCTGATGCTGAGGGAGGCTGGGAGGAGGGAGGCTGGGAGAGGTAGGCTGAGAGAAGAGAAGCTGATGCTGGGGGAGGCTGATGCTGGGGGAGGCTGGGAGAGGGAGGCTGATGCTGGGGGAGGGTGGGAGGAGGGAGGCTGGGAGGAGAGAGGCTGATGCTGCGGAAGGCTGGGAGGAGAGAGGCTGATGCTGGGGACAGAGAGGAGAGGCTGATGCTGGGAGGAGAGAGGCTCATGCTAGGATGAGAGAGGCTCATGCTAGGATGAGAGAGGCTGATGCTGGGAGGAGAGAGGCTGATGCTGGGAGGAGAGAAGCTGATGCTGGGGGCAGAGAGGCTGATGCTGGGGGCAGAAAGGCTGATGCTGGTGCAGCATGGGGGATGGAGCACGATGGGGGGTGCGCAGCATCGGGGATGGAGCATGATGGGGGGGTGCGCAGCATCGGGGATGGAGCACGATGGGGAGTTCACAGCATGGGGGATGGAGCACGTTTGGGAGTGCGCAGCATGGCGGGTGGAGCACGTTTGGGAGTGCGCAGCATGGGAGATGGAGCACGATAGGGGGTGCGCAGCATAGGGGATGGAGCACGATGGGGAGTGCGCTGCATGGGGGATGGAGCACGATGGGGAGTGCGGAGTATGGCGGATGGAGCACGTTTGGGAGTGCGCAGCATGGCGGATGGAGCACGTTTGGGAGTGCGCAGCATGGCGGATGGAGCACGTTTGGGAGTGCGCAGCATGGGAGATGGAGCACGATGGGGGGTGCGCAGCATAGGGGATGGAGCACGATGGGGAGTGCGCTGCATGGGGGATGGAGCACGATGGGGAGTGCGCTGCATGGGGGATGGAGCACGTTTGGGATTGCGCACCTCCCCCCAAAACACACACACACACACACACACACACACACACGCGCGCGCGCGCGCGCGCGCGCGCGCACTGCACAACATACCACACACCACACATCACACACACACACACTGGGAACCACAAACAACTGCCCTACACAGACACCCACACACACAGACAATGCTGCGCACACACAGCACCCAACACACAAACACCGCGGCACACACAAATATACGCACATACCGCACAACACACACATTGCACAAAACATACCTCCCCCCAAAACACACCACACACACACAAACCGCGCAACACACACACAACGCTACAGACACACAGCGCTCCACAAACAACGCAACACACGCAACACACATACAACACCGCTCTCACCCCCCGTCACACCCAGACAACACCCAGAACATGTACAGCCCCTACACAAACACTTGGTAACTACACACAACAACATCTATATATAAATCATACATGAACTACACAATACGTAAATTCTAGAATACCCGATGCGTAGAATCGGGCCACCTTCTAGTTAATAATAAAGATCCTGAACCATTAGCAAGATTGATCAAAAAGGAGAGCTTTTGGATATATAAACTTGGTACATTGACGCCTGAAGGACATAATCAAGCTTTTGATAATGTTACTAAATGTTGAGAGGTAAAGGAAATAAAAGGATTATTGGTTATTTATAATGAAATACTGGTAGGGATAGTATAGTAATTTTTGTACTTTATGCTTTTTTTCATTTTTCCATCTTTTGAAGCTTATCCTAATCTAAAAGCTATACGTACATAACTGTATGTTTAAAAGTTACTCAGAAGTGTATATTACGGTTGATATGAATTTTATTTTGTATTTTATATTTTTAATGTATTCATTGTTTATCATTTTTATCAATGTATTTTCTATTATTACTAGTATTATTAATGTGTATTTGTAGTGTGAATAAAGTTTTACGTATTTTATAACCATGGAATTAATATGGTCCAGGGTTTATAGGGCTAATTTTTAGTAGCGACACACCTACTGTTTTAGTAGTTACATAGTTACATAGTTATTTAGGTTGAAAAAAGGTCTAGGTCCATCTAGTTCATCCTTCCTCCACCAGTTATACATTTGGTCACTAAGTCATTTATAACCAACAATGTTGTGTGCACTGAGGAAATCATCCAGCCCTTTTTTAAAAGCTGTTATAGTATCAGCCATTACTACCTCCTGTGGTAGGGCATTCCACAGTCTGACCACTCTAACTGTAAAGAACTCTTTCCTATTTAGCTTTCGGAATTGTTTTTCTTCCACTCGCAGTGAGTGCCCCCTGGTCCTTAGTATTGACTTTGGAAGGAATAAGCCATGTGCCAGTCCTTTATATTGACCACAAATGTATTTATACATATAAATGAGATCTCCTCTGAGACGTCTTTTTTCTAAGCTAAACATATCTAAGTTTTTCAACCTGTCATCATACGGGCGGCCTCCATTCCTTGTAGTAGTCTAGTTGCCTGCCTTTGAACTTCTGAATGTCCTTTTTAAAATGTGGAGCCCAAAACTGGATCCCATATTCTAGATGTGGCCTTACAAGTGATTTATAGAGGGGTAACAATACGTTGGGATCACGAGATCTAATCTCTCTTTTTATACACCCTAAAATCTTGTTTGCTTTAGCAGCTGCTGCTTGACATTGAGTGCTGCTACTCAGCTTATTTGTAATAAGAATACCCAAGTCCTTCTCCTGTTCTGTAGTCCCGAGTTTACTTCCATTTAATGTATATGCAGCTATAGGATTACTCCGTCCTAGGTGCATTACTTTACATTTATCAACATTAAATCTCATTTGCCAAGTATCTGCCCATTCTGACATCTTATCCAGATCTTTTTGTAATATTGTACTATCAAGGTCAGTTTTTAATATTCTACATAGTTTGGTGTCATCAGCAAAGACTAACACTTTACTATCAATCTCGTCCACAAGGTCATTAATAAAGAGATTAAAAAGAATTGGTCCTAGTACAGATCCCTGCGGCACCCCACTGCTGACTGCAGCCCATTTAGAGAATGTACCATTTATGACTACTCTTTGTTTCCTATCTTTCAGCCAATTCCTTACCCAGTTGCATATAGTTTCCCCTAGTCCTTGCTTCTGGAGATTTAATATAGGGCTATTGTGTTGGACAGTATCAAATGCCTTTGCAAAATCCAAATAAATCACATCAGCTGCATTACCAATATCCAGGTTTGCACTTACCCCCTCATAGAACCCCAACAGGTTGGTTAGACACGACTTATCTTTCATGAATTCATGCTGTTTGTCAGTTATTATATTATTTTCTGCAATATATTTTTGCATGTCATCCCTTAAAATGCCCTCAAAAACTTTGCATACTACTGATGTCAGACTTACTGGACGGTAGTTGCCTCGATCTACCCTCTTACCGTTCTTAAATATTGGTACCACATCAGCAATCCTCCAATCCTGAGGCACCAACCCTGTTACAAGTGAGTCTAAAAAGATGAGATACAGCGGTCTGTCGATAATGGAGCTCAATTCCCTCAATATTCGTGGATGAATGCCATCTGGCCCTGGGGATTTGTCAATGTTTAGTTTACTTAGACGTAGGCGTACTTCTTCTTGTGTTAAATTAATTATATTGGGTGGTGACCTTTGATTTTTCTCTTGTTGAATGATCCCTGGTGCAGTCAGTTCCTTGGTGAACACAGATGAGAAATGCCTATTTAATATCTCAGTCTTTTGTTTGTCCTCTATAACTAACTTGTTATTATATTTTAAGGGGCTAATACTATCCTTTGTTTTTCTTTTGGCATTAATGTATTTATAAAAGATTTTGGGATTTATTTTAATGTCATTGGCGATTTTTGTTTCAGTAGCTAATTTTGCTTGTTTGATTACTTTTTTGCATTTCCTATTGATATCGTTAAACTCCTGAAATGCTATTTCTGTATTCTCAGCCTTTAAGATTTTAAACACCCTTTGTTTTTGTTTTATTATACTTTGTACAGTCTTATTTATGCATAGTGGTTTCTTTTTATTCCTGGACATTTTATAACCAGAGGGTATACGCTTTTTACAGTACTCTAGCAGTATATCCTTAAACTTACCCCATTTATGTTCGGTATCCCCAGTTACCATGACTTTGTCTCAATCTACACCTTTAAGCTCTTCCCTTAATTTGTTGAAATCAGCTTTCCTAAAATTCCAGGTTTTTGCATTTCCCCTTTGAAATGTTCTATTGAATATTAATTTGAAGTTTACCATATTATGATCGCTGGTGCCCAAGTGCTCCCGGATCTGTAGGTCTGAAATGGTATCCGGTCTATTTGACAGGACCAGATCTAGCAAATTATCTCCCCTGGTCAGTTCATCTACCATCTGAGAGAGGAAATTGTCTTGAATAGTAGATAAGAATTTCCAGCTTTTAGCAGAACCAGAAGATTCTATGTCCCACTGAATGTCTGGATAGTTGAAATCCCCCATAATAAGAACCCGATTATTATTATTAGCTGCCTTTTCAATTTGTTCGAGCATTTCACCCTCTATTTGTTCAGGTATGTTAGGAGGCTTATAGCAAACTCCAATTAGCATTTTTCCATTATTCCCATCCCCATGTACATTTACCCATACTGACTCCACATTGTTGCAGTTCCCCCCAATGTCATCATTCAACACAGGTTTTAGGTTAGATTTGATAAATATACACACCCCACCACCTCTTTTGGTCTTTCCTGTCCTTCCTAAATGTAGTATAACCCTGTATGTTTGTCACCCAGTCATGGCTTTCATCCAGCCAGGTTTCCGTAATACCCACTACATCATAATCCATGGTTGACATAAGAGTTTTGATTGGTGTTTTTTTTTATGTATAAATGTCAATGTTTTAATGGTCCTTTTATATCACCTGACGAAGACAACACGTGAGTTGTTGAAACGCGTAGTGGCTATAAGGGACCACTAATAAAAGGTTTGTTGCTTTAAAAGAACTTTTTTAAAAATCCCCTTTATAGCTCTCCATGAGACCGTTCTTTTTGTTCCTCTAGTGTGCAGTTCAGAGGAAGAGGTGGTGGTCACATTGCCCCAGCTGTACATCAAAAAAGGGAACAGGGTGCAAAAGTACAGCAATCGACAGCTAGCGTACTGCCCACTGCACCATCATACTGAGCACATCAAAGCCAGCTCAAAGGAACTCTCTGGCATGGAATTTCTTCAGATAATATGCTAACGACAAGATATGGGCGGTTGGCATGCTGTGCCGTCAGAGCCTAAACAGAGACATAAGTTCTTAACCAGATCACCACTTGCATAACGAGGCATCTGAATGCAAAGCATGAGCTGCAGTAGTCTACACACCTGCTAAAACAGGAAAGATCTGAGGCTCCTTCTGTTCTCTCTTCTGCTGCCATCTCAGCCTCTTCCTGACGCTCCAGAGCAACAGGGCCACCTGGCTCCCTGCAAAGAGACGATATGACAGTACCACCAACAGCAATCTCACCGAGCCTTTTCCACATTCTGTCATGTAAATGTTCAACTGTCATCCCCCAAACACTGGAGAGAATGAGGAAACACCCCACTACCAACCCATGAACCTTGGTCCTGAATGGCAGCATTTCTAAAATCCTGGCCTTTGAAATGCTGACATTCCAACTGGTGGAGACAGATACTTTTAAAAACCATATGGTGGTGGCAGTTCTGCAGTATGTGGTTCCCAGCCATCATTACATTTCCAGCCAGGCCATCCCTGCCCTACCTGAAAATTTTAAAGACAAAATCAGGTGTGCACTGCGCAACACCATGAGCAGCAAGGTCCATATAAACACTGATACGTGGACCAATGAGCACGAGCAGGAACGTTATATCTCCCTAACTACTCCTACTGGGTAAACTGCACTGGTGGTTTTGCCTGAAGGGGGAAGCGTTTTGGAATGTGTCCTACCACCACCAAGGATTGCTGAAAGTTTCTCTGTCTGTGTTGCTTCTTCCTCCTACTCCATTTTCTCCACCTCCTCCTCATCCAGTCAACATAATCTGCACCAGCAACTTCAGCACAGCCACGGGGAAAAGTCAACAAGCTGTGCTGAAGCTTATCTGTTTTGGGGATAAATCCCATACCATGCAGGAGCTGTGGATGGTTCCCATGGTATCCAAGCTGTGACCTCAGGTAAAGCGACCTTTGATGAACTCATTGAACTCAGTGACCTCACCTCAGGAAAAGTCATTGAACTCAATGCCGAATTACCGAATTAGGCTATGTGTACACATTCCTTGCACCAAATCTTCATCTCCTGGCAAAAAAAAGCATCAAAATCACAGTGAGTTTTGATCCATTCTTTTGCCAGAAGACAGATTTGGTGCAGAAATTTTGTGTATAAATTTCAATAACAAATCTGCATCTCTTGGCAACAACTGCACCAGATTTTCAAACCAAATTTGCATCTCCTGGTATAAAAAAAAAGTGTTTTTTGTGTGATTTTGTTCCAGGAGATGCAGATATGATGCTTGAATGTATACACCAAATTTCAGCACCATATCTAAATCTGTCAAAAAACTGAATCAATATCACATCAAAACCGAATCACATTTAGAGATTTTTTGCCAGCAGATGCAGATTTGTGCAGGAATTTGGTGTATAAATTTCACCACCAAACTGCATCTCCTGGAAAAAAATTTATTTAGCTCTGCATCAGATTTTTGTACCAAATTTGCATCTCCTGGCATCAAAATCACAGTTTTTGTGCAATTTTCTGCCAGGAGATGCAGATTTGGTGCTGGAATTTATACACCAAATTTCTGCACAAAATCTGCATCTCCTTGCAAAACGCTGCACCAATATTGCATCAAAATCGCATTGTTTTCAGATGTAATTTTTTTTTTTTGCCAGAAAATGTAGATTTGGTGCAGGAGATTGGTGTATAAATTTCAGTAAGAAATTTGCATCTCTTGGCAAAAAAAACAGTGGTTTTCTGCAAGGCGATGCAGATTTGGTGCAGATATTTTTGCCCTCCATTTCTTCATGAAATTTACATCGCCTTGAAGAAAACCGCAACGAAAGGACATCAAAACCATGTTTTTTTCTGATTTCCTGCCAGGAGATGCACAGTTGGTGCTGGAATTTATACATTAAAGTTCTGCACCAAGTATACATCTACTGGCAAAAAAATGCATCAATACCACAAAGCGTTTAGATATTTTTTTTTCTAGAAGATGCAGATTTGGTGCAGGAATTTGGTGTATAAATTCTAGCACTAAATTTTCATCTCTAGGCAAAAAAGCTGCAGTTTTCTGCCATGAGATGCAGGTCTCATTGAAGTCAATGAGTTAATCTGAGAGGAGGTCATTGACTTCCAAGAGTTCATCTGAGGTGACCTTGGTAACCTCCAGCTGTAATCGCAGGTAAAGTCAATGACATCACAAATCACAGCTGCAGCTCAGTCAGTGTCTGCCACCCGCTGGGCGGTCACATTTTCTAATGTGTCTGCACACTGTGACTTTAGTTTGTAGCAGAGCTGGGATAGTCATGGGATGTTGTGGGGGTTATGTCAGATCT
Source organism: Anomaloglossus baeobatrachus (assembly GCF_048569485.1). Taxonomy (NCBI): domain Eukaryota; kingdom Metazoa; phylum Chordata; class Amphibia; order Anura; family Aromobatidae; genus Anomaloglossus; species Anomaloglossus baeobatrachus. Next base: position 587,606,980 of record NC_134355.1, read on the forward strand.
TCAAGAGTGTTTTTGGAGTTAATAAAGAAGTGAAAGAGGGTTTTTTTTGTATTTTGTTGCAAAAAAGGAGTTTTTGGGTTTTTCTGTTTTATTTCTTTTCATTTACAGGAGTAGCAATGGTGGGGGGCCTCATAAACCACTCCTGATTACTAATTTAGGGCTTGATGGCAGCTTACAAATCACAGCTGTCATTAACCCCTTATATTACCCAGATTTCCACCACATCAGGGTAATCAGTATAAGTCGAGTAAAGCCCGGAATTGTTGCATCTAATGGATGCAACAACTCTGGGTGGCTTGGAGCTCATATTTTTAGGCTTGGGAGTCCAAATAACCATGGGCCTCCCTAATCTGAGAATGCCAGCCCCCAGCTGTTGGCTTTATCTTGGCTGGGTATCAAAATTGGGTGGACTGCACACCTTTTTTTAAATTATTTATTTTAATAATATAAAAAAGCCACAATAGCTCCCTTGTGTTTTAATATACAGCCAAGATAAGCACACGGCTGGGGGCTGCAGCCTGTAGCCGTATGCTTTATTTGCATTGGGTATCACAATACTAGGGGACCCTATGTCATTTTTTTTAATGTATTTATTTTTACACCACTATACGGACGCATACAGTATGTGTGTTTCCTACCAATCTCAGATACTGCCACATAGGATGCGGGTACGGTGTGACTGCAACCAATCACTGCAACCAAAAATGCCAGGACTACAGGTGGGTGGGGGAAGCAGTGAATATGTATGATCTTTAATGATTGGATTAAGAAGTAGTGTACAGCCGTGGGGACGATCAGTAAGTATAACAGTCCTGCTTTATTCCTTATTTTATTTCTTTTGCAGCCACCAGCCCCCTAGTTCTTACTAACACCAGCCCCATAGCCCTTACTAATACTTACATTTTACCTCCTGTTGAATTTAATGGTGTTCGGATATTTTCTTCGAACTGTTCATTGAACACCGGAAAAGTCGGCGAACCAAAACTGAATGGAACATTGAAAGGTTTGCTTATCTCTACTTACCACTTCATATGCAACATACTCACAAGATGGAAGTCCACCTTTCATATGCTACAGAGACTGTGTGAGCAGCAGCAGATGATAGTGGAGTTTTAGCTGCAGTACCCACGGTTGAGTCACTCTGCGGAACAACACAACTTCACCACAAACACGTGGTCCTTCATGCGGGATGTGTGTGCCATGTTGCACTTTTTTAAGTACTTCATGAATATGGCCAGCACCGATGATTTCATCATCAGCATTACTTTCTCAACCTCACATCTCATCCAGCACACTCTCCACATTTGACCAAGTCACAGAAGAAGAAGTCTCCAGGCTTCTTTCTTCTTCTCGGGCTATCACGTTCTCTACTGACTGCATTACCTCACACCTACCCCAATCCCTCTCTTCACTCTTCAGTCATCACTACTCACTTAACTAAAATCTTCAATTTCTCCCTCAATTCTGGTTATCGTTCCCTCCTCTTTCAAACACTCTATCATTATGCCATTACTTAAAAAAAACCTTCTCCAGACCCATCTTGCACAAACAACCACAGATCAATCTCCAATCTCCCTTTCATCTTCTAACTCTTGGAGCACCTGGTCTATTCTCGCCTCACCCGCTACCTCGCCACACTTCAAATCATTGATAATCTGGCTTCCGCCCCTACATGCAGCAGAAACTGCCATCATAAAAGTGACCAATGACCTTTTGACAGCAAAGCGTAATGGTGACTATTCTCTGCTTATTTTTTTTGCCCTCTTTGCAGCCTTCGACACTGTTGACCTCGCTATGCTCCATTCAATCGGCCTAGAGGACACCACTCTCCGTGCTGGTTTTCTTCCTATCCTTCTGACCGCTCTTTCAGTGTATCATTTGCTGGCTCCACATCCTCTTCCCTTTCTCTCACTGTTGGGGTCCTTCAAGGTTCAGTCCTTGGCCCTCTTCTTTTCTCTCTCTACACTGCCCCAATTGGACAGATCATCAGCAAATTTGGCTTTCAGTTCCATCTTTATGCCGATGGCACACAATTATACACCTCATCCCCTGACCTCACCACCACTGTACTACAGAACAGTGACTGTCTGTCCGCAGTTTCCAACATCATATCTGTGCTCTATCTGAAACGTAACCTTTGCCAAAATTGAACTACTTCTATTCCCTCCGCCTTCTAACCTCCCCGAACCCGATATCTCCTTCTATGTGTGCGGCACCACGATAACGCCTAGGCAGCAGTCTCACTGTCTAGGTGTTATGCTTCATACCAATCTTTCCTTCACCTCCTATATTCAATTATACAATCTCTCGCCCACTCCTATTGCCTACACCTGAATAACATCTCTAGACTCTGCTCCTTTCTCACCATGGAAACTACAAAAACACTCACTGTGGCCCTGATTCACTCCCGCCTTGACTACTGTAATTCTCTATTAATTGATTTCCCTCTAACTAGACTTTATTCCTCTACAGTCCATCCTTTATGCAGCAGTCAGGGTCCCCTGTCTGGCTCATAGTTACTTGGATGCTTCTGCTCTTTGCCAGTCATTGCACTGGCTGACCATATATCATAGGATGCAATTTAAATTGCTTGTTCTCACCCACAAAGCTCTCCACAGTGCAGCACTCCCGTACATCTCCACTCTCTTCTCTGTCTTTCATCCTACCCGTTCTCTTTGCTCCACAAATGACTTTTGACTAACATCCACACCAATCCGAGCCTCCCACTCCAAGCTCCAAGACTTCTCTCGAGCTGCACCAATCTTCTGGAATGCTCTACTTCAAGAAACTAGGCTGAACCACAACTTACACAGCTTCAGACGCTTCCTAAAAACATATCTTTTTTGAGTGGACTAGCAACTTCCCTAATTGAAGTCAATTCATATAGAGCCCCTCCACTACTTCTCAGACCATAACTCTCCATCAGACTCTACCAAACCCAAAAGCATCACAAAGATTGGCTGGTGACTGGGTCATGTAGCCTCTATCTATCCCCCATTTCTTTGAGATGGCTTGACCATTGTTGTAAATAAGCACCTGTACCTTGTCACCCCCACCTCACACCATTGTAGATTGTAAGCTCTAAAGAGCCAGGTTGTAATTATTTTTGCTTTAATTATTGTATTTTCTTTAACTGTTACACATGAAAGTTTGTATTTTAACCTCTGAATTGAAAAACGCTGCAAAATATGTTGGCAATATAGAAATAAAGATTGCTCGGATGGTGGATTACTATACCAACAGTAGCCAAGTGTCCAGCTGTTCAGCCAGGGGACAGTTTTTTAGAATGAAGAAGAGAAGGAGGAACCATGTTCACAGCTATGAGGTACTAAAAGCAGCTCACAGGCACCCTTGTAGTGTGGCTTGGGGATATATAGGACACAAGATACACCTCCCATTGAGCACAGCCTGTTGTTGCTTTTGGGCAGCCTGGCTTTAGGGAGCAGAAAAAGGTGTGATGTTTTGAAAATGAAAAAGTAATCTTTTCCCAACTACAGTGCCTGACAGACGTTCTGTTGCTTATCCATGTAATGTAAATAAAAGCTTATAACCTGACATTAAATTCATCCATTGGTTTTATAAATAACTTTTTTGAAAGCTGAAACCCTCCCAAATTTGGTTTAGGTTATGAAAATAATGTTGCTGCAAAGCTGAAATATTGATCATTTAATGAACATAGAAAGGTCAGATTTTGGCAAGACAAATGTTTTGTCGCCTTGTCATATAATGCACCCAATCCTAGTTTACATCCTCACCTGTGCTCACTAAATGATCAGTTATTAGTGGGTGTGTATAAAAAGAAACCCAGCACCCCAGACCTTCACTTGAACTGCAACTTGATCTCTGACAACATGCCAAAAATCCACCCTGTGACTAAAGCCTTGATTATCAAGAGTCTAAAGACCAGATCCACTGCAGAGGTGGCTGGCATCTTCAATGTGTCTCTGCGTCAAGTACATAGAATTAAAAAAGATTTAAAGAGACTGGAGATGTTTTTGACAAGCCCAGGTCTGGCAGACCGCGCAAGACAACTGTTCAGGTGGCACATTTGTTGGTTAGAAAATCCAAAGCTAGCCCCTCTTCACATTTAACTTTGATGCTCAAAGTGGCCACTGTCAGCTGCAATGCACATCTGGACTCTGGACAACATACTATATCTTGATGCACATTGTGCAATATGGTAGGTGATACATTTGCACAAGCATCTGTGATAGGTCATCGTAGGTCCTGCAATGTTAGTGGAGGGGTCGCATACACCTGCTGTTTGAAGTGACCTCACAGAAAGAAGTCCAATGGGGTCAGGTCAGGTGAGCGTGGAGGCCACTCCACGCAGCCACCATACTCCATGACTTGTAGGAAGGTCTCCATGAGGTATCGCTTCACGTTCACAGCCTTGCGAGTTTTACACATTCTAATCATAGCATTTCTGTATGTAAGGTGTCGATTCGTATTGAATTGATGATGCCCTACAACTTTGTAATTCACTTTTTTTCTCTAACTCATTCCAATTTCGAGATAAAAATGCTAACTCCGTTGTTTTCCACCAGATGGCGCTAATGGTGGTTCCATTGCGTAGTGCATGGTTACTTTACTATACCTAGACACCACTTCTATGCCTATAGCTGCCGCCGTTCTCAAGTTAATGGCGGTGGACAGGATATGGGTGGACATACTGCATATGAATTGTTCAGCTAATTAATTATTTATTTTTCACTGGTGCACTTTAATTGCAATTGTGTTATTTGCACATTGTGTGCACATCCCTTATAATGCTGGTAAAATAATATATATATATATATATATATATATATATATATATATATATATAATTGCCTTATTCTGTCTGTCTGTCTTGCTCCAAAATTGTGTCCTTACGGTGACACAAAGCGGATTGGCCGCTGGGCTCGCCATGGCCCCGCCCCCCGCACGGATTGGCCGCTCGCCCAGGCTCCGCCCCCACACGGATTGGCCGGCCGCTCGCCCAGGCTCCGCCCCCCACCCGGATTGGCCTCTCGCCCCGGCACGTATTGGCAACTCGGCCACGCCCCGCCCCCCTCACGCAATGCACGCTCACTCTGGCCCCGCCCCCCGCACGCATTCCCCGAATCGACACGAAGCCACAATTTCCAGGTGAGTACTGTACCCCCGGGAGCCCACATCAGCATACGCCGCCAACCCAGCCGACACATACCCTCGCATTGCTGGGGTTGCCGGCGTATGCTGGTGTGGGCTCCCGTGCGAGCGGGGGACGGGATACACTGGTAACCATGGTAGCATGGTTACCAGCGCATCAAGGTCCTGCAGCGGCGGAACATACACACATGCACACACATAACAACAGACACACACACACATCAGATCACACTCACTCTCACACACACATCACATCGCATCCACACAATCACAACATCCTGGGATATCGCTTGCTTCTCGGCGGCGATACTGTGCAGTGAGCTTCCAGGACCTGCCAGAGGATCACATGGCCAGAAGCATGTGGTATCTCCGGATGTTGTGAGTGTGAGCGCGTATGTGCAATATCGTCAGTGTGTGTGTGTGTGAGTGTATGCGATCGGGTGTGTGTGAGTATATGCGATCGGGTGTGTGTGTGTGTGTGTCTGTATGCGATCGGATCTGTGAGTGTCGGCAGAGGAGCACGGCGTGCTGGAGGAGGCTGGGAGGAGAGAGGCTGATCCTGGGGAAGGCTGGGAGGGGGAGGCTGATGCTGGAGGAGGCTGGGAGGAGAGAGGATGAGGCTGGGGGAGGCTGATGCTGGGGGAGGCTCGGAGGAGAGAGGCTGATGCTGGAGGAGGCTGGGAGGAGAGAGGCTGATGCTGGGGGAGGCTGGGAGGAGAGAGGCTGATCCTGGGGAAGGCTGGGAGTGCGACGCTGATGCTGGGGGAGGCTGGGAGGAGAGAGGCTGATGCTGGGGGAGGCTGGGAGGTGAGAGGCTGAGGCTGGGGGAGGCTGATGCTGGGGGAGGCTCGGAGGAGGGAGGCTGGGAGGAGAGAGGCTGATCCTGGGGAAGGCTGGGAGGGGGAGGCTGATGCTGGGGGAGGCTGGGAGGAGAGAGGCTGATGCTGGAGGAGGCTGGGAGGAGAGAGGCTGATGCTGGCGGAGGCTGGGAGGAGAGAGGCTGATGCTGAGGGAGGCTGGGAGGTGGAGGCTGATGCTGGGGGAGGCTGGGAGGCGGAGGCTGATGCTAGGGGAGGCTGATGCTGGGGGAGGCTGGGAGGAGGGAGGCTGAGAGATGAGAGGCTGATGCTGGGGGAGGCTGAGGCTGGGGTAGGCTGGGAGGAGAGAGGCTGATGCTGGGGACAGAGAGGCTGATGCTGGGGACAGAGAGGAGAGGCTGATGCTGGGAGGAGAGAGGCTGATGCTGGGAGGAGAGAGGCTGATGCTGGGGGCAGAGAGGCTGATGCTGGGGGCAGAGAGGCTGATGCTGGTGCAGCATGGGGGATGGAGCACTATGGGGGGGGTGCGCAGCATGGGGGATGGAGCACGATGGGGAGTGCGCAGCATGGGGGATGGAGCACGTTTGGGAGTGCGCAGCATGGGGGATGGAGCACGATGGGGAATGCGCAGCATGGGGGATGGAGCACAATGGGGAGTGCGCAGCATGGGGGATGGAGCACGATGGGGGGTGCGCAGCATGGGGGATGTAGCACGATGGGGGGTGCGCAGCATGGAGGATGGAGCAGGATGGGAGTTGCACAGCTCCCCCCAACACACACACACGTGCACTGCACAACACACCACACACACACTGGGAACCACAAACACCGCCCTACACAGACACCCACACACATAGACAACGCTGCACACACACAACACCCAACACACAAACACCGCGGCATACATAAATATACGCACATACCGCACAACACACACATTGCAGAAAACATACCTCCCCCCAAAACACACACACCCCACACCCACACAAACCGCGCAACACACACACACAACGCTACAGACACACAGCGCTCCACAAACAACGCAACATACGCAACACACATACAACACCGCTCTCACACCCCCCACACCCAGACAACACCCAGAACATGTACAGCGCCCTACACAAACACTTAGTAACTACAGACAACAACATCTATATATATATTTATATAACAAAAATCATACATTAACTACACAACACGTAATTTCTAGAATACCCGATGCGTAGAATCAGGTCACCTTCTAGTACATATATATATATATATATATATATATATATATATATATATATATATATAGTAATTTTTGAGGATATATCCCATTGTACATTGCTGCTACTTTATTTATTATACAATTTTGGCACTTTATATTGTGATAATTATTTGTTGTCGTCAATTAGCCCAGTCAATTACATATTACATTTATTTTGATTTTACCATTTAGAGGCCTACATACTTGTTGCACTTTAATAATTTATTTCATAACATGTGCTGATATTTTATGTTGTATGTTCTTAAATTGCTGTGTCGGACCCATCCCCTAGTGTAAATTTTTGCTGCCCTCTAAATAACTCAACACACAGCCATAAATGTCTAAACCGCTGACAACAAAAGTAAGTACACCTCTAAGTGAAAATGGTCAAATTGTACTTAAAGTGTCAATATTTTGCATGGTCACTTATTTTCAAGCACTGCCTTAACTCTCTTGGGCATGGAGCTCACTAGACCTTCATAAGAGCCACTGAATCCTCTTCCCTCCTCCATGATGAAATTACGGAAGGGTGTACTCACTTTTGTGATCTACAGTCATATGAAAAAGTTTGGGCACCCCTATTAATGTTAACCTTTTTTCTTTATAACAATTTGGGTTTTTGCAACAGCTATTTCAGTTTCATATATCTAATAACTGATGGACTGAGTAATATTTCTGGATTGAAATGAGGTTTATTGTACTAACAGAAAATGTGCAATCCGCATTTAAACAAAATTTGACCGGTGCAAAAGTATGGGCATTCTTATCAATTTCTTGATTTGAACACTCCTAACTACTTTTTACTGAGATACTAAAGCACTAAATTGGTTTTGTAACCTCCATTGAGCTTTAAACTTCATAGGCAGGTGTATCCAATCATGAGAAAAGGTATTTAAGGTGGCCACTTGCAAGTTGTTCTCCTATTTGAATCTCCTATGAATAGTGGCATCATGGGCTCCTCAAAACAACTCTCAAATGATCTGAAATCAAAGATTATTCAACATAGTTGTTCAGGGGAAGGATACAAAAAATTGTCTCAGAGATTTAAACTGTCAGTTTCTACTGTAAGGAACATAGTAAGGAAATGGAAGAACACAGGTACAGTTCTTGTTAAGCCCAGAAGTGGCAGGCCAAGAAAAATACCAGAAAGGCAGAGAAGAAGAATTGTGAGAACAGTCAAGGACAATCCACAGACCACCTCCAAATACCTGCAGCATCATCTTGCTGTAGATGGTGTCAATGTGCATCGGTCAACAATACAGCGTACATTGCACAAGGAGAAGCTGTATGGGAGAGTGATGCGAAAGAAGCCATTTCTGCAAGCACGCCACAAACAGAGTCGCCTGAGGTATTCAAAAGCACATTTGGACAAGCCAGTTACATTTTGGAAGAAGGTTCTGTGGACTGATGAAACAAAGATTGAGTTGTTTGGTCATACAAAAAGGCGTTATGCATGGAGGAAAAAAAACACGGCATTCCAAGAAAAGCACTTGCTACCCACAGTAAAATTTGGTGGAGGTTCCATCATGCTTTGGGGCTGTTTGGCCAATGCCGGCACCGGGAATCTTGTTAAAGTTGAGGGTCGCATGGATTCAACTCAATATCAGCAGATTCTTGACAATAATGTGCAAGAATGAGTGACAAAGTTGAAGTTACGCAGGGGATGGATATTTCAGCAAGACAATGATCAAAAACACTGCTCCAATCTACTTAGGCATTCATGCAAAGGAACAATTGCAATGTTCTGGAATGGCCATCCCAGTCCCCAGACCTGAATATCATTGAAAATCTGTGGGATGATTTGAAGCGTGCTGTCCATGCTCGGCGACCATCAAACTTAACTGAACTGGAATTGTTTTGTAAACAGGAATGGTCAAATATACCTTCATCCAGGATCCAGAAACTCATTAAAAGCTACAGGAAGCGACTATACTTTTGCACCGGTCAAATTTTGTTTAAATGCGGATTGCAGTACAATAAACCTCATTTCAATCCAGAAATATTACTCAGTCCATCAGTTATTAGATATATGAAACTAAAAAAGCTGTTGCAAAAACCCAAATTGTTATAAAGGAAAAAGGTTAACATTCATAGGGGTGCCCAAACTTTTTCATATGACTGTACTGTTCATAAGCTAGAGCTATGTTTTTAAACTCAATATTTAAATCTCCCTTTAACAAAAACAGAAAGTTTATTGCAGTTACCAGCACATTTCGGATTGGAATATTTTTGGAAAATTCATGTAACAAATAAAAACTGTGTGAAACCACTTACAGTTAGGTCCAGAAATATTTGGACAGTGACACAAGTTTTGTTATTTTAGCTATTTACAAAAACATGTTCAGAAATACAATTATATATATAATATGGGCTGAAAGTGCACACTCCCAGCTGCAATATGAGAGTTTTCACATCCAAATCGGAGAAAGGGTTTAGGAATCATAGCTCTGTAATGCATAGCCTCCTCTTTTTAAAGGGACCAAAAGTAATTGGACAAGGGACTCTAAGGGCTGCAATTAACTCTGAAGGTGTCTCCCTCATTAACGTGTAATCAATGAAGTAGTTAAAAGGTCTGGGGTTGATTACAGGTGTGTGGTTTTGCATTTGGAAGCTGTTGCTGTGACCAGACAACATGCGGTCTAAGGAACTCTCAATTGAGGTGAAGCAGAACATCCTGAGGCTGAAAAAAGAGAAAAAATCCATCAGAGAGATAGCAGACATGCTTGGAGTAGCAAAATCAACAGTCGGGTACATTCTGAGAAAAAAGGAATTGACTGGTGAGCTTGGGAACTCAAAAAGGCCTGGGCGTCCACGGATGACAACAGTGGTGGATGATCGCCGCATACTTTCTTTGGTGAAGAAGAACCCATTCACAACATCAACTGAAGTCCACTCTCAGTGAAGTAGGTGTATCTGTCTCTAAGTCAACAGTAAAGAGAAGACTCCATGAAAGTAAATACAAAGGGTTCACATCTAGATGCAAACCATTCATCAATTCCAAAAATAGACAGGCCAGAGTTAAATTTGCTGAAAAACACCTCATGAAGCCAGCTCAGTTCTGGAAAAGTATTCTATGGACAGATGAGACAAAGATCAACCTGTACCAGAATGATGGGAAGAAAAAAGTTTGGAGAAGAAAGGGAACGGCACATGATCCAAGGCACACCACATCCTCTGTAAAACATGGTGGAGGCAACGTGATGGCATGGGCATGCATGGCTTTCAATGGCACTGGGTCACTTGTGTTTATTGATGACATAACAGCAGACAAGAGTAGCCGGATGAATTCTGAAGTGTACCGGGATATACTTTCAGCCCAGATTCAGCCAAATGCCGCAAAGTTGATCGGACGGCGCTTCATAGTACAGATGGACAATGACCTCAAGCATACAGCCAAAGCTACCCAGGAGTTCATGAGTGCAAAAAAGTGGAACATTCTGCCATGGCCAAGTCAATCACCAGATCATAACCCAATTGTGCATGCATTTCACTTGCTCAAATCCAGACTTAAGACGGAAAGACCCACAAACAAGCAAGACCTGAAGGCTGCGGCTGTAAAGGCCTGGCAAAGCATTAAGAAGGAGGAAACCCAGCGTTTGGTGATGTCCATGGGTTCCAGACTTAAGGCAGTGATTGCCTCCAAAGGATTCGCAACAAAATATTGAAACTAAAAATATTTTGTTTGGGTTTGGTTTATTTGTCCAATTACTTTTGACCTCCTAAAATGTGGAGTGTTTGTAAAGAAATGTGTACAATTCCTACAATTTCTATTAGATATTTTTGTTCAAACCTTCAAATTAAACGTTACAATCTGCACTTGAATTCTGTTGTAGAGGTTTCATTTCAAATCCAATGTGGTGGCATGCAGAGCCCAACTCGCGAAAATTGTGTCACTGTCCAAATATTTCTGGACCTAACTGTATATTGATCGGGAACTGTGCATTCATATTTTTAATATGTATTACCAAGAAATATCACAGCTGATAGTGTATCTATCACAGTTGATGTCTCTCGCTGATGTATAAACATAGGTCAAGATGGAGACCAGAGAAAGAAGCAAAGTGTTGTTAATTGCTTCAATTTTGCATATCTGGCATTTTGAAATTTAAGAAATTCTAAAAATGATAAGGTAGAAACACTTTAAATCCATTAAGCCGCCAACTTTCTCTTTATGGTGCTTTTCATTGCTATCATTTTGTATTTAGCACTGCCAGATACCCGAGTGGCTATAGAAAGATGCCGCATGCTGTAATCCCCATCTCAGTACCTTTCTAATCATCTGAGATGCATATAATAAATATAAATATAGATTTTTTTTCTAAATGTTATATACTCTTTACTTGTTTCCTTCACAAGGTGTTATCATTTTATACAAATAAATGAAACCTGGGAATCTTTCACTTAGCTAATTACAAAATACTCTTTACAGTATAGGTGTCACAGTCTTCTATCTGTTGCAGAGTTTAGTGACAATTTCTGAGTCTCACTTTACCTTGTCAGAGTCTGCTGATTAAATGGACTCCCTTTCCTTTGAGGAGGAGAGGGTTAATGTTAGTTTACCTTCCTTCAGCTCCTGACTCCTGGTCAGTGGTTTCCGGTTTGGACCACTTCCAGGTCCTATGCATACCTTCTACTTCCAGCAGAGGGTGCCGGTTATTTTCAATCATTTGGAAGCTTGGCCAGGAGGAGTAAGGAGCTGGAGAGACCCTCTCTCTGTTGTGCTTTTTGTCTGCAGCATTGTTGATTGCTGCAGTAGTTTGTGGTGTGCTTGCTATGGCTTGGAAGTTACTCTGCGGTCTGTTTACTTTCCCCCTTTTTATGTTCTTTCACCTTGTGCACTTTTAGTGGCTCTTTTGTGTATGGTTGCTGTGTGTATGAGTTGTCATTGTTACATCTGTTAGTCTTTACTTGTTGGTGGTTGTGGTTGACTTCTGTTCTTACCCCTTTTCCCGGGTGGTGAGTTGTGAAAAAGGGTCTTACCCTCAGAGACAAGGACAGGATATAGGGCCAGGTTGGAGGCCCTCCCTACCTTCAAGTGTACCTCCGGGTGTGAGGATGAGCACAGGGGCCCCAGCCTTATGCCAAGTATAGGTTTCCCTGTGTTTCCCTGTCACTGATGATAATAGGTTTTAAATCACAACAAAGGACCAAGAGATTCATATTATACTTTTTAATATAGATCCAACTCATTAAAACTTCACAGAAATAACGACACTTAGCGGTCAAAAAAATTGAGATTCCGAAAGTACTATGCAGATGAACTTATATCCAAGGATGTTAGTCTGGAGAGCTTAACATTAAGATGCATAACATGATAATATATATCGCCGTTATCTATACACCTTTAATTTATCACTGTCATTTCAACGAAATGCATAAATGAATTTTGCAACCAATGATAGGAAACTTGTATCATATCTTAGATAAAAATGCATCTTTCTCCACTTATGAGTTACTTCTCCTCCTCCATACCTACTGATCTCATATTTCACTGAAAAACATAGATCGTTAAGCAATAAGATTACAGAAGTAAAGTAAAGTCTGTGGCAAAGAAGTAGTATAGCAATAGAGGCACAGAAAAACAGAGAAAGGTGATGCTGATTTTAATAAGGGTCTTATCATTAGAGATGAGCGAACTGGTCCCGGTTCGGCTCGAGGTCGGTTCGTCGAACGGAGGTCCCGTTCGAGTTCGGTTCGTTGAACGTTCACGAACCGAACTCGAACTGCATAGGAAACAATGGCAGGCATTCACAAACACATAAAAACACCTAGAAAACACCCTCAAAGGTGTCCAAAAGGTGACAAACAACTCACAACACAACACAAACACATGGGAAAGTGACAAGGACATATAGTCATGTGAAAACAAAAGAGCTGGACAAGGAAAAAGAGGAGGAGACACAGATATATGAGTATATGCAAGGAAACGTCGATGCCATTACTGTGCAACTTGAGCCCTGCTCCTTTTAGGCTTCCAATCTGGATAAATTGCCTGAGCTTGCCACGTATGCCTTGGGGATCTTGTCGTGTCCTGCAGCCAGCGTTCTCTCGGAACCTGTCTTCAGTGCTGCTGGGGGTCTGCTGGCAGATAAGCACACGTGTCTGTTCACTGACAATGTGGACATGGCTCTCAGAGGACTTTTCTTCCCCTGGGTCAGCCAGGGGAGGCGAAAGGCACGCGTATTTTTGAGAGTGCTTCATGCAAAACATCTTTATCTTTTTCAAAAAGGGGGTCAACTGATGCCAGTCAAGTGGGGTGTGTGTGGCCCAAATAGTGGCAACGAGGGAGACTGTGGTTGGAGTCCCCTCGCTGTGTTTATAAAAGAACCAAGATGAACAAGTCATGGCTCTCAGAAATCTTTTCTTCCCCTGGGTCAGCCAGGGGAGGCGAAAGGCACGCGTATTTTTGAGAGTGCTTCATGCAAAGCATCTTTTCTTTTTCAAAAGGGGGGGTCAACTGATGCCAGTCAAGTGGGGTGTGTGTGGCCCAATTAGTGGCAACAAGGGAGACTGTGGTTGGAGTCCCCTCGCTGTGTTTGTAAAAGAACCAAGATGAACAAGTCATGGCTCTCAGAGGACTTTTCTTCCCCTGGGTCAGCCAGGGGAGGCGAAAGGCACGCGTATTTTTGAGAGTGCTTCATGCAAAGCATCTTTATCTTTTTCAAAAAGGGGGTCAACTGATGCCAGTCAAGTGGGGTGTGTGTGGCCCAAATAGTGGCAACGAGGGAGACTGTGGTTGGAGTCCCCTCGCTGTGTTTATAAAAGAACCAAGATGAACAAGTCATGGCTCTCAGAGGACTTTTCTTCCCCTGGGTCATCCAGGGGAGGCGAAAGGCACGCGTATTTTTGAGAGTGCTTCATGCAAAGCATCTTTTCTTTTTCAAAAGGGGGGGTCAACTGATGCCAGTCAAGTGGGGTGTGTGTGGCCCAATTAGTGGCAACAAGGGAGACTGTGGTTGGAGTCCCCTCGCTGTGTTTGTAAAAGAACCAAGATGAACAAGTCATGGCTCTCAGAGGACTTTTCTTCCCCTGGGTCAGCCAGGGGAGGCGAAAGGCACGCGTATTTTTGAGAGTGCTTCATGCAAAGCATCTTTATCTTTTTCAAAAAGGGGGTCAACTGATGCCAGTCAAGTGGGGTGTGTGTGGCCCAATTAGTGGCAACGAGGGAGACTGTGGTTGGAGTCCCCTCGCTGTGTTTGTAAAAGAACCAAGATGAACAAGTCATGGCTCTCAGAGGACTTTTCTTCCCCTGGGTCAGCCAGGGGAGGCGAAAGGCACGCGTATTTTTGAGAGTGCTTCATGCAAAGCATCTTTTCTTTTTCAAAAGGAGGGGTCAACTGATGCCAGTCAAGTGGGGTGTGTGTGGCCCAATTAGTGGCAACGAGGGAGACTGTGGTTGGAGTCCCCTCGCTGTGTTTGTAAAAGAACCAAGATGAACAAGTCATGGCTCTCAGAGGACTTTTCTTCCCCTGGGTCAGCCAGGGGAGGCGAAAGGCACGCGTATTTTTGAGAGTGCTTCATGCAAAGCATCTTTTTCTTTTTCAAAAGGGGGGTCAACTGATGCCAGTCAAGTGGGGTGTGTGTGGCCCAATTAGTGACAACGAGGGAGACTGTGGTTGGAGTCCCTTCGCTGTGTTTGTAAAAGAACCAAGATGAACAACTCATGGCTCTCAGAGGACTTTTCTTCCCCTGGGTCAGCCAGGGGAGGCGAAAGGCACGCATATTTTTGAAAGTGCTTCCTGCAAAGCATCTTTTTCTTTTTCAAAAGGGGGGGTCAACTGATGCCAGTCAAGTGGGGTGTGTGTGGCCCATTTAGTGGCAACGAGGGAGACTGTGGTTGGAGTCCCCTCGCTGTGTTTGTAAAAGACCCAAGATGAACAAGTCATGGCTCTCAGAGGACTTTTCTTCCCCTGGGTCAGCCAGGGGAGGCGAAAGGCACGCGTATTTTTGAGAGTGCTTCATGCAAAGCATCTTTTTCTTTTTCAAAAGGGGGGGTCAACCGATGCCAGTCAAGTGGGGTGTGTGTGGCCCAATTTGTGACAATGAGGGAGACTGTGGTTGGAGTCCCCTCGCTGTGTTTTACATGATTTTCGAAGGGCATGACCTGCCTAAGAGGTTGAGTTTCATCATCTGCAAGTTGTTGGCAACAGAAAGGCTGCCTTTACACCCTTTTGAGACCGAGGATTTTCGAGACCTTATGCCCATTGCAGTGCCCCAAGAGCCGATGGCCAGTCATCACTCCTTCTCCAAGAAAGGCGTGCCGGCGCTACCACAGCAGGTCGCACACAACCTCACCGATTCCTTGAGAAACTCTGTGTGTGACAGGGTGCATTTCACCACCGATACTTTGACCAGTAAGCATGGACAGGGGAGTTACATGTTGCTGACTGGGCACTGGGTAACTATGGTGAGAGATGGAGAAGGGTTTGCTGTACAAGTCTTGCCGTCCCCACGACTTGTGTGTCAATTTTTCCTCTGTATGTACAAGTTCCTCCACTGCTTCTGCCTCCTCAACCTCGTGTGGGTCCTCCACCTCTGCCCAAACCCTGTGTGGTCTGGCCACCCTTCCTTGTAACTGTGCCCAAGGAATCCCACACACCTCCTTACTATGCTGGCAGCACAGCTCAACAGCATGATGCGGTCGACTCTTTACTTAGAAATGTCTGGGAAATGTGAGTCACACCGCTGAGGAGTTGTGGACGGTAAGCTCTGGAGAGTGAGACCGAGTTTCATCAATGGTTGTCTCCACTCAACCAGCAGCCAGGGAAGGTCGGGTGCGACAATGATGCAAACCAGTCTGCGACCCTTCTTCAGGGCAATGTGACACACGTGCCTTGTATGGCTCACGTGTTGAACCTGGTTGTCCAGCAATTTTTAAAACACTATCCCGGCCTACATGGCCTTCTGACCAGGGCACGGTGTAACGCCTGCCTGGATCGACACACTCAGATGGGCTGTAAAGGATAGGCTAGAGGGAAGCCACTCACCAAGCTGGACACCCAGAACCCTGAAACCCTTTAACCCCCTATACAGTGATTTGGAATTACACAGGGCCCAAGTTGATCAATACCTGTGAAAGGCTGCAGTTCCAGAGAATAGTAGTCATGCAGGGTCAAAACATTAATTGAGGAAGAGGAACAGAATGGGATGGCCAGGACTTAATCAGAAAACAAGCAGAGGTGAAACGCGGATCGGCCAACGAGGTACATAAACAGCAAGCAGGAAAAGTAGTCACAGGTAACAAGCACACAAAATTATAAAACTGAAATGGGAGTAACAGTAACAAGAGGTTCATAGCTTTGTCTGGCAGTGGTCTGCAGACAGGAGGGGCCTAAAAAAGGGTGCGGTGTATTCCCATTGGTTGTAGCTGAATGTTGGTACTTCATCTGTGAGATACCCACCACCTACATTCAGCCTGTGGTTCTGCATCTGTCAAGGTAACGCAGCCCAGTGGGTGAGCATAACCTACGTCCACCTGCACCGCTGGCATCGACTCCTTTCCCATCATCAGCACTATGCACGAAAGGAACACGTTGTCACCTGGCGACCAGAGTACAAATTGATTGAGTGGACTACGTTGGTGACTTAACAGCCGTGTGCGGCAATGATGCAAACCTGTCTGCGGCCCTTCGTCAGGGCAATGTGACACACGTGCCTTGTATGGCTCACGTGTTGAATCTGATTCTCCAGCAATTTTTAAAATACCATCCCGGCCTACATGGCCTTGTGCAGCAAGCACGCTGCTATGTGCTCACTTTCATCCTTCGCACCCAGCAGCTCAACAACTTTCATCGCTCCTGAAGTCTTAGGGGTCTGGCGGTTAAACGCCTGAAATGCGATGTTCCGACACGCAGGAATTTGAATCTGCACGTTTCAGCGTCTGTGGCAGCACCGCAGAGCCCTGCTGAAATAGGTATGACGTATACCCTGGGCTAACTTGATCCAGAGGTGGTGCAGATCACGCTGCTGGAGTGGTGTCAGATCAAGGACCTATGCACCCTTCTACACAGTTTACAAATATCGACGAAGATCTTTAGCACTGGTGATGCCATTCTCAGTGTGACAATTCTGGTCATCTACAAGATGTAGCACACTGTATGCATTATTCGGAGTCAGGTGTTGGTCCAAGAGGAAGGGGAGGAAGTACAGGAGGAGTCATATGCAGAAGGGATAATAAGATCTACAAGGTCCAGACGGTGAGCGGCACCTAGCCGGCGGTCATGGTGGGGGATAGGGATTAACAAGGGCGCATTGTATCAGCAAAAATTGTTGAGGAAGGTGCGGGAGCCCATGAAGAAATGGATGACGAACTTGCGATGGGCATGGAAGACTCAGCTGATGAGTGAGAGCTTGCTCACATTTTGGTTGTGCGAGGTTGGGGGGAGAGGGCAGAGGAAGGAGGCACAATTCTCACCTCTCTGCCACCAACACACCAAGGACTTGGTCCTCCTGGATGCACAAGACCCATGAGCGCCTTCTTGCTGCACTACCTACAACATGACCCTCGAATTGTACGAATTCAAAGTAATACTAACTACTTGGTTGCCACACTGTTAGATCCCCGGTACAAGACAAAATTTGGCGAAATAATTCCTGCCATAGAAAGGGACGTATGTATATAGGAGTATCTGCAGAAGGTGGTACGGATTCTTAGATCTGCTTTTCCAGTAAACACCAGTGCTGCACAGAGTGAATCTCAACGCTTTGTCATGGATAGGAGAAAATGGTCTTTTACTTGTCCACATCTGAGGGACCGAGGGCTGGCTGCTGTGCTGAGATGGCATTGAGTACGGTGTCCCTGCAGAGTTGCACTTTTGGTCATATACCAAATGAGTTGAAAAAGGACAAATGCTGGTGGAAAGGGGAACAGGTGTGTTGGAAAGGGGAAAAAAGTTTTTGTCCGTGGGTTTGTTGGTTAAGCAAAAGTAACATTTGATGAAGAAACACCATCTGTTACGGTGGGACTGGCAGATTTGGATAAGGTGGTATATACTATGTTACCGCTATATAACGAAAATTAATAAGAAAAGAAAGAGAAAGGTATATATCCCCATCAGCAGTCAATGTCAATGTCCACCGTGCGCCCAGATGGAAAAGGAGAGGTTGGCAACTGGAAGGTTAGGTGGAGGATACAGATCTGTGTGGCTATGAAACTAATAGTTGCCTGAACCGAGTTAGACGCCACTCAGATCTGGAGACTGGGAGCCCTGTTAGCGTCACAGGGTCCACACGCCCACCCAGCCCAGGAACTCCCTGTTAAAATCACAGGGGCCATTCAGTACGCTGA
Organism: Anomaloglossus baeobatrachus; assembly: GCF_048569485.1. Classification (NCBI taxonomy): domain Eukaryota; kingdom Metazoa; phylum Chordata; class Amphibia; order Anura; family Aromobatidae; genus Anomaloglossus; species Anomaloglossus baeobatrachus. The sequence continues at coordinate 587,625,470 of NC_134355.1, forward strand.
GAGTGTGCATTGGGGCCACACCTGTGGACAGCAGGCGCATCAGCAGCAGCAGGCCTGTTAATGCCACTGGGCTGCACAAGCAGGACTTGTAGGACAGGAGCTGGTCTTAACCGTTCTGCGTTACCAACTGTGGTGGCGGCCTGCATCGACGCCCTATCCCTGCCTACCTCTGGCCTAAAGCCGCAATGGGTTCAACACATGGAGGTGTGCTCTTTCGGAGCATAATAGAAGACTGCGTACCTCCTTGTTGGCTCCAGCCCGTTTTATAACCTGGGTCCGCCGCAAACCAGGGTGGACCACAATGCACCGCCTGGAGACAAAAGCAGAGTGACAAGTCATGAGTGGCATAACTAGCGTCCTATTTGGAACCGCAACTTCAATAATGACCTCATGGCTGCCACGACACAAACACCTCACCAGTCATCGTCTGACCATCAATAATGAGGTGACAAGTCATAGGGGCGGGCCTCTGCAAGCCATTTGGGAGTGGCCTGGCCACATCGTCAGGACACCTGATGCCCTGTGGTCTATATGGGCCCCTCCACATCAGGGGCAGGGCCAAAGAGTTCATTACCGGACCTAGTCTCTGATGCAGTAAGTGCCTGAGCATGGTCAGTTGCATGAAATACAGTCGCTGAAAAAAGACTATCAGCTTTAGCATGGTGTCTAGGCACAAAACAGGACTTAGACCCGGCACGGAATGCAAGTACCTGTGCAAAGAGGCTTTTGACACTTAGTGTGGGAGCATGCGCTGTATCCCGAAATGAAGACTTAGCCTCAGGAATGGCACAGTCAGGCTGAGCATACTCACTAGGCGAAACACTGTAGTTAGGCTGCGGCTGGGGTAAATCGGCAGACGCATGTGCACTAGCTGCCTCTCCACACTTAGGGGCACTTTGCACACTGCGACATCGCAGGTGCGATGTCGGTGGGGTCAAATTGAAAATGACGCACTTCCGGCATCGCATGCGACATCGCAGTGTGTAAAGGCTGGATGATACGATTAACGAGCGCAAAAGCGTCGTAATCGTATCATCGGTGCAGCGTCGGCGTAATCCATGATTACGCTGACGCGACGGTCCGATGTTGTTCCTCGCTCCTGCGGCAGCACACATCGCTGTGTGTGAAGTCGCAGGAGCGAGGAACGTCTCCTACCGGCCTCACTGCGGCTTCCGTAGGCTATGCGGAAGGAAGGAGGTGGGCAGGATGTTTACATCCTGCTCATCTCCGCCCCTCCGCTCTGATTGGCCGCCTGCCGTGTAACGTCGCAGTGACGCCGCACGACCCGCCCCCTTAACAAGGAGGCGGGTCGCCGGCCACAGGGACGTCGCGCGGCAGGTGAGTGTGTGTGTGAAGCTGGCGTAGCGATAACTTTCGCTACGCCAGCTATCACCACATATCGCTGCTGCGACGGGGGCGTGCACTATCGCACTCGGCATCGCAGCATCGGCCTGCGATGTCGTAGTGTGCAAAGCCCGCCTCAGACGTGGAGGAGAAATTGCTCTTCGGGTGTGGACTTGGAGATGCTCTCTATGAACAGAAGGAAAAGCTAAAGGAAGCCTCACTTTCTATCCCTCCGAATTATCAAATGCAGCAATGAATTCCCTGAGTTTGCTAGAACATTAGCGTAGCAAAATGTGCATGAGGGTGTCATGCAGAGGTGCTAGAAATAGCTTGGCACCAGTGGGGCACAAATGGAGTACAACAGCCACTTTTTGTATGCCACTAAGTTGCAGCAGTTTTTGCTATTATAGCTTTTAAAAACAGAGCAGGAGGGTGTCATGCAGAGGTGCTGCACATAGATTTGCACCAGTGGGGCACTAATGGAGTACAGCAGCCACTTCTTGTATGCCACTAAGTTTACTCAATTTTTGGTATTATAATGTCTTAGTAAGTAACAATGAGTTTGAGTGTGCAATGCAGGCAGAGTTGCTGCAAATATCTTTGCACTTGTGGGACGATACAGAAGTCCAACAGCCACGTTTTGGATGCCACTAAGTTCACTCAGTGTTTGCTAGTATAATGGCTTAGTAACAATGAGTTTGAGTGTGCAATGCAGGCAGAGGTGCTGCAAATATCTTTGCATTTGTGGGACGATACAGAAGTCCAACAGCCACGTTTAGGATTCCACTAAGTTCACTCAGTGTTTGCTAGTATAATGGCTTAGTACCAATGAGTTTGAGTGTGCAATGCAGGCAGACGTGCTGCAAATATCTTTGCACTTGTGGGACGATACAGAAGTCTAACAGCCACGTTTAGGATTCCACTAAGTTCACTGAGTGTTTGCTAGTATAATGGCTTAGTAACAATGAGTTTGAGTGTGCAAAGGGCAGGAGGGTACAGTGGCAGGGTTGTGGGTCTCTGGGTAGAGGAAAGGAAGCCTGCCTTTCTATCCCTCCTAATGGGGAAATCCCTGACCTTAGCTACACAGACGCTGTTAAACTCTGTTTTCACGGACCTGTCACCTATGGCTCTGACCCTGCCGGTATGAGCCCTTAAAAGGACTGATAGAAAGTGCTATCCCTATGCTGTACAGCGCTGTGTATGGAGCGTACACAGCAGTATTGGCGATAGGAGCTGCGCCAGTGATGACTGACACCAAGGACGCAGAAGGCAGATAATGGCGTACTGGAGGAAAATGTCCGGTTTTATAATGCAGGGACATGTGACATGGACATCCTATCACACATGCCGTTGCTTCTCTGGCTAAAAGTCCACTTAGCTGTGTGTGTGTCTGGGATTGGCTGACATGCTGGCCCGCCCCACTACACGCGCGCGCTTAGGGAAGGAAGACAAGGAAAAAAAAAAAAATGGCGATCGCTATTATACATACAGCAGTGATCTGAATGCGCTGTTCCCGCACACTATACACTGAAATTTCATAATAGTGTGAGTCACAGAGTGACTCACACTATTACAGCGGAAAGCCATCTAGTAATTAGCTGGTCTTTTTGCTGCTAGAACCGTTCTCGACCGTATCTAGAACTATCGAGCTTTAGCAAAAAGCTCGAGTTCTAGTTCGATCTAGAACAGCCCCCAAAATCACTCGAGCCGCGAACTGGAGAACCTCGAACCACGAAACGCGCTCAACTCTACTTATCATAGAATGGTAGGGTTGGAAGGGACCTCAAGGGCCATCGGATCCAACCCCCTGCGAGTGCAGGCTTTCCTAAATCATCCCAGCTATGTATTTCCAGTTTCCGCTTGAAGATTTCCATTGATAGAGAGCTCACTACCTCCCATGGTAGCCTGTTCCACTTTCTCACTGGCCTCACTGTCAGAAAGTTTTTCCTAATGTCTAATCTGAATCTCCTTTTTTTAAAGGGAACCTGTCACGTACAATATGCGTTCTGACTTATCAGCAGATGCATGTGTGCCATAATTACACCTCCCTACCCATCCCTGTGTTGAAAAATTGTGTAATATGAAAGTATTAAAAAACTTTATATTACGAGCTTCCCATGTAAATAGCAGAGCTCGTCGCCCCATGGGCACGCATCACCCTGTGGGCGTTTGCATACTTTCCATGGTATCACACTCTTGTGGCCGTGATACCATCGATTCACATGTACGATGTCCCCCGTCGCTCCTTCAGATCCCGCGCATGTTTGCACTTATCATTCCCGCAGCCTTTTCTGGGTGTTCACTCGCCGGCTTCAGATGCGTTCTGTTCATGATCAGAAGAGTCTGATCATGCGCAGAGCGCATCTGAAACTGACAACGAGCACCTGGAAAAGGCTGCGGGAATGGTAAGTGAGCACGCGTGGCATTCTGAAGAAGTGACGGGGGACGTCACTCATGTGAATCCATGGTATCACAAGGGCGTGATACCATGGAAAGTATGCAAACGCCGACAGGGCGATGCGACACCCATGGGGCGACGAGCTCTGCTATTTATATAGGAAATATGTAAGTAATAAAACGTTTTTTATTACTTTCATATTACACAATTTTACATCACAGGGATGGGTAGGGAGGTGTAATTAGGGCACACATGCGTCTGCTGATAGGTTCCCTTTAAGTTTTATCCCATTGCTTCTTGTACTTCCTTGTGCTAATGAGAATAGGGTAGTTCCCTCTGCACTGTGACAACCTTTCAGATATTTGTAGACCGCTATTAAGTTTCCTCTCAGCCTTCTCTTTTTCAAACTAAACATCCCTAGTTCTTTTAGCCGTTTTTCATATGACATGGTTTGCAGACCGTCTACCATCTTGGTTGCTCTTCTCTAGACTTACTCCAATATATTGATGTCTTTCTTGAATTGGGGTGCCCAGAACTGTGCACAGTATTTCAGATGGTGTCTGACCAGGGCAGTATAGCCCTCCCCAGTGCTGGATTAACAGCTACTCTGTTCATTACTTCTGTATAATGTCCTTCTTACTACTGCTGCCTCTGAACATGTGTTCACAAAGGGACAGGAGAGCAGGAATCCATCATGTCTTAGGGATACTTTGCACGTTGTGACATTGCTAGTGCGATGTCGGTGGGGTCAAATCGAAAGTGACACACATCCAGCGTCATTGTCGACATCGCAGTATGTGAATCATTTTACATACGATTAACAAGCGCAAAAGCGTCGTTATCGTATGATCGGTGTAGGGTCCGACATTTCCATAATTTTGCAGCAGCGACGGTACAATGTTGTTCCTCCTTCCTGCGGTAGCACACATCGCTGTGTATGAAGCCGCAGGAGCGAGGAACTTCACCTTACCTGCGTCCCGCCTGCAATGAGGAAGGAAGGAGGTGGGCGGGATGTTTACTTCCCGTTCATCTCCGCCCATCCGCTTCGATTGGCCGCCTGCCGTGTGACGTTGCTGTGACGCCACACGACCCGGCCCCTTAGGAAGGAGGTGGGTCGCCAGCCAGAACGACGTCGCAGGGCAGGTAAGTGCATGTGAAGCTGCCGTAGCGATAATGTTCGCTACAGCAGCTATCACAAGATATCGCTGCTGCGACGGGGGCGGGGACTATCGCACTCGGCATCGCAAGCATCAGCTTGCGATGTCGTAGTGTGCAAAGTACCCCTTAGTATGGTGTTTGGGAAACATCACAGTTATTAGTCTCAACCCACTAGCTCTGAGTCAACTGAACATTAAGGATAGCGTCGTCAGATCGGAAAACTGGTAAACGATGATACAGATCATATTATAGATATTCACACAATAGATCTAACACAATAATATTTTATTTCAAATGGCACCACTGAAATTAGTTTTAATATGTGTCAAAATGTAAGGCTGTATTACTGTGAAAGGGGAATCATCCATTTCTCCATTTATTCATACAGTTCCTGAAGAAATAACAGAGGAACAACATAACACATATTTCTGAGAATAATAGATCTCCATAAGTACAAACAATTATATTATACAAGTATAAAAAAGGACAAAGATGAAAACACTCAATGTAGCAAATAATATATTAGGTCTAATAAATTGAATATTTGATATAACAACAAGTATATGGAACACAATTGTAAGAATAAACACTGCTTTTAGGGAAATAAGCACAAAAGATATGTAATGAGAAAACCAGCACAGTTGACCATGCATTAATATTTGGTATCAATGAGTTTGTAAAACTCGGATCCATCAAAATATAAAATAAATTACTGTGGGGGCCTCCAGCTAAAACCGCAGAAAAAACTGAGTAACGTCACCGCTCATTGCTGCGGCTCAGTCAGTCTCTGCCTGAAGCACACAGCATGCAGACATGTTCTGTGCCTCGCGCTGTGACTTCAATATGTAGCAGAGCTTGAATCATCGTGGCACCTTGTGTACATTACGTCGGAACTGAGAGTTTGAGTTTAGTAAGGAGTGAAAGAGGGTGGGTTTTTTTTGTATTTTATTTCAAATAAAGGATTTTTTCAGTGTTTGTATTTATTTCTTTTCACTTAGAGATTAGTAATGGGGGTTTCATAGATGCCTCCATTACTAATCTAGGACTTAGTGGCAGCTGTGAGGTGTCACAAACCCCTGATATTACCCTGATTGTGACCATACCAGGGCAATCAAGATGAGCTGGGTAAAGGGCCAGAATTGTCATAGCTAATGGATGCATTCTGGGCAGCTGCAGGCTGCTATGTTTAGGCTGGGGGGGACTCAATAACTATGGGCCTCACTTGCCTGATAATACCAGTCCCCAGCTGTCAGCTATATCATTGCTGGATATAAAAATTTGGGGGGGACAGCACACCTTTTTTAAAAGTAGTTATTTAAATAATTTAAAAAAGCCGCATGGGGTCCCTCTTATTTTGATATACAACCAAGATAAGTGCACTGCTAGGGGCCATATGCTTTATCTATGCTGGGTATCATAAAATGGGGGGACCCTACACCAAATTTTTTATTTATTTATTTATTTTTGCACCATGATAGCGACACACACAGTGTGTGTGATTCCAAGCAGTCAGACATGCTGCCCCACATGGTAGGGTCATGGTCTGACCACAACCAATCACAGATGGTGGGTATGCTGGTGGGCGGGGAAAGCAGTGCATATGCATTAGGGGATAATGAGCGGCCTCAGAAGTAGTGTTACAACTGCATAGGAAATTTGTAAGTATAAAACGCCTGCTCTTATCCCCCTATCCCTTCTACCACCATTTTAAAGCACATGATTCAGGTTCTCATAGACTTATATGGGGATTGGCATCCAGGCAAATATCTGGGCCCCAACCTTGAACCCGCCGATCTTGGATATCTGCAGCTTCGCCCATCACTACTAAATATGCATTAGGTTGACCTCCTTTTTAGTGGAGCGTTCTAAATGTACATTTTTCTATATTACTGAGAAAAGATGCACAAAACCATTACTTCATGAAGAATGCATATTCACTAAACTAGATATCCTAAAATGTAAGACCCTATTTCATTATACACTTGAACTAGAAGAAATAAATATGCGCAGTGCACTCGTCATTTATAATAAATATTATGCGCTTTACTCTTTATAGGAAATGGAAAAAAAAAAACCGCTCAATGTTATTTTCATCCATCACATAAAGAAAACTGTTACGTCATTTAGGGGATGATGTGGCCAAAACAGACATCAGTCAAGAACCTTGAAAGAGAAAAAAAAAGCTAGATGTATTACTGTTTTCAAAGAACAAATAAGAAAAAAATTGATGAAATTCTGGGAAATAGAAACAAGTATTTCTTTGAACATTGATGTTTTACTTACAATTGCCTCTGAAAAAATAAAACTGAAGAACAATAATGTTCACTGTTTCCATAGTGGAAAATAAGAGAGCATAGATTTACAGGTACATTTCAGCCCATAATTAAATTGAGAACCAGGACATTACATTATATTTAAAGGTGATTGTTTGAATGTGTGTAAATGCTCATTTTTTTTTTTTACTTTTTATTTTTTTTGCTTTGCGATATACTGTAGATGTGTAAATCTCTCCTTATGACCCAAAACATGAATCACTGCACATCTCTACAACTGACCACATCTATAGAGCCCTACTGATTTTCCAATTCCCATTGGTTGTGCAAAATGCAAATCACTCTGATTTGATGTTAATGTGGAACTTGGCAAACAATATATGCTGTTTGTAATTTCTTCTCTTGTCTTTGTTTAGTTTAGTCTATTTTTTTGTCTAGTTTAGAGAACTCATAGTGTACGGCAGCCATTTGGTTCTAACAAAACTGAGACCATAAGAGTCTCTGGGACTAAACTATTGATGACCTATCTGTAGGACAAATATTCAACATGAGGTTGTGACTACCCTTAGGATACTAATAGGATTGTCTTAGGAGACCCTTCCTATGAGGAGGTGTGAATAGACCACTCACTCAGGTACACTGAGTCACTTCATCAGCTAGGTACCACAGGGAGCATCACTGAGCAACACAGTGGAGAGTGCTGCTTACATCAAGGAGCCTACATTCAAGACGGCAACTGAGGCCTATGACTCACCCAGGGCTAGTGGGGTACTTGGTCCCAGGCCTTGAATCACGGGGACGTGTCATGTGAATGGCCGGTGCCCGGTTCCGTGACCCTGGAAGTTGCTTAAAAGAGGGGGTTAATGGAGAATAAAAATAAAAATGTTTTTGGTGACGCCACTTGCGGTATGTGGCTATGTGGGGAAAGCCGCCGCTGCAAAGTCTCTCACTGCTGGGACTGGTGGTACTAAGCAGCTTGGATGTTATGGCTCTCTGCAAGTAGAGCTAAGCCCCAGGGAAGAATGATGGTGGTTGTAGTATGGTAAAAGTTGGTGATGCAGAGGTGTAGGAAGAATTCAGACAACACAGGGGCTGCAGTTTAACTTGTTCTTTACTCACTGGTTCTGAGTAGCTGCAACCCAGTTGGTGCTGGTCTCTACCAATTTGGGCCTCAGGTAATCTGGTATTCCCTTGATCCCAGTGCCAGTGTGGTGACCTGGTGAACTTTACTTCCATGCACCTGTCTGCAGTTGGTAGGTCCCCATGGCCTGAAGCGTTCTGGGGTCCCCTCCTGTTGTCACAGTCCTGGCCCGTATGGCAGGCAGCTTGAACCTTTCTTGAGTTGGACCTCTGTCCCACTTCCTGGGTTCCCTCTTTGCTGCTGTGCCCCGGACACTAACGTTGGTTAGGAACCCTGATGATTCCCTCCCTCAGGTGAGCTTGAAGCATCTTCCTGAACTAGGGCTCTGCACCCCGCTGGTGCTCGGTCCCGTGAGTACTCACACCGTACTCTCCCTGGCGACAATACTCCTTTAGCCCAACAAGTCCCTTTTAATTTTCTGTCTGAACGTTGACTTCTGACTGAATTCAGACTGACCATCCGACTGACTGTCCGTCAAGATGTAAGTCTCCTGTCAACTGCATTGACTAGCACCCCCTCATCCCAGGTTTCTGACTAGCAGATTGGATAAGTTCCGACCAATAGGTGGCCATTCATCAGATTCATTTCTAGCCTGTTACAGAGTCTGGGAAAAAGGGCATGGATGTGTGTGTTTGAACAGTATTTACCAGCATCCAGGAACCCAGGGTTAGCACCGCACCTGTTACTGGATGCAATACCTTGTGGCACCTGATGCCTCAGGGGCGCCACACCTACGCTTCCGGTTAGTTTCTGCCCCGCCAATGAGCAGAACATCTAGGGGCTTTACATGCTCAGTTACTATCTATCTAGCCAGACACCAAAGTTGCTGCAAGTCCCCAATTCCTGAAAGAGTGCCCCATAATTACTGAGCTTCCCCGAAAAAAAGACAGGGTCTTATATTATTTTTTTTGTCCCGATTGATGGGCTAGGGCTTTTTTCAAGGGCTGTCTTATTTTTTCCTCATGAACAATGTACCGCCTCGCGGGCTCGGCTGCGACCGCCGAGCCACTCGGATCTGTGCTCGTACTGCGGGTGGTGGCTCGAGCCTCTTACGGACCCGGTGGGGTCATGTCGCTCTGCAAGGGAGTTGGCGCTACACGCGGGGACTTGGGTGAGGAGCTCCATGGAAGGGGCCGCGGTGGTTTGGTTTGGGATGTAAGTTCGTGACGCCACCCACGGGTTGTGGTGATTGTAGACACCACCGCTGCGGTGAAGGCATGGGGGCTCCTGGGAGCGGTGTAATGGCGCAGCTAGGTGTTGACCCCTCCGTGGGTAGGGGGGTGTTGGTCCCGGGGCCCGGTGGGCGAGGGCCGGGGTGCAGGGTGAAGTGGTGCGATGTGGTGCGCGGCCCGAAGGCACTGGTGTACTCACTAAGACACAAGACACCGGAGTCTCTGGTAAACCAAACTGAGTGATGAATGGGGCCTGCAGCCTGCTGCAGCTTCTCCCAGAATAGGTTGGTGGTTTCCGCCTTTCTCCTGCACCTCTGTGTGTAAATGTTTGACTCCTATGCCTAGACACCGGTAGTTCGCTCCCCGACATGTATATGCCGTAGGAGCCTGTTTGCCCGCAGACGCTGGCCCTTTGGGTCTCTATGCCTTGGTGGTGGCTTTACCCTGTATGGTTAGGCTGTTGTCTTCTAACGGGGCTTGTGTGGGATAGGTCCTTAAGTCCAGTCTGCAATCAGTTGATTTGACTCGGCCCTGTCGGTTCAGGGCTCTGTACTGGGTCTGAGTACCCCTCCTTGAGCTCCAGTTTCCAATCGGTTCCCCGGATCGGTACCGGCGGGCCACCGCCCGACCCCGGTCCCTACGTTGTCACCGGCTGTAATCCCAGCTCCTGCAGGCGGCCACCACCATCTGCCTCCTTGCCAATGGTGACTGGGCTCCGACCCAGCCACCCGGTCGTCTCTTGGCAGACCTGGACTTGACTGCTCTCTACCTCCTCCAGACTACTCTCTTCTAGAACTTGAACTTGACTGTGTGTTTTCCCGCCTCCAGGCCTGTGAACTCCTTGGTGGGCGGAGCCAACCACCTGGCTACGCCCCCCTGGTGTGGACATCAAACTTGGAGGGTGGTGACAAGGCTTTTAGTTTGACTGATGTCACCTAACCGGGAGGGGGTGTGGTGTTGTGTGTGACTATCTAGGACGACCTGACTAGTCCACAACAACAATCCACATTTATTCTTAAACAAAAATATTAACATTTATTCAAATATAATCATGTCATCACATTCTGGAACATCAACATAACTTTACAAACCCTGTGTATAACATGTGTGTCTCTATCTATCCATCTATTATCCATCCATCCATCCATCCATCCACACACACACATACACACATACACACACACACACACACACACACATACACACACACACACACACATACACACACACAAACACACACACACAAACACACACACACACACACACACACACACACACACACACACACACACACACACCAGCCTGTCTACTCTTCAGCTTTAGATTCCTGCAATGACCTTTGGTCACATAATGTGATGTCGCAAAGGTCCTTAAGCAGTGCAATCTTCAGAATATAAACCCTTTGACCCCTAGGAGAATTGGGGCCCTGTGAAATTTTCCAGATTTTTTTTAGGAATGTAGAGAAACACAGAGCACCCTGCTTTTCTGCACTTATAAAAACATATACCCAACATAAAGACAGTGAAATTTAAACATAATTTGTCGTATGTCTGATCACTGAAATCCATGACTTTGCAGAGCGGGACGATTCAATTCCTTTTTAATGTTATGGGGGTTTATTGCCTGGACTCACTTGATTGTAGTGTAAAATCCCTTAGACAAGATTCACACCATATTTCTAAATGTATCCAAGTCTACTACAAAGAGAGGCTATAACTTGGTGAATTATATTCTGCTTTAAAGAAACATTCTTTTTTTTTACCAAAACCTTTGTATATGTGCATATATGTAGCGTAAATATACTCACCTAACTCCGCTCTCTTGGCATCCAGTTCCGTTCTACTCCTCTACTGAATGCTCTTGAGACTATCTTGGTGGCTGTATGATCTATATGTGAGCAAGAACACTCTTTTAGAATGCAATTCTATGAAGCCTTGTTCTGATGCTCCATAGGTTTGCATTTTAAAAGCCACGTACACCCCAGTGTGTCGTGGAGAGTCTGAAGCTATCTAAAGGAATGTGGCTGCTTGTAAGTCTCACTGCTGAAGATGAAGGGGACCTGGACTTACCCTTTAGTGTGAGGGGCTTGACTAAGCACCCACCGCACAGCAGACGCCACTCCTAGAGCAGTGACTGGGACTGTATCAGTTGACCACCAGGGCAAGGATGGACAAAGGTGCAGACAGGTAAAGTCTCTAGTGTAGACAGGGACCACCGGGATGGCTGAGGCTGAAAGAATGGCAAGGACGAATAGGCACACTCACTGGTATAGACAGGAACCACCAGGACGGCTGAGGCTGATAGCATGACCAAGGTAGACAGGTACAGTAACTAGTATATACAGGGACCACCGGGACGACTGAGGCAGATAGCATGGCCAAGGATGGACAGGCACAGTCATTGGTTTGACTGAGGCCAATAGTATGTCCAGAGTGGACAGGTACAGCATATTGGCAATGCAGGGGTACATGATTCTACAATGGACAAGGGAAACATAAAAAATACCTTTGAAGTATTGTAGTGCGCATGACCTTTCCTCTCGTCTGCATATTACAGTACTTTGCTCTGCCCTCAGAAGGACAGATCAAATTGTATATGCGAAAAAATGCAATGGCGGCCTCTATGTGAATGATGCAGGACACGTCATGCTCATGGGGTGGGCAGGATGGCAATCACACAAGATGGAGGAGGCACCGGACCGAGAGCAGTGACACTTATCGGACCGGACTGCCCCCTAGGTCAGTATTATAAAGGTGTTTTTTACATTATACAGAGCGGCCTGAGCTCTTATACTCGTATACAGAATTCTGGAATGCTGTATATAAAGGCTTACTGCAAGTGGCTGCAGCTCATAAGGAAAAACCCTGGTGACAGGTTGCCTTTAAGCAGTGTCGGAAATAATGCCGAGCAAGTTTTTATTTTTGTGAACTGCAATGCTAATTTCAAAATATTGAAATTTGCTGCAAATTTGAGGAAATTGAACTCAAGCTCGCTCTTCCGCGAGGCTATCCACTTACCTCTAATGGAGATGGGTTTAAGGAGCAATGGTCTGATACGAGAATGCCAACTTTAAATCTTTAAAGTTAAAACTGGTACATTTGACAATGCCCTTACATAAGATTCCCAGAATTATAGGGCTACAATGCAATACTTCTGATCTGTTCACCAAAACGTCAAGCAACATAATGGTAAAGGTGTAAAGGATAATATTGTCTCATTCCACCTTAATGATTAATTACATTCATTCTTACTGGAACGTATATGTAGCAGCCAAGAGTTCTATTCTGGAGCTATACATTGTCAGCATTGGAAGATAAACATGAGTGTTGTATTCAGAGCTCTTATTAGTATTCTACCTGCTGTAGTGATCCTGACACTTCTATACTGTAAGTCTGTCATGCATACAAAATCCTTAACCCCATTCCTGCTCACGCTCTCAGCTGCTTACAATGGCTGCGAGTCAGACAGCTCCATCAAGGAGCTGAAATTTGAAATTGAAATGACTAGCGATCCTTTCCGCTCGGAGCATTTCTCTCCGGGGATCCAGCAATTCACCAAGGGGGGAGCTTTAAGACTTAACGCTCTCAGGATGGGTTAAGTAGGAGCTGACAATATAGAAAGTCCAGAACATTTTTCTTTAGCCAAAAACAATCATTTTGATTTTTTACTGTAAGGTTTTAGGGTTGAATTTAGCAGAAACTACACAGTTCTGCTTTCTCCATGTAATAAATTCAATTATTTCTGCTTTATGAAACAGCCTTGAACCTAAAGATATGATGTAAAGGTCCCGTAGGCTCCATTTATCGCGACTGTATTGTGAAATGTTAAAAGCTTATTTAAAATGTATTACATATTTTGAGAGCAAATCCTATATAACAGGACAATACTTTACGATACAGGACAATGGGGAGATAGATGTGGTACCCTGATATTAACCACTTCAAGCTTGGACGATTTCCGTTTTTGTTTTTTCCTCCTCTTCTTACATTCTGCATAACGTTTTTATTTTTCCATCAATAGCACAAGTTGTACTTTTGAATACCACCATTAATTCTGCCACAGATTGTACTGGAAAGTGAGGTGTAATTGCAAAAGAAGTGCAATTCCACAATTGTTTTATGATTGTTTTTTATTTACCATGTTCGCTAAATGGTAATTCTAACCTGCGATATGATTTCCCAGGTCAGCACAAGGTCTTAGGGTACTTTGCACGCTGCGACATCGCTAGCCGATGATAGCGATGCCGAGCGCGATAGTCCCCGCCCCTGTCGCAGAAGCGATATCTTGTGATAGCTGCCGTAGCGAACATTATCGCTACAGCAGCTTCACACGCACTTATCTGCCCTGCGACGTTGCTCTGGCCTGCGACCCGCCTCCTTCCTAAGGGGGCGGGTCATGTGGCGTCACAGCAACGTCACACGGCAGGCAACCAATAGAAGTGGAGGAGTGGAGATGAGCGGGACGTAAAAATCCTGCCCACCTCCTTCCTTTCTCGTTGCAGGCGGGACGCAGGTTAGGAGATGTTCCTCGCTTCTGCGGCTTCATACACAGTGATGTGTGCTGCCACAGGAACGAGGAACAACATCGTACCTGTCGCTGCAGCGAAATTATGGAAATGACCGACACTACACAGATCACCGATTTTCAACGCTTTTGCGATCGTTTATCGGTGCTTCTAGGCTTTACACGTTGCGACGTCGTTACCGGCGCCGGATGTGCGTCACTTTCGATTTGACCCCGACGAGATGTCGCAATGTGAAAAGTACCCCTTAGATACCAAATGTGTATAGTTTTACTTTTATTTTTAGTGGTGGAAACCCCCCCCCAGAAATCTGACAATAAAAACAATTGCACTTTTGTTGCCTTTTCCCAAGACCCTTAGGCCATGTGCGCACTTAGCGTTTTTTCATGCGTTTCCGCAGCGTTTTGAACTGCAGCGTTTTAATGCCAAAATGCTTGCGTTTTGATTTTCAAGCAAAGTCTATGGGAAATAGGGATTTCTTGTGCGCACAATGCTGTTAAAAGCGCAGCGTTTCAGTTGCAGAAAATTTGGCAAAAACTCAGCGTTTAATGAAGCAACATGTCAATTATTTTTGCCCTTTTGGCAGCATTATGCTAACATTAGAGTCAATGAGAACTTTCAAAACGCAACCTAAATCAAAATCCCAGCATTTTACATGCTTTTTCGATGGAGAAAACATGATTTTTTGAAATGCATGCGTTTTCGACTTTATAATATGGGTATGATATTTCCCTTTACACACACACAGAGTACGACAATTAAATTAATGAAAATCCATAATTTAACGTTATTTTATGCATAAATATTAAAATATAGTTATAATTTTAATTAAATTAGTTATTTTGTGTATGATTTTTATTATGATATTTGGTATATTTTTTTTCCGTTTTTTTCTAAGTGTTTGAATGTTTAAACTTTATTTAGTAGTGTATTTGTATTCAAAACACATCTGACTTTAAGCAATGAAAAAGCATGTAAATTGCAGTAAAAACGTGGCTAAAACGCGGTAAATACGCAAGTTTATTTATAGCGTTTTTGTGGTCAAAACCAAATTTGTCAAAGAATTTCTGGCAGAGGATGCATTTAGAACTGCAACTACCTCGACGCAAAGTGCGCACATAGCCTTAGGCCCCTTTCACACATCAGTTTTTTGCCATCAGTCGCAATCCGTCAAAATGTGAAAAAACGGATCCAGTGCTGGATCCGTTTTTTTTGTCATTGAGTTGTATTAGCGACGGATTGCGACAGATGGCCTGACGTTGCACCCGTCGTATGATGGATTTGTCGAAAAATGTGTTTGCAGGCGACGGAAGCGACATCCAGAGAAACATATTTTGTCACCGTCGAAAAAACGGACGGCGCTGGATCCGTCGCTGTCTGTCGTCTTTTAGAATTAAAGCCTATGGGCACAGGATCCATCCTATGATGGAATCCAGCGACGGTTTCCGTTTTTTTAAACAGAGCATGCTCAGATGGGATAAAACAGTGTGTGGCTTGACATCTCTCTCTCTCCCCTCACCCTTCGCCCTGGGAGGAAAAATATAGGTTTTTACTACCAAATAAATCGCTGCCTGTGGCACACAATATCGTTAGGAGCCGTCACACAGACTTACCTGCCTAGTGACGTCGCTGTTGCCGGCGAACCGCCTCCTTTCTAAGGGGGCAGTTCGTTCGGCGTCACAGCGACGTCACTAAGCGGCCACCCAATAGAAGCGGAGGGGCGGAGATGAGCGGGACGTAAATTCCCGCCCACCTCCTTCCTTCCGCATTGCCGGCGGCCGCAGGTAAGCTGTAGTTCGTCATTCTCAAGGTGTCACACATAGCAATGTGTGCTGCCTCGGGAACGATGAACAACCTGCGTCCTCAACAATCAACGATTTTTTGAAAAGGAACGACGTGTCAACGATGGACGATTAGGTGAGTATTTTGCATCGTTAACGGTCGCTCGTTGGTGTTACACGCAACGACATCGCTAACGATTCTGCATTAGCATCACGGAATCCATGACCTCGGCGATATATCGTTAGATACATCGTTGCGTGTAACGGGGCCTTTAGTGTTCACATTTTTCAGGATCTAGGGCTGTGTGATGGCTTATTTTTTTGTGTCTTGAGCTGACATTTTTAACAATACCGTTGTGTATACATGTGATGTTTTGACTGCCTGTCTTTGCATTTTATCGCGTGGCTGTGGTGAGCCCACGACCAATGATGCACCTATACGTGATTGGTGATGAACGGGTTAGTTTTTAACCGTATAAGAAATAATTAGGTGGAATGTCCCTTTACTTATGAAAAAGGGTGGTCATGTTACTATTATTAGGGAAGTGGCGGTCCCCTCTGGCTTATAGAGGAGGATACAGAAGTGGTATATCTATGTATATGATGTCAATATAAAATAGGGTTATGGTCATAAAACAAAATAGAATCTGCAAGCTTTTGAGCCAGGTTTATTTTAGCAGATTTATTTCCCTAAGGCTATGTTTACACTACATCTTTAGCCAACAAAACTGATACCAGAAATCAACATTTTTCTGTTGGCTGAGGCCCCACCCCTTCTGGTCACATGGATATGACCTCACCACAGGTCCTGGTTGGTCAATTGTATAATGCTTATGCTAATTCAAATAGGGGGAGGGGATAAATATGAATAATAATAATAATAATAATAATAATAATAATAATTTTATTCATTTATATAGCGCTATTAATTCCATAGCACTTTACATACATTGTCAACACTGTCCCCATTGGGGCTCACAATCTATAGTCCCTATCTGTATGTCTTTGGAGTGTGGGAGGAAACCGGAGACCCCGGAGGAAACCCACGCAAACACGGGGAGAACATACAAACTCCTTGCAGATAGTGTCCTTGGTGGGATTAGAACCCAGGACCTCAGTGCTGCAAGACTGCAGTGCTAACCACTGAGCCACCGTGCCGCCCGGCGTAAACACACAGCTATTATCAGATCCTCAGCTGCTGTCACTCAAGAAGCTGCCGATTTAATAAACTTTACTTTCTTGTCTTTCAAAAGCTAAACATCCAAGCTGACCACTAAAGGTATGTATAGAATCAGCCTGATAGTGCCAGTATAGCACTGTCTTTAGGTTATATAGGAAAATCCTGGTGATCAGTTCCCTTTAAAAAAACACATTGAACAAAATGCGGTAAAAACCCCACGGGTGCATTTTTAGGGGCCAAAAATGTTGCATCTTTGTCGTTAACAAAAATACAGTGTGTGAACGTAGCGAGAAATAACATTTCCGAAGTATTTTTCCAAAACCATTTTGCACTGCATTGTTCCTCTGTTGTCCCTCATAAAAATGTATGAATAAATTGACTACTGGGTGTTAACAGGAATTGTAACATTCGAATATCCATTTATATAAAATATATTTCACTGGAAGAATAACAGGAATGACACAATGCAAAGGTAAGGGAAAGACGCTAGACAATTATTTAGTTTGCTTTTAAAATAGTTTGAATACAGTCTTGAAGACAACAAAGTGTTATATTCATCTTTCCAGGACAATCGTAGGCTTTTCAGTCCTTTAAATTCGTGGCAAGCTTAATTTTTGGCAAAAATTTGATGAAACTAGAGAATTGGAAAAAAAAATATATCATCACTTATAGTTAGTAATCTAGGCAGTATATATATCTGTATATTCCTTAATTTGTATATAGAACACCTTAAGGCCTCTTTCACATGTCAGTGATTCCAGTACATATGTGACAGTTTTTATACATACCTGAATCATGGACATACGCAGACCCATTGAAATCAATGGGTCTGGGCACACATCAGTGATTTTTCACTGACCGTGTCTCCGTGCAGCGTACACGCGTGTCCATGTGCTTTGCATGGAGACATGTCTGTTTTTTTCTGGCATCACTGATGTCCGATGGACCACTCTATGGTGTGATCCGTGACACACGTACCAGAAAAACACAGACATTGAAAATAAAAAGCATTTTTTACTCACCTTTTCCAGCGAAGCTGTTTCCCTCCTCAGATGGCTGCTGCTTCCAAGCCAACTCGATATGGTCATGCATATGCATTTATGCACTACACCATTACCCAGAAGTAGCTGCAGTGGCTGCTGGATACACAGCAGAGCCCAAGAGTTCAGCACCATGGACAGCAGGAATGGGGACAGGTGAGATTATCGCCATGTGCTATCATGGATGACGGACACGGATCAAGGATAGCACATGGACATCTCACGTGTGCCATGAATCACAGCACACGGAGGGACATAGGCGTTTTTAACTGACGTGTAAAACAAGCCTAAAGGATAGTATTTACTACAACATTGTAGTAGTCCCAATCCAGGTAGTATACACATGTTATAAGTAATGTTCCGTAAAGCTAAATGTGTCTGTCTAGACCTCATCGTTTACCTTGATAGTAGATACCTGCCATTGCCTTTTTTCTACAGTGAGACCCTCAGTGGGGCTATGATCCAAATTAACACATTGCAGTGATATATAAGGCCCACATTTTCCATTATTTAAATGGCTTTCACATTGACCCAGTGAGTACAGTTTCTCCTTCTTTTCTTCTTCTCTCAATTCATCTCCTCCTGCTTTCCTGCAGCTCTCTACCTATTACCAGCTTGTCAGAGAAAATTGCCTAGCTATCAACTAATACAAAACGAGGAAAAAAAACAACCCAAGGTGACATTCGTGCTTAATTCAGCATGAAGTGTGCGTGTTGTGCTCAGTGCAAGATTGCTGCACCCATTGTATCACTGCTGGGAAAGGTCACAGGGATTATCCTGTTGTAATAATCAATGCTGAATATCAATGATTTCCAGAAAGATAGAGAATGCATTAGTATCATCTATCAATCTGTTAAGAATTAGCAAATCACTTCTAAAATAATTGAATTAATTCAGAATTTTCCCAAAGTTGTGCTTTCTATAGGTCTGGGAAGGGGTTAAAAAAAAGGAAAGATTATACTCACCTCATCTTATCTGTCCAGTGGCGCAGCACTTCTTTGCTCTAATAAGTGCTCTACTCCAGTCTTCAGTCATCTTCTTTCGTAACGTCTGGGCATCTATGGCCCCTCCACATTGACTAAGCCCCGAAAAGTCACGTTATCACCACATGCCAACATCATGACGTTTAATGAGGTCTAGTCATGCATTAGGCTTCACAGTGACTAGGTTTGGGTCAACATAATAACTAGAGATGAGCGGTGTCATATCGAACTGTTCATCAATCTCAAATTCGACCTGTTTTAGGCGATGTTCGAGTCATTCGACGTACGCGAACAATTAGCCTCAAGTTTGATAGTTCAAGGTTATGTTCAATCACCAAAAGCGTAAATGGCTTTTCACAGTAATACTGTTATTCAATGTTAATACAGTGGAACCTTGGTTAACTAGACCGCCTATTGGGGGCCTATTAGGCCCCCATGCTTACATTTTGGCTGTTATCTGCAAAATTACTTTAGTTAGAATTTTGAAACTCCAGGTATTCCTCAAGTATGTCGTTGTTGATAATATCCAGTTGTTCATATAATTTTTGTTCATAGGCATTATGGTGTAGCAATGCTTGTTTGGTGAAAACTACATCTTTACGAATTGGGGGCCTTTTAGGCCCCCGCTGTTTTTATCATGTTCTCAGAAGAGTTTTTTTGTCTCAAGTTACTTTATTTGTACTCAGTAATGCTGGTGGAGGGGCCAGGGTGTGGATAATAACATGTGAGGATGTCATGTGATTTTTGGAGGGAGTGATAAGGCCATGACATCACCTCAGGTCCTCTGAACACAGTAATGAGCTGTGTATAGAGTACTGAGGACAGTATACACTGTGAGCTAATTGCTGAAGGACCTGTGAAAAGATTTTTTGGTGTTTTCTGTGAAAAATTATAATTAAAATTTTGTCCACTATTCATATTTTATTGAGCAATTTTGAAATAAACTTATTAAAGTTATTTAAGTGTGTTTTTCTACATTATGTGCATGGGGGCCTAAAAGGCCCCCAATACGTTAAAATGTATATTTTTAACGTCATGCGTTCTAGGGTTAACGAGAACAATCCGTTCTGCGAGTGTGCTTGTTAACCAAGTTACTCGTTTAGCAAAGCAAGATTTCCCATAGGAAATCATTGCAATGCAGACAATTCATTCCACATCTTGATCAATGTCCCATCCTGGTCCCCTATTGTGCCATTCCACACATGCACAAACACGCAAAAACACACACAAATACACACAAACATACACGCACGCACATATTATGCTCACCTTACCTTCCGTTCCATCGCCGGCCTCCTGGGACTTGCAGTTCGCCGGTACAGGATGTGTATCAGGTAACCATCGTGACTGATGCCGGAACTTCCACTGCCTTTGAGTAGCGTCTGACAGAGGAAGTTCCTTCCTCGTCGCGATGGCTACCCAATACACATCCTGTAGCGGGTGACTAATTATTCCAGTGAAAACAGGTTAACACTTAATGCATGAAAAGCAATTAAGTTTGAATAGTTTTTTTTGCAAATCAAATTCATCAAATTCATTGAAGGGTAAAAAAAAAATGACTTGCCGCAAATTGATTCACTGTTACAAGTCCAGCTAAGTTTTTTATTGGCAAGAAAAGATATGTAAAACATTGAGGCCTGCTAGGATTGTATTGAATGCCTTTCTTGCTCATAATGCAATCACTCAGCCTTAAAAATATTAAAGTGACCTCAACATATTTGACTAAGGGTAAACGGGTAGTAATTGGTGGTAACCAATTGCCTGTTTAATGCCAAACTGCATTGACAGACTTTGAGGCTTTTTCATTTATATCTGTTCTTGTTTGGAGAGGCACCCAGGTTATAGACAGGCAGTGTTCCTTGAATAATCTGTAGCTTTTCACAAGTGTAGGAAAAAAAAATTTGTTTGGGGAGTAGCAAAAGAATTTCTGCTTGTTAAGTGAAGAATCTATAGGTTTAATGTGATGTCTTCAAAATGAAGAAACAAAGCATGAGAAGACTATAAGAAAGTAGCAAAGCATTGTTAAGTTGCCCTTTCCTCAGTTCAAAATGTACTTAAGAAATGGCAGTTAACAGGAACAGTGGAGATCAAGATAAGGTCTGAAAGACCAAGCAAGATTTTTGTGAGAGCTACTCATATAATTGCTAAAGAGGCAAATCAAAACCACCGCTTGACTGCAAAAGACCTTCACGAAGATTTAGCAGACTATGCAGTTATGTACATTGTTCTACTGTTCATAGACACCTGAACAAATAGGTCCTTCATAGTGGAGTCATAAAGAAGAAAACCTCTCCTCCTCACCATAAAATTCAGAGTCATAAGTATGTAAAGAACATCTAACAAGCCTGGTAGGTGTAGAGCTTGCTCCACATGCTGGGACCTGGGCTGGCCTCTATCCACAATTGTCTCTTTTGCAACATAGAAGCGGCTATATATACAGGTTACAGGTATGTGTGCTCCATTATGGTTCTGCTTTTAACTTTATCTAGGAGGCCGCATGGCACATGAAATACAGAATATAGAGTAGGACCCCCCTATTCAGATTTGCCGTGACGTTGGCAGGGGTGGCTCAAAGAATCGATCAATTATTTGCTAAAAATCTCATTTATATTACAGTACAGTTGGAATAAATCTGTGAATTTGCACTTTTTATATGATGCATGCCATTTTCAGATCGTGCTGGCTCCCCTCTCTCTAATAATCACAGGTATGTGTGGAGAAATGATGACACGGAATTTCAGGAAAAGGACATATCGTCGACCATTAAGCATGTGGGTGAATCTATTATGCTTTGGGGTCTTGTTGCAGGCAATGGCATGGGGAACCTTTCATTGGAACAGAGAAGAAAAATCAATTAAATTTTAACAAATTCTTGATGCAACCAATCAGTGTTTGTCCTCTTTCTAATTTCTTATTCTTTTGCATATTTGTTACACTTACATTTTTCAGATCATCAAATAAATGTATACAGTGTGTCCACCCATATCCTGTCCACCGCCATTAACTTGAGAACGGCGGCAGCTATAGGAATAGAAGTGGTGTCTAGGTATAGTAAAATAGCCATGCGCTACGCAATGAAACCACCTATAGCACCACCTGATGGAAAACAACGGAGTTAGAATTTTTATCTCCAAAACGGAACGAGATAGAGAAAAAAAAAGAATTAAAAAGTTGTAGGGCATCATCAATTCAATACGAATTGACACCTTGCATACATAAATGCTATGATTAGAATGTGTAAAACTCACAAGGCTGCGGACATGAAACGAAAACTCATGAAGACCTTCCTACAAGTCATTGGGTATGGTGGCTGTGTGGAGTGGCCTCCATGCTCACCTGACCTGACCCCATTGGACTTCTTTCTGTGAGGTCACATCAAACAGCATGTGTATGCGACCCCTCCACCAACATTGCAGGACCTACGATGACGTATCACAGATACATGTGCAAACGTGTCACCTACCATATTGCACAACATGCAGAGAGATACAGTATGCTGTCTAAAGTCCAGATGTGGGTTGCAGCTGATGCAGCTGCAGCCACTTTGAGCATCAAAGTTAAATGAGCGCCCTATGTGTGACCAGCATTCAATGTTGTTGGGGGGTCATGGGTTTCATATCATAGCATTTCTGTATGCAAGATGTCGATTCGTGTTGAATTGATGATGCCCTACATTTTTTTAATTCATTTTTTTTCTCTATCTTCTTCCATTTTCGAGATAAAAATGCAAACTCCGTTGTTTTCCACCAGGTGGCACTATAGGTGGTTTCATTGCATAGTACATGGCTACTTTACTATACCTAGACACCACTTCTATTCCTATAACTGCTGCCATTCTCAAGTTAATGGCGGTGGACAGGATATGGTTGGACACACTGTATATCAATTGTTCAGCTAATTAATTATTTATTTTTCACTGTTGCACTTTAATTGCAATTGTGTTATTTGCACCTTGTGTGCTTTCTGGAGGGATATCTGGCTGGTTTCTGTGTTGAGACTCCTAACAGAGGCTCCACGGACTTTTTTGATTTGCATTCTCAAGTTAATGGCGGTGGACAGGATATGGGTGGACACACTATATATTAATCAAAGAACACAAAGTGCAGTTTATAAACTAAGATCTTTATTATTAAGGGAAAAATAAATCCAAACCTATGTTGCCCTGTATGAAAAAGTGGACCCCCACCCCAGCCCTTAAAACATAAATTAACTGTGGTTTATCGCATCTTTGGTAAGTGGAGTTCAATTTACCAAGCCATAATTGATTACTACCACACCTGTTCTCAATCAAGAAATCACTTAAATAGGACCTGCCTGACAAAGTGAAGTAGACCACGAGATCCTCAAAAGCTAGATATCATGCTGCAATCCAAAGAAGTTCAGGAACAAATGAGAAACAAAGTTAAAGAGATCTATCAGTCTGGAAAAGGTTGTATAGCCATTTCAAAAGCTTTGGGAGCCCAGCAATCCAAAGTGAAAGCCATTATTCACAAATAATGAAAACATGGAACAGTAATGAACCTTACCAGGAGTGGTCGGCAGACAAAAATTACACCAAGAGCACAGTGACAGCATTTGATATTCGGTACGAGCCTTAGCCAGTTCGGCTCAGGACCAGTAACACAAGCACTTTCCCCAAAATGCTAGGCTTTCTTCAATAACTGATTACATTTTTGAAAAATGTGTTTTTAATAACTTTTTATGCTTTTGTATAGGATTGTGGTGCTGTATGATCAACGGGGGGATGTGTTTAATGAATGGAGAAGGTGGGGACTCGGAAGAAGCCTGAGGAATATCACACTTTTTTCCTTAACATTATTGGTGGAGTTCCTGCAGCCAATCACCACACAGAAAACATTCACAAGGTTCAGACACCAGGACTTGTGTCATTGGCTGCCTAAGTCACTTGTCCCTCTACATATAAAATGTGGACATGCGGCATCAGTGACACTTTGTGAATAGGGAAGGTGATGCTGCCGCTGCTGCTTGTCAGTTAGCTTAGCTATAGGTTTAATCATAGGTAGTTGAGATAAATAGGAGAGTGATAGTGTAGAATAGGGACGTGCAGTGAAGGGAAAGGTGTGTGCCACAAATAGGCAATTCATGATATAAATAGGGATTGCTACTTGTGAGTGCCTGCTAAAGAGTTGCCAGTGAATGATCAAAATAGGTATTGGTACTTATTAGTGCCTGCTCAAAATTTGCCAGTGAACTAGATAAATAGGACTTAGCACTTTTTTGTGCCTGCCCAAATTGTCCAGTGAACCACATTTGTAGGTATTGGTCCTTTTTAATGCCTACTCAAAATGAGCTAGTGAGCGACATTTCTAGGTATTGGTACTTATTAGTGCCAGCTCAAAATTTGCCACTGAACTAATTAAATAGGTCTTGGCACTTTTTAGTGCCTGCTCAAAATTAGCCAGTGAACTAAATTTCTAGGCTTTGGTACTTATTAGTGACTGGTCAAAATTTGCCAGTGAACTAGCTAAATAGGTTAAGCCACTTTTCAGTGCCAGCTCCAAATTACCCAGTGAACCACATTTCTAGGTATTGGTATTTATTAGTATCTGCTCCAAATTAGAAAGTGAACCACATTTCTAGTATTGATGTTTATGCCACCAGGACTTCCTTTGTTGTATATGCCCCCAACTCCTCCTGTCATGTATATGACTTCCATCCCCTCCTGTGATGTATACGCTGCCACTATATCGTGTGTAGAGATGAGCGAACCGGCCGTGGTTCGGCTCGAGTTCGGTTCACTGAACGGAGGTCTCGTTCGAGTTTGGTTCGGCGAACCTGTGGGGAGCAGTACCACCATTGCTGCCATATCATCACCCCGGAGGCCACACACAGCAGCGGCGGCTTAATAGCCGCATACCACAGGTGGCGTCACGAACACAAACTTTATTCACCCCAAGTCACCTAGCCACATATTCTACTGACACCCACCAGGGCCACGGAGTCGGGCCCAGCCACCACTGACTACCACCGGACTAGTCCGGCCCGGCACCGGGTGTCCCACAGCCCTGGGGTGGGCGAGTCAACTTTGGCGTCACGAACAGGATATCGTGCCCAGGACGGGTACTGTGCGCCTGAAAAGACTGTGTTACTGCGTGCTTCACTGTGAAAACTGCCGCCATTAGCGCTACAGAGAGCGGGAAGAAGGGGGGCGTGCCAGAAGAAATGGCGCGAAGAGAAGCCCCGCCCCCTTGGTCTTGGCAAAAAGAGCGTGAAGCGGTGCCCGCCATGGAAGGCGGAGGAAGAAGAAATGGCGACTAGAAAAGCTGGCCGGCTGGCAGCAAGAGTCTAGATGCCAGACCAGACAAGAGCCGAAATGTACCTCATCGCAAGCGGAGCGGTGCCGGCCGTGATGGGCTGGGCGCCAGTCTGGCGCCAGATGCTAGTGCAGCCTCCGGCCCCGCCTCCGAGAAGGGAAAGGGGGCAGCCGAGTGGCGTGGTCGAGCACCCGAGCAGAGTAGCAGCGAACATTCCCCAGGTCAGCAGCATGGCGGAGGAGCCGCAGAAGTGCACACCAGGGACCCGGGAAATGGATCCTGAGCTGGACCTGCTCCGGGAGGAGATGAAGATCCTGGCCCGGAGGCTGAGCACCATGCAGATGGAGGTGGACCGGCGGAGAGTAAACCGGATGGGCCCTGAGGACGTGGGCCACAGGATGGAGGCCGATGAGCAGTGCCTGGGTGAGTTAAATACTACCCTGACCCGTCCGGACCCGCGGCCCTGCCAAGCGCCAACGCCCAGCCCCTCCACAGCCCTGCTGGACTTCCTCGCCAGCCCTGCTGAAGCCCCAGGGGATGCCGGAGACCTGCCAGAGGGCCCCAAAGATGGCGCCTGGTGTCACCTGGGTCCTGAGCCACTGGTGGGCCACCTGCCGAGTCCCCCTGTTAGCCTCCTGGGAACCACATCACCGGGAGTGAACTGGGACGCAGCGCCCATCGACCGCGGGAGACTGCAGCAGCCACTGCGCCCCAAAGAGACCCCAAAGGCGAATGAACTGGCCGGCCTGAAGAGGCTGGAAGAGTACCAGCGTGAGCGGGAGCTCCGGGAGGAGGCAGCCCCAGAAGAGCCAGAGTGGTGCCATACGGCTGGTAACCCCCTGCAAGCCAGCAGCCTCGCGCCAGCCAGTAACCCTATGCAAGCCAGCAGCACTACCTCAGAGCAGGCCCAGGCCGCAGCATCTTGCAGCAGGCCTGCTACAGCCACGCAGGAGACGCAGACCCAGATCTCCATGGCCTACCTGCTACCCAGGGCCCTGCCGAAGCAGGACCCCAGCCATTGAAGTAAAGAAAAGAAAAAGGAAGAACTGAACTGTAAATAGACCCTGTCTGCCCCTCATCCTTTCTGAAGATTTTTCCTTCTGTGCAGCCCCTATGTTCTTTTTGAAGACGACACCCTTCCTGCCTTACTGCCCCTTGTGCTTTTTGAAGATGTCACCCTTCCCCCATGTTTATATGTACCGGGCCACGGAACTGGAATGTGGTCCCCGGTGAATGTTTATGTGTCCTGTGTAACCTGGCCACTGGACTTAGTGGCTGGTTTTGTCATTTCCTTTCCCCCCCTTTTTTATGTTGAAAAGACGTTTTGGGCCACTGGACTATGTGTGGTCAGAAGATCAAAATGTAATTAGTTGCACCTGTTGTGCCCCCTACCAGAATTATGGTGGAAGTGCAAACTTAGATGTTTCTTTATAAGAAAAGTTTTATTGTTTTTGTTACATGCATGTAAAAATGTTTTTGCAGTTTCTTTCCACATTTTCTGTTGTTTTTCAGCCCGAGGACGTGCTGGGATTTGCTGTGGGGGAGTGTGGCGCCCCTGAGGCTTCCGTCGCCACAGGTCATTGCACCCCATCCAGCGGTGTGATGCCCCATTCTGGGTGAGGAAAGGAGTGAACACCGGTCCCCTGGTAAATCTACACTACACCCATTGCTAGGAACACACTGGGACCAGGGATTGTGGCAGTTCCCATCCCATTCTGCATGCTGGGAGGGGCCGTAAGACCCATCCCTGCTCCTATAGGGTAGAACAGAGCAACTGGGGAGGTGGGAGGAGCCACAAGAGTGCAAACAAAGAAAGAAAGGTCTAGGTTAGTGAGTTAGAGAACGAGAGAGAGTGGGGAAGGAGGAGGAGGCCTGCCGGAGGCAGGCAAGGAGGAGAAGTGAAAGGAAAAAGGGCTCCAAGTCAGTCAGGAGCTGAGAAGAAGAAAGAGACGCTTCCTGGTGAAGATCCCGGGACTCAGAGGGTCCAGGTGACACCAAGCAGAGAACAGAAGGGATTCCAGGGCCACGGGTAGCTGTAGAGCTGCGGTGGCCTGTTCCACAGGAACATCGGTGGAGGGATCAAGCTGCAACAGGGGACGGTCCCTAGAAACCGGAGGAGTGCAAAATCATCTCCAGACAGTAAAAACCGAGGCCCAGGGAAAGTTGTAAACTCCCCGGGCCATAGCCCACAGCAGAACTTCTAGAAAAGGGGTAATCAGCCGACAGGTGACCCCCCAGCCTGGAGGCTGTCGTGGAGGCCAAGCCAGGTTCATCCTACAAAGGCAAGGCTTAGGAAGACAGCTGAAGACAGAGACACTTAAGAGAAGGGTACCGGCTTTTACTCCAAGAATCACCCAGAAACGGCGGAGGTCCGTGACAGTGGTCCCAGCAGTCCAAGGGTTCCTGCAGGACTGTGACAAGAATTGTGAGTAAAGAACTTGAAACTGCACCCTTGGAGTTGCCTCTGTTATTTCATCTGCATAGACACTCACAAGCACCAACTGTGCCCCGGGACACCGCTCCACCTGTGGGGAGCAGTACCACCATTGCTGCCATATCATCACCCCGGAGGCCACACACAGCAGCGTCTGCTTACTAGCCGCATACCACAGGTGGCGTCACGAACACAAACTTTATTCACCCCAAGTCACCTAGCCACATATTCTACTGACACCCACCAGGGCCACGGAGCCGGGCCCAGCCACCACTGACTACCACCGGACTAGTCCGGCCCGGCACCGGGTGTCCCACAGCCCTGGGGTGGGCGAGTCAGCAGCACTTGTGCCCCAGTTGTACACTTCACAGGTAGATTTGCATAAAGAACATTCCAAATCCACAAGCATTTACTCTCCCCAGGATGACACAGGGGTAGAAAATTCCTTGTGGATCCATGACTTGTTCATTTTGATGAACATTAGTCTGTCCACATTGTCACTGGACAGACGCGTGCGCTTACCTATCAGGACACACCCAGCAGCACTGAAGACACGTTCAGAGACAACGCTGGCAGCTGGACACGACAAAATCTCCAAGGCGTAAGTGGAGAGCTCTGGCCATTTTTCAAGATTTGAAGCCCAAAATGAGCAAGGCTCCATTTGCAAAGTCATGGCATCGATGTTCATTTGGAGATACTGCTGTATCATTCTCTCCAGCCGTTGACTATGTGTCAGACTTGTTGTCTCTGGTGGCCTTGCAAAGGAGGGTCTAAAAAAAATATAAAAAGATTCAATAAAATTGCTGTTACCAGCACCAGATACGGTGCTGCTGGTACGGGTAGACTGTTGAAGATGACGAGACCGTCCCATGTTTGTCAAGTTACAACTGGGAGATTCACTCCCTGCACCACGGTTGTTTGGTGGAAAACCCGAGCTAAGATCGAGTAACAGCTTTTGCTGATACTCCTGCATACGTGCGTCCCTTTCTATGGAAGGAATTATGTCACAAAATTTGGACTTGTACCGGGTATCTAATAGTGTGGCAAGCCAGTAGTTAACATCACTTCTAATTTTGACAATACGAGGGTCATGTTGGAGGTAGTGCAGCACCTCTGCATCTTGTTGGCCCAGGCTATATGTCATGACGTATTGCACCAGTGCTCGACAGTGCTGCCACAGTCGCTGTAACATGTGGAGAGTTGAATTCCAGCGTGTCGGCACATCGCATTTCAGGCGATGAACTGGCAGGCCGAAAGACTTCTGGAGCGATGCAAGTCACTCAGCAGCGGTGGTTGAACGGCGGAAGTGAGCAGACAGTTTTCGTGCCCTGTTCAGAAGGCCATCTAGGCCGGGATAGTGTGTTAAAAATTGCTGGACAACAAGGTTCAACACGTGAGCCATACAATGCACGTGTGTCACCTTGCCCAGGCGAAGGGCCACACCCAGGTTTGCAGCATTGTCGCACACGGCCTTACCAGGCTGCAGGTTGAGTGGAGACAACCATTTACCAAACTCAGTCTCCAGAGCTGCCTACAACTCAGCCGCTGTGTGACTCTTATTTCCAAGACATTTCAAGCTAAAAACCGCCTGATGCCATTGCGCTCTGCTGCCAGCATAGTAATGAGGGGTGCGTGATTCCTTCTGCACAGTTAGAACACTGGTGGCCTGACCAGACAGGCTTGGGGCGGAGGTGGAGGACCCAGACGAGGTGGAGGAGGCAGAAGCAGTGGCGGAACTTGGACAGACAGAGGATTGACACACAATTCGTGGGGACGGCAAGACTTGTGCAGCAGACCCTTCACCATCTATCACCATAGTTAACCAGTGCCCAGTCAGCGACATGTAATGTCCCTGTCCATGCTTACTAGTCCAAGTATCGGTGGTGAAATGCACCCGTTCACACACAGAGTTTCTCAAGGAAGCGGTGATGTTGTGTGCGACATGCTGGTGTAGCGCAGGCACACCTTTCTTAGAGAAGTAGTGGCGACTGGGCATCTGGTACTGGGGCACAGCGACAGACATAAGGTCTCTAAAATCCTGTGTGTCCACCAGGCGGAAAGGCAGCATTTCGGTAGCCAAGAGCTTACAGAGGGATAAAGTCAACCTCTTAGCTTTGTCATGGGTCACAGGAAATGGACTTTTATTTGTCCACATCTGAGGGACAGAGATCTGGCTGCGGTGTGTAGACGGTGGTGAGTAGGGTGTCCCTGAAAAAATGCAGGTTTGTGAGGAAAGTGCAGGCGTAGACATGATGTTGCCTTCATCCAACGTTGATGCTATCGATGTCTGAGAAAGCTGTACACACACACTTGTTTCCCCTTCCAAACCAAATGACGACCTACCAAGCAAACTGCCTGTTGCGGTTACAGTGGTGGAAGTTGTGCGTGGAAAACCAGGTGTGACAGCTGTCCCCACAGTCCTAGAAGATGAAGAGCACGCGGATGCACTTGAAGGGGCAGGCGATGGATGGGTCGCTCTGCTATACCGCATTGCAGCACGGTGAGCTTCCCACTGGGACATGTGATATTTATTCATGTGACGATTCATGGAAGAAGTTGTCAAACTGCTGAGGTTTTGCCCTCTACTAACAGAATCACGACAAATTTTACAGATCACATGATTTGGGCGATCTTTTTCTATGTCAAAAAAGGTCCAGGCTAGGCAAGGCTTAGAGGGCATGCGACCTGCTAAGCCCCCCCGACTAGTGCTGAGAGGCAGAGTGGTGGCTGAGGATGCAGTTGTAGACGTGCTACCAGTACTACTCCTCTGTCCAGGAAGGCGCAAGGTAACTTCGTCGTCAGTAGCATCCTCCTCCACCGCCTCTGTTGACCTCCTTGAGTGCCTGACTGTGGGTTGACAGTAGGTGGGATCTAGAACTTCCTCATCAAGCGTTGTGTTTGCACTCTCCTCACCCTCAGACCGAGCCTCTTCCTGACGTGAACCAAAATTTAAGTTGTCGTGTGATGTATATACTGCAGTACCAATGTCTCCTGTGATGTGTATATACAGCAGTCTCAGTGTCTCCTTTGTGATGTATATAATTTACAAAACTTATTATCACAAACAGTTAACTGCACTCCAGACTGAGACAAACCTGGAAAAGGAGTTGTGAGAAGCAACATGATTAATATCACCGAACATCACCGCCACACCAAAGAGAAGCAGCTCTAGCCACCATAGTAGGTGTGAGTTAATTAATTGCTTGACAAAATAAAATATAGCAGTGTAATTTTCAAATTAATAATTTTGTGCGGCCCTCGAATAATGGTAGAAATTTTCAAATGAAAGAAAAAGCTTTCTCCACCCCTGCTTTAATAGAGAAGCGCAGAAGTGTCAGCCAAACTAAATCTGCATTATAAAGCTATCCCAGATTACCATATAGCTACACATACATATTTTACATATTATCTAATGCTAATCATGTAAATCTCTTTCAAGAACATATGGCTCTCAATAGCTGGTACAACAACCATATTATACAGAGATGTATTACAGTGTAACCACATTAGAATTGGATAATTAAGCATTTTGAGTGACTTTGAATGAGGCATTGGCGCTAGACAAACAAGGGACAGAATTTCAAAACCGACAACCTTGGGGGGTTTCCTCATGTAACCCTACATGTACATTGCCTCTTCAGAGAGGAAGAGGACTTGAACAGTGGTGCCACCTATTTTTAGTAGCAATCCTGAAAGTCACTACCTCTATGGATGTGTGCCCACAATCAGTGTTTACATCGTTTTGCATGTAGCATGTTTTCGCGGCATCCAAAACGCTGTGATGTACAGTACAAAGTGGATGGATTTTTAAAAATCCCATGCCCTCTGTGCATGTATGGCCCTCAGCGAAAATTGACCTGTGGCTTTCCAAGCAGCAAGCATGTCACTTCTTCGCTGCGGAGTCACAAGTGTCCTCTGTAGGGAGAACACAAGTGAGAGGCGCCCCAATCCCTCATCGTGGGCATGAACAGCTGCCGTCTCCTTCGTTCTCCTTTGGAGGAGAATCGTGGCCCTGCAGGTCAGCGGACCAGTTGCATCCAGGACGCAGTGGGTAATAATCGTTGGCACATACCCATAGATTTCATGGAACCAAAAAAAGCTAAGAATGTGATGGTGGTCTAACACATTAGTAAACAGTTGTCTCATATAAAAGGCTTTTTAGTGTACGTAGAAAAGGGAATTTTGCAGATCTGAATTATTGGATTGGTAGATAGATAGATAGATAGATAGATAGTTAGTTACATAATAAGTACGGATGAAAAAAGACTAATTGTTAGGCTCACCTGGTGAGAAGGATTCATAAAGTTGCAGGTTGGAGTGGACAAATGGACCTAAAGCGTTGGCACAAGAAGCAATGAGGATTTAAGCAACTGCTCTGCTTAAAGGGAAACTATCACCAGATTTGGTGACTATAAGCTGCGGCCACCACCACTGGGCTCTTAGATACAGCATTCTAATGGACGCAAATGGGCGTCTTTGTCCTCTGGTGCTCGCGCCTCCTCTTTTGGCCATCTTTATCCTCCATCTTCTGAAGCTACGGTGCATGACATGTCTGACATCATATACACTCACCGGCATTGAGGTCCTGAGCAGGCGCACTTTGATCTGCCCTGAGCAGGGCAGATCAAAGTATTGTAGTGCGCCTGCGCAGGACCGGCGAGTGTGTATGACGTAGACGCATCATGCACACAGGCTTCAGAAGGTGGATGAAGATGGCCGAAAGAGGAGGCGCCGGCACCGGAGGACGAAGACGCCCATTTGAGCCACATCCACCACAGCGACCAGTTTAGGTGAGTATTATAAAGTGTTCATTATGTTCTACACAGCGGTCTTGGCTCTTATATACAGCATGTTAGAATGCTGTATATAAGAGCCCAGTGGTGGTGGCCGCAGCTTATAGGGCAAAAAAACGATGACAGGTTCCCATTAATGACAGATAAATGGTCAAGGTAGGACTTGCTGGAAATAAGAGATCAGATGTAGGAAAATGGTAGGTCTGACACAGGCACACAGATGTAGGTAATGAGAATAGACCAGGTAAAGATGTTCCAAGCAGTCAATGAGTTAAATGTAGATGACATAAAAACAATACAAACAAACAAAACATAAAAATGTCAACATCAATAAAATATGACCAAGTTTAATGTCTGAAGCTCCTGAAATAGTTCTAAAATCAGTTGGAAAAAAAGAGGATTACAGCTACCTTGCAGACAAAACTGTTGATGCACCAAAAATATAATCTTATTAAATTTATCTTAATTGAATTCGTCTTCCAAGTGCAGAAAGAGGAAAATGGTAAGGGTTATTTACATCAGACCAAACACTGCAGTACCTGGTTCTGAATCAAAGCTGAATAATTCAGCCAATGCTATGGATACATGAGACAATGATAGCTGCAATACAAACTGCGCAGCAACAAAACTCAATATCTGCACTTTTATGTATAAATATTTAAGGGGATTCTTGAAAGCGTATAAAGGATAGAGGAGGGGGGTCACATGCAACAGAGCTGCGTCTGGCATTTTACACAACCAAATATTAGGCTAAATAACGATTAAATAGGATTGTTTATACAGTAAATCAATTGAATGATCACAGATCACAGTGCAATGTTCAGTGACATTCAACTTAACTAAATTTAGTATAAGACCGTTCGTATATACAGACATTGCCTTTGGTGTATAATAAGAAGAGGAGTTTTAAAGCATCACTCAATTCTAAACCTGGCTACACTATGTCTTAGGCCACTTTCACACATCCGTGAAAAACTACGCACATTTTTCACGGACATGTCAAAAGTGCGTTTTGCCCTCCGTGAGCCGTGATTAGGGCACACGTGTGTTCTCCGTGTGTTATCCGTGATAACACACGGAGAACGGGAACTTTCTACTCACCTGTCCCTGGCGTTGCTGTCCGTGGTGCTGAGCTACGGTCTCCGGTCCTGCCGACTCCCCGCTGCTGCTGCTTCCGGCTGCAGTGAAGTGAATATGCAATTAGCATAATGAGGGGCGGTCGGAAGCAAGTGACAGCAGCAGCAGAGACAGCAGTGCTAAAGAAGGTGAGTAAAGGTTTTTTATTTTTTTCTCAGACACGTGTATTTTCTCCGGCGCGTGTCATATGGAACAACTCCGTGTGGTCCGTTTGCGGGCCGTGTGACACCCGTGATGCCGGAGAAAAATGGACATTTTACGTGTGGAGCACACGGGCACACGTATGCTCCACACGTACACACGGTTCATGGCAGAACACGGACGTGAGCGCAGACCCATTGATGTTAATGGGTCTACATGTGCCCGTGTCTCCGGTACGTGAGGAAACGGACCAAACACGTACCAGAGACACGGACGTGTGAAAGAGGTCTTAAAAGGTTTTCCCATGAACAAAGTTAATTTTATTCAATAGATCATGGAATAATTATTTATACAATTGGATGTGTTAAACAAAAATGTTCCTGTGCTGAGATAATCTTATATATTATATAATGGCCATGTCTGACTGTACCGGGACATGGTCTGATCATACCACAGCTCCTGGGCAGGGGAGGAAAAAGAAAATTATACAGACATTACAGCACGGGATCACAGATAATTCTTTATTTGAGGTAAAACAATTTTCATAAACAGGCAGAAAAATGCTTTACCTCATGAAAAGAATCAGCTATGATCTCATGCTATACTATCTGTATATTCTCTTTTACCTCCACATCCCAGGAGCTTTGCTGTAATTAGACAATGCCCCTGTAAGGTCAGACACGGCCATTACACAGTACATAGCAGGGACACATATATAAGATTATCTCAGCACAGGATCATTTGTTAAGCACATTCAATTGTGGAAATTATTATTATTCCAAGATCTAGTGATTAAATGAAACTTTAAAATGACTTTGTTTTGGGAAAAACCCCTTTAAATAACTGTCTCCCGGTTTCTTGTTGGGTTATTTTTGATATCTCAGGTCAATTCTACCTAAGTACGTACAACATGTAGCTATGTACATATCTATAGTTGCGGACCCCATCAGTGATCCAATTTGATGATAAAAAAAATATGACAAAACCTCAGCAGAAACACTGTGGACACAATGTAAAGTCAATGGGTCTATTAGATTCTTATCAATCCTTTTCAGATAAATAATAAAAGCTGTGTATCTAATCACAACATGTCCAGGAGAACCTTTTTAACTTTTGGAAGAAAATACTTAAGGAGATTCTCCAAGAATGAGATAAAATGACATCCTTGAAATAATTTAAACTTTAATCCATCCTAGTCAAGTATCAGTACTAGCTGCAGACTGAAAACATAAAGCTCCCGAGATCTGTGTTTCATCTCACAAAAGCTGTATCACACATATCTCAGTCAGGCTGTCATATGTGAAGAAATATATCTTTTCTTCACTGATCACAATGGGATTCATTTGCTTTTTTCATTTGAGCACAGTCAATCTTCATGCAGTGCTATAAAGCTGTCAGACTTATGGAGGAGGGGGATGAAGCTGGAGATCTCCTCATCAAACACAACATGGATTAACAAATTTGTTCATACATCATAGCCTGTAGCTGACTGAGGTATGTGTGATTTGGCTTTTGTGAGTTGAAACACAGGTCTCACAGCTATAAATCTTCAGTCTGCAGCCCATAATGAAACATATCTAGGACGGGCTGTAGTTTGAATGATATCAGAGACACCATTTGATCTAATTCTAAGAGAACCTTTTTAAGATCCCTATTGCAATACAATAATCATAGATGTTTAAAATTACAGGGAGGGGACATATAGAAAGTTAGTGGAATATTGTTTAACTTTTGAATATGAAGTGTAAGATTTATTTTCTCAAACCAAAATATTCTGCTATAATATATAATATAATTACATAATATTTATAATTATATAACATAATTATTAATGTATGTGTAATAACAGAATATAATTCTTTGATTTTACTATGACTTTTCGTTGAATTCTTCTTTTTTTACATATTTCCATTTCGAAAGAAAAACTTATGCCAAAGTGAAGTGTCATAAAAGCAAAGAAGCCCTGACTCGACTTAAAACCCTCTAAATTTTGTCTAGACAGGTTCTAATTTGGTAAAACAATGAATATAAATTGCAGATAAACCTATTACAGACATATCTGCTAGGTAAGCAATTTTTTGCCTAACTGTATTTTATTGGATTTGATTTAATTGTGTCTGTCACCTTTAAAACACAAGTCTAAAAAGTTAGTCATTTGGAGGTGAAGACATAAGTCCGCTTATCATTTTTTCTATACTATTAAGTAAAAGGGAAAGTTAATTTTCCTCTTACTTAGTCCTATGTCTATAGATATAGGATATCAATCTGTTTTCTGAGCTTTTATCCCTGCTTGTCATTCTTCATGTTATCATATTGATCCGTCTGCCCGTCTAGGGATATTGATTAGCTCTGGCACATTGTGCAGCATTGTATATTACTTTTGAATAAACAGGGAGAGAATGATACACTTATCTATTTAAATTGTAAACAGGATAAGTTGTTAGGTAGTAATTTGAGATAAGTGATAGTGCTCACTACTGCTCGATACTGGATCAAGGATAAGGGCACTCAGCCGCCATGCTCGAGTTCATGTCCCACATGTTTTATGGCTTTGAGACCGTTAATCAACATGCGTGGATGGCCTGCGCCATACATGGTAATTCCAGAGCCATATTGGCTACTACCATTACTGTGACTGGCTGGCCACATTGCGTCATCGGGTCTTATATATGACCTGATGACACGATGCTTTGCACACTGTTTTCTTAAAACAGTCCTGGGACAGTTGATGTTGGAGGGAGAGCTGACATTTGAGCAGGCATGTAGGCAGTGTTTAATTGGTACTGCAGTAATTGTATACCATTACTGCACCATTAAAGGCCTCTATCACACGTACGTGCATCCGGTACGTGTTTGGCAGTTTTCTCACGTACCGGAGATACGTACACACGTACACCAATGTTATCCTATGGTAACAGGCACATTAACGTAAATCCACATGGAACGTGTGTCTGTGTGGATTGTACGTTTGTGCGTGTTCACAAACGGCCAACATGTCCACGTTTCCTAAGGCATCACGGGTGTCACATGGCCCGCACCCGTACCACATGGACGTAGTATGGATGCGGTCCCGTGTGACACGCGCCGGAGAAACACGTGTCATTATTTTAAAATAAAAAAAAACACATACTCACCTCCACCAGCCCTGCAGAATCTTCCGCTCCAAACAGTTGCTGCCGACCGCCGCACATTATGAGCGTGTTAAGGAGGTGGACGTGATGTCACGGCCGCTGATCTCCGCCCCTCCGCTCGGCCGGAAGCAGCATCAGCGGGGAGTGGGCGGGGCTGGAGCCAAAGATCAGTACCCTAGACAGCAGCAAGGACCACGTGAGTATTCAAATTACCGGTTCTCCGTGTGTTATCGCGGATAGCACACGTAGAACACACGTGGCCCGCACGTACCGGAGACACGTACTTACCAAACACAACACGCAAGGAAAATACGTGTCTCGCGGCACGTGTGTGATTTTCACGTGAGTGTGAGAGAGGCCAAAACAAAAGTCCTTTTTACTTCTACATACTGTCCTTTCTTTAGTAAAATCACTGAGAAGGGATAGTTTTGGCTTAGAGGCATATAGGCAGAGTTTATTGCCTTACAGTCCTTCTATACTTAACCCTTTAGTGACGGAGCTAATTTTCACCTTAATGACCAGACCAAATTTTGCAATTCTGACCAGTGTCACTTCATGAGGTTATAACTCTGGAACGCTTCAACGGATCCCGGTGATTCTGAGATTGTTTTTTCGTCACATATTGGACTTCATGTTAGTACCAAATTTAGGACAATATTTTTTGTGTTTATTTATGAAAAAAATTGAATATTGGCAAAAATTTTGAAAATTTAGCAATTTTCAACTTTTGAATTTTTATACCGTTAAACCAGAGATTTCTGTGACACAAAATAGTTAATAAACAACATTTCCCACATGTCTACTTTACATCAGCACAATTTTGGAAACAAAATTTTTTTTCGTTAGGAAGTTAGAGGGGTTCAAAGTTTATCAGCAATTTCTCATTTTTACATCAAAATTTACAAAACCAGTTTTTTAGGGACCACATCACATTTGAAGTGACTTCAATAGGCCTAGATGACAGAAAATACCCAAAAGTGACACCATTCTAAAAACTGCACCCCCCAAAGTACTCAAAACCACATTCAAGAAGTTTATTAACCCTTCAGGTGCTTCACATGAACAAAAGCAATGTGGAATGAAAAAAAGCAAAAATTAAATTTTACCTAAAAATGTTGCTCTAACCCAAATTTATTCACTTTTAGAAGAAATAACACAACAAAATGGACCTCAAAACTTGTTCCCCACTTTCTTATGAGCGCGCCGATACCCCACATGTGGTCAGAAACCTCTGTTTGGACAAATGGGAGGGCTCGGAACAGAAGGAGCAATATTTGAATTTTGGAAAGCAAATTTGGCTGAAATAGATTGCGAGCACCATGTTGCATTTACAGGTCCGCTAAGGTACCTAAACAGAAGAAATCCCTCACAAGTGACACCATTTTAGAAACTAGACCCCTCAAGGCTTCTATCTAGGGGTATAGTGAGCATTTTGGATCCACAGGTACTTCACAGATTTTGTTAACGTTACGTTGTCATATTGAAAATTTTAATAATTTTCTCAAAAATGTTGCTTTAGCATCAATTTTCTCACTTTTTCAAGAGGTAATTCCAAAAATTTGACCTCAAGGTTTGTTAACCACTTTTTTATGAGCGCGGTGATACCTCACATGTGGTCTGAAACCTTTGTTTGGACAAATGGGAGGGCTTGGAACGAAAGGAGCAATATTTGAATTTTAGAAAGGAAATTTGGCTGAAAAAGATTGCGGGCACCATGTCGCATTTGGAGGTCCCCTAAGGTACCTAAACAGCAGAAACCCCGCACAAGTGGCCCCATTTTGGAAACTAGGCCCCTCAAGGAATTTATCTAGATGTTTGGTGAGTACCCTGAACCCCCAGGTGCTTCACAGAATTTTATAACGTTGAGCCATGAAAAAAAAAAAATAAAATTTTACCACAAAATTGTTATTTCAACCAGGTAGCTTTTTTTTTTACAAGAGTAAAAGGAAAAAATTCAGCATAACATTTATTGTGCAATTTCTCCTGAGTTTGGCGATACCTTATATGTGGTGGAAATCAACTGTTTGGGCGCATGGCAGGGCTCGGAAGGGAAGGAGTGCCATTTGACTGCAAAATTGGCTGGAATCAATAGCGGACGCCAGGTTGCATTTGGAGAGCCCCTGAGGTGCCTAAACAGTGGCGGTCCCCCACAAGTGACTTCATTCTGGAAACAAGACACCTCAAGGCTTTTATCTAGGTGTATATTGAGCAGTTTGAATCCACGAGTACTTCACAGAATTTGATAAGCTTAGGTTGCCATATTGAAAATTTTCATATTTTTCACAAAACTGTTGCTTTAGCATCAAATTTCTCACTTTTTCAAGAGACAACAACAAACCGTGGACCCCACAGGTTGTTATCCAATGTCTTATGAGCACAGGGATACCCCACATGTGGCCAAAAACCTCTGTTTGGATAAATGAGAGGGCTTGGAATGGAGGGAGCACCATTTGAATTCTGGAAAAGTTGAAATAAATTGCGGGCACCATGTCACATTTGCAGGGCCCCTTGGGTACCTATACATCAGAAAACCCCCACAAGTGACCCCATTTTGGAAACTGGATTTTATTCAGGAGTATAGTAAGCATTTTGAATCCACAGGTACTTCACAAAAATGTTGCTGTAGCAACAAATGTCTCACTGTTAGGCTATGTGGCCATGATCCAGCGACACGGCATCTAGTACACAGTGTCAGCCTCCTGCAGAGATGTGAGTGTTGTCCACGGGAGAACGCAGCTGCCCAAGCCCACGATTTGGGTTCAGGCCGCTGTGGAGCTCTATGCTACCTGCAGAGAACACTCATCTCCGCAGCATAAATTGACATGCTGAGGCTCGGGAAGCTGCGCCACAGGTCGGTTTATGCTGCGGAGAAAAGAAGCACATTGGGCATGGGATTTCTAAAAATCCTTCCACTGTGCTTCTACTGCACAATGCAGCGTTATGGACGCAGGGAAAACACTCTGCGCCCAAAACGCTGCAAACCCTGATTGTGGGCACACAGCGTAAAATGCTACAATGGATGAATGGATAGATGTCAAACAAATATAACGTCCCATTCCCCTGCATATTCTAAGCTGGCGCCCTTTAGTGCCTTTCATGTGGCACTAAAGGGTGCCTAGCCTTGTATTTAGCCCCCCAAAAAATTAATAATTAAAATAAACGACGTGGGGTCCCCCCTATTTTTGATAGCCAGCTAGGGTAAAGCAGACAGCTGTAGCCTGCAAACCACAGCTGACAGCTTCACCTTGGCTGGTGATCAATTTGGAGGGCTCCCCAGGCGTTTTTTAAAAAAAAAAAAAAACGTGGGGTCCCCCCCAAATTAGATCACCAGCCAAGGTGAAGCGGACAGCTGGGGTCTGGTATTCTCAGGGTGGGAAGAGCCATGGTTATTGGACTCTTCCCAGCCTAAAAATAGCAGGCCGCAGCCGCCCCAGAAGTGGCGCATCCATTAGATGCGCCAATCCTGGCGCTTCGCCCCAGCTCATCCCGCGCCCTGGTGCGGTGGCAGACGGGGTAATATATGGGGTTGATACCAGCTGTAATGTCACCTGGCATCAAGCCCTGGGGTTAGTGATGTCACGGCATCTGAACAGATACCCGACATCACTAACCCAGTCAGTAATAGAAAAAAAAAAGACAAAAAAAAAATTTATTTGAAAAAACACTCCCCGAAACAT
This sequence comes from Anomaloglossus baeobatrachus, assembly GCF_048569485.1. NCBI lineage: Eukaryota > Metazoa > Chordata > Amphibia > Anura > Aromobatidae > Anomaloglossus > Anomaloglossus baeobatrachus. The sequence continues at coordinate 587,666,050 of NC_134355.1, forward strand.
TCCTCTTTTACCAATTTATTGAAAATAAAGAAATTCCGGTCGCTATAATCCATTTTGGAGGTCCCACGCCGGCTCTGGATCTTCTAGAATATGGGGGGCACGTTCAGGGAACGTATCCCCCATTTTCTGGAAGAGCAAGCTCTCCATGAGCAGTGTGGGTGCAGTAATCTGAGAATACTGCACTCACACTGCCCCGGTCCAACCTAGGGCAGAGTGACCTGCAGTAACCTCATTCCAAAATATGAGGGGCACGCTCACAGAACGTACCCCCCATTTTCTGGAACAGCAGCCTCTCCATGTGAGGAGTGTGGCTGCAGATCACTGCACTCACCCTCCCCCGGTCCACAGTGGAGCCTGTGCATCAGCGACGTCAGCAGGATTCCTGCTTGCAGTGATCCAGCTGACAGCCGCTGTCTGCGCATGCGCCGCCAGCATTGAAGAAGGAGGCGGCGATCGCGGGCCCGGAGCGGCAGACAGGTAACGTATAACCGGGGGCTTGGGGGGGGGGGGTGACGGGGGGTGACCTAGTGGGACCTGGGGACACCTTTCTGCCGCATGTGACGTGTCACATGCGGCAGAAAGAGCAGAATGAAGGCGGCCGCGCGCTGTGCGCCGCCATCTTCCACGCTCCGGAGGGGGGAGGGGGGAGGCGGCTCTGGAGACCGGAGGGGGCTCCGGTGACCAGAGGGCTCCGGTGGACCGGAGGAGGGGTCAGGGGGAGGACATTTCCCTCCGATCTGAAATGTTTGATCATTTCAGATCGGAGGGAAATGACTGCAGAGCCGGCGCCGGCGGCAGTTTTCTGTGCGCTTCGGCGCCATTTTGGATGTCCGGTGGGGGTAGGGGTGGGGGTGGGGGGACTCTCCGGTACCGGGGGCTTTGGGGGCACTAGGGGGTTAGATTTCTTTCTCATCTGACATGTTTGATCATGTCAGATGAAAAAGAAATCAGTTTTACCGGCCATTTCTTTTTTTTTCATGTGTTCGTCGGTATACGGTGTATACCGCCGATCACATGATCGGGGTCCAAAAAAAACACCCCGATTCATAATCTGGGGGGTCTCAGCTACCCCCGGTAGCTGAAACCCCCGAGATTTTCGGTCGCTGGGGGGCGCTACAGGGTTTTTTCGGGCCGCCGCTTTAAAGCGGCGGAACAGAATAAGTACCCTGTTTTGCCGCCGCTTTAAGTCGTACGGCCGTCGTTATGAGGTTAAAATACTGCTGCAACCTAAAAACAAAAGTCTTTTTCAGGGCTACATATTTTTCATATTTTTCTTTCCCTCATAATAGCAGAAATTTGCAGGCATATACAGTTTTGGCAAAAATTAAGAGACCACTGCAAAATTGTCAGTTTTTCAGATTTTTCTCTTTATAGGTATATTTGTGAGTAAAGTGTATTTTTTTTTATTCTATGTCTCCGAATTTCCAAGCAATAAATTTTGTATTTATTTTCGGAAAATGAGAAATGGTGAAAATAACAAAAAAAATGCATTGCTTTCAGACCTCAAATAATGCAAAGAAAATAAGTTCATAATCATTTAGAAACAACAACACTAATGTTCTACCTCAGGAAGAGTTCAGAAATAAATATTTTGTGGAATAAACATAATTTTTAATTACAGCTTTCATGCCTCTCGGCTGCTTTCCACCAGTCTTTCACACTGCTTTTGGGTGACCTTATGCCACACCTGGTGCAAAAATGTAAGCAGTTCTTCTTTGTCTGATGGCTTGTGACTATCCATCTTCCTCTTGATTAAATTCCAGAGGTTTTCAATGAGGTTCAGGTCTGGAGATTTAGTTGGCCATGACAGGATTTTGATTTGGTGGTCCTTCATCCATACATTAATTGACCTAGCTGTGCGGCATGGCACATTATCCTGCTGGAAAATCCAGTCCTCATAGTTGGGGAACATTTGCCTGAGCAGAAGAAAGCAACTGTTTTTCCAAGATAGCCTTGTATGCGGCTTGATTCATACATCCTTTGCAAAAATTTAATCTGCCCAATTCCAGCCTATCTTAAGCATCCCCACATCATCACCGATCCTCCATCAAATTTCACAGTTGGTGCAAGACACTGTGGCTTGTACGCCGCTTCAGGACTCCGTCTATTAGATGACCAGGTGTTGGGCAAAGCTAAAAATTAGACTCATTTGAGAAGATTACCTTACTCTAGAAATTGGGCAGATTAAACTTTGCTCTTTCTGTTTCCCGCGGCCAAGTGCTGCCAGTAACAAGAGGTGAGTATTTCTAGTGATCACTCTGTAGCTGTGATCACCAGAAATGAATGAGCATTCAGACTGCTAATCCTTATAGTCCCTAGGGGGACTAGTAAAATAATATAAAGAAAAAAGTATATATACACGCACACATTTGGTAACGCCGTGTTCAGAAATACCTGATCTATCAAAATATAAAATCAATTAATCTGATCGGTAAATGGTGTAATGGAAAAAAGATCCAAATGCCAAAATTATGTTTTTTGGTCGCCACACATTTTGCGCAAAATGCAATAACAGGCCATTAAAATGTAGCATTTGAGCACAAATGGTACCATTAAAAAAACGCCAGCTTGAAATGCAAAAACTAGGCTATCACTGAGCCATAAATCCTGAAAAATGAGAATGCTATAGATCGTGGAAAATCACGCAAAAAGTGCGCCACTTTTTTTGGACAAACTTCTCAATTTTTTTTTTATCCCCTTACATGAAAGTAAACCTATACATGTTAGGTCAGTACAAGTTCATAGATACCAAACGAATCATACCGGCACATTAGCTTAACATATAGTGAACACGGTGAATGAAATATCCCAAAAACAATCATACAATCGCACTTTTTTTTTTGCAATTTTTTATTGGATTTTTTTGGCAGTTTTCCCAGTACATTATATGGTAAAATGTATGGCTTCATTTAAAAGTACAACTCGTCCCGCAAAAAGCAAACTCTCATATGACAGATTAAAGAAAAATAAAAAAGGTATGGCTTTTGGAAGAAGGGAAGCAAAAAAAACAGTAAAAAACGGAAAATCGGCCAGGGGTGAAGGGTTTAAAGGAGGGTATAAGGAGATTGTTTGCAGGGATGCCCAAATATTTGAGCAGCCAAGGTCAGAAGAAAATGGTGATGGGGAATGGCAATTAGTGTGTCAAGAGGTAGATGATGATGATACACAGTTGCCAACAAGTGATGTTGTTAAGTCAATAAGTCAGGAGGACCAGAGTGTAGAAGAGGAAGGTGAGACAGTAGATGATGAAGTCACTGATCTAGCCTGGGAGGGCGCCATGCCGAGGGAGGACAGCAGTGCAGGTCGAGAGGGATCTTCAGCAAAGGAATAGGAAGGAAAAGGCAGTGGAGTGTTCAGAGGGAGAAGGCAGACAACTTTCCCCTTAGCAAGATGCCAAGCCAAGGGTTAGGTATTCCCATGTGTGGTGTTTTTTCAAAAAAGAATGGATGATAAAAGAATGGATATTTGCTACCTGTGCCATTCCAAGATCAGCATGTGCCTGACCACTACTAGCCTGACCACCACCAGCATGCTCAGGACCATGTCATCAAAGTAGACAATGAAGTGGACCAGTGTACTGCGAGTGAAGTGCAATTTTTCTCTCGCCCCATACACTTGAATAGGTTTGAGAGAAACCAGGAACGTATTACAGTCGCAGCATGCTGCGATTATTTTCTCGGTCCGATTGGGGCTGATAAAATAATTTCACATGGATGCTTACACACAGGCTAATATTGGTCCGAGTGGAATGTGATGTTTTATCGTATTCCACTCGCTCCGATTTTTATGCCTTGTGGCTTAGGCCTAACTGAGGTTAGAAATCTTAACAGCTTTATTTGCAAACTAGAAATTGCCGTTGATGTTGGCCCACTTGCTGTACATTGGTGCACTTACAGTAATGAGGGCAGTATTCCTCCAGAGGTGGTCCTATACAAACTCCTAATTAGTGAAATCAAAAGTCCTCTTTATCACGGCATTGTGATTTGCTTCAGCACACTTCTCCGACTGTAGAACTACAAGTCCCAGGTACACTCCCTTATGACTAACTTCAGTACACTTTTCTAGTGGTAGAACTACAAGTCCCAGCAATGCCCCTACTCACTTCTGTCTGCTACAGATCTGTTCTCTCAGACTATCCCACACTGGAGCTTTCGGATTCAATGGCTTGGAGAGGATGGGAACATCAGGCAAAATCCTTCTTCTGAGTGGGAAACCCGGAGGATGGCAGTTCCTTTCAATAGTACAAGTAAAATATATCTTTGTACCGTGTTAGCCAGTAGAGATAAAAAAATTGTTTAAAAGAACAGAGAGTCCTCAGTGGTTGATACCTTTTAATGGCTAACTGAAAAGATGGTAATAATTGCAAGCTTTCGAGACTACTCAGGTCTCTTCATCAGGCATGGTATAACACAAAATCTGAAGAGTCACATATTTATACACAACAGGACTTAGAATAGTGCAGTAAAAAAAAAAAAAAAAAAAAAAAAAAAAAAAAAAAAAGAACAAGTTATATGAAACAGAACTATCTCTATGGCAGGGGGACAAGCTGTTCTAGCCATAAATACTGCTGCAGTTCAGTGTGAAAGTTTTATTGTCCTTTGATAAGGGTCTGGTCCAGGGCTGTGACATGCTCGGATGGTCAGAGGAGCACATCTTTTAACTGATGTTTTAACTGATGTAAAAAGACATGAATCCATGAGACACATTCATTCCTTCTCTGAATGTGTCAAAGGTCATCATAAGTTTGTACTCCCATAGTCTCCTGTCTCTCTGGGACTTGAAGTTTCCTTTCAATACCAGCAATTTCATGTCCATGATGCTGTGGTCTGGGTTACAAAAATGTTTGGCCACAGGTAGATCCATCCTTTTTTCTCTAATTGTGTGGCGGTGAGAATTCATCCTTGTCCTGAGCTGTTGTCCTGTCTCCCCTACATACAGACCCCCAGTTGGACATTTGGTACATATAATTAAGTACACCACATTGGTTGTGGTGCAGCTGAACGTTCCTGGGATCTTGTAGTCCTGATGTGATCTGGGAATCTTTATCTTGTCCGTTGTCATTATTAATGGACAGGTCTTGCATTTTTTCTGGTTGCAGGGAAATGTTCCTGTTGGTGTTGGAGAGGACAGGGAGCTTCTGACAATGATGCTTCTTAGATTTGGGGGCTGTCTAAAACACAGAAGTGGGGGGTCTGGAAAAATAGATTTTAACCGGGCATCTTTTTGCAGTAATGGTTGTAGTTTCCGTGCAGCTCCTCTAAACACCTCCAGATGTGGATTGTAGGTGACTACAAGAGGGACCCGGTTGTTCTCTTCTTTGGTTTTATAATGTAGAAGATGGTTTCTTGATATTCTGGTGGCTCTTATAATCTGGTTTTCAATTGTTCTTGGGTGGTAGCCTTGATTCAAAAAGGTTTTTCTGAGGCCCTCAAGGTGATTGTCTCTATCTGTACTGTTGGAACATATCCGATTGTACCTGATAGCCTGGCTGTATACAATAGAGTTTTTTATGTGTTTTGGATGAAAACTGTCCCATTTCAGGTATGTTGGACGGTCAATTGGCTTCTTGTACAGGGATGTCTGTATTTGACATCCCTGTAATGACATGTAATGACAACGGACAAGATAAAGATTCCCAGATCACATCAGGACTACAAGATCCCAGGAACGTTCAGCTGCACCACAACCAATGTGGTGTACTTAATTATATGTACCAAATGTCCAACTGGGGGTCTGTATGTAGGGGAGACAGGACAACAGCTCAGGACAAGGATGAATTCTCACCGCCACACAATTAGAGAAAAAAGGATGGATCTACCTGTGGCCAAACATTTTTGTAACCCAGACCACAGCATCATGGACATGAAATTGCTGGTATTGAAAGGAAACTTCAAGTCCCAGAGAGACAGGAGACTATGGGAGTACAAACTTATGATGACCTTTGACACATTCAGAGAAGGAATGAATGTGTCTCATGGATTCATGTCTTTTTACATCAGTTAAAACATCAGTTAAAAGATGTGCTCCTCTGACCATCCGAGCATGTCACAGCCCTGGACCAGACCCTTATCAAAGGACAATAAAACTTTCACACTGAACTGCAGCAGTATTTATGGCTAGAACAGCTTGTCCCCCTGCCATAGAGATAGTTCTGTTTCATATAACTTGTTCTTTTTTTTTTTTTTTTTTTTTTTTTTTTTTTTACTGCACTATTCTAAGTCCTGTTGTGTATAAATATGTGACTCTTCAGATTTTGTGTTATACCATGCCTGATGAAGAGACCTGAGTAGTCTCGAAAGCTTGCAATTATTACCATCTTTTCAGTTAGCCATTAAAAGGTATCAACCACTGAGGACTCTCTGTTCTTTTAAACAATTTTTTTATTTCAATAGTACAGTCATATGAAAAAGTTTGGGCACCCCTATTAATGTTAACCTGTTTTCTTTATAACAATTTGGGTTTTTGCAATAGCTATTTCAGTTTCATATATCTAATAAATGATGGACTCAGTAATATTTCTGAATTGAAATGAGGTTTATTGTACTAACAGAAAATGTGCAGTCTGCATTTAAACTAAATTTGACAGGTGCATAACTATGGGCACCTCAACATAAAAGTGACATTAATATTTTGTAGATCCTCCTTTTGCAAAAATCACAGCCTCTAGTTGTTTCCTGTAGCTTTTAATGAGTTCTTGGATTCTGGATGAAGTGACCATTCCTGTTTATAAAACAATTCCAGTTCAGTTAAGTTTGATGGTCACCGAGCATGGACAGCACGCTTCAAATCATCCCACAGATTTTCAATGATATTCAGGTCTGGGGACTGGGATGGCCATTCCAGAACATTGTAATTGTTCCTCTGCATGAATGCCTGAGTAGATTTGGAGTGGTGTTTTGGATTATTGTCTTGCTGAAATATCCATCCGCTGCGTAACTTCAACTTCGTCATTGATTCTTGCACATTATTGTCAAGAATCTGCTGATACTGAGTTGAATCCATGTGACCCTCAACTTTAACAAGATTCCTGGTGCCAGCATTGGCCACACAGCCCTAAAGCATGATGGAACCTCCACCAAATTTTACTGTGGGCAGAAAGTGCTTTTCTTGGAATGCCATGTTTTTTTTGCCTCCATGCATAACGCCTTTTTGTATGACCAAGCAACTCAATCTTTGTTTCATCAGTCTACAGGATCTTCTTCCAAAATGTAACTGGCTTGTCCAAATGTGCTTTTGCATACCTCAGGCGACTCTGTTTGTGGCGTGCTTGCAGAAACGGCTTCTTTCGCATCACTCTCCCATACAGCTTCTCCTTGTGCAACGTGCTCTGTATTGTTGACCGATGCACATTGACACCATCTGCAGCAAGATGAAGCTGCAGGTCTTTGGAGGGGGTCTGTGGATTGTCCTTGACTGTTCTCACTATTCTTCTTCTCTGCATTTCTGATATTTTTCTTGGCCTGCCACTTCTGGGCTTAACAAGAACTGTACCTGTGTTCTTCCATTTCCTTACTATGTTCCTCACAGTGGAAACTGACAGTTTAAATCTCTGAGACAACTTTTTGTATTTCCGTTAGTACAATAAACCTCATTTCAATTCAGTAATATTACTGAGTCCATCATTTATTAGATATATGAAACTGAAAAAGCTGTTGCAAAAACCCTAATTGTTATAAAGAAAAAAGGTTAACATTAATAGGGGTGCCCAAACTTTTTCTTTTGACTGTATGTCTTAGGCTATGTGCCCACAAGACAATGTACCCGCGGATTTTGCCACGGAAAACCTGCAGATTTATGTGGATTTTCTAGAAAAATCCGCAGGTTTTAGCAAGTACAGACACTCCCCATGTTATCCTATGGGACATGGGGAGTGTCTGTGATCATGCTGCCGTATCTGCGGCTGCGGAATATGCTGCGCATGTCCTGCAGCTGCACATAACTGCATGTCAATTATTCCTGCAGAAATACCTGCGGAATTCCTGGCCCTCCACTATGGAGATAGAGGCCAGGACTTCCGCAGGTAAGTCGCATGAATGTCCGCAGGTTTTCCGCAGATATTTCGCTGGAATGTATGTATAGCTGTGGATTCCGGGGAGCTGCTGCGGGAAACCTGCGGACGTACCTGCGGATATATCCGCAGGTGCGATCTCCCGTGGGCACATAGCCTTATAGGTTCAGAACTTAGTCTCTCATCACACGGAGTCGCAGAATCACCCTTGCAAGATGGCTGAACCTCCTCACACCCCACCGTATAAATCAGTGGTGTAGCAAAGGGGGGTGGAGTGGGTGGTCGGCACCGGGTGGCACGTGTCAGGAGGTGGCATTTTGGGGGTAAAAAATGCAGCCCCCATCATCACCGCACACACCCTGGCACTACCGCACCCATCATCACCACACACACTCAGGCACCACAGCCCCCATCATCACCGCACACACCCAAGCACTACCACCCCCATCATCACCGCACACATCCAGGTACTACCGCCCCCATCATCACCGCACACACCGGCACTACCTCAGTAACGTCCCCGCTGACAGCGTGATTCACTTCGGTTTCTGCGTGGAGCTCACAGAAGTGGTGGTGTTCTACTACCGCTCCTATCAGCTTCTAATGTAGCTGAGCTGAAGGCGTCGTGGGACCTCATGTGGATTATGCCAGACCTGTAGGGGTATTTGCGGATTAATAAAGCGAGAAAAGAGGGTGTTTTTTTGTCATTTATTTCAAATAAAGGATTTTTTGTTGTTTATGTTTGTTTACTTTCACTACAGATAAATCATGGGGGGTGTCTCATAGACGCCTGCCATGATCAACCTAGGACTTAGTGGCAGCTATGAGCTACCATTAACTCCTTATTACCCCGATGGCCACCGCACCAAGGCAATTCAGGATGAGCCGAGTAGAGTTCCAGGACTGTTGCATATAATGGATGTGGCAATACCGGGTGGCTGTTGGCTGATATTTATAGGCTGGGGGGTCCCCATAATGTGGGGCACCCCATCCTGAGAATACCAGCCTTCAGCCGTGTGGCTTTATCATGGCTGGTATCAAAATTGGGGGGGCCGTGCAGCGCTGCACCGATGATCGGTGAGTATGAGAGAGGGGGTGAGAGGGAGAGACCGACCGACAGAGAGCGATTGAGACAGAGAGAGAGACCCACCAACAGATAGAGAGACTGACTGACCAACAGAGAGAGAGAGACCGAGAGAGAGAGACAAAAGACACCGACCGATTGCAAAAATGCTGCAAAACAACGATCCGTTTGTTTGGTTTTTTTTTACTGTTTTACCGGCGGCAGGCTATAATGAATGATCAGCAGATCACCGTTGGCCGGCCACCGGGCGATCAGCTGATCGCTCTCAAAAGCTGGCCGCAGGGCGATCAGCTGATTGTTCACAAAAGCCGGCCCAGCTGATTGCTCACAAAAGCCGGGCAATCAGCTGATCGCACTTAAAAACTGGCCGACAGGCGACCAGCTGATTGTTCGGCCACATGCGCAGTGAAAAAAGGGATTCCGCCGGTCAGAAAACGCTACATGCTGCGTTCCTGCCGCCCGACGGACAGTTGTTCCACGATTGATCCATCACGTGGTGAATACAACCCAGGCACATTAGTCGCAATCCGTCGTCCATTCAAGTTTATGGGAAACAGCGCAAGCCGTTAACGGATTGCACTGTTTTCCAAAGTGGCTGATTGCGACTAACGCAAGTGTGAAAGTGCCCTTAATGAAGGCCAACATAGGGGGGCGGCAAATTTGACGACTGCCCCGAGCGGCAAAAGCAGTTGCTTCGCCACTGTTATAAACCCCACCTCCCTTCTTACCCATGTTCCACCAATCCATGTTAAGACCCCGCTACACGCAACAACATCGCTAACGAGATATTGCTGGGGTCACGGAATTCGTAAAGCACATCCGGCCTCGATAGCGAGGTTGTTGCGTGTGACACTTACGAGCGACCGCTAACAATCCCAAATACTCACCAAATCATTGATTGTTGACACGTCGTTCATTTTCAAAATATCGTTGCTCGTTTGGGACGTATGTTGTTCGTCGTTCCTGAAGCAGCACACATGCTATGTGTGACACCCCGGGAACGATGAACAACAGCGATCCTGCGTCCTCCGGTAACGAGGTGGGAGTGACGTTCATGTGGCTGCTCTCCGCCCTTCCGCTTCTATCGGTGACCTGTTGTGTGACGCCGCACGAACTGCCCCCTTAAAAAAGAGATTGTTCGCCAGCCACAGTGACGTTGTTTGGAAGGAAAGTTCGTGTGATGTGTACCTGCGATATTGTTCGTCATGGCTAGCGATTTGCCCGTGACGCAGGAATGACGGGGGTGGGTGCAATCACTAGCGACATTGCTAGTGATGTCGTTGCGTGTAAAGCGGCCTTTAGTCTCTTCTGCTACTCCTTTTCACCCAGAATTTGCAAGGCACCTTGGGAATTGTATAGTTTTCTGCAGTTCAACCAAAGAAGCAGCATCTGTAGAGGTGAATGTAGGTGGAACTCTATAGCTAGCTCCACAACACTTGCCACAGATGATAGATAGATAGATAGATAGATAGATAGATAGATAGATAGATAAAACACACTAATTCTAAACTGTATTTAGAATTATTTTTATTCTTGAACTAACAGTTGCCTTCCAGTCTTATTTCATTCTCAGTCAGCATAACTCAGCAATGTAAGGATGAAAGAGAGGAATCCATATAACCCAGTCAATTAAATGTACCATATAAACAGTTATTGCAGATTGTAAACCTGTGAGGATCAGGACAGCTCGCTAAAAATAACTACTAACTGACATAACCGAAAGCTTCTCACTAATTGCGGTAAATAGAAAAAAGATCATTTCACTGGTCAATAAGCAGCCATCTTGCTGATCAATCGGGTCTATCCCATTACTAGTGATGAGCGAGCATGCTTGTCACTACTCGGTACTCGCACGAGTATCACTGTACTCGGGCTGCTCGGCGGGGACCGAGTAATCTCGCGATACTCGTGCTTTACTCGTGGTCTTCATTTCTGCATGTTGGCGCTCTTTTGAGAGCCAGCCCTCATGCAGGGATTGGCTGGCAGACCACTGCAATGCCACAGCCCTGTTAGTTGTGGAATTGCAGTGATTGGCCGGCCTGCACAGCGTCACCGAGCCTTTATATAGGCCGGCGCGCTGTGCTCTGCTCACAGCTATTCTGACAGTCAGTGCAGGGAGAGTGTCGCTGCTTCAGGGAAAGCTTTGCGGCCCTTTATAGCTTTTTCAGTTGCAGGGCTGCAAACAGTGTGACCAAAAGTCCTTCTCAGGACTATTCTAGTTGTATACAGGCAGGCAGGGTATAGCCAGGTCGGCGTACAGTAGCAGAGTCCTTCTCAGGACTATTGTTGCTATATACAGGCAGGGTATAGCCAGGTCTGAATACAGGCTAGTGACCAAAAGAGTCCTTGTCAGGACTATTGTAGCAGTATACAGGCAGGCAGGCAGGCAGGGTAGTGGTGACCGTATACCAGCCTTCATATCTGGGGCTGGTGTACACAGTGTAAAACAGTCCAGATAGTGTCTGACTTGTCTGTACTGTAATTGTCGCTCCCCAAAAAAACCTGTTAGGTTATTATTGCGTCCGTGCTTGGTTTTTAAAACCGCACGTGTGTGCCTGTTGGTGGCAGCGTACAGGTGCACTGGTGTGCGTTTTTACCAAACTATTATATAACGCACAAGTGTAGTGTATAATACACGTCAGTCAGCAGTGGCTGATAGTGTCAGAGTTCTTAATTTTTGCTCCTAAAACCTGTGTTAGGTTATTATTGCGTCCGTGCTTGGTTTTTAAAACCGCACGTGTGTGCCTGTTGGTGGCAGCGTACAGGTGCACTGGTGTGCGTTTTTACCAAACTATTATATAACGCACAAGTGTAGTGTATAATACACGTCAGTCAGCAGTGGCTGATAGTGTCAGAGTTCTTAATTTTTGCTCCTAAAACCTGTGTTAGGTTATTATTGCGTCCGTGCTTGGTTTTTAAAACCGCACGTGTGTGCCTGTTGGTGGCAGCGTACAGGTGCACTGGTGTGCGTTTTTACCAAACTATTATATAACGCACAAGTGTAGTGTATAATACACGTCAGTCAGCAGTGGCTGATAGTGTCAGAGTTCTTAATTTTTGCTCCTAAAACCTGTGTTAGGTTATTATTGCGTCCATGCTTGGTTTTTAAAACCGCACGTGTGTGCCTGTTGGTGGCAGCGTACAGGTGCACTGGTGTGCGTTTTTAACAAACTATTATATAACGCACAAGTGTAGTGTATAATACACGTCAGTCAGCAGTGGCTGATAGTGTCAGAGTTCTTAATTTTTGCTCCTAAAACCTGTGTTAGGTTATTATTGCGTCCGTGCTTGGTTTTTAAAACCGCACGTGTGTGCCTGTTGGTGGCAGCGTACAGGTGCACTGGTGTGCAATTTCCAGAAACTTTGATATAACGCACAAGTAGTGAATATACACGTCAGCAGTGCACAGCATTGCAAAATGCGCAAGGGCATTGGCAAGGAACAAGGAAGTGGACGTGATGGTGGTGCAGGCAGAGGCCGAGGTCGTGGGCAAGCTCTAATTTCGCCACAACAAAGGGCCACATCTAGTCGCTCGCACGTCCTGTCCCAAATTCTTGGGGACCGCAGCAGTACACCGCTCTTGAACCAAGACCAGTGTCAACAGGTTGTTAGTTGGATAGCGGATAATGCTTCCAGTCAGATTGGCACCACCACAAACACTCTGTCTTCCACACGGTCAAGTGTCAGTAGCCGTGATACTGCACCGCACATTTCTGAACCTGATCCTCCTTCCTACCACCAGGCTGAGTACACGTCCTCCTCGGACATTAATGATCCCACACTTGGACACTCGGAAGAGCTGTTCACGTTTCCATTCACACATTCTGGCCTCTCGCCAGCTCATATTGAAGTGGGTCATGAGGAGATCGTCTGTACAGATGGCCAAATATTTGAGCAGCCACGTTCTCACGAAGTTGGCAACGTGTCTCAACAAGTGGTGGACGATGATGAGACACAATTGTCAGCAAGTCAGGAGGAGGAGCAGGGTGCGGAAGAGGAAGACGACGTGGTGGATGATCCAGTAACTGACCCAACCTGGCAGGAGGATATGCAGAGCGAGGACAGCAGTGCACAGGGGGAGGGAGGCGTAGCATCACAACAGGCAGTAAGAAGCAGGGTGGTGGCCCCAGGCAGAAGTCAGGCAACCGTTCCCCGGAACAACACGACGACACAAGGTGCCTGTACAAATGTTAGGTCTTCACGAGTCTGGCAGTTTTTTAAGTTGGATCCAGATGATTCAAAAAAGGCCATTTGCAACACCTGCCGTGCCAGCATCAGCAGGGGTACCAAAACTAGCAGCCTGACCACCACCAGCATGATCAGGCACATGTCAGCCAAGCACCCGACTTTGTGGGAAGTACAACAGAGTCGAGGAGCAGTGCTTGCTGATGTCACTGCTACGTCTTCGCTGGTTGTGCATGCGAGCCAATCCTCTGTCCATGCTGCCTGCGAACAAGCCTCCTCCACTCCTGCACCTGCAGTTGCCTACGCAGAAAGAACACCATCATCAAGCACGTCCTTGTCCCAGCGCAGCGTTCAGTTATCCATTCAGCAAACCTTTGAACGCAGGCGCAAATACACTGCCAACACCCCACATGCCACAGTTCTAAATGCTAACATTTCGCGACTGCTTGCGCTGGAAATGTTGCCTTTTAGGCTGGTGGAGACAGAAGCATTCCGTGACCTGATGGCGGCAGCTGTCCCACGTTACTCGGTCCCCAGCCGCCACTATTTCTCCCGGTGTGCCGTCCCCGCGTTGCATAACCACGTGTCACAAAACATCACACGTGCCCTGAACAACGCTGTTTCACCCAAGGTCCACCTAACCACAGACACGTGGACAAGTGCTTGTGGGCAAGGCCGCTACATCTCGTTGACGGCACACTGGGTTAATATTGTGGAAGCTGGGACCCAGTCTGAGCGAGGGACGGAACACGTCCTTCCCACACCAAGGTTTGCAGGCCCTACCTCAGTCAGTGTTTCACCCACACTCTACAGCTCCGGAATGTCATGCTCTTCAGCCTCCTCCTCCTCCTGCGCATCCTCATCCACTGTGCCCTCCACACCAGTCACAAGCTGGAAGCACTGCAGCACTGCCTCGGCGAAGCGGCAACAGGCTGTGCTGAAGCTAATCTGCATAGGTGACAAACCCCACAATGCAGAAGAGCTGTGGACAGCTCTGAAACAGCAGGCAGATCACTGGCTCACACCTCTGAACCTAAAGCCAGGAAAGGTCGTTTGTGACAATGGCCGGAACCTGGTGGCGGCTTTGAGGCGAGGCCAGCTGACACATGTTCCATGCGTGGCCCATGTGCTCAACCTCGTGGTTCAGCGGTTTATAAAGTCATACCCAGAGCTGTCTGATCTGCTGGTAAAAGTTCGCCGCCTGTCTGCACATTTTCGAAAGTCACCTACTGCTTCAGCCGGCCTTGCCGGCTTTCAGCGCCGTTTGCATCTTCCGGCTCACAGACTGGTGTGTGATGTCCCCACGCGTTGGAATTCAACTCTGCACATGTTGGTCAGGATATGTGAGCAGAAGAGGGCAGTTGTTGAGTACCTGCATCACCTAAGCCGTCGGGAAATGGGTCAAACTCCACACATAACACCTGAGGAGTGGAGATGGATGTCAGACCTATGTACCATCCTCCAAAACTTTAAGGACTCCACCAAGATGGTGAGTGGTGATGACGCCATTATTAGCGTCACCATACCGCTACTCTGCCTTCTAAAACGGTCCCTGCTGAAAAACAAACATGATGCATTGCAGGCGGAGCGCGATGAGTTGCAGCAAGAAACAGTAGTGGGTGTGGGTGATAACACACAGCCCAGCCTCGTCTCATCACAACGTGCCCTCATGCACGTCTCTACCCAGGGACAATGTGGAGCCTCCCAATTTTTGGCTGCCCTGCCTAAGGGCTATACTGAAATAGACCCACTTCCTTAAAATGGACACTTAATGTTTTGAGGCCCTCATGCACGTCTCTACCCAGGGACAATGTGGAGCCTCCCAATTTTTGGCTGCCCTGCCTAAGGGCTATACTGAAATACACCCACTTCCTTAAAATGGACACTTAATGTTTTGAGGCCCTCATGCACGTCTCTACCCAGGGACAATGTGGAGCCTCCCAATTTTTGGCTGCCCTGCCTAAGGGCTATACTGAAATAGACCCACTTCCTTAAAATGGACACTTAATGTTTTGAGGCCCTCATGCACGTCTCTACCCAGGGACAATGTGGAGCCTCCCAATTTTTGGCTGCCCTGCCTAAGGGCTATACTGAAATACACCCACTTCCTTAAAATGGACACTTAATGTTTTGAGGCCATCATGCACGTCTCTACCCAGGGACAATGTGGAGCCTCCCAATTTTTGGCTGCCCTGGCAAAGGGCTATACTGAAATACACCCACTTCCTTAAAATGGACACTTAATGTTTTGAGGCCCTCATGCACGTCTCTACCCAGGGACAATGTGGAGCCTCCCAATTTTTGGCTGCCCTGCCTAAGGGCTATACTGAAATACACCCACTTCCTTAAAATGGACACTTAATGTTTTGAGGCCATCATGCACGTCTCTACCCAGGGACAACGTGGAGCCTCCCAATTTTTGGCTGCCCTGGCAAAGGGCTATACTGAAATAGACCCACTTCCTTACAATGGGCACTTCAGGTTTACAGGCCATAATGCACGGCTCTATCCAGGGACAATGTGGAGCCTCCCAATTTTTGGCTGCCCTGGCAAAGGGCTATACTGAAATAGACCCACTTCCTTAAAATGGACACTTAATGTTTTGAGGCCCTCATGCACGTCTCTACCCAGGGACAATGTGGAGCCTCCCAATTTTTGGCTGCCCTGCCTAAGGGCTATACTGAAATACACCCACTTCCTTAAAATGGACACTTAATGTTTTGAGGCCATCATGCACGTCTCTACCCAGGGACAACGGGGAGCCTCCCAATTTTTGGCTGCCCTGGCAAAGGGCTATACTGAAATAGACCCACTTCCTTACAATGGGCACTTCAGGTTTAAAGGCCATCATGCACGTCTCTATCCAGGGACAATGTGGAGCCTCCCAATTTTTGGCTGCCCTGCCTAAGGGCTATACTATAATACACCCACTTCCTGACAATGGACACTTAATGTTTTGAGGCCCTCATGCACGTCTGTATGCAGGGGCATTGGTGAACCTCACAATTTTGGACTGCCCTGGCAAAGGAAAATACTACAAAGACTCACTTCCTCAAAATGGGCACATTAGACTCAAGAGGCCTTCATGTACGTCTCTTCTCAGGGACATCGGAGTGCCACACAATGTTTTCACGTAAAATCTTTCATGTATTAATCTCAAAAAGTAACATACACCAGATCTATCTCACTATTGGGTATGTGCCCTTAACATTTCCGCCATGAAAAATCATTTTGGGGTCATTTTGGAAGGTTTTCTGGTGAGTCCGTAAAAATGGCGTAAAACGCGGACAAAATTGTTCACAGCTGTGACTTTTGAGTGATAAATGCTTCAAGTGGTCTTCCCCATGCTGTTGCCATGTCATTTGAGCACTCTTCTGAGACTTTTGTGCCATTTTTAGGGTTTCTCCATGCTGCCGGGAGGTCATTTCACAAAAATACTCGGGTCTCCCATAGGATAACATTGGGCTCGTTGCTCGGGCCGAGTACACGAGTATCTTGGGAGGCTCGGCCCGAGCTTCGAGCACCCGAGCTTTTTAGTACTCGCTCATCACTACCCATTACTGATCATTTCCATGGGCTTTAACAAACTCTTTCAAGGATCAATTTTCTTTGTGTGTCATCATCAGTTAGGTAATACCGTGAATCAATACCTGTTATTATATTACCTGAAATTCAATTAGAAGCTTTGTCTTGAAGCTTTCAGCCCTTTTATCTTACAATAGAAGCTATCAGCATTGTTAGAAGCTACGATGATCAGCTGTTGTCATAGAGCTTCATTGGTTACAAAGCAGAGACATAAAGAGTTCCTGCACTTTACATATTGTTGGGTCAGCAGGAATCAGCAGAAAACAATAAAATTAAGCAAAATTCTATACCGGGCCCATAGTTCCCCAACAAATGGGCATGTGAAACCCCACAACCGCAGCATTACAGGAGCACAGGATCGCTGATTAATTCAACTGCCTTTGCATCTTTAAAACGTAAATACAAGAGAATAAAGCAGAAGTGATTGCAGCCGCATGTCTTCTCTTGGATGGACCTGGCGGTAAAATTATAAGTTATACAGCCAACTACATTCAGCAATAGAGCGGGCAAACACTGGGCAGCACTGAAGCATTCATTATGAGGCAAGAGGGGGATTTGTTTTACTCCAAGGGCACAGTGTATTCACAGATACAGTGGGCACAGTGTATATATACTATAAATAAAAAGGGGGCACAGTGTATATTTATATAAACAGAGCACAGTGCACACTTATTCATATGTACAGGGGCACAGTGTATTTATATACAGAGTGCACATTGTATATTTATTCATATATACTATACAGGGGGGCACAGTGTATATTTATTTATATACTGGCTGTAGTACCCAGCGTTGTCCAGGATAGTAACTGTCTCTCTGTTACTTTCCCAGTCCCTGTCTGTCTCTCTGTCTGTGTCTGTCTCTCTCTCTTTGTCTCTCTCTATATCTTTGTCTATTTTTTTCCTTGTCTCACTATCTCTTTCCCTTTCTGTCTCTTTCCCTGTCTGTCTGTGTCTCTATCTCTTTCTCTGTCTGTCTCTTTTTCTGTCTGTCTCTTTCCCTGTCTGTCTCTTTGTCTGTGTTTGTCTGTGTCTGTCTGTTTGTCTGTGTCTGCCTGTCTCTGTCTGTTTGTACCTTTCCCTGTTTGTCTATTTCCTTGTCTGTCTGTCTCTTTCCCTGTCTGTCTCTTTCTCTGTCTGTCTGTCTGTCTCTTTCCGTTGCTGCCTGTCTCTTTCTCTGGCTGCATTGGGACATGCCAACATCCCATTCAAGGGTGTGGCTGTACATTCTTCTGAAGTTCTGGCTCCACTGTGGCTCCTAGCTCCATTGACTTTAATGGAGGGAGGTTTTTGGCAAATAACTTTCAAGTGTGGGGTTAAAATTTCCCCTCAAAACATAGTCTATGACGTTCTCTAAGTCAAGTGAGGCGTCTGTGCAAAATTTTGTGATTGTAAATGCGACGGTGCGGATTTCTTTAGTGGACATACACACATACACACAAACACACATATATATACACATACAGTACATACACTCATCTTTATATATTAGAGATATATAGGGGTACAAAGTTTATTTATCTGTTCTGTAAACAGTATAAAGCAAAAAAAAATAAAAAAAAATGAAGAAGCAGATTTGCGATTCTTTGGTCACTGCACCACCCACAAAAATTTAGACAAAAAGCAATTAAAACTTAATATGTACCTCAGAATGGTATAAATAAAAACATCAGCTCACCACATAAAAAAGCAAGTCCCCATACAACTCTGTAGAAGGGAAAAAAGTTCTGGGTTTCAAAAAATTGGAGATACAAAACTTAAAAAGAAGTTCTAAAAAAATTCACCAATAAAATAATAATAAAAAAAAAATCTATGCACGTTTAGTATTTCTGTAATTGTATCACTTGAAGACTTATATTGGCAGATCATTTTTACCAGTCAACGAGTACCAAAAATCAAAGCCAAAAATATGTCGGAAATTGCATTTGTTTTCGTTATTTTATAGTGCCTTGATTTTTTATTATTGTTTTCTAGTACATTTTATGATAAATTGAATGTTGTCACTCAAAAATACAAGTTGTTCTGCAAAAAAGTAATCTTTCATATGACTACGTCGATATAAAATGTAAAAAAAAAGTAATTACTCTTGGATGAAGGGGAGAAAAAAGAAAATTGTCTATGGTGGGAAGAGGTTAACCCTTTTATTGCTAGAAAACTTTTTTCTGTAGCTGCCAGAAGAATTTATTTTGCATTTCCACATTCATAGTCATAACAGCAAACTTTATTTCTTTGTAAGAGGTCTTGATTGTTAGAATACAATCTGTAGTTTTCAGGCACAAATTGCAAACCCCAAAAAGTAAATGTTGAATATTAAGGCTTTTATTACCATTTTTAGTTTATGTACAGTACAGACCAAAAGTTTGGACACACCTACTCATCTCTAGAACAACTGTTAAGAGGAGACTTTGTGCATCAGGCCTTCATGGTAAAATAGCTGCTAGGAAACCACTGCTAAGGACAGGCAACAAGCAGAAGAGACTTGTTTGGGCTAAAGAACACAAGGAATGGACATTAGTCCAGTGGAAATCTGTGCTTTGGTCTGGTGAGTCCAAATTTGAGATCTTTGAATCCAACCACCGTGTCTTTGTAGAAAAGGTGAACGGATGGACTCTACATGCCTGGTTCCCACCGTGAAGCATGGAGGAGGAGGTGTGATGGTGTGGGGGTGCTTTGCTGGTGACACTGTTGGGGATTTATTCAAAATTGAAGGCATACTAAACCAGCATGGCTACCACAGCATCTTGCAGCGGCATGCTATTCCATCCGGTTTGTGTTTAGTTGGGCCATCATTTATTTTTCAACAGGACAATGACCCTAAACACACCTCCAGGCTGTGTAAGGGCTATTTGACTAAGAAGGAGAGTGATGGGGTGCTATGCCAGATGACCTGGTCTCCACAGTCACCAGACCTGAACCCAATCGAGATGGTTTGGGGTGAGCTGGACCGCAGAGTGAAGGCAAAAGGGCCAACAATGCTAAGCATCTCTGGGAACTCCTTCAAGACTGTTGGAAAACCATTTCCGGTGACTACCACTTGAAGCTCATCAAGAGAATGCAAAGAGTGTGCAAAGCAGTAATCAAAACAAAAGGTGGGTACTTTGAAGAACCTAGAATATAAGACATATTTTCAGTTGTTTTACACTTTTTTGTTAGGTATTTCATTCCACATGTTTTAATTCATAGTTTTGATGCCTTCAATGTGAATCTACAATTTTTAGAGTCATGACAATAAAGAAAAGTCTTTGAATGAGGAGGTGTGTCCAAACGTTTGATCTGTACTGTATGTATTATAAGGATAGCTATGTTTCCAGGTATGTGCAATGTCTCTGTTATTTATTTACTATTTTAAAATCATCATTTCAAGATCGAAGAGGAATGGGGATTATGGCGCGCTGCCGCACGGATAGACCAACCAGAATCATTTCCAAGTGAATTATTAGTCGACGCATTTCAGCGAAACCCTTGCCTTCTTCAGGACTAAATCAAAATGTGATTTTGTCCTGAAGAAGGCGAGGATTCTCGTTAAAACGCATCAACTAATAAGTCACATTGAAATTATTCTGATTGGCTCTCCACACAGCAGTGCGGTGTGACGATATCAGCCAGGGTACAGTTAGTCACCAAACCACTAGATGATACCAGAACACTAATCGACAGGAGCTGATGGGTTAATACACTAGGTGAAACAGGAACCAAGTGCAGTATAGTCAGTGAACAAGCCAGAGTGGGTACACAGAGAGGTCACATCGATACAAGGGGAGAGCAGAGACGGAGTCAGTGAACAAGCCAGGGTCTATACACAGAGAGGTCAAGTAAGTACACACGAATGGGCAGTCACATCAGTACACAGGTGCTGTCAGAGACAGAGGCAGAGTGCTAGCCGAAGTCAATACACGGAGGGAATCAAGCCAGAAGAAAGAAGTCGGGAGGAGAACGGGGAAGCAAGGTAGCAAGACCAGATCGGGTAGGACACTCACAGGAACCAGAGATAAGCACTGCCTAGCAGAAACTATCACTGGCAGCTTTATGGGTGCAAAGGCTCAAAGATAAGGTCGAATAATACCCGGAACGAGGCACTAACATAAAAGCCCCTTTCCCGGGCCGCGAACCGGAACCCACAGTGAGGAAAAAAAACATATCGGCTCTGCAAGGAGCAGAGCCACAAGTAATCATGACACGCAGCATACTGCTCATACCTTTCCGACCTCTATATGTACACAGCAGTGCTGCAGCAGCCATTTTCCATGATACCCTTGTGGCTTCACAGAACTATTATTAGTGAGCCTAGTACGCATATGCACACGGACGTTTACCACAGATAAGACCCTATTTCTGCTCCTGGTATGTTTCCAGATAACTGTTTATAAAATCTTCATTTCATAAGATGTATTAAAATTATGTTTAATATCATTGTATTTATGTCATTATCTTCAGCAATGTAGAGGTGAGCATGAAATGTCTTTTTTTCCATGAATTTCATTATAAATTGATGGATATCCATTTTTTTAAGAAATTTAGAACAAGTGAGAAGATGATGAGAAACTGTAGTGCTGATAAGAATTGTATAGTTTACTAAGGTTTATTGGAAATCCTTGGAATAGACAGCTCATGTTTTATGACTTTCCTTCCAATCCTACTTCTTTATTTTCGAGCTATACTTCGGCACATTGTCCTCGGTTTGCGTCAGATACGGCCATGTCTCTGTAGAAATATAGGAATAGCACATGATTAACTGCTTGACAAAAAAGACTCTTTTTACTGCTAAAGGAGTTCGCGACATGACTGACACAATTTGTGAATTTTTGCCATTTTTCAATAGCTTTGTGATATGTTCTATTACATACAATAGTTTCACTACTGGTAATAATAGACATTACATAGGGAACATTATTCCCATAATGAACATTTGCTGAGTAACAATTGAGTGATTCATAATATAGTCGGAATGGAAGAAAAAGCTGTTCATGCGCTAATTATTCTTTACATCTCTTAAGAAAGAACAACCTGCCCAGAACCATTCAATTCACAGATACAGCAAGAGAACACAGAAACAGTGTCAAACCAAGCTAACGGCATTACTTAGATACTGAACATAGGTATACACGGGCCTTTTTATTTGTGAGGTTTTGAATTCTACATGAATTTTGCAAAAATCTACATTCTGGAGAATATTGATTTTATATAATTCATTCAATACTATATCAGCAAATTGGCAGCTAGCTGTGGCCGCCATCTTCCTGAAGATTTCAAGGCTGGCCGCCTCCTTCACACCATATTTCTGACCCAGTGTTTACTCTAGTCTAGTATTTTTGGCCACGATCAAGCCCCAGACTCCACTGCATAGTTATTTCTGAGGCCTGCTCGATGCCAGTAGCCCCAACCTAGAGTAAACACTGGGCCAAAGATTCAACACAATAGAGGCGTGAAGGACCAGACAGTGGGTAGGGAACAGCGGGAGCAGTGAGAGAAGGGAGCAGTGAGATAAGTATGAGTATTTTTTTAATATATTTTTCATCTTACTTATATTATGCCCTGGAGTCTGAAGGGACATCAACGTGTAATAAAGGACACTAAATTCACATTAACAACTTTTCACACTGACCTTAGATCACAAATATCATCTGTTTTGTAGAATATAAATTGCTTGTTTAAGTTGTGACAAATATCATTGAAAATATCCTCCTGTCCGGAAAACCTCTGTGAACATACAACAGCGTTAGCTATAAAGTGTGTACCGTGCAGTGCCACATAGCACATAAATCATAGGGTTAAGCTAATTATGTCAGCTGGATATAATAGTCTACTTAAGGACAGCACATACAGACACAGACAAGTTCTTTACTTAGTGAAAACAGTACAAATATATTTTATGCCCTTTGGCTATTAGGAGATTAAAGAATACTTATTGTAGAGCGTCTAGTTATTAGTCTGCAGACATCATTATAGTTATGCTCCCAATCCCTTTTCTAATGTGACTGACAGATTTCTTGTAGAAGCAACATAAGTTCTATATATTCTCAAGTTATTAACCTGCTTTAATTAGAAAGCCAGCATAAAGCTAAGCAAATTTGACGTAGACTTGCTTTTTCTATCAGCTGTAGTTCTCCTACAATGACAGCTTTTATCTTTCATAGTGTGCAGCTCATTTCCATGAAGATAATTCATTAGTGCCTGCTAAGACCCTACCTAAGAGAAAAGTTAAACCAGGCTCATCTATATGTAATAGGTAGGTGCTTGGAAGAAAATTCAATCTCCTCTGCGCCTGAGCCAACACTTGAATCAGCAATGCAGGAACATGTGAGGGATATGCATCAGGGACTGTCACTTAGACATTACTCTTAAAGTGGCATAAGCCTCATATCATACTTCATTGAATGATCCACCACCATTTAATCCCGTCCCATGTTAAATTACAAAACTTGGAGGTGTGTCCCTGGCCTCGCATTTGCACGCAATAACTATTGGAGCCGGGAGAGAAAAATCCTGTTTCTTATAATATCCTATTTGCCTATAATTCCCTGTTTCTAAAAAGCCTTGGTTCCAGGTTGTTTCTATCATCTATTAAGACTAGAACTCTGTACACTAAAATATGTCTAAGAAAAATTGATTCTTGAATACTCTGACAAGGGTGTAAACTTTGATTCAAGAGGGTCTTTTGTTTATGCAGTTGTAACAGTTGGTTGCCTGGAAATACTTGATCAAATATTTCCCTTAGATTAACCTGTCCTTAAGAAAGACCAAGTGTATGGTCGAAACGTTGGACTTGAAAAATTATTTTTCTATGCCTGCGCACAAATAAAGAGCAAATTTGAAGATTATCCCTTTTCTCGAATTTTCATTAGTGTGCCGGAATTCTGTGTATTTTCAGACCCTACATAAGGCTTCTTTCACATGTCTGTGCAAAACACACGTGTTAGGCCCCTTTCACACGTCAGTGATTCTGGTACGTTTGTGCTTTTTTTTAAATGTACCAGAATCACTGACATACGCAGACCCATTATAATGAATGGGTCTGCTCACACGTCAGTGATTTTTCACTGCACGTGTCTCCGTGCGGCGTACCCGCGTGTGCGTGATTGCTGCACGGAGACATGTCCATTTTTTTCTGGCATCACTGATGTCCCACGGACCACGCAGTGGTGTGGTCCGTGAAACACGTGCCAGAAAAAAACGTGCATTTAAAATAATAAACATTTTTACTCACCCGGCGTCCAGCGATGTCCTCTGCAGCCCGTCCTCCCTGCTGCTTCTAAGCCGGCTGATTACTGTCGCGCATATTCATTATGCGCGACACAGCCGACCCGGAAGCAGCTGCTGCGGGGGTCACCGCCGGCCGGATGCTGCGTCGCGGGATTGATCAGCACCATGGACAGCGGGAGCGGGCGCAGATGAGTTGATTTCTAAGTGCAATCACGGGCCACAGATAACGGAGCCCGGATTGCACTTAGACAACCCACGTGTGCAGTGATTCACGGCACACGCAGGGACATGTGCGTGTTTTACACGCCAGTGAAAAACGTCACTGTTTTGTCGCTGACGTGTGAAACGGGCCTAAGTGTGTGTGCGTGTGTCCATGTGTATGTTCAGCATGTGCTTTTAGTGTGCTATCCATGTGACATCCACATAGCACACGGACAGCATAAACTTCTATACTTACCTGTCCATGGTGCTGATGTCTCTGGCACTGCTGCTGCTTCCGGTCCTCCGTGCAGTGTACGAGTATATGCAATGAGCATAATGAGCAGAGGTCAGAAGCAAGTGACAGCAGTGGCAGAGACAGCAGGGCTGGAGAAGGTGAGTGTAGAAATTTATTTTATTTCACAGAAACGTGTTTTTCTCTAGCACGTGTCACACTGATGTCACACAGATCACATCAGTGTACAGGCCGTGCGGTCCATGTGACACCCGTGCTGCCCGAGAAAAATGGACATATCTATGTTTAGAGTACACGGACAAACCTATGTTTAACAAGGACACACAGTCTGTGTGAAAACACGCAGGTGTGCGCAGACCAATTGAATTTAATGGGTATACATGTGTCCTTGTCTCTAGTACGTATGAAAAACCAACCTCAGACGTACCAGACACATGGACGTGTGAAGGGGGTCTAAGAGTGCTCAGTAGTTACATTCCAGAAAATAGGTCAATTCCTAATATCTAAACCACCTCCTTTTATTCCACTGATTTCTTTTCAGCAGTTATCTGCTCACCTCCTTACACTTTCCTCTGAAGGTCTGAAGACTAGAGTTGAGCGCGGTTCGCGGTTCTCCAGTTTGCGGTTCGAGTGATTTTGGGGGGTGTTCTAGATCGAACTAGAACTCGAGCTTCTTGCTAAAGCTCGATAGTTCTAGTTACGTTCGAGAACGGTTCTAGCTGCAAAAAGCAGGGCTTTTTACAGCTACAGTGTGCAGGAGCCATTGCTGGCAGCCTGCCAGAAGCTGGTAACCAAGATAAACATCGGGTATCCAAGCAAAGCGCTTTGGTTAGTAACCCGATATTTATCCTAGTTACGTGCAGAAAGCCCACACTTCCCCGCTCAGCTCACTCCGCCCCCTCCTGCACGCGGCATGTACACACACACACACACACACACTCACCTGTCCCCAGCCAAGCAGTCCACGACACTGACGTCCTCAGCGCCACATGACCCCGCTAGGCTCCACCCACTTCGCACTCCGCCGCCAGCACACATGGCTCCGCCCACCTGACACTCTGCACACATGGTCCCGCTAGGCTCCGCCCACCTGTCACTCTGCACACATGGTCCCGCTAGGCTCCACCCACCTGTCAATCTGCACACATGGTCCCGCTAGGCTCAGCCCACCTGTCACTCTGCACATATGGTCCCGCTAGGCTCCGCCCACCTGGCACTCTGCACACACTGTCCCGCTAGGCTCCGCCCACCTGTCACTCTGCACTTATGGTCCCGCTAGGCTCCACCCACCTGGCACTCTGCAGACATTGCCCCGCTAGGCTCCGCCCACCTGTCCCTCTGCACACGTTACCCCGCTAGGCTCCGCCCACCTGTCACTCTGCACATATGGTCCCGCTAGGCTCCACCCACCTGACACTCTGCACACATTACCCCACTAGGCTCCGCCCACCTTTCAATCTGCACACATGGTCCCGGTATGCTCCGCCCACCTGGCACTCTGCACACATTGTCCCGCTAGGCTCCGCCCACCTGTCACTCTGCACACATTACCCCGCTAGGCTCTGCCCACCTGTCACTCTGCACACATGGTCCCGCTAGGCTCCGCCCACCTGTCACTCTGCACACATGGTCCCGCTAGGCTCCACCCACCTAACACTCTGCACACATTACCCCACTAGGCTCCGCTCACCTGTCACTCTGCACACATGGTCCCGGTATGCTCCGCCCACCTGGCACTCTGCACACATTGTCCTGCTAGGCTCCGCCCACCTGGCACTCGGCACACATTACCCCGCTAGGCTCCGCCCACCTGGCACTCTGCACACATGGTCCTGCTAGGCTCCGCCCACCTGGCACTCTGCACACATGGTCCCGCTAGGCTCCGCCCACCTGGCACTCTGCACACATCATCCCGCTAGGCTTCACCCACCTGACACTCTGCACACATTACCCCGCTAGGCTCCGCCCACCTGTCACTCTGCACACATGGTCCCGGTATGCTCCGCCCACCTGGCACTCTGCACACATTGCCCCGCTAGGCTCCGTCCACCTGGCACTCTGCACACATGGTCCCACTTGGCTTACCTGCGGTGATGAAGTCCCGACCTCAGCGCTGTCACTGTCCTCCATGGCCGCCGCTTGTCACATCACCTTCTCTCGCTTCCGACCTGAGACTGACTAGCGGTGACGTCACGGGCCGCTCGCGATACTTGGCTGTGAAGATGATTGATGTCAGTGTGCAGGAGATCAGCGCAGGTAATGTACCTCGCTGACAGCAGCACTTGTCATCCCCTGCATTGACCTGGGCTGACCCATTGATGTTAGCTCAGGTTACTGCATTGCTCTCCCAGCCAATGGGGAACATCCTGCTCTTCATTGACTGGGACAGTGTGGATCGTCATGGCAACCCCTTGGATTACAGCAGACCTGGATTTGTTTTTCTTTCTAATAAATTGGTTAAAGAGGGAATGTATTGGGGAGTGTTTTTTCAAATAAAAATGTGTTTGTCGTCTATTTTTTTTTATTACTGACTGGGTTGGTGATGTCGGGTATCTGATAGACGCCTGACCTCACCAACCCCAGGGCTTGGTGCCAGGTGACATTACACATCTGGTATTAACCCCATATATTACCCCGTTTGCCACCACACCAGGGCACGGGATGAGCTGGGGCGAAGCACCAGGATTGGCGCATCTAATGGATGCGCCACTTCTGGGGCGGCTGCGGCCTGCTATTTTTAGGCTGGGGGGAGTCCAATAACCATGGACCTCCCTAGTCTGAGAATATCAGACCCCAGCTGTCTACTTAACCTTGGCTGGTGATCCAATTTTGGGGGGACCCCTACGTGTTTTTTTTTTTAAACTATTTATTTAATTTAAAATAACAACGTGGGGTGCCCTCAGTTTTGGATTACCAGCCAAGGTGAGGCTGCCAGCTGTGGTCTGCAGGCTGCAGCCGTCTGCTTTACCCTAGCTGGCTACAAAAATAGGGGGAACCCTACGTCATTTTTTTGGCTAAATACAAAGCTAAGCACCCCTTAGTGCCACATGAAAGGCACCAAAGGGTGCAAAATTACAAAATGCAGGAGAGTGGGAAATTATGTGTCTTTCTGCCATTATAATGACAGAAAAGACTGATATGAAGTGCACAAGCACAAGAAAATCACCAGAGCGCTCTACGCTGTGAAAAGCAGTAGAAAATGGCACTGGAGTGAACATGTGACCACTTCATGTAGGATGAAGCTATGGATCCTGGGTAAATTTATGTATTTTCCCTCCTTCAGTTTTTTTGCAGTACCCAAAAAAAACGGAAGGCACACGGATGACAAACAGATGACATACGGACCGTCTACGGAACGAAAACGGATGCCACACGGATGCACCCGTGAAAAAAAACGGACTGTTTTTTGCAGACCACAAAAATGAATCGGTCGTGTTAATGTAGCCTTATTCTGATCTGCCGTTAGTAAACAGCAGGCAGAAATAAGTGAATAGCGCCCCCCAGCGTCAGAAAATCTCCGGGGTTTCAGGGCTAGCTGAGACCCTGGTGATCATGATTCAGGACGGTTTTTCCGGTCCCCGCTCACGTGATCACAGGCATACACCGTATACCGATGATCATGTTACAGTAAATGACAGCGCCGGTAAAAAATTATTTATCTCCCATCTGGCATGAACAAACATGATAAATCTCCTACCCGGTCCCATCCGGTCCCCCGGTGTCGCCAAAGTGCCCCCCCTGATGCCCTCCCAGAAATCCAAGATGGCCGCGCGCACAGCAGCGCGCCGACCGCATTCACCCTACTCCTCTGATTTCGGTCGCAAGTGCCATGTACCAAACTTCTCCCCAGGCTCTGCCAGGTCACCCCCTATAACCCCACAGGTGTTCCCCGGTGTCCCACGGTACCTGTGCAGCGTTGATCCCCCCCCTCACAATAGACGCTGCCGCATGCACAGAGCGGCTGTCAGCTCAGCTTCCTGTGTTCAGACACAGTGAGTGGTGGTTATGCATCTGTAAGCTAAATGGGCGGCACGGTGGCTCAGTGGTTAGCACTGCAGTCTTGCAGCGCTGAGGTCCTGGGTTCAATTCTCACCATGGGCACCATCTGCAAGGAGTTTGTATGTTCTCCCCGTGTTTGCGTGGGTTTCCTCCGGGTACTCCGGTTTCCTCCCACACTCCAAAGACATACAGCGCTATGGAATTAATAACGCTATATAAATGAATAAATTATTATTATTACTGCAATGCCCTGCTGATGAGGTAAGGAACATAATTGATCAGGAGAGCTATATACTACATTTGCAAATGGAGGGATTTGCTTTTATAGTTTCCCTGCAGAATGACTACCAAACATGAGAGTCCGTTATACACCACAAGAAAACACATCTAAATAGCGAGCTCTGTTGTTAAATATTCATTCAGCTGGATAACTGGACTTAAAGGGGTATTCCATCTCCAAGATCCTATCCCCAATATATAGTAGGTGGAATAGCAAATAATATCAGCAAATACCAATATTTGGAAATGTAGAATAGTTCTCCTGATTAGGCATGCCCTTACCTCATAAGCAGGGCATTGCAGCTTTGGTAGCAACCACTACGACATGGACTCTGCTGCTGTGGACCCGGGGAGAGTGAGTGCAGATTCATTGCACCCACACTCCTCACATGAAGGGTCCGCACTCCTAGAAAATGGGGGATACATTCCCTGAGTGTCTCGCCCCCCATATTCTAGATGGTCCAGAGTCATCGTGGGACCCCTTTATTTTTTTCTTACAATAAATTGGTGAAAGAGGAAATGTTTTGGGGACTGTTTTTTCAAATAAATTTCTTTTGTCGATTTTTTTTTTGTTAGTACTGACAGTTTATGATGTTGGGTATCTAATAGATGCCATGACATCACAAACTGCTGGGCTTGATCTCAGGTGACTTTACAGCTAGTATCAACCCGATTTATTACCCCGTTTGCCACTGCACCAGGGCACGGGATGAGCTGGGGTGAAGCGCCAGGATTGGCGCATCTAGTGGATGCGCCACGTCTGGGGTGCCTGCGGCCTGCTATTTTTAGGCTGTGAAGGCCCAAAAACTATGGACCTTCCCATCCTGAGAATACCAGACCACAGCTGTCCGCTTTACCTTGGCTGGTGATCCAATTTGGGGGGGACCCTACTTTTTTTGTGTAATTATTAATATTTATAAAATAATTATAAAAAAAGAGCCTGGAGGGACCTCCACATTGGATCCCCAACCACGGTAAAGCTGCCAGCTGTGGTTTTTGAGGTTACAGCCGTCTGCTTTACCCTAGCTGGCTATCAAAAATGGGGGGACCCAACGTCATATTTTTTTTAACTATTTTTTAATTAGAAAAACTTAATGGGCTTCCCTGTATTTTGATTGCCAACCAAGGTAACGGCAGGGAGATGGGGGTGGCAACCCATAGCTGTCTGCTTTATCTGCGCTGAGAATCAAAAATACCGTGGAGCACTACATCATTTTTTTTAAAGATTTATTTTTACAGCACTGTGATTTCCAGCAATCAAAATACAGGGAAGCCCATTTTGTTTTTAGTTATTTAAATAAATAATTAAAAAAAATATATATGGGCTCCCGCTGCATTTTTTGTATTGCTAGCTAAGGGTAATCCAAGCAGCTACTGGCTGCTAACCCCCACTGCTTGGTGTTACCTTCACTGGCAATGGAAAATCCAGGGAAGCATTTTTTATTTTTTTTGCCAAAAAACTACAAAAAAAAGGACGTGAGCTTCGCCATATTTTTGTATGCTAGCCAGGTATAGCAGGCAGGTGCTGGAAGAGTTGGATACAGCGCCAGAAGATGGCGCTTCTATGAAAGTGCCATTTTCTGAGGCGGCTGCAGACTGCAATTCGCAGCAGTGGGGCCCAGAAAGCTCAGGCCAACCTGTGCTGCGGATTCCAATCCCCAGCTGCCTAGTTGTACCTGGCTGGACACAAAAATGGGGCGAAGCCTACGTCATTTGTTTTCTAATTATTTCATGAAATTCATGAAATAATAAAAAAGGGCTTCCCTTTATTTTTGGTTCCCAGCCGGGTAAAAATAGGCAACTGGGGGTTGGGGGCAGCCGTACCTGCCTGCTGTACCTGGCTAGCATACAAAAATATGGCGAAGCCCACATAATTTTTTCAGGGGGCAAAAAACTTCTGCATACAGTCCTGGATGGAGTATGCTGAACCTTGTAGTTCTGCAGCTGCTGTCTGTCTGTATGGAGAAGACAGCAGCTGCAGAACTACAAGGCTCAGCATACTCCATCCAGGACTGTATGCAGAAGTTTTTTGCCCACCAAAAAAATGACGTGGGCTTCACCATATTTTTGTATGCTAGCCAGGTACAGCAGGCAGCCACGGGCTGCCTCCAACCCCCAGTTGCCTATTTGTACCCGGCTGGGAACCAAAAATATAGGGAAGCCCGTTTTTTTAATTACTTCACTTATTTCATGAAATAATTGAAAAGCAAATGCCGCGGGCTTCGCCCCATTTTTGTGTCCGGCCAGGTACAACTAGGCAGCTGGGGATTGGAATCTGCAGCACAGGTTAGCCCGAGGTTTCTGGGCGCCTCTGCTGCGAATTTCAGTCCGCAGCCGCCCCAGAAAATGGCGCTCTCATAGAAGCGCCATGATCTGGCGCTGTATCCAACTCTTCCAACAGCCCTGGAGCCGGGTGGCTTGTTGGGTAATCATGAGTTAATACTGGCTTTGTTTTACTAGCCAGTATTAAGCCAGAGATTCTTAATGTCAGGCACGTTTGACCCGGCCATTAAGAATCTCCAATATAGGGTTAAAAAAAAACACGACACAGAGAAAAAATACTTTAATAGAAATAAATACACAGACACATTAGAGACTCCATCTTTATTACCCCCTGTCAGCCCTCCACGATCCATGGTCTTCTGTCTTTCTCGTTCAACAAATGCAGCTCTGCTACATCACTGCTGCATGGGGGAAGACGCTGCTTCCCGTGCAGCCTTCATTCCGTGAGAGATCAGTGCTGCTAGCGGTAACAGCGGTTATGCTGACAGACGCGTTACCATAGCAACAGGGCTCCGATCATGTGATTCCCGGAGCCGCGGTTAGCGGTGACGTCACCGCTAACTGCATTGCTATGGCAACGGTGATCTCCGTTAATGACCGGCTGTGTCTGCCGGTCCCTAACGGAATGGGGAGTTGTTCGTGTGCTAGAGCATGTCGCCAGTACACGGCGATACACAAATGTGCACCGTGTACCGGAGAGTGCAATGACAGGTCCTACATGACGCGTCATAGTCATGTAACTGTAGCCAATGAGATAATAGCCACGTGACTGGTCACATGGCTATTTTGACATCACGATAGGTCCTGCATCACTGCTGGCAGTGCTGGTTACCGGGAGAATTCAGCGATCATCGGATGGAATAGCGGCAGGAGACAGAGTGCAGGAGGGATCGCGGGGACCGGTAAGTGTTATGGCAATGTTTATTAACTGTATGTGTACATTTATAATGCGTTTTTTTGTGTTTGTGATTGCCTCCCATTATATCCTATTGGTTCGAGTTCGGTTCGACGAACGTTCGCCGAACTGAACTCGAACGAGACCTCCGTTCGACGAACCGAATTTGAGCCGAATCACGGCTGATTCGCTCATCTCTACTGAAGACCTGCTTTTATAAATCTTACAAAATCCCCAGACTACGTCATCAACTATTCCTAGAGCAGTTCTCCGATCACGGCTTACACTGCCTTAATCTGTGATCTTGTTCAAATGGCATGTTAACTCTATGTATAAATTTAGTGATAGCAGTGTATGTCGCGGGCGGAGGAGGGGACGCTGCGCTCTCCCACTGCTCGGGTCCGGCTGCCGCTGCTGCTGCGGCCTCTGCTGCTCGGTGGCTCGAGCGATGGGCCAGATCCCGGGGACTCGAGCCGTGCTCCTCGCTCGTGAGTGAAAAGGGGATTGGTTTTGGGGATTTATTGTCCGTGACGCCACCCACGGTTGTGGTGATTGTATGGACACCTCCGCTGCTCTGTATGGGGATCCCGGGAGCGGTGACAGGGAGCAGCTTGGTTGTTATTTCTCCCCTCCGTGGGTAGGGGGTTGGTTGTCCTGGGGCCCGGTGATGGGTAGGGGTGGTTGGCAGGCCAAGTGCGGGGCCTGGTGAGGTGCAGGGTCGCGGGGGCAGCGCTGTGCCGTACGGCACGGTGGTACTCACTCAGCCTGAGATGTTGACACAGTTCTCGGTAAAACACATGGCTGGAAAGACGGTGCCCACGGACGGCTGCTGTTGCTTTTCCCCGGTAGTTAACAGTGACTGTCTCTTTCCCTGCACCCTGTGTAACGTTGGTAGCGATGGGTTCCCACCGGTAACCCGCTCCCCGACTTGGATATGGGCCGCAGGAGCGCCTCTTTGCCCGCAGGCGCTGGCCCTGAGAAACTGGTGCCTTGGCGGTGGCGGTGTCTCTCTCATACGGTTGGACTGTTGCCTTCAATCGGGACTTAGTTGTTTGGAGACCCGGAGGTCCCCTTCACTGACGGATTTGGCAAATTCACGGCGACTCCTAGCCTTGCCGGGATCCGAAAGGCCCCTGCCAATGGTGCTGGCTTCTCCTTGTGTACCGGTCCGGTACCGTTGGGCCACCACCCATCCACGGTCCTTACGGCACCTCCGATAGGCCACTCCTGCAGACGTTCACCGCCGTCTGCTAACCTTGCTGTCTCAGTCCAGGGCACACACCCGGACCAACTTCAGGCTGCTCTGTTACCTTTTCTCTTTCCACCTCAACTCCTCTCACTTGCTCCTCTACCACTCGACTCAAACGTTTTCCTCCAAACTCTAACTGCCTGTGTTTTCCCGCCTCCAGGACTGAACTCCTCGGTGGGCGGAGCCAACCGCCTGGCCCACCCCCTGGTGTGGACATCAGCCCCTGGAGGAAGGCAACAAGGATTTCTGGTCTAGGTTAGGTGTACCTAACCGGGGTGTAGGGTGTGGTGATGTCATTACCTGTGACCCCTGGCTTGCCCAGGGCGTCACATGTATATCTGAGAACAACCCACTGAGGGCTGAAAGTGTTACAGCAGAACTTATGCTGAGCTATAGTTCTACTAACACTACAGTTCTGCTATTCAACAGAATTGACAGTAAAGTAGAAGTGCTGACCCTGCCAAAAACGAGTAAGTAAGGAGACTGCATTGCTCAGAGCTGCTCAGGAGACAACTTGAGAGCTGTCATTTACGTAAAAAGCAGAAAACGTCCAGCACTAGAATCCACTTGCACAGCTCCACTATAGATGCCACAGCATGCGGCACAGCAGGGAAGTCAGTGAGGAGCCAAACCAAACACATTGGTGCAACACCTCCATAAGGAACAAACAAAATATCTTCAACAGCAAGGAAAGAAAAAAGGTGGAACTCACCAAATGATAGTCTTCATTTATTTAAACAAAAAGGGACATCAAAAAGCAGGGAGGGATGCGGGGGGTGTCAGAGACATCGGCGGCCGTTTTGCGCTCACCCCCACTTTGTCAGGTCCAGACGAAGTGCCCGTGAGCACGAAACGGCCGTTGTCATTTCTGACGCTCCCTGCATCCCTCCCTGCTTTTTGATGTCCCTTTTTGTCTAAATAAATGAAGACTATCATTTAGTGAGTGCCACCTTTTTTCTTTCCTTGCTGCTGAGGTCATTTTCTTAGGCTATGTTACCAATACCAGCAAAAAAATTGCTCCTTGGACTTGTGAACCACTGATTAGGTCATTTTCATCTGCACCATCCCACATTCCAGTGCTTTTATAATGAGGATTAATATTTTATGGGTGCTTCTAGAGTAATTCAAGAGCACTGTATAATACCCTACCTGTTTAACCCTCCTTCAGTTGCACTTGGTAAAATCTGGGTCCCTTGCAGAGCCATATATAAGGCACAGTATAGGGTTACAGGAAGTTCCTGCAGCTTAAACAGATTTTGTGACTATAAGCTGCAGCCACCACCAGTGGTCTCTTATATACAGTATTCTAATATGCTGTATATAAGAGCCCATGCCGCTGTGTAGAACGTAAAAATTAGTTTATAATACTCACCTAATAGTCGGTACGGTGAATACTGGTCAGATGGGTGTCTGTGTTCTCCAGGACCGGCACCTCCTCTTTCGGACATCTTTGTCCTCCTTCTTCTGAAGCCTGGATGTATGACTTATCCTACGTCATGCACACAGGCGGCCATTGAGGTCCTGCGCAGGCGCACTACAATATTTTGATCTTCACTGCTCAGGGCAGATCAAAGTGCACCTGCACAGGACCGCAGGAGGCATCGCCCCCGGAGAACGGAGACACTCATCTGACCCATCTGCACCGTACCGACATTTAGGTAAGTATTATCAAGTCATTTTTACATTCTACACAACGGCCTGGGCTCTTATATACAGCATGTTGGAATGCTGTATATAAGAGCCCACTGGTGGTGGCCGCAGATTATAGTCACCAAATCTGGTGACAGTTTCCCTTTAACAGTCTGTGTGTGCAGCCGTGCCATGCTCACTGGTGCATAGGAAACATTTGCTGCATCCTTCTAAATGCTATCAACATATGCATTTTCTAATGCTACATGCCTCAGTTTTATTCAAGCGTATCCAACAGAAAAAAAAAACAACTATATCTCAATATGAAATCAGCCATATGATATAGTTGTGCAGAAAAGCTTCATACAACTCTATAGTACCCAAGTATGGCTTCATACAAATCAGATCCACAACCTAACTGCATCCAACTTATCTATATTGTGTGCTTTTGTCTTATCATATTTGTCACGTATGTAACATTGCCTTGTTAAGAAGAACCCTATTAATAATTTACTTTATGAAATTCATATATGACTTCTTGTTGATACCAAATAATGTAACTTTCAACTACGGACAAACTCGCTGATTGATCCTTGTATATTGAAAAACTTTCCTTTGTGTTCAGCCGAGCTCCATTAATAATTCACTTCATTAGATTCATACATTATGAGTTCTTGTTGATACAAAGAAAGTTCCTTTTTTTACCAAATGATGTAATTTGCAAAACCTGACAAGCTCGCCAATTGATCCTGGTGTTTTGAGAAACTTTCCTCAATTCCCTCCATGCAGATTGATCAATAGTGAAGCTAAACATGGATCAACTATATATCTGCCAACACAATAAACGATTTCTAATTACATGATTTTTTTGTTTTGTTTTTACCATGGTCCAATATTTATGACAATACGCAAAGACAAATTATAAATGTCTACAGGACACAACATGAAGGCTTCTAGTATGCAGATAAGAAAGCAAACACCAAGTATAGCGGACCTCATATTAATGGTAATATACATGAACCCCATGTTACGGGGGAACCGGCAGATTAGGACCAGAAGGTATATATCCCAATCGCCAGTCGGGGCCCACCGTGCTCCAGATAGTAATGGAGCTGCTGGCACCCTGTGGGTTAGGCGGAGGCTATAGAGCTGGATGGCTCTGAGATAACTCAGGGAACTGGTCACGTGTGTAGTGACACGTCAGACCGGATGACAACCCAGTTAGCGTGTCGGCGGAATTGGCGCAACCCCGACCACGTGTGCAGGGAACACGTCAGACCGGATGGTGACCAGGTAGCGTTGATCGAAAAGACCGCCGCGACAGCGCCCTGTCGCCCCGTGTGTCAGACACGACAGGCCGAGCGGTCCTTCGATTAGCGTTTCTGGTCACTAGGCGAATGGCCATGTGTGTAGAGGACACATCAGGCCAAAGGATCAAACCAGTAGCGTTGACTAGGAAGCCAAGGAGGACAACAGGTTCACACACCCAATCCTGGAACACCCTGTTAACTCCATAGGAGTCCTGGGGTATGCAGTCCGTGCGCGTAGGAGGCACAACCGGACAGGTGGCGCAACAGGTGCGTTGTCCGTGTGCGTAGAGGGCACTCTCGGACAGGTGGCACAGCAGGTATGCTGTCCGTGTGCGTAAGAGGCACAAACAGACAAGTAACACAGCAGCCGCAGTCCAGTTAACGCCACTGGACTGCTATAGCACAACAGGAATGGTAGCAAGGAAGCACGGCGCCTGACCCTCATATGCTGAGCCACGAATCTTGGCATGACAGGCACCGTTCGCCTAGTCCTACCTACTGCTTCCAACAAGGCTTCTGCCACCATGAACTCTAAGTGAAGACTGCGCGCCTCCATGTTGTCTCCAGCCCTTTTTATAACCTAACAGTGGACAGGATCCAGCTGGACTCCAAAGGGATAAATAAAAATGCTTCTTTATTTGTATCAATTCGATTAAAAATATATATCCATTTCTCAAGTAAGGACACCGGCATTTTGTCTCCAAGCACATTTGTCTCAACACGGCCTGTCAGATCTACCACGTGGTTGGAAGTCAAAGGTTTTTTTAAGTGCGGTGCCGCTAAATGTAAATGCTGCAGTTTTGTCAGTAAAGCCAGCTTTACACCTTACAATTAGGTATGCGATCTCGTATGCGATGTGACACGCCCAGATCGCATATGCGATTGAATGAGATCGCATGTAGGTCGGTCATTTGCTGTCACACGAGCGTTAGTAGTCTATGTTAAATTGATCAATTTTGTGTGCGATCCTTTAGATCATGTGTTCTGTGACGTATGCATTGGGCACCTTTTTTTTTATTTATTGACTTGCCAAGCGTGTGTAATGTAGGGATGCGTTTTTACTATGTCATCTGCCATTCAGCTCTGCTACATGGCCGCTAACAGCAGACACAGACAGCCATGTAGCAGAGCTGAATGGCCGCTGACAGCAGACACAGACAGAGCCGCACTGTCAGAATGAACTCGGGTGAACCTCACCCGACTTCATTGTCATGCTGCGGCTCTGTCTGTGTCGCGTCCTGATTAGCGGTCACCAGTGAAGGATTCTAATCTGATCTGTCACTGAGGTTACCCGCGGCCACCGCTGGATCCAGCGGTGGATCCAGCGGTGGCCGCGGGTAACCTCAGTGACAGCAGCTGATCGCGCGGCTGTCTTAATTAGCTGTGTGGAGGTGACCGGAGCGGCTGTGTCTGCTGCAGCTCCGGTCACCTCCATGCAGCTGCGGTGGAAGCGACGCTGGATCATCCTGGATTACGCCGGACAAGGAGGGCTTTTTGGGGCTGATTAAAGTGGATAACCAGGGTATATGTTTGTGTTTTCATTTCTAATAAAGGATTTTTCGGGTGTGTGTGTGTTTATTTACTGTAATTTACAGATTAATCATGGAAGGTGTCTCATAGACGCCTGACATGATTAATCTAGGACTTATTGGCAGCTATGGGCTGCCAATAACTCCTTATTACCCCGATTTGCCAACGCACCAGGGCAAATCGGGAAGAGCCGGGTACAGTCCCAGAACTGTCGCATATAATGTATGCGGCAATTCTGGGTGGCTGTTGGCTGATATTGTTAGGCTGGGGGGCTCCCCATAACGTGGAGCTCCCCATCCTGAGAATACCAGCCTTCAGCCGTATGGCTTTATCTGGCTGGTTTTAAAATTGGGGGGGACCGCACGCCGTTTTTTTAAATTATTTAATTATTTATTTCAATGCACAGTATAGACACGCCCACCGGCTGCTGTGATTGGGTGCAGTGTGACACCTGTCACTCAGCGTGGGGGCGTGTCTCACTGTAAGCAATCATAGGCGCCGGTGGGCGGGGTAAGCAGGGAATACGAGATTGTTTAATGGGCGGCCGGCTTTTTCAAAACAGTAAAAGCCGCCAGAGCAGTGTGAATGCCGTGCAGCGCCGGGGATCGGTGAGTATATGAGAGAGGGGGATAGACTGACATGGACAGAGAGTGAGGGACAGAGATAGTGACGGACTGACAGAGATTAGTTAATGACAGACATTGTGAGGCGCTTCAGAACGCAGCTTTTCAGCTGCGCTCTGAAGCAGACCTTTTTTAAGCTGCGGTGCAGAGCGCACACCGGCGCACATAGCATCAGACACAAAAATCGTATGAGGGATGTCACACGTTACAATTCACTAGTTTCGTACAACAAAACGTCCAATGTATGAGGAATAAACGACGTGTATGCGATCACCGTATTTTCGTTCAATCTTGATCGCATGTAGGTTTCACACGCAAATACGTCACGAACGATGCCGGATGTGCGTCACTTACAACTTGACCCCGACGACGGATTGAAAGATCTATTGAAGTGTGTAAAGCAGGCTTTAGAGTGATACCTTTGTATCTTTTCACAACGGTAATAGCTTTAATATTAACACTTTCATTAACTGTAATAGTGATCATGTAGTATATCTGGTAGAGTGTGATCAATGCCAGATCCAATACGTAGGCTGTACAGTGGGGCCCCTTTAAAAACGTATGCATAAGCACATGTCCGAGTCAGTGAACGCTAACACCATTGGTATCTCTGCGGTATCTAGACATTTTGCCACAGTTCACAAGGGCAATTTGACAGCCTTTAAATTCAAAGGTATAGAGAAGCTTTTTAAACCATTGAGAGGAGGCGACTATAGGAGAAAGCTACTTGATCATGAAAGCCGGTGGATTTTTATGTTAGATACTCGCCTAAAAAGAGGGAAAAGAAAAAACATTTTTTTTTTCTCTCTTTCCTCCTCTTATACCTATGGGCAATGTTGTTTTTATATATCTTGGCTCCCATAATGTGTTTTGACAAATGACTGTGATCATCTACATCTATAAATTTATACAGTGGGGTTTTATTGTATTTATTGATTTTCATGTCCATTTATGAAAGAAAGAAAAAAGGATATGTATATTTATTTATATATAAGATTTTTGTACCTAAATGTCAATTGATATATATTTTTTTCTTTGCTTTATCTGGATGGATACTCATGTAATTTATGGTTAGATAAATACTTCATGGTCTTTTTGTACTTTTCTCTTGTGAACCTGTGATTTTACCTGAGCAGCGTATACTCCCCTATGTAATTAATTTATTGAGAACATGTGGGTTACTCCGCTGCTTAGGAAAAACATTTATAAATATCCTTCTAGTCTTGTACTGACTATGACCTGAGGAAGGCGTCCCGCCGAAACGTGTAGTGGTATACATCTGCCATTCATCAGTGTGAACAAGCCGATGTCTTTACTTGAGAAATGGATATATATTATTAATCGAATTGATACAAATAAAAAAGCATTTTTATTTTTCCCTTTGGAGTCCAGCTGGATCCTGTCCACTGTTTTGTTCTATTACCTTCTCGACTTGCTGCCGCAGTCCATGCTGGACCAAAGGTGATTAACAGGAGGATATATTCAGGCTTGTCTCTGCAGTGGTGAGCGTTTTTTTTTGTTGTGTTTTTTTTTTGTTTGTTTTTTTTATATTTGTCTTTTTATAACCTAGATCTGCCCCAAACCCAGGGTGGAACCACCAAGGTCCAATAGCAGAGTGCCATATCACCAGCGAGGTCACCAGCGGCCTATCCGGAACTGCCACATCATTGATGACCTCAAGGTAGCCACGCCCCAAACACTTCACCAGTCATCGTCTGACGACCAATGGTGAAGTGCCAGATCATAGGGGCGGGCCTCTGCGAGCCAGTCCGGAGTGGCCACGTCATCAGGACACCTGACACCCTCTGGCCTATCAGGGCCTGCCACCTCACGGACATGCTCAGTGGGGTCCTTACCAGACCTAGCCTCTGATGCACTATGTGCCTGAGCATGCTCAGTAGCCTGAACAACAGACTCAGAAATCAGACTATCTGCCTGAGCATGCTCAGTAAGCACAACACAGGACTTAGACACGGCACGATGTCCAAGTACCTGTGCAAAGAGGCTTTTCGCACTAAGTGTAGGAGCATGCTCAGTAGCCTGAACCAAGGACTTAGCCTCAGAAATGGCACTATCAGGCTGAGCATGCTCACTAGGCGAAACACTGGACTTAGACTCTGGCTGGGGAAAATCGGGGCGCGCATGCACACTAGCGGCCTCTCCACACTTAGACGTGGAGGAAGAAGACGCCAGCTGGAGGACCCAAGGCACGGCTAAAAATGGCAGCCGGTGCCTGGGCGCAGCAGGAACCGCAGCAGGCTGCTTGCGGCTATGGCGGCGCCGGTTCGTAATGTGGCGCCCTGGACAAGCCAGGTCGTCACAGGTACTACACCAACACACCCCACACTCCTGGTCAGGCACACCAAAGTCAGACAAAAACCCTTGTTGCCTTCCTCCAGGGGCTGATGTCCACACCAGGGGGTGGGCCAGGCGGTTGGTCCCGCCCACCGAGGAGTTCACAGTCCTGGAGGCGGAAAAAGCAGCAGATAGAGTTTGGAAGTGAAAGTGGAAGGAGGGAAGTAGCAGTTGTGAGGCCTGAAGTTGGTCCGGGTGTGTGGCCCGGACGGAACAGCAAGGTTGGCAGACGGTGGTGACCGTCTGCAGGAGTGGTCTATTGGAGCTAGCCATAAGGACCGTGGACGGGCGGTGGCCCGGCGGTACTGGACCGGTACGCAAAGAGAAGCCAGCACCATCCGGCACGGGCTTATGGACCCCGACAAGGCTAGGAGTCGCCGTGAATTTGTCAAATCCGTTAGCAAAGGGAACCTCCTGGGTTTCCAAGCAGCCAAGTCCCGACAGAAGGCAACAGTCCAACCGAGAGAGGGAAACACAGTCACCGCCAAGGCTAAAGTTCCCAGGGCAAGAGCCAGTGGGCAAAAGGGGCTCCTTCAGCATCCTTCAAGCTGGGGAGCGGGTTACCGGTGGGAACCCATCGGAACCGTACACACTACACAGGTGCAGGGAAAGGCAGTCACCATCAACCTGCCGGGAGAAGAAACACCGCAGCCGTCTGTGGGACCCGTCCATCCAGCCATTTGTTTTACCGGAGACTTTGTGTGCATCATTGGCTGAGTGAGTACCACCATGCCGTGCGGCACAGCGCTGCCCCCGCGACCCTGCACCTGGCCAGGCCCCGTAATCCGCCTGCAATTTATCCCTACCCCATCACTGGGCCCCGGGACAACCAATCCCCCTACCCACGGAGGGGAGAACTAACATCCAAGCTGCTCCCTGTCATCGCTCCCAGGATCCCCGTCCAGAGCAGCGGTGGTGTCACCAATCTCACCACAACCGTGGGTGGCGTCACGGACAATATCTAATCCCCCCAATCAAACTCCCCTTTTCACTCACGGGCGAGGAACGCCACTCGAGTCCCCGGGATCCGGCCCACCGCTCGAGCCACCACCGAGCAGCAGCCGCAGCAGCAGCGGCCGGACCCGAGGAGTGGGAGAGCGCCGCGTCCCCTCCTCCGCCCGCGACAGTAACACCCCATGATATAATACAAAAACTTTATGAAAAATAAGGGGTGTTAAAATGTTGAAGATTAAACACTGGTACCACAATTGTGAGAAAGTGTATAATTTTATTACAAAAATGCAAACATTATAGTCACATGTGGTAAACAAATATTAATTGGACATACATGATTAAAAACCAGGTCTAAAGAAGACAAAAGGAGGAAAGAGGGTCCCACAAAGGGAGACAGGCTACCCCCAGCATAAATAAAGGGATGTCCCTAGATCCAAGGGAAGCACATAAACAGGTATTCACTTTAAACAGAGTAGAAGTATATACACCTTGGACCAGTAGGACAAAAAAGTACTTGTACACTAACGACACTCACAAAAGGTATGGTCTAAATAAGGGCCAATATAGAAACATCATAGCCACCAAAGATATATATGTATAGTACCTAGCATCATAGACAGTCATACATTCGTGGTAAGGTGGCACCTGAAGACCTAGCCGTGGTAAGTGTAGCACCCCAAAGGGGGAGTCTGTCAACCTCACATGTGGGATCTCGAAATACTGTGTCTGCAAATTGATATTCTGATCTGGCATAAACCCTAATTCATACAACAAGGCTCAGTAAGGCTGCTTTCACACTACGTTTTTTTAACATGCGTCATGAACGTTTTTTTAACGCAAAAACGGATCCAGGGCAATTGCGTTTTCATTTCAATGCATTTGCAATGGAATCGCGTCAACATGCGTTCACACGCGTTCACCTGCGTTTGCGTGCGTTATAGTAAGGATCCAGCGACTTGCAGTTTTTTAACTTTTTTCAAAAACGCTACTTGTAGCGTGTTTGAGCTGCGTCCAAATACTGCAAATTGCTGGATTCTCACTATACTGCACGCAAACGTATGTGAATGCTAGCATGCTGATAGACAGGATCCTGCTTGCTCTACTGAGCATGCCCAGAAACCAGCCTCGTGTGATCAGTCTCTCTCTCCCCCTCCCTCTCTCCCCTCCCTCTCTCTCCTCCCTCCCCCGCCTGAGAGCGGAGGACGCTCGTAACCAAGGTAAATATCGGGTAACCGCGGGCTTAGTTACCCGATGTTTATCTTGGTTACGTGTGCAGGGAGCAGGCAGACTTGCTAATAGCAGCTGCAGACGCTCGTAACCAAGGTAAATATCGGGTATCCAAGCAAGTTACCTGATGTTTACCTTGGTTACGAGCCTCCGCAGCTGTCAGATGTCGGCTCCAGGTCTTTCAAGTTCAGTTCCCCTCACAGTTCCCCTCAGCAGTTTTTACTTCCTTTGTGTATCAGTGATGTTCTAAGGAGGTGAGAATAAAGGAGCTGTCGATTTGCTGCAGGGTTACAAGGTAGTGCAGACCCCAAAGAACCAGTGCTGTTATAGCTGGAATAACACAGAAAAGACTAATAGGAAGTGTACAACCACAGGAAAATCACCAGAGCGCTCTACGCTGTGAAAAGCAGTAGAAAATGGCACTGGAGTGAACATGTGACCTCCTCATGTAGGTTGAAGCTATGGATCCTGGGTAAATTTATGTATTTTCCCTCCTTCAGTTTTTTTGCAGTACGCAAAAAAATGGAAGGCACAACGGATGACATATGGACCGTATACAAAACGGAAACGGATGCCACATGGATGCGTCCGTGAAAAAAATGGACCGGTTTTTGTGGACCGCAAATACGGATCGGTCGTGTGAATGTAGCCTTATTCTGATCTGCCGTTTATAAACAACAGGTAGAAATAAGTGAATAGCGCCCCCCAGCATCAGAAACTCTCCGGGGTTTCAGGGGGTAGCTAAGTCCCTGGAGATCATGATTCAGGCCGGATTTTCCGGTTCCCGTTTACGTAATCACCGGTATACACCGTATACCGATAATAAAGTTATAGTAAATGACAGCGTCGGTAAAAAAATATTTATCTCCCATCTGGCATGAACAAACATGTCAGATGGGAGATGAATCTCCTCCACGGTCACCTCCAGTCCCCCGGTGTCGCCAAAGTGCCCCCCCGACACACTCCTGGAAATCCAAGATGGCCGCGCGCACAGCAGCATGCCGGCCGCATTCACCCATCTCCTCTGATTTCTGTCACATGTACACATGCGACAGAAAACTCCTCCCCAGGCCCTGCCAGGTCACCCCCTATAACACCACCGGTGTTCCCCGGTGTCCCACGGTACCTGTGCAGCGTTGATCCCCCGCGGCCCTCTCCTTCACAAAAGACGCTGCCGCATGTGTCGCGGGCGGAGGGGCCGTGCTCGCTACGCTCGGGTTCACTGCTGCTTCTCGGTGGCTCGAGTGGTGGGCCGGACCCGGGGACTCGAGCAGCGCTCCTCGCCCACGTGTGAAAAGGGGGTGGTTTGTTTTGGGAGATAGTTCGTGGTGCCACCCACGGGTCGTGGTGATGATGGGCACCACCGCTGCTGGTCACGTGGATCCCGGGAGCGATGGTATGCAGCAGCTAGGATGTTGTCCCCTCCGTGTGTAGGGGTTGGTGATCCCGGGGCCCGGTGGTGTAACGGGGAGGCTGGATGGCTGGGGTGCAGGATTGCAGGGGCAGCGCGGCGCGGTGCCTGATGGCACTGTGATACTCACTCAGACACCGATGCACAGAGTCTCTGGTAAACCAAACGGCTGGATGGACGGGTCCCGCAGCCGGCTGCAATGTTTGTGCTCTCCCCGGACAGGGTGATAGTGGCTCTCTTTCCCTGCATTTTGTTAGAATGTTTTGACTCCTGTGGTTGCCCACCGGTAGTCCGCTCCCCGATGTATAGGTACCGAAGGAGCCCGTTTTGCCCGCAGGCGCTGGGCCTTGGATCTCTAGCCTATGGCGGTGGCTGTGTATCCTCACGGTGTGGACTGTTGCCTTCTGTCGGGTCTTGGTTGTTAGGAAACCCCTGGGGTTCCGGTCAC
The DNA here is from genome assembly GCF_048569485.1 of Anomaloglossus baeobatrachus. Classification (NCBI taxonomy): domain Eukaryota; kingdom Metazoa; phylum Chordata; class Amphibia; order Anura; family Aromobatidae; genus Anomaloglossus; species Anomaloglossus baeobatrachus. The sequence continues at coordinate 587,710,757 of NC_134355.1, forward strand.
TTTCGGATTTGACCGTTGTCAGCGGCTCCAAGCCTAGTCGGGTTCCGACGGCCCTGCCTTTGTGCTTAGCTTCACTCCGTTCCCCGGTTCGGTACCGGCAGGCCACCGCCCGACCCCGGTCCTACGGTTCCACAGAGATCCACTAACTCCTGCAGACGGCCACCACCGCCTGCCAACCTTGCTGACAGTGCCTACCCAGACACTAACAGTTTCTGTCCTCTCACTTTCACCTCCAAACTTAATCTCCTCCACTCCACTTGACCTTAAACTCTAACTAACTGCTTTTCCCGCCTCCAGGCCTGTGAACTCCTCGGTGGATGGGGCCAACCGCTTGGCTCTGCCCCACCTGGTGTGGACATCAGACCCTGGAGGGAGGTCACAAGGGTTTTTGTTTGACTGGTGTGAACTATCTAGGGGAGGGGGTGTGTGTGGTGTTATGTCTGTGACTACCTGGCTAGTCCAGGGCTTCACACATGCACAGAGCGGCTGTCAGCTCAGCTTCCTGTGTTCAGACACAGTGAGTGGTGGTAACCATGCATCTGTAAGCTACTGCAATGCCCAGCTTATTAGGCAAGGAACATAGTTGATCAGGAGAGCTATACTACATTTCCAAATGGAGGTATTTGATTTTATAGTTGCCCTGCTGAACTACTACCAAACATGAGAGTCCGTTATACGCCACAAGAAAACATGTCTAAATAGCGAGCTCTTTTGTTTGGTATTCATTCAGCTGGATAACTGGACTTAAAGGGGTATTCCATCTCCAAGATCCTATCCCCAATATATAATAGGTAGAATAGCAATAATATCAGCAAATACCAATATTTGGAAATGTAGAATAGTTCTCCTGATTAGGCATGCCCTTACCTCATCAGCAGGGCATTGCAGCTTTGGCAGCAACAGTTACGACATGGACTCTTCTGCTGTGGACCCGGGGAGAGTGGCTGCAGATTCATTAGACCCACACTCCTCACATGGAGGGTCTGCACTCCTAGAATATGGGTGATATGTTCCCTGAGCGTGTCTCCCCATATTCTAGACGGTCCAGAGTCGTCGTGCGACACCCTTATTTTTTTTTCCTTACAATAAACTGGTGAAAGAGGGAATGTTTTGGGGAGTGTTTCTTCAAATACATTTTTTTTGTCTATTTTTTTGTTAGTACTGACAGTTTGTGATGTCGGGTATCTGATAGACACCATGACATCACAAACTGCTGGGCTTGATATCAGATGACCTTGCAGCTAGTATCAACCCCATTTATTACCCCGTTTGCCACTGCACCAGGGCAAGGGATGAGCTGGGGTGAAGCGCCAGGATTGGCGCATCTAGTGGATGCGCCACTTTTTGGGTGGCTACGGCCTGCTATTTTTAGGCTGTGTAGGGGCAATAACTATGGACCTTCCCACCCTGAGAATACCAGACCACAGCTGTCCGCTTTACCTTGGCTGGTGATCCAATTTGGGTGGGACCCTACTTTTTTTTGTAATTACTGCTATTTATAAAATAATTATAAAAAAAGAGCCTGAGGTGACCTCCACATTGGATCACCAACCACGGTAAAGCTTCCAGCTGTGGTTTTCAGGCTACAGCCATCTGCTTTACCCCATGTCATTTTGTTTTTTAAACTATTTTTTTAAATGAAAACAATTAATGAACTTTCCTGTATTTTGATTGCCAGCCAAAGTAACGCTAGGCAGATGGGGGTGGCAACCCGTAGCTGTTTGCTTTATCGAGCTGAGAATCAAAAATACCGCGGAGCGCTGCGTCATTTTTTTTAATGATTTATTTTTACAGTACTGTGATGTCAGGCAATCAAAATACAGGGAAGCCCATTATTTTTAGTTATTTAAATAAATAATTAAAAAAAATATATGGGCTCCCGCTGCATTTTTTGTATTGCTAGCTAAGGGTAATCCAAGCAGCTACTGTCTGCTAACCCCCACTGCTTGGTGTTACCTTCACTGGTAATGGAAAATCCAGGGAAGCATTTTTTATTTTTTTTGTCAAAAAACTAAAAAAAAAATAATGACGTGGGTTTCGCCATATTTTTGTATGCTAACCATGTACAGCAGGCAGGTACGGCTGACCGCAATCCCCAGCTGCCTATTTGTACCCGGCTGGGAACTAAAAATATAGGGAAGCCCCTTTTTTAAATATTTCATGAATTCCATGAAATAATAAAAAAAAAACCCGACATGGGCTTCGCCCCATTTTTGTGTCCAGTCAGGTACAACTAGGCAGCTGGGGATTGGAATCCGCAGCCCAGGTTAGCCTGAGCTTTCTGGGCCCCTCTGCTGTGAATTGCAGTCCGCAGCCACCCCAGAAAATGGTGCTTTCATAGAAGCACCATCATCTGGCGCTGTATCCAACTCTTCCAGCAGCCCTGAAGCCGGGTGGCTTGCTGGATAATAATGAGTTAATACTAGCTTTGTTTTACTAGCTAGTATTAAGCCAGAGATTCCTAATGTCAGGCAAGATTGACCCGGCCATTAAGAATCTCCAATAAAGGGTTAAAAAAAAGACACCACACAGAGAAAAAATACTTTAATAGAAATAAATACACAGACACACTTAGAGACTCCATGTTTATTACTCCCTTTCAGCCCTCCACGATCCATGGTCTTCTGTCTTCTTTCTCCTTCAACCCATGCAGCTCTGCTACATCAGGCAGCACTGAATGGGAGGAAGAACGCTGCTGTTCCCGTGCAGTCTATTCACTCAGTGAGTGAGCAGAAGCTGCGTGCTGTAAGCGGTGACGTCACCACTGACAGGTGGGTTACCATAGCAACGGTGCTCCAATCACATGATTCCCGATGCCGCTATTTACTTGCTGTGACAGCTAGTCCCTGCATGTGGGCTGACTCTGTAAAAAGCGCCCACATGCAGGAACGGGGAGTCGACCATGTGCCAGAGCATTTCGCCTGTACACGGAGATGCTGGAACGATCACTGCGTACAGGAGAGAACACTGACAGGACCTAGCATGACGTCTAGCCATGTGACCAATCTGTAGCCAATGAGATAATAGACACGTGACTGGTCACATGCTATTTTGACGTCACGATAGGTCCTATCTAGTGATGAGCGAGTACTAAAAAGCTCGGGTGCTCGAGGCTTGGGCCGAGCATCCCAAGATACTCGTGTACTCGGCCCGAGCACCGAGCCCAATGTTATCCTATGGGAGGCCCGAGTATTTTTATGAAATGACCCCCGGCAGCATGTAGAAACCCTAAAAATGTCACAAAAGTCTCAGAAGAGTGCTCAAATGACATGGCAACAGCATGGGGAAGACCCCTTGAAGCATTTATCACTCAAAAGTCACAGCTGTGAACAATTTTGTCCGAGTTTTACGCCATTTTTACGGACTCACCAGAAAACCTTCCAAAATGAAACCAAAATGAATTTTCATGGCGGAAATGTTAAGGGCACATACCCAATAGTGAGATACAGCTGGTGTATGTTACTTTTTGAGACTAATACATGAAAGATTTTACGTAAAACATTGTGTGGCACTCCGATGTCCAAAACGCACGTTTTGTGCTTTTTACTAGCGATATCGGTCATTTTTTTTTTCATTCTATCTCCCGTCGGTCGGTCTCACTCTGTCGGTCTCTCTCTGTCTTGTCTGTCCCCCTCTCACAGTCTGTCGGTCATTCTCCCCCCTCTCTCTTACTTACCGTTCCCCGATCACTGCCGCGGCGCTGCACAGCTGTTCACTAAACTCCGGCGGCTTTTCCTCTTTTGAAAAAGCCGGCCGCTCATTAATCAATCTCGTATTCCCTGCTTTCCTGCTTTTCGGCGCCTATGATTGGTTGCAGTGAGACACGCCCCCACGCTGAGTGACAGGTGTCTCACTGCACCCAAACACAGCAGCCGGTGTGTGTGTGTATACTGTGCAGTGAAATAAATAATTAAATAATTAAAAAAAAGGCGTGCGGTCCCCCCAATTTTAATACCAGCCAGATAAAGCCATACGGCTGAAGGCTGGTATTCTCAGGATGGGGAGCTCCACGTTATGGGGAGCCCCCCAGCCTTACAATATCAGTCAGCAGCCGCCCAGAATTGCCGCATACATTATATGCGACAGTTCTGGGACTGTACCCGGCTCTTCCCGATTTACCCTAGTGCGTTGGCAAATCGGGGTAATAAGGAGTTAATGGCAGCCCATAGCTGCCACTAAATCCTAGATTAATCATGTCAGGCGTCTCCCCGAGATTCCTTCCATGATTAATCTGTAAATTACAGTTAAAAAACACACACACCCGAAAAATCCTTTATTAGAAATAAAAAACACTAACAAAGTCCCTCATCACCAATTTATTAACCACGACAAACCATCCATGTCCGGCGTAATCCACGGACCTCCAGCGTCACGTCCAGCTGTGCTGCATGAAGGTGACAGGAGCTGCAGAATACACCGCCGCTCCGGTCAGCTTCACACAGCAACTGAGGTGAGTATAGCGATCAGCTGAGCTGTCACTGAGGTTACCTGGATCCAGCGGTGGATGCAGCGGTGGCCGTGGGTAACCTCAGTGACAGCTCAGCTGATCGCTATACTCACCACCGCTCCAGTCAGCTCCACGCAGCAACTGAGGTGAGTATAGCGATCAGCTGCTGTCACTGAGGTTAATTGCGGCACCGCTGGATCCAGCGATGGCTGTGAGTTACCTGACTGACAGCAGCTGATCGCGCTACTCACCTCAGTTGCTGTGTGGATCTGACAGAAGCGGCTGTTTATTCTGCAGCTCCTGTCCCCTGAATGTAGCAGAGCTGGACGCGACGCTGGAGGACTGTGGAGTACGCCGGACATGGAGGGTTGGTCGGGGTTAATAAATTGGTGATGAGGGACTTTGTTATTGTTTTTTATTTCTAATAAAGGATTTTTCGGGTGTGTGTGTTTTTTAACTGTAATTTACAGATTAATCATGGAAGGTATCTCGGGGAGACGCCTGACATGATTAATCTAGGATTTAGTGGCAGCTATGGGCTGTCATTAACTCCTTATTACCCCGATTTGCCAACGCACTAGGGTAAATCGGGAAGGGCCGGGTACAGCCCCAGAACTGTCGCATATAATGTATGCGGCAATTCTGGGCGGCTGCTGACTGATATTGTTCGGGTGGGGGGCTCCCCATAACGTGGGGCTCCCCATCCTGAGAATACCAGCCTTCAGCTGTATGGCTTTATCTGGCTGGTATTAAAATTGGGGGGACCGCACGCCGGTTTTTTTAATTATTTATTTTACTGCACAGTATAGACACGCCCACCGGCTGCTGTGATTGGGTGCAGTGAGACACCTGTCACTCAGCATGGGGGCGTGTCTCACTGCAATCAATCATAGGCACCTGTGGGCGTGGAAAGCAGGGAATATGAGATGGCTGTGTGCAGAGCACAGCGCGCCCGCCGGTATAAAGGCTCGGTCACGCTGTGCAGGCCGGCCAATCACTGCAATTCCACAACTAACAGGGCTGTGGCATTGCAGTGGTCTGCCAGCCAATCCCTGCATGAGGGCTGGCTCTCAAAAGAGCGCCAACATGCAAAGATGAAGACCCCGAGTACAGCACGAGTATCGCGATATTACTCGGTACCCGCCGAGTAGCCCGAGTACAGTGATACTCGTGCGAGTACCGAGTAGTAACAAGCATACTCGCTCATCACTAGTCCTATCATCAGTGCTGGTTACCGGGAGGACACAGCGATTATCGGAAGGAAAAGCGGTGGGAGACAGAGTGCAGGATGCGTCGTGGTGACCTGTAAGTGTTATGCCAATGTTTATTAACTCTATGTGTACATGTATAATGTGTTTTTATGTGTTTGCCTCCCATTGTTTTCAAAGGGGTTCGAGTGGTTCGTTGAACGGTTCGCTGAACGTTCATCGAACGGACCCTCTGTTCGAAGAACCGAACCGAACTTAAACTCTAGAGGGGTGGCTCATCTCTAATAATAATATTTGGTAAATCATATACATTACAGGAGACGTTGGAGGCACATATATCACATAGGAGACACTGGGACTGCTCAATATACATTACAGGAGTCACTGAAGGCACATACATCACAGGAGGACCTGGGGTCATATACATCACATTGAAAACGCTGGGACTGACATATACACAACAGAAAGGAAACGCTGGGACTGCTGTATATACACATCACAGGAGACACTGGAGGCACATACATCACATGAGGAGCTGGAGACATATATTTTCTCCCAGCCTCTCCTGTGATGTAAATGCCCACAGCCCCTCCTTTGATGTAAATGCCCACAGCCCCTCCTGTGTTGTGTATGCCCCCAGCATCTCCAATGTGATGTATAAGTCACAGGAGACACTGAAGGCAAACAACACAAGAGGGGCTGGGGGGCATACACATAACAGGAGACGCTGGGGGGCATACACAACGCAAGAAGTGCTGGGGGCATACACAACGCAAGAGGGGCTGGGGGTACACACAAAGCAAGAGGGGCTGGGGGCACAAACATCACAAGAGGGGCTGGGGGCAAAGACATCACTGACGGGGGCACAGACATCACTGGGGGAACACAACACTGGAGGTGATACACAGCATTGGCAGGGCACACAGCACTGCCCCCCAGTAATGTCAAAGCTCTGCACACAGCACCTCCAGAGCCCTGACATTACTGGGGAGCCACAATCCTGAGTTGATACACAGCATGGGGTGAGGGACACAGCACTGATCATTGCACACAACTCTGGGGGGATGGTACACAAAGTACTGGAAGGGGAGCAGAGTGCAGGCGCGCACACACACAGAGCCGGAGACAGTGCAGGCCGGAGGACAGACTGGCGGGCATACCGCACGAGAGGAAAGAGGGGCAGGCAGATCGCTTCAGAGGGCAGAGGGGCAGGCACACACCACGAGAGGAAAGAGGGGCGGGCAGGTCGCTCTGGAGGGCAGAGGGGCGAGCACACCCCATGAGAGGAAAGAGGGGCGGGCGGATCGCTTCAGAGGGCAGAGGGGCAGGCACATACCAGGAGAGGAAAGAGGGGCAGGCAGGTCACTCCGGAGGGCAGAGGGGCGGGCACACTCCACGAGAGGAAAGAGGGGCGGGCAGATCGCTCAGGAGGGCAGAGGGGCGGGCACACAGCAAGAAAGGACAGAGGGGCGGGCAAGTCACTCCGAAGAGCAGAGAGACGGGCACACACTGCTGATCACGCTAACACTGGACAGCTGGAGAGCCCATTGGTTTGCCCAAACAGTGCATGTGGTCATTTAAAGGGCCGGCGGCCCCAGCACTGCAGCCCCCGGGAATCTGCCCAGGGGCCACATAAAAGTTCATGGTGGGCCGCATGCGGCCCACGGGCCAGAGGTTCTCCACCCCTGATCTAAGGGGTTAAAAAAAATCAGAAGTTTGTCCGAAAAATGTGGCATAGGTTTTGTGCCATTTTCCGTAACGTTCTCATTTTTTGGGATCTATGGCTCAGTAATGGCTTATTTTTTGCATCTCGAGCTGACGTTTTTAATAGTACTATTTTTGCGCAAATGCTACGTTTTGATTGCCTGTTATTGCATTTAGCGCAAAATTTGTGGGGACCAAAAAAACGTAATTTTATCATTTGGAATTTTTTTTCCGCTACACCATTTCCCTATCAGATTAATTGATTTTATATTTTCATAGATTGGGCATTTATGAATGTGGCGATACCAAATGTGTATATTTTTTAATTTTTTAACCCTTTGATTTTCAACGGGGTGAAAGGGGGGTAATTTGAACTTTTGGGGTTTTTTTTTATTTTTTATTAATTCTTTAAAACTTTTTTTTAACTTTTTTTATTTTACTAGGTCCTCTAAGGGACTATAACAATCAGCAGTCTGATCGCTCATTCTTTTCTTCCGATCAGAGCAGCACCGCTCAGACAGGGAGAGATGATCATCTCATGTAACAAACAGCACTCAGCTGTTTCTTACAAGACCTGAGTCATGTGAGCACAGGAGTCATCACATGACCCTGTGCTACCATGACAACCACCGGATCCACGTGATCACGTCACGTGACTTCCGGTATTGGCCTGTGAGTACGGACCTACCGCTATCGCCATTAATATGGCGCTGTCACATCTTGACAGTGCCATTTAAGGCATTAAAAGGCACGGGCGGATAGCTATTCCACTAGTGCCTAGCAGGCACACGTCAGCTGTATAAATCAGCTGAGATGTGTGCTGATCGCCGTAGGCTGCCTGCAGCAGCCCGTGGAGATTAACACTATCAGTGCTAGGATCTAATATTACTGCCTGCGATCGTTAAGGGGTTAAGATTAGAGATGAGCGAACTGGTCGTGGTTCGGCTCGAGTTCGGTTCGTCGAACGGAGGTCTCGTTCGAGTTCAGTTCGTCGAACGTTCGACGAACCGAACTCGAATCGCATAGGAAACAATGGCAGGCAATCACAAACACATAAAAACACCTAGAAAACACCCTCAAAGGTGTCCAAAAGGTGACAAACAACTCACAACACAACACAAACACATGGGAAAGTGACAAGGAAATATACTCATGCGAAAACAAAAGAGCAGGACAAGGAAAAAGAGGAGGAGGAGACACAGATATATGTATACAGTATATGCAAGGAAATGTCGATGCCATTACTGTGCAACTTGAGCCCTGCTCATTTTAGGCTTCCAATCTGGATAAATTGCCTGAGCTTGCCACGTATGCCTTGGGGATCTTGTCGTGTCCTGCAGCCAGTGTTCACTCGGAACCTGTCTTCAGTGCTGCTCGGGGTCTGCTGGCAGTTAAGCACACGTGTCTGTCCACTGACAATGTGGACATGGCTCTCAGAGGACTTTTCTTCCCCTGGCTCATCCAGGGGAGGTGAAAGGCACGCGTATTTTTGAGAGTGCTTCATGCAAAGCATCTTTTTCTTTTTCAAAAGGGGGGTCAACTGATGCCAGTCAAGTGGGGTGTGTGTGGCCCAATTAGTGGCAACGAGGGAGACTGTGGTTGGAGTCCCCTTGCTGTGTTTGTAAAAGAACCAAGATGAACAAGTCATGGCTCTCAGAGGACTTTTCTTCCCCTGGGTCATCCAGGGGTGGTGAAAGGCACGCGTATTTTTGAGAGTGCTTCATGCAAAGCATCTTTTTCTTTTTCAAAAGGGGGGTCAACTGATGCCAGTCAAGTGGGGTGTGTGTGGCCCAATTAGTGGCAACGAGGGAGACTGTGGTTGGAGTCCCCTCGCTGTGTTTGTAAAAGAACCAAGATGAACAAGTCATGGCTCTCAGAGGACTTCTCTTCCCCTGGGTCATCCAGGGGAGGTGAAAGGCACGCGTATTTTTGAGAGTGCTTCATGCCAAGCATCTTTTTCTTTTTCAAAAGGAGGGTCAACTGATGCCAGTCAAGTGGGGTGTGTGTGGCCCAATTAGTGGAAACGAGGGAGACTGTGGTTGGAGTCCCCTCGCTGTGTTTGTAAAAGAACCAAGATGAACAAGTCATGGCTCTCAGAGGACTTTTCTTCCCCTGGGTCATCCAGGGGAGGTGAAAGGCACGCATATTTTTGAGAGTGCTTCATGCCAAGCATCTTTTTCTTTTTCAAAAGGGGGGTCAACTGATGCCAGTCAAATGGGGTGTGTGTGGCCCAATTAGTGGAAACGAGGGAGACTGTGGTTGGAGTCCCCTCGCTGTGTTTTACATGATTTTCGAAGGGCATGACATGCCTAAGAGGTTGAGTTTCATCATCTGCAACTTGTTGGCAACAGAAAGGCTGCCTTTAGAGCTTTTTGAGACCGAGGATTTTCGAGACCTTATGCCCATTGCAGTGCCCCAAGAGCCGATGGCCAGTCGTCACTCCTTCTCCAAGAAATGCGTGCCCGCGCTACCACAGCAGGTCGCACACAACCTCACCGATTCCTTGAGAAACTCTGTGTGTGACAGGGTGCATTTCACCACAGATACTTGGACCAGTAAGCATGGACAGGGGAGTTACATGTTGCTGACTGGGCACTGGGTAACTATGGTGAGAGATGGAGAAGGGTTTGCTGTACAAGTCTTGCCGTCCCCACGACTTGTGTGTCAATCCTTCCTCTGTATGTACAAGTTCCTCCACTGCTTCTGCCTCCTCAACCTTGTGTGGGTCCTCCACCTCGGCCCAAACCCTGTGTGGTCAGGCCACCCTTCCTTGTAACTGCGCCCAAGGAATCCCACACACCTCCTTACTATGCTGGCAGCACAGCTCAACAGCATGATGCGGTCGACTCTTTAATTAGAAATGTCTGGGAAATGTGAGTCACACCGCTGAGGAGTTGTGGACGGTAAGCTCTGGAGAGTGAGTCCGAGTTTCATCAATGGTTGTCTCCACTCAGCTAGCAGTCAGGGAAGGTCGGGTGCGACAATGATGCAAACCAGTCTGCGACCCTTCTTCAGGGCAATGTGACACACGTGCCTTGTATGGCTCACGTGTTGAACCTGGTTGTCCAGCAATTTTTAAAACACTATCCCGGCCTACATGGCCTTCTGCAGAGGGCACGGTGTAACGCCTGCCTGGATCGACACACTCAGATGGGCTGTAAAGGATAGGCTAGAGGCAAGCCACTCACCAAGCTGGACACCCAGAACCCTGAAACCCTTTAACCCCTATACAGTGATTTGGAATTACACAGGGCCCAAGTTGATCAATACCTGTGGAAGGCTGCAGTTCCAGAGAATAGTAGTCATGCAGGGTCAAAAACATTAATTGAGGAAGAGGAACAGAATGGGATGGCCAGGAATTAATCAGAAAACAAGCAGAGGTGAAATGCGGATCGGCCAACGAGGTACATAAACAGCAAGCAGGAAAAGTAGTCAGGTAACAAGCACACAAACTCATAAAACTGAACTGGGGGTAACAGTAAGTTCATAGCTTTGTCTGGCAGTGGTCTGCAGACAGGAGGGGCCTAAAAAAGGGTGTGGTGCCTTCCCATTGGTTGTAGCTGAATGATGGTACTTCATCTGTGAGATACCCACCACCTACATTCAGCCTGTGGTTCTGTATCTGTCAAGGTAACGCAACCCAGTGGGTGACCATAACCTGCATCCACCTGCGCCGCTGGCATCGACTTCTTTCCCATCATCAGCACTATGCACGAAAGGAACACGTTGTCACCTGGAGACCGGAGTACAAATTGATTGAGTGGACTACGTTGGTGACTTAACAGCCGTGTGCGGCAATGATGCAAACCTGTCTGCGGCCCTTCGGCAGGGCAAAATGACACACGTGCCTTGTATGGCTCACGTGTTGAATCTGATTCTCCAGCCTACATGGCCTTGTGCAGCGGGCACGCTGCTATGTGCTCACTTTCATTCTTCGCACTTAGCAACTCAACAACTTTCATCGCTCCTGAAGTCTTAGGGTCTGGCGTTTAAACGCCGGAAATGCGATGTTCCGACACGCAGGAATTGGAATCTGCACATGTTGCAGCGTCTGTGGCAGCACCGCAGAGCCCTGCTGAAATACGGTCTGACGTATACCCTGGGCTAACTTGATCCAGAGGTGGTGCAGATCACGCTGCTGGAGTGGTGTCAGATCAAGGACCTATGCACCCTTCTACACAGTTTACAAATGTCGACGAAGATGTTTAGCACTGGCGATGCCATTCTCAGTGTGACAATTCTGGTCATCTACAAGATGGAGCACACTGTAAGCATTATTCGGAGTCAGGTGTTGGTCCAAGAGGAAGGGGAGGAAGTACAGGAGGAGTCATATGCAGAAGGGATAATAAGATCTACAAGCTCCAGACGGTGAGCGGCACCTAGGCGGCAGTCATGGTGGGGGAGAGGGATTAACAAGGGCGCATTGTATCAGCAAAAATTGTTGAGGAAGGTGCAGGAGCCCATGAAGAAATGGAGGACAAACTGGCGAATGGCATGGAAGACTCAGCAGAAGAGTGAGAGCTTGCTCACATTTCGGTTGTGCGAGGTTGGGGGGAGAGGGTAGAGGAAGGAGGCACGATTCTCACCTCTCTGCCACCAACACACCAAGGACTTGGTCCTCCTGGATGCACAAGACACATGAGCGCCTTCTTGCTGCACTACCTACAACATGACCCTCGGATTGTACGAATTCGAAGTAATGCTAACTACTGGGTTGCCACACTGTTAGATCCCTGGTACAAGGCAAAATTTGGTGAAATAATTCCTGCAATAGAAAGGGACACACGTATACAGGAGTATCTGCAGAAGGTGGTACGGATTCTTAGATCTGCTTTTCCAGTAAACACCAGTGCTGCAGAGTGAATCTCAACGCTTTGTCATGGATAGGAGGAAATGGGCTTTTACTTGTCCACATCTGAGGGACCGAGGGCTGGCTGCTGTGCTGAGATGGCATTGAGTACGGTGTCCCTGCAGAGTTGCACTTTTGGTCATATACCAAATGAGTTGAAAAAGGACAGATGCTGGTGGAAAGGGGAACAGTTGTGTTGGAAAGGGGAAAAAAGTTTTTGTCCGTGGGTTTGTTGGTTAAGCAAAAGTAACATTTGATGAAGAAACACCGTCTGTTACGGTGGGACTGGCAGATTTGGATAAGGTGGTATATACTATGTTACCGCTATATAAAGAAAATTAATAAGAAAAGAAAGAGAAAGGTATATATCCCCATCAGCAGTCAGTGTCCACCGTGCTCCCAGATGGAAAACGAGAGGTTGGCAACTGGAAGGTTCGGTGGAGGATACAGATCTGTGTGGCTATGAAACTAATAGTTGCCTGAACCGAGTGAGACGCCACTGGGATCTGGAGACTGGGAGCCCTGTTAGCGTCACAGGGTCCACACGCCCACCCAGCCCAGGAACTCCCTGTTAACATCACAGGGGCCATTCAGTACGCTGACCGTGTGCATTGGGGCCACACCTGTGGACAGCAGGCGCATCAGCAGCAGCAGGCCTGTTAATGCCAATGGGCTGCACAAGCAGGACTTGTAGTACAGGAGCTGGTCTTAACCGTTCTGCGTTACCAACTGTGGTGGCGGCCTGCATCGACGCCCTATCCTTGCCTACCTCTGGCCTAAAGCCGCAATGGGTTCAACACATGGAGGTGTGCTCTTTCGGAGCATAATAAAAAACTGCACACCTCCTTGTTGGCTCCAGCCCGTTTTATAATCTGGGTCCGCCCCAAACCAGGGTGGACCACAATGCACCTCCTGAAGACAAAAGCAGAGTGACACGTCATGAGTGGCATAACTAGTGTCCTATTTGGAACCGCAACTTCAATAATGACCTCATGGCTGCCACGACACAAACACCTCACCAGTCATCGTCTGACCATCAATAATGAGGTGACAAGTCATAGGGGCGGGCCTCTGCAAGCCATTTGGGAGTGGCCTGGCCACATCGTCAGGACACCTGATGCCCTGTGGTCTAAATCGGCCCCCCACATCAGGTGCAGTGCCAAAGAGTTCATTACCGGACCTAGTCTCTGATGCAGTATGTGCCTGAGCATGCTCAGTAGCATGAAATACAGTCTCCGAAAAAAGACTATCAGCTTTAGCATGGTGTCTAGGCACAACACAGGACTTAGACCCGGCACGGAGTGCAAGTACCTGTGCAAAGAGGTTTTTCGCACTAAGTGTGGGAGCATGCGCTGTATCCCGAAATGAAGACTTAGCCTCAGGAATGGCACAGTCAGGCTGAGCATACTCACTAGGCGAAACACTGTAGTTAGGCTGCAGTTGGGGTTAATCGGCACACGCATGCGCACTAGCTGCCTCTCCACACTTAGACGTGGAGGAGAAATTGCTCTTCGGGTGTGGACTTGGAGATGCTGTCTATAAACAGAAGGAAAAGTTAAAGGAAGCCTCACTTTCTATCCCTCCGAATGATCAAATGCAGCAAGGAATTCCCTGAGTTTGCTATAAAATTAGCGTAGCAAAATGTGCATGAGGGTGTCATGCAGAGGTGCTGCAAATAGATTTGCACCAGTGGGACACTAATGGAAGTCCAACAGCCAGTTCTTGTATGCCACTAAATGGCAGCATTTTTTGCTATCATTATAGCTTATTAAAAACAGAGCAGGAGGGTGTCCTGCACAGGTGCTAGAAATAGCTTGGCACCAGTGGGGCACTAATGGAGTACAACAGCCACTTCTTGTATGCCACTAAGTTTACTCAATTTTTGGTATTATAATGTCTTAGTAACAATGAGTTTGCGTGTGCAATGCAGGCAGACGTGCTGCAAATATCTTTGCATTAGTGGGACAATACAGAAGTCCAACAGCCACTTTTATGATGCCACTAAGTTCACTCAGTGTTTGCTAGTATAATGGCTTAGTAACAATGAGTTTGAGTGTGCAATGCAGGCAGACGTGCTGCAAATATCTTTGCACTAGTGGGACAATATAGAAGTCCAACAGCCGCGCTTAGGATGCCACTAAGTTCACTCAGTGTTTGCTAGTATAATGGCTTAGTAACAATGAGTTTGAGTGTGCAATGCAGGCAGACGTGCTGCAAATATCTTTGCACTAGTGGGACAATACAGAAATCCAACAGCCACGTTTAGGATGCCACTAAGTTCACTCAGTGTTTGCTAGTATAATGGCTTAGTAACAATGAGTTTGAGTGTGCAATGCAGGCAGACGTGCTGTAAATCTCTTTGCACTAGTGGGACAATTCAGAAGTCCAACAGCCGCGCTTAGGATGCCACTAAGTTCACTCAGTGTTTGCTAGTATAATGGCTTAGTAACAATGAGTTTGAGTGTGCAAAGGGCAGGAGGGTACAGTGGCAGGGTTGTGGGTCTCTGGGTAGAGGAAAGGAAGCCTGCCTTTCTATCCCTCCTAATGGGGAAATGCAGCGAGGAAATCCCTGACCTTAGCTGTTAAACTCTGTTTTCACGGACCTGTCACTTATGGCTCTGACCCTGCCGGTATTAGCCCTTAAAAGGACTGATAGAAAGTGCTATCCCTATGCTGTACAGCGCTGTGTATGGAGCGTACACAGCAGTATCGGAGATAGGCGCTGCGCCAGCGGTGACTGACACCAAGGACGCAGAAGAGATAATGGCGTCCGGACGGGCAGATACTCGTTTTTATAATGCAGGGACATGTGACATGGACATCCTATCACACATGCCGTTGCTTCTCTGGCTAAAAGTACACTTAGCTGTGTGTGTGTCTGGGATTGGCTGACATGCTGGCCCGCCCCACTACACGCGCGCGCTTAGGGAAGGAAGACAAGGAAAAAAAAAAATCATTATCCATACAGCAGTGAACTGCACACTATACACTGAAATTTCATAATAGTGTGAGTCACAGAGTGACTTACACTATTACAGCGGAAAGCCAGCTAGTAATTAGCTGGTCTTTTTGCTGCTAGAACCGTTCTCGAACGTATCTAGAACTATTGAGCTTTAGCAAAAAGCTCGAGTTCAAGTTCTATCTAGAACAGGCCCCAAAATCACTCGAGCCGCGAACTGGAGAACCTCAAACCGCGAACCGCGCTCAACTCTAGTTAAGATTCCTCTTGGATGCTCTCAGACTCTTCAACACCCAACTCTTGTTCCTTGCTCTACCAAAGTCTCCTGTGAAGCGGAAGATATAAATTCTGCTTAATCCAAAATAGAAGTGATATAGTTATTGAGTCTGCATAAAATTTAGCTGCAATGTTATAACTTTTCGTTGATTAAATCCAATAACTATTGAAAGTATGTTCAATTGGGTAATCCTGCTATAAATATCTAGTAATATTCATCCTTAGATTTCCGACAACTTTGTGTAGCTGTTTCAAAGCCATTCATCCATCATCTATTGTCCCATCAGTTTGACAAAAAGCGAAAAAAAAAGCAAATTGTTTTAAAAAAATATTTAAATTCCAT
The DNA here is from genome assembly GCF_048569485.1 of Anomaloglossus baeobatrachus. Lineage (NCBI taxonomy): Eukaryota > Metazoa > Chordata > Amphibia > Anura > Aromobatidae > Anomaloglossus > Anomaloglossus baeobatrachus. The sequence goes on from NC_134355.1 coordinate 587,726,543, forward strand.
TTCATGCCTGGGATATAGAATAAATAATACATTTCATTCAGAAGACACTTCCGCAGTGATTGCCTTCCCTGTCTATCACACCAAAGATATGGCACTGTGGCTTCAATGCAATCTGACTACTGAAGCATTCACTAGTAAAAGGGTTAAATGAGAAAGCTGAAGTAGATTAATACCCAGAACCAGGTGATTATCTCCCAACCGAGAGTATATACCTGCAGTGCGAAGTGATTTCATTTGTCTATAACAAGCATGTCCGTCGAAAGAATTGAAAAGAAAGTAGTGAGGTTTATCAGACGAGAGCTTGTGGAGAATGGAATATTACATTTACTGAAACACAAATATCAAAATATTGCATGTTCAGCAGACTACAAAATCTCATTAGCGTTTGTTCTATCGCAACGATTCAGATGATATATAAATATATATATTTATATATGGTATATATATATATATATATATATATATATATATATATATACACATTATCTATACATACAATGCTCCGAATAAATGAATACACCCCCTTTGAAAAGTAAGATGTCAGTAATGGGCAAGTACTTAAATTCTCAAATACTTGTTCCTCGATTCAAGCTGGTTAGACACTTGGACGAGCTCGATGCAAGGATCGTGCATTATGGAAAGTCAGTGATTGGACATATACAGCCAGCCATAAAGAGAGCATTTCTGGAGGCAGAGAGGCAGGTGGGGTTTTTTTGGGCACACTATGTCTAAAGGCAGCTTTACACGCAACAACAACGCTAAAGAAATGTCGTTGGGGTCACGGTGCGTGTGACATGCAGGAGCGACCATTAACGAGCAATAATACTCACCATATCATTGCTCGTTGATACGCTGTCCAGTTTCCAAATATTGTTGCTGTTGCAGGACACAGGTTGTTCGTCGTTCCTGCGGCAGCACACATCGCTATGTGTGACACCGCAGGAATGAGGAACCTCACCGTACCTGCCGCTGCGCGCAATGAGGAAGGAAGGAGGTGGGCGGGATGTTCTTGCTGCTCATCTCCGTTCCTCCGCTTCTATTGGGCTGCTGCTTAGTGATGTCGCTGTGACGCCGTACGAACCGCCCCCTTAGAAAGGAGGCGGTTCGCCGGTCACAGCGACGTTGCTAGACAAGTAAGTAGTGTGATGGGTCTGAGTGATGTTGTGCGCCACGGGCAGCGATTTGCCCGTGACGCACAACCGATGAGGGCGGGAACGCACTCTAGCGATATCGGTAACGATATTGCAGCGTGTAAAGCGGACTTAAGGCTGTTTCACATGTCAGTAAAAAACACATACATTTTTCACTGATGTGTTAAAAACACATATGTCCCTCCGTGTGCCGTGATTCACGGCACATATGTGTTCTTCATGTGCTATCTGTGATCTGTTATAGCACATGGAGATAAACTCACCTGTCCCAGCTCCTTTTGTACGTGTTGCTGAAGTCTCCCATATACTGTGAGCGGCCGCTGTGTCTCTCACCGACACACATAAGTACGGAATGGACACAAGTTCCGTTCCTAGGTTTACGTGTGTACGTGTCTCCGGTACGTGAGAAAACTGCCAAACACGTACCGGAGGCACATGCGTGTGAAGGGGGCCTAAGGTGTAGTCACTGACTTCAATGAAATCACCGCAGGTCAGTTCACCTGAATTTACAGCTGAAGTACCATGGGAATCCCAATTGTGACGTCAGGTGAATTCAGTGACGTCACTGCTCCCACAGCTGTGGCTAGATCAGTGTGTCTCGGACTCCGCAGTGATCAGTTGCGTTTTCTAATGTGACAACACACTGTGACCACAGGATGTAGAAAAGCCAGGATCATCGTGGGGCCTCATGTGGATTATTTCTGACCTGTTGTTTGGGGGGTTAATAAATTGGAGAAAGAGGGTGTTTGGTTTTTTATATAAAGGATTTTTCATTGTGTTTTGATTGTATCTCTTTTTACTTACACGATTAGTAAAGGGGTTGTCTCATAGACTCCTTCCCAATTATTAACCTCGGGTCTGATGACAGGTGTGATTTTTTCACAAATTACATCTGTCATTGCCCCTTATATTACCCTGATTGCCACTAAACAAAGGCAATTGGAATGAGCCAGGTAATAATTGGAATTTGCCCCCCCTAGCTATCTGCTTTATTGTGATTAGGTAGCAAAATATCAAAAATTGTAGGGACCCAATGATTTTTTAAAATTATTTATTTAAATAATAAAAAAAACACGTAAGGTCACCAAATATTTTGATACACGGCCAAGATAACATACACAGCTGGGGGCTTCAGCCTGTTGCTGTCTACTTTATCTGCGCTAGGTATCAAAAAATATGGGGGACCCCTCACCATTTTTTCCAATTATTTATTCATTTTTATACTCTACTTCTTGACACAGACAGCTAGTGTGGGGACTACTATTAACAGACACAAGTACATAGGGTGGGTGGGGGAAGCAGTGAATATTGATAAGGGTTAATGATTGTACCCGAAAGCAGTATGACAGCCACAGAAAACTCAGTAAGGATAATTCTCTTGCATTAACCCCTTCACGACCATGGACGGATCTTTCCGTCATGGATCGTGTCCCGGTAAGCCCCGCCCCCTGCCGCTGGCAGGCGGCGTGGATCGGCACACATATCAGCTGTTTTCAACAGCTGACATGTGTGCCTACATGTTCCGAGTGGAATCGCATTCCACCCGGAACATTAACCCCTTAGATCTCGCTGCCAAAGTCTGGCAGCGAGATCTATATGCGCGCGGCCATGTTTTTTACTTACCGCCGCCCCCTCCGGACGTCACGTGAGTGATCACGTGACGTTCGGTGGTTGCCATCGTAGCACAGGGTCATGTGATGACGCCTGCTGCTATGAAGTTTCACTTTCATTCTTCCTTGGCACGGAGCAGAGGAAAAAATAAAGTTACTATTTCTGCTGTTTACAACGGTATAGCTGTGATCAGCAGATAGCGATCAGCAATCGGATTGCTGATCGCTATAGCCCCCTAGGGGGAATAGTAAAATAAAATAAAAAAAGTAAAAAAAAGTTTTAAAAAATAAAAAAAAAACAAAAAACCTAAAAGTTCAAATCACCCCCCTTTCCCCCCATTGAAAATTAAAGGGTTAAAAAATAAATAAATATACACATATTTGGTATCGCCACGTTCAGAAATGCCCGATCTATCAAAATCTAAAATTAATTAATCTGATTGGTAAACGGCGTAGTGGCAAAAAAATTCCAAACGCCAAAATTACGTTTTTTGGTCGCCGCAAGTTTTACGCAAAATGCAATAACAGGCTATCAAAACATAGCATCTGCGCAGAAATGCTACCATTAGAAGCATCAGCTCGAGACCCAAAAAATAAGCCATCATTTATCCATAGATCTTAAAAAATAAGAACGCTACGTGTTTCGGAAAATATCGCAAAATGTGTGCCACTTTTATTGGACAAGGTTGTGAATTTTTTTAACCCCTTATATACAAGTAAATCTATACATATTTGGTGTCTACAAACTCGCACCGACCTCAGGCATCATACCTACACATCTGTTTTACCATATAGTGAACACCGTGAATAAAACATCCCAAAAACTATTGTGCCATCACACTTTTTTTGCAATTTTTCCACACTTGGAATTTTTTTGCTGCTTTCCAGTACACCATATGGTAAAACGTATGGTTTAATTTAAAAGTACAACTTATCCCGCAAAAAACAAGCCCTCATATGGCAAGATTGACGGAAAAATAAAAAAGTTACGGCTCTCGGAAGAAGGGGAGCAAAAAACAAAAACGCAAAAACGGAAAGTGCCCCAGGGCTGAAGGGGTTAATGACTGCATATCGTTTTTTTTACACAGAGTATATGGTTGCAGACATTTCTGCACCAAATCTGCAGCTCTGGGCAAAAAAAACACAACAAAACCGCATGAAAACGTATCTGGTTTCGGTGTATTTTTTCCAGGGAATGTGGATTTGGTGCAGAAATTTTTGCAACCAAGAACTGAACATATGAACATAGCCTAATCCACTAATCTGTCATTGAGTTCAATGATGTCAACAGCGGTCACAGCTGGGGTTCCCACCAAACACCAAACACACCAAAATTGTATCAAAATGCATTCAGAATTGATGAGTGTTTTGCCAGGAGCTGCAGAATTGGTGCATAAATGTCTTCAACCATATACTCAATGTGTGCACGTCACCTGATCTGGTAATCCGGCATTGAGGTCAATGACTTCACTTTAGGTGAGATCACTAAGTTCAATGAGTTCTCGTCAGGTCAATTCACCTAAGGTCACAGATGGGACACCATAGAAACCCCAGTTGTGACCTCAGGTGAAGTCATTGAACTCAATGTCAGATTACCGTATTAGGCTATGTGCACACATTCAGTATTTGGTTGCAAATATTTCTGTACCATATCTGCATCTCCTGGCAAAAAACGCATTAATACCACATGAATTGATGCAATTTCGGTGTATTATTTTGCCAGGAACTGCAGATTTGGTACAGAAATGTCTGCAACCAAATACTTAATGTGCGCACATTATCTGTTCCAGTAATCTGGCATTGAGTTCAATTAGTTCACCTCTGTTGAGGTCATTGAGTTTAATGAATTTACCTTAGGTCAGTTAAAAAAATAAAAAATCAGATCAAAGTCAAATCTTTATTTTTACATAGCGCTAACATATTGCACAGGACTTTACATACATCAGGAACACTGTCCCTATTGGGGCTCACAATCTAAAGTCCCTATCTTATGTCTTTGAAGTGTGGGAGGAAATCGGAGTACCCAGAGGAAACCCACGCAAACACGGGGAGAACATACAAACTCCTTGCAGATGGTGTACTTGGTGGGATTTGAACCCAGGACCCCAGTGCTGCAAGACTACAGTGCTAACCACTGAGCCACTGTGCTGACCGTCACCTAAGGTCACAGCTGGGGTACCATGAGAACCCCAGCTCTGACATAAGGTGAAGTCATTGAACTCAATGCCGCATTACTGGATTAGTTTGTACATTGTATATTTGGTTGCCTACATTTCTGCACCAAATCTACATCTCCTGGCAAAAAAAACCGCACTGATTTTGTATGTGTTTTGATGTGGTATTTTGCCAAGAGTTGCAGAAATGTCTGGAACCAAATACTCAATGTTTACACATTGCCTAATCGGATAATCGAGCATTGAATTCATTGACTTCTCCTGAGGTGAGGTCACTGACATCAATGAGTTAATCTCAGGTCAGTCTACCTGAGAGCACAGCTGGAGTAAGGTGGGAACCCCAACTGTGATGTCAGGTGAACTCAGTGACGTCACCCCTCTCAAACCTGTGGCTCCATCAGTGTGTCCCTGACACCAGTGCTTAGTCGCATTTTCTAATGTGACCATGCGTGCACTGTGATATCAGGCTGTAGCAGAGCTGTGATCGTCGTGCTACCTTGTGTGGATTACACTGGACCTGCAGGGGTGTTTTGGGGGTTAGTAATTTAGAGAAAAAGGGTGTTTTTTTCAATAAGGGATTTTTCTTTGTGTTTATTTCTTTTAACTTACAAAGTTAGTAATAGGGGAGTCTCATAAACCCTTCTCCTTACTATTCCCTGGGCTTGATGACAGCTGTAATTTTTTGACAATTCACAGATGTCATTAACCCCTTATAGACCCAATTTCCAGCACTTCATGGCAATTCAGATGAGCTGGGTAAAGTGCCAGAATTTGGGCATCGAATGGATGCAACAATTCTTGGCAGCTGCAGGTTGCTATTTTTAGACTGGGAACAGCCAAATAACATTGGGTCTCCCAAGCCTGAGAATACCAGCCCCCAGCTGTGCACTTTATATTGGCTGGGTATCAAAATTGGGGAGCATCAATACATTTTTTTAAATTATTCATTTAAATCATTATTAAAAAAGTTGCATGGGGTCCCTCATATTGTGATACACAGCCAAGAGGAAGCACACAGCTAGGAGCTGTAACATGTAGCTGTCTGCTTTCTCTGCTCTAGGTATCAAAATACAGGTGAACCTACGCAATTTTTTCAAATTATTTATTTATTTTTACACTCCTCTTTGGGGACCCAGACTGCTTGGGTGAGGGCAACCATTCTCAGACGCCGGCTTAGAGGGTTGGCAGGGGAAGTGTGCCATCCCCGCATCAGCAGCCGGGCTGCTCAGATCCACGGTGGCTCGAGGGATCTCCAGACCCGGGGGTCAGGATTGCGTGGCCACTCAGATAAAAAGGGGGATATTTACAGGGGATGATGTGGAAAGTTTGTGATGCCACACGTGGTGCGTGGTAAGATGGAGTACTACCCTCGGATAAAAAGGGGGATATTTACAGGGGATGATGTGGAAAGTTTGTGATGCCACACGTGGTGCGTGGTAAGATGGAGTACTACCACTGTGATTGGGAGTACCCGGTGGCGATGGTGTGGGCAGCCAGATGTTTAACCCCTCCATGGGTAAGGGGATGCCCCGGGACTCGATGAAGGCGACAGGGAGGTGCCGTTGGGACGATAAGGGTCACTCACTCAGTTCAAAAACGCTGACACCAACAACTGTGGTAAACCAAAGTTCTGGACACCGCTGCCGCTGAGAGGGAGCCCGCCTGGATCCCATGCCCGTTGGTGTTGCCTGTTAGTCTGTGACCTTTGCCTTGGCACCTATTTTATGGATTGGTCCCTTAAGTATAAAATTGACCGGGTCCCGCTCACCAGTATGGCTAACTGGGTGAGCTTGCTCTCAGGGTTCACACTTGGGATTTTCTGGACCGTGTAGTGGGAAAGTCCTATCCCCCTCGTTGAGTTAGTACTCCGATTTTGGAGTGGGTGGAGAACGGATCTTGAAGGTTCCGTCCTCGTCGGGTAAATTGTCAAGACACTTGAAGCTTCTTCCTGACCTAGGGTCCATGTACCCCATCGTGCCCTGGCCCCTGCCCGGTGATGCCACAAGGCTGCTGGTTGTCCCCCTCGACAGTCCGTGCCCCTTGTCACGATCCCCTGAGACCGGGGTCCAGCTCCTACCAGTCCCAGACCAACGTCTTCCACCTAGTAGTCTCAAGGAGCCCAGCTCCTGACCTCTCCTCTTGAGAGTCACTGCACAACTCACTGTCCCTTAATACTCCTGACCTCCCCTTCAACCAACCCCTCAAGTGGGCGACCCTATTCCACTCAGGCCGTCCACTGGTGTGTCAGGTGGGTGTTTTGCAGAGTGTTCCTAGGATTTTGATTAGCTTGTTCTTGGCAACACCAAAGGTCAGGGACCCGTAACCAAGGAGGAGGTGGATTTTGTACAGAAGGGCAGATTGCACAATACCCTGTGATGACCTGATAGGCCAGAGCGTCACAGAAGCAGGACTTCAACCCATCCCAAACAATGTTGCACAGGGTGTGTGGGGGAAGCAGTGCATATTCATGAATTTTAATGATTGGACCAGGAAGCAGTGTTACAGTTGCGGGAAACTCAGTAAGTATTATTCTTCTGCTGTAGTGCTCATAATACTCTGACAACATTATTCCCAGAAACTAAATGCGAGTCAGAAATGCATCCAGGCATATTCTCCATGCTTTTCCTATTCAGTTTCAGCACTTTTCCATCCATTGCAGCATTTTTACAGTCTTCCCAGACCTACTTCCATGGTCCTCCAGAAAATTATTCGGTACTAATATACAAATAATAGAAATTATTTGGCACAAAGAATCCAAACCTGAATAATTGACTATTCACCCATCTCTAATGTTAATACCAAACTGTTACGGTACCAGGAATGCAATTTGGTGGGGTTGGATTACCAAACATTAGTAAAATAAAAAGACCCTAGTTTTTATTCACAGCATACGGTACCACATAGAAAACACAATAGTCACCCTTTTCACTACTGGTGGTGGTGTGTTCTCAAGAATTAGATACTCTCCAGCAGACAGCATATAGTGATGACGAGCACACAAAGTTGACAGGAGACAGGACATATCTTGAGCTGATGTGCAGCGTGCGCACTGTGAGGTCTCACATTGTGATGCTGCTATAATCAAGTGGGGCCAACGAAATGGCTGTTTAACTGTCCGCCCACACAGAAAATAATAGTGCTCTGGCCCAGTTTGCCAACCTACACTTCATTATTTTTTACTGGACAACTGAACCTAAAATTATGGAACCATCACAATTTTTTATAAGCATAAACTAACAACCATTTCTTACAAACTATATATATACTTCGATCCCATTTTTTTTGCAGAACAGACTATTACCTCCATTATTCATAAAAATAATTAAAAAAATAAAATAAAAACAATAACCAAAGAGAGATTACGTTATCCTATGCAGGCCTATGTATTTCCACATATAACCCAGAGATAGCTCTGAATATAGACACAATGTAACACCACAGATAACACAGTGATAAGTAACTACAGATAATGTAGTAGATGTCACCTGCAGTCCTATGTAACACCACAGATAACACAGTGATAACTCTGATTACAGATAATGTAGTAGATGTCACCTGCAGTCCTATGTAATACCACAGATAACACAGTGCTAGATCTCTGTGTGTAGATAATGCAGTAGATATCAAATGCAGTCCTATATAAAGGCCCCTTTACACACTGAGACTTTCAGCGATCCCACCAGCGATCCCAACCTGGCCGGGATCGCTACAAAGTCTCTGGTGAGCTGTCAAACAGGCAAACCTGGCCAAAGACGCAACAGCGATCCAGACCTGCAGAATGACCTAGCTAGTCATTGGGGACGTTGTAAAGCAGCTTTTTGAAAGGGAAGTCGCTGTAAAGGCCCCTTTACACACAGACTTTCTAGCGATCATGCTGCCCAGCGGGAAACAAAGGACCAAAGAATGGTCCTGAGAGATGTGTAGTGATCAGCAACCTCACAGCAGGGGCCAGGTCGCTGATGTGTTTCACACACTGCAATGTCGCTGGGGAGGTCGCTATAACGTCACAAAACCAGTGACGTTACAGCGATGTCGTTTGCGATGTTGCAGTGTATAAGCCACCTTAACACCACACATAACATAAATACAGAGATATCTCTCTGAATACAGATAATATAATAGATGTCACCTGCAGTCCTATGTAACACCATATATAATAACAGTGATACCTCTGAGAGCAGATAATGCAGTAGATATCAAATGCAGTCCTATGTAACATCACAGATAACATAAATACAGTGATAACTCTCCGAATACAGATGATGTAGTAGATGTCACCTGCAGTCCTATGTAACAACAGATATAACAAAACACTGATAACTCTCTGAGTGCAAGCATTTTCTTTCTGTCCAGTCTCGATATTCCTCAGTGAGCCTTGTAGGTTTGTTAGTATACATAGATTGTTGTAGCACATTTTGTGCTGGCAGTAAACCAGCTACAGTATCTTAAAGCACCACTCCAGCATTTTTTTATTGCTTGGCTGGAGTGGTGTTTCAAATTTAAATCCCCTGGCTAGTGATGGGCAAGCCTGAACTGTAAAGTGTGTGGCACAGGATATCTAGTTTCTGTGCACAGACCCCCCAACATGGCGTTCTCAGGAAACTCTGTGAAACTGTTCAGAATTGGCCACCTGGATTAATTAAAAAAATGGAAAAAGAAAGTAAGTAAATAAGCAGCAACATTGTACTTATCAAGTCTCCCGCGTAGCTGTAACACTCATTCCGGGTCCAATAATTAACCCTTGTATATATATATTCACTCTATCCAATATACATACATTGAAAATGATATTATGTCTCTTTCTTAGACAGTTTAAATTCTAATTAGTGACCATGAAATCATCAACGCTTGTGCACTGAATATACCAGTTCAATCTTGAAGAGTTATAGCCATTTTTTTTATTCTAAAGACCGGGGTCTATATAAGAGCTTAATCACTTAAAAAGTGATGTGAACCTACAATAATACTAGCATATTTAACCTCTTAACGACCACAAAAACACATTTTCATGGCAGTCACTAGAGGCCTTATTCCTTAGTAGTGTCATAAGGCTACAATGAAGAATATTGAAACAGTAAAACTCAATGTGTGAAAATGTAGAGAGCCGTATATTATAGTGACACACTCCTACATTGGAGATGTGTAGCGTTAGCACTGATTGTGGCCCTTTATATCTCCGACTGCCGCTGTCAATAGTGAGATGTTTAACATAGGGATGGGGTTTTTTAATGTTTAACATAGGGATGGGCTCTTTAGGGATCTTTAGGGATCTTTAGGGCTCTTTCATAGGGATGTTTAACATAGGGATGGGCTCTTTTACCTTTTACTTAGCACTCCGTGATCATGGTGCCCAGATGGTTGCAATGGCATCCTGAAGCTACTGGGTATGGTAGGCTGTTCTAAAAAAAAACCCACGAAAATATAAAAAAAATTGTGGAAAACTGTTTTGCCATCTAAAATGCATCTTTTACATATAACTGGTACGACCACTAGGACGAACCAAACTAAAAAGCCGTCACATTATTTTTTGCCCATATAGTGAATACCATAAAAATATAGCTTATTAATTATGCTCACATAGAAAAAAGGAAATGATCAAAAAGTCATAAGTAAAGTAAAATGGTAACAATGACACTTCAACTTTTCTTAACCCCCACCAAAAAAACATTTTTTGTGACAAATAATAAAACAATAACTACTCTCAGAAAATAGCAATGCAAATACAATTTATTTTTTTAAACCTATTGTTATTTGTGTGCAAATGTAGAAAATCATGAAAAAACCTACATAAATCTGGCACCACTGTAATTGTTTTCAAATGTTAAATATAGCTGTCTTATCAATTTTACTGCACCGTGAAGAGTAAAAAAATAAACATGTATACTGTATGTAAATATATAATAAACTATATAGTACTATATAAAATATACTATCTTGTTTTTCCCCCTTACAGTTTTTTTCATACTGTAAATACATTAGATGTGACTTTAGCTTTTGTATAATAATGGAGATATTCTCAAAAAACATAACCCATTACCCCAGTAACCCAACAATTTATCCCTTCCAGCTATGGAAATTGCATGTAAAACATTACTTTGATTCCTTTTCTGGGAGATTAAAGGAAGCACGCTCTCCGTTCACACAATGGATTCTTTTTTGTGCTTTTTGTTAGACTGCTCAGCTACAGTTAAACCAATTTCTACTTGACAAAAGGAGAAATATTAAAAAAATGACATCCACGTCAAGTTTTCATTACACTTCAACTTGACTTTCACCTTCGGAAAAAAGAAAAGAGCATTTCAAATCTTTATTCTGCAGGGGCCGTAAAACTTTACAAAGGTAGAAGAAACTAAGAGGGAAATGGACTTCACATAAGTACTGCAGGGGAAATCCACCGAGGAAAAACAGCAAAGCTCAAACAAAAATCATGACACCCTTGTAATCCATGCTCCAAAAGAATACTAGAAAGAGGCATTGTTTTTAGATACTAAAGGCACTGGGAATGGAAAGTTTGCCATACTAGAAAGGTTCAGATTGTTGGATTGTTGGACAGCACCAGCTAAAGGCTTTGGGCTCCATTGTAAAGCTCATACAGAAAAGTTCTACAGTCTTTAAATATGGCAAACGTTTAATAATTAATAAATATGTCAATACAAAACCTGAAACTCTACATGCTACAGCTATTGTAGGTTCTTTCTCAATTCATTCCAAATATATCTAAGGGTCACCCACAGATATACACTTAACCTTTTAAAAAACAGGGAATTTTTCCTTTTTACACTTTGGTTTTTCCTCTCTTTCTTTCAAGAGCCATAACTTTCTTAGACTCAGTCAACATGTCCTGTAGAATGGATCCTGCAGAGATCCTTTGGCAAAACAATGTCTGCCGGATTATTATTATTATTATTATTATAGCGCCATTTATTCCATGGCGCTTTACAAGTGAAAGAGGGTATACGTACAACAATCATTAACAATACAAAACAGACTGGTACAGGAGGAAAGAGGACCCTGCCCGCGAGGGCTCACAGTCTACAGGGAATGGGTGATGGTACAATAGGTGAGGACAGAGCTGGTTGCACAGTGGTCTACTGGACTGAGGGCTATTGTAGGTTGTAGGCTTGTTGGAAGAGGTATGTCTTGAGGTTCCTCTTGAAGCTGTTTTTCGGATCTGTTTTTCTAACATGGGAGTCTATTGAGTCTATGGAGAATGTATTCATTAACTGATTGCTATTTATCTTTCATTTGAAACAAATCCTTTAAGAAAAAAATGGATCCATTACAAATGCAAGAAAAATGGACAGCAAAATGACGTGCAATGACATATTAGAGAGAATAATATATTAATTGATAACCAGCATGGATTCATGAAAGATAAGTCGTGTCTAACCAACCTGTTGGGGTTCTATGAGGGGGTAAGTGCAAACCTGGATATTGGTAATGCAGCTGATGTGATTTATTTTGATTTTGCAAAGGCATTTGATACTGTGACATATAACAATCTTGTAATGAAGCTCCAGAAGCAAGGACTAGGGGAAACTATATGCTGATGGGTAAGGATTTGTCTAAAAGCTAGGAAAAAAAAGAGTAGTCATAAATGGTGCTTTCTCTATACTTAGCAGTGGGGTGCCGCAGGGATCTGTGCTAAGACCTATTCTTTTTAATCTCTTTATTAATGACCTTGTGGATGGGATTGATATTAAAGTGTCAGTCTTTGCTGATGACACCAAACTATGTAAGATATTAAAAACTGACCTTGATAGTACAATATTACAAAAAGATCTGGATAAGATGTCAGAATGGGCAGATACTTGGCAAATGAGATTTAATGTTGATAAATGTAAAGTAATGCACCTAGGACGGAGTAATCCTATAGCTGCATATACATTAAATGGAAGTAAACTCGGGACTACAGAACAGGAGAAGGACTTGGGTATTCTCATTACAGATAAGCTGAGCAGCAGCACTCAATGTCAAGCAGCAGCTGCTAAAGCAAACAAGATTCTAGGGTGTATAAAAAGAGAGATTATATCCCAGGATCCCAGCGTATTGTTACCCCTCTATAAATCACTTGTAAGGCCACATCTGGAATATGGGATCCAGTTTTGGGCTCCACATTTTAAAAAGGACATTCAGACGTTAGAGTCAGGTCAAAGACAGGCAACTAGACTACTACAAGGAATGGAGGCCTCACATATGATGACAGGTTGAAAAAAATGGATTTATTTAGCTTAGAAAAAAGACGTCTCAGAGGAGATCTCATTTATATGTATAAATACATGTGTGGTCAATATAAAGGACTGGCACATGACTTATTCCTTCCTAAGACAATACTAAGGACCAGGGGGCACTCACTGCGAGTGGAAGAAAAGCGATTCCGACAGCTAAATAGGAAAGGGTTCTTTACAGTTAGAGTACCTAGGTCCTTTTTCAACCTTTGTAACTATGTAACTATGCAAAGTAATCCATTAATGAATGCGCTCTCCATAGACTTTCATGGTAAAAAAAATGGATCCGTCAGGCATCAGTTATGTAAAAATGGACAAAATGTGTGTAATACTATTGTATGTTTTGAGGATTTCGATAGCGTTAGGGCAATGACAGCCAGAGACGAGTTTCTGGTACAAGATGTTTATGATATGTAACCACGGTAGATACACAACGGAAATACACAGTATAACAAACACATGAAAATACCTTTCTGAAACGGAGCGAAGGGGATTCCCGGGGCCACGCACCAGACTCCCCCAGGGAGACCACCAGAGCGAACCCCTATACAGGGACTGTCCGGCAATCAACCCCGGAAGGCCTAAATGCGCCGCAGCCGGGACACAAGGGGCAAGCGGTAAAGTCCAGAAGTGTCCGTACGGGATGAAAGTCCAGAATGGTTATGAACCGGAAGAAACCGGGCAGACGTGCTGACCAACGACGGCAGACGGAGTCCGGGCACAGTTTGAAGAAACCGGGTGTGGTCCAGAGTCGGTCGGTAGATTTTCAGGAGGATCCAAAGGTAATCAAGTAGCAGCAGCAGTAAAGCAGGAGCACACAGCAAGCAGTATACTCAGGCACTGGACTAGGCTTAGAGGCGGCCTTTTAAGCAGCTGGACAGGAAGTAGGGCAACAGAACATAAAACTCCATGTTAACCGAGGGCAAGCTCTTTCAAAAGAGGACTGGAAAACCCGGAAACCTGACAATGTGTTTGCACAACTTTTTTTCTCAATGGATCTCTGCAGAATCCATTGTAACAAATAACTAAGGAACATGTGAATTCAGCATTTTTTTCCAGGGACAAAGACAGGTGAGGGCTTGTATTTTGCAGGACAAATTGTAATTTTCAAAAGCATCTTTGTATTTACCATGTAATGTGTGGAAACATGGAAAAATAAATCTAAGTGTGTTGAAATGGTGAAAAAAGCAATTCTGCATTGAAACATGATTATCCAGGTCTGTATGATTATGACAATACCAAACATGCAACATTTTTTGTCTTTATAGGATTTAGTTTAATTAGTTCTATACTTTAATAGATAAAGGTTTTACAACCCCAACAAATACCAAATTTATATTTTTCCCTTTCTTTATTTATAATGGGAAAAAATGGGCATGATTTGAACTGTTACATTTTTTTTTTATTTTTAATAGTGTTAAAAACTTTTTTCTTTATTTTTTACATTATTGTGTAAAAAATAAAGGACTTAGAGGACTTCAATTGAGATTTTATTTTATATACAATGATACCAAAGTATTACAGTATATAGTGGAAACCTCTGTCTCCTTTGGAGCTCAGCCTATGGATAAGCTTCAAAGGAGGACCGAGACCCCTGGCTTGTATAGTAGCCCATCAGCGATCGCGATGCTGGGGGCCGATGGGAGCTGGTGCATGGAGCCTCCATTTAAATGCCTCTGTCAGAGATTGAATTGGCATTTAAATCTTTAACATCAATGATCAGAAGTCGGCGCCAGTCACAGCTGTTATTGGCACATGCTGACAATATCATATATCATATAGCCGGTAGGTGCTCCCTTCTGAGCACTTCCAGACATGTGGACCCCTTCTCAGCATGTGAATGTCCTTTTGTGGCAAAGGGTTACAGTTTACAGCGGTACAAATGTTACAGATATACATTTTAGTCTGCTAAATTGCATGTATTTTGGGTTAAAATATTTTGTAATTTTCTATTCTTAAAAATGCTCAACTTTTTGTTTTCTGTAGCCTGTATGTACATTCAGATTTTTGAGGCAGCTCCGCTCCACTGAATGTAAAATCCATCAGATGATCTCTAGGATAGTTTTATCGGTAACTCCAATTTTTGCTTTCCTGAATTGTATCCTTTTTAGTTGGGTTTTATTTTCTTTTTGTCAGCTTAGATTAGTATTAGTGAAGTAGAGAGAATGGTTACAAACCCAGGCATCTGAGAGCTTGATTGAAGAATTTAGCATTGCACAGGAATAAGCAGCTTGCAATGTATGATAACACATGCAGATTACATAATATAAACAGTTTAACATTTTTAATTATTTGAAGCAAAAAATTATAAATACATGCAATTTAAGCAAAAAAAAAAAATGCCCCCCCAAAGTATCCATAGCAGTTAAGTTTCTCCTTCTTAAGGACTTGCAGAGAATTATATGTTATTATAATGACTATGCTTTATGCCATTAAAGTAATTTTAAAACATAAACTCTTACTGCAGCCAGTACATATATGCTATAGACACATGAGCTTACATATAGTCCACATTTATGTAGCTGTTACTAGACCCATGAAGATAAGACGCCCAGGCTCGGTTAAGCTGGGTTCACACATAGCGATAGCGACAACGACGTCGCTGTTACGTCACCATTTTCTGTGACGTAACAGCGACCTAGTAAGTCGCTGTTATGATCGCTGCTTAGCTGTCAAACACATCCATTACATTACCTCCATTCTTTATAATAATGAGTGCTAAAATGCTCTGTAGGCAACTTATCTGCATGGGTTTTACAACATTGGGTATTAGGGATCATGCACACGTAACTGCTGAATATTCTGCAGCAATTTGACAGAACATGTGCGCTTCAAATCGCTGCAAAAACACTGCTTAATAAATGCAGGTTTTTTGCAGGAAAAGGCCGATTTCATGCGCTCCGGATGCTACCCCCTCCAATGACAGGAGGAGCTGCATCGATAGCCCACGGAAAAATTGACATGCTGCTTTTATAAACGCACGGATTTGGATCAAAATTTTAGCATCCAAATTGCAGCGTTCATAAAAGCATCGTGCGCACGTATCATGCACAATCTACATAGATTGTGAAGGGGACGCAGGACGCATGCATTTAAGGTGGCGTTACATGGTACAATATATTGTGCGATATGTTGTCGGGGTCACGGAATTCGTAACGCACATCCGGCATCGTTAGAGATGTCATACCATGTGACACCTCCGATTGACTGTTAACGAGCAAAAATACTCACCTTATCGTTGCTTGTTGACACCTCATTCATTTCTATAATGTTGTTCCTCCTTCTGCGTGCCGGTTGTTCATCGTTCCCGAGGCAGCACACATTGCTACGTTTGACACCCCGGGAATGACAAACAACAACTTACCTGCGTCCCGCCGGCAATGCAGAAGGAAGGAGGTGGGCGGGATGTTACGTCCCGCTCATCTCCGCCCCTCCGCTTATATTGGGTAGCCGCTGTGTGACGTCACTGTGATGCCGCACGTCCCTCCCCCTTCAGGAAGAGGATGTTCGCCGCCCACAGCGATGTCGCAAGGGAGGTAAGTACATGTGACGGGGATTAACGACTTTGTGCGCCACAGGCAAGTAATTGCCCGTGATGCACAAACGACGGGGGCAAATATATATCTTACAATCGCACGATATATAGGCGCGTGTGACGCCGCCTTTATGCTGCAGTGCAATACGCAGTGTAAATGCATGCAATTCCACAATGTGCTCATGAGTCCTTAAGGCCCCGTTACACGCAATGACATTGTTACCGAGATGTCGCTGGAGTCACGGAATTTGTGATGCACATCCGGCCTCGTTAGCGACGTTGTTGCGTGTGACACTTACGAGCGACCGCTAACGATCCCAAATACCCACCAAATCGTTGATTGTTGACACGGTCATTTTCAAAATATCATTGCTCGTTTGGGACGCAGGTTGTTTGTCGTTCCTGAGGCAGCACACATCGCTACGTGTGACACCCCTTGAATGAAGAACAACAGCGTTCATGCATCCTCCGGCAACGAGGTGGGTGTGATGTTCATGCTGCTGGTCTCCGCCCCTCCGCTTCTATTGGTGGCCGCTGTGTGACGTCACTGTGACACCGCACGAACCGCCCTCTTAAAAAAGAAGTTGTTCACCGGCAACAGCGAAAGGTAAGTTCGTGTGATGCGTACCTGCGATATTGTTCGCCACGGGCAACGGTTTGCCCATGACGCACAAACGACGGGGGCGGGTGTGATCGCAAGCGACATTGCTAGCGATGTCGCAGCGTCTAAAGCGGCCTTTAGGCCTCATTTCCACTTGCATTTTGCACGGGTAAGAGCAATCTGACAAAACATCAGATTGCTCTCACTCTAGTGCAAAACTATGGGGCAATGTCCATCTAAAATTGATTTCTCATGCCATATCGGCATGCTGCGTTTGACAGCGAGTCTCGGCCCATGCACCCCCATACAAGTCTATGGAAGCCTGTGAAACATCGCACTACACTCTCATGTCATCCAACTGCAGTGCAATGTATGCAGAGACAGACAGTGAAGAAGATGGGGAGAAAGTGCTCCCTCCATCTTCTCCACACCTGTGATATGATCGCATGATCAGATCACAGTCGCATGACCCTTGGCTGACACCCACAGCAGAGGGTCATTAGCATATCACTTCCGATGCTCTCGCATTGGAAGCTATGCGCAACTGTACCAATAGACCAAGGACCAAGGAAAAGAAATGGGACCAAATATGCACCAAGCTCTCCTACTACAATTCGTTATGGGTGTGGCAATAATAAACAGGCTAAAAAAGTAGTTCAAATTCAGTATTTGAGATGAGCCCCCTTACTTTTACATACTCTCTCCAAACAGACTAGAAAAATGAATGGTCTTCTTAGTCCCTATTAGAGTTGAGCGATATTCGAGGTTCGAGGTTCGCCAATTTCATGTTCGAATGATTTTGGGGGGGTGCTCAAGATCGAACTCGAACGTTTTGCTAAAAGCTCGACAGTTCGAGTTAGGTTTGAGAATGGTTCGATCACCATAAACATGGCTTTTCACAGTATGGCTATGTGCACATGTTGCTATCTGCATGCGGCCTGCGTCCCCAGCACAGTCCCTCTCTCTTTCCTACTCACCGATCATGGGCGCCTCGCTCCACATCTATCACAAATCTGCGGTGTCTTTTCCTCTTTAGAAAATGTCTGCCGCTTCATTATTCAATTAGTTATTCCGTGCTTTCCCCGCCAACCGGCGCTCATGATTGGTTGCAGTCAGAAACGTCCCCAAGCTGAGTGACAGCTGTCTCACTGCAGCCAATCACAGCCGCCGGCGGACGGGTCTATATCGTGCAGTAAAATAAATAAATAAATAATAATAATTAAAAAAAAAATGCGGTTCCCCCCATATTTGATACCAGCCAGGATAAAGCCACACGGCTGGAGGCTGGTATTGTCAGGATGGAGAGCGCCACGGTATGGGGAGCCCACCACCCTAACAATATCACCCAGCAGCTGCCCGGAATAGCCGCATCCATTAGATGTGACAGTCCCGGGGGACTCTACCCAGCTCATCCTGAATTGCCCTGGTGCGGTGGCAATCGAGGTAATAATGAGTTAATCATGCCAGGTGTTTCCCCGAGATACCTTCCATGATTAAACTGAAAGTGAAAGTAAATAAACACACACAGCGAAAAATCCTTTATTTGGAATAAAAGACAAAAAAACACCCTGTTTCACCACTTTATTAATCCCCAAATACTCCTCCGGGTCCGACGTAATCCACACGACACTGTCAGCCCTGCTCCCTGAAGATGCAGCAGCAGTGTAGAACACCATCGCGCTGTATTAGCTCCACCTAGCAATGAAATGAATTGTGCGGTCAGCAGAGACTTCAGCAATGCATACTTCAAGATTACCAAATGTGCCTATCTTTATCAATAGAGTCAGTAGCTCAGCGGATAGGGTGCTCACCTCAGAAGCATTAGGTCGCAAGTTCTAGTCCCAGTAAATATAATTATAATTATTAGATAATTATAATTTAATTTACTTATGCACTGAGGGAAGGAGCCAGACATCAGCTGTGAGCCGCGGGACACACCTCTAAAATCAGAGCAGTTCACGGAAAGAGGCTGCATTGCTCTCTCCTCTCTCTTCTCTCTCTCTCCTCTCTCTCTCTCTCTCTTTCTCTATCCTCTCTTCTCTCTCTCTATCTTTCTCTCTTTCTCTCTCTCTCTCCTCTCTCTCTTTTTCTCTCTTTTTCTCTCTCTCTCTCTCTCTCTCTCACCTGGCAATGATCAGCTGATGCAGTCACCTGACGGAATCAGCTGACTCTATAAGTCGAGCGGTGAGGCCGGCTTTTTACCGCCCAGCCGGCTAAACTATCAGCTGATGCAGTCGGACAAGAGTCTGCACTGAAGTGTGTAGTTTATTTATTATTTTTGCACTGATGCATCAGCTGATTGTATAAAAGTCGTTTATACAATCAGCTGCTGTGTCATGTGATTCAGGCCCTTGAACCTGACACATCATCTGATCGCTTTGCCTTCCAACAAACCGATCAGATGATATTGGATGCGGATTGGACGGCGTGGGACCCTTGACCCAGGATAACTGCAGAGGGGGGTTCTTTATTTCAATAAAGATGGAGTCATTAATTGTCTTGTGTTTTATTTGTAATACAAATATTTTTCTGTGTGTTGTGGTTTTTTTTATCTGTACTAGAAATTCATGGTGGCCATGTCTAATATTGACACCATGAATTTTGGGCTTAGGGCCAGTTGATAATATACAACTAGCCCTAACCCCATTATTACCCAGCGAGCCACCCGTCACCAGGGCAGCTGGAAGAGTTGGATATAACGCCAGAAGATGGCGCTTCTATGAAAGCGCCATTTTCTGGGGTGGCTGTGGACTGCAATTCGCAGCAGGGGTGCCCAGAAAGCTTGGGCTCCCTGAGCTGCGGATTCCAATCCCCAGCTGCCTAGTTGTACCTGGTTGGACACAAAAATTGGGCGAAGCCCACGTCATTTTTTTTTTAATTATTTCATGAAATTCATGAAATAATTAAAAAAAGGGCTCCCCTATAATTTTGGTTCCCAGCCGGGTACAAATAGGCAGTCATATTTTTGTATGCTAGCCAGGTACAGCAGGCAGGTACGGCTGCCCCCAACCCCCAGCTGCCTATTTGTACCCGGCTGGGAACAAAAAAATAGGGAAGCCCTTTTTTTTAATTATTTCATGAAATAATTAAAAAAAAATCGACATGAGCTTCGCCCAATTTTTGTGTCCAGCCAGGTACAACTAGGCAGCTGGGGATTGGAATACGCAACACAGGTTGGCCTGAGCTTTCTAGGCCCCTCTGCTGCAAATTGCAATTCCGCAGCTGCCCCAGAAAATGGCGCTTTCATAGGAGCGCCATCATCTGGCGCTGTATCTGACTCTTCCAGCTGCCCTGGTGACGGTGGCTCGCTGGGTAATAAGGGTTAATACTAGCTTTGCTTTACTAGCTAGTATTAAGCCAGAGATTCTAAATATCAGGCAAGTTTGACCTGGTCATTAAGAATCTCCAATAAAGGGTTAAAAAATGACACTACACAGAGAAAAAATACTTTATTAGAAATAAATACACAGACACACTTAGAGACTCCATGTTTATTCCTCCCTCTTATCCCTCTTATCCCTCCACGATCCATGGTTTTCTGTCTTCTTTCTCCTTCAACCCATGCAGCTCTGCTACATCAGCAGCCCTGCATGGGAGGAAGACGCTGCTGCTCCCCGTGCAGTCTTTTCACTCCGTGAGTGAGCTGAGGCTGTTGGCTGTAAGCAGTGAGCAACAGTGATCTCTGTTATTGACCAGCTGTGGCAACCGGTGAATAACGGAACGGGGAAGCAGAACGGGGAAGCCGACCGTGTGCCAGAGCATCTCACCGGTACACGGAGATACACAAATTATCATCGCATACAGGAGAGATGCCATGACAGGACCTAGCATGACGTCTAGCCATGTGACCAGTCTGTAGCCTATGAGATAATAGACACGTGACTGGTCACATGCTATTTTGACATCACGATAGGTCCTATCATCAGTGCTGGTTACCGGGAGGATGCAGCAATTATCGGAAGTAAAAGCGGCGGGAGACAGAGTGCAGGATGCATCGCGGGGACCTGTAAGTGTTATGGAATGTTTATTAACTGTATGTGTACATTTGTAATGTGTTTTTATGTGTTTGTGATTGCCTGCCATTGTTTTCAATGGCGTTCAAGAGGTTTGTCGAAGGGTTCGCCGAACCGAACTCGAACGTGGCCTCCATTTGATGAACCGAACTCGAGCCTCTAGAGGCTCGCTCATCTCTAGTCCCTATATTATTTGCCATGACAGTGCTTGCAATATGTGCTTTGTTGGGTGCTAGAGTGAAAACACTGTTATTGACCAGTAAACACTGCAATCTTCTTCTTTTTCCTAATTAAAGGTATACCAGATGTGAAATCTATACATATAAAATATTTTACAGGTTACTTCAGCAATAAAATACTTATTCCCATCTTCAGAGAGATCATTTGAAAAAGTACTATACTATTAGGCAATTAGAGGAGGAATGAGGGGTGCATCACAAACCATCCGGTATACAAGTATTAAAACATCCAATTTATTGGTCTACATTAAAAAGCAATAATGAGCGTTCACTGATGCATTTCTGGCACAAAGGTGCCCTTAAGGGTACTTTATATGCTGCGATATCGGTACCGATATCACTAGCGTGCGTACCTGCCCCCGTCGGTTGTGCGACACGGGCAAATCGCTGCCCGTGGCGCACAACATCACTAACACCCGTCACATGGGCTTACCTTCCATGCGACGTCGTGCTTTACACGCTGCGACATCGCTAACGATATATTGTCGGGGTCACGTCGTTAGTTATGCACATCCGGCGCTGTTAGCAACATCACAGCATGTGACACCAATGAGCGACGATCAATGAGCGCAAAAACATGAAAAATCATTGCTCGTTGACACGTCGTTCATTTCCTTAATATCATTGCTGCTGCAGGTACGATATTGTTCGTCTTTCCTGTGGCAGCACACATCTCTATGTGTGACACCGCAGGAATGACGAACATCTCCTTACCTGCGTCCACCGGCAATGAGGAATAAAGGAGGTGGACGGCATGTTCCGGCCGCTCATCTCCGCCCCTCCTCTGCTATTGGACGGCTGCCGTGTGACGTCGCTGTGACGCCACACGAACCGCCCCCTTAGGAGGCAGTTTGCCGGCCAGTGCGACGTCGCAGGGAAGGTAAGTCCATGTGATGGGTGTTAGCCATGTTGTGCGCCACAGGCAGCGATTTTCCCGTGTCGCACAAGTGACATGGGCAGGTACGCTTGGTACCGATATCGCAGCGTGTAAAGTACCCTTAAGAGCTGTTGACAATATTTATGTTAGGCCGGAGTCACACTTGTGAGTGACTCACGCGTATAACACGTGAATATCTCATCGCATCAAACAGCACGGCCGTGTGCTCTACAGACAGGAGCATCTCAGCTGCATGGAAATACAAGCAGCTATCCCGCTACTGTAAGGAGAGTGTGCAGCCATGACGGGTGATGCGATGAGAGACTCATTTGGTATACGCGTGAGTCACTCGCCAGTGTGTCTCCGACCTTAGATACAGTAAAAGTCCATCAATGGTATTTTTGAGTTTTCTAATAGTGCATCCGATGTACTTTACATTGCATTAACAGCACTCTATACAATAAATAATATGGTGGATATTGCAATTAATAAAATCATTAATCAAATATTTTTTTACCATTAGAGGATGAAAATTTAGAAGTTTTATTCCTGGCAAATTGGCACATATTACAGGTATCACCAGCACATTTAATGAAACCTCTCTGTGTTAACCATGCATGTTTAATGGGGGTATCAGGCAGAATACTAGGGGACAATATACTACCAAGTGATAATCCCCTCCAGGCCACAAACCCCGACCTCCCTTAATTATTTTTTCACTTTTACTATCTTGATTAAGTATAGGTAGAAATTTACATACAATAGTTTTTATTTTGTTGAATTGAGGACTAAAGGGGGTGAAAAAGGTAAACAGAGAATTATTGGACTGTAGAGTGGTACGAGGGGCTGCTGATAAGCCTTTGGTTTTACCGAGAAATAAACAAGATAGGATAATTAATAGGGTTGATCGTATACCCTAATATTCACTTTGACGAATATCCGACGAATAGGTAGCCGCTATTCAACTATTCGCGAATATTCGACGCCCAATGTAAGTCTATGGGAAAAAATGGGGAGCAGTGGTGACTGAGGAACAGGCTGAAATGGATGGGAAAAGGCAGAAACAGTATGGGCACAGCCTGTAGAAGGTGCCTGACTGCATTTCTGGTGTCTTGGAATAACGTACTCAGAGCACAAGGCGTTTACGTAGCCACCAGAACAGCTCCCAAACCAAAGTAAAAGAGAAAAAATTGCTGAGAAACAGTTTGTAGTGCCTAATCACTGTAATGAAACTTCAAATCAAGCCCCAACCTCCAAAAAACCACTTTAGCATATGTTCACACGTTTCGTTTTTTTACATTTTTCCTTCTTTTTTGATTAGAAAGGGCTGTAACTTATACATTATATTGATGTCTATCTGACACCTCCTTTTTTGGGACATATTTGACAGCACTTTAGCACTAGAAGTCCCAGAAATTTCGAGCTCCCCCTGAAGTCCTGAAAGAGGGTCAAATGACATACAATAAACTGAATAGAACTAACTAGAAACTAAATTGCTAAACTGAATGGAAAACAACAACCTCCTGTGGTGCGACAGTAATGGCCTTAATTACAGAACAAAAGACGGTGATTATAGGATGTTAGCTAAAATCCTTCAGGTCACTCGACCCGTCTCTGGGTTCCAAAGGTAGAAATGTTAAATGACCCCTCTCTGGGACTTCTATTGTTAAAAGGTCAGCTACAATGTGCCGGTCGGGATGTTGGCCTTGCCCTCCTCCTCCTCCACCGGCTCCATACAAATGTAGAAAGGGCCACTGGCTGTCCTCAAATCTCAGACTTCTTAGGGCCCTAAGATGGGCCCTGTAACAAACATTGGGGAGGGATGGCAGTCATTTGCAGTTTTCTACCTCCCCTATATCATTAGTGTGAAAGTTGGAATACGTACTCCATAACACTTTACAGTGCTATTGCCAATGTGGCTATTTGGGTGTTGGCCTTGCCCTCCTCCTCCTCCTCCACCAACACCATCAGCTCCAGTGGCCCTCTATTCAAATTCTTTTCAAATTATTCAGTAATGTATGCTTTATGGACAAATGAACACCACACTGGTACATCAAAGCTGATGTCATTGATGACGATTGCATCTGACCAAAAGAAGGTTGGAAGCAGGAGGCATCATCGCCTGCTTCCTAGACCACAGTTTGGGAAGCATGCAGCACCGTGGAAGTGGCAGTTGTTTCACTCTGGAACTCAGGCTTTATTCCACTAGCTAACACTGAGGATTTAAAAAAAATTCAATTTCCCCAGGGGATAATGGTTCAGACACCAGGAGCACAACATCAAAAGGTACTCCCAACAGCTTATTTTAAAAAAATTGGTAGGATAAGCAACAGGGCATAACATGCCAAGGAGCTAAAAAAATTCTGATTCTGCAGGGGGCCATGTGTAACACACCGTGGAGCACAGCATCAATAAAGAACACAAATAGAGACTGCCTGACCAATTGTTCTAGACAGTGTAGCCTCAAAAGTGGATGTGCCAGTGCATAATGTACAAAGGCTTGAAAAATATAGCCCTGGGTGATTGGGCCGAATAATTAAATCGCAGCAGCATAACAAGTTAGATTAGTCATGCGGTCTCATTAGATGATAGAAGACAAAATCGTCTTGAATGAGAAACAATGCAACTTATTTGAACTTAAGAAATACAAATTTTGTGACTACACTTGTTATTCTTGTTATTCTTGTCTTGTTGTTGTTGGTCTTGTTAACAGGCGCCTGAGATACTATGGGCAATCCATCTATGGTTCATTTGATCATCGTCAAACTGTCTGCACTTTCCATGGATAGTCGTGTGCGAGTATCTGTTATTATTGACCCTGCTGAGCTGAAAACACGCTCAGACATCACACTCGCAGCAGGGCAAGCTAGCACTTCCAAAGCGTATAAGGCGAGGTCTGACCAAGTGTTGAGCTTGGAAACCCAGTAGTTAAAGGGAGCTGTAGACTCTGAAAGCACGCTGATATGGTCACCTACATATTCCCTCACCATCTTACTTAACTGTTCCCTCCTTGTCATAGTTCACCCAACCGGTATCTAAATCGAAGTTGAAGGTTTGTGGAAAATGGATCAGTTTTGGCACATTAGTCCCCCGCCTGTGTTGCTCCTACTATGCATAGCCCTCTCTTGTAATCCTGTTGCATGAGATGACACACTACCTCTGACGCCAGCATTATCTGAGGCTAATTGTTTCATCAACTGCTCCACTACAGCCCTCTTGAATGTTTCCGTAGTACAATCTTTATTTGCCGCGACAAGTAGCGAAGTGAATTTGTCTTTGTAGCGTGGGTCAAGGAAGGTAAATAACCAATATTGGTTGTCTGGCAAAATGTGGACTAGCCAACAGTCATGAGAAAGGCAGTGTGACATGAACTGTGCCATGTGTCCCAGACTACGAACCTAGAAACCTTTGTGTGTCACTGCTAAGAATACATTCTGTCTCCCTAAACCTCCTCTCCTCCTCAGTTTTTCTCTCCTCCTCCTGCTCCTCCTCAGGCCATCCATGCTGGAAAGCCCTGAAGCTTGGGTTGTCAATCCCTTGGTTACCAACTTCAAAGCATTCATGTTCTTCATTATCCTCCTCATCCTCATGAATAGAGATGAACGACGTTTGAATCGAACCATTCGCCAATTTCAACTGCGGTCCCCCCCAATTTTGATACCAGCCAAGATAAAGCCACACATCTGGAGCCTGGTATTGTCAGGATGGGGAGCGCCACGTTATGGGGAGCCCACCACCCTAACAATATCAGCCAGCAGCCACCCGCAATTGCCGCATCCATTAGATGCGACAGTCCCCGGACTCTACCCGCGGTGGCAATCAAGGTAATAAGGAGTTAAATGGCAGCTTATAGCTGCCACTAAGTCCTAGGTTAATCATGGCAGGCGTCTCCTCGAGATACCTTCCATGATTAACCTGTAAGTGAAAGTAAATAAACACACACAACAAAAAATCCTTTATTTGGAATAAAAGACATAAAACCCCCTCATTTACCACTTTATTAATCCCCAAACACCCATCCAGGTCTGAAGTAATCCACACGACGCTTTCAGCTCTGTTACATGAAGCTGACAGAATTATACGCATGGACACTGCGCAATGTGCGCAATGTTAATAATAATATCCAAATTCATTGTATAGTGTTTGGGGGGGTTCCTGAAATAATGGTGACCTCCATTTTTTTTTTTCCTAACCGCGCGAACAGTGGGGTGGTGCAGGCTGTCAGACAATCACACACACACACACACACACACACACACACACACACACACAAAGTAAAGTGCATTTTTTGTACAAAAGCAAGGGCATGTGTCATTGGCTGTGTATGCCACGTGCTTGCCCTATAAGGACTTATGAGTAGTTTCACTTTTGGACACCATAGAAGTAGTTTACTCTGTGTATACGTACTTCATACCAGAACTTGCTCATCTGGATCGATCGCGCCTCCTGATTTGTCCTGTGGCTTCTACGCTTGTAAGCTGAACCTTTTATTTTGTGTTTTCTATGTGTTTGTATGTGTTTGTGTTTGCCTGCCATTGTTTTCAATGGGGTTAGAAGGTGTTCGTTGAACGTTCGACGAACACACCCACCGTTCGACGAACCGAACTGAACTCGAACACTAGGGGGGTGGCTCATCTCTAGTCATGAAGCTGACCAAAGGTGGCCTTAGCCTTTTGGCCGAGGTTGTGCGGATTACTAGCAACCATTGTGAAGTCTAGATCAACAGACACCTCGGGTGCATTAACACTTTGGTCAGTCAGACCATCCAGAGAGCATTTCAATAAACAAATCAGGGAAATGGTAATGCTGATAAGAGCATCATCCCTGCTCACAATGTTGGTACAGTAATCAAAATTCTCTAGGACCTAACAAATGTCTGCAATCCACACCCACTCTGCAGTACATATGTCTGTCAGTTGCGTCTGATGGGCATGTTCCAGCTGGACATGGGATACTGCCCTCTGCTCCTCATGGATCCTAGCCAACATCTCGTAGGCAGGTCACATATTAGTCTGTGATTAGGCAAGTATAAGCGCTGCTGAAGCACTGCCAGGCCAGCAAAAGAGGGAGATGACTTGCGGAAATGGGCGCTAATATGTTGTACCTTGATAAGTAGGTCTGGTATCCCAGGGTATTTTTTGAGAAAGTGCTGAACTAATACATTTACAACGTGGGCCATACAAGGAATGTGTACAAGCTTTCCAAGCTTTAAAGCCGACACCAGATTACAACCATTACCGCACATTACCATCTCTGGACGGAGGTCCAACGGGCAAGCCACTCATCTGTCTGCTCAGTTATTGCTTTCAAAAGCTCAGGTGCCGTGTGCGATTTGTCACCGATACAGATGAGCTTCAGTAGAGTGTGTTGCCGCTTAGCTGAGGCAGTGCTGCAGAGATCCCAGCTGGTGAATGATGTCGACGGTTGGACACCGGCGGATGTTGAGGAGGATGCACAGGAGCCAGATGAAGAGTTCCGATGTTCTAACACCACCAAAAGGTTGCGGAAAGCCTCTGTTCCCACAAGCCGATACGGCAACATCTCAAGGGCTATCAATCGTGCAATGTGTGCAGTTATGGTTTCTGCCCTTGGGTGCGTAAGGTTTTTTCGCTTCTTTTCGAAGGTCTGTGGAATGGACAACTGAACGGAAAGCTGGGACACCGAAGTGGATGTGGTCGTTGATGATTGAGTTTAGCTAACATCAGGTTTGGAGAAAGAGGCATCAGTGCCACCTTCTTGCACACCAGTTTGGGAAGTAGACATCCTAGGGGAAGTGGCAGTGTTTTGAGTCTGGAAATCGTGTTTTTTACCTAGAGCTTTCAACAACCTAGTGGTGTGTGCTTGGCTAACATATGGTTTCTCATGCTGGAGGTGCCCTAGCTTGAAGTATTTCTGCCTCTGCTTAGCTTGGCCTGACAGATTTGGCAAATGGCAACTGTTTGGTATGACGGACTCTTGGAAAAAAACTCCCACACAATCGCAGCACAGACCCTTGGACTCTGAGATGGCACAGGTAGTGCACGTTGCCTTGGACTCTGAGATGCCACATGTGGTGTCATGTGCACAGTTGATTAACCTCTGGCAGTGGTCGAAACCCTACCACTTACCGCCTTTTTGCGGACTATGGGCACATGCTCCTCTGCACTGCTGCTCTCCCAATCCATGCCACCCGTCCGTGTTGGATCAGTCACCTCATCATCGACCAAGCTGTCTTCAAATTCCTGAAGGTCAACATCTTCGGTAATGGAGGTTTGAGGCTGACCTGGGAGCAACTGTGTCTCATCATCCTCCAACACTTCCACCTGATTTCCCAGCATGTCACGGCCAACAACATGGCTTTCTTCTGGCCTTGGGTGCTCAAAGATCTGTGCATCACTGCACACCACGGCCTCACCTGCGTTAATGGTGTTGCGTGGTGAGAGGCTAGAAACGTCAAAGGGTCCCATAAACAGTTCCTCAGAGTAACCTGCTTTGGGGTCATATGTTTCCTTAGAATACTGATGTTGTGAGGAAGGAGGACCAGGCTGAGGATTCGATGGCCCAGCCTCTGGGCTACTCAAGTCTGTCTGTGTGGACCCTTGGGATTTGCTACTCGATAAGTAACCGGTGGCCTTTTCTGCTAGCCAACTCGTTACCTGATTGCACTGTTCAGGGCGCAAGAGTGCTTTCCCACGTGGAATAGAAAATTGGGATAGGAAAGCAGAGGTAGATAAAGCAGGAACCTCTTTCTTTGGCTCGGTTACACTTGTTGGGTGACCACCACTGTCGCAACCACCTCGTCCACGGCCCTTACCCCCTTTTTTCCCATTTTTTCGGTTTGATTATTTGAAGGTTGTGATGGTGGGATATGGGGGGAGGTGTATCTTGCTGTACAGATTCCTATTTAAAGCTTGGTTCACTGTCCATTAATTGTACCTTGCCCCTCCCCCCATCTCATTGTAGATTGTAAGCTCTCACGAGCAGGGTTGCCATTTTTCCCTTTAAATATTGTATCTTCTATAATTGTTACTTGTTTGTATATGTTTATGTATATGATATGTATATGTATATGAGTCTCCTGAATTGTAAAGCGCTGCGGAATATGTTGGCGCTATAGAAATAAAGATTATTATTATTATTATTATTATTGTACTCCTTCTGTGTACATTGTATTGTTCGTAAGTAATCACCCCCTGTAGTGCAAGGTTATAGCCTCTTGAGGCGCTTCCATCCCTGGGTGTGGGAGGAGGTGGGCCACCTACTGTAAACTCTCTGCTTACCTGGGATATTCAGTCAGTCTGTTTGGGAACTTCAAGAGTGAAGAAGGAAGATTGAACCTCTGGGAGAAACTGGCTTCTCAGAGAGACCTGGACATTTATCGCTTACCGAACTATATTTTTGTTAATGGACTAATTTTACCCTCTGTTTTGTGGATTATGTTATGGACCATTTTGATTTGCTTGGGATAAATTCGCTTTGGATTGTACAGCCATCTCTCGCTCTGTTGATTGTGTGATATGGGAGAAGGACACCGTGACAAAGGTGAATAATGTAATGTGACGTTTTGTACAGGCAGTTGGACGACACTAATGCCAGGTTGTTAAACTTGTGTTAATAGTTTCCCACGATAGCTGTTTCTTTAGGTCTAAAAAAAGCAAGTACCTATATTGGACAAAGTACCACTTGAAGGAATGGACAAAGATGTTGTGAATGTCTTTCAGCCCTAAAAGAAAACAGGGTTTGACACCACTTTTATTTTAGTATTGTTTTTTGCCACTCAGACTGTGTTTTAGTAGCAGCAGAACACTATATAGGTTCTGTAAGATATGAATGAAAGATCAGGATGCTAGGTTGGTGGAGTTTATGGAGTTTATGTACTCTATGAGGCCAACACAAGGACGCAACTGTGCTGGTATGAATTGAGATGGTGGCTGACAGGCACTACACTACACCTGAACCCGTTTTTTGGTAAATTTTGGAACCTTTTTTAGGAATTTGCAATACCTATCCCTAGTAGAACACACACAAGTTATGTAGCAGTGCTGGGATTGTTGATTAATAGTAGCAGATGTCAGGACAGCTTTAAATCTCTCCCTGCCTGTCAAAAAGCTCTCCCAATATCAGACACTACACTAAAGCTGGTGTCACACATAACGACGACGACAACGACGTCGCTGCAACGTCACCATATTCTGTGACGTTGCAGCGACCTCAACAGCGACGTCGCTGTGTGTGACACATAACAACGATCAGACCCCTGCTGCGAAATCGTTGCTCGCTCCTGAATGCTCGAAGTCATTTTTTGATCACTGCTATCCCGCTGCGCCATGCTGATAAGCTGATAATCCTTGTGTTTGACACCGCAGCAGCGACGCTACTCTACGTCTGAAACCACACAACGACCGTCGACGTCGCTATGATCGCTGCTCCGTTGCTGCTTTTTCTAACATGTTTGACAGCTTACTAACAATCGTCTATGGTCGCTGCTACGTCACAGAATATGGTGACGTTGCAGCGATGTCGTTGTCGTCGTCGTTATGTGTGACCCCAGCTTTACATACCGAATGCAGCACAAATAAGAGGATTTTTTTTTTTTTTACAGATGGATCTCTCTCACCTAACAAAGCACTGCACTAACACTGGCCCTATAGCTTTTCTTAACCAAGAATCTGCAAAAACATTAGTGCATGCCCTCATCATCTCCCGCCTCGACTACTGCAACCTCCTGCTCTCTGGCCTCCCTTCCAACACTCTTGCACCCCTCCAATCTATCCTAAACTCTGCAGCCCGCTTAATCCACCTCTCCCCTCGCTACTCCCCAGCCTCGCCACTCTGCCAATCCCTTCACTGGCTTCCCATCGCCCAACGACTCCAGTTCAAAACATTAACCATGACATACAAAGCCATGCACAACCTGTCTCCTCCCTACATCTGTGACCTAGTCTCCCGGTACCTACCTGCACGCAACCTTAGATCCTCACAAGATCTCCTTCTCTGCTCCTCTCTTATCTCCTCTTCCCACAATCGTGTACAAGATTTCTCCCGTGCATCCCCCATACTCTGGAACGCTCTACCTCAGCACATCAGACTCTCCACGACCGTGGAAAGCTTCAAGAGGAACCTCAAGACCCACCTCTTCCAACAAGCCTACAACCTACAATAGCCTTCAGCCCAGTAGACCACTGCGCAACCAGCTCTGTCCTCACCTATTGTACCATCACCCATTCCCTGTAGACTGTGAGCCCTCGCGGGCAGGGTCCTCTCTCCTCCTATACCAGTCTGTCTTGTACTGTTAATGATTGTTGTACGTATACCCTCTTTCACTTGTAAAGCGCCATGGAATAAATGGCGCTATAATAATAAATAATAATAATAAATAAATAATATAGCTGGTTTTACATTCACTGTTTTGCAGCCTGGCAATTTATGGAGCTGACTAATGGCTTCAGCCCTTATAAGGACTATTTAGGATTTTGATGAAGGAACGCTATCTCATACAAGGCACTGCACTGTCCCTATAGCTGGTTCTACGATTTCTTCAGCTGCTAGCAGCTACTGGCCACTGTCTTCAGCCCTTAGAGGGACTATTATTAGTTGGCTGTACAAACGCTCTCCCGCACACAATACAATCTACCTACACCGCCAGCTCCCTATGAATGCATGTTCACAAAATGGTCACTGCCTTATATAGCCCCTATAATGCTGTGCTGCTAAGCCAATCACAGTAACATCACAACAAAGATGGCTGCGGCATTAGGGCAAGCAACATCAGATGTGTTCATTGGCTGGAAAACAGGAGGCAGGAAGTCAGAAATGAAAATGAAAGTATCGCAGCGAATGTTGTTTTATCCACCGGATACCGAATGGTGCGAATAGCCAGTTATCCGTCGGATTCTGGATAGTGGCAAATCCATTCGCTCATCCCTAATAATGAAACTTTACATTTATTCCACATAATCTTCACTGATGTCAACACACTTCTTACATCGGTATTCCAAGTTCTGTAAGCCTAGCAAAAAGAAGGATTTTGTTTTTTTTCTCAAACCAGGCATTCGTAGCAGCCATGGCATCAGAAATGGTGAGAAATTTGGTACCCTTGAGGTGATTCTTCAGGTTTGGAACCAGATGATTGTCGGAGAGAGCTAGTTCTAGTGAGTAAGGTGGGTGGTCAACCACCTGGAAGCCCAGCTCTGCCAGTTTTGCCGTGGTCGCTTGTGCAGTGTGAGTGGAGGCGTTGTCTTGCTTTGGACAGCTTGCCACACCTTTTGATCTTCAGAGCTGCCTTCAATTAGTCCAAAGGTTCAATGTAATACCTTGGATTGATGGTGGAACCCTTTTGAGGTAGCCGAATAGCAACATGCTCTTCTTATCGCAGGAAACAGACGCCATCACCTTAGTGGCTGATTTTTGCACTCTGAACTTCTTTGGACAAGGCGGAAAACTGTTCCTCCACTCTTTTTACTGCTGCTTGTTTTCAGGGTCATACAAATAAATCTAGGTCTCATCCATAGTGACCAGTCAATCCAGGAAGTTCTTATCATTCCGGAAACGCTGACAAATGGACCGGAAAGTTTTCACTCACATGCTTCTCTGATTTGTTGTCAAACATTTGGGGACCCACTTTGCAGATAGCTTCTTAATGTCCAAATGTTCATGGATAATGACACAAACACATTCACGGGAATTCCCCATCATGTCTGCTATTTCTTTAGCTGAAATTTTTCAATTCTCCAGTATGAGGTTGTGCACAGCATCGATGATCTCCGGAACAACAACCACTCTCGGTCGTCCAGGATGTTCCACATCATTGGTGCTGAAGTGGCCCATTTTAAATTTGGTAACCCAGTTCTTAACACTGGAATTTGAAGGGCATTTATCCCCCAATGTCTGCGACATATCACCATGAATATCCTTCGCAGACTTTCCTTGCAGAAACAAGAATTTTATCACTCCTCTGCTGATAGTCGCCATTTTGTTTTCCCATGTGTGTAGAACACTGTTGCTATAAGTGTGCCGCCCCCGCGACAGCCGACGGGCTGCTCGGATCCGGATCCGCAGTAGCTCTAGGGGTCTCCGGACCCGAGGCGAGGTTGCGCGGCCTCTCGAAAATAAAAAAAGGGGCGGTAGAAAGGGTGGATTGGATAATGTTCGTGACGCCACCCACGGTTCGTGGTAAAAATTGGGATACCACCGCTGCTGCGTTTAGGGAGAGGGGAGCGCCCGGGAGGGATGGAATGGCAGCTTTTGATGTTAACCCCTCCGGGGCTCAGTGCTGGCAGGCTGGGGACCCATTGGGAGCAAAGGGGCACAAAGTACTCACACAGTCCAGAGATGCTGACACTGACACCAGGTAAACCAAAGTCTTGAATGTCCTGCAGCCTTAGTCCGAACTTGTTGGGTCCGTGCCCTTTTGGCGTTGCTGGTTGGTCTGAAGCCTTGTCCCTTGGCACCATGTTTACACTTGGTGGATCCCTTTTGCCTTAAACTACTCGGGTACTGCTCACCTGCATGGCTGGCAGAGTGAGCTTGCTCTCAGGGTTCACGCTTGGCATTTTCTGGACGGTTTTGGAAGTCCTATCCCTATCGTTGCACTAGTACCCCGATTTTGGAGCAGGTGGAGAGCGATTCATGAAGATTCTGTTCCTGTTGGGTGAATTACTGGGCTGCATGAAGCTACTTCCCAGCATCCGCGTACCCCGTCATGCCCTGGCCCCTGCCCGGTTGTAGCACTAGGCCGCTGGTCTGCCCTCCGTGGCAGTACTGTGCCCCCTGTCTCTACCCCCTGCGACCGGGGTTCCAGCTCCTTCCAGGCCAGACCAACGTCTGGCACCTGGGACAGTTACAGGAGCCCAGCTCTGCAGCGTGACCTTTCCTGTCACCGCTCGCTGGCACTTCTCTCCAACTACTCCTCTCTCTCACTCCTGACAGTCTTGGCCCTTCTTCTACCAACCCTCCATCTGGGCGGCCCTATTCCCCTCAGGCTGCCCAATGGGTGTTTAGTGGGTGTGGTGCAGAGTGTTCCTCAGGATTTGTGTATACCTGTTCTAAGCAACACCAAAGTGACAGGACCTGTAACCAAGGAGGAGCGGGTACCATGCAGAAGGGCAGATTGCACGGCACCCTTGTGATGACCTGATAGGCCAGGGCATCACATAAGCAACAAACACAAAATTTTGAAAACATATATTAGACACATAAGACTTTTATGTGCTATAACATTTGTTACCATAGAAAAAAAAAAAAGATCACAAAGCCAAAGACTTATCAGCAGCCCCTCGTATTATTCGAGGATACTTGTGGCATCAAGTTACCGGATTTATTTTTAACCTTCTCATAGGCAGAATTAATGAGATCCCTACTGTATTTGTCGCGGGCGGGGAGGAGGGTGTCAGCACCGCGCTCACCCCTCTGCTCGGGTCCGGCTGCTGCTGCTCAGTGGTGGCTCGAGCGGTGGGCCGGATCCCGGGGGTTCTCGAGCGGCACTCCTCGCCCGTGAGTGATAGGGGATTGGGTTGTGGGGATATTGTCTATTGTCCGTGACGCCACCCAGTGTGGGGATCCCGGGAGTGATGGTGTGAAGCAGCAAGTTGTTGTGTTGCCCCTCCGTGGGTAGGGGTTGGTGATCCCGGGGCCCAGTGATGAGGTGGGAGATGCAGGGCTTGGTGGGCGCAGGGACGCGGGGGCAGCGCTGTGCCTTGCAGCACTGTGGTACTCACTCAGCCTGAGACGTTGACACAGTTTTACGGTAAACCACACGGCTGGGAAGACGGTTCCCACGGACGGCTGCACTTGCTCTCCCAGTAGGTGACGGTGATGTCCCTTTTCCTTGCACCTTTGTTTCTGTGTTGGTAGCGATGGGTTCCCACCGGTAACCCGCTCCCCGGCTTCAAGCTGGACCGGAGGAGCTCTACTCTTTGCCCGCAGGCGCTGGCCCTTAGAAACTGGTGCCCTGGCGGTGGCGGTGTCTCTACTGTAATGGTTGGGCTGTTGCCTTCAATCGGGACTTGGTTGTTGGGGGATTGACGTTCCCTTCACTGATGGATTTGGCAAATTATGGCGACTCCTAGCCTTGACAGGGTCCGAGAGGCCCCTTCCCTGGTGCTGACTGTCCTTTGTACACTGCTCCAGACCGCCGGGCCACTACCCGTCCGCGGTCCTTCCAGGAACGTCCAAACGGTCACCCCTCCGGACAATCACCGCCGTTGCTGACCTTGCTGACTCTGTCCTGCACACAGCTGGACCCACTTCAGGCTTTCTTACTGTCACCGCTCTTACTTTCCTCCTTTTCCACTTTACTTCCTTCACTTCACTACTTTCACTTCCTTAACTTATCTTAGCTGTTTACTCCTTTCTGTCCCTAGCTGGACTTCACTCAAGCCCTGCCTGGGCTAAACTTCCACTCCTTCCACTTTCTCCTCCAAACTCTATCTGCCTGGTTCTTCCCGCCTCCAGAGCTGTGAACTCCTCGGTGGGCGGAGCCCACCGCCTGGCCCACCCCCTGGTGTGAACATCAGCCCCTGGAGGAAGGCAACAAGGATTTTGGGTTAGCTTTGGTGTTCCTAACTGGGGTGTAGGGTGTGGTGGTGTAATGACCTGTGACCCCTGGCTTGCCCAGGGCGTCACATTCCCCCTTAGCAAAATGCAGACCGTTCGCGAGCTGCCCGTCCAACACCGGTTTTATTTTTCTGAAAATGCATAAAAGTAAACGGTAACATATTTACATTTTTAATAATTCTTCCCACAACGGGAGGCACATTTCTTAAACGTTGCAAAACGGTTCACGGTTACGGTTTCCGCTCTCTCCCACCCAAGCAACCTGGCCCTGATGCTGCCCCTGAAACCCAGGCAGCACCCCTTGACCCACAGTCCAGCACAAGTTACCCGAGCAGGATCTGTCCTTCCCCTCCAGAGGGTAGCCACCGGTTCCTTTGGTGGCTGGGCCCCAGCCTGGTCTGCTGAGGACCCTCCCTCCAACCTGCCTCTCCGGAGGCGGCATTGCGGAAACGGTAACGGTAAACAACTTATTTACAAGCCACTTAACGTTTGTGGGTGCCCTGCAAGTTCTCGGGCTTGTCCATGAGCAGTTCCTCATGCAAAACAACTTTCAAACGGTCCCCACAGGGACAACGGTGCCGGCAACGGCCGGTTCAATCACTGTAGGACAATCAGATGACTATTCGGTAATCATCATTTTTCATCATTTTCAAAACTTTCAAACAAACTTTTAACAGAAACTCAGTGGTGGCCCCAACGGGGGCTGCTGCAGCGGGCATCCGCTGCCCTACTCCAGACTTTCAGCTTCTTCCAAGGGAGGGGGTGCGGGACTCACCCTGCTCTCCTGGCTGCCCCGCAGTTTTACATCCAGGGCAAACCACCCTCTCTCTCCACAGTGCCGGGTATACTGGACGATGTCGCCCGGCATTAGATTACGGCCGGGATGTTCTTCAGGTAGGTGGGCATTCACATCCCGCCGGGCTACAAACACTTCGGCCTCCAGGCCCGGTTCATAGATAAATCCGTAGCCCCGGCGGACATCAAACCGCCTCACCTGCCCCTCGTACAGCGGTCCCCGGACACGGAATGTTGCTTGCCAGAGGTTCTCCTTTTCTCTAATGGCTCTGGCCACCAGCTCGGCCTTCTTTCTCTCCCGTTCACCGATCTCCAGGCCCAATGGTACCGGCTCCCTATCCCAATACGGCGCTGCTGCGAGCTCCGGCGCACGGGTCGGGCCCCGCGGGACATTCTGGACGTTGGCCACTGTCAGGAATCTGGGCGGCGTGTCCCGCGGTGTCTTGGCCTTGGGCGCTGCCTTACAGCAACAACCCGGCGTTACCTCAGCCGAGGTGTGGGGGATGGGCATAGGGGATTTCCACTGCTGGGCATTTGGCTCGGAGCGGGTCATCAGCTCCGGCTCGGGGGACTTTTCATGGGATGTCTCCGGTTCTGTTTTTGGGACCTTCCAGGGCAACACCTCCGGTCGACTACGGGCTCCGGCTACAGGTCGGCCCGCCTGGGCGGGGACGCTGGGTATTGCTACCGGTTGCGGTGGTAGCAGGCCTAGTGACGGGGTCACAACCTCCGAGACGGGTGGCGAGGGAGGCAACGGGGGGAGAGGGCTTGGACCGGGTCCCACAGCCGCGATGACCGGCCCTTCCAGGGCATCGGGGCGTGGGTCACTCACCCTCCCTTCCTCTGCCTCCTCCTCGCGTCTCCACACGGCTGCTATAACGTCCGCCATATCGGCCTCCCACTCCTCCATGAGGAGCTGCATCTTGACCTGCAGCCTTAGGTAGAGCTGCGCGGTCCGGATTTCCACCCACGCCGCGGTTCCTGGCGCGGGGGCTACGGTGTCGCGGGACGGCATCCACATGTTGCTGGCGGCTCTACCCAGGAACAAGATGTCTGCAGAGTCCTGGCGTCCCTGCTTTTATAGCTGCTTTCACATGCAGCCAACCCCCTTAGCTCTTTCCGGCCCCTCCTCTCTCGGGGCGGGGTTTTGGCCTTCGCGCCTCTGCTACTCGAGAAGATGCTCGAGCGGGAACTTTTCGCGCCAAAGATGGCGGCTTCTGAAATTTTTCTGCCGGACACCTCCGGCGGTAACAAGGCGCACCTCTACCAGACGGCAGAGCGGTAAGATCCTGTTCGTGACGCCAAGTTGTCGCGGGCGGGGAGGAGGGTGTCAGCACCGTGCTCACCCCTCTGCTCGGGTCCGGCTGCTGCTGCTCAGTGGTGGCTCGAGCGGTGGGCCGGATCCCGGGGGTTCTCGAGCGGCACTCCTCGCCCGTGAGTGATAGGGGATTGGGTTGTGGGGATATTGTCTATTGTCCGTGACGCCACCCACGGTTGTGGTGATTTGTTAGCACCACCGCTGCTCGGTGTGGGGATCCCGGGAGTGATGGTGTGAAGCAGCAAGTTGTTGTGTTGCCCCTCCGTGGGTAGGGGTTGGTAATCCCGGGGCCCAGTGATGAGGTGGGAGATGCAGGGCTTGGTGGGCGCAGGGACGCGGGGGCAGCGCTGTGCCGTGCGGCACTGTGGTACTCACTCAGCCTGAGATGTTGACACAGTTCTCGGTAAAACACACGGCTGGAAAGACGGTTCCCACGGACAGCTGCACTTGCTTTCCCCAGTAGGTGACGGTGATGTCCCTTTTCCTGCACCTGATGTTGTTGATGGTCTCGATAGGTACCCATCGGTAACCCGCTCCCCGGCTTCAAGCTGGACCGGAGGAGCTCTACTCTTTGCCCGCAGGCGCTGGCCCTTAGAAACTGGTGCCCTGGCGATGGCGGTGTCTCTACTGTAATGGTTGTGCTGTTGCCTTCAATCGGGACTTGGTTGTTGGGGGATCGACGTTCCCTTCACTGATGGATTTGGCAAATTATGGCGACTCCTAGCCTTGACGGGGTCCGAGAGGCCCCTTCCCTGGTGCTGACTGTCCTTTGTACACTGCTCCAGACCGCCGGGCCACTACCCGTCCGCGGTCCTTCCAGGAACTTCCAAATGGTCACCCCTCCGGACAATCACCACCGTTGCTGACCTTGCTGACTCTGTCCTGCACACAGCTGGACCCACTTCAGGCTTTCTTACTGTCACCGCTCTTACTTTCCTCCTTTTCCACTTTACTTCCTTAACTTCACTACTTTCACTTCCTTAACTTATCTTAGCTGTTTACTCCTTTCTGTCCCTAGCTGGACTTCACTCAAGCCCTGCCTGGGCTAAACTTCCACTCCTTCCACTTCCTCCTCCAAACTCTATCTGCCTGGTTCTTCCCGCCTCCAGAGCTGTGAACTCCTCGGTGGGCGGAGCCAACTGCCTGGCCCACCCCCTGGTGTGAACATCAGCCCCTGGAGGAAGGCAACAAGGATTTTTGGTTAGCTTTGGTGTTCCTAACTGGGGTGTAGGGTGTGGTGGTGTAATGACCTGTGACCCCTGGCTTGCCCAGGGCGTCACATTTTCTCTCCTGATCAATCTGATTTTTACAGTATTACTTTCCACTTCAAAAAGTTCATCTGAGGAACAGCATCTTTTAGCTCCGATAAGCTCGTCATACGGAAGAGCTATGATGGTGTATCTAGGTGCTGTGTCTCTCATGCTTTACTATACTATTAGTGTTCTCTGGGGTAGAGAATTTCTTAGTGAAGAATACGCTAGAAGTTAAGTTTCAAGAGAAATTGTCAGGCGGTTCCTGCCACCCAAACAGAGGGCAGCATGAATTGCAGCTCAGCTGAAAAACTGTAGCCAGATATGTTATTTCTAAGATGCTCCGGGATTTCAAAGACAATATATTTTAATGGAGTTGAGACTAGTTCGTCTCTAACCCCAGACGGCTATTCTGAGCGCTGCTAGAAGTGATGTACAGGTTTCTCTCTATGTATACTTGTGGGAGAGGTCTGTCAATGACCTGGAGCAGCAATGTGAAGAGGAAGTATGAATAGTAGGATCTTATCAGAAACGCCAGAGAGTTTTACAGGATGGGTTACCTGGCTGAAATTGTGCTCCTTTTTATGCTACCTGCTGTTTAGCAGCATGGATCAGATGATGGGTTTCCTTTAGGTCCTAGCAGCAACATTCTTCATGGGTAGACGGAAATATGAGTTTGAATTGTTAACTTTGTGTTCATACTTTACTGATTTACACATTCTTAGATTTGGAAACCGAACTTGAACGATCGCCATTTACCAATGTTATGACCCCTTTCAGAGAGACTTGGAAGCACAGTGGGACAATATATTTTTATCTACTTAAAACTCCCACTAGTTCTGTCGAAGAAAAGCACATTGAAGGCGTCTGTGCTGAACTCTTAACACTCTCACGAGGAGGCAGCCTTTGCTAGCCATTCTCCTTGTATTATGGTGTACTCCCAAGCATCCTTGATAATAAATATATCAGGCAAGGATGTTGCTTTTACACCGTCAACCTGTTTGTTCCCATAATTCACCTTAAGCAGATCATGAATTCCATAAGCCACAGCTATTTCCCATTTCTAAATACAAGGTAGTAAATATAGAGGCAGCATGTAAAACTAATATGTCAAGAGAATATATATTATGACAAAAATAAATTGCAGAAAATCTAAATAAAAGATTTGCATGAAAGCCAATAGAGTTGATTATTCTGAGCACATGCTAAAAAAAACCTACAAGAGTTTTACAACTTAAAGGGAGTCAGTCACCTACAAAACACAATTTAAACCACGTACGTAGTAAAATAGAGGGCTTAGCACCTGTCACGCCACTGAGGTGTGGAGATGTTTCTGTGGACTCACTGGAACACCTGGTGAACAGAGGCAGCAGATTACCCGATACAGCAAGAGACTGGAGAGAACTTTGAGGAAACCAGAAGATGATTTATTTATAGGAATGGTGAACAAAGCTAAGGTTAAGAGGGCCCAGAGGGTCACAATGCTGAGCACCACCGGAGGAGCAATCAGAAGGAAACCTCTATACAGGGATTATCCCAACACAGCCCCGGAAGGTCAGGAAGCCGCTTGCCAAAGGGATGACTCAAATAGTCCATAACAGTTCATACTAGACTGTGGAGTGCCGACTCAGTCAGAGGAGAGAATTCGGAATGCTTTGCACCATCCTGGCAAAACGGATTCAGCCATAGAAGGAATCTGAGATGCTCTGCATAATCCTGGCAAAATGGATCCACCGGTAGAAGGAATCAGAAATGCTCTGCACCGACCTGGCGAAACAGATCCAGTCAATGAAGGAATCCACAATGCTCTGCCCCGACCATGGAGGTTAAAGAGCAGAAGTGGAATCCAGAGCATGCAGTGTAGCCAGGAACGATGGGCCATCAGCCGAAGATACTGTGGAGAGCGAGAGAGGTAAGTATCTTGCACAGCAGAGCAGGGCACAGTCAGTGAGAACAGAGCACTGTAGTAAAGAACCTAAACTTGAGCAAAGTTTCAATGTAATGGCATATTGCCCAGGCACCACTCATAGGAAAAAGGTGTCTTATAAATATAGGGTAATCTACCAATCAAGATCAGCACAACAAGGAAACAGGGTACTGTTCCTTTAACTTACAGCAGAGTGTGGCGTGTGCTGCCTAAGCGCACTCCCAGGGGATCGGCTAAGAGAACGTAGGTTCCGGAAGGAGAAGGAGGAGTGTGAACGTGCAGTAGTGCAGACAGGCTGAGTTACATGCCATGTAGCAGTGACAAAGTCAGCAGCAGGAGCTGACCCAGAGGCAGAAATGGAGGTGTGGGAAAACGTTGATCTCCCTACCCAGAGGAGACTGACCTCACAACCAAGGGCATGACAGTGCCTAAACAAATATTACATTTACTGTATAAAATCAGTCCATCTTTTATGCAAAAAGTGCTTTTTATTCCCTCATGAGGAAGCTCAGTGCACCCCTGACATGGCTGAGCAACATCAGTGCACTGGTCTGCCCCCTGAACTTGAACACCCCTGCCAGCTTTCGGGGGATGAACAGCACAGGTTTAAATAGAGTCAAGGCTTTTTCAGTAGAAAG
This sequence comes from Anomaloglossus baeobatrachus, assembly GCF_048569485.1. NCBI lineage: Eukaryota > Metazoa > Chordata > Amphibia > Anura > Aromobatidae > Anomaloglossus > Anomaloglossus baeobatrachus. The sequence continues at coordinate 587,768,432 of NC_134355.1, forward strand.
ATGGTGCTAGTGCTCTTGTACCGCCAAAGTACCACAAACAGTTCTCTGTTCTGGTCTCATGCTACATAGTGGGGTGGAGTGCCTGCAGCAGAGAGGAGAGTGCTGTGTGCTCATGTTCTTGTAAAGGTGGAGAAGATGTGAAATACCCTCTCTGACGACTACTGATGTTCTATTTTTTTTCTGTTTTTTTTTTTTATATGTGTTTCCTTAGCAATGCCATAGATTTCTGTTGTTAAGGGGAGACAGGGTTAACTGTAAATCCATACCATGGTTGGGTAGGAGTTCAGTGACCATTTTTAAACCAATTTTCGGTTTTTATAGCTAGTCTAAGGGCTACTTTGAAGACATAAGGACACCATTAGTTGGCTGTAAAAATAACTGGATGTGTGAAAAGAGCAGACGTTCAAGATAGCAAGTGACTGGCCGGAACCTCCACCCACCCTCCCCAGGGGGTAGGTGGAGGCCGGCATGATGTGGCTATAGGGGATAGGGTGAGGTGGGAGAGGGGTGGGGTCATAGGCGCCATTAGGGTAAAAAGTGTAAGCCCAAGGGGGAGGGAGCCATTGCTGTGCGTTGTAGCAGAAGAAATTGTGGTCACAGCGTGTGCCACAATACAGCTTACCTATGGCGACGTCAGCGGCTTAATGGAGGAGCTGCCAGAGGCAGCCCGTCGCCAACCCCCTGGCTGGTTGGAGGAGCAGCTGCGGGCGGTCCTGACCGGCGGTGCGGCATCCGGCGCAGCTGCCCCAGGTAGGCCGCAGGTGCGGCCTGCTCGTAGTGGAAGTCAGCGGTTGCGGGAGGCTCCTGGGGCGGCCGTGGAGGTCTCTCCGGTGACATGGGGGCAGCCATACCACAGGTATAGGCCTCTGGAGAGGCTCTCTCCTGGAGGATTTGGGCCGGCGGCTGTGTAGGCGCGGCCTGCTCGCAGGCCTCGGCTGGAGCTGAGGTGGTCCAGTACAGCGCCTGCGGGACCTCAGTGGCAGCAGAAAAGCCCCGTACAGGACACTCCGGTGGTGGGGGAGGTGTCCAGCCTTGGGAGCCACCTCCACGCCGGGAGGAATTCAAGGCTGCGGCTGAGGTCGGCGGTGGTTGGTAGCCCTCAGCCTGTAAGGGGGGGGGGGCTAATGCTGCCTGTCGTCAGGAGGATCTGGATTATGCGGCGGGCCGCGCTGGCGATGTCCCTGTCGGGCGGCCTGGCTTGACTACGGGCGCAGCTCTGGACGGAAGTCGGGATCCCTGACAGGAGGTCGGCGGGCCAGGGCAGGATGGCTCTGGGTCTCAGCGGCAGCCTGGTGGCCGGGAACCAGAAACAGCAGGGTGGGGGCCACCTGGCTGGAGTTCAGGACCGACCGATCCGAGGTTACCATCGCCGGTTGGACGAGTGGAGGACGACAGGCAAGAAAGCTACACAGCGCCAGTGGAGGTGGCTGGACGGAAGGATTCAGGATTGTTGGCTGGTGGGATCAGAGCTCCTGCGCAGCCTGGTGAGTAGAGATGAGCGAACCGGTCCCGGTTCGGCTAGAGGTCGGTTCGCCGAACGGAGGTCCCGTTCGAGTTCGGTTCGTCGAACGTTCGACGAACCGAACTCGAACCGCATAGGAAACAATGGCAGGCATTCACAAACACATAAAAACACATAGAAAACACCCTCAAAGGTGTCCAAAAGGTGACAAACAACTCACAACACAACACAAACACATGAGAAAGTAACAAGGACATATACTCATGTGAAAACAAAAGAGCAGGACAAGGAAAAAGAGGAGGAGACACAGATATAGGCATGGCACGCCCTTCTAAAATCATGTAAAATACCGCAAGGTGACTCCAAGCGGAGTCTTCCTTTTTTCCAAAAATTGGGCCCCACACACACCCACCCATTCAGTGGCAGCAGTTGTGCCCCAGTTGTACAATTCACAGCTAGGTGTGCATCAAGCACATTCAAAAATATGCTATTCTTAACCGTCCCCAGGATGACACCGGGGTAGGTAGCAAAGTCTTTCCTGATCCCAGCTCTGTTCATCTTGGCTTCTTTTAAAAACAATGTAAGCAAGGATTACTCCAAGCGGAGTCTCCCTTTTTTCAAAAATTGGGCCCCACACACACCCACCCATTCAGTGGCAGCAGTTGTGCCCTAGTTGTACACTTCACAGCTAGATTTGCATCAAGCACATTCAAAAATATGCCATAATTAACCGTCCCCAGGATGACACCAGGGTAGGTAGCAAAGTCTTTCCTGATCCCAGCTCTGTTCATCTTGGCTTCTTTTAAAAACAATGTAAGCAAGGGTTACTCCAAGCGGAGTCTCCCTTTTTTCAAAAAATTGGGCCACACACACCCACCCCTTCAGTGGCAGCAGTTGTGCCCCAGTTGTACACTTCACAGCTAGATTTGCATCAAGCACATTCAAAAATACGCCATAATTAACCGTCCCCAGGATGACACCGGGGTAGGTAGCAAAGTCTTTCCTGATCCCAGCTCTGTTCATCTTGGCTTCTTTTAAAAACAATGTAAGCAAGGGTTACTCCAAGCGGAGTCTCCCTTTTTTCAAAAAATTGGGCCCCACACACACCCACCCATTCAGTGGCAGCAGTTGTGCCCCAGTTGTACACTTCACAGCTAGATTTGCATCAAGCACATTCAAAAATACGCCATAATTAACCGTCCCCAGGATGACACCAGGGTAGGTAGCAAAGTTTTTCCTGATCCCAGCTCTGTTCATCTTGGCTTCTTTTAAAAACAATGTAAGCAAGGGTTACTCCAAGCGGAGTCTTCCTTTTTTCCAAAAATTGGGCCCCACACACACCCACCCCTTCAGTGGCAGCAGTTGTGCCCCAGTTGTACACTTCACAGCTAGATTTGCATCAAGCACATTCAAAAATACGCCATTCTTATCCGTCCCCAGGATGACACCGGGGTAGGTAGCAAAGTCTTTCCTGATCCCAGCTCTATTCATCTTGGCTTCTTTTAAAAACAATGTAAGCAAGGGTTACTCCAAGCGGAGTCTCCCTTTTTTCAAAAAATTGGGCCCCACACACACCCACCCCTTCAGTGGCAGCAGTTGTGCCCTAGTTGCAAACAGGATGTTTTGATTTGCATCAAGCACATTCCAAATCCACAAGCATTTACTCTCCCCAGGATGACACAGGGGTAGTAAATTCCTTCTGGATCCATGACTTGTTCATTTTGATGAACGTCAGTCTGTCCACATTGTCACTGGACAGACGCGTGCGCTTATCTGTCAGCACACACCCAGCAGCACTGAAGACACGTTCAGAGACAACGCTGGCAGCTGGACACGACAAAATCTCCAAGGCGTAACTGGAGAGCTCTGGCCATTTTTCTAGATTTGAAGCCCAAAAGGAGCAAGGCTCCATTTGCAAAGTCATGGCATCGATGTTCATTTGGAGATACTCCTGTATCATCCTCTCCAGCCGTTGACTATGTGTCAGACTTGTTGTCATTGTTTGGCCTTGCAAAAGAGGGTCTAAAAAAATTATGAAAAGATTCCATAAAATTGCTGTTACCAGCACCAGATACGGTCCTACTGGTACGGGTAGACTGTTGAAGATGACGAGACCGTCCCATGTTTGTCAAGTTACAACTGGGAGATTCACTCCCTGCACCTGCACGGTTGTTTGGTGGAAAAGCTGAGCTAAGATCGAGTAACAGCTTCTGCTGATACTCCTGCATACGTGCGTCCCTTTCTATGGCTGGAATTATGTCACAAAATTTGGACTTGTACCGGGGATCTAATAGTGTGGCAAGCCAGTAGTCATCATCACTTCTAATTTTGACAATACGAGGGTCATGTTGGAGGTAGTGCAACAAGAAGGCACTCATGTGTCTTGCGCGGCCATGCGGACCAAGTCCACGCTGTGTTTGTTGCATAGAGGTGCTAACCGTTCTTTCTTCCTCTGACATCTCCCTCCAACCTCTTTCAACTGAAATTTGACCAAGGTCTCCCTCATCTGCTGAGTCTTCCATGTCCATGGACAGTTCGTCCTCCATTTCTTCATGTTCTCCTGCACCTTCCTCAACATCTCGCCTGCTACCATGCGCCCTTGTTGATCCCTGTCCCCCATGGTCCCATGCCTGGCGCCTTGGTGATGATGAACGTCTGGACCTTGGTGATGTTGTTGTGTCTTGCGCATATGAATCCTCCTGTAGTTCATCCCCTTCCTGTTGTCCCACCCCCTGACTCCGAATAGTGTTTAGCGTGTGCTCCAGCATGTAAATGACTGGAATCGTCATGCTGATAATGGCATTGTCAGCGCTAAACATATTCGTCGCCATGTCAAAACTGTGCAGAAGGGTGCATAGGTCCTTGATCTGAGACCACTCCATCAGGGTGATCTGACCCACCTCTGCATCTCGTTGGCCCAGGCTATACGTCATGACGTATTGCACCAGGGCTCGGCGGTGCTGCCACAGTCACTGTAACATGTGGAGAGTTGAATTCCAGCGTGTCGCCACATCGCATTTCAGGCGATGAACCGGCAGGCCGAAAGACTTCTGGAGCGATGCAAGTCGCTCAGCTGCGGCACTTGAATGGCGGAAGTGAGCAGACAGTTTTCGTGCCCTGTTCAGAAGGCCATCTAGCCCGGGATAGTGTGTTAAAAATTGCTGGACGACAAGGTTCAACACGTGAGCCATACAAGGTACGTGTGTCACCTTGCCCAGGCGAAGGGCCGCACCCAGGTTTGCAGCATTGTCGCACACGGCCTTACCAGGCTGCAGGTTGAGTGGAGACAACCATTTATTAAACTCGGACCGCAGAGCTGACCACAACTCCTCAGCTGTGTGACTCTTATTCCCAAGACATGTCAAGCTAAAGACCGCCTGATGCCGTTGTGCTCTGCTGCCAGCATAGTAATGAGGGGTGCGTGATTCCTTCTGCACAGTGAGAACGCTGGTGGCCTGACCAGGCAGGCTTGGGGCGGAGGTGGAGGACCCAGATGAGGTGGAGGATGCAGAAGCAGTGGCGGAACTTGGACAGACAGAGGATTGACACACAAGTCGTGGGGACGGCAAGACTTGTGCAGCAGACCCTTCACCATCTATCACCATAGTTACCCAGTGCCCAGTCAGCGACATGTAACGTCCCTGTCCATGCTTACTGGTCCAAGTATCGGTGGTGAAATGCACCCGTTGACACACAGAGTTTCTCAAGGAAGCGGTGATGTTGTGTGCGACAAGCTGGTGTAGCTCGGGCACACCTTTCTTAGAGAAGTAGTGGCGACTATGCATCTGGTACTGGGGCACAGCGACAGACATAAGGTCTCTAAAATCCTGTGTGTCCACCAGGCGGAAAGGCAGCATTTCGGTAGCCAAGAGCTTACAGAGGGATAGAGTCAACCTCTTAGCTTTGTCATGGGTCGCAGGAAGTGGCCTTTTATTTGACCACATCTGAGGGACAGGGATCTGGCTGTTGTGTTTAGACGGTGTTGAGTAGGGTGTCCCTGGAAAAATGCAGGTTTGTGAGGAAAGTGCAGGCGGTGACATGATGTTGCCTTCATCCAACGTTGGTGCTATCGATGTCTGAGAGAGCTGTACACACTCACTTGTTTCCCCTTCCAAACCAACTGACGACCTACCAAGCAAACTGCCTGTTGCGGTTACAGTGGTGGAAGTTGTGGGTGGAAAAACAGGTGTGACAGCTGTCCCCACAGTCCTAGAAGATGAAGAGCGCGCGGATGCACTGGAAGGGGCAGGCGGTGGATGGTTCGCTCCGCTAGGCCGCATTGCAGCAGGGTGAGCTTCCCACCGGGACATATGATATTTATTCATGTGACGATTCATGGAAGAAGTTGTCAAACTGCTGAGGTTTTGACCTCTATTAAGAGAACCATGACAAATTTTACAGATCACATAATTTGGGCGATCTTTTTCTATGTCAAAAAAGGACCAGGCTAGGCAAGGCTTAAAGGCTATGCGACCTGTTGATCCACCCCGAATAATGCTCAGAGGCAGAATGGTGGCTGAGGATGCAGTTGTAGACGTGCTACTAGTACTCCGACTGTGTCCAGGAAGGCGCAAGGTAACTTCGTCATCAGTTGCATCCTCCTCCACCACCTCTGTTGACCTCCTCGAGTGCCTGACTGTGAGTTGACAGTAGGTGGGATCTAGAACTTCATCATCAATTGTTGTGTTTGCACTCCCCTCCCCCTCAGACCGAGCCTCTTCTTGCCCTGACCGAATATTTAAGTTGTCATCCCAATCGGGTATCTGCGTCTCATCTTCATCAGTATGTTCCTCATTGTCTATAACCACAGGTGTTACAGTTTGTGACAAAGGGTCAACATTATGCTCAGAAACTTGGTCCTCACGGCCTGAATCAGAGTCACAAAGGTTCTGGGCATCACTGCAGACCATTTCCTGTTCTGTACTCACTGTAGCTTGGGAGCAGACCTCTGATTCCCAGGCTATAGTGTGAGTGAACAGCTCTGCAGACTCAGCCATCTCAGTTCCACCATACTGTGCAGGGCTGATGGAGACTTCAGAGCTGGGAGAAAGCAAGTTTGATTGGGATGACAACTCAGAGGACTGGTGTTTTTTAGATGCGGTACTTGAAGTGGCTGAGAGGGCACTTGTTGGACCACTTGAGATCCATTCAAGCATTTTCCTTTTTTGGCCATCATCTACCTTTGTTCCTGTTGTTCGTGTCCGTAAAAAAGGGAGCACATCGGATTGTCCACGGTAAGTAGTAGACATCTTACTTTTCCTGGTAGATGGTCTCTCTTCAGCAGATGATAAAGGAGCTTTGCCACCTTCCCCACGGACAAACCCTTTTTTTCCTTTTCCACCACGCCTCTTCCCCTTCCCACCAGCATCTGTCATTTTGACACTCATGTTGATTGCGACAAGATTGTGCACTGAAAATGTGGTAGTAAAAATTGAGAGGTGGTGTAGATTGCAGCGGTGGTCTAGCTTTATTAACAGCAGAATAATAAAGAATAAATATCCCTGACAATGCAACTACGGCCCTTAAACTGGCAGCATCAACTGCTAGTATAATGGCTTAGTTATAATGAGTTGGAGTGTGCAATGCAGGCAGAGGTGCTGCAAATATCTTTGCACTAGTGGGACTATAGCAAAGTCCAATAGCCACGTTTAGGATGCCACTAGGTACACTGAGTGTTTGCTAGTATAATGGCTTAGTTATAATGAGTTGGAGTGTGCAATGCAGGCAGAGGTGCTGCAAATATCTTTGCACTAGTGGGACTAGACAAAAGTCCAATAGCCACGTTTAGGATGCCACTAGGTACACTGAGTGTTTGCTAGTATAATGGCTTAGTTATAATGAGTTGGAGTGTGCAATGCAGGCAGAGGTGCTGCAAATATCTTTGCACTAGTGGGACTAGACAAAAGTCCAATAGCCACGTTTAGGATGCCACTAGGTACACTGAGTGTTTGCTAGTGAAATGGCTTAGTTATAATGAGTTGGAGTGTGCAATGCAGGAAGAGGTGCTGCAAATATCTTTGCACTAGTGGGACTATAGCAAAGTCCAATAGCCACGTTTAGGATGCCACTAGGTACACTGAGTGTTTGCTAGTATAATGGCTTAGTTATAATGAGTTGGAGTGTGCAATGCAGGAAGAGGTGCTGCAAATATCTTTGCACTAGTGGGACTAGACAAATGTCCAATAGCCACGTTTAGGATGCCACTAGGTACACTGAGTGTTTGCTAGTATATTGGCTTAGTTATAATGAGTTGGAGTGTGCAATGCAGGCAGAGGTGCTGCAAATATCTTTGCACTAGTGCGACTAGACAAAAGTCCAATAGCCACGTTTAGGTGCCACTAGGTACACTGAGTGTTTGCTAGTATAATGGCTTAGTTATAATGAGTTGGAATGTGCAATGCAGGCAGAGGTGCTGCAATTATCTTTGCACTAGTGGGACTAGACAAAAGTCCAATAGCCACGTTTAGGATGCCACTAGGTACACTGAGTGTTTGCTAGTATAATGGCTTAGTTATAATGAGTTGGAGTGTGCAATGCAGGCAGAGGTGCTGCAAATATCTTTGCACTAGTAGGACTATAGCAAAGTCCAATAGCCACGTTTAGGATGCCACTAGGTACACTGAGTGTTTGCTAGTATAATGGCTTAGTTATAATGAGTTGGAGTGTGCAATGCAGGAAGAGGTGCTGCAAATATCTTTGCACTAGTGGGACTAGACAAAAGTCCAATAGCCACGTTTAGGATGCCACTAGGTACACTGAGTGTTTGCTAGTATAATGGCTTAGTTATAATGAGTTGGAGTGTGCAATGCAGGCAGAGGTGCTGCAAATATCTTTGCACTAGTGGGACTAGACAAATGTCCAATAGCCACGTTTAGGATGCCACTAGGTACACTGAGTGTTTGCTAGTGAAATGGCTTAGTTACAATGAGTTGGAGTGTGCAATGCAGGAAGAGGTGCTGCAAATATCTTTGCACTAGTGGGACTATAGGAAAGTCCAATAGCCACGTTTAGGATGCCACTAGGTACACTGAGTGTTTGCTAGTATAATGGCTTAGTTATAATCAGTTGGAGTGTGCAATGCAGGAAGAGGTGCTGCAAATATCTTTGCACTAGTGGGACTAGACAAAAGTCCAATAGCCACGTTTAGGATGCCACTAGGTACACTGAGTGTTTGCTAGTATAATGGCTTAGTTATAATGAGTTGGAGTGTGTAATGCAGGCAGAGGTGCTGCAAAAATCTTTGCACTAGTGGGACTAGACAAAAGTCCAATAGCCACGTTTAGGTGCCACTAGGTACACTGAGTGTTTGCTAGTATAATGGCTTAGTTATAATGAGTTGGAATGTGCAATGCAGGCAGAGGTGCTGCAAATATCTTTGCACTAGTGGGACTAGACAAAAGTCCAATAGCCACGTTTAGGATGCCACTAGGTACACTGATTGTTTGCTAGTATAATGGCTTAGTTATAATGAGTTGGAGTGTGCAATGCAGGCAGAGGTGCTGCAAATATCTTTGCACTAGTGGGACTAGACAAAAGTCCAATAGCCACGTTTAGGATGCCACTAGGTACACTGAGTGTTTGCTAGTATAATGGCTTAGTTATAATGAGTTGGAGTGTGCAATGCAGGAAGAGGTGCTGCAAATATCTTTGCACTAGTGGGACTATAGCAAAGTCCAATAGCCACGTTTAGGATGCCACTAGGTACACTGAGTGTTTGCTAGTATAATGGCTTAGTTATAATGAGTTGGAGTGTGCAATGCAGGCAGAGGTGCTGCAAATATCTTTGCACTAGTGGGACTAGACAAAAGTCCAATAGCCACGTTTAGGATGCCACTAGGTACACTGAGTGTTTGCTAGTATAATGGCTAAAGCGGGCTTTACACGCTACGACATCGCTAATGCGGAGTCGTTGGGGTCACGGAATTCGTGACGCACATCCGGCCGCATTAGCGATGCCGTTGCGTGTGACATCGATTAGCGATTTTGCATCGTTGCAAAACAGTGAAAAATCGCTAATCGGCGACACGGGGGTCCATTCCCAATTATCGTTACTTCAGCAGTAACGAGGTTGTTCCTCGTTCCTGCGGCATCACACATCGCTGCGTGTGACGCCGCAGGAGCGAGAAACGTCTCCCTACCTGCCTCCCGGCCGCTATGCGGAAGGAAGGAGGTGGGCGGGATGTTACGTCCCGCTCATCTCCGCCCCTCCGCTGCGATTGGGCGACGGTTCAGTGACGTCGCTGTGACGCCGCACGGACCGCCCCCTTAGAAAGGAGGCGGTTCGCCGGTCACAGCGACGTCGCCGGACAGGTAAGTATGTGTGACGGCTCTGGGCGATGTTGTGCGCCACGGGCAGCGATATGCCCGTGTCGCGCAACAGATGGGGGCGGGTACGCACACTAGCGATATCGGGACCGATATCGCAGTGTGTAAAGTAGCCTTTAGTTATAATGAGTTGGAGTGTGCAATGCAGGCAGAGGTGCTGCAAATATCTTTGCACTAGTGGGACTAGACAAAAGTCCAATAGCCACGTTTAGGATGCCACTAGGTACACTGAGTGTTTGCTAGTATAATGGCTTAGTTATAATGAGTTGGAATGTGCAATGCAGGCAGAGGTGCTGCAAATATCTTTGCACTAGTGGGACTAGACAAAAGTCCAATAGCCACGTTTAGGATGCCACTAGGTACACTGAGTGTTTGCTAGTATAATGGCTTAGTTATAATGAGTTGGAGTGTGCAATGCAGGCAGAGGTGCTGCAAATATCTTTGCACTAGTGGGACTATAGCAAAGTCCAATAGCCACGTTTAGGATGCCACTAGGTACACTGAGTGTTTGTTAGTATAATGGCTTAGTTATAATGAGTTGGAGTGTGCAATGCAGGCAGAGTTGCTGCAAATATCTTTGCACTAGTGGGACTATAGCATAGTCCAATAGCCACGTTTAGGATGCCACTAGGTACACTGAGTGTTTGCTAATATAATGGCTTAGTTATAATGAGTTGGAGTGTGCAGAGGACAGGAGGGTACAGTGCCAGGATTGTGGGGCTCTGGGTAGAGGAATGGAAGCCTGCCTTTCTATTCCCTCCTAATGTGGAAATGCAGCGACGAAATCCCTGACCTTAGCTACACAGACGCTGTCTCTGTTTTCAGGACCTGTCACCTATGGCTCTGACCCTGCCGGTACGAGCCCTTAAAAGGACTGATAGAAAGTGCTCTCCCCAAGCTGTCCAGCGCTGTGGATGGAGCGCATACAGCTGTATCGGCGATAGGATTTAGGACGGAGCTGCGACAGTGATGTCTGACACCAAGGACGCAGAAGGCAGATAATGGCGTGCTGGAGGAAAATGTCCGGTTTTATAATGCAGGGACATGTGACATGGACATCCTATCACACATGCCGTTGCTTCTCTGGCTAAAAGTCCACTTAGCTGTGTGTGTGTCTGGGATTGGCTGACATAATGGCCCTCCCCACTACACGCGCGCGCTTAGGGAAGGAAGACAAGGAAAAAAAAAAAAAATGGCGATCGCCATTATACAAACAGGAGTGATCTGAAGGCGCTGTTCACGCACACTATACACTGAAATTTCATAATAGTGTGAGTCACAGAGTGACTTACACTATTACAGCGGAAAGCCAGCTAGGAATTAGCTGTTTTTTTGCTGCTAGAACCGTTCTCGAACGTTTCTAGAACTATCGAGCTTTTGCAAAAAGCTCGAGTTCTAGTTCGATCTAGAACAGGCCCCAAAATCACTCGAGCCTAGAACTGGAGAACCTCGAACCGCGAACCGCGCTCAACTCTACTGGTGAGTACAGTTCTATGTTTTGTAAGTCCCCTTTTGCTCTTAATGTTCTGGGTAGTGTGGCGGGTCCGGCGGGGGCTGGGATGGGGGCTCAGGGCCAGGCGGCTCTGTCAGGGTCAGTAGGGGTTGGGGAGGTCTTGTCTGAAGTCAGGCAGTTGTTGGCATGGTTGGAGGGGAACAGGAGTGTTGGGGGTTGTTCCTCAGTGTGGGTGGGAACGAGGGTCTCGAGTGTCGGGGTGGCGGCTGCGAGTCTGGCGGAGGCACCCAGGGGGTCCGATCCTGTGTTGGTTTTGGTGCAGATGGAGAAAGACAAGGACAGGATTCACTTGGATGATAAGGTGAGAGGGGAGGTTTACGTGTGCTTTGAGGGGCTGCTGGGGTCACATTTAAAGAAGGAGGTTAGGGAGAAGATTTGAAGGGATGAATATGTGGAAATCTTCTCTTTGCTGCCGCTAGAAAAATTTAATTTGGATAAGCCTAAGAAAAATGACAACAAAAAAGAGGATGAGGAGAAGCGGCGGTGACAGCTGATCCCGCAGACTTTCACAAACTGGTTGCAAGCATTTGCAATTCTAGCCAGTGTTATAGGAGAGATGGCGCCGGACAATTGCACCTTTTCTGCTATATGGATTCCATTGGGGAAGCCTATAGGGTGTATGGGGGGCAGGCCTGGTTGTGGTACGACGAACAGTTTTGTCAGCGGAAAGCTATTCGGCCGTCCATAAGATGGGACCAGAAGGATATTGGACTCTGGTTGCCGGTAATGGCACTGACGAGGTATGGGCAATCCTTTCCAGGGGCGGCCGGCCAGGCTGGAGGGCGGTAGGGGCAACAGTCCGGCGGGGGAGCCACAGGTCAGTCGGGATCCCAAAAATCAGGGCTCTGCTTTCTCTTTAATGAGGGCCAGTGCAAGTTTGGGGAGCAGTGTAAGTTTAAGCACCACTGCTCACACTGTAGTGGAACCAATCACGGGGCGGCGAACTGTTTCCGGCGTAGCAGGGTCAAGGGGGGGGCCTGGTAATTGGAAAGGGGGAGACTCCGGTGAAGCTTCACGATATGCTCCCCTATCTAAGTAGGTTCCCGAAGAGGGAGGATACCGGAGTTTCTGGCGAGGGGTTTCAAATTCGTTTTTTGTATTCCTTCGGGAGCGGGTCCGGGACAGGGGCGTTTTAAGAACTTACAGTTGGCAAGCCAGCATCTGGAGGTGCTTTGGGAACAGTTGGCAAAGGAGGTGTCGTTGGGGCGTATGGCAGGGCCTTTTAGGTCCCCGCCTTTTCCCGGTCTGGTGGTTTCCTCACTGGGGGTGGTGCCGAAGAAAGAGGCGAATACGTTTTGTCTTATTCACCATTTGTCTTATCCACGGGGGAGGGGTGGATCGGTAAATTACGGTATAGATCCTGAGTTATGCTCCGTGGTGTGTACGTCCTTTGATGAGGCGGCAGATTAGGTGCGGCGGTGTGGAAAGGGAGCCCTGATGGCAAAGACGGATGTTGAAACAGCATTTGCTTGGCTGTTTTGGGGAAGGGAATTACTTTGTTGATAGATGCCTGCCCATGGGATGTTCATTGTCTTGTTCATTGTTCAGGGCATTTAGTTCCTTTTTGGAGTGGGTGGTTAGGGATATTTCTGGTTTGCAGTCTGTTATTCACTATTTAGACGATTTTTTCTGCGTTGGTCCGGGGGACTCAGTGGTTTACCAGAATTTGCTTGCGACAATTGAGTGGGTGGCTCAATGGTTCGGGGTCCCTTTGGCGCTGGAGAAAACGGAGGGTCCGGCGACATGTATTTCTTTCCTAGGGATTGTTATTGACTCGGACAGGTGGGAATTTCGGTTACCGGCGGACAAGGTGGTGGCCCTCAGGGAGGAGGTGGCAAGGGCATTGAGGGTTAGAAAACTCACCCTGCGGGAGGTGCAATCTTTGCTGGGAAAACTCAATTTTGCGTGTCGGGTGATGCCAATGGGGCGAATTGTTTCATGGAGGCTTGCGATGGCCACTGTGGGGGTGCTAGCACCTCACCATTTTGTGCTTCTGTCGGCCGCGGTTAAGGCGGATTTGGAGGTCTGGGGAAAATTCCTGGTGGACTACAATTTGCAGTCACTGTTGATGGAGCCTCTGGAGGGTAATTCGGAGTTAGATCTGTTTACCGATGCCTCTGTGGGTCAAGGCTTCGGGGCCTATTTTGGAGGGGAGTGGTGTGCGGAGCGGTGGCCGGAGGCTTAGTGTTCTGCGGGTTTTGTGAAGAACTTGGCACTGTTGGAAATGTTCCCGATTTTGGTGGTGGTTACGCTGTGGTGGGAGCGTTTTCGGGACAGACGGGTTCAGTTTTACTGTGATAACATTGGGGTAGTTTTGGCAATTAATAATATTTCGGCTATTTCTCCCCCGGTGATTAGGGTCTTATGGAAATTAGTGTTGGCTTGTTTGTCCATCAATGCTTGTGTTTCTGCGTCCCATGTGCCGGGAGTGCTGAATTCTATTGCTGACGCTCTCTCTCGTTTCCAGAGGGACCGCTTCAGGGCATTGGCACTGGGCCATATGGCCGCGGGATTGGAGTGCTCTCCCGAACTCTGAAGTGTGGTATGAGGGCCGTTGGACACTTGATCAAGGGATCATTGGCGGAGGCAACTTGGACAGCTTATCAGCAGGCTTGCAACAATGGGAGGATTGGGTTCAGTCCTTTGGTTTGATTCGGTCGGTGGAGGATCAGGTAGGCGTGTTGCTCTTGTGGGTCCGGCGGTGGTCGGCGTGGGGTTGGTCCCAGGCAAAGGTGAGTCGAGTGGTAGCGGACTTGGCCTTTGGTTTTAAGTTGCGGACAAGCCGGATTTAACAAAGAATTTTTTAGTGCAGCAGGCGTTGAAGGGGTTTTGCCGGGGGCAGAGCAGTGTAGACAGGAGGAGGCCAGTGTCCTTTGCTCTTTTGGAACGCTTAGGGGCCTAATTGGGTATGGTGTGCAGTTCGGTTTTTGAGGTTATTTTGTTCCGTCTGGCATTTTCTTTCGCGTTTTTTGGAGCGCTCAGGATTGGGAAGCTGGTGGCTGGTTAGTCGGCAAGGTCAGGGGGGCATTCAGGTGCAGGACGTGCTTTTATTCGAGAATTGCTTGAAATTTTGGCTTCGGAGGTCAAAGACAGATCAAGCCGGCAGAGGACGGTGTGTGGTGCTTAGTATCGTGGCTGGGTCGGTGATGTGTCCAGTAAGGTGTTTGCAGGAGTTTTGGAGGTTGGGACCAAGGGTGGACGGTCTGTTGCTTTGTCACGAAGATGGTTCGTTTTTATCGAATTATCAGTTTCGGGCAATTTTTCGGAGATGTGTGGAGGGTCTTGGTTTGGATCCTGGTTGCTATGCTCCTCATTCTTTTAGGATTGGAGCGGCAACGGAGGCAGTGGTGTGCGGTTTGAGTCCGGAAGTAGTGCGGAGAATAAGTCGGTGGGAATCCAGGAGATATTTGAGTTACGTGCGCCTTTAAAAATGTTTAAAATACGGGGAGCTGTTGGAGCTGTTTGGTTATGTTATGGTACTGTGATGTTTTGTTGTCTTCTTTTGCAGGAGAGATTTCCCGATTGGTTTGGATATTGGGCCCCTCCTTTGTGCACTGGGCAGCAATCCAGGCGGACATTCATTTGGATGGACATCAGCTGGGCTTTGCACAAAGTGCGGCGGTCATCAGGTGGTTGGGTTTCCGGGGCATGCGGTGGATGAGGGTGTTGCCCGAGGTGCACAGGGCGATGCGGCTGGATCTGGCACCAGATATTCTGGTTTTGCATGTTGGGGGAAATGATGTGGGGATGGTGGCGGGCCGGGAACTGATAAGGGATATGAAACATGATTTACTGCGGCTGTGGATTTCTGTGCCAGGACTTCGGACGGTCTGGTCAGAAATGGTCCCGAGACAGACGTGGCGTAGGGCCCGGTTTGTTGAAAGGCTGAATAAGACTCGTATAATAATCAAACGGGGAATTTCGGCCTTTGTCGTGAGGAATGGGGGTGTGGCGGTTCGCCATTTTGATTTGGAGGCGGTGGACCAGGATTACTGGTTGGCCAATGGGGTCTACCTGAATTCAGTGGGGACGGACTTATGGTCCTTGAGGATTCAGGAGGGAATTGAGCGGGTCATGGCATTGTCAGGTGGGGGGGATCTCGAGCATTTGAGGGGGTCAAAGTGCTCTCATTGTGGCGGTTGGGGTGGGGTCCTCGAAGTTGGTGAAAATTGGAGTGGGGGTCCCAATGGAGGTGGAACCCTTTAATTTACTGGTTTGGGTGGTGGTCTGGTGATCATGGGGGAACGTCGGCTTGGTGGTGTCGGTTCCCATGTTTGGTAGTTTAATCCTTCCCCCCATCTTGGTTTTGGTGCTCCTGAGTTGGTGGTTGTGGTTGGGAGTAATGTGGGTTTAGGGGGAGGTAAGATTGGAGTATTAGGTGATCATCAGACTGTTTGAGCTTCGAGGACCACAACCCCCTTTTTTATAATGTTATTGTAAGTTATGTTTAAATAAAGGCTGCTGTGGCCATTTTATCCATTTATGTGTCTGTGGTTATTTTAATAAAAGGCTAAATTACTGGGGGTGGGAGTATGGTAGCAGTATAGTAGGGTCACCGGGACTCCACTATGCCAACGTCAACTGCACGACCGGAACCTCCACCTCCCCTCCCCAGGGGGTAGGGGGAGGCTGGAATGACGTAACTAGGGGGGATAGGGTGAGGTGGGAGAGAAGTGGCGTTAGGGGCGTTAGGGGAAAAAGTGTAAGCCCAAGGGGGAGGGAGCCATTGAGCCATTGCTGCGCGTTGTAGCAGAAGAAATTGTCCTGCCCACCCTCCCTTATGTTTTTGTTTCCGGTCATAGTGGCTGTGGCAGTTGGGGCTCCATTAGGCCAACTTCCTGTTTCAGCTCCAAGTATCAGTGTCGGAAGTTCTCCTAACAGGCAAGTTGGGGCACCTAGTGTAAATAGATACAAAGCAAGTATGAGTGTTTGCCACACCTGGAGGTCTTAGTGAATAAATATGGGATCACCTAGGCAGGGACATATTTATAAAGAATAGAAACTGGAAGAATGGCCCTTATATGGTCCACAGTACATAATATTGAGTAGTGAGGTGATAGCTAAAGACATTATCCTGTGTAATTCTGAACTGGGAAGATGGAGGTCCTTAGCTAAACCTGTTGAAAATATACAACTGTGAGGCGCTGGCTGAGGACTAAAGACTATGGGACAAATGGACGTACAGCACAGTCCATGACTCTAAGCGATGCAGACTTTTTCTAGTAAGGAGCGCTGGTTACATCAGTCTCATTGTTGATATTGTTGTGTTTTATTAGTTATTTCTTGCTTGTCAGTTTAAGGTATACAGAAGGCCAGGAACGAGATTGGTAATAGGAGTAAAACAATCATTCCAATACTGTCAGTAAAAAAAAAAAATAAATGAGAAAAAAATTAAAGCAAGTAGGGATGACAGCTAAAACAACAAATCAGTTCCTTTCTCTTCAAATCTAAAACTCATATGGATGCATCAGACTGTGGAGCATGTTGATATCGGTGGGTTTGGCCGAACTTAAGGGGGCTTTACACAGTAGCGATATCAGTAACGATATTGCTATTGTGCGTACCCGCCCCCATCGTTTGTGCGACACGGGCATATCGCTGCCCGTCGCGCACAAAATCGCGCTCCCCGTCACACGGCTTACCTGCCCTGCGACGTTGCTATGGCCGGCGATCCGACTCCTTTCTAAGTGTGCGGGTCGTGCGGCGTCACAGCCACGTCACACGGCAGCCGTCCAATAGAAGCGGAGGGGCGGAGATGAGCGGGACGTAAACATCCCGCCCACCTTCTTCCTTCCACATTGCCGGTGGACGCAGGTAAGGAGATGTTCCTTGCTCCTGCGGTGTCACACACAGCGATGTGTGCTGCCGCAGGAACGAGGAACAACATCGCTAATGAGAGGTGAACGATTTTTGGTTTTAGGACAACCTCTCCACGGCAAACGATTTTTGCCACTTTTGTGAACGTTTTAGGTCGCACATAACTGTTACACGCTGCAATAACGTTAATGACGCCGGATGTGCGTCACTAACGACGTGACCCCGACGATAAAACATTAACGATATCGTAGCGTGTAAAGCCCCCTTTAGTCTAACATGTATGAGGAGCCTTAACCATTATCTAAAGGGAACAGACACTCTCAGGTCTCATTCATACATCTGTGTTTAAACACATATATGAAAAAATGCTATTTGTCATCAGTGTACAGTTTGTGGTTTTCCCCAAATTGATAAATAAATTGCAACACTTTCCCTATACTTTGCAATGTTAATCTCTGTATACTGACTGTACACTGATGCCATCTGTGTGCTGTATGTGTTTTTTTCTGAACCCTGGAACTAGAGATGAGCGATGTTCGAAGTGAACCGTTCGCCAATTTCAAGTTGTTTTGGGCGATGTTCGAGTTGGTCGACGAACTCGAACAATTTGCTTCACATTCAACAGTTCGAGTTAACGTTCGATAACGGTTCGATCACCAAAAGCGTAGCTTTTCACAGTAAGGCTATGTGCACATGTTGCGTATTTGCATGCGTCCTGCATCCCCAACACAATCCCTCTCTTTCCTACTCACTGATCAGCTGCACGGCTGTCACAAAGCTCCGGCGGCTTTTCCTCTTTTGAAAATGGCTGCCGCTCATTATTCAATCTGGTATTCCCTGCTTTACCCGCCCACCGGCACCCATAATTGGTTGCAGTCAGACGCCCCATGTTGAGTGACAGCTGTCTCACTGCAACCAATCACAGCAGCCGGTGGGCGGGTCTATATCGTGCAGTAAAATAAATAAATAAATAATTAAAAAAAACTGCGGACCCCCAATTTTGATACCAGCCAAGATAAAGCCACACGGCTGGAGGCTGGTATTGTCAGGATGGGGAGCGCCACGTTATGGGGAGCCCACCACCCTAAAAATATCAGCCAGCAGCCGCCTGGAATTGCAGCATCCATTAGATGCGACAGTCCCAGGACTCTACCG
The DNA here is from genome assembly GCF_048569485.1 of Anomaloglossus baeobatrachus. Lineage (NCBI taxonomy): Eukaryota > Metazoa > Chordata > Amphibia > Anura > Aromobatidae > Anomaloglossus > Anomaloglossus baeobatrachus. The sequence goes on from NC_134355.1 coordinate 587,786,704, forward strand.
TGCTCATCCCGAATTGCCCTGGTGCGGTGGAAAGCGGGGTAATAAGGAGTTAATTGGCAGCTTATAGCTGCCACTAAGTCCTAGGTTAATCATGGCAGGCGTCTCCCCGAGATACCTTTCATGATTAACCTGTAAGTAAAAGTAAATAAACACACACACCCAAAAAATCCTTTATTTGTAATAAAAGACAAAAAAACCCTCATTTACCACTTTATTAATTTCCAAACACCCATCCAGGTCCAAAGTAATCCACACAACACTTTCAGCTCTGCTACATGAAGTTGACAGGGAGCGCCGTAGAACACGACTGCTCTGTGTCAGCACCACGTAGCAACTGAAGTGAGCCGCGCTGTCACCGGAGACTTCACTCAGGTAGTGCTTGTGTGTGTGCGGGGATGATGATGAGTGCGGTAGTGCTGGGGTGTGTGCGGGGATGATGATGGGTGCGGTAGTGCCGAGGTGTGTTCGGGGATGATGATGGATGGAGTGATGCCAGGGTGTGTGTGGGGATGATGATGGGGGCGGTAGTGCTTGTGTGTGTGCGGTGATGATGATGGGGGCGGTAGTGCTGGGGTGTGTGCGGGGATGATAATGGGGGTGGTAGTGCTTGCGTGTGTGCGGGGATGATGATGGGGTCGGTAGTGCTGGGGTGTGTGTGGGGATGATGATGGGGGCGGTACTGCCGGGGTGTGTGCGGGGATGATGATGAGTGCGGTAGTGCCAGAGTGTGTGCGGTGATGATAATGAGGGCTCGCTCTCTCTCTCTCTCTTAGCTTAACGTAACGCATTATTTCATAGGAATCCATTGCCTTTTTATCACACTATTTACAATGCATCCGTCACATGCGTCACACAACACATTGTGAAGGATGCTGTTCAACGCAAGTGTGAAAGTACCTTCTGCTGTCAGCGGGCATGGAGCCGAGCTGAATGGCAGAGAAATACATTCTGCATCAATTCTGCAGCCACAATACATTCACATGTGCTGCCAAATTGCTGCAGAAATATACGCATGGACACTTCGCAATGTGCGCAATGTTAATAATACTATCCAAATTCAGTGTATAGCATGCGGGGGTTCCTGAAATAATGGCGATCTCCATTTTTTTTTCCTAACCGCGCGTACAGTGGGGCGGTGCAGGCTGTCAGCCAATTACACACACACACACAGCAAAGTGCCTTTTTTGCACACAAGCAAGGGCATGTGTCATTTGCTGTGTATGTCACATGTCCTTGCCCTATAAGGACTTCTGAGTAGTTTCGGAATCATCAGGAGTAGCCGGAATCATGTGCATAACCCGCCCAGATATTATCTGGAAAGGTGCACACATCAATCAAAAAGTGGATGAATTTTCAAACTTCATAAACTTGGATTTACCAGCCTAAACATCAGAGCTGCCCACTAATGGTATGTACAGCCTGTGCCTGAATGTGCCAGTACTGCACTGGCTTTACCTTTTATACCAAAATCCTGATGTTGGTTCCCTTTAAGGCTTTAAGTAAATAAGAAAGCCGTGGAGACACCATCACATGTTTCTCAACGCTGCCAGGAAACTAGCCAGGTCTTTCACCGGGAAGGAACAACCACGGGAAGGGCAGTCTCCAGTCAAGGAGACCACCTATACCAAACATGGTATCCATCCACAGACAGCCATTTCAGGGTATTTGCCCCTCATCAGTGTGGAGTAGGAATCTGGCTAGTGGGGGCAATGCCTAGGAAAAGACTACTTAAGCAAGCATTGTTGACCTTAGGGAGATCAACATATCCACTGCGGAGACACCATCACGTGTTTCTCAACGCAGTGATTCTAGAGCAATGCCCCCTTGGAAGTATGCAAATAAGAAAGCCGCGGAGACACCATCACGTGTTTCTCAACGCTGCCAGGAAACTAGCCAGGTCTTTCACCGGGAAGGAACAACCACGGGAAGAGCAGTCTCCAGTCAAGGAGACCACCTATACCAAACATGGTATCCATCCACAGACAGCCATTTCGGGGTATTTGCCCCTCATCAGTGTGGAGTAGGAATCTGGCTAGTGGGGGCAATGCCTAGTAAAAGACTACTTAAGCAAGCATTGTTGACCTTAGGTAGATCAACATATCCACTGCGGAGACACCATCACGTGTTTCTCAACGCAGGGATTCTAGAGCAATGCCCCCTGGGAAGTATGCAAATAAGAAAGCCGCGGAGACACCATCACGTGTTTCTCAACGCTGCCAGGAAACTAGCCAGGTCTTTCACCGGGAAGGAACAACCACGGGAAGGGCAGTCTCCAGTCAAGGAGACCACCTATACCAAACATGGTATCCATCCACAGACAGCCGTTTCGGGGTATTTGCCCCTCATCAGTGTGGAGTAGGAATCTGGCTAGTGGGGGCAATGCCTAGTAAAAGACTACTTAAGCAAGCATTGTTGACCTTAGGTAGATCAACATAGCCACTGCGGAGACACCATCACGTGTTTCTCAACGCAGTGATTCTAGAGCAATGCCCCCTGGGAAGTATGCAAATAAGAAAGCCGCGGAGACACCATCACGTGTTTCTCAACGCTGCCAGGAAACTAGCCAGGTCTTTCACCGGGAAGGAACAACCACGGGAAGGGAAGTCTCCAGTCAAGGAGACCACCTATACCAAACATGGTATCCATCCACAGACAGCCGTTTCGGGGTATTTGCCCCTCATCAGTGTGGAGTAGGAATCTGGCTAGTGGGGGCAATGCCTAGTAAAAGACTACTTAAGCAAGCATTGTTGCCTAGTCTTTTACTAGGCATTGCCCCCACTAGCCAGATTCCTACTCCACACTGATGAGGGGCAAATACCCTGAAATGGCTGTCTGTGGATAGATACCATGTTTGGTATAGGTGGTCTCCTTGACTGGAGACTGCACTTCCCGTGGTTGTTCCTTCCCGGTGAAAGACCTGGCTAGTTTCCTGGCAGCGTTGAGAAACACGTGATGGTGTCTCTGCGGCTTTCTTATTTGCATACTTTCCAGGGGGCATTGCTCTAGAATCACTGCGTTGAGAAACACGTGATGGTGTCTCCGCAGTGGATATGTTGATCTCCCTAAGGTCAACAATGCTTGCTTAAGTAGTCTTTTACTAGGCATTGCCCCCACTAGCCAGATTCCTACTCCACACTGATGAGGGGCAAATACCCTGAAACGGCTGTCTGTGGATGTATACCATGTTTGGTATAGGAGGTCTCCTTGACTGGAGACTGCCCTTCCCGTGGTTGTTCCTTCCCAGTGAAAGACCTGGCTAGTTTCCTGGCAGCGTTGAGAAACACGTGATGGTGTCTCCGCGGCTTTCTTATTTGCATACTTCCCAGGGGGCATTGCTCTAGAATCACTGCGTTGAGAAACACGTGATGGTGTCTCCGCAGTGGATATGTTGATCCCCCTAAGGTCAACAATGCTTGCTTAAGTACCCTTTAAGGCTTTAGTCTGACTTAGGGTATGTGCACACGTTGCTTTTTTTTCCGCGCGGAAAAAAACGCACCCTCTGGCAGAGGGGAGAATAGTAAACAATGCTTTTTGAGAAACAACGCATCGAAAACGCATGCGTTTTTCATGCATTTTTCATGCGTTTTTCATGCGTTTTTTTAGGTGCGTTTTTTAAGACTTGGGTACCTATACGTCAGAAACCCCCCACAAGTGACCCCATTTTGGAATCTGCACCCCTCAAGGATTTTATTCAGGAGTATATTAATCATTTTGAATCCACAGCTACTTCCCCCAAAATGTAGCTGTAGCAACAATATTCTCACTGTTGGGCTATGTGGCCATGATCCAGCGACACGGCGTCTAGTACCCAGTGTCAGCCTTCCTGCAGAGATGTGAGTGTTTCCCACGGGAGAACGCAGCTGCCCATGCCCACGATTTGGGTTCAGGCTGCTGTGGAGCTCTATGCTACCTGCAGAGAACACTCATCTACGCAGCATAAATTGACATGCTGAGGCTCGGAAAGCTGCGCCACCGGTCGGTTTATGCTGCGGAGAAAAGAAGCACAGTGGGCATGAGATTTCTAAAAATCCTTCCACTGTGCTTCTACTGCACAACGCAGCGTCATGGACGCAGGGAAAACAATCTGCGCCCAAAACGCTGCAAACCCCAATTGTGGGCATCCAGCCTAAAAAGCGTCAATGGAGGTCAAATATATATACAACGTCCCACCCCCCCTGCATATTCTAAGCTGGCACCTTTAGTACCTTTCATGTGGCACTAGAGGGTGCCTAGCCTAGTTTTTAATCACAAAAACAAAAAAAAATGGCGTGGGGTCTCCCCTATTTTTGATAGCCAGTCAGGGTAAGGCAGACAGCTGTAGCCTGCAAACCACAGCTGGCAGCTTCTTCTTGTCTGGTGATCAATTTGGAGGGCTCCCCAGGTTTTTTTTTTTTATTTATAAATAAAAATAATAAAAAAAAAAATAACATGGGGTCCCCCCAAATTAGATCACCAACCAAGGTGAAGCTGACAGCTGAGGTCTGGTATTCTCAGGGTGGGAAGAGCCATGGTTATTGGACTCTTCCCAGCCTAAAAATAGCAGGCCACAGCCGCCCCAGAAGTGGCGCATCCATTAGATGCGCCAATCCTGGCGCTTCGCCCCAACTCATCCCGCGCCCTGGTGCGTTGGCTAACGGGGTAATAAATGGGGTTGATACCAGATGTGTAATGTCACCTGGCATCAAGCCCAGCAATTAGTGATGTCACGGTGTCTATCAGACACCCGACATAACTAATTGACAGTAAACAAAAGCAAAAAAAGACAACAAAAAAATTTTTATTAGAAAAAACACTCCCCAAATCATTCCCTTGTTCTCCAATTTAATAAAAAAAATGGGTCCGCAGAAATCCATTTGGATGTCCCACGTCGGCTCTGGACCTTCTAGAATATGGGGGCACGTTCAGGGAACGTATCCCCCATTTTCTAGGAGGGCAGACCCTCCATTTGAGGAGAGTGGGTGCAAAAATCTGCACCCACTCTCCCCGGGTCACAGCTGCAGAGTGCCGAGCAGCCAGCACAGCTCTCTGAACACAGTGCTGGCTGTCAGCTGCTCTGCACATGTGACCGGCCGGCGTCTGCTGTGAAGGAGGAGGGGGCCGCGGGGGATCAGCGCTGCGACCGGACAGGTATGTATGACACCGGGGGGAATTGGGGTGAACGGGCAGGGCCTGGGTGCATTTTTCTGTCGCATGTTTCAAGGCACATGCGACAGATAACATAGGAGCAGCGCGGCCGGTGCGCTACTGTGCGCGCGGCCATGTTGGATTTTCGGGAGGGGGGTCGGGGCGGGCACTTTGGCGACACCGGGGGCTTTGCCAGGAAGTGAGGTCAACAGGAAACCTCTTGACCTCACTTCCAGGTAAATGCCTGCGTTCTGGCGTGCCGACAAAGCCCGCGGACCGCAACAAAAAAGCAGGTCCATGCGGTGTAGCTGCGTTCTGACCCCACATCATTGATTTCAATGGGGGAGAGAACGCAGCCACAACGCACAAAAGAAGTGACATGCTGCTTTTCTTTCCGCACCGATTTTTGGCATCCAAAACGCTGCGGAAAGAAACGCAGCGTGTGCACTGATTTTTCAGCTTTCCCATACACTTTGCTGGGAATGGAATTTTTTTTGCAGTGTTTGGATGAGCTCTCTTGGATTGGAGGCTTTTACTTCTAACTGTGGGAATGTGATATACTTATTATAAATTTGGTCCAACTTTTTCTCCACCCTTTTCTTTACAACTACCATCTCCCTATACATATATTTGTCCCCTTATTTGGGCACATGGGATGCGCTTATCTTGTCCTGTCATTTCAGTTACATCTGCTATACTCGTATGACCTGAAGTACGAACGATACGCTGACGTATGGTGTCACTGGTGAGCATGCGCCCGCTGCTAATGGCCTCCTCAAAGCACTAACGTAACTTCCTGCATCGGTGCTGGAGTGCCGGATGTGACGTGGTTGGTGGGGTTGGGGTGGCCGCATGCACCGTGGTGAGTGACACCTGCGTTTAGAATCCATCCCCCACCTCTGACGTAGTTCTCTGCGTCAGTGTTGGAAAGTCAGTTTTACTTATACCGACACAAGACGGGAGGGCGCATGCGCTCTTTACGTAGTGCTCACATGTGATTTCCATCTCCTTATCTGAAGCATATAAAAGACCTCACATAATGACACAGTCTGCATAGTCACCGGTTCCAGACTATACTCTTCCTTCCACCTTATGAAGCCCTAGCGAGACGCGTAGGGCAGCGTGGTTTACTTGCAATTAGTACTTGATGGGTGAGTATCACTTTGTGTGTTAGTGTACTCCAGTACTTTTGGAGTTACTGATATCCTTGTATATGTAAGCACTTTTGCACTTTATATAATGGCTCTAGTCCATTTATATGGATATTATAACATGGTATGCTCTTCCACACTTTTTCAGGTGAACTCATTTATGTCCCTTTATCAGTACTAGATTTATACTTATTTTGAAGGGAATTCTTGTGCCTCTTTTTCCTCTCCTCATTTTCTTCACTCTGATCCTATGATATTTATAGACATTTTATTTGCTATTTATTGACCCCTGTATATTTCTTGTTCACAATAAAAATTGTTTTATATCCATGATATATGAGTTGGGCTCTAATTATTATGTTTATTGGCACTTTAAGTCCTTTCTTTTTTAAATTTTCATCCCTATTTGGTGGGGCGTGCCGATACAGCCTACAGAGAGCTGTCTTAGGGGTTCTTTGCACACTACGACATCGCAGGTGCGATGTCGGTGGGGGCAAATCGAAAGTGACGCACATCCGGCGTCGCTGTCGACATCGCAGAATGTGAATCCTTTTACATACAGTTAACAAGCGCAAAAGCATCGTTATCGTATGATCGGTGTAGGGTCCGACATTTCCATAATTTTGCAGCAGCGACGATACGATGTTGTTCCTCGTTCCTGCTGCAGCACACATCGCTGTGTGTGAAGCCGTAGCAGCAAGGAACATCACCTTACCTGCGTCCACCAGCTATGCGGAAGGAAGGAGGTGGGCGGGATGTTTACGTCCCGCTCATCTCCGCCTCTCCGCTCCTATTGGCCGCCTGCCGTGTGACGTCGCTGTGACGCCGCGTGACCCGACCCCTTAGGAAGGAGGCGGGTCGCCGGCCAGAGCGACGTTGCAGGGCAGGTAAGTGCATGTGAAGCTGCCGTAGCAATAATGTTCGCTACGGCAGCAATCACAAGATATCGATGCTGCGACGGGGGCGGGGACTATTGCGCTCAGCATCGCAGCATCGGCTAGCGATGTCGTAGTGTGCAAAGTACCCCTTAGTGTCCTTTTCTTTATGGATTTGTTTATTAGTGATCAAAAGATGCAGCAACGAGCATACAGATTACAGATGATGAGGATCTAAAGGGCTGGAGAATAGTCTTCTTTGCAAATTAAATTATGTAGGTAAGTCTCTTAAAGGCAAATTCAAGTTTTGTCTAAACAGCTTAGTTCCCATTTTGTCTACAATGTAGGAGGGGTGTGACCTCCCTTTATAGGTAGATAGTTCATCTATATAGATTCTCATGGGCAGATATCTGAACAGTCGGGTCTTGATCCTGCTCTGCTTCCATCTAAGTTGAGGTCAGCTGACATAAGGTGAGGTTTTAATACTAGATGACAGTGCCATGCCGATTAAGTACACCTTGTTGTGGTGGGTTGGTATTTATGCTTCTGTTTTTTTCAAAACAGTGTTAACTAAAAGCCCTATGTAATTTCTATGTACTATTACTACTTACTGCAGGGTATATACTCTTTTTGTTTTTATCATAGATTTTGTATGTTAAATTGCCACAGTGTGAACATGCTCCTACACATTGCATGTATACCAACTTGTGCTCTGTCTCATTTGTTTGGTTTTGCTGTACTTTCTTGTGCTTTGTACAAACAGGCACACAACTTCCCATTTTTGATCTGTGTATTTCATCTATACTGCTTCCTATAGGCAAGTGTCAAAACAGTTGTTCCTCGGTCCTGCTCAGCAACCCATCTATGTTGAGGTTGGCTGACTCAATGTGAGGTTTTAATACTGGAGGACAGAACTGTCTCAATTGGGTGCACCGTGTAGTGGGGGGATGGCTTTTATGGTTTTTTGATCAAAACAGTGTTTACTAAATATAATATTTTATTTATATATACTATTATTATTTACTTGCTGAAGGGTAGTTGCTCATTTTGTTTTTTATCTTAGTTTTGCTTTGTTAAATAGCCCCAGTGTGAACATACTCCTGCACAGGGTGCACATCCAGCTGAACTGCATTGCAGTATAGAGACCCGTCAGCTGCCTGCACTGCAAACTGTGGCAGCAGCGGGGTCACAGGAGGAAGTAGCCGGCACTGAGGTTAACACGTGTGCCTGCTGCTTAAGAAAATGCATATTCACTGCTCACCACACCCATAATCTCACCTATCTCCTTGCACTGAAGCCGGTGCTGTGAGAAGGGCCTGATTATTGGTGCGGGGAGCAGTGAATATGCATTTTCTTTAATAGCAGCACATGTGATCACATAGCTGCCGGCTTCTTGCAGCTGCTGGGTAATCACTCTGCTGCTATTAAAGAGAACAATTATACACTGCTTTCTACACCCATAATCCTGGGTATGAGGAGCAGCAAATATGCCAGCAGCTAATGCAAGTGTAAGTGGGCGCGCATGAGAGTTACATCATATGCTGTGCTGCTGACACCCTGAAGTCAGTTGCCAGTATGTCGAAATCAGAGGAGAACACCAAGGGAGTGGAGTGATAGTGAGTATAATCTTTAATTTTTCTTACTGTGTGCGGCATGATGAAGATCATATGTACCAAGATGGGCCACATAATACCAGGATGGGGCCATTTAATACAAGGATGAGGGCTGTATAATACGAGGATGAAGGCCATATAATACCAGGATGGGGTTTATATAATAACCGGAGGGGGCCCTATATCAGGATGTGGACATATATATGAGGATGGGGACAAAGGTACAAGCATGGTATGGGAAAGATGGTTGTTTAGGGAAAGAAGCTCTTTCTCTCAGCACTCAGCTTTCCCATGCTCTGTTATACATCTTTCTTTCAGTACCCAGCTCTCCCATGCTCTGATATCATTGGAAAGCTGGGTGTTAAGAGAAAGATGTATTGCAGAGCATGGGAAAGCTGGGTTCTGAGAAAGATGTATAGCAGCACATAGGAAAGCTGGGAGGGGTGGTCAAAGATCAAAAATTGGAACTGGGGCCAATTGAACTGTAATTATGCCACTGGTTGCAAGTATACCAACTTATGTTCTGGCTTATTTATTTGGGTATTTATGGACTTACATCTTATTCAAAAGATAGTTACATTTTATTAGCTTAAAAATGGGCTCATAAAATAACAGAACACATACTAACCTACTGGAAACTTTCTACACCTTGGTACTGCTACTAGTTTCCCCCATTGTTTGAGCTTTCTCTTCTAACAGGAATGCCTGTAGTCATTGCTGCAGGCAATCAGGAGCAAATATTTGGCTGCATAGGTCACGTTCTATCAAAGTCGGAAGAAATGACTGTTTATTCTGGCTAAGGCCTCTTTAACACGTCAGTGATTCTGGTACATATGTGACAGTTTTTATACGTACCTTAATCACTGACATATGCAGACCGATTAAAATCAATGGGTCTGTGTACACATCAGTGATTTTTCACTGACCGTGTCTCCGTGCGGCGTACACGCGTGTCTATGATTGCAGCATGGAGTGATGTCCGCTTTTTTCTGGCATCACTGATGTTCCATGGACCACACCATGGTGTGATCCGTGAAACTTGTACCAGACAGACATGTACAATGAAAATAAAGAGCATTTTATACTCACTTTCTCCAGCGACGCTGTCTCCAGCCACTGCTCTCCGCAGCTTCCTGCCTGGCCAATTACTGTCATGCATATTCAGTTATAAACAGCACCATGACTCGGAAGTAGCTGCAGTGGCGGCTGAAAATACAGCAGTGCCGAAGAGTTCAGCATCACGGACAGCAGAAGCGGGGACAGGGGAGTTTATCTCCATGTGCTATCACGGATGACGGATCACGTATCATGGATAGCACATGGAGAACCCACATGTGCCGTGATTCACGGCACATGGACGGTTATATGCGTTTTTAACACGTCAGTGAAAAACATCTGTGAAACAGACCTAAGACAGAGCATGATCATCGCACTCAATCACCATAGTCTCCTGATGCCTTCCCTTCACCCAACCAAAAAAAAAACAAATTTAGAAGTGGGGGAAGTGTAAATACGGGGGAGTATGTGTTATCTTTTTTTTTATAATCACATGGGCCCATTTTTAGCTAAATAGGTCATGAATGAATGTCTGATTTGGATACTGCCATGCTTACTATGGCGCTCTGAAGCATCACAAATGAAGAAATGCTCTTTAAATTATACCAATAAACAGTTCTTGGTTTAAGCCCCTTTGATCGTTGCTGTTAAACAAGACAGTCACTAAAAGAGCAGTGTCCTCTGCTTAGTATTCATTACTGCTCACACGCAGCCACTGTGCATTCAAGGGATAATAAATGATTTTCCTTGCCGAAGGTTGTTTATCATGGAAAACGAGCTTGCTACTGATGCAAATAATAAAAAAAAACAGTTTTTGCCGTTTTCCCTCCTGTGGAAAGAAGCTCAATTGTCTTTTCTGCTTCTCCCTTATAAAACACCTTCCTTGCAGCCCCCACCATTATAAATTAAAGCCGGCTCGGCCTGAGTAAGGATTATTTTTTTATAAAAACCAAAGAATTCCAGCATAAAAGTAATTGATATTCAGTTATGTGGACGCTCTTGGTAATGTGACATTGGTTTTCTGGGTTTTTGTACAATGCTTATATCTTTTTTAGGCATGAATGTGCACACACATCTTTTATTCAGCATGAGACTGTATCCTTTGTGCATGGAGAACTGGATCAAGTGTATTTATGAAGGATGCTCGAATAAGACAAGCAAAACAAGATTGAGGGATGCATCGGGGGGGCTCGTGTCCATGTCACTCACTACCTAAAAATTCCACTTATATGAAAAAATTGGTCTATGTTTTAGAAAATGGCCTATTTTTGCATTTTGCTTAAGGCGGAGAAATAAGTACAGAATTGAGCCTTTTCTTTATGTTACCCTGCAGGGGTACCTGTATACCAGAAGCTGTTCAGTGCGTAACTGCTTTTGCTATACAATGTATCCCCTAAGCGTCTATCTCAGTAGACAAATAGGACATCATTTTTTGTACATGGGCCTTTCACCTTTTTTCATTTGATGTTTCTAATAAAGCTGCAATTTTTGTCTTTTTCTCAGTTGTCTAATAGGAAGGACCTAAAACAAGCAGTTAGGGACAGCTTATGGTATCGCACCAATTCTAGACATTCATGTTACATAATACACAAGGGCAGACAATTCCTACATAGCCACACAGATACCTGAAGGGAAGAAGTGACCCTCCCTTAGGGGTACTTTGCATACTATGACATCGCAAGCCGATGCTTCGATGCTGAGCGAGATAGTCCCCGCCCCTGTCACAGATGCGATATCTTGTGATAGCTGCCGTAGCGAATATTATCGCTACGGCAGCTTCATATGCACTCACCTGCCCTGCGACGTTGCTCTGGCCAGCGAACCGCCTCCTTCCTAAGGGGGCGGGTCGTGCGGCGTCACAGTGACGTCACACGGCAGGCGGCCAATAGGAGCGGAGAGGCGGAGATGAACGGGACATAAACATCCCGCCCACCTCCTTCCTTCCGCATTGCAGCCGGGACGCAGGTAAGGAGATGTTCCTCGCTCCTGCGGCTTCACACACAGCAATGTGTGCTGCCTGCTTTAACAAGGAACAACATTGTACCGTCGCTGCTGCGAAATTATGGAAATGTTGGACCCTACATCGATCATACGATAATGACGCTTTTGCGCTTGTTAATCATGTCAAAAAGGATTCACATACTGCGATGTCGACAGCGACGTCGGATGTGCGTTACTTTCGATTTGATCCCACCGACATCGCACCTGCGATGTTGTAGTGTGCAAAGTACCCCTTAGACCTCGTGCCCATGTGGCATTTTTTTCCCATTTTTTTGGGAAACTTGAAACGGAACTTGAAAACTCATCTGTTCAGAAACGCCTATAATCTTCAATGACCCCACTGCTTCACCGCCACCACAGCTGCCGCCTCATCACCATGTGGAGCTGTCGCCCGACCTTTACCCCACCTACTGTCTCCTCCCCAAAATCCTATAGAATATAAGCCCGCAAGGGCAGGGCCCTCTTCCCTCTGTACCAGTCTGTCTACTGTAACTTGTATATATATTCTGTATGAAAGCCCCTTCTCATGTACAGCACCATGGAATCAATGGTGCTCTATAAATAAATAATAATAACAATAATAATAATAATAATAATGTATTTCCTTGCTTTTTTTTTACTCAGTAAAAGCAAATGAAAAGCATCCCGGTAAAGTCACTGAGAATCATGACTTCCTGTGCACACGCTGTTTCTTTGTTCTTGCAGATTTCTGCATTTCTATTATCTCCTGCAATGCTTTATCACTACAGTGCATTATATCACAGCACTTCGCCTCAGGCCTCCGACTCACATCCGTGCCACCAGTACGTGTTTGGTACGTTTTTGCTCGTACCGGCGGCACGGAGACACGTACACCAATGCTACCCTAAGGTAGCAGGCACACACACGTAAAACCACACGGAACGTGTGTCCGTGTCCATTTGTACGTGTGTGCGTTTTCCAACACGCTAACATGTCCGTTTTTCTCCGGCATCACGGGGGTCACACGGCCCGCACCCGTACCACATGGATGTAGTGTGGATGCGGTCCCGTGTGACACGCACTAGAGAAAACTGACGTGTCAGAGAAAAAAGAAGTAAATCTTTACTCACCTTCTCCAGCCCTGCAGTCTCTGCCACTGCTGTCACTTGCTGCCGACTGCCGCTCATTATGCTCATATAATATTCACTTCATTGCGGCCGGAAGCAGCAGCAGCGTGGAGTCGGCAGGACTGGAGACCAAAGATCAGCACCACGGACAGCAGCAAGGAACACGTGAGTATGCAAATTACCGGTTCTACGTGTGTTATCGTGGATAGCACACGGAGAACACACGTGGCCCGCACGTACCGGAGACACGCACTTACCTACACAGAACACGCAGGGAAAATACGTGTCTCGCGGCAGGTGCGTGATTTTCACATGAGTGTGGCAGAGGCCTCACACACATTATGGTGTGTGAGCCTCTCTGCAGCTCAGTAACCCAGGGTTGTCATGGTGACAACCAGGGTTACTATGGCAGTGATTGGATCCCTGTGATCGCATTTCCGGGACCTGATCACTAGAGCGAGATAACAGATCCCCCTCCCTGCCTTCTGAATTTAGTGGTGAACTAATTTTCTACATTTTCTCCACTGTCGATGTCAGAGAATATTGGACTGCAGTCGTATGACATCCGAGTGCAGTACAATATTGTGCGCGCAATGTGATATATCCTACCAATCACTGCCGATTCTGGATGAAAAAGAAATTGCTGATTAGCACTGCCCTATAGTATAACATTGGAGTGAGAGCTATCTGACAAAACATCAGATAGCCCTCGGCCATGTTATACGCTTGTCTGAGTGAGCTCTTAAGCGGGCTTTACACGCTGCAACATCGGTAGCGATTGCTAGCGATGTCGAGCGTGATAGCACCTGCCCCCGTCGTACGTGCAATATTATGTGATCGCTGCCGTAGCGAACATTATCGCTACGGCAGCGTCACACGCACTTACATGCCCTGCGATGTCGCTCTGGCCGGCAAACCGCCTACTTTATAAGGGGGCGGTTCATGCGGCGTCACAGCGACGTCACACAGCAGGTGTCCAATAGAAGCGGAGGGGCGGAGGTGAGCGGGACGTAACATCCCGCCCACCTCCTTCCTTCCGCATTGCCAGTGGAGGCAGGTAAGGAGATGTTCGTCGCTCCTGCGGTGGCACATATAGCGATGTGTGCTGCCGCAGGAACGAGGAACAACATCGCTAATAAACAGAAAACTATTTTTTTTCAGGCCGACCTCTCCGCGGCAAACGATTTTGACCACTTTTGCGAACGATTAAGAACGTTTAGATGTGTCACACACTGCGATATCGTTAATGATGCCGGATGTGCGTCACAAACAATATGACCCCGACGATAATTCATTAACGATATCATCGCTTGTAAAGCCCGCTTTAGTCTTGGACTCAGGGTGCCTTGACCATTGAACTGTATGGAACTCAAAACTTTTAATGGCAGCTCTGCTGATACAAATACAATAGCAAATTGTTCAGCATGTGGAATTATGTGCAGTCAAACTGCTCGGATCCGGGGTTGCTGTGGCTTGAGGGTCTCCGGACCCGGGGGCTTGCGGCCACTTCAAAAGTAATTGGATATTTACAGGGAATGAATGTTCGTGACACCACCTGCGGGTTGCGGTAAGGGGAGTACCGCGGCTGCCGATGAGAGTACTGGGGCAGATGGTGTCAGGCAGCCAGGTGTCAGTCCCTCCGCAGGTAGGGACGTCCCCGGATAGTGGGGATTTGGTGAACGGGTGGCTTGGCCTTGGAAAGCAGGGTGCAGGGGTCAGATTACTCACTACGGTGGTCGTGGTGCTGGATCAGGTGGATTAAGCAGACACTCACCCAGATGGTAAACCAAATTCTCTAGGCACCGCAGTCTCTACGGGGGGAGCCCGTCCAGGTCCTGCTCCCACCAGTGTCACTTGGTAAGTCCGGAGCCCTGCCTCCGTGCACAAATTGATTGACTGTTGTGGCCCCTCGGCTTGAAGCTTTCGGGGCCCTGCTACCCGTGTGTATGGCAGCTGTGCTCTTGGTGGCTGGCACTTGGGATTTCAGTGGGTTGTGTATTTTGGAGAACCCTATCCCTCGTGTTGTGCTGATGCCTCCAATCTCTGAGCTCTTGGGGAAAGTTCATAAAGAGACTATCCTCCACAGGTTAATTATCAGGTTGCTTGAAGCTCTTCCCTGATCTAGGGCCCTGTACCCCACCGTGCTCGGTACCGGTAAGGTGGCTGGGCTTTCTGGTGCAAACAGTCCTCCTAGACTGCGTCTGTTACACTCCTATCCAGTGTTCCTAATACCGGTCCCCGACTCCTGTGGTCCCGTACCACTGTCTGCGACCAAACCTGTCCCTTCCCTGGGAGCTCCAACTCCCCTGTTCTTCACTCTTTGAGGGCTAACTCTGTTCTGCTCTCCACTTCCTCCCTTCCACCAGCCTGCCTGACCCCTAGGTGGGCGGCCGTGCTCCAACTTGACCAACCCACTGGTGTTTCTGTCTAGCCCTTGTGTGAGGTGTGGTAGGGATTTGTAATGCAGATGTCAGTGACACTGTTGATGGGAACGTGTAACCATGGGGGGTAGGCCCTGCACCCTGGGGTACAAGATGCAGTTCCCTGTAGCACCCTGATATAGTCAGGGGTGCTACAAATTTATCAAGGATTGTTTACCAGTTTTGTGGCATCAGAATATCAGGAATTATGTTACTTAACAATATTGAACACAGTTATAAGCCTTTTTGCAATTTTTACACCATTCTCACTACTTTTGAAAGTACTGTATGTTAAACGTTGAAGTAGATAGCTATGAAAGCAAGGTGTAAGCCAAATTTCCGGGCTGCAACTTTTTTAAAAAAAAAAGCCACAAAGAAAATGTAGAATTCTCGCTCCAATTACAAGGTGGCAGAATAGTTCTAGCTAATAAATTCTATGCTGGCTCTCATAGACTTACAATGAGAAGCGCCCCATGGCTCGCTCAGCAAACACTGGAGCGATCCGTAAGGTAGCAAACTGCAGAAGACAACCGGAGAGGTGCCGAGAACAGAAGAAGACAACGGCTTTTAAGTATTACACTAGAGGCAGGGAACTTACATTAGTGATACCACTTCAGCGGTGAAATAAAAAGAAATGCTGGAGTGGAGCTTTAAAGGTTCAAGGTAGGAAAATGAAGGGTTACATACTACAAATCAGGAGCATGAAAATGAATAGATGCAAATTTTATCTTAAATAAAAACACTGATTTTCTGAAACCGAGTAAGAACACAACACAGTTTGTTCTCGCTTTATACGGCTGACCTTACTGCATAATACTAATGTCAATCACTGCTGAAAAATACATTTCAAGGTTTTCATGTTTACTAGTAATATAAATGTTCACCCTGTAAATGTTCCTGTGCATTTATGCTGTGGAACTTGCTGGCCTATTGTTACCATCGATAATGCCTAAAAGCTGACAGGATAATTTAGTGTACATACAAAATATTAACTGTCTACTGGCAAAATGATATGAATTAAAAGGAAGATTTCGTGATTTGAGGAATGATGAATTTTGGAATACACTGATGGACACTGGAGTCATTCTTTAGGCGGACAATCAACTTTCCTGATATCTCTGTTATCCTTCCATAACATATCAAATTTGGAGCATTTTTTTTAAAGCGCACCAGTCAGCAGGATTTTCCTATATCACCTGAAGCCAGTGCTATACTGGCACTATCATGCTGATTCTATACATACCTTTAGTTGTCAGTTAGGATGTATAAGTTCTGAAAAACAAGCAAGTAAAGTTTGTAAAATGAGCAACTTTTTGAATGGCAGCAAGTGTGGAGTAGGTGATAGCTGGGGTGGGTATTTATAGTGATTCCCGCCCCCTTCCTGTCCATTCTCCCCCTGTTATTTACGCTAATTCTATTATGGAATCCTTTTACTAAAGTGACTAGAAGGTCCTGTGTTGGTGTCATACCCATGTGACCAGAAGGGGCTGGGCCTCAGCCATCATAGCTGTGTAGCACCCCTGCGGTAACAGGTGCCACAAATAAAGCTACAAGCCCTGTGGAAGCTTTATTTGACTCTTTCCTTGAGAAAGCGCTGGTGGCGAAACGCGCATCAGATTGCATGCGGGGGTCTCCAATATGGGTAAGCTCCGCTTTTTCGGCCACTTTAACTTGTTGATGTAGGGACAACCTCTGACACTGAGGTTTGCATGGGCACTAAAATTTTATATTATACTTTCCCATCTATACGTTGTTGATGGGGTAGAAACTATTTATATAGATATTCTAATTGCTATTTGCCCATTGTTTTACTTGTGGCCAGTAATCTACATACAATTACCTAGTGTTTATCCTGCTCCCGCCCTCAGGAGTTCTTTACTTTTTACTCCTCCTTGACCTCTAATTTATGTAATTGTCTTATTTATGTTATTTTTATGTCTTAATAAATATTTTTGATATTTTCATTAATATGTTTGGATTATTTATCTGGTTTTTGCTCTAGCCCATATTTTATTGTTGATTATCCTTCTGAGTGGTTCATACCAGAAAAAAGGGAGGGGTTCTTCTCCTTTTGAGGAGACTCTCGACATTATTGAACTATTTATGTGCTTAATGAATCTTGTATTGAAAGCCCTGTGGAAGCTCGAGTCTCAGACAACTGTACCAGTAAACAAACTAGCACCTTCAGGACACATACACCCAGAACCAGGTTGGGAGACTTCCCTAGCAACAGGTGACAGGGGTGGGCACTGTTAGTTAACAGGCACCCAGCCTGTGGGAGGGACCTCGACCAGTGGGAGGGGCCTGTGGCATGACAGGAAGTTGTCAGTTGAGAGTTGAGAATTGATGGTTGGCAACTGAAGTGTGAAGACTTGTAAAAAAGAGCAAGCCACTTACAGGAGGGGAGTAGCTGGAGAGCCAGTGACCAGGCTCCAGGAACCGAGAGGTTGCCTGAGGAAGTGGGAATCCAGTGCTCGCAGTACTCTGCACGCGGCGGGGTGCAGATCCCCAGGACAGGTAGTGACTCCAGGTCGACTGTCAATTCTGCCAGGCGAGGGGGTCTAGATGATCCCCTGCCATCAGGAAAACGTCCGAGGCACCAGCAGCAAAGAGAGGACCGGAACCAGTAACTCTTAGATAGTCCGCGCTGCCAGCGGTAGGACACAGACACAACAAGTGAGCCTCCAAGTGTTTTAGGCCAGGGAGGACCACATAAGAACAGAGTGCACAGGTGGCAAAGTGGCCCAGGTTAAACTGGCACAGAGAGACGGGACTCGGGCACACCTGTAATCTGGCACGTCTCCAGGCCGCGCCACCAGCTGAGTAAAAAGACTGAAATGCAATTGCCCTGTCTGGACTGGCTTATTACCACCATGCTTCACGTTTTCCCCTCACAGACCACTGGGGCCCCAGCCCTGCTCGCGGAGGTCTAAACCATCAGCACTGCCCCCACTCTATCAGCCCCAGTAGGAATCGGCTGCGGCAGCCTCCACAATCCCTGGCCGCACACCGTGAGTCTCGTAGTCACACTTTATTAAAATTCTTTTTTGTTCGAACCGGCCCCCAGGGCCATGGGACCAGGCATCGGCCATGACCACTTTTCCCACCGAGTCCTACTAGCCTGGGACCCTGGTATCCCATTGCCCTGAGGCGCCGCTGCTGATACCAGAAAGCAACATTATTTTTCTGTTGGCTGAAGCCCACCCCTTCTGGTCACATGGGTATGAAATCAGCACAGGTTCTTCTAGTCAGTAAAAGGATTCTATAATAAAATTAGCATAAATAACAGGGGGAGGATGGATAGGCAGGGGGTGAGATTCACTACCCACCCAGCTATCAGCTGATCAGCAGCTGTTGGCATTCAAAAGCTGCTCATTTTACAAACTTTACTTGATTGTGTTTCAAAACCTATACATCTGAGCGGACAACTAAATGTATGTATAGAGTCAGCCTGATAGCGCCAGTATAGCACTGGCTTTAGGTTATATAGGAAAATCCTGGTGATTGGTGTGCTTTAATTACTCTGCATTGTGCGGTTCTCTGTTATCCTGGAAATGTATAAACACATTCTGCAGCAGATGTATTGTGTACTGTATTGTGATACATTGAAGCTGCAGAATCCAAATGAAACATTATTAATAAAATCCTATTTCTAAAATATTTTTCATACACTATTCCATGCATTTAAGTAAAAAAATAGATATCCCAGATGAAAGCATTCTGTTGTAGAACTGTAATATGTCAAGCTCAACATTGGAAACCTAATGTAAATCTAAACACTAGTGATGAGTGAACCCGAACATTAAAGTTCAGCATTCGTACCGGACACCTAGTCCCTTCTCAGGCAAGTCTATGTACAAGTTTGTCGTATTTATTTAACCTGTCTCTTTTTATGTACCGTAAATGGTGAAAGAGGGGGTCGGGCAGTGTTTTCTGAAATAAAATATTTTTTCCTGTGTCTGTGTCTTTTTTAACTCTTTATTTTCCAGACAGTAATGGGAGAGTCTGATAGACACCTCTCCATTACTAAGGCCTGGGCTTGAAGCCAGCTGACACTACACAGCTGATATCAACCCCAAAAATATTACCTCGATTACAACCACACAAGGGGAATTGGGAAGAGCCTGGCAATGCACCAGAATTCCAGAATTGGTGTATTGAATAGATGTGCCACTTCTCGTTGAGGCTGCTGGCTGATATTTTTAGGCTGGGAAGGGCCAAATATCTATCAACCTTCCCACCATGATAATACCAGCCTCCAGCTCTCCACTTTACCTTGCATAGTTATCATGAAGGGAGGGACCCCATGTTGTTTTCATGTTTTCATCAAATATTTGAATTTTTAAGACATGGGGTCCCCTCTATTTTTGAAAAGCAGCTAAGGTAAAGCTGACAACTGAGGGCGGCTATTATCAGGTTGGGAAAGACCATGAATATTGGTCTCTTCCGAGCCTAATATTAGCCTTCAGTTGCTTCTTTAGCTTTGGTTAGCAAAACAGGGGGGACCCCAAGTAATTTTTTAACATTATTTGTTTACACTACAATACAGTGGACTGACCACAAGCAATCAGACACCGGCACAAAGGGTGGGTGGGGGATACAGTTAAAATATAATATATATATATATATATATATATATATATATATAAAATATATTTTTTTGTTTATACAGAGAAGGGCATGTGTCGCAATCTGACTGCAACCAATCACAGACACTGGCACAGATGGTAGGCAGTGAAAGCAGTGAATATTCATTTTGTTTAAACAGCGGTTAGAGAGTGCAGAGTACAGCAGTCTGACAGGCATCCTATCTTCCGGTATTTATAATAATCCTGCTCTTACCAAAATTTGCTTTCTTTTACAGCCCATTAGCCCTTACTAGGACCAATTTATTGACCTATATGGGGTCCAGGTTCAAGATCGGGTACCTGCACTGAACATTAGACTAAAGTTCGTCAGAACCTGGTGAAACCGAACATCCATGGGTCTGCTCATTTTTATGAGGACCTTGTCTGTAAAAGTGATACATACAATTTACACAATCCTAATTAGCAGATTATATCAATATACAATAATAATGGATTTTTTTTCTTTCGAAGAGGCAAGTTTATATGGGATTTAAGGGAATTGTGTACTTCTCCCAAAAAATATAAACAAGCAATATTTCAAGTAATATTTTCCTCAAGGAGGTGTTCATATGGAAAGGAAAATCAGGACAGGTGAGTACCAATAAGTCTTTTAAAGATACTTAAATGACATCCTGATTGAGAATTCTAAAGTTTGTCTTATTGGCTTTCAATGGCTTACAAAAATGAATAGTCACATCTAAAATCAGTGCAAAATGTTTATTCCCCACTGACTCACAAATTTAGTACATCTGGTACATATGGAAGTGGTATCATTAGCCCAGCTATCACTAAATATTTTGAAAGCATAGTTGTGACAATAAACCGAATAGTCGGTCTTAAAGATTTTTAAAGCCTTTTTAGCATGAGTCTAGCCTTTACGACAACCCCATCTTCAGATTATATGAGGTGTATCATTTAAAATTTCATCTGGTTGCCTCATTATGATGAGTGAAGAGATAATTTGATTGGATAGCAGATTTCAGCCAAAGCATGATATAGAACAGCCAATTACGGGGAAATTATCTTGTAAAAAATTGCAGTAAGTATCACACACATTTATAACCCAGGAAAAAGCTTTTGCTTAACGATGTAGTTAACTGGTATTAAGATTATTTATGATCACCAAGAAATAAAAGGGCTGAGATCTGATGCAAACAAAATGAAATTTCAATTGATTGCTTGCTTTATGGCTTAGCGTGATTTAATGCTACTAACAGAATCAAAATGCTTGGATTATTCACTACATATTTTTCTAAGATTTCACGAGAAAACAGTTAACATTAACAATAATAGGCTTTATTTCTATTGCAAGAACATATTCCACAGAGCATCATAATCAGAGGAAGCAATGAACATATAAAAAACTCTTATAAAATCTGAGAGGGCCCATCAGACAATAGGACCTGAAGGGAGCGATTGGAATGACACAAAAAGTATAAAATACAGTTTTTTTATATGTACGCATGCATGTTTAATGGGAAAATCAAAGTATTGCTACATACAGTATGTAGAGGCTGCCAACATGATGATTTTCACACTAGATTAGCAATATCAACCTATATTACCATTTGCTACCCAGCAATGTGTGCACTCTATGTTATCCTTGTAGTGTACCTCAGCTGCTTCATCTATATGTGAATTATATTCTTTGGTCCATATTACTATTTTACTTTTTTTTTGGGATCATGCTAGGTCGTAGTAAAAAAAAAAAAAAAAAAAAAAAAGAGTGGACAACCACTTTAAGGCCCCCAGTGATTCTGGTACATATGCTGCAGTTTTTATACGGATTGGAATAACGGACATATGCAGACCCATTAAAATCAATTGGTCTGCGCACACATCAGTGATTTCTCACTGACGTGTTTCCATTTGGCGCTTATGCATGTCCGTGTGTTCAGCACAGAGACATATCCATTTTTCTCTGGCATCAATGATGTCCCACGGACCACACAGTGGTGTGATCCATAACGCACATACCAGAAAAAACATACATTTAAAATTAAAAGCTTTTTAAACTCACCCGTCTCCAGCGATGCTGTCTTCGGCCACTGCTGTCTAATTATGCTTATTCATATGTACTGCACAGCAACCCAAAAGTGGCTGCAGAGGGGAGACAGCAGCGGCCGGACACAGCATCGCGGGAGACTTCAGCACCAAGAACAGGTCAGGAGAGTATAAGTGCCTGATCTCCATGTATTAACATGGATAGCACATGGAGATCATATGTGTGCCAAAATCACGGCACATGGAGGGACATATGCACCTTTATAACGTCAGGAGTTTTCCACCACTTTATTTTGAAGAGCTATTTGCAGGGCCAGCAGGGGAAAGGTGTAAACTGTGTACAGAGTTGCAGAATTGCAGATCAGACCATTCTCCACAATAGGAACTGATCTGCAATACCGGACTGTCTGCTAAACAGTGTGACAGAGCAGAGGTGTTACACACAACACTGTTTACACCCAACCTTTGGAAATGACTGATCGGTGTGATTGCAGGTGATGTACCATGACTCATCTAATATTGAAGACTGATCTCATCAATAGCTTATCAACATCTAATTGTTGTAAAACCCATTTAGGCCACATGAATCCTTTTTAATTTGGGCTAAGATGTGACTTTTTTTAGTGTTTACTCATGTTATAAGAATCTCTTAACCATCATAATGCCTTGGATTTCTTGTCTTATTGGATCTAGATTCAGGATTAGGAGATCACAATATTAAAATCAAAGTGATAAATATTGCTGAAAACCATGAAACCACTACTGTTGGTTTAGTTAATGGGAATCTGTCAGAAAGTTTTTGCTACCTCCCCTGAGAACCGCATAATGTAGGGAAATAGACTCTGAATCTAACAATGTACTACTTAGGTTACTAGCTGTAGCCATTCTGATATAATCTGAGGTTTAAGATTTAGAAAAAAAAGCAGAGCTGATAGAATTGTCCTGCTCATACCAGGCTCTCAATAGCGATTGTATATTGACAGTGAGGTATCAATCAAAGATCAAAGGTACCTAGGCATCTGGCATCAAAAGCACAAACAGTCTCTGATTGTTGAAGCAACAGCGACAGATTTCATAGTAGCGGCCAGTGTGAATAGTTGCAGCAGCAATGGATATCATAGGTGCGGCCAGTGTGGATAGTTACGGCAGCAGCAGTGGATAACATAGGACCGGCTGTGGTGGATAGTGGCAGTGGTAGCAGTGGATATCATAAGAGCATCCGGAAAGGATACCTTTACCAGTGGCAGCACATATTATATGACCGGCCCGTCTGGGTAGTTGCAGCAGCAGACTTGATATTCACTGAAATATAGTCAGGAATCAGCAACAGCACACAACACAGTTACAGCAATAGGAGCACAAAGGACCTGAGAACTAGCAAAATATAGAACTCATTGCCAAAGCACCTCCCTAAAGGGGAAGGTGCCTTAAATAACTGCTGCCTCTCACCAATGCTAAGAGGTACTTACAGGTTAGGAGTACTGGCCCTTTAAGGAAAGGGGCGTGTCCACATGTGCACTGTAAGGTCACTCCTGGGAAGCCTGAGCGAGGATAGAACAGCAGAAACTGGGGATGGAGCAGACATTGCCTGGTGACAGGGAAGGTGAGAGTGTCGATGTGGGGGACACCAGTCCGGGCATTACAAGGGGCTCTGCAAATGCATCACGGTATCCAAATTCACGTTCCAAAAACAGAGTTATTCAATTTTTGAGTTTTATCATTCGCCCGAACATTAGTTTTGACCAAATGAACCATGGAGTTAAATTTTTCAAATTTGGGGATAAAACAACATTTTAGCAGAAAAAAACGTAATTATTGTTTTCACATCCACATTTTAGAAACTTCTGTGAAACAACTATGGGTTCAACATGCTCAACACACCCCTATCTGAATTACTTGATGGGTCTAGTTTCCAAAATTGGTTCATTTGTGGGGGTTTCTGATGTTTTGGTACCTCATTATTCAAAAATTGCAGTTGCACTCAAGTAAAGGGAAGGAGAAAAAAACAAGAATGTAGATGGTGAATATTGGAATGTGAATATGCATTACTGCTAAGAAAACATGAAAAAAATTCTTTTAACAATATGAGTTATTTAGCAAATATTAGCTCCTTCCCTTGCCAACTGCTATTTTTGAATGTTGTATGTCATGTTCAGTATGCACCAGTTCAGACTATGAAATTAGGAACTGGCGGCAATTTTTTCCAGTTTTGGCACCTCAGGGGCTCTGCCAATGCAACATGGTGCCCACAATCTATTTCAGTCAAATTTGTGTTCTAAAATTCAAATAGTGCTACTTCCATTCTAAGCCCTATCGTTTGTCCAAACAGAACGTTTGGACTACATATTGGGTACTGTCCTGCTCAGAAGAAGAAAGTGTGTAACTATTTGTGGGGTCTACATTTTTGTGTTATTTCTTGGAAAAATTAAATATTTGGGGCTAAAATAACATTTTTTGTGGAAAAAAATGAAAATTTTCAATATGACAACCTAATGTTATTAATTTTTGTGTTGTACCTGTGGGTTCAAAATGGTTAGTGCACCTTGGATAAAATCCTAGAGGGGTGTAGTTTCCACAATTGGGTCACTTGTTAGGGTTTTCTGCTTTTTAGGCACTTAAGGGGTGCTGCAAATGTGACATGGTGCTTGCAATCTATTTCAGCCAAATTTGTGTTTCAAAATTCAAATTGTGAGCCTTACTTTCCGAATCCTGCCATTTTTCAGCACAAAACTTTATGACAACATATAGAGTATTCTCAAAAATATACTAACCCCAAATTTTTAAAAAATTCTCCTTTATTATATCAAAGCTAAAAAAGACTCATAGACATAAATACATACAATGTCTCAACTGGAATCAGCCAATAAAGGGGTAGATACATAGCAATAATTCATCCTTCAATCACAGATCAATATACATTTCTCCTCCTATAAATTCCTCAGAGGGAAAAATTGCAATTTTTCAAGGATTTATATATGTTTCATACCGTTGTTCATATTACATATATTTTTTTTAAAAACAACTATTAAACTCACTGTTACACAGTGGTTTAGGAGCTGAATACAGAGACAAAAAGATATTTCGTCTCTATAGCTAGTTCCAACCCCTATCCAGTTCTAGAGACCATATAACCACAATTAATGCAAGTGTCATCCCTGATAATTCCTCTTGATGTATTTTATGACCGCTATTCAACATCCAGATCACATCCACAGCTGGTCAATTTGCTGGTTGAACCGTCGGGTTTGTGGTACTTTTAGATGTGGTAGATGCCACTTTTGTGGTTGGATTAATGTCTCTAAATATTCGGTCAGTGTAGCTACAGGGATTAAGTACTTTCTGAGGGACTTTGCAAATTGCCTGACAAAAGGGGTAGTATATGTGGCAACATGCACATGCCCAAAGAACTATGTTGGGAAAACGCGATGCGAATTCCGAAGGCGTATAGGGGATCATTTGGGAGACATCCGGCACAAACGGGATACTCCCATATCCCGTCATGTTTGGGAAAATCATGGAGGCGACTCAGGCGTACTTAAATTTGAGGTCTTAGAAGTAATCACACCAAGTGAAAGAGGAGGGAATTGGGACAATAAGATTCTTAGGAAAGAAACGGAATGGATATTTCGTTTGGGGTCGGTACAACCAATGGGTCTTAATGAAAATCTAACATATGGGTGTTTTTTGGATTGACGTATATTGGGCTGTGTTGTATTTGGGGATGTATTGAGATGGCTCTACTGGGGGGAGGGTATTTCTTCCCTCACTGGCTTTAGTGTATGGTCTGGAGGTATTGGAAAGACTAGATGAGGTTAGATTGAATGATAACCTCCCTAATATAAACCCCCATTATTGGTATTGGGATTGGTTTTTATCAATAGTAACAGTAAGCTAAAGGTCAATAAATTATAAAGAGAGGGGTATAATTAATGTTTGTTAGGGTAAGAATGTCCCCCCTGTTTCTTGGGAGTATTGAATTGGCCCTTTAATGATTATATTAACTAATTCAATATATATATGCAGAAAGGCCCCTTGATTTTTAAGTACATCTGGTTTATATTGTAAATATGAGGTCAGTCAGTAAGTTCAATCCCCCCCCCATGTGGCCCTTTTGTTATTTGGAATCTTGTTACATGTTGTTTTTAGCCTGTGCGCTCTTAATGCCTCGGGTGCATGCGCGGCGCTGCGCTATGGGAACTACGCATTGCCGTTTGGAGAATATGGGCGGCTGCGTGGTTGGCGCGGGTCTGCGCATGCGCGGTGGCCTTGATGAAGCAGACAGGAAGTAACATCGGGTTTGTATATGAAACAATGTGAATGACGTGACTGCGCGCGTGCGCGGTCGTGATGAATGATGGGAGGCGGCTGGGACCGGAAACATAATGGCGCCCACTCTCATTTAAAAAGCTGCCCCATGGCTGATGGCTGGCGTGCCGGTGTCCTCATTTGGGGATTTTTTATGACAGATGTTATCATGGCATTTTGGCCAGCTCATACTGTCTTATCTCATTTGGACCCCTAAACTATTGCTGTAGTGGTCCGGTTCGGCATACCATGCTTTATTTGAGGTGATTTTGGGGTAAGTGCTATCGGTTACATCTATTATATATTTAAAATCAGCTGACTGATCTAGTATATGTGATTGTTTTGGGGTTATTGATTTGTGTATATGTATACATATCTGTGCACTCCTTTCTATCTGTAAGGAGTAGACTTGTATTGATGTAGTTAATGTGTATATTGATTGGGGCAATTTGTATCTGGTGGGACTATGTATAGCCTCATTTTGAGTAAGACCCTGATGGTGTAGTCTTCTTAGACATATGTTAGGAAGTGTTTTTCATCTTTATTGAGAGATTGTATATATTTCTCTCCTCCTCTTTTAGATCCATATTGAATATTGATATTGAACTCATGGATCAATAAAACCTCCTGATGAACCCTTTGGCTCTATCATACAAGGGGGGAAACGCGTCGAGGTGTGAGGTGTAAAGCGTATCCCAAGAGTGTGAAGCTATCAAGCACAGAGTGTCTAACCATTACCAAAAGGAACCTGTGACATATCATGTGTCTGAAATCAATTATCTTTATGAAGAGGAATACAATTTTTTAACTTCAAGTACATATGTGATAAATATTTCATCAATCAAGAATTATATCAAGGAACAAACTATGGTTATTGGACTTATTCTGTGTAATCTTTGGCATATATGTGTTTGTTGCTTTGCTGAAAAAATCCTTTTTCTAACAGTTCAGATGATGGCGCTGGGCCGATATTAGGTCTCTGTTCTGTAGAGAATGACCTTTTGGCATTCTATAAGGTGCATGGCATCTAAAATAACAGTTCAGTAGATGAGTGTACACTATATGTTGGGTGTTGGTTCTGTTAGGAATAACCTATGGGTATTCCAGGATGTGCCTAGTTTTAAAGTTATCCCTGTTTTTTCCTTTGTCAAATTGACCAGCTGTGGATGTGATCTGGATGTTGAATAGCGGTCATAAAATACATCAAGAGGAATTATCAGGGATGACACTTGCATTAATTGTGGTTATATGGTCTCTAGAACTGGATAGGGGTTGGAACTAGATATAGAGACGAAATACCTTTTTGTCTCTGTATTCAGCTCCTAAACCACTGTGTAACAGTGAGTTTAATAGTTGTTTTTTAAAAAAAATATATGTAATATGAACAACGGTATGAAACATATATAAATCCTTGAAAAATTGCAATTTTTCCCTCTGAGGAATTTATAGGAGGAGAAATGTATATTGATCTGTGATTGAAGGATGAATTATTGCTATGTATCTACCCCTTTATTGGCTGATTCCAGTTGAGACATTGTATGTATTTATGTCTATGAGTCTTTTTTAGCTTTGATATAATAAAGGAGAATTTTTTAGAAGTTTGGAGTTAGTATATTTTTGAGATAAAATTGACCCCTGGAATATATCAAATTGTATTTGAAAAAACCAACATATAATGTATTGCTGAAAAAAGTGTAATAAATTATAGAGTCCACTTTTTAGTGTTGTCTCTTGCAAAGTCTGAAATTTGGGGCTAAAACAACCTTTTTTTGAAATAGATGAAAATTTTCAATATGACGATCTAATATTATCAAATACTATGTAGTACTTGTGGGTTAAAAATGCTTATTATACCCCTTAATAAAGTCCTTAAGCAGTGTAGTTTCCATAATGGGATCACTTGTGGAGATCTTCTGCTGTTTAAACACCTTAGGGACTCTGTAAAATGCGATATAATGACCACAGTCTATTTCAGCCAAATGTGCTCCAAAATACAGATGGTGTACCTTCCGAACCCTGGCGTTTGTCCAAAGACAACTTTTTGTCTATATGTGGAGTATCTCCACACTCAAAAGAAAGTGGCTAAGAAATTCTAAAGTACAATTTTTGCTGTTATCTCTTGTAAACGTAAAAAATGGGATTAACCCCTTCACGACCGCGGGCAGTAAAATTACGTCCTATTTTAACGTGACTTAACGACCAGGACGTAATTTTACTGCCTAAACTTCATTTGATTGCCGTGGCCATAGCAACGGCTTTCAAATGATGTCCCCTGCTGTTTATTACAGCAGGGGACCTTTGCTTGACCCCAGGGGGGGTGGCATCGCCACCCCCCATAGGCGATCGATGTGATTCGCTGTTCAAATCGGAACCGCCAATCACATTGATCACGCTGTTTTCGGCAAAAAAAAATGCCAAAAATGGTGTGATCTTGTAAAATCCAGCTAGGACCGGGGCTGCAGCAGCTCCGATCATTGGCTGGAAGCAAGCAGACACCGTGGCCCCCCCCTGCAGCACTGATTGGAGCGATCGTGCTATGACGCACAATCGCTCCAATCAGTGTGCAGTGGGGCGGTCTGATCTGCCGGTGGCCGCCCTCCCCAGACCTGTGCTGGTCTGGGGACCCTCCCCCAACATGCCTGCAGCGTGCAGCACTGGCTGGTACTAGTGGTACCACGCCACCGCTGCTGCTGCCGCTGCTGTCACGTCACGGAGCAGGAGCGGTGAGTATTGTGCTCACCTTGCAGCCCCTGCGCACTTCCGTAATGGCCCCTGCTCGTGCCCCCCTGCGATCTGCCCCCCCCCGACATCCCGATCTGCCCCCCCGACATCCCGATCTGCCCCCCCGACATCCCGATCTGCCCCCCGCCATCTCTATTCTGCAGCTCTTCCGATATCCCTCCTCCCCTGCTCTCTTGCAGCCCCTGCGCGCTCTTGTGATTTGCACCTGCGCGCTCCCGTAATGGCCCCTGCCCGTGCCCCCCTGCAATCTGCCCCCCGCCATCCCGATCTGCCCCCCCGACATCCCGATCTGCCTCCCCCCACATCCCGATCTGCCCTCCGACATCCCGATCTGCCCCCTCCTACATCCCGATCTGCCCCCAGACATCCCGATCTGCCCCCAGACATCCCGATCTGCCCCCAGACATCCGATCTGCCCCCAGACATCCTGATCTGCCCCCAGACATCCCGGTCTGCCCCCCGACATCCCAGTCTGCCCCCCGACATCCCAATCTGCCGGCCTCCCCCGTGATCTCTATTCTGCAGCTCCTCCGGTATCTCCCTCCTTGCTCTCCCCCTCTGCTCTCCCCCTCCCCCTCTGCTGTCCCCCTCTGCTGTCCCCGTCCCCCTCTGCTGTCCCCGTCCCCCTTTGCTGTCCCCCCGACGTCCTCTTACCTGTCTTCACCGGCCGATCACATCTGCCTCCACCGCTGGGTCCTTCTTCCTGGGTCTTTTGCTGAGCTGTCCAACTTCCTGCCTGCTGGCTGCTGCTGTAAAGCTGTTCCTTGCCTTCTGTTCCTCCTGCTAATCCTCTGGGTACTGTGAGTATAACTTTTTTTTTTTTTCTTTTTTTTCCTCTATCCCCTTTCTATTTTTACACCTCATGCGTCCGTGCGTCCCGCCGAGCGCTGATCAGGGATGCAGATAACGTATCTGCATCCGTGGTCAGTTTTCGGCGGGACTTTTTTTCCCGTATTCCCGACGCTTTTTGTATCGCATCTGTCCGTGCGTCCCGCCGAGCGCTGATCAGGGATGCACATAACGGTTCGGCATCCCTGCTCAATTTTTGGCGTGACAAAAAGCATCGGGGATACGGAAAAAAAAGTCACGCCAAAAATTGAGCAGGGATGCCGATCCGTTATGTGCATCCCTGATCAGCGCTCGGCTGGATGCACGGACTGATGCAATACAAAAAGCGTTGGGGATACGGAAAAAAAGTATCGCATCTGTCCGTGCGTCCTGCTGAGCGCGGATCAACATCCCTGCTCAATTTTTGGCTTGACTTTTTTTTTTTGTTCCGTATCCCCAACGCTTTTTGTATCTCATCCGACCGTGCCTCCTGCAGCGGCCGATCAGTGCACTGCGTCTGTGCGTTTGAAAAGTCAAATGGCGTTCCTTGTCTTCTGAGCCCCGCCATGCGCCCAAACAATTGATTTCCACCACATGTGAGGTATCTGCGTACTCGGGAAAAATTGCACAATACGTTTTATGGTGCATTTTTTCCTGATACCGTTGTAAAAAGAAAAAAAAAAGCTACCTTGTTGCTGCAAAAATTAAAAAAATTTTTTTTAAAAAAAATAAATAATTTTCACGGTTCAACGTTATCAACTTTCAGTGGAGCCCCTGGGGGTACAAGGGGCTCACTAAACATCTAGATAAATTCCTTGAGGGGTCTAGTTCCAAAATGGGGTAATTTGTGGGGGGAGCTCCACTGTTTAGGCACCGTGGGGGGGTCTAAAAACGTGACATGGCGTCCGCTAATGATTCCAATCAATTTTGCTGTCAAATGGTGCCCTTCTCTTCTGAGCCCCGCCATGCGCCCAACAATTACTTTCCACCACATGTGAGGTTTCTGCGTAATCAGGAGAAAATGGACAATACGTTTTATGGTGCATTTTTTCCTGATACCCTTGTGGAAAAAAAAGCTACCTAGTTGAAGCAACAGTTTTGTGGTAAAAAAATTTTTTTTTCTTTTCACGGCTCAACGTTATAAACTTCTGTGAAGCCCCCAGGTGTTCAAAGTGCTCACCAAACATCTAGAAAAATTATTTGAGGGCTCTAGTTTCCAAAATGGGGTCACTTGTGGGGGAGCTCCATTGTTTAGGTACCTCAGGGGGTCTTCAAACCTGACATGGCGTCCGCTAATGAGTGCAGCTAATTTTGCATTCAAATGGCGCTCCTTGCCTTCCGAGCACTGCCGTGTGTCCAAACATTTGATTTCCACCACATATGAGGTATCTGCGTACTCAGGAGAAAATGGACAATACATTTTATGTTGCATTTTTTCCCGATACCCTTGTGAAAAAAAAGCTACCTAGTTAAAGCAACAGTTTTGTGGTAAAAAAATTTTTTTTTCTTTTCACGGCTCAACGTTATAAACTTCTGTGAAGCCCCCAGGTGTTCAAAGTGCTCATCAAACATCTAGAAAAAATATTTGAGGGCTCTAGTTTCCAAAATGGGGTCACTTGTGGGGGAGCTCCATTGTTTAGGCACCTCAGGGGGTCTTCAAACCCGACATGGCGTCCGCTAATTAGTGCAGCTAATTTTGCGTTCAAAAATTCAAATGGCGCTCCTTGCCTTCCGAGTCCTGCCGTGTGTCCAAACATTTGATTTCCACCACATATGAGGTATCTGCGTACTCAGGAGAAAATGGACAATACATTTTATGTTGCATTTTTTCCCGATACCCTTGTGAAAAAAAAGCTACCTAGTTGAAGCAACAGTTTTGTGGTAAAAAAATGTTTTTTTCTTTTCACGGCTCAACGTTATAAACTTATGTGAAGCCCCCAGGTGTTCAAAGTGCTCATCAAACATCTAGAAAAAATATCTGAGGGCTTTAGTTTCCAAAATGGGGTCACTTGTGGGGGAGCTCCATTGTTTAGGCACCTCAGGGGGTCTTCAAACCCGGCATGGCGTCCGCTAATGAGTGCAGCTAATTTTGTGTTCAAAAATTCAAATGGTGCTCCTTGTCTTTCGACCTCTGCCGTGCACCCAAACAATTGATTTTTACCCCATATGGGGTATCAGCGTACTCAGGAGAAAATGGACAATAAATTGTAGAGTGCACTTTCTCTTTTCTCCCTTGTAAAAATGAAAATTTTATGGCTAAAGTAACATTTTTGTGTTAAAAAGTAAAATTTTCATTTTTTCCTTCCACATTGCTTTGGTTCCTGTGACGCACCTAAAGGGTTAATAAACTTCTTGGATGTGGTTTTGAGCAGTGTGAGGAGTGCAGTTTTTAGAATGGGATCACTTTTGGGTATTTTCTGTCACCTCGGCCTCTCAAAGTCACTTCAAATGTGATGTGGTCCCTAAAAAAAATATTTTGTAAATTTTGTTGGAAAAATTAGAAATTGCTGATGAACTTTGACCCCTTCTAACTTCCTAACGAAAAAAAAAATTCTTTCGAAAATTGCGCTGATGTAAAGTTGACAAGTGGGAAATGTTATTTAGTAACTATTTTGTGTGACATATCTCTCAGATTTATGGGCATAAATTTTCAAAGTTTGAAAATTGCGAAATTTTCGCACAATTTCCTAAATTTTCACAAATAAACGCAAAAAGTATCGGCCTAAATTTACCACTGACATGAAGTACAATATGTCACGAAAAAACAATGTCAGAATCGCCAGGATCCGTTGAAGCGTTCCAGAGTTATAACCTGTCAAAATGACACTGGTCAGAATTGCAAAAAATGGCCCGGTCATTAGGGTGTTTTAGTGGCCGGGGGTGAAGGGGTTAAAACAACATTTTTGTGATATAAAGAAAATTTTTAATATGACAACTTAATGTTTTCAGATTCAAGATTCAGTGTTTTTGGTGTGGGTTAAAAATGCTTACTATAACACTAGATAAAATCCTTGAGCGGTTTAGTTTTCAAAATGGTGTCACTTGTGCGAGATTTCTACTGTTTAGGTACCTTAGGGGACCTACAAATGCAACATGGTACCCACAATCTTTTTCAGCCAAATTTGTGTTCAAAATTCAGGTAGTGCTCCTTCCCTTCTGAGCCCTACCATGTGTCCAAACAGAGGTTTCTGACCACATGTGGGGAATCAGCGTGCTCAGAATGAACTGGCTAACAAATTGTGTCATCCATTTTGTCATTTTATCCTTTCTCAAAGTTAAAATATTGAGGCTAAAGCAATATTTTGGCGTAAAAATTACATTTTTTTTTCCAATTTGCATTAATTCTTGGTTAGCAGGTGACAATTTGAGGGATATGGTTTTTAAAATAGTATCACTTTTAGGGAGTTTCTAAGATGTAGCCCCTTAAGATGCAAATTTAAATATGAATAGGTTCCTAAAGAAATAGGTTTTGTAAATTTCTTGTAAAAAAGAGAAATTGCTGCTAAACCTTTAACACTTCTAACATCCTAACAAACTAAAATGATGTTTGAAAAATTATGCTGATGTAAAGTAAAGATATGGGAAATGTTATTTATGGATAATTTTGTACTGCAGGGCTAATTGGTTTACGGCTTACATTACATTACATTACATTACATTTGAAAATTTGAAAATTGCTTACCGTATTTTTCGCTTTATAAGACGCACTTTTGTTCCCCCATATTTTGGGGGAAAGTAGGTGGTGAATGTTATAAACCGAATATACGGGTGTGTGTATATATATATATATATATATATATATACAGTTAGGTCCAGAAATATTTGGACAGTGACACAAGTTTTGTTATTTTAGCTGTTTACAAAAACATGTTCAGAAATACAATTATATATATAATATGGGCTGAAAGTGCACACTCCCAGCTGCAATATGAGAGTTTTCACATCCAAATCGGAGAAAGGGTTTAGGAATCATAGCTCTGTAATGCATAGCCTCCTCTTTTTCAAGTGACCAAAAGTAATTGGACAAGGGACTCTAAGGGCTGCAATTAACTCTGAAGGCGTCTCCCTCATTAACCTGTAATCAATGAAGTAGTTAAAAGGTCTGGGGTTGATTACAGGTGTGTGGTTTTGCATTTGGAAGCTGTTGCTGTGACCAGACAACATGCGGTCTAAGGAACTCTCAATTGAGGTGAAGCAGAACATCCTGAGGCTGAAAAAAAAGAAAAAATCCATCAGAGAGATAGCAGACATGCTTGGAGTAGCAAAATCAACAGTCGGGTACATTCTGAGAAAAAAGGAATTGACTGGTGAGCTTGGGAACTCAAAAAGGCCTGGGCGTCCACGGATGACAACAGTGGTGGATGATCGCCGCATACTTTCTTTGGTGAAGAAGAACCCATTCACAACATCAACTGAAGTCCAGAACACTCTCAGTGAAGTAGGTGTATCTGTCTCTAAGTCAACAGTAAAGAGAAGACTCCATGAAAGTAAATACAAAGGGTGCACATCTAGATGCAAACCATTCATCAATTCCAAAAATAGACAGGCCAGAGTTAAATTTGCTGAAAAACACCTCATGAAGCCAGCTCAGTTCTGGAAAAGTATTCTATGGACAGATGAGACAAAGATCAACCTGTACCAGAATGATGGGAAGAAAAAAGTTTGGAGAAGAAAGGGAACGGCACATGATCCAAGGCACACCACATCCTCTGTAAAACATGGTGGAGGCAACGTGATGGCATGGGCATGCGTGGCTTTCAATGGCACTGGGTCACTTGTGTTTATTGATGACATAACAGCAGACAAGAGTAGCCGGATGAATTCTGAAGTGTACCGGGATATACTTTCAGCCCAGATTCAGCCAAATGCCGCAAAGTTGATCGGACGGCGCTTCATAGTACAGATGGACAATGACCCCAAGCATACAGCCAAAGCTACCCAGGAGTTCATGAGTGCAAAAAAGTGGAACATTCTGCAATGGCCAAGTCAATCACCAGATCTTAACCCAATTGAGCATGCATTTCACTTGCTCAAATCCAGACTTAAGACGGAAAGACCCACAAACAAGCAAGACCTGAAGGCTGCGGCTGTAAAGGCCTGGCAAAGCATTAAGAAGGAGGAAACCCAGCGTTTGGTGATGTCCATGGGTTCCAGACTTAAGGCAGTGATTGCCTCCAAAGGATTCGCAACAAAATATTGAAAATAAAAATATTTTGTTTGGGTTTGGTTTATTTGTCCAATTACTTTTGACCTCCTAAAATGTGGAGTGTTTGTAAAGAAATGTGTACAATTCCTACAATTTCTATCAGATATTTTTGTTCAAACCTTCAAATTAAACGTTACAATCTGCACTTGAATTCTGTTGTAGAGGTTTCATTTCAAATCCAATGTGGTGGCATGCAGAGCCCAACTCGCGAAAATTGTGTCACTGTCCAAATATTTCTGGACCTAACTGTATATATTGCAGGGTCCGCTCTGGAGCGGTGCTGGGAGCTGGTGAAGCTGCGGGAGGGGGAGCCTTTGATCTCCTGCTCCCGCTCATATAATATGCACAACCGCTGTCCATCACCATGGTGCTGAAACCGCACCTCGCTGATGGGCTGGGGAAGAGG
Source organism: Anomaloglossus baeobatrachus (assembly GCF_048569485.1). NCBI lineage: Eukaryota > Metazoa > Chordata > Amphibia > Anura > Aromobatidae > Anomaloglossus > Anomaloglossus baeobatrachus. The sequence continues at coordinate 587,822,151 of NC_134355.1, forward strand.
CGCATATTATATCTGCCTGCACCCTCTTTTGATCGCACATGATCCCCCTATTTTAGATATGGCCCCCATACTGCTGCCCATAGTAAAATAAAAAATGCTTTACTTACCTCCAGCGCTGATCTCCCAGTCTCCTGCTGGCGCTGTCTATGATCAGGCACGCAGAGATGAGATCACTCTGCTGTGCTGATCACATGACCGACAGCAAAACCAGGAAGTGGAGGAGGAGCTTAACCCCACGGAGGGAGACACAGGGATTACAGCACTGAGAAGGTAAGGAAAGAGTCTTATTTTATTATGGGCAGCAGCATGGGGGCCATATCTATCACAGGGGAGATGTGCCATCTATAGTGGCAATGGGCAGCAGTATGGGGGCCATATCTAACACAAGGGAGATGTGCCATCTATAGGGGCCATGGGCAGCAGTATGGGGGCCACATCTAACACAGGGGAGGTGTGCCATCTATAGGGGCCATGGGCAGCACAGGGGGACGTGTCCCAGCACAAAGGGGCTATATTCAATATAAGGGGGCCATATCCAGATTAAGGGGGGCTAATTTTAGGATGGGGGCTATGAGGGACATATACCTTATATGATTTGTTAGACGCACACTGGCATTATAAGATAGACCCCATTTAACATTTAAAAAGAATTCTCTTTTCCTTCACCAAATTTGGGGGTGCGTCTTATAATCAGGTGCATCTTATAAAGCGAAAAATATGGTAATTTTACAATATTTTTGCAAGAGTTCCAAAATTTTAAAAAATAAATACAAAAAAAATCAACCTAAAATGAACGCTAATATAAAGTTTAATGTACCACAAAAAAAACAATCTCAGGATCACTGGATTTCGAAGACATATTCCAGAGTTATTATGGCATAAAGTGACTCTGATAAGATTTAAAAAATTTGTCCTGGTTAGGAAGACAAAAATTGTCTCTGTCATTAAGGGGCTAAAAGATATAAAAGCTAAGTTTGAATATGATTCTGCCTGTTACATTTTAAGAAATATTTTACACTCACACCAAAAAGAAGAAGAGTTTTTAACCCCTTCACGACCATGGACGGATCTTTCCGTCATGGATCGTGTCCCAGTAAGCCCCGCGGGCAGGTGGCGTGGATCGGCACACATATCAGCTGTTTTCAACAGCTGACATGTGTGCCTACATGTTCCGAGTGGAATCGCATTCCACCCGGAACATTAACCCCTTAGATCTCGCTGCCAAAGTCTGGCAGCGAGATCTATATGCGCGTGGCCATGTTTTCTACTTACCGCCGCCCCCTCCGGACGTCATGTGAGTGATCACGTGACGTTCGGTGGTTGCCATCGTAGCACAGGGTCATGTGATGACGCCTGATGCTAAGAAGTTTCACTTTCCTTTTTCCTCGGCACGGAGCAGAGGAAAAAAGAAAGTGACTATTTCTGCTGTTTACAGCGGTATAGCTGTGATCAGCAGATAGCGATCAGCGATCGGATTGCTGATCGCTATAGCCCCCTAGGGGGACTAGTAAAATAAAATAAAAAAAGTAAAAAAAAAGTTTTAAAAAAATTTAAAAAAAACAAAAAACCTAAAAGTTTAAATCACCCCCCTTTCCCCCCATTAAAAATTAAAGGGTTAAAAAAAATAAATATACACATATTTGGTATCGCCGCGTTCAGAAATGCCCGATCTATCAAAATATAAAATCAATTAATCTGATTGGTAAACGGCGTAGTAGCAAAAAAATTCCAAACGCCAAAATTACGTTTTTTGGTCGCCGCAAGTTTTACGCAAAATGCAATAACAGGCGATCAAAACGTAGCATCTGCGCAAAAATGCTACCATTAGAAACATCAGCTCGAGATGCAAAAAATAAGCCGTCACTGAGCCATAGATCCCAAAAAATGAGAACTCTACGGGTTTCGGAAAATGGCGCAAAACGTACGCCACTTTTATTGGACAAGCTTGTGATTTTTTTTAACCCCTTAGATACAAGTAAACCTATACATGTTTGGTGTCTACAAACTCGCACCGACCTCAGGCATCATACCCACACATCAGTTTTATCATATATTGAACACCGTGAATAAAAGATCCCAAAAACTATTGTGCCATCACACTTTTTTTGCAATTTTTCCACACTTGGAATTTTTTTGCTGCTTTCCAGTACACCATATGGTAAAACTTATGGTTTCATTTAAAAATACAACTTGTCCCGCAAAAAACAAGCCATCATTTGGCAAGATTGACGGGAAAATAAAAAAGTTACGGCTCTCGGAAGAAGGGGAGCAAAAAACAAAAACGGAAAGTGCCCCGGGGCTGAAGGGGTTAAAATCTTCAGAAGATACAGATGCCAGATCCATTCTCATAGACACTCTCATCCTTTGGATGAAACAGTTTTTAGAATAACTTGTTCAAGGACGTTGTACATACTCTACATAGAACATCCATTATTATTCACCCTGCGTATCATTATTTTTTTAATAGGCTTTTGTTCTTCCATACATTTCTGTTAACAGTGAATTTATTACACATTTAAAAACCAATAATAATATTGCCAAATAATGTCAACATTGATCATTGGGAATGAAATGTAATAATAATATTTGTATAACTATAGCATAGCAGTGAAAGTAGGAAGATAGGTGAATAAGAAAGAAATATTCCGAGTCTCTTGTAGAAAATTTACAAGAGAATGCATCAGAGTATGAAATCCGACTGCTAAAGAAGATGAAAACAGCATAAAGCAACCTCTTGCTGTCATGTAATAACATCATTTCTTCTATTTTACTTACACTCTTGTAAAGCTTGTGGATTTCTTGTTGAATGGATCTTCCATGATTCAGTATTTCATACTTGTTGAGGTAAAAACTCATCATGATATACAGTTGTGCTCAAAAGTTTACATACTCCGGCAGTTTTTTTTGTTTCTTGGCCTTTTTTCACAGAATATTGTTACGCCCGGGTGGTGGATCCTCTGGGCCGTGCACCGGACTCCCCCAGTGAAGCAACAAAGAGCTAACCCCTATACAGGGACTGTCCAGTCACCCCATTAGAGGGCCTAGGTGCACTGTTGCCGGAGCACTAAGCGGGATAAGGTCAGAGTCCTTTCCGGAAGCTGGAATGAGGAAGTCCCTGGGGACAAAGAGTTCCTGGTGCCAGGTGTGATGACGGTGCCCGGGTACCGGTGGCAGGTAGAGACGTCAGACGTGAGCAGAGTCCAACCGGTAGGGGAGGCTGAGGTCACCAGGTGAAGCCAAGCCGAGGGTAGAAGGCAGGTTCAGACTGCAGAAGATGGTGGCGTCTCAGCTGACAGTCCCCGTAGGACCACTCGGACAGGTTATGGTCAGGACCAGGTTTGCTTGGTAGAAGTGGTTCTGTGGAAGACATAAAGTGAGAACGAGGCACAGCAAAGGGGACCTGAACTCCTAGCTACAGAACTCGTAGAACAGGTGACGCCCTAGAGGCAGGAAGCTCCTAATATACCTGACCCTGACTGATGCAATATCCTGTTTAGGAGTGCTGGGTCTTTAAGAGGAGGTCAGTGACCGCGCGCACACCCTAATGCACATGCGCGATGCCCGGGTGCTGGAGGCCAGAGCAGGGAGCAGTGCCGAGGAGGACGTGTGGCTGGAGGCAGGGGACCCAGGGGCCGGAGCGGTGAGTGGGGAACGGCGTCGGGGCCCGGGGAACGTGACAGTACCCTGTTACACGTCGTGGCTCTCTTGTTGCAAGGAATGAGGTGGTCCCCCATTCCTTGTCGGCCACGAGCCCTACTGCTCAGCAGCACCAAAGGTCTGGGAGACTGCAGGAGTTGCCTTCTCAGAGACACAGCAGAAGGGTGACACCTAGTGGTTCTCCCCTTGCAGGGAATGGAACGGTCTCCCATCCCTTGCTTGCCACGAGCTCTCCTGCTCAGCATCATGGAGGCTCTGGGAAGTTGCGCAGTGTGCAAAGAATAGATGCTCAGGGAAGCAGCAAGACTTCCCATGTCTCTGCACATTGTGAAACCGGGGATCCCGCCTTTATGACCCAGAGGCAGGAGGATGAGCATGTGCTCCACGTGACGTCTTCTGATTCGCTCACTGATATCACACGGCCCCATGACGAGGCTGGTGATGTGCTGAATCCTGACTGGCTGGGCCAGGACGTCACGAACCCTGATTGAGTCACGCCCGTCTCGCGCCCGCCCTTGGGTGGAGCTACACCTCCCTAAAAGCTCCCCCTGCCATCATGGCGGTGCGCGACCGTCCTTCTATGTTTGGATGTCTGGCAGCGTGCTGCCACGCCACTGTACAGACGTCATTGTCTTTCGTGGGCTTTGCCCTTGCTGCTCAGGCAGCACCTGGTTTGCAGGTCTTGCCCCTGCCTTGCTGCTCCGGCAGTATCTCCTTCAACAGGCCGTGTTCCTGTCCCAGGTGAGCTCCTCGAGTCTCCACCGGACTCACCTGGTTATTGAAAGCACACGTGCGTGGGCACCTCTGTGCTACCCTCGTGCCATATCCTGTGACTCCCGCTGGCACACGTGCGTAGGCACCTCTGTGCGTCCCCGTGCAACAGGTACACCGTACGAGAAGCCCCGAGCCATACAACCCTCACGGGTTAGGGCGGACCGGTGTACATAGATCGTCTGTGACGTTCCAGACGATCACTAGTAGCAACCCGCTCACTCTTTCCTGACCATAGCAGCGGTCCCTTACACCGCACAGTGGACCTTGACCGGCGGAAGCTGTCCATTTCCCATCTTGGCACGCTTCCCCGGGTCCCCTTCGTAACATTACGGTCGCGCCAAAGGTCTGGCTATGGCGGAAGAGCAGCAGCAGTTGCTGCGTTATGTGCAGCAGTTGGAGTCACGATTGGCAGCAGTGGAGCGGTCTTCCCCCAATAAGGCTGCTCTAGCAACAGTCGCCACCCAGGCGGCTACTCAGGCGGTGGAATTGTGCGGAAGGTCGCCTCGCCTTGCGCTCCCAGAGCGCTTCAGCGGGGACAGCTCTGAGTGCCGTGGTTTCATAAACCAGGTTACCACCTACTTGGAGTTGTCTGCGACTGATTACGCTACTGAAAAGGCGAAGGTAGCCTTCGTCCAGTCCCTGCTCACAGGGAAAGCGCTAAAGTGGTCCACGCCATTGTGGGAGCGCGGAGATCGGGTGGTGAATCACCTTCCAGTTTATCTTGAGGCCATGAGAAAGGTGTTCCTCGGGCCTCAAGTCACCCACGACTCCGCGCTGCGGCTCCTACGCCTTCGGCAAAGGTCCACTTCAGTCGGGGACTTTGCAGTACAATTCAGGACACTCGCCGCAGAGCTGGACTGGCCAGATAAAGTCCTGGTCCCTGTGTTCTGGGAGGGTCTGGCAGGGTTCGTCAAAGACGCGCTGGCCACGCGTGACGTGCCGACCACCTTAGAGGCCTTGATTCGGCTTGCCTCTCGCATAGACATCCGCCACGCGGAGCGGAGGCTCGAGGTCTCTTCGGCACCCACGTCTTCCTGGTCTACAGAGCCTCTGACTTCCCTTCCCCACCAGACCGGTCTCCCAGCCAGCTCTATTGACGATTCTGTGGAGCCCATGGAAATCTCCACAGTGGTCTTCTCTACCACAGGTTCTCGGCCGTCGGTCGATTGCTTTACCTGTGGGCAGAGGGGACATGTAGACACCCGATGTTCGAAACCATCGGAAGAAACACAGTGTCTTGTTCCATCTCCGGTCAGCGTGAGGAGGGTCACTTCCGTTTCCCTAGACCAGGTGCAACCTGGTAAGACCCTCATTCCCCCTGACCCACGGAATGATGTGCTGTCATGGGATCGTGCTTCCAAAAGCAGGGGTCACTTCAGGGTCGACAGGACCAGAGACCCTGCGGTCAGGCATTATTGGGGGCCGGCGGTAGCTCAGGATGTACAGAAGAATATGGGAGTCCGTACGTCGTGTGCGTATAATATACCGTTCAGGCGGAGGCCTGCGGGTCTTCCATATCCTGTGCCATCTTTCGCACCTGGTGACCTAGTGTGGCTGTCTTCTAAACATATTAACCTTCCGGTACAGACAGCCGAGTTTGCTCCTAGGTACCTTGGCCCGTTTACAGTAATAGAGCAGGTAACCCCGGTAACATATCGACTCCAGCTCCCTCCGCGCTGGGCTATTTCTAATACTTTTCATGTATCTCTCCTGAAACCCGTACGACCTAAAACCTCGGGGTCTCTGCTGTCCCAGGTTGGCTTCTCATCCGACGACCCTGAAGTAGCGAAGCTAGTAAGAACAAAAATTGTACAGGGCAAGAGGTACTTCCTCGTGGAGTGGGTCGATCGTGGCCCGGAGCATAGGTCCTGGGAATTGGAGGAGCATGTCCGCGCCCCAGGTTTGGTGGCGGCCTTCAGGCGCAGGCGAGGGGGGGGCCCTAGATGGGGGGGTAATGTTACACGTCGTGGCTCTCTTGTTGCAAGGAATGAGGTGGTCCCCCATGAGCCCTACTGCTCAGCAGCACCAAAGGTCGGGGAGACTGCAGGAGTTGCCTTCTCAGAGACACAGCAGAAGGGTGACACCTAGTGGTTCTCCCCTTGCAGGGAATGGAGTGGTCTCCCATCCCTTGCCTGCCACGAGCTCTCCTGCTCAGCATCATGGAGGCTCTGGGAAGTTGCGCAGTGTGCAAAGAATAGATGCTCAGGGAAGCAGCAAGACTTCCCATGTCTCTGCACATTGTGAAACCGGGGATCCCGCCTTTATGACCCAGAGGCAGGAGGATGAGCATGTGCTCCACGTGACGTCTTCTGATTCGCTCACTGATATCACACGGCCCCATGACGAGGCTGGTGATGTGCTGAATCCTGACTGACTGGGCCAGGACATCATGAACCCTGATTGAGTAACGCCCGTCTCGCGCCCGCCCTTGGGTGGAGCTACACCTCCCTAAAAGCTCCCCCTGCCATCATGGCGGTGCGCGACCGTCCTTCTATGTTTGGATGTCTGGCAGCGTGCTGCCACGCCACTGTACAGACGTCATTGTCTTTCGTGGGCTTTTCCCTTGCTGCTCAGGCAGCACCTGGTTTGCAGGTCTTGCCCCTGCCTTGCTGCTCCGGCAGTATCTCCTTCAACAGGCCGTGTTCCTGTCCCAGGTGAGCTCCTCGAGTCTCCACCGGACTCACCTGGTTATTGAAAGCACACGTGCGTGGGCACCTCTGTGCTACCCTCGTGCCATATCCTGTGACTCCCGCTGGCACACGTGCGTAGGCACCTCTGTGCGTCCCCGTGCAACAGGTACACCGTACGAGAAGCCCCGAGCCATACAACCCTCACGGGTTAGGGCGGACCGGTGTACATAGATCGTCTGTGACGTTCCAGACGATCACTAGTAGCAACCCGCTCACTCTTTCCTGACCATAGCAGCGGTCCCTTACACCGCACAGTGGACCTTGACCGGCGGAAGCTGTCCATTTCCCATCTTGGCACGCTTCCCCGGGTCCCCTTCGTAACAGTACCCCCCCCACACCCCTCTCCTCGCAACCGGGACAAGAAGGCACGAATCAGAGGAGTACCCACGTTCTCCCGAGGTTCCCAGGACCTGTCTTCGGGACCGCAACCCGCCCAGTCGACCAGGAAGTACTGCCTACCCCTGACGGTCTTCATGGCCACGATATCTCTTACCGCATAGATGTCATCCTCAGCAATGGGTGCAGGATGAATACCGGTGTCAGCGGAGAAAGGACCAAGGACCACAGGTTTCAGCAAGGAAACGTGGAAGGAGTTGGGTATCCGCATAGTGGTTGGAAGCTGCAGCTTATAGGACACCTCATTAATCTTCCTGATGACCTTGAAGGGACTGATGTACCACGGACCCAGCTTGTACGACGGTATCTTGAGTCGGATGTACTTGGAGGCAAGCCAGACCAGGTCCCCGGGAGAGAAGCGAGGAGGGTCAAGGCGTCTTTTGTCAGCGTGCATTTTCATCCGTGCAGCAGTGTGTCCCAGGGAGGTCTTGACAGAGGACCATATAGTGGAGAAGTCTCTGGCTAGGATGTCTGCAGAAGGTACATCGGAAGCAGGAGATACAGGCAACGGCACGGAAGGCTGGAGACCATAGACAACATGGAAGGGGGAGCTGGAGGTGGACTCGCTGACCCGGTGGTTATGTGAGAACTCAGCCCAAGGAAGAAGCGTAGACCAGTTGTCCAGATGTACATTGACATAGTGGCGTAGGAAGGAGGTCATGATCTGGTTGACGCGTTCCACTTGGCCGTTTGACTGAGGGTGGTAGGCAGAGGAGAAGTCCAGAGACACCCCCAGATGTTCGCAGAGGGCTCTCCAGAAGCGTGATGTGAACTGGGTTCCTCTGTCGGACACGATATGTGCAGGAAAGCCATGCAAGCGGAAGATGTGCTGTATGTAGGCGGCAGCGAGCTCTTGAGCAGAGGGCAATCCGGCCATAGGAACGAAATGAGCCATTTTTGAAAATCGATCCACCACGACCCAGATGACTGTATGGCCGGAGGACAAGGGCAAGTCCATGACGAAGTCCATGGCACTGTGTTGCCACGGAACTGAAGGGATCGGTAGAGGCAGAAGACGACCATAGGGCAGGTGCTTAGGCGTCTTGTTCCGGGCACAGGAGGAACAGGCAGAAACAAAGGCGGTGACATCCTTACGAAGGGATGGCCACCAATAGTGGCGGACGATAGCGTCCCAGGTTTTCTTCTGACCGGCGTGTCCAGCCACTTTCGAGGAATGTCCCCATTGGAGGACCTTGAGTCTGTCTGTCTCCATGACGTAGGTCTTCCCGGGGGGGATAGAGGCCAGAGAGATGGGAGCCACCGGGAGGAACTTACTCGGGCAAACAATGGGCTGGGTAGGTTCTTCCTCTTGCTCCACCGGGACGAAGGACCGGGATAGGGCATCCGCCCGCACATTCTTGTCCACGGACCGGAAGTGGAGCTGAAAGTCAAACCGGGCAAAGAACAGAGACCACCGGGCTTGTCGTGGGTTCAGTCTTTGAGCAGACCGCAGGTATTCCAAGTTCTTGTGATCAGTGTAAATGATCACCGGGTAAACTGCTCCCTCTAAGAGATAGCGCCATTCCTCCAACGCCATTTTGACGGCCAGGAGCGCTCGATCACCTATGGTGTAATTACGTTCAGGCGCCGAGAAGGTCTTGGAGAAGAATCCGCAGGTGACCAACTTCCCGGTGGAGGACTTCTGCAGAAGCACGGCCCCGGCCCCAGCGGAGGAGGCATCCACCTCCAGGGTGAATTGACGGTTCAACTCTGGTCGATGAAGAACAGGAGAGGAGGCAAAGGACTGCTTCAGGGAGCAGAAGGCGGCATCGGTCTCCAGTGACCAGACCTTTGGGTTGGCCCACTTCTTGGTCAAGGAAGAGAGAGGCGCTGTTAGAGCCGAGAAGTGAGGGATGAACTGCCGGTAGTAGTTAGCAAAGCCGAGGAAGCGTTGAATGGCTTTCAGTCCAGAAGGAGGAGGCCAGTCGAGGATAGCAGAGACTTTCTAAGGGTCCATCTGTAGACCAGTGTCGGATATCACGTAGCCCAGAAAGGGAAGAGACGATTGGTCGAACACACACTTCTCGTATTTGGCGTATAGGTGGTTCTCCCTCAGCCTCTGTAACACAAGTTGCACGTTTTCTCTGTGGGTCTGGAGATCCGGTGAATAGACTAAGATGTCGTCCAGGTATACGACTACACAGATGTAGAGAAGGTCCCTGAACACGTCGTTGACCAGCTCCTGGAAGACAGCCGGAGCATTACAAAGTCCAAAGGGCATCACACAATACTCATAGTGCCCATCCCGGGTGTTGAAGGCGGTCTTCCACTCGTCCCCGGAGCGAATGCGGACCAGATTGTAGGCTCCACGGAGCTCTAATTTGGTGAAGATACGGGCCCCTCTGAGTCGATCGAAGAGTTCAGGTATCAGAGGCAGAGGATATTTGTTCTTCACGGTGATCTGGTTCAGGCCCCGGTAGTCGATGCAGGGCCGTAAGTCACCTTCCTTTTTCTTGACGAAGAAGAAGCCCGCTCCAGCCGGGGAGGAGGATCTCCGAATAAATCCCCGTGCCAGGTTCTCAGTGATGTAGTCAGACATGGCCCGTGTCTCCGCAGGGGACAAAGGGTATATCCGTCCCCGAGGGGGAGTGGTTCCTGGCAGGAGGTCGATGGCACAGTCGTAGGGTCGATGTGGAGGTAAGACCTCCGACTCCTTTTTGTCGAACACATCCGCGAAGGACCAGTAGGCGGGCGGTAGGCCAGGTAGGGATTCCGGGGCCGGAGGACGACGGACGGGCTGGACTGACTGGAGGCAGTTCTCATGACAAGATGGGCCCCAGTGGATGATTTCTCCAGTACGCCAGCTGACCGTGGGTTCATGTATCCGTAACCAGGGTAATCCCAGCAAAAGTGGATGAGACATGCGCGGAAGAACATAGAAGGCAATGTCTTCGGTGTGTAGCGCACCGATACGCAGTTTCACAGGTTTGGTGACAAATAGGACGGTGTCAGAAAGGGGTTCCCCATCCACAGAGGCTATCACAAGGGGTGTCTTCAGCGGGGTGACAGGTACCTGGTACTGGTCTACTGTGGCCTGGTGGATGAAGTTGCCTGCTGCCCCGGAATCGAGATATGCCTCTGCCGTGAAGCGAGTCTCCTCTGTTGTCACCTGAACAGTCCATGTAACGGGATCTGAAAGCTTCCCGATACCTAGGGTGGCCTCTCCTACCAACCCTAGGCTTTGGGGTTTCCCGGTTTCTCTGGACAGACACGCACCAAGTGTGTGCCGTCTCCGCAGTAGAAGCAGAGGCCCTTGGTGAGTCGTTCCGCTCGGCGTTGCTCGGACGACCACAGCCGGTCAACTTGCATGGGCTCATGAGTGGGGGAGCCAGGGAACGAAGGCGAAGAAGCGGTAGACTTCAGAGAAGAAGCAGGATGCCTCACTGGGCGTTTCTCACGGGACATCTCTTTGGAGCGTTCCTGAAAGCGGAGGTCTATCCGGGTTGCGAGGGTGATCAGAGCATCCAAGGCGGGGGGAACATCGCGACCAGCCAGCTCGTCCTTAATATGACCGGTACGCCCCTCCCAGAAGTCTGCAGTCAGGCCTTTGTTGTTCCACCCTAGTTCAGAGGCTAGGGTGCAAAACCGGATGGCATACTGTCCCACTGTCCCTTGGCGTAGCCTGAGTAGCGAGACAGCCGACGCGGAGACGCGTCCTGGTTCGTCAAAGGTGGCCCGGAAGGCATGCAGGAAGTCACGGATGTTGTTGGTTACAAGATCTTCCTTCTCCCACAAGGAATTCATCCACGCCAGTGCCTCGCCCTCCAGGTGGGACATTATGAAGGCTACCTTGGCCTGGTCAGAAGCGAAGAGGCGCGGCAGCAGTTTGAAGTGGAGAGAGCACTGGTTCAAGAACCCCCTGCAGGTCTTGGGATCCCCGGCGTACCGGGGCGGAGAAGCCAGTCGGAGTCTTGAGGTCTCGGTGGCGGCTCCTGCGGAGGTCGTGGATGTGGCTGGGGTTGATAGGGACATGGCGGTTGCTTGCAGCGTGTTCAGGCGGGTGTCTACTGACGTCATGAAGGCCAGCATACGGGATTGGGTTTCGCGTTGACGGACCAGCTCCTGCTGAAATCCGGCCAACTGAGCCGCTAAAGCTTCGGCGGGATCCATGGCCTGTTCTATCTGTTACGCCCGGGTGGTGGATCCTCTGGGCCGTGCATCGGACTCCCCCAGTGAAGCAACATAGAGCTAACCCCTATACAGGGACTGTCCGGTCACCCCACCAGAGGGCCTAGGTGCACGGTTGCCAGAGCACTAAGCGGGATAAGGTCAGAGTCCTTTCCGGAAGCTGGAATGAGGAAGTCCCTGGGGACAAAGAGTTCCTGGTGCCAGGTGTGATGACGGTGCCCGGGTACCGGTGGCAGGTAGAGACGTCAGACGTGAGCAGAGTCCAACCGGTAGAGGAGGCTGAGGTCACCAGGTGAAGGCGAGGGTAGAAGGCAGGTTCAGACTGCAGAAGATGGTGGCGTCTCAGCTGACAGTCCCCGTAGGACCACTCGGACAGGTTATGGTCAGGACCAGGTTTGCTTGGTAGAACTGGTTCTGTGGAAGACATAAAGTGAGAACGAGGCACAGCAAAGGGGACCTGAACTCCTAGCTACAGAACTCGTAGAACAGGCGACGCCCTAGAGGCAGGAAGCTCCTAATATACCTGACCCTGACTGATGCAATATCCTGTTTAGGAGTGCTGGGTCTTTAAGAGGAGGTCAGTGACCGCGCACGCGCCCTAATGCGCATGCGCGATGCCTGGGTGCCGGAGGCCAGAGCAGGGAGCGGTGCCGAGGAGGACGTGTGGCTGGAGGCAGGGGGCCGGAGCGGTGAGTGGGGAACGGCGTCGGGGCCCGGGGAGCGTGACAAATATGAATGATAACACATAATCTTTTTTTTTTCACTCATAGTTAGTGGTTTAGGTGAAGCCATTTATTGTCAAACTACTATGTTTTACCTTTTTAAATTATAATGACAACCAAAAACATCTAAATGACCCTGATCAGAAGTTCACATACCCCAGTTCGTAATACCGTGTATTGCCCCCTCTAACATCAATGGCAGCTTGAAGTCTTTTGTGGTAGTTGTGGATGAGGCTCTTTATTTTCTCAGATGGTTAAGCTGTAATTCTTCTTGCCAAAAAGCCTCCACTCCCTGTAAATTCCTCTGCTTTCTTGCATGAACTGCACACTTGACTTCTCCCTAGAGTGGCTCAATGATATTGAGGTCAGGAGACTGAGATGGCCACTGCAGAACTTTCACTTTGTTCAGTTGTAGCCAATGACAAGTTGACTTGGCCTTGTGTTTTGCATTGTTGTCATGTTGGAGCATGCAAGTACATCCCATGCATGGCTTCCTGGCTGATGAGTGCAAATTTGCCTCCAGTATTTTCTAATAATGAGCTGCATTGATCTTTTCTTTAACTTTGAACAAGTTTCCTGTGCTTTTATAGCTCACACATTCCCACATCATCAGCAATCCACCTCCGTGCTTCACAGTAGGAACGGTGTTCCTTTCCTCATAGGCCTTTTTGACACCTCTCCAAATGTAACGTATATGGTTGTGGCCAAAAAGCTTGATTTTGGTCTCATCACTCCAAATTACCTTGTTCCAGAAGTTTGGAGGCTAGTATCTGTGCTGTTTGGCATATTGTAGGTGAGATACTTTGTGGCATTTGTGCAGCAATCGCTTTCTTCTGGTGACTCGACCATGCAGGCGATTTTTCTTCAAGTGCCTCCTATTATGCATCTCGAAACAGCCACACTGCTAGTTTTCAGTGAGTCCTGAATTTCAGCTGATGTTATTTATGGGTTTTTCTTCGCATCCTGAACAATTTTCCTGGCAGTTGAGGCCAAAATGTTTGTTGGTCTACCTGATCATGGTTTGGTTTTTACAGACACCCTGATTTTCCATTTGTTAATCACTGTTTGAACACTGCTGACTGGCATTATCAATTCCTTGAATATCTTTTTGTATCACCTTCTTGTTTTATACAGTTCATCTCTCTTTTCCCGTAGATCCGTTGACAATTCTTTTGCTTTCCCCATGACCCACAATCCAGAAATGTCAGTGGCTGTATGAAAGATGCAAGAGTCTGCCTGGATCCTAGAAACTTACTCAGCTTTTATGCTCACACTGATTACAAGCAAACAGGTCACAGGTGAGGATGTCACCTTTATTAACCATTCAAACCCATTTGTGTCAACTTCTATACATGTTATCAAGCCAAAATCACCAGGGTATGGGAACTTTTGTTCAGGGTCATTAGGATGTTTTTGGTTGTTATTATGATTTAAAAAGAGAAAACACAGTAGTTTTACAATAAATGGCTTCACCCAACCACTAACCATGAGTGGAAAAAAACATTTTGTGTTATCACTCATATTCTCTGAAAAAAGGTCAAGAAAGCAAAAAAAAAATGGCCGAGTATGTACATTTTTGAGCACAACTGTACTTAACAGTATGCAATTAGGGGATTTCTGAGATCAGTAAAAAACTGAACAAATTAAGGAAATGGCAAAAAGTAACAAAAGAAACTACACATATTTGATAGATTCACTTCTGCTACATCATTGCTTCTCCGATACTCCTCAACAGTCCTCCATCGATGTCAGTCTACAGCAAGATACAGCTGAGGCTGGTAAACAATGATGTCACCACCAAAGGGCAGTAAACAGGGTGAAGACAGGCTGGGAGGATCATAATGGCAGTTCAAGAGGTTCAAATTTAGAATCTTCCTTCCGTTTGTTTAATTTTCTAATTATTTTGTAACACACCTTGAAAGTAAACGAAATTAAATTTTGACATGCATATGATGTTAAGTGTCTATTTGAACATTTATAATATACTGAGCTTTGGAAGATCCATCCAACAATAAATTCAACTAGGCTTTTGGTTTTGAACTTTGTTTACATTACTGCAGTGAGGAAATTACATTACATCTGCAGTCAATCACTGGCCTCAGCAATCTAAGGGATTGTCCACTTCTGGACATCCTCTTAAAACCCCCTTCACGACATCTGCTATACATGTACAGTGTAAGTCAGAAGCAGGTGTATGGAGCGGGCTCACGGGTCAAGATGGCTTCATACTCGGCAGATTGTCGCTGTGTGTTACAGCAAGGATCTGCCTCTAATAATCGTAGAGGGTGCAAAGTGCAGCCTGCAGTTTTTAACCTGTTAAATGCCGTTGTCTAACTATCACAATGGCATTAACAGTGTACCAAAATGGGGGGTGTCATTCTATGTGGCCATTGGCACTCTAATGACTTCATAGTGGGTCACTGATGGATTGCTTGTTATTACAGAGCTTCCTTGAAACCTTGGCTGTAGCAGATCTCCAAGGGAGACTGTGATTTTCACTATGTGCTGCAATAATGTGGTTTTGCACAACTGATCAGACAATCACAGGTTATAGTCCTAAATGGACTATAACGGCTCATGAAAATTCAACAAGAATAAATTAATGCACAACATCTCATAATTCAAGTAACTCATTAATCATAAAGCCACTCCATAATCAAGTAATGGAAACCAAAAAAAGAGGCAAACAGAGAGTTAAATGGCTAAAAGTAAAAATGTACTTTTTATTTATCAAATGATATATAGTAAAGAATCATCATAGAAAAACACACACACTAAAACCAGGGTGCTACTAGATGTCTACAGAAAAATGGGGGGCAAAGGGAAAAAAAAATTCCAACCCAATCCCACAAGAGGAACCTCCGACGCGTGTTTCTCCCTGACGAAGCGGTCAAATAACATCGCGAAACGTGCGTCAGAGATTCCTTTGGCAGTCAGAGACACATTCTGGGGGCTACTGTGTCCATAGGTGAGACTTTATTTTGACTTTGAGGGTGTTTATTGGGATTACTCTGCCTTACTATGGCCGGGACAAATAGCAATATTCTAGCTAAATATGTGCAATAATTCCCTCTATATTTTCTAACCCTCCATGTTGTTATCAAGTTTTGTACTCTCCCTGCATCTCCTTATATTTTACACTTTTGTGTCTGCTTCTTGTGGAATTGGGTTGGAATTTATTTCTCCCCCCCCCCATTTTTCTGTAAACATCTAGTAGCACCTTGGTTTTAATGTGTGTGTTTTTCTATGATGATTTTTTTCTATATATTCTTTGATAAATAAAAAATACATTTTTACCTTTAGCTATTTAACTCTCCGTTTGACTCTTTTTTTGGGTTCCAAAGGCTCGTGAAAAGTAAAACAAATATGTTTAATAACATGAAAAAAACATGAGTTCAAATAATCCCACTTTTCCCCATTAAAAATAAAGATAAAAAATACACATATGTAGTATCCCCACATTTAGAAAAGTCCAATGTGCCAAAATGTAAAGATAACTAAACTAATTAGTAAACGCCATAAATGGAAAAAAAATAAATTTTTTTGGCTGCTGCTGTACCACAAAAAATGCTGTAACAAGCGATCAAAATATTGTATCTATCACAAACTGGTATCAATAAAAATGTTGTCTGCCCCACGAAAACTAAACTCTCATAGAGCTCTGTAGACCAAAATATGAAAATGTTACAGGTCTCAGAAAATGGTGACACAACAAAAAAAAAATCATTTTAAAAAATCTGGGTTTTTTTTCACCACTAAAATAATCCAAAAAGCTAGACATGTTAAGTATCACTGTATTCGTGATGATGAGGAGCGTCGTATCACAAGGTCATTTTTACAGCACAACATACACAGAAAACAAATTACCAAAAAACAATGTCAGAACTACATTTTTTTCCCAATTTCTCCCCACTCAGAAATGTTTTTCCCATTTTCCAATACATTATATGGTAGAATTAATAGTGTCATTCAAAATTATAACACATCCTGCAAAATATAAGCCCTCATATGTCGACGTGGACAGAAAATTAAAAAAAGTTATGGCATTGTGAAGAAGGTAAAGAAAAAGCAAAAATGAAAGTTGGCCTTGTCATAAAGGAGCTAATTGCTCAGTTGTTATCATAAAATGGAATAAAAAAATATCGTATGCTTACATCACGGACTGGTGATTTAACTCCGATGGTCATGAAGCTTAAGGATGCTTTACACGCTACGACATCGCTAGCGATTGCTAGCGTTGTTGAGCGCGATAGCACCCAGCCCCGTCGCTCGTGCGACATTTGTTGATCGCTGCCGTAGCGAACATTATCGCTACGGCAGCGTCACACGCACATACCTTGTCCGCGATGTCGCTGTGACCGTCGAACAATCCCTCCCTCAAGGGGAGGTGCGTTCGGCGTCATAGCGACGTCACTGCGGCGTCATTAAACAGCCGTCCAATAGAAGCGGAGGGGCGGAGATGAGCAGGACGTAACATCCCACCCACCTTCTTCCTTCCTCATTGCTGGTGAACGCAGGTAAGGAGATGTTCGTCACTCCTGCGGTGTCACACATAGCGAAGTGTGGTGCGGCAGGGAAGCTGAACAACGTCGTACCTGCAGCAACAACGATATTAAGGAAATGAGAGACATGTCAACGATCACCATTTTTGAATGATTTTGTGTTTGTTGATCGTCACTCATTTGTGTCACACGCTGCGATGTCGGTAACTGCG
The DNA here is from genome assembly GCF_048569485.1 of Anomaloglossus baeobatrachus. Lineage (NCBI taxonomy): Eukaryota > Metazoa > Chordata > Amphibia > Anura > Aromobatidae > Anomaloglossus > Anomaloglossus baeobatrachus. The sequence continues at coordinate 587,839,232 of NC_134355.1, forward strand.
CCGGATGTGGGTCACTACCAACATGACTGCAACGATATATCATTACCGATATTGCAGTGTGTAAAGTACCCTTAACAATGAAGGTGGTCAATTTAACCAATATGTATCTACTTATTGAATTCCTTCTCCAATATTTCTTCTGGAATAATGGAGTAGTAAAAACTGTAGCCAGTCAATGGTTGCTGAATAACTGCAGCAGTTCAATGACATTGTCACATGATCACCAGGGGCCAAATCGCAGTGATTGGGGGATCGTTGTCAGTAGTGATGAGTGAACCTATTTGGCTTGCATTTGCAAATTTCAGATTCGGTACGAGCGTTGACCAGTTTGTTTGGGCTCGGCTTTCCAAAAACTCTGCTCAAAAATCGGCAATGCTCGGTAACTGTTCATTTGCAGAAAACATACTCCTGGCTCCATCATATCCATGTCAAGTCAAGACATTTCTGTAAAAAAAGAAGCAAAAGGGTTGAAGCACGACATACTTAACGAGTGTCCGCGTGGCTGTAACTGCTCACTCGACTATACTTCCAGGACTGCTGATTATCCCTCATCCATATTCAGTTCTTTCCCTGCCCACTGGTGTCTCTGATTGTCTGCAGTCAGACCCCGCCCCCAGATAGCATAGGATGTTTTTGGTTGGTATTATGATTTAAAAAGAGAAGACACAGTAGTTTGACAATAAATGGCTTCACCCAACCACTAACCATGAGTGGAAAAAAAGTTTTTGTGTTATCATTCATATTTTCTGGAAAAATTCCAAGAAAGCAAAAAATCTGCCAGGGTATGTAAACTTTTGAGCACAACTGTAAGCTTGGCCTCTCCTCGTATTCAATGGGCTCAGTATGTTGGCCAAACTTTTCGGTGAACACCGGGAGGCTTGGTAAAGATTGGTGAACCAAACTTTGAAAGCTTTCCTCATCTTTAGTTGTCAGTTCAGTAGTTAAAAATACTGTTTTTTGTATTCTGGCAACCAGCTGAGCTATTAAAGACGCAGTGCCATTACAATTTTGTTATACTCTTAATATATTGCAATCATCATATTACATAGCACTGTGTACTGACAATTGCTTATTTTGCCTTTTATACCCAGTAAATTATTCTCTTTTTCATTAGGTCTATGACATGTGATTAGAACAGACTAGCTGAATCTTTCTAAACTCTATGTAGAAACAGGAAGTCATTTTTCTCTGCAAGAGTCATCTTTAGAACTACAGATCTAGGCCACTAAAAGTGCTGTAGTTCTAATGATGACAATTCTATAGAATATCAGAATATAGACCCCAATTTTTTAAAGCAATTAAGTTTGGCATAAAACACTTTGAAAAGTTGCAACAATTCGATGTAATACAGAGTGGTACAAATAATTTGCAACTTTTGTTGCTTCCATGCCAGTTTCAGCCAATTGTATCAAAATGATGGGAGGTGGGATGGGAGCGGGACAAGGCTTTGTAACATGTTCATAAAATTTATAGCGAGTTCTGGCCATAAATCTAGTTTCCGATCTCTATGTTCTCTGCACACAATAGGGTGACCTCTTTGCTTTCTTTCAAATACTGATCTCAACTTTATGTCCCAAACTTTGTAGGAAGTTGAAAGTATTTGCAAACACTGAATCAGAAATGCCTTTATAAGTCATATATTTTATTGCCAGGGAAAATTGCCCTTTATATCTACAAATTACAAGTGTTGAAAATATTTATGATTATAACAGTACAACATCTGTATAAAGATTCAATCCCATGGATTTGCCTTCTCAGCAATCGGGTCCTTTACCTTCAGGCTATTGCTCTGTAGTTGAGAAATATCTCTGTGCTATATTTTTGTATGTTGAATGTTCTACCTTCTTGGTTACTGTCTAATGAGACCCAATTGTATTGTGCTACCAGCAGTCTGTCTATAGAAGCCAGACAGTGGGTTCGGAACATTTTGTTTTGTCCTGTTTTTGCTATTAACTAACAGTTTGTCTTCAATACTGTTTCTTCACTACAGTATTAAATGTGTGACCATACATCCATACATGGTCTCCTTAAAGAAATATTAGATTTTTTTTTTCAATAGGCGACAAGTCTACATTTTCATTTTCTGCATATTACAGAGGTTTATTTGGATGCGCATTATTCTTTTCAATAAAGTACATTGTAGTTGCGCTCAGAAATTGGTGGTTTTTTTATGTTCTACACCACATGCTCGGTCATTATTCTGCAACATCCAATCTCTAAGCAAGCTAGGGAGCTAGAAATAAGTCCCAAACTACATTGGATATATACAATATACACATTAATGTTGACATATTGCAGAGGAGACACACTAGGGTAGACCATATGCTGGATGACATGTTACCTACCTCCAAAAATAAAACTAAGAGAAGGTGCCTAACAGGAATGGCAAAACTGTATAGATTTTGTAACAAGGCTACATTGAAATATCCAAGTACATCAAAATATACAGAATTTTATTCATGCCAATCTTCTGTTCTTTCTCATTGGGGAAAGGAGATCATGTTGCTGATGCTGCACCTTTCTTGTACCTCCAGTGTCTTGGCAAATCCACCAAAACTAAAGTTTTACAAACTGCTGGAAAGACAGAATGGAATCAAAGATCTCATGCTGTACAAAGGGCTGGTAAGAGGTAGTACAGAGTATTCCCCACTAGGTGGCAGCAGAGTAGTGAAGGAGAGTGAAAGTAGCACTGTAACAGGATGGAGGCTGAAATACAGCAGAGTAACTTCAACAGACAGTTTTCAGGCTAACCATCAAGGGGACAATAGAGTAGCCAAGCAGTCAGGATCAAGCTGGGATGTCTCGTTAGTGCAGAGGGAAGATCAAGATCAGGTCAGAAGACAGAACCGAGGTCAGATACCCGGAGATCAGGTATGCAGAGGGGAACACATAAGGCACAGGGAACAGAAGACAAGAACAGAGGGCGAGGAGACACAAACACGGGAATAATAATAATATTTATTAATTTCTATAATGTTATTAATTCCCCAGCACTATACATACAAACCAGGATGGGTGAACAAATGTCAGGAGCGGGAAGTCAGGGACTGTGACAGACGGACGAACGGAGGAGGGTACAAGTCAGGGAAAGGTAACTAGTAGTCAGATCAAACAAGGAATCTCACCAGAGACAGTCACAGGCTGCAGAGCAAAACTATAACTAGCGCTGGAATAATGGTTCAGCACCCAGATATAGTGTCTCCTGAAAACTCGGAACGAGGTCGAGGGGAGTAAACCCCTGACATTACCAGGCTCGGTCTTGGAAACCCTGGAGTGGGGAATACTGATCCTGGATCATGACAATAAAATGGTAGAGTTGGAAGGGACCTCAAGGGCCATCAAGTCCAACACCCTGCGAGTGCATATTTTCTTAAATCATCCCAGGTATATGTTTTTCCAGTTTTCGCTTGAAGGTTTCCATTGATGGAGCGCTCATTTGCTCCCATGGTAGCCTGTTCCACTCTCTAACTGTCCTCACTGTCAGAAAGTTTTTCCTAATGTGTAATCTGGATCTCCTTCAGAAACCTACAGACCTCTCTTTAAGCTGGATGATGGGAAAGGTGTTCTCCAAAAGCGAAAAGTAGTCAGATGCTAGGCTGTGTCCAGTAACAGCACACAAAGTCATCACCCAGGAGCCACCCAGTGTCACTCATGAGATGATGTACTTTAAATTGTAGTGACTGAAAATGACATGGAATTTTAGGATAACTGTCACGCTCCCCGGGTCCCGACGTCGTTCCTCACTCACCGCTCCGGTTCCCGGGTCTCCTGCCTCCAGTCACACGTCCTCCTCGGCACCGCTCCCTGCTCTGGCCTCCGGCACCCGGGCGTCGCGCATGCGCATTAGGGCGCACGCGCGGTCACTGACCTCCTCTTTAAGGCCCAGCACTCCCTAAATAGGATATTGCATCAGTCAGGGTCAGGTATATTAGGAGCTTCCTGCATGGAGGGCGTCGCCTGTTCTACGAGTTCTATAGCTAGGAGTCCAGGTCCCGCTTGCTGTGTCTTGCATTAACACTGTGTCTTCCACAGAACCACTTCTACCAAGTTAACCTGGTCCTGTCTGAGAGGTCCTGCGGGGACTGTCCTGCCAAGCTATCCTGGCCTGGGCCACAGCCTGTCCGAGTTGTCCTACGGGGACTATCAGCTGAGACGCTACCATCTTCTTCAGTCTGAACCTGCCTCCTACCCTCGGCTTTACCCGGTGATCTTTGCCTCCTCTACCGGTTGGACTCTGTTCACGTCTGACATCTCTACCTGCCATCAGTACCCGGGCACCGTCATCACACCTGGCACCAGGAACTCTTTGTCCCCAGGGACTTCCTCGTTCCAGCTTCTGGAAAGGACTCTGACCTTATCCTGCTTAGTGCTCCGGCAACCGTGCACCTAGGCCCTCTAGTGGGGTGACCGGACAGTCCCTGTATAGGGGTTAGCTCTGTGTTGCCTCACTGGGGGAGTCTGGTGCACGGCCCAGAGGATCCACCACCCGGGCATTACAGATAGAACAGGCCATGGATCCCGCCGAAGATTTAGCGGCTCAGTTGGCCGGATTGCAGCAGGAGCTGGTCTGTCAATGCGAAACACAATCCCGTATGCTGGCCTTCATGACGTCAGTGGACACCCGCTTGAACACGCTGCAAGCAACCGCCACGTCCCTATCAACACCAGCCATGTCCACGACCTCCGTAGGAGCCACCACCGAGACCTCAAGACTCTGACTGGCTTCTCCGCCCCGGTACGCCGGGGATCCCAAGACCTGCAGGGGGTTTTTGAACCAGTGCTCGCTCCACTTCAAACTGCTGCCGCACCTCTTCGCTTCTGACCAGGCCAAGGTAGCCTTCATAATGTCCAACCTGGAGCGTGAGGCACTGGCATGGATGAATCCCTTGTGGGAGAAGGAAGATCTCGTAACCAATAACATCCGAGACTTCCTGCATGCCTTCCGGGCCACCTTTGATGAACCCGGACTCGCCTCCACGTCGGCTTCCTCGCTACTCAGACTACGACAAGGGACTTTGACAGTGGGACAGTATGCTATCCGGTTCCGTACCCTGGCCTCTGAGCTAGGGTGGAACAATGAAGCCTTGACTGCCGCCTTCTGGGAGGGACTTACCGGTCGTATCAAGGACGAGCTGGCCCGCCGAGACGTCCCCTCTACCTTGGACGCCTTGATCGCCCTTGCGACCCGAATAGACCTCCGCTTTCAAGAAAGGTCTAAAGAAATGTCCCGCGAGCGGCGTCCTGTAAAGCACTCCGCTTCTCCACAGAAGCCCATCCTCTCCTCATCCGTGCTCCCTGGCTCCTCCATCCATGAGCCCATGCAAGTGGACCGGCTACGGTCCTCCGAGCAGCGTCGAGCGGAACGAGCCGCCAAGGGCCTATGCTTCTATTGTGGAGACGGCGCACACCAGGTGCGTTCCTGCCCAGAGAAACCGGGAAACTCCAAAGCCTAGGGTTAGTAGGAGAGGCCACCCTAGGTACTGGGAAGCTCTCTGACCCAGTGACATGGACTGTACAGGTGACAACAGGAGAAACCCGCTTCACGGCAGAGGCGTATCTCGACTCCGGGGCAGCGGGTAACTTCATCCACCAGGCCACAGTGGACAAGTACCAGGTACCTGTCACCCCGCTGCAGACACCCCTTATGCTAGCCTCTGTGGATGGGGAACCTCTCTCTGACACCGTCCTGTTCGTCACCAAACCTTTGAAACTGTGTATCGGTGCGCTACACACAAAAGAAATCGCGTTCCATGTTCTGCCACGCATGTCTCATCCGCTTCTAGTGGGTTTACCCTGGTTACGGGTACATGAACCTACGGTCAACTGGCGTACTGGAGAAATCATCCGTTGGGGTCCATCTTGTCATGAGAACTGCCTCCAGTCAGTCCAGCCCGTCCATCGTCCTCCGGCCCCGGACTCCTTACCGGGCCTTCCTCCAGCCTATTGGTCCTTCGCAGATGTCTTTGATAAGAAGGAGTCGGAGGTATTGCCTCCACATCGACCCTACGACTGTGCCATGGACCTTCTGCCGGGAACCACACACCCTCAGGGACGGATATACCCTTTGTCCCCTGCTGAGACCCGGGCCATGTCTGACTACATCACCGAGAACCTGGCACGGGGATTTATTCGACAGTCCTCGTCCCCGGCTGGTGCGGGCTTCTTCTTCGTCAAGAAAAAAGAAGGCGACTTACGGCCCTGTATCGATTACCGGGGACTGAACCAAATCATGGTAAAAAACAAATACCCCCTGCCTCTCATCCCTGAACTCTTCGATCGGCTCCGGGGGGCCCATATATTCACCAAATTGGATCTCCGTGGGGCCTACAACCTGGTTCGCATACGCTCCGGAGACGAGTGGAAGACCGCCTTCAACACCCGGGATGGGCACTATGAATATTGCGTGATGCCCTTCGGTCTTTGCAATGCCCCGGCAGTCTTCCAGGAGCTGGTGAACGACGTATTCAGGGACCTCCTCTACGTCTGTGCAGTCGTATACCTGGACGACATCTTAATCTACTCCCCAGACTTAAGGTCCAGTCACACTAAGCAACTTACCAGCGATCCCAACAACGATAGGGATCGCTGGTAAGTTGCTAGGAGGTTGCTGGTGAGCTGTCACACTGCGACGCTCCAGCGATCCCACCAGCAACCTGACCTGGCAGGGATCGCTGGAGCGTGGCTACACGAGTTGCTGGTGAGCTCACCAGCAACCAGTGACCAGCCCCCAGTCTCCTAGTTACAGCACACATCAGGTTAATTAACCCGATGTGTGCTGCAGCTAAATGTGCTCAGAGCAGGGAGCAGCGCACAATGCTTAGCGCTGGCTCCTTGCTCTCCTAGTTACAGCACACATCGGGTTAATTACCTGATGTGTGCTGCAGCTAAATGTGCACAGAGCAGGGAGCAGCGCACACTGCTTAGTGCTGGCTCCTTGCTCTCCTAGTTACAGCACACATCGGGTTAATTACCTGATGTGTCCTGCAGCTACATGTGCACAGAGCAGGAGCCGGCACTGACAGTGAGAGCGGAGGAGGCTGGTATCAAAGGTAAATATCGGGTAACCAAGGACAGGGCTTCTTGGTTACCCGATGTTTACATTGGTTACCAGCCTCAGCAGAAGCTGGCTCCCTGCTCACTGCACATTAGTTGTTGCTGTCTCGCTGTCACACACAGCGATCTGTGCTTCACAGCAGGACAGCAACAACTAAAAAATGGCCCAGGACATTCAGCAACAACCAACGACCTCACAGCAGGGGCCAGGTTGTTGCTGGATGTCACACACAGCAACATCGCTAGCAACGTCACAAAAGTTGTTCGTTACCAGCGATGTTGCTAGCGATGTTGCTTAGTGTGACGGGGCCTTTAAGGACTCACAGAGAGCACGTGCAGATCGTGCTACAGAGGCTGAGGAAGAATCGCTTATACGCCAAACACGAGAAGTGTGTGTTCGAGCAATCATCCCTTCCCTTTTTGGGCTATGTGATATCGGACACCGGTCTGCAGATGGATCCCGGGAAGGTCTCTGCTATCCTCGACTGGCCTCCTCCTTTGGGACTAAAAGCCATCCAACGTTTCCTCGGCTTTGCTAACTACTATCGCCAGTTCGTCCCTCACTTCTCGACACTAACTGCTCCGCTCTCCGCCCTGACCAAGAAGGGGGCCAATCCGAAGGCTTGGACACCCGAGGCCGAAGCCGCCTTCTGCTCTCTGAAGCGGTCCTTTGCTTCTTCTCCAGTCCTTCACCGACCTGAGTTGAACCGCCAATTCACCCTGGAGGTTGACGCCTCCTCTGCAGGGGCAGGGGCCGTACTTATGCAGAAGTCCGCCACCGGGAAGATGGTCACCTGCGGCTTCTTCTCCAAGATCTTCTCAGCCCCAGAACGCAATTATACCATTGGTGATCGAGAGCTCCTGTCTGTTAAGATGGCGTTGGAGGAATGGCGATATCTCTTGGAGGGAGCGGTTTACCCAGTGATCATCTATACTGACCACAAAAACCTGGAGTATATACACTCCGCTCAAAGTCTGAATCCGCGCCAAGCACGTTGGTCTCTTTTCTTCGCCAGGTTTGACTTTCAGCTACACTACTGGCCCGCGGACAAGAACGTAAGGGCGGATGCCCTGTCTCGGTCCTTCGTTCCGGTGGACCAAGAGGAGGAGCCAAACCAGCCCATCATCTGTCCTAGCAAGGTCATCCCGGTGGCTCCCGTCTCTCTGGCACAGATCCCTCCTGGGAAGACGTACGTCATGGAGACCGACCGACTCAAGGTCCTCCAATGGGGACTCTCCTCGAAAGTGACCGGACACGCCGGCCAGAAGAAAACCTGGGGCGCAATCGCCCGTCATTATTGGTGGCCGTCTCTTCGTACGGATGTCACCACCTTCGTCTCTGCATGTTCCTCCTGTGCCCGGAAGCATCTGCCCTTTGGTCCTCTTCTTCCTCTGCCGATTCCTTCCATTCCCTGGCAACACATAGCCATGGACTTTGTCACGGACTTGCCCTTGTCCTCCGGTCATACGGTCATCTGGGTCGTGGTGGACCGGTTCTCGAAAATGGCTCATTTTGTTCCTATGGCTGGATTGCCCTCTGCTCAAGAGCTTGCGGACGCCTTCATACAGCACATCTTCCGGCTGCACGGCTTTGCTGCCCATATTGTGTCCGACAGAGGAACCCAATTCACCTCACGCTTCTGGAGGGCTCTCTGTGAACACCTGGGGGTGTCTCTGGACTTTTCCTCTGCCTACCACCCTCAGTCAAACGGACAAGTGTAACGAGTCAACCAGATAATGACCACCTTCCTTCGCCACTACGTCAATGTCCACCAGGACAACTGTTCCACGCTCCTTCCTTGGGCTGAATTCTCTCATAACCACCAGGTCAGCAAATCCACCTCCAGTTCTCCCTTCCATGTTGTGTATGGTCTCCAGCCTTCTGTGCCGTTACCAGTCTCTCCAGCTTCCGATGTACCTGCAGCAGATGCCATGGCCAGAGACTTCTCCGCTACATGGGCCTCAGTTAAGACCTCCCTGGGACATGCTGCTGCACGAATGAAGAAACATGCGGACAAGAGACGTCTTGATCCTCCTCGCTTCTCTCCTGGGGACTTGGTCTGGCTTGCCTCCAAGTACGTCCGACTCAAGATTCCTTCGTACAAGCTAGGTCCGCGTTACATCGGTCCCTTCTAGGTCCTCAGGAAGATCAACGAGGTATCCTACAAATTGCAGCTTCCGCCCTCCCTGCGGATACCCAACTCCTTCCATTTGTCCTTGCTGAAACCTGTTGTCCTTGGTCCCTTCTCTTCTGATGCCAGTCCTCCTCCTCCCATAGCCGATGATGACATCTATGCGGTAAGAGATATCGTGGCCATGAAGACCGTCAGGGGACGGCAGTACTTCCTGGTCGACTGGGCAGGTTATGGTCCCGAGGATAGGTCCTGGGAACCCCGGGAGAATGTGGGTACTCCTCTGAGTCGTGCCTTTCTGTCCCGGTTGCGGGGAGGGGGGCCTGGGGGGGGGTACTGTCACGCTCCCCGGGTCCCGACATCGTTCCTCACTCACCGCTCCGGTTCCCGGGTCTCCTGCCTCCAGTCACACGTCCTCCTCGGCACCGCTCCCTGCTCTGGCCTCCGGCACCCGGGCGTCGCGCATGCGCATTAGGGCGCATGCGCGGTCACTGACCTCCTCTTTAAGGCCCAGCACTCCCTAAACAGGATATTGCATCAGTCAGGGTCAGGTATATTAGGAGCTTCCTGCATGGAGGGCGTCGCCTGTTCTACGAGTTCTATAGCTAGGAGTCCAGGTCCCGCTTGCTGTGTCTTGCATTAACACTGTGTCTTCCACAGAACCACTTCTACCAAGTTAACCTGGTCCTGTCTGAGAGGTCCTGCGGGGACTGTCCTGCCAAGCTATCCTGGCCTGGGCCACAGCCTGTCCGAGTGGTCCTACGGGGACTATCAGCTGAGACGCTACCATCTTCTTCAGCCTGAACCTGCCTCCTACCCTCGGCTTTACCCGGTGATCTTTGCCTCCTCTACCGGTTGGACTCTGTTCACATCTGACATCTCTACCTGCCATCAGTACCTGGGCACCGTCATCACACCTGGCACCAGGAACTCTTTGTCCCCAGGGACTTCCTCATTCCAGCTTCTGGAAAGGACTCTGACCTTATCCTGCTTAGTGCTCCGGCAACCGTGCACCTAGGCCCTCTAGTGGGGTGACCGGACAGTCCCTGTATAGGGCTTAGCTCTGTTTTGCCTCACTGGCGGAGTCCGGTGCACGGCCCAGAGGATACACCACCCGGACATTACAATAACTAATCTGATTTCAGATATCTATGTCATATGTCTAACGAATATTGTGCCCATTTTATCTAGAACAGTGTTCCTCAATGCCAGTCCCACTAACAGTGCATGTTGTCAGGATTTCCTTAGCAATGTACCATTGGTGGATCTATCACCTAAAGGCCCAGTCACACTAAACAACTTACCAGCGATCCCAACAACGATCCAACCTGATAGGGTTGCTGGTAAGTTGCTAGGTGTAATACTATTGTATGTTTTGAGGATTTCGATAGCGTTAGGGCAATAACAGCCAGAGACGAGTTTGTGGTACAAGATGTTTATGATATGTAACCACGGTAGATACACAACGGAACAAACACAGCAGAACAAACACAGCAGAACAAACACAGCAGAACAAACACAGCAGAACAAACACAGCAGAACAAACACAGCAGAACAAACACAGCAGAACAAACACAGCAGAACAAACACAGCAGAACAAACACAGCAGAACAAACACAGCAGAACAAACACAGCAGAACAAACACAGCAGAACAAACACAGCAGAACAAACACAGCAGAACAAACACACGAAATACCTTCCCGAAACGGAGCGGAGGGAATTCCCGGGGCCACGCACCGGACTCCCCCAGGGAGACCACCAGAGCGAACCCCTATACAGGGACTGTCCGGCAATCAACCCCGGAAGGCCTAAATGCGCCGCAGCCGGGACACAAGGGGCAAGCGGTAAAGTCCAGAAGTGTCCGTACAGGATGAAAGTCCAGAATGGTTACGAACCGGAAGAAACCAGGCAGACGTGCTGACCAAAGACGGCAGACGGAGTCCGGGCACAGTTTGAAGAAACCGGGTGTGGTCCAGAGTCGGTCGGTAGATTTTCAGGAGGATCCAAGTAGCAGCAGCAGTAAAGCAGGAGCACACAGCAAGCAGTATACTCAGGCACTGGACTAGGCTTAGAGGCGGCCTTTTAAGCAGCTGGACAGGAAGTAGGGCAACAGAACATAAAACTCCATGTTAACCGAGGGCAAGCTCTTTCAAAAGAGGACTGGAAAACCCGGAAACCTGACATTACTCCCCCCCCCAGAAACGGCCTCAGGACGGGTCAGGGCCCGGCTTGTCCGGGTACCGTCGATGAAACTGAGCGATCTTCCGGGGTGCTCGAATGTTACCCACCGGTTCCCAGGAATCGTCCTCGGGGGCGTACCCCTGCCAACGTACCAGATACTGAAGCCGACGACGATGGAGCCGGGAGTCAATAATGTCCTCAACCACGAACTGCTCCTCGCCGTCGACCATCACAGGCGGAGGAGGAGGCACGACACGACCATGAAACGTATTGGGAGAGACGGATTTGAGGAGAGAAACATGAAAGACCGGGTGTACCTTTAGATGGTGCGGTAACCGCAGCCGACAGGCCACAGGGCTCACGATCCCGGTGATCTTGAACGGACCGATGAATTTTTGTCCCAGCTTCTGCGAAGGGACACCCAATCTCAGGTTCTTGGTGGACAACCATACAGAGTCCCCTACCTTATACATGGGTGCCGGTTTCCGGTGAGCGTCTGCCGACCTCTTGTAACGCTCCTGAGCTGTAGCCACAGTGTCCTTCAGAACCTCCAGATTTTGTCGTAGCTCTGTCAATCTGTCCTCCACCGCAGGCACTGAGACCGCAACCGGTGACCTAGGCAAAATAGTCGGATGGTAACCCAAGTTAGCAAAGAAGGGTGTTACCTTAGTGGAGCTGCTCTGAGTGTTGTTATACGAGAACTCCGCCAACGGAAGCATCTTCAACCAATCGTCTTGGAGATGGCTGACATAACAGCGAAGGTATTGTTCCAGGGTTTGATTGGTCCGTTCGGTCTGCCCATTTGTCTGAGGATGGTATGCAGAAGACAAACAGACATCAATCTGGAGTGCCGTACAAAACCCCTTCCAGAACCTAGACGTGAACTGCACGCCCCGGTCAGAGATGATCTCGTCTGGTACCCCATGCAATCGGAATACGTTCTGGATAACCAGATCCACTGTCTCTGAGGCTGAGGGAAGACCGGCACACGGAATAAAGTGAGCAGCTTTAGTCAACCGATACACCACCACTAAAATGGTATTGTGACCGTCTGAGACGGGCAACTCCACAATAAAATCCATTGAGATAGACCCCCAAGGGCGAGATGGCACGGGTAACGGTTGGAGGAGTCCTGTAGGAGCCACACGAGGGACCTTGCACCGGGCACAAACCACACATGAGTGGACATAGTCCTTTACGTCCTTTAAACAGGTAGGCCACCAGAAGAAACGGTTCAGAAATTCCTGCGTCTTCTGTACCCCCCTATGACCAGCCAACACGGAGTCATGGACCAACTTGAGAACCCGAAGTCTTACGGCCTCCGGGACATAAATGCGTCACTCTCTCAACCACACACCATTCCGAAGAACAAGAGTTACATCATTCGGGGGGGCAGCAAGAAATACGTCACCATCATAGGCCAGCTTGATGTCCTTCCACAAGTCCCGGTCCTGGATTACTCCAACGAAATTGGCATCCGATAACACGGTCTGAGACGGGGTTCCAGGCACGGAGTCCACGGCGTGGATTCGGGACAAGGCATCGGCTTTCCCATTACGTGAACCTGGACGGTATGTAACGACAAAATTGAACTGGTTAAGGAATAGGCTCCAACGGGCTTGCCGTGGAGACAGGCACCTGGCAGACTTAAGAAATTCCAGATTACGATGATCTGTGAGTACTATCACTTGCTGCGCGGCTCCCTGTAAGTGGTGTCTCCATTTCTTGAAAGCGGAAATAATCGCTAACAATTCTTTGTCCGCAATGTCATAGTTCCTTTCTGCAGGGGACAACCGGCGGGAAAAGAAAGCACACGGATGTAAGAGACTCTTGTCCCCAGTCCTTTGAGAAAGGATGGCCCCTAATGCGTAGTCGGAAGCGTCGACTTCCACGATAAAGGGAAGTGCGGGATTCGGATGTACCAATATAGGCGCTGAGGTAAAACAGACCTTGAGACGATGGAAGGCTTCCTGGGCCTGGGCGGACCACACAAACTTCTGTCCTTTCTTGGTTAACAGAGTGATGGGACGAACGATCTCTGAAAAATTACGAATAAAACGTCGGTAAAAGTTGGCAAAACCGACAAAGCGTTGTACCTCTTTGATGTTTCCCGGTTCCGGCCAGTCTAGAATTGCTTGTATTTTGCCAGACTCCATGTTCAGTCCCTGAGGAGAGATGACATAACCTAAGAATTGTATCTGTGAGCAATGGAATTCGCATTTCTCCAGTTTGATGTACAGGTGGTTTTCCCTCAGCCGGGTAAGTACGGTCTTGACGTGCTCCTGGTGTTCCTGTAGGGAATCAGAAAAGATTAGGATATCGTCCAGATAAATCACCATGAATTGGTCCATGATATCCCTAAAAATATCGTTAACTAGATGTTGGAAAGCCGCGGGAGCGTTACAAAGTCCAAAAGGCATCACTAGGTACTCAAAATGTCCATACCGACATCGGAACGCGGTCTTCCACTCGTCTCCGGGACGTATGCGGAGTAGATTGTATGCCCCACGGAGGTCCAATTTGGTGAATATTTTTGCCTGTTGGACCCTCTCCAATAGCTCAGGAATCAATGGTAACGGATACCGGTTCCGGATGGTTATTTTATTCAGTTCCCGGTAGTCAATACAGGGTCTTAGAGTCCCCTCTTTCTTTTTCACAAAAAAGATGGGTGCCCCTGCTGGTGAGGTAGACGGACGAATAAATCCCTTAGCCAGACTTTCATCAATGTAGTTTTTTAGTGCTTCTAACTCAGGTGCCGCCAACGGGTAGACATGACCAAACGGGATCTCCGCCCCTGGGAGTAAGTCTATGGGGCAATCATACGGTCTATGCGGGGGAAGCCGATCGGCTTTTCTTTTGTCGCATATGTCCGCAAAGTCGTTATACACCGGGGGTAGAACAGGTACCTGTACAGTGCCCTCCGCATTCGGTGTTACTGGAACCGGAACAGTTGGACTAATGGTCGGAATACTCTGCGGTGGGAAGGATATTTCCTTAGTTTCCCAATCGATGACCGGATTTGTAGACCGTAGCCACGGAATACCTAAAATAATCGGAAAATGAGGAGAAGAAATTAGCATGAAAACAAGGGTCTCCTGCTGACCTGGCTTCATGACGCATTCTAGCGGTACGGTTTCCCGATCAACTGGTCCAGAGATTAACGGAGATCCGTCTACCGTCTCCATGGTAACCGGTGAGGCTCTTTGCTGAGTCCGGATACCGTGTTTCCTGGCAAAAGAGGAGTCCATGAAATTTCCCCCTGCCCCAGAATCTATCATTGCAGAGGTAGGTATTAGCTGTCCCTCCCACCGGATCTGAATGGGGAGCGAGCAATGGGTATATTTCCCTTCCGAGTCCTTCGGTGAGGTTGACATTACAGTCAAGGGAAATACCGCATCCAAGTGTCCACTTGCCTCAGAGATATCGGACTCTGCGTCCGTGTTGTCACACTCTGCCATGGCTGCCAATACCTTATTTGGGCGATTCGGACGTTTCGGGCAGTCGATCAAGAAATGGTCCGATTGACCGCAATAGAAACACAGACGCTCACGGAGCCGGTGTTCGCGACGTTCATTGGTCTCTCGCTTTTGCAGAGAGTCCACTTGCATAGGAACGTCCTCGGCCTCCCGTGGCGTCCTGAGAGCGGGTTCTCTGGAAGGAAATGCAAAGTTGTTTACACGGTTTACAGCTGCCCATTTTTCCTGTCTACGTTCCGTCAAGCGGGTATCAATACGCACACAGTGCTGGAGAAACAGTTCAAAATCCCCTGGAGATTCAGAACGAGCTAACTCGTCCTTGATGGTACCGGACAACCCCTTTCTGAAAACAGACAATAATGCATTGTTTCCCCAGTCGGTGTCTACCACTAACCTCTTGAACTCAGTGGCGTATTCAACTACAGAACGCTTTCCCTGACGTAAGGAAAGGAGAGCCGATTCAGCGGTAGCACGGCGATTCGGATCATCAAACATCTGCGCCATTGCGGTCAGAAAATCATCTAGGTGATTTAAACGGATGTCCCGGTTCTCTATCATAGGATTAGCCCAAGCCAGTGCTCGTGAGGTTAATAACATAATTATACATAACACTTTGGACCGGTCAGAACGGTAATAATCAGCATGTACATCAAAAAACAGTATACATTGGTTCACAAATCCACGAAACTGACTACGGTCACCATTGAAACGGAATGGGGGTAACCTAGGCATACCGGCAGCTGATACGGACGTAGTGGGGCCGGCTTCCTGAGCCTCCACTCTGACTTGCAAGTCCTGTATAGCCGGACCCAGTACCTGGTGATCATGGCCCAGCTGTGCCTCCATATCTCTAAGTTTAGTCTGCACCACCTCCATCTCCTGCTGCAAGGAGTTAATCATAGAAAAGAGCTGATCTACTCCTCGTGTCTCAGTCATTGCCCCAGCGAAATCCTCTTGTGGCCTGAGTATAATGTAATACTATTGTATGTTTTGAGGATTTCGATAGCGTTAGGGCAATGACAGCCAGAGACGAGTTTGTGGTACAAGATGTTTATGATATGTAACCACGGTAGATACACAACGGAACAAACACAGCAGAACAAACACAGCAGAACAAACACACGAAATACCTTCCCGAAACGGAGCGGAGGGAATTCCCGGGGCCACGCACCGGACTCCCCCAGGGAGACCACCAGAGCGAACCCCTATACAGGGACTGTCCGGCAATCAACCCCGGAAGGCCTAAATGCGCCACAGCCGGGACACAAGGGGCAAGCGGTAAAGTCCAGAAGTGTCCGTACGGGATGAAAGTCCAGAATGGTTACGAACCGGAAGAAACCGGGCAGACGTGCTGACCAAAGACGGCAGACGGAGTCCGGGCACAGTTTGAAGAAACCGGGTGTGGTCCAGAGTCGGTCGGTAGATTTTCAGGAGGATCCAAGTAGCAGCAGCAGTAAAGCAGGAGCACACAGCAAGCAGTATACTCAGGCACTGGACTAGGCTTAGAGGCGGCCTTTTAAGCAGCTGGACAGGAAGTAGGGCAACAGAACATAAAACTCCATGTTAACCGAGGGCAAGCTCTTTCAAAAGAGGACTGGAAAACCCGGAAACCTGACACTAGGAGGTTGCTGGTGAGATGTCCCACTTCGACGCTCCAGCAATCCCACCAGCAACCTGACCTGGCAGGGATCGCTGGAGCGTTGCTACACGAGTTGCTGGTGAGCTCTCCAGCAACCAGTGTCCCAGCCACCAGCGCCGTGTGGAAGCGATGCTGCGCTTGGTAACTAAGGTAAATATCGGGTAACCAACCCGATATTTACCTTGATTTACCAGCGCACACCACTTAGCGCTGGCTCCCTGCACACCTAGCCACAGTACACATCGGGTTAATTACCCGATGTGTACTCTGCTACGTGTGCAGGCAGCAGGGGCTGGCTTCTGCGGACGCTGGTAACCACAGTAAACATCGGGTAACCAAGAAGCCCTTTCCTTGGTTACCCGATATTTACCTTCGTTACCAGCATCCCCGCTCTCACACTGCCAGTGCCGGCTCTCTGTTCCCTGCACTCCTAGCCACTGTACACATCGGGTTAATTACCCGATGTGTACTCCGGCTACATGTGCAGAGAGCAGGGAGACGGCACTGACAGCGTGAGAGCGGGGACGATGGTAACGAAGGTAAATATCGGGTAACCAAGGTAAGGGCTTCTGGGTTACCCGATGTTTACCGTGGTTACCAGCGTCCGCAGAAGCCGGCTCCTGCTGCCTGCACATTTAGTTGTTGCTCTGTCGCTGTCACACGCAGCGATGTGTGCTTCACAGCGGGAGAGCAACAACTAAAAAATGGCCCAGGACATTCAGCAACAACCAATGACCTCACAGCAGGGGCCAGGTTGTTGCTGGATGTCACACACAGCAACATTCCTAAAAACATCGCTGTTACGTCACAAAAGTTGTTCGTTGGCAGCGATGTTGCTAGCGATGTTGCTTAGTGTGACGTGGCCTTAAGCAAGTGATAAAACTATCATCTGTGCAATCCAATGTCAAGGAAACAGACGTCTACGGCAGACACCATTCAATTTTCCAAAGTGCTTTATCCCAACATCATGTGCAGTTTAAAGTAGCGGGGGGAGAGCCGGGTGCAGGCCCCCTAATGGACGACGACACATGATGTTGGAATAAAGCACTTTGGAAAATTGGATGGTGTCTGCCGTAAACTTCTGTTTCCTGGTCATTGGTTTGGATCTCCTTTTCCCTGTCTACATGCACTCATGACCATTGTTTCCATAAGGAGGACTAAAGCTGACCTATAAACCCGGCTATAAGGTATTGCACGGTTTGGTGCAGAAACCTCCTCTGCATATTATACTTATCATCTGTGCAATACTAAGGAAATTCTGAAAACATGAACTCTTGATGGGTCTTGAGGACTGATGTTGAAGAACACTGATCTAGAGAAATGGGTAGTGAAACATTGAAACACGCTAAGGATATGTGAGCACAATATATTATCAGGTGGATTCTGTCTTAAACCCCCTGAAAAAGTGCTAGAAACAACCGAAAACCGAAGATATGCATAATAATTAGTGATGAGCGAGCATGCTTGTCACTACTCGGTACTCGCACGAGTATCGCTGTACTCGGGCTGCTCGGCGGGGACCGAGTAATCTCGCGATACTCGTGCTGTACTCGTGGTCTTCATTTCTGCATGTTGGCGCTCTTTTGAGAGCCAGCCCTCATGCAGGGATTGGCTGGCAGACCACTGCAATGCCACAGCCCTGTTAGTTGTGGAATTGCAGTGATTGGCCGGCCTGCACAGCGTGACCGAGCCTTTATATCGGCCGGCGCGCTGTGCTCTGCTCACAGCTATCCAGACAGTGAGTGCAGGGAGAGTGTCGCTGATTCAGGGAAAGCTTTGCGGCCCTTTATAGCTTTTTCAGTTGCAGGGCTGCAAACAGTGTGACCAAAAGTCCTTCTCAGGACTATTCTAGTTGTATACAGGCAGGCAGGGTATAGCCAGGTCGGAGTACAGTAGCAGAGTCCTTCTCAGGACTATTGTTGCTATATACAGGCAGGGTATAGCCAGGTCTGAATACAGGCTAGTGACCAAAAGAGTCCTTGTCAGGACTATTGTACCAGTATACAGGCAGGCAGGCAGGGTAGTGGTGACCGTATACCAGCCTTCATCATATCTGGGGCTGGTGTACACAGTGTAAAACAGTCCAGATAGTGTCTGACTTGTCTGTAATTGTCGCTCCCCAAAAAAACCTGTTAGGTTTTTATTGCGTCCGTGCTTGGTTTTTAAAACCGCACGTGTGTGCCTGTTGGTGGCAGCGTACAGGTGCACTTGTGTGCAATTTCCAGAAACTTTGATATAACGCACAAGTAGTAAATATACACGTCAGCAGTGCACAGCATTGCAAAATGCGCAAGGGCATTGGCAAGGAACAAGGAAGTGGACGTGATGGTGGTGCAGGCAGAGGCCGAGGTCGTGGGCAAGCTCTAATTTCACCACAACAAAGGGCCACATCTAGTCGCTCGCACGTCCTGTCCCAAATTCTTGGGGACCGCAGCAGTACACCGCTCTTGAACCAAGACCAGTGTCAACAGGTTGTTAGTTGGATAGCAGATAATGCTTCCAGTCAGATTGGCACCACCACAAACACTCTGTCTTCCACACGGTCAAGTGTCAGTAGCCGTGATACTGCACCGCACATTTCTGAACCTGATCCTCCTTCCTACCACCAGGCTGAGTACACGTCCTCCTCGGACATTAATGATCCCACACTTGGACACTCGGAAGAGCTGTTCACGTTTCCATTCACACATTCTGGCCTCTCGCCAGCTCATATTGAAGTGGGTCATGAGGAGATCGTCTGTACAGATGGCCAAATATTTGAGCAGCCACGTTCTCACGAAGTTGGCAACGTGTCTCAACAAGTGGTGGACGATGATGAGACACAATTGTCAGCAAGTCAGGAGGAGGAGCAGGGTGCGGAAGAGGAAGACGACGTGGTGGATGATCCAGTAACTGACCCAACCTGGCAGGAGGATATGCAGAGCGAGGACAGCAGTGCACAGGGGGAGGGAGGCGTAGCATCACAACAGGCAGTAAGAAGCAGGGTGGTGGCCCCAGGCAGAAGTCAGGCAACCGTTCCCCGGAACAACACGACGACACAAGGTGCCTGTACAAATGTTAGGTCTTCCCGAGTCTGGCAGTTTTTTAAGTTGGATCCAGATGATTCAAAAAAGGCCATTTGCAACACCTGCCGTGCCAGCATCAGCAGGGGTACCAAAACTAGCAGCCTGACCACCACCAGCATGATCAGGCACATGTCAGCCAAGCACCCGACTTTGTGGGAAGTACAACAGAGTCGAGGAGCAGTGCTTGCTGATGTCACTGCTACGTCTTCGCTGGTTGTGCATGCGAGCCAATCCTCTGTCCATGCTGCCTGCGAACAAGCCTCCTCCACTCCTGCACCTGCAGTTGCCTACGCAGAAAGAACACCATCATCAAGCACGTCCTTGTCCCAGCGCAGCGTTCAGTTATCCATTCAGCAAACCTTTGAACGCAGGCGCAAATACACTGCCAACACCCCACATGCCACAGTTCTAAATGCTAACATTTCGCGACTGCTTGCGCTGGAAATGTTGCCTTTTAGGCTGGTGGAGACAGAAGCATTCCGTGACCTGATGGCGGCAGCTGTCCCACGTTACTCGGTCCCCAGCCGCCACTATTTCTCCCGGTGTGCCGTCCCCGCGTTGCATAACCACGTGTCACAAAACATCACACGTGCCCTGAACAACGCTGTTTCACCCAAGGTCCACCTAACCACAGACACGTGGACAAGTGCTTGTGGGCAAGGCCGCTACATCTCGTTGACGGCACACTGGGTTAATATTGTGGAAGCTGGGACCCAGTCTGAGCGAGGGACGGAACACGTCCTTCCCACACCAAGGTTTGCAGGCCCTACCTCAGTCAGTGTTTCACCCACACTCTACAGCTCCGGAATGTCATGCTCTTCAGCCTCCTCCTCCTCCTGCGCATCCTCATCCACTGTGCCCTCCACACCAGTCACAAGCTGGAAGCACTGCAGCACTGCCTCGGCGAAGCGGCAACAGGCTGTGCTGAAGCTAATCTGCATAGGTGACAAACCCCACAATGCAGAAGAGCTGTGGACAGCTCTGAAACAGCAGGCAGATCACTGGCTCACACCTCTGAACCTAAAGCCAGGAAAGGTCGTGTGTGACAATGGCCGGAACCTGGTGGCGGCTTTGAGGCGAGGCCAGCTGACACATGTTCCATGCGTGGCCCATGTGCTCAACCTCGTGGTTCAGCGGTTTATAAAGTCATACCCAGAGCTGTCTGATCTGCTGGTAAAAGTTCGCCGCCTGTCTGCACATTTTCGAAAGTCACCTACTGCTTCAGCCGGCCTTGCCGGCTTTCAGCGCCGTTTGCATCTTCCGGCTCACAGACTGGTGTGTGATGTCCCCACGCGTTGGAATTCAACTCTGCACATGTTGGTCAGGATATGTGAGCAGAAGAGGGCAGTTGTTGAGTACCTGCATCACCTAAGCCGTCGGGAAATGGGTCAAACTCCACACATAACACCTGAGGAGTGGAGATGGATGTCAGACCTATGTACCATCCTCCAAAACTTTGAGGACTCCACCAAGATGGTGAGTGGTGATGACGCCATTATTAGCGTCACCATACCGCTACTCTGCCTTCTAAAACGGTCTCTGCTGAAAAACAAACATGATGCATTGCAGGCGGAGCGCGATGAGTTGCAGCAAGAAACAGTAGTGGGTGTGGGTGATAACACACAGCCCAGCCTCGTCTCATCACAACGTGCAGTGGAGGACTATGACGAGGAGGAGGATGAAGACATGGAGCAACTCTCCGGCCAAATTGAGGATATGACATGCACACCAGTCATATCCTCGGTTCAGCGTGGCTGGCCAGAGGACAGGGTAGATGAGGAGGAGGAGGAGGAGGAGGAGGAGGACAGCATGTTCAGTCATCTTGTTGGTCAGGCTACTGAAGTCCTGGCTGTTAAGAGTCTGGCGCACATGGCTGACTTTATGGTAAGCTGCCTGTCTCGTGACCCTCGAGTTAAGAACATCTTGGCCGACAATCATTACTGGTTGGTAACACTGTTAGACCCACGCTACAAGGAGAACTTTTTGTCTCTTATTCCCGTGGAGGAGAGGTCAACCAAAATGCAGCAGTTCCGGAAGGCCATACTCACGGAAGTAGGCAAAGCATTCCCCTCACAAAACGCTAGCGGCATAGGTCAGGAATCAGTGGACAACCGAGGCGTACAGCCGAGAGAGGCACAAGTCCAATCCGCCAGAGGTAGGGGAACAGTCTTTAAGATGTGGGACAGTTTTCTCAGCCCCTCACGTACCACAGCCCCTGAGGTGCGGGGTAGTGCCACAAGAAATCCTAAGTTTGCCCAGATGCTGAAGGAGTACCTTGCAGATCGAACAACTGTACTCCGACATTCCTCTGTGCCTTACAATTATTGGGTATCCAAGCTGGACACGTGGCATGAATTGGCTCTCTACGCCTTGGAAGTCCTGGCCTGCCCTGCTGCTAGCGTTTTGTCAGAGCGTGTTTTTAGTGCCGCAGGTGGAATCATTACAGATAAACGCACCCGCCTGTCAACTGAAAATGCTGACAGGCTGACTCTGATCAAGATGAACAAGGGTTGGATTGGGCCAGACTTCACCACACCACCAGCAAATGAGAGCGGAATTTAAAGTTTGCCATGTACCTCCACTCACCCATGGGTACACACTTCTGAACTTTGGATAATCGCTGGACTGCTCCTCCTTCTCCTCATGCGCCACCATGATGATGACCGTTACAAATTGCAATACTTAGGCCTTTGTTTCAGGTATACCCCCAGTGGTAAATTTTTTCGCCCATTCTTTGCAGAATGGACATTACAACGACAGGAGACCCGCTCCTTTGCAATGGGAACAATGTTTTGAGGCCCTCATGCACGTCTCTACCCAGGGACAACATGGAGCCTCCCAATTTTTGGCTGCCCTGCCTAAGGGCTATACTATAATACACCCACTTCCTTAAAATGGACACTTAATGTTTTGAGGCCCTCATGCACGTCTCTACCCAGGGACAACGTGGAGCCTCCCAATTTTTGGCTGCCCTGCCTAAGGGCTATACTATAATACACCCACTTCCTTAAAATGGACACTTAATGTTTTGAGGCCCTCATGCACGTCTCTACCCAGGGACAACGTGGAGCCTCCCAATTTTTGGCTGCCCTGCCTAAGGGCTATACTATAATACACCCACTTCCTTAAAATGGACACTTAATGTTTTGAGGCCCTCATGCACGTCTCTACCCAGGGACAACGTGGAGCCTCCCAATTTTTGGCTGCCCTGCCTAAGGGCTATACTATAATACACCCACTTCCTTAAAATGGACACTTAATGTTTTGAGGCCCTCATGCACGTCTCTACCCAGGGACAACGTGGAGCCTCCCAATTTTTGGCTGCCCTGCCTAAGGGCTATACTATAATACACCCACTTCCTTAAAATGGACACTTAATGTTTTGAGGCCCTCATGCACGTCTCTATCCAGGGACAATGTGGAGCCTCCCAATTTTTTGCTGCCCTGGCAAATGGCTATACTGAAATAGACCCACTTCCTTACAATGGGCACTTCAGGTTTACAGGCCATCATGCACGTCTCTATCCAGGGACAATGTGGAGCCTCCCAATTTTTGGCTGCCCTGGCAAAGGGCTATACTGAAATAGACCCACTTCCTTACAATGGGCACTTCAGGTTTACAGGCCATCATGCACGTCTCTATCCAGGGACAATGTGGAGCCTCCCAATTTTTGGCTGCCCTGGCAAAGGGCTATACTGAACTAGACCCACTTCCTTACAATGGGCACTTCAGGTTTACAGGCCATCATGCACGTCTCTATCCAGGGACAATGTGGAGCCTCCCAATTTTTGGCTGCCCTGGCAAAGGGCTATACTGAAATAGACCCACTTCCTTACAATGGGCACTTCAGGTTTACAGGCCATCATGCACGTCTCTATCCAGGGACAATGTGGAGCCTCCCAATTTTTGGCTGCCCTGCCTAAGGGCTATACTTTATAATACACCCACTTCCTGACAATGGGCACTTCTGGTTTACAGGCCATCATGCACGTCTCTATCCAGGGACAATGTGGAGCCTCCCAATTTTTGGCTGCCCTGGCAAAGGGCTATACTGAAATAGACCCACTTCCTTACAATGGGCACTTCAGGTTTACAGGCCATCATGCACGTCTCTATCCAGGTACAATGTGGAGCCTCCCAATTTTTGGCTGCCCTGGCAAAGGGCTATACTGAAATAGACCCACTTCCTTACAATGGGCACTTCTGGTTTACAGGCCATCATGCACGTCTCTATCCAGGGACAATGTGGAGCCTCCCAATTTTTGGCTGCCCTGGCAAAGGGCTATACTGAAATAGACCCACTTCCTTACAATGGGCACTTCAGGTTTACAGGCCATCATGCACGTCTCTATCCAGGGACAATGTGGAGCCTCCCAATTTTTGGCTGCCCTGGCAAAGGGCTATACTGAACTAGACCCACTTCCTTACAATGGGCACTTCAGGTTTACAGGCCATCATGCACGTCTCTATCCAGGGACAATGTGGAGCCTCCCAATTTTTGGCTGCCCTGGCAAAGGGCTATACTGAAATAGACCCACTTCCTTACAATGGGCACTTCAGGTTTACAGGCCATCATGCACGTCTCTATCCAGGGACAATGTGGAGCCTCCCAATTTTTGGCTGCCCTGGCAAAGGGCTATACTGAACTAGACCCACTTCCTTACAATGGGCACTTCAGGTTTACAGGCCATCATGCACGTCTCTATCCAGGGACAATGTGGAGCCTCCCAATTTTTGGCTGCCCTGGCAAAGGGCTATACTGAAATAGACCCACTTCCTTACAATGGGCACTTCTGGTTTACGGGCCATCATGCACGTCTCTATCCAGGGACAATGTGGAGCCTCCCAATTTTTGGCTGCCCTGGCAAAGGGCTATACTGAAATAGACCCACTTCCTTACAATGGGCACTTCAGGTTTACAGGCCATCATGCACGTCTCTATCCAGGGACAATGTGGAGCCTCCCAATTTTTGGCTGCCCTGGCAAAGGGCTATACTGAAATAGACCCACTTCCTTACAATGGGCACTTCTGGTTTACAGGCCATCATGCACGTCTCTATCCAGGGACAATGTGGAGCCTCCCAATTCTTGGCTGCCCTGGCAAAGGGCTATACTGAAATAGACCCACTTCCTTACAATGGGCACTTCAGGTTTACAGGCCATCAAGCACGTCTCTATCCAGGGACAATGTGGAGCCTCCCAATTTTTGGCTGCCCTGGCAAAGGGCTATACTGAAATAGACCCACTTCCTTACAATGGGCACTTCAGGTTTACAGGCCATCATGCACGTCTCTATCCAGGGACAATGTGGAGCCTCCCAATTTTTGGCTGCCCTGGCAAAGGGCTATACTGAACTAGACCCACTTCCTTACAATGGGCACTTCAGGTTTACAGGCCATCATGCACGTCTCTATCCAGGGACAATGTGGAGCCTCCCAATTTTTGGCTGCCCTGGCAAAGGGCTATACTGAAATAGACCCACTTCCTTACAATGGGCACTTCAGGTTTACAGGCCATCATGCACGTCTCTATCCAGGGACAATGTGGAGCCTCCCAATTTTTGGCTGCCCTGCCTAAGGGCTATACTTTATAATACACCCACTTCCTGACAATGGGCACTTCTGGTTTACAGGCCATCATGCACGTCTCTATCCAGGGACAATGTGGAGCCTCCCAATTTTTGGCTGCCCTGGCAAAGGGCTATACTGAAATAGACCCACTTCCTTACAATGGGCACTTCAGGTTTACAGGCCATCATGCACGTCTCTATCCAGGTACAATGTGGAGCCTCCCAATTTTTGGCTGCCCTGGCAAAGGGCTATACTGAAATAGACCCACTTCCTTACAATGGGCACTTCTGGTTTACAGGCCATCATGCACGTCTCTATCCAGGGACAATGTGGAGCCTCCCAATTTTTGGCTGCCCTGGCAAAGGGCTATACTGAAATAGACCCACTTCCTTACAATGGGCACTTCAGGTTTACAGGCCATCATGCACGTCTCTATCCAGGGACAATGTGGAGCCTCCCAATTTTTGGCTGCCCTGGCAAAGGGCTATACTGAACTAGACCCACTTCCTTACAATGGGCACTTCAGGTTTACAGGCCATCATGCACGTCTCTATCCAGGGACAATGTGGAGCCTCCCAATTTTTGGCTGCCCTGGCAAAGGGCTATACTGAAATAGACCCACTTCCTTACAATGGGCACTTCAGGTTTACAGGCCATCATGCACGTCTCTATCCAGGGACAATGTGGAGCCTCCCAATTTTTGGCTGCCCTGGCAAAGGGCTATACTGAACTAGACCCACTTCCTTACAATGGGCACTTCAGGTTTACAGGCCATCATGCACGTCTCTATCCAGGGACAATGTGGAGCCTCCCAATTTTTGGCTGCCCTGGCAAAGGGCTATACTGAAATAGACCCACTTCCTTACAATGGGCACTTCTGGTTTACAGGCCATCATGCACGTCTCTATCCAGGGACAATGTGGAGCCTCCCAATTTTTGGCTGCCCTGGCAAAGGGCTATACTGAAATAGACCCACTTCCTTACAATGGGCACTTCAGGTTTACAGGCCATCATGCACGTCTCTATCCAGGGACAATGTGGAGCCTCCCAATTTTTGGCTGCCCTGGCAAAGGGCTATACTGAAATAGACCCACTTCCTTACAATGGGCACTTCTGGTTTACAGGCCATCATGCACGTCTCTATCCAGGGACAATGTGGAGCCTCCCAATTCTTGGCTGCCCTGGCAAAGGGCTATACTGAAATAGACCCACTTCCTTACAATGGGCACTTCAGGTTTACAGGCCATCATGCACGTCTCTATCCAGGGACAATGTGGAGCCTCCCAATTTTTGGCTGCCCTGGCAAAGGGCTATACTGAAATAGACCCACTTCCTTACAATGGGCACTTCAGGTTTACAGGCCATCATGCACGTCTCTATCCAGGGACAATGTGGAGCCTCCCAATTTTTGGCTGCCCTGGCAAAGGGCTATACTGAAATAGACCCACTTCCTTACAATGGGCACTTCAGGTTTACAGGCCATCATGCACGTCTCTATCCAGGGACAATGTGGAGCCTCCCAATTTTTGGCTGCCCTGGCAAAGGGCTATACTGAAATAGACCCACTTCCTTACAATGGGCACTTCAGGTTTACAGGCCATCATGCACGTCTCTATCCAGGGACAATGTGGAGCCTCCCAATTTTTGGCTGCCCTGCCTAAGGGCTATACTATATAATACACCCACTTCCTGACAATGGACACTTAATGTTTTGAGGCCCTCATGCACGTCTCTATCCAGGGACAACGTGGAGCCTCCCAATTTTTGGCTGCCCTGCCTAAGGGCTATACTACAATAGACCCACTTCCTTACAATGGGCACTTCAGGTTTACAGGCCCTCATGCACGTCTCTATCCAGGGACAATGTGGAGCCTCCCAATTTTTGGCTGCCCTGGCAAAGGGCTATACTGAAATAGACCCACTTCCTTACAATGGGCACTTCTGGTTTACAGGCCCTCATGCACGTCTCTATCCAGGGACAATGTGGAGCCTCCCAATTTTTGGCTGCCCTGGCAAAGGGCTATACTGAAATAGACCCACTTCCTTACAATGGGCACTTCAGGTTTACAGGCCATCATGCACGTCTCTATCCAGGGACAATGTGGAGCCTCCCAATTTTTGGCTGCCCTGGCAAAGGGCTATACTAAAATAGACCCACTTCCTTACAATGGGCACTTCAGGTTTACAGGCCATCATGCACGTCTCTATCCAGGGACAATGTGGAGCCTCCCAATTTTTGGCTGCCCTGGCAAAGGGCTATACTGAAATAGACCCACTTCCTTACAATGGGCACTTCAGGTTTACAGGCCATCATGCACGTCTCTATCCAGGGACAATGTGGAGCCTCCCAATTTTTGGCTGCCCTGGCAAAGGGCTATACTGAACTAGACCCACTTCCTTACAATGGGCACTTCAGGTTTACAGGCCATCATGCACGTCTCTATCCAGGGACAATGTGGAGCCTCCCAATTTTTGGCTGCCCTGGCAAAGGGCTATACTGAAATAGACCCACTTCCTTACAATGGGCACTTCAGGTTTACAGGCCATCATGCACGTCTCTATCCAGGGACAATGTGGAGCCTCCCAATTTTTGGCTGCCCTGCCTAAGGGCTATACTTTATAATACACCCACTTCCTGACAATGGGCACTTCTGGTTTACAGGCCATCATGCACGTCTCTATCCAGGGACAATGTGGAGCCTCCCAATTTTTGGCTGCCCTGGCAAAGGGCTATACTGAAATAGACCCACTTCCTTACAATGGGCACTTCAGGTTTACAGGCCATCATGCACGTCTCTATCCAGGTACAATGTGGAGCCTCCCAATTTTTGGCTGCCCTGGCAAAGGGCTATACTGAAATAGACCCACTTCCTTACAATGGGCACTTCTGGTTTACAGGCCATCATGCACGTCTCTATCCAGGGACAATGTGGAGCCTCCCAATTTTTGGCTGCCCTGGCAAAGGGCTATACTGAAATAGACCCACTTCCTTACAATGGGCACTTCAGGTTTACAGGCCATCATGCACGTCTCTATCCAGGGACAATGTGGAGCCTCCCAATTTTTGGCTGCCCTGGCAAAGGGCTATACTGAACTAGACCCACTTCCTTACAATGGGCACTTCAGGTTTACAGGCCATCATGCACGTCTCTATCCAGGGACAATGTGGAGCCTCCCAATTTTTGGCTGCCCTGGCAAAGGGCTATACTGAAATAGACCCACTTCCTTACAATGGGCACTTCAGGTTTACAGGCCATCATGCACGTCTCTATCCAGGGACAATGTGGAGCCTCCCAATTTTTGGCTGCCCTGGCAAAGGGCTATACTGAACTAGACCCACTTCCTTACAATGGGCACTTCAGGTTTACAGGCCATCATGCACGTCTCTATCCAGGGACAATGTGGAGCCTCCCAATTTTTGGCTGCCCTGGCAAAGGGCTATACTGAAATAGACCCACTTCCTTACAATGGGCACTTCTGGTTTACAGGCCATCATGCACGTCTCTATCCAGGGACAATGTGGAGCCTCCCAATTTTTGGCTGCCCTGGCAAAGGGCTATACTGAAATAGACCCACTTCCTTACAATGGGCACTTCAGGTTTACAGGCCATCATGCACGTCTCTATCCAGGGACAATGTGGAGCCTCCCAATTTTTGGCTGCCCTGGCAAAGGGCTATACTGAAATAGACCCCACTTCCTTACAATGGGCACTTCTGGTTTACAGGCCATCATGCACGTCTCTATCCAGGGACAATGTGGAGCCTCCCAATTCTTGGCTGCCCTGGCAAAGGGCTATACTGAAATAGACCCACTTCCTTACAATGGGCACTTCAGGTTTACAGGCCATCATGCACGTCTCTATCCAGGGACAATGTGGAGCCTCCCAATTTTTTGGCTGCCCTGGCAAAGGGCTATACTGAAATAGACCCACTTCCTTACAATGGGCACTTCAGGTTTACAGGCCATCATGCACGTCTCTATCCAGGGACAATGTGGAGCCTCCCAATTTTTGGCTGCCCTGGCAAAGGGCTATACTGAAATAGACCCACTTCCTTACAATGGGCACTTCAGGTTTACAGGCCATCATGCACGTCTCTATCCAGGGACAATGTGGAGCCTCCCAATTTTTGGCTGCCCTGGCAAAGGGCTATACTGAAATAGACCCACTTCCTTACAATGGGCACTTCAGGTTTACAGGCCATCATGCACGTCTCTATCCAGGGACTATGTGGAGCCTCCCAATTTTTGGCTGCCCTGCCTAAGGGCTATACTATATAATACACCCACTTCCTGACAATGGACACTTAATGTTTTGAGGCCCTCATGCACGTCTCTATCCAGGGACAACGTGGAGCCTCCCAATTTTTGGCTGCCCTGCCTAAGGGCTATACTACAATAGACCCACTTCCTTACAATGGGCACTTCAGGTTTACAGGCCCTCATGCACGTCTCTATCCAGGGACAATGTGGAGCCCTCCCAATTTTTGGCTGCCCTGGCAAAGGGCTATACTGAAATAGACCCACTTCCTTACAATGGGCACTTCTGGTTTACAGGCCCTCATGCACGTCTCTATCCAGGGACAATGTGGAGCCTCCCAATTTTTGGCTGCCCTGGCAAAGGGCTATACTGAAATAGACCCACTTCCTTACAATGGGCACTTCAGGTTTACAGGCCATCATGCACGTCTCTATCCAGGGACAATGTGGAGCCTCCCAATTTTTGGCTGCCCTGGCAAAGGGCTATACTAAAATAGACCCACTTCCTTACAATGGGCACTTCAGGTTTACAGGCCATCATGCACGTCTCTATCCAGGGACAATGTGGAGCCTCCCAATTTTTGGCTGCCCTGGCAAAGGGCTATACTGAAATAGACCCACTTCCTTACAATGGGCACTTCAGGTTTACAGGCCATCATGCACGTCTCTATCCAGGGACAATGTGGAGCCTCCCAATTTTTGGCTGCCCTGGCAAAGGGCTATACTGAACTAGACCCACTTCCTTACAATGGGCACTTCAGGTTTACAGGCCATCATGCACGTCTCTATCCAGGGACAATGTGGAGCCTCCCAATTTTTGGCTGCCCTGGCAAAGGGCTATACTGAAATAGACCCACTTCCTTACAATGGGCACTTCAGGTTTACAGGCCATCATGCACGTCTCTATCCAGGGACAATGTGAAGCCTCCCAATTTTTGGCTGCCCTGGCAAAGGGCTATACTGAAATAGACCCACTTCCTTACAATGGGCACTTCTGGTTTACAGGCCATCATGCACGTCTCTATCCAGGGACAATGTGGAGCCTCCCAATTTTTGGCTGCCCTGGCAAAGGGCTATACTGAAATAGACCCACTTCCTTACAATGGGCACTTCAGGTTTACAGGCCATCATGCACGTCTCTATCCAGGGACAATGTGGAGCCTCCCAATTTTTGGCTGCCCTGGCAAAGGGCTATACTGAACTAGACCCACTTCCTTACAATGGGCACTTCAGGTTTACAGGCCATCATGCACGTCTCTATCCAGGGACAATGTGGAGCCTCCCAATTTTTGGCTGCCCTGGCAAAGGGCTATACTGAAATAGACCCACTTCCTTACAATGGGCACTTCAGGTTTACAGGCCATCATGCACGTCTCTATCCAGGGACAATGTGGAGCCTCCCAATTTTTGGCTGCCCTGCCTAAGGGCTATACTATATAATACACCCACTTCCTGACAATGGACACTTCTGGTTTACAGGCCATCATGCACGTCTCTATCCAGGGACAATGTGGAGCCTCCCAATTTTTGGCTGCCCTGGCAAAGGGCTATACTGAACTAGACCCACTTCCTTACAATGGGCACTTCAGGTTTACAGGCCATCATGCACGTCTCTATCCAGGGACAATGTGGAGCCTCCCAATTTTTGGCTGCCCTGGCAAAGGGCTATACTGAACTAGACCCACTTCCTTACAATGGGCACTTCAGGTTTACAGGCCATCATGCACGTCTCTATCCAGGGACAATGTGGAGCCTCCCAATTTTTGGCTGCCCTGCCTAAGGGCTATACTATATAATACACCCACTTCCTGACAATGGACACTTAATGTTTTGAGGCCCTCATGCACGTCTCTATCCAGGGACAACGTGGAGCCTCCCAATTTTTGGCTGCCCTGCCTAAGGGCTATACTACAATAGACCCACTTCCTTACAATGGGCACTTCAGGTTTACAGGCCCTCATGCACGTCTCTATCCAGGGACAATGTGGAGCCTCCCAATTTTTGGCTGCCCTGGCAAAGGGCTATACTGAAATAGACCCACTTCCTTACAATGGGCACTTCTGGTTTACAGGCCCTCATGCACGTCTCTATCCAGGGACAATGTGGAGCCTCCCAATTTTTGGCTGCCCTGGCAAAGGGCTATACTGAAATAGACCCACTTCCTTACAATGGGCACTTCAGGTTTACAGGCCATCATGCACGTCTCTATCCAGGGACAATGTGAAGCCTCCCAATTTTTGGCTGCCCTGGCAAAGGGCTATACTGAAATAGACCCACTTCCTTACAATGGGCACTTCAGGTTTACAGGCCATCATGCACGTCTCTATCCAGGGACAATGTGGAGCCTCCCAATTTTTGGCTGCCCTGGCAAAGGGCTATACTGAAATAGACCCACTTCCTTACAATGGGCACTTCAGGTTTACAGGCCATCATGCACGTCTCTATCCAGGGACAATGTGGAGCCTCCCAATTTTTGGCTGCCCTGGCAAAGGGCTATACTGAACTAGACCCACTTCCTTACAATGGGCACTTCAGGTTTACAGGCCATCATGCACGTCTCTATCCAGGGACAATGTGGAGCCTCCCAATTTTTGGCTGCCCTGGCAAAGGGCTATACTGAAATAGACCCACTTCCTTACAATGGGCACTTCAGGTTTACAGGCCATCATGCACGTCTCTATCCAGGGACAATGTGGAGCCTCCCAATTTTTGGCTGCCCTGCCTAAGGGCTATACTATATAATACACCCACTTCCTGACAATGGACACTTCTGGTTTACAGGCCATCATGCACGTCTCTATCCAGGGACAATGTGGAGCCTCCCAATTTTTGGCTGCCCTGGCAAAGGGCTATACTGAACTAGACCCACTTCCTTACAATGGGCACTTCAGGTTTACAGGCCATCATGCACGTCTCTATCCAGGGACAATGTGGAGCCTCCCAATTTTTGGCTGCCCTGGCAAAGGGCTATACTGAACTAGACCCACTTCCTTACAATGGGCACTTCAGGTTTACAGGCCATCATGCACGTCTCTATCCAGGGACAATGTGGAGCCTCCCAATTTTTGGCTGCCCTGCCTAAGGGCTATACTATATAATACACCCACTTCCTGACAATGGACACTTAATGTTTTGAGGCCCTCATGCACGTCTCTATCCAGGGACAACGTGGAGCCTCCCAATTTTTGGCTGCCCTGCCTAAGGGCTATACTACAATAGACCCACTTCCTTACAATGGGCACTTCAGGTTTACAGGCCCTCATGCACGTCTCTATCCAGGGACAATGTGGAGCCTCCCAATTTTTGGCTGCCCTGGCAAAGGGCTATACTGAAATAGACCCACTTCCTTACAATGGGCACTTCAGGTTTACAGGCCATCATGCACGTCTCTATCCAGGGACAATGTGGAGCCTCCCAATTTTTGGCTGCCCTGGCAAAGGGCTATACTGAAATAGACCCACTTCCTTACAATGGGCACTTCAGGTTTACAGGCCATCATGCACGTCTCTATCCAGGGACAATGTGGAGCGGACAATGTGGAGCCTCCCAATTTTTGGCTGCCCTGGCAAAGGGCTATACTGAAATAGACCCACTTCCTTACAATGGGCACTTCAGGTTTACAGGCCATCATGCACGTCTCTATCCAGGGACAATGTGGAGCCTCCCAATTTTTGGCTGCCCTGCCTAAGGGCTATACTATATAATACACCCACTTCCTGACAATGGACACTTAATGTTTTGAGGCCCTCATGCACGTCTCTACCCAGGGACAACGTGGAGCCTCCCAATTTTTGGCTGCCCTGCCTAAGGGCTATACTATAATACACCCACTTCCTTAAAATGGACACTTAATGTTTTGAGGCCCTCATGCACGTCTCTACCCAGGGACAACGTGGAGCCTCCCAATTTTTGGCTGCCCTGCCTAAGGGCTATACTATAATACACCCACTTCCTTAAAATGGACACTTAATGTTTTGAGGCCCTCATGCACGTCTCTACCCAGGGACAACGTGGAGCCTCCCAATTTTTGGCTGCCCTGCCTAAGGGCTATACTATAATACACCCACTTCCTTAAAATGGACACTTAATGTTTTGAGGCCCTCATGCACGTCTCTATCCAGGGACAATGTGGAGCCTCCCAATTTTTTGCTGCCCTGGCAAAGGGCTATACTGAAATAGACCCACTTCCTTACAATGGGCACTTCAGGTTTACAGGCCATCATGCACGTCTCTATCCAGGGACAATGTGGAGCCTCCCAATTTTTGGCTGCCCTGACAAAGGGCTATACTGAAATAGACCCACTTCCTTACAATGGGCACTTCAGGTTTACAGGCCATCATGCACGTCTCTATCCAGGGACAATGTGGAGCCTCCCAATTTTTGGCTGCCCTGGCAAAGGGCTATACTGAACTAGACCCACTTCCTTACAATGGGCACTTCAGGTTTACAGGCCATCATGCACGTCTCTATCCAGGGACAATGTGGAGCCTCCCAATTTTTGGCTGCCCTGGCAAAGGGCTATACTGAAATAGACCCACTTCCTTACAATGGGCACTTCAGGTTTACAGGCCATCATGCACGTCTCTATCCAGGGACAATGTGGAGCCTCCCAATTTTTGGCTGCCCTGCCTAAGGGCTATACTATATAATACACCCACTTCCTGACAATGGGCACTTCTGGTTTACAGGCCATCATGCACGTCTCTATCCAGGGACAATGTGGAGCCTCCCAATTTTTGGCTGCCCTGGCAAAGGGCTATACTGAAATAGACCCACTTCCTTACAATGGGCACTTCAGGTTTACAGGCCATCATGCACGTCTCTATCCAGGTACAATGTGGAGCCTCCCAATTTTTGGCTGCCCTGGCAAAGGGCTATACTGAAATAGACCCACTTCCTTACAATGGGCACTTCTGGTTTACAGGCCATCATGCACGTCTCTATCCAGGGACAATGTGGAGCCTCCCAATTTTTGGCTGCCCTGGCAAAGGGCTATACTGAAATAGACCCACTTCCTTACAATGGGCACTTCAGGTTTACAGGCCATCATGCACGTCTCTATCCAGGGACAATGTGGAGCCTCCCAATTTTTGGCTGCCCTGGCAAAGGGCTATACTGAACTAGACCCACTTCCTTACAATGGGCACTTCAGGTTTA
Source organism: Anomaloglossus baeobatrachus (assembly GCF_048569485.1). Lineage (NCBI taxonomy): Eukaryota > Metazoa > Chordata > Amphibia > Anura > Aromobatidae > Anomaloglossus > Anomaloglossus baeobatrachus. Next base: position 587,873,766 of record NC_134355.1, read on the forward strand.
CAGGCCATCATGCACGTCTCTATCCAGGGACAATGTGGAGCCTCCCAATTTTTGGCTGCCCTGGCAAAGGGCTATACTGAAATAGACCCACTTCCTTACAATGGGCACTTCAGGTTTACAGGCCATCATGCACGTCTCTATCCAGGGACAATGTGGAGCCTCCCAATTTTTGGCTGCCCTGGCAAAGGGCTATACTGAACTAGACCCACTTCCTTACAATGGGCACTTCAGGTTTACAGGCCATCATGCACGTCTCTATCCAGGGACAATGTGGAGCCTCCCAATTTTTGGCTGCCCTGGCAAAGGGCTATACTGAAATAGACCCACTTCCTTACAATGGGCACTTCTGGTTTACAGGCCATCATGCACGTCTCTATCCAGGGACAATGTGGAGCCTCCCAATTTTTGGCTGCCCTGGCAAAGGGCTATACTGAAATAGACCCACTTCCTTACAATGAGCACTTCAGGTTTACAGGCCATCATGCACGTCTCTATCCAGGGACAATGTGGAGCCTCCCAATTTTTGGCTGCCCTGGCAAAGGGCTATAATGAAATAGACCCACTTCCTTACAATGGGCACTTCTGGTTTACAGGCCATCATGCACGTCTCTATCCAGGGACAATGTGGAGCCTCCCAATTCTTGGCTGCCCTGGCAAAGGGCTATACTGAAATAGACCCACTTCCTTACAATGGGCACTTCAGGTTTACAGGCCATCATGCACGTCTCTATCCAGGGACAATGTGGAGCCTCCCAATTTTTGGCTGCCCTGGCAAAGGGCTATACTGAAATAGACCCACTTCCTTACAATGGGCACTTCAGGTTTACAGGCCATCATGCACGTCTCTATCCAGGGACAATGTGGAGCCTCCCAATTTTTGGCTGCCCTGGCAAAGGGCTATACTGAAATAGACCCACTTCCTTACAATGGGCACTTCAGGTTTACAGGCCATCATGCACGTCTCTATCCAGGGACAATGTGGAGCCTCCCAATTTTTGGCTGCCCTGCCTAAGGGCTATACTATATAATACACCCACTTCCTGACAATGGACACTTAATGTTTTGAGGCCCTCATGCACGTCTCTACCCAGGGACAACGTGGAGCCTCCCAATTTTTGGCTGCCCTGCCTAAGGGCTATACTATAATACACCCACTTCCTTAAAATGGACACTTAATGTTTTGAGGCCCTCATGCACGTCTCTACCCAGGGACAACGTGGAGCCTCCCAATTTTTGGCTGCCCTGCCTAAGGGCTATACTATAATACACCCACTTCCTTAAAATGGACACTTAATGTTTTGAGGCCCTCATGCACGTCTCTATCCAGGGACAATGTGGAGCCTCCCAATTTTTTGCTGCCCTGGCAAAGGGCTATACTGAAATAGACCCACTTCCTTACAATGGGCACTTCAGGTTTACAGGCCATCATGCACGTCTCTATCCAGGGACAATGTGGAGCCTCCCAATTTTTGGCTGCCCTGGCAAAGGGCTATACTGAAATAGACCCACTTCCTTACAATGGGCACTTCAGGTTTACAGGCCATCATGCACGTCTCTATCCAGGGACAATGTGGAGCCTCCCAATTTTTGGCTGCCCTGGCAAAGGGCTATACTGAACTAGACCCACTTCCTTACAATGGGCACTTCAGGTTTACAGGCCATCATGCACGTCTCTATCCAGGGACAATGTGGAGCCTCCCAATTTTTGGCTGCCCTGGCAAAGGGCTATACTGAAATAGACCCACTTCCTTACAATGGGCACTTCAGGTTTACAGGCCATCATGCACGTCTCTATCCAGGGACAATGTGGAGCCTCCCAATTTTTGGCTGCCCTGCCTAAGGGCTATACTATATAATACACCCACTTCCTGACAATGGGCACTTCTGGTTTACAGGCCATCATGCACGTCTCTATCCAAGGACAATGTGGAGCCTCCCAATTTTTGGCTGCCCTGGCAAAGGGCTATACTGAAATAGACCCACTTCCTTACAATGGGCACTTCAGGTTTACAGGCCATCATGCACGTCTCTATCCAGGTACAATGTGGAGCCTCCCAATTTTTGGCTGCCCTGGCAAAGGGCTATACTGAAATAGACCCACTTCCTTACAATGGGCACTTCTGGTTTACAGGCCATCATGCACGTCTCTATCCAGGGACAATGTGGAGCCTCCCAATTTTTGGCTGCCCTGGCAAAGGGCTATACTGAAATAGACCCACTTCCTTACAATGGGCACTTCAGGTTTACAGGCCATCATGCACGTCTCTATCCAGGGACAATGTGGAGCCTCCCAATTTTTGGCTGCCCTGGCAAAGGGCTATACTGAACTAGACCCACTTCCTTACAATGGGCACTTCAGGTTTACAGGCCATCATGCACGTCTCTATCCAGGGACAATGTGGAGCCTCCCAATTTTTGGCTGCCCTGGCAAAGGGCTATACTGAAATAGACCCACTTCCTTACAATGGGCACTTCAGGTTTACAGGCCATCATGCACGTCTCTATCCAGGGACAATGTGGAGCCTCCCAATTTTTGGCTGCCCTGGCAAAGGGCTATACTGAACTAGACCCACTTCCTTACAATGGGCACTTCAGGTTTACAGGTCATCATGCACGTCTCTATCCAGGGACAATGTGGAGCCTCCCAATTTTTGGCTGCCCTGGCAAAGGGCTATACTGAAATAGACCCACTTCCTTACAATGGGCACTTCAGGTTTACAGGCCATCATGCACGTCTCTATCCAGGGACAATGTGGAGCCTCCCAATTTTTGGCTGCCCTGGCAAAGGGCTATACTGAAATAGACCCACTTCCTTACAATGGGCACTTCTGGTTTACAGGCCATCATGCACGTCTCTATCCAGGGACAATGTGGAGCCTCCCAATTTTTGGCTGCCCTGGCAAAGGGCTATACTGAAATAGACCCACTTCCTTACAATGGGCACTTCAGGTTTACAGGCCATCATGCACGTCTCTATCCAGGGACAATGTGGAGCCTCCCAATTTTTGGCTGCCCTGGCAAAGGGCTATACTGAACTAGACCCACTTCCTTACAATGGGCACTTCAGGTTTACAGGCCATCATGCACGTCTCTATCCAGGGACAATGTGGAGCCTCCCAATTTTTGGCTGCCCTGGCAAAGGGCTATACTGAAATAGACCCACTTCCTTACAATGGGCACTTCAGGTTTACAGGCCATCATGCACGTCTCTATCCAGGGACAATGTGGAGCCTCCCAATTTTTGGCTGCCCTGCCTAAGGGCTATACTATATAATACACCCACTTCCTGACAATGGACACTTCTGGTTTACAGGCCATCATGCACGTCTCTATCCAGGGACAATGTGGAGCCTCCCAATTTTTGGCTGCCCTGGCAAAGGGCTATACTGAACTAGACCCACTTCCTTACAATGGGCACTTCAGGTTTACAGGCCATCATGCACGTCTCTATCCAGGGACAATGTGGAGCCTCCCAATTTTTGGCTGCCCTGGCAAAGGGCTATACTGAACTAGACCCACTTCCTTACAATGGGCACTTCAGGTTTACAGGCCATCATGCACGTCTCTATCCAGGGACAATGTGGAGCCTCCCAATTTTTGGCTGCCCTGCCTAAGGGCTATACTATATAATACACCCACTTCCTGACAATGGACACTTAATGTTTTGAGGCCCTCATGCACGTCTCTATCCAGGGACAACGTGGAGCCTCCCAATTTTTGGCTGCCCTGCCTAAGGGCTATACTACAATAGACCCACTTCCTTACAATGGGCACTTCAGGTTTACAGGCCCTCATGCACGTCTCTATCCAGGGACAATGTGGAGCCTCCCAATTTTTGGCTGCCCTGGCAAAGGGCTATACTGAAATAGACCCACTTCCTTACAATGGGCACTTCTGGTTTACAGGCCCTCATGCACGTCTCTATCCAGGGACAATGTGGAGCCTCCCAATTTTTGGCTGCCCTGGCAAAGGGCTATACTGAAATAGACCCACTTCCTTACAATGGGCACTTCAGGTTTACAGGCCATCATGCACGTCTCTATCCAGGGACAATGTGGAGCCTCCCAATTTTTGGCTGCCCTGGCAAAGGGCTATACTGAAATAGACCCACTTCCTTACAATGGGCACTTCAGGTTTACAGGCCATCATGCACGTCTCTATCCAGGGACAATGTGGAGCCTCCCAATTTTTGGCTGCCCTGGCAAAGGGCTATACTGAAATAGACCCACTTCCTTACAATGGGCACTTCAGGTTTACAGGCCATCATGCACGTCTCTATCCAGGGACAATGTGGAGCCTCCCAATTTTTGGCTGCCCTGGCAAAGGGCTATACTGAACTAGACCCACTTCCTTACAATGGGCACTTCAGGTTTACAGGCCATCATGCACGTCTCTATCCAGGGACAATGTGGAGCCTCCCAATTTTTGGCTGCCCTGGCAAAGGGCTATACTGAAATAGACCCACTTCCTTACAATGGGCACTTCAGGTTTACAGGCCATCATGCACGTCTCTATCCAGGGACAATGTGGAGCCTCCCAATTTTTGGCTGCCCTGCCTAAGGGCTATACTATATAATACACCCACTTCCTGACAATGGACACTTCTGGTTTACAGGCCATCATGCACGTCTCTATCCAGGGACAATGTGGAGCCTCCCAATTTTTGGCTGCCCTGGCAAAGGGCTATACTGAACTAGACCCACTTCCTTACAATGGGCACTTCAGGTTTACAGGCCATCATGCACGTCTCTATCCAGGGACAATGTGGAGCCTCCCAATTTTTGGCTGCCCTGGCAAAGGGCTATACTGAACTAGACCCACTTCCTTACAATGGGCACTTCAGGTTTACAGGCCATCATGCACGTCTCTATCCAGGGACAATGTGGAGCCTCCCAATTTTTGGCTGCCCTGCCTAAGGGCTATACTATATAATACACCCACTTCCTGACAATGGACACTTAATGTTTTGAGGCCCTCATGCACGTCTCTATCCAGGGACAACGTGGAGCCTCCCAATTTTTGGCTGCCCTGCCTAAGGGCTATACTACAATAGACCCACTTCCTTACAATGGGCACTTCAGGTTTACAGGCCCTCATGCACGTCTCTATCCAGGGACAATGTGGAGCCTCCCAATTTTTGGCTGCCCTGGCAAAGGGCTATACTGAAATAGACCCAGTTCCTTACAATGGGCACTTCAGGTTTACAGGCCATCATGCACGTCTCTATCCAGGGACAATGTGGAGTCTCCCAATTTTTGGCTGCCCTGGCAAAGGGCTATACTGAAATAGACCCACTTCCTTACAATGGGCACTTCAGGTTTACAGGCCATCATGCACGTCTCTATCCAGGGACAATGTGGAGCCTCCCAATTTTTGGCTGCCCTGGCAAAGGGCTATACTGAACTAGACCCACTTCCTTACAATGGGCACTTCAGGTTTACAGGCCATCATGCACGTCTCTATCCAGGGACAATGTGGAGCCTCCCAATTTTTGGCTGCCCTGGCAAAGGGCTATACTGAAATAGACCCACTTCCTTACAATGGGCACTTCAGGTTTACAGGCCATCATGCACGTCTCTATCCAGGGACAATGTGGAGCCTCCCAATTTTTGGCTGCCCTGGCAAAGGGCTATACTGAACTAGACCCACTTCCTTACAATGGGCACTTCAGGTTTACAGGCCATCATGCACGTCTCTATCCAGGGACAATGTGGAGCCTCCCAATTTTTGGCTGCCCTGGCAAAGGGCTATACTGAAATAGACCCACTTCCTTACAATGGGCACTTCAGGTTTACAGGCCATCATGCACGTCTCTATCCAGGGACAATGTGGATCCTCCCAATTTTTGGCTGCCCTGCCTAAGGGCTATACTACAATAGACCCACTTCCTTACAATGGGCACTTCTGGTTTACAGGCCATCATGCACGTCTCTATCCAGGGACAATGTGGAGCCTCCCAATTTTTGGCTGCCCTGGCAAAGGGCTATACTGAACTAGACCCACTTCCTTACAATGGGCACTTCAGGTTTACAGGCCATCATGCACGTCTCTATCCAGGGACAATGTGGAGCCTCCCAATTTTTGGCTGCCCTGGCAAAGGGCTATACTGAAATAGACCCACTTCCTTACAATGGGCACTTCAGGTTTACAGGCCATCATGCACGTCTCTATCCAGGGACAATGTGGAGCCTCCGAATTTTTGGCTGCCCTGGCAAAGGGCTATACTGAAATAGACCCACTTCCTTACAATGGGCACTTCAGGTTTACAGGCCATCATGCACGTCTCTATCCAGGGACAATGTGGAGCCTCCCAATTTTTGGCTGCCCTGCCTAAGGGCTATACTATATAATACACCCACTTCCTGACAATGGACACTTAATGTTTTGAGGCCCTCATGCACGTCTCTATCCAGGGACAACGTGGAGCCTCCCAATTTTTGGCTGCCCTGCCTAAGGGCTATACTACAATAGACCCACTTCCTTACAATGGGCACTTCTGGTTTACAGGCCATCATGCACGTCTCTATCCAGGGACAATGTGGAGCCTCCCAATTTTTGGCTGCCCTGGCAAAGGGCTATACTGAACTAGACCCACTTCCTTACAATGGGCACTTCAGGTTTACAGGCCATCATGCACGTCTCTATCCAGGGACAATGTGGAGCCTCCCAATTTTTGGCTGCCCTGGCAAAGGGCTATACTGAAATAGACCCACTTCCTTACAATGGGCACTTCAGGTTTACAGGCCATCATGCACGTCTCTATCCAGGGACAATGTGGAGCCTCCGAATTTTTGGCTGCCCTGGCAAAGGGCTATACTGAAATAGACCCACTTCCTTACAATGGGCACTTCTGGTTTACAGGCCATCATGCACGTCTCTATCCAGGGACAATGTGGAGCCTCCCAATTTTTGGCTGCCCTGGCAAAGGGCTATACTGAAATAGACCCACTTCCTTACAATGGGCACTTCAGGTTTACAGGCCATCATGCACGTCTCTATCCAGGGACAATGTGGAGCCTCCCAATTTTTGGCTGCCCTGGCAAAGGGCTATACTGAACTAGACCCACTTCCTTACAATGGGCACTTCAGGTTTACAGGCCATCATGCACGTCTCTATCCAGGGACAATGTGGAGCCTCCCAATTTTTGGCTGCCCTGGCAAAGGGCTATACTGAAATAGACCCACTTCCTTACAATGGGCACTTCAGGTTTACAGGCCATCATGCACGTCTCTATCCAGGGACAATGTGGAGCCTCCCAATTTTTGGCTGCCCTGCCTAAGGGCTATACTATATAATACACCCACTTCCTGACAATGGACACTTAATGTTTTGAGGCCCTCATGCACGTCTCTATCCAGGGACAACGTGGAGCCTCCCAATTTTTGGCTGCCCTGCCTAAGGGCTATACTACAATAGACCCACTTCCTTACAATGGGCACTTCAGGTTTACAGGCCCTCATGCACGTCTGTATGCAGGGGCATTGGTGAACCTCACAATTTTGGACTGCCCTGGCAAAGGAAAATACTACAAAGACTCACTTCCTCAAAATGGGCACATTAGACTCAAGAGGCCTTCATGTACGTCTCTTCTCAGGGACATCGGAGTGCCACACAATGTTTTCACGTAAAATCTTTCATGTATTAATCTCAAAAAGTAACATACACCAGCTCTATCTCACTATTGGGTATGTGCCCTTAACATTTCTGCCATGAAAAATCATTTTGGGGTCATTTTGGAAGGTTTTCCGGTGAGTCCGTAAAAATGGCGTGAAACGCGGACAAAATTGTTCACAGCTGTGACTTTTGAGTGATAAATGCTTCAAGGGGTCTTCCCCATGCTGTTGCCATGTCATTTGAGCACTCTTCTGAGACTTTTGTGACATTTTTAGGGTTTCTCCATGCTGCAGGGGGGTCATTTCACAAAAATACTCGAGTCTCCCATAGGATAACATTGGGCTCGTTGCTCGGGCCGAGTATACGAGTATCTTGGGAGGTTCGGCCCGAGCTTCGAGCACCCGAGCTTTTTAGTACTCGCTCATCACTAATAATAATATAAAAATGAATTGCTGTGCAAATGTTCTGTTGTTTTTTAACTTCTTGTAACCACATTAGGCTTCCACAGGCATAAAACAGTTAAAAGAAATGACCTTACCATTCTTCTGCGGATTCCTCTTGGAAGCCTTCAACTATTAGTACAGACATTTAAAAGAAAACAAAAAAGAATACACGCTAATGGCAAAGACACCAGAAAGGACGTCAGAAAGAACATAAAGAAAGGCAAATTAGAAAAAACACCTCTGGCATTTTCCTAAAGCGCCTTTGCAGAAAAAAACCTCACTGGGTACGTCTATAAGATGACGTATGACCATATCCTTAACAATAATGGTAAGAAATATCTAAATTACCTCAATCATCATCTTTTTCTTTGTATATTAGAGAAAGAAAAATGTGCACAAATTTATAAAGATAATCAAAGTGCGAACATTCAATTATTTTAATTATAATGTTTAATTTTTACTCCAGAAATCTTTGTAGCATATAAATGGCTCATATTAAAATAAAATAAGGATTCTTTGAAAGATCAGATGCAATAAACTAGCACCTGGGGAATTTTATACGGAGAGATGATGTCTGAACACAAATATTTTTCAGTATTGATCTTCTTTTCATTGAAAACACACAAATCACAATTCTAATGCCATTCCATTTTATTGCAACCAGTTCAATATTCAATAACACCAAAGAGCCAGATTTTAGTAAATGGTAGATGGTACCACTACTAAGAAACTACAACAACCTATAAATCAATTTATACAATGAAGGAAATAATTATTTGATCTCTTCTTGATTTTGTAAGTTTGCCCACTGACACAGACATGAACAGTCTATATTTTTAAGGGTAGGCTAATTTTAACAGTGAGAGATAGAATATCCAAAATAAAATCCAGAAAAACACATTGTATAAATTATATAAATTTATTTGCATTTTGCAGAGAGAAATAAGTATTACATCCCCTACCAACCATTAAGAGTTCTGGCTCCTACAGACACTTAGATGCTCCTAATCATCGTGTTGCCTGCATTGAAGACAGCTGTCTTAAATTGTCACCTGTATAAAAGACTCCTGTCCACAGACTCAATTTATCAGTCAGACTCTAACCTCTACAACATGGACAAGACCAAAGAGCTTTCTAAGGATGTCAGGGACAAGATCATAGACCTGCAAAAGCCTGGAATAGGCTACAAAACCATAAGTAAGACGCTGAGTGAGAAGGCGACAACTGTTGGTGCATAGTAAGAAAATGGAAGAAATACAAAATGACTCTCAATTGACATCGATCTGGGGCACCACTGAAAATCTCACCTTGTGGGGTATCCAGGATCATGAGGAAGTTGAGAAATCAACCTAAATTTACACAGGAGAACTTATTAATGATCTCAAGGCAGCTAGTACCACTGTAACCAAGAAAACCATTTGTAACAGATTACACCATAATGACTAAAAATCGTGCAGTGCCTGCAGAGTCCCACTGCTCAAGAAGGCACATATGCAGGCCTGTCTGAAGTTTGTCAATGAACACCTGGATGATTCTGAGAGTGATTGATTAGATGAGACAAAATGGAGGTAGAAACATTATGTTTTGGGGGTGTTTCTCTGTTAAGGGCACAGGACTACTTCACTGCATCAATGGGACAATGGATGGAGCCATGTACCGTAAAATCCTGAGCGACAATCTCCTTCTCTCCTCCAGGACATTAAAAATGGTTTGTGCCTGGGTCTTCCAGCATGACAATGACCCAAAACATAAGCCAAGGCAACAAAGAAGTGGCTCAAAAAGAAGCACATTAAGGTCATGGAGTGACCTAGCTAGTCTTAAGACTTTAATTTCAGAGAAAATTTATGAAGGAGCTGAAGCTCCAAGTTGCCAAGCGGCAGCCTCACAATCTTAATGATTTAGAAATGATCTGCAAAGAGGAGTGGAGCAAAATTCCTCCTGATGTGCGAAAACCTCATCATCAACTAAAAATAAATGTCTGACTGCTGAGCTTGCCAACAAGGGTTTTGCCACCAAGCATTAAGTTTTGTTTGCCAGAGTGATCGAATACTTATTTCTCTCTGCAAAATGCAAATAAATGTATATAATTTATAAAAAGTGATTTTCTGGAATTTATTTTTGATATTCTATCTCTCACTGGTAAAATTAACCTACTTTTAAAATTATAGACTGTTCATGTCTTTGTCAGCGGGCAAACTTACAAAATCAGCAAGGGATCTTATACTTATTTCCTTCCCTGTACATACTAGCTATTGTGTAACTATTGTGTGTAATGAATATAGTGTATTAGTATATAGTTTTTTAACCAACTGGGGTCAGTGCACGTATGCAGATGACGCTGGATAATACAGTTGGAAACACTGATTGATTTACATTGAACTAATTCCGTCTTCAAACTGAATGAGTAATTTGAGTCCTTAATTTTGATGTTGTTCATTATGTTGTGATGAACTATTTTTATTTAAATTGTTTATGGGACAGAAGGAATTATCCTATTTATTTGAAACTGCTCCACTGAAGATAATGGACTGATGCAACATCACATTTATACATGTATTATTATAGTAAGAATAGACAACCTTTTTAAGTGGTGATGTTTCATCATGGAAACCTCAGTCCAAATTGCTTAGTAGGGCTTGTAGACGTAAAGGAAAGCTTTCACCTGTTTCAAGTTGCCAGGTTGCAGCCAAGAATATTTTTCACAGAATACATAGTTTGAAGATCCGATCGTCGACCAAAGTCAGACATGAGACTATACAGACTTTACCTCAAGCTAGTTTTTCTCATCGCCCCTTTAGGATAGTGGTGACAGGTCTCTTGCTATAGGAGAAACTTGTCAATTGCTTGTAGTTGCACTGGGAGAAGCAAGACGAAGGCAGAGCCTTACTAGTCTCATGTCTGGCTATGGTCCCCAGAAAGCTAGATTTTAAAAGTATAGAACATATCTTGCTGCAATTGAGCTAGGATCTGAATCATGCTGCCTGTGGTTTGGGCAACATAAATCAGGCAGTGTTCTCCTTTATTCGGAGGAAAACCAGTGTATGAGTTTGTGATAGAGGTTTCAACTTTACTGAATGCTGCCCAAGTTTGTAAAACATGGTTGGCCATTCATTTGAATGGCTGGCTGTCACACGGTGGTTTGCTCTAAATTTTTCGAGTGTCATGGCGGCATCAGACGCCGTTCAGACCACTTTCTCTGACACTCCTCATTATACTTTCTCTGGTGATTCTGCGTTGCACAGGCAGGCTCAGGTGTCAATCAGCTGTGTGCTTATTAGTGACTGGACTAGCAGGAGTTTTCTGCTAGCCTGCTGGTCACCTTTTGGATTACATGTAGTGGCAGGCCTATAACAGGTACTCCCCACCTTTTTAAGATGGAGTAATTTGTCTTCCTTTGCCGACTATAACTTTCTGCTACACTAGTTCGTGTGTTGTTGTTTTCCAGTGTAGTGACTAACTGTGTATTGTTTGGTGTGCAGTGGAATTCCTCCTGTCATTTGCTTATTTCTTCCCTGTGGATTTCCTCCTTAGTACTTGTTGTCTGATTATTCTGTGTGAGCGTGTTGTGTAATAGAGGTTTGGTTCCCCTGTTTGTCTATCACTGTTGATGTTTACATGCCCCTGTCCTGCCCACCCCTGGGGAAGGTAGGGAGGGGGTACTAGATCAGGGTTGGTCAAGAGCAGGTGCAGAGAGGCAGCTCAGACATCATCACCATCAGGTGTATTTCTGGGATCAGGGACAGCTGGGGCCCCTCTAGACTGAGGGCTAGTTTAGGAACCCTGGTCCTCTGTTATCCCCTGTCATGCCATGACAGTGGCATGTAATGATTCTCTTCTATTGAAAACCTCCTAATGTATGAAGTAGACATGTGCAGTACTGTACAAATGTTTTAGGCATTTGTGGAAATAAAAGTGTTAATAATTTATTTTTATAATTTCAAAAAATGTGAAAGGAATTAATAGAGAAATCTAAATCAAATCAACATTTGGTGTGAACAGCCTTTGCATTCACAACAGCATTAATTGTAGGTACACTGCAAGGAGTTTGTAGGATTATAGTCTTGTATATGAGTGACCAAGAGAACTCTACATCAAACACATATTTGGTATGACCACTAGAAATTATCAAACTATTTGAAATTCAAATTCTAAAGGTTCAACAATTTTTTCCCCAAACTTAGGGGTACTTTGCACACTACGACATCGCAGGTGCGATGTCGGTGGGGTCATGTCGAAAGTGACAAACTTCCGGCGTCGCTCTCGACATCGTAGTGTGTAAAGCCTAGATGATACGATTAACGAGCGCAATCATCGGTGTAGCATCGGCGAAAACCATAATTACCTTGCTGCGATGGTCCAATGTTGTTCCTCGTTCCTGCGGCAGCACACATCGCTGTGTGTGAAGTCGCAGGAGCGAGGAACATCTCCTACCTGCTTCACCGTGGCTCCTGTCAGCTATACGGAAGGAAGGAGATGGGCGGGATGTTTACATCCCGCTCATCTCCACCCCTCTGCTCCTATTGGCCGCCTGCCGTGTGACGTCGCTATGACGCCGCACGGCCCGCCCCCTTAATAAGTTGGCAGGTCGCCGGCCAGAGCGACGTCGCAGGGCAAGGTGAGTGCATGTGAAGCTGGCGTAGCGATAATTTTCGCTACACCAGCTATCACCACATATCGCAGCAGCGACAGAGGCAGGGACTATCGCACTCGGCATCACAGCATCGGCTTGCGATGTCACAGCGTGCAAAGTACCCCTTAGATTCACAGTAAATTGATTTGCCATTACTTATAATAAAACAAAGCATTAAATTGCACTGAAAAGATGTGTGTATCACAATGAGGTCTTGAAAGACTGTATCCAACATTTTTCGTGTTGTAACACAAACATATCCTTAATAGAGATGAGCGAACCGGTCCCGGTTCGGCTCGAGGCGGTTCGCCGAACGGGGGGTCTGGCTCGAGTTCGGCTCGTCGAACGTTCGACGAACCGAACTCGAGCCCATAGGAAACAATGGCAGGCAATCACAAACACAGTAAAACACCTAGAAAACACCCTGAAAGGTGTCCAAAAGGTGACAAACAACTCACAACATAACACAAACACATGGGAAAGTGACAAGGACATATACTCATGTGAAAACAAAACAGCTGGACAAGGAAAAAGAGGGAGACACACAGATATATGAGTATATGCAAAGAAACATCGATTCCATTATTGTGCAACTTGAGCCCTGCTCATTTTAGGCTTCCAATCTGGATAAATTGCCTGAGCTCGCCACGTACGCCTTGAGGATCTTGTCGTGTCCTGCAGCCAGCGTTCTCTCGGAACCTGTCTTCAGTGCTGCTGGGGGTCTGCTGGCAGATAAGCACACGTGTCTGTCCACTGACAATGTGGACCTGGCTCTCAGAGGACTTTTCTTCCCCTGGGTCAGCCAGGGGAGGCGAAAGGCACGCGTATTTTTGAGAGTGCTTCATGCAAAGCATCTTTTTCTTTGTCAAAAGGGGGGCTCAACCGATGCCAGTCAAGTGGGGTGTGTGTGGCCCAGTTAGTGGCAACGAGGGAGACTGTGGTTGGAGTCCCCTCGCTTTGTCTCTAAAAGAACCAAGATGAACAAGTCATGGCTCTCAGAGGACTTTTCTTCCCCTGGGTCAGCCAGGGGACGGGAAAGGCACGCGTATTTTTGAGAGTGCTTCATGCAAAGCATCTTTTTCTTTTTCAAAAGGGGGCTCAACCGATGCCAGTCAAGTGGGGTGTGTGTGGCCCAGTTAGTGGCAACGAGGGAGACTGTGGTTGGAGTCCCCTCGCTGTGTCTCTAAAAGAACCAAGATGAACAAGTCATGGCTCTCAGAGGACTTTTCTTCCCCTGGGTCAGCCAGGGGACGGGAAAGGCACGCGTATTTTTGAGAGTGCTTCATGCAAAGCATCTTTTTCTTTTTCAAAAGGGGGCTCAACCGATGCCAGTCAAGTGGGGTGTGTGTGGCCCAGTTAGTGGCAACGAGGGAGACTGTGGTTGGAGTCCCCTCGCTGTGTCTCTAAAAGAACCAAGATGAACAAGTCATGGCTCTCAGAGGACTTTTCTTCCCCTGGGTCAGCCAGGGGACGGGAAAGGCACGCGTATTTTTGAGAGTGCTTCATGCAAAGCATCTTTTTCTTTGTCAAAAGGGGGGGTCAACCGATGCCAGTCAAGTGGGGTGTGTGTGGCCCAGTTAGTGGCAACGAGGGAGACTGTGGTTGGAGTCCCCTCGCTGTGTCTCTAAAAGAACCAAGATGAACAAGTCATGGCTCTCAGAGGACTTTTCTTCCCCTGGGTCAGCCAGGGGACGGGAAAGGCACGCGTATTTTTGAGAGTGCTTCATGCAAAGCATCTTTTTCTTTGTCAAAAGGGGGGGTCAACCGATGCCAGTCAAGTGGGGTGTGTGTGGCCCAGTTAGTGGCAACGAGGGAGACTGTGGTTGGAGTCCCCTCGCTGTGTCTCTAAAAGAACCAAGATGAACAAGTCATGGCTCTCAGAGGACTTTTCTTCCCCTGGGTCAGCCAGGGGACGGGAAAGGCACGCGTATTTTTGAGAGTGCTTCATGCAAAGCATCTTTTTCTTTTTCAAAAGGGGGCTCAACCGATGCCAGTCAAGTGGGGTGTGTGTGGCCCAGTTAGTGGCAACGAGGGAGACTGTGGTTGGAGTCCCCTCGCTGTGTCTCTAAAAGAACCAAGATGAACAAGTCATGGCTCTCAGAGGACTTTTCTTCCCCTGGGTCAGCCAGGGGACGGGAAAGGCACGCGTATTTTTGAGAGTGCTTCATGCAAAGCATCTTTTTCTTTGTCAAAAGGGGGGGTCAACCGATGCCAGTCAAGTGGGGTGTGTGTGGCCCAGTTAGTGGCAACGAGGGAGACTGTGGTTGGAGTCCCCTCGCTGTGTCTCTAAAAGAACCAAGATGAACAAGTCATGGCTCTCAGAGGACTTTTCTTCCCCTGGGTCAGCCAGGGGACGGGAAAGGCACGCGTATTTTTGAGAGTGCTTCATGCAAAGCATCTTTTTCTTTGTCAAAAGGGGGGGTCAACCGATGCCAGTCAAGTGGGGTGTGTGTGGCCCAGTTAGTGGCAACGAGGGAGACTGTGGTTGGAGTCCCCTCGCTGTGTCTCTAAAAGAACCAAGATGAACAAGTCATGGCTCTCAGAGGACTTTTCTTCCCCTGGGTCAGCCAGGGGACGGGAAAGGCACGCGTATTTTTGAGAGTGCTTCATGCAAAGCATCTTTTTCTTTGTCAAAAGGGGGGGTCAACCGATGCCAGTCAAGTGGGGTGTGTGTGGCCCAGTTAGTGTCAACGAGGGAGACTGTGGTTGGAGTCCCCTCGCTGTGTCTCTAAAAGAACCAAGATGAACAAGTCATGGCTCTCAGAGGACTTTTCTTCCCCTGGGTCAGCCAGGGGACGGGAAAGGCACGCGTATTTTTGAGAGTGCTTCATGCAAAGCATCTTTTTCTTTTTCAAAAGGGGGCTCAACCGATGCCAGTCAAGTGGGGTGTGTGTGGCCCAGTTAGTGGCAACGAGGGAGACTGTGGTTGGAGTCCCCTCGCTGTGTCTCTAAAAGAACCAAGATGAACAAGTCATGGCTCTCAGAGGACTTTTCTTCCCCTGGGTCAGCCAGGGGACGGGAAAGGCACGCGTATTTTTGAGAGTGCTTCATGCAAAGCATCTTTTTCTTTTTCAAAAGGGGGCTCAACCGATGCCAGTCAAGTGGGGTGTGTGTGGCCCAGTTAGTGGCAACGAGGGAGACTGTGGTTGGAGTCCCCTCGCTGTGTCTCTAAAAGAACCAAGATGAACAAGTCATGGCTCTCAGAGGACTTTTCTTCCCCTGGGTCAGCCAGGGGACGGGAAAGGCACGCGTATTTTTGAGAGTGCTTCATGCAAAGCATCTTTTTCTTTTTCAAAAGGGGGCTCAACCGATGCCAGTCAAGTGGGGTGTGTGTGGCCCAGTTAGTGGCAACGAGGGAGACTGTGGTTGGAGTCCCCTCGCTGTGTCTCTAAAAGAACCAAGATGAACAAGTCATGGCTCTCAGAGGACTTTTCTTCCCCTGGGTCAGCCAGGGGACGGGAAAGGCACGCGTATTTTTGAGAGTGCTTCATGCAAAGCATCTTTTTCTTTGTCAAAAGGGGGGGTCAACCGATGCCAGTCAAGTGGGGTGTGTGTGGCCCAGTTAGTGGCAACGAGGGAGACTGTGGTTGGAGTCCCCTCGCTGTGTCTCTAAAAGAACCAAGATGAACAAGTCATGGCTCTCAGAGGACTTTTCTTCCCCTGGGTCAGCCAGGGGACGGGAAAGGCACGCGTATTTTTGAGAGTGCTTCATGCAAAGCATCTTTTTCTTTTTCAAAAGGGGGCTCAACCGATGCCAGTCAAGTGGGGTGTGTGTGGCCCAGTTAGTGGCAACGAGGGAGACTGTGGTTGGAGTCCCCTCGCTGTGTCTCTAAAAGAACCAAGATGAACAAGTCATGGCTCTCAGAGGACTTTTCTTCCCCTGGGTCAGCCAGGGGACGGGAAAGGCACGCGTATTTTTGAGAGTGCTTCATGCAAAGCATCTTTTTCTTTTTCAAAAGGGGGCTCAACCGATGCCAGTCAAGTGGGGTGTGTGTGGCCCAGTTAGTGGCAACGAGGGAGACTGTGGTTGGAGTCCCCTCGCTGTGTTTTACATGCTTTTAGAAGGGCATGAAATGGCTTGGAGGTTGACTTTCATCATATGCAAACTGTTGGCTACCAAAATGCTGCCTTTCCAACAACTGTGGTTATAGGCAATGAGGAACATACTGATGAAGATGAGACGCAGATACCCGATTGGGATGACAACTTAAATATTCGGTCAGGGCAAGAAGAAACTCGGTCTGAGGGGTAGGGGAGTGCAAACACAACAATTGATGATTAAGTTCTAGATCACACCTACTGTCAACCCACAGTCAGACACTCGAGGAGGTCAACAGAGGCGGTGGAGGAGGATGCAACCGACGTCGAAGTAACCTGGCGCCTTCCTGGACACAGTCGGAGCACTGGTAGCACGTCTACAACTGCATCCTCAGCCACCACTCTGCCTCTGAGCATTATTCGGGGTGGATCAACAGGTCGCATGGCCTCTAAGCCTTGCCTAGCCAGGTCCTTTTTTGACATAGAAAAAGATCGCCCAAATTATGTGATCTGTAAAATTTGTCATGGTTCTCTTAGTAGAGGTCAAAACCTCAGCAGTTTGACAACTTCTTCCATGAATCGTCACATGAATAAATATCATATGGCCCGATGGGAAGCTCACCGTGCTGCAATGCGGCCTAGCGGAGCGAACCATCCACCGCCTGCCCCTTCCAGTGCATCCGCGCGCTCGTCATCTTCTAGGACTGTGGGGACAGCTGTCACACCTGTTTTTCCACCCACAACTTCCACCACTGTAACCGCAACAGGCAGTTTGCTTGGTAGGTCGTCAGTTGGTTTGGAAGGGGAAACAAGTGAGTGTGTACAGCTCTCTCAGACATCGATAGCACCAACTTTGGATGAAGGCAACATCATGTCTCCGCCTGCACTTTCCTCACAAAGCTGCATTTTTCCAGGGACACCCGACTCAACACCGTCTACACACAGCAGCCAGATCTCTGTCCCTCAGATGTGGTCAAATAAAAGGCCACTTCCTGCGACCCATGACAAAGCGAAGAGGTTGACTCTATCCCTCTGTAAGCTGTTGACTACAGAAATGCTGCCTTTCCGCCTAGTGGACACACAGGATTTTAGAGACCTTATGTCTGTCGCTGTGCCCCAGTACCAGATGCCTAGTCGCCACTACTTCTCTAAGAAAGGTGTGCCCGCGCTACACCAGCATGTCGCACACAACATCACCGCTTCCTTGAGAAACTCTGTGTGTGAACGGGTGCATTTCACCACCGATACTTGGACCAGTAAGCATGGACAGGGACGTTACATGTCGCTGACTGGCCACTGGGTAACTATGGTGATAGATGGTGAAGGGTCTGCTGCACAAGTCTTGCCGTCCCCACGACTTGTGTGTCAATCCTCTGTCTGTCCAAGTTCCGCCACTGCTTCTGCATCCTCCACCTCATCTGGGTCCTCCACCTCCGCCCCAAGCCTGCCTGGTCAGGCCACCAGCGTTCTCACTGCGCAGAAGGAATCACGCACCCCTCATTACTATGCTGGTAGCAGAGCGCAACGGCATCAGGCGGTCTTTAGCTTGACATGTCTTTGAAATAGGAGTCACACAGCGACTGAGTTGTGGGCAGCTCTGGAGACTGATTTTGATAAATGGTTGTCTCCACTCAACCTGCAGCCTGGTAAGGCCGTGTGCGACAATGCTGCAAACCTGGGTGCGGCCCTTCGCCTGGGCAAGGTGACACACGTGCCTTGTATGGCTCACGTGTTTAACCTTGTTGTCCAGCAATTTTTAACACACTATCCCGGCCTAGATGGCCTTCTGACCAGGGCACGGAAACTGTCTGCAGTGCTCACTTCCGCCGTTCAACCGCCGCACCTGAGCGACTTGCATCGCTCCAGAAGTCTTTCGGCCTGCCGGTTCATCGCCTGAAATGCGATGTGGCGACACGCTGGAATTCAACTCTCCACATGTTACAGCGACTGTGGCAGCACCGGCGAGCCCTGGTGCAATACGTCATGATGTATAGCCTGGGCCAACGAGATGCAGAAGTGGGGCAGATCACCCTGATGGAGTGATCTCAGATCAAGGACCTATGCACCCTTCTGCACAGTTTCGACATGGCGACGAATATGTTTAGCGCTGACAATGCCATTATCAGCATGACGATTACAGTCATTTACATGCTGGAGCACACGCTAAACACTATTCGTAGTCAGGGGGTGGGACAACAGGAAGGGGAGGAACTACAGGAGGATTCATATGCGCAAGACACAACAACATCACCAAGGTCCAGACGTTCATCATCACCAACGCGGCAGGCATGGGACCATGGGGGACAGGGATCAACAAGGGCGCATGGTAGCAGGTGAGATGTTGAGGAAGGTGCAGGAGGACATGAAGATATGGAGGACGAACTGTCCATGGACATGGAAGACTCAGCAGATGAGGGGGACCTTGGTCAAATTTCAGTTGAAAGAGGTTGGGGGGAGATGACAGAGGAAGAAAGAACGGTTAGCACCTCTATGCCACAAACACAGCGTGGACTTGGTGCGCATGGCTGCGCAAGACACATGAGTGCCTTCTTGTTGCACTACCTCCAACATGACCCTCGTATTGTCAAAATTAGAAGTGATGATGACTACTGGCTTGCCACACTATTAGATCCCCGGGACAAGTCCAAATTTTGTGACATAATTCCACCCATAGAAAGGGACGCACGTATGCAGGAGTATCAGCAGAAGCTGTTACTCGATCTTAGCTCGGCTTTTCCACCAAACAACCGTGCAGGTGAAGGGAGTGATTCTCCCAGTTGTAACTTGACAAACATGGGACGGCCTCGTCATCTTCAACAGTCTACCCGTACCAGTAGGACCGTATCTGGTGCTGGTAACAGCAATTTTATGGAATCTTTTCATAATTTTTTTAGACCCTCCTTTGCAAGGCCACCAGAGACAACAAGTCTGACACATAGTCAACGGATGGAGAGGATGATACAGGAGTATCTCCAAATGAACATCGATGCAATGACTTTGCAAATGGAGCCTTGCTCCTTTTGTGCTTCAAATCTAGAAAAATGTCAAGAGCTCTCCAGTTACGCCTCGAAGATTTTGTCGTGTCCAGCTGCCAGCGTTGTCTCTGAACGTGTCTTCAGTGCTGCTGGGTGTGTGCTGACAGATAAGCGCACGCATCTGTCCAGTGACAATGTGGACAGACTGACGTTCATCAAAATGAACAAGTCATGGATCCAGAAGGAATTTACTACCCCTGTGTCATCCTGGGGAGAGTAAATGCTTGTGGATTTGGAATGTGCTTGATGCAAATCAAAACATCCTGTTTGCAACTAGGGCACAAGTGCTGCCACTGATAAGGTGTCTGTGTGGGGCCCAATTTTTGGAAAAAAAGGGAGACTCCGCTTGGAGTAACCCTTGCTTGCTGTGTTTTTTAAAAATGATACAAGATGAACAGATCTGAAGGCAAGATGAAGCCAACATCATGTCTCCGCCTGCACTTTTCTCACAAACCTGCATTTTTCCAGGGACACCCTACTCAACACCGTCTACAGACAGCAGCCAGATCTCTGTCCCTCAGATGTGGTCAAATAAAAGGCCACTTACTGCGACCCATGACAAAGCTAAGTGGTTGACTCTATCCCTCTGTAAGCTGTTGGCTACCGAAATGCTGCCTTTACGCGTAGTGGACACACAGGATTTTACAGACCTTATGTCTGTCGCTGTGCCCCAGTACCAGATGCCCAATCACCACTGCTTCTCCAAGAAAAGCATGCCCGCGCTACACCGGCATGTCGCACACAACATCACCACTTCCTTGAGAAAATCTGTGTGCGACAGGGTGCATTTCAACACAGATACTTGGACCAGTAAGCATAGACAGGGTCATTACATGTCACTGACTGGGCACTGGCAAACTATGGTGAGAGATGGAGAAGGGTCTGCTGTACAAGTCTTGCCGTCCCCACGAGTTGTTTCAATCCTTGTTCTGTATGTAGAAGTTAATACACTGCTTCTGCCTCTTCAACCTCGTGTGGGTCCTCTACCTTTGCGCAAACCCTGTGTGGTCAGGCCACCCTTCCTTGCAACTGCGCACAAGGACTACCACACACCTCCTTACTATGCTGGCAGCAGAGCTCAATGCCATCAGGCGGTCAAAGTTTTACTTTGAAATGTATGGGAAATGTGAGTCACACCGCTATTACAGAGAATAGTAGTCAGGCAGGGTCAAAACATTAATTGAGGAACAGGAACAGAATGGGACGGCCAGGACTTAATCAGAAAACAAGCAGAGGTGAAATGCGTATCGGCCAACAAGGTACATAAACAGCAAGCAGGAAAAGTAGTCAGGTAACAAGCACACAAAATCATAAAACTGAACTGGGGGTAAAATTAACCAGAGGTTCATAGCTATGTCTGGCAGTGGTCTGCAGACAGGATGGGCATAAAAAAGGGTGTGGTGTCTTCCCATTGGTTGTAGCTGAATGATGGTATTTCATCTGTGAGATACCCACCAGCTACATTCAGCCAGAGATTCTGCATCTGTCAAGGTAATGCAGCCCAGTGGGTGAGCATAACCTGCGTCCACCTGCGCCGCTGGCATCGACTACTCTCCCATCATCAGCACTATTCATGAAAGGAACACGTTGTCACCTGGCGACCGGAGTACAAATTGACGGAGCGGACTCCGTTGGTGACTTAACAGCCGTGTGCGGCAATGATGCAAACCTGGCTGCGGGCCATCCTCAGGGCAATGTGACACACGTGCCTTTTATGGCTCACGTGTTGATCCGAATTCTCCAGCAATTTTTAAAACACCATCACGGCCTACATGGCCTTGTGCAGCGGGCACGCTCGCTATGTGCTCACTTCCATCGTGCGCACACAGCAGCTCAACAACTTTCATCACTCCGGAAGTCTTAGGGTCTGGCAGTTAAACGCCGGAAATGCGATGTTCCGACACGCAGGAATTGGAATCTGCACATGTTGCAGCGTGTGTGGCAGCACCGCAGAGCCCTGCTGAAATACGGTAAGACATATAGCCTGGGATAAGTTGATCCAGAGGTGGTGCAGATCACGCTGCTGGAGTGGTGTCAGATCAAGGACCTATGCACCCTGCTACACAGTTTTGAAATGTCGACGAAGATGTTTAGCACTGGCAATGTCATTCTCAGCGTGACAATTCTGGTCATCTACATGATGGAGCACACTGTAATTATTATTCGGAGTCAGGTGTTGGGACAAGAGGAAGGGGAGGAAGTACAGGAGGAGTCATATGCGGAAGGGATAACAAGATCTACGAGGTCCAGATGGTCAGCGGCACCTATGCGGCAGTCATGGTGAGGGAGAGGGATTAACAAGGGCGCATAGTATCAGCAAAAAGTGTTGATGAAAGTGCAGGAGCCCATGAAGAAATGGAGGACGAACTGGCGATGGGCATGGAAGACTCAGCAGATGAGTGAGAGCTTGCTCACATTTCGGTTGTGCGAGGTTGTGGGTAGAGGGCAGAGGAAGGATGCACGATTCTCACCTCTCTGCCACCAACACACCAAGGACTTGGTCCTCCTGGATGCACAAGACACATGAGCGCCTTCTTGCTGCACTACCTACATGACCCTCGGATTGTATGAATTTGAAGTAATCCTGAATACTGGGTTGCCACACTGTTAGATCCCCGGTACAAGACAAAATTTGGCGAACTAATTCCTGCCATAGAAATAGACGCACGTATACAGGAGTATCTGCAGAATGTGGTACGCAATCTTAGATCTACTTTTCCACTAAACACCAGTGCTGCACAGAGTGAATCTCAACACTTTGTCATGGATAGGAGGAAATGGTCTTTTACTTGTCCACATCGGAGGGACCGAGGGATGGCTGCTGTGCTGAGATGGCGTTGAGTACGGTGTCCCTGCACAGTTGCACTTTTGGTCATATCCCAAAATGAGTTGAAAAAGGACAGATGCTGTTGGAAAGGGGAACAGGTGTGTTGGAAAGGGGAAAAAAATTTTGGTCCGTGGATTTGGTGGTTAAACAACTGTAACATTTGCTGAAGAAACAACATCTGTTACAGTGGGACTGGCAGATTTGGATAAAGTGGTATATAATCTGTGACCGCTATATAACAAAAATTAATAAGAAAAGAAAGAGAAAGGTATATATCACCTTCAGCAGTCAGTGTCCACCGTGCTCCCAGTTGGAAAAGGAGAGGTTGGCAACTTGAAGGTTTGGTGGAGGATACAGAGCTGTGTGGCTATGAAACTAATAGTAGCCTGAACCGAGTTAGACGCCATTCGGATCTGGAGACTGTGAGCCCTGTTAGCGTCACAGGGTCCACATGCCCACCCAGCCCAGGAACTCCCTGTTAACAACACAGGGGCCATTGAGTACGCTGACCGTGTGCGTAGGGGCCACACCTGTGGACAGCAGGCGCATCAGCAGCAGCAGGCCTGTTAATGCCACTGGGCTGCACAAGCAGGACTGTTAGGACAGGAGCTGGTCTTAACCGTTCTGCGTTACCAACTGTGGTGGTGGCCTGCATCCACCACCCTATCCCTGCCTACCTCTGGCCTAAAGCCGCAATGGGTTCAACACATGGAGGTGTGCTCTTTCGGAGCATAATAGAAGACTGCGCACCTCCTTGTTGGCTCCAGCCCCTTTTATAACCTGGGTCCGCCCCAAACCAGGGTGAACCACAATGCACCTCCTGGAGACAAAAGCAGAGTGACACGTCATGAGTGGCATAACTAGCGTCCTATTTGGAAACGCAACTTCAATGATGACCTCATGGCTGCCATGACCCAAACACCTCACCAGTCATCGTCTGACCATCAATAATGCGGTGACAAGTCATAGGTGTGGGCCTCTGCAAGCCATTTGGGAGGACACCTGATGCCCTGTGGTCTATATGGGACCCCCACATCAGGGCCAGGGCCAAAGAGTTCATTACCGGACCTAGTCTCTGATGCAGGAAGTGCCTGAGCATGCTCAGTAGCATGAAATACAGTCTCTGAAAAAAGACTATCAGCTTTAGCATGGTGTCTAGGCACAAAACAGGACTTAGACCCGGCACAGAATGCAAGCACCTGTGCAAAGAGGCTTTTCACACTTAGTGTGGGAGCATGCGCTGTATCCCGAAATGAAGACTTAGCGTCAGGAATGGCACAGTCAGGCTGAGCATACTCACTAGGCGAAACACTGTAATTATGCTGCAGCTGGGGTACATCGGCACACGCATGCGCACTAGCTGCCTCTCCACACTTAGACGTGGAGGGGAAATTTGTCTTGGAGATGCTGTCTATGAACAGAAGGAAAAGCTAAAGGAAGCCTGACTTTCTATCCCTCCGAATTATGAAATGCAGCAATGAATTCCATGAGTTTGCTATAACATTAGCGTAGCTAAATGTGCATGAGGGTGTGATGTAGAGGTGCTAGAAATAGCTTGTCACCAGTGGGGCACTAATGGAATACAACAGCCAGTTCTATGATGCCACAAAATGGCAGTATTTTGTGCTATCATTATAGCTTATTAAAAACAGAGCACGAGGTTGTCATGCAGAGGTGCTGCACATAGATTTGCAGTAGTGTGAATAGACAAAAGTACAATAGCCACGTTTAGGATACAACTAGGTACAGTGAGTGTTTGCTAGTATAATGGCTGAGTTTAAAAAAGTTTGAGTGTGCAATGCAGGCAGACGTGCTGCAAATAACGTTCCAATACTGTGAATTGACAAAAGTACAATAGCCACGTTTAGGATACAACTAGGTACAGTGA
Organism: Anomaloglossus baeobatrachus; assembly: GCF_048569485.1. NCBI lineage: Eukaryota > Metazoa > Chordata > Amphibia > Anura > Aromobatidae > Anomaloglossus > Anomaloglossus baeobatrachus. The sequence continues at coordinate 587,898,242 of NC_134355.1, forward strand.
GTGTTTGCTAGTATAATGGCTGAGTTTAAAAAAGTTTGAGTGTGCAATGCAGGCAGACGTGCTGCAAATAACGTTCCAATACTGTGAATTGACAAAAGTACAATAGCCACGTTTAGGATACAACTAGGTACAGTGAGTGTTTGCTAGTATAATGGCTGAGTTTAAAAAAGTTTGAGTGTGCAATGCAGGCAGACGTGCTGCAAATAACGTTCCAATACTGTGAATTGACAAAAGTACAATAGCCACGTTTAGGATACAACTAGGTACACTGAGTGTTTGCTACTATAAATGGCTGAGTTTAAAAAAGTTAGAGTGTGCAATGCAGGCAGACGTGCTGCAAATATCGTTCCAATACTGTGAATAGACAAAAGTACAATAGCCACGTTTAGGATACAACTAGGTACACTGAGTGTTTGCTAGTATAATGGCTTAGTAACAATGAGTTGTAGTGTGCAATGCAGGCAGACGTGCTCTGCAAATGTCTTTGCACTAGTGGGACTATAGCAAAGTCCAATAGCCACGTTTAGGATGCCACTAGGTACACTGAGTGTTTGCTAGTAAAATTGCTTAGTTTAAAAAAGTTGGAGTGTGCAATGCAGGCAGATGTGCTCTGCTAATATCTTTGCACTAGTGGGACTATAGCAAAGTCCAATAGCCACGTATAGGATGCCACTAGGTACACTGAGTGTTTGCTAGTATAATGGCTTAGTTAAAATGAGTTTGAGTGTGCAATGCAGGCAGACGCGCTATGCAAATGTCTTTGCACTAGTGGGACTATAGCAAAGTCCAATAGCCACGTATAGGATGCCACTAGGTACACTGAGTGTTTGCTAGTATAATGGCTTGGTTTTAATGAGTTGGAGTGTGCAATGCAGGCAGACGCGCTCTGCAAATGTCTTTGCACTAGTGGGACTATAGCAAAGTCCAATAGCCACGTATAGGATGCCACTAGGTACACTGAGTGTTTGCTAGTATAATGGCTTGGTTAGAATGAGTTGTAGTGTGCAATGCAGGCAGATGTGCTCTGCTAATGTCTTTGCACTAGTGGGACTATAGCAAAGTCCAATAGCCACGTATAGGATGCCACTAGGTACACTGAGTGTTTGCTAGTATAATGGCTTAGTTAAAATGAGTTTGAGTGTGCAATGCAGGCAGACGCGCTATGCAAATGTCTTTGCACTAGTGGGACTATAGCAAAGTCCAATAGCCACGTATAGGATGCCACTAGGTACACTGAGTGTTTGCTAGTATAATGGCTTGGTTAGAATGAGTTGTAGTGTGCAATGCAGGCAGATGTGCTCTGCTAATGTCTTTGCACTAGTGGGACTATAGCAAAGTCCAATAGCCACGTATAGGATGCCACTAGGTACACTGAGTGTTTGCTAGTATAATGGCTTAGTTAAAATGAGTTTGAGTGTGCAATGCCGGCAGACGCGCTATGCAAATGTCTTTGCACTAGTGGGACTATAGCAAAGTCCAATAGCCACGTATAGGATGCCACTAGGTACACTGAGTGTTTGCTAGTATAATGGCTTGGTTTTAATGAGTTGGAGTGTGCAATGCAGGCAGACGCGCTCTGCAAATGTCTTTGCACTAGTGGGACTATAGCAAAGTCCAATAGCCACGTATAGGATGCCACTAGGTACACTGAGTGTTTGCTAGTATAATGGCTTGGTTAGAATGAGTTGTAGTGTGCAATGCAGGCAGACGCGCTCTGCAAATGTCTTTGCACTAGTGGGACTATAGCAAAGTCCAATAGCCACGTATAGGATGCCACTAGGTACACTGAGTGTTTGCTAGTATAATGGCTTGGTTAGAATGAGTTGTAGTGTGCAATGCAGGCAGACGCGCTCTGCAAATGTCTTTGCACTAGTGGGACTATAGCAAAGTCCAATAGCCACGTATAGGATGCCACTAGGTACACTGAGTGTTTGCTAGTATAATGGCTTAGTTATCAGTTGGAGTGTGCAGAGGACAAGAGGGTACAGTGGCAGGATTGTGGTGCTCTGGGTAGAGGAATGGAAGCCTGCCTTTCTATTCCCTCCTAATGGTGAAATGCAGGTAGGAAATCCCTGACCTGGGCTACACAGACGCTGTTGCTGTTTGCAGGACCTGTCACCTATGGCTCTCTGACCCTGCCGGTTGGAGCCCTTAAAAGGACTGCTATAAAGTGCTCTCCCTAAGCTGTCTAACGCTGTGTATGCAGCGCATACAGCTGTATCGGCTATAGGACTCAGGAAGACGGAGCTGCGACAGTGATGTCTGACACCAAAGACGCAGAAGGCAGATAATGGCGTCCGTGAAGAAAATGTCCGGTTTTATAATGCAGGGACATGTGACATGCAGATCCTATCACACATGCCGTTGCTTCTCTGGCTCAAAGTCCACTTAGCTGTGTGTGTGTCTGGGATTGGCTGACATGCTGGCCCGCCCCACAAGACGCGCGCGCTTAGGGAAGGAAGACAAGAAAAAAAAAAAAAAAAAATGGCGATCGCCATTATAGAAACAGCAGTGATCTGAAGGCGCTGTTCACGCACACTATACACTGAAATGTGATAATAGTTTGATTCACAGAGTGACTTACACTATTACAGCAGAAACCAAGCTATGATTTAGCTGTTTTTTGGCTGCTAGAACCGTTCTCGAACGTTTCTAGAACTACCGAGCTTTTGCAAAAAGCTCGAGTTCTAGTTCGATCTAGAACATGCCCCAAAATCACTCGAGCCGCGAACTGGAGAACCACGAACCACGAACCGCGCTCAACTCTAATCCTTAATAATGCCAAAGTGGCTTCACGACAGAAACATCTTGCTGAAAATATTTTTCTTTTTTTTTTAATAAAAAAATTGTTTAAACTTAATATCTCTCATTCATTTGTGATCAGACAAACTGTACTATACAAAAAATGACCCAAACTGATCTCGGTAACAACATCCTGCTGTGACTGAGAGAAGGGATTTGACAAATGTATATTCCATAAAGTCCTCTGCTTCCTCCCCAAAAACACATTATTATTTTTTATTATTATAACACTATTTATTCCATGGTGCTTTACATATGAAAAGGGGTATCATAGTAGGGACAAGTACAACAATAATCATAAACAATACAAGGCACAGACTGGTACAGGAGGACAGAGGTCCCTGCCAGTGAGGGCTCACAGTCTACAAGGGATGGGTGAGAATGCAGTAGGGGAGGGTAGAGCTGGTTGTTCGGCGTTATATCAGACTGAGAGTTACTGCAGGTTGTAGGCTTGTCAGAAGACGTGGGTCTTTAGGTTCCTTTTGATGCTTGTCAAGGTAGGTGAGAGTCTGATATGTTGTGGAAGAGCATTCCAGAGTATGGGGGAGGCATGAGAGAAATCTTGGATGCGGTCGTAGGAAGAAAAAGAAAAGGAGGACAATTGTGTTATGAGTTTGGTAGTACTACTGTCCAGACGGTTGGATCCCACTTTTTTTTTTTATCTGAGGTGTGTATGAGTTTTTTTTCTCTTACATTACTCAATCAATTGCCATTTCTACTTTCTCAATAACCATACATTTTGTAAAACACAAAAGTTAAAGTTTGCCAACCTCTTCAACTCCATGTATTCAACAATTGCCAAAAAGAATGTACCAAGAAATGCTGGGCAGATAGTCACATGTACAGAAAGAAAAATGTTGCAGTAGGCCGCAGTATTGGTGTGGTGTGTATGGTGATCAAATTGGAGTAGTAAATAAGTGTGCAAAAACAGACACGTGCAGACTAATATCTAATTTCTTAAACATTTTTTTAACAAGATTTGAGTACCTTCCCAAAAAGGACATAACAAGTTATGCCAGGTAGGTACCAGTCTAAAAATCAAGCACATGTACTATGACACTGTATTCCTGTATTTGACTAGTAAGTTGGTTAATAATACCACACGCATACTTTGTGAGTTAGACAGTAGAAGTTAAATGTCTTGATTTTGATTTAGATTCTTAAGTATTTTTTAAAAGGAAGTATTTTGTTCATCATTAAAAGGAGAATTGCACAAAAAATTCAAAATCTTGATACAGTTCCTTGTGCAAAGCAAGAACACCATTTCTGACTGACACTGACTTTAGATTGTTTTTTGCTGCAAAATACTGTATATTGTGCTGCCTTGCTGTTGTTTTCTAGGGCATTAACAATGAAGAAAAAAGTATACTTGTAATCCAAATGTAGTAAGATAGATGACAGCTACACCATATCACTGATCACATTGAGCTTGGCATCGCTGCTGCTATCACCTCTCTTATCTCTTACTACCTTATTCACTGCTGCAATTCTACTACATATTACTTTCTGGATTACTTATCCAATGTCTTTAGGGTTACTTTTACAATCTCTTTTGCTGAACTACGAGCTCCAACATCCTCTCACTATTTTAAAGCACCTTATAATAACTGCTGCACTCCCCGCCAGGGCTATCTTACAGGCAAAGATAGGCCCTCTTAATTATGTGTGCTGTACTATGTGATCTGATAGCTGAGTATTATGGGGAGGCCCATAAGGTCACATTAGGTCATACCAGGCAATGCCGTCCGGGGAGAGTGATGATCACAGCCCGCCATATGCTTTGAAGCAGGTGTATGTTGTTAGCTCCTCCTGGGAATGCAAACAGCTCTGCCAGGAGGAGCTATTGAGGTCAGTACATGATGCGGCGAGCGGCGATCACAGGATACCATCTTCTTTGAGGCGGGTGTGTGTCGGCAGCTCCTCCTTATGTATGGGGTGTTAATAAAGTGGTGAAAGAGGGGTTTTTCATATTTTGTTCCAAATAAAGTATTTTTTGGTGATTGTGTTTATTTTCTTTCAATTACAGATGAATAATAATGGGGGTATCTCATAGACGCCTGCCATGATTAACCTAGGACTTAGTGGCAGCTCTGGGCTGCCATTAACTCCTTATTGCCCCAATTGCCACCGCACCAGGGCATTCGGGATGAGCGAGGTAAAGCTCCGAGATTGTCACATCTAATGGATGTGACAATTCCGGGCAACTGCTGGCTGATATTTCTAGGCTTGGGGGCTCCCAAAAACGCAGTTCTCCCCAGCCTGAGAATACAAACCCTCAGCTGTGAGGCTTTATCTTGGGTGGGTATCAAAATTGAGGAGGGGGACGGCACACCATTTTTTAAAATTATTTATTTATTTTACTGCACGATATAGACTCATCCACCGGCGTCTGTGATTGGTTGCAGTCAGACAGTTGTCACTCAGCTTGGGGACGGGTCTAACTGCAACCAATCACATGGAGAAGCAGTGAAAATGTGATGAGGCTAATGAGCGGTAGGGAAGAAGAATGAGAGGCAGCAAAGCAGTGTGACAGCCACACCGCGCCGTGATCGGTGAGTAGGAGGTAGTGTGATGACTATTTTAAAAATTTTGCAAAACGAAAATGAAACCCCTTACATTCGAGGAACAATTGCATTCAAATGACAATAATATCATCAAATTTGTAAAATATTCAAAAAAGTTCCCCCTCTTTTTCATTTCAAAATTTAAAAAAAACCGATTTTTCGTGTTTTAATTTTTTGAAGAATCTGGAATGATTTAGAATATTCAGGAATAATGTAGAACATCTAGAATAAGAATAATCTAGTGAAAAAAATGACATTTTTAATTGTTACCCATTAAAAATGTATATTTAACGTTTTCTTTAAAAGTTAGATCTAGCCTTACAAACGTGCTATAAGAAGAGCTGAAAGAATTGAAAAGCATGTGGTACTTTTGGAGTCAGGCAGCCATCTTGGATACTAGAAAGTGAATTTTACTGTGAATAAGTTTTTTAATTTAAAAAGTGTATATGAAGTGAATAAGTGATAAAATTATCGTAATAAATAAATAGTGTAAATGTTTATAGATTTCTAAGTAATATTGGGAAAGAAAATAAGAAAGTAAATGTTGATATGAAAGAGTGCGTACAGGGGTAGGTCTGGTAGTTCAGTGAAAGATATAAAAAGAAAGTGAAACAAATATCATAATTTGTTTGAGGAATTTAATATGATATTTTGACCATAATAGTTTCTTCAAGTAAAGATCAATCAAAGGTAAAACATAGAGATTATATTGATTAAAATATTCATTAATATTTTAATCAATATAAAAATCTTAATTTAATATTGTTTTTGATCTATAAAGAAAATATCTTTCTAAGTTGTAACAAAAAGTGGTATTTTATTCACCTCTAGAACATTCTAGAATATTTTAAAATATTTTGTAATTTAGTATTATCTTTTCATTTTCTGTGCAAAGCTTCAAGTTTTACGATCAAGAAGTGCAGGTCATTCAGAAAATGTCTTCTAGAAATTCCAGCAACAGTGTAAAGGCAAACAGGTCTATCTGGACGAGGAATCTGCCCTCCTATTCTCAACAGAAAAGGGATCCAAGTATTCCATATGTTGAAAAGCTCTCCAATCTCACGCAGATGCCAACGAACTGCCAAATTCTTGGAAACTTCAGTTTTCTGTTCAACAGCAAGAAACGGCGACTGGATCAAATAAAAAATATGATAATGGATATAGAACTGCTCTGGAGGGAAACTCTAGACTTCCCACTTTTATCCAGTGCACTCATCAGAAAGAAACTCAATTGTCTGATTGATCTAAATGACAAAAACAAAAAGAAACCTTCTGATAAATTCACTGCAACACTTTCTCAGTTATTTGATGTCACCAACGTTAATGGAGAATGGAAAAACTCGGAGGATAAATAGCTCTACCTGAGGCAAGTTGAGAGTGGAGGCAAGGTTGGTTATTCGACGCTCAAACAAGCTCCTTTGGAATCAATTCATCCAAAAAAACGAATCCGACTATCAATATTTCAAGCTCAAGCCAGCACTTTTCAATCGCAAACCACACATGATACTGCTATGAATGGGAAAATGCCTGGTTCCAGTCGCAACACTACAACGAAGCGTCCTTCAATGAACTGTTAACCTCACTCACCAAGACTAAGTGCAAGAAGGCAATTAAGTGTTGGAAGGCGCACTGGTTGGTTGAGGAGTCATTCATTGACATTCCCAGATCTAACCAAAATGCTGAACGTGCTGTAAAACTGATGGAGGAACTACATGCGAAAATGAAAAAAAATAGAATTTTTGAATCTAAAATTCATAGGAAAAAATAATTTTTAAATACTTCTTTTGTACATATTGTATATATTTATACCGTATTTGTTAAAAAACGAATAATAAAAGTTGCTTAGTTATTACTATTATCGTTTCAATAATGCAAAATTGCATGTCCTTTTTTGTGGGGAAAAAATAATTTTTGCCTTATTTGATTTGAATGAAAGGGGGAACTTTTTTTAAGAAATAAAAAAAAGGAATACTTATTCTTAAATTACCCATAAAAGTTCCTCGATTGCACATGGTTTCATAAAAAAAATGTTTTTGTCATTACACTAGTAGGAGGCTCTTACAGAGAGAATTAGTGGCGTAATACAGTGACATCCTCATTCCCAGAAACCATATATGAGTCAGAAATGCATGCAAGCATATTTTCCAGGCTCTTCCCATTCACTTTCATCACTTTCCCATCCGTTTCAGCCTTTTCCTCAGGCCACCAGACCTTTGTTGGGTCCACCAGAAAATTACTTGCAGTTCCCATTGACTTGCATTGTATTTACTATTCGTAACTGATACATGAATATTACAAAGTACTCGTTACGAGTGTAGCAATTACGAATATTACGGTACTCGCTCATCTCTAGTATTTATTTATTATTTTAACCTTCAATTACAGCCAGATATTTCAACTTATATTTATCAAACTAGAGCACCTTCGGCCATTTGTTTTTGGCTGCAATTCCTCCATGGAGGCAACTTCTGGTCAGACTTCCCTAAAAACTCTCAGTTTGGAACTGATTGCATTTCTTGACATCTTCACAGTTCAAAGGGAGTTAAACATAATTCTTCTTTCATCCGCTGCAAGTTTGCCCGGCCAACCTTTGTGTCTATGGTCCTCAATGAATTTATTGAGCAAAATTGAAAGGTAATGCAGGCATATTTTAGCCATGATGATACTGTTTAGGCATGAGTCTTGTGTTTACTCACTAAGTGTTATGATTTTAGTCTGTTCTGCTGTAATGTAGAATTCTAAGGACCAATTATTACATAGTTACATAGTTACTTAGGTTGAAAAAAGACCTAGGTCCATCTAGTTGAACCTTCCTTCACCAGTTCTACATTTAGTCACTAAGTCATTTATAACCAACAATGTTTTGTGTACTGAGGAAATCATCCAGCCCTTTTTTAAAAGCTGTTATAGTATCTGCCATTACTACCTCTTGTGGTAGGGCATTATACAGTCTGACTGCTCTAACTGTAAAGAACCCTTTCCTATTTAGGTGTCGGAATCGCTTTTCTTCCACTCGCAGTGAGTGCCCCCTGGTCCTTAGTACTGTCTTTGGAAGAAATAAGTCATGTGCCAGTCCTTTATATTGACCACACATGTATTTATACATATAAATGAGATCTCCTCTGAGACGTCTTTTTTCTAAGCTAAACATATCTAACTTTTTCAACCTGTAATCATATGGGAGGCCTTCCATTCCTTGTAGTAGTCTAGTTGACTGCCTTTGAACTGACTCTAACTTCTGAATGTCCTTTTTAAAATGTGGAGCCCAAAACTGGATCCCGTATTCCAGATGTGGCCTTACAAGTGATTTATAGAGGGGTAACAATACGTTGGGATCACGGGATCTAATCTCTCTTTTTATACACCCTAGAATCTTGTTTGCTTTAGCAGCTGCTGCTTGACATTGAGTGCTGCTGCTCAGCTTATTTGTAATGAGAATACCCAAGTCCTTCTCCTGTTCTGTAGTCCCGAGTTTACTTCCATTTAATGTATACGCAGGTATAGGATTGTATACGCAGCTATAGGATTATTATTAATTGAATGGTTTTTATTTCTACGACACAGTCTAACTCTTGATCTGCATCTTTCTCAAGTGAAAAAAGGAAACAATTACACTGATGCAATTGAATGTTGAAACATGTGGAAATAAAAAAACATTCAATTCATCTTTGTCCTAAGGATTCTTCATAACAACAGTGCATTCTAAAATCATGATATCATCCAATTTGGTCAACTATCCCGGAGGAGTTCATCCCCAGCCACGAGGCAGCCGCAGCAGATATTTTCAGGCGTTCAAAGGAGTCATGCTCAGGTAAGCATCTTCCTTCTATTTCCCATATACTCAAGAGAGAATCACCCAATGGTCTTGTGCACTTTTGTTACTCTACAATTTTTCCATACACCTAATATGGCACAGACATAGCCTTTTTTTTTTTTTCATTTTTGTATTGTTATATTTAAATACAGTGGAACCTTGGTTAATGAGAACAATCCGTTCTGGGAGTGTGCTTGTTAATCAAGTTACTCGTTCATGACGTTGGCATAGTGGAGTCCTGGTGACCCCTTAACTGCTACCATACCCCCTAATACTTAACCCCTTATTGAAATGACCACAGACACATAGTTGGATAAAATGGCCACAGCAGCCTTTTATTTAACATAACTTATAAAAAACATTTATAAAACAGGGGGTTGTGGTCCTCGAAGCTCAAACAATCTGGTGATCACCCAATACTCCAATCCTACCTTCCCCCTCAAACCCCATTACTCCCAGCCGCAACCACAAACTCGGGAGCACCAAACAAATATGAGGGGAAAGGGTTAAACCACCAAACCGGGAACCGACCCCACCAAGCCGATGTTCCCCCCATGATCACCAGACCACTCCCCAAACCAGTAATTAACGGGGGGGATTCCACCTCCATTGGGACCCCCCAATCCAATTTTCACCAACTTCGAGGACCCCACCCCCACCACCCCTGCCACTATGACCCAGACAAACAAAACAAAATAAAACAAAACAAAACAAAAGGGGAGGGTGGGCGGGACAACTACTTCAGCTGCAGCCGCAGCAATGCCTGGCTTTTCCCCGCTCCCAACCTAACGGTCCCTAAACCCCCACCCCTTTTCCCTCTTCACCCTATCCCCCCTAGCCACGTCATGCCGGCCTCCACCTACCCCCTGGGGAGGGGGTGGAGGTTCCAGCCGGGCACTTGACGTTGGCATAGTGGAGTCCTGGTGACCCCTTAACTGCTACCATACCCCCTAATACTTAACCCCTTATTGAAATGACCACAGACACATAGTTGGATAAAATGGCCACAGCAGCCTTTTATTTAACATAACTTATAAAAAACATTTATAAAACAGGGGGTTGTGGTCCTCGAAGCTCAAACAATCTGGTGATCACCCAATACTCCAATCCTACCTTCCCCCTCAAACCCCATTACTCCCAGCCGCAACCACAAACTCGGGAGCACCAAACAAATATGAGGGGAAAGGGTTAAACCACCAAACCGGGAACCGACCCCACCAAGCCGATGTTCCCCCCATGATCACCAGACCACTCCCCAAACCAGTAATTAACGGGGGGGATTCCACCTCCATTGGGACCCCCCAATCCAATTTTCACCAACTTCGAGGACCCCACCCCCACCACCACAACGAGAGCGTTTTGACCCCCTCAAACGCTCGAGACCCCCCCTCTACCGGGCAATGCCATGGCCCGCTCAATACCCTCCTGAATTCCCAAAGACCACAAATCTGTCCCCACTGCATTCAGGTGAACCCCATCTGCCAACCAGTAATCCTGATCCACCGCCTCCAACTCAAAATGACGGACCGCCACCCCCCCATTCCTCACTACAAAACCCGAAATGGCCCGATTGATTTTTATACGGGTCTTATTCAGCCTTTCAACTGACCGAGCCCTACGCCATGTCCGCCTCGGGACAATCTCTGACCAGACCGTCCGAAGTCCTGGTACAGCCACCCACAGCCGAAGCAAATCATGTTTTATATCCCTAATCAACTCCCGGCCCGCCACCATTCCCACATCATTCCCCCCAACGTGCAGGACCAGAATATCCGGCGCCCGGTCCAATCGCATTGCCCTGTGCACCTCGGGCAACACCCGCATCCACCGCATGCCCCGGATACCCAACCACCGGAGTACCGCCACATTTCGTGCAAAGCCCAGCTGACGACCCTCCGATCGGATGTCTGCCCGGATCGCTGCCCAGTGCACAAAGGAGTGGCCCAATATCCAGACCAAAAGGGAAAAGTCCCCTGCAAAGGAAGACAACAAAAACATTACAGTACCATACCATAACACAACAAATCCAAAACTCCCCACCTCATAAGCCATGCTAAGGGCGCACATAACTCAAATATCTCCTGGATTCCCACCGACCTATCCTCCGTACTATCTCCGGACTCAACCCGCACACAGCCGCCTCAGTTGCCGCTCCAATCCTAAAAGAATGAGGCGCATAACAACCGGGATCCAAGCCAAGACCTTCCACACACCTCCGGAAAACTGCCCGAAACTGATAATTCGACAAGAAAGAACCATCCTCATGACAAAGCAACGGCCCATCTTCCCGCGGTCGCAACCCCCGAAACTCCCGCAAACACCGCACCGGACACATTGCCGATTCCGCCACCATCCCCAGTAACACCCGCCGTCCTCTGCCGGATTGATCCGTCTTGGACCTCCGGAGCCAAAATTCCACGCTGGTGTCAAATAAAAGAACATCTCGCGCCTGAATCCCCCCGGAACCTTGCCGACTAACCGCCACCAATTCCCCAATCCGGAGCGCCCCGAAAAACGCAAACGAAAACGCCAGCCGAAACAAAATAACCTCAAAAACAGACGAACACACCGCACTCAGGTGGGCCCCCAATCGCTCCAAGAGAGCAAAAGACACTGGCCTCCTTCTATCCCCACAACTCTGCCCCCGGCGAAACCCCCTCAACGCCTGCTGCACCAAAAAGTTTTTTGTCAAATCCGGCCTATTCCGCAACTTAAACCCAAAGGCCAGGCCCGCCACCACCCGACCCACCTTCGCCTGGGACCAACCCCATGCCGACCACCGCCCAATCCACAAGAGTAACACGCCTACCTGATCCTCCACCGACCGAATCAAACCAAAAGACTGCACCCAAAACCCATTGCTGCCACGCCTGCTGATAAGCCGTCCAGGTCGCCTCAGCCAACGATCCTCTGATCAAATGTCCAACTGCCCTCATACCACACTCCAAAGTTCGGGAGGGCACTGCAATCCCACGGCCATCGCCCCCGGCGCCAATTCCCTGAAGCGATCCCACTGGAAACGAGAGAGAGCATCAGCAATAGAGTTCAACACCCCCGGCACATGCGACGCAGACACACAAGCATTGATAGACAAACAGGCCAGCACTAATCTCCGCAAAACTTTAATCACCGGAGGGGAATTGGCCGAGATATTGTTAATTGCTAACACGACCCCCATGTTATCACAGTAAAACCGCACCCGCCTGTTCCGAAAATGCTCCTGCCACAGAGTCACTGCCACCAAAATAGGAAAGATTTCCAACAGCACCAAATTCTTCACCAGCCCTGCCGACCGCCAAACCTCCGGCCATCCCTCTGCACACCACTCTCCTCCAAAATAAGCCCCAAAACCCTGACCCCCAGATGCATCAGTAAACAAGTCCAACTCCGAATTACCCACTAGAGGCTCCATGAAGAGGGACCGCCCGTTATAGTCCGCCAAAAAACGCCCCCACACCTCTAAATCCGCCTTGACGTCGGCCGACAGACGCACAAAATGATGAGGCACTAGCACCCCCGCAGTGGCCATCGCAAGCCGCCGTGAAAAAATCCGCCCCATCGGCATCACCCGACACGCAAAATTGAGTCTGCCCAGCAACGATTGCACCTCCCTCAGGGAAAGCTTCTTGACCCTCAGTGCCCTCGCTACCTGCTCCCTGAGAGCGACCACCTTATCCGCCGGTAACCGAAACTCCCACTTGTCCGAATCAATAACAATGCCAAGAAAAGAAATACATGTCCCCGGACCCTCTGTCTTCCCCGGCGCCAACGGGACTCCAAAACGCTGAGCTACCCACTCGATCGTTGCAAGCAAACTCTGGCAAACCCCCGCATCCCCTGGACCAACACAGAAAAAATCGTCTAAATAGTGAATAACAGACTGCAAACCCGAAACATCCCTAACCACCCACTCCAAAAAGGAACTAAATGCCTCAAACAATGAACAGGACAACGAGCATCCCATGGGCAGGCATCTGTCAACAAAATAATTCCCTTCCCAAAAACAGCCGAGCAAGCGGACACTGTCCGGATGAACCGGCAACAACCGAAATGCGGATTCAATGTCCGTCTTAGCCATCAGAGCCCCCCGTCCACACCGCCGCACCCAGGCCGCCGCTTCATCAAACGACGTATACACCACCGAGCATAGCTCAGGATCTATACCATCATTCACCGATCCCCCCCCCCGCGGGTAAGATAAGTGGTGAATCAGCCGAAACTTATTCGCCTCCTTCTTCGGCACCACCCCCAACGGTGAAACCACCAGATCCGGAAAAGGCGGGGACCGAAACGGCCCCGCCATACGCCCCAAAGACACCTCTTTTTCCAACTTCTCCCGTACCACCTCCGGATGCTGGCTTGCCGACTGTAAATTCTTAAAACACCCCTGCCCCGGACCTGCTCCCGAAGGAATGCGAAAACCGAATTGAAAACCCTTCGCTAGCAACTCTGCCTCCTCCCTCCTAGGAAACCTATTTAGGTAAGGGAGCATCTCTCGAAGCTTCACTGGAGTCTCCCCCTTTTGAATTACCAGGCCCCCCCTTGACCCTGCTACGTCGGAAACACTTTGACGCCCCGTGATTGGTGCCGCTACAGTGTGAGCAGTGGTGTTTAAACTTACACTGCTCCCCAAACTTGCACTGGCCCTCATTGAAGAGCCAGCAAAGTCCTGATTTCTGCGATCCCTGTTGACCTCCGGCTCCCCCGCCGGCCTGCTGGCCGTACCGCCCCCCAGCCTGGCCGGAAGCCCCGGCCGCCCCTGGAAAGGATTGCCCATACCGAGTCGGTGCCATGACCCGCAACCAGAGCCCAATATCCTTCTGGTCCCATCTTATGGATGGCCGAATGGCTTTCCGCTGACGAAACTGTTCGTCGTACCGCAACCAGGCCTGCCCCCCATACACCCTATAAGCTTCCCCTATAGAATCCAAATAGCAGAAAAGGTGCGAACAGTTGTCCGGCGCCTTTTCCCCTATTACACTGGCTAAAATTGCAAACGCTTGCAGCCAGTTTGTGAACGTCTGAGGGATCAACCGCCACCGCCGCTTCTCCTCATCCTCTTTTTTGTTGTCGTCTTTCTTGGGCTTGTCCAAATTAAATTTCTCTAACGGCAACAAAGAGAAGATTTCCACATAATCATCCCTCCAAATTTTTTCCCTAACTTCCTTCTTTAAATGCGAGCCCAGCGGCCCCTCAAAACACACATAAACCTCCCCCCTTGCCTTATCATCCAAATGAATCCGATCCTTGTCTTTTTCCGTCTGCACAGAAACCGACACTGGATCGGACCCCCGCCGTACCTCCGCCGCACTCGCCGCCGCCACCCCCACACCCGGGACCCCGGATCCCACCCACGCCGACGCACAACTTCCGACACTCCCGCTCCCCTCCAGCCGCGCCAACAACTGCCTTACTTCCGACAAAACCTCCACAACCCCTAGTGACCCCGGCGGCGCCGCCTGCCCCTGAGCCGTCCCAGCCCCAGCCGGACCCACTGCACTACCTAACACATCATTAGTCAAAGAAGACAAACAAGACACAGAGCTGTACTCACCAAGCTGCGCAGGAGCTGTGATCCCGCCAGCCGTCACTCCAGAATCCTGCTGTCCAGCCGTCACTGGCCCCGTGTCCCTCTCCTGTCTGACGTCCTCCACTGGTCCGATCGGCGAAGGGAACCTCGGATCGGTCGGTCCCGAGCCCAATCCAGGTGGTCCACGCACCGCCGCTCCTGGATCCCGACCACCAGGCTGCTGTTGAGACCCAGAGCCGTCCTGCCCTGGCCCGCCGACCTCCTGCCAGGGATCCCGCCGTCCGTCCTGCGTGTCCCGTGCCGACCAGCCAGGCCGCCCGACCGGAACATCGCCAGTGCGGCCCGCCGCAGCCTCCAGGTCCTCCTGACGCCAGGTAGCAGCAGGCCCCTCCCCCCTATCGGGCCGAGGCCTGCTAACCACCGCCGACCTCAGCCGCGGACGTGAATTCCTCCCGGCCCGGAGGGGGCTCCCAAGGCTGGACACCCCCCCCACCGCCGGAGGGTCCCTAATGGGGCTTCTCCGCTGCCGCTGAGGCCCCGCAGGCACTGCACTGGGCAGCCCCGACTCTAACCGCGGCCTGCGAGCAGGCCGCGCCTGCCCTGTGGCCCGCCCGGAACCGCCGGGAGAGAGACGCTCCGGAGGCCTGGACCGACGGCATGGCCGCTCCCTGATAGCCGGAGAGACCTCCGCGGCCGGCCCCGGAGCCCCCCCCGACCGCCGACCGCAACGAGCGGGCCGCGCCTGCGGCCTGGCCGGGGGAGCCGCACCCGACACCACGCCACCAGCCAGCACTGACCGCAGCTGCTCCTCCAGCCAGCCGGATGGATGGCGCCGGGCCGCCCCCCGCAGCTCCTCCAACAGACCGTCCATGGTAGGTGAAACGGTCACTTTTTTTTTTTTTTTTTTTCTTTGACAGCAGTGTCTGTGACGCCAGACAACTACTTCAGCTGCAGCCGCAGCAATGCCTGGCTTTTCCCCGCTCCCAACCTAACGGTCCCTAAACCCCCACCCCTTTTCCCTCTTCACCCTATCCCCCCTAGCCACGTCATGCCGGCCTCCACCTACCCCCTGGGGAGGGGGTGGAGGTTCCAGCCGGGCACTGGAAAGCAAGATTTCCCATAGGAAATCATTACAATGCAGACAATTCCTTCCACAACTTGTTAAATGTCTTATCCTGGTCCCCTATTGTGCCCTTCCACACACATACAAACAAACTCAAACACACACAAACACACACAAACATGAGCACACACACACATATTATGCTCACCTTACCTTCCGTTCTATCGCCGGCCTCCTGGATCTTGCAGTTAGCTGGTACAGGATGTGTATCAGGTAACCATCACGATGAGGGAGGAACTTTTGCTGCCAGAGCACTGACGTCAAAGGCAGGAGCTGCTTGCCTCTGATTGGCCAGAGCGCTGCCTTTGAGTTGCGACTGGCAGCGGTAGTTCCTCCCTCGTCGTGATGGTAACTCGATTCACATCCTGTAGCAGCAAACTACAAGAACCGTGAGGCCGACGATGGAACGGAAGGCAAGATTAACATAATATGTGTATGTGCACGTGTTTGTGTGTGTTTGTGCGGACTGCACGAGCGGGTTAGAGCACGGTGGATGTATGAAACCGGAAGTGTGTGCGGTGAATATTTTACTCGTACGGCAAAGCTTGCTTGTAAACCGAGTTACAAATTTACAGCAAGCTTTGCTTGTTAAGCCTGCTTTACACGCTACAATATATCTTACAATGTGTCGGCGGGGTCACGTCGTGAGTGACGCACATCCGGCATCGTAAGGTACATTGTAGTGTATGACAGGTACGTGTGATTCCGATTGAACGTTAAAACGTTCATCACATGCACGTTGTTCAATTCCTAAAAATTGAACGTCAGGTTGTTCATCGTACCCAGGGTAGCACACATCGCAGTGTGTGACACCCCGGGAACGATGAACAGATCTTACCTGCGTCCTGCGGCTCCCGGCCAGCAATGCGGAAGGAAGGAGGTGGGCGGGATGTTTACGTCCTTTTCATCTCCGCCCCTCCACTTCTATTGGCCGGCTGCCGCATGACGTCGATGTGACGCCGAACGTCCCTCCCACTACAGGAAGTGGATGTTCGCCGCCCACATCGAGGTCGTATTGGACGGGTAAGTACGTGTGACGGGGGTTAATCATTTGTAAGGCACATTCAACAAATTGAACGTCCCACATATACGATGGGGGCGGTTACGATCGCATACGATATCGTATGCGAAATCGTAACATGTAAAGCAGGCTCTAAGCGAAATACTCGCTAACTGGGCTACTCATTAAGCGATGTTCCACTGTACCTGTGTTTTCTTTACCAGAGTCATTTTGTATGCTAGATTTTCATTGATACAGTCTCTAGTGTGCCTTATTCTCTTTGTTATTGAAAAAAAATCATTTTCTGTAAAGGTAAGTGGTAAATGAACTTTCTTGTACAAAGTCAGGTTCAATATGACAAGAATATGTGCACAATATAAATGAATGTGACCATGAACAAGGCACAGTCTCCATAGACCAAGACATGGATTAATATCAGACTTGTTTGTTCAGCACTATATAATAAGCATGCTTACAGTGAGAAGGGCAACCCACTAGACTTTTTTTTCATTACTACTGTACTGGCCTTTTCACAAAATATTGGATTACAAATTATTTAGTAATTTTTAATTATTATTTAACAGTTTAACAATGGGAATTATGATCATACCAGTTAGCTTGTGCTTAGAGGCATGAGTACAAACATTATTTTAGCTCACCAAATTTTGTACATCAGCAATTTAACATTTTTTTTTCTTTAGTCAAAAAGGGAAATATATTATGCGACTGCAGTGCAACATACGCAGAGACAGACAGCGGAGGAGATGGGAGAAAGTGCTTCCTCCATCTTCTCCGAGACTCTGTGATACGATCGCAAGATCACATGACAGTTGCATGACCCTCGGCTGATGCATGCAGCAGAGGGTCATTAGCATAATGCTTCCGATGCTCTCACATCAAAAGCTGTACGCAAGTGGAAAAGAACCCTTATTCCAGGGAAAGCCACATTTTCTCACATGTAAATGAGCTGTTAAGAACTATGGGCCAGACATAGATCTCCCAGACATGTAAATAACAAAGTAGAGATTGAGGACCTTGATATATATTGTGTTCTGATAATGCCAGGATCTGATATGACTATATTGTGCCTATTAAAAATGTGTTTGATTTAAAAGTAGAGTGGAACTAAACTCTGTCTTCTTACAAACATGTTAGCTGCTGCAGCTCTCACAGCTCTGCTGTATTGCAACAATATTGTGTCGCGGGCGGAGGGGCCGCGCTCGCTACGCTCAGGTCCGGGGCTGCTGCTGCTCGGTGGCTCGAGCGGTGGGCCGGACCCAGGGACTCGAGCAGCGCTCCTCGCCCATGAGTGAAAAGGGGTGGTTTGTTTGGGGGGAATAGTCCGTGACGCCACCCACGGGTCGTGGTGATAATGGACACCACCGCTGCTGGTGATGGGGATCCCGGGAGTGATGGCAGGGAGCAGCTAGGATGTTGGTTCCCCCTCCGTGGGTAGGGGTTGGTGATCCCGGGGCCCGGTGGTGATACGGGGAGGCAGGGTAGCTGGGGTGCAGGGTTGCAGAGGCAGCGCGGCGCGGTGCCGGATGACACTGTTGTACTCCCTCAGGCACAGATTCACAGAGTCTCTGGTAAACCAAACGGCTGGATGAATGGGTCCCGCAGCTGGCTGCAGAGTCTTTGCTCCTCCCGGACAGGTTGATGGTGGCTGTCTTTCCCTGCACCGCTGAGTATTAATTGACTCCGATGGTTTCCCACTGGTAGTCCGCTCCCCGGCGTGTATGTACCGAAGGAGCCCGTTTTGCCCGCAGGCGCTGGCCCTTGGATCTCTAGCCTATGGCGGTGGCTTTTTATCCTCACTGTGTGGACGGTTGCCTTCTGTCGGGTCTTGGGTGTTAGGGAACCCCTGGGGTTCCGGTCACTATCGGATTTGACCATTGTCGGCGGCTCCTAGCCTGGTCGGGGTCTGATGGCCCTGCCTTTGTGCTTGGTGCAGATCTGCTCCCCGGCTCGGTACCGGTGGGCCACCGCCCGTCCCCGGTCCTATGGTTCCGCTGACCTGCACCACCTCCTGCAGACGGCCACCACTGTCTGCCGACCTTGCTGACAGTGCCTGGGCTCCTACCCAGACACTAGCAGTTTCTCCACTGTCACCTTTCACTCCAATACTGAACTGAACTCCACTCCACTCCAAACTGAACTGACTGTTTTTCCCGCCTCCAGACCTGTGAACTCCTCAGTGGGTGGGGCCAACCGCCTGGCTTCGCCCCACCTGGTGTGGACATCAGACCCTGGAGGAGGCAACAAGGATTTTGTTTGACTGATGTTGACTATCCAGGGGAGGGGGTGTGTGTGATGTTATGTTTGTGACTACCTGGCTAGTCCAGGGCATTACTATTGCAGCACTGGCTGCCTGTGAGATGGAAGCAGATGCACTATGAGAGGACACCTGTTCATGTGTTTAATGCTGTTCCGTGTCAGTTATAATCACACACAGCTCTGCCATCAGACCCGGAGAGCAGAGAGCGGTCATTAAATGTCTCGCACTGGTACCTCCCCCTTTTATTTAAAACAAGCACAGGGGCCCAATTCTCATACAGATCAGTGTCTGGCACATAGATATGAACAGCTCATTTACATATAAGAAAAAAGTGGATTTCTCAGGAATAAGACATTGGATCACAGACATCAAGTTATCATTTTATTCAACTTCCTATGACCTGCATGCCCATATAGATGGCTTAGGAGGGTTGATCCTACTGACAAATTCCCCTTAATGGTTCTTTTGTTTTATGATACATTGATAGTTGTTTTTTTCTCCATATATCATGCAGATGCGCCTTTTGAGCTCCCTCAAAAGCCTGAGATTTGAAGAGGTTGCATGCTATTCAGTCCTTATCGCTTTTCACCTGTCCTATAGGGGGAATGTTATGCCACAATTAGTGCAGCATTGGCTTCTCATGTACAGCATATATACCAATTACTTTCCTGTAAACTTACAGTGTTTCCTGCCATTGCAGCAGAATTTGTGCTTTTTATTTCAATAATTCCAATAATAATTAGTAACTCAGTGGCTAAGGTAGTAATGGTTAACTGCGTACCAAGAGCTAAGAGTGATTATATTTTCTCCAAAGCTTCAGTAAAAGGGGTTGTACGGTCTAAATTCACAAGTCTGCCATCATTGTATGTATCACTATTACTATACTGTCATGTTCTGTGAGGATTCTCCTGTGTCAGTGCTGGGAACACTGGTCATGTGACCTCAAGTATACGATATTATTCCTGTAATCTGGCTAGACTGTTTCCGGTCTTGCTTAACAAACTTGCATTAAAGGAAGAGCCCGGACTGCTGCCCCAAAGGGGCTCAAGGGAGGGCAGCATGACTAGGAGGGATGCCAGGCCATAGGGTTAATAAGGGGTTAATGGAGAAAGCTAGTTTGAGCGGGAAATCTGGGGGGGGATAGCTAAGGGGCAGTTAGGATTAGGGGTCAGTGTGATTGGTCAGGGGGTGGTGCTGTTGGGGGTCGTATATAGGTCAGGTCAGAGGGTGGGTGGGCATTCCTACCTGGACAGTGACTGGAATCGTTGGAGCATCTGGATCCTGAAGATGGAAGACTTCATGGCACAGATGAAGAGGATGGCGGAGCAACGTGGACAGCAGTGGATGGAGGAGCAGCTGCAGCGATGGACCGGCGACGGCGCTGAAGATGGGACCCCCCTGCCTCTGAAGCGGCAGCAAAGAACGCGGCCTCCGGAGCGCCTCAGCCCAGAGATGACGCCGAGGAGCCGGCAGCGGAGACAGAGCCCTAGTGGAGGAAGTGCGGCGGTGGATCCAGTCGCGAGGCCCAGGCCGGAAGTCGGGCCGCGGGCATCAAGGCAGCGGGGCGGTGAGCGACGTGGCCGGCCTCCCCTCCTCTTCTGGTGCGCGGCGCACTGTGGTGACGCGCGCGTCGCAGCCGCCTGACCCGGCGCGGTCGCCTGACCTGGCGCGGTCACCTGACCCGGCGCGGTCACCCGACCCGGCGCGGTCACGTGACCCATCGCGCTCACCTGGCCCGGTGCGCCCTCATGATCCAGCAGGCTCACCTTACCCACCGCGGTCAAGTGGGCCGGCGCGGTCGCGTGGGCCGGCGCAGTCACGTGGGCCGGTGATGTCACCTGACCCGGCGCGGTCACCTGGCCTGGCGCGGTCACCCGACCCAGCGCGGTCACGTGACCCATCGCGCTCACTTGGCCTGGCGCGCTCTAGTGATCCGGCAGGCTCACCTGGCCCGGCGCGCTCACCTGACCCGCCGCGGTCACGGGGGCCGGCGCGGTCACGGGGGCCGGTGCGGTCACGTGGGCCAGTGGGGTCACAGGACCTGGATGAGGCTGCAGTGGCACCTGCAGCACGCACAGGGAAACGAGCGGGGCCTATGTAGGCGCATAGGGCTCCATTGCCGGCGGGGGATTCAGTATGGAGACGGCCCGGATCAGCGGGGCCTGGCCTTCTGGAACGGAAGACGGACGGCGACAGGATGACGTCGGGGACCGCTGGAGCGCGCGGGGATGCCGGCCGGCAGGCCCCAGGCAGAGATTATACGGAGGCGCCAGCTTCTGGATCGTCGCGGACGGCGCTGAGGACAAGTGGTTCTGCGGGCGGACGGGGTCTAAGGTCGAGCCTGCCGGACGGCGGGCTCCCTGGACCTGGGTCCAGTGAGGAGGATGATGCCATCTTTGAGGAGGACGTCACGGAGGACGACACCAGGGACGTTATCGTTGATGACATCGAATCGGCTGGAGTGCGACGCGGAGGACATGTGACGGCTGTTTCGGGATCTTCTCGGAGTCAGCCTGGTAAGACCACAGTTTTTCCTATTTCTCGTCCGACTGGTTTGGCAATGGATGGTGAGTCTAGTGATATGGGTGGCGTGCAGGGTTTGAATGTGGTTGGTGGTACAGGTGGTTTGCTTGGTGGCCCGAGTGGTGGGCAGGTCATGAATGCGGTGACGGCAGTGTGGCATCCGAGTTGCTGAGGCTGGTTAGGGGTTTGTTTGCCCCCGTGGGGGGCCCTAGCATGGTGTGGCAGGGAGCGGCGGGTGCGACGGTTCAGGATGTTGTGGCTCCCGCGGCCGGCGCGGTTGCCAGTGGCAATGTGGTTGGTGAGCCGGTGGTGGCGGCTCCCGCTGCCGCAGCTGCGGCTGCAATGGATGTCGTTCACTTAGATGACAAGGCGAGAGGGGAAGTGTATGTCTGCTTTGATGGGCCGTTGGGGGCGCATCTGAAGCAGGAGACCAGGGAGAAAATATGGAAGGACGAATATGTTGAAATATTCTCGTTGCTTCCGTTGGAAAAGTGTAACCTGGATCGGGTTAAACCGGACGAGAGCAAAAATGACGAGGAAGAGCGGCGGCGTTATCGCCTTATTCCTCGCACTTTTCAGAATTGGCTGCAGGCATTTGTGATACTGGCCAGTGTGGTAGGCGAAAAGGCTCCAGATAACTGTTCGGCGCTTTTTTGTTATTTGGATTCTATCTGTGAAGCGTATAGGACCTATGGGGGGACTGCTTGGCTACGGTATGATGAGCAGTTTCGCCAGAGGAAAGCGGTCAGACCCAGTTTACGGTGGGACCACAAAGAAATCAGTCTATGGATGCGGCTGATGGCTGCGCCGAAGTCGGCATCGCAGTCCTTTCCAGGGGGTTCCGGCGGGGGATCATTTGGCACCTCGCCGGGGCCCAAAAAGGGCGTTTGCTGGCAGTTTAATGAAAAGGACTGCCGCTTTGGGTCCTCCTGCCGATTAAAGCACGAGTGTTCGGGCTGTGGTGGCGCCCATAGTTATCTCAAGTGCTTCCGGAAGGGGAAAGGGAAGGCCGCAGAGTCTTCATCAAAAAGGGAGGACCCCAGTGAGGGTAGATCGGATGGCGCCGTTTCTAAGTAGATACCCGGATCGGGTGGTGGCGGAATTGTTGAGTGAAGGTTTTCATTTTGGTTTTAAGATACCGTCAGTTGTTAAGCCCGGCGAGATTCACTAGAAAAATTTACAGTCTACTTGCTTCCATGGTGATATAGTGGCGGAGAAGTTACGGAAGGAAGTGGCATTGGGACGGATGGCAGGCCCCTTTGATGGTCCTCCATTGCCTGACTTGGTGGTGTCCCCGTTGGGTTTGGTCCCAAAGAAGGAACCTAACAAGTTTCGGCTCATTCACCATTTGTCCTATCCTACTGGCAGGTCGGTGAATGACGGTATTGATCCTGAGCTGGTTTCAGTATCGTATGTTCGTTTTGATAAGGCAGTGGAATGGTTAAGGAAGTTGGGTCGTGGTTCGCTTTTGGCGAAAACGGATATAGAAGCTGCCTTCCGTCTGTTACCGGTGCACCCGGACAGTTTTCACCTGTTGGGGTGTTGGTGGGAGGACAAGTTTTATTTAGATTGTTGTTTGCCTATGGGCTGTTCAATTTCATGTTCCTATTTTGAGAAGTTTAGCTGTTTTTTGGAGTGGGTAATTAAGGAGGAGGCGGGCCTGGATTCAGTGTTGCATTACTTGGATGACTTTTTGTGTATGGGACCTGCTGGATCCTCGCAGTGTTCCCTTTTGCTTCGGACGGTGGAGCAGGTTGCTCGCCGCTTTGGCGTTCCGTTGGCGCCTGAAAAGACGGAGGGTCCGGTTACGGTTTTGAAATTTCTGGGTATTGAGCTAGATACAGTTGCCATGGAGTGCCGCTTGCCGGAGGACAAGCTGGGGGATTTGAGGCGTTGTGTTAAAAGGGCCATGGAGGCCAAGAAGATTTGTTTACGGGATTTGCAGTCCCTGTTGGGAAAGTTGAATTTTGCGTGTAGGATTTTGCCGATTGGAAGAGTTTTTTCTCGTCGCCTGGCTCAAGCCACTACTGGTGTGTCGCACCCTTTGCATTTTGTATGTTTGAAGGTAGAGCACAAGGCGGACCTGAGAGTGTGGTCCCGTTTTTTGCAATTGTATAATGGACGGTCATTGTGGCTTCGTGAGGTGGTGTCCAATGATGAGTTGGTCCTTTATATGGACGCGGCGGGGTCCAGTGGTTTTGGGGCATATTTTGGGGGGAGATGGTGTGTCGGCAGGTGGCCCGATTCTTGGCGGATTTCCGGTTTGACCAGGAATTTGGCCCTGTTGGAACTTTTTCCTATTGTCGTGGCCATAGAGGTTTGGGGACAGGATTTGAAAGACAGAAAGGTGCGTTTTATGTGTGACAACTTGGGGGTTGTTCAGTGTGTTAACAAGTTGACAGCTGATTTCCCCCCCGGTGGTGGATCTCTTGCGTCATTTGGTGTTGAAATTTTTGGAGCTGAATTTGTGGATCTGCGCTGTACATGTGCCGGGGGTTCTGAATTCCGTGGCTGATGCTTTATCTCGCTTCCAGTGGGACCGTTTTCGAATGCTGGCACCAGACGCGGAGCAGCAGGAGACCGTTTGGCCCATCTGGTTGTGGGACCTGGTTTGCAGCCGGCCTGGGAATTGATCAAACAATCGGTGGCACCCAGTACGTGGCGCAGCTATAATGCGGCGTGGGATCGTTGGCTCGAGTTGGTTGATGAGGTTGGAGGTGATGTACCTGAAGGTGACAGGGTTTATTTAGTTTTGTTTATGATGGGCAGGGCAAAGGAAGAAGGCCTTTCGTGGACAGCAGTTGCGGGTAGGCTGGCCGGCATCGCTTTCTTTTTCAGGTTATTGGGCTGGAAGGATGTCACTAAGGATTTCTGGGTGCGCCAGGCGTTGAAGGGTTAGCGTAGGGCGGGGGCGCGCCGAGACCTTCGGCGCCCGGTGTCTTTTGAACTGCTGGGCAAGCTGTTGTCGGTTTTGCCCCGTGTGTGTTTCTCGGAGTATGAATGCCATTTGTTTGGGACCTCTTTTGTTTTGGCCTTCTTTGGGGCGTTCAGAATTAGTGAATTGGTGAGCAGGAACACGAGGAGTCACGGAGGTTTATTGTTGGAGGACGTGGCATGTGGTGTGGATGTGGTGTGGATGCAGAGCGATGTTGCTTGAGACGGTCAAAGACGGACCAGCTGGGTAGAGGTCGTGTGGTGGAACTGTGGGGGGTACCCGGGCTTGCGGAGTGCCCCGTTAAACGGCTGTCGGCGTTTTTAGAAGTGAGGGGAACCCGCCTGGGGTCCCTTTTGTCCCACCAGGACGGGTCAGCCTTGTCCAGTTACCAATTTGTCTGTATCTTTCGGAGGTGCCTGCAGTGTTGCGGTCTCAACGAGGCTGAGTTCGCATCGCATTCCTTTAGGATTGGGGCTGCGACTCAGGTGGCTCGTTGGGGCCTGGACGCGCAGGCTCTCCGTAAGATTGGACTTTGGGAATCGGCTAGGTTTAGATCCTACGTGCGGCCAACCTTGTTGTAAGATGTTGGGGGGGGGGGTCAGGTCGGGGGCGGTATTTGCTTGGTCCTCATTACCCCCTTTTCTTCCACATGTTCCCCCCCCCCCATGTTGTCACCTTTTGTTTTGTAGGTTTACCATTGTTGGGGTGGGTGCTCGGTCACTCGTACGTGTATTGGGGTGCGTTTCGTGCGGGAATAAGACCGGACGGCCGTCAGTTGGGGGTCCCCAGGGAAAAGGCGACAGTGCGATGCATCGGCATCAGGGGTATGCTGTGGAGTGAAGTGTTGCCTACCTGGTGCCACCATGCAGAGTTGGATAGAACAACGGACGTGGTAGTGCTACACGCGGGTGGGAATGACCTGAGTCTTCGGGCTTCCAGGGACCTGATCCAAGAAATAAAGTGTGACTGCCTGCGGCTCCTGTCCTCCCACGCGGGTCTAGTAATCGTATGGTCCGATATTGTTGCACGGCGGGCATGGCGGCGCGCCAGGTCGGTGGAGGCTGTTAACAGAGCGCGAAGCAAAGTGAATCGTGAGATTGGGCGTTTTATTTCCCAGGTCGGGGGTGTCTCTGTTCGGCACCCGGAGTTGGAAGCGGCTTCCGACGACTTGTTGCGGCAGGACGGGGTCCATTTAAATTCGGTGGGGAATGATATTTGGGCCTTAGGGCTTATGGTAGGGGTCGAGAAGGCTTTGGTGTTGTGGGAGGACTCGCGCACACAAGGGGTCATGCGCACTCGCGGTGGCGGAAAGGAGGGGGGTGTCTGAAGGTGGGGGTTTGCACAGAGGAGAGGACGGAACCCAGTGCCGGAGCGGGTTACCTCTAGCGGTGCAATTGTTTGGTAAACGGGTCCTTGCTGGGTTGAGTCTCAGCGGGACATGGTGTGGGCAACATCTGGCCTGGGCTTTTGAGTCGGTATGTTGCGGCTGAGGGTCAGGAGGTGGGCTGATGTTGCAAGGAACAGTTTGGTTAACCTTCAGGTACCACCCCCCTCCTTTTTCGGGTGTTCTTCAATGAAGAATTGTATTGTTATATGGCTTGTGTTTTGTTGCTAATAAATGGGGCTGCTGTGGCCTTTATATCCAATGTCACGCAGTGTTTTGTGTTTATTTTAGATAAGAACCCTGGTGGGTAGGGAGGTGTTGGGTGCAGGACAAGGCCTTTAGTCAGACATTCCGGAGTCAAGGAAGAGCCCGGACTGCTGCCCCAAAGGGGCTCAAGGGAGGGCAGCATGACTAGGAGGGATGCCAGGCCATAGGGTTAATAAGGGGTTAATGGAGAAAGCTAGTTTGAGCGGGAAATCTGGGGGGGGGAGCTAAGGGGCAGTTAGGATTAGGGGTCAGTGTGATTGGTCAGGGGGTGGTGCTGTTGGGGGTCGTATATAGGTCAGGTCAGAGGGTGGGTGGGCATTCCTACCTGGACAGTGACTGGAATCATTCCCACCCGCCCGCCCTGATGGTGGATTCAACATCGACGAAGAAGAAGAGGAAGAGCGTATTTGTCGCAGCGGCGGAAAGGAGGGGGGTGTCTGAAGGTGGGGGTTTGCACAGAGGAGAGGACGGAACCCAGTGCCGGAGCGGGTTACCTCTAGCGGTGCAATTGTTTGGTAAACGGGTCCTTGCTGGGTTGAGTCTCAGCGGGACATGGTGTGGGCAACATCTGGCCTGGGCTTTCGAGTCGGTGTGTTGCAGCTGAGGGTCAGGAGGTGGGCTGATGTTGCAAGGAATAGTTTGGTTAACCTTCAGGTACCCCCCCTCCTTTTTCGGGTGTTCTTCAATGAAGAATTGTATTGCTATATGGCTTGTGTTTTGTTACTAATAAATGGGGCTGCTGTGACCTTTATATCCAATGTCACGCAGTGTTTTGTGTTTATTTTAGATAAGAACCCTGGTGGGTAGGGGGGTGTTGGGTGCAGGACAAGGCCTTTAGTCAGACATTCCGGAGTCAGTGCGCCGGAAACAATAAAGTGGGATTCTGGCTTGGACTGTACGTCTGGCATACTAGCAGTCACAGGACCACCAAATCCAGTACTTACATTGGAGATCCTCACAGCGCACAATGCACGCATTGTGAGGATTCTCAAGTCTGCAGTCTTGTAGAGTGTCATATAGAGTGACTGTAGACTTGTGGATTCATACAGGACAACCCCTTTAACAGTTGAATAGATCTAAACAGATGTTGAATAGTGATGAGCGAGCATGCTTGTAACTACTCGGTACTCGCACGAGTATCGCTGTACTCGGGCTGCTCGGCGGGGACCGAGTAATCTCGCGATACTCGTGCTGTACTCGTGGTCTTCATTTCTGCATGTTGGCGCTCTTTTGAGAGCCAGCCCTCATGCAGGGATTGGCTGGCAGACCACTGCAATGCCACAGCCCTGTTAGTTGTGGAATTGCAGTGATTGGCCGGCCTGCACAGCGTGACCGAGCCTTTATATCGGCCGGCGCGCTGTGCTCTGCTCACAGCTATCCAGACTGTCAGTGCAGGGAGAGTGTCGCTGATTCAGGGAAAGCTTTGCGGCCCTTTATAGCTTTTTCAGTTGCAGGGCTGCAAACAGTGTGACCAAAAGTCCTTCTCAGGACTATTCTAGTTGTATACAGGCAGGCAGGGTATAGCCAGGTCGGAGTACAGTAGCAGAGTCCTTCTCAGGACTATTGTTGCTATATACAGGCAGGGTATAGCCAGGTCTGAATACAGGCTAGTGACCAAAAGAGTCCTTGTCAGGACTATTGTACCAGTATACAGGCAGGCAGGCAGGCAGGGTAGTGGTGACCGTATACCAGCCTTCATCATATCTGGGGCTGGTGTACACAGTGTAAAACAGTCCAGATAGTGTCTGACTTGTCTGTAATTGTCGCTCCCCAAAAAAACCTGTTAGGTTCTTATTGCGTCCGTGCTTGGTTTTTAAAACCGCACGTGTGTGCCTGTTGGTGGCAGCGTACAGGTGCACTTGTGTGCAATTTCCAGAAACTTTGATATAACGCACAAGTAGTGAATATACACGTCAGCAGTGCACAGCATTGCAAAATGCGCAAGGGCATTGGCAAGGAACAAGGAAGTGGACGTGATGGTGGTGCAGGCAGAGGCCGAGGTCGTGGGCAAGCTCTAATTTCGCCACAACAAAGGGCCACATCTAGTCGCTCGCACGTCCTGTCCCAAATTCTTGGGGACCGCAGCAGTACACCGCTCTTGAACCAAGACCAGTGTCAACAGGTTGTTAGTTGGATAGCAGATAATGCTTCCAGTCAGATTGGCACCACCACAAACACTCTGTCTTCCACACGGTCAAGTGTCAGTAGCCGTGATACTGCACCGCACATTTCTGAACCTGATCCTCCTTCCTACCACCAGGCTGAGTACACGTCCTCCTCGGACATTAATGATCCCACACTTGGACACTCGGAAGAGCTGTTCACGTTTCCATTCACACATTCTGGCCTCTCGCCAGCTCATATTGAAGTGGGTCATGAGGAGATCGTCTGTACAGATGGCCAAATATTTGAGCAGCCACGTTCTCACGAAGTTGGCAACGTGTCTCAACAAGTGGTGGACGATGATGAGACACAATTGTCAGGAAGTCAGGAGGAGGAGCAGGGTGCGGAAGAGGAAGACGACGTGGTGGATGATCCAGTAACTGACCCAACCTGGCAGGAGGATATGCAGAGCGAGGACAGCAGTGCACAGGGGGAGGGAGGCGTAGCATCACAACAGGCAGTAAGAAGCAGGGTGGTGGCCCCAGGCAGAAGTCAGGCAACCGTTCCCCGGAACAACACGACGACACAAGGTGCCTGTACAAATGTTAGGTCTTCCCGAGTCTGGCAGTTTTTTAAGTTGGATCCAGATGATTCAAAAAAGGCCATTTGCAACACCTGCCGTGCCAGCATCAGCAGGGGTACCAAAACTAGCAGCCTGACCACCACCAGCATGATCAGGCACATGTCAGCCAAGCACCCGACTTTGTGGGAAGTACAACAGAGTCGAGGAGCAGTGCTTGCTGATGTCACTGCTACGTCTTTGCTTGTTGTGCATGCGAGCCAATCCTCTGTCCATGCTGCCTGCGAACAAGCCTCCTCCACTCCTGCACCTGCAGTTGCCTACGCAGAAAGAACACCATCATCAAGCACGTCCTTGTCCCAGCGCAGCGTTCAGTTATCCATTCAGCAAACCTTTGAACGCAGGCGCAAATACACTGCCAACACCCCACATGCCACAGTTCTAAATGCTAACATTTCGCGACTGCTTGCGCTGGAAATGTTGCCTTTTAGGCTGGTGGAGACAGAAGCATTCCGTGACCTGATGGCGGCAGCTGTCCCACGTTACTCGGTCCCCAGCCGCCACTATTTCTCCCGGTGTGCCGTCCCCGCGTTGCATAACCACGTGTCACAAAACATCACACGTGCCCTGAACAACGCTGTTTCACCCAAGGTCCACCTAACCACAGACACGTGGACAAGTGCTTGTGGGCAAGGCCGCTACATCTCGTTGACGGCACACTGGGTTAATATTGTGGAAGCTGGGACCCAGTCTGAGCGAGGGACGGAACACGTCCTTCCCACACCAAGGTTTGCAGGCCCTACCTCAGTCAGTGTTTCACCCACACTCTACAGCTCCGGAATGTCATGCTCTTCAGCCTCCTCCTCCTGTGCATCCTCATCCACTGTGCCCTCCACACCAGTCACAAGCTGGAAGCACTGCAGCACTGCCTCGGTGAAGCGGCAACAGGCTGTGCTGAAGCTAATCTGCATAGGTGACAAACCCCACAATGCAGAAGAGCTGTGGACAGCTCTGAAACAGCAGGCAGATCACTGGCTCACACCTCTGAACCTAAAGCCAGAAAAGGTCGTGTGTGATAATGGCCGGAACCTGGTGGCGGCTTTGAGGCGAGGCCAGCTGACACATGTTCCATGCGTGGCCCATGTGCTCAGCCTCGTGGTTCAGCGGTTTATAAAGTCATACCCAGAGCTGTCTGATCTGCTGGTAAAAGTTCGCCGCCTGTCTGCACATTTTCGAAAGTCACCTACTGCTTCAGCCGGCCTTGCCGGCTTTCAGCGCCGTTTGCATCTTCCGGCTCACAGACTGGTGTGTGATGTCCCCACGCGTTGGAATTCAACTCTGCACATGTTGGTCAGGATATGTGAGCAGAAGAGGGCAGTTGTTGAGTACCTGCATCACCTAAGCCGTCGGGAAATGGGTCAAACTCCACACATAACACCTGAGCAGTGGAGATGGATGTCAGACCTATGTACCATCCTCCAAAACTTTGAGGACTCCACCAAGATGGTGAGTGGTGATGACGCCATTATTAGCGTCACCATACCGCTACTCTGCCTTCTAAAACGGTCTCTGCTGAAAAACAAACATGATGCATTGCAGGCGGAGCGCGATGAGTTGCAGCAAGAAACAGTAGTGGGTGTGGGTGATAACACACAGCCCAGCCTCGTCTCATCATAACGTGCAGTGGAGGACTATGACGAGGAGGAGGATGAAGACATGGAGCAACTCTCCGGCCAAATTGAGGATATGACATGCACACCAGTCATATCCTCGGTTCAGCGTGGCTGGCCAGAGGACAGGGTAGATGAGGAGGAGGAGGAGGAGGAGGAGGAGGAGGACAGCATGTTCAGTCATCTTGTTGGTCAGGCTACTGAAGTCCTGGCTGTTAAGAGTCTGGCGCACATGGCTGACTTTATGGTAAGCTGCCTGTCTCGTGACCCTCGCGTTAAGAACATCTTGGCCGACAATCATTACTGGTTGGTAACACTGTTAGACCCACGCTACAAGGAGAACTTTTTGTCTCTTATTCCCGTGGAGGAGAGGTCAACCAAAATGCAGCAGTTCCGGAAGGCCATACTCACGGAAGTAGGCAAAGCATTCCCCTCACAAAACGCTAGCGGCATAGGTCAGGAATCAGTGGACAACCGAGGCGTACAGCCGAGAGAGGCACAAGTCCAATCCGCCAGAGGTAGGGGAACAGTCTTTAAGATGTGGGACAGTTTTCTCAGCCCCTCACGTACCACAGCCCCTGAGGTGCGGGGTAGTGCCACAAGAAATCCTAAGTTTGCCCAGATGCTGAAGGAGTACCTTGCAGATCGAACAACTGTACTCCGACATTCCTCTGTGCCTTACAATTATTGGGTATCCAAGCTGGACACGTGGCATGAATTGGCTCTCTACGCCTTGGAAGTCCTGGCCTGCCCTGCTGCTAGCGTTTTGTCAGAGCGTGTTTTTAGTGCCGCAGGTGGAATCATTACAGATAAACGCACCCGCCTGTCAACTGAAAATGCTGACAGGCTGACTCTGATCAAGATGAACAAGGGTTGGATTGGGCCAGACTTCACCACACCACCAGCAAATGAGAGCGGAATTTAAAGTTTGCCATGTACCTCCACTCACCCATGGGTACACACTTCTGGACTTTGGATAATCGCTGGACTGCTCCTCCTTCTCCTCATGCGCCACCATGATGATGACCGTTACAAATTGCAATACTTAGGCCTTTGTTTCAGGTATACCCCCAGTGGTAAATTTTTTCGCCCATTCTTTGCAGAATGGACATTACAACGACAGGAGACCCGCTCCTTTGCAATGGGAACAATATTTTGAGGCCCTCATGCACGTCTCTACCCAGGGACAACATGGAGCCTCCCAATTTTTGGCTGCCCTGCCTAAGGGCTATACTATAATACACCCACTTCCTTAAAATGGACACTTAATGTTTTGAGGCCCTCATGCACGTCTCTACCCAGGGACAACATGGAGCCTCCCAATTTTTGGCTGCCCTGCCTAAGGGCTATACTATAATACACCCACTTCCTTAAAATGGACACTTAATGTTTTGAGGCCCTCATGCACGTCTCTACCCAGGGACAACATGGAGCCTCCCAATTTTTGGCTGCCCTGCCTAAGGGCTATACTATAATACACCCACTTCCTTAAAATGGACACTTAATGTTTTGAGGCCCTCATGCACGTCTCTACCCAGGGACAACATGGAGCCTCCCAATTTTTGGCTGCCCTGCCTAAGGGCTATACTATAATACACCCACTTCCTTAAAATGGACACTTAATGTTTTGAGGCCCTCATGCACGTCTCTACCCAGGGACAACGTGGAACCTCCCAATTTTTGGCTGCCCTGCCTAAGGGCTATACTATAATACACCCACTTCCTTAAAATGGGCACTTCAGGTTTCCAGGCCATCATGCACGTCTCTATCCAGGGACAATGTGGAGCCTCCCAATTTTTGGCTGCCCTGGCAAAGGGCTATACTAAAATAGACCCACTTCCTTACAATGGGCACTTCAGGTTTACAGGCCATCATGCACTTCTCTATCCAGGGACAATGTGGAGCCTCCCAATTTTTGGCTGCCCTGGCAAAGGGCTATACTGAAATAGACCCACTTCCTTACAATGGGCACTTCAGGTTTACAGGCCATCATGCACGTCTCTATCCAGGGACAATGTGGAGCCTCCCAATTTTTGGCTGCCCTGGCAAAGGGCTATACTGAAATAGACCCACTTCCTTACAATGGGCACTTCAGGTTTACAGGCCATCATGCACGTCTCTATCCAGGGACAATGTGGAGCCTCCCAATTTTTGGCTGCCCTGGCAAAGGGCTATACTGAAATAGACCCACTTCGTTACAATGGGCACTTCAGGTTTACAGGCCATCATGCACGTCTCTATCCAGGGACAATGTGGAGCCTCCCAATTTTTGGCTGCCCTGGCAAAGGGCTATACTGAAATAGACCCACTTCCTTACAATGGGCACTTCAGGTTTACAGGCCATCATGCACGTCTCTATCCAGGGACAATGTGGAGCCTCCCAATTTTTGGCTGCCCTGGCAAAGGGCTATACTGAAATAGACCCACTTCCTTACAATGGGCACTTCAGGTTTACAGGCCATCATGCACGTCTCTATCCAGGGACAATGTGGAGCCTCCCAATTTTTGGCTGCCCTGGCAAAGGGCTATACTGAAATAGACCCACTTCCTTACAATGGGCACTTCAGGTTTACAGGCCATCATGCACGTCTCTATCCAGGGACAATGTGGAGCCTCCCAATTTTTGGCTGCCCTGGCAAAGGGCTATACTAAAATAGACCCACTTCCTTACAATGGGCACTTCAGGTTTAAAGGCCATCATGCACGTCTCTATCCAGGGACAATGTGGAGCCTCCCAATTTTTGGCTGCCCTGGCAAAGGGCTATACTGAAATAGACCCACTTCCTCACAATGGGCACTTCAGGTTTACAGGCCATCATGCACGTCTGTATGCAGGGGCATTGGTGAACCTCACAATTTTGGACTGCCCTGGCAAAGGAAAATACTACAAAGACTCATTTCCTCAAAATGGGCACATTAGACTCAAGAGGCCTTCATGTACGTCTCTTCTCAGGGACATCGGAGTGCCACACAATGTTTTCACGTAAAATCTTTCATGTATTAATCTCAAAAAGTAACATACACCAGCTCTATCTCACTATTGGGTATGTGCCCTTAACATTTCTGCCATGAAAAATCATTTTGGGGTCATTTTGGAAGGTTTTCTGGTGAGTCCGTAAAAATGGCGTGAAACGCGGACAAAATTGTTCACAGCTGTGACTTTTGAGTGATAAATGCTTCAAGGGGTCTTCCCCATGCTGTTGCCATGTCATTTGAGCACTCTTCTGAGACTTTTGTGACATTTTTAGGGTTTCTCCATGCTGCCGGGGGGTCATTTCACAAAAATACTCGGGTCTCCCATAGGATAACATTGGGCTCGTTGCTCGGCCCGAGTACACGAGTATCTTGGGAGGCTCGGCCCGAGCTTCGAGCACCCGAGCTTTTTAGTACTCGCTCATCACTAATGTTGAATCAAGCATGGAATTAAGAACTGCAGATGCAACCCTGGCAACATCTAGGAAGGGTTTCCTTGGACTAGGGCTTTTGACAGTTACATTACTAATGAATCTGTAAAAATAATGTTATTGAGATGCGCTAACTATGAAAAACCTAATATGAGTACCTAATCTACTTTGCTAAATATTAATTTTTATGGAAATTCACCCCACAAACTATTTTGTGTCCACCTTCATGACCATTTTTTCTATTATTCCAATATTTCTTAAATTAACAAATAAAAAATAGCCAACGTTTCAGTATTTCTTGTGTAGAAATGTCCTAATGTTTTTTTCTATGACTCCTTTGCAGACCACATGTCTCCATGGTAACAGACAACATACTGTGTAGTCTGATCCTGCATTCAGTAGGCTTCAATGTAGAAGTCGACAGATACAGTTAGGTCCAGAAATATTTGGACAGTGACACAATTTTCGCGAGTTGGGCTCTGCATGCCACCACATTGGATTTGAAATGAAACCTCTACAACAGAATTCAAGTGCAGATTGTAACGTTTAATTTGAAGGTTTGAACAAAAATATCTGATAGAAATTGTAGGAATTGTACACATTTCTTTACAAACACTCCACATTTTAGGAGGTCAAAAGTAATTGGACAAATAAACCAAACCCAAACAAAATATTTTTATTTTCAATATTTTGTTGCGAATCCTTTGGAGGCAATCACTGCCTTAAGTCTGGAACCCATGGACATCACCAAACGCTGGGTTTCCTCCTTCTTAATGCTTTGCCAGGCCTTTACAGCCGCAGCCTTCAGGTCTTGCTTGTTTGTGGGTCTTTCCGTCTTAAGTCTGGATTTGAGCAAGTGAAATACATGCTCAATTGGGTTAAGATCTGGTGATTGACTTGGCCATTGCAGAATGTTCCACTTTTTTGCACTCATGAACTCCTGGGTAGCTTTGGCTGTATGCTTGGGGTCATTGTCCATCTGTACTATGAAGAGCCGTCTGATCAACTTTGCGGCATTTGGCTGAATCTGGGCTGAAAGTATATCCCGGTACACTTCAGAATTCATCCGGCTACTCTTGTCTGCTGTTATGTCATCAATAAACACAAGTGACCCAGTGCCATTGAAAGCCATGCATGCCCATGCCATCACGTTGCCTCCACCATGTTTTACAGAGGATGTGGTGTGCCTTGGATCATGTGCCGTTCCCTTTCTTCTCCAAACTTTTTTCTTCCCATCATTCTGGTACAGGTTGATCTTTGTCTCATCTGTCCATAGAATACTTTTCCAGAACTGAGCTGGCTTCATGAGGTGTTTTTCAGCAAATTTAACTCTGGCCTGTCTATTTTTGGAATTGATGAATGGTTTGCATCTAGATGTGAACCCTTTGTATTTACTTTCATGGAGTCTTCTCTTTACTGTTGACTTAGAGACAGATACACCTACTTCACTGAGAGTGTTCTGGACTTCAGTTGATGTTGTGAACGGGTTCTTCTTCACCAAAGAAAGTATGCGGCGATCATCCACCACTGTTGTCATCCATGGACGCCCAGGCCTTTTTGAGTTCCCAAGCTCACCAGTCAATTCCTTTTTTCTCAGAATGTACCCGACTGTTGATTTTGCTACTCCAAGCATGTCTGCTATCTCTCTGATGGATTTTTTCTTTTTTTTCAGCCTCAGGATGTTCTGCTTCACCTCAATTGAGAGTTCCTTAGACCGCATGTTGTCTGGTCACAGCAACAGCTTCCAAATGCAAAACCACACACCTGTAATCAACCCCAGACCTTTTAACTACTTCATTGATTACAGGTTAATGAGGGAGACGCCTTCAGAGTTAATTGCAGCCCTTAGAGTCCCTTGTCCAATTACTTTTGGTCCCTTGAAAAAGAGGAGGCTATGCATTACAGAGCTATGATTCCTAAACCCTTTCTCCGATTTGGATGTGAAAACTCTCATATTGCAGCTGGGAGTGTGCACTTTCAGCCCATATTATATATATAATTGTATTTCTGAACATGTTTTTGTAAACAGCTAAAATAACAAAACTTGTGTCACTGTCCAAATATTTCTGGCCCTGACTGTATAGTGCAGAACATAATTACTGCCGGATTTAGATAGTACAAATATGAATCAAAACAAATTAAGTTAATTTATGAGTACATTAGCGCAATAAAATGGCCATGAAGGTGGTAAATACTGTAGATTCTTATAGGGAATATTTAAAATACACTTTGCCAGTGGAAAAGATTATTATAGAGTCCATAAACTGAAATGGAGAGTTGATCTATAAGGCTATGTGCGCACGTAGCATATTTTCATGCAGTTACGCTGCGATCTGCACCACAGCGTAACTGCATGCGTCCTGCGTCCCCAGCATAATCTATGAAGATTATGCAGGAGACGTGCGCACGTGGCGTATTAGAGCGCAGCGCTTCGACTGCTGCCCGAAGCGCGCGTTCTAAGAAGTGACATGTCACTTATTCTGTGCGCTCTGCAACCCGCCCCCTCTGTCTATGGGAGGGGCTGCACTCAGAGCGCATGGAATCGGCTTTTTTTTCATTACGGACTCTTTCTGCAGCGATTTGAAGCACACGTGTGCTGTTCAAATCGCTGCAGAAATTTCTGCAGGGACAGAACGCTACGTGTGCACATAGCCTTACAGATAGGCTCTGAACTATTTCATGGAAGAACTTGGCACATTTTTCTTCAGTCCAGAATATACTCATAAACCTGTTGCTAAAAGCATAAAACTGCTTTCCTGTTATCTCTTGCTCTTATCCAGGGGCCTTGGCAGGTGAAAATTAATTACTGACAAATGCAGAAAACCAATCAAGCGTTAAATGTCCATAGGTGCTTTCCAAACAAATTAGATTCTCAAATGAGTTTATGCACAGACTGGGGACAATGGGTCAAGAGCAGAATCAGTCTATGGTGTTTTGCCTGTGTGGATGAAAGAGCTTGTTCATCAATAGTCTATTTGGAATTCAATCTGATTTCCAAACATCATTTGTATCGTCGCATCATTCATCTTACTATAATAGCAAATGTTATAACAGGTTAACACAGCTAATTCAAGATGAAAATAGGAAGATTTAAATGAATACTAGACATCCTTTCAACACAAGTAAAGATTTTACAATGCTGTCACCACTCCATCACTAAGGAAACATACAGTAGATATATGGACGTAAATGTTTTGTGGAGTAATGTGTTACTTTTGCTTTGTCCTTCTCAGATATCATATTGTACAGTACTTTTATATATTTCCAGTGAATCATTGAGAATAATCTTATTGTTAGATGCTCACTAGGTGAGGTTGAACCTTCAAGCCCAAGGTCCAGGTGGGCACACGGGCCACAGGCGTTGGTGCGGCAGATGGAGTAAGGCATGCGGAAGACAGGCAGCTGAAATACTGTAAACAACAAGCAGGTAAGTAGCTGAAGAACCTTAAGACACAGGCAGATAGATACTGAAAACTAAAGGCAGGCAGGTATGTTAATAACTGGAAACCACAGGCAGCAGGGAGACCTACTGGAGATCACAGCCAAGTAGCCAAGATAGTGGAATCCACAGGCAGGAAGAGACATCTCGGATAATGCATACAGGTAGCCAAGAGACTAGAAACTACAGGCAGGAGTAGACATCCTGGAGACTGCAGACAGGTATCTTAAATACTAGAAACCAAAAGCAAGAGACATCTTGGAGACCACATACAGGTATCCGAGATACTGGAAACTACAGGCAGGAAGAGACATCCTGGAAACTAAAGTCAGCAGACATCCTGGAAGACCACATACAAGATACTGGAAACTACAGGCAGGAGTAGACATCCTGGAGACTGCAGACAGGTAGCTGAGATACTTGAAACCACAAGCAGAAGGAGAAATCCTGGACACTGTAGATAGGTATCTTAAATACTGTAAACTAAAGGCAGCAGACGTCCTGGAAGACCACATACGAGATACTGGAAGCCACAAGCAAAAGGAGACATTCTGGAAACTGCTGACAAGAAGATAAAACCCAGGCTGGGTGGGTACAAACAGGTAATCCCAAAGGCTGAATAGGGTGTGGACACATAGACACACTTTAATCAGGTCTCACACACATCTTAGAGGGAACCCCTGGGCAGACCCAGGAGGGGGCGTGGCCTCCACATCTCAGCTAGTGGTGTGGTGGAGAAGCTGGAGAGAGTTGAGCAGTGGTAGTGAGTCGGAGAGAAGCAGTGGAGGAGGACTCGCAAGCCGAGTCTTAAGCGGAGAGCGGACACACAGACACGGTAGTCAGACCCTGCAAGTGTAGTGGCTGTTTGCGGGGGAATTCGGTTGCCACACAGTCAGCCTGAAAGACACCTCAGGAAGAAGTGGGGTGATGGAGTGCGAGGATGGTCTGGTAGACCAGGCACGCAGGAGAAACAGGTTCCCGAAGTAGGCTCAAGTTTAACTACCTACTAAACCTGCCGGTGGGGTGGACAACAAGTCCCACACGAAACAACACAGAGTCCGCAGCATCAGCAGCAACGAGGGGGCCCATAAGTGAGATAGGGCAAGAAGCCATCTTTACTTAGTCCACGCTGCCAGCAAACGGGCCAGAAAGGGGAGAAAAGGCAGATGCGACTTCCCTGGATGAATCCCATATACTTCAAGTCGGGGGTTATCCGAAACAAGAAGTGCTAGGAGAGAGAGCTTGCAGTCACCTCTATTTCAGCCTGAAGGATACCTGGTTCCCTCTGCTTCATCTCAGCATCGCCCGGGTTGCCTCACTCTACCACCACCAAGTGAGTAAACAGTTAAAAGACATTTCTGGACTGCGACTGAGTTATTCTGCGACCTGTGGTTCCACACACATATACCCGAGCCCCTGGGGCCAGCCTCACTCTTGGGAGGCCCCACCATCTAACTGCAAGTACCATCAGCCCCAGACGCTCGTTAAACTGCAGTGGCGGTCCCCTATCACCCTGACCGCAAAAACGAGAGTGGCGTCACGACTCCTATAGAAGTGAACCTGACATACCTGTGGCCAGAAGGGTCCCCACAGAGAAGTCCCCGCAGTATCCCGCAGGCGACCGCTGCAGCGCTGTGGTGGGCGACTCACAATTTGCCGTCACGAACAGGATAAGGTCTAGACCTGTTAAGACAGGTGACCGTGTGCCCTGGCGGTCCAATTGAAAAGTTTGAAATGCCAGCATATTGCCACCGGAGAAAAAGCGCCAAAGAAACAACAGCAACCCGCGCAAAAAGAATTAACCGCCCACGAAGAGATGTGGCAATCCTAGAACCCCTGGAGCGCGCTGGCCCCGCGAGAAAGAGAGATGGGCGCGGATCTGACCCTGAATGCCAGGAATGTGGCAGTCGGGTGCAGGAAACGAAACTGAGAGGGTGGGGAGAGAGAACCTGGTGAGCAGCGTGCAAGGCAGAATGGAGCCATCACCGAGCGTCCGCGAGGAACCAGGTTGGACCAGACCCATGACCGCAGCTGGGCTAGAGGCCGAAGTAGGGAGAATGGAGGAGCAGAACCAGCAAGAGATAGCCGCGTGGAAGGAAGAAGTAATAATGGCAATCCGAGGCCTGTGGTTGCTGGTGCAGCGAAGCCCGCCTAGAGGTGCCGTCCAAGCACAGTTGGAGACATACTCAGTGATGGCGACCCTGATGCAGGAGATCTCCGGTCCAGCCCTGGGTGAGTCCCACGCAGCCCTTGCCCGACCCGGTGCGACGCCCATCCAGACAGACCAGAGAAGGCCGCAATGCCTTCTACCCCTGCCTGCAGACCAGAAGCGGTCACAGTGCCCCAGTTGCAGACTGGGATGCCGCCCATAGGTTCCTGCCAGAAGCGGCTGAAGAGGCGGCTCAACTAAAGAAGGATTTGAAAACGCGGTTCCCGTTGCACCTGGTGGACATGTACCTGGTCCCCAGGCTGCCATCTGGACCCGGAGCGGTCCCAGCAACCTCTATGCTAGAGAGGGATCCACCACCGTGGCCCTCTGATCAAAGTTCATCCCTGGAGCTGCTGCCAGAACAATCGGAGAAGTACCCAACACCTCTAAGGGTGAGGAGGGGAAGCATGGAGGCTGAACCAATGATCTTCAAACAGCCGGAGGAGAACGAAGCACCCTTTGCAAGTGAGGGAGGCCCTTAGGTCGTGCTATTGTCCTGCCACCACTGGGAGGAGGTTACAACACCCCCTGCCGAGGAAGAGTTAACAGCCTACATGCCGAGTATGTACGTGACCTGGGAGCCGGCTGAGGACCAAGTGATGATTATGAGGAGGCCAGCTTGCAGAGGACAGCGGCGTGTGAGGGCAAGACACCCCCTTGTGCAGTCTACCACAGAAAAAGAAAGAGTGGAGGCCAGGGAATTGCAATTGAAGAAGTCCCTACGGCAGACTGGGTTCCAGACCAGAGGTCCCATCCACCGTGGTGTGGTAGAAGAGTTCAACCTGTGTACCGGCTACGGCTTTATCGTGGAGGCTGGCGTCAAGGAGGGCATATTCGTCTCAAGGAGAGATGTGCTGTCGCACCTTCCAAGAGGACACCCTGGTCGTGACCTACATATGGGAGACATCGTGGAGTACACTAGACACAAGGGTGAAAGGGGTTGGTTTGCCTTACACATGGTACCACGCCCGAAGAGCTCAAGCTACAGCCCTGCAGTTAACACCAAGTCCCCCAAGTCACCGCCACCAGAGGACTCTCAAGCTAACGTTCCAGATACACTAGATGCAGCTCAAGCAGAAACCTCAGATGACAACGCAAGTACACTTACAGATGACAAGGCAAGTACAGTACAAGACACCACTTTCCAGGAGCAGAGCACTGCAGTGCCAAGCACCACTGAGAGAAGGAAGTCCATCTAAGTCCTGCAATAGAAAAAGTTCCAGAAAATGTTAGTTACCAGTTGAAGCAACGTTAAAGTTAAAGAATGCGCCCACAAGTACTTTTGTGAGAATCCTTAAGTTTTTCCCTCATTGCACCAGTTTTGTGCATTTCTACCAACGGACCATAAGGTTATGAACTGGCTATAACCACAAACTCTCGCAGGGTAAGAAGTTACCCCAGGGGTACTGTTACGTCACCGCCGGAGTCTGCTCCAGCGACTTCTGCTCCGATTGCCAGGCGACGCAGTGTTCCTGCCGTGGATGGTGCTGGTGATGGGAGAAGAGTCGATGCCAGCAGCACCGGTGGGCGCAGGCTCCGATCATCCACTGGGCTGGGTTATCTTGGGATCTGCAGTACCGCTGGCTGACTGTAGGTGGCGGGTGTCTCCCAGCCGAAGTACCATCATTCAGCCACAGCTAATGGGAAGACACCACACCCTTCTTATTCCCCCTCCTGTCTGCTGGCCTCTGCCAGAGATAGATCTGATTCTGGCTCATGTGCTGTTTGTTTTGTGATTCCTGTGCGCTGACTTGCTTGTTGTGGACTACCCTTCTGCCTGCCCGGATCTGACCACTGCTACATTTTCTGTTTATGCTTTGCCTGCCGATTCTGTCCCTGTTCTGCTGTTCCTGGTTTGACCCTGTCTGACGACTACTCTCATCGGACTGCAGCCTTCCACGGGTAGAGATCTCCAGTTCCCTGTGTAATTCCAAATCCCTGTATAGGGGTTAAAGGGTTTCAGGGTTCTGGGGTCCTGCTTGGTGAGGGGCTTCCCTCTAGTCTGTCCATTACATCCTACCTGAGTCTGTTTATCCAGGCAGGTGTTACATGTACCAACCCAGAGCATATCTGTTTATGGGGCCTGGCTCTGCACCACCAGGAAGCACGCCTGTAATGACTGAGCCTGCTGTCCAAAAAGCCAAGAGCACGCTTGTTTATGGGGCCTGGCTCGCCAACGACAAGGGAACACGCCTGTTTATGGGGCCTGGCTCTCCACCACGCGGAAGCGGGTACGCCTGTTTATGGGGCCTACCTTTAACTACCAGACCCAGGAGAGGAAGATTGGAGGAAAGGCTGGGATAGAGCTGGCCCAGACCTGGTTGCCAAATGGACCAGTGACCTGCCTCCTGAGAGGTTTTTGGGTGGGTTACGGACTTGTGGGTGGAGGGTGGCGAAAAGTGTTACCTGGTATAATGTTTTAAATGTTTTTATGTGAGTGCTACCCCTGTGTGGGGAAAGTTGTTTTAAAGTTTTGCATTGAAAAGTAAAAATGTTATTGTCTTTGCAGCCCGAGGACGTGCTTATGATAACTAAGGGGGAATGTGGTGCCCCTGAACTGGTCAGGCACCACTGAGTACTGCACCCAGGCTGGGTGGGTACAAACAGGTAATCCCAAAGGCTGAATAGGGTGTGGACACATAGACACACTTTAATCAGGTCTCACACACATCTTAGAGGGAACCCCTGGGCAGACCCAGGAGGGGCCGTGGCCTCCACATCTCAGCTACTGGTGCAGTGGAGAAGCTGGCGAGTGTTGAGCAGTGGTTGTGAGTCAGAGAGAAGCAGTGGAGGAGGACTGACAAGCTGAGTCTGAAGCAGAGAGCGGACATGCAGACACGGTAGTCAGACCCTGAAAGTGTAGTGGCTGATTGCGGGGGAGTTCGGTTGCTACACAGTCAACCTGAAAGACACCTGAGGAAGAAGCGGGGTGATGGATTACAGGGATTGTCTGGTAGACCAGGCACGCAAGGGAAACAGGTTCCCGAAGTAGGCTCAAGTTTAACTGCCTAATAAACCTGTCGTTGGGGTGGACAACAAGTCCCACACCAAACAACACAGAGTCCGCAGCATCAGCAGCAACGAGGGGGCCCATAAGTGAGATAGGGCGAGAAGCCATCTTTACTTGGTCCACACTGCCAGCAAATGGGCCAGAAAGGGGAGAAAAGGCAGATGCGACTTCCCTGAATGAATCTCATATACTTCAAGTCGGGGGTTATCCGAAACAAGACGTGCTAGGAGGGCGAGATTGCAGTCACCTCTATTTTAGCCTGAAGGATACCTGGTTCCATCTGGTTCATCTCAGCATCGCCCGGGTTGCCTCACTCTACCACCAACAAGTGAGTAAACAGTTAAAAGACATTTCTGGACTGCGACTGAGTTATTCTGCGACCTGTGGTTCCACACACATATACCCGAGCCCCTGGGGCCAGCCTCACACTCAGGAGGCCACACCATCAAACTGCTAGTACTATCAGCCCCAGACGCTCGTTAAACTGCAGTGGCGGTGACCTATCACCCTGCCCTCAAAACCGAGAGGGCGTCGCGACTCCTATAGAAGTGAACCTGACATACCTGTGGCCAGAAGGGCCCCCCAGAGAAGTTCCCGCAGTGTCCCGCAGGCGACCGCTGCAGCGCTGTGGTGGGCGACTCACATGCACTCTTTAGAGGTTTGGGGTGCACGCAGAAGAGGGTCCTGTGCGCCTAAATCTGTATGAAAGTATTTGCTGCACACTCGTAGTGTGAATTGCAGTGATTTTTTATTTTGTAACTGTTAAAGTGCAGGTATATACATTCAAATGGGAAGGTGCAGGGTACATACACAATTTGATTGGTAAAACAATCACATGGATTGTCTATATGTATAGATGTATATTTGTTGCTTTTTATCCCTGTGTATATATTTTTATCTGTGTATAGAATTTCTCTTGTATATAGCTTTAACACTTTATTGTTTGTGTTTCTAATTTTATATATTTTTTTCCTCTCTTCTTTAGAGATTTTATGAATACGACTGTGTGAAAGGTCAAAACATTAACATTGTGGTCACTTTACCAATCATATTGTTGTCGCCCTACCAATTGTATATACCCCACACCTTCCCATTTGAATGTACAGTATATACTTCAACAATTACAAAATGAAAAATCACTGCAATTCACACTAAGAGTGTGCAGCAAATACTTTCACTATGTAAAATCAAAGGGAGACTGTAGTGGCAAGCTATTGGTACCCGGTGATCACATCGTGGGGATTCAGAGTGGGTGACCACGTGCACTTGCACTGATGACATTTAAAGGCCACTGTCAAAAGTTGAAAGCGGTATTTATGTGGTTACATCTCACAACAACTGGAGAACACTCCAGCTGTCGAAGTTACCGGCAGTAGAGAACCTGAGGTTGGAGGTTCGCGTTCGGAAACTGACTGCCAAAAAAATAAAGTTTGGGTTTTGAGGTTTGAGTGAGTTATGAGTGCAAACTCCTCATGTGAGAAGTGCTGTGCTCAGGTACACTTGGTGCTCAGCCCTTTGCTAGCTACTTGCAGTGTTTAAATGGTTTGCATTGGGGGTAAAATCAGCGTGATCAGATGTAGTGTGCACACACAAAAAAAAAATTGAAAAACCTTGCCCACGCTCCACCGGAAGTGTTCTGGTTATGGCTGGCAGCATGTCAGTGGAGTCACAAGCTGCCCAGTAACAGACTTCCATTG
Organism: Anomaloglossus baeobatrachus; assembly: GCF_048569485.1. Lineage (NCBI taxonomy): Eukaryota > Metazoa > Chordata > Amphibia > Anura > Aromobatidae > Anomaloglossus > Anomaloglossus baeobatrachus. Next base: position 587,942,575 of record NC_134355.1, read on the forward strand.
AGGTTCGGATGAAGTCGGGGTTGCAAATCTAACTTATTTAAGGTTCGACTGTACCTGCCGAACTGAACTTCTAAAGGTGCGCTCATCTCTAACCGGCATAGGCTAGCTATGTAATATACACAGAGTCTGCCAGGTATGAAGAAGTAGCAATTCCTAAGACTGTTTCCTTATTCCTTTTTAACCTATGGAGAAAATGTATTTCATAAGTCATTAAGAAGTTAAAAAAAAATATTGTGTAACCTTTATCGAAGTTCTTTGAATATAGAAGAACTAAACAAAATATTTCAGTCTCGATTCATTCTTGCACTTGCACTTTAATGTTGATTTTATGTATGTTTGCTTGTTTTTTTATGTTTATTATTGTGGGCAGTGTTTGGGGCTTCCAGATGTTTTCAGCTCATTCATCAATTACAAAATATTTGCAGATATGTACTTTGGTCCCACCTCATCCTCCCACCCCGGAATAATTTTATCCAGGTCTAAAATTCATGAATCCTGTTCAGAATTTACTGCAAAAAAAGTCAAACACCACAAGACAAAAAGTGAAAAAATCCCAAAAAATGAAGCAGCAAATCTTGAAATGAGCTCTTCATCTATATTAAATAGTGCTGATAATATTCTCCGCAGATTCATTTCCACTGTATCTGAACTTTATAAAGAACTTTACATAGTGATTATATAAAAGTTTATAGAAAGAGCAAAAAGATCTGCAAATAAAAAGGTGTAGGTACTGTGAACGGGGTAATGTGGTAGTGTTGAACTGCGCCTCTCTCATTGTTCTGACAAGATATAATTAAGTCCCCGATTTAAACTGCTCCTCATCTCCAGCATTAATTACTACTCCTGTTATACTGGAGATTCCCACTCTGTAACTGATACAGTTCTAAGAAATACAGTCTCTGTGCACCGAGGACACTGTCATCATCACTTTCTGTTTAATGCCTCATTAATTTTCCAGCACGGCACATTCATGACAGATCTGTTCCTGGCATATTCATCTCATTTATAAAAAAAAAAGAAGGCAAATGCCTTGAAAAAATAAATCATGAAGTCAAACACAAAGGTGATACAGCCAAGCGTTGGATACGCGGGATCAAAAGGCAATGCACAGGCAAGGTTTAAGTCTTTGAAATTAAAATAAAGATGTGGCGCCATGCTAGATTCATCACGATGTGCCTTATATTAATAGTTAGCATAGCCTGAAGTCAGTAAGAGCTTCTGAATTCCCTAGTCCTGGTAGAGCTCGAAACATCCTTATATTTACTAAGAAGCCACATCTTTAAGTGGGGTTTAACTTAAACCAAAAGATCAATAAAATAAATCCTCTGTAACATTTTGTTACAACCTGTGTTATAGTCCAGAGCTGCATTCAATAGTCTACACAGACTTCAGAGCTGAGATTTTGTAACCCCAGCTTTTTTTACTGCCTCGACAAAAAGACTGAAGGCACTTTCAAAACTGAAATGTGAACAGGTGCATAACTGAACATAACATAAAATGACAAAAAAAAGAGACAGTTGCACTCTGAAATGATTTAAGAATTTTTTATTTGCTGTCTGAAAAGAACTTTCTTTAGTGATTTGTATTTTGAGAAGTTTATTCTTTATACTTTGCCAGTTTTGGACACAGACAAAAGAGGGTCCCTATGCAAGACCAGTATACAGGCCATTAGCAATCTAACAATGAGTGGGTGACAGAACCTATTTGTTGCTTTGAAGATTGAAGTGGCCCCCTTTATCAATCAGGCCCCTGTGAGGCTGCAGGGGGTACACCAATGGTATGTCTAACCCTGTATTTGGCTCTCTACAGAGGGAAGAAGGTGTGAGGTGATGAAGCAAACCTCATCCTCTGTGGTTGAAGATATGTACTGGCTAACCAGCGTGATACAGATGGGCTTGACTGTGTCTATATAAATGTAATCCTGTGCTAGTGGTATGTCAATTTTCTTGTCTGCATTATTGTCATACCATATTGTTCTTATTCAAACAGTAGGTGCCGCTGTGTTTTAAAAGCACCACCGAAGGATTGCATTTAGCTGGATGTTCAACACAGGAAATTATTGGAAGTAGCAATCCTTAAAGTCAAAAGTGGCTCTTTAACAAGGTTTTTCATATGACCTAGGATTTTTGCCAGATAAGAACCTCAATTTGCGGACACGATGTTTCAGGGGCATTGCCGCTCATCAGTGCAAAGTAAGAGATCAGATCTGGCTGTATGAGAAGATATAGTGGGATCTAAGGAGAAAACTTTTCTTCCTCCGGAGACTGACAAACCAATCTGGCTGCCAGTGAGGATTCTTATAACTGCAAAGCTCCTCGGGGATATATTCAATTGTCTCTTCAGGACTCTAGTGCCACCTATTGGCAGTAACAATCCTAAAAGTCAAAAGTGGTCCTTTAACAAGCCTTTTCATATGACTTAGGATTGCTACTTCCAATAGGTGGCACTAGAAGTTTGTCTTCTTCCTTCCTGAAAAGACAATTTGAATATTTCCCAGTTGTGCATTGCAGCTATAAGAATCCTCACTGGCAGACAGATTGGTTAGTCAGTCTCCACAATGGGAAAAGTTTGCCTCATAGACCACACTATAGCTTCTCCTACAGCTAGATCAGATCTCATATTTTGCACTGACGAGGGGTAATCACCCCAAAACACTGTGTCTGCAAATTGAGGTTCTTATCTGGCATAAATCCTGTTAAACAAAAGGCTTGTTAAAGGGCCACTTTTGACTTTTAGGATTGCTACTTATAGGTGGCAATAGAATTCATTTCCTTCCTCCCTGAAGAGACACATTTGAATATTTTCCAGAGGAGCATTGCAGCTATAAGATTCCTCAGTGGCATCCAGATTGATTTGCAGTGTCCGCAAGGAAAAAGTTTTTTCCCTTAGGCCCTACAGCAATCCAGTGTCAGCTGTGTGGAGTAGTATCCCTATTGCCCCACAGCTCTGGCTGAGCGCAACTGATCATGCTTGTAACCATATACTTGTCAGACTAGAGAAGAATTACTGCTAGGGATGCCGGTATAAGAAGGGAAATACCGAGGCCTAGTGAAAGCTGCATTAGACTCTGTGAGGAAGCTCAATCATCACAATCTGCACCACAGTTAAGAGGAGATACTTATCCATCCATATCCACCGGTTATCAGTCTAGAAGAAACCCGGATTGGTAACACAATTAAGGCTCACTGCACCACTGCAGTACGTAACAGTGCACGTAACACATTACATTTTGATGCCAAAACCCTCTGGACTGAAACTGAAACTGTAGTTACTTAGATAGGTATTTATCTGGTTCAGGCTAACGTTTGTTGCCAAGATCAGAGTCTAGATCCTTCGATGTTGCTGCCACGTTTTTTATTTCCTTTCTCTTCTAAAAGATTCAATACCCACACATAGGTGCCATCTAGGTATACAAAGGTCTCTGGGCCACAATTGAACTTTTCAGAAGCAAGCTACTAAAAGACATTTTAGTGTTAGATAATTGCCTAAGTTTGTTAAACTTTGTTTTCTGCTAAGCAGCGAATGCATTTGATTAATCATTTAGGTATACTTGGTTTAATTGAGAAATAATTATTTCTATGGTTTTCTTGATATCACCCTGAAGTGAGAAAGCATTTGGTTGGGGTACATAGGTAATTGAATATAATAAGTTTGTGAAATGTTGTGATGAACCAAAGGTAAGCCCACATACCCGCACACATAAAATTGTTCCAGATCCAAAGGTGTTGATAGGCAATCAATGGCCGGTTTAGACATGCACACCAGTAGGTAAATTTATAGTAGACATAGTTGGTACATATTGCTAAGCTGCTCAGCTGTGCAGCACAAGGGACTCAGCCTCCTTGCTGAGTGTTTGTAAAATATTTTGAGCGTTTGCTGCCCTCATATAACTTAAGTAAAGTATATTTCGTGAGAGAATTGGTGTTGGAGTCAGTTTTCTCATTTGTGACTTTGCTGTATACTGAGGAACTCCTCTGGTCCACGACTTACAAAAGCAAATCGGTTAAACCCAGGGTTGAGTAAGAATTGGTGTGCTGCAAGGTTATTTGTAATTCTTTTATGCCGTTTATTAAGGTTGTATTCTGAGAGAATAATAAAATCCACTTTTTGGAATAATTTGTCTAGTTGGGATGCCATATGTTTACTTGCTTCCCTAAGTTATTGATGCCAAAGAAACCACTAGACAGAATGCAACAAAACAGCATTATTGGGGACCTATCTATAGACCGACACTGCAAATGTGGTGAAGGATAATTCTGGACTATTATTTGACCTAAGACCATAAAGTGTATTTAATTGTAATTTCAAATAGAGAAGTACTTAGACTGTCTTTTCAATTTTACCTTGCACTGGTCTTTAGGATTTTTGATTTATAAGACTACTCAACTAATTGTTTATTATGCAAATGCCTTAATGACAATAAGGGGCACTTTGCACACTGCGACATCGCAGGTGCGATGTCGGTGGGGTCAAATTGAAAATGACGCACTTCCGGCATCGCATGCGACATCGCAGTGTGCAAAGGCTGGATGATACGATTAACGAGCGCAAAAGCGTCGTAATCGTATCATCGGTGCAGCGTCGGCGTAATCCATGATTACGCTGACGCGACGGTCCGATGTTGTTCCTCGCTCCTGCGGCAGCACACATCGCTGTGTGTGAAGCCGCAGGAGCGAGGAACGTCTCCTACCGGCCTCACTGCGGCTTCCGTAGGATATGCGGTAGGAAGGAGGTGGGCAGGATGTTTACATCCTGCTCATCTCCACCCCTCCGCTCTGATTGGCCGCCTGCCGTGTGATGTCGCAGTGACGCCGCACGACCCGCCCCCTTAACAAGGAGGCGGGTCGCCGGCCACAGGGACGTCGCACGGCAGGTGAGTGTGTGTGTGAAGCTGGCGTAGCGATAACTTTCGCTACGCCAGCTATCACCACATATCGCTGCTGCGACGGGGGCGGGCACTATCGCACTCGGCATCGCAGCATCGGCCTGCGATGTCGTAGTGTGCAAAGCCCGCCTAAGAGCTTGCTGTTTGTTGTCTTTAAAAAAGAGGACCTTCCACAAAATGTTTTATGTTGAACTGAGCACATGATGAAATAGTGGCTGCTCAGTGGAATATAACTTTTTTCTATTTCACTTCTCCATTATGGGGTAATTAGCAAAGTATTTGGCACTAGAGATGTTACAATAAAACAGCGTTCAAGTTCGGAGGCTGGGTGCTTTACGTATGCAAACCAATTATATGAGGATCGCTGTGCTTAGGGACGCTAGGTGCTCAGCCCATTGCAAGCTGCTTAAAGCATTTGATCAGATCACATTGGGGGTAAAAACAGTATGATTGGATGTAGTGTGCACCAAAACATTTTTTAAAAACCCTGCCTTTGTTTATTGCTGGCTGTACGTGGGCAGAGACCCAAACTGCCCAATTAGCAACTTCTATTGGGGTTCAGGTCAAGTACAGGTCCCAAACAGAACTTTTTCAAAAGTCCACCTGCAGGAGAGGAGAAGTACAGCTGTGACGCCCTGGACTAGTCAGGTCGTCCCAGGTAGTCCCATGCACACACACTCCCCTCCCTAAAAAGGTGACAGCAGCCAAACTTAAAAACCTTGTCACCACCCTACAGGTTTGATATCCACACCAGGGGGGTGGAGCCAGGCGGTTGGCTCTACCCACCGAGGAGTTCACAGGCCTGGAGGCGGGAAAAGACAGAAGTTTTAGAGCAGTGTAGAGAGTAGCCTTGACCGTGAAGGAGGGAGGGTGAGTTCAAGGGCAGACCTGTGACCAGGCCTGCCAACAGTCTACTCAGGTGGCTGGGTCAGAGCCCAGTCACCTTTGGCAAGGAGGCAGATGGTGGTGGCCGCCTGCAGGATCTGGGATTACAGCCGGTGGAACCGTAGGGACCGGGGTCGGGCAGTGGCCCGCCGGTACCGAACCGGGGAACCGATTGGAAACCGGAGCACCAGGAGGGGTACTCAGACCCAGTACAAAGCCCCGAACTGACAGGGCCGAGTCAAATCAATGAGTGAGGACTGGACTTAAGGACCTATCCCATACAAGACCCGTTAGAAGACAACAGCCCAGCCATACAGGGTAAAGTCACCGCCAAGGCATAGAGACCCACAAGGCCAGAGTCTGTGGGCAAACAGGGCTCTTCCGACAATCAGCAAGCCGGGGAGCGGACTACCGTTGTTTAGGCATAGGAGTCAAACATTCATATAACAGGTGCAGGAGAAAGGCGGAAACCACCAGCCCATTCAGGGAGAAGCTGCAGCCAGCTTCGGACCACATTCATCATCCCGTTTGGTTTACCAGTGACTCCAGTATTGTGTCATAGTGAGTACACCAGTGCCTTTGGGCCGCGCACCGCGCTGCACCGAACCAGCATACGCCCGCACACGCTCCCACGCCTTCACATCTCCCCCGGGCCCCCGGGACCATCACTTTCCTACCCACGGAGGGGTAAACACCAAACTGCGCAACACTGTCCCCGGGAGGCCTAGTTAACGGCAGCGGTGGTGTCCATCTATTCACCACAACTCGTGTGTGGCGTCACAAACTTGCATCCCAAACCAAACCACCGCGGCTCCGGCTGTGGAACTCCCCGTCAAGTCCCTGCGTGTAGCGCCAACCCCCTTGCAGAGTGACGTGACCCCCGGGTCCGTGAGGATCTCGAGCCACCACCCACCGTACGAGCATGGATCCGAGTGGCTCGGCGGTCGCAGTCGAGCCCATGGGGTGGTACACAGCTGTGGTGACAATCCAAAGAGAATAGGAGAGTTGCTATAAGGGATAGAAATGTGAACAGGTAAACACAGCGCCACTGTCCCTACTCCACTCAGACTCAGACACATGCAGGAGGTTAGACCAGGAGATCAGGGCTGTATCATTACATCTTACACCCAGAGAAACCTTCTCCAAACTGTTTCTTATTATTAATCAGCTCATACAATGAGAACAAGTGCACACCCCCAGTGAAAATTCTTTGATAACAATCGGACTTCACAAAAGTTAACTCATTAGGTGTCAAATACTTTTCCAATATCTCTGCAATGGCAAGGCACAATTTAAAAAAGTTTATTCAGCTCTGTAGCCATTACTACAGCATATGCCAAGTTCAAAATGAAACATTTTTGGTTAAAGGTCCTCTTTAGAGACCATCCATTGACTATAAACTTCAGGGTGGTTCACATGATAAGGTCCATTGACATTCTAAAATGGTATTTAGTATAACAGCTGCACAAGATCATGCACCTCTGCGAGGAAGCTGTCCAACAAAAGGCCACTTTACACACAGCGACATCGCTAGCAATGTCGCTGGTGAAAGCACCCGCTCCTGTCGGTTGTGTGCCATGGGCAAATAGCCCGTGGGGCATAACATCGTTAGTCCCCATCACACGTACTTACCTGCCTAGCGACGTCGCTGTGGCTGGCGAAACGCCTCCTTTCTAAGGGGGAGGTTCGTTCGGCGTCACAGCGGCGTCACTAAGCGGCCGAGCAATAGAACTGGAGGGGCAGAGATGAGCAGGCAGAATATCCCGCCCACCTCCTTCCTTACTCATTGCCGGCGGCCGCAGGTACGATGTTGTTCCTCGTTCCTGCAGTGTCACACATAGCGATGTGTGCTGCCTCAGGAACGAGAAACAACGTGCGTCCTGCAGCAGCAACGATATTTGAGATTAGAACGACGTGTCAACGATCAACGATATGGTGAGTATTTTTGATCGTTAGCGGTCGTTCGTATGGTTCACACGCAACGACATCGTTAACGAGGCCGGATATGCATCACGAATTCCGTGACCCCAACGACATCTCGTTAGCAATGTCCTTGCGTGTAAAGCAGCTTAAAAACTTAGGGCGGCATCACACGGGACAATATATGGTGCGATCGCATGAGCAATCACACCCGCCCCCGTCATTTGTGCCTCACGGGTGTGTCGACCCAGGGACATCTGATCTAGCTTCAGGGACGCTACAGGGTCTTCTGTATATTTGGCAAACAGGTATGTTAGTTTTGTATATATGTGTCGTGACGCCACTCACGATTTGCGGTCAGGGATATGGGTGACCTCCACTGCAGGTTTAATGAGCGTCTGGGGCTGATGGAGTCTGCAGTCGGATGGTGTGGCCTCCCGTGAGTGAGGCTGGCCCCAGGGGCTCAGGTGTGAAGAACAACAAGTCCTAGAATAACGAGACCAACAGTCTTTAACTGATTTTTACTCACTGTGGTGTTGTTGTGAGCTGACCCGGGCGATGCTGCAATAAACCAGGTAGAACCAGGTATCCTTTTGGGCCAATTTAAGGGTAACAGGTAGCTCGCCGTCCTAGCACTTCTGTGTTCGGATAACCCCCGTGGGGTCTATCCAGGGAGTCGCAACTGCCTTTTCTCCCCTGTGTTCGGCCCATTTGCCTGCAGCGTGGACCAAGGAAAATGGCTTCAGGCTCTGTCTCCTTTATGAGTCCCTGCGTTGCTGCTAAGGCTCCGACCTGTGAGTTTGGTGAAGTATTTGTAGATCCCCTCACCGGCAGGTTTAGCAAATAGTTAAACTAGAGTCTGCTCTAGGGACCTGTAACCCCGTGCTTGCCTAGTCACCAGGAGCATCTCTTTCTGCGTCATCCTGAGACCGTTCTCCCCCGCCAACTGTCACTACACCGCGCAGGGTCTGACTAGTGTGAGAGCGCGTCTGTGTCTCCTAGCAACCGCCGCTCACCACTACCAGACTGGCTCGCTCCACTCCTTTCCTTACAGCCTGTGCACTTTAGCTCCCAGCCCGTCCGCTACACCTCCTGAAAATAATTGAAGGCTAGCCCTCTCTGGAGACTACCCAAGGGTCCCCTCTAAAGGTGTGAGAGACCTGGTTGCTATGTGTCTGTACATACACACTTCATTCTGGCCTTTAGGAGTACCTGGAAGTACTGTCCCAGCATGGGTGCAGTACTCAGTGGTGCCTGACCAGGTCAGGGGCACCACACGGGCAATTTGTTGCCCGTGGCACACAAAGTTGTTTACCCCCGTCACACGTACTTACCTCCCGAACGACCTCGCTGTGGGTGGCGAAAATCCTCTTCCTGAAGGGGGAGGGACGTTTGGCGTCACAGCAACATCACACAGGGGCCGCCCAATAGAAGGTTTGGGGCGGAGATGAGTGGGACGTAACATCCCGCCCACATCCTTCCTTCTGCATTACCGGCAGCTGCAGGTAAGCTGCAGTTCATCGTCCCCGAGGTGTCACAAGGAGCGACGTGTGCTGCCTCGGGAACGATGAACAACCGACGCGCAGAAGGAGGAACGATTTTATGAAAATGAGCGACGTGTCAATGAGCAACGATAAGGAGAGTATTTTTGCTCGTTCACAGTCCCTCGTAGCTGTCACACGCTACGATATGTCATACGATGCCGGATGTGCGTCACGGAATCCGTGACCCCGGCGACATATCGCCCGATATATCGTAGTGTGTGACGCTGGCCTTACTCCCCATAGAGAAGGTATAGTGCTTTCATGACCATCTTTGCCTTCCTAATCACTGTATACATAGCGCACAAGAGTATGGAAACTGCTAAAAGCACTTCCTCCTGTAGACCCAGAGGGGATGTGATTGATGGGTTAAGGGAGGAAACAGGAGCTGCTGGGTGAGGAGACCCAGTCATCCCTACTATGCAGACAACTGGCTGATCTATTGACAGTTACAAGGGAAATCAGATTTTTAAAAAAGTATTAAATGTTAAAATGCTTTTCAACAGTTTTTTAAGTGAGAAAAAAAATAAATAAATAAAAAAAGGAGGAAAAAAAACTTAATTAAGAAAACACTGCCAATCCAAATAGGTTTTAGTAGTCTTGCCCCATCAATAGCAAAAACAGTGTCAGATATACAGTATTTACATATATATATATATATATATATATATATATATATATATATATATATATATATATTAAAGGAGAGCAAATTCTGAAATGATTTTAGCAGAACTTTGTGGTCATAAAGAAAATGTAAAAAACAGACTTATTTCTGTTACTTTCCCACCAATTTTGCCACTTGTGCGCAAAAAATGAGCAAGAAAATTACATTATCATTAAGCCCGGGTAACCTACATATCACATAAGAAATATATTTGAACATCCAAACAAGAAAAAAGTACTGTAAAGACAATATATCCCCCCTAGCGGAGAAATTTGAAGGGGAAAAAAATGTGGCGCTTATCTGTGAATAGTACGGTATTAAGCTGGAGGGAAGTGTGCATAAATGGTATATGCATTCACCTGTATACTAGACCAGGTACACTCGTGATGTAGGTTTGGTGATGGTTCTGAATTGCTGGGTTTGCTGCCAGGTCGATCCACAGTGAAAAACTCCTCTGTCGGAGATATCACAGGCGCAATATAGGAGAGGTGATGAAGACCGCAGTTGGCACTTCTGATGAATTCAGCAAGATACAAAACACTCATTAGAGATCTTCTATTTGACCTGAACAAGGGTTTTTAAGCCGAAATGCGTTGTATTTTTAGTGTACATGGTTATGTTAATACCTTTATGCACTTTCTAAATAAACTATTGAATGGACTCTACTGAGTTTCATTGTATCTTACTGGATTCAAAGGGAGTGCCAACTGTGGTCTTCATCATCTCTCCAAGAGAAAAGTACAGCTTTTTAGACATGTGCAAAAAAACCCCCCGAAAATATGCCTGGTCGGGAATGGGAAAAAAATGGGAAGGTGACATGGACAATTGGTAATTTTCTAGGAGAAAAAATGTATTTACAAGGTAAATTTTCATTTTTTTTTGTATGAAAAATTTATTGTATGTTTCAAATTTGTTCGAAGATGTATGTGTAACACTGCCCTGCCCTCCTCTCCCAGTGGGGTCACCTGCACACTCACCCCACGGGTGTCAACAGCCAGTGCACAAATAGCTGTCGCCTTATTTCTGAGAATTGTCTCACAGCAAGGTCATTCTGGTTGCCTATAGCCACTACAGAGGTAACTGGGGCCTCATTTATGAGAATTGCCTCACAGTAAGATCGTTCTGTTTGCCTATAGCAACTAGAGTGCAGCTTCCCTCATTGAAGCTGCTGACACAGTTTTTGCTTAAAGAATTAAAGCCATGGCACCCAAAGAATAATTCTTAAAAAGGCAGCAACCATATAATTGCTTAGGAGAGGCCACCTGATAAGTCACACTATAATCTGCAATTATAGCAACCGCTTTCAACAACCAGTGAAGGAATAAGTGGGGCCTCATATATGAAAATTGCCTCACAGCAAGATCACTCTCGTTGCCTATGTCGCGGGCGGAGGAGGGGACGCCGCGCTCTCCCTCTGCTCGGGTCCGGCTGCCGCTGCGGCTGCTGCTGCTCGGTGGCTCGAGCGATGGGCCGGATCCCGGGGACTCGAGCGGCGCTCCTCGCCCGTGAGTGAAAGGGGATTGGGATTTGGGATAGATTATTGTCCGTGACGCCACCCACGGTTGTGGTGATTTGTTGACACCACCGCTGCTCTGTATGGGGATCCTGGGAGTGATGGTATGGAGCAGCTAGATGTTAGTCCTCCCCTCCGTGGGTAGGGGGTTGGTTGTCCCGGGGCCCAGTGATGAGGTGGGTGATGCAGGGCTTGGTGGGGTGCAGGGACGCGGGGGGCAGCGCTGTGCCTTGCGGCACTGTGGTACTCACTCAGCCTGAGACGATGACACAGTTCTCGGTAAAACACACGGCTGGAAAGACGGTTCCCACGGACGGCTGCACTTGCTTTCCTCAGTAGTTGACGGTGACGGTCCCTTTTTCCTGCACCTAAGATGATGATGGTTTCGATGGGTTCCCACCGGTAACCCGCTCCCCGGCTTGGATATGGGCCGGAGTAGCCCTACTTTGCCCGCAGGTGCTGGCCCTGAGAAACTGGTGCCCTGGCGGTGGCAGTGTCTCTCTGTAACGGTTAGACTGTTGCCTTCAATTGCCTGGAGGAAGGCAACAAGGATTTTTTCACGGCGACTCCTAGCCTTGCCGGGATCCGAAAGGCCCCTGCCACTGGTGCTGACTGCTCTTCGTATACCGCTCCGGTACCGCCGGGCCACCACCCATCCGCGGTCCTTCCAGCAACCTCCAAGCAGTCACCCCTGCAGACAGTCACCGCCGTCTGCTGACCTTGCTGTCTCTCAGTCCGGGGCACACACCCGGACCAGCTTCAGGCTTTCTTAACTGTTCCTTTTCTGTCACTACTCTTACTGTCCTCCTTTACCACTTCCTTCTACTCCACTGCTCTAAACTCATCTTGCTTCCTCTCACTTTCACTTCCCTCACTTGACTGCCTGGTTCTCCCGCCTCCAGGGCTGTGTACTCCTCGGTGGGCGGAGCCAACCGCATGGCCCACCCCCTGGTGTGGACATCAGCCCCTGGAGGAAGGCAACAAGGATTTTTGGTTAGCCTTGGTGTTCCTAACTGGGGTGTAGGGTGTGGTGGTGTGCGACATGTGACCCCTGGCTTGCCCAGGGCGTCACACCTATAACAACCAGAGTGCAGCTTTCAGCTTTGAAGCTGTTGAGGTAAAGTGAAAGGTGAGCTCTGATTGGTTGCTATGGACAACTAGAACAGTCTGACTGTGAGGCAGCTTTCATAACTGAGATTTGAAATCCTTCAGGACACATTTTCTGCTATATATACAGTATATACTAGATGGTGGCCCCATTCTAGCGCATCGGGAATTTTAGAATATGTATGTAACGTTAAAAGATGTAATAAATCGTTTTGTGATAGCTGTGATCTGGTAGAAAAGGTTGAAATATGAAAAACATTCTTTTCAATACTCTGTAGGCATATTTATGGTCTCAAATACCAATATTCTATTGTGATATTTCTTATCTCTTTTTGTGCTTTATTATATCTTCGTTGTCTTGGGCTTATTAGATTTTGACTCACTGCCTCTTGATCTCATTATTGGATGTGTAATGCGACCTAAACATAATTAATACCTACTTTATAATTCAGAGACTGTTTGGTCTCTACTTATATAATTTTTGTCTGTTTATATGATGTATACTTAGGATATTTAATTGACATTGTTCTCTAATGGGCTCTTGTTTGAGGAATCAATATTGGTAAATTACTAAGCATAATTGTATGGATTCACAACTGATTCTATTTTTGCTTATGCATTTTTGAGGAATTGTATATATTTTTTACTATTTAAGTACCTAGACTTTCATACATGTATAATGTCTATTACATCTGATACTAATGAAGAGATTACGGTCTTAATTGTTTTTAGTTTTGGAGCTTTAATTTGTTAATAAAATATGATTTTTTTCATTTATAGGTGTGCACCTATTTCACTATTGCTTTATCTCTTTTTGTACTCCTGAACATTGACAGTTTTGACCAGCTGCAATGCTCCGATGCTGGTCTGAACTGTGTGCTCTTTCATTCTACTAGCAGAGTGCTAAAGCTGGAATAAATGGGTTAATTTAGTCTGCAATTGAAAGAATGACAGAAGATGAAATGATCCTGGAGTGTGATTCAATGTCAACGCGTTTCGGAGTATAGATCAGAGCAATCACAGTAATATATACCGCCACGGGTGTGTCACAGGTGACAGACAGTCCTTTGGTTTCCGACTATAGAAGGTCACAGTGTTTGGCTGTGCAAACTGCTTCCTGACCATCTGTTATTTCTACTTAGATTTCATCCTTTTCCCTTTAAGACCATGTGGCTTTCCTAAGCCTGTCAGCTGCTCTTCATCAGTATTTCCCTTGTCTTTATTTATCTTCACTTCCTATTACTTGTTTTTGTTGATATTTCATATATCTTTATCATGTTTTCAGTGCTAGCAGTCAGTTTGCATACATCTGCAGAATCTTGGTGGTTTTTGCAATTTCTCTCCCTGAGGCAACTGAAGATAAGTTATTTGTTGTTTCCTTATTTGTTACCACCGTGTGTCCTTTAGCACTTAGTGGTATTGACAAAGAGCTCATCCCATCCACTCCCTACCTAGGGCCAGGTTTCCAGCTCGGCACACAGGTGCAGACCATACTTGTGAAGCTGCCAAGATGCCATTTGCCACCAGTTTGGCCATATTTCAGAGCTGCAACGTTACTGGAGTATCAAAAAGCACAAGGTGTGCAATACTTAGGGACATGGTCAAGGTAAGAATGGAAGGCTTAAAAACGACCACCTTTGAACAAGAAACATAAGGTAAAATTTCAAGACTGGGCCAAGAAATATCTTAAGACTGATTTTTCAAAGTTTTTATGGACTGATGAAATGAGAGTGACTCTTGATGGGTCAGATGGATGGGCCAGAGGCTGGATCAGTAAAGGGCAGAAAGCTCCACTCCAACACAGACGCCAGCAAGGTGGAGGTGGAGTACTGGCAAGGACTGGTATCATCAAAGATAAACTTGTGGGTCCTTTTTGGGTTGAGGATGGAGTGAAGCTCAACTCCCAGACCTACTGCCACTTTCTGGAAAACAACTTCATCAAGCAGTGGTACAGGAAGAAGTCGGTATCGTTCAAGAAAAACATGATTTTTATACAGGACAATGCTCCACCACATGCATCCAACTACTCCACAGCGTGGTTGGCCAGTTAAGGTCTAAAAGATGAAAAAATAAGGACATGGCCCTCTTGTTCACCTGATCTGAACACCATAGAGAACCTGTGGTCCCTCATAAAATGTGAGATTTACAGGGAGGGAAAACAGTACACCTCTCGGAACAGTGTCTGGAGGCTGTGGTGGCTGCTGCATGCAATGTTGATCGTAAACAGATCAAGCAACTGACAGAATCTATGGATGGTAGGCTGTTGAGTGTCATCATAAAGAAAGGTGGCTATATTGATCATTAATTTTTTGGGTTTTGTTTTTGCATGTCAGAAATGTTTATTTCTAAATTTTGTGCAGATATATTGGTTTACATGGGGAAAATGACTCAGTGCTGTGAAGTGAGACCCCCCACTAGAAGCACTGAGTCAATGCTGTGAAGTGAGACCCCCACTAGAAGCACTGACTCAATGCTGGGAAGGGTGATCCCTTCTAGGAGCACTGACTCAATGCTAAGAAGGGAGATTCCCACTAGAAGCACTGACTCAATACTAGGAAGTGGGTTCCTCAAGTGACTAGAATTATTTTCAGAGAGTGAGACCCAAGAGCCTGCATGTACATAGACATAGAGAACAGCCAAATCGAGGCAGATTAGTGAAGAAATAGAGGGGATGATAGATCTACAAAGATTAAATAAGAAGAAGGAGTAATCTGCACTTCAAAACGTGTTGACACTAAATCACACTCCAGGATCATTTTATGTCCTGTCATTCTTTCAATGGCAGCTTGGATTCCCTTTATTCCAGTTTCAGCACTCTACTTACCATGTAGCTGCTGAAGCCATGCTCTGCCCCTCCAGAGTTGAGATTTTCACAACCAAACAAGATGAGTAATTTATTATCCCTGTAACACCAACTTCCACAGATAAGACCATATTGTCCTATTTGTCTCTCCAGCCCTTCTACCGATTTGCTACAGCAGAGGTGGTTTTGCCTTTGCAGTGTAGTGCCCCACAGGGCAGCTGGTTAACCTACTCGTCCCCGGGCAGTCATGGGTCGAGTAGAGGGTCAGGTCGAGTCTCCTTGACCCTCTACAATCCGGTTTCCGCTCCTTACATTCTACTGAAACTGCTCTTACTAAAGTCTCTAATGATTTACTAACAGCTAAATCTAATGGTCACTACCCCTGCTGATCCTCCTGGATCTCTCTGCTGCATTCGATACTGGGGATTATCAGCTCCTACTCACTATGCTCCTCTCTATCGGGCTCAAGGACACCGTTCTTTCCTGGTTCTTCTCTTACCTCTCTGACCGCTCATTCACTCTATCCTTTGCCGGCTCCTCTTCCTCTCCTCTTCCCCTTATGGTCGGGGTTCCTCAGGGTTCAGTCCTAGGCCCCCTCTTGTTCTCTCTATTCACAGCCCCTATTGGACAAACAATCAGCAGATTTGGTTTCCAGTACCATCTCTATGCTGATGACACCCAACTGTACACATCTTCTCCTGACATCACCCCTGCACTATTACAAAATACTATCGATTGTCTGTCCACTGTCTCCAACATCATGTCCTCCCTCTATCTAAAACTGAACCTGTCAAAAACTGAACTTCTCCTGTTTCCTCCCTCTCCTAACCTTCCGAAACCCAATATTACCATTTCTGTGTGTGGCTCTACCATTACGCCCCAGCAGCACGCCCGCTGTCTTGGGGTTATATTTGACTCCGATCTTTCCTTCACTCCCCACATTCGTTCACTTGCTCGTTCTTGTCACTTCCACCTCAAAAACATCTCAAGAATTCGACCTTTTCTTACCGTTGACTCTGCAAAAACTCTTACTGTCACTCTCATTCATTCTCGCCTGGATTATTGTAATTCTTTACTAATTGGTCTTCCTATTACTAAACTCTCCCCTCTCCAGTCCATTCTGAATTCCGCAGCCAGGATCATTTTCCTCTGCAACTGCTTCACTGATGCCTCTGCTCTTTGCCAGTCATTGCACTGGTTGCCTATCCATTACAGAATCCAATATAAACTTATCACTCTCACAAAGCTCTCCACAGTTCTGCACCACCCTACATCTCCTCCCTCATCTCTGTCTATCACCCCACCCGTGCCCTCCACTCTGCTAATGACTTAAGACTGACATCCTCAACAATTCGAACCTCACACTCCCGTCTTTAAGATTTCTCACGAGCTGCGCATATGCTATGGAACACACAACCAAGAGAAATCCGATTAATTCCCAACATCCACACCTTTAAGCGGGCCCTAAAAACGCATTTCTTTAGACTAGCATATCACCTCACTGACCTGATCTAATCTAGTCCCTTTCTGCCCTTCAAAAAACTTACTTCCAGTTCTTGTCTCCTGTTCCTGTATAAATGCTCACCGACGGATTCATGCAGCTGCTTTTGAATACCCTATTAAATCGATGGCTGAAATATATATGACAAGCTTTTCTCCCCCCCATTCACCTTTTGTGTCTCCCCTATTTCCTCATAGACTGTAAGCTTACGAGCAGGGCCCTCACTCCTCCTGGTATCTTAATTTTGTTATTTTGTATTGTCTCATATTGTCTGTGCATGTCCCCTCTTAATTGTACAGCACTGCGGAATATGTTGGCACTATAGAAATAAAACTTATTATTATTATTATTGGTGATATCACGGTTTGTCTTGCCCGGTTCCATTTCCCCGAGGCGTACACTAAATGGTGGGGAAGTGAGGTGTTTGGGAGAGTTTGTCGTGACGCCACCTGTGGTATGCGGCCAGGGAGTAGCCACTGCTGCAGGGTTCCTCGCCGGGGCAGGTGTTATGGCAGCCGGGATGATGTCGGTCCCTACAGGCGGAGCAGGCCCTGGGTGGATAGGGAGGAGAGGAAATGGCTGTTGGCGCCTCAGTGCTGGCCGGTGAAGCCGGTAAGGATGAGCCAACACAGTTTCTGCGGGTTCAGAGTGTAGTTTACTCACAGCTTCAACTGCCAACCCGGTCGCACTAGTCACCGCCGTTATGGGCTCCGGTCAATCCTAGGCAGATAAGGGGCCAACACCAGTGTTTTGAGAGAGAAGGAGAGAGAGTCCTATTTCTGGGGTGTCCCCCTCCGTAGTTAGGTACCCTGGCTGAACTCCCGCTCCAAACCCCGGGCCTAATAAAGTCCATATTTTCCAGAGATGTCTTGTCAGAACTATGGTCCCAACTGGTTTGTTTTTGTTGTGAGTGTGTTGCGCCTATTTCTACCCCCAGGTGGAACCCGCCCTTCGCTGGCTGGCTTCAGTGACTGGGGAAGTCCCATGATCGTGATGGCCACCCCCCTGCTACCCTGAGCCATCCTACCCTGTGTGAAGGCTCCTAAGCTGTATGTAGTGTGTGAAAGTGGCACACCGGTGATTAACCCCCCTTACCTGAGATAGATACCGCACCTTAATTGAAGTGCAGTACCCTATGGTGACTAGAGCTTCAGGGGTACCACAGCAGCATCGCAGAAGTGCAAGAACACTGATAATGGCCGGATGCAGAAATCTGGAAGCTTCAGAGTGGGGCTTGAAGGCTCTAAAACAGAGCCTGCAAACAGCACCCGCACCTTGCCTAGACAACTGGCCACTCTGAGATTGCAAGGCGACCATCAGTGACCTAGGTAATAAACTGTAGAGTATTTTGTTAAAAGTCCTGAAATTCTTGACAACAGAGAGGATTTTAAATGAGTTAAATTGAAAAGTTGCTTGTTGTTACAATCACTCTGCAATTGTAACAATATAACAACTTAAGAAAGCTCCTTAACGTTTCTTGAAGCGCTCATTCACACATCCGATTTCTCCACATATGACAAAAACAAACTGTTTTTACAGTTTGATCAGAGTATAGTACAAATGTCATCCAATTTTCTTGTATTTGGAGAATTTTTTTAAAAAAATGCACCTTCTTCATTCTGATGTCATTCATGTGCTATCTAATTTTTTCACAGCCCTTTGACTTGCATTGATGATTTGGATCCAACCCTCAGATCACAATTAGAAATGTGTCCACAATGTGAATGACCCCATAAACTATAACAACCAAATAGAAAAAAGAGTAAACTCCAGCGAAGAAAAGCTCCAGGGTAGAACTAAAACTTCACTTCTATTTCTTGTATACAAAGCATAAAAACAGGACACCAGCATGATATGTAGACAAAAAATATTAACAAGACTACGCGTTTCAGTATGACACCTTCATCATGGTAACAGACCATGATGAAGGTGTTATACCGAAACGCATAGCCTTGTTCAAATCTTTTTTTCAATTTGTCCATTGTATTGAGTTTCTCTGCCATCTCTTTGGACTGTGTTCCAGACATAGACAAGATCAGTGAGGTGGCATACTTTTTCTATTTTTTCATAAGCTATAACAGGTACGAGTGCAATCCATGAAAACCACGGATACTCTACAATCGGTCATGTGAATGAGCTCTAAATGTTTTGCACACTGCAGTGATACAATATATATCACATATAACATGGCAATTCGCTATCCCTCTATTGACTGCTTCTGTTGCAGTTCTTCTGCCACCTACACCAGCTCCCTAGACCCCGGCTTTGCCTATCTTTCAAGTACAATCCTAATCCTTTGCTGAAATAGAATTCGCTTGTGCTGTAATAAAGCATTTTTCTTCCCCGTACGTTGTCCCTGGTAAAACAGTGCTGTTAGCTGTTCCCAGAGAGAGTAACAGCCTGTTTATAGAGGAGACCTCATCCGTTGCATGTTAATTCCTCCAGTCTCTTGATAAAGTGAATGCGGAATGTGATGACGGCTGCTCTCTTGTGAAGGATGACGCTGTGTCTGTGTGAACGCCTGTCTGATTGAATCCTGTGTGCTCACAATCTGCCAGCCCAGTCTGAGCAGGACAAATTAAACCCGTTGACTCAAGGAGCAGACAGAGAGATGGGAGCTGCATGCTAACATCGCCTCTCACTGCTACGCTCATTTCAACCAAGCAAAACATTTGCATTCTGAGGGGAGATGCGTGTCTGAAGACCAACTGCTGGAAGATTCTTTTTCACCTGCTGCTTTCATCCAAATCAGATTTTGGGTTCAATATATTCTTTAGAATTGTTTGCTATGTAGGATTAACAGAAGTCTATAATCAGGGACACGTAGTAAGTAGTGATGAGCGAGTGCCAAAAAGCTCGGGAGCTTGAGGCTCGGGCCGAGCATCCCAAGATACTCGTGTACTCGGCCCGAGCACCGAGCCCAATGTTATCCTATGGGAGACCCGAGTATTATTCTGAAATGACCCCCGGCAGCATGTAGAAACCATAACAATGTAAATTAATTAAAAAAACGTGCGTGTGTGTGTAAGCGTGCATATATATATACACGCGGAGTGGAGTGCGGGAGGGGCCGTAGCCGAGCGGGGAAGTGTCGGGCTAAAGGCACGGTCATGCTGTGAGGGCCGGCCAATCACTGCAATTCCACAAATAACCGGGCTGTGGCATTGCAGTGGTCTGCCAGCCAATCCCTGCATAAGGGCTGGCTCTAAAAAGAGCGCCAACATGCAAAGATGAAGACCACGAGTACAGCACGAGTATCGAGAAATTACTCGTTCCCCGCCGAGTAGCCCGAGTACAGTGATACTCGTGCGAGTACCGAGTAGTGACAAGCATACTCGCTCAACACTAGTAGTAAGGACACATTACATTACACATAGTATGGCCATTATGGCTGCTAAAGTTTGATCCACTAAGTTTTCTAACATCAGTCCATGTTTTAGGCCCCTTCACACGTACCAGAGACACATACACACGCACGTCCATTATAATCTATGGGGATCTTTACACTGTCATGTTTTCATGTTTTTTTCCCATCAGCACGGATCAAACAGACCCATATAAGTAAATGGGTCCATGAAATGCACATAGAGTGTGATATGGGCCAGAATTAAATACGGTACATTCAAGAAATTACTGATTTTTGTATCTTTAAAGATGTAAAAACAAAAAGCCAGCACTAAATGTGCTCTACAGCACTAAAAATTCCAATTGTACTTATTATAAATTTCAGATTTTTGGCAAAAAATTGCAATGTCTTGAGCTATCCCGCCACGTCACGGCAGTCCTACACTAAAATATTTTTATAAAATGTGCCATGCGGCCTCACATATGAAAAAGTAGAACTGCTCTCAGCAGCACTTACTTGATCTTTTTCAATCCCGTACCCATGACTGAGTCATGGCTGTGGGCGGAACAGGTCCAAGCAAATGCTGCATGAAATATATAGCCTGTGGACCGGGCCTGATGATTCCAGACAATTTTGCTTTCAAAAAATCAAATGATGCTTCTTCCCTTCCAAGCCTTGCCGTGCGCCCAAACAATTTATTTCCACCACATATGAGATATTGGTGTACTCAGGAGAAATTGCACAATAAAAAATCCGTAGTAAAAAAATATATATATTTTCACGGCTGAACATTATAAACTTTTGTGAAGCCTCCAGGGGTTCAAAGTGCTCACTAAACATCTAGATAAATTCCATGAGGGGTCTAGTTTCCAAAATGGGCTCACTTGTGGGGGATCTCCATTGTTTAGGTATCTCAGGGGGTCTTCAAATGCAACATTGCATCCGCTAATGATTCCAGACAATTTTGCTTTAAAAAAAATCAAATGATGCTCCTTCCCTTCCAAGCCTTGCCGTGCGCCCAAACAATTGATTTCCACCACATATGAAATATCGGTGTACTCAGGAGAAATTGCACAATAACTATTATGATGTATTTTTTTCCTGATACTCTTGTGAAAATGCTAAATTTAATGGCTAAAGTAACATTTTTGTGTCAAAAAGTAAAATTTTTATTTTTTCCTTCTACACTGCTTTGGTTGCTGTGAAGCTCCTAAAGAGTTAATAAACTTCTTGGATGTGGTTTTGAGCAGAGTGAGAGGTGCAGATTTTAGAATGGGGTCACTTTTGGGTATTTTCTGTTGCCTAGATTTCTCAAATCACTCCAAATGTGATGTAGTACCAACATTTTTTTTTTGTAAATTTTGTTGGAAAAATAAAAAAATGCTGATGAACTTTAAACCCTTGTACTTTCTAAAGAAAAAAATGTTGTTTCGAAAATTGCACTGGTGTAAAGTAGACATGTGGGAAATGTTATTTAGTAACTATTTTGTGTGACATATCTCTCAGATTTATGGGCATAAAATGTCAAATTTTGAAAATTGCAAACTTTTCAAAATTTTCGCCAAATTTCTGAAATTTTCACAAATAAACGCAAAACATATTGGCCTAAATTTACCACTGACGTGAAGTACAATATGTCATGAAAAAACAGTGTCAGAATCCCCGGATCCGTTGAAGCATTCCAGAGTTATAACCTTATAAAGTGACACTGGTCAAAATTGCAAAAAATGTCTTTAAGGTGAAAACAGGCTGGGGGCTGAAGGGTTAAAATCAATGGTATTTCTCTCTGACCATGTTTCCGTTCAGCCCACATGTGTGTCCATGTGTTCTGCATGGAGATAAGTCCGTTTTTCTCTGGCATCACTGATGTCACACGGACTACACAGTGGTGTGATCTGGGTGACACATACCGGCGAAAACACTTACCTTTGAAATAATATGATTTTAATACTCAACTGTGTCCAGTAATGCTGACTTCAACTGCTGCTGTTTCCTGCTTCCAGGCTGGCTAATTATGCTCATGAATATTCACTGCACTGCAAGCCGGACGTAACAGCAGAGGGGAGACAGCAGCGGCTGGAGAGTCGGAAACATCAGCACCATGGACAGCAGCACCGGGGATAGGTGAGTATTTGAGTGCCTGATCTCTGTGTGCTATCATGGATAGCACACGGAGAACACATGTGTGCCAACATCACGACACACGGAGGGCCAAATGCATCTTAAACATGTCAGTGAAAAACGTGTGTGTTTTTGACTTACGTTTGAAAGAAGCCTAATAAAGCTTCTGATTGAGGGTTTCTAAGTATTATTATTATTATTATTATTATTATTATTATTATTATCAAGGGTGGGCTCCAGCCACAGCTTATACTATCAATAGTTTTTTATATTGTACAATATATGCTGATGTTTAGAATTTCTTCTTCTCCTTTTAAAT
Source organism: Anomaloglossus baeobatrachus (assembly GCF_048569485.1). Lineage (NCBI taxonomy): Eukaryota > Metazoa > Chordata > Amphibia > Anura > Aromobatidae > Anomaloglossus > Anomaloglossus baeobatrachus. The sequence continues at coordinate 587,965,183 of NC_134355.1, forward strand.
GTAGCAATATAGAGAATATTCATTATGTGTTACACAATGGATGATGTTATTACGAGCCATTGATCAGAATAACAAACAACCATTACAGGTAACAGTGAGGAGACAGCTTCATCTCTAAATGAGTTAGACCAACCTTCTGCCTAATTAAAGCAGATTAGATTGATTTATCCACCAGGGTGACAAACAAAAAAATATGTCCTTAATTAGTGTCATCAAGAGACACTTCTCCAGTATGCAAAAGGACAAGTGCGAAAGCCTAAATACCACAACCTACAAACAATGGAGTCTGCGGAAGAGAGTGGAAGAGTGATCAGGACACCCTGAAGATTTTAGAATAAATCTAATGTGCTATGTTGATGTATTTCTCAGTTGCTGCATTGATTTATAAAGTTTACTGTGAAAACAAAGGCTAGCTGAAGGAGATTTGGTAAGGAAATGTTTACAAATGAGAGTGAAGCTCAGGGAAGGGCATCAGCAATATAAGGGGCTGGCTGGTGAGACCTAGTACACCAGAAAGAAAGCCATGGAACCCCTGGGGTGGAGGGGCGATATGACCAAGGGAGAGGTTAGGGAGTGATGGGGTTAATAGGGACAGTTTGTGCAGGGATGCCAAATATGGCATTAGTGGGTGGTCTAGCTGGGGAGGATGAGGAGGATTAGGGAAAGGGTTAGTCTGGGAACCTGAGGGATTACTCCTCTCTTCTTCCAGACGCCGAACGATCCCCGCCCACCCTCCCTTTGTGTAGTTGTCTGGGGAACGTTGTCTGAAAGTTGGGGTGCTATTCGTCACAGCAGCGGGGGGTAGGTCTGGTCCAGAGGTTTGGAAGTGATTGGTAACTGGACCGGGGGTCATTGTCTTGGTATGGTGGCTCTCGGTTCCGGTGATGTGGCAGGCACGGGGTTCTGCTAAAGTGTGGGGGTGTCAATCCGTGGGTGATTGGCACCTCATCTCTGGGTCGGTGTGTTGCAACCAGGGATAGGGGGAGTAGTAGTTCATGGACTGGGCCTGCCCCGGGGGGTCATGTGAAATGGTATTGTCTATTGTTATCTTTATGTTGTTGTTTGGGGTCGCCCGTTGGATGGCGTCCCCAAGGTGTTAGTATGTAAACAATAGGCAATAAAGGCTGCTGTGGCCATTTGAACCAAGTCGCATGCAGTCCGTGTCTTTATTTATATATGTTAAGGGTTTGGTAATACAGACATCACGACCGGAGAATCCTCCCTCAGCTGGTCATGCCTGTAGCTACAGCACAGTGAGCATCAGCCATACAGAAAGCAAATTCAGAAACAGCAATGCAGCAATAGTGGCAGAAACATTCTCCTGGTAGTGAGCACAATTTAGTGGGAAGCTGGGGAGGGGTTCAAACCAACTTCAGCACAGTGGGCGGGTTTTAGCCACGGGTGGGCGTGGTTTTAGTGGCGTCACTATAATCTTAAATATGTGTTCACCTGGGGTGAACACACATTTAATAAGGAGCCGAGAACGATCTGAATGAGCCGCCTCTTTTTGGTGAGTGGAGCTATGGGAACCGGATCACCAAAAAGAGCCGGACTGCCCATCACTACTGTGCAGGGGCTGTGAAAAGGGATCAAGCAACAAACAGATAAGTATTTGGTGAATGTGAACCTCAAGGTTGGCTTTGTGGTGTGCTAAATCTCACAGCAGCCCTGGCCCTGGGCAGTTTGATGCACATCCTTTGCCAGGCACATGTGCTTAATTGGGTGATGTAGAGCTTCTCTTAAAATTAAACAGAGATGTCAGAGCTGCTGCATGAAGTCCGGCCCATCTGGCAGTGTCACTTCTGCTTTCCCACTCCCTATCTCATATGCATTGTACCTGTGTCTCCCAGGGTTATGGGGTACTCAGTCCCGGACGGTGTATAACTGGGGAATGTCACTTTGGTGGCCATTGCCTGGGTACTTTTTAAAAGGAGGAATATTTACAGGGGATTTGAATAATGTTCACACGTGACGTCACTTGTGGTGTTGTGGCTATGGGGATGGAGCCGCCGCTGAACAATGTCCAGTATTGGGGCTGGTGTTAGTGGCAGCCTGGATGTTAGACCCTCCGCAAGCAGGGCCAAGCCCCAGAGGATAGGTGATGCAGATGGGTGGTGGAAAGAAGGCAGGCCACACAAGGGATTTCAGTGTAACTGGTTCTTTTACTCACTGCAAGCTGGCACTGGTCACCCAAGGCCGGCTGGTCTCAACTGCAGGTCCCCTTTTTCCCAGTGCCAGTTTAGTGACCTGGTGGCTTCTTTCCCCTGCACCTGTCTTTGGTTGGTGGGTCCCCGGTGGCTTGGAGTGGCTAGGGACCCCTCCTGGTTGTCGTCTTCAGCAGACCGTATGACGGTAGCGTGAACCCTTTGGGGTCGAAGTCTCTGGTCCTGTCCCTAGTTCTCTTGCTGCTACTGTGTCCTGAACTTCAAAGTCAGTGAGGTCCTTGATGGTCCCCTCACTGTGCAGATTTTATCATATCTGCCTGGAGCATTTGCCTGACCTAGGATTCTGTACCCCGTTGGTGCGTAGTTCCGGCAGTAATCCACCATACTCCACTGGCAACTATCCGCCTGGGCCCTCAGATCACTGTTTACACTCCTATCAGTGTGTCTGCTCTCTTTCACTGTCACTGTCACTGCTAGACTGACTACTGTCTTTCTGACTGTCCACTGTCTTCCCCTAACACCTGGTTATCTAGTGGACTGGATTGGCTCCACCTCTAGGCGGCCATTTATTGGTTCTACCCTAGCCTCATACCAGTCTATGGGGGAATTTTGGGGAAAACAGGTATTAACTGGAGATTTTGGTTGTTACCGGCACTGGTCTTCTGGGTCCTTAGGGGGTAGGCCCTTCATCCTGGTGGGGATGCAGTACATTGTAGCTCCCTGATGCCTTCAGGGGCGCTACATTCCCCCTTGGTTAATTCCAGCACGTCCTCGGGCTGTAAGTGAAAACAAGTTTACACTTTTTATGAAAAGAAAATCTTATTTCAAATTTGCTCTTATTTTTTTTGATCATGTCCTGTACTCTTGGCCGGCGGCCAGCTCTTATGAGCAATCAGCTGATCAGCCGACGGCCAGCTTATAGAGCGATCAGCTGATAAGCTGGCGGCCAGCTTCTAGAGCGATCAGCTGATCAGCCGGCCTTTATGAGCGATCAGCTGATCAGCTGGCTTTTAAAAGCAATCAGCTAATCTCTCTCTTCTCTCTCTCTCTCTCTCTCTCAAGACCAGGATCGTGGAGGGGTGAGAGGGGGTAATAAAGATAGAGTCTCTAAGTGTGTCTGTGTATTTATTTCTAATAAAGTATTTTTTCTCTGTTTGTTGTCTTTTGTTATCCCTTTATTGGAGATTTTTAATGGCTGAGTCAAACTTGGCCTGACATTAAGAATCTCTGGCTTAATATCAGCTGGTAAAACAGAGCTGGTATTAACCCTTTATTACCCAGCATGCCACCCAGCACCAGGACCGCTGGAGAAGTTGGATACAGCACCAGAAGATGGCACTTCTATGAACGCGCCATTTTCTGGGGTGGCTGCAGACTGCAATTCAAAGCGGGAAGCCCAGAGAGCTTGGGCCACCCTGCGCTACGGATTCCAATCCACAGCTGCCTAGTTGTACCTGGCTGGACACAAAAATTGGGCAAAGCTCACATCATTTTGGGGTTTTTTGTAATTATTTCATAAAATAATTTAAAAAAAGGGCTTCCCTATATTTTTAGTTCTCAGCCGGGTACAAATAGGCAACTTGGGGTTGGGGGAAGCACGTACCTGCCTGCTGTACCTGGCTAGCATACAAAAATATGGCGAAGCCCACGTCATTTTTTTTTACCCCTAAACCTAGGGTTAGGTGTTTTGTTTTGGTTTTTTTTTAAATCGACATGTGTGATGGAATCGACAGTAATTATTTGTTTGAATTTTACCTTACTTTCTGTGGGCGACAAAACTTTTGTCTTGCCAAAATCTGACCTTTCTGTGTTCATTAAATGATCAATATTTCATCTTAGGAGCAACTTGATTTTCTCATAACCTAAACCAATTTTGGGAGGGTTTCAGCTTTTAAAAGAGTAATTTATAAAACCAATGGATGAATTTAAAGTCAGGTTATAAGCTTTTATTTACATAACATGGATACGAAACAGAACTTCTGTTAGGGACTGTAGGTGTGGTGATACATGTGGGTCAGGTATCCCCCTGAATGTGCCTGCATTCATACAGTGATGGTAGGGTAGACGTAGCTTTGGACACACTGTTGGTCATTGTCTAAATGGTGTTCTCAGGATGGTCTACAGTTATTACTATTATTAGGTTGTGAGATTTGCAGTATATTTCATTGTAAAGTTTATGGTCCAACCACAGCCTTTTTGTGACCTTTTTACCAACAGGTGACACTAATGACTTAATGCTGTAAAATCTGCCTTATTGACCATAAAATGTGACTTTTATTATAAGGTCACTACATAATACTAAGAGAATTGTATGTTTGTCTTTTTACATCTATATATAAATTCTGCATACTATTGCTGAGTTATCTGCTGTATACTTACCAACTATCTGTTTTTACAATTATTAAGATAGACCTCATTATCTATTGGGAGGTCTGGCAAGGGGTACCTTGGCATCTGAGTGTTTGTCATTTTAATTGTTTTTAATACTTTGTATTGTGTGGTTCTTTAGTGCACTTTAATGAAGATTGCAAATGTTTTTGAGTAGATCCCGCTTTATATGGCATTTCTTTTTCTTATATTTTTGTGTACTGTCTAATATAACGCCATCAGAGACCACCTCATTCAGGGTGGTGCCCTCCCTATTACACCTGTTGTTAGGAAAGAGAAAAATATTATAGGAAGGGTCCCAAACAGAGAACGTTATTAGAGGAAGAGGCCTAGCATGAGCATATTATCACAAGACAGAGGACATTATTACAGGAATGGTCCCAGAACAGAGAATGTTATTAGAGGAAGAGGCCCAGGATGAGCATATTATCACAGGACAGAGGACATTATTACAGGAAGGTTCCCATAACAGACAACTTTATTAGAGGAAGAGGCCCAGGATGAGCATATTATCACAGGACAGAGGACATTATTTAAGGAAGGGTCCCAGAACAGAGAACGTTATTAGAGAAAGAGGCCCAGGATGAGCATATTATCACAGGACATTAAAATTTATTACATGAAGGGTCCCAGAACAGAGCACGATATTAGAGGAAGAAGCCCACGATAAGGATATTATCACAGGACAGAGGACATTATTAAATAAAGCGTCCCAGAACAGAGAACGTTATTAGAGGAAGAGGCCTAGGATGAGCATATTATCACAGTTCAGAGAACATTATTACAGGAAGGGTCCCAGAACAGAGAACGTTATTAGAGGAAGAGGAGTGGGATGAGCATATTATCACAGGACAGAAGACATTATTAAATAAAGCGTCCCAGAACAGAGAATGTTCTTAGAGGAAGAGGCCTAGTATGAGCATATTATAACAGGACAGAGGACATTATTACAGGAATGGTCCCAGAACAGAGAACGTTATTAGAGGAAGAGGAGTGGGATGAGCATATTATAACAGGACAGAGGACATTATTACAGGAAGGGTCCCAGAATAGAGAGTTATTAGAGGAAGAGGCCTAGGATAAGCATATTATCGCAGGACAGAGGACATTATTTCAGGCCACCGTATATCTGGCCTACATGCTGGTCTGGGTCCTGGTCCATATTTTGCATTGGGGCTCAAAGGACTCTTGTCACGCAATGTTAGTCCGCCTCTATGTGGTACATCCTGGGTAACACTAAAGGACTAACAATCTTGATGATTAAACAATCATATTATATATAGATTTCCTGGTCAGTATATCTTACATCATACCTGATAATCAACAGAGGAACAAAGGAACAACTTTGACAATGCCTAAAAAATATAATGGTATTGTCACAAATCTTGGACTCATGGTGAATATCTGCCAAATTAATATTGAAGGTATCAGCCGCCTAAAATGTGTTTTCCTCCACAAATTCCTCCCTGATAACAAAATAGATGTACTTGTTCTTCAGGAAACACATGTTGAAAATGAAGATCAACTCCTAGTTCGTGGCTCCATCTATGGCTTTGATCAAATTGGTGCTACATATTACTCTCATTACGGTGTAGCCACATATGGGAAAGGTAACATTGAAAACGCAATGCTTGTATCTACATCTGTTGAAAATGACATCCATGAAGTTGTGAGCAAAGTTGGCGATATCACAATTGTTAATATTTACAAGCCTCCTGCAGTATAATGGCCCACAGAAGTCATTCATGTTCACCCCCACTGTATACTACTGTATACATAGGAGATTTTAATAGCCACCATGAGCTTTGGCAATATGCTAGCAATGATGATAATGGCGAGCATCTGGTAAACTGCTCTGAAGCGCATAATATATTCCTCGTTTTTGATGCAAAGGACTTTCCAACGTTCCAGTCAGCAGCCTGGCAGAGAGGATACATTCCTGACTTATGTTTTGTCTCACGTAATAAAAACAATCAACCTTTGTCTACATCGATGTGTTGTCAAACATTTCCCTGGTAGCCAGCATCGCGTTGTCATCATCACCATTGGAGTATCTATTCCGCTTGTAACGTCATATCCGCGTCCTCGATGGAAACTTGCCAAAGCCAACTGGAAGAAGATTGCAGATCACCTTGATAAGTGTATCGGCTGGATACCTCCAATCAGTAAAAACTATGAATGGTTTTGTAAAGCAGTTATTACAGCTGCAAAAAAATCAATACCACGTGGCTTTCACAAAGAATATATCCCAGGATGGTCTGATGAATGTGAACAACTGTACAGACAATTTCTTGAGAGTGAAGATGGTGAAATCGGTGAGGAATTGTTGAACAAACTGAATGCAGCACATTGTATTAAATGGATGGAAACAGTTGAGAATTTGGACTTTAAAAAATCTAGTAGAAAAGCATGGTCTCTTTTAAGAAAACTAGAAGGAAATCGTAAAGTAAAGCAGAAAACGAATGCTATAACTCCAAATCAAATTGCAGCACACATTGTGAACATCTCAAGAAGCCCAAAAGACTGAGCTCACACCATAGAAGTTAAAAATAAGTTTAAGGTACTAAAATCATCAGTGGCGCCAACTGAAGAATACTCACGTGCTTTTACAACCTGTGACATTGAAACTGCCCTTGCTGAAACTAAAATGAACAAAGCTCCCTGCTATGATGGGATCCATCCTGAATTTCTCAAAAACTGTGGACCTTATGCAAAAAAATGGATGGCAAAGTTCTTCTTAGATATTATGGAGAATGCTCAAGTCCCTAGTAAATTAAAACATGCCAAAATAATTGCATTGTTAAAACCTGGGAAGCCTAAAGATAATCCATCAAGCTATAGACCCATTGCCTTGTTGAGTTGCTTATATAAGCTCTTAGAACGCTTAATATATAACAAGATCAGTTTAAAGATTTTCGACCCAATGCCTATAGAGCAAGCCGGCTTTAGACCTGCTCGAAACTGTAGTGACCAAGTCTTAGCTTTGACAACTCTCATTGAAGCTGAATTCCAGAAGAACAAGAAAGTTTCAGTGGCGTTTATCAATCTCTCTGCCATATGATGCATATGATACTGTGTGGAGGGAAGGACTTTTATATAAATTTCTGAAGGTGATTCCATGTAAGAAAATGATGTACCTCTTGAACAATATGATTGCAAATCAAACTTTTCATCTTATTATGGGCGATTCAACCAGTTGTAAAAAATCTTTAAACAACGGACTGGCCCAGGGATCAGTCCTGGCACCTCTCCTGTTTGCCCTGTACCTAGCTGATATTCTTAAAACAATGTCACGGAAATTTGGATATGCCGATGACTGGGCACTTGCTATGGTAAGCAAAACAATGGAGGAAGCAGAGGATGTTCTTACAAAGGATCTTAGTGTAATGGGAAAGTACTTCCGACAATGGAGATTAAAACCTAACCCATCAAAAACGGAAGTTTCTTGCTTTCATTTACACAATGAAAGTGCTAAGACTGAACTTAAAGAACAATTTGAAGGCCAATCTGTTAAACACAATTTCAATCCCAAGTACTTAGGTGTAACCCTTGATAGAAGTCTAACTTTTAAATCCCATCTGGATAAATTGGCGCAGAAACTGAAAGCACATAATAATATTATTCAGAAACTTTGTGGATCCTCCTGGGGCTCGGCAACATCTGTTTTGAGAACATCTACTCTTGCCCTGGTGTACCCTGCTGCAGAATACTGTGCTCCAGCATCGTTAAATAGCTGTCATGTAAACTTAATTGACACTCAGCTGAACAACTCTTTGCATATAATATCTGGTGCTATTAGACCTACACCTGTTCACTGGTTACCTGTGCTGGGTCATATCGCACCCGTAAATCTAAGAAGACAAAATCTCATACTTAAAGAATACACTAAAGTAGTGAGTAATGAAAAACGTCCAATACACCAAAATATCACAGATGTTACAATACAACGATTGAAATCAAGACACCCACCCATCCGAACTGCAATCACCTTGCATGAACAAGACTTCAATTTAGAGGAGAAATGGCGAGAACTTTGGGTCAATGTAGTAGACGGTGATCCCCATATGTTCTCTAATTTACAAAACCCTCCACCAGGCTTCAATCCACCAAGGAAAACATGGGTTACTTTAAGTCGTATCAGAACAAACTTTGGCGTCTGTGCAGATTTTATGTATAAGCGTGGAAAATACTCTCCGACCTGTGACTGTGGAGCAGATCGTCAAACTATCCAGCACATTGTTGAGGAGTGCCCCCTGAGATCCTACCATGGTGACGAGAAGGATTTCTATATTGTAAATGATAATGCTATTGCACATATAGAAAATCTTGATATTCAACTTTGATTTTTATCCTTTGGATATTTTTCAATCACTGTCTATTGTCTGGTGTTTATTTTTATATGATGGTAAGGTATACATTCATACGATTAAATAATGTATAATAATTTCAGTAATAGTAATAAGCACTATTGTATTCTTCTCCTGAGATATATAAAGTTTGTGATAGTACATAAGGCTCCTGAATTAATGTGGTGAGATAAAACTGTGATGGAGTTACCGTACATTGTCTACATACTACTTATAATTACAGCTTTGCGAAGAGGAAAAAAAAACTGCTTATTGAGAAGGAATCTTGTACCATTTCCTTCTACTATCAGCAACCACTGCCATCCGGGAGTTTCAAGGCACTCAAAGCAGATTTGCACTACACAGAGTTTTATGTGATACCTTCCTAAGGCTAAAATTTCTTGTGCTTTAAAAGTGAGGAAAGGATCAGACTGAGCTGATACAACGTGTATCCATAGAAGTGCTCTTGACATTTTTCCAATGTCACCTTGCATGCCGTCTTAGACTCCAAACATAATGCATTAGCTCTTTCCCCCCCTCTCAACACCTCTAAACCACAAGATGACCCACTTGTATCTTTGGGATCTGAATGAGTGTTTCAGGTCAGAACCTATCAGTGCTGTCATTCTAGTTCCAAATGACGATGAAAGAAGAAAAGGTGTCAGAAATTCTGCTTTAGGCTTTAAGAACCTTTTCAATATTTATTTACTCGGGGATCTCTAAATAGCATCTTTTACAGATTTCCGTGTAGCCTTGAAGTCTTAGATGCATTTTAAAGTGGGAAATCTTTTTCAAATGCTCCCATTGCTCCCCCTGTTTTTACATATTTCCTAATCCTTTTTTCTTTTCCTTTTTAATTTCCTTTTTCTCTCTTTGACAATTTTCATCTACTTAATGGGTATTATTCATATTTCCTAGGTTCGCTCTTTGGTGTTAATTAAATAAGCCACCTTCATTCCGTATAATAAATTCTTAGGTTTCTTTTATATTTCAAAAGGTTTCTTATTACCAGTTTGTATTAGTTTTATGAACAGAACTTTAACGTTCATCGAAAACCCACATCCTAATCCATTAGCGGATTTTTCGACTATTACAAATCACTGTTCAGAAAAACATGAAATCATGTGTACAGTTTGGAGCAGCCATGTAACAAGACATACAGTGCTGGCCAAAAGTATTGGCACCCCTGCAATTCTGTCAGATAATACTCAGTTTCTTCTTGAAAATGATTGCAATCACAAATTCTTTGGTATTATTATCTTCATTTATTTTGCTTGCCATGAAAAAACACAAAAGAGAATGAAACAAAAATCAAATCATTGATCATTTCACACAAAACTCCAAAAATGGGCCAGACAAAGTATTGGCACCCTTAGCCTAATACTTGGTTGCACAACCTTAAGCCAAAATAACTGCAAACAACCGCTTCCGGTAACCATCAATGAGTTTCTTACAATGCTCTGCTGGAATTTTAGACCATTCTTCTTTGGCAAACTGCTCCAGGTCCCTGAGATTTGAAGGGGGCCTTCTCCAAACTGCCATTTTGAGATCTCTCCAGAGGTGTTCTATGGGATTCAGGTCTGGACTCATTGCTGGCCACTTTAGTAGTCGCCAGTGCTTTGTATCAAACCATTTTCTAGTGGTTTTTGAAGTGTGTTTTGAGTCATTGTCCTGCTGGAAGACCCATGACCTCTGAGGAAGACCCAGCTTTCTCACACTGGGCCCTACATTATGCTGCAAAATTTGTTGGTAGTCTTCATACTCCATAATGCCATGCATATGATCAAGCAGGCAAGTGCCAGAGGCAGCAAAGCAACCCCAAAACATCAGGGAATGTCCGCCATGTTTGACTGTAGGGACACTTTTCTTTGAATGCCTCTTTTTTTTTTTCCAGTAAACTTTATGTTGATGGCTTTCCCCAAAAAGCTCTACTTTTGTCTTATCTGAACAGAGAACATTCTTCCAAAACATTTTAGGCTTTCTCAGGTAAGTTTTGGCAAACTCCAGCCTGGCTTTTTTATGTCTCGGGGTAAGAAGTGGGGTCTTCCTGGGTATTCTACCATACAGTCCCTTTTCATTCAGACGCCGACGGATAATACGGGTTGACACTGTTGTACCCTCTGACTGCAGGGCAGCTTGAACTGGTTTGTTGTACCCCCCCCTTCCTCTGAGTAGGCTGTCTAAACCAATATGCCACTTACAGCCATGTGACTGCCGAAGCCCATCCCCTCGTTTCAACAAGCAGTGTTTTCTACATTCACACTGCTAATATGACGTCCCATAACCACGTGACTACCTCCCCCTTCCTTTATGAGCAGGCTGTCTACACCCACGTGACTGTGACGTCACACAATCACGTGACCACTGCGTTACACCCCCTCTACTATGAGCGGGCTATTTAAACTCTAGGCAGCTTAGCAGCCACACACACTGACGGATCAGCTGGGACACAGACGCGGGAGCGCCCAGATCACATTACATCAAGGTAATACCCTGCCTCCCATTCCTGACAGATTAACCCTTTCTTCTACTTATCTGCCTTCTAGCCTTGCTACAATAGCTTTCAATAGACGTTGTGTATTTCCTCTACTACTCAATAGTTACCATATCAGAGAGATTTTTGTGCTATATGAAAAAATGAATATACTTGAATAGCGATCTTTACAGCTTTTGATTTTGTATATAGGGGATGTCATTACAGGGGTAGCATTGCTGCAGCAAGGCATGACCTCTGAATGCCAGAGGAGTATCTGCTGCAGTAAGGGGGGGAATAGGAGTGCAGGGCAGGCAAGACAGGTACTGGTAGTGGGGGACTCAATTATTAGGGGGACAGATAGGGCAATCTGTCACAAAGACAGGGATCGCCGAACAGTGTGTTGTCTTCCTGGCGCTCGAGTTCGGCACATCGCTGATCGGGTTGACAGATTACTGGGAGGGGCTGGGGAGGACCCAGCGGTCATTGTACACATTGGCACAAATGACAAAGTTAGAGGTAGGTGGAAGGTCCTTAAAGATGATTTCAGGGAATTAGGTTGTAAGCTTAAAGCATGGACCTCAAAGGTGGTATTTTCGGAAATACTACCTGTGCCACGAGCCACACCAGAGAGGCAAAGAGAGATCAGGGAGGTTAACAGGTGGCTCAGGAATTGGTGTAGGAAAGAGGGTTTTGGGTTCCTGGAGAATTGGGCCGACTTTTCAGTTGGCTACAGATTCTATGCTAGGGATGGGCTGCATCTTAATGGGGAGGGTGCAGCTCTGCTGGGGCAGAAAATGGCTAGAAGGTTGGAGGAGTGTTTAAACTAGGAATGGGGGGCGAGGGTATTCACTTTATAGAAGGGGAGTGTAGTGCAGATAGTGACCAGGGCACAAGTAATGAAATTGGGGGTGGTACGGGGGGAAGGGTTAGGACAGTCAATACAGTAAGCAGGAATATAGGTACAGAGTCATACGTAACGTGCATGTACACTAATGCCCGAAGCCTCACAAATAAGGTGGAGGAATTAGAATTAATATTGTTGGAAGAAAATTATGATATAGTGGGGATATCAGAGACATGGCTGGATGAGAGCTATGACCAGGCTGTTAATTTACAGGGTTATAGCCTATTCAGGAATGACCGTACAAATAAGTGAGGGGGAGGTGTGTGTCTATATGTAAAATCATCCTTAAAACCCATCCTGCGTGACAACATATGTGAGGGTACTGAGAATGTAGAGTCCCTATGGGTGGAGATAAGGGGGGGAGAATGAATAAGTGTGTTATAAGACGCCGAATATTATGGAAGAGGTAGAGAATCTCCTCATAAAGCAAATTGATAAAGCAGCGAGTCTCGGAGAGGTAATTATTATTGGGGACTTTAACTATCCTGATATAAATTGGGGAACAGAACTTGCAGTTCCAGCAAAGGAAATAGATTTTTGATAACAATGAAAGATAATTACCTTTCACAAATGGTACAGGACCCCACAAGAGGGGGAGCACTACTAGACCTTGTACTAACCAATAGGCCAGACCGCATATCAAATATACAAGTTGGCGGTTACTTGGGGAATAGTGATCACAAAATAATAAGTTTTCATGTATTATTTAGTAAGATGTATAGTAGAGGGGCTACAAGGACACTAAACTTCAGGAAAGCAAATTTTAAACGGTTGAGAGATGATCTTAGTGCAACAAACTGGGATGATGTACTAAATAATAAAAGTACACAAAGCAAATGGGAGACTTTTATGAGCATCCTGAATAGGGCTTGTGCAGAAAATATACCCTATGGGAACAAACATGCTAGAAATAGGAGGAAACCCCTATGGCTAAATAGAGCTGTAAGGGAAGCAATAAAAGAAAAACAGAAAGCCTTAAAAGAGTTAAAGAGGGTAGGTAGTGATGAGGCATTATATAATTATAGAAAATTAAATAAAATATGTAAAAAGCAAATTAAGTTAGCTAAGTTTGAGACAGAGAGACTCATTGCGAGAGAAAGTAAAAATAATCCTAAAATATTCTTTAACTACATAAACAGTAAAAAACTGAAAAGCGATAGTGTTGGCCCCCTTAAAAATAGTCTTGGTGAAATGGTGGAAGGGGATGAGGGTAAAGCCAACCTGCTGAATGACTTTTTTTCTACGGTTTTTATACAAGAAAATGCCATGGCATATGACATGACCAGTGATACCATAAATTCACCCTTGAATATTACCTGCTTAACCCAGCAGGAAGTACGCTGCCGCCTCAAAATCACTAAGGTTGACAAATCTCCGGGCCCGGATGGCATACACCCCAGAGTACTACAGGAATTGAGTTCTGTGATAGATAGACCATTATTTTTAATCTTCTCAGATTCCTTAATAACAGGGTCGGTACCGCAGGACTGGCGCATAGTAAATGTGGTGCCAATATTCAAAAAGGGGACAAAAACTGAGCCGGGAAATTATAGGCCGGTAAGTTTAACCTCTACGGTTGGTAAAATCCTTGAGGGTTTCTTGAGAGATGCTATACTGGAGTATCTCAAGAAAAATAACCTTATGACAGAGTATCAACATGGGTTTATGAGGGATCGATCCTGTCAAACTAATTTGATCAGCTTCTATGAAGAGGTAAGTTCAAGCCTGGACCAGGGAAATGCAGTGGATGTTGTGTATATGGACTTTTCAAAAGCTTTTGATACGGTGCCACACAAAAGGTTGGTACATAAAATGAGAATAATGGGGATAGGGGAAAATATGTGTAACTGGGTTAAAAACTGGCTCAGTGATAGGAAACAAAGGGTGGTTATTAATGGTACGTACTCGGACTGGGTCTCAGTTCATAGTGGGGTACCACAGGGGTCAGTATTGGGCCCGCTTCTTTTCAACATATTTATAAATGACCTTGTTGGGGGCATGCGGAGTAGAATTTCAATATTTGCAGATGATACTAAACTCTGCAGGGTAATCAATACAGAGGAGGATAATTTTATATTACAGGGAGATTTATGTAAATTGGAGGATTGGGCTGAGAAGTGGCAATTGAAGTTTAATGTAGATAAATGTAAGGTCATGCACTTGGGTAGAGGAAATAACATTTATGATTATGTACTTAATTGTAGAACACTGGGTAAAACAGACACTTAAAAAGACTTGGGTGTATGGGTGGATGGTAAACTTCACTTTAGTGGACAGTGTCACGCAACTGCTGCCAGGGCTAATAAAATAATGGGATGTATTAAAAGAGGTATAAGTGTTCATGAAAAAAATATAGTTCTACCTCTGTACAAGTCACTAGTGCGACCGCACTTAGAATACTGTGTACAATTCTGGTTACCGATATATAAGAAGGACATAGCTGAACTGGAGAGGGTGCAGAGAAGAGCCACCAAGATTATTAGAGGAATGGGTGGGCTGCAATACCAAGACAGGTTATCAAACTTGGGGTTATTTAGTTTGGAAAAACGAAGGCTTAGGGGGGATCTAATCACAATGTATAAATATATGAGGGGACAGTACAGAGACCTTTCCAAAGATCTTTTTACACCTAGGCCTGCGACTGGAACACGGGGGCATCCGCTACGTCTTGAGGAAAGAAGGTTTAATCATAATCACAGACGAAGATTCTTTACTGTACGAGCAGTGAGACTGTGGAACTCTCTGCCGCATGATGTTGTAATGAGTGATTCACTACTAACATTTACTGTAAAAATAAATCAATAGCGCAATCTAAGAGCACCCGATGTATTTGTGTTAGATTAGTGTAGTTAGAAGCTGCTCACCTGCTTTGGTTGTGCGCCCTCGCACAACCTCGGTGATGAGCGTGTAATTCCTCTGGTTTTGAGGGGCTGTGGTAACTGGTGTTATCCGATCCTTTTGGCTGGATGGAGCTGGAGGTTTACCGCTGATGGCTCCTGGTTCACCGACTCCTTTGATCCTGGAGCTTTTCAGGTCGGCTCTCCGTCCTCCCGCTGGATTATTCAAAGTGAACTGATAGATTCTGTGATCCTCAGCAGCTCTTTGCCGGATTCTCCTTCAGGAGTAGGCAATGTAGATAATAGTGATGAAACCGGTCTTTGAGAGCTATTGATGGATCAAATTCTAAATGTTCTTTTGAAGATTAGGCTTTATTGTTAAAAGGATAAAGCTCTTGTTATCACTTCACAACGCGTTTCAGCAAGATCCCCTTGCTTTCCTCAGGCACCTGAGGAAAGCAAGGGGATCTTGCTGAAACGCGTTGTGAAGTGATAACAAGAGCTTTATCCTTTTAACAATAAAGCCTAATCTTCAAAAGAACATTTAGAATTTGATCCATCAATAGCGCTCAAAGACCGGTTTCATCACTATTATCTACATTGCCTACTACTAACATTTAAGCAGAGCCTGGATGCCTTTCTTGAAAAATTTAATATTACCAGTTATGTATATTAGATTTTATGACAGGGTATTGATCCAGGGAACTAGTCTGATTGCCGGATGTGGAGTCAGGGAGGAAATTTTTTCCCCATTGGAACTTGTTTGCCACATTGGGGTTTTTTTGCCTTCCTCTGGATCAACATGTTAGGCTACGGGTTGAACTAGATGGACTTAGAGTCTCCCTTCAACCTTAAAAACTGTGAAACTATGATACTATATACTGTATGTACATATGTATAATTTGTATATAGAAAATTTTATATGTATGTTTCTGCAATCTATGTTTCATAGGTTGCACACTGATGTTTGTTTTTTGATTTATTTTCAGCGATTTTCTGATAAAGACCTTACAGGTCGAAACATTTTCTAGTCACTTTTCCCCTTGCCTTCTACTGTCCACCGTCTATATTTCTAAATAAATCTCACTGTTGCATGAACTATTGGAGAGTGCGGTGAACTTTGTTATATATCATCTGACCAGAGAACATTCTTCCAAAATGTTTTAAGCTTTCTCAGGTAAGTTTTGGCAAACTCCAGCCTGGCTTTTTTATGTCTCGGGGTAAGAAGTGGGGTCTTCCTGGGTATCCTACCATACAGACCCTTTTCATTCAGACGCCGACGGATAGTACGGGTTGACACTGTTTTACCCTCGGACTGCAGGGCAGCTTGAACTTGTTTGGATGTTAGTCGAGGTTCTTTATCCACCATCCGCACAATCTTGCGTTGAAATCTCTCGTCAATTTTTCTTTTCCTTCCACATCTAGGGAGGTTAGCCACAGTGCCATGGGCTTTAAACTTCTTGATGACACTGCGCACTGTAGACACAGGAACTTTCAGGTCTTTGGAGATGGACTTGTAGCCTTGAGATTGCTCATGCTTCCTCACAATTTGGATTCTCAAGTCCTCAGAAAGTTCTTTGGTCTTCTTTCTCTTCTCCATGTTCAATGTGGTACACACAAGGACACAGGACAGAGGTTGAGTCAACTTTAATCCATATCAACTGGCTGCAAGTGTGATTTAGTTATTGCCAACACCTGTTAGGTGCCAAAGGTAAGTTACAGGTGCTGTTAATTACACAAATTACAGAAGCATCACATGATTTTTCAAACAGTGCCAATACTTTTGTCAATGCCCTTTTTTATGTTTGGTGTGGAATTCTATCCAATTTGGCTTTAATAATACCAAAGAATTTGTGATTTGAATCATTTTCAAGAAGAAACTGAGTATTATCTGACAGAATTGCAGGAGTGCCAATACTTTTGGCCAGCACTGTAGCTGATTTGGAGTGTGTGCACCAAAGTCTGGCCAACTGTTACGGTTGCTGCGAGCACTGGAGACTATGTCCAGATTTCTTGCTACTGCACATGTGCGAGCGCTGGAGACTAAGTCCTATCTTGGAGCCATTGCACATGTGCGGGTGACATCATCGCTGACACGAGGTCACATGTCTCTGACACCTTCTATGCCGATTGGTCGCTGGTCATGTGCTTGTGATGCCTTGCTCGGTGATAGGCCAGCATGACGTCACTCCTGTCGTTTTGGCAGCGGATTGGCTCTGGTGTCCTCCATCTTGGATGAGGCACAGAGTCTATATAAGACCCTGACACACGCCGCATGGTGCTCAGTCCTCTTGGTTCATGCATAAGAGTAGACGCTCTGTGCGCGTTCCTCTAGGCATTCCTCTGTCTATGCTAGGTGAGCGCTACCGGCAGGGTAGCGATCTTATACCTTACAGCTTCGGCTGCTGTCCGTATCCTTACCTCTTAGGGGAGCGGACATAGGCAGGTGCCTGAGACACATGGTCTGGCTGGGCCTTGTGGTTCGACTCGTAGGTGGATGTTGCCGCTAGGGTAACGTTCCTTATACTGCGTCTGGCAGTTGTTCGTATCCTCGCACACTAGGGGAGCGAACAGAGGTAGGAGCTTTGTGCGGCTTACGCTGCTGTTCGTCTCTTTTGCACCACTAGAAGAGCGGACCTAGGCAGGTGCCATATCTAGTGGTTCGTGTCCTCGCACACTAGTGGAGCGAACGCAGGTAGGAGCTTTGTGCGGCTTACGCTGCTGTTCGTCTCGTTTGCACTACTAGAAGAGCGGACCTAGGTAGGTGCCATTTCGCACACATTGCCTTTGTCTCTCTGATTATTAACAGAGATCATTCCACACATCCTCCAAGTAAGGGAGGAATTGCTTTACTTACTTATTATATCCTTCTGTGAGTTAACAGAGGTATTGCACTCTGCCATAGTCTGCAGCAGAGTCTTTGCACGGTGGACCCTGACTGTCTGATACTCCTTTAGGTCATTATCAGACAGCCCCCCGTAACACCAACGTTATTAAAGAGGTTCAAAATGTAACGGACACGAGTCGGTATCAAATTATGCATATTTTTATTATTTTATTCATCAATGATATTTTTATATATTGCTTTTCCAAAGAATATTATAAAATATTGTGCTCAATATTATAGTAAATTGATCCCAGTTAAAAAACAGTAAACACAGAACAAAGGCTAGTCCATGGGGTCCATTTTAAGAACTGTTCAAACCATAACCGCATATAAGAGAACACAAGGGGTCCTTTTCCCCTCCCCCCCCTTCCACCTCCCTCCCCCCCCCTCTTATTATTAATATTATTTTTATTATTCTTATTATATTTATTATGGCATAACATATTTCGTTTTTTGAAGAGGTGGTACTGTATAAGAATTAATCAGGCATAAGAACTTCTAGTTACTCCCTCTTCATATATGGAATTTAATCATTGTTAAGTCTGACGATTACTGCCCCGTTATCCTTGTAAGGTCTTTTTCCTGCTTCTTTTCCTTCTTTTCCTTTCTGTTTGGTTCTTCTTTTTTCATCCTTCCCACTTGCTTTTCTTTCCTTTTTCTTTTAGCAAATTAGCACAAATTGTGTAGAAATCAGCATACATAATAAAATAAAAATAAAAATATATATAAAAATTTATAATAATTTAGATTTTATAAGTGATTTGATAAGTCTTGGATGCGATTGTGCCTGGTGCAAATGTGCATATTTTTCTCTGCATATGCTGCCTTAGATAATCAACCTGGGTGCCCTGCGGCCGTCTGTTTTGGGCATGTGGTGGGACAGCAAGGCGCCTGCTGCCTATACCCCATGGGCCCGATATTCAGTTGTTGTGGCATCTGGACTGGATCTCTACGGCGTGTGCAGAGCTTTACTACGCGCACTTCTGCGATCACTTTTCACCTTGGAAACCGCGCCTCCGGACCATGGAATGGGTGGGGGGTATTACTCTTTCCTGCGCATGCTCCGGTTGGCGTGGTTGGCGGATGTGGCGTGTATTTTTCTACCCAGCATGCACGAGTGGTGACGTTACCTCCATCACCACCATGTGACCTCCCCTACCCAATGGAATACATACATACGGCATGGTTTATGTTGACACTCGTACGCCCGCGATGTAACGTAGTGGATTGGCTGGAGGATATCACATGGCGCTATGTGGCACCGCATTTAAGACAGGGAGGAAGCGCCCAGAAACCACGCCCCCTTGAGAAAGCGGACTGCGAAACACGTGTCGGGGAGCTGTCCGGGTGGTCCATCCCCACTATGGGTAATTAAACAAACTTATTGAATTTAATCTATTCAACTGTTTGATCGGTTTTTGCATATGAATGTTATCGTGTACTGATCGAATTAATGACCTGGCTTCGGCTGTGTGTGTTGTGCACCTGACACCTTGGAAACAGAGGATTTCCCTTGTTTCCATTCCCATCTACACCTGGGACCTGAGGTGATATGTGCACAGCACGCAGGCCATTGTTCAGGATATAAAATGAACAGCAGGGGATTGGAGCTATAATTTGAATATTCCTGTTCATCCACTGGCGCTGTGAATGTTTTAATACCAGTTATGTGGGCAATC
Organism: Anomaloglossus baeobatrachus; assembly: GCF_048569485.1. Lineage (NCBI taxonomy): Eukaryota > Metazoa > Chordata > Amphibia > Anura > Aromobatidae > Anomaloglossus > Anomaloglossus baeobatrachus. Next base: position 587,984,865 of record NC_134355.1, read on the forward strand.
AGATAACTCTATACAAAAAATAACAATTGGAGATTTAACCTACGGTATTTCTTTCACTGCTACCATTGTTTGATTCAGGAAGTGCTGGGAGCTCCATATGTGACACCCCTTGTGTTCTCTTATATGCGGTTATGGTTTGAACAGTTCTTAAAATGGACCCCATAGACTAGCCTTTGTTCTGTGTTTACTGTTTTTTAACTGGGATCAATTTACTATAATATTGAGCACAATATTTTATAATATTCTTTGGAAAAGCAATATATAAAAATATCATTGATGAATAAAATAATAAAAATATGCATAATTTGATACCGACTCGTGTCCGTTATATTTTGAAGCTGTTGTTGGAGTCTTAAAGGTATCCTAAAAGATGGGTTTATTGAACTTTTGTATTGTGTTATTAAAGAGGTTGTCCACTACCCTGATTCAGTTACAGGTTTTGCCACAAATGCCTTATAAAGCACCCCATAAAAAGTATATCACAAAAGTGAGTAAACCTCTCATATTTTTGTAAATATTTTATTATGTATTTTGATGGGAAAACACTGAAGATATGACACTTTAACAGAATGTGAAGTAGTCAGTGTAGAGCTTGTATAACAGTATACATTTTGTGTACCCTCTAAATAACTTAACACACAGCTATTATTTCCTAAACTGCCAGCAACTCAAGTGAATTCACCCACATTGTGCCCAAAGTGTCAATATTTTGTGTGGACACCATTTTCAAGCACTGTCTTAGCTCTCTTGGGCACGAAGTTCACTAGAGGTTCACAAGAGCTGCTGGATCCTCTTCTATCCTCCATGATGACATCAGGGAGCTGGGGAATGTTAGAGACCTTGTGCTCCTCCACCTTCCATTTGAGGATGCCTCACAGATGTTCAATTGTTCAATAATGTTTAGGTCTAGAGACATGCTTACCCAGTCTAGCACCTTTAACCTCAGTTTCTTTAGCAATCAATGGTAATCTCGGAGGTTTGTTTGGGGTCATTTTGATTTTGTAATACTGCCATGTTTCCTAGTCTCTGAAGGATTATGTTCTGCTTCACTATGTTCCATTACATGTTAGCATTCATGGTTCTCTTAATGAACTGTAGCTCCCCTCATCCGGCAGCACTCATGCATCTTCACACCATGACACTCCCACCACCATGCTTGGTTTTAGGCAAGACACACTTGTATTTGTATTTCTCAACTGGTTACTGTGGAGACACGGGGGTCAGTGAGTGCTCTCATCCGCTGGCTCGGCCGCCATTAGAAAGACAGCATGGCCCAGGGCTCATCCCAAATGAACACCCGACTTCCTTAACCGTGGGCGGAACACTACTCAGACAATACAGGATGATGGAATCACAATATTAAGACTTTATTGGATCCCGAAACAATTAACGACACATAACACATAACCAGCAAAACACACAAATGTAACAGGCAACAGAGTCTCACCCTTCCGCTGGCTCACCAGGGATTAGATTGTTTGTGCATCGGGGTTTCCAGGGCCAGCTACTCCGAGAAAAGAATAGTGGCAAGCGTAGGAAGCTTATCGAGCACAGCAAAGTCTGTATTCAGGTGACTGGATTGTCCCAACCTGGGTTTCTTCCTTAAGTAGTCTCTGGTATGATGATATGATATAATCCTGGCAGCCAGAGTCAAAATCCCTAGACTGTGATTATGGTCTCCAATCGGAATCGAAGTCCCTAGATTGAAGCCATGTAGCTAAGTGATCCTCTAGTCGGAGCCAAAGTCCCTAGACCGAGTCCACAAGGCATCCTGATTCTGATCCCCTAGCCAGCTCCTAAGAGCTTAGACTGGATCATGCAACATCCGTCAACCCAGGTGACTCCAAGAAGTCTCCTTTTATAGCCATAGCCTTCCCTTAAGCTGGTGTCACACATAACGACGACGACAACGACGTCGCTGCAACGTCACCATATTCTGTGACGTTGCAGCGACCTCAACAGCGACGTCGCTGTGTGTGACACATAACAACGATCAGACCCCTGCTGCGAAATCGTTGCTCGCTCCTGAATGCTCGAAGTCATTTTTTGATCGCTGCTATCCCGCTGCGCCATGCTGATAAGCTGATAATCCTTGTGTTTGACACCGCAGCAGCGACGCTACGCTACGTCTGAAACCACACAACGACCGTCGACGTCGCTATGATCGCTGCTCCGTCGCTGCTTTTTCTAACATGTTTGACAGCTTACTAACGATCATCGATGGTCGCTGCTACGTCACAGAATATGGTGACGTTGCAGCGACGTCATTGTCGTCGTCGTTATGTGTGACCCCAGCTTTAGGATATACTGTGTGTACTTATTGAATGACTTTCAAGCTATATTCAAATATCCAGAGACAAGGGTGAGACAGGTAAAGGCCCCGTCACACTAAGCAACATCCTTAGCAACATCGCTGCTAACGAACAACTTTTGTGACGTTGCTAGCGATGTTGCTGTGTGTGACATCCAGCAACAACCTGGCCCCTGCTGTGAGGTCGTTGGTTGTTGCTGAATGTCCTGGGCCATTTTTTAGTTGTTGCTGTCCCGCTGTGAAGCACAGATCGCTGTGTGTGACAGCGAGACAGCAACAACTAAATGTGCAGGCAGCAGGAGCCGGCTTCTGCAGAGGCTGGTAACCAATGTAAACATCGGGTAACCAAGAAGCCCTGTCCTTGGTTACCCGATATTTACCTTCGATACCAGCCTCTGCCGCTCTCACTGCCTGTGCTGCCGGCTCCTGCTCTGTGCACATGTAGCTAGCTGCAGGACACATCGGGTTAATTAACCTGATGTGTGCTGTAAGTAGGAGAGCAGGGAGCCAGCGCTCAGTGTGCGCTGCTCCCTGCTCTGTGCACATTTAGCTGCAGCATACATCGGGTAATTAACCCCATGTGTGCTGTAAGTAGGAGAGCAGGGAGCCAGCGCTAAGCAGTGTGCGCTGCTCCCTGCTCTGTGCACATTTAGCTGCAGCATACATCGGGTAATTAACCCGATGTGTGCTGTAGCTAGGAGAGCAAGGAGCCAGCGCTAAGCAGTGTGCGCTGCTCCTTGCTCTCTGCACGTGTAGCTCCGTGCAGTGGTAACCAAGGTAAATATCGGTTTGGTTACCGATATTTACCTTAGTTACCAAGCGCAGCATCTTCCACGCGGCGCTGGGGGCTGGTCATTGGTTGCTGGTGAGCTCGCCAGCAACTCGTGTAGCCACGCTCCAGCGATCCCTGCCAGGTCAGGTTGCTGGTGGGATCGTTGGTGCGCCGCAGTGTGACAGCTCACCAGCAACCTCCTAGCAACTTACCAGCGATCCCTATCGTTGTTGGGATCGCTGGTAAGTTGCTTAGTGTGACGGTACCTTAAGTTACATCACATCTAGCAATTCACTTAGTAATACAATGGGACGTTTGCATAATTGATTTATCTGTGTGTCTGGCCTTCATTAGCCAAGGTAATTACATGAGTCAACAAGAGTCTTGTAAAAACAATGAGGGATTATCCCTCATCTATAAACAAACTGTCTTCATGTCTGGCTGAATTTTAAGAAAGTTAACCCATGCCAGGCATTGAGAGTCCATATCACCACAGTTGCTACCAGACATGCTTGACACCATATGATCCAAATAAGTTTATTTTGCTTTCATCAATTCACAAAACATGGGTCTAGAAATCCATGTCCTTAGTCTGCTTGTCTTCAGCAAACTGTTTGCAGGCTTTCTCGTACATTATCTTTAGAAAAGGCTACCTTCTGGGATAACAGCAATGCAGACCAATTTGATGCAGTGTGTGGCATATTGTCTGAGCACTGACAGGCTGACCCCTCACACCTGTAACCTCTACAGCAATACTGGCAACATTCAAATGTCTATTTTGAAAAGACAACCTCTGGACATGATGCTGAAGACGCACACTCAACTTCTTTGGTCGACCATGGCAAGGCCAGTTGTGAGGAAAACCTGTGTTGTTAAACTGCTTTATGGTCTTGGCCACTGTGCAGCTCAATGTCAGGGTGTTGGCAATCTTCTTATAGCCTATGCCATATTTATGTTGAACACCAAATTCTTTTTTTCAGATCCTCAGAGAATTCTTTGCCCTGAGCAGCCATGTTGGACTTCCACTGACCAGTATTAGAAAATGTGTGAACGATAACACCGCATGTAACACATCTGCTACCTATTCACACCTGGGACCTTGTAAAACTAAAGAGTCACATGGCACGAGAGAAGAAAATTAGCTAATTGGGAACAATTTGGCCATTTTTACTTAGGGATGTACTCACTTTTGTTGCCAACAGTTTAGACATAATTGGGTGTGTTATTTAAAGGGCACACCAAATATATTCTATTATACAAGCTGGACACTGACTACAATACATTGCAGCAACATGTATTCCTTGTTGTCCCATGATAATATATAATAAAATATTTCCAAAAATGTGAGGGGTGTACTCGTGTTTGTGATGTACTGTATAAAGTAGGGTCAGCACCATATACAGAATTCTAGAATGCTGAATATGTATGTCAAAAAAAAATAAAGTGCTTTTATTATTTTCACTGGTCCAATGGTCATCACTGGTCTTTATCCAGAACCTTCTCTCTTCTTGCAATTGGTATCCTCCTTCTTTGTTTGTGGGGATGATGTGTCCTATGTCATCCCATTGTGTTTTACATCACACTCTTGTGCAAGTGCACTTCACTCTTCCCTGCCCAGCAGAGAGAAAAGTATTGTAGCGCGCATATGCCGGAGTTCATAGGCCTTTCCCAACACATACGCATTAAAGTAGTGTTTTTCCTACAAAATGAAGGCTCCGTTCTGTGGCCACAATGTATTGGGGTTTATTTTGCCACATATTGTCTTGCTCTTTTTTTTTTCAAAATTGTACCACAATTAGTGTGTTCTTACAACATGAAAAAATTGCAAAACGGCTGCTGAATGTTCGGCCTTCTTCACAAGTCTGTGCAAAACACTAACATTTTGCACGGTCTGTGGTGAAGGTGTGTATGTGTGTGTGTGTGTGTGTCTGTGTCTGTGTTTTATGTGTGCTGTCCCCATGCTATCCATGGGATATCTGGATAGCACACAGACAGCATGAGCTGAGCTGGTATACTTACCTGCCTCCCGCACTGCTGTTACTTCTGGGTTCGCTGTGAGTGCAGTGAATATGCAATGAGCATAATGACCAGGCCCAGAAGGAACAGCAGTGCTAGAGACACCAGCGCCAGAGACTGGGAAGTATAAAAATTCTTTATTTTTAAGTGACCTGTGTTTTCTCCAGTAAGTGTGACACTGATGTCACATGGATCACATGAGTGTGCAATCCGTGTGACATCCATGCTGCCGGCAGAAAACTGATATGTTGCCAGGTGGAGCACGTTGACAAGCATGTGCTCCACACAGACATAAAGTCCATGTCAAAACATGGACGTGTGCTTAAATCCATTGGTTTTAATGGGTCTACGTGTGTTTGTATCTCTGCTACATGTGAAAATGGTTGTCACATGTACCGAAGACACGGATGTGTGAAGGAGGCCTTAAGGGCCATTTACATGCTGCGACATCGCTAACGATATATCGTCAGGGTCACGGCGTTTGTGATGCACACCCGGCGCCGTTAGCGACATCGCAGCATGTGACAGGCCGGAGCGACCTTAAACGATCGCAAAAGGGACAAAAATCGTTGGTATATGAGAGGTCATTAATTTACCAAAAATTGTTGTCTCGTACGTAGCGAGGTTGTTCCTCGTTCCTGCGGCATCACACATCGCTATGTGTGACACTGCAGGAGCGACGATCATCTCCTTACCTCCGTCCACCGGCAATGAGGAAGGAAGGAGGTGGGCGGCATGTTCCGGCCTGTCATATCCGCCCCTCCTCTGCTATTGGATGGCCGTTTTGTTACATCGCTGTGACGCCGAACGCACCTCCCCCTTGAAGGAGGGATTGTTCGGCGGGCACAGCGATGTCGCAGATCAGGTATGTGCGTGTGACGCTGCCGTAGCGATAATGTTCGCTACGGTAGCGATCACCACATATCGCACCAACGACCGGATAGGGTGCTAACCCTCGCGATATCGCTAGCAATCGCTAGCGATGTGGCAGCGTGTAAAGCTCCCTTAAGCCTAACTGTGTGGAAAAGTGAGTTCAGAAAAATCTAAGCTTATCCCTGGTTTGTACAAAATTACCAAGAGTAGAAGCAAAGATTAATGTTGGTTGTGTGGGAAGAAGCCTTTACCTTGTCCCAGTATTTTGTTACAAAAGTTGGTCATTGGATGTCGTTGTTTCATTTTCAAAAGTTTCAACTGAATTTAGTCACTGCTTTACTTGAAATGTGAAAACAGAGCGAAAGGAAGGGTGGATCCAGCACAAATCCTCGTGGTTATACGTAAAAAAACGCCTTAAGTTCACCTATGCGTCTATTGTAAATATTTTCCCTACTCTCGGTCTCTGATGATTTTTTAAACTTTGGAAATAAAGAATGTTTTTTTACGTATAACCACGAGGATTTGTGCTGGATCCACCCTTCCTTTCGCTCTGTTTTCTCATTACTTTGGCTGGCTTGGACCTTCCAGCGGATCCGTGCACCCAGGAAATCCCAGCAGTGGAGTCGGCAGGTGAGCTGAAATATTTTCTCTTTACTTGAAATGTGCTTTTAAAGTTATTAGGACCTTTTATTGAAGACTCAATTCTCAGAACGAAATTACTCCACAAAACGCGTTTCAATCATTCTAGAACATCTCTGCGCAAGGAATTTCAAAAACTCCTTCCCATTTTAGAGACTCCACACATATCCCAAATGCTTTATGTTGCTGTTTACTGTCAGATTCCATTGTAGCAATTGTTATAGGAAATAAAGCAATCTTGGTACATTTCTAAAAAAAGTGAATACAAATTTACAGTACCAAGTTCTAAAGAAAGCAAATTGAGGAAGCCAGGTCTATATAGAACTTTCCTACATTTCATTCATAGTCAGAAAAGTACATCACCTCTCGCTTCTTATTTATTTTCTCTTGCTAAAATTGTATCCTCTAAAATTGGGAACGTTTTATTCCTTAAACTCATCGAGGATGATTTTGTACACGCAATTTCAAGGCTGCGAAAACTTCTTTAGCATGATTCTATTTATTTACCCAATAAATGTATTTTACTGTCTGGAAAATGTTGTTTTTGAAATGTACATTTATTGGAAGTTAGTTTAACCTCTTTAATGCAAAATAACAATGGGAAAATGCCATATTCTTTATATCATGTTTTGTATCATTATGTCTTTTAAAACATATTTTTGGTGTTTTATATTTTAGTCGAACCATCTAAAATAATCTCATGTACATCTGTTTCATAAAAGCCATGTAAGTACACTCAATTGGATTGCACTCACATTTCAGCTGTACTGTGTAGACTGGGAAAGAGTCAAAAAGGTAATCCTATTGTCATAACAGGGAAAGAGATTTAATGATGATCATTTTACTGTACTGCAGGAGGACTAGGTATGGCAAGATAGGTTATATATCACTCCTTAGCAACTGACAAAGTGGAGAGTACTCAATTTTCCCCTCTGAAGACTCACATATTTTGATGGATTCTCTTAGCCGCAGGTCTGGCTTCGCAACATGGACCAAAGCCATTGGTGAAGTAAGGATACGATGGACGGCATCTCAGAGCTATGTCGAACAGTGGACTTGGATCTGCTGGACAGCACCTGAAGCTGCATGGAACAGCAAAGAGCATGTAGGTGTAGACCATAGAGCTGGATTTGCTAGGAGACTCACTTGACGCAATGCTGGACAGCTCAGCAGTATACCAAAGCTGGGTTTATCAAGTGACATACTTACATAAATGCAGTAGAGCCCACGGGAACAGCAGAGCTCAGTTTTCCAAGAGACACTCAACAAAAATATCAGCATCCTCACACCAGGCAGAATTAAGTGTGTTGAGAAGAATACTTGATTGAAAATCAGAGCCCAGAGTGTGCTAACAGTGAATGCAACAATACCTAAACCTTGAGAGGATGTGATTCTTGCAAAGCCAGGATAAAAGGCATAGGCGCTCAACATCAGTGGTGCATGCCAGATTACATTGGTAGGCCGACATGCACTGAAGCAGGGGGAGCCGACTTGTGAAGGAGGAGAACATAGAGTCAAGTGCTGGAGTTACATAGTCTATTCAATGTTTTCTGTGCTTTAACTAGTATTCATTGCAGCTACCATAATGCCTATATTCCTAATTAATAGGTCCATAAAACAATACAGGAAGTGTGTTTACTAGTGATGAGCAAGCCGTAAAATGTTTTGGTGCTCAGTACTCGAATCATGCAAGTCGTCTTGACTAATGAGTATGGTAGACGTTATAGGGAAATTCAAGCTTTTTTCCGGCAGACCCTCCCAGGAGGTCTAGGGTGGGCAGTTAAATCGCTGAAAAGGATGGAACAAGTGCTCAAATGAAATGGAAACAGCATGGAGAAAATGCTTGGCAATTAGTGTTTGATACCCTCATGATATATTCTTTCGGTGTTACACATCTCTGATTCCCAGGTCGATGTCGGGAACAATGTTGTCAGAATATTAAGCCACTTCTACGGACTGACAATAAAACATACCAAACTGAAGATACCATGTATTTTACAAAAAAGAAATGTTAGGAAACTTTCTTTCCATAACTTGTATATAAGGCAAATTTAAAAAGAGAGAAAAATTGTCTCCTCCACCCCTTAGGCTATGTTCATGTAGCGCCCCTGAGCCACTCAGGGCACTACAAGCAACTGGATTCTCTTGGGGATGCAGGTGCGACACCCTGGCCTATCAGGTCGTCACAGGGTATTGTGCAATCTTCCCTTCTGTGCAATATCCATCTCCTCCTTGGTTATGGGTCCCCAACCAAAGGTGTTGCCAACAGCAGCTAACTAAAATCCTAGGAACACTCTGCACCACACCCACCAGACACACCAGTGGATGGCCTGAGTGGAATAGGGTTGCCCACTTGGGGGGTTGGTTAAGGGGAGGTCAGGAGTGTCAGGAGTGAGTGAGTGAGAGTCTGAGACAGGAAGTGAGAGGAGGTCAGGACAGGAGCTGGGTTCCTTGGAAGTACTAGTGAGCAGACGGTGGTTTGGGCCTAGTAGGAGCTGGACCCCCGGTCGCAGGGGATCGTGACAAAGGACACGGTATTGTCGAGGGGGACAGCCGGCGGCCTTGTACCATCACCGGGCTGGGACCAGGGCATGATGGGGTACGTGGACGCTAGGTAAGGGTGTAGCTTCAGGCAACCTGACAATTGACCAGACGAGAACGGAGCCTTCAAGATCCGCTCTCCATCCACTCCAAAATCCTGGTAATAGCACAACGAGGGGGATAGGACTTTCCACTAAAACGGTTCAGGAAATCCCAAGCGTGAACCCTGAGAGCAAGCTACCTCAGTTAGCTAGACTGGGGAGCGGGACTCGACTAGTTTCAGGCTATAGGGGCCAACTAAGAAGAGAACAGTGTGCCATGGGAAAGGTCATAGATCATCAGGCAACACCAGCGGAAACGGGACCCAAATGTGCTACCTTGAGCGGCAGCGGTGTCAAGAACTTTGGTTTACCAAGTTGTCGGTGTCAGCTTTCTGAACTGCGTGAGTATGCAACTGACCCTTACATCCCCAACGGCACGTTCCCGTCACCATCATCGAGTCCCGGGGCATTCCCCCTACCAGTGGAGGGGTTAAACACCTAGCTGCCCATTCCAACGCCACTGGGTACCCCCCAGCTGCAGCGGTGGTACTCTACCTTACCACACACCACGAGTGGCATCACAAACTTTAACCATACAGCCCCCTGTGAATACCCCCTTTTATTTTGAGTGGCCGCACATCTGGACGCCCCTCAAGCCACTGCGGATTTAGATCCAAGCAGACCGGCTGCTGACTCGGGGGCGGCACACAGGACCTATCCCCTGAGACTTGGAGTACCAGTGCCGATACTACCAAAGCACAACCAAAATCCTAGTTCTCCACTCCACAGAGGGTTAACCATGAAAGGGGATGGTCGCCTAGAGGTAGGAATGATTCCCTGGATTTGCCAGCCTGGTGGGAGGGGACAGAGAGTCGGTGGTACACAGTAAGGTGTGCGGACATGCCTAAGCTGGGTCTGTGCAACTGTGACCCGGGGGCATGGGAGAAAGGTCGCCAGGGCGGGTACGGACAGATACCGCTGGGACCGGAGCACGCACAGGCCACAGGGCCCTAGATCAGGCGCCAGTTTTACACGGCTTGATAATCACCTGCACGGTGGGGACACCTTCATGGACTTCACCAAACCAAATAATCCGGGGGCATCAGCAGTAAACTAGGATCGGGGTTCGGACACTTTCCTCCCCACAGGGTCCGCACTGCCCGCCGTACGGAGAAGGAGACTGGAACCTAAAGAGGAACAGTTGGGCCCCAAACACTCCACGCTATGGGGACCCAACCAACAGAGAGTGCCGAGGACAGAGCAACCTGGGTCACTACATTGGCACTGATACTCCATGGGACCTGAACCAGTAATTCAAGGGTCTGAGTGAGTAGAGACTGTTCAAGACAACCTGGTGTGGTCTCCGTTATTGCCCCTCTGTTATTGCCTAACATCATTGCTGCTACCATCACCAGCTCTGGGAGTACCCACATTCTGCAGCGGCAGTTCTACACCTTTAACCGCAACCCTCAGGTTGTGTCACGTATACTAACTTTTACCGCTACTGTAAATACCCCCCTTTTTACAAAAGAAGCCCCAGGGCACGGGACCGGGCAACGGCCACCAGAGTGACATTCCCATTTGCAACCACCTGGGACCGAGTACCCCCTTCCTTGGGCGCGACATTCACACATAGCAATTTTGCCACATTTTTGGGTGAAACAATGTTGCAAAAACACTGAAAGCATTGACATGCTCCTACTTTCAAAAAATGCAGAAGTTTCCATTTCAGTTAGTAAAGAAAAAGAATCGTGTGCATGAAATTTCTCAAACTTTTTCCTATTTGTAAAGACTTGGACTCCTAGACTGGTGAAGCCTATGCATTAAGTGCAAGGGCTGACAAAAAATGAAAAGAGGGATTACATACTGTAACACCCAAGAATATTCATAGAGGATGTCCTCTGAAAATAATTATAACCCATTTGTAGGGAGTGGGACTCCTAAACTGGTGATGCGTATGCAAGGGCTTCTAAATAAACACACCCTGAATATATGTAGAATAGGGATTCAGAAAACATTTACATTTAGGAGTAGGTCTTCTTTAGCCAAGATTATGGAGTCCACTACTCATGGTACAACTGGCATAGCAAGGACTTTCAGGTTTATGACTCCGATTTTCCTCCAGGTGAGGTGGGCACCAGTTATACCTGTGCCAGCTCAAGGCATCAAACAGTCCCGAGGCTTCAAATAGATTCACGCAGGGGTTTCCAAACTTTTTGTTTATCTCATTGGAGACATTTGCCAATAAAAAATCATGAACCTTGTGGGGGAAACTCCTCTAACCCATCTCCGTAGAAATAACACCACAAACCCTTTGACCATTTAATTATACAAGAGGTGCATTTGGGCTTTTCTCCCATTGTATTAATGCATCTTTATTTTTATTTTTTACATGGAGATGAGGAAAATCGGAGGCTTGCAGGCCACAGTCACTGCTCTCTCTTTGCTTAGGTTGATTCTGTGAGTTTTTAATGCCACCGGGGGTATAACAACTAATAGGCGGATCTACCTGTCAAATGAAAATGCTGACAGTTGAACTGTTCTCAAAATTAACAAGGCCAGGATTGGCCCTGACTTCTCATCCCCAGCTTTGTTCTTTTTTTTCCTAGTGCATGCACCCCTTCTAACCCTAAAAAAGGGTATATGGTTCATGGTTTATTATTTTTCTTGTGCTACTCCTTCTCCACCATATCCACAGAATCATTATGCTGCACTCATTCATAATTTTTAGAGGGCTATCTGGTGGCCCTCAACATTTTTAGTGAGCCGTAATGCAGCCCTCACTTAATTTTTCAAGGGCCATCAGATGGCTTTCACTTACAATTTTAAGAGGGCCATCAGGCGGCCTTCATGTAATTTTTAGAGGACCATTAGAAGCATTAAGGTATCCAGAGGCGGGAGGCGGGCAACGGTTTCCCAGAGCGCACACATGAGTCAAGTTCCATAGCCAAGGGGTAGGTTTTCCTCAATTTGGCACTTCTTTAAATAAGGTGGGGATGTTAAAAAAAACGTCATTTGCAACCTGTGCCATACAAAGATCAGCAGAGGCCTGACTACTCTCAGCCTGACCACTACCAGCATGCTCGGGCACATGTCATCAAAACATGGTGAACCGAACGACTGGTTCCACAGCATCTTTGGGTGACATCACTGCCTCTTCCCCTGTGCTATGTGCTTACCAATCCACTGTCCAGGATGTAGTGTCTTCCCCCTTACAACTGTTGTTGCACATTCGCTTTCCCCCACTGTGAAAACCAGTTACTGATCCCACTCCACGTCCTTCAGCTTCAAATTATTGTGACGCCCTGGACTAGCCAGGTAGTCACAGGTAGACCCCCTGCACAAACACCAGCCCCTAAAAAGGTGTAACCAGCCAACCTAAAAACCCTGGAGCCACCCCTCTCAGGTCTTGACGTTCACACCCGGGGGCAGAGCCAAGCGGTTGGCCATGCTCTCCAAGGAGTTCGGATAGCCTGAGGCGGGAAAAACACAAGCAGATCAGTTAGGGAGGAGAGGAGAGTAGTAGCAGTGTGTCAACGTCTGCCAGGGATCTGGGTAGGAGCCCAGATACCCTGTGACCAGGAGGCAGATGGTTGTTGTGTCGCGGGAGGGGAGGACGCCACTGCGCTGCGCTCACTAACGCTCGGGTCCGGCGCTGCTGCGATGGCTGCTCGGTGGCTCGAGCGGTGGGCCGGACCTGGGGACTCGAGCGGCGCTCCTCGCCCGTGAGTGAAAGGGGTGGTTGGTTTGGGGGATTTAGTCCGTGACGCCACCCACGGGTCGTAGTGAAGATGGGCACCACCGCTGCTGGTGACGGGGATCCCGGGAGCGATGGTAGGGAGCAGCTGGGATGTTGATTTCCCCCTCCGTGGGTAGGGGTCGGTGGTCCCGGGGCCCGGTGATGTTGTGACGGGGAGGCAGGGTCGGTGAGGTGCAGGGTTGCAGGGACAGCGCGGCGCAGTGCCGGATGGCACGGGTGTACTCGCTTAGCAAGAAAGGTACAAAGTCCTCGGTAAACCAAACGGCTGGATGGACGAGTCCCGCAGCCGGCTGCAGTGCTTCTCCCCGGACAGGTGATGGAGGCTGTCTTTCCCTGCACCTTGATATTCTCTTTCTGACTACTATGGATTCCCAACGGTAGTCCGCTCCCCGGTGTATGGCTACCGGAGGAGCCCGTTTGCCCGCAGACGCTGGCCCTTGGGTCTCTAGCCTTAGGCGGTAGCTGTATACCCTCACGGTGTGGGCTGTTGCCTTCAATCGGGACTTTTGCTGTTGTGAAACCCCTGGGGTTCCAGTCACATTCGGATCTGACTATTGTCGGCGGCTCCAAGCCTGGTCGGGGTCCGATGGCCCTGCCTGTGCGTGCTGGCTTCACTTTGCTCCCCGGTCGGTACCGGCGGGCCATCGCCCGTCCTCGGTCCTACGGTTCCGCGTTGCTCCACCACTCCTGTAGACGGCCACCACCGTCTGCCAACCTTGCTGTCAGTGCCTGGGCCACAAACCCAGACACCCAAGTACTTGCTCCTCTCACTTCAAACTCCTACACTGTTCTGTCACTTTTCCCGCCTCCAGGCCTGTGAACTCCTCGGTGGGTGGGGCCAACCGCTTGGCTCTGCCCCACCTGGTGTGGACATCAGACACTGGAGGGAGGCAACAAGGATTTTTGTTTGGCTGGTGTCCCTGTCTAATGGGGGTGGGGGTGTTTGTGTGTTATCTGTGACGACCTAGCTAGGCCAGGGCGCCACATTCCCCCTTGGTGAAATGCAAACCGTCCGCGGGCTGCCCGTCCATCACCAGTTTTATTTTCCAACTGTAAAAAGATAAATTAACATGTAAAACATTTTATACATACGCATTTTTGTGAGGACACTTCAAACGTTGCACATATATAACATTTTTAATACTGACGGACGAACGGATGTCTTCCGCTCTCCTACCCAAGCAACCTAGCCTTGATGTTGCCCCTAAGAATTGGGCAGCACCCCTTGACCCTAGTCCAGGTTCAAGCTGCCCGAGCGGGAACGGGTACGGTTACTCGCACCCGGCTGTCATTTCAGGGGACCCCACGTCCTTGGGGGACCCTTCACCCCCGGAGGATGGCCACCGGTCCTGGTGGTGGCCGGGCCCCAGCCTACTCTGCTGCGGGCCCTTCCTCCAATCTGCCTCTTCGGAGGCGGCAACGGTTTCCATCCCATAAAACTATTTACATGCCCACCAGTTCGTGGGTGGCCTGCCAGTTCTCGGCCATGTCCATGAGTAGTCTATCATGCAGGTTGTAAACACATAGGGTCCCTCCGGGGACAACTTGCCGACAACGGCCAGAATAATCACACAGTCAATCAGGTAAAGCTTCGGTTTGATTTACTGTCATTCATTTAAACTGCTGAGGGTCCCAACGGGGGACAACTGCTTGCAACGGCGGACCGCTGCTATTACTGGGGATCACCATCACCACTCGCTTCCTCCAGATCCGCCCTAGGACTGTATGGCGGAGGAGGTGACCGTGGCTGCTCGTAGTTGTCAGGGCTCACTCTTCTCTGGACATCCAGGGCGAACCAGCCTCTCTCTCCCAGGTGGCAGGTATATGTGACCAACTCTCCCGCACAAAGGACATGCTCCGGATGGCCCAGGGGCAGTCCGCTGTGCACGTCCCACCGGGAGAAGAATGCCTCGACTCCCAGGTGGGTCTCATAAATAAACCCCCATCCTCGCCGGGGGTGGAACTGCTGGACTTGACCCTTGAAGACCGGGCCCCGAGCTTCAGGGGAGGCCCTCCGGAGGGCGTCCTTTGCTTCCACAGTACGGGCCAGGTTTGCAGCCTTCTCCTGGGCCTCTGCCTGTCGTCCCATCGGGTCTAGCCACTGCTCACAACATGGCGGCTCCTCCAGCGCGGGGGTTGGGCCCTGCCGGCACCCCCCAATGCGGGCTACAACCGGCACCTTCTGATTAGGGGGGCAAAGCTGTGTCGCGGCCTGTTTTGCTGCCTTGCAGCGGCAACCCTCCGCAGCCTCAGCCGAGGCCTGGAGTTTGGGAGCAGTCAACGTCACCTTACGGGCTTGAGGCGGGCTACCCTCCGTCTCGGTACTAGGCAGGCGGACTGCCGGAGCCTCTTCAAGCGCGGCCGCCTCCGGGCGGAACGACATCCTTTTGGGAGGAGGTGTCTCCCAGGGGAGCGGGGTCGGGACTGGTCGGGCAAGTTGTTGTGCGCGGACAGCACCTGCAGGTGGGTTTTCGCAGGCGGGGGTGATGACATCTGTTGTCGGGTTCAGGAGCAACTGGCCGGCCGACGGGGTGGCACCGACCAATACGGGCAGCGGGGAACGCAGCTGGCTGAGCGACGGCAGACCGGGCCCCTCGGCTGCAGCGACCGGTCCCTCTGGGACACAGGGGCGTGGGTCACTCACCCGCTCCTCCGATTCTGCTTTCACCTCACGGGCCTGCATGGTCATCACCACCTCCACCATTCCAGCCTCCCATTCTTGCACCAGGAGCTGGAGCCGGGCCTGCAGCTTAATTGGGCCACCCGAGCCTCCACCCATGCCGCTGATCCGGGCGTGGGCCTGCTGGACGGGACAGACATCCTACTTGCTCGGCCTCCAGGAACGGGATATCTTGCAGAGTCCTGGCGTCCCCGCTTTCTATAGCCTCGGCTACATCAGGCAGCCCCCTTGGTACTCTTCAGCACTTCCGTTTGTTAGGGGCGGGGCTTCGCTTTCGCGCCTTCTCTGCTCGGAGAAGATGCTCGAGCGGGAGATTTTCGCGCCAAAATGGCGGTGCTTCAAAATTTTCGGCCGGACGCCGCCGGCGGAGATCACAAGGCGCACTTCTACTGGTAAGTAGAGGGGTTCAATCCTGTTCGTGACGGCAAGCTGTCGCGGGCGGGGAGGATGCCACTGCGCTGCGCTCCATAACGCTCGGGTCCGGCGCCGCTGCGATGGCTGCTCGGTGGCTCGAGCAGTGGGCCGGATCCGGGGACTCGAGCGGCGCTCCTCGCCCGTGAGTGAAAGGGGTGGTTGGTTTGGGGGATTTAGTCCGTAACGCCACCCACGGGTCGTGGTGAAGATGGGCACCACCGCTGCTGGTGATGGGGATCCCGGGAGCGATGGTAGGGAGCAGCTGGGATGTTGTTTTCCCCCTCCGTGGGTAGGGGTCGGTGGTCCCGGGGCCCGGTGATGTTGTGACGGGGAGGCAGGGTCGGTGAGGTGCAGGGTTGCAGGGACAGCGCGGCGCAGTGCCGGATGGCACGGGTGTTCTCACTCAGCAAGAAAGGTACAAAGTCCTCGGTAAACCAAACGGCTTGATGGACGGGTCCCGCAGCCGGCTGCAGTGCTTCTCCCCGGACAGGTGATGGTGGCTGTCTTTCCCTGCACCTTGATGTTCTCTTTCTGACTATTATGGATTCCCAACGGTAGTCTGCTCCCCGGTATATGGGTACCGGAGGAGCCCGTTTGCCCGCAGACGCTGGCCCTTGAGTCTCTAGCCTTAGGCGGTAGAAGTATACCCTCACGGTGTGGGCGGTTGCCTTCAATCGGGACTTTTGCTGTTGTGAAACCCCTGGGGTTCCAGTCACATTCGGATCTGACTATTGTCGGTGGCTCCAAGCCTGGTCGGGGTCCGATGGCCCTGCCTGTGTGTGCTGGCTTCCCTTCGCTTCCCGGTCGGTACCGGCGGGCCGTCGCCCGTCCCCAGTCTTACGGTTCCGCGTTGCTCCTCCACTCCTGCAGACGGCCACCACCATCTGCCAACCTTGCTGTCAGTGCCTGGGCCACAAACCCAGACACCCATGTGCTTGCTCCTCTCACTTCAAACTCCTACACTGTTCTGTCACTTTTCCCGCTTCCAGGCCTGTGAACTCCTCGGTGGGTGGGGCCAACCGCTTGGCTCCACCCCACCTGGTGTGGACATCAGACACTGGAGGGAGGCAACAAGGATTTTTGTTTGGCTGGTGTCCCTGTCTAATGGGGGTGGGGGTGTTTGTATGTTATCTGTGATGACCTGGCTAGGCCAGGGCGCCACAGTTGCCACCTGCAGGAGTCGGAAAGATGGCTGTTGGATCCGTAAGGGACCAGGACAGGGTAGTGGCCCGCCGGTACAGAACCGGTGAGCCAACTGGAAACCGGAGCACCAGGAGGGGTACTCAGACCCAGAACGAGGTCCAGAAGCCACTGGACCACGTCAAATTCACTGATTGAGGTCTGGACCTTAGGTCCTTTCCCGTCCCAAGACCCTAAAGACGGCAACAGCTCACCGAGCGGGATAGAAAGCCAACGCACAGGCAGAGAGATCCCACAGGCCAGCGCCTGCGGGCAAACGGGTTCCCCAACACACATAAAGCCGGGGAGTGGACTACCGTTGCTAAAGCATAGGCCACAAAGATTTGAGGAATCAAACAAGATGTGGAACAGCAAAGGCCCCAGTATCAGCATTATTCAGCTTTTGTGTCTACTCAAATGCTCGCTGCTCACAATTAAAGAGGAAGCTTTGCATGTGGACCAGTTGGACTGGACATGGAAGAAGAAAGTACACAGGGTGATACCAGCCAGATTAGCCAAATGTTTTCAGTGTGGATTGGGTGATAATGAGGATGGCATGGAGAGTTGTCCTCCTGATGAAGACAGGGAGTCTTACCTGTTGAGAGTCTGGCACTCATGGCATTATTAAAAAAAAGAATAAAATAGATGTTTTTCATAGCAGCAGCAAGGTCTGTAAGGCTAGAATCCCTGCCTATATGCCTCCAATACACTGTCCCTTCTCCAGCAGCTTGCTCTAAATGCAGATAACAGTGGTAGTATTATAGAATAAAACAGATTTTTTTACATAGCAGCAGCAAGGTCTGTAAATCTAGAATTCCTGCTTACACGCCTCTAATACCCTATCACTACTCCAGAAGCTAACCCTACACTGCAGACTAAGAGCAGTATTAGTATAGAAAATAATCTACTTCAATTAGCCCTGAAAAGGACTGTTCATTTAATATTGCAGGTACTGTCACACTATAAGGCACTGTCCCGTCTCCAGCAGAAATGCTCCCTACACTATTTATGGGTACAGCGTTTGAGGATGTGTGATGCCCTGGCCAGGCCAGGTAGCCACAAATAGGGCCCCGCATTACACCTGTCCCTCATAGGTAACATACAGCCAAACACTTAAACCCTAGTCACCCCCCTCAGGGCTTGATGGACACACCAGGGGGCGGAACCAGGCGGTTGGAAGATGCCCACCGAGGAGTCTCAGATAGCCTGGGGCAGGAAAGTAGAGAGTTGAGGAGAGAAGGTTGGGAGTTCAAGTTGGAGAGGTGTGTGGGCTGGAGTTGTGTGCAGCTCCAGCAGAGGAGGGAAACCAATTTGAGCAGGTGCCAGGGTAGGAGCCCTGGTACCTTTGGCTAGGAGGCAGACGGCGGTCTCCGTCTGCAGGTGCTGGGAAGACGGCTCAGTGGAACCGAGATGGACCGGGACAGGGTAGTGGCCCGCTGGTACCGACCCGGGGAACCGACTCGGAAACCGGAGCACAAAGGTGGGTACTCAGACCCTGAAGCTAGGTCCAGAAGCTACTGGGGGCTAGCTAATTAACTGATTGCGGCCAGGACTAGAGGTCCTGTCCCACCCAAAGTCCTGACTGAAGTCAACAGCCCAACGAGGGCTATAAACGGCAACCGCCACGGCACAGAGATCCCACGGGCCAGCGTCTGCAGGAAAATGGCTCCTTAGGCAACCACAAGCCGGGAGCGGACTCCTGAAGTTGCAAGCACAGGCAGTCCACCATTCAACACACACCATTCAACACAGGTGTGGGAGAAAGACAGAGACCACCAGCCGGGTGAAGGACCAGACTGCAGCCGGCTGCGGGCACCGACCACCATCACCTTGATTTACCAGAGACTCGTGTGTTTACTAATCGTGAGTACATCAGCACCCTCCGGTCACCCATCTCCCTGCACCACCAAACACCCCCAATGGGTCCCGGGGCCACCATCCCTTCCCACGGAGGGGTTAACAACTTGCTGCGCAACATCTCCCCTGGGTGCCTCGTAACTGCAACGGTGGTGTCCACCTTCACCACATCCCGTGGGTGGCGTCACGAACTTAACACGGCTCCGGCCGTACATCTACGTCCCCGAACCACAACCCTTTTAGTTGAAGTGACCGCGAGACTCCGGGGTCCGGAGACCCTCGAGCCACCCACTGAAGGTCCGGATTCGAGCGGCTCGGCTGCCGAGCCTGGGGCGGTACACCTCGTGTCATGACTATGACATGAACATGATTGGCAGGCAATCCCCACATGTTTAGTGGCTGAAAAATAGCTGCAAACGTGCAGGGCGGGGACTTGGGCATAGCACTTGAGTAGCGGGATACTCAAATGAGTATTACGCATCTCGAGCACCCAATGCTCGATCTAGTACTGTGGGAATCACGTTAGCCCATCACTAGTGTTTAATCTTTAATATCATTGACTACAAAAATAGGAAGCAATTTCTGCTATGCAAAAAAAGACAGCAAAATATATAGGTTAGGCAGGCATCCAGATGGCATCTGACTATATTGGATCCCAACATGTAGGATCAACTTAACTGAGAATTTATAGTTATTCTATAAAGAGACCAAAATAATATTGGATGAAAAGCATGCATGAAAAAAATCTAAAGTGTCTGATCCTACTCTCCTCACTTCAAGTGGAGCCAGGAGGATGTCAGCAAGTGTGAAAGACATCAATCACACCCAGCATCTGGGACCCATTTTTTCAGGTTGAAATCATGTTCATCTAGTCTAAAGCTAAGTAATTAGCTGAGCATGAGGAATAAAGATATTTTGCACACTTATCCCCATTTGACTGACACATTAAGAACATGCTAGGATTTGTAGAATTTGACTAAATAATGTAATAGTGGCTGCTTTTGACGCTTGAGGAACCTTGTGTGCTTCTATAAACACAGAGTTAGTAGGAAAAGAGAATATCATATATGCATTTTATACTAATATAGGAAAGGTGTAAGAATCAAAATTGGGGGTTTTATTCAAATGATTGAACATGATACAGTTTGTCTAACATATTACAGGGAACCTGTCACCAGGTTTTCCCAATAAAAAGTATGGACACCACCTTTAGGAGCCCTTTTAAAGCACTGTAGAATGCTGCATATATGTCCCAAATCCCCTTTGCATAGCACAAAAAAGTCTTTTTATTACACCAACAGATGGAGTGGTCCGATCTGATGGGCATCTCTGGTCTTGATCCGGCGCCTCCTCTCTTCTTAAATTCGCTATCTTTGTGTGGATGATGCATCCTATTTTATTCACTCAATGTCTCTAAATGATACTCCCCCAAGCTGGGTACAGAGCAAAATCCTATGATGTGCATGCTGCAGCTTTACTTCTGAGTCATTGGCGCTCAATGACGTTTTCCGGCGCATTGTAGTACTTTGCTGTGTACTCAGAAAGGCACAGCGAATTACGCCTGCGCAGGAGTGAAATTGGGGGACACTGTGTGGATGACAAAGGACACATCATTTACATGAATAAGTGAAAGAGGACAGCAATTGTAGGAAGAGAAAAAGCAATGGATCAAGACCAAATATTCCCATTGGACCAGAGCACGCTGTCTGTGAGTATAATAACAGGTCTTTTGAGTGCTATGCAGAGGAAATTGGGGACATATATACATCATTCTCGAATGCTGTAAAAGCAGCTTAACCCTGCTGTTCTGTTCGCATTTGCTATACACTTGTACTGTTCCCGGGTCAATATGACCCAACCCATTAATTCTGGATTTTTAGCTACTCTAATTGTTTTATTTGAATCATTTTTTCATTGAAATACTGTATGTGAACATGGTTGATCATAAACAAATAATAAATTTAAATTCAAACTTAATTATTTATTTTTTTTCATAAAAAGGTTACACAGGCTGTTTGCAATTATCTTCGATTGTTGACATTCTGCACACAAATAATAAAGAAGCTTTACATTACTATTACTAAAACATGAAATTTAACTTTTTGAAAACAAATTTTATAAATCAACAAATGACAAATCATAAAAACTTCAACCTTTTTAGAAAGAAAAAAGAATAAACTGAACATGTTCATGCGTTTTTACACTGAACACAATAATAAGACACATGTCCTTTACACAGATATTTTGAACATCCAGCACATGTCAGATTAGTCTTATTGTCACAGGAAGATGGACAGAAGCTACATCTCTTCCTTTTTTTGCTGGTAGCTGTGCTGGTGGAGGCCGTGGATGTGGAGTCTCTTTCTTGAGCATGCTGGACACTTTTTACAATGGCTGTTGCTCCATCACTTCTGGGGGTCACTTTTCTGCTCTCAATGTATGGCCTCACCAGGGATTTTCCCAATTCCTCAAGAAATAATCCTCTTTTATGCAGCTTACTCCGGTTCCAATCGGGATCGATTTCTCTCCATAAGACAAATGCATTGTATGCAGAAACGTCCAGTATGTTATAAAATAAAATCATTGGCCACCGATTGGTTTTGCGTTTGCATGTGTCGCGAGCGGAGGAGGGGACGCTGCGCTCTCCCACTGCTCGGGTCTGGCCGCTGCTGCTGCTGCGGCTGCCGCTACTTGGTGGTGGCTCGAGCGGTGGTCCGGATCCCGGGGACTCGAGCGGCGTTCCTCGCCCGTGAGTGAAAAGGGAGATTGTTTGGATGGTGGGGGATTTGGTGATTGTCCATGGCGCCACCCACGGTTGTGGTGAAGTTGGTGACACCACCCTCTGGACGGGGATCCCGGGAGCTGTGACAGGGAGCAGCTTTGTTGTTAGTTCTCCCCTCCATGGGTAGGGGGGTTGGTTGTCCCGGGGCCCGGTGATGCGGTAGGGATGGATGGCAGGTGGGTTACGGGGCCTGGTGAGGTGCAGGGTCGCGGGGGCAGCGCTGTGCCGCACGGCACGGTGGTACTCACTCAGCCAATGATGAGGTCACAGTTCTCGGTAAAACAAACGGCTGGATGGATGGGTCCCACATGCCATTTTCAGCTGCCGATGATGGGGTACGACTGCCCCTCCAACCGGACTCCTTAGCCTTGAGGTCCATCTGGAACGTCAGCAGAGTCCCAATGGGGACCGACAGCAAGGTAACCGGGAACCGCTACCATGCTTGAACTTTTCTTACTTCAAGGCCGGCCATTTGCAGGGCACTGACCCGCAAAATGCCCCCACTGCCGACAGTACCTGCAGCACGCCATCCATGTGTCTCCGAAGATGTGGATGACGAGCGGGGCCTCATCTCCGGACAGGGACTCCGTATCTTCCCCTGAGCTACTTCCATCTGTCGTTCCCTGTCCCGAGCTGGCTCCACCTGGGTCTTCTGCGCCGCCCGCCATTCCGGTCACGGTCGGGCGGGTTGCCGGGGCAGACACCCTACCCGCGGCAGGCGGGCCGCTGTCAGCTGCCGCGCGGGGAATTACTGCCGCATTCTCGGGGCCCGCGGCTCCTGTGACCGGAGCAGGGGCTGCAGCCATCTCACCATCCTTTGCCCCCGCAGGCGCCGCCGCTCCATCAGGCGGTTCGGGGCTAGCATCAGACCCGGGAGCCTACATCTTCCATCCCGTTCCCCCTTAGTCTCTTTCCGGCTCCTACTCTACGGGGGCGGGGTTTTGGCCTTCGCGCCTCCACTACTCGAGGAGACGCTCGAGCAGGAATTTTTCGCGCCCAAGATGGCGACTTCACAAATTTTTCGGCCGGACACCTCCGGCGGTCACACAAGGCACACTTCCACCAGTTGGTAGAACGGTAGGATCCTGTTCACGACGCCAAGTTGTCGCGGGCGGAGGAGGGGACGCTGCGCTCTCCCACTGCTCGGCTCCGGCCGCTGCTGCTGTTGCGGCTGACGCTACTCGGTGGTGGCTCGAGCGGTGGGCCGGATTCCGGGGACTCGAGCGGCGTTCCTCGCCCGTGAGTGAAAAGGGAGATTGTTTGGATGGTGGGGGATTTGGTGATTGTCCGTCGGTTGTGGTGAAGTTGGTGACACCACCACTGCTCTGGACGGGGATCCCGGGAGCGGTGACAGGGAGCAGCTTTGTTGTTAGTTCTCCCCTCCGTGGGTAGGGGGTTTGGTTGTCCCGGGGCCCGGTGATGGGGTGAGGATGGATGGCAGGAAGGTTATGGGGCCTGGTGAGGTGCAGGGTCGCGGGGGCAGCGCTGTGTCGCACGGCACGGTGGTACTCACTCAGCCAATGATGAGGACACAGTTCTCGGTAAAACACACGGCTGGATGGACGGGTCCCACAGACGGCTGCGGTGTTGTTTCTCCCGGCAGGTTGATGGTGACTGCCTTTCCCTGCATCTATGTACGGTAAATGGTTCCAATGGTTTCCCACCGGTAACCCGCTCCCCAGCTTGGATATGGGCTGGAGGAGCCCCTTTTGCCCACAGGCTCTGGCCCTGGGAACTTTCGCCTTGGCGGTGACTGTGTTTCCCTCTCTCGGTTGGACTGTTGCCTTCTGTCGGGACTTGGCTGCTGGGAAACCCAGGAGGTTGCCTTTGCTAACGAATTTGGCAAATTCACGGCGACTCCTAGCCTTGCCGGGGTCCGTAAGTCCCTGCCAGATGGTGCTGACTTCTCTTTGCGTACCGGTCCGGTACCGCCGGGCCACCGCCCGTCCACAGTCTTTACGGTAGGCTCCAATAGGCCACTCCTGCAGACGGTCACCACCGTCTGCCAACCTTGCTGATCCGGACCAACTTCAGTCTGCTCCACTACCACTTCACTTCCTCTCACTTCCACTCTTAAACTGATCTGATCTGTCTGCTTTTCCCGCCTCCAGGACTGTGAACTCCTCGGTGGGCGGGGCCAACCGCCTGGCCAACCGCCTGGCCCACCCCCCTGGTGTGAACATCAGCCCCTGGAGGAAGGCAACAAGGGTTTTAGCCTGACTTCGGTGTGCCTGACCGGGAGTGTGGGGTGTGTAGGTGTTGTTCTCTGTGGCCCCTGGCTTGTCCAGGGTGCCACACATGTATATGTTGATATTGCTTGGTCTAAAGTATCAACTGCTTCCTTTGTCGCATTATAATCCAAAATAATGTCAGGCTTTCGGTCTTCTCTATCACTTACGGCATTGTCATGGTGCTTTGTGCTCATTAGAATTACCTGTTTGGTTTTTTTTGGAACATAAGAAACAATAGTTGTATTTCCAGAAAAATAAAAAGTAGAACTGTACACCTCTCTCTTGCTAAGGATACCTTGCGGTAGTTCAGGTTTGTTTTTTCTCATAGTACCCAGCATGGTAAGTTGTTTTTTCTTCAACATCTGGCCTAGTTGATAGGATGTAAAAAAGTTGTCACATGTGACATTTTGTCCTTTTAGTCCATGAGTCAAATCTAGAACAACACGCATACCCTGATTTTTTTCAGGTCTTTCATCAGGGGTTTTTCCTGTATACACTTGAACATTTAGAGTATATGAACTTTTGCTGTCGCAAAGTGTCCAGATCTTGATGCCATATTTTGCTGGCTTACTTGGTATATATTGTCTGAATGGGCACCTACCTCGGAATGCCACCAGTTGCTCATCAACAGTTACATTTTCACCACTGTTATGCAATTTTGGTAGAATCTCTACCCATTGATTCCAAACATTTGTAATAGGGGCTAGTTTATCTTTAGCTCTTCTTTCCATTCTATCTGTTTTAGAATCAAACCGCAGTACTCTAGAAATAATCAGAGACCTGTAGAGCAGTATAAAATGCTATCGGGTCATATTGACCCGAACAGTACAAGTGTAACAATCAGCGTGTAGCAAAAAGTAAACAAAAAAAAAAAAACAAAGACAAAAAAAAAAATGTAGAGCTCCACAAATGAGGAGAAGTCAAGGATCCACTAGTTTCAAATCCTTATTAAAAAAAATCTGCAGGGTCTCAAAAATCATTTCAGGTCATATTGACCCGAACAGTACAGCAGAGTTAAAGGTGAAGGCCACAGTTTAAGTCGGGAAAACTTAAGCGAGCTTTACACGCTACGATATTGCTAGCAATTGCTAGCGATATCGTACGCAAAAGCACCTGCCCCCGTCGTGCATGCAATTTCGTGTGATCGCTGCCACAGCGAACATTATTGCTATGGCAGCGTCACACGCACTTACCTGGTCGTTGTCGTCGCTGTGACTGCCGAACAATCCCTCCCTCAAGGGGGAGGAACGTTCGGCATCACAGCGTCATCACTGCGATGTCACTAAGCGGCCGGCCAATCAAAGCAGAGGGGCGGAGATGAGTGGGAAGTAACATCCCGCCCACCTCTTTCCTTCCGCATTGCGGCCGGCGGCAGGTAAGGAGACATTCCTCGCTCCTGCAGTGTCACACACAGAGATGTGGGTTGCCGCAGGAGCGACGAACAACATCGATAATCAACGATTACCGATTTTTGGTTTTGGGACAACCTCTCCATGGTGAACGATTTTCACCATTTTTGAGGTCGCTTAAGGTCGCTGGTAAGTATCACACGCTATGATATCGTTAATGACGCCGGATGTGCGTCACTAACAACGTGACCCCGACGATAAAACATTAACGATATCGTAGCGTGTAAAGCCCTCTTTAGTGATAAGTTCACTTTAATGTTGAAAACTATTATTCTACAGAGAGTAAGCATGAAACTTTATACAAAATTCTGATAGGGAAGCTGTAAACTTTTTAGTAAAACTGAGTGAGCATGACTCCTGTAGAGGAAAAGTTTGTGCCTTACAAAACCACGGCAGAGGTTACTCCATCTATCTAGGTGTTAGGATTTCAAATTAAAGTTACTATTTAGTTGAAGTGCCTAAAAACTGGATGAAACACCGTGATATTTTTCCATTGGGATAGGGAACTGACTTCACGATGTCCATAGTTGAATCTGCCAATGACACAGATGTGTCTTCAAATTAAGGCCGGCTTTGCACATTACAACATCGCATGCCGATGCTGCGATGTCGAGTGCGATAGTCCCCGCCCCCGTCGTACGTGCGATATCTTGTGATAGCTGACATAGCGAACATTATCGCTATGGCAGCTTCACAAGCACTTAACAGTCCTGCGACGTCGCTCTGGCCGGCGAACCGCCTCCTTCCTAAGGGGGCAGGCCATGCGGCGTCACAGCGACATCACACGGCAGGCGGCCAATAGCAACGGAGGGGCGGAGATGAGCAGGATGTAAACATCCCGCCCACCTCCTTCCTTCTCATAGCAGCCAGGACACAGGTAAGGTGATGTTCCTCGCTCCTGCGGCTTTACACACAGTGATGTGTGCTGCCGCAGGAACGAGGAACAACATCATACCTGTTACTGCACCGGCATTATGGAAATGTCGGAGACTGCACCGATGATACGATAACGATGCTTTTGCGCTCGTTCATCGTATCAAAAAGGTTTTACACACTACGACATCACAAGTGACACCGGATGTGAGTCACTTTCGATTTGACCCCACCGACATCACACCTGCGATGTCGTAGTGTGCAAAGCCGGCCTTAGTTAGGCAATTTTGTTTTTTTCCTTCAAAGTTAGGTACCCTATGCCAGTCCTTTTGGGATGATCAAAAAACAGAAATAAAAGTAAGAAATAACACATTGTGATAAAAATGAAAATCTGACATTATGTAGCAATGCAAAACTTCTTACCTGACTATTGCTCTTTAGCTTATATTCCAACTGAAAATGGCGGTGGAAGTGCTGTGCGGAATTCAGCAGTAATTTACTGCCTACTTATGCTATGCTCTCTGTTACTTTTGAACTTGAAAGTATTTGGTGTAAGAAGAGAGGTAGCAATAACCAGAGATTTATTTCAGGAAACGTGGTAATATATATAAAATATGTTCTCTGCTCTCTCCTGTGAACTGAAAACCGTGAGGTGGCTCTAAATGTCCTACAGTAATTTGTGACAAACTGAACTGAAAACTAGAAAAAGTTTTGCTTGGTTCTTATATACATTCTTTAAAAACCCTTTACAACATTTCTTCTTGATAACTTTATACTTCTATTTTTATATTTTTCAAGAAGGTCCTGGATACGTTTCTTGATATAAATAATATTAAAGGTGAGGTTATGAGTAGCAGATTTTGGAAATAGGACATTGTTCCAAGAAACTAGTCTGATTTCCGTGAATGGAGTTGGCAGGGGTGGATATTGACCATTAAAAAGCCCCTCTGCAGCACTTATGTCTGGGTTACACCTCCCCCCCAGGACTACTCCTCCTATTATCCTCCTCTCCCCCCAGGACTACTCCACCTATTATACGCCTCTCCCCCCAGGACTACTCCACCTATTATACTCCTCTCTCCCCAGGACTACTCCACCTATTACACCTCTCCCCCCCCGGATCTACTCCTCCTATTATACTCCTCTCCCCCCAGGACTACTCCTCCTATTATACTCCTCTCCCCCCAGGACTACTCCTCCTATTATACTCCTCTCCCCCCAGGACTACTCCACCTATTATATTCCTCTCTCCCCAGGACTACTCCACCTATTATACTCCTCTCCCCCCAGGACTACTCCTCCTATTATACTCCTCTCCCCCCAGGACTGCTCCTCCTATTATATTCCTCTCTCCCCAGGACTACTCCACCTATTATACTCCTCTCCCCCCAGGACTACTCCTCCTATTATACTCCTCTCCCCCCAGGACTACTCCTCCTATTATACTCCTCTCCCCCCAGGACTACTCCTTCTATTATCCGACTCTCCCCCCAGGACTACTCCTCCTATTATACTCCTCTCCCCCCAGGACTACTCCTCCTATTATACTCCTCTCCCCCCAGGACTACTCCTTCTATTATCCTACTCTCCCCCCAGGACTACTCCTTCTATTATCCTACTCTCTCCCCAGGACTGCTTCTCTTATTATATTCCTCTCTCCCCAGGACTACTCCACCTATTATACTCCTCTCCCCCCAGGACTACTCCTACTATTATACTCCTCTCTCCCCAGGACTACTCCTCCTATTAGCCTCCTCTCCCCCCAGGAGTACTCCTCCTATTATCCTCCTCTCTCCCCAGGACTACTCCTCCTATTATCCTCCTCTCTCCCCAGGACTACTCCTCCAACGCAAACACACTGCACAAAACATACCTCCCCAAAACACACACATACCCACACAAACCGCGCAACACACACAACACCACACACACACAATGCTGCAGACACACAGCGATCCACAAACAACGCAACACACACAACGCAACACACACACAGCACCGCTCTCTCACACCCCCACACCCAGACAACACCCCGAACATTTAGGCTAGGAACGCACTTTCCGTTCTCCTACTAGCAGTTTAGAACGCACGTTTTGGGCTTAATTGATTTGACCAAAGTTGCCTTTTTCTGAAATTTAGCGCTGAAAACGCATGCGTTATTGCCGCGTATTTGATGCATTTTCAGCTTTCAGCGCCTTTTATGTGCGTTTCCACCTGCGTTCTAATGGTTGCGTTTTGTAAATAAAGACACTGCTTAATAAAGTTTAAATCGTCAAAATCTTTGAAAAAATAGTAAGAATAGAATCAAATCTATAATCATAGTAAAAAACATGAAATTAAATTAAGTTCATTAAATTATTGAGGTAATATGAAAATTTATGGAAAAATTGCAATAAAGTATTAATTTACTTAATTTAAATTGTCGGACTATGTGTGTGAAGGGACATATGAAATCATTATTTTAATGATCAAAAAGCATGCGTTTTGGTAGTCAAAAGCGCATGTTTTCTGCAATGAAAAAGCAGGTAAAACGCAGGAGTTTGAAGAAATCTCGTTTTTTGTCATTTCTCATTGACTCCAATGTTAGCAAAACGCACCAAAAATGGCAACTACATGTTCCTTCTTTGAACGCATGGTTTTTGCCACAAAATATGCAAATTAAACGCAGCATTTAGAAACGCAAAGTGGGGTCGGAAAATCCAAATTTTCCATTGACTTTGCTGGTAAATCGAAACGCATGCCTTTTGGCATGAAAAAGGTGCTTCCCAAAACGGACCAAAAAAGCACCTTAAATGCAGTTAAAAACGCAAAGTGCGTTCCTAGCCTTACAATGCCCTACACAAACACTTGGCAACTACACACAACAACCTCTATATATATAACAAAAATCATACATTAACTACACGATAAATTCTAGAATACCCGATGCGTTAGAATCGTGCCACCTTCTAGTAAATATATATATATATGAAGCAGCACTCCAATGGAAATCAGTGTAAAAAGTGTGCTTTATTCACACAGATACAAGCGACGTTTCAGCGCCTCATTTGAAGATTTTCTCAAGCATGCTCCAGCTCATGAGGATGATGAGCTGAACTGGGACTCCCACGATGTGATCACAGGGGCCCAATCATTGCCATGGCCACCCATGCATATCATGATGATGTCATGATGAACTCTGAGTCATCCATCCGCGGCAAGTCCCTGGGACTATGACGTGAACATGGTATCAGAGGCTTTCATCACTGTAATACTTACATGTATAGTCCATTGCAATGCTGGTTGTTTGTAATACATTATACCAGGTATCAATGTAATAAACGTTAAGGTCCTAGAGAGGTAGTAAGCAAAAAAGTAAAAATAAAAAGGTAAAAACGTTGAAAATTTTTTTTAAAAATCAAAAAATAAAGAACAAAAAAAATGAAAAAAAATATAATACCAATAAATTCGTACATTTATGTAAGAAAATAAAGAAACAATAAAAGTACACATATTTGGTATCGCTGCAACCGGAATAACCCGATCTGTAAAACTGAAACACTTGTTAAACCCTTCATTGAACACCATAAAAAATAAAAAAACACAGAAAAAAAACAATACTTTTTCATCGTAAAGCCACCAAAAAGTGGCATAAAACATAATCAAACGTAGCATATAAATAAAACCTATATACAGTGGATCCTCGCTTAACGAGTAACCCAGTTAACGAGAATTCACTTAAAAAGTTTGTCACCTGGTTTACGAGAAAGCTTTGCTGTAAAAGCAAAATCCTCACTGCACACACTTCCGGTTCCGTTCATCCACCGCGCTCTAACCCGCTCTTGCAGTCCACACAAACACACATAAGCACGCACAAAACAACACGCATGCACACACATACAGTATTATGCTCACCTTACCTTCTGTTCCATCGCCGGCCTCATGGTTCTTGTAGTTCGCCGGTATATCGCGACGAGGGAGGAATCCTCGTGGCAAACTACAAGATCCAGGAGCCCGGCGATGGAACGGAAGGTAAAATGTGCATAATATGTGTACCTTCCATTCCATCGTCGGCCTCCTGAGTCTTGTAGTTCACCGGTATAGGCTGTGTATCGGCAAGCATCGCAACGAGGCAGGAACGTTCTCTGTCAGCCGCTACTCAAAGGCAGCACGCTGACCAATCAGAGTGAAGCAGCTCTTGCCTTTGACGTCAGCGCTCTGGGTGTGGAAGTTCCTCCCTCGCCGTGATGGTTACCCGATACACAGCCCGTACTAGCTAACAAGGAAACCGGTGATGGAACAGAAGGTAAGGTGAGCATAATATGTGTGTGTGCGTGCTTGTGTGTGTGTGTGTGTGTGTGTATGTTTGTGTGTGTTTGTGTGAGTTTGTGTGTGTTTGTGCATGTGTGGAATGGCACAATAGGGGACCAGGATGGGACATTTAACAAGTTGTGGAACGAATTGTCTGCATTGCAATGATTTCTTATAGGAAATCTTGCTTTGCTGAACGAGTAACTTGGTTGACAAGCACACTACCAGAACGGATTGTTCTCATTAACCAAGGTTCCACTGTAGCTAAAAATGACAATTTGACCTGCAAAAAACAAGCCACAAAACAGCTCCGTCAGAGGAGAAATAAAAAGCTATAGCTCTCAGAATTCAGTGGTGCAAAAACATTTTTTTTCTATAAAAACTTTTTATAGTGTAAAAGCTGTTAAAAAATATATAAATGTGGTTTCCCTATAATCATACTGACCCAAAGATTAAAGCTGTTTTATTACTTTTATGACACGTTGAATGGCGTAAAAAAGACAAACAATTTCATTGCTGTTTCTTTTTGATTCTACCTTACAAAAGATGGAATAGAAAGCGATAAAAAAACCAAAGTGGCCCAAAATGGTACTGTGGCGCCCCTGACCTGGTCAGGCACCACTGAGTACTGCACCCATGCTGGGACAGTACTTCCAGGTAATCCTAAAGGTCGGAATGTGGTGTGTATGCACAGACACATAGCAACCAGGTCTCCAACACCATTAGATGGGACCCTTGGGCAGTCCCTAGAGGGGTCTGGCCATCAATTCTTGTCAAGGGGTGTAGTGGAGAGGCTGGGAGCTAAAATGCAGAGGCAGAAAGGTAAGGAGTGGAGTGAGCCAGTCTGTTAGTGGTGAGTGGCAGTTGCTAGGAGACGCAGACACGCGCTTACACTAGTCAGACCCTGCACGTTAAGTAGCCGTTAGCGGGGGAGAACGGTTACCAGTCAGTCAGTCAATCAGAAAGACGCTGAGGGAGTCAGCCGGTCGAGTATGGGGACTCTGGTGACTAGGCACGTACGGGATACAGGTTCCCAGAGCAGGCTCAAGTTTAATTACCTGCTAAACCTGCCGTTAAGGGGAACTACATGTCCCTCACCAACCATCTAGAGTCCAAGCCTAAGCAGCAATGAGGAGGCCCATAAGGGGGATCGAGCCTGGAGCCATCTCACTTGGTCCATGTTGCCGGCAAACGGGCCAAAAAGGGGATAAAAGGCAGTAGCGACTTCCCTGGATTAATCCCGCAGTACTTCAAGTCAGGGGTTATCCAAAACAAGAAGTGCAAGGAAGGCGAGTTAATAGTTACCCTTAGACCGGCCTAAAGGATGCCTGGTTTCACCTGGTTTATTCTCAGCATCGCCCGGGTACCTCACAAAACATCTAAAAGTGAGTAAAGATCAGTTGAAAGACATTTTGGAGTGAGTTATTCTGGGACCTGTTGTTCTACACATCCGAGCCCCTGGGGCCAGCCTCACTCACGAGAGGCCATATAATCCAACTGCAGACTCCATCAGCCTCAGACGCTCATTAAATTTGCAGTGGCGGCCACCCATATCCCTGACCACAAACCGTGAGTGGCATCAGGATACATACAAACAAAAACTACATACCTGTTGCCTTGCCATATGCTAAAGAAGACCCTATGGCGTCCCTGAAGGTGGATCGATGTCCCTGGGGCGACTACTACAGGTGGGCTTCTCAGTACCACTATTAATTCCAACTTACCCTGCAAAGAACAAGTTTTCAAATGACTCTGTTGGCAACTAAATAAAATATAACCTTCAAAATACAGTGATGCCAAAACCTTTCTTTTGTATCAAAGCATTTTTAGTGTAATCGTAGCCTAACCAATAAAAACTATATAAATCTGGAATTGCTGTAATCATGCTGACCTGGGGAACAAAGCTGCCTACTCACTTATAAGTCAAAGTGAATGGCGTATAAAATAATTTACCTATTCCCTTAGTGAAAATTTGAAATCTGGAGTAAAAACAATATTTTAGTTGTAAAAATGTAATTATTTTTTCTTCATTGCCCAATAGTATACATTTTGGTGACACACCTATGGTGTCAATATTGTCACTGCACCAATAGTTAAATTCATTGAGGGGTCATTTCAGCTGTTTGGCTGACTTTGCCAATGTAACATGGCACCCAAAAACCATTTCAGCAAATCTGAAGTCCAAAGTAGTAAAATTTTGTGAAGCACCTGCGGGTTTAAAGTACTCAACATACATCTAGATGAGTTCCTTGAGGAGTATAGTTTCCAAAATGTGATCACTTGTGCGGGGTTTACACTGTTTAGGCACATCTGGGACTTTCCAAATGCAACATGACATCCGCTAATGATTTCAGCTAATTTTGCATTCAAAAGTCAAATGGCGCTCCAAGCTCCAAGGATTCCAAGCCATGCTGTGCGCCCAAACAGTAGTTGTCCACCATATATGGGGTATTAGCGTACTCAGAAAAAAATTGAACATCAAATTATATGATGGATTTTCTCCTCTTACTCTTGTAAAAATGAAAAATTTGGGGCTAAAGTAACATTTTTGTGGGAAAAGAAAAATTTCCATTTTTAGCTTCCACATTGCTTTAGTTCCTGTGAAGCACCTGTAGGATTAATAAACTTCCTGAATATGGTTTTGAGCAGTTTGAGGGATGCAGTTTTTAGAATAATGTCTCTTATGGGTATTTTCTGTCATAGACAACGTCAGGAAGTTTAATCATTGCTATCAGTGCCGCAATTCACCTCCCAGAGAGGATTTTTATCCGTCTGCAATCATAGATTATCTGTCTGGGGCAGACCCGGGTTGGTAATACATAATACAATTAGGACTCACTGAGCCATTGCAACACATTACCTTTTTGCGCAAAAACACTCGAGACTGCAACCAAACCTGTAGTTAATTAGCTAGGTATATTGACTAGTTCTGGATAACATCTATTGCCAGAATCCTGGTCCTGAACTTTGATATTGGATATCAGGAAGATCAAATACTATGTAACACCATTTTTTTCAATATGTAACTGCCATTAGTCATTACAATAAATACATATATAATTTTGATATTCATTTAACAAATATTTTGAATCATGTATATGCACAAAAAATATAATAAATACACGGTATAAATGCCTTAATATAAAAATATTACTGTCAATTGATGTGATTATTTCCTTATATTATAATATTGCACCATTAGTCATTAGAATAATTACATATATAAATTTAATGTTAAATGAATTTTATATCTTCAATAATGTATATATAAATAAATAAAGGATAATATATACAAAGTGTAAGTGCCTATGATCAAATATATTGCTATCGTTGATGTTAAATACATTTTTATATCTTCAATAATGCATATATAAATAATTTAACGATAATAAATACAAAGTGCAAGTGCCTATGTCCAAAAATATTGCTATCAATTGATATATATTGCATGGTATCTACCAAATATCTAGAATATATGTACAGAACTAAACACAAAGGTTTGTGGTGGTCTTCTTAGATGATGTCTTGATCTACTCCCCTGATATGGAGACACATCAGATACATGTAAAACAGGTATTACAGATTTTAAGAGATAAACTGAATGCTACATGGAGAAGAGTGTGTTCGCTGTCCAAGAGGTACAATTTTTGGGGCACTTATTGTCATCTTCAGGTTTTCGGATGGATCCCGAGAAGGTCCGAGCTATACTTGACTGGGATCATCTGAAAAACCTGAAAGCATTATAACACTTTTTAGGATTTACCAACTTTTGTCGGAAATTTATTCAGAACTATTTGGTAATTGTAAAATCTCTCACTGGCATGACAAAAAAGTACAGATTTCTTTAAATGGTCAGACTTTGCCCGGCAGGCTTTTTCCTCTTTAAAAAGATGTTTTTACATAGCATGTATGCTCAGTCAGCCTGATGTTTTGCAACCTTTTATCTTAGAGGTCGATGCATCTGAGGTGGGTATTGTGGCTTTGTTGTCACAAGGTCCGTCTCCTGGTAAATGGTATCCTTGTGCTTTCTTTTCCAAGAAATTGTCGTCAGCCAAGAGAAACTATGATGTTGGTAACAGAGAGCTATTGGCAATTAAGTTAGCATTCAAGGATTGGTGGGGGGAGGTGTTGGAGGCTCAGGGGGATGCCCTGGCCTCTTGCCCTTCCGGGAAGTTGTTTGTGCCACCCAATTTGCATTGTAAATTAATTGGAGAACATAATTCTATATTTGTCGGTCATCCAAGTAGTAAAGCAACCTCCTGTCTCATTGTTTTTGGTGGCAGAGGTTGTATCACGATATGTTAACTATGTCTCTGCTTGTAGTATTTGCGCACATTCCAACGTAGCACCTACCCATCCATCGGGATCTCTTCTGCCATTGGCTATCCCGAATAGACCATGAACACATTTATCTAGGGATTTCATTATTAACCTACCTTTGTCTTCAGGAAAGACTGTGCTTTGGTGCGGTAATTGTGGATAGGTTCAGTTAGATGACACATTTCATTGCATTGCTGGCACTTCCAAATGCCAAGACTCTGGCTCAAGTGTTCATCAATGAGAGTGTGTAGCTTCACAGGGTTCCTTCCAATATGATCTCAGATCGGGGAGCCCAGTTTGTTTCCAAATTTTGGAAAGCATTTTGTGCTCGACTAAGGGTGCAGTTATTTTTTTCTTCTGCCTTCCATCATCAGTCGAATGGACAGAAAAAGTGCATAAATCAAAGTTTGGAAACCTACCTTAGGTGCTTTGCCTCCAAGAACTAGGAGGATTGGGCAACTTATTTACTATTAGCCAAATTTACTTTAAATAATCATCACCAGGAGTCTACTGGCATGTCACAATTCTTTGGTGCATACTGTTTAAATCTACAATTTGGTACCTTTAGTAGTAGGGGTGCTTTGGGAGTTACTGAGGTGGAGTGTTTTGCCTCATCATTGTCTTCAGTATGGCAAGGGGTTCAGAGTAATTTGAAGCTCAAGGGAGTCAGATACAAATGTATGGCTGACAAAAAATGATTGCCTGGTCCAGAGCGAAGTATGAATGACTTTTTTGTTGTCTACCAGGAGCATAAAGTTGAAAATTCCTTCCTGGAAGCTGGGCCCTAGGTTTATTAGTCCCTGTAAAATTATCACTGTCATTAACCCAATAGAATTTTATCTGGAGTTAGCTCAGGATCTTAAAATCCACAATGTGCTCCACAGGTCACTGCTTAACAAGTATTTGGAAACTTTGAAGCCATCCCTCTTGTTGCTGGCCCCAACCATGGTTGATGGTAATTTAGAGTTTCAAACAGTTAAAATTGTTGACTCTCGTTTTCTACGTCATTCCCTTCAATACTTGGTGCACTGGAGGGGTTACAGAACAAAGTAAAAGATGTGGGTCCTAGCATCAGATGTGAATGCCACAAGATTGGTTCATTCATTTCATGCTGCCCATCCAGTTGGGCCTGGTTCTGAATGTCCGGTGACCAATTGTACAAGGGGGCTATTGTCACAGGATTTTGCCGTTCGCTTGGTTCTTCCCCGTATCTAGCGTGACAGATGCTGCACCAATATGGGAATGCTACTGGCAGATCCCACCAAAGAGGAAACAGGAGGTGAAAGACATGGTGGCCAGTATGTTGGAGAATCAGGTGATGCAGGAAAGTCTAAGTGCTTGGGCTTCACTACTGGTTTTGGTGCAAAAAAAGGATGGGTCCCTCCATTTCTGTGTAGATTATCGGGAATTAAACATTAAGACTGTCTGGGATTCCTACCCCACTTGTCACATCAAAGAGTCGTTATCGACCCTGAGTCATACAAAATTCTTCACAACTCTTGATCCTGCCAGTGGATACTGGCAAGTACCGGTGGCCGAGAAGGACAAGGCAAAGAGAGCCTTTATTTTAACTATGGGACTCTACGAGTTAAACCGGATGCCATTTGGCCTGTCCAATGCCCTAAGAACATTTCAGTAGCTAATGGAGCACTGTCTAGATGATCTCAACTTTAAGTCAGCATTGATATACTTGGACAAAGTGGTGATATTTTGGACCTCCTTTGAGGATCACCTTCAGTATCTGTGGCAGGTCCTAGGGCAGTTTCAAGACCATGACCTCAAGATCAAGCCCAAAAAGTACCAACTGTTAAAAGATCAGATAGAGGACATGTGATCACCCAGGAGGGGTACAGCTAGATGTCACCAACGTGAAGTCCATTTAGAAGTGGTCTCGGCCAAATACCCTCTGGGAGGTGTGGGCCTTTTTAGGTCTGGCAAGGTTTATCGAAGGTTCATACCTGAGTTTGCTCATCTTACCAGCCAGATAATTGAGTTACTGAGGGGCATGGCTGTGAGGCTCTAAACTCGACCTATTGTGAGGAAGCCAACAACAACAAAAAGCTTTTAAAGTAATGAAAGAAGCCCTGACCATTTTTGTATTATGCGCTGTTCAATGCCCCAATCTTGAATCTTGTTGTACATTGTACACTGACGGGAGTCTACATGACGTTGGGGCTGGGATAGCTAAAGTTCAAGATGGACATGAGAGGGCATTTGTTTATAGCAACCAACCTCTGAGGGAGTCAGAGTGCAACCCTGACAACTATAGCTCTTTTACTGTAAGTTGGAACTTATGGCACTGGTATAGGTCATGACCAAAAGATTTTCAGAGTACCTGATGGGTACCCAGACCTTGCTATATTTATATTGATTATCTTAAATGTCCGTATATACATGCTCACGTGACTGGTTTGTATGCACCTACCTCATCTCCTGTTTGTTCTTTTAAAAACGTGGTTTAGTAAGTTTTTGTCAGACTAAGAATAAGGAGTAACCCGTAATTGTCTGTCACCATGGAACATTATTTTTAACAAATGGATTTTTAAAGAAACCGAATAACAATGTTTTCTAACCCACCTGGACGATAATGCTGGATACCACTTTTTTGCTCTCTGGTTGACTCACTTGGGTATCTATACAGCATTTTCTTCAACTCTATCCACAACTGTTCGATTGGGTGTCTGGGAAAAGTGGGGTCTAATTCAGCACCTCCACTACATTGTGAATGGACTATTTATTCACCAATTCAACATATGCTTTGAGTCAATATTCTGTTGGAACACTACACCATGTGCAGAATTATTAGGCAAGTTGTATTTTAGAGGATTTTATTTATTATTGATCAACAACTATGTTCTCAATCAACCCAAAAGACTCATAAATATCAAAGCTTAATATTTTTGGAAGTTAGAGTGGGTTTTTTTAGATTTGGCTATCTTAGGGGGAAATCTGTTTGTACAGGTAACTATTACTGTGCAGAATTATTAGGCAACTTAATAAAAACCAAATATATTCCCATCTCACTTGTTTATTTTCACCAGGTAAACCAATATAACTGCACAAAATTTAGAAATAAACATTTCTGACATGCAATAATAAAACTCAACAAAAATAATAACCAATATAGCCACCTTTCTTTATGATGACACTCAACAGCCTACCATCCATAGATTCTGTCTCCCAGACACTGTTCCAAGAGGTGTACTGTTTTCCCTCCCTGTAGATCTCACATTTTATGAGGGACCACAGGTTCTCTATGGGGTTCAGATCAGGTGAACAAGGGGGCCATGTCATTATTTTTTCATCTTTTAGACCTTTACTGGCCAGCCACGCTGTGGAGTAGTTGGATGCATGGGATGGAGCATTATTCTGCATGAAAATCATGTTTTTCTTTAACGATATTGACTTCTTCCTCTACCACTGCTTGAAGAAGTTGTCTTCCAGAAACTGGCAGTAGGTCTGGGAGCTGAGCTTCACTCCATCCTCAACCCGAAAAGTTCCCACAGGTTCATCTTTGATGATACCAGCCAATACCAGTACCCCACCTCCACCTTGCTGGGGTCTGAGTTGGAGTGGAGCTCTCTGCCCTTTACTGATCCAGCCTCTGGCCCATCCATCTGGCCCATCAAGAGTCACTCTAATTTCATCAGTCCATAAAACCTTTGAAAATTCAGTCTTAAGATATTTGTTGGCCCAGTCTTGATGTTTTATCTAATGTTTCTTGTTCAAAGGTGGTCATTTTTCAGCCTTCCTTACCTTGGCCATGTCCCTGAGTATGGCACACCTTGTGCTTTTTGATACTCCAGTAAGGTTGCAGCTCTGAAATATGGCCAAACTGGTGGCAAATGGCATTTTGGCAGCTCCACGCTTGAT
This sequence comes from Anomaloglossus baeobatrachus, assembly GCF_048569485.1. Classification (NCBI taxonomy): domain Eukaryota; kingdom Metazoa; phylum Chordata; class Amphibia; order Anura; family Aromobatidae; genus Anomaloglossus; species Anomaloglossus baeobatrachus. The sequence goes on from NC_134355.1 coordinate 588,023,726, forward strand.
TTTCCTCAATTCATGGGCAGTTATTTTGCGCCTTTTTTGCCTAACACGCTTCTTGCGACCCTGTTGGCTATTTGCCATGAAACGCTTGATTGTTCGGTGATCACGCTTCAAAAGTTTGGCAATTTAAAGATCGCTGCATCCCTCTGCAAAACATCTCACAATTTTGGACTTTTCAGAGCCCGTAACATCTCTCTTCTGACCCATTTTCCCAAAGGAAAAGAAGTTGCCTAATAATTAAGCACACCTTATATAGGGTTTTGATGTCATTACACCACACCCCTCCTCATTAAAAAGATGCACATCACCTGATTTACTTAATTGGTTGTTGGCTCTTAAGCCTGTACAGCTTGGAGTAGGACAAGATGTATAAAAAGTATCATGTGATCAAAATTCTCATTTGCCTAATAATTCTGCACACAGTGTATGTCATCCTTTTCATAACTATAGTATTTAAGTGTGCTTCGTTAACTCATCTTGTACGATATATATAAATACAGTGTATATATATATATATATATATATATATATATATATATATATATATATACATATATATAGCTCAGCATTGAGACTTCCATCAATCCTGGTCAAGTATGAAATGACTTAGGCTGTGAAGCAACCCTTTATGATCAGGCTTCCTGCATCGAACTTGACAGTTCCTTTAATTTCTCAGTCCACTAACCTATTTTTCCCTTGTTTCTTCCAGACCCATTTGCAGAAATAAGAGCGTAGTCTATTGAATTTCATCTCATCGATCCAAATAACCTGCTCCAATCTTGTTCTGTCCATTTTTTGGCAAACTCGAGCCAATACTTCTTATGATGACATTGAAGTCAAGGTTTCTTCACCTTTTTTCAGGCCAACTTTCTAGACTTGTGTGAAATACATTGCACGCTACTAGAATAGACATCTGTGATCTCACTATTACGAAGTATGCAGCAACCTCCACTGCAATATTTGTCGCGCCATAACTGAAAAACACTGTGATAAGCCATATTCTAGTCTCCGATATTTTACATGGATATCCTCCTCCCACCTTTTGAATAAATGGACTGACTTAATTTTGTATTGTTTGAACTGCCATGGCACTCACATGATGTAGTTTTGCAATTTTTTGGGCCGAGAGACCAATGTTGATGAGCTGGATGATGCTTTTTCTCTTTTCTTGGGAAATCTTCCCAAGAAAAGCTCCTTGATGGCTGCTCCTTGATTCTAATGTGACGCCCTGGGCAAGCCAGGGGTCACAGGTCACAACATAACCACACACCCCACATTCCCTGCAAGAACACCGTAGTCAAAACACAAACCCTTGTTGCCCTCCTCCAGGGGCTGATAATCACACCAGGGGGTGGAGCCAGGCGGTTGGTCTCCACCCACCGAGGAGTTCACAGTCCTGGAGGCGGGAAAACGAACAGTTTAGTTTGAGAGGAGTTGAGGAGTGGAAGTGAGAGCAGTGAAGTGGCAGTAGAGCAACCAAAAACTGACTGAGAGCGTCCGGGTGTGTGCCCCGGACGAGACAGCAAGGTTGACAGACGGCGGTGACCGTCTGCAGTGGAGGCTGATCGGAGTTGCCGAAAGGACCGTGGACGGGTGGTGGCCCGGCGGTCCTGGAGCGGTACACAAAGTGAGGCCAGCACCATTGGCAGGGGACTTTCAGATCCCGGCAAGGCTTGGAGTCGCCGTACAATTTGCCAAATCCGTCAGTGAAGGGGACCTCCTGGGTCTCTAAACAGCAAAGTCCCGATTGAAGGCAAAGGTCCAACCGTGAGAGAGGGACACCGCCACTGCAAAGGCACCAGTACCTCAGGGCCAGTGCCTGCGGGCAAAGAGGGGCTCCTCCGGCCCATATCTAAGCCGGGGAGCGGGTTACCGGTGGGAACCCATCGCTACCAACAACCGTATTTAGGTGTAGGGAAGAGATAGTCACCGCTAACTTGCAGTGAACATCAACACTGCAGCCGTCCAAGGGACCCGTCCAACCAGCCGCTTGTTTACCGTGAACTGTGTCATCATCCTTGGGCTGAGTGAGTACCTCCGTGCCGTGCGGCACAGCGCTGCCCCTGCGTCCCTGCACCTCAACAGGCCCCCATAACCCGCCTGTCAACCATCCCAACCCCATCACTGGGCCCCGGGACAGCCAGCCCCCTGCCCACGGAGGGGAGAATCACCAACTCAGCTGCTCCCTGTCAGCGCTCGGGATCCCCGTACAGAGCAGCAGTGGTGGCACCAGAATCACCACAACCGTGGGTGGCGTCACGGACATTAATCAAATCCCCCACCAACAATCAGCCCCTTTCACTCACGGGCGAGGAGTGCCGCTCGAGTCCCCGGGATCCGGCCCATCGCTCGAGCCACCGAGCAGCAGTAGCCGCAGAGCAGCGGCGGCCGGGCCCGAGCTGTGGGAGAGCGCAGCATTGTCACCCTCCTCCCCGCCCGCGACACTAACCAGTGACCTTTTAGGCTAGTTTCACACTTGCGTTGGACGGGATCCGCAGCATTGCGTTGTGTGACGCATGCAACGGATGCATTGCATATAGTGGCAGAACGGATGCTATGGATCGTACAAAATAACGCAATCCGTTATAGGTTTTTTTTCCTTGACTTTACACATCTGGGCATGCGCAGGTGTGTAAAGACGGATGCGTTAATGGAATCCGTCAAATGACGCATTCTAACGGAATCCGCCACCATAGGCGTCCATTATAAAAACAACGGAAACCTAACGGATTCCTGCAGGTTGCGTTTTTTTGACACTCCGCCAAGCACAGAAAAACGCTACATGCAGCGTTTCATCTGCCCGACGCAGCGTCGTTCAGCAGATGCAACGCAGACACTTGCGTTACAGTGCGTCATCCATACAACTCTATGGAGAATAGCGCAGTCTGCTAACGGACTGCACTATTCTCCATAGTGACGGAATGCGCTGAACGCAAGTGTGAAACTAGCCTTACTTAGGTATCAACCAAATAATACCATGACCTTTTAGAGAATGTGAGAACAAGTTGTAATTTGTAGTATACAATTTTCTACCACCAGAAGCAAAACAGTAACAATGCAGTGGCATGATAAGAATCTGCATAACTAATCATATGCTAAATAGTTTCAAGTCAAATTTATGTATGAGAAAGTCAAGATGATTGTCTATACAATGATGGCAGTCTCACATTCAAAGCTATAGTGTATGGTAAGTTTTGGTGCCTGGAAGTCAAAAGTTAAAACATGGTTACCCTTTTGCTCATAAGTGTATACACTTGTTCTTAATGGTTTGAAAGAGCACATTTCTTTCATTAGTATTGCTTGACAAACTTTCATAAGGACTTTTTTTTATCGTGGGAAGGTTGAACTGAAAATAAATAATATATCTATATTTACTATGTGTTGTGAATCATCAGTCTATTTCCTAACTGCTTTGTATGTTTTATTTATTAGTGACTTCATTATTTATAAAATGATTAAAGGTCATAAAATCAGTAAGGAGTGAAAAATGGATGGCTTACAAAAGAGTTAATACATATATCAGCATTATTAATGGTTAACGAATGGTGGTTATGCTGATCTAAGTCTGATTATAATATTTAAAGATTCTTTAACAGGAAACACAAGACTTTGATATTATCAGCACCTTGGATAGTTCCAATGCTGCTACATAATAGAGCGGACATAATAGCCGGAAATACAGAGACAAGAAAGAGCACTCACATCAAAATACTTAACTCAGATATTAACTCCTCCACCACCTTTCTTCCAAAAGCCATAACTTTTTTATTTTTTCACCAATATAGCCATATGAGGGCTTTTTTTATTTTTGCTGGAAAAGTTGTACTTTTGAATGACTCCATTCATTCTACCTAAACAGGTAAAAAAAATTCAAAGTGCGGCGAAATTGCCAATAAAGTGGAATTCTACCGGGGCTCCTTTGCTGACCCTGAGGCTATAGCTCCTGTGCTGTCTCTTATCTCGATGGTATACTCAATGGTAGCCAGGGTCGAGCCTCCAGCATGGCCCTGTCTCCTACCCAAGACCTGATACCACTTCCCCACCCAGGGAGCCATCCAGAAACCAAAACCCCACAAATGATCACAAACAAGTTTAAACGGAAACTCGTACACCTAGCACTCAAAATACACAGGAGCGACAAAGTGTGAACAGGGGAATAACGAAAAACGAGAGGAATTAACGCACGACAGGGGAAAGTTCACACCACTCTCCTGCAGAACTGAAGATCAGTCAACCTGAAGCAGCCGACGTCCGGCTCTGGCTAAACACTCTACCTACCCCATGTCGCTTATCAGACTCTGCCTGATGCCTCAGTGCCAACAAATGTGTGCAGAGCTGAACATTGTATGACAACAATGTTGCTTGAGTTTTTTATTGAAACATGTTCACTATATGCAAATCTGTCCTCTCAGTATGATTCCCCAGGTCAGTACGAGTTCATAAATACCAAACACATTGTTTTTTTTTTCTTTCCAGACACTAGAGCACAATGAAAAAAGTTGTAAAAAAAACAAAAAACTTATTCTTACCTTATTGCTCACCTCTCTGGACCCTCTGCTCTTCACCATTACACATCTGGTCCTTGTTGCATCTTCAGATCACAGCCGTGAGTGCTGAATCGCCAGTCCTCTACTCTTCACTCCAGACTAGGCCAAGACGTCTGGCTTTAATGAGGTTAGGGATATCACATCTAAAGGTTCAGGGATTCAGTGCTCAAGACAGAGATCAAAACAGGGGTCAAACAGGTGATGGAGAGAAGCAGCGGGGACAGAGTGTTGAGCAACAAGGTGAATTTAACCCCATTACGACCGCGTTACGTTTTAAAACGGCACCAAAAAAGGGTACTTATTCCTTTCTGCCGTTTTAAAACGGCGGGCAGAAAAAAGTGTATAGCGCCCCCCAGCGTCAGAAAATCTCCGGGGTTTCAGCTACCGGGGGTAGCTGAGACCCTGGAGATCATGATTCGGGCCGGTTTTTCCGGTCCCCAGTCACGTGATGACCGGTATACACCGTATACCGATCATCAAGTTATAGTAAATGACCGCGCCGGTAAAAAATGATTTATCTCCCATCTGGCATGATCAAACATGTCAGATGGGAGATAAATCTCTTTCTCGGTTCCCTCCGGTCCCCTCGGTATCCCCAAAGTGCCCCCCCCGACCCCCAACCCCATCCCGAAAATCCAAGATGGCCGCGCGCACCGTCGATCACAGCAGCGCGCCGGCCGCATTTACACTGTTCCTATGGTTTCTGTCGTATGTGCCATAACACATGCGACAGAAACCTGCTCCCCAGGCCCTGCCAAGTCGCCCCCTACCCCCACCCCGGTGTTCCCCGATGTCATACATACCTGTCGGAGCGCTGATCCCCCGCGGCCCCCTCCTCCGGCTCCTTCACAGCAGACGCCGGTCACATGTGCAGAGCAGCTGACAGCTTCCTGTGTTCAGGACGCTGGCTGCTGCTGCTACTCGGCACTTTGCAGTCGTGACCCGGGGAGGGTGGGTGCAGATTCTTTGCACCCACTCTCCTCAAATGGAGGGTCCTCACACCTAGAAAATGGGGGATACGTTCCCTGAACGTGTCCCCCATATTCTAGAAGGTCCAGAGTCGACGTGGGACGTCCTAATGGATTACAGCGGATTTTTTTTTCTTTTCAATAAATTGGCTAATCAGGGAATGTTTTGGGGAGTGTTTTTTCAAATAATTTTTTTTTTGTTGTCAATTTTTTTTTTTTATTACTGTCAATTAGTTATGTCGGGTATCTGATAGACGCCGTGACATAACTAATTGCTGGGCTTGATGCCAGGTGACATTACACATCTGGTATCAACCCCATTTATTACCCCGTTAGCCACCGCACCAGGGCGCGGGATGAGCTGGGGCGAAGCGCCAGAATTGGCGCATCTAATGGATGCGCCATTTCTGGGGCGGCTGCGGCCTGCTATTTTTAGGCTGGGAGGAGTCCAATAACCATGGCTCTTCCCATCCTGAGAATACCAGACCCCAGCTGTCAGCTTCACCTTGGCTGGTGATCTAATTTGGGGGGACCCCACGTTTGTTTTGTTTTTTTTAATTATTTATTTATAAATAATTAAAAAAAAAAAAACAGCTTGGGGAGCCCTCCAAATTGATCACCAGACAAGATGAAGCTGTCAGCTGTGGTTTGCAGGCTACAGCTGTCTGTTTTACCCTAGCTGGCTATCAAAAATAGGGGGGACCCCACGTCATTTATTTTAATTATTTTTTTTTCTTTTGGGCTAAATACAAGGCTAGGCACCCTTTAGTGTCACATGAAAGGCACTAAAGGGCGCCAGCTTAGAATCTGCAGAGGGGGGTGGACATTATATATATGTTTGACATCTATCCATTCATCCATTGTAGCATTTTACGCTGTGTGCCCACAATCAGGGTTTGCAGCGTTTTGGGCGCAGAGTGTTTTCCCTGCGTCCATAACGCTGCGTTGTGCAGTAGAAGCACAGTGGAAGGATTTTTAGAAATCCCGTGCCCACTGTGTTTCTTTTCTCTGCAGCATAAACCGACCTGTGGCGCAGCTTCCCGAGCCTCAGCATGTCAATTTATGCTGTGGAGATGAGTGTTTTCTGCAGGTAGAATAGAGCCAAAGTCCACAGCAGCCTGAACCCAAATCGTGGGCATGGGCAGCTGCGTTCTCCCGTGGACAACACTCACATCTCTGCAGGAAGGCTGACACTGTGTACTAGCAACATTTTTGTGAAGTACCTGTGGATTCAAAATGCTTACTATACTCCTGAATAAAATCCTTGAGGGGTCTAGTTTCCAAAATGAGGTCACTTGTTGGGGGTTTCTGATGTATAGGTACCCAAGGGACCCTGCTAATGTGACATGGTGCACGCAATTTACTTCAACTTTTCCAGAATTCAAATGGTGCTCCTTCCATTCCAAGCCCTCCCATATATCCAAAAAGAGGTTTTTGGCCACATATGGGGTATCCCTGTGCTCACAAGAAATTGGATAACAACCTGTGGGGTCCATGTTTTGTTGTTGCCTCTTGAAAAAGTGAGAAATGTGTCGCTAAATCAACATTTTTGTGAAAAAAATGAAAATTTCAATATGGCAACCTAAGCTTATCAAATTCTGTGAAGTATTCGTGGATTCAAAATGCTCAATATACACCTCGATAAAAGCCTTGAGGTGTCTTGTTTCCAGAATGGGGTCACTTGTGGGGGACCTCCACTGTTTAGGCACCTTAGGGGCTTTCCAAATGTGACATAGCGTCCGCTAATTATTCCAGCCAATTGTTCAGTCAAATGGCACTTTTTCCCTTCCGAGCCCTGCTGTGCACCCAAACAGTTGATCTCCACCACACATAAGGTATCAGCATACTCAGGAGAAATTGCACAATAAATTTTATGCTGATTGTTTTCCGTGTACTCTTGTTAAAAAAAAGCTATCTGGTTGAAGTAACAATTTTGTGGTAAAATTTTATTTTTTATTTTCATGGCTCAACATTATAAACTTCTGTAAAGCACCTGGAGGTTCAGGGTACTCACCAAACATCTAGATAAATTCCTTGAGGGGCCTAGTTTCCAATATGGGGTCACTTGTGGTGTTTTTTTGCTGTTTACATACCTTAGGGGTCCTCCAAATGCGACATGGTGCCCGCAATCTTTTTCAGCCAAATTTCCTTTCCAAAATTCAAATATTGCTCTTTCCGTTCCAAGCCCTCCCAATTCTCCAAACAAAGGTTTCAGACCACAAGTGAGGTATCACCGCGCTCATAAAAAAGTGGGTAACAAACATTGGGGTGAAGTTTTTGGAGTTACCTCTTGAAAAAGTGAAAAAATTGATGCTAAAGCAACATTTTTTAGAAAAAAATGAAAATTTTCAATGTGACAATGTAACGTTATCAAAATCTGTGAAGTACCTGTGGATCCAAAATGCTCACTATACCCCTATATAGAAGCCTTGAGGGGTCCACTTTCCAAAATGGCGTCACTTGTGAGGGGTTTCTTCTGTTTAGGTACCTTAGCGGACCTGTAAATGCAACATGGTGCCCGCAATCTATTTCAGCCAAATTTGCTTTCCAAAATTCAAATATTGCTGCTCCTGTTCCGAGCCCTCCCATTTGTCCAAACAAAGGTTTCTGACCACATGTGGGGTGTTTGCGCGTTCATAAGAAAGTGGGTAACAAGTTTTGGGGTTCATTTTGTTGTGTTATTTCTTCTAAAAGTGAATAAATTTGGGGTAGAGCAACATTTTAGGTAAAATTTTATTTTTTGCTTTTTTTCATTCCACTTTGCTTTAGTTCCTGTGAAGCACCTGAAGGGTTAATAAACTTCTTGGATGTGGTTTTGAGTACTTTGAGGGGTGTTGTTTTGAGAATGGTGTCACTTTTGGGTATTTTCTGTCACCTGGGCCTCTCAAAGTCACTTCAAATGTGATGTGGTCCCTAAAAAAATGGTTTTGTGAATTTTGTTGAAAAAATGGGAAATTGCAGATGAACTTTGACCCCTTCTAACTTCCTAACCCCAAAACATTTTGTTTCAGAAATTCCGCTAATGTAAAGTAGACATGTGGGAAATGTTATTTATTAACTGTTTTGTGTGACATAACTCTCTGGGTTAAGGGCATAAAAATTAAAAGTTTGAAAATTGCAAAATTTTCAAAATTTTCATCAAATTTCCGATTTTTTCACAAATAAAAGCAAAAAATATCATTCTAAATTTATAACTATCATGAAGTACAATATGTCACGAAAAAACAATGTCAGAATCACCGGGATCCGTTGAAGCGTTCCAGAGTTATAACCTCATAAAGTGACACTGGTCAGAATTGCAAAAAATGGCCTGGGCATTAAGGACAAAACTGGCTCCGTCCTTAAGGGGTTAAGTATTTTTTTAAAACATTTTCATGGCCCTTTACAATTCTGCAAAATGGCACCCGTCTGCCACCATTCTGCTGAAATTGGGCAAGAGCGAATTACAAAACAATTGCATCTTGAAGATGCAATTCTTTCTAATCCAAGTGCATCTTAATAAATTACAATATCCTCAAAAAGTTAATTTATTTCAGTAATTAAATACAAAAAGTGAAACACATATATTATATAGAGTCATTACACACAGAGTGATCTATTTCTGTTAATGTTAATGATTATGGCTTACAGCCAATGAAAACCCAAAAGTTATCTCAGAAAATTAGAATATTATATAAGACCTACCGAAAAAATGATTTTAAACTCAGAAATGTTGGCGCCTACTGAAAAGTCAGTACAATGAATGCCTCAATACTTGGTCAGGACTCCCTTTGCATGAATTACTGCATTAATGTGGCGTGGCATGGAGGCGATCAGCCTGTGGCACTGCTGAGGTGTTATGGAAGCCCATGTTGCTTTGATAGCAGCCTTCAACTTGTCTGCATTGTTGGGTCTGGTGTTTCTCATCTTGACAATACCCCATAGATTTTTGATGATACACTAATTTATTGAGATGCACTTGTACTTAAAGGGTTATTCCCACCTCCAAGATCCTATTCCAATATGTAGTAGGTGTAATAGTAATAATATTAGCAAACACCTCCAAGTAGAAATGTAGTATACTTCTTCTGATTCACTGTCACTTACCTCATGTTCAGGGCATTGCAGGACCTTAAGTATCCATGGTTATGAACACACAAATATTTACAGTTAGTTAGTTAGTTGCTATTGGTCATAACCATGTTTACCTAAGGCCCTGTAATGCTTTGAACATGAGGTAAGTGACATAGCCAATCAAGAGAACTGTACTACGTATATAATTGCAGGTTTTTTTTTATATTTATATTTAATACTAGAAGGTGGCCCGATTCTACGCATCGGGTATTCTAGAATTTACGTATTGTGTAGTTCATGTATGATTTTTGTTATATATATATATATATATATATATATATATATATATATATATATATATATATATGTTGTGTGTAGTTACCAAGTGTTTGTGTAGGCGCTGTACATGTTCTGGGTGTTGTCTGGGTGTGACGGGGGTGAGAGCGGTGTTGTATGTGTGTTGCGTTGTTTGTGGAGCGCTGTGTGTCTGTAGCGTTGTGTGTTGCGCGGTTTGTGTGTGTGTGGTGTGTTTTGGGGGGAGGTATGTTTTGTGCAATGTGTGTGTTGTGCGGTATGTGCGTATATTTGTGTGTGCCGCGGTGTTTGTGTGTTGGGTGTTGTGTGTGTGCAGCGTTGTCTGTGTGTGTAGGTGTCTGTGTAGGGCAGTTGTTTGTGGTTCCCAGTGTGTGTGTGTGTGTGTGGTGTGTTGTGCAGTGCGTGTGTGTGTGCGTGTGTGTGTGGTGTGTTGTGCACTTCCCATCGTGCTCCATCCCCCATGCAGCGCACTCCCCATCGTGCTCCATCTCCCATGCTGCGCACTTCCCATCGTGCTCCATCCGCCATGCTGCGCACTCCCAAACGTGCACCATCCGCCATGCTGCGCACTCCCAAACGTGCACCATCCGCCATGCTGCGCACTCCCAAACGTGCACCATCCGCCATGCTGCGCACTCCCAAACGTGCACCATCCGCCATGCTGCGCACTCCCAAACGTGCTCCATCCGCCAGGCTGCGCACTCCCAAACGTGCTCCATCCGCCATGCTTCGCACTCCCAAACGTGCTCCATCCGCCATGCTGCGCACTCCCAAACGTGCTCCATCCGCCATGCTGCGCACTCCCAAACGTGCTCCATCCGCCATGCTGCGCACTCCCAAACGTGCTCCATCCGCCATGCTGCGCACTCCCAAACGTGCTCCATCCGCCATGCTGCGCACTCCCAAACGTGCTCCATCCGCCATGCTGCGCACTCCCAAACGTGCTCCATCCGCCATGCTGCGCACTCCCAAACGTGCTCCATCCGCCATGCTGCGCACTCCCAAACGTGCTCCATCCGCCATGCTGCGCACTCCCAAACGTGCTCCATCCGCCATGCTGCGCACTCCCAAACGTGCTCCATCCGCCATGCTGCGCACTCCCAAACGTGCTCCATCCGCCATGCTGCGCACTCCCAAACGTGCTCCATTCCCCATGCTGCGCACTCCCAAACGTGCTCTATCCCCCATGCTGCGCACCCCCCATTGTAATCCATCCCCCATGCTGCACCAGCATCAGCCTCTCTACCCGCAGCATCAGCCTTCTGTCCCCAGCCTCAGCCCCTCTCTGTCCCCAGCCTCAGCCCCTCTCTGTCCCCAGCCTCAGCCCCTCTCTGTCCCCAGCCTCAGCCCCTCTCTGTCCCCAGCCTCAGCCCCTCTCTGTCCCCAGCCTCAGCCCCTCTCTGTCCCCAGCCTCGGCCCCTCTCTGTCCCCAGCCTCAGCCCCTCTCTGTCCCCAGCCTCAGCCCCTCTGTCCCCAGCCTCAGCCCCTCTCTGTCTCCAGCCTCAGCCCCTCTCTGTCCCCAGCCTCAGCCCCTCTCTGTCCCCAGCCTCAGCCCCTCTCTGTCCCCAGCCTCAGCCCCTCGCATCCACTCACACACACCCGATCGCATCCACTCACACACACCCGATCGCATCCACTCACACACACCCGATCGCATCCACTCACACACACCCTATCGCATCCACTCACAGACACTGACGATATCGCACATACGCGCTGATACTCACAACATCCGGACATACCACATGCCTCTGGCCATGTGATCCTCCGTCAGGTCCTGGAAGATCACAACAGCACAGTATCGAGGCCGAGAAGCAAGCGATATCGCCGGATGCTGTGAGTATGTGGATGCAATGTGTGTGTGAGGTGTGTGTGAGGTGTTTGTGAGAGTGAGTGCGATCTGATGTGTGTGTGTATGCGTGTGTGTGTGCTGTTATGTTTGTGCGTGTGGAAGTCGCGCCGCTGCAGGACCTTGATTTACTGGTAACTATGCAAGCATGGTTACCAGCGCAACACGTCCCCCGCTCGCACGGGAGCCCACACCAGCATACGGCGGCGGCGTACGCTGATGTGGGCTCCCGTTGGGGAGTGGGGAAAGGGGGAGGGGGAGTACAGTACTCACCTGGGATTCGTGGCTCCGTGACCGTGTCAGTTCGGGCAATGCGGGGGGGGGGGGGGGGGCGAGAGCTAACGTCTATTGCGTGAGGGGGGCGGGGCGTGGCGTGGGCGAGTTGCCAATGCCTGCAGGGTGCCGGGGCGAGAGGCCAATCCGTGTGGGGGGGCGGGGCCATGGCGAACCCAGCGGCCAATCAGCTTTGTGTCACCGTAAGGACATGTCACGGTGACACTGTAACCGTGACACAATTTTGGAGCATGACAGACAGACAGACAGAATAAGGCAATTATATATATAGATTAGTATTACTACACCTACTACATATAAAGGAGATAGGGTCTTAGAGATGGTAATAACCGTATAGGTAAAATTCAATTCTTCTCAAACATTATTACCCAGAGGAGCATTGCAGCTATAAGACTCCTCACCACTGGCAGCCAGATTGGTTTGTCAGTCTCCCTTTAGGGGTACTTTGCACGCTGCGACATCGCAAGCCGATGCTGCGATGCTGAGCGCGATAGTCCCCGCCCCCGTCGCAGCTGCGATATCCTTGTGATAGCTGCCGTAGCGAACATTATCGCTACGGCAGCTTTACATGGACTCGCCTGTCCTGGGACGTCGCTCTGGCCGGCGACCCGCCTCCTTATTAAGGGGTGCGGGTTGTGCGGCGTCACTGCGACGTCACACGGCAGGCGCCCACCTCCTTCCTTCCGCATATCCTATGGAAGCGGCGGTGACGCCGGTAGGAGATGTTCCTCGCTCCTGCGACTTCACACACAGCAATGTGTGCTGCCGCAGTAGCGAGGAACAACATCGGACCATCGTGTCAGCATAATTATGGATTACGCCGACGCTGCACCGATGATACGATTATGACGCTTTTGCGCTTGTTAATCGGATCATCGAACCTTTACACACTACGATGTCGCATGCGATGCCGGAAGTACGTCATTTTCAATTTGGCCCCACCGACATCGCACCTGCGATGTCGTAGTGTGCAAAGCCCGCCTTAGACCTCAGTAGAGCTTCTCATTCAGCCAGATCAGATCTCATACTTTGCACTGACGAAGGACAATCATCCTGAAACATGTTGTCTGCAAATTGAGGTTCGGATCTGACATAAATCCTAGGACATATGAAAAGGCTCATTAAGGGGCCACTTTTGACTTTTAGGATTGCTATCGCCAATAGGTGGCACAAGAGTTTGTCTACTTACTCCCTGAAGAGACAATTCTCAAACATATTCACTCATTTCTACTATTAAAAAAATTCCTTGGCATTCCCTTCCATTAGACAACTCTGATCGAAGAATTAAGTGATTTATGTGTTCCTTGAAAGACTCATATTACTCAGGTATTAGTGTGTTTAAAGACATTAAATTTTAGGATACATTGCATCGACGTGTACAAACCAGAATCAGTAACTTTTTTTCAGTAGGACTAGCGATTTTGTTAGTCAGATCCTTGTGTTTTGACATTCATCGAGGTTTTACCCAGCAATTGAATTCACTCTTGTGTAGAGCTCTTTAATGTGAGCTCAGCAGGTTCCATTTCTATCTCACTGAACCTCTGCTTAGAGCCTGAACACTTTACCTATGGCACATATCCTCCTTTGTCTTCAGATGTCCTCTTGTCATTCATAACCTTAGCCGGCATGTTGCTTGACCCACATTTCAGTAACTCACAGATTTCAGCCGTTTATGATATTAGTTGTGTTTGTCTATGGTATATCAATACTCTGTATCAGTTTTCTCATTGAATGCACTGAGCTTGTCAGTATTTGAGATTCCAGTCAATCTGCTGTGTAATTGTGCTAGTGTTAATGTTTTTTTACAATGTGTTTCCTTTCTGCAATTTCATAGAAGCACAATTACAATTATATTTGACTGTTAAATTACGGAAAACATCTGCTGGAAAACATTACAATCACCTTAAAACTCCATGTAAGCATAATTACCCGAAACTATATACATGTATGGTACGTTACTTCTGTATATGACCTGGAAGTTTAATGTTTAATGTATCAATAATAAAGGAATAGAGATATGCATATCGTACTGCATATCTTACTGTTTAATGTATCGAAACTCAGCAAACATGGCGGGGGCATTCAAACCTACGTGCGTCTGATGTACGACAAAACACATTACAAGCAAAAGGGGGCACCGAGGACACAATAACAGCCGAAGGCCCTGGAACAAGTGAGAGGTGATAGTGGGAAACCTCCTTTTCTCATCTGCAGTTGTCCCTCCTCTTTTAGCGAGTCCCTATACAGTCTCCGCAACTGTCGCCGAGCAGGAACCTGAGACCCTCAGAAGACCCTATACATGCCCTGACTAGTGAAGGGATGGTGGGGTTAAATAGACCTCACCGCTGCACTACCAAGACACAAGGTAAGTAAAGGGAAACAGGGGAAAAAAGCAACCAAAAGTATAAAGTCTGAGAGCAGCAGACTTCCACAGCAGAACATTTCTCCAAGGCGGCCAGAGACCAAATGACTTTGTATCTTCTAAGGATTGCTGGGTAGCACTACCATTTTAAACTGAAGGGCGTGACTACAAAGTAAGTGCTGAGCTAGGAACTGCTTGTAAAAGCTGCAAGAGAAAAACTGACATTTAACCATTTCAGTACTAAGAGAAACGAAACCCATCTAAATGTATAGAGCAAGATGAGAGGCTCCAGTCCAAAAGGTGTCACTGGTCTCTAAAAACGGAGACGAACAAGACAGCAAGTAAACAAGAGTTTGTCGAAATTAAAAGTAATCGTGATGATGATTTAATGATTAATAACTGATAATACAACGCATTTCAGCCTGTTCGGCCTTCTTCGGGTATATCGGAATCAACTTCACCTATCTTCTGACAAGCTATGTCACTAACCTGACTTACCTCATTACATTAGCTGAGGTATCCAAGGTTACGGCCATGCACATTGGTACAGTTAGTTGCTAGTGGTCATAACCATGGATACCTAAGCTACTGCCATGCCTTGCACATGAGGTAACAGACATGGCTATATCAGGAGAACTATACTACATTTTTAAATGGAGGTATTTGTTAATATTATTATTAATACGGCTACTACATACTGGGATAGGATCTTGGAGATTGGACTCACTTCAGTGGAGCTGTATTTTCCACTTAAAGGGTTATTTCAAAGGTATGATATGCACTTATATTTATTAGCAGGGAAATGGAGAATTGTACTAATTTACTGGAAACTGGGAGATAAGCAAGACACAGCAAATGGACATTAATCCCTCTAAAATCACAGAAAAAAACAGCTATATTTACAAATACCTAGCAACATTACTAATGCACTGCAGGATGCAGCAGACCCCATGAGAACATGCAAGGACAGCACGGGTGCAGAATAATGATCAACAATGTCCCACATGCCTACTATTCATGAGGAAGTGGGCGGTTGCTTAGCAATAAAAACGCTAGTAAAAGGGTGTCAGACTCAGATACGTGTAGTGCATCTGCTTTCTTGGAACTCATTACAAATCTTATCCCTGTGAATTTGTAATACTAAGCAGCCCTGCTCCCAGTGAATGGTAGGCAGGTGAGTGGTTGTTCTTCAATATTCTGCACCTGGTCTGCTTCTGTCTTTTATAATGGGGACTGCTGCATGCTACACTACATTAGTAATGTGAACAGGTATTGGTAAGAATGGAAGATAATGGCAATGCCCTGATTCTGTCATGTTACAACAAATTCAGTGCAGTTATCTTGACAAGGACAACTCCGAGTAGGAATCCCTCTCTCTCGTATCTTCAAAAATCCCTAATCTTGTGTCCAAATGTATTTAAAAGGGTGGTTCACCCATATTTTTTATTGTCTAGTTTGATATTATATTGAGAAACAAGGCTTCTCTCAAATACCTTGTGTTGGCAATAGTGCCTGTGAGAGGCGCTATTGCAGACCGCTGTTCCCGCTCCAGTGACGTCACCGTCAAGTGCTGCACATGTCACATCCGTGCAGCTGGCTGCATTCTTCCGGACTCACTGAGCTGTGGGCGGTGTTTCACCACTGTCACAGCCCATTTGCTCCCTTCTCCCTCCTCCCTCCTCCCTTACAGCAGAACGCTGCAAGCAAGAGACGCAACACTCTGTGCTGTGAGGGAGGAGGGAGGGGGGAGCAGGGAGCAGATGGGCTGTGACAGTGGTGAAACACCGCCCACAGCTCAGTGAGTCTGGAAGAATGCAGCCAGCTGCACGGATGTGACGTGTTCGGCACTTGATGGTGACGTCACTGGAACGGAAACAGCGGTCTGCAATAGCGCCTCTCACAGGCACTATTGCCAACACAAGGCACTTGAGGGAAACATTTTTTCTCAATATAATATCGAACTAGACAATAAAATATATGGGAAAACCACCCCTTCAACCAGAGAATAATGGGTCTTCAAAGTATAAGAAAATGGAAGAATGAGAAGCACCCTCTGATGAATATACAAGTGCATCTCAATAAATTAGAATATCATCAAAAAGTTAGTTTATTTCAGTAATTCAATGCAAAAAAGGAAAACGCTTAGATTAGATAGTGTCATTACACACAGTGATTTTTTTCAAGTGTTAATTTCTGTTAATGTTGATGATTATGGTTTACAGCCAATGAAAACCCAAAAGTCATTATCTCAGAAAATTAGAATAATTACCACAAAACACCTGAAAAGGCTTCCTAAGCATTTATGCTTCCTACGCAATCATGGGGTAGACTGCTGACTTAAGAAATGTCCAGAAGTCAGTCATTGACACACTCCACAAGGAGGGTAAGCCACAAAAGGTCATTGCTAAAGAAGCTGACTGTTCACAGAGTGCTGTATCCAACCATATTAATGGGAAGGAAAAAGTGTGGTAGAAAAAGGTGCACAAGCAACCGGGATAACCGCAACTTTGATAAGATTGTTAAGAAATGGCCATTCAAAAATTTGGGGGAGATTCACATTAATGCCAGTTAACTATGTGACAATGTCAAATACAATATATCTACACTGTATATTATAATTTTAAGAAAACCTTAAGTTTCCTGTCACAATTTTGAATGGGATAGCATGCTTTAAAATACTTCCATATATATGGCACATTGCATACAAAATTTATTTTGCACACATAAAAAGTATTTTTTCTAATAAATTCATTCAAGACCATTTTGAAAAAAACTTGAATACCCCCTCGAAAGAATGTCTGATACCCAAAAAGTATATTTTTTTTTTATAAATCATTCAAGACCATTTTGCACAAATTGGTATATCCCCAGGAAAGAAAGTCCCATGAGCAAATCTATAGCTTAGACTACAAAATTCCAATTAACAAGAAATCAATCACAGGTAAGTCTAATTTATTAAACAGGTGTACAACAGACATTTGACTATAGAAGTGCTGTCAGCAATGGCACCTCATGGAAGAGATATGTCACAAGACAAAAATAATTTCTTTACACATGGAAGGTAAAGTCTTTAAAAAAATCAGAAAAGCTTAAAAAAATGCAACGAACATGCAACCCTCTCTTAGAGTTATCTGGGCTGACCATGAAATTTCACACCTAAACAGGAGCGTCTTCTGATAAGAAAAGTTGAAAAAAAAATCTACAAGCAAGTTCACCGCAGTTAAGTGATGAAGTGAAAAGCCAAACGGGGTTGACTGCTGGTATGCAGGGATGTCGTATATAAAGATAGTCTCTTCTAATGCCCATGAACATGTATGCCTGCCTACAACTTGCCAGCACCCATGCTAAAAAATATTAAGACTTTTGGGACTCTATACTCTGGAGTGAAGAGAGCAAGATGAATATTTTTGGAACTGATTGTTTAAAAATTCTTTGGCATTGCAAAAGTGAGTAGTACAAGAAAATGCATGGTGCCTACAGTGAAACATGGTGGTAGCAGTGTACTTATGTAGGCTACCTGAGTGCTGCTGATGGAGAGCTAAATTTCATTTATTTTATCCTGAATTCACAGATATACTGTTCTATATTTAAATAAAGGAGGCTGCCATCACTCTGTGCCCTTGCTACATGTATACTTTTCCAACATGACAATGGTCCAAAATATACACTCAAGGCCACTGCTGCATTTCTGAAGAACAGGGTGACAGTGATTCAGTGACCAAGTATGTTTCCCGATCTGAATTTAACTAAACACCTATTGGGAATCCAGGTCAGTCAAGCTGCCATCACTCGCCATGCAGCATTCAGATTTGTTTATTCCATCCCTAGAAGTTTTGGTGTTGTCCTTTAAAGATTATGAATGGAAGTTATAGTACTAACAGAACATTCTAGTCATGTGTTCAAAAAATGGTCTATGAAACTCAGTCTTGTTGAAATTTTAGAAATTATTATTTTGTTGAATAAGATATTAGTTTATGCTGAGCGATATATATATATATATATATATATATATATATATATATTTTTTTTTTTTTGGGGGGGTCCATTAATGGTCTTTATAACAGTAGATATAATATGGGGTTTAATTTCTGTCACCTATACCTGTTACCTAAGTGAGTACACACAGTGCACACTGTGCCCCATCCTTTACACTCAATTTATAGCTTTTCACGCATTGCGTTATGGATAGGAACCACCTCATTCATGATTTTAGTATTACCAGTAGTGTTTGAGACAGAAAAATTGTAGATGGAGCAGCAGCAGCAGCTACAGCAGAGACAGATTCTCCTAGGACCGTCAACAGGAATGTCTGGTTTTCTTCCTCCAATACGTGGATAAGTATATTTTTTACATTTAGTAAATTTAGATTTTTTTTTTCCCTTGTATTTTGATGATGACAAAGTACAGACCAAAAGTTTGGACACAACTTCTCATTAAAAGAGTTTTCTTTATTTTAATGACTCTGAAACTTGTAGATTCACATTGAAGGCATCAAAACTATGAATTTACACATGTTTAATGAAATACTTAACAAAAAAGTGTGAAACAACTGAAAATATGTCTTATATTCTAGGTTCTTCAAAGTAGCCACCTTTTGCTTTGATTACTACTTTGCACATTCTTGGCATTCTCTTGATGAGCTTCAAGAGGTAGTCACCGGAAATGTTTTTCAATTCACAGGTGTGCCCTGTCAGGTTTAATAAGTGGGATTTCTTGCCTTATAAATGGGGTTGGGACTCCACTGTTTGAAGTCGCTGTATTCAGCTGGGTCTACCATTGGTCTCTATAGAATGTGCTTAGGGCCTTTTTTCATCAGCTCTCTCCTATAATCGAAATATGTGTTGACTCCCTATTTTAGGGAAACTTATATTATGGCCTGATATATTGGATGTATTGGTGACCCTTACTTCAACAGTAACATTGAGCATTGGGGTGTTGCAATTTATATTGCTTTGCACAATTGATTAATTGTAGTGTACACTCCACCTATATTATTGTGATGCATGGAGATACTTAGGTGTGGGTTATATGTTTTTAACTGTTTTTAATCCTTTTTTTGCAATTCAATAAAAATCCTATTTATTCACATAATTGTAGGGTGTGCTTCCCGTTATAAGCAGTACTTTTTCTTCTTCTTGATTACTGCTTTGCACACTCTTGGCATTCTCTTGATGAGCTTCAAGAGGTAGTCACCAGAAATGATCTTTCAATAGTCTTGAAGGAATTTTCAGAGTTGCTTAGCACTTGTTGGCCCTTTTACCTTCACTCTGCGGTCCAGCTCACCCCAAACAATCACAATTGGGTTCATGTCTGGTGACTGTGGAGGCCAGGTCACCTGACGTAGCACCACATCGCTTTCCTTCTTAGTCAAATAGCCCTTACTCAGCCTGGAGGTGTAACCTCCGGATGTAAACCGGATGGAATAGCATGCCACTGCAAGATGATGTGGTAGCCATGCTGGTTCAGTATGCCTTCAATTTTGAATAAATCCCCAACAGTGTCACCAGCATAGCACCCCCACACCATCACGCCTCCTCCTCCATGCTTCACGGTGGAACCAGGCATGTAGAGTCCATCCGTTCACCTTTTCTGCGTCGCACAAAGACACGGTGGTTGGATCCAAAGATCTCAAATTTGGACTCATCAGACCAAAGCACAGATTTCCACTGGTCTACTGTGCATTTCTTGGGTTCTTTAGCCCAAACAAGTCTCTTCTGCTTGTTGCCTGTCCTTAGCAGTGGTTTCCTAGCAGCTATTTTACCATGAAGGCCTGCTGCACAAAGTCTCTTCTTAACATTTGTTCTAGAGATGTGTCTGCAGCTAGAACTCTGTGTAGCATTGACCTGGTCTCCAATCTGAGCTGCTGTTATCCTGCGATTTCTGAGGCTGGTGACTCGGATAAACATATCCTCCGCAGCAGAGGTGACTCTTGGTCTTCCTTTCCTGGGGCGGTTCTCATGTGAGCCAGTTCCTTTGTAGCGTTTGTTGGTTTTTTCAACTGCACTTGGGGACACTTTCAAAGTTTTCCCAATTTTTCAGACTGACTTACCTTAATTTCTTAAAGTAATGATGGCCACTCGTTTTTCTTTACTTAGCTATTTTTTTCTTGCCATAATTCAAATTCTAACAGTCTATTTAGTAGGACTATGAGCTGTGTATCCACCAGACTTCTGCACAACACAACTAATGGTCCCAACCCCATTTATAAGGCAAGAAATCCTACTTATTAAACCTGACAGGGCACACCTGTGAATTGAAAAACATTTCCGGTGACTAACTCTTGAAGCTCATCAAGAGGATGCCAAGAGTGTGCAAAGCAGTAATCAAAGCAAAAGGTGGCTACTTTGAAGAACCTAGAATATAAGACATATTTTCAGTTGTTTCACACTTGTTTGTTAAGTATTTCATTCCACATGTGTTATTTCATAGTTTTGATGCCTTCAATGTGAATCTACAATTTTCAGAGACATGAAAAAAAAGAAAACTCTTTGAATGAGAAGGTGTGTCAAAACTTTTGGTCTTTACTGTATATATATGGTTAAGAATGGTCTTCTTTATAACAGTAGATATAATATGGAGTTTTATTTCTGTCACCTATACTTCTTGTTACCTAAGTGAGTACACACAGTGCACACTGTGCCGCATCCTTTACACTCACTTTTAAGTTACCACTACTACAACTAGAAATGTAGCCAGCAGCTTCAGAGAGGAAGACAATGGGGAGAGGAGTTACACATTCCTCCTGTTTTCACTGCATCTCAGAATAGGTCAATACCAGTACTGACATTCACCTATTCTGTGATGCACTGACAGTAGAAACAGCAGGTAATTTATCCTCTTCGCCAACTCTTTCTCTCTTCTGAAGCCGCTTGCTATACTTCTTGTTGTACCAGAGGATGACCTGGCATTTAAATTTATTGCTGTACTAAGCTTGTTGCTTTATCATGTATTGATAGTGGTTTTGATATTTTAGTCAAGTACTGATGATGGTTCTGTGGTTGTATTCTATTTATTGATTATGGTTCTTGTGATGTTTTCATATACTGATAGAAGTTCTGGTTATATTTTTGTATACAGAAGGTGGATCCAGTACTGTATTTATGTATTAATGGTGGTTCTAGTGCTGAATTTATGTACTGATTATGATTATGGTGATGTATTTATGTACTGATGGTGGTTATACTTATCGCACCAGACAATTAACAATTAGTCACCCATAGTAGTTAAGACCCCATACACACTAGAGTATCAAATGAGTTTGAAAATTTAAAAATATGTGAACACAAATTCTGCAAACCCAGAGAGTTTTTAAGGTGGAAAATGCTTAAAGCAAATCTATTGGCACAGTTTTGTAATGTAAATTAAATATATGGCTGTAATGGGGCTGTAATACAGATTAAATTGATAACATTGGTGAAGAAATTCACCTTGTGGCTCCTTTTTAATCAGTATTAGAGGTTTTAGATTAGTCAGGCCTGGTATTAGGTGGATTCAAACAGAGCAATTTCTCAGGGACACCACTCTTAGGGACTCTAGCAGTTGTATTCTGAAGTTAAGATTGTTAAAGGACCTTTGATGACTTCAAAGTCATGTGACATGATGTAATCTAAGGTCTCTTAGTTGAAGGAATCTGAAAGAACTGAAAAGGAGACAGGTTGGTATGCAGGACTGACATTATAGAAAAGAAATAGCAAACTGGACAATTTCACAGGGCCCCTATTCTCCTAGTGGCTCCAGCTTATATATCCTGATGACAGTACTGCTTGAGGACCTTTGTTACATCACATCATGTGACCAAAGATCTCTTAATTGCAGAAGTCTAAAGCTTAAGAGTAGTCAGGCTTGTGCGTGTGTGTATGTGCGTGTAGATAGATACACCCGTGTTACACACAGGGTTTTGAGAGTTATATTGATATTCCACAATGCAATATGACTATAATTGAATAAATTTTGTTTTTTTTTTGTTCAAGAATTAATGTGGATTGTTGTTCATGGAAAAAAATAAGACATTCCAAAAAAGAAGCCCAATCCCATCTTTCACAGGACAAAATAATAGACGACCTATCTTATTTTCGGGGCAACACGGTACTACTTAATTGACATTTTTCTCCCTAAACTTTTTCCAAGGTTCTTTTGATTGTAAACTCTGTGGAACATATAGAGCTTCAATATCAATCTATAAGTAAAGAGTATGCTTAATAGATTAGCAACACCATAAGGCCATGTGCACACTAGAAAGTGACTTTTTCTCAAGGAAAATCCGGACCCTCTTAAAGAATCCCACACCTATGGTAAAAAAACGCACCAAAACCGCAACGAAATCTGCATGCTGTTTTGCCGTGGTTGGGTGCGGATTGCCGCGGTTTTTCCGCGGGTTGGTCCCTGCAGATTTTTATCATTATCTATGGCAAAAACCGCAGGTACCTGCGGAAAAGAAGAGACATGCACATTAATTCCGCAGCTGAAAATCCGCGGGTAAATCCGCAGGTATAAAAAAATGTAGTGTGCGCATATACATTTTTATATACCCATAGGTTTTTCTGGGGATTGACTGCAGAAATGTTAGACACATTTTCTGCAGGAAATCCTCAGCAAATCCGCGGTAAAATCCGCAGTAAATCCTCAGCGTGCGCACATAGCCTAAGGGGTACTTTGCTCACTACGACATCGCAGGTGCGATGTTGGTGGGGTCAAATTGAAAGTGACGCACATCCGGCATCGCAGGCGACATCGTAGTGTGTAAAGCCTAGATGATACGATTAACGAGCGCAAAAGCGTCGTAATCGTATCATCGGTGTAGCGTCGGCGTAATCCAAATTACGCCGACGCGATGGTCCGATGTTGTTCCTCGCTCCAGCAGCAGCACACATCACTGTGTGCGAAGCCACAGGAGCGAGGAACATCTCCTAACGGCGTCACTGCGGCTCCCATAGGATATGCGGAAGGTAGAAGGTGGGCGGGATGTTTACATCCCGCTCATCTCCGCCCCTCCGCTCCTATTGGCTGCCTGCCGTGTGACGTCGTAGTGACTCCATATGACCCGCCCCCTTAATAAGGAGGCGGGTCGCCGGCCAGAGCGACGTCCCAGGACAGGTGAGTCCATGTGAAGCTGCCGTAGCAATAATGTTCACTACGGCAGCTATCACAAGGATATCGCAGCTGCGACGGGGGCGGGGACTATCGTGCTCGGCATCGCAGCATCGGCTTGCGATGTCGCAGCGTGCAAAGCCTGCCTAAGAGAGTTGGAAAATGAGTTGCTATATGTGTAGTAAAGACTTTTTTGTTCAGAACCGATTTCTTACAGTACGAGTTCTTTGTGTGATAACATTATGTATACATTACTGCTGCCACTGTTGTATACACACTGAAATATATACATTATTATCATTGGTTCAATAGTATATTAGCACTGATATTATTGATAGAGGCAAAACATTACTATAACTATAAAGGTGGAAATCCACTTTGCCACGTTAAGGAGATCCCTTACGAATATTTCTTATAGCCTAGAATAAAGGTAATATTCACAGTAGCCGACATTACCCCAAATGTATCGTCATGTTATACAGTGCAGAGAGCACTAGTTACGTGCATGACGTTTAGCGTCTCCATACACGCTTGCCTTTGTGGACTCCATGCTGCACCTGCACACCTCTCTTCACAGGTGCTCAATGTTTCACACAAGATTTCACATTTTATGTTATACCAGCCAATGAACCAAAATAGTATGAGCAGTTACCGTCGTAGCTTTAACCCCCCCAGGATTTTTGCAGGTGCAAATTTCATAATGGTATTTGTCACTTTTTTCTAGTTTACTAGCAAATTTGTTCATCCCTAGTGTACTCCAAAGATGAGGAAAGTGATAGAGGAAAATCTGGAGGAATAATTAGTTTCTACTGCCATCTACTGTCAAACATTAGCTGATACATTGCAGTTACATTTTTTAAATTTTTTTAGAATCTAGGAATATGTTGCCCTTAAATAAAAAAACAAAACAAAAAAAGAACAAATGTATAAAGTTTCTACTGTTTTGTGCATTTAGTCATCTGCAGACATCTGTATGACGTCGTTAACTGTGGAGACCAAACAGTCTGACTTATTATTCTGAATTTATTGTAGAAGCTACAATAAAAGCTGTAATGTTATAAAAAATCAGTAGTGCTAAGATTTCACATAAAAATTCCAGGTCCTAATTATATATATACAGTTCAAACCAAAGGTTTGGACACACCTTCTCATTCAAAGAGTTTTCCTTATATTCATGACTCTAAAAATTGTAGATTCACATTGAAGACATCAAAACTATGAATGAAAACATGTGGAATGAAATACTTAAAAATGTGTGAAACAACTGAAATATGTCTTATATTCTAGGTTCTTCAAAGTAGCCACCTTTTGCTTTGATTACTGCTTTGCACACTCTTGGCATTCTCTTGATGAGCTTCAAGAGATAGTTACCGGAAAAAGTTTGCCAATAGTCTTGAAGGAGTTCCCAGAGATGCTTCGCCCTTGTTGGCTCTTTTGCCTTCACTCTGCGATCCAGCTCACCCCAAACCATCTTGATTGGGTTCAGGTCTGGTGACTGTGGAGGCCAAGTCATCTGGCGTAGCACCCCATCAATCTCCTTCTTAGTCAAATAGCCCTTACACAGCCTGGAGGTGTGTTTGGGGTCATTGTCCTGTTGAAAAATAAATTGGGACCATCGTCCCACTAAACGCAAACCGGATGGAATAGCATTCCGCTGCAAGATGCTGTGGTAGCCATGCTGGTTTAATATGCCTTAAATTTTGAATAAATCCCCAACAGTGTCACCAGCAAAACACCCCCACACAATCACACCTCCTCCTCCATGCTTCATGGTGGGAACCAGCCATGTAAAGTCCATCCATTCACCTTTTCTACAAAGACACGGTGGTTGGATCCAAAGATCTCAAATTTGGACTCATCAGAGCAAAGCACAGAGTTCCACTGGTCTAATGTCCATTCCTTGTGTTGTTTAGCCCAAACAAGTCTCCTCTGCTTGTTGCCTGTCCTTAGCAGTGGTTTCCTAGCAGCTATTTTACCATGAAGGCCTGCTGCACAAAGTCTCCTCTTAATAGTTGTTCTATAGATGAGAAGGTGCGTCCAAACTCCAAACTTTTGGTCTGTACTGTATATATATATATATATATATATATATATATAAAAACCTGCATATAATTTTGTTGCCAACATTGCAAATCAAGTTTAAAGAAAATTGTAAAGCCTATGGATAAAAATGCAAAGGCATTTAAATATCTCATTGGTGGATGTATTGGACCTCAGATTCAATTTTTCAAAATATGTAGTTTCTCCATTTTGTTGCAGGGCAAGGCAAAGGCTGCATTTGTAGCCTTCACATCAGTTGTTACTATTTTTCAGGAAAACTAAAGTGCAGATAACTATGAAAAGTTAGTAGAAAATCTCCACAAAATACATGAAGATCTTGGCTGTAACATGTCCTTCAAGATTCATTTCATACATTCGTATCTAGAATATTTTCCACCAAACTGCAGAGTATTGAGTGACGAGCACGGTGAGAGATGTCACCAACATATTGCGCCTATGGAGAAAAGATGGAGAAAAGATATCAAGAAAAAAGGAATCAATCAATGCTGGCAGATTACTGTTGGACAATTGTAAGAGATGATCCGATGCCGGAGTAAAAGGAGACAAACAAAAAAAGAGTTGTCAGTGAATGAACAAATTATGCACTGCAATTCCTGTAACTGTTAAGAATTCTCAATAGTGTTTAGACATGTTTCAGTTATTTCAATTCTTGCAAATTTTCATTTAAATAAATATCAGAAAGTTTGTATAATAATATATTTAGCATTTTTCTATTTGCAAAAATAATAATGTTTTAAAGTTCTGAAACTTTTATGCATTAAAGGGAACCTGTCATCAGATTTGGCGACTATAAGCTGTGGCCAGTAACAGTGACCCCTTATATACAACATTCTAGAATACTGTCTATAAGAGTCCAGGCCGCTGTGTAGAATGTAAAAGACAATTTTATAATACTCACCTAAGGGGCGGTTCAGTTCGATGGGTGTCGTTGCTCTCTGGTCCGGCACCTCCTCTCTGCGGTCTGGCGCCTCCTCTCTGCTGTGATCTGCATCCTCCTTCTACCCGACCCAGTGTGGATGGCAAATCTATGTCATCCACACAGGCCGACACTGCAGACCTGCGTAGGTGCACTTTGATCTGCCCTGCTGGCAGGAAAAGTTAAAGACTGCCCGCGCACGCGCACTACAATACTTTGTTTTGCCCTGAGCAGGGCAGATCAAAGTGCGCCTGTGTAGGATCTTAATGCCGGCTAGTGTGCATAACGTAGGACACATCATGCACACAAGCCTCAGAAGAAGGAGGACAGTGATCGCTGAAGAGAGGAGGCGTGGGGTTGGAGAGCAATGACATCGATCGGACTGGACCACCCCTTAGTTGCGTATTATAAAAGTGTTTTTATGTTCCACACAGCAGCCTGTTCTCTTATATACAGTATTCTGGAATGCTGTATATAAGAGCTCAGTTGTGATGGTCGCAGGTTACAGTCACCAAACCTGGTAACGGGTTCCCTTTAATTCTATGCAGAAGTAAAAGGAAAACTCTTTAGTATCATAGAAACAAGAGCCAACCAAAGATTTTCATTTTCAGATTTGAATTTCTGTGGTCAAAATCATTAAGAAACGGCTGATTTCATAACTGAATCGGATACAGGTAAAATATATCTTTGTACCGTGTTAGCCAGTAGAGATACAACAATTTGTTTTAAAGAACTGAGTCCTCAGGGGTTGATACCTTTTAGTGGCTATCCATTAAAAGGTATCAATCACTGAGGCGTCTCAGTTCTTTTAAACAATTTTGTTATTACTAAATCTGATAACTTTTGAAAATATGTAGAACAGTGTTATATAACTTTAATTCCAACATCTTCAGTTTTATTCAAATTACTATATTTGTATTTTGTATAACCTCCATGATAGTGAAGGATAGTACTAACTCTTCTAGGAATGAAATGAACAAGATAGCAACAGAATGAAACATTTATCTATTTACATCCTTCAAGAACAGTCTTTTTTAGATCTTAGATGCTGGATGGAAAATTATGCTTGGATCATTGCAATGTTGGAAAAGTGCACATTCACCAAGTACACAGAGTGATGGTAGCATCTTCTCTTTCAATATAAAGCAGTACATTTGTGAATTCATAATACTATCAATGAAACGTAGCACCCTGACATCAGCAGTATCTAGCTATACTTTCCCACATATGGACACTGCCTCCACCATGAATGTAGAAAAATTAAGAGTGCCTACTGTGAAACATGGTGGTGACAGTGTCCTTACGTGGGACTGCGTGACTGCTGCTGGTGTCAAGGAGCTACATTTCATTGATGATGGTTTCATGAATTGTCAGACATATTGCTCTATATTTAAAGAGAAGATGCTACCACCACTCTGTCCCCTGGCAATGTCAAAATTCTTCAACCTTTTCATCACAAGTGTTTTTCGTTCTTACTACCCTTTAGTTGACATGACCTGCTGTAAATGTGATGCATACCCAAACATCAGATTCTGTCTGCATATATAGGGAATTGTAATCCATTCTTTATGGACAATGGCTTCCAGTTCACCACTATTGTTGTTTTTTTTTTTTTTGCGTGATTCAACCACCCTCTTCAAATACCACCAAAGGTTTTCTATGAGGTTTAAGTCAGGGGACTTTGACTCACTCTAGAGTCTTCCAAGATTTCTTCTGAAACCATGCCTTGGTGGAATTTGAAGCAAGCTTGCACTCATTGCCCTATTGGAAGACCCATTTTTGGCAAAATTTTAGTTTTTACATAAAAGAGAAAACATATTGTCCAAGGTTTTATCAAACTTGATTTAATCCATCTTATTCTCCAAGGACTGCAGGTTTCCAGTGATAAAGCAAGCAAGGCAGTCCCAGAACAAAACCATTGCTATGCTTCACTATAGACTATAGAGTGGTCTTTTCAGAGTATATTTCATTTCTCCTTTCCATGATACAGTGCCTTGCGAAAGTATTCAGCTCCCTTGAATTTTTTTACCTTTTCCCACATTTCAGGCTTCAAACATAAAGATAAAAATTTTAATGTTATGGTGAAGAATCAACAACAAGTGGGACACAATTGTGAAGTTGAACGAAATGTATTGCTTATTTAAACATTTTTAAAAAATAAATAACTAAAACCTGGGGCGTGCAATATTATTCGTCCCCTTTACTTTCAGTGCAGCAAACTCACTCCAGAAGTTCATTGAGGATCTCTGAATTATCCAATGTTGTCCTAAATGACTGATGATGATAAATATAAGCCACCTGTGTGTAATTAAGTCTCCGTATAAATGCACCTGCTCTGTGATAGTCTCAGTGTTCTGTTTAAAGCGCAGATAGCATAATGAAGACCAAGGAACACAACAGGCAGGTCCGTGATACTGTTGTGGAAAAGTTTAAAGCTGGATTTGGCTACAAAAAGATTTCCAAAACTTTAAACATCCCAAGGAGCCCTGTGCAAGCGATCATATTGAAATGGAAGTGAAACGCCCGCGCCAGGGCCTGCAGGGCGGTGGTATTCAGTGTCAGGCTGTGAGTGGCCCGACCCGGCTTCTGTGTCCCCGGCGGGTTTCAATTGACAGTCAATCCGGTGTGGCAAGGGGGGGTGGAAGGAGGGTGACAGGGTTCCTGTGGAGCATGCCATCAGTCGCAGCAGCCACCGGTGCCTTGGCCTCCTCTGCCGCAGATCTTCCCCAGGACACGGTATGGGACGGGGACGGGGGGTACTAGCAGCACCACCCGTGGTATGCGGCCAGGTGTTTATCTGCCGCTGCACAGTCTCTCTCCGGGGCAGGTGTTACAGGCAGCCAGATGGAATTGCTCCCCACGGGTGGAGCGCGGAAGCCCCGGGAGGTTGTTGAGACCCAGGGCAGTAGTCTTCAGGGACACCGGGGCACAGGGCGGCAGCATTTACTCACACCAGTCACTGAGTGCGGGTTCCAGTTTCTCTTTATTCACAGTCTGTTCCAAATCGCACCCGGGTGCTGGTTCTCGCCGCGGCAGCCTCCGGTCGGTCCCGGGCAGGTGGGAGGAAGGGTCTGGTGAAGTGGTCTGGGGGGGTCTCCCTTTCGGGTGCATTTAGTGCCGTCCCCGTGGCATGAAGCATCTTGGGGCCTTGCCGCCTCTCTGTCTCTTGCCCGGTGGCGTACACTGCGACCGCCACCAGGTGAAACATTCTCAAAGATCCCCAGCTCCATCCCCTTCCCCCAAATGTTATTAGCCCTGGTCTCATTGCATCTCCTCAGAAGGAGCTGTTTCTCCTGAGGTCTGTGCTCTGTCGTTCTGCCCAATTTCCTGTCTGCCTGCACTGTACTCACTCCTCACTCAGGCCCCCCTCCCCTTGGGTAGTCATGGGGATCTGCCTTTGTTCAGCCACATGCTCAATTAGGAGACAGGATGAGTCATGAGGCTCAAACTACATGCTGAAAAGCTTATTAACTCCATCCTGTCAGTGTGATGTGTGTGTGTGTGGGTGTGTGTGTGTGTGTGTGGACTCCACTCCTCCTGCCCGGGAAAAATGGGGGTAATATTTAATACCTTGTAACGACCCGGCTGCAGGGGCGTTATAGAAGGAGTATCATACCACTGCAAATCTGCCTAGACCCGGCCGTCCATCCAAAATTTCATCTCAAACAAGGAGAAGACAGATCAGAGATGCAGCCAAGAGGCCCATGATCACTCTGGATGAACTGCAGAGATCTACAGCTAAGGTGGGGGAGTCGGTACATAGGACAACAATCAGTCGTACACTGCACAAATCTGGCCTTTATGGAAGAGTGGTAAGGAGAAAGCCATTTCTCAAAGATATCCATAAAAAGTGTAATTTAATGTTTGCTACAAGCCACCTGGGAGGCACACCAAACATGTGGAAGAAGGTGCTCTGGACAGATAAAACCAAAATGGAACTATTTAGGCACAATGCCAAACGATATGTTTGGCGTAAAAGCAACACAGCTCATCATCCTGAACACACCATTCCCACTGTCAAACATGGTGGTGGCAGCAGTATCATGGTTTTCGCCTGCTTTTCTTCAGCAGGGACAGGGAAGATGGTTAAAATTGATGGGAAGATGGATGGAGTCACATACAGGACCATTCTTGAAGAAAACCTGTTGGAGTCTGCAAAAGACCTGAGACTGGAACGGAGATTTGTCTTCCAACAAGACAATGATCCCAAACATAAAGCAAAATCTACAATGGAATGGTTCACAAATAAACTTATTCAGGTGTTAGAATGGCCAAGTTAAAGTCCAGACCTGAATCCAATCGAATATCTGTGGAAAGAGCTGAAAACTGCTGTTCACAAACACTCTCCATCCTGCCTCACTCAGCTCAAGCTATTTGCAAAGGAAGAATGGGCAAGAATTTCAGTCTCTCGATGTGCAAAACTTATAGAGACATACGCCAAGCGACTTGCAGCTGTAATCATAGCAAAAGGTGGCGCTACAAAGTATTAACTTAAAGGGGACTAATAATATTGCACACCCCAATTTTCAGTTATTTATTTTTTTAAAAAATGTTTAATTTAAGCAATAAATTTTGTTCAACTTCACAATTGTGTCCCACTTGTTGTTGATTCTTCACCATAACATTAACATTTTTATCTTTATGTTTGAAGCCTGAAATGTGGGAAAAGGTTGAAAAATTCAAAGGAGCCGAATACTTTCACAAAACACTGTGTGTGAGTTGATGAAGCAAACCTCATCCTCTGTGGTTGAAGATATGCACTGGCTCACCAGCGTGATACAGATTTGCTTGGTTGTGTCCTTATAAATGTATCACTGCACTATTGGTACGTCAATTTCATTATCTGGTGTAATTGTCATACTGTATTGTTGTTATTTGATCACTAGGGCCTGCTTTCTTTTAAGCACAACAGAAAAACTACACACAGATGGATGTTGAACACAGGAAAAGGAAGCATAGCCATTTTAGGTGCAGTCTGGAGTTATCGAGGAAAGGGACAGGACATGCTGGACCAGAGCTGTGGCTGAGTTCAATTGATCATGTCCATGACCACATCCTGGTCAGATAGAAGGAGAATTGCTGCTAGTAATACTACTGTAAAGGTACCTTCACACATAGCGAGATCTCTAGCGAGATTGCAGCTGAATCACAGATTCTGCGACGCAACAACGACCTCGCCAACGATCTTGCTACATTTGACACATAACAGCGACCAGGCCCCTGCTGTGAGATCGCTGCTCGTGTCGGAATGGCCTAGACCATTTCTTGATTGTTGAGGTCCTGCTGGGAAGGATGCATCGGTGTGTTTGATGCCTTACCAACGACCTCGTTGACGACTCAGAGCTCAGACACGTACAGCCACGTAGGCATGCAATGACCACCAAGATCGTTATATAGGTCGCTACTGTTGCTGTATCGTTGCTGCATCGTTGGGATGATCTGACTGTTTGACATCTCACCAGTGACCACGTAGCGACTTACCAGCGATCCTTATCAGGTCGTATCGTTGTCGGGATCGCTGGAAAGTTGTTAAATGTGATGGGGGCTTAAGATGAGAAAAGACTGAGGCCTAGCGTGAGCTGGGTTAGACACTGTGAGGGAGCTGAATCATTAGCATATGTGCCAAAGTTCACCTGCCAGAGGAGATCCTTATCTGTCCACATCCATCTGTTATTTGTCTGGAACAGACCAGGTCAATATAAAGGTACCGTCACACATAACGAGATCGCTAGCGAGATCGCAGCTGAGTCACGGTTTCCATGACGCAGTAGCGATCCCGTTAGCGATCTTGTTATGTGTGACACCTACCAGCGATCAGGCCCCTGCTGTGAGATCTCTAGTCATTGCCGAATGGTCCAGGCTATTTTCTTCAAATGTGATGTCCTGCTGGGCAGGACACATCGCTGTGTTTGACACTGTGTGACAGGGTCACAGTGACGGCTGAGATCGTTATACAGGTCGCTAGTGCGACCTGCATTGTTCCTGCATCGCTGGTAAGATCTGACTGTCTGACATCTCACCTGCAACCTCCCAGCGACTTACCTGC
The DNA here is from genome assembly GCF_048569485.1 of Anomaloglossus baeobatrachus. Classification (NCBI taxonomy): domain Eukaryota; kingdom Metazoa; phylum Chordata; class Amphibia; order Anura; family Aromobatidae; genus Anomaloglossus; species Anomaloglossus baeobatrachus. The sequence goes on from NC_134355.1 coordinate 588,056,221, forward strand.
GATCCCTATCAGGTCGCATCGTTTTCGGGATCGCTGGTAAGTCGTTGTGTGTGACTGGGCCTTAAAGACAAATATGCCTCCCTGAACTACTGCAGTGAGTAACCATGCATCCAACACATTACATTTTGGCGCCAAAACACTTGGGACTGAGACTAAACCTGTAGTTAATTAAATAGGTATATTGACTTTTTCATGTTAAAGTTTATTGTGAAGATCAGCGTCTGGATCCTCTGGAGTTGCTGAAATATTACTTATTTACTTTCTGTTTAAAAAAATTAAATACCAACACTTAGGTGCCATCTAGACATATGAAGGACTCCAGGCCATATCTGAACTTTTCCAGGAGCGAGCTACTGAAACACATTTTAATGTAAGATAATTGCTTAAGCTTGTTAAACTTTGTTTTCTGCTTAGCAGCTGCTGCATTTCATTAATCGTTTAGGTATACTTGATGAAATTGAGAAAGAATTTTTTTCTCTGGTTTTCTAGAAGTTTAGCCAGGGACAGAATGCATTTGTTTGAAGTACAAAGATAATTGAATATAAGTTTGTGAACTTTTATGCTGCACCGCAGGTGAGCCCAAACATTTCTACACATAAAATTGTTTCAGATCCATGGGGTTTAATAGGCAATTGGTGGCCGGTTTCAACACATGCGCCAGTAGGTAAATTTCTAGGATATAAAGTTGGTACATATTCCAAGGATGCTCAGCTGTGCAGCACAAGGGTCTTAGCTTCCTAGCTAAATGTTTGTAAAGTATTTTAAGTGTTTTCTTCACCTTCTGGGTATACACATTCACATAACTTAAGTCAAATATAGTTGGTGAAAGAATAGATGTTGGATTCGGTTTTCTTGTTCATGACTTTTCTCTATTCTGAGGCTCTATGGATTACAGACATACTGGAGAACCATTGTTTCATAAAGTTGACGTTTTGTTTCATCCACAGAACTAAATCCCAAAACTTCTGTCACTTATCTCTGTAATTTTGAGCATATTCAAGCAAAACTGTTTTGTGTTTTTGATTCAGCTGAGAAGTAATAATTGGAATATGAGCCTGGAAACCTTCAGCATTTCGTATGTGTCTTAGGCTGTGTACACATGTTGCATTTTTATCACTTTTTTTAAAGGATGTCTGAGTGCAGATTTGTCATAAAATCTGAAAGGAATCTTGATGCTAGCAAAGTCAAGTGAGAATCCTGAAATGACATGCATATGTTGCTTGTATCTGACTTGCAGATTTGGTCCGGAAAATAATCTGCAGCATGTCAATTCTTTAAACATTTTTGCAGCATTTTTTCACTTCAGTGGAGTCAGTTAAGAATGCTATGAAAACGCAGATAGAAAAATGATTGTGGATTTTCTGCATTTTTGCTTGCGTTTCTGGACAGCAGTGAATTCTATAGAAATACATAATTACCTATTTGGCCTCAGTGTCAATATGAGTGTCAAATGGCCCCTGGGCGTCCCTGAGAAAAATTCATATGGAAACTGGTATATTAAACATATTATAATGCTACTGTGTGGTTGTTGTTTTATATTGCACCTTGGTCTGCTCATTTGTTTGCCTTGGCTTAGTTCTGTCTTTGGGAGACTCTTAAGGGTGCTTTACAGGCTGCGACATAGCTAGCGATTGCTAGCGATGTTGCGAGCGTTAGCACCCGCCCCCGTCGTCGGTGCCATATGTGGTGATCACTGCCGTAGCGAACATTATCGCTACGGCAGAGTCACATGCACATAGCTGCTGTGCGACATTGCTGGAGACACCGAACAATCCCTCCTTCAAGGGGGAGGTGCGTTCAGCGTCACAGCGACGTCACTAAGCGGCCGCCTAATAGCAGAGATGAGGAGGAGATGAGCGGCCGGAACATGCCGCCCACCTCCTTCCTTCCTCATTGCCGGTGGACAGCAGCTAAGGAGATGTTCGACATTCCTGCAGTGTCATACGTAGCGATGTGTGGTGCCTCAGGAATGACGAACAACCTCGCTACTGATCAGACAACGATTTTTGGTAAATGAATGACGTGTCACGGACCAACGATTTTTAACTCTTTTTTTGATCGTTTAAGGTCGCTCATAGGTGTCACACACTGCGATGTCGCTAACGACGCTGGATGTGCGTCACAAACATCGTGACCCGGATGATATATCGTTAGCGATGTTGCAGCGTGTAATGCACCCTTTATACTTTCACACCTTTGAGCAATTATTCACACACTCCCTCTCTTTATATTTAAACATGTATACTAGTAATGGGTGACCACTAAAATGCTCAGGTGCTCATTACTCAATATGAGTAATTTCTAATGCTCAGGTGCTAGTCTCATCTATAGTAAGGAGCATAATTGAAGCCAATGGGGAAGAAAAATAATACCAAAGTAGTAGGAGCAAGCGCTACATACTCACCGATCACCGACGCGGCTGTCACACTGTTCCCTTGGCAGCTCTTTGTTCTTCCAAAGCCGGCTGCTTATTAGGCTCATTTCATATTTACTACTTCCCTGCTCACTGGCATCTATGATTGGTTGGACTGAGATACACACCAACGCTGAGTGACAGCTGTCTGACTGCAACCAATCACAGCTGCCGTTGGGTGGGTCTATATCGTACAGTACAAAAAATAATTAAAAAAATAAAACGTTGTGAGGTCCTCCAATTTTGATACCAGCCAAGACAAAGCTTCACAGCTGCTGGTTGGCATTATCAGGCTGGGGAAACCTACGTTATTGGGAACCCCCCAACCTAAAAAGATCAGCCACCAGTCGGCCGGAATTGCCACATCCATTAGAGTCTACAGTCCTGTGACTTTACCTGGCTCATACCATTACCCTGGTGCAGGGGCAAACTGGGTAATATATGGGCTTGATACCAGCTGTATAATGTCACCTGGCATCAAGCCCTGGGGTTAGTGATGTCATGGCGTCTATCAGATACTCGACATCACTAACCCAGTCAGTATTAAAAAAAAAATAGATGACAAACACATTTTTACTTGAAGAAACACTCCACAACACATTACCTCTTTCACCAATTGATTGGAAAGAAAAAACAAATACGGGTCCAGCATAATCCAATAAGGGGGTCCCATGATGATCCATACTCACTGCCCCAGTCACTGAAGGACAGAATGTTCCCCATTGACTGGGAGAGCAGTGCAATTAACTAAGCTAACATCATTAGGTCAGCCCAAGTCACTGCAGAGAATGATGAGAGCTGACTTCATGAGGTTAGCTAGGTACATCCTGACGTCAACACTTGTCACTGACTTCCATTGTCCGCCGCGTTCACAAGCGAAGTATCATGATCGGCCTGTGACGTCACTGCTAGTCACAGTTTTGGGCCGCTTGTGAGACTTGATATGAGAACGTGGCTGCTTAATGTCGGTGCTAGATATCCCCGAAGCTACTGACACTGCTGTGCTGGCAGATGCTGACACACTGCAGTGCGAGCAGTTGCGGGGCTGGCGGGACTGCAGGGGTACCCGACGGAAGTCACTAGGAAGTGTTCCATGTGGCTTCTGGGGATCTTGCGGACCCATTGACTTGTATTGTGTCACGGTCCGCAATTATGGAACAGAATAGGACATGTTCTATAATAACAGAATGGACATACGGTACCCGATCTCTTTTTGTTTGTGGGAACTGTTGGCACATGGAAGTGATTCCGTGTGCCTTCCGATTCTATACAAAAGACATTGAAAAGATGGTCCTGTCAGTAGGTCCACAAAAAAAACAGGAACTGAATAGGACAGATGGAACAGTTGACTGAATGAGCCCTTATTTTATGTTCATGCTGTAACCACCTCCTAAAGATGAGCTATTTAGCTGGTTCAGAAATTGAGCGGAAGTCAGGACAGTCCCACTGAATTTTGGTAGATTAGGGCTATGTGTTATAATTATCTGTATCTGACTACTAAGGATACAATTATAGTTGAAATTTGTCTGCAGACAATCTGAGACTGAAGACACTGCTTCCTGTATGCACATTACATATAGTGGTAAGACAGCAGAAGCAGGGAGCCCCACTTGTGGATGTAGGTTGTAGTCAATGAGGCATAAAGATCTACTTTGAGTAAAGATGAGCAGCCTGTTGAAGTTCTGGTTTGATGGGTTCAGCCGGATTTTAGATAAAATTTGGTTCGGGATCTGGACTTGCCATGAACCTTATTGGAAGTCACTGATTGGGCAGTTTGGGTCTCCGCTCACATGCAGCCAAGCAGAAACAGATCACTTCCAGGGGAGGGAGGACAGGGTTTTTTAATTTTTTTCTTTTTTACGCACTACATTTGATAACGCTGTTTTTATCCCATTGAGAGCCATTCAGACACTGCAAGTGGCTCACACTATTGAATGTACCAGAGCACAGTGATCCTTGATTGAGTTTGCAGCATACGTAAAGCACCACCTGAGCTCCAAACTTTAACATTGATTTTTTTTTTGTAATGTCCGTGTTCGGTTTGAACACCGAACTTTATTGTTCCAGTTCGCTAATTTCTAGCTTTGAGCTGTAGACACAAAACTTTACAATTGTCTTCACAAAGATAGTTTCTATGTTTTAGATTAGGGGTCAAGAACCTTTTTGGCTGTGAGAGCCATAAATGCTACATATTTTCACCCCTTCCCCGCGGGTGATTTTCCGTTTTTCCGTTTTTTTGTTTTTGTTTTGCTCCCTTTCTTCCGAGAATCGTAACTTTTTTTTATTTTTCCATGAACCTTGTCATATAAAGGCTTGTATTTTGTGGGACGACCTGTACTTTTAAATGAAACCATAAGTTTTACCATATAGTGTACTGGAAAACAGCAAAGAAATTTCAATTGCGGAAAAACTGCACAATAGTTTTTGGAATATTTTATTCGCCATGTCCACTATATAGTAAAACTGATGTGTTGGTGTGATGTCTCAGGTCGGTATGAGTTCGTAGACACCAAATATGTGTAGGCTTATGTGACGCCCTGGCACAGCCAGGTTGTCACAGAAAGAGTTAATCCTCCTTGGTAATCTGATCTCACACCGGTGCAGCAAGACAAACCACCTCCCCCAGGGTAAGAGAAAAGCAGAGCAGAGGGGAGGGGCTGGGCAGAGAGTGTTGGAGAAGCAGACAGAAGTGGAGCCTGGAGCTGTAGCTCCCAGGCTGAAAGCAAAGTGTGCTCCGAGAGGGCCGGGACAGGCTGTAATGAGGAAGGGGCCAGAGGTAGCCGGAGCAGGGCGGTGGCCCCTCGGTACCTGGGTACCCGGATCACTACAGGGGAGTGGATTCCTCGTTCCCGGCTGAGAAGAAAGAGGAAGAGAGTGGAGAGAAAGGCACCTGGCTGCAGGGAAAGAACAACAAGGGCTGCTGCACCGTGTGTGGGACACTAACACCCCCGTACAGAAGGCTGCGGACACCAGCAATTCCTAGTTTACCAGTGACTCCGTGTGACTTACTTGTGAGTACACCCGTGCCCTCGGGCACCGCACTGCAGCACTGCGCCCTGCTCCCTGCTTACCCCATCACCGGGCCCCGGGACAACCAACCCCCTACCCACGGAGGGGAGAACTAACATCTAGCTGCTCCATATCATCACTCCCGGGATCCTCATCCAGAGCAGCGGTGGTGTCCCAATCACCACAACCGTGGGTGGCGTCACGGACAATATAAATCTCCCTTACCAAATCCCTTTATACTGTGGAGCCTGGGATCACAGACCGGGTCACGCCACCGTGATACCCACAGAAGTGACTCTGTGGCCCGGATCTGAGTACCCCCTGGTCCCCGGGCGACACATTTGGCGTCACGAACAGGATCGAACCCATCCAGTTACCTGGAGGAAGTGCGCCTTGTTCTGGACTGTCAGCGGTGATCCGCTGCAAAATTTTTAAAGTCGCCATCTTTGCTGCCATTTTGGGCGCGAAAATCTCCCGCCCAGCGCCTTCTTCCCCAAGCGGTGGGCGCGAAAAAGAGGCTCCGCCCCCTGAGAACGCGGGCGGAAGTGAAGCTCCGGAGGACCGGAAGTGAAAGAGAAACTTTAAAAGTTGCTAGAAGGACTGCTCCCGAGTACCAAGGGGGAGCAGTAGGAAGGAACTCCAGTTCATGTGACTAGGACTGTAAAGGCAGGGACGCCAGGACTCTGCCAGCATTTGGTTCCTGGAGAGGCCGCCGCAGCGATGCACCGACCCGTTACCCCTGTTACCGGTAGCGGAGCCCGCAGCACCTGTTGGGGAGGACCCAGACCTGGGGTCCCCAGGCCTCACCTTTGTTACCGCCCTGCCACCGGCCCCGGCAGTCCGCCCGGCCGCGACGGAGATGACGACGGCTCCGGCAGTCCGCCCGGCCGCAACGGCAGCGAAGTACCGGTCCCGTTGACAAATCTGGAGCCGTTCCTGGACTGGGGTCAAGGGGTGCTGCCTGGGTTTTAGGGGCAGCACCAAGGCTAGGTTGTTTGGGTGGGTGACTAAAGGACCCGTTACGTTGCCATTATTAAAAGTGTTATTTGTTGTTGCAACGTTGAAGCAATGTGCATCCCGCTGTGGGAAGATTGAAAATGCGTGTGTGAAAATGTTTAAAATGTTTTATTCTTTTCCCAGTTTAATAAATGTTGGTGGCCAGATGGCCCGAGGACGGGCCGTGTTTTACCAAGGGTGTGTGTGACGCCCTGGCACAGTCAGGTTGTCACAGAAAGAGTTAATCCTCCTTGGTAATCTGATCTCACACCGGTGCAGCAAGACAAACCACCTCCCCCAGGGTAAGAGAAAAGCAGAGCAGAGGGGAGGGGCTGGGCAGAGAGTGTTGGAGAAGCAGACAGAAGTGGAGCCTGGAGCTGTAGCTCCCAGGCTGAAAGCAAAGCGTGCTCCGAGAGGGCCGGGACAGGCTGTAGTGAGGAAGGGGCCAGAGGTAGCCGGAGCAGGGCGGTGGCCCCTCGGTACCTGGGTACCTGGATCACTACAGGTGAGTGGATTCCCCGTTCCCGGCTAAGGAGAAAGAGGAAGAGAGTGGAGAGAAAGGCACCTGGCTGCAGGGAAAGAACAACAAGGGCTGCTGCACCGTGTGTGGGACACTAACACCCCCGTACCGAAGGCTGCGGACACCAGCAATTCCTAGTTTACCAGTGACTCCGTGTGACTTACTTGTGAGTACACCCGTGCCCTCGGGCACCGCACTGCAGCACTGCGCCCTGCTCCCTGCTTACTCCATCACCGGGCCCCGGGACAACCAACCCCCTACCCACGGAGGGGAGAACTAACATCTAGCTGCTCCATATCATCACTCCCGGGATCCTCGTCCAGAGCAGCGGTGGTGTCCCAATCACCACAACCGTGGGTGGCGTCACGGACAATATAAATCTCCCTTACCAAATCCCTTTATACTGTGGAGCCTGGGATCACAGACCGGGTCACACCACCGTGATACCCACAGAAGTGACTCTGTGGCCCGGATCTGAGTACTCCCTGGTCCCCGGGCGACACACTTACATTTATCTAAGAGGTTAAAAAAAAAAATCACAATTTTGTCCAAAAAAAGTGGCACACATTTTGCGCCGTTTTCTGAAACCCGTCTCGTTCTCATTTTTGGGATCTATAGCTCAGCAATAGTTTATTGTTTGCATCTCGAGATGACGTTTTTAATGGTATCATTTTTGCACAGATGTTAAATTTTCTTCGCCTGTTATTGAATTTTGCGCAAAATTTGTGGCGACAAAAAAAAACACCGTTTCCCGATCAGATTTATTGATTTTATATTTTGATAGATCAAGTGTTTCTGAATGTGGCGATACCAAATACGTGTCTATTTTTTATTTTTTTTTAACCCTTTAATGTTTAAAGGGCCGAACGGGAGGTGATTTCAACGTTTAGGTTTTTTTAATTTTTTTTACATTTTTTTAAACTTTTTTTTATTTTACTAGTACACTTAGTGGACTATAAGGATCAGCTCTCTGATTGCTCTTCCATTTCTCCAGATCACAGCTACACAGCTGAGATATGGAGAAAAGCTGCTTAACTCTAACACATGGCAGTCTGCCGGCAGTGAGAAAGTGACTGATGATTGCTACAGGAGTCATCCCATGACCCTGTGCTACCATGGCAACCACTGGATGTCACGTGATCACGTCACATGACTTCTGATGGCATTGGGTAAGTTAATGCTTACCGCAACATGCTGTTTCATCTAGCTGTCAGATTTTGACAGCAAGATGTAAGAGTTACTAGGCGTGGGTGGAGAGCAATTCCACTCGCGCCTGGCAGGTACACGTTTCAGCTATAGAAATCAGCTGACATGTGAGCAGATTGCCACGGACTGCCCACAGCAGTACGTCATGTGTCGTGAAGAGGTTCCCAGTACCCAGTACATCATGTGTCGTGAAGAGGTTAAAATGTAATTCCGTGAGAGCCATACTTACCAGGAGGGAGCGGCGGTGGTGGAGTGGCTCAGAAGGTCCCAGGAGGCAGGGTAGGTGATGCTGCGGGCATGGAGGAGGGGGTGTCATGGCTCAAGAGAGTCAGTGTGTGGAGGGTCAGCTATACTGCTGCGGCCTCGTAGGGTGTCGAGGGGGCGGGCGCCATTGATCTGTGGGCTGCTTTGAATCCCCCATAATTAACGAGATCAACTTCAGGGAAATGGGCGAGTTACGTGCACAAATCAACGCAATGAACCCAAAAAAAAATGGCTTATCTATGCAAGCGCCGCCTCCCCTGCCATTTTCTTGAAGTAGATCTTGTCAACTGCAAGAAATTCAAAGCAGCCCACAGATCAATGGCTCAATGGCGCCCACCTCTGCAACACCCCACGAGCCCGCAGTAACGCCAACCCTGCGCCACCATTGTCGCCCCAGTAAGCCAAATGCAGTTTGTAAGACACACACCCCTTTTCCCCCAGTTTTGGGGGGACAAAAGTGCATCTTACAAACTAGAAAATGCCGTATTATTTTTATTAAAGATTTGTCCAGATGCAGCCATCAAAAGAGCCACATCTGCCTTGCGAGCCATAGGTTTCTGACCCCTGTTGTAGATGTATTGCAGAAACAAAACAGAAAAAACAAAATCATACAGTTTCAGTGGCTGGAAAGCTTGCACATGCTCATTTACAGTGAAAAAACTTTCACTTATATAAATCAATTCAGAGCTGGATTCTGCAGTGCAAGATCCATCTAAACAAATCAGCTATGATACATGACCAAATCAAATCTCATGGTTTAATTTTTATAACTGAAACATTAGTTTTATGGTAAAAATGTCCCACACTAGAAGCTGCAGTTCCAAGCAAATACTTGGTACTTCATTGTGAGCAACAAGGAAGAGATAGAAGTGGGGTACCTGGCTGTTTCAAATCCACTTTACTGGGCTTGTTCACCACTCAGATGACCCTTTCTCAATCTCTCCTCTAGTTTCATGTTACTTGTCTGAAGTCACAGAGTGTGAAGCCAGCATTGATTGCCCAGAGTGAATGCATAACATTGAAAAATCATACGATCCCTTGGAGAGGCAGTGCCGACAGCACTTGAAAATTTCTGGCACTGGAGGTGAGTATACATGTTGGTGTTTTACTGGGTGGAAAACATGGAGATTGCGGAGTAGTTGTGGACAACTCCTTTAAGTATAAAAATGCTACTCCTTAATGGAACCAACTACTTGGAAACTATTGTGCTCATGTTGCTGCTAATGTTGGCTGACCAAGACCAAATGATGAGTCATTTCCACAAGAAGACCACCAATTCATCTCAAACTACAGTACTTCACTCAACAATTCATCTTCATCAACATTTTTATATACCAGAGAGTGGGTACATATCCTCCAGCACATTAACAAGGCATATTCAAACAAATTCTGAGTTTCTGCTGTTTTTTTTCCGGTCTTACTGATTCTGTGAGTCCCAGTATAACCCAGCCCAACACTACAATCCAGTTTTGATAGTCATCTTCCCTTCTACCAGCTCCTTGTCAAGTTTCTTTGCAGAAAAGGTGGTCGGGAATTTTGTCAGTATGGCCAGAGTGGAGCCTTTTGCTCTGTATTCACATGTATTCTCCTCATAGAGGAAGGGGCATGGGATAGCGAGTGGTGTCAGAGAAGAGCCTTGCATTCCCAGATTCGTGGGCAGATTCTCCTGGAAAAGTCAGCTTTGCTCATGCCTATGTCTGTTCCAACCCCCTTACCGTTCATGCCTGGGGCCTAGTCAACAAAATCCAGTTCTCCAAACCCTTCTATCTGGGGCCAATTCATATGGAGGCTGGTCTCCAGCCTCAGCACTCTTCAGCGTTGATTGTCTCAAACCATACAAATCACACTATCTAGTCTCCAGTCTCCTTTCTCCTGCCATAGATCACCCACTGCATACAGCCTCGGCAACCTACAGACTGTGCATCCATTTCTGTCATACACTGAGTCTTCACTAACTTTCTAGAAGGAACTGTCTCTTTCCATATTAGCTAAACTCTCCCATTATGAGCTAGTCCCAAAATTTAACTACTTCCGTCCATGATGACTGACTGTTGTTGGGCAAAACTCAACCCTCTAACAGGTCAGTGCACAACATCATACATGGAAACACTAGAACATGTTACATTACTACAGATTATATTACCTTATTACATATTATTTTATTGTACATCACATGGAAACACATTGCAATATATTAAAATACCATCATAATGACACAGCATATATCAAACTTTACTTCACGGTTCATATGACACGGTATTTAAAAGACGCAGGACACAATTCACATTACATTACATGACAATTGATGAGATGAGATGAGAGAACCGGACGTGGTTCGGCTCGAGTTCGGTTCGTCGAACGGAGGTCCCGTTCGAGTTCAGTTCGTCGAACGTTCGACGAACCGAACTCGAACCGCATAGGAAACAATGGCAGGCATTCACAAACACATAAAAACACCTAGAAAACACCCTCAAAGGTGTCCAAAAGGTGACAAACAACTCACAACACAACACAAACACATGGGAAAGTGACAAGGACATATACTCATGCGAAAACAAAAGAGCTGGATAAGGAAAAAGAGGAGGACACACAGATATATGAGTATATGCAAGGAAACGTCGATGCCATTATTGTGCAACTTGAGCCCTGCTCATTTTAGGGTTCCAATCTGGATAAATTGCCTGAGCTTGCCACGTACGCCTTGGGGATCTTGTCGTGTCCTGCAGCCAGCATTCTCTCGGAACCTGTCTTCCGTGCTGCTGGGAGTCTGCTGGCAGATAAGCACACGTGTCTGTCCACTGACAATGTGGACATGGCTTTCAGAGGACTTTTCTTCCCCTGGGTCAGCCAGGGGACGTGAAAGGCACGCATATTTTTCAGAGTGCTTCAAGCAAAGCATCTGTTTCATTTTGAAAAGGGGGATCAAGTGATGCCAGTCAAGTGGGTGTGTGTGAACCAATTAGTGGAAACGAGGGAGACTGTGGTTGGAGTCCCCTCGCTTTTGAAAAAAGAACCAAGATGAACAAGTCATGGCTCTCAGAGGACTTTTCTTCTCCTGGGTCATCCAGGGGAGGCGAAAGGCACGTGTATTTTTGAGAGTGCTTCATGCAATGCATCTGTTTCATTTTGAAAAGTGGGATCAAGTGATGCCCGTCAAGTGGGGTGTGTGTGGCCCAATTAGTGGAAACGAGGGAGACTGTGGTTGGAGTCCCCTCGCTTTTGAAAAAAGAACCAAGATGAACAAGTCATGGCTCTCAGAGGACTTTTCTTCCCCTGGATCATCCAGGGGAGGTGAAAGGCACGCGTATTTTTGAGAGTGCTTCATGCAAAGCATCTGTTTCATTTTGAAAAGGGGGATCAAGTGATGCCAGTCAAGTGGGGTGTGTGTGGCCCAATTAGTGGAAACGAGGGAGACTGTGGTTGGAGTCCCCTCGCTTTTGAAAAAAGAACCAAGATGAAAAAGTCATGGCTCTCAGAGGACTTTTCTTCCCCTGGGTTATCCAGGGGAGGTGAAAGGCACGTGTATTTTTGAGAGTGCTTCATGCAAAGCATCTGTTTCATTTTGAAAAGGGGGATCAAGTGATGCCAGTCAAGTGGGGTGTGTGTGGCCCAATTAGTGGAAACGAGGGATACTGTGGTTGGAGTCCCCTCACTGTGTTTTACATGATTTTTGAAGGGCATGACATGCCTAAGAGGTTGAGTTTCATCATCTGCAACTTGTTGGCAACAGAAAGGCCGCCTTTACACCCTTTTGAGACCGAGGATTTTCGAGACCTTATGCCCATTGCAGTGCCCCAAGAGCCGATGGCCAGTCGTCACTCCTTCTCCAAGAAAGGCGTGCCCGCGCTACCACAGCAGGTCGCACACAACCTCACCGATTCCTTGAGAAACTCTGTGTGTGACAGGGTGCATTTCACCACAGATACTTGGACCAGTAAGCATGGACAGGGGAGTTACATGTTGCTGACTGGGCACTGGGTAACTATGGTGAGAGATGGAGAAGGGTTTGCTGTACAAGTCTTGCCATCCCCACGACTTGTGTGTCAATCCTTCCTCTGTATGTACAAGTTAATCCACTGCTTCTGCCTCCTCAACCTCGTGTGGGTCCTCCACCTCGGCCCAAACCCTGTGTGGTCAGGCCACCCTTCCTTGTAACTGTGCCCAAGGAATCGCACACACCTCCTTACTTTGCTGGCAGCAGAGCTCAAGGCCATCAGGCGGTCAAATGTTTACTTTGAAATGTAGGGGAAATGTGAGACACCGCTGAGGAATTGTGGACGGTTAGCTCTGGAGAGTGAGACCGAGTTTCATCAATGGTTGTCTACACTCAACCAGCAGTCAGGGAAGGTCGGGTGCGACAATGATGCAAACCAGTCTGCGACCCTTCTTCAGGGCAATGTGACACACGTGCCTTGTATGGCTCACGTGTTGAACCTGGTTGTCCAGCAATTTTTAAAACACTATCCCGGCCTACATGGCCTTCTGACCAGGGCACGGTGTAATGCCTGCCTGGATCGACACACTCAGATGGGCTGTAAAGGATAGGCTAGAGGCAAGCCACTCACCAAGCTGGACACCCAGAACCCTGAAACCCTTTAACCCCTATACAGTGATTTGGAATTACACAGGGCCCAAGTTGATCAATACCTGTGGAAGGCTGCAGTTCCAAAGAATAGTAGTCATGCAGGGTCAAAAACATTAATTGAGGAAGAGGAACAGAATGGGATGGCCAGGACTTAATCAGAAAACAAGCAGAGGTGAAATGCGGATCGGCCAACGAGGTACATAAACAGCAAGCAGGAAAAGTAGTCAGGTAACAAGCACACAAACTCATAAAACTGAACTGGGGGTAACAGTAACAAGAGGTTCATAGCTTTGTCTGGCAGTGGTATGCAGACAGGAGGGGGCTAAAAAGGGGTGTGGTGTATTCCCATTGGTTGTAGCTGAATGATGGTACTTCATTTGTGAGATACCCACCACCTACATTCAGCCTGTGGTTCTGTATCTGTCAAGGTAACGCAACCCAGTGGGTGACCATAACCTGCGTCCACCTGCGCCGCAGGCATCGACTCCTTTCCCATCATCAGCACTATGCACGAAAGGAACACGTTGTCACTTGGCGACCGGAGTACAAATTGATTGAGTGGACTACGTTGGTGACTTAACAGCCGTGTGCGGCAATGATGCAAACGTGTCTGCGCCCCTTCGTCAGGGCAATGTGACACACGTGCCTTGTATGGCTCACGTGTTGAATCTGATTCTCCATCAATTTTTAAAATACCATCCCGGCCTACATGGCCTTGTGCAGCGGGCACGCTGCTATGTGCTCACTTTCATCCTTCGCACCCAGCAGCTCAACAACTTTCATCGCTCCTGAAGTCTTAGGGTCTGGCAGTTAAACGCCGGAAATGCGATGTTCCGACACGCAGGAATTGGAATCTGCACATGTTGCAGCGTGTGTGGCAGCACCGCAGAGACCTGCTGAAATACGGTATGATGTATACCCTGGGCTAACTTGATCCAGAGGTGGTGCAGATCACGCTGCTGGAGTGGTGTCAGATCAAGGACCTATGCACCCTTCTACACAGTTTACAAATGTCGACGAAGATGTTTAGCACTAGCGATGCCATTCTCAGCGTGACAATTCTGGTCATCTACAAGATGGAGCACACTGTAAGCATTATTCGGAGTCAGGTGTTGGTCCAAGAGGAAGGGGAGAAAGTACAGTATATGCAGAATGGATAGGTCCATACGGTGAGCGGCACCTAGGCGGCAGTCATGGTGGGGGATAGGGATTAACAAGGGCGCATAGTATCAGCAAAAATTGTTGAGGAAGGTGCAGGAGCCCATGAAGAAATGGAGGACGAACTTGCGATGGGCATGGAAGACTCAGCTGATGAGTGAGAGCTTGCTCACATTTCGGTTGTGCGAGGTTAGGGGGAGAGGGCAGAGGAAGGAGGCACGATTCTCACCTCTCTGCCACCAACACACCAAGGACTTGGTCCTCCTGGATGCACAAGACACATGAGCACCTTCTTGCTGCACTACCTATAACATGACCCTCGGATTGTACGAATTCGAAGTAATGCTAACTACTGGGTTGCCACACTGTTAGATCCCCGGTACAAGACAAAATTTGGCGAAATAATTCCTGCCATAGAAATGGACGCACGTATACAGGAGTATCTGCAGAAGGTGGTACGGACTCTTAGATCTGCTTTTCCAGTAAACACCAGTGCTGCACGGAGTGAATCTCAACGCTTTGTCATGGATAGGAGGAAATGGTCTTTTACTTGTCCACATCTGAGGGACCGAGGGCTGGCTGCTGTGCTGAGATGGAATTGAGTACGGTGTCCCTGCAGAGTTGCACTTTTGGTCATATACTAAATGAGTTGAAAAAGGAGAAATGCTGGTGGAAAGGGGAACAGGTGTGTTGGAAAGGGGAAAAAAGTTTTTGTCCGTGGGTTTGTTGGTTAAGCAAAAGTAACATTTGATGAAGAAACACCATCTTTTATGGTGGGACTAGCAGATTTGGATAAGGTGGTATATACTATGTTACCGCTATATAACGAAAATTAATAAGAAAAGAAAGAGAAAGGTATATATCCCCATCAGCAGTCAATGTCCACCGTGCTTCCAGATTGAAAAGGAGAGGTTGGCAACTGGAAGGTTAGGTGGAGGATACAGATCTTTGTGGCTATGAAACTAATAGTTGCCTGAACTGAGTTAGACGCCACTCGGATCTTGAGACTGGGAGCCCTGTTACCGTCACAGGGTCCACACGCCCACCCAGCCCAGGAACTCCCTGTTAACATCACAGGGGCCATTCAGTACGCTGACCGTGTGCATTGGGGCAACACCTGTGGACAGCAGGCGCATCAGCAGCAGCAGGCCTGTTAATGCCACTGGGCTGCACAAGCAGGACTTGTAGGAAAGGAGCTGGTCTTAACCGTTCTGCTTTACCAATTGTGGTGGCGGCCTGCATCGACGCCCTATCCCTGCCTACCTCTGGCCTAAAGCCGCAATGGGTTCAACACATGGAGGTGTGCTCTTTCGGAGCATAATAGAAGACTGCGCACCTCCTTGTTGGCTCTAGCCCGTTTTATAACCTGGGTCCACTCCAAACCAGGGTGCACCTCCTGGAGACAAAAGCAGAGTGACACGTCATGAGTGGCATAAGTAGCGTCCTATTTGGAACCGCAACTTCAATAATGACCTCATGGCTGCCACGACACAAACACCTCACCAGTCATCGTCTGACCATCAATAATGAGGTGACAAATCATAGGGGCGGGCCTCTGCAAGCCATTTGGGAGTGGCCTGGCCACATCGTCAGGACACCTGATGCCCTGTGGTCTATATGGGCCCCTCACATCAGGGGCAGGGCCAAAGAGTTCATTACCGGACCTAGTTTCAGATGCAGTAAGTGCCTGAGCATGCTCAGTAGCATGAAATACAGTCTCTGAAAAAAGACTATCAGCTTTAGCATGGTGTCTAGGCACAAAACAGGACTTAGACCCGGCACGGAATGCAAGTACCTGTGCAAAGAGGCTTTTCGCACTAAGTGTGGGAGCATGCGCTGTATCCCGAAATGAAGACTTAGCCTCAGGAATGGCACAGTCAGGCTGAGCATACTCACTAGGCGAAACACTGTAGTTAGGCTGCGGCTGGGGTAAATCGGCACACGCAAGCGCACTAGCTGCCTCTCCACACTTAGACGTGGAGGAGAAATTGCTCTTCGGGTGTGGACTTGGAGATGCTGTCTATGAACAGAAGGAAAAGCTAAAGGAAGCCTGACTTTCTATCCCTCCGAATGATCAAATGCAGCAAGGAATTCCCTGAGTTTGCTATAAAATTAGCGTAGCAAAATGTGCATGAGGGTGTCATGCAGAGGTGCTGCAAATAGATTTGCACCAGTGGGACACTAATGGAAGTCCAACAGTCACTTCTTGTATGCCACTAAATGGCAGTATTTTTTGCTATCATTATAGCTTATTAAAAACAGAGCAGGAGGGTGTCCTGCACAGGTGCTAGAAATAGCTTGGCACCAGTGGGACAATAATGAAATACAACAGACAGTTCTATGATGCCACTAAATGGCAGTATTTTTTGCTATCATTATAGCTTATTAAAAACAGAGCAGGAGGGTGTTCTGCACAGGTGCTACAAATATCTTTGCACTAGTGGGACAATACAGAAGTCCAACAGCCACGTTTAGGATGCCACTAAGTTCACTCAGTGTTTGCTAGTATAATGGCTTAGTAACAATGAGTTTGAGTGTGCAAAGGGCAGGAGGGTACAGTGGCAGGGTTGTGGGTCTCTGGGTAGAGGAAAGGAAGCCTGCCTTTCTATCCCTCTTAATGGGGAAATGCAGCGAGGAAATCCCTGACCTTAGCTACACAGATGCTGTCATCTTGTGTAGCTGTTAAACTCTGTTTTCACGGACCTGTCACCTATTTCTCTGACCCTGCCGGTATTAGCCCTTAAAAGGACTGATAGAAACTTCTATCCCTATTCTGTATAGCGCTGTGTATAGAGCGTACACAGCAGTATCGGAGATAGGAGCTGCACCAGAGATGACTGACACCAAGGACGCAGAAGGCAGATAATGGCGTGATGGAGGAAAATGTCTGTTTTTATAACGCAGGGACATGTGACATGGACATCCTATCACACATGCCGTTGCTTCTCTGGCTAAAAGTCCACTTAGCTGTGTGTGTGTCTGGGATTGGCTGACATGCTGGCCCGCCCCACTACACGCGCGCGCTTAGGGAAGGAAGACAAGGAAAAAAAAAAAAAAATGGTGATCGCCATTATCCATACAGCAGTGATCTGAATGCGCTGTTCCCGCACACTATACACTGAAATTTCATAATAGTGTGAGTCACAGAGTGACTTACACTATTACAGCGGAAAGCCAGCTAGTAATTAGCTTGTCTTTTTGCTGCTAGAACCGTTCTCGAACGTATCTAGAACTATCGAGCTTTAGCAAAAAGCTCAAGTTCTAGTTTTATCTAGAACAGCCCCCAAAATCACTCGAGCCGCGACATGGAGAACCTCGAACCGCGAACCGCGCTCAACTCTAATGACAATACAATAATGTAATTGGTGCCTTCAGGGAAAGGAATGCAACAGCAACAGTCCACCTCTTTACAACAACAACAATAGGCCACATCTTTCTTGTGCTGTTGTGAGCAGCTGGTAACATTTAAATACAACGTCTCTAGACTTGTTTCTCACTGAGCACATCTGAGATGTCATTTGTCGTCAGATTGCAAAGATGCTGCCAGCTGCAGATCTTGATGATTTGCAGAAGTTCATTCCTCGCTGCAGAACATTCTTTAGACAACCATTTCTAAACTGATTAAGAGAATCCAAGGTGTGTAAGTGCATTTATTTTTACCTTTGGCGTTCAACTAATATATAAAGCTGAGTTTATGTGTGTATGTGTCGTGGGCGGAGGAGGGGACGCTGCGCTCTCCCACTGCTCGGGTCCGGCCGCTGCTGCTGCAGCTGCCGCTGCTCGGTGGTGGCTCGAGCGGTGGTCCGGATCCCGGGGACTTGAGCGGCGCTCCTCGCCCGTGAGTGAAAAGGGTGGGGATTGATTGTGGGGATTTGGTTATTGTCCATGATGCCACCCACGGTTGTGGTGATATTGGTGACACCACCGCTGCTCTGGACGGGGATCCCGGGAGCGGTGACAGGGAGCAGCTTTGTTCTTAATTCTCCCCTCCGTGGATAGAGGGTTGGTTGTCCCGGGGCCCGGTGATGGGGTAGGGATGGATGGCAGGTGGGTTACGGGGCCTGGTGAGTAGAGATGAGCGAACCGGTCCCGGTTCGGCTCGAGGCGGTTCGCCGAACGGGGGGTCTGGCTCGAGTTCGGCTCGTCGAACGTTCGACGAACCGAACTCGAGCCCATAGGAAACAATGGCAGGCAATCACAAACACAGTAAAACACCTAGAAAACACCCTCAAAGGTGTCCAAAAGGTGACAAACAACTCACAACACAACACAAACACATGGGAAAGTGACAAGGACATATACTCATGCGAAAACAAAAGAGCAGGACAAGGAAAAAGAGGAGGACACACAGATATAGGCATGGCACGCCCTTCTAAAGTCATGTAAAACACCGCAAGGTGACTCCAAGCGGAGTCTCCCTTTTTTCCAAAAATTGGGCCCCACACACCCACCCCTTCAGTGGCAGCAGTTGTGCCCCAGTTGTACACTTCACAGCTAGATTTGCATCAAGCACATTCAAAAATACGCCATTCTTATCCGTCCCCAGGATGACACCGGGGTAGGTAGCAAAGTCTTTCCTGATCCCAGCTCTGTTCATCTTGGCTTCTTTTAAAAACACAGCAAGCAAGGGTTACTCCAAGCGGAGTCTCCCTTTTTTCCAAAAATTGGGCCCCACACACACCCACCCCTTCAGTGGCAGCACTTGGGCCCCAGTTGTACACTTCACAGCTAGATTTGCATCAAGCACATTCAAAAATACGCTATTCTTAACCGTCCCCAGGATGACACCGGGGTAGGTAGCAAAGTCTTTCCTGATCCCAGCTCTGTTCATCTTGGCTTCTTTTAAAAACACAGCAAGCAAGGGTTACTCCAAGCGGAGTCTCCCTTTTTTCCAAAAATTGGGCCACACAGACACCCACCCCATCAGTGGCAGCACTTGGGCCCTAGTTGCAAACAGGATGTTTTGATTTGCATCAAGCACATTCAAAAATACGCTATTCTTAGCCGTCCACAGGATGACACCGGGGTAGGTAGCAAAGTCTTTCCTGATCCCAGCTCTGTTCATCTTGGCTTCTTTTAAAAACACAGCAAGCAAGGGTTACTCCAAGCGGAGTCTCCCTTTTTTCCAAAAATTGGGCCACACAGACACCCACCCCATCAGTGGCAGCACTTGGGCCCTAGTTGCAAACAGGATGTTTTGATTTGCATCAAGCACATTCAAAAATACGCTATTCTTAGCCGCCCCCAGGATGACACCGGGGTAGGTAGCAAAGTCTTTGCTGACCCATGACTTGTTCATCTTGGCTTCTTTTAAAAACAATGTAAGCAAGGGTTACTCCAAGCGGAGTCTCCCTTTTTTCCAAAAATTGGGCCACACAGACACCCACCCCATCAGTGGCAGCACTTGGGCCCTAGTTGCAAACAGGATGTTTTGATTTGCATCAAGCACATTCAAAAATACGCTATTCTTAGCCGTCCCCAGGATGACACCGGGGTAGGTAGCAAAGTCTTTGCTGACCCATGACTTGTTCATCTTGGCTTCTTTTAAAAACAATGTAAGCAAGGGTTACTCCAAGCGGAGTCTCCCTTTTTTCCAAAAATTGGGCCACACAGACACCCACCCCATCAGTGGCAGCACTTGGGCCCTAGTTGCAAACAGGATGTTTTGATTTGCATCAAGCACATTCAAAAATACGCTATTCTTAGCCGTCCACAGGATGACACCGGGGTAGGTAGCAAAGTCTTTCCTGATCCCAGCTCTGTTCATCTTGGCTTCTTTTAAAAACACAGCAAGCAAGGGTTACTCCAAGCGGAGTCTCCCTTTTTTCCAAAAATTGGGCCACACAGACACCCACCCCATCAGTGGCAGCACTTGGGCCCTAGTTGCAAACAGGATGTTTTGATTTGCATCAAGCACATTCAAAAATACGCTATTCTTAGCCGTCCCCAGGATGACACCGGGGTAGGTAGCAAAGTCTTTGCTGACCCATGACTTGTTCATCTTGGCTTCTTTTAAAAACAATGTAAGCAAGGGTTACTCCAAGCGGAGTCTCCCTTTTTTCCAAAAATTGGGCCACACAGACACCCACCCCATCAGTGGCAGCACTTGGGCCCTAGTTGCAAACAGGATGTTTTGATTTGCATCAAGCACATTCAAAAATACGCTATTCTTAGCCGTCCACAGGATGACACCGGGGTAGGTAGCAAAGTCTTTCCTGATCCCAGCTCTGTTCATCTTGGCTTCTTTTAAAAACACAGCAAGCAAGGGTTACTCCAAGCGGAGTCTCCCTTTTTTCCAAAAATTGGGCCACACAGACACCCACCCCATCAGTGGCAGCACTTGGGCCCTAGTTGCAAACAGGATGTTTTGATTTGCATCAAGCACATTCAAAAATACGCTATTCTTAGCCGTCCCCAGGATGACACCGGGGTAGGTAGCAAAGTCTTTCCTGATCCCAGCTCTGTTCATCTTGGCTTCTTTTAAAAACACAGCAAGCAAGGGTTACTCCAAGCGGAGTCTCCCTTTTTTCCAAAAATTGGGCCACACAGACACCCACCCCATCAGTGGCAGCACTTGGGCCCTAGTTGCAAACAGGATGTTTTGATTTGCATCAAGCACATTCAAAAATACGCTATTCTTAGCCGTCCACAGGATGACACCGGGGTAGGTAGCAAAGTCTTTCCTGATCCCAGCTCTGTTCATCTTGGCTTCTTTTAAAAACACAGCAAGCAAGGGTTACTCCAAGCGGAGTCTCCCTTTTTTCCAAAAATTGGGCCACACAGACACCCACCCCATCAGTGGCAGCACTTGGGCCCTAGTTGCAAACAGGATGTTTTGATTTGCATCAAGCACATTCAAAAATACGCTATTCTTAGCCGTCCACAGGATGACACCGGGGTAGGTAGCAAAGTCTTTCCTGATCCCAGCTCTGTTCATCTTGGCTTCTTTTAAAAACACAGCAAGCAAGGGTTACTCCAAGCGGAGTCTCCCTTTTTTCCAAAAATTGGGCCACACAGACACCCACCCCATCAGTGGCAGCACTTGGGCCCTAGTTGCAAACAGGATGTTTTGATTTGCATCAAGCACATTCAAAAATACGCTATTCTTAGCCGTCCACAGGATGACACCGGGGTAGGTAGCAAAGTCTTTCCTGATCCCAGCTCTGTTCATCTTGGCTTCTTTTAAAAACACAGCAAGCAAGGGTTACTCCAAGCGGAGTCTCCCTTTTTTCCAAAAATTGGGCCACACAGACACCCACCCCATCAGTGGCAGCACTTGGGCCCTAGTTGCAAACAGGATGTTTTGATTTGCATCAAGCACATTCAAAAATACGCTATTCTTAGCCGTCCCCAGGATGACACCGGGGTAGGTAGCAAAGTCTTTGCTGACCCATGACTTGTTCATCTTGGCTTCTTTTAAAAACAATGTAAGCAAGGGTTACTCCAAGCGGAGTCTCCCTTTTTTCCAAAAATTGGGCCACACAGACACCCACCCCATCAGTGGCAGCACTTGGGCCCTAGTTGCAAACAGGATGTTTTGATTTGCATCAAGCACATTCAAAAATACGCTATTCTTAGCCGTCCACAGGATGACACCGGGGTAGGTAGCAAAGTCTTTCCTGATCCCAGCTCTGTTCATCTTGGCTTCTTTTAAAAACACAGCAAGCAAGGGTTACTCCAAGCGGAGTCTCCCTTTTTTCCAAAAATTGGGCCACACAGACACCCACCCCATCAGTGGCAGCACTTGGGCCCTAGTTGCAAACAGGATGTTTTGATTTGCATCAAGCACATTCAAAAATACGCTATTCTTAGCCGTCCCCAGGATGACACCGGGGTAGGTAGCAAAGTCTTTGCTGACCCATGACTTGTTCATCTTGGCTTCTTTTAAAAACAATGTAAGCAAGGGTTACTCCAAGCGGAGTCTCCCTTTTTTCCAAAAATTGGGCCACACAGACACCCACCCCATCAGTGGCAGCACTTGGGCCCTAGTTGCAAACAGGATGTTTTGATTTGCATCAAGCACATTCAAAAATACGCTATTCTTAGCCGTCCACAGGATGACACCGGGGTAGGTAGCAAAGTCTTTCCTGATCCCAGCTCTGTTCATCTTGGCTTCTTTTAAAAACACAGCAAGCAAGGGTTACTCCAAGCGGAGTCTCCCTTTTTTCCAAAAATTGGGCCACACAGACACCCACCCCATCAGTGGCAGCACTTGGGCCCTAGTTGCAAACAGGATGTTTTGATTTGCATCAAGCACATTCAAAAATACGCTATTCTTAGCCGTCCACAGGATGACACCGGGGTAGGTAGCAAAGTCTTTCCTGATCCCAGCTCTGTTCATCTTGGCTTCTTTTAAAAACACAGCAAGCAAGGGTTACTCCAAGCGGAGTCTCCCTTTTTTCCAAAAATTGGGCCACACAGACACCCACCCCATCAGTGGCAGCACTTGGGCCCTAGTTGCAAACAGGATGTTTTGATTTGCATCAAGCACATTCAAAAATACGCTATTCTTAGCCGTCCACAGGATGACACCGGGGTAGGTAGCAAAGTCTTTCCTGATCCCAGCTCTGTTCATCTTGGCTTCTTTTAAAAACACAGCAAGCAAGGGTTACTCCAAGCGGAGTCTCCCTTTTTTCCAAAAATTGGGCCACACAGACACCCACCCCATCAGTGGCAGCACTTGGGCCCTAGTTGCAAACAGGATGTTTTGATTTGCATCAAGCACATTCAAAAATACGCTATTCTTAGCCGTCCCCAGGATGACACCGGGGTAGGTAGCAAAGTCTTTCCTGATCCCAGCTCTGTTCATCTTGGCTTCTTTTAAAAACACAGCAAGCAAGGGTTACTCCAAGCGGAGTCTCCCTTTTTTCCAAAAATTGGGCCACACAGACACCCACCCCATCAGTGGCAGCACTTGGGCCCTAGTTGCAAACAGGATGTTTTGATTTGCATCAAGCACATTCAAAAATACGCTATTCTTAGCCGTCCACAGGATGACACCGGGGTAGGTAGCAAAGTCTTTCCTGATCCCAGCTCTGTTCATCTTGGCTTCTTTTAAAAACACAGCAAGCAAGGGTTACTCCAAGCGGAGTCTCCCTTTTTTCCAAAAATTGGGCCACACAGACACCCACCCCATCAGTGGCAGCACTTGGGCCCTAGTTGCAAACAGGATGTTTTGATTTGCATCAAGCACATTCAAAAATACGCTATTCTTAGCCGTCCCCAGGATGACACCGGGGTAGGTAGCAAAGTCTTTCCTGATCCCAGCTCTGTTCATCTTGGCTTCTTTTAAAAACACAGCAAGCAAGGGTTACTCCAAGCGGAGTCTCCCTTTTTTCCAAAAATTGGGCCACACAGACACCCACCCCATCAGTGGCAGCACTTGGGCCCTAGTTGCAAACAGGATGTTTTGATTTGCATCAAGCACATTCCAAATCCACAAGCATTTACTCTCCCCAGGATGACACAGGGGTAGTAAATTCCTTCTGGATCCATGACTTGTTCATTTTGATGAACGTCAGTCTGTCCACATTGTCACTGGACAGACGCGTGCGCTTATCTGTCAGCACACACCCAGCAGCACTGAATACACGTTCAGAGACAACGCTGGCAGCTGGACACGACAAAATCTCCAAGGCGTAAGTTGCGAGCTCTGGCCATTTTTGTAGGTTTGAAGCCCAAAAGGAGCAAGGCTCCAGTTGCACAGTCATGGCATCGATGTTCATTTGGAGATACTCCTGTATCATCCTCTCCAGCCGTTGACTATGTGTCAGACTTGTTGTCTCTGGTGGCCTTGCAAAAGAGGGTCTAAAAAAATTATGAAAAGATTCCATAAAATTGCTGTTACCGGCACCAGAAAAGGTCCTACTGGTACGGGTAGACTGTTGAAGATGACGAGACCGTCCCATGTTTGTCAAGTTACAACTGGGAGATTCACTCCCTGCACCTGCACGGTTGTTTGGTGGAAAAGCCGAGCTAAGATCTAGTAACAGCTTCTGCTGATACTCCTGCATACGTGCGTCCCTTTCTATGGCTGGAATTATGTCACAAAATTTGGACTTGTACCGGGGATCTAATAGTGTGGCAATCCAGTAGTCATCATCACTTCTAATTTTGACAATACGACTGTCATGTTGGAGGTAGTGCAACAAAAAGGCACTCATGTGTCTTGCGCAGCCATGCGGACCAAGTCCATGCTGTGTTTGTGGCATAGAGGTGCTACCCGTTCTTTCTTCCTCTGACATCTGACCCCAACCTCTTTCAACTGAAATTTGACCAAGGTCTCCCTCATCCGCTGAGTCTTCCATGTCCATGGACAGTTCGTCCTCCATTTCTTCATGTTCTCCTGCACCTTGCTCAACATTTCGCCTGCTACTATGCGCCCTTGTCGATCCCTGTCCCCCATGGTCCCATGCCTGCTGCGTTGGTGATGATGAACGTCTGGACCTTCGTGATGTTGTTGTCCCTTGCGCATATGAATCCTCCTGTAGTTCCTCCCCTTCATGTTGTCCCACCCCCTGACTCCGAATAGTGTTTAGCGTGTGCTCCAGCATGTAAATGACTGGAATCGTCATGCTGATAATGGCATTGTCAGAGCTAAACATATTCGTCGCCATGTCGAAACTGTGCAGAAGGGTGCATAGGTCCTTGATCTGAGACCACTCCATCAGGGTGATCTGCCCCACCTCTGCATCTCGTTGGCCCAGGCTATACGTCATGACGTATTGCACCAGGGCTCTGCGGTGCTGCCACAGTCGCTGTAACATGTGGAGAGTTGAATTCCAGCGTGTCGCCACATCGCATTTCAGGCGATGAACCGGCAGGCCGAAAGACTTCTGGAGCGATGCAAGTCGCTCTGCTGCGGCGCTTGAACGGCGGAAGTGAGCTGACAGTTTTCGTGCCCTGTTCAGAAGGCCATCTAGGCCGGGATAGTGTGTTAAAAATTGCTGCACGACAAGGTTCAACACGTGAGCCATACAAGGTACGTGTGTCACCTTGCCCAGGCGAAGTGCCGCACCCAGGTTTGCAGCATTGTCGCACACGGCCTTACCAGGCTGCAGTTTGAGTGGAGACAACCATTTATTAAACTCGGACCGCAAAGCTGACCACAACTCCTCAGCTGTGTGACTCTTATTACCAAGACATGTCAAGCTAAAGACCGCCTGATGCCGTTGCGCTCTGCTGCCAGCATAGTAATGAGGGGTGCGTGATTCCTTCTGCGCAGTGAGAACGCTGGTGGCCTGACCAGGCAGGCTTGGGGCGGAGGTGGAGGACCCAGATGAGGTGGAGGATGCAGAAGCAGTGGCGGAACTTGGACAGACAGAGGATTGACACACAAGTCGTGGGGACGGCAAGACTTGTGCAGCAGACCCTTCACCATCTATCACCATAGTTACCCAGTGCCCAGTCAGCGACATGTAACGTCCCTGTCCATGCTTACTGGTCCAAGTATCGGTGGTGAAATGCACCCGTTCACACACAGAGTTTCTCAAGGAAGCGGTGATGTTGTGTGCGACATGCTGGTGTAGCGCGGGCACACCTTTCTTAGAGAAGTAGTGGCGACTAGGCATCTGGTACTGGGGCACAGCGACAGACATAAGGTCTCTAAAATCCTGTGTGTCCACTAGGCGGAAAGGCAGCATTTCGGTAGCCAACAGCTTACAGAGGGATAGAGTCAACCTCTTAGCTTTGTCATGGGTCGGAGGAAGTGGCCTTTTATTTGACCACATCTGAGGGACAGAGATCTGGCTGCTGTGTGTAGACGGTGTTGAGTAGGGTGTCCCTGGAAAAATGCAGGTTTGTGAGGAAAGTGCAGGCGGAGACATGATGTTGCCTTCATCCAACGTTGGTGCTATCGATGTCTGAGAGAGCTGTACACACTCACTTGTTTCCCCTTCCAAACCAACTGACGACCTTACAAGCAAACTGCCTGTTGCGGTTACAGTGGTGGAAGTTTTGCGTGGAAAAACAGGTGTGGCAGCTGTCCCCACAGTCCTAGAAGATGAAGAGCGCGCGGATGCAGTGGAAGGGGCGGGCGGTGGATGGTTCGCTCCGCTAGGCCGCATTGCAGCACGGTGAGCTTCCCACCGGGACTTATGATATTTATTCATGTGACGATTCATGGAAGAAGTTGTCAAACTGCTGAGCTTTTGACCTCTACTAAGAGAATCATGACAAATGTTACATATCACATGAGTTGGGCGATCTTTTTCGATGTGAAAAAAGGACCAGGCTAGGCAAGGCTTAGAGGCCATGCGACCTGTTGATCCACCCCGAATAATGCTCATAGGCAGAGTGGTGGCTGAGGATGCAGTTGTAGACGTGCTACCAGTGCTCCGACTCTGTCCAGGAAGGCGCAAGGTAACTTCGTCGTCGGTTGCATCCTCCTCCACCGCCTCTGTTGACCTCCTCGAGTGCCTGACTGGGGGTTGACAGTAGGTGGGATCTAGAACGTCATCATCAATTGTTGTGTTTGCACTCCCCTCCCCCTCAGACCGAGCCTCTTCTTGCCCTGACGGAATATTTAAGTTGTCATCCCAATCGGGTATCTGCGTCTCATCTTCATCAGTATGTTCCTCATTGTCTATAACCACAGGTGTTACAGTTTGTGACAAAGGGTCAACATTATGCTCAGAAACTTGGTCCTCACGGCCTGAATCTGAGTCACAAAGGTTCTGGGCATCACTGCAGACCATTTCCTGTTCTGTACTCACTGTAGCTTGGGAGCAGACCTCTGATTCCCAGGCTATAGTGTGACTGAACAGCTCTGCAGACTCAGCCATCTCAGTTCCACCATACTGTGCAGGGCTGATGGAGACTTCAGAGCTGGGAGAAATCAAGTGTGATTGGGATGACAACTCAGAGGACTGGTGTTTTTTGGATGCGGTACTTGAAGTGGCTGAGAGGGCACTTGTTGGACCACTTGAGATCCATTCAAGCATTTTCCTTTTTTGCCCATCATCTACCTTTCTTCCTGTTGTTCGTGTCCGTAAAAAAGGGAGCACATCGGATTGTCCACGGTAAGTAGTAGACATCTTACTTTTGCTGGTAGATGGTCTATCTTCAGCAGATGATAATGGAGCTTTGCCACCTTCCCCACGGACAAAACCTTTTTTGCCTTTTCCACCACGCCTCTTCCCCTTTCCACCAGCATCTGTCATTTTGCCACTCATGTTGATTGCGACAAGATTGTGGACTGAAAATGTGGTAGTAAAAATTGAGAGGTGGTGAAGATTGCAGTGGTGGTCTAGCTTTATTAACAGCAGAATAATAAAGAATAAATATCCCTGACAATGCAACTTAGTTATAATTAGTTGGAGTGTGCAACGCAGGCAGACGTGCTGCAAATGTCTTTGCACTAGTGGGACTATAGCAAAGTCCAATAGCCACGTATAGGATGCCACTAGGTACACTGAGTGTTTGCTAGTATAATGGCTTGGTTAGAATGAGTTGTAGTGTGCAACGCAGGCAGACGCGCTCTGCAAATGTCTTTGCACTAGTGGGACTATAGCAAAGTCCAATAGCCACGTATAGGATGCCACTAGGTACACTGAGTGTTTGCTAGTATAATGGCTTGGTTAGAATGAGTTGTAGTGTGCAACGCAGGCAGACGCGCTCTGCAAATGTCTTTGCACTAGTGGGACTATAGCAAAGTCCAATAGCCACGTATAGGATGCCACTAGGTACACTGAGTGTTTGCTAGTATAATGGCTTGGTTAGAATGAGTTGTAGTGTGCAACGCAGGCAGACGCGCTCTGCAAATGTCTTTGCACTAGTGGGACTAT
Organism: Anomaloglossus baeobatrachus; assembly: GCF_048569485.1. Lineage (NCBI taxonomy): Eukaryota > Metazoa > Chordata > Amphibia > Anura > Aromobatidae > Anomaloglossus > Anomaloglossus baeobatrachus. The sequence continues at coordinate 588,084,156 of NC_134355.1, forward strand.
AGCAAAGTCCAATAGCCACGTATAGGATGCCACTAGGTACACTGAGTGTTTGCTAGTATAATGGCTTGGTTAGAATGAGTTGTAGTGTGCAACGCAGGCAGACGCGCTCTGCAAATGTCTTTGCACTAGTGGGACTATAGCAAAGTCCAATAGCCACGTATAGGATGCCACTAGGTACACTGAGTGTTTGCTAGTATAATGGCTTGGTTAGAATGAGTTGTAGTGTGCAACGCAGGCAGACGCGCTCTGCAAATGTCTTTGCACTAGTGGGACTATAGCAAAGTCCAATAGCCACGTATAGGATGCCACTAGGTACACTGAGTGTTTGCTAGTATAATGGCTTGGTTAGAATGAGTTGTAGTGTGCAACGCAGGCAGACGCGCTCTGCAAATGTCTTTGCACTAGTGGGACTATAGCAAAGTCCAATAGCCACGTATAGGATGCCACTAGGTACACTGAGTGTTTGCTAGTATAATGGCTTGGTTAGAATGAGTTGTAGTGTGCAACGCAGGCAGACGCGCTCTGCAAATGTCTTTGCACTAGTGGGACTATAGCAAAGTCCAATAGCCACGTATAGGATGCCACTAGGTACACTGAGTGTTTGCTAGTATAATGGCTTGGTTAGAATGAGTTGTAGTGTGCAACGCAGGCAGACGCGCTCTGCAAATGTCTTTGCACTAGTGGGACTATAGCAAAGTCCAATAGCCACGTATAGGATGCCACTAGGTACACTGAGTGTTTGCTAGTATAATGGCTTGGTTAGAATGAGTTGTAGTGTGCAACGCAGGCAGACGCGCTCTGCAAATGTCTTTGCACTAGTGGGACTATAGCAAAGTCCAATAGCCACGTATAGGATGCCACTAGGTACACTGAGTGTTTGCTAGTATAATGGCTTGGTTAGAATGAGTTGTAGTGTGCAACGCAGGCAGACGCGCTCTGCAAATGTCTTTGCACTAGTGGGACTATAGCAAAGTCCAATAGCCACGTATAGGATGCCACTAGGTACACTGAGTGTTTGCTAGTATAATGGCTTGGTTAGAATGAGTTGTAGTGTGCAACGCAGGCAGACGCGCTCTGCAAATGTCTTTGCACTAGTGGGACTATAGCAAAGTCCAATAGCCACGTATAGGATGCCACTAGGTACACTGAGTGTTTGCTAGTATAATGGCTTGGTTAGAATGAGTTGTAGTGTGCAACGCAGGCAGACGCGCTCTGCAAATGTCTTTGCACTAGTGGGACTATAGCAAAGTCCAATAGCCACGTATAGGATGCCACTAGGTACACTGAGTGTTTGCTAGTATAATGGCTTGGTTAGAATGAGTTGTAGTGTGCAACGCAGGCAGACGCGCTCTGCAAATGTCTTTGCACTAGTGGGACTATAGCAAAGTCCAATAGCCACGTATAGGATGCCACTAGGTACACTGAGTGTTTGCTAGTATAATGGCTTGGTTAGAATGAGTTGTAGTGTGCAACGCAGGCAGACGCGCTCTGCAAATGTCTTTGCACTAGTGGGACTATAGCAAAGTCCAATAGCCACGTATAGGATGCCACTAGGTACACTGAGTGTTTGCTAGTATAATGGCTTGGTTAGAATGAGTTGTAGTGTGCAACGCAGGCAGACGCGCTCTGCAAATGTCTTTGCACTAGTGGGACTATAGCAAAGTCCAATAGCCACGTATAGGATGCCACTAGGTACACTGAGTGTTTGCTAGTATAATGGCTTGGTTAGAATGAGTTGTAGTGTGCAACGCAGGCAGACGCGCTCTGCAAATGTCTTTGCACTAGTGGGACTATAGCAAAGTCCAATAGCCACGTATAGGATGCCACTAGGTACACTGAGTGTTTGCTAGTATAATGGCTTGGTTAGAATGAGTTGTAGTGTGCAACGCAGGCAGACGCGCTCTGCAAATGTCTTTGCACTAGTGGGACTATAGCAAAGTCCAATAGCCACGTATAGGATGCCACTAGGTACACTGAGTGTTTGCTAGTATAATGGCTTGGTTAGAATGAGTTGTAGTGTGCAACGCAGGCAGACGCGCTCTGCAAATGTCTTTGCACTAGTGGGACTATAGCAAAGTCCAATAGCCACGTATAGGATGCCACTAGGTACACTGAGTGTTTGCTAGTATAATGGCTTGGTTAGAATGAGTTGTAGTGTGCAACGCAGGCAGACGCGCTCTGCAAATGTCTTTGCACTAGTGGGACTATAGCAAAGTCCAATAGCCACGTATAGGATGCCACTAGGTACACTGAGTGTTTGCTAGTATAATGGCTTGGTTAGAATGAGTTGTAGTGTGCAACGCAGGCAGACGCGCTCTGCAAATGTCTTTGCACTAGTGGGACTATAGCAAAGTCCAATAGCCACGTATAGGATGCCACTAGGTACACTGAGTGTTTGCTAGTATAATGGCTTGGTTAGAATGAGTTGTAGTGTGCAACGCAGGCAGACGCGCTCTGCAAATGTCTTTGCACTAGTGGGACTATAGCAAAGTCCAATAGCCACGTATAGGATGCCACTAGGTACACTGAGTGTTTGCTAGTATAATGGCTTGGTTAGAATGAGTTGTAGTGTGCAACGCAGGCAGACGCGCTCTGCAAATGTCTTTGCACTAGTGGGACTATAGCAAAGTCCAATAGCCACGTATAGGATGCCACTAGGTACACTGAGTGTTTGCTAGTATAATGGCTTGGTTAGAATGAGTTGTAGTGTGCAACGCAGGCAGACGCGCTCTGCAAATGTCTTTGCACTAGTGGGACTATAGCAAAGTCCAATAGCCACGTATAGGATGCCACTAGGTACACTGAGTGTTTGCTAGTATAATGGCTTGGTTAGAATGAGTTGTAGTGTGCAACGCAGGCAGACGCGCTCTGCAAATGTCTTTGCACTAGTGGGACTATAGCAAAGTCCAATAGCCACGTATAGGATGCCACTAGGTACACTGAGTGTTTGCTAGTATAATGGCTTGGTTAGAATGAGTTGTAGTGTGCAACGCAGGCAGACGCGCTCTGCAAATGTCTTTGCACTAGTGGGACTATAGCAAAGTCCAATAGCCACGTATAGGATGCCACTAGGTACACTGAGTGTTTGCTAGTATAATGGCTTGGTTAGAATGAGTTGTAGTGTGCAACGCAGGCAGACGCGCTCTGCAAATGTCTTTGCACTAGTGGGACTATAGCAAAGTCCAATAGCCACGTATAGGATGCCACTAGGTACACTGAGTGTTTGCTAGTATAATGGCTTGGTTAGAATGAGTTGTAGTGTGCAACGCAGGCAGACGCGCTCTGCAAATGTCTTTGCACTAGTGGGACTATAGCAAAGTCCAATAGCCACGTATAGGATGCCACTAGGTACACTGAGTGTTTGCTAGTATAATGGCTTGGTTAGAATGAGTTGTAGTGTGCAACGCAGGCAGACGCGCTCTGCAAATGTCTTTGCACTAGTGGGACTATAGCAAAGTCCAATAGCCACGTATAGGATGCCACTAGGTACACTGAGTGTTTGCTAGTATAATGGCTTGGTTAGAATGAGTTGTAGTGTGCAACGCAGGCAGACGCGCTCTGCAAATGTCTTTGCACTAGTGGGACTATAGCAAAGTCCAATAGCCACGTATAGGATGCCACTAGGTACACTGAGTGTTTGCTAGTATAATGGCTTGGTTAGAATGAGTTGTAGTGTGCAACGCAGGCAGACGCGCTCTGCAAATGTCTTTGCACTAGTGGGACTATAGCAAAGTCCAATAGCCACGTATAGGATGCCACTAGGTACACTGAGTGTTTGCTAGTATAATGGCTTGGTTAGAATGAGTTGTAGTGTGCAACGCAGGCAGACGCGCTCTGCAAATGTCTTTGCACTAGTGGGACTATAGCAAAGTCCAATAGCCACGTATAGGATGCCACTAGGTACACTGAGTGTTTGCTAGTATAATGGCTTGGTTAGAATGAGTTGTAGTGTGCAACGCAGGCAGACGCGCTCTGCAAATGTCTTTGCACTAGTGGGACTATAGCAAAGTCCAATAGCCACGTATAGGATGCCACTAGGTACACTGAGTGTTTGCTAGTATAATGGCTTGGTTAGAATGAGTTGTAGTGTGCAACGCAGGCAGACGCGCTCTGCAAATGTCTTTGCACTAGTGGGACTATAGCAAAGTCCAATAGCCACGTATAGGATGCCACTAGGTACACTGAGTGTTTGCTAGTATAATGGCTTGGTTAGAATGAGTTGTAGTGTGCAACGCAGGCAGACGCGCTCTGCAAATGTCTTTGCACTAGTGGGACTATAGCAAAGTCCAATAGCCACGTATAGGATGCCACTAGGTACACTGAGTGTTTGCTAGTATAATGGCTTGGTTAGAATGAGTTGTAGTGTGCAACGCAGGCAGACGCGCTCTGCAAATGTCTTTGCACTAGTGGGACTATAGCAAAGTCCAATAGCCACGTATAGGATGCCACTAGGTACACTGAGTGTTTGCTAGTATAATGGCTTGGTTAGAATGAGTTGTAGTGTGCAACGCAGGCAGACGCGCTCTGCAAATGTCTTTGCACTAGTGGGACTATAGCAAAGTCCAATAGCCACGTATAGGATGCCACTAGGTACACTGAGTGTTTGCTAGTATAATGGCTTGGTTAGAATGAGTTGTAGTGTGCAACGCAGGCAGACGCGCTCTGCAAATGTCTTTGCACTAGTGGGACTATAGCAAAGTCCAATAGCCACGTATAGGATGCCACTAGGTACACTGAGTGTTTGCTAGTATAATGGCTTGGTTAGAATGAGTTGTAGTGTGCAACGCAGGCAGACGCGCTCTGCAAATGTCTTTGCACTAGTGGGACTATAGCAAAGTCCAATAGCCACGTATAGGATGCCACTAGGTACACTGAGTGTTTGCTAGTATAATGGCTTGGTTAGAATGAGTTGTAGTGTGCAACGCAGGCAGACGCGCTCTGCAAATGTCTTTGCACTAGTGGGACTATAGCAAAGTCCAATAGCCACGTATAGGATGCCACTAGGTACACTGAGTGTTTGCTAGTATAATGGCTTGGTTAGAATGAGTTGTAGTGTGCAACGCAGGCAGACGCGCTCTGCAAATGTCTTTGCACTAGTGGGACTATAGCAAAGTCCAATAGCCACGTATAGGATGCCACTAGGTACACTGAGTGTTTGCTAGTATAATGGCTTGGTTAGAATGAGTTGTAGTGTGCAACGCAGGCAGACGCGCTCTGCAAATGTCTTTGCACTAGTGGGACTATAGCAAAGTCCAATAGCCACGTATAGGATGCCACTAGGTACACTGAGTGTTTGCTAGTATAATGGCTTGGTTAGAATGAGTTGTAGTGTGCAACGCAGGCAGACGCGCTCTGCAAATGTCTTTGCACTAGTGGGACTATAGCAAAGTCCAATAGCCACGTATAGGATGCCACTAGGTACACTGAGTGTTTGCTAGTATAATGGCTTGGTTAGAATGAGTTGTAGTGTGCAACGCAGGCAGACGCGCTCTGCAAATGTCTTTGCACTAGTGGGACTATAGCAAAGTCCAATAGCCACGTATAGGATGCCACTAGGTACACTGAGTGTTTGCTAGTATAATGGCTTGGTTAGAATGAGTTGTAGTGTGCAACGCAGGCAGACGCGCTCTGCAAATGTCTTTGCACTAGTGGGACTATAGCAAAGTCCAATAGCCACGTATAGGATGCCACTAGGTACACTGAGTGTTTGCTAGTATAATGGCTTGGTTAGAATGAGTTGTAGTGTGCAACGCAGGCAGACGCGCTCTGCAAATGTCTTTGCACTAGTGGGACTATAGCAAAGTCCAATAGCCACGTATAGGATGCCACTAGGTACACTGAGTGTTTGCTAGTATAATGGCTTGGTTAGAATGAGTTGTAGTGTGCAACGCAGGCAGACGCGCTCTGCAAATGTCTTTGCACTAGTGGGACTATAGCAAAGTCCAATAGCCACGTATAGGATGCCACTAGGTACACTGAGTGTTTGCTAGTATAATGGCTTGGTTAGAATGAGTTGTAGTGTGCAATGCAGGCAGACGCGCTCTGCAAATGTCTTTGCACTAGTGGGACTATAGCAAAGTCCAATAGCCACGTATAGGATGCCACTAGGTACACTGAGTGTTTGCTAGTATAATGGCTTAGTTATCAGTTGGAGTGTGCAGAGGACAAGAGGGTACAGTGGCAGGATTGTGGTGCTCTGGGTAGAGGAATGGAAGACTGCCTTTCTATTCCCTCCTAATGGTGAAATGCAGGTAGGAAATCCCTGACCTGGGCTACACAGACGCTGTTGCTGTTTGCAGGACCTGTCACCTATGGCTCTCTGACCCTGCCGGTTGGAGCCCTTAAAAGGACTGCTATAAAGTGCTCTCCCTAAGCTGTCTAACGCTGTGTATGCAGCGCATACAGCTGTATCGGCTATAGGACTCAGGAAGACGGAGCTGCGACAGTGATGTCTGACACCAAAGACGCAGAAGGCAGATAATGGCGTCCGTGAAGAAAATGTCCGGTTTTATAATGCAGGGACATGTGACATGCAGATCCTATCACACATGCCGTTGCTTCTCTGGCTCAAAGTCCACTTAGCTGTGTGTGTGTCTGGGATTGGCTGACATGCTGGCCCGCCCCACAAGACGCGCGCGCTTAGGGAAGGAAGACAAGAAAAAAAAAAAAAAAAAATGGCGATCGCCATTATAGAAACAGCAGTGATCTGAAGGCGCTGTTCACGCACACTATACACTGAAATGTGATAATAGTTTGATTCACAGAGTGACTTACACTATTACAGCAGAAACCAAGCTATGATTTAGCTGTTTTTTGGCTGCTAGAACCGTTCTCGAACGTTTCTAGAACTACCGAGCTTTTGCAAAAAGCTCGAGTTCTAGTTCGATCTAGAACATGCCCCAAAATCACTCGAGCCGCGAACTGGAGAACCACGAACCACGAACCGCGCTCAACTCTACTGGTGAGGTGCAGGGTCACGGGGGCAGCGCTGTGCCGCACGGCACGGTGGTACTCACTCAGCCAATGATGAGGACACAGTTCTCGGTAAAACACACGGCTGGATGGACGGGTCCCACAGACGGCTGCGGTGTTGTTTCTCCCGGCAGGTTGATGGTGACTGCATTTCCCTGCACCTGTGTACTGTAAACGGTTCCAATGGGTTCCCAACGGTAACCCGCTCCCCAGCTTGGATGGGTGCTGAAGGAGCCCCTTTTGCCCGCAGGCTCTGGCCCTGGGAACTTTAGCCTTGGCAGTGACTGTGTTTCCCTCTCTCGGTTGGACTGTTGCCTTTTGTCGGGACTTGGCTGCTGGGAAACCCAGGAGGTTCCGTTCGCTAACAGATTTGACAAATTCACGGCGACTCCTAGCCTTGCCGGGGTCCGTAAGCCCCTGCCGGATGGTGCTGGCTTCTCTTTGCGTACCGGTCCGGTACCGCCGGGCCACCGCCCATCCACGGTCCTTACGGCAAGCTCCAATAGGCCACTCCTGCAGACGGTCACCACCGTCTGCCAACCTTGCTGATCCGTCCGGGCCACACACCTGGACCACTTCCTGTCTGCTCAACTGCTACTTCCCTCCTTCCACTTTCACTTCCAACACTGAACTGTCTGCTTTTCCCGCCTCCAGGACTGTGAACTCCTCGGTGGGCGGTACCAACCGCCTGGCCCACCCCCTGGTGTGAACATCAGCCCCTGGAGGAAGGCAACAAGGGTTTTTTTCTTTGACTTTGGTGTGCCTGACTGGGAGTGTGGGATGTGTTTGTGTAGTGCTTGTGACATCCTGGCTTGCCCAGGGCGCCACATATACAGGGACAGTTAGGCAGCGATTAGTAATATACACCCAGAACTGCTCGTGGTTCTGGGTGTATAGTGCACCTGACAGGTCCCCTTTTATTGTTGCAATTTCAATGTTGAGTAGTAATTTGTAAAACATTCTGGCTGAAATGAAACCTGGTGACTTTCACAAAGAATTTATGGGTAAAGAACACTAAGCTATTAGGCTTTTCTTTTATTTTATTACTATTTTTTATCTGAATATTTACAGTAGGCTGTTTTCTGAAGATTTGTGCTCTTAATTTACTGATAAACAGTTTGTGCAGCGTATGGCTTATAATAGGTCAGCCTGTACCTTTAATTACTGCCAAATTTTACTTTCCAAACATAACTGCCTATATCTGTGAGTTCCAAAGGGCACCGGAGAGTTGTGCTTCGTTCTGATTGGCTCGTTATTACAGAGTAAAAAACACCCTGGGCGCCAGAGTGAGAAATCCTGGGTTATTAGCAGTATATTTTAGCTTCGCTGTGTGGCTCGTGAAATCAATAAAGTTTATGCCGCACCTGTTGAAATGAGCCACAACAAGAAAAGATCGAGGCCATTAGTATAATGAGTTTGCCTAGTTACTTAACCCTTTTATAGCTGGAGGGAAAGTATTAAAAAAAATTAGCATAAACCAGTAAGCAAAAAGGTCATGGCTGGAATAGAAACGTATCAGTCTTTAGAAAAATCCACAACGGTAAACAATAGCAATTCATGAGTAATCCATATCAACCTTTTAGAATGGTCTCTTTTCGCCTATTTTTTGTTGTATCCATTTCCTAAAAAGTAAATAATGATGGCACAAAATTACTATGTCTGGCATTATTACACATGAAAATAACAGGGGTAATTCAACCTTTATGCACTAAGTTCATTAAAAAGTGAATACAGTCAGGAGTTAAAATCTACAGTTGCTACAATTAGGCACAGACTCCCACCAACAAGTGCAGCTGTACCATCTACAGTGCCTTGCATAAGCATTCATACACTGAACTTTCCACATTTTTTCACAATACACCCACAATCTTACATATATATTACTGGCATTTTTTAAAGTGTAAAGGAAATTATACTTTTTTAAAATATTTTTAAAATATTAATCTGAAAATTGTGATGTGCAGTTATATTTGGCCGCCCTGTAGTGTTAAAACCCTAAATAAAATCCTGAATTACCAATTGACTGCAGAAAACACCAAATTAGTAAATTGAGTAAACCTGTGCTTAATGTAATCTCAGTACTACAGCTGGTCTGTGAAGGCCTCAGAAATTTTGGGGAGGGCATTAGGGATAAAACAGCATTATAAAAACCAAGGAACACAACAGACAAGTCAGGGAAAAGGTTGTGGAGAAGAGATAAGGTTAGGTCATAAGAAAACATTTTTCAAGGCTCTGAACATCTCATGAAATACTGTTCAGTCCTTTTTTCAAAAATGGAAGAAGTATAGCTCACTGGAAACACAACAAGATATAGCCACCTACCTAAACTCATATCCCAAGCAAGGAAAACACTAATTATTGAAGCAGCTAAGCGACCCATGGTCACTCTGGAGAATCTGCAGAGATCTACAGCTCAGGTGGGAGAATCTGCCCAGAGGACAACTATTAGTTGAATAATCCAGAAATCTGGCCTTTATGGAAAAGTGGCTAGAAGAAAGCCACTTTTTAAACCAAGCCGTGAGAAGTCTTATTTCTAATTTCAAAAAGCGATGTATGACACATGATGTTGGAGAAGGTAATCTGGTCAGATAAGAAGAAAGAGAATCTTTTTTGGGCTAAATCTAAAATGCAATGTGTGGTGGAAAACTAATTCCACCTTAAAACACCAGCCCTACTGTCAGACATGGTGGAAGCATCATGCTGGGGATGCGTTTATTCAGCAAGGACAGGAAAGCTTGTCAGATTTGATTTAAAGATGGATGTAGCAAAATACAGAGCAATCCTGCAGGAAAATCTATTAGAGGCTGCAAAAGACTTGAGACTGGCGCACAGGTTTACCTTCCAGCAGGACATCGATCCTAAACATACTGGCAGATTTACAATGGAAAAGTATATTCATGTGTGTGAATGGACTAGTCACAATTTAGACCTAAATCCTATTGAAAATCTGTGTCATGACTTGAGAAATGCTTTTTACAGATGCCTCCATCCAATCTTGCTGAGCTAGAGCTACTTCTTAAAGTAAAATGGCCAACTATTTCAGCCTCTAGATGTAAAACATTGGTAGAGATATACTGCATAAGACCTGCAGCAGCAATTGCAGTGAAAGGTGGTCTTACAAAGTAAAATTAAACCATTGCGTTTATTATAAAGTTAAAAATAGGAAAAATACAAAACCAGGCAGTAGACAAAGTCTATCAGTTTCGAACACATAGGCTCTTATTCATGAATAAGAATAATTTTACATTGGATTTGTATCATCAAGAGTGCGAGAGATTTATTTATTTTTTTCTTTTTGCATACTATTTGTCTAGCCAGCTAGCCGGACTGGACTCTCCGTGCACTGCCTGCAGCAGGACTTTTCTAGGAGTGGTGAGCTTTTTTGTGGGTTTTTTTGGTCCTACGAAGTATTGACTCAAGGGGGGAGGGGGTTAAATACAAATGCATGTCACAATTTTCATCATTTTCAAATATTTAAAGGGAACCTGTCACCAGAATTTTCGCTATTAAACTAAAAGAATCCCCTTCTGCAGCTCATGGGCTGCATTCTCTAAAGGTTCATCTTGCTTTTGGCCCCCCTTTCAGTCCTAAATAACAATTTTATAAGATATTACCTTTTGCTATGGAAATGAGGTTTGTTGGCCCCGGGCGCGTGCTGTATTTCGTCTGTTATCACCACTCCTGCAGCTGTTCAGTGTCCCCCAGTGTTCATTTACATAGATGAGGCCACTGCCCTCATGTTCGACAGTGCTACGGAAGTCTTGCGCATGCGCAATGGCACTATCGCGGGACTGAGCACTGTTTTCAAAACGTGAGCGCTAGTGATGTTATTGCGCAGGCGTGAGATTATGGGCGGCGCTGTGAATGTCATCACCACCGTCATCCAAGTGCCCGTCCATAATCTCGTGCCCGCGCTTTTACCTCTGCCTCTACCGTTATGCGCTTGTGCTGGCCATTGCTTATTTTTATCATCCCCGTTTACCTTTTTTTGAAAACAGTTCTCAGTCCCACCATAGTGCCACTGCGCATACACAAGACTTCCGGAGCACTGCGGAAGATGAGGGCGGCGGCCTCATCTATGTAAATGAACACTGGGGGACGGCGAACAGCGGCAGGAGGGGCGATAACAAACTAAACACAGCCCGCCCACGGGGCCAACAAACCTCAATACCATAGCAAAAGGTAATATGTTATAAAGTTGTTATGTAGGTCTGAAAGGGGGGCCAGAAGCAAGATGAACCTTTATAGAATGCAGCCCATGAGCTGCAGAAGGGGATTCTTTTAGTTTAATAGCGAAAATTCTGGTGACAGGTTCCCTTTAAAAAACCTTGTATAATTTCTTTTATACTTCACAAATACTTGCCACTTTGTGTTGGTATATGACATAAAATCCCAATAAGATACATTTAAATTTATTAATGTAACGTGAACTAAATGTAGAAAAGTTCACGGGGTATGGATATTTTTGGAAGGCACTGTATATAACTGCTTAAAGGGAACCAATTGGAATGATTTTTTTTTCAATGAAACTAGTGTTATTGATTATAGAACAATAATAAATATGATTGTTTTTAGTAATCAGATATACTGGAACTGTAAATTTGATCTTTGAAGCCACATGCAAATTACACTGGAAGTGTATTGGGGTTGCATTGAAGCTCTCCGAGTGTACAGAACCTATGTTAAAATGGAATACATTTATTAAAGAGATATTAATTTAAATGTAAATACACCACGTTCCAAATTATTATGCGAATTATATTTTTTTCTGATTTTCCTAAGTGGTTGGTGCAAATGACAGTCAGTCTAATAAAAGTCATCACCCGTTAGAGTATACACCAAATTTTATTGAAGAAACCTCCCAATGATAACAGTATAATCTTCAAAATTTAAAAAACCTTAAAATGCACTGTTCCAAATTATTAGGCACAGTAGAGTTTCTAAACATTTTATATGTTTTAAAGAACTGAAAATGCACATTTGTGGAATTTGCAGCATTAGGAGATCACATTCACAGAAATAAAAAACTATTTAAATCCAAAACATCCTAACAGGCCAAGTTGCATGTTAAGATAGGAACCCTTCTTTGATATCACCTTCACAATTCTTGCATTCATTGAACTTGTGAGTTTTTGGAGAGTTTCTGCTTGAATTTCTTTCCATGATGTCAGATTAGCCTCCCACAGCTGCTGTTTTGATGTGAACTGCCTCCCACCCTCATAGATCTTTTGCTTGATGATACTCCAAAGGTTCTCTATAGGGTTGAGGTCAGGGGAAGATGGTGGCCACGCCATGAGTTTATCTCCTTTTATGCCCATAGCAGCCAATGACACAGAGGTAATCTTTGCAGCATGAGATGGTGCATTGTCATGCATGAAGATGATTTTGCTTCTGAAGGCACATTTCTGCTTTTTGTACCATGGAAGAAAGTTGTCAGTCAGAAACTCTATATACTTTGCAGAGGTCATTTTCACACCTTCAGGAACCCTAAAGGGGCCTACCAGATGTCTCCCCATGATACCGGCCCAAAATATGACTCCTCCACCTCCTTGCTGACTTCGCAGCCTTGTTGGGACATGATGGCCATCCACCAACCATCCACTACTCCATCCATCTGGACCATCCAGGGTTTCTCGACACTCATCAGTAAAGAAGACTGTTTGAATATTAGTCTTCATGTATGTCTTGGCCCACTATAACCGTTTCTGCTTGTGAGCACTGGTTAGGGGTGCCCGAATAGTAGGTTTATGCACCACAGCAAGCCTTTGAAGGATCTTACACCTTGAGGTTTGAGGGAGTCCAGAGGCACCAGCAGCTTCAAATACCTGTTTCCTTGTTTGTAATGGCTTTTTAGCAGCTGCTCTCTTAATCCGATGAACTTTCCTGGCAGAAACCTTCCTTATTATGCCTTTATCAGCATGAATACGTATGTGCTCTGAATCAGCCACAAATCTCTTCACAGTACGATGATCACGCTTACGTTTTCGTGAAATATCTAATGTTTTCATCCCTTGTCCAAGGCATTGCACTATTTGATAAATGGAAGAAATTTCAGCTCACCCATATGCAGTCCCCAAGGCGAAGGTGGATGCTCGCAGACCACGGACAGGCCGGTCCGTAACTCAGAATAGACATAGAAAAGAAGCGTATGGGACTCAGCACCAATGCGGCAATAATAAAACTTGGAACTCTATTTGGAATTTTTTTAAAAGAAAGGTACACAGGTCATCCAAAAAAATCGCCATGCGATTTGCCAAGCGGCTTTACGCGTTTAGGACAAACAAGAGGAAATTAAAACCAGTCCTTAGTCATAAGTAGAGTTGAGCGCGGTTCGCGATTCGTGGTTCTCCAGTTCGCGGCTCGAGTGATTTTGGGGGCTGTTCTAGATCGAACTAGAACTCGAGCTTTTTTGCAAAAGCTCGATAGTTCTAGATACGTTCGAGGACGGTTCTAACAGCAAAAAAAAACAGCTAATTACTAGCTGGCTTTCCGCTGTAATAGTGTAAGTCACTCTGTGACTCGCACTATTATGACATTTCAGTATATAGTGTGCGGGAACAGCGCATTCAGATCACTGCTGTTTGGATAATGGCGATCGCCATTTTTTTTTTTGTTCCTTGTCTTCCTTCCCTAAGCACGCACGTGTAGTGGGGAGGGCCAGCATATCAGCCAATCCCAGACACACACACAGCTAAGTGGACTTTTAGCCAGAGAAGCAACGGCATGTGTGATAGGATGTCCATGTCACATGTCCCTGCATTATAAAAACGAGTATCTGCCCATGCGGACGCCATTATCTCTTCTGCGTCCTTGGTGTTAGACATCACTGGCGCAGCTCCTATCGCCGATACAGCTGTATACGCTCCATACACAGCACTGGACAGCATAGGGATAGCACTTTCTATCAGTCCTTTTAAGGGCTCATACCGGCAGGGTCAGAGCCATAGGTGACAGGTCCTGAAAACAGAGTTTAACAGCTACACAAGATGACAGCATCTGTGTAGCTAAGGTCAGGGATTTCCTCGCTGCATTTCCCCATTAGGAGGGATAGAAAGGCAGGCTTCCTTTCCTCTACCCATAGACCCACAACCCTGCCACTGTACCCTCCTGCCCTTTGCACACTCAAACTCATTGTTACTAAGCCATTATACTAGCAAACACTCAGTGAACTTAGTGGCATCCTAAACGTGGCTATTGGACTTCTGTATAGTCTCAGGAGTGCAAAGATATTTGCAGCACCTCTGCCTGCATTGCACACTCAAACTCATTATAACTAAGCCATTATACTAGCAAACACTGAGTGAACTTAGTGGCATCCTAAACGTGGCTATTGGACTTCTGTATAGTCCCAAGAGTGCAAAGATATTTGCAGCACGTCTGCCTGCATTGCACACTCAAACTCATTATAACTAAGCCATTATACTAGCAAACACTTAGTGAACTTAGTGGCATCCTAAACGTGGCTATTGGACTTCTGTATAGTCCCAGTAGTGCAAAGATATTTGCAGTACGTCTGCCTGCATTGCACACTCAAACTCAGTATAACTAAGCCATTATACTAGCAAACACTCAGTGAACTTAGTGGCATCCTAAACGTGGCTATTGGACTTCTGTATAGTCCCAGTAGTGCAAAGATATTTGCAGCACGTCTGCCTGCATTGCACACTCAAACTCTTTATAACTAAGCCATTATACTAGCAATTTATGCTGCCAGTTTAAGGGCCGTAGTTGCATTGTCAGGGATATTTATTCTTTATTATTCTGCTGTTAATAAAGCTAGACTACCGCTGCAATCTATACCACCTCTCAATTGTTACTACCACATTTTCAGTGCACAATTTTGTCGCAATCAACATGAGTGGCAAAATGACAGATGCTGGTGGAAGGGGAAGAGGCGTGGTGGAAAAGGAAAAAAAAGGTTTGTCCGTGGGGAAGGTGGCAAAGCTCAATTAACATCTGCTGAAGATAGACCATCTACCAGCAAAAGTAAGATGTCTACTACTTACCGTGGACAATCCGATGTGCTCCCTTTTTTACGGACACAAACAACAGGAACAAAGGTAGATGATGGCCAAAAAAAGAAAATGCTTAAATGGATCTCAAGTGGTCCAACAAGTGCCCTCTCAGCCACCTCAACTACCGCATCCAAAAAACACCAGTCCTCTGAGTTGTCATCCCAATCAAACTTGCTTTCTCCCAGCTCTGAAGTCTCCATCAGCCCTGCACAGTATGGTGGAAATGAGATGGCTGAGTCTGCAGAGCTGTTCAGTCACACTATAGCCTGGGAATCAGAGGTCTGCTCCCAAGCTACAGTGAGTACAGACCAGGAAATGGTCTGCAGTGATGCCCAGAACCTTTGTGACTCTGATTCAGGCCGTGAGGACCAAGTTTCTGAGCATAATGTTGACCCTTTGTCACAAACTGTAACACCTGTGGTTATAGACAATGAGGAACATACTGATGACGATGAGACGCAGATACCAGATTGGGTTGACAACTTAAATATTCGGTCAGTGCAAGAAGAGGCTCGGTCTGAGGGGGAGGGGAGTGCAAACACAACAATTGATGATGAAGTTCTAGATCCCACCTACTGTCAACCCCCAGTCAGGCACTCGAGGAGGTCAACAGAGGTGGTGGAGGAGGATGCAACCGACGACGAAGTTACCTTGCGCCTTCCTGGACAGAGTCGGAGCACTGGTAGCACGTCTACAACTGCATCATCAGCCACTACTCTGCCTCTGAGCACTAGTCGGGGGGGCTCAGCAGGTCGCATGCCCTCTAAGCCTTGCCTAGCCTGGTCCTTTTTTGACATAGAAAAAGATCGCCCAAATTATGTGATGTGTAAAATTTGTCGTGATTCTGTTAGTAGAGGTCAAAACCTCAGCAGTTTGACAACTTCTTCCATGAATCGTCACATGAATAAATATCATAGGTCCCAGTGGGAAGTTCACCGTGCTGCAATGCGGCCTAGCGGAGCAAACCATCCACGGCCTGCCCCTTTCAGTGCATCCGCGCGCTCTTCATCTTCTAGGACTGTGGGGACAGCTGTCACACCTGGCTTTCCACGCACAACTTCCACCACTGTAACCGCAACAGGCAGTTTGCTTGGTAGGTCGTCAGTTGGTTTGGAAGGGGAAACAAGTGAGTGTGTACAGCTCTCTCAGACATCGATAGCACCAACGTTGGATGAAGGCAACATCATGTCTCCGCCTGCACTTTCCTCACAAACCTGCATTTTTCCAGGGACACCCTACTCAACACCGTCTACACACAGCAGCCAGATCTCTGTCCCTCTGATGTGGTCAAATAAAAGGCCATTTCCTGCGACCCATGACAAAGCTAAGAGGTTAACTCTATCCCTCTGTAAGCTCTTGGCTACCGAAATGCTGCCTTTCCGCCTAGTGGACACACAGGATTTTAGAGACCTTATGTCTGTCGCTGTGCCCCAGTACCAGATGCCTAGTCGCCACTACTTCTCTAAGAAAGGTGTGCCCGCGCTACACCAGCATGTCGCACACAACATCACCGCTTCCTTGAGAAACTCTGTGTGTGAACGGGTGCATTTCACCACCGATACTTGGACCCGTAAGCATGGACAGGGACGTTACATGTCGCTGACTGGGCACTGGGTAACTATGGTGATAGATGGTGAAGGGTCTGCTGCACAAGTCTTGCCGTCCCCATGACTTGTGTGTCAATCCTCTGTCTGTCCAAGTTCCGCCACTGCTTCTGCCTCCTCCACCTCATCTGTGTCCTCCACCTCCGCCCCAAGCCTGCCTGGTCAGGCCACCAGCATTCTCACTGCGCAGAAGGAATCACGCACCCCTCATTACTATGCTGGCAGCAGAGCGCAACGGCATCAGGCGGTCTTTAGCTTGACATGTCTTGGAAATAGGAGTCACACAGCTGAGGAGTTGTGGTCAGCTCTGCGGTCCGAGTTTAATAAATGGTTGTCTCCACTCAACCTGCAGCCTGGTAAGGCCGTGTGCGACAATGCTGCAAACCTGGGTGCAGCCCTTCGCCTGGGCAAGGTGACACATGTGCCTTGTATGGCTCACGTGTTGAACCTTGTTGTCCAGCAATTTTTAACACACTATCCCGGCCTAGATGGCCTTCTGAACAGGGCACGAAAACTGTCTGCTCACTTCCGCCGTTCAAGCGCCGCAGCTGAGCGACTTGCATCGCTCCAGAAGTCTTTCGGCCTGCCGGTTCATCGCCTGAAATGCGATGTGCCGACACACTGGAATTCGACTCTCCACATGTTACAGCGACTGTGGCAGCACCGCCGAGCCCTGGTGCAATACGTCATGATGTATAGCCTGGGCCAACGAGATGCAGAGGTGGGGAAGATCACCCTGATGAAGTGGTCTCAGATCAAGGACCTATGCACCCTTCTGCACAGTTTCGACATGGCGACGAATATGTTTAGCGCTGACAATGTCATTATCAGCATGACAATTCCAGTCATTTACATGCTGGAGCACACGCTAAACACTATTCGGAGTCAGGGGGTGGGACAACAGGAAGGGGAGGAACTACAGGAGGATTCATATGCGCAAGGGACAACAACATCACCAAGGTCCAGACGTTCATCATCACCAACGCAGCAGGCATGGGACCATGGGGGACAGGGATCAACAAGGGCGCATAGTAGCAGGCGAAATGTTGAGGAAGGTGAAGGAGAACATGAAGAAATGGAGGACGAACTGTCCATGGACATGGAAGTCTCAGCGGATAAGAAAGACCTTAGTCAAATTTCAGTTGAAAGAGGTTGGGGGGAGTTGTCAGAGGAAGAAAGAACGGGTAGCACCTCTATGCCACAAACACAGCGTGGACTTGGTCCGCATGGCTGCGCAAGACACATGCGTGCCTTCTTGTTGCACTACCTCCAACATGACCCTCGTATTGTCAAAATTAGAAGTGATGATGAGTACTGGCTTGCCACACTATTAGATCCCCGGTACAAGTCCAAATTTTGTGACATAATTCCAGCCATAGAAAGGGACGCACGTATGCAGGAGTATCAGCAGAAGCTGTTACTCGATCTTAGCTCGGCTTTTCCACCAAACAACCGTGCAAGTGCAGGGAGTGAATCTCCCAGTTGTAACTTGACAAACATGGGACGGTCTCGTCATCTTCAACAGTCTAACCGTACCAGTAGCACCGTATCTGGTTTTTTTTTAACCCTTTATTGGAGATTCTTAATGGCCGGGTCAAACGTGCCTGACATTAAGAATCTCTGGCTTAATACTGGCTAGTAAAACAAAGCCAGTATTAACTCATGATTACCCAACAAGCCACCCGGCTCCAGGGCTGTTGGAAGAGTTGGATACAGCGCCAGATGATGGCGCTTCTATGAGAGCGCCATTTTCTGGGACGGCTGCGGACTGAAATCCGCAGCAGAGGCGCCCACAAACCTCGGGCTAACCTGTGCTGTGGATTCCAATCCCCAGCTGCCTAGTTGTACCCGGCTGGACACAAAAATGGGGCGAAGCCCACGTCATTTGTTTTTTAATTATTTCATGAAATAAGTGAAATAATTAAAAAAAAACGGGCTTCCCTATATTTTTGGTTCCCAGCCGGGTACAAATAGGCAACTGGGGGTTGGAGGCAGCCCGTGGCTGCCTGCTGTACCTGGCTAGCATACAAAAATATGGCAAAGCCCACGTCATTTTTTTGGTGGGCAAAAAAATTCTGCATACAGTCCTGGATGGAGTATGCTGAGCCTTGTAGTTCTGCAGCTGCTGTCTGCTCTTCTCCATACAGACAGACAGCAGCTGCAGAACTACAAGGCTCAGCATACTCCATCCAGGACTGTATGCAGAAGTTTTTTGCCCCCTGAAAAAATTATGTGGGCTTCGCCATATTTTTGTATGCTAGGCAGGTACGGCTGCCCCCAACCCCCAGTTGCCTATTTGTACCCGGCTGGGAACCAAAAATAAAGGGAAGCCCTTTTTTTATTATTTCATGAATTTCATGAAATAATTAGAAAACAAATGACGTAGGCTTCGCCCCATTTTTGTGTCCAGCCAGGTACAACTAGGCAGCTGGGGATTGGAATCCGCACCACAGGTTGGCCTGAGCTTTCTGGGCCCCACTGCTGCGAATTGCAGTCTGCAGCCGCCTCAGAAAATGGCATTTTCATAGAAGCGCCATCTTCTGGCGCTGTATCCAACTCTTCCACCACCTGCCTGCTATACCTGGCTAGCATACAAAAATATGGCGAAGCTCACGTCCTTTTTTTGTAGTTTTTTGGCAAAAAAAATAAAAAATGCTTCCCTGGATTTTCCATTGCCAGTGAAGGTAATACCAAGCAGTGGGGGTTAGCAGCCAGTAGCTGCTTGGATTACCCTTAGCTAGCAATACAAAAAATGCAGCGGGAGCCCATATATATTTTTTTTAATTATTTATTTAAATAACTAAAAATAAAATGGGATTCCCTGTATTTTGATTGCTGGACATCACAGTGCTGTAAAAAATAAATCTTTAAAAAAATGACGTAGCGCTCCGCGGTATTTTTGATTCTCAGCGCAGATAAAGCAGACAGCTATGGGTTGCCACCCCCATCTGCCTGCCGTTACCTTGGTTGGCAATCAAAATACAGGGAAGCCCATTAATTTTTTCTATTTAAAAAATAGTTAAAAAAAAAAATGACGTTGGGTCCCCCCATTTTTGATAGCCAGCTAGGGTAAAGCAGACGGCTGTAGCCTGAAAACCACAGCTGGCAGCTTTACCGTGGTTGGGGATCCAATGTGGAGGTCCCCTCAGGCTCTTTTTTTATAATTATTTTATAAATATTAATAATTACACAATAAAAGTAGGGTCCCCCCCCAAATTGGATCACTAGCCAAGGTAAAGCGGACAGCTGTGGTCTGGTATTCTCAGCGTGGGAAGGTCCATAGTTATTGGGCCTTCACAGCCTAAAAATAGCAGGCCGCAGGCACCCCAGACGTGGCGCATCCACTAAATGCGCCAATCCTGACGCTTCACCCCAGCTCATCCCGTGCCCTGGTGCAGTGGCAAACGGGGTAATAAATCGGGTTGATACTAGCTGTAAAGTAACCTGAGATCAAGCCCAGCAGTTTGTGATGTCATGGCGTCTATTAGATAGTCAACATTATAAACTGTCAGTACTAACAAAAAAAAAAAAAATCGACAAAAGAAATTTATTTGAAAAAACAGTCCCCAAAACAATTCCTCTTTCACCAATTTATTGTAAGAAAAAAAATAAAGGGGTCCCACGACCACTCTGGACCGTCTAGAATATGGGGGGGAGACACTCAGGGAACGTATCCCCCATTTTCTAGGAGTGCGGACCCTTCATGTGAGGAGTGTGGGTGCAATGAATCTGCACTCACTCTCCCCGGGTCCACAGCAGCAGAGTCCATGTCGTAATGGTTGCTACCAAAGCTGCAATGCCCTGCTCATGAGGTAAGGGCATGCCTAATCAGGAGAACTACTGTAGAGGAAGCTCTGCTCACTGGTATATAGGTGCTCAGAGGTAATAATAGATAAAATTAGTGAGTAACCTCGGCACTCTAAATCTCCCAGACTAAGTCAGTAAGTCACAACGGATAGTAATGCAAAATCACTCTTTATTGGTCTGTATTAAGAAAAAAAAAATTTTCATAAGCATATATGTTTTTGTCCAAAACAAGTTACAAATGACATTTCGGCCTCAGCCTTCGTCAGATTGGACTTATCTGCATGTAATCATGAAAAATGACAATAATCAGTATCACATAAGAGAGAGAGAACAATATCATAAACTCGAACAATGTAGAGGTACAATTGGGATGCAGCAAAAAAATTGCAACACAGCAAGAAATGAAACACATGATACAAATGTCATAATACAGTACAAGGACAATATAGTAATGACAAATATGGGGTCAGAGTAGGCTTAGATAGCTCTGGTACGAAAGAGATGTCAATCATAAAGTAACATGTGCAGTAGGAGTAGAGCTACACTATGCATGGCAGAGCTAATGGGTAGACCGACCATAGAAAAAGAACGGAGAAAAAGTGGAGAAACAAATGGAGAAAAAGTGGAGAAAAAGTGGAGAAAAAGTGGAGAAAAAGTGGAGAAAAAAATGGAGAAAAAGTGGAGAAAAAGTGGAGAAAAAGTGGAGAAAAAGTGGAGAAAAAAATGGAGAAAAAGTGGAGAAACAGTGGAGAATAAGTGGAGAAAAAATGGAGAAAAAATGGAGGAAAAGTGGAGAAAAAGTGGAGAATATAATGGAGAAAAAGTGGAGAATAAGTGGAGAAAAAGTGGAGAATAAGTGGAGAAAAAGTGGAGAATAAAATGGAGAAAAAGTGGAGAATAAAATGGAGAAAAAGTGGAGAATAAGTGGAGAAAAAGTGGAGAATAAAATGGAGAAAAAGTGGAGAATAAAATGGAGAAAAAGTGGAGAATAAGTGGAGAAAAAGTGGAGAATAAAATGGAGAAAAAGTGGAGAATAAAATGGAGAAAAAGTGGAGAAAAAGTGGAGAAAAAGTGGAGAAAAAGTGGAGAAAAAAATGGAGAAAAAGTGGAGAAAAAATGGAGAAAAAGTGGAGAAAAAAATGGATAAAAAGTGGACAAAAAGTGGAGAAAAAAAGTGGAGAAAAAAAGTGGAGAAAAAGTGGAGAAAAAGTGGAGAAAAAGTGAAGAAAAAAATGGAGAAAAAGTGGAGAAAAAGTGGAGAAAAAGTGAAGAAAAAAATGGAGAAAAAGTGGAGAAAAAGTGGAGAATAAGTGGAGAATAAGTGGAGAAAAAGTGGAGAAAAAGTGGAGAAAAAGTGGAGAAAAAATGGAGAAAAAGTGGAGAAAAAAATGGATAAAAAGTGGAGAAAAAGTGGAGAAAAAAAGTGGAGAAAAAGTGGAGAAAAAGTGGAGAAAAAGTGGAGAAAAGTGGAGAAAAAAATGGAGAAAAAGTGGAGAAAAAGTGGAGAAAAAGTGGAGAAAAAAATGGAGAAAAAGTGGAGAAAAAGTGGAGAATAAGTGGAGAATAAGTGGAGAAAAAATGGAGAAAAAATGGAGAAAAAGTGGAGAATAAGTGGAGAAAAAGTGGAGAATAAGTGGAGAAAAAGTGGAGAATAAAATGGAGAAAAAGTGGAGAATAAAATGGAGAAAAAGTGGAGAATAAGTGGAGAAAAAGTGGAGAATAAGTGGAGAAAAATTGGAGAATAAAATGGAGAAAAAGTGGAGAATAAAATGGAGAAAAAGTGGAGAGTAAGTGGAGAAAAAGTGGAGAATAAAATGGAGAAAAAGTGGAGAATAAAATGGAGAAAAAGTGGAGAATAAGTGGAGAAAAAGTGGAGAAAAAGTGGAGGAAAAAATGGAGAAAAAGTGGAGAAAAAGTGGAGAAAAAGTGGAGAAAAAAAGTGGAGAAAAAATGGAGAAAATGTGGAGAAAAAATGGAGAAAATGTGGAGAAAAAGTGGAGAAAAAGTGGAGAAAAAGTGGAGAAAAAAGTGGAGAAAAAATGGAGAAAAAAATGGAGAAAATGTGGAGAAAAAGTGGAGAAAAAATGGAGAAAATGTGGAGAAAAAGTGGAGAAAAAGTGGAGAAAAAATGGAGAAAAGTGGAGAAAAAAATAAATAAAAAGTGGAGAAAAAGTGGAGATAAAAAGTGGAGAAAAAGTGGAGAAAAAGTGGAGAAAAAAATGGAGAAAAAGTGGAGAAAAAGTTGAGAAAAAATGGAGAAAAAAATGGAGAAAATGTGGAGAAAAAGTGGAGAAAAAGTGGAGAAAAAATGGAGAAAAGTGGAGAAAAAAATAAATAAAAAGTGGAGAAAAAGTGGAGAAAAAAAGTGGAGAAAAAGTAAAGAAAAAGTGGAGAAAAAAATGGAGAAAAAGTGGAGAAAAAGTGGAGAAAAAAATGGAGAAAAAGTGGAGAAAAAGTGGAGAATAAGAGGAGAAAAAATGGAGAAAAAATGGAGAATATAATGGAGAAAAAGTGGAGAATAAGTGGAGAAAAAGTGGAGAATAAGTGGAGAAAAAGTGGAGAATAAAATGGAGAAAAAGTGGAGAATAAAATGGAGAAAAAGTGGAGAATAACTGGAGAAAAAGTGGAGAAAAAGTGGAGAAAAAGTGGAGAAAAAAATGGAGAAAAAGTGGAGAAAAAATGGAGAGAAAGTGGAGAAAAAAATGGATAACAAGTGGAGAAAAAGTGGAGAAAAAAAGTGGAGAAAAAGTGGAGAAAAAGTGGAGAAAAAATGGAGAAGAAGTGGAGAAAAAGTGGAGAAAAAGTGGAGAAAAAAATGGAGAAAAAGTGGAGAAAAAGTGGAGAATAAGTGGAGAAAGAATGGAGAAAAAGTGGAGAATAAGTGGAGAAAAAGTGGACAATAAGTGGAGAAAAAGTGGAGAATAAAATGGAGATAAAGTGGAGAATAAAATGGAGAAAAAGTGGAGAATAAGTGGAGAAAAAGTGGAGAATAAGTGGAGAAAAAGTGGAGAATAAAATGGAGATAAAGTGGAGAATAAAATGGAGAAAAAGTGGAGAATAAGTGGAGAAAAAGTGGAGAATAAGTGGAGAAAAAGTGGAGAATAAAATGGAGATAAAGTGGAGAATAAAATGGAGAAAAAGTGGAGAATAAGTGGAGAAAAAGTGGAGAAAAAGTGGGGGTAAAAGTGGAGAATATAATGGAGAAAAAGTGGAGAAAAAGTGGAGAATATAATGGAGAAAAAGTGGAGAATATAATGGAGAAAAAGTGGAGAAAAAGTGGAGAAAAAGTGGGGAAAAAGTGGAGAAAAAGGGGAGAATAAGTGGAGAAAAAATGGAGAAAAAGTGGAGAAAAAAATGGAGAAAAAGTGGAGAAAAAGTGGAGAAAAAAATGGAGAAAAAGTGGAGAAAAAGTGGAGAAAAAGTGGAGAAAAAGTGGAGAAAAAGTGGAGAAACAAATGGAGAAAAAGTGGAGAAAAAGTGGAGAAAAAGTGGAGAAAAAGTGGAGAAAAAAATGGAGAAAAAGTGGAGAAAAAGTGGAGAAAAAGTGGAGAAAAAGTGGAGAAAAAGTGGAGAAAAAAATGGAGAAAAAGTGGAGAAAAAGTGGAGAAAAAAATGGAGAAAAAGTGGAGAAAAAGTGGAGAAAAAGTGGAGAAAAAAATGGAGAATAAGTGGAGAAAAAGTGGAGAAAAAATGGAGAAAAAGTGGAGAAAAAGTGGAGCACCCTTTGGTGCCTTTCATGTGGCACTAAGGGGTGCTTAGCTTTGTATTTAGCCAAAAAAATGAAAAAAAAAATGACGTAGGGTTCCCCCTAGTTTTGTAGCCAGCTAGGGTAAAGCAGACGGCTGCAGCCTGCAGACCACAGCTGGCAACCTCACCTTAGCTGGTAATCCAAAACTGAGGGCGCCCCACGCTGTTATTTTAAATTAAATAAATAATTAAAAAAAAAAACACGTAGGGGTCCCCCAAAATTGGATCACCAGCCAAGGTAAAGCAGACAGCTGGGGCCTGATATTCTCAGACTAGGGAGGTTCATGGTTATTGGACTCTCCCCAGCCTAAAAATAGCAGGCCGCAGCCGCCCCAGAAGTGGCGCATCCATTAGATGCGCCAATCCTGGTGCTTCGCCCCAGCTCATCCCGCGCCCTGGTGCGATGGCAAACTGGGTAATATATGGGGTTAATACCAGATGTGTAATGTCACCTGGCATCAAGCCCTGGGGTTGGTGAGGTTAGGCGTCTATCAGATACCCGACATCACCAACCCAGTCAGTAATAAAAAAAATAGACGACAAACACATTTTTATTTGAAAAAACACTCCCCAAAACATTCCCTCTTTAACCAATTTATTAGAATGAAAAACAAATCCAGGTCTGCTGTAATCCAAGGGGTTGCCATGACGATACACACTGTCCCAGTCAATGAAGAGCAGAATGTTCCCCATTGGCTGGGAGAGCAGTGCAGTGACCTGAGCTAACATCAATGGGTCAGCCCAGGTCACTGCAGGGCATGACAAGTGCTGCTGTCAGCGAGGTACATTACCTGCGCTGATCTCCAGCACACTGACAGCCCCTGTCACTGAGTTCAATGACCGGCGCCTTCATAGCCAAATATCGCGAGAGGTCCGTGACGTCACCGCTAGTCAGTCTCGGGTCGGAAGCAAGAGGTGATGTGACAAGCGGCGGCCATGGAGGACAGTGACAGCGCTGAGGTCGGGATGGCGGGACTTCATCACCGCAGGTAAGCCGAGCGGGACCATGTGTGTGTGTGTGTGTGTGTGTGTGAGTGTGTATGTGTACATGCCGCGGGCAGGAGGGGGCGGAGCGAGCTGAGCGGGGAAGTGTGGGATTCCTGCACGTAACTAAGATAAACATCGGGTTACTAACCAAAGCGCTTTGCTTGGATACCCGATGTTTATCTTGGTTACCAGCTTGTGGCAGGCTGCCAGCGATGGCTCCTGCACACTGTAGCTGTAAAAAGGTCTGCTTTTTGCTGCTAGAACCGTTCTCGAACGTATCTAGAACTATCGAGCTTTTGCAAAAAGCTCGAGTTCTAGTTCGATCTCGAACAGCCCCCAAAAATCACTCGAGCTTAGAACTGGAGAACCGCGAACCGCGAACCGCGCTCAACTCTAGTGCTGACAGATAAGCACACGCGTCTGTCCAGTGACAATGTGGACAGACTAACGTTCATCAAAATGAACAAGTCATGGATCCACCAGGAATTTACTACCCCTGTGTCATCCTGGGGAGAGTAAACGCTTGTGGATTTGGAATGTGCTTGATGCAAATCTAGCTGTGAAGTGTACAACTGGGGCACAAGTGCTGCCACTGAATGGGTGGGTGTGTGGGGCACAATTTTTGGAAAAAAGGGAGACTCCGCTTGGAGTAACCCTTGCTTGATGTGTTTTTTAAAAATGATCCAAGCTGAAAAGAGCTGGGATAAGGAAAGACTTTGCTACCTACCCCGGTGTCATCCTGGGGACGGTTAAGTATGGCGTATTTTTGAATGTGCTTGATGCAAATCTAGCTGTGAAGTGTACAACTAGGGCACAAGTGCTGCCACTGAATGGGTGGGTGTGTGTGGGGCCCAATTTTTGGAAAAAAGGGAGACTCCGCTTGGAGTCACCTTGTGGTGTTTTACATGATTTTAGAAGGGCGTGCCATGCCTATATCTGTGTGTCCTCCTCTTTTTCCTCGTAATGCTGTTTTGTTTTCGCATGAAAATTTGTCCTTGTCACTTTCCCATGTGTTTGTGTTGTGTTGTGAGTTGTTTGTCACCTTTTGGACACCTTTGAGGGTGTTTTCTAGGTGTTTTCTGTGTTTGTGATTGCCTGCCATTGTTTCCTATGCAGTTCGAGTTCGGTTCGTCGAACGTTCGACGAACTAGAACGGGAGCTCCGTTCGGTGAACCGACCTCGAGCCGAACCGCGACCGGTTCGCTCATCTCTATTCATAAGCCATGGTATGTGAGAGGCAAAAGGTATATATAGCACTACAAGTATGGAAAAGAGGAGAGGCAAGCCAGGAATACAGGAAGGGAGTTCACCTGAGAAAATGCAAATGAAAGAAGGAAGAAAATGGTATAGGAGACAGAATAAGTTAACCCTTTGGGCACCGTATATAGCAAAATGTGAAATAATAAATGATACGTGAATATAACCACGAAAGGGGTGTGTGTGTATATATATGTACACACACACGTGCATATATATCACAAGTATGTTTATATTATTATATTTCAGAAATTGTATATTCCACATTTAAGTGATACAGAAACGATGTGAGTAAATGTGACAATATTGGGTTAAAAAAATATAGACACATCAGTTTGTTTATAATGCTTATGGTTCAGTTATATTTCATGATAAATGTATATGTGTTTAATACCCAATGCCATCAAATTTAGCAGCATATAAGAAAAAAAACAAAAAAAAAAAAAACGATGTGGGTGAATGTGACAATGTTGGGTTAAAAACATAGCTACATCAGTTTGATACCTATGATTCAATTATATTTCATGATAAATGTATACATGTTTTACACCCAATGCCATCAAATTTAGCTGCATATATAAACAAAAAAAAAAACCCTTGATGTGAGTGAATGTGACACTATTGGGTTGAAAACATAGACACATCAGTTTGTTTATAATGCTTATGATTCAATTATATTTCATGATAAACGTATATACGTTTTACACCCAATGCCATCAAACTTAGCGGCATATAAAAAAAACAAAAAAAAACAAAACAAAAACCGATGTGGGTGAATGTGACAATGTTGGGTTAAAACAACATTGGTACATCAGTTTGATACCTATAATTCAATTATATTTCATGATAAACGTATATACGTTTTACACCCAATACCATCAAATTTAGCTGCATATAAAAAAAAAAAAAACACCATGTAAAACACATGAAAGTCATACAATGTATCATAAATCAGACCGATAATTGAGTCCTTTAGGGTGTCTGGTGTCTAAAAGCAAAATCCACTTTGCCTCAGTGTACAAGAGTTCTTGGAACCAGTCCCCTCCCCTAGGTGGCCTGTTCACTAGAGATGAGCGAACCGGTCGCGGTTCGGCTCGAGGTTGGTTCGCCGAACGGACCTCCCGTTCGAGTTCGGTTCGTCGAACGTTCGACGAACCGAACTCGAACTGCATAGGAAACAATGGCAGGCAATCACAAACACAGAAAAACACCTAGAAAACACCCTCAAAGGTGTCCAAAAGGTCACAAACAACTCACAACACATGGGAAAGTGACAAGGACATATACTCATGCGAAAACAAAAGAGCTGGACAAGGAAAAAGAGGAGGACACACAGATATATGAGTATATGCAAGGAAACATGCCATTATTGTGCAACTTGAGCCCTGCTCATTCTTGGCTTCCAATCTTGATAAATTGCCTGAGCTCGCCACGTACGTCTTGGGGATCTTGTCGTGTCCTGCAGCCAGCGTTCTCTCTGAACCTGTCTTCAGTGCTGCTGTGGGTCTGCTGGCAGATAAGCACACGTGTCTGTCCACTGACAATGTGGACATGGCTCTCAGAGGACTTTTCTTCCCCGGGGTCAGCCAGGGGACGGGAAAGGCACGCGTATTTTTGAGAGTGCTTCATGCAAAGCATCTTTTTCTTTTTCAA
This sequence comes from Anomaloglossus baeobatrachus, assembly GCF_048569485.1. Taxonomy (NCBI): domain Eukaryota; kingdom Metazoa; phylum Chordata; class Amphibia; order Anura; family Aromobatidae; genus Anomaloglossus; species Anomaloglossus baeobatrachus. The sequence goes on from NC_134355.1 coordinate 588,112,198, forward strand.
AAGGGGGCTCAACCGATGCCAGTCAAGTGGGGTGTGTGTGGCCCAGTGAGTGGCAACGAGGGAGACTGTGGTTGGAGTCCCCTCGCTGTGTTTCTAAAAGAACCAAGATGAACAAGTCATGGCTCTCAGAGGACTTTTCTTCCCCGGGGTCAGCCAGGGGACGGGAAAGGCACGCGTATTTTTGAGAGTGCTTCATGCAAAGCATCTTTTTCTTTTTCAAAAGGGGGCTCAACCGATGCCAGTCAAGTGGGGTGTGTGTGGCCCAGTGAGTGGCAACGAGGGAGACTGTGGTTGGAGTCCCCTCGCTGTGTTTCTAAAAGAACCAAGATGAACAAGTCATGGCTCTCAGAGGACTTTTCTTCCCCGGGGTCAGCCAGGGGACGGGAAAGGCACGCGTATTTTTGAGAGTGCTTCATGCAAAGCATCTTTTTCTTTTTCAAAAGGGGGCTCAACCGATGCCAGTCAAGTGGGGTGTGTGTGGCCCAGTGAGTGGCAACGAGGGAGACTGTGGTTGGAGTCCCCTCGCTGTGTTTCTAAAAGAACCAAGATGAACAAGTCATGGCTCTCAGAGGACTTTTCTTCCCCGGGGTCAGCCAGGGGACGGGAAAGGCACGCGTATTTTTGAGAGTGCTTCATGCAAAGCATCTTTTTCTTTTTCAAAAGGGGGCTCAACCGATGCCAGTCAAGTGGGGTGTGTGTGGCCCAGTGAGTGGCAACGAGGGAGACTGTGGTTGGAGTCCCCTCGCTGTGTTTCTAAAAGAACCAAGATGAACAAGTCATGGCTCTCAGAGGACTTTTGTTCCCCGGGGTCAGCCAGGGGACGGGAAAGGCACGCGTATTTTTGAGAGTGCTTCATGCAAAGCATCTTTTTCTTTTTCAAAAGGGGGCTCAACCGATGCCAGTCAAGTGGGGTGTGTGTGGCCCAGTGAGTGGCAACGAGGGAGACTGTGGTTGGAGTCCCCTCGCTGTGTTTCTAAAAGAACCAAGATGAACAAGTCATGGCTCTCAGAGGACTTTTCTTCCCCGGGGTCAGCCAGGGGACGGGAAAGGCACGCGTATTTTTGAGAGTGCTTCATGCAAAGCATCTTTTTCTTTTTCAAAAGGGGGCTCAACCGATGCCAGTCAAGTGGGGTGTGTGTGGCCCAGTGAGTGGCAACGAGGGAGACTGTGGTTGGAGTCCCCTCGCTGTGTTTCTAAAAGAACCAAGATGAACAAGTCATGGCTCTCAGAGGACTTTTCTTCCCCGGGGTCAGCCAGGGGACGGGAAAGGCACGCGTATTTTTGAGAGTGCTTCATGCAAAGCATCTTTTTCTTTTTCAAAAGGGGGCTCAACCGATGCCAGTCAAGTGGGGTGTGTGTGGCCCAGTGAGTGGCAACGAGGGAGACTGTGGTTGGAGTCCCCTCGCTGTGTTTCTAAAAGAACCAAGATGAACAAGTCATGGCTCTCAGAGGACTTTTCTTCCCCGGGGTCAGCCAGGGGACGGGAAAGGCACGCGTATTTTTGAGAGTGCTTCATGCAAAGCATCTTTTTCTTTTTCAAAAGGGGGCTCAACCGATGCCAGTCAAGTGGGGTGTGTGTGGCCCAGTGAGTGGCAACGAGGGAGACTGTGGTTGGAGTCCCCTCGCTGTGTTTCTAAAAGAACCAAGATGAACAAGTCATGGCTCTCAGAGGACTTTTCTTCCCCGGGGTCAGCCAGGGGACGGGAAAGGCACGCGTATTTTTGAGAGTGCTTCATGCAAAGCATCTTTTTCTTTTTCAAAAGGGGGCTCAACCGATGCCAGTCAAGTGGGGTGTGTGTGGCCCAGTGAGTGGCAACGAGGGAGACTGTGGTTGGAGTCCCCTCGCTGTGTTTCTAAAAGAACCAAGATGAACAAGTCATGGCTCTCAGAGGACTTTTTTTCCCCGGGGTCAGCCAGGGGACGGGAAAGGCACGCGTATTTTTGAGAGTGCTTCATGCAAAGCATCTTTTTCTTTTTCAAAAGGGGGCTCAACCGATGCCAGTCAAGTGGGGTGTGTGTGGCCCAGTGAGTGGCAACGAGGGAGACTGTGGTTGGAGTCCCCTCGCTGTGTTTCTAAAAGAACCAAGATGAACAAGTCATGGCTCTCAGAGGACTTTTCTTCCCCGGGGTCAGCCAGGGGACGGAAAAGGCACGCGTATTTTTGAGAGTGCTTCATGCAAAGCATCTTTTTCTTTTTCAAAAGGGGGCTCAACCGATGCCAGTCAAGTGGGGTGTGTGTGGCCCAGTGAGTGGCAACGAGGGAGACTGTGGTTGGAGTCCCCTCGCTGTGTTTCTAAAAGAACCAAGATGAACAAGTCATGGCTCTCAGAGGACTTTTCTTCCCCGGGGTCAGCCAGGGGACGGGAAAGGCACGCGTATTTTTGAGAGTGCTTCATGCAAAGCATCTTTTTCTTTTTCAAAAGGGGGCTCAACCGATGCCAGTCAAGTGGGGTGTGTGTGGCCCAGTGAGTGGCAACGAGGGAGACTGTGGTTGGAGTCCCCTCGCTGTGTTTCTAAAAGAACCAAGATGAACAAGTCATGGCTCTCAGAGGACTTTTCTTCCCCGGGGTCAGCCAGGGGACGGGAAAGGCACGCGTATTTTTGAGAGTGCTTCATGCAAAGCATCTTTTTCTTTTTCAAAAGGGGGCTCAACCGATGCCAGTCAAGTGGGGTGTGTGTGGCCCAGTGAGTGGCAACGAGGGAGACTGTGGTTGGAGTCCCCTCGCTGTGTTTCTAAAAGAACCAAGATGAACAAGTCATGGCTCTCAGAGGACTTTTCTTCCCCGGGGTCAGCCAGGGGACGGGAAAGGCACGCGTATTTTTGAGAGTGCTTCATGCAAAGCATCTTTTTCTTTTTCAAAAGGGGGCTCAACCGATGCCAGTCAAGTGGGGTGTGTGTGGCCCAGTGAGTGGCAACGAGGGAGACTGTGGTTGGAGTCCCCTCGCTGTGTTTCTAAAAGAACCAAGATGAACAAGTCATGGCTCTCAGAGGACTTTTCTTCCCCGGGGTCAGCCAGGGGACGGGAAAGGCACGCGTATTTTTGAGAGTGCTTCATGCAAAGCATCTTTTTCTTTTTCAAAAGGGGGCTCAACCGATGCCAGTCAAGTGGGGTGTGTGTGGCCCAGTGAGTGGCAACGAGGGAGACTGTGGTTGGAGTCCCCTCGCTGTGTTTCTAAAAGAACCAAGATGAACAAGTCATGGCTCTCAGAGGACTTTTCTTCCCCGGGGTCAGCCAGGGGACGGGAAAGGCACGCGTATTTTTGAGAGTGCTTCATGCAAAGCATCTTTTTCTTTTTCAAAAGGGGGCTCAACCGATGCCAGTCAAGTGGGGTGTGTGTGGCCCAGTGAGTGGCAACGAGGGAGACTGTGGTTGGAGTCCCCTCGCTGTGTTTCTAAAAGAACCAAGATGAACAAGTCATGGCTCTCAGAGGACTTTTCTTCCCCGGGGTCAGCCAGGGGACGGGAAAGGCACGCGTATTTTTGAGAGTGCTTCATGCAAAGCATCTTTTTCTTTTTCAAAAGGGGGCTCAACCGATGCCAGTCAAGTGGGGTGTGTGTGGCCCAGTGAGTGGCAACGAGGGAGACTGTGGTTGGAGTCCCCTCGCTGTGTTTCTAAAAGAACCAAGATGAACAAGTCATGGCTCTCAGAGGACTTTTCTTCCCCGGGGTCAGCCAGGGGACGGGAAAGGCACGCGTATTTTTGAGAGTGCTTCATGCAAAGCATCTTTTTCTTTTTCAAAAGGGGGCTCAACCGATGCCAGTCAAGTGGGGTGTGTGTGGCCCAGTGAGTGGCAACGAGGGAGACTGTGGTTGGAGTCCCCTCGCTGTGTTTCTAAAAGAACCAAGATGAACAAGTCATGGCTCTCAGAGGACTTTTCTTCCCCGGGGTCAGCCAGGGGACGGGAAAGGCACGCGTATTTTTGAGAGTGCTTCATGCAAAGCATCTTTTTCTTTTTCAAAAGGGGGCTCAACCGATGCCAGTCAAGTGGGGTGTGTGTGGCCCAGTGAGTGGCAACGAGGGAGACTGTGGTTGGAGTCCCCTCGCTGTGTTTCTAAAAGAACCAAGATGAACAAGTCATGGCTCTCAGAGGACTTTTCTTCCCCGGGGTCAGCCAGGGGACGGGAAAGGCACGCGTATTTTTGAGAGTGCTTCATGCAAAGCATCTTTTTCTTTTTCAAAAGGGGGCTCAACCGATGCCAGTCAAGTGGGGTGTGTGTGGCCCAGTGAGTGGCAACGAGGGAGACTGTGGTTGGAGTCCCCTCGCTGTGTTTCTAAAAGAACCAAGATGAACAAGTCATGGCTCTCAGAGGACTTTTCTTCCCCGGGGTCAGCCAGGGGACGGGAAAGGCACGCGTATTTTTGAGAGTGCTTCATGCAAAGCATCTTTTTCTTTTTCAAAAGGGGGCTCAACCGATGCCAGTCAAGTGGGGTGTGTGTGGCCCAGTGAGTGGCAACGAGGGAGACTGTGGTTGGAGTCCCCTCGCTGTGTTTCTAAAAGAACCAAGATGAACAAGTCATGGCTCTCAGAGGACTTTTCTTCCCCGGGGTCAGCCAGGGGACGGGAAAGGCACGCGTATTTTTGAGAGTGCTTCATGCAAAGCATCTTTTTCTTTTTCAAAAGGGGGCTCAACCGATGCCAGTCAAGTGGGGTGTGTGTGGCCCAGTGAGTGGCAACGAGGGAGACTGTGGTTGGAGTCCCCTCGCTGTGTTTCTAAAAGAACCAAGATGAACAAGTCATGGCTCTCAGAGGACTTTTCTTCCCCGGGGTCAGCCAGGGGACGGGAAAGGCACGCGTATTTTTGAGAGTGCTTCATGCAAAGCATCTTTTTCTTTTTCAAAAGGGGGCTCAACTGATGCCAGTCAAGTGGGGTGTGTGTGGCCCAGTGAGTGGCAACGAGGGAGACTGTGGTTGGAGTCCCCTCGCTGTGTTATACATGCTTTTAGAAGGGCATGACATGGCTTGGAGGTTGACTTTCATAAAATGCAAACTGTTGGCTACCAAAATGCTGCCTTTCCAACAACTGTGGTTATAGGCAATGAGGAACATACTGATGAAGATGAGACGCAGATACCCGATTGGGATGACAACTTAAATATTCGGTCAGGGCAAGAAGAAACTCGGTCTGAGGGGGAGGGGAGTGCAAACACAACAATTGATGATGAAGTTCTAGATCCCACCTACTGTCAACCCACAGTCAGACACTCGAGGAGGTCAATAGAGGCGGTGGAGGAGGATGCAACCGACGTCGAAGTAACCTGGCGCCTTCCTGGACACAGTCGGAGCACTGGTAGCACGTCTACAACTGCATCCTCAGCCACCACTCTGCCTCTGAGCATTATTCGGGGTGGATCAACAGGTCGCATGGCCTCTAAGCCTTGCCTAGCCTGGTCCTTTTTTGACATAAAAAAAGATCGGCCAAATTATGTGATCTGTAACATTTGCCATGGTTATCTTAGTAGAGGTCAAAACCTCAGCAGTTTGACAACTTCTTCCATGAATCGTCACATGAATAAATATCATATGGCCTGGTGGGAAGCTCACCGTGCTGCAATGCGGCCTAGTGGAGCCAACCATCCACCGCCTGCCCCTTCCAGGGCATCCGCGCGCTCGTCATCTTCTAGGACTGTGGGGACAGCTGTCACACCTGTTTTTCCACCCACAACTTCCACCACTGTAACCGCAACAGGCAGTTTGCTTGGTAGGTCGTCAGTTGGTTTGGAAGGGGAAACAAGTGAGTGTGTACAGCTCTCTCAGACATCGATAGCACCAACTTTGGATGAAGGCAACATTATGTCTCCGCCTGCACTTTCCTCCCAAAGCTGCATTTTTCCAGGGACACCCTACTCAACACCGTCTACACACAGCAGCCAGATCTCTGTCCCTCAGATGTGGTCAAATAAAAGGCCACTTCCTTCGACCCATGACAAAGCGAAGAGGTTGACTCTATCCCTCTGTAAGCTGTTGGCTACAGAAATGCTGCCTTTCCGCCTAGTGGACACACAGGATTTTAGAGACCTTATATCTGTCGCTGTGCCCCAGTACCAGATGCCTAGTCGCCACTACTTCTCTAAGAAAGGTGTGCCCGCGCTACACCAGCATGTCACACACAATATCACCGCTTCCTTGAGAAACTCTGTGTGTGAACGGGTGAATTTCAGCACCGATACTTGGACCAGTAAGCATGGACAGGGACGTTACATGTCGCTGACTGGGCACTGGGTAACTATGGTGATAGATGGTGAAGGGTCTGCTGCACAAGTCTTGCCGTCCCCACGACTTGTGTGTCAATCCTCTGTCTGTCCAAGTTCCGCCACTGCTTCTGCATCCTCCACCTCATCTGGGTCCTCCACCTCCGCCCCAAGCCTGCCTGGTCAGGCCACCAGCGTTCTCACTGCGCAGAAGGAATCACGCACCCCTCATTACTATGCTGGCAGCAGAGCGCAACGGCATCAGGCGGTCTTTAGCTTGACATGTCTTGGGAATAAGAGTCACACAGCTGAGGAGTTGTGGTCAGCTCTGCGGTCCGAGTTTAATAAATGGTTGTCTCCACTCAACCTGCAGCCTGGTAAGGCCGTGTGCGACAATGCTGCAAACCTGGGTGCGGCCCTTCGCCTGGGCAAGGTGACACACGTGCCTTGTATGGCTCACGTGTTGAACCTTGTTGTCCAGCAATTTTTAACACACTATCCCGGCCTAGATGGCCTTCTGACCAGGGCACGGAAACTGTCTGCAGTGCTCACTTCCGCCGTTCAAGCGCCGCAGCTGAGCGACTTGCATCGCTCCAGAAGTCTTTCGGCCTGCCGGTTCATGGCCTGAAATGCGATGTGGCGACACGCTGGAATTCAACTCTCCACATGTTACAGCGACTGTGGCAGCACCGCAGAGCCCTGGTGCAATACGTCATGACGTATAGCCTGGGCCAACGAGATGCAGAGGTGGGGCAGATCACCCTGATGGAGTGATCTCAGATCACGGACCTATGCACCCTTCTGCACAGTTTCGACATGGCGACGAATATGTTTAGCGCTGACAATGCCATTATCAGCATGACGATTACAGTCATTTACATGCTGGAGCACACGCTAAACACTATTCGGAGTCAGGGGGTGGGACAACAGGAAGGGGAGGAACTACAGGAGGATTCATATGCGCAAGACACAACAACATCACCAAGGTCCAGACGTTCATCATCACCAACGCGGCAGGCATGGGACCATGGGGGACAGGGATCAACAAGGGCGCATGGTAGCAGGCGAGATGTTGAGGAAGGTGCAGGAGGACATGAAGATATGGAGGACGAACTGTCCATGGACATGGAAGACTCAGCTGATGAGGGGGACCTTGGTCAAATTTAAGTTGAAAGAGGTTGGGGGGAGATGACAGAGGAAGAAAGAACGGTTAGCACCTCTATGCCACAAACACAGCGTGGACTTGGTCCGCATGGCTGCGCAAGACACATGAGTGCCTTCTTGTTGCACTACCTCCAACATGACCCTCGTATTGTCAAAATTAGAAGTGATGATGACTACTGGCTTGCCACACTATTAGATCCCCGGGACAAGTCCAAATTTTGTGACATAATTCCACCCATAGAAAGGGACGCACGTATGCAGGAGTATCAGCAGAAGCTGTTACTCGATCTTAGCTCGGCTTTTCCACCAAACAACCGTGCAGGTGAAGGGAGTGATTCTCCCAGTTGTAACTTGACAAACATGGGACGGCCTCGTCATCTTCAACAGTCTACCCGTACCAGTAGGACCGTATCTGGTGCTGGTAACAGCAATTTTATGGAATCTTTTCATAATTTTTTTAGACCCTCCTTTGCAAGGCCACCAGAGACATCAAGTGTGTCACATAGTCAACGGATGGAGAGGATGATACAGGAGTATCTCCAAATGAACATCGATGCAATGACTTTGCAAATGGAGCCTTGCTCCTTTTGTGCTTCAAATCTAGAAAAATGTCAAGAGCTCTCCAGTTACGCCTTGAAGATTTTGTCGTGTCCAGCTGCCAGCGTTGTCTCTGAACGTGTCTTCAGTGCTGCTGGGTGTGTGCTGACAGATAAGCGCACGCGTCTGTCCAGTGACAATGTGGACAGACTGACGTTCATCAAAATGAACAAGTCATGGATCCAGAAGGAATTTACTACCCCTGTGTCATCCTGGGGAGAGTAAATGCTTGTGGATTTGGAATGTGCTTGATGCAAATCAAAACATCCTGTTTGCAACTACGGCACAAGTCCTGCCACTGATGGGGTGTCTGTGTGCCCAATTTGGGGAAAAAAGGTAGACTCCGCTTGGAGTAACCCTTGCTTGCTGTGTTTTTTAAAAATGATACAAGATGAACAGATCTGAAGGCAAGATGAAGGCAACATCATGTCTCCGCCTGCACTTTTCTCACAAACCTGCATTTTTCCAGGGACACCCTACTCAACACCGTCTACAGACAGCAGCCAGATCTCTGTCCCTCAGATGTGGTCAAATAAAAGGCCACTTACTGCGACCCATGACAAAGCTAAGTGGTTGACTCTATCCCTCTGTAAGCTGTTGGCTACCGAAATGCTGCCTTTACGCGTAGTGGACACACAGGATTTTACAGACCTTATGTCTGTCGCTGTGCCCCAGTACCAGATGCCCAATCACCACTGCTTCTCCAAGAAAAGCATGCCCGCGCTACACCAGCATGTCGCACACAACATCACCACTTCCTTGAGAAAATCTGTGTGCGACAGGGTGCATTTCAACACAGATACTTGGACCAGTAAGCATAGACAGGGTCATTACATGTCACTGACTGGGCACTGGCAAACTATGGTGAGAGATGGAGAAGGGTCTGCTGTACAAGTCTTGCCGTCCCCACGAGTTGTTTCAATCCTTGTTCTGTATGTAGAAGTTAATACACTGCTTCTGCCTCTTCAACCTCGTGTGGGTCCTCTACCTTGGCGCAAACCCTGTGTGGTCAGGCCACCCTTCCTTGCAACTGCGCACAAGGACTACCACACACCTCCTTACTATGCTGGCAGCAGAGCTCAATGCCATCAGGCGGTCAAAGTTTTACTTTGAAATGTATGGGAAATGTGAGTCACACCGCTATTACAGAGAATAGTAGTCAGGCAGGGTCAAAACATTAATTGAGGAACAGGAACAGAATGGGACGGCCAGGAAAGAATCAGAAAACAAGCAGAGGTGAAATGCGTATCGGCCAACAAGGTACATAAACAGCAAGCAGGAAAAGTAGTGAGGTAACAAGCACACAAAATCATAAAACTGAACTGGGGGTAAAATTAACCAGAGGTTCATAGCTATGTCTGGCAGTGGTCTGCAGACAGGATGGGCATAAAAAAGGGTGTGGTGTCTTCCCATTGGTTGTAGCTGAATGATGGTATTTCATCTGTGAGATACCCACCAGCTACATTCAGCCAGAGATTCAGCATCTGTCAAGGTAATGCAGCCCAGTGGGTGAGCATAACCTGCGTCCACCTGCGCCGCTGGCATCGACTACTCTCCCATCATCAGCACTATTCATGAAAGGAACACGTTGTCACCTGGCGACCGGAGTACAAATTGACGGAGCGGACTCCGTTGGTGACTTAACAGCCGTGTGCGGCAATGATGCAAACCTGGCTGCGGGCCATCCTCAGGGCAATGTGACACACGTGCCTTTTAGGGCTCACGTGTTGAACCGAATTCGCCAGCAATTTTTAAAACACCATCACGGCCTACATGGCCTTGTGCAGTGGGCACGCTCGCTATGTGCTCACTTCCATCGTGCGCACACAGCAGCTCAACAACTTTCATCACTCCGGAAGTCTTAGGGTATGGCAGTTAAACGCCGTAAATGCAATGTTTCGACACGCAGGAATTGGAATCTGCACATGTTGCAGCGTGTGTGGCAGCACCGCAGAGCCCTGCTGAAATACGGTAAGACATATAGCCTGGGATAACTTGATCCAGAGGTGGTGCAGATCACGCTGCTGGAGTGGTGTCAGATCAAGTACCTATGCACCCTGCTACACAGTTTTGAAATGTCGACGAAGATGTTTAGCACTGGCAATGTCATTCTCAGCGTGACAATTCTGGTCATCTACATGATGGAGCACACTGTAATTATTATTCGGAGTCAGGTGTTGGGACAAGAGGAAGGGGAGGAAGTACAGGAGGAGTCATATGCGGAAGGGATAACAAGATCTACGAGGTCCAGATGGTCAGCGGCACCTATGCGGCAGTCATGGTGAGGGAGAGGGATTAACAAGGGCGCATAGTATCAGCAAAAAGTGTTGATGAAAGTGCAGGAACCCATGAAGAAATGGAGGACGAACTGGCGATGGGCATGGAAGACTCAGCAGATGAGTGAGAGCTTGCTCACATTTCGGTTGTGCGAGGTTGGGGGGAGAGGGCAGAGGAAGGATGCACGATTCTCACCTCTCTGCCACCAACACACCAAGGACTTGGTCCTCCTGGATGCACAAGACACATGAGCGCCTTCTTGCTGCACTACCTACATGACCCTCGGATTGTATGAATTTGAACTAATCCTGAATACTGGGTTGCCACACTGTTAGATCCCCGGTACAAGACAAAATTTGGCGAACTAATTCCTGCCATAGAAATAGACGCACGTATACAGGAGTATCTGCAGAATGTGGTACGCAATCTTAGATCTACTTGTCCACTAAACACCAGTGCTGCACAGAGTGAATCTCAACGCTTTGTCATGGATAGGAGGAAATGGTCTTTTACTTGTCCACATCGGAGGGACCGAGGGATGGCTGCTGTGCTGAGATGGCGTTGAGTACGGTGTCCCTGCACAGTTGCACTTTTGGTCATATCCCAAAATGAGTTGAAAAAGGACAGATGCTGTTGGAAAGGGGAACAGGTGTGTTGGAAAGGGGAAAAAAGTTTTGGTCCGTGGATTTGGTGGTTAAGCAACTGTAACATTTGCTGAAGAAACAACATCTGTTACAGTGGGACTGGCAGATTTGGATAAAGTGGTATATAATCTGTGACCGCTATATAACGAAAATTAATAAGAAAAGAAAGAGAAAGGTATATATCCCCATCAGCAGTCAGTGTCCACCGTGCTCCCAGTTGGAAAAGGAGAGGTTGGCAACTTGAAGGTTTGGTGGAGGATACAGAGCTGTGTGGCTATGAAACTAATAGTAGCCTGAACCGAGTTAGACGCCATTCGGATCTGGAGACTGTGAGCCCTGTTAGCGTCACAGGGTCCACATGCCCACCCAGCCCAGGAACTCCCTGTTAACAACACAGGGGCCATTGAGTACGCTGACCGTGTGCGTAGGGGCCACACCTGTGGACAGCAGGCGCATCAGCAGCAGCAGGCCTGTTAATGCCACTGGGCTGCACAAGCAGGACTGTTAGGACAGGAGCTGGTCTTAACCGTTCTGCGTTACCAACTGTGGTGGTGGCCTGCATCCACCACCCGATCCCTGCCTACCTCTGGCCTAAAGCCGCAATGGGTTCAACACATGGAGGTGTGCTCTTTCGGAGCATAATAGAAGACTGCGCACCTCCTTGTTGGCTCCAGCCCCTTTTATAACCTGGGTCCGCCCCAAACCAGGGTGAACCACAATGCACCTCCTGGAGACAAAAGTAGAGTGACACGTCATGAGTGGCATAACTAGCGTCCTATTTGGAAACGCAACTTCAATGATGACCTCATGGCTGCCATGACCCAAACACCTCACCAGTCATCGTCTGAGCATCAATAATGCGGTGACAAGTCATAGGTGTGGGCCTCTGCAAGCCATTTGGGAGGACACCTGATGCCCTGTGGTCTATATGGGACCCCCACATCAGGGCCAGGGCCAAAGAGTTCATTACCGGACCTAGTCTCTGATGCAGGAAGTGCCTGAGCATGCTCAGTAGCATGAAATACAGTCTCTGAAAAAAGACTATCAGCTTTAGCATGGTGTCTATGCCCAAAACAGGACTTATACCCGGCACGGAATGCAAGCACCTGTGCAAAGAGGCTTTTCACACTTAGTGTGGGAGCATGCGCTGTATCCCGAAATGAAAACTTAGCGTCAGGAATGGCACAGTCAGGCTGAGCATACTCACTAGGCGAAACACTGTAATTATGCTGCAGCTGGGGTACATCGGCACACGCATGCGCACTAGCTGCCTCTCCACACTTAGACGTGGAGGGGAAATTTGTCTTGGAGATGCTGTCTATGAACAGAAGGAAAAGCTAAAGGAAGCCTGACTTTCTATCCCTCCGAATTATGAAATGCAGCAATGAATTCCATGAGTTTGCTATAACATTAGCGTAGCAAAATGTGCATGAGGGTGTGATGTAGAGGTGCTAGAAATAGCTTGTCACCAGTGGGGCACTAATGGAATACAACAGCCAGTTCTATGATGCCACAAAATGGCAGTATTTTGTGCTATCATTATAGCTTATTAAAAACAGAGCACGAGGTTGTCATGCAGAGGTGCTGCACATAGATTTGCAGTAGTGTGAATTGACAAAAGTACAATAGCCACGTTTAGGATACAACTAGGTACAGTGAGTGTTTGCTAGTATAATGGCTGAGTTTAAAAAAGTTTGAGTGTGCAATGCAGGCAGATGTCCTGCAAATAACGTTCCAATACTGTGAATTGACAAAAGTACAATAGCCACGTTTAGGATACAACTAGGTACAGTGAGTGTTTGCTAGTATAATGGCTGAGTTTAAAAAAGTTTGAGTGTGCAAGGCAGGCAGATGTCCTGCAAATAACGTTCCAATACTGTGAATTGACAAAAGTACAATAGCCACGTTTAGGATACAACTAGGTACAGTGAGTGTTTGCTAGTATAATGGCTGAGTTTAAAAAAGTTTGAGTGTGCAATGCAGGCAGACGTGCTGCAAATAACGTTCCAATACTGTGAATTGACAAAAGTACAATAGCCACGTTTAGGATACAACTAGGTACAGTGAGTGTTTGCTAGTATAATGGCTGAGTTTAAAAAAGTTTGAGTGTGCAATGCAGGCAGACGTCCTGCAAATAACGTTCCAATACTGTGAATTGACAAAAGTACAATAGCCACGTTTAGGATACAACTAGGTACAGTGAGTGTTTGCTAGTATAATGGCTGAGTTTAAAAAAGTTTGAGTGTGCAATGCAGGCAGACGTGCTGCAAATAACGTTCCAATACTGTGAATTGACAAAAGTACAATAGCCACGTTTAGGATACAACTAGGTACAGTGAGTGTTTGCTAGTATAATGGCTGAGTTTAAAAAAGTTTGAGTGTGCAATGCAGGCAGACGTGCTGCAAATAACGTTCCAATACTGTGAATTGACAAAAGTACAATAGCCACGTTTAGGATACAACTAGGTACAGTGAGTGTTTGCTAGTATAATGGCTGAGTTTAAAAAAGTTTGAGTGTGCAAGGCAGGCAGACGTCCTGCAAATAACGTTCCAATACTGTGAATTGACAAAAGTACAATAGCCACGTTTAGGATACAACTAGGTACAGTGAGTGTTTGCTAGTATAATGGCTGAGTTTAAAAAAGTTTGAGTGTGCAATGCAGGCAGACGTGCTGCAAATAACGTTCCAATACTGTGAATTGACAAAAGTACAATAGCCACGTTTAGGATACAACTAGGTACAGTGAGTGTTTGCTAGTATAATGGCTGAGTTTAAAAAAGTTTGAGTGTGCAATGCAGGCAGACGTGCTGCAAATAACGTTCCAATACTGTGAATTGACAAAAGTACAATAGCCACGTTTAGGATACAACTAGGTACAGTGAGTGTTTGCTAGTATAATGGCTGAGTTTAAAAAAGTTTGAGTGTGCAATGCAGGCAGATGTCATGCAAATAACGTTCCAATACTGTGAATTGACAAAAGTCCAATAGCCACGTATAGGATGCCACTAGGTACACTGAGTGTTTGCTAGTATAATGGCTTCGTTATAATTAGTTGGAGTGTGCAACGCAGGCAGATGCGCTCTGCAAATGTCTTGGCACTAGTGGGACTATAGCAAAGTCCAATAGCCACGTATAGGATGCCACTAGGTACACTGAGTGTTTGCTAGTAAAATTGCTTAGTTTAAAAAAGTTGTAGTGTGCAATGCAGGCAGACGTGCTCTGCAAATGTCTTTGCACTAGTGGGACTATAGCAAAGTCCAATAGCCACGTATAGGATGCCACTAGGTACACTGAGTGTTTGCTAGTAAAATTGCTTAGTTTAAAAAAGTTGTAGTGTGCAATGCAGGCAGACGTGCTCTGCAAATGTCTTTGCACTAGTGGGACTATAGCAAAGTCCAATAGCCACGTATAGGATGCCACTAGGTACACTGAGTGTTTGCTAGTAAAATTGCTTAGTTTAAAAAAGTTGTAGTGTGCAATGCAGGCAGACGTGCTCTGCAAATGTCTTTGCACTAGTGGGACTATAGCAAAGTCCAATAGCCACGTATAGGATGCCACTAGGTACACTGAGTGTTTGCTAGTAAAATTGCTTAGTTTAAAAAAGTTGTAGTGTGCAATGCAGGCAGACGTGCTCTGCAAATGTCTTTGCACTAGTGGGACTATAGCAAAGTCCAATAGCCACGTTTAGGATGCCACTAGGTACACTGAGTGTTTGCTAGTAAAATTGATTAGTTTAAAAAAGTTGTAGTGTGCAATGCAGGCAGATGTGCTCTGCAAATGTCTTTGCACTAGTGGGACTATAGCAAAGTCCAATAGCCACGTATAGGATGCCACTAGGTACACTGAGTGTTTGCTAGTAAAATTGATTAGTTTAAAAAAGTTGTAGTGTGCAATGCAGGCAGACGTGCTCTGCAAATGTCTTTGCACTAGTGGGACTATAGCAAAGTCCAATAGCCACGTATAGGATGCCACTAGGTACACTGAGTGTTTGCTAGTAAAATTGCTTAGTTTAAAAAAGTTGTAGTGTGCAATGCAGGCAGACGTGCTCTGCAAATGTCTTTGCACTAGTGGGACTATAGCAAAGTCCAATAGCCACGTATAGGATGCCACTAGGTACACTGAGTGTTTGCTAGTAAAATTGCTTAGTTTAAAAAACTTGGAGTGTGCAATGCAGGCAGATGTGCTCTGCTAATGTCTTTGCACTAGTGGGACTATAGCAAAGTCCAATAGCCACGTATAGGATGCCACTAGGTACACTGAGTGTTTGCTAGTATAATGGCTTCGTTATAATTAGTTGGAGTGTGCAACGCAGGCAGATGCGCTCTGCAAATGTCTTGGCACTAGTGGGACTATAGCAAAGTCCAATAGCCACGTATAGGATGCCACTAGGTACACTGAGTGTTTGCTAGTAAAATTGCTTAGTTTAAAAAAGTTGTAGTGTGCAATGCAGGCAGACGTGCTCTGCAAATGTATTTGCACTAGTGGGACTATAGCAAAGTCCAATAGCCACGTATAGGATGCCACTAGGTACACTGAGTGTTTGCTAGTAAAATTGCTTAGTTTAAAAAAGTTGGAGTGTGCAATGCAGGCAGATGTGCTCTGCTAATGTCTTTGCACTAGTGGGACTATAGCAAAGTCCAATAGCCACGTTTAGGATGCCACTAGGTACACTGAGTGTTTGCTAGTATAATGGCTTACTTAGAATGAGTTGGAGTGTGCAGAGGACAAGAGGGTACAGTGGCAGGATTGTGGTGCTCTGGGTAGAGGAATGGAAGCCTGCCTTTCTATTCCCTCCTAATGGTGAAATGCAGGGAGGAAATCCCTGACCTGGGCTACACAGACGCTGTTGCTGTTTGCAGGACCTGTCACTTATGGCTCTCTGACCCTGCCGCTTTGAGCCCTTAAAAGGACTGCTAGAATGTGCTCTCCCTAAGCTGTCTAACGCTGTGTATGCAGCGCATACAGCTGTATCGGCTATAGGACTCAGGAGGACGGAGCTGCGACAGTGATGTCTGACACCAAAGACGCAGAAGGCAGATAATGGCGTTCGTGAAGAAAATGTCCGGTTTTATAATGCAGGGACATGTGACATGCAGATCCTATCACACATGCCGTTGCTTCTCTGGCTCAAAGTCCACTTAGGTGTGTGTGTGTCTGTGATTGGCTGACATGCTGGCCCGCCCCACAAGACGCGCGCGCTTAGGGAAGGAAGACAAGAAAAAAAAAAAAAAAATGGCGATCGCCATTATAGAAACAGCAGTGATCTGAAGGCGCTGTTCACGCACACTATACACTGAAATGTGATAATAGTTTGATTCACAGAGTGACTTACACTATTACAGCAGAAACCAAGCTAGGATTTAGCTGTTTTTTGGCTGCTAGAACCGTTCTCGAACGTTTCTAGAACTATCGAGCTTTTGCAAAAAGCTCGAGTTCTAGTTCGATCTAGAACATGCCCCAAAATCACTCGAGCCGCGAACTGGAGAACAACGAACCACGAACCGCGCTCAACTCTACTGTTCACTCGCTCAATACCAACAACGTTCATCATGGTGAAGTCTCCATTATGGAAATCCAGAAAATGTCTGGTAAGACCAGATATAGATCTCTTATTTCTTGGAGGATCTGAAGGAGATGAAACAGATGGAATATTAGTGTGTTCAGATATTCTTCTTTTTAAGGGCCTGGAAGTACATCAGACATAATTCTTGGAACATGCTCCACAGGACGCTTGGTAGATGACGTGTGTGGTGGAACAATTTATGAAACTTGAAATATTGTAAGAACCGTCTCCAACAGAAATGGAAAGTGTTTTTTTCATAAATTTACAGAGGCCACATCGAGGCAGAGCACATTTATGAGAACCTTTTGTGCTCAACCAAGTTTCATTTTTGGTCTTTGATATAAACAAACTGGGTGATACGATGTTACCTATGGTCCTTGCCTTTCTTGCTACCACATTAATACCACCAGATAATATTTGAGTGAGCTCAGGATCCTGACGCAAGAGGGGGATGTAACGCAAAAAAACCTCTTTTATTTTTGGAAAGTCCACACTATAAGGAGTGGAAAAGGTGATAGAACGGACTTGTTTAATAGATGTGCTTCTATTAAGAAGGAGATCACCACGTGTTTTTTTGCCCGCAATATTCAAAGCACGATTAAGGACCTTGTCACTATAACCTCTGCGCCGCAGACGTGTTCGCATAATCTCAGTCTCAGCGAGGTAAGCAATCTCCGTGGAGCAGAGGCGACGGGCTCTGAGAAATTCGCCCAAAGGTAAGTTATTGATAGTGTGTTTGATATGATTACTGTTTGCATGTAAGATAGTGTTCCCACCAAGCGGTTTTCTATACAGAGAGGTTTTAATGAGACCTGTTTTAGGGTCACCAGTGAGGTACACATCAAGAAAAGGAGTGGAGTCTTCAGAAAAGATAACTGTAAAACTTAAATTCATGTTGTTGGAGTTCAAATATGAGAGAAAATTATAAGGTAAATCCTTGGGCGAGATTTCCTTGCGTTTCCACATCATTATCAAATCATCTATATATCTAGCGTACCAAAATATTTGGCCTAAGAATGGATTGTTTGACGTATGTATGTAGACGCCCTCCCATGAAACCATATATAAATTGGCTAAAACGCAAGAAAAACTCGCACCCATTGGACAGCCATTCACCTGCAAATAAAATCGTTGATGGAAACTAAAAAAATTATGTTTCAAAAGAAATTCACATATCAAAATGACATATTCTTTGAATATGTCACTAAGGTTAGTTAGCTGGGATAAATGATAAGAAAGAGATTTAAGAGCTAAATCATGAGGAATGCAAGAGTATAAAGATGTGACATCACTTGTGACCCAAAACATGTCATTAGTCCAGGTGAGATCAGGAAGGGCTTGCAGTAAATGTTTGGTGTCTTTAATATAACCAGCGGATCTTTTGACAAGGGGCTGCAAGATGTTATCCAGCCAGTCCGAGACTCGACTGGTAAAAGAATTTGTGCTGGCCACAATTGGGCGCAGCGGTGGAGAAAAGAGGCCCTTGTGTATTTTTGGAAGTCCCTGGAAAATGGGACACACGGGAACTTCATTTGTTAAATAATCATATGTGCGTTGGTCAAAAATACCTAAAACTAACCCCCGATCTAAGATGTCATTCAATTTTTCAGAAAAGACTTTGGTGGGATCACAAGTAAGGGGTTTATAGATGTTGGTATCTTCCAACATGTGCAACATACTTGTGATATATATGCACGTGTGTGTGTACATATATATACACACACCCCTTTCATGGTTATATTCACGTATCATTTATTATTTCACATTTTGCTATATACGGTGCCCAAAGGGTTAACTTATTCTGTCTCCTATACCATTTTCTTCCTTCTTTCATTTGCATTTTCTCAGGTGAACTCCCTTCCTGTTTTCCTGGCTTGCCTCTCCTCTTTTCCATACTTGTAGTGCTATATATACCTTTTGCCTCTCACATACCATGGCTTATGACTAAGGACTGGTTTTAATTTCCCCTTGTTTGTCCGAAACGCGTAAAGCCGCTTGGCAAATCGCATGGTGATTTTTTGGATGACCTGTGTACCTTTCTTTTAAAAAATTCCGAATAAAGTTCCAAGTTTTATTATTGCCGCATTGGTGCTGAGTCCCATACTCTTCTTTTCTACGTTTATTGCACTATTTGATGCTTTACGGCAGCAGAAAGATCCTTTTTACTTTCCCATGTTACTTGAAAACTGTGGCCTGCTTAATATTGTGGAACATCCAGTTTTCCTTTTATTGGGCTCACCTAGCAAACTAATTATCACAGGTATCTGAGATTGATTTCAATGATCCAAAGAACCCTGAGACACAATACCATCAATGAGTTTCATTAAAAAAAAAAAAAAAAATCGTTATGACACTTAAAACCAATTTGCATAATAATTTGGAAGATGGTGTATGTTAAAGGGAACCTGTCACCAGATTCGGGGTCTATAAGCTGCAGCCACCACCAGTGGGCTCTTGTATACAGCATTCTAACATGCTGTATATAAGAACTCAGGCCACTGTGTAGAACATAAGAATCACTTTATAATACTTACCTAAACGGTTGCTGCGATGAAGTTGTGTCATATGGGTGTCTCCGTTCTCCGGTGCCAGCGCCTCCTCTTTCGGTCATCTTTGTCATCCTTCTTCTAAAGCCGCGTTGCATGATGCGTCCTTCGTCATTCACACTCGCTGGCATTGAGGTCCTGCGCAGGCGCACTTTGATCTGTACTGAGCAGGGCAGATCAAAGAATTTTAGTGCACCTACATGGGACCGGCGAATGTGTATGATGTAGGATGCATCATGCACACAGGCTTCAGAAGGAGAACGAATATGGCTGAGGGAGGAGGTGCCGAACCGGAGAACGGAAGCGCCCATATGGCCCAACTTCACCGCAGCGACCGTTTAGGTAAGTATTATAAAGTGATTTTTACGTTATACACAGCGGCCTGGGCTTTTATATACAGTATGTTAGAATGCTGTATATAAGAGCCCACTGGTGGTGGCTGCAGCTTATAGGCCTCAAATCTGCTGACAGGTTCCCTTTAAAGCCGGCGTTACACGCTACGATTTATCTGACGATATGTCGGCGGGGTCACGGTTTCCGTGACGCACATCCAGCATTGTTAGCGATGTTGTTGCGTGTGACACCTACGTGCGACTCCGAACGATTGCAAATAGGTTGAAAATCGCTGATCGCTAACACATCGTTCATTTTCAAAATATTGTTCGTCTTTTGGATCGCAGCAGACATATTGATACGTTTGACATCCTGCAAACGACGAACAACATCCACACAACACCATTGGTCAAACAATATATCGCTGAACGATTTTGCGTCGCTTGTGCGATCGTTACGTGTGACCGCTAATGAACGACCTATGAGCGATCTCAGCAAATCGTAACTAGAGTTGAGCGCGGTTCGTGGTTCGTGGTTCTCCAGTTCTAGGCTCGAGTGATTTTTGGGCTGTTCGAGATCGAACTAGAACTCGAGCTTTTTGCTAAAAGCTCGATAGTTCTAGATACGTTCGAGAACGGTTCTAGCAGCAAAAAGCAGGGCTTTTTACAGCTACAGTGAGCAGGAGCCATCGCTGGCAGCCTGCCACAAGCTGGTAACCAAGATAAACATCGGGTATCCAAGCAAAGCGCTTTGGTTAGTAACCCGATGTTTATCTTAGTTACGTGCAGGAAGCCCACACTTTCCCGCTCAGCTCGCTCCACCCCCTCCTGCCCGTGGCATGTACACATACATACACATACACAAACACACACACACACACACATCCACCCCCCCCCCCCCCCCCCCCGCCCGCCCGCCCGCTCGCTCGCTCGGCTTACCTGCGGTGATGAAGTCCCGCCATCCCGACCTCAGCGCTGTCACTGTCCTCCATGGCCGCCGCTTGTCACATCACCTATCGCTTCCGACCCGAGACTGACACTGGCGGTGACGTCACGGACCTCTCGCGATACTTGATGTGAAGGCGCCGGTCATTGACCTCAGTGACAGGTGCTGTCAGTGTGCTGGAGATCAGCGCAGGTAATGTACCTCGCTGACAGCAGCACTTGTCATGCCCTGCAGTGACCTGGGCTGACCCATTGATGTTAGCTCAGGTCACTGCACTGCTCTCCCAGCCAATGGGGAACATCCTGCTCTTCATTGACTGGGACAGTGTGCATCGTCATGGCAACCCCTTGGATTACACCAGACCTGGATTTGTTTTTCAATCTAATAAATTGGTTAAAGAGGGAATGTTTTGGGGAGTGTTTTTTCAAATAAAAATGTGTTTGTCGTCTATTTTTTTTTTATTACTGACTGGGTTGGTGATGTCGGGTATCTGATAGACGCCTGACCTCACCAACCCCAGGGCTTGATGCCAGGTGACATTACACATCTGGTATTAACCCCAAATATTACCCCGTTTGCCACCGCACCAGGGCGCGGGATGAGCTGGGGCGAAGCACCAGGATTGGCGCATCTAATGGATACGCCACTTCTGGGGCGGCTGCGGCCTGCTATTTTTAGGCTGGGGAGATTCCAATAACCATGGACCTCCCTAGTCTGAGAATATCAGGCCCCAGCTGTCTGCTTTACCTTGGCTGGTGATCCAATTTTGGGGGACCCCTACGTGTTTTTTTTTTTAATTATTTATTTAATTTAAAATAACAGTGTGGGGGGCCCTCAGTTTTGGATTACCAGCCAAGGTGAGGTTGCCAGCTGTGGTCTGCAGGCTGCAGCCGTCTGCTTTACCCTAGCTGGCTACAAAACTAGGGGGAACCCTATGTCATTTTTTTTTCATTTTTTTGGCTAAATACAAAGCTAAGCACCCCTTAGTGCCACATGAAAGGTACCAAAGGGTGTTCCACTTTTTCTCCATTTTTTTCTCCACTTTCTCTCCACTTTTTCTCCACTTTTTCTCCATTTTTTTCTCCACTTATTCTCCACTTTTTCTCCACTTTCTCCACTTTTTCTCCACTTTTTTCTCCACTTTTTCTCCTCTTATGCTCCACTTTTTCTCCTCTTAATCTCCACTTTTTCTCCACTTTTTCTCCACTTTTTCTCCACTTTTTTCTCCACTTTTTCTCCTCTTATGCTCCACTTTTTCTCCACTTTTTCTCCACTTTTTCTCCACTTTTTCTCCACGTTTTCTCCACGTTTTCTCCACTTTTTTCTCCACTTTTTCTCCTCTTATGCTCCACTTTTTCTCCACTTTTTCTCCACTTTTTCTCCTCTTAATCTCCACTTTTTCTCCACTTTTTCTCCACTTTTTCTCCACTTTTTCTCCACTTTTTTCTCCACTTTTTCTCCACTTTTTCTCCTCTTATGCTCCACTTTTTCTCCACTTTTTCTCCACGTTTTCTCCACGTTTTCTCCACTTTTTTCTCCACTTTTTCTCCTCTTATGCTCCACTTTTTCTCCACTTTTTCTCCACTTTTTCTCCTCTTAATCTCCACTTTTTCTCCACTTTTTCTCCACTTTTTCTCCACTTTTTCTCCACTTTTTCTCCACTTTTTTCTCCACTTTTTCTCCACTTTTTCTCCTCTTATGCTCCACTTTTTCTCCACTTTTTCTCCACTTTTTCTCCACTTTTTCTCCACTTTTTCTCCTCTTATGCTCCACTTTTTCTCCTCTTATGCTCCACTTTTTCTCCACTTTTTCTCCTCTTATGCTCCACTTTTTCTCCACTTTTTCTCCACTTTTTCTCCACTTTTTCTCCTCTTATGCTCCACTTTTTCTCCACTTTTTCTCCATTTTTTTCTCCACTTATTCTCCACTTTTTCTCCTCTTATTCTCCACTTTTTCTCCACTTTTTCTCCACTTTTTCTCCTCTTATTCTCCACTTTTTCTCCACTTTTTCTCCACTTTTTCTCCATTTTTTTCTCCACTTTCTCCACTTTTTCTCCACTTTTTTCTCCACTTTTTCTCCTCTTATGCTCCACTTTTTCTCCTCTTAATCTCCACTTTTTCTCCACTTTTTCTCCACTTTTTCTCCACTTTTTTCTCCACTTTTTCTCCTCTTATGCTCCACTTTTTCTCCACTTTTTCTCCACTTTTTCTCCACTTTTTCTCCTCTTAATCTCCACTTTTTCTCCTCTTATGCTCCACTTTTTCTCCACTTTTTCTCCACTTTTTCTCCACTTTTTCTCCACTTTTTCTCCTCTTATGCTCCACTTTTTCTCCACTTTTTCTCCTCTTAATCTCCACTTTTTCTCCTCTTATGCTCCACTTTTTCTCCACTTTTTCTCCACTTTTTCTCCTCTTATGCTCCACTTTTTCTCCACTTTTTCTCCACTTTTTCTCCTCTTATGCTCCACGTTTTCTCCACTTTTTCTCCACTTTTTTCTCCACTTTTTCTCCTCTTATGCTCCACTTTTTCTCCACTTTTTCTCCACTTTTTCTCCACTTATGCTCCACTTTTTCTCCACTTTTTCTCCACTTTTTTCTCCACTTTTTCTCCTCTTAATCTCCACTTTTTCTCCACTTTTTCTCCACTTTTTCTCCACTTTTTCTCCACTTTTTTCTCCACTTTTTCTCCACTTTTTCTCCTCTTATGTTCCACTTATTCTCCACTTTTTCTCCACTTTTTCTCTACTTTTTCTATGGTCGGTCTACCCATTAGCTCTGCCATGCATAGTGTAGCTCTACACCTACTGCACATGTTACTTTATGATTGACATCTCTTTCGTACCAGAGCTGTCTAAGCCTACTCTGACCCCATATTTGTCATTACTATATTGTCCTTGTACTGTATTATGACATTTGTATCATGTGTTTCATTTCTTGCTGTGTTGCAATTTTTTTGCTGCATCCCAATTGTACCTCTACATTGTTCGAGTTTATGTTATTGTTCTCTCACTCTTATGTGATACTGATTATTGTCATTTTTCATGATTACATGCAGATAAGTCCAATCTGACGAAGGCTCAGGCCGAAACGTCATTTGTAACTTGTTTTGGACAAAAACATATATGCTTATGAAAAAAAAATTTTCTTAATACGGACCAATAAAGAGTGATTTTGCATTACTATCCGTTGTGACTTACTGACTTAGTCTGGGAGATATAGAGTGCCGAGGTTACTCACTAATTTTATCTATTATTACCTCTGAGCACCTATATACCAGTGAGCAGAGCTTCCTCTACAGTAGTTCTCCTGATTAGGCATGCCCTTACCTCATGAGCAGGGCATTGCAGCTTTGGTAGCAACCATTACGACATGGACTCTGCTGCTGTGGACCCGGGGAGAGTGAGTGCAGATTCATTGCACCCACACTCCTCACATGAAGGGTCCGCACTCCTAGAAAATGGGGGATACGTTCCCTGAGTGTCTCCCCCCCATATTCTAGACGGTCCAGAGTCGTCGTGGGACCCCTTTATTTTTTTTCTTACAATAAATTGGTGAAAGAGGAAATGTTTTGGGGACTGTTTTTTCAAATAAATTTCTTTTGTCGATTTTTTGTTTTTGTTAGTACTGACAGTTTATGATGTTGGGTATCTAATAGACGCCATGACATCACAAACTGCTGGGCTTGATCTCAGGTGACTTTACAGCTAGTATCAACCCGATTTATTACCCCGTTTGCCACTGCACCAGGGCACGGGATGAGCTGGGGTGAAGCGCCAGGATTGGCGCATCTAGTGGATGCGCCACGTCTGGGGTGCCTGCGGCCTGCTATTTTTAGGCTGTGAAGGCCCAATAACTATGGACCTTCCCACCCTGAGAATACCAGACCACAGCTGTCCGCTTTACCTTGGCTGGTGATCCAATTTGGGGGGTCCCCTACTTTTATTGTGTAATTATTAATATTTATAAAATAATTATAAAAAAGAGCCTGAGGGGACCTCCACATTGGATCCCCAACCACGGTAAAGCTGCCAGCTGTGGTTTTCAGGCTACAGCCGTCTGCTTTACCCTAGCTGGCTATCAAAAATGGGGGGACCCAACGTAATTTTTTTTTTTTAACTATTTTTTAAATAGAAAAAATTAATGGGCTTCCCTGTATTTTGATTGCCAACCAAGGTAACGGCAGGCAGATGGGGGTGGCAACCCATAGCTGTCTGCTTTATCTGCGCTGAGAATCAAAAATACCGCGGAGCGCTACGTCATTTTTTTAAAGATTTATTTTTACAGCACTGTGATGTCCAGCAATCAAAATACAGGGAAGCCCATTTTATTTTTAGTTATTTAAATAAATAATTAAAAAAAATATATGTTAGCTCCCACTGCATTTTTTGTATTGCTAGCTAAGGGTAATCCAAGCAGCTACTGGATGCTAACCCCCACTGCTTGGTGTTACCTTCACTGGCAATGGAAAATCCAGGGAAGCATTTTTTTTTTTTTTTGCCAAAAAGCTACAAAAAAAGGACGTGAGCTTCGCCATATTTTTGTATGCTAGCCAGGTATAGCAGGCAGGTGCTGGAAGAGTTGGATACAGCGCCAGAAGATGGCGCTTCTATGAAAATGCCATTTTCTGAGGTGGCTGCAGACTGCAATTCGCAGCAGTGGGGCCCAGAAAGCTCAGGCCAACCGGTGGTGCGGATTCCAATCCCAGCTGCCTAGTTGTACCTGGCTGGACACAAAAATGGGGCAAAGCCTACGTCATTTGTTTTCTAATTATTTCATGAAATTCATGAAATAATAAAAAAAGGGCTTCCCTTTATTTTTGGTTCCCAGCCGGGTACAAATAGGCAACTGGGGGTTGGGGGCAGCCGTACCTGCCTGCTGTACCTGGCTAGCATACAAAAATATGGCGAAGCCACATAATTTTTTCAGGGGGCAAAAAACTTCTGCATACAGTCCTGGATGGAGTATGCTGAGCCTTGTAGTTCTGCAGCTGCTGTCTGTCTGTATGGAGAAGAGCAGACAGCAGCTGCAGAACTACAAGGCTCAGCATACTCCATCCAGGACTGTATGCAGAAGTTTTTTGCCCACCAAAAAAATGACGTGGGCTTCGCCATATTTTTGTATGCTAGCCAGGTACAGCTGGCAGCCACGGGCTGCCTCCAACCCCCAGTTGCCTATTTGTACCCGGCTGGGAACCAAAAATATAGGGAAGCCCGTTTTTTTTTAATTATTTCACTTATTTCATGAAATAATTAAAAAACAAATGACGTGGGCTTCGCCCTATTTTTGTGTCCAGCCGGGTACAACTAGGCAGCTGGGGATTGGAATCCGCAGCACAGGTTAGCCCGAGGTTTGTGGGCGCCTCTGCTGCGGATTTCAGTCCGCAGCCGTCCCAGAAAATGGCGCTCTCATAGAAGCGCCATCATCTGGCGCTGTATCCAACTCTTCCAACAGCCCTGGAGCCGGGTGGCTTGTTGGGTAATCATGAGTTAATACTGGCTTTGTTTTACCAGCCAGTATTAAGCCAGAGATTCTTAATGTCAGGCACGTTTGACCCGGCCATTAAGAATCTCCAATAAAGGGTTAAAAAAAGACACCACACAGAGAAAAAATACTTTAATAGAAATAAATACACAGACACATTAGAGACTCCATCTTTATTACCCCCTGTCAGCCCTCCACGATCCTGCTCTTCTGTCTTCTTTCTTTCTAGTGTAGTAGTAGTGACGATTGTAGTGAGGGGCATCACTTGGGGCTGGGGAACCTCCATCCTAACTACAATGCTCACTACAATCGGGAAGCAGCGTGCAGCCTTCACTCCGTGAGTGATCAGTGCTGGCTGTCAGCGGTAACAGCGGTAACGCTGACAGACGCGTTACCATAGCAACGGTGCTCCCGGAGCCGCGGTTAGCGGTGACGTCACCGCTAACTGCGTTGCTATGGCAACGGTGATCTCCGTTAATGACCGGCTGTGTCAGCCGGTCCCTAACGGAACGGGGAGTCGACCGTGTGCTAGAGCATGTCGCCGGTACACGGCGATACACATATGTGCACCGTGTACCGGAGAGATGCACTCGCAGGTCCTACATGACGTGTCATAGTCATGTGACCAGTCTGTAGCCAATGAGATAATAGCCACGTGACTGGTCACATGGCTATTTTGACGTCACGATAGGTCCTGCTTCTCTGCTGGCAGTGCAGGTCACCGGGAGGATTCAGCGATCATCGGATGGAATAGCGGCAGGAGACAGAGTGCAGAAGGGATCGCGAGGACCGGTAAGTGTTATGGCAATGTTTATTAACTGTTTGTGTACATTTATAATGCATTTTTATGTGTTTGTGATTGCCTCCCATTATAGCCTATACGTTCGAGTTCGGTTCGTCGAACGTTCGACGAACCGAACTCGAACGGGAGCCCCGTTCGGCGAACCGGCCTCGAGCCGAACCGGGACCGGTTCGCTCATCTCTAATCGTAACTACGATCTGGGCATGTCACGTCACTCATGAGATCGTCAGATAAATCGTAGTGTGTAAAGCGGCCTTTAGGCTGTGTTCCCACGATGAGTATTTGGTAAGATTTTGATGTTGTAGATTTTCCACAGTATTTCTGCACCTATTAAGTAAATATTGTGCATGAGATTTCTATCAATTGCATCCACTTTGATAGAACAAAAGTGCGCAGCCCCAAAATTTCACCAAATACCCAGCATGGGAATGAAGCCTTAAAATAACAGAGAATATTTTTTTCTACATGTGTGGCGCCCTGGACAAGCCAGGTCGTCACAAGTACTGCAACAACACACCTCACACCCCGGTTAGGCACATCAGTCACACACAAATCCTTGTTGCCTCTCTCCAGGGGCTGATGTTCACACCAGGTGGGGTGGAGCCAGGCGGTTGGCCCCACCCACGGAGGAGTTCACAGTCCTGGAGGCGGAAAAAGTAAGGAGTGCAGTTAG
This sequence comes from Anomaloglossus baeobatrachus, assembly GCF_048569485.1. NCBI lineage: Eukaryota > Metazoa > Chordata > Amphibia > Anura > Aromobatidae > Anomaloglossus > Anomaloglossus baeobatrachus. Next base: position 588,139,415 of record NC_134355.1, read on the forward strand.
GGAGAGTGAAGGAGTAAGTGGCAAGTGAGGAGCAGTCTGACCATGTTCGGGTACGTGGCGCGGGCATATACAGCAAGGTTGGCAGACGGTGGTGGCCATCTGCAAGAGAGGCCGATTGACGTGGAACCGTAGGACCGGGGTCGGGCGGTGGCCCGCCAGTACCGAACCGGTGAGCGAAGAGAAGCTAGCACCATTCGGCAGGGCCTACGGACCCCGACCAGGCTTGGAGTCGCCGTTAAACCGGTCAAATTCGTTAGCGACGGGAACCTCCGGGGTTTCCCAGCAGCAAAGACCCGATTGAAGGCAACCGTCCAAACCGTGAAGGGAAATACAGTCACAAGGAGCTCCTCCGGCGCCTATCCAAGCTGGGGAGCGGGTTACCGGTGGGAAGCCATCGGGGCTGAAAACCCACTACAGGTGCAGGGAAAGGCAGCCACCGCCAACCTACCGGGAGTGACCACTGCAGCCGGCTGCGGGACCCGTCCATCCAGCCGTTTGTTTTACCAGAGACTCCATATACATTATTGGCTGAGTGAGTACCACCGTGCCGCCTGGCACCGCGCTGCCCCTGTGACCCTGCACCCAACCAAACCCTGCCATCCACATTCCAGTCACCTCACCGGGCCCCGGGACCACCAAAACCCCCTACCCACGGAGGGGAGAGAAAACATCTCAGCTGCTCCCTGTCATCGCTCCCGGGATCCCTGTCCAGAGCAGCGGTGGTGTCCCAACCTTACCACAAACCGTGGGTGGCGTCACGAACCGACTTCCCAAACCCCAAAAACTATCCCCTGTCACTCACGGGCGAGGAGCGCCGCTCGAGTCCCCGGATCCGGCCCACCACTCGAGCCACTGAGCAGCGAGCAGCAGGCAGCAGCAGCGCCGGACCGGAGCGTGGTGAGCACAGCACCCCCCTCCCCGCCCACGACACATGGATTTTACAGCATATTCTGCTTAGCTGCAGAATTTTCCACTGCAGATTTAAGAACTTGTCAGTTATTGACATGACTCCACACAAGTTTCTCCTGGAAATCCTATCAAACAGTTGCACTCAGAGTAGCTCCATGAAATAGGTCCTTACAGCAGGTGAAACTGCAAATCTACAAATTTCAATGCAATATTACACATCGTATTCTTTCACATCCACCATGCGAACCTATTTGTAGGATGAATTATAATGCCAACTTCATCCAACATGAGCTCCCGATGTGAGATTAGAAAAGCACTCCGGGCTAAACTGAGTAAGTGATCTAGGTAGACTTGTAGCCTTAAATTTTAAAACAATTATTCTTCTGCTTTATAAATCACAGCGTGAATCACATCAAAGGCAACACACAGCAAGAGAAAAAAGAAAAGGAAATGACAGTATTTTACATGCTATTCTATCATTTTGTCAAGGCTTCAGAGAAGACAGGATGTCATTAAATGTACCATTTATATTTACTATCAAATATACGCACGGATCATTGTCAAGTTCAGGACAAACTTTTGACTTGTAGTATCCCATTTTACAAATTAAAGATTTTGCTCTTTTATTTTTGTCAGGACTTTCTGCTATATATAAGGTATAATTAAAAACAGCAATCCACATTATATGGATAGTAGAGGTGAGCGAATCTGATGGAAATTTAATGTACATAGCTAATTTATAATCATTAGGTATCCCTTTAAAAATGCCTTTAAAGGGAATCTGTCACCAGATTTGGGGCCTATAAACTGTGGCAACCACCAGTGGGCTCTCATATACAGCATTCTAACATGCTGTATATAAGAGCCCAGGCCACTGTGTAGAACATAAAAATGACTTTATAATACTCACCTAATGGTCGGTGCGGTGCAGACTGGTCAGATGGGTGTCTCCATTCTCCAGGTGTGGCTCCTCCTCTTTCAGCCATCTTTGTCCTCCTTCTTCTGAAGCCTGGGTGCATGACGTGTCCTATGAGCATGCATTGAGGTCCTGCGCAGGCGCTCTACAATACTTTGATCTGCCCTGCTCAGGGCAGATCAAAGTGTGCCTGTGCAGGACCTCAATGCCAGCGCGTTTGCACGATGTAGGACACGTCATGCACTCCATCTTCAGAAGAAGGATGACAAAGATGGCCGAAAGAGGAGGCGCCGCACCCGGAGAACGGAGACACCCATGTGACCAGTCTGCACCTTACCGACCATTTAGGTAAGTATTATAAAGTCATTTGTACGCTCTACACAGCGGTCTGGGCTCTTATATACAGCATATTAGAATGCTGTATATAAGCGCCCAGTGGTGGTTGTCACAGCTTATAGGTCCCAAATCTGGTGACAGCTTCCCTTTAAGCTCAACTCTAAAATAGAAAATTAGACTTTTAAGTAAGACACTCTTCAACTTGATGTGTCACAAATTAATAAGTAATCACTAGGGAAAGAGACAGTATTTACAGAAGCTCTTAAAGCAAAGACACGAGGATCGCAGAGGCTGATTATAATGGTCACTCTGACCTTGGGGCAGTATGGCTTGCGGTGAAAACCTTGGATCATTGCTGACTCAAAAACATCTCATCACCTCATCTGTAGGCTGTACTTAATTACAATATATAATCGCATGATTGATAATAATTGGTTGTTGAAGTATCGTGCTTTTGCCTAATTGGCTATATGATGATTTCCCTATGTCCCTCCTACTGTAATTTTACTATAATTATGGACAGCAGCATAATGGAGATAGTTCTGCCTTTGTAGTGTACAGAACTCATTGTAGCTACAATAAAGCTTTCCTTACTCCATAGAGTACTCCATAGAGAAAGTGGTTGCGTAATCCTTGGGAGACTGAGAAGTTATTCCTTATTAGAATCTATTTGACGCCAAGGTCATTCAAATTTGTGTAGAATATTAGGAACCTTTTCTGGACCTAATGAATTAGATCAATTTGCCATTCGTATCAAATGAATCCCGCAAAAACTGGTCACCTGCATTGTACACAAAGCAGAATGTCGTATCAGCCAGAGAGGGCTTACATGAACTTATCTGGCCATGTTCGTTTCCCCATAATGCTGTGAAGGTATGATATCAGATGGAACAGCACAGCCAATCATGAGGGATCATAATAGCCTGTATTAAAGTCTAAGTGGGGAATGCAGCACCTTTTTTTACGGTATTTTAAAATAGTGAGATGGTTTCAGAGCTCACAACTCAACACAGCTAGAAAGAAAAAGTCAAATACCGTTGGATGAAAACTGCAGATTGTGTGTATAGTTTACCTACAGCACTGAAGAAGATGAGTGTAATAATTGGCAAATGATACAGAGATTCAATCGATAAGGGAAAGACAGATTGGAGATATGCCAGTAGCAGTGCCAGTGTGATTGATCACAAAGTGATATAGTGTACCTTGCAGCTGTGCTGATGCATTTGAATTACAGTTTTTAATTCATCGTGCACAAAACAAAACAGCAAGCCAGCTCAATATTGATTAAAAAAAAAAACAATTAAATTCAGTGTCTGTAAGGCTAGACGACCGTATTTTCAGATCGAGAGCACTCAAAAAATTGGTTCACACTTTCGGCTGTAAGCGTGCTCGAGGAGCTTGCCATGAGTGAGGGACTTGGTTTCCTCACACCAGCATGCTATAGAAAGGAGGGGATTTCGAGTGTGTGGGTGGGGTGGTGGTATTACCATAAACATATTTCCCTCCGAACCCAGAGTGTCCCGTTCCTCCTTAAGCCCCTCATTCTTCAGGATATTGACACCAGATGAGATGTTACAAACAGCACACTTTACTGGGCAGACAACATTGGTACATCGGACAGCAAGCAGCACACTTCATATTACCTTCTGTACAGCACAGAGGCACATTCTTAACAGGTCCAACTACTACTTGTGTATGTTAAATAGATGGGGCAAATGGGGGAACCTTCTTGCTCTCTTCATATGGGAACACATGGGTCAATGTGTAACACTATGGTCCCGTACACAGACAACTTAGATTAGACCTCTCACTATGATACTATAACCTTGGGCTCAATGTCTTTTTCACTGGCTCTCCAGCCCAATACCACAGACAGTGATATTGTCGCGGGCTCGGAGGGCGCTGCGCTCACCCACTGCTCGGGTCCGGCCGCTGCTGCTGCTCGCTCGGTCGGTGGCTCGAGCGGTGGGCCGGATCCCGGGGACTCGAGCGGCGCTCCTCGCCAGTGAGTGAAAGGGGTGGTTTGGTTTAGGGATATTGTCCGTGACGCCACCCACGGTTTGTGGTGAGGTTGGGACACCACCGCTGCTCTGTACGGGGATCCCGGGAGCATTGACAGGGAGCAGCTGAGATGTTTTCTCCCCTCCGTGGGTAGGGGGGTTTGGTGGTCCCGGGGCCCGGTGGTGGAGGTCGGAAGGTGAGTTGCGGGGCCTGGCCGGGTGCAGGGTCACGGGGCAGCGCAGTGCCAGACGGCATGGTGGTACTTACTCAGCCAGTAACGCACACGGAGTCTTTGGTAATACAAACGGCTGGATGGACGAGTCCCACAGACGGCTGCGGCGGTCACTCCCGGTAGATTGGCGGTAACTGTCTCTCCCTGCACCGGTGTTCTGTTCTCGGCCCCAATGGCTTCCCTCTGATAGCCCGCTCCCCAGCGGTATGTTGGCTAAGGGAGCCCTTCCTTTGCCCGCAGGCTCTGGCCCTGGGAGCTCTAGCTCTGGCGGTAGCTTTATCTCCCTCACGGTGTGGAGAGTTGCCTTCAGTCGGGTCTTTTACTGCTGGGAAACCCCGGAGGTTCCCGTCGCTGACGGATTTGACCGGTTTTACGGCGACTCCTAGCCTGGTTGGAGTCCGTAGGCCCTGCCGGATGGTGCTGGCTTCTCTTCGCTCCCCAGTTCGGTACCGGCGGGCCACCGCCCGTCCCCGGTCCTCACGGTTGTGCGTCAATCGACCTCTCCTGCAGACGGTCACCACCGTCTGCCAACCTTGCTGTCAGGTGCCCGGGCCATGTACCCGGACACGGCCAGTCAGTTCCTCCACTACTACTTCCTCACTCTCCAACTCCTAAACTGATCTGTCTTCCTTTTCCCGCCTCCAGGACTGTGAAATCCTCGGTGGGTGGAGCCAACCGCCTGGCTCCGCCCCACCTGGTGTGGACATCAGCCCCTGGAGGGAGACAACAAGGATTTGTGTCTGACCTTGATGTTCCTAACCGGGGTGTAGGGTGTGTTGTTGCAGTACCTGTGATGTCCTGGCTTGTCCAGGGCACCACATTCCCCCTTGGTTAAACGCAGACCGTCCGCGGGCTGCTTGTCCATCACCGGTTTTATTTTCACAACTAGAAAAATAGAAAACGGTAAAACACATATAAAACACAAGCATTCTTTATAAACTTCCCTTTATGGGAGGCACTTTCTTTTAACGTTACTAAACGGTAGTCAATTTTTATTAAACGGTAACACCTTCCGCTCTCCACCCGCCCAAACAACCTGGCCCTGATGGTGCCCCTAAGAAGTGGGCAGCACCCCTTGCCCCAGTCCAGAACCAAATTGCCCGAGCGGGTACGGTCTCTTTCAGGGGACCCACGTCCATGGGGGACCCCTGAACCCCAGTGAATGCTCTAAAAAATTCACTGGACTTATAAAAAAATGTGCACATTTTTTGTTTGATTACTTTTATTAGCTAAATGATGGAATGATTTATAATTGGTTACAGTGGTCAGATGCACGTATGTGACACCGCAGGGACATAAATAAAGGCCAGTATGGGGACAAAAAGAAGTCAGTGCTGGCGTTGTGGGGGGAATGAGTAAGTTATAGGTGTTATCCACTACCTGGACAATGACCTATACTCCCGTCTGTAGTAGTGCTGTTCCAGCTATGAGGGCTCCGATTGTCCCGTGAAATAGTTATCTCCTGTATGGCATGCAGCCAATAATGGCTTACCTGACAATGTCACGTGTGCCCCGGGAGAACCAGTGCAGACATAGCTAGAATGGTGCCAATACAATAAGTGAGTATATGTTATTTTTATTTTACAAGAGGGAATATAGTCTTTAAGAAGGGGCTGTCCAGGTAATGGACAACCTATTTAATGATTACTTTTTTTCTTAACTCTCCTGGGGTTAGCTAAACAAAAAATAAAATGCTTTCAATTAAACCATGACATAGGTTTTCCATCAGATGGATACCACAAGTACCAACATGTACTGTCATTCAAAGACACAAAGCGTACAATATGTAAAATAAGCCCAAAGTCCCAAAACTAGCTAATAAGAACTTCTGCATGATGACATGAGGTGGAAGAAGATGGAAAATAGACAGACATAACATTGAAGTAGTAGAGTAAAGTGCAGACAGGGTCGCAGGAGAAGTTACAGGCAGCATCACTGCTGTGAGTGCGGAGCTTTGTGCTCAGTGCTGCGAGTGCGGAGCGCTGTGGGCAGTGCTGTGAGTGCGGAGCGCTGTGGTCAGTGCTGTGAGTTCAGAGCGCTGTGATCAGTGCTGTGAGTGCGGAGCGCTGTGGTCAGTGCTGTGAGTGTGGAGCGCTGTGGTCAGTGCTGTGAGTGCGGAGCGCTGTGGTCAGTGCTGTGAGTGCAGAGCGCTGTGGTCAGTGCTGCGAGTGCGGAGCTCTGTGGTCAGTGCTGCGAGTGCGGAACGCTGTGGTGAGTGCGGAGCGCTGAGGTCAGTGCTGCGAGTGCGGAGCACTGTGGTCAGTGCTGCGAGTGCGGAGCTCTATGGTCAGTGCTGTGAGTGCGGAGCGCTATGGTCAGTGCTGTAAGGGCAGAGTACTGTGGTCACTGCTGTGAGTGCGGAGCATTGTGGTCAGTGCGGAGTGCTGTGGTGAGCGCTGTGGGCAGTGCTGTGAGTGCGGAGCAATGGGGTCAGTGCTGTGAGTGCGGAGTGCTGTGGTCAGTGCTGTGAGTGCAGAGCGCTGTGGTCAGTGCTGTGAGTTCGGAGCGATGTGGTCAGTGCTGTGAGCGTGGAGCGCTGTGGTCAGTGCTGTGAGTTTGGAGCGCTGTGGTCAGTGCTGTGAGTGCGGAGCGCTGTGGTCAGTGCTATGAGTGCGGAGAGCTGTGGTCAGTGCTGCAAGTACGGAGCGCTGTGGTCAGTGTTGCGAGTACGGAGCGCTGTGGTCAGTGCTGCGAGTGCGGAGCTCTGTGGTCAGTGCTGCGAGTGCGGAGCTCTGTGGTCAGTGCTGCGAGTGCGGAGCTCTGTGGTCAGTGCTGTGAGTGCGGAGTGCTGAGGTCAGTGCTGCGAGTGCGGAGCGCTGTGGTCAGTGCTTTGAGTGCGGAGCACTGTGGTCAGTGCTGTGAGTTTGGAGCGCTGTGGTCAGTGCTGTGAGTGCGGAGCGCTATGGTCAGTGCTGTGAGCGTGGAGCGCTGTGGTTAGTGCTGTGAGTTTGGAGCACTGTGGTCAGTGCTGCGAGTGCGGAGCTCTGTGGTCAGTGCTGCGAGTGCGGAGCTCTGTGGTCAGTGCTGTGAGTGCGGAGCGCTGAGGTCAGTGCTGCGAGTGCGGAGCGCTGTGGTCAGTGCTTTGAGTGCGGAGCACTGTGGTCAGTGCTGTGAGTTTGGAGCGCTGTGGTCAGTGCTGTGAGTGCGGAGCGCTGTGGTCAGTGCTGTGAGCGTGGAGCACTGTGGTCAGTGCTGTGAGTTTGGAGCGCTGTGGTCAGTGCTGTGAGTGCGGAGCGCTGTGGTCAGTGCTGTGAGTGCGGAGCGCTGTGGTCAGTGCTGCGAGTACGGAGCGCTGTGGTCAGTGTCGCGAGTGCGGAGCGCTGTGGTCAGTGCTGCGAGTGCGGAGCTCTGTGGTCAGTGCTGCGAGTGCGGAACGCTGTGGTCAGTGCTGTGAGTGCGGAGCGCTGAGGTCAGTGCTGCGAGTGCGGAGCGCTGTGGACAGTGCTTTGAGTGCGGAGCACTGTGGTCAGTGCTGCGAGTGCGGAGCTCTATGGTCAGTGCTGCGAGTGCGGAGTGCTGTGGTCAGTGCTGTAAGTGCAGAGTGCTGTGGTCACTGCTGTGAGTGCGGAGCATTGTGGTCAGTGCGGAGCGCTGTGGTGAGTGCTGTGTGTGCAGAGCTCTGTGGTCAGTGCGGAGCGCAATGGTCCGAGCAGTGTTTGCAGAGAGCAGTGTGTGCAGAGCGCAGTGGTCATAGTGTGTGCAGAGCGCTGTGGTGAGTGCTGTGTGTGCAGAGCGCTGTGGTCAGTTCTGGATCAGGTTTCTCATTCCTGGAGAAAAGGGACCTCAGGATATAGGCTATGTGCCTACATGGCGTCTTTTCATGTAGCTACGCTGCGTTCTGCACCGCAGCGTAACTGCATGCGTCCTGCGTCCCCACCCAGCACAATCTATGAAGATTGTGCCTAATCCATGCCCACGTGGCATATTAGAACGCAGCGCTTCAGCTGCTGCCGAAGCGCTGCGTTCTAAAAAGCAACATGTCACTTTTTTCATGCGCTTTGGATGCAGGTCCCGCTCTGTCTATGGGAGAGGCTGCATCCAGAGCGCAGAAAATCGGCTTTTCATTACGGACTGTTTCTGCAGCGATTTGAAGCGCACGTGTGCTGTTCAAATCGCTGCAGAAATTTCTGCAGGGACAGAACGCAACGTGGGCACATAGCTTTAGGGTGGCTTTACACGCTACGATATCACTAAAGCGATCTCGTTGGGGTCACGGAATTTGTGACACACATCCAGCCGCTTTAGGGATGTCATTGTGTGTGACATCTATGAGCAATTTTGAATCGTCGCAAAAACGTTCAGAAGCGCTCATCAGTGACATGCCCCCCTATTCCAAATTGTCGTTGCTGCTGAAGTAATGATGTTGTTTGTCGTTCCTGCGGCAGCACACATACATCGCTATGTGTGACGCCGCTAGAACGACAAACATCTCATTACCTGCGTCCACCAGAAAAGGAGGAAGGAAGGAGGTGGCCGGCATGTTCCGGCCACTCATCTCCTCCCCTTCTTTTCTATTGAGCAGCAGTTCAGTGACGCTGCTGTGACGCTTAGAAAGGAGGCGGTTCGTCGGTTACAGCGACGTCGCAGAGCAGGTATGTGCATGTGATGCTGCCGTAGCAATAATGTTCGCTACGGCAGCGATCACCACATATCGTTACAATGACGGGGGCGGGTGCTATCGCACGCGACATCGCTAGCAATTGTTAGCGATGTCGCAGTATGTAAATGTACTACTCCGGGGCTCGGCCAGCTGCTGAGCCGCTCGGATCCGTGCTCGTCGGTGGGTGGCTCAAGCTCCTCACGGACCCGGGGGTCACGTCGCTCTGAAAGGGGGGGCTTAGCGCTACACGTACAGACTTCAGTGGAGAGGCCGCTGTTATTTGTAGGGGATTTGAGTTCGTGACGCCACCCACGGGTTGTGGTGAATAGATGGACACTACCGCTGCCATTGACTAGGCAACTGTGATACTGTGGTACTCACTATTACAAACACGCTGGAGTCTCTGGTAAACCAAGCAAGATAGTGAACGGTGCCCGCAGCCGACTGCGCTTTTCCCCTTTTCAGGTTGGTGGTTTCCGCCTTTCTCCTGCACCTCACTTGTGTAGAAATGACGACTCCTATGCCTGAGCAACGGTAGTCCACTCCCCAGCCTGGTGTGTGCTAGGAGAGCCCTTTTTGCCCGCAGACGCTGGCTCGTTGGGTCTCTATGCCTGGGCGGTGGCTTTACCCTAATGGTTGGGCTGTTGTCTTCAGTCGGGTCTTAGGTGGGAAAGGGCCTAAGGTCCAGTCCTCAATCAGTTGATTTGACTCAGCCCAGTTGTTTCTGGGCCTCACACTGGGTATGAGTACCCCTCCTGGTGCTCCGGTTTCCCATCGGCTCCCCGATTCGGTACTGGCGGGCCACCGCCCGTCCCTGGTCCCTACGGTTCCACCGGCTGTAATCCCAGCTCCTACAAGTGGCCACCACCGTCTGCCTCCTTGCCAGAGGTGACTGGGCTCCAACACAGACACCTGTTGTAGGCTATGGCAGACCTGGAAACAGGTCTGCCCTTGAACTTCACTCCACTTCACTTCACTGTCAAGACTCATCTACTGTTTTTCCCGCCTCGGGGCCTGTGAACTCCTCGGTGGGTGGAGCCAACCGCCTTGCTCTGCCCCCTGGTGTGAACATCAAACCCAGAGGGAGGTGACAAGGGTTTTGTAGTTTGGCTGCTGTCACCCACCTTATTAACGGGGGGAGGTGTTTGTGTAAGGGCCTACCTGTGACAACCTGGCTAGTCCAGGGCATCACATTCCCCCTTGGTTTAATGCAGACCATCCGCGGGCTGCCTGTCCACTATTGGTTTATTTTGTTGCTTTATAACTGGAAAAGAGTAAAACAGGTTACAAGTATAATAAACTTTGTACAATTCAAGCATATTTTGAACTCTTCCCATACGGGAGGCATATTCTTTAACATTGCAAAAATCAAACATTTTTATTAATACGGGAATGGGACCGGGTCCTTCTGTTTGCCCACCCAAACAAACCTAGCCTTGATGCTGCCCCTAAGAAACGGCCAGCACCCCTTTTCCCCAGTCCAGGAACGGGCCCAGGTTTGCTTTACGGGACGGGTACAGGGCTCCACACATGTTTGTTTCTCAGGGGCCCCACGTCCAGGGGACCCCTGACCCGGAGGATTGTCACCGGTTGCATCGGTGATGGTGCAGCGGCCATCACTTTCCCGCAGGCACATCCTCCAGTCTGCTTCTCCGGAGGTCATGAAGCGGAACAGGCCGCTCAATGGATTATTTACAAATAGTTTTTGGGTGGCCTGCAAGTTCTTGGCCTTGTCTCTTTCAGAAGGAGGTAAAACAAAGTCCCAATGGGGATGGGAGTATGGTCCCAACGGGGACCTTTCAACTTGGTAGCTGGGATACGCTGCCTTTACTCTGTATCTTCATATTCCTCCTCCACTGTAACTTCAGAGCTGTACGGTGGGGGAGGGGACTGGTGCCGCCTGGGAACACTGTGGCTCTCTCTCCTTTGTGCGTCAAGGGCGAACCAGCCCCTCTCCTTACAATGGCGGGTGTAACTGACCAGTTCACCGGGTGCCAGGTCACGCTCTGGGTTACCCATGGGTAGGTGGGGACCGACATCCCTCCTGGAGACAAAGATCTCGGCCCCCAGGCCGGGCTCGAAAATGAACCCCCATCCGCGGCGGGTAACAAACTGGCATACCTGCCCCTCGTACTTCGGGCCCCGTACCCGGTAGGTGGCAGTGCAGAGGTTCTCCTCCTTGATGGTCCGGGCCAGCACCTCCGACTTCTGCCTCTCACAGGCCGCGATCTCCCGGCCCAACGGGTTTTGCTGCCGCTCCCAGTGCGGACCATTTCCTTGCTCCCTCTGCGCAGAGGTTGGGCCTAGCCGGAGTTCCCCTGTGCCGGCTACGACCAGCACTTTCTGAGCTGGGGAACCCCGCTGAGTCGTGGCCTGCTTTACTGCCTTGCAGCGGCAACCCCACAACGCCTCAGCCAAGGCCTGGGATCTGGGAATGGCCAGCACTGCCCGCCGGGCCTCCTTCTGGCAGGGATCAACCTCCATCTTGGCCGGGCGGACTGCCGGGGCCTTGGGCAGCTGGGGCGCGGTCACTTCCGGGACCGGCCGGATCACATCAGGAGCAGCCACCCTCCGCGAATCAAGCTTCCAGGGAAGTGGAATCGGTGCGGGCCGAACAAGCGGCCATCCGCGGGCTGCTTCTCCAGGTGGGTCCTCACAGGCGGACGGGACGGAATCCGCTGCCGGTGTCGGGGGCAGCAGACCGAGCGGGGAAGCAGCGGCAACCGGCACGGGTGGTGAGGTTAAGCAACATGGAGGGCAGGGGCAGACCGGGTCCCTCAGCTGCAGCAGCCGGTCCCTCGGGGACATAGGGGCATGGGTCGCTTACCCGCTCTCCAAAATTTGCCTCCACTTCTCGCACCTGCACGGCCGCGGCTATCTCCTCCATCTCGGCCACACATCCTTCCATTAGGAACCGCACCTGGGCTTGCAAGTGACAACACATCAGGGTCGTCCGGGCTTCCACCCACGTCGCTGTTCCAGGCGCGGGCTCCAGGAATTCTGGCTTGCCTTATGGGGCGGACATGATGCACTGTCAGGGCCCAGGAACACAACGGGTGGCAGAGTCCTGGAGTCCCTGCCCTTTATCCCTTCGGTCACATGGGACAGAGTCTTCACCCGCCCCCCTTGTTCTTTTCAGAGCACTCTGCTTTCTCTCTGCACTGCTCTGCTCTCAGGGGGCGGGACTTCACTTTCGCGCCCTTTTGCTTGGAGAAGACGGCTTGGGCGGGAAACTTCGCGCCACAGGATGGTGATAAGATGGCGGATTCTGAAATTTTTCAGTGGGATGCCGGTGACGACAATTTCAAGGCGCACTTCCCCAGGTAAGTGGATGAGTTCAATCCTGTTCGTGACGCCAGAAGAGTCGATGTGTACCGGCCCGGGGGTCACGTCGCTCTGAAAGGGGGGCTTGGTGCTACACGTAGGGACTTTGGTGGAGAGGTCTACGGCCGGAGCCATGGTTGTTTGTAGGGGATTTGAGTTCGTGATGCCACCCACGGGTTGTGGTGAATGGATGGACACCACCGCTGCCGTTGCCTAGGCTCCCGGGGATGATGTTGCGCAGCTTGGTGTTGACCCCTCTGTGGGTAGGGGGAGTGATGGTCCCGGGGGCCCGTGGGAGGTGCTGAGGCGGGGGAATGGATGGTACTGGCGTGTCGGTGCGGTGCGACGCGGTGCGCGGCCAGAAGACACTGTGGTACTCACTATTACAAACACGCTGGAGTCTCTGGTAAACCAAATAAGATGGTGAATGGTGCCCGCAGCCGGGTGCGCTTTTCCCCTTTTCAGGTTGGTGGTTTCCGCCTTTCTCCTGCACCTCACTTGTGTAGAAATGACGATTCCTATGCTTGAGCAACGGTAGTCCGCTCCCCAGCCTGGTGTGTGCCGGGAGAGCCCTTTTTGCCCGCAACGCTGGCCCGTTGGGTCTCTATGCCTGGGCGGTGGCTTTACCCTAATGGTTGGGCTGTTGTCTTCAGTCGGGTCTTAGGTGGGAAAGGGCCTAAAGTCCACTTCTCAATCAGTTGATTTGACTCAGCCCAGTTGTTTCTGGGCCTCGTACTAGGTATGAGTACCCCTCCTGGTGCTCCGGTTTCCAATCGGTTCCCCGGTTCGGTACTGGCAGGCCAACGCCCGTCCCCGGTCCCTACGGTTCCACCGGCTGTAATCCCAGATCCTGCAGGCGGCCACCACCGTCTGCCTCCTTGCCAGAGGTGACTGGGCTCCAACCCAGACACCTGTTGTAGACTATGGCAGACCTGGACACAGGTCTGCCCTTGAACTTCACTTCACTTCACTGTCAAGACTCATCTGCTGTTTTTCCCGCCTCGGGGCCTGTGAACTCCTCGGTGGGTGGAGCCAACTGCCTGGCTCTGCCCCCCTGGTGTGAACATCAAACCTGGAGGGAGGTGACAAGGGTTTTGTAGTTTGGCTGCTGTCATTAAGGGGGGGGAGGTGTTTGTGTAAGGGCCTACCTGTGACAACCTGGCTAGTCCAGGGCGTCACTGTAAATCACTGTGGTCATGATAAAGTGCTTTTGTTGTGAACTGTCCCGGGTGCTAATTTCATTACATTTAAGGAAATTGCAAAAGCAAAGCATGACTGAAAAAGCAGAGCATGGCTGATCCTGATAGGAAGCTGCTGCTGCAGCCACTGACGTGCACACACTCGGCCTCTGCTCCCTTGCTGATCTAGCAGTCCAGAAAACTGGCTGCACAAGTCTGCACAAGAGCCAGTGTCCAGTGAACACATGGTACCGACCTGACTATAAATCTTTTCATCCTTCTCTTCTGGCTGGTGGACGGCAGGACTTGAGGCACACAGCAGCTAACTTCTTCCCCTGTTCCAGCCCGCAAGCTGCGTAGCGACATCGGCAGCTGCAGCCTCACAAAGGAACAGTGCAGGTGGACTGGAACTAAAGGAGCTGGCGACCCTGCAGTCTTATAAAGTAGCTGGAGGACCGGCCCGGGAGGATATTGCCATGCCGACCAGGCCCTCCTCTGGCTCTACAGATCATCACTTATGATGAGAGCTGCATGTGCGTCCTGGGAGGGAGGGAGTGAGCGGCCCACTGCAGGCACCAGCCCATCTGGCATTTGCCAGAACTGCCCTATGGCCAATCCGGCCCTGCCTGTAAATACAATTATGTCTGTTAATATGGCCGGATAATTTGAAAGAAGCTTCATCACACCACATAATGTTATCTAAAATTACTGGATTTTCTTCAATTTCGTTAAACATATTCTCACTAAATGCAGCCACCTGTATGGATCATCCTCCAATTAACCATGAATTAGACATGGACAATAAGCTTTCCACCCAATAGATTTCAGGATTCGCATGATAGAAGCTCGTGAAATTCCCAATGCTAAAGAGACTCTTCTGGTGGACTTTTTTGGACTGTGAACAAATGTTTCCGCAACAAGTTGTTTATTATTTTCTGTACAGGCTGTTTTGGGTCGACCAGTTTTTGGAGCATTAAGGATTGAGCCAGTGGCATTGAATTTGTCACAAATGCGGTAAATTGGTTTGTCTCTTTGGGGCTTGAGTAGAGTTGAGCGCGGTTCGTGGTTCGAGGTTCTCCAGTTCTAAGCTCGAAGTGATTTTTGGGGCTGTTCGAGATCGAACTAGAACTCGAGCTTTTTGCAAAAGCTCGATAGTTCTAGATACGTTCGAGAACGTTCTAGCAGCAAAAAGCAGGGGCTTTTTACAGCTACAGTGTGCAGGAGCCCATCGCTGGCAGCCTGCCAGAAGCTGGTAACCAAGATAAACATCGGGTATCCAAGCAAAGCGCTTTGGTTAGTAACCCGATGTTTATCTTAGTTACGTGCAGGAAGCCCACACTTCCCGCTCAGCTCGCTCCGCCCCCTCCTGCCCGCGGCATGTATACATACATATACACACACGCACACACACACACACTCTCACACCCCCCCCCCCCTCGCTCGGCTTACCTGCGGTGATGAAGTCCCGCCATCCCGACCTCAGCGCTGTCACTGTCCTCCATGGCCGCCGCTTGTCACATCACCTATCGCTTCCGACCCGAGACTGACACTGGGCGGGTGACGTCACGGACCTCTCGCGATACTTGATGTGAAGGCGCCGGTCATTGGACCTCAGTGACAGGTGCTGTCAGTGTGCTGGAGATAAGCGCAGGTAATGTACCTCGCTGACAGCAGCACTTGTCATCCCCTGCAGTGACCTGGGCTGACCCATTGATGTTAGCTCAGGTCACTGCATTGCTCTCCCAGCCAATGGGGAACATCCTGCTCTTCATTGACTGGGACAGTGTGGATCGTCATGGCAACCCCTTGGATTACACCAGACCTGGATTTGTTTTTCTTTCTAATAAATTGGTTAAAGAGGGAATGTTTTGGGGAGTGTTTTTTCAAATAAAAATGTGTTTGTCGTCTATTTTTTTTTATTACTGACTGGGTTGGTGATGTCGGGTATCTGATAGACGCCTGACCTCACCAACCCCAGGGCTTGATGCCAGGTGACATTACACATCTGGTATTAACCCCATATATTACCCCCGTTTGCCCACCGCACCAGGGCGCGGGATGAGCTGGGGCGAAGCACCAGGATTGGCGCATCTAATGGATGCGCACTTCTGGGGTGGCTGCGGGCCTGCTATTTTTAGGCTTGGGAGAGTCCAATAACCATGGACCTCCCTAGTCTGAGAATATCAGGCCCCAGCTGTCTGCTTTACCTTGGCTGGTGATCCAATTTTAGGGGACCCCCTACGTGTTTTTTTTTTTAAAATTATTTATTTAATTTAAAAATAACAGCGTGGGGTGCCCTCAGTTTTGGATTACCAGCCAAGGTGAGGTTGCCAGCTGTGGTCTGCAGCCGTCTGCTTTACCCTAGCTGGCTACAAAACTAGGGGGAACCCTACGTCATTTTTTTTTTCATTTTTTTGGCTAAATACAAAGCTAAGCACCCCTTAGTGCCACATGAAAGGCACCAGAGGGTGCTCCACTTTTTCTCCATTTTTTTCTCCACTTTTTCTCCACTTTTTCTCCACTTTTTCTCCACTTTTCTCCATTTATTCTCCCAAATAACACCACAAAAACACCAAAAATTCTCCACAATTTCTCCCAAAATAACTCACACAAACACCCAAAAAAACACCAAAATACACCACTATTTCTCTATTTATTCTCCACTTTTCTCCAAATTTTCTCCACTTTCTCCACCTTTTCTCCACTTTTCTCCACAATAACACCCAAACTCACCAAATACACCACATAACTCCACATTTTCTCCACATTTTCACCAATTTCTCCCACTTTTCTCCACTTTTTCTCCACTTTTTCTCCACCTTTTCTCCATTTATTCTCCACTTTTTCTCCACTTTTTCTCCATTTTTTTTCTCCACTTTTCTCCATTTATCTCCCACTCTTTCTCCATTTTTTCTCCACTCTTTTCTCCACTTTTCTCCACTTTTTCTCCACCTTTTCTCCATTTATTCTCACACTTTTCTCCACTATTTCTCCATTATTTTCTCCACTTTTTCTCCATTTATTCTCCACTCTTTCTCCATTTTTTCTCCACTTTTTCTCCACTTTTCTCACTATTTATTCTCCACTTTTTCTCCATTTTTTTCTCCACTTTTCTCCACCTTTTCTCCACTTTTTCTCCACTTTTTCTCCACTTATTCTCCACTTTTTCTCCACTTTTTCCACCACTTTTTCTCCACTTTTTCTCCATTTTTTCTCCACTTTTCTCCACTTTTTCTCCACTTTTTCTCCACCTTTTCTCCATTTATTCTCCACTTTTCTCCACTTTTCTCCATTTTCCACTTTTCTCCATTTATTCTCCACTCTTTCTCCACTTTTTTCTCAAAAACACCCCTTAAAATCACCACTTTTCTCTATTTATTCTCCACTTTTTCTCCATTTTTTCTCCACTTTTTCTCCACCTTTTCTCCACTTTCTCCACTTTTCTCCACTTATTCTCCACTTTTTCTCCACTTTTTCTCCACTTTTTCTCCACTTTTCTCCATTTTTTTCTCCACTTTTTCTCCATTTATTCTCCACTTTTCTCCATTTTTTTCTCCACTTTTTCTCCACTTTTTCTCCATTTATTCTCCACTTTTTCTCCACTTTTTCTCCACTTTTTCTCCATTTTCACTTCTCCACTTTTTCTCCACTTTTTTCTCCACTTTTTTCTCCACTTTTTCTCCACTTATTCTCCACTTTTTCTCCCACTTTTTCTCCATTTATTCTCCACTTTTTCTCCACTTTTTTTCCATTTATTCTCCACTTTTTCTCCACTTTTTCTCCAATTTTTTTCTCCACTTTTTCTCCACTTTTTCTCCACTTATTCTCCACTTTTTCTCCACTTATTCTCCACTTTTTCTCCACTTTTTCTCCACTTTTCTCCATTTATTCTCCACTTATTCTCCACTTTTTCTCCACTTTTTCTCCATTTTTTTTCTCCACTTTTTCTCCCACTTTTCTCCATTTATTCTCCACTTTTTCTCCACTTTTTCTCCACTTATTCTCACTTATTCTCCACTTATTCTCCACTTATTCTCCACTTTTTCTCCATTTTTTTCTCCACTTTTTCTCACTTTTTCTCCATTTTTTTCTCCACTTTTTCTCCATTTATTCTCCACTTTTTTCTCCACTTTTTCTCCATTTTTTTCTCCACTTTTTCTCCACTTTTTCTCCAC